>NC_138905.1:152671511-155071511 GCF_965231255.1 Vanellus vanellus | reverse complement strand
TGCTTTTGCTTGAAGTACATGCATGTAGAATCACACCAGACCACACAGGGCATGCAATAATGATTCCCTATTTAGATACCTTTGTACACCTCTTCTTACTCCTTACAATTTAAAGTAAACGGGTATTCTGGAGCGTTCTTCTGGATAAATTTGGCAGTGGTCACTAGGGTCTAGACCGGGAGAAGTTAACTCCTGAACTTAAAGGGCCTTCACTGAAAATACCGTTGCCTGTCTTCCCAGTGTGACTCCCAAAGCCCAGCTACCCAGCAAGTATCAAACATCTTGCAGAGTTTGTCCATTGGTCTGCAATGTCTGTGCATTGGTTTGGATGGAAGGGACCTGAAAGATCACCTAGTTCCAACCCCCCTGCCATGGGCACGCCACGGGCAGGGCCTTCTTCAATAGATGAGCATGTCCAGCACAGTTGTCAGATCCTTCTGGGCTTTCTCATCCCAGCTTTCATTTGAGTTGAAAAGTTTAAAAATAAAAATTAAAAAATCAGAAAAACTACCCCCATATTTATTTATAGCACCTTCACACCAACAGGGCACCGGAAATACAATGTACGTGCATTTGAAGGAGGTGCTCTGTGGTACAATTTTTTTGCCAGAGCCATATTTCGGTGGTTTACAATTCCTAGGAATCCCACCCTAATACTCCTATTTAGGATGGATATCTTAAGATATCTCAGCCTAATTCCAACCTACTTTTACCTTCAGCTGTTGTAATGTGAAAGCACGCATTTGCTCTAGTGGCTTACTTACTTTTTTATTAATTTCTTCAGAACTCCTAAATGCCATCTGTTCTTGACATTTGCTTGAAACTTAACTGATTCCCTGCTGAAATTCACTCCAGCTTCTTGGCATGGCCAGAACAAAAGAGTATTTTCCATGTAATATAGCATTCTTATCAAAGCCAATATTATTTTCATGAATATACTTTATTCAATGCAGAAGAGATGACATTCGTGAGGAAACAAAAGAGAGGCTATCCATAATGAGATAAATTTCTTCCATAAATTCTGATACTACTAGCCAACGCAACTAACTTCTTTTGAGCAAAGATTCCTACAGAAACCCTGCTCGATCAAAAAATGCTCAGATCTTCTTGTCCGACTTCTCATTGCTTGAGACCAGTCAGTGCCTAAGGTTCTGGTTTGACACAGAACACAGCAGGGATTGCAAAAGTCAAATACCTCATGTTTCTACTAGCAAATAAAGCAGGTCAGGCGCTGTCCTTTGGCACGGGAACCAGCTGGCACAACATGGCTTGCGTATGCACAACTAAACTCTCTTATCTCCTGAAATAGGTCAGCTGCATGCAGACGGTGTGCTGGGAACAGCCCCTGGCCCACACCGACCCATGAGCTGTGCTGGGAATTGCTCCAGAGACTGCTAGTTTGCTAGGACAGAACCACACTGGGGACACCACCACCAAGGAAAGAGTACAGACAACGACCACGTGCTGCAGTTTGAGCCTGAACTCTAACCCTGTTTAGTTTACTGCTACAGGGGTAGCTATAGGGACAGAGATCAAAAAGTGCATGCAACACAAACCAGAACTGAAATCTAAATTGTACATTTTATTGATGCCTCCCTTGTGCTTCACAGACTCTTCTTTCAAAGCTATTTTTGACAGTTATCTCCAAATTAAGGCTTTCTCTCTGCTCTTTCATGTCATCATTAATTGGCCCTTTTCCCTGGACAGCCAACCAGATCATTTTAACCAACATTGAAAACATTCTTGTAAGGTAGTGATTTTTTTTTTAAAGAAACACAGTGATTTATCTGAATCTGCACTTTCTCTCTGCAGAGTCCCCACTTTTGCGGTGAAGTGTCGCAGGGTCACTCTTTCCCATCACATACTGTGGCACAGGGTATTTCATAGAGAACAGAGCACGGTTGCTGCTAAGGCAACTTGGTTACCTACTCGCATCTCAGGTTCTTTGACCTGCATTTTGGGTTAAGCTGCAGTAAGAAGCTGCGAGATACTGAAACCTTGTTTCTGTAAGCCATTTTCTGACACTACCTTGGGTCACTAGGCTTTAACAAAGAGCATTTCAGGTTATTGAAAAGACAAGTGCACACAGCATATCTTTGTCATCTGATACTTTTCTAAAAATCAGATACCTCTCACTCAAGAAAGAGAAAGTGCAAGAAATAGGTGGTAACCCTCCTTTGTCCTCAGTCCTGGAATACTCTTCCTGAAAAATTTGTTCCCAAAACCTGCAGTTTGGTTATCGTGAACATAAACCACCACTGTTATAGCAGGGGTGTAGAGAGTATCATGAAAGACTGCTGTCTGCCTGAGAGGAGAAAGGTTTGGGGAAACACACATCACATCTTGGGTGCTTCCCCTGAAGCGCATACCTTCTCCGCAGCACCCATTTTCCAAGTGTTTATACATCCAGCACACAAAGTGCACTATTTTGCTTATAAGCAAAGTTTTTACCATTCAGCAATACCCAAATAAGAAAGCAAATACCCATTGTTGGTTGGCTTTTTTTTTTTTTTTTCATAACAGGAAAACTGCCTAATTCACCTCCAGCTGTTCAATTGTCTGTTGAAGATGTAAACACAAAAATCGTTGTTATCTTTATACATACAGGTGGAAACAAAATAACACACCAGGAGCCAAACAGTGACATACCAGGAAACATCAGAATCGAGGCTGCAAAACTTTCCCATTGCTTATCCAGATCCTACCTCTGCACTGTTACGTTCAACTGCTGTAGTTTTCTAAAAGATGGGATGATGCTCCTACAGGTTGCAACGGCTTTCCTGGAAATAACCCCTTTTTCCTAGAAGAAAAAAAGGCACGTGAAGACCCTAACTCCCACGCATCTTCCCACCTGGTGAACACCTGCCCCTCATAACCGGGGCTCATGGCGGCCGCTGCCTCACCCGCCTGTTGCCGTCCGGGCAGATGAACCAACCGCTCCCCTCAGGAAAGCCCGCCCGGCCGCCTCCCCACACGCCCCCGGCCCATTAATTAAGATTCATTAAGCATGTACCTGTGGGTGGCCGCGAAGAACAAGCGCAATTCAGCCCTCGGGTTAACCCCTTTTCCCCCGCCTCACCCCCTGAAAAAAAAAAAACCGTTAACGGACCGGCTGGGTGTGGCGCGCAGTGAGGCGTTGCCGCCGGCCCCGCCTCAGCGGGATCCCAACGGCCCACACCGAGGGGCTCGGTGAGGCGGGAGCCCTCGTAGGTCGTCCCCGCTCCCTCCTTTGGCGGTGCGGGTTATCGCCCGGGCGGAGGCCGGCCGCTGGTGGCGACAATGGGACGGGCAAGGCGTTACAGGTGCTCGAAGGAAGCGGGGCCTGGGGCGGGGAGGAGCGCTCCGCTCCGCTCCCCTTCCCCGCCCCGCCACACAAAGGGCCGCCTCGCCTCAGGGAGCACATGCAGGCTGGGGGGTGCGCCGGTGGTGGGGAGAGGAGCGGGACCCTGACAAAAGGCAGCCCCTCTCCGCTTCGCGCCCCTCCTTCCCCGGGCTGCAGGCGGGGCCCCGTGGTGCCTTCTCCCGCTCTGCCAGCTATCCCACCGGCCCCGGGGGGAGGCGCTGCCCCACTCGCCCGGGCGAGCTGCTGAGCGCCGGCGGCAGCGGCCACCTGGTCCTCCGGGCAGGACGCCGAGGGAGGTGAGTGGAGGCGGGCGCCTCGTGGCCCGCGGGCAGCACCACGCAGCCCGCCCGGCCTCCGCTCGCCCCCGGGGGGGAGCGCCACCATCTTGCCGGGGGCAGCGCTGCCCCGCGGGCAGAGGTTTAGGGGAGGCGGGGGCGGGTTGGGCAGCAGCCGGCCGGACCGGGCCGGACCAGCCGGGTGAGGGGCGTGCGTGTGGGGGGCACGCCCCGTGCTGCCGGCAGCTGGGCTCTCCTCACCGGGCACCGGCGGTGGGACTTCGCCCTCGGCCACCGAGACACCCTCGGTGGGGGTTTTGTCGGGGGGTGATGGTGGTGTTTCTCTTTCTTTCTCTCTCTTTTTTTTTTTTTTTTTTGTTTTTGTTTTTGTTTTTGTTCCCCCTCAGTTTCGGTGGCGATAGGTCCGGGCTGGGGGAGGAAGCGAAACAAAGGCAAGCACAGGAACCTGCCTGAAAACGAAGGGATAAATAAAACCAATGCAGTGGGCGCCACGGGATGCCCCCTCCTCCCTGGGGGGGTTGGGGAGCTGGGGCTGCCCCGCCGCAGCCTGCCCTGCGCTGTGGTGGTCCGAGCAGGGCTGGGGCTGTTGGTTTTTGTAGTAGATTAATTAAGCATCGCGGAATTACAGAAACAAAGCGGTCCCCTGGTACGGAGATGTTTTAAATGCGGGGTTTTGTTGGCTGGTGTTACCTGCAATGCTTAAATCACGCGGACTGTAAAATAGGATGTTTCTGCCGCTTGTGGTGTTTATTTACTTTTTGTATTTCACTGAGGCTGGACTGGTAAAATAAATCAGCCAGCTGTGTTGTCTGTAGATTTGTTGGGGTTTGTTTTTTTTTACTTCTCTTTGTATCTGCAAAAGGAAGGAGGCTTAAGGGTTTGCAATCTAAAAACCAGAAAGGAATATTTGTTTCAAGATATTTTTAGCTGAAAACCTTGGAAAAAAAAAAATGTAAAACTTTATCTTGATACACTTGGCAATCGCTCTTGCAAACCCCTTATTTCACTTTTAAAGCCAGTCTGATTTAGTGATTTCAGAATGACTAAGAATGTGAATAGTAAAGGCTCAGAAAGCAAATAAAAAGAAACCAAATTTCTTTTCTAAAAGATCTCCTATAGGTTGCCTTTTTGTGACAGTCTTCAAGTGCTTTTCAGAGTTTATTAGAACACATATAGCCTTTCTGGCTTGGGGAGTGGAACAGTCAAAATAATATTCAGTAGCAGGGTCTGTGTTTATTAAATGTACTTACCCAGTGCAAGTTTGGTTAGCGTATTGGAAAATAAAGAATACCATTCTAGCAGAAGTACACATCCTGTCATTTAAGTAGGAGGGGAGAGGAAAAAATTTGATTTGGACTCTAATTCAAGAAGGTGCTAGAGCACATGCCTAATAAAGGCACAGTCTTAGGCCAGAGAATTGAGCATTGTTTTTGTACTTGTTGATGTTATGTGCCGTTTCTTGTGTTTTGGACCTGGCTGCTACCATACAACCCTCTTTTCTGTCCTTATCCTTTCTGTAGGGAGGTCTGGGCTGCATCCGTGTGATTTTTTTTCTGTTGAACTTTGAAATTCTTGTTTCAGATGGCTTCCAGAAGTTATATGCTTCACTGATTCAGGACTGGGCTATACAAAAGTAATTGCAGAAGTTGGATGGAAAGGCTTTTTTTTAATGACAAGGATGTCTGTAAAATCAATCTTGAAGGCAGCCACCTGTGTGCACTGTTGAGGCTTTGCAGGAGCTTCAAAATAGATACCAGGTTTAATCATCTTAAAACTTAAATCTACTTGAAATTTTAAATACAGTGCTCCTTTCAAGATGAAAGTTATTGTCAATTGCTATTTCTAACAACATTACACTGCTGGGTAAATCTATAGCAATTTCATTAGGAAGTATTCAGCATGGTTACTTAACAGAAAATTAAATCCCAAATAGATCAGAAGAGAACTTACATCTTCTTTCCTAAAGGATCTCCTTTACCATGTGCTTCTGTTCAGCAAATTCTGCAGGTACAGGATATTGGCAGTGCTTTCCATCTCTGTAGACAGGCAGTAGAGAAGGTTTCTTGGACCTTAGGAAACCTCGGCCATCCTTTTTTTCCCCGTGTGTGTGTTGTGGTAAAAGGCTGAATGCTCAAGCTGCAAGTCTTGAGGTTTTGTTATGGGTTATTGCAAAATGCTTTTGATCTGCCACAAGCTGGGTTTGGGAGGGAGGAGGAAGAGAAGGGACTTGTGGAGTAGATGTTCTGCGAGCCCTTTGAAACTGGACACCTATTATATGTTTGTCAGCAAGTTGGTAGGACAAAGTGACCCAAGTGATGTTTGAGACATGTGTCCTCTGAGCTGAGGAAAGCATGTACTCCTGTTGTATGGTCACTGAACAAAGATGCTATCATAGGAGCTTTCTCTAGAAAAAAGGTCTTTGACATTCCAAGTTCTGCTTTCAAGAAAAACTGCTAATATTCTAATGTTTTTTTCCAAGATAAATAAATTAAAAATAAACAGAACATGCCATGTATGTAGCATACATTTTGCTTCTTTTAACTGAATTAACCAAGTTAAACAAATGGTATTTGCACAGTGTCTTCATGCTGGTGATAGTGTCTTGGTTTGTCATGGCTTTGCACGTGCAAGAATAATGCATTGGTGAGATGGGAGTTAGGGTTTATCATGAGAGCAACTTGAATACGGGAAGATTTATCAGCCACTTAGAATAAGGGGTCAAGCATATAACCACCTCAGTCTCCACAGAATGCTGCGTAGCACTATCAGCTTCCATTGTGTTTCAGGCTTAATTTAAAAATGAAACCTAGCTTGTCATTCTCTGGGGTCTTGAGAAAAATCTCTGAAACGTGAGCCAAGTGGAAACAGATACAGACTGTGAACGGTTTTAAGAGATGTAAACTGCTCTCCATGCTATTTTAGAGGACACCATGTTCAGGCCAGTGTGATTACTTGGTTTCTTGTACATGGAAGAAATGAGTGGGGAAAGAAAATTCTGGGATGTGGGGGCAGTGTGAGGGGGTAGGAGGAAAAAACGTTGATACCTAATTCCAAAAGCTCGGTTTTCAGGAATGTAGGTGGCTTGGTGGGAGTTTTAAAGACTAAGGAAATTATGCTTTTGCTAATAATGATCTCTAGGCAACTAGAATTCTATAATATGGTGCTTTTCTCACATTTACATTAACATCCCTCAGACTCTGATTTTCTTTGGTTATATTCACTGAAAATAGGGAAGGTCTTTTGCCCACCATTAGGCATGAAGTTTGTACAAAATGAACAGCAAACCACTTTACAAGTCCAATATCATATTAAAGTTGAAGACCTCTGTATTTTCCTATGGTGGATCCAAATTAGAAATAAGTGAGTGTATAAGGTCCAGACTTCTTGAAGGACTTGAGATGCAGCTCAGGTTAGGATGCTTGGAGCTGGCAGGGGAGGAGAAGGAACAACTTCTGACTCTGTCTTTACCTCAAGAAGCTATTCCCTTGCCTTCATGCTCTGCTCTGACGGTCTGTGGGCAGCTTGGTGTGCACTGGGCCCGTATCTCTGAAAAGGGAGATAGAATTTGACTGTGTACTTGAAGCTATTCCTGCGCCTATGTGCAGAGTGGTGCAGGCAGGCAGTAGGGGAGGTTGCTTGAGTCTCGGGAGAACTCAGCTAACCTCTGTGATGTGTGTATGTTTACCTTTTTATTCTTTTTCTTAGATGTCTTAAAATATGATGCATAATTCTGGGTTAATTAACAGAAGATAAACTTTTCTTGTGTGGCTGCCCCAAAAGGAAGACAGCTGAGGGACTTTATTTAAACTTGTAAGTGTTCCTCAAAAGAGTAGTGGTTCCCTATAAGATGAAAAGTTGAATAAATAAGAAAGCATTTCTCTTATGAAGCACATTTGATTTTTTTCATTCCTTTGCCTCAGTTTAGCTCTAGCTAATTTCTTTGAAATTAGTATTTCCTGCATAAGCCTGTTGATGATTTCTAATGCTTTGTGGAAGGCTTCTAAATAAAAAATGAGAACATTTATCTTGAAGGACTACTTAGTACTCAAGTTAAATGTTGATCACAGTAAAGCTCCAAATGAGAAAAAAATTTAGTCTTTAAATTTATTTTGGGTATTCTACATTGCCCTAGACAGAGATGAGAATGTCTGGGGCTTTGCTTCTGCTGCTTTCCCCCCCCATCTTTCTGAACAAAATGTGAAAGGACTGGGGCAAGGGCAAGAGTAGAAACACAATGTCTCCATAGGCAGAATTTGGGTAGTTCAATAGGCTTTACTAAAATCCTGCGCTGCTTTATTGTTTTTATTACATGACTTATTCTTTGTGGCACTTTATCAGTATTGTATGCAAAAGCGTGACTTTTCATCATACAAATTCAGGTTCATCCGCAATTGCCTTGGGCTCTCTCGCATCAATGTGAGGGGCAGATGAGCCTCAGGAGATGTGCATCTCTTTTACTCCAGTGAATGGGTCAAGTAGGTTCTTAGAACTCTCAGTTTAACGTCTGAATTTAGGTGGGAGGAAGCTGGGCATAATGCATATGTCTTACACTGGCAAAGTGTAAAATGCATATTGTGCGATAGGAAGAATAGATGGCCAGTATTGCAAAGCATAAAAATTGGAAAGAATGCTGTAGCCCAGATACATGCGTTTAAAATGAGATTCTCATCAGAACAATATTGGTGGGTTTAAATAACAGTGTATTTTAATCCATTCTAAAATAAAGAAACGTTAATTAGTATGATACAAACATTGGTGTCCAGTTCAGTCCAGTTCTGCAGACACCTGTGAGGTACACGGGTGAGCTCTTACTTCATCAGCTGGACTCCACTATCGCTACTGATATGAGTGTACTGAGCTTGGTGAATTACTACGTTTAAGCCTACTTATTCAGGCTGGATAACAGATTAAAAGGTTTTTCTTTAAGAGCATTGCAATAAAGTGTCGTCATGTTTATGGAAAATAAGGGTCTGAAATCTTAGTAGATGCTAAATTAAGACCAGTTTTCACAATATTAAATATATATTTTTCCCCAGTGACTCAAATGGAGCAATGATGAAAGCATGGTAAAGCTGCAGTGATTAAATGCTGAGTGAGGTAATTCACAGGACAATCTGAAAATATTGGACAAATGGTCTTGGAAGTGAGATATATTTAAATGTTTTTGTTACACCTGACTAGAAATAATGCCCTGCCTAAATAACCAGGGAAATAGCTGAAGAAATTGTGTTGTGTGGAAGTAAGAGAGATCCAGTAATAGTGTATCAGCTCAGAGCAACTGGGACCATAGGAGTCAGGTTTAAATGCCATGGTGAAGTGCTTGCAGAATATGGATTTAAGTTTCTGAGATAACTGGATGCCTTGTGTAATCTGGTTACATTTGAAGATAATTATTAACTACTGCCTTTGCAGTGCTATTCTTGAGTTCAAGGGGGATTTTGGGTGGGAAACTGCAGTAAATTCAGTGACGTGTGTGCAGTGTGATTGAAATAGGACTCTTGCTTTCAAAAATGTCTCTTTTGTCTGAATTTCATAAGCAATGGTGCAGAAAGCATTTGCACCTTAATTAAGAAGTAGTGTGGAGTGCTACATAAGAAGTAATATTATTAATATTGCATATTAATACATTATTGGCCCCATATGTAATTACAGTTTCAGACCGAAGACCTGCTCCTTTTAGCATGCTGTCAGACCTTGCAGACGAAGCACACTGTGTACCTAATTGATATCAGAATAGCTGACATCTACCTGCAGTAAATGGGGGGATGGTGGCCCCTACCCGACGTTTCCTCTGGGAGTGACTGGCATCACAGGGGGACAACAGAGCTTTTACACAGGGACTGTGAATTCTCAGTGACCCGTTGTACCTGCCGTGTTCTTGGTGACTTTCCCTCCTTCCCAACCTAGAGCACATGCCAAAGCTGTAACGTACTATGCCTGTTTTCTTACAGTGGTAAGGAACCATCACGTTTGTCAGATGTACTCTGCCAAGCCCTGTGTGTTTCTGTATGCTTTGCTGTATCCCCTTTAGTATTATATTTTGATAAACTTCACTGAGCTGAGAAGCAGGTCCTTATCTGAGTTTGCACAAGTTGTACCTTAATAATTAGTGTTAGAGAGCAGCAAGAGCAGGACTGCTGCACAAGAGGGGCCAAGGCAGGAGCCGATGGTGGCCCTGGCACAGACTTACTGGCCAGGGCACGATCGCAGGGTCTGAGCACCTGAACTGGGTGCTGGTAACAGGCTCTACCAGCTGTCCCTGACCCAGTGAGCAATGAAACTGGTCCTTCCAGGGAGTCCAGTCAGGACTGAAAAGATCCAGAATCAGGACTCAAAGCAGGGCGGCAATGTAGACCTGCCCAGGGGACAGGGCTTTAGCCAGACATGGCAATCACATAGCCTAAGAAGGGACTGAAGGCCTTGGGCTGAACTTACGTGCAGCTCTTGGGCCCGTGGGTAGAGGTCCTGGCTGAGGCTGAGCAGGACCTGTGAATTCTACCAATGCCTTCAGGCCCTGACAAATAATCCAAATTCTGCCCTTGCTTTTCCTTGAGTATTTCACCAGCTTTGGTCTGGTTTAAAACAAAACAGAAAACCCCCATACCACAAGCAATATTGGTTTTAGTATGCAAAGCTGACATTCAGGAGCAGTTGTTTAGACCTGTAAGTGTCAAATGGAGGTTTTGTTCTTGTTTGTTTGTGTGGTTTTTTTTTCTTGGTGCATCAGCCTAGTTTTTATGCTGGTTGAAAGCATTAGTTTATCTTTGGATGTTTTGAAATAATAAGAAAAACTACTTGTGTCTGCAGTATCATTGCAGTGATCCAAGTGGACATATATCCGTCAAGGATGCTGTGACTATTTGGAACATTTTACATTAGTTCTTAAGAATAAGTCGGGGTTTGTTTGTTTTTTTAATGTTTTCATTTTTATAGGCAATCTTGGTCAAGTTAATTTTGTGAATGTCTTGGGGAGCTGCCTCTCTTCATGAAAGTATGAAAAACATATGTAGTGATTATGTCTCAGCCCTCCCATATTTTTTTCCCCAACAGTGTGAGTTTGAGTCCCTGAGCTGTTGGCTTAAAAACTAAGTTCACATTGCTGCTCTTAAAATCATAATAAAGATGATGAGTGGGTCAGAAAACTAATTAATTAAAGTAGGATTGAGGTCATAAATGTGTGTCTCTAACTGCATGTTTGGATATAATTTTTTCTGGTTATCTTCAGGAGTTTCCATTACTCAAGGAAAGGCAATAGATTAAAAATTTATTCCTAAAGTAATTTGCTGACTACTGAAGCATAGATCCAGCTGCTTTTCAGTTCACCTTGCACAGGAGTAGGGGGAAAAACTACTGGAAGTTTTGGGGATTTTTGTCTCCTTCAGAGGAGACTTCCCTGTCTCTGCCCCAGTTCTTGGGGTAAAAAGGAGAAGTTCTGGACAGGAAAACTTTAAACTTTGCTTAGTAGCTTTAAGACGCAAAATCTATTAATTTAATGTCTCAAGTGTAAGGATAATTGAAAGAACTGCCCCTGCTCACACAGAAATAAAGAAAAGCATTGAAGTGCTATGAAATGCTTCTTTCATTAAAACCCCTGTGCACGTGCTGCTTAGGTACCTGCATGTGCATGCTTGTGCCCATCGCATGTGGCGTGTCAGACAGTTGCAGATGCAGTTCAAAAGTACATACTATGTACTATCTACATTGTTTACAAGCAGCATGTGCTTTAGTACAGCTGTAACTGTTTGCCACTACCTGTGTGAAAAGGAAGATGTGTGCACTGAACCCGTTGGGTTTGGCAGCTATAGGAGGAGTTGAGTAATTTGCTTTTAACTGCGTTACCCATCCTCTAATAAATGTTGCAAAGCCTAAAAGTCTAGAAACAGGCAAAGGGAGAACTGAGGAAACTGGCAGTATGTTGGCTAAAATAAAACAAAATTACTGTCTTTAAACTGGGCAGAAGATGCACGTTGCAGTAATGTTTGAAGAAGAGTGTTTTATCTGGAAATCCTCTCTTCTGTTGAAGTAATGTAATAAGTGACAGAGAGAGTACTTTATCATTCATGGGTGATTCCTGGGAGATCTGGTGCTAAGTAATGCAGGAGGTTTTTTTGGCTGTTTCTTTTTAAACAGATAACCCTTTTATACTTTCTTGAGGTCTATAAAACTGCTACCTTTTAATGTAATGTAGAGAATCCTTACATGTGTTATTGTTAATATCCATGGTCCGGAATGATCATTCTGCTCAAGCTAACCAGGAGCTAGAAACAGATACCCTAGAAACACTCAGATTTAGATGCTTATAAGAGAAATGGAGATCATACATCTTTTCCTTATCCAAAAAGCGTTAAATTTACCTGGAGAGATGCACATCTCCTCAGCTTGGGCTTGGCATTTTCCAGATAGACTCAGGTTTGTTCAGGTCTCTTGTGCTTGGAGGTTTGGGTGATTTTTTTTTTTATTATTATTTTTTTATTTTTTGTTGCCCACGTGCCCTCTGTAGGAGAGCAGGAACAAACCTGTCTCTGGATGTGGTGTAATTTCCTGAAGAAATGGCAGCTTGCTAGCACTTTGCAGAATTCCCAAGTACCTTTTAGCAACTGTAAGTATTTGGAAAGCTCAAGCTGTTTTCTCATGTGGAAGAAGTCTTTTACAGTTAATGATGATTTAATTGTAATTTCAAGAATAACACCGTTCAAGAAGGGTGATTTTTCTTTATGTAAAAGAGTAAAAGCACCGTAGTTCTCTGGCATTCGTATATGTAAATTGAGAAACCTGCAGGTGTTCAAGAACATGCTTGCTCTCGTACAAGCCTGGTAATTAGCTCTATCTAGGCTAAGGAACTGTTGCCCTTTCTTCTGCTGAAGAGGAGGGCAGCTCTGAAGGACTTGGGTACTGTGTCAGAAACAAAAGCATCTCTACTTCCTGCAATGTTTCCAGTTAATCTGTTTATAAACATTTCAAACTATAATTTCAGCCCCGTGTACCATGGGAATCATAGTATCTTATTTTTAGTTGTTATTATTTTATTCTTACATTATTTCACTTTTTGACAGTCCATGTTCTGGGGTGTTCTTTCACCTAGTTAAGTTGGGTTTCAAAAGGTATTTTTTAAGATAAACGTTTACTTGATCTTGCTGAAAATAGTGATATTGATATTTTTTTCCTTTATATTTTGGTTTTGTTTTGTTTTGGGGTTTTTTTGTGATTAGTTCCCTGACCTATGAACCTATGATACAAACACTTTGAGAAACTACAGGGGACTCTTGGAGGTTTTTATTCTGGGTACAATACTATGGATGGCTATTCTGAACTATATGTGATACCATAAATACCTATTATAAACTGCATATTTTTTCTCTGAATAAAATCAAAGATACGATAATCTGTATGTAACTGCCAATTTTAACATTATTTGAGCCTTTTTTTTCAAGTAGCTAGGGGTTTCTCTTACTTCTTGCAGAAGATGATTTTCTGTTTGTTTTTAAATTTCAGAAATCAACTTGCAGCATTTTCATGTCTGACTACTGGTATTGGAGGTTGATCCTGTGCAAAGAAACTGGAAGCTGCAACTGTTTTGCAACAGCCAACCAGTCTAATGAAGAGAAAGAAGAAGATACAAACCATCAGGTTGTGGTGTCAGATATTATGCAGCTTGTGCGAGATAAGCAGGAGGTGCCAGAAAGCACAGCAGGTGAGAAAAATATAGTGTATTTTGAAAATTGTCCAGCTGGCTGCCAAACTGTGTTAAGAAGAGGGCTGAAGAGGACTGTTTGCTTTAAGAATTTTAGCAATGGTGTCTCATCACTAGCAATGACAGTAGGGCAGGGAGCCCAAATAAAGGAATGGAGGAGGGTGATTTCACCACAGAAACAAACGTTTAGTAGCAGCTAGAGAAGAATGAACACCTTTACTCGGGAGGACTGGTGACTGTTAGAAAAAATTAAAATAATTCCATAAATTAATTGATTAGCAAAAAATAGTCATCCTGAAGAAACCTGACCTACCTTCCTACAGTTTTAAAACCATACTCTAGAGAAACTGCTGAGAAGCAAGTACAAAATACCTCTGCGCCTTATCACATTGCTTTTGTTGCCGTGGTCCATAAGTAGAAAACTGTAGTGAATACTAGGTAATGGTTACAGGGATTAAGAATACATTTTTTTCTGTACCATCTGATCTTATATTTACCTGTGCAGGAGGTTGTTGCATTCATATATGAGCTATGTGACCTTTGCCTTAGTACTAGTGCAGATGGACTATAGTTCTATAATTTGATTAGCAGTTGCATCTGGTAGCAATTGGTCTTTATTAACACATCTTCATTTCATTTTGTTAAACAAGTCTTTAAAGAGCCTCCTAGGTATATTAAAAATATCTACATGTATTCATGCAAACTTCCCTAAGATGGAAAGATGATCCAAAACCGGAAAGGTGAAATTCACTAAAATGCAGGTTTGCATTTAATACACAATTACAAGGCAGGATATGACTCCTTTGTCATAAAAGAAAAAAGTTCATTCTTTCAGCCTGGATGAGCTAATGATGTTAGTGCTACTACAGAATTATTTATATTCTGCTCTGGTTTAACAGGAAGTAGTTATTAGAGTAATCATTTTATTTGTGTTCTACTGAGGTCTCAGCCAGAATACAAGGTTTCTTTTGAGGGCAACAAGATGCAAAAAAAAAAAAAAAAAAAAAAAAAAAACCAAAACCAAAAACAAACAAACAAAAAAAAACAACAAAAAAAAAACCTGCAGAAATTCTGGAGGAGGATTGTTGAGAGGGTTACAAAATATGACCTCTGTGGAAATAAGGAGGGTGTTTCTAGACTACAAACAGAAAGGAAAGCACACATATTCTGACTTTCTAGTGGAGATGTTTGTAAGTTATTGAAGAAGGTGTACATCTGCTTGTTTGAATTTTCTTGTTGTCCAATCTAATAGAATAAGAAAAAGAAAATGCAAACTTGATTTCTGCAGAGAAGATTTAGACCTAATTGTAGGGATTCTTAAACGCTCTGCTTAAAGAGCTTGCACAGTCTCTGGCCTGTTCTTAATGAAATCTCAAGTGAAACAAACCACTGCTGGAAGTGAGCTAGGTGTACTTGATTCCATCTCAGTGCTTTAAGCTAGGCTAAGAGATTTCAATAAGTTTTTTTTTTAGTACAGTGCTTCTGTGGTGGAAGAAGAAACAGACAAGTCCTGGGAAAGCAGGCGTGGAGTATGAAGTCAGAGGAAAGGTAGTTCTGGCCTTTGTCACCTGGAGGATTTTAGATGGGAAATTGCTACTCTTCCTCTCCAGAAATTCAGAGGAGAGCTGTGTTCAGACTAGGGCGGGTGGTGGTGGGGTGTATGTATTCTCCGTTGATGTAACAGTGAATCAATGGTTGACTGGTTGATCTACGAAGGCAGTTTAGTAAGCTACACAGATCGGAATGAAAGCAGGGAAGGTGGGCCAGGAATTTTGTGTATATATATACTTCATAGGCATGGTACAGCCTATAATAACATGCACATATTTGGCTATGCTAATTTCACCTTTTAGCTGTGGCTGCTGTCCTTCTTTTACTGAATTCCATGTGAAAGGAATAGGAGGTTTAGTGAGAGAAGTTCTGGACTGTTTCCTGGCCCGAGATGTAGCAGAATTTTCATTGAGGATTACATCCATGCCTGGCTTGCCAACTGAATTGCAAGCCATTAATCAAAACTGAAAAACACTTGATAATACTCTTTATGCCTGGAAAAAGTGGGATGTAGTTTAAAAAAAAAAAAAGTTTGACTTCTTTTGACTTGAGGAAGAGAACAGTGTGTAGACTGGGAAGGGAGCTTTTCCAGAGCTAGGAATGAGAAACTTAATTGCAGATAATTTTCTGGTAAAGTAATTAAACTTTCAAACTAAATTCAGTAGGAAAGCTCTTTCTGTGTCATAAGTAATACTGTTGATAGTATTGGAGATTGAATGAATCATTATGTTTGTGGCCATTTTATTGGGTTTTGATTTTTAAAAAATTATTGCTTTTAATTGATGCGATCTGCGTGTTAATATTTTCTGACTTTATCAAGGGACTGCTAAAAGGAATCTACTCTGAAAAGAACTACAGCGGCATAATATGGTGAATATTTAAAAGGGGCAATTTGTATGCTGGGTATATGGTTGCATGAGCAGTTGTTTTGCTCTAGTTCTAATACATGTTCAAATACTTATTTCAGGAAAAGAAGCAAGTATTTTTGTGGTTGGTAAAGAAAGCCATAGTGCCTTGTTCTGTGAAGCTAAGCCTTATAGTCTTCTGCTGGGAAAAAGCATAAAGAGAAATGCTGCTGCAGAAAATAAACTCCAGCAGTGTTGTTGGAGTCTTTTCCCTTCTCTATTTTCAGCTTCTCTATGCAAATGTGAAGGGTCTTAGCCTCTCATGCAGACTAGTAATACTGTAGGATGGAGAGCATCTTGCTGCTCTTCTAAGTTAAACCATATGTTGCTGTTGCTGAAGTTTTAACGCCTTTGTTCCTTTCCCCTCCCCAGAGACTCATCTGCTATACTACTGATACAATATTAATAGCAATATTTTTACTGCAATGTTTTCCTAGAAGTTATAATTAAGATCAGGTCTTCATTGTGCCTCAGAGTTTACACACAGAGAGAATGTGTTGCATCTTGGAAGACTTAAAAGCCTAGCTTGAAAGCCATAGATAAAGAAGCATGCAAAATTGAGCTTGAGGCAGAGCACAACCAAGATAGAAGCATGATAACATCCAACCAACTTGTCTGTGCTCTTGCCTCATTTCAGATTGTGGAATACATTCTTCCCCTTGTCTTCAGAAGAGGCTGGAAATGGAAAGGATGGAGACAGGGAAGACAATCATGAGACTTTCAAATTAAATAAATAAATTAAAACCCAGTATTTCTATAATTTCTCGGTGCCTGTTCCCTTGTTCTGCCTGTTTGGGGTTGGACTTCAGGAGTGCTGTGCTTGGAGATCTGTTTATATAACAACAATGGGGTGGGTTGTTGTTTTGTGTGGTTTTTTTTTTTTTTTTTTTTATGGGGCTTTTTTGCTCTGGAAATGGTCCCCTTCAAGTGGTTGACACCTTTTCTTTGCTTGGTTTTTCCTCTGTTCAGTTCAGATGTGTTTGAAATATAGTCTTATCACACAGGGTTTTTTAGCCTCCTGCCATGGTGCTAAAGCAATAGGGAAGCAGAGGAAAACTTTCATGGTATCTAGATTTACTAGTGTGATGTCTTGGGAACTGTAATTGTTGATTTTGTAACAGCCACGAGGGTGTTTTACAAATGCTTTTTACATTAGTAAGGGGACTGTCATGACTATGCCCAGGTTTTGAGGAATCCAAGGTTAAAGGTGACTGCTGACTGAAGTCTCCCTGGTCCAAACTTACCTGAGAAGACACACTTCAGCAGCAGAAAAAAAAAAAAAAACCACTTTAAATTATAAAATTGGGTCTTTAAACCATTTTATATGATTGTTAGGATTTTTGCATGAGAAATTACAAGGCAGTTGAAAAGACAGCTGAGTGACTGTGATGTGCCAATTCTAACACTTGTAACAGTGTTGCAAAACACACCATCAGCTGTTGCACTCTCAGGCACTTGAAATGCTCACCTGTTATATTCATGTGCTCTTGGAAAGAAACATGCTTAGTATCATCTCAAAATGTTAAATTGCATTGTTTTCCATACATAAACACTTTTGAGGCACTGCTAAATGGCATCACTGAAGCTGACAGCTTTGAATGAATTATATACCTGCTACAACATCAGTCTGCAACAGTGTGGTCAGGTTACATCATCACCTGCATCAGAGAGGGGAAAAACACAACATGCTGTCTCTTAAAACATTTATACATCCTGGTAATTCCAATTATGTTCTGAACTTGGAGTATAACTTCAGCTATACTTATTAGCTCCTTGCTTCCACTAGTCACAACTGTATAAATATAAGATTTCAGTAGTAATGTACGAGGGAAACATTGTAGGAGTTCATTGTTATAATAATGATACTGTTTCAAATTAAGTGACTTTTTAGAAAAATAATAGCTAATGCTGTTTGGATCAATTCCATTCTATTCCTTGATGTCTACAAATACAACCTTTTAAAAATCTTAACTAAAAAATATGAACCTTAAAATGATCTCTTAAAAGCTGCTTTTATTGGTAGCTAAAAGGGTGCCAGTGTATTTTGGGGGCGAAGTCCTCCATTTATGCAATGTATTTGGAAAGTTCCTTGATTCTTGGAGCTGTTTTATGTTATCCAAGAAACTTTATCATGCTCAGTATCTCACTAGAATTTTAATTTTAATTTAAAAAGTTGTGTACACTACAGCATACCTCAAGTAACAACTTGATGAAAAACTTTTCTCAAGGGATTACGTATGAACTAGATTATTACAGCTAGCAGGTATATGTAGAAAAATGAGGCTATGAATATTATACCAAGTATTTTTTATTAGATTGTTTACATGCTTAAAAAAAATTAATTAAAATGTCAAGACCAAAATTTGTGAGGCAGTTGGAGACTTCTTCTGTGTAACAAGATGGCTTTTTTCATGGGAGTGACAACAGCCTGCTGTCATCTGATTAACATTGGTACATCTTCTGTGCAATGAAGATGGCATAATAGAGTTCTCAGCCTGTCTGCGCAGATGCTAAATAGCCTATGACCTTTTTTCCTTTAAAGACAAACCACCTAGAGCAGGAGTCCCTAAGCTGTAGTACACATGGCACTTAGCTATATGTGGCCCAGCACAGAGCTGGGAGCTATTGCAGTCCCTGATGGTATCTGTCATAATGCTGAAGGAGGGTGGAGACTTGGGATTTATTTTCTTTTTTACAAACATAGAATGGGGATCACCATAACTGTTGGCAGAGAAAAGTGTTTGTTTTGCTGTACACTTCTCTTTGTCTACTGGAAAGAAAGAACTGGCTAGATTTTACTGTGGGAACTTTTAAGTATGTCCATGCTGAGCTTCTTGTTTTGTAGTAGTAGTTTGATTGATATGAATTGCATGTCCAAGTAAGATACAGCAGATAGTACGTGTGCACAGTTAGCATTCTCAGTGTTGAATGCTATTTGTGTACAATGGACCTCAATTTTATAAATAAATGTCTTTACAGACCTGTTCCTTTACTGGCAATTGTAGGACTGGTATCAGTCTCAGCACGTTTGTGAGCCAATGTTTTTATATATTAGTTAAAAGAGTTACTTTTTATTAAAACTGAATTTCTACTGAAGGAGTTTGGCAAAATCTTACAAGTTTAACTCCTCAAAATGAGTCACGTTTAAAGTTAACTGGAATAATCTGTCTAACAACAGGGAAAGGATAACCTTTGTATGGTAAACATCATCTGTATTGTGTTGCTGCATCAAGTAATAGAGCAATGAAATCCCAGCTCGATTAAAATCAGTAGGAGTCTTGTCAGGATTTTCATCTTAAGACTTTTAAGCTAGGCAGGTTAACCAGCCTCTTAAATGAAATTAATATTAAACATCTTACTCTAATTTCTTCTTTCCTGGGAATTACGGCAGATATGGAATATATAAAAATAACTTTTTGTTCAGCTAGTAGCATTCTGTTCAAGAAGTTAGAGCAGAAAAGCTTCATTAGTGTGAAAAGGCACTGCCAACTAAAAATGAGTTATGGAAAGGTATTTCAGTAATGTCACCAATAAAATTCAGAGAGCATATGTGTGCGTATATATATGTCTGTAATTCGGTGCCACACTTGATGAATTTTCACTTCAACTGCTGTTTCCTTTCCTGCCTGTGTGGGTATTTCATACAGTAACTGAAAGAATGCAGCTTAAAAAAAAAAAAGATATTTTAAGGAAACAGTGCTGCCTGAGATTACTCTTAGCCTTTATTAACTACTGCAGCTATAGTGAAGGCACGAAAGCATTTTTAATTTTTCTTCAAAGTTCTCTGAACCCAACTGGGACAGATTTTAGGATTCCAAGTACTGTGTGCTGCAATGGCTTATACTGTTCCATCACAACTTTTAATGGTGTATTAGGTGTACTGAGAATACCTTTGCTGCATTGTTGCACTTCCTTCTAGTATTTCCCTATTTTCTGTTGTAATAAGCAGCCCAGCCACAGCATTTGTTATTTTTTCCCTTTCTATTCTCCCATTTCCTAGAGAGTCTTTTGCTTTTGAGTAAGAGTTTGGCTGGGTTTCCTTGTTAGCTGTGAGATCACATGAACCTGGGAGGTATAGCTGGAGCTCTGCCAGCCTGACTGTCTGCCTTCATTTTGCTACCTGTCCTGTGCTTGGAGAGCTCCTTGCCGAGGGAGAGGCAAACACCAGTAATCTGTATAGAGAAGTAAGGACTTCTAAGATTAAGTTAGGGGAAAGCTATACCTGCTTTGTTCTGCATGGTGTTCAGAACACTTTCATGGTAAGATGTGGTGCATGTAAATGGTAATTTGGAGTTTCCTCAAACAGCGGTATTTCTATGTTGTGTATCTTTCTCTTTTGATTTAAATCATGCTTCACTTTTCAGATATTATCTATGCAGGGTTAGATCCTTGCTGAAACTAGGCGAGGAAAGCTTTGTCAATTCTCTTTAGTCCCTGACATGAGTGCCTCAGGTGGCTCTAAAGAAATTTGAAAAGTGCCTAAGCAGCAGCGTAATTGAAATTCAGAGGGGTTACATGTCTAACCTGTTCAGGCATTCTGTAAATCCCATTTTTCTGTATCTGTAGGCATTGGATATCTTTGCAAATCAGCTTGAACAGGAAAAAACAAACTCTATTATAGAAAGTGACTTATTCTTCTGACAGGGTGGTGCATGACCTTAGACATCTCATGCCTCCCATGTGTGCCTGCCTCTCCCCCCCCCCCTTCCCCCCCCCGATGTAACGAAGAGCAGTCGCATGGCAAGTTTAGAGTTCTTCCTTGCTTGTTGCCTTCTCTGCTTCTGTAATGGCAGATCGCTTACTGGATTTGGCACTCGCTCCTAAGGCCATGAAGATGGAGAAGTTGTGAATGTAAATGTTAAGCCTTGCATAGGTGCAATAGAAACTGTCTGAGCTACAAGGTTTCACATGCTGCCTTAATAACATTTCAGCGTCGCCTACACATTTGTAGGGTAAAAAATGGTGGGTTAGATTGACTCACTGGCTTCCAGCTGGACCATTTGTCATGGAAATGAATTGCTTTGCCTCTATTGTAGCCAATACCCAGATTAGATGTTGGGTTCAGTTGTTGCCTCTGGCACTGAGGCATTACTAAAGGCTGTTTCATGCAAACGGACAGGTTTGCTTCTGTTAATCAGTGCACACTCGTTGAGTGTTTAAAAAGTAAAACTGTCACTACGCAGGAGGAGAGAGCTTTGATAGATAATGATGATGGAAGATGCTGAAATAAATGATTTGAGGTTTTCTTTTTCAAGCCTAATTTCTGCATTTTGCTATAGCTACAACAGTTATTTATGCCCACGAGTGAGGTGCATAGAAATCTTCCTACAACTGGAAATAGACAGCTCTGTGGGAAAACCTTTTGTTCATTATTCACAGGTACAAACTGCAGACTGGATGCACACTGATATGGCTGGGCTTCTTTGCTGTTGAAAATTGTGTTGGTTTAGAGTTGACTAGAATTGGTTAAATGGCCAGCTGTCAAAGGAAAAATCTTTTTCTCCTGCTAAAGATACTGTGTTTGTTTTAATTGCTAGAGGCTAAAGAGAGTCTATTTAATTTGGACATGCAATTTAAGTTACTTAGCAGTTTTATTTTCTCAGCTTATCAGATCTGCCTAAGCCTATTTGTTGATCATAAGGTACATTGGAAAAATTGTGATTCTTTAAAATTATTTGTTGCACATAATTAGATTATTGCTTGTAGTATTAAAAAATGTAATCTAAACAAATCATTGAACAGATTAATATATTTTCCATTGACCATTACTAAACAACTTTTTATGTAGAGAGGAAGAGGGAAATAAATTTGACAATGCATTTGGAGTCTGTCAATTTAAGCTTACTGCTGTCAAATTTGTGTGATCTGTTTTGAAAAGGCTTACCTGGGGAAATGTACTTTTGCTAATTACTAAGTGTGTGGAGGGAGGGAAGGCTCTGCAATAGCCCAGCAGCACATGTGACTTCAGTGCAAGAATCATCTTGGGGCAGAACAGCTATGCTGAAAATGATGGATTGACTTGGTTTCTTTTAGGGAAAGCAGCCGTGGAAAATAAGCTGCCTGGGATTAACTGCTGCCAAGGAGACCTGTCCAAAAGGTGAAGGTTCCAGGGAAACCACATCAATGTTGCTTTTGCTGAGGTTTCTGGGAGGTGGGGAGCAGGTCCTTGAAAAAACATGCAGTCTTGGCGGCAGCTTCTGTTTCCAGTAAGGTGTGTGAATACATGCATGATGTGCATGTGCAGAGAAGGTACTGGAGACCTCTGTAATGCTGTTGGGACTTGCCAAAAAATCCAATTGGAACAAAGCTGTTGGGCCTAAAGCAGAGTCAGTCCTCTTAATGCTGCTTGAAATCCTCTTCACTAGCACTCTGTGCTGAGAAGAGGTTTTCTCCGGGGAAAAATCCTGGAAATTTCTTTTTCCACATAGTCAGGGCTTGCAGTCAGAGGAGTGGAGGGAAAAATACAGCAAAAATGCCCTGTTACACATGTTAAGGAAGCTGGTTTACTTCTTTTCCTCTTCCTATTACTGCTTATTTTGAGAAACACCTCTCATTTTAGAACATACACTGTATGCTCTAGAACTATACTACATATAGAAATTTGCTGTTCCATCTGTGTGCTGTAGTATGCTTTTGTATAATTCCAGCTGTGAGGAATAGTGTGATGTGGTGTGTCACATACCCTGGCATATTTCATTCCACAGAAATCATCTGCGCCTGCCCTTTTCACTGTTGTAAGACATATTTACATAGGAAGGCTATAAATGAGATGCTATAAGGTATCACAATGGCATACATGGACACAATGGCAGCCAGGACTGGTCCCAAAGGGAGCAGCTAGGTTGTTTTCCCATTTTACTAACTGGTGAGGCTCCAGCAGGGCTGCTGGGCTTGCTTTTGTTCACTGCACTGCAAAGGAAGAGGTTCACCAGCAGTGTGCGGGAGAAAATGGTCCCAGTGTTTGAGGGACTTTGGTAGAGTTTAGGTGTAAGTCCAAGAGGGTGTCCCTCATCCTCTTCATAATTCTTTTAGTAGTTTTTCTGGTGAGGATTGAGCTAGCTGGGGTTGATGAGTCCCCTTGACTTTGCCCAGAGCTACTGCCATCTGAGAAGGTTGTCTGCAGTTTGGTGTGTGCCATGCCCTTGAGCTGCTACATGTGCTGAGCTTCACAAAAGGTCAAATAGTCAGCTTTATGCAGGCTGGATACAGAGACATTGGAGTTCCCAACACATGTCGTAGTGAAGTGGTTGGAGCATTTGCCCAGAAAAAAAGAGAGCGCTCTTTGCTTTCCTCCTCAGCCTGGAGGGCTGGGTGGGTGTCCAGCTGATCAGCTGCCGGACTCTTCCTGGGTGAAGACAGTGTCTTGAAGGAGTCAACATTCACTAGACCACAGGCAGTGGTAGCAAGGGGAAACTTGGTTCCCTGCTGACTGACTTGTAAAATGGGAGTCTTGAGTTTTGCTGTCTGTTATCAGTAGCATTTATATATCTAATAAATAATCACTTGATACGTGATGCATAATCAGTGCTTAAAGTAGGGATCCCGTTCTCATCTGATTGCATTTTAAAAGGAGTTGTGTAGATGTCAAAAGCTAGGCAAGGACTGTGATTGTGAACCCTGATTGTGATGTGGGCCTGTCAGCAGGCAGGTGAAACACCAGTCTCTGCAGAAAGAGACATGAAGCTGTCATTTTTCTTTGGCTTGCTTAGATGAAGCCTGCAAGAAATGTGGTTTGTCTTATGTCCCTCTCACAAGGCCTCAATTCTTCTTGTGGGCAATTTAGATCCCAGTAGATTCCATTATGGAAGGCAAATGCTGGGTGTCAGGCCAAAGTCCTTTGGGGTCCTTGTTCTTAGCATTTAACAGGTCCACATGCGATCATCACATTCTCTGTGAAGTTTTGAAGAACTTCTGTTTGGTCTGATCTGGCTGGTTATTAGTCACTGTTGTTTGGTAATTTGTTTTTTCGGGGTGTGTTGGTTTTTTTTAATCTGTGTAATTGTTTAACAAAGACGGAAATAGATTTCCAGAGCAAAAAGGTTCTGTTAGCCCAGTGTATCTAATATTCCTGGAAGATGTAATATAAATATGTTGTCTCCAAATGGCAACCAGAAGTCACTGCTATTTGTTTATCCATCTTTTTGTTGGGTTTGTTTTCCTTTTGGTGGGGTGACTAGAGAGCAAATATATACTTAAAAGTTTTGTTCCTTTCATTCTGGTTTTGCAGTGACTGGAATGCAAAAGTGTCCAGAGATAGATGCTGTAAGTACTTTCTGCTACAGTGCCTGGCCCTTTAATCTCTTCTAAGAAATTGAATCTTGCCCTTCCGTGCCCAGTAGATGTTGCTGTTGAATCGGTAACACTGAAAGAGGACGGGGTGGGGGGGTGGGAGGGGAAGCTTTCAGAGCTCAGACGGTATAGTAAATATTCCATTATCTTATTCAGTAAAAAGTGGTCTAATTTAAACAAACAAAAAAAAAGCAGTGCCCATAGTGTTTTCATTTACATGTATCAGCTTGAGAATTTGCAGCATACATGAAAAGTAAGCATAGCATGTTAACTTTGAGTTATAGGTTTAATGTGCTGTGGAAGAACTGCAGGGAAAGTAGATTTTCTACCTTGCATCTCCATTATGGTTTTACTAAATATTTATATATTTTACTCTCATCCTGAGAAGCATAAGTCATGTCAGTCATGGTGATATCTCTATAGCGTGATACAATTTTGCAAAGCTGTGCCATGTGGTAAGAATAAGTATTCCTGTAGCCTCTCCAAGTCAGGATTGTTCTTTGGAAGCTGGGGCCTTGCCAAGTTGTTGGAGCACCTTTTAGGATGAAAACCCATGATATAGGGTGGGTTTTGTCTACTTTTATTGAAGGAGACAAAGCAGGGAAGGCAGGTCACTTTTGGGGAGGCGACTGAAAGAGGATAAAGAGGAAAACATTTAAAGGTGGTGTGCTTCCTTTAGCAGCACCTGTTCAATAAGGTTATGTGTAGAGGAAGCTTTTTAAAATTATTTTTTAATATAGTCTGGTCTTCTAACAGAGTATGAGGAATAGCTGGTTATCAATCAGAAAAAAATGTGTGAATAAAATACTGAGTAAACGAGTAAACTCACTGCTGAAATTTTTTCCCTGTTACATGGGAAAACATCTGCAGCTATTGGTTTCCTTGGAAACAAAATCACTGCAAAAGCTAAATGCACTGGACTGAGCCTGTCAATTTTACTGCATTTGAGAAGAGTTTAACACACTTGGACCTTTTTATTTCATTTGTTTCTCAAATGCTGTGTC
This sequence comes from Vanellus vanellus, assembly GCF_965231255.1. Taxonomy (NCBI): domain Eukaryota; kingdom Metazoa; phylum Chordata; class Aves; order Charadriiformes; family Charadriidae; genus Vanellus; species Vanellus vanellus. The sequence goes on along the minus strand of NC_138905.1, from coordinate 155,046,432 downwards.
ATTTATGCTTTTCTGGCATAAAATACCTGATCAAAGGAGTCGTGGGACATGCTTTGGCTTTTCGGATGGAACAACAAGAAAGGTTGGTATTTAGAAGCCTAAACATGGACTCTGTATGTATATATATACTTACAGACAGCATCTAGTTTTCTGAACAGTTATTTCTAAAGTCTTGCCTTCTAAAGCCTAGTGCTATTGTTTGCATATTGTTGCAGTCTTAGCTGTTTTGGGGAGTTGGAGATCAGAGAGCTGCTGAAAGGAATTGCTGGTACATTTGCCTCGTAATAGGATTTTGGCAGAACATTGGTTTTATTTGTAGTTTAATTAATTCAGTATGGGATACATGTATGTGTTCTCACAGATTAGTATTTTTCTTCTGGCTGTGAAAGGAGTATGATTTCATATACTGTTTTAGAAGAGTTTGGTGATGCTTATTAGCTTCAGCTGTTCAAAGCCAAAACCAAATCTGTGCAACAGTGTGGTTGTGTAATTCCATCAGGTAGAATTTATTTAAAACGTACTTGCATTATTGTACTTTAAGAAAGAGAAATTCTGTTAAGCAAGTATCGCATAAGAATTAGATTGTTTTTGAGCAGGTATGTTTAGCATAGCTTCATGTGTGTACCTGGGTCACAGGTACATGAGGCAGAAGTCACATTTGTGACTGTCTTTCTGTTAGTAAAACCTTTCCCATATATATTGGAAAAATAACATACAATACTGAGAAACTATGCTGTATAGAAAAATACATTTAGCATGTGTTGACAAAACATTGGCTGTATCTTGTCAAATATTATAGAGACATCTGGCAGTGATTCCATGGTGGGATTGGTTGCTAAAATAGGCTGTAAAATGTTTCATAAACTACTTTTCCTCTCCAAAAGGAGGCAGCTGTTTACATGAAGTTATATATTTGGGGATTTTATTCCTGAGTATTAAACAATCTTTGAATCTGGGACCTTACTGTGTTCCACCCACAGATAATGTTGCCTGTCGTTGCTGAGGTATATATTTTTAAAGAGGTCTCTCTCTAGAAAGGCCTTGAAGTGACATTTTCATGGACTTTCTTTTATTACTATTTGTTTTGGGTGCTCTCAGTTACTAATATTACATTAGAATGGTCTATGTGCTCTGTGTATACAAACTGAGCCTATTTGGGGATTGTGGAGCTGGGGAGAGCAGGCAGATACTGTCTTTTCCATGAGAAACTAGCCTTCAGTTTTAAATACTCTTTTGCAAATGTCAGGGGGAGAGGAAGGAAAGGGATAGAAGTAAAGTGAAAGAATTGTATGTCAGCTGTTATTCATGATCTATCTTCTGAACTCTATCCTACCCCAAGAAAATTAATACAAAAATATTTATTCTATTATAAAGCAAACAGTGCAGTTCCTTGAACAGCATGCTGCCTAGTCCCCTGAAAGTAAAGTCAAACCATCTAATAACATAACTACTTCTACTTTGAGAGCTGTTTGTCTGCAAGCCTTTACCACACCACTGCTCAGTACTCTAAAAGACATCCCATTCACACATACGTGTGACAGTGAAGAGAAATCTGATATTTAGAAAGATGAAGTAGAATAACAGTTTTTTACAGGTAATGTTGTGTTATGGAAAGCTTTTGGATGGTTAAAGAATATCTGACTCTCTGTCTTTGATAACATAGTTTCAAGCCTTATTTGCTAGGTTGTTTATTTTTATGCGTTTCTTTAGTTTTACCCGGTAGAGCCTTCCAGCCAAAGTTACTTAGTGATTTTTGCTTTTGTAGCAGGTGATCCTAGCAATGGCAGATCCAACTGTACTAGTAACCACAGATGCAAAGGTGACTATTTCCTTAATGCCTTACTCTGTTTCTCTAAAGGATTGGTCAAGAAGTTGAAGGAAAAGAGACTTTTTTTGTGTGATTTGGTGTGGTATAGCTAGTTTCAAGTCAAGGCTTCCAGTGCATGGTATCTGGCATCCTCAAGCCTCCTCTGTATGCTGCCCTTTGGAATCTCAGCTTTTAAATTATGTTTCGTAATTCCAACCTTCCTGTTCTCTCTGCTGCTCATCTGTGCTCTGCTGATGCCTTGACAGTATTCACCTCTGAAAATGGTCTTCCTCTTGGGTACGGAGGTGGAAATGGTGAAGAGGATCAAAATGTTCTACTTCAGAGATCAAGGCATTGCCATGAAATATACAGGAACATGATTGGAGATTGGTCCATTATACATCTGCTGTCTTGGAAAGGGGCATATGGTACGATAATTATTTCTTTCCTTGAAGTCCTTTCTAGGCCTAACACCCTGACAATAATCATGCAGAAGCACCGCATGCTATGACAAATATGTGATCATCCTTGGAGAGAGAGGTGGGGGAAAGCAATTGTCAGTCGCTTCAGGCCAGTCCGGCCCAAACCACGACAATGTACAATGAAATTGTGTGAGATGCCGTGATTTTTGTCTGACACATTAATGTATTTTCCCTTTACTTTCTTGGAAATTTTTTGTGTACTTCTGAATTTTCTTATTCAGTCATAATTTTTGTTAGTGTTGTAAATAACATCTGACTGGAGCTGAATCAAAACCAGCATTGTAGATAAGCCCATTGAATCAGCACATCCAAGTTATACAACTATGTTTCAGTAGTCATTCAGCTACTGGGCTTTTGAGGGAACTTTGTACTACAGATCAGTCTTGAAGTAGTTACATCTGATGAGTAAACGCAGATGGTAAGTGGCAGAAGTGTGGAGCAGGATGGCACTGACGTTCTGCTGAGTCTCTCGGGGGGAGCTGGCACCTGAAGAAGCAAATAATTTTCAGCCTGTTGAAACTGGTCTCGCAAAGAGAACTCTGAGATCATAACTTTGCAGAAAGAAACTTGAAAGAACTTGAGAAACGGCAAGAGTATAGAACCTGGCATTTTGGGGAAATCTCATTTCAAACTTTGTTTAGGTTTCATAAAACATTACATGATTCAATGGACAACAGAATACAGTGCAAGAACAGCATGGTTACAAAGCAACTGTTAAATTCCAGCATTGAAAATATTTTGATGCACCAGTTGGTGCATCCTGGAGGTTATTAGTTACCAATAACCGTGCAGCTGACCTGACAGCACTGGTTAGGGTTAGAAACAAACATGTCTAATGAGTTGGAATAAGAAATGGTGTACTATGCTCTGGGGATGAGTCTCTCTGTGAGCCTGTCCCTCTGTGTTAATCTTTGTGGATTTATGGAGCCAGCTTTTGGTTGTGGTTGTGACTGACTCAATTCAAAAGATGTTTTTTAAAGTATCCAGTCACTATAAAGCTTAAAAAATTATTTGAAAGAGGTTGCATGGGCTTCTATTATGTATAATAAATGGTTTGTCAAAAAGCAAACTTTTTCACTGCATTTTAAAGGTAAAGAAGGTGAAAACAAACGCCATTGCATTAAGCTTCTCTCTGACAAAATAATCCTTGTTATGGATTGGAATTAGCTGTAAGAATGAAGGAGGGAAAATAAGAAAAAGCAACAGCAGGACATAATCAAAATAACAAGGAAACATATACATGCACGCTTACATTTTTCTTCCAAAAGCAGTAACTATTCAGGACCATGGTCCTTCAAGAATACTAACAGCAACAATTTCAGAAGCCCATTAAAGCGAAAATTCAATCTTTCTGTTTCAAGAAAGCATGGCATGGTGCTTTGGATGTGGCTTCCATGGTAAAGAAGCCTAGATGACATTTTTCTTTTGGACAGCTTTACCACAATGAAGGCAGAGAAACTATAAACCGAAGAGCTGTCATTTTCCTTCATTTAGCGAGGTATTGTGCAGACCAGCTCCCAGGAAACATCAATTTTATGTGGCTGGTTTGGGAAGCAGCATCTTCTGTGAAGAATATTAAATGGAAAAAAATGTGGGATCTGAAAATGCTCACTATTCCATATTCTAAATAAAAAAAGACCCAGATCATTGGGAACTGGACGTAGTGATTTTTGCTTGTCAAGAAATGAAAAAGTCGTAATTGTCTGCAAAAGACATTTTTCAGCCTTTTCCTCCTGCCACTTTTGATGAGATCTGACCTGGTCTTTCTCTCCTGTATTAAGCATCCATCAAAATAAATACCCAGACTAAGAAAATAATGCTATTTTATTTATTGAGGATTGTATGCAATAAAATTGATGGGGGAATTGGCCTATTAAGGAAACATACACAGAGAATTTTTCAAGCTCTGTTGTGAAAGACACAAAGGCACTGTTGAAGGACCTGCGGTGAGGGTAAGTGTTCTGCAGCAAGACTGAGTTCTTGTTTGGGGTTTGGCCTCTTTGGTTGCAAGCCAAAATACCCTTGTGTTGTTGGAAATTATTTTCTTAGATGTTTCTGGAGACTTAAATTTTCCTGTTCTGCATCAAAACAAAGCCAGGTCCTTTAACAGTGCTTGGTGTGCAGTCCAGGAGGGAGGCCAGCACCCAGGGCAGAATAGTAAGTAGCCTTGGAGGGTCATGTCGCCAGAGGTGGGCAGTTCAGCCAGACCAATCACAAAGTGAATTTTCCCATGTCTTCAAGGTGTTCCCTGAGTACTGCACTAGTTCCTTTCCTGAAAAGGGAACAACTATCTGTCATCCTAAAGCTCCAGTGAATGCTATATTTTGAAAGATGTACAAGTGGAAAAGGGCAGTCAAATTTTAAGATAAATCCCATTAAAAAAAGTTCTGGATTAAAGTTGACATCCTTCTACTCTGTCCTTTATCTGTGATGAAACTTGTCAGCCTGTTCCTCAGGGGTAAGCTCTTCAGTTTTATTCTGTGGAATCAAACTGAATGGTCCTGGGAATACCGTGCTACTTTTATTCTGAATACTTTTTTGATTGCTGATTAACAATTATAAGTGACAGTTAAATATCACATTTTGTTAGAGTAATTTCCTGAGAATGTTTTAAATCAGTCCTGACTCTTGTATCTAATGAACTTTTATTTGTTCTTTTAAATAGTGATTTTTACAACGTGAGGCATGTAATAAAATTATGGATTTTTCTTAATATTCTCAATTTGAACACACACAAAAAGTGATTGATTCAAAGTCTAATATTTTTAGGAGACCTCAAATGCCTGAGCTTTAAAAAGTGTTGGACAGACTTTTTTGGGGGGGTGAAAAATTAATTTTATGACTCCTTACCCTGCATTTCCTTTGAAAAGAAAACCAACACGACAAGAGAAGATAAGACATGTGTTTTCTAGATCGACTTAATTTCTGCATTTAAATACAGAATACTAACTCTGGAGGAGAATATGACTGTGACATCTCTGCAGCCACGCTCTACCACCTATTTAATTATCACGGTACTTTTAAAAAATCTGATCCTCTAAAACAAAAGCTCCCCAATTTCCACTTTTTCCTACATTTGAAGTACTGTGGTTTCACTTTTTTAGGGGCTGGCGTAGTTTCCCTTGTGTGGCCTTTCCTTTAATTATGCATACCTGTGGAGGTGCCCCAAAGAAGAAAATAACAGTGATACTTCATTTCTTTCCCTATTACTTCTGTTTGCAGCAAGTTCTTTTCCTGCTCACCTGTATGCTTCCTGTCTCTGGTCTCACTAACTTTCTACAGAAAGTGCTTCCGTCATCTGCAAAGATACCTCATTAAACTTAGAAATGTAGAGTCTTACTTGGCACTGCACCGGTGAAAAGGCAACATTCATTCATTGCCATGCCTGCTTTTAGAGGAGTGCAGCTGCTGCATACTTGTACGCCATAATAAGGTCTCCCCTCAGCCTTCTCCAGGCTAAAGAGTCCCAGCTCTCTCAGCCTTTCCTCATAAGGGAGATGCTCCAAGCCCTCAGTCATCTTAGTTGCCCTTCACTGGACTCGCTCCAGCAGTTCCCTGTCCCTCTTGAACTGGGGAGCCCAAAACTGGACACAGGATTCCAGTTGTGGCCTCACCAGTGCCGAGTAGAGGGGGAGAATGACCTCCCTCGACCTACTGGCCACACTCTTCCCTATGCAGCCCAGGATTCCATTGGCCTTTTTGGCAACAAGGGCACATTGCTGGGCCATGGATAATTTACTGTCTACCACGACTCCCAGATCCTTCTCCTCAGAGCTACTTCCCAGCAGGTCCGCCCCTAACCTATACTGGTGCCTAGCATTCTTCCTCCCCAGGTGCAGGACCTTGCACTTGCTTTTGTTGAACCTCATTAGGTTCTTCTCTGCCCAGCTCTCCAGCCTGTCCAGGTCACGCTGGATGGCAGCACGGCCCTCTGGGGTGTCAGCCACCCCACCCAGTTTGGTATCATCAGCAAACTTGCTGAGGATACACTCTGTCCCCTCATCCAGGTCATTAATGAATATATTAAACAAAATTGGACCAAGTATTGACCCCTGGGGGACACCACTGGTTACAGGCCTCCAACTAGACTCTGTGCCGCTGATCACAACCCTCTGAGTTCTGTCCCGCAGACAACTCTCAATCCACCTCGCTGTCACCTCATCTAGCCCATACTTCCTCAGCTTCCTAATGAGGATGTTATGGGAGACAGTGTCAAAAGCCTTGCTAAAGTCAAGGTAGATGACATCTACGACTCTCCCCTCATCCAGCCAACCAGTTATAACATCATAGAAAGCTATCAGATTGGTCAAGCATGATTTACCCTTGGTAAATCCATGTTGACCACTTCCAATAACTTCCTGTTCCTCAACGTGTTTGGAGATGACATCCAGAATGAGTCACTCCATTAACTTCCCAGGGACAGAGGTGAGACTAACTGGTCTGTAGTTCCCTGGGTCCTCCTTCTTGCCTTTTTTGAAGATTGGAGTGATGTCAGCCTTCCTCCAGTCCTCAGGCACCTCTCCTGTTCTCCATGACTGTTCAAAGACGATGGAGAGTGGTCTAGCAATAACATCTGCCAGCTCTGATGGTGAAGCTTTTCCCCTGCTGCTGAGTACTTGGTCCAGCTACCACCTTGGCCTGGTCCGTTTGCATGACTAACACATCTCAGATGAGGGAGCATGGAGAGCTGCTGCTAGGCCTTTTTTTTTTTTCTGTTTGGCACTTACTTTCTCAAAGGAAAATATTATTGAAGTGTATCTGACGCTGAGGATTTGATAGATATTTGGTAAAGCAAGGCATAATTTTGGTGCAATTTCTATTAAACGCTCCTGCACGTCTGAAGGCTTCTTTAGTCTGTGCTTCTGTATGAATTTTCCCCATACTCTGGCTTTGTACAAGTGTTTGAGTGTCAAGTTTTTAAGAAGAAAAGACTTTTTTTTTGCTTCCCTTTCTGCATGTATTTGAAGGGTAATGACTTGTACAATGCAAAGTTCTCTGTATTCCTTGAGATTGTGAATCTAGGAACAATTTTCTCCTTGTGAAAGAGTGAGGTGTTGCCAAAACCAGAATACTGCCATCTCTGCTTATGAATCCCAGTTTCAAATCCCAGATGCTTTACATAATAAAGCCTAACTGGGCTGATTACCAAGAGGACTCAGTCATTCAGAAAAATAAAAGGGAAAAATCCTTTTGCTTCATGAAGGAAGAACTGGTGCCAAGAGGAGGTTGAAATGTTAAAAATGCATTTTCTGTTTGGATCTTTCATATCAACTGTCCCGTCTCCCCTTTCTTTCCTCTGTCATTTAAGGCTGGGGATAAGTATTGCTCTAGTGCAGCGGGTGTATGTGGAAGTTTTCTGTAGGACCTGTGAGGACCTAGATTATGAAAACCACATTCAGTGGGTCTTTTCTGGCTCTGCAGGAGGCGAGCTTAGGTAAGTCTTTCTGGCTGTCTGCCATGTCTTAGGGCAGTGGTTGTGGTGTGGATGCCTGTTGCTTCATTTCTTCTAACACAGTCTATAGCTTTTTGTGGCATGTGATGTTGGGGCCATCCAGAAAAGAGTGTGGCTGACTTGCCTGCCTGATGTTGACCACGTGGTATTGCTGGAAAGCAGTATGGGCTGTTTGGCAGAGGATTCGGCTGCATAGGAATAGCCATCTATATGCTCTGCCCATTCCCTTTGCAGCAACCAATGTGGTAGGGCCCACACAGAGTGGCAGGGAAACTTGTGTGTTTAATTTCTTGTAGTCCTACTTTATATTCTATAAATAGTATTTCTTTCACTGCAGCTGCTCTCAGGCTCTTAGAGAAACTAAGCTCCTATGGGTTAAAGTTGAAGTCTTCTTGTGGATTAATAATGGATTAAAAAACAAGAAATGGAGAGTTGCTTTAGGTGGTTAGTTTTCTATGGGTGGAGGGGAGTTACTGGTGGAGTAAAGCAGGGATTTCTGCAGGACCTTCAGCTATTCAACATAATCCCAAATGAGCTGGAAATGGAAAGGAAACATGGAAAGAGAAAATTTGCAAACATGTGAAATTATTCAAAATAGTTAAATTCAGTGCTGAATGCAAACAGTTGCAGGGTAAGTCAGTGATGCTAAGTAACTGAGTAGGAGAGTAGGTGAAATTAATTGTTTGTACAGAGTGATACATATGAGAAAAGACAACACTATTCCCTAAGCTAGTTGTACCCTCAGTAAGAGACCTTGACTGATCGTGGGTAGTTTCCTGAAAACAGCAGCAGCTCAGTCAGCACTCAGTGTTGGTCCAAAAGGCAAACAGAGCATTACAAACTGCTGAGAGGGAAACCAAGAACAACAAAATCCTTATGTCACTGTGTAACTCTGCTGTGCCTGCTTCTTGAGTACCATGTCTAGTTTTGTTCGCTTTGTTAGAGTAGAATTAGGGTACGGGGAGGCATAGCGAAGGCGGTCAGAGGTATGGGGTGGCTTTTGTACGAATAGGAACTAATTAGTGTAGGGAATTTTCTGTCTGGAAAAAAGGCGGTTGGAGGGGACATAATATCACCTACAGTGGAGGTCTGTATAGTCATGAATGGCTTGGGGAAATGAATAGAGAGTGTTTATTTCCTGGTTTTTTTTCCACTGCTTCACAAAAGGCAAACTGGGGCACCCAGAAAAATTTCAGGAAGGTAGTTTAAACAAAAGCAGTTTTTCACACAGTACATCCTTAAATTTTTGAACTCATTGATGAGTTATATTGTGGAGATCAAAGTAAAGTGAGCAGAAAAATCTTTAGGTATATTCTTGCAAGTATTTTTTCTCAGGCAAAACTCATTACATGATTATATGTTCATGACTTCATGTTACTGCTTTGGCTTCTCACACAGGGATAGTTATATGTTACTTCTGGAACATTTTCAAAATAGCTACAATTTCTTGAAAAACTAGGTAATGCTGTAAGGCTGGAGCTGTTTGAAAATAAGAAGCATGTAATGTTGCTGTGTTTGAACAGGCTTTGCTGGAGACCACAGCCAAAACCAGAGTGAAGTAGAGTACTGAAGGAAAAAAATATTGTGGTTGTGGCTTTCAAGCCCAGCAGAAGTTTAAAAGAAAATCAATATAAACCTGCAGAAATCAGGGCAAATATTACATCTTTGTACCCCTGGAGCTTGATTAAATTCTGCAATAAAATTACTCCTTGCTTATTATCTTTGCAGTTTTACTGAAAAAAATCCAAATACAGGCCATTTGACAAATTTTTTTCACTGCATTTTAAACATCTAATAACTGAAAGGATGTGTGTTCCTCAAATTTCTTTGTTAAAGTATTTTTACACAGTGCTGTACTTCAGTATGAATTCCTCTGCTCCAGCAGGGGCTTGCCTGGGACTACTAAAGATTTTTTGCTAGAGGTGATACGTTAGCAGGAATTAAAAATCAGAATTCCAGAAGCAAATTGAATTTTTCAGTAAAAACAAAATATAGATCTTAAAAATAATCACATTTACCTGAAAAATGAGAATGTGTCCTATTGTATTTACAGACTCTCAGTGCTAGAGCTGGACATCAATCCTTTTACTGTCAAATTTTAATTTAGCATGAGATGTGTGGGGATGCAATAGCATATGTAATTCCCTAATATGATTGTCATGATGACCTGCAAAAGTGTGGGGCGTCAGGTACAAACCTGAAGAGAGCAAAATTTGCAGTAGCTCATCGCTGAGCTGTACTGTCACTGTTATTTCCAGAACTGTTTTGAATCTCTAGGTAGCTCATGGTAAGATACTGGTTTGATTTTTGTTGCAAGAAGGCTCAGTTGGCCCCTCTTGTTAAGAGTTGCTTTTAATATGTTTGAAGTCTGTTTCTTTACTCTGACTCAAGGTTATTTATGAAACCATGGATGATCTGGTTAGATCCGTGTTTCAAACAAGCAGGGATCCTAATCCTATATTCTGTGGTTAAGTATTTTGAAAATACTATATTTCTGTTTCCTTCAGTAGAGATATTACACCTAAGCTTGTTACTCTATCGCTCCAGGCAAGGCTGCCTGATTTCCAAGAATGAACATGATTAAACAAGTACATGATTACAAAAAAACACCCTACTTTTAGGTAAACTGACTTTCAATCCAGCTAACCAAAACCTTTTGCTTTGATGCTCTGCTTGTGCCTTGCATGTTTTGAATTTGTTTGAAGGTGTAGAAAGTATATATAAGGTGGCAATGTTGGTATAACTGAGCGTTAACTAGCATACTAGGGTCCTCCATTCATTTTGCACAAGTATAAACAGCTATTATGTGCATGTGATCCTGAAAGTTGACTGGCTGATGTGATAAAATTAATCATTACATTTATATATTGCTTTTCATTTGTTATTTCACTGAGAAAATGCCATGGAAAAATGGACCTTGTGATATATGGGAGGTTTAAGCAGTTTGCTGATTCTTCAAGGAAAACATGAAATTGCTGTTGAATTGAAGCAGGACACTCAATGAAGGCTGGGACTGGACTAGTATCTTCTATTACAGTAGACGCTTATGAATGAGTAAGTCTCCTGCACTTCTTGCTGCACCAGGAAATAGTGTAATCTTACAAGCGAATTTTGCTGTTCTGCATACGCTAAAATGTCTTGGGCCTTTAACTTGCTGCAGTCAACAAGTTCCATTGGCTTCCTGACATACGGAGTTTCTCCCTGTGCTGTCTTTGGACACAGTGTTCTGTCCCCAGCCTTTGTTTCAAAACAGGCCTCAGCTACCTCTATGCACCTGTGAACTTGCATGCCTTTTCTAATTCCTTTGCTCCTTGTTCACCACCTGAATGGCTGCAGCCTGACCTGGTAATTGTGGGCTTGCTGCAAATCACTTGTTCCCTTGCAAAAATGCAATCTTAAATTGCCGTCATATATATAAAATAATTTTGCATATAAAGTTCCCATAGATGCTGTATTTGCATGGTAATACTTTGTTATGCAGAAGCTGACTGGAGACTTTTTTTTTTTTCTATTAATAGAGAAATGAAAATATATATGACTCTAGTCATATAATACATGGAGCTGCTGTAGGCCCATCATACTTGAAGTGGAAATCATAGAATGGTTAGAGTTGGAAGGGACCTTAAAGACCATCTAGTTCCAACCCCCGTGCCATGGGCAGGTACACCTCCCACTAGACCAGGTTGCTCAAAGCTCAGTCCAGCCTGGCCTTGAACACCTCCAGGGATGGAGCTTCCACAATTTCTCTGGGCAACCTGTTCCAGTGTCTCACCACCCTCAGAGTAAAGAGTTTCTTCCTAAGATCTAACCTAAATCTAGTCCTCTTTCAGTTTAAAACCATTACCCCTTGTGCTATTACTACACTCCCTGATAGAGAGTCTCACCTGATCTTTCCTGTAGGCCCCCTTTAGGTACTGGAAGGCCGCTATAAGGTCTCTCTGGAGTCTCCCTGAAGCCTTCTCTTGCCAGGCTGAACGGCCCCAACTCCTTCAGCTTGTCTTCATAGGAGAGGTGCCCCAGCCCTCTGGTAATCTTTGTGGCCCTCCTCTGGACTTGCTCCAACAGGTCCATGTCCATCTTATGTTGGGGACCCCAGAGCTGATTGCAGTACTCCAGGTGGGGTCTCATGAGAGCGGAGTAGAGAGGCAGAATCACCTCCCTTAACCTGCTGGCCACACTTCTTTTGATGCAGCCCAGGATATGGTTGGCTTTCTGAGCTGTGAGTGCACATTGCTGGCTTATGTTGAGCATCTCATCATGATGTGGGACTTTTAATAAATGAATATTTAAATATGATCTCAATTAATTTTATTGACAGAGGAAGCCCAGATAGATTGATGGGTCTTCTTGAAACAATTCTTGTAGTTCATGCCCTCCCTAATGTTATTGTTGAGAGTTATGAACAAGTCATCATAGGTGTCCACATATTTTCCTAGGAAGGACTGCTGATTTTTGCCTGCTGTACGTAATCTGTAGAAAATAATCTTTTTCCTAAACAACACAGCACAGTCCTTTTAAGCTTACAGGAAAGCATACCTTTTTCTTTTAGCCATCAGTAACCATTTATTTATTTTAGTGGCTAAAATATAAGAGGACATAACTGAAATGAATAGGGTGATTAGAAGACTGGGAGAATTCAGGTGACCACCAGCAAAAACGTGCCAATAATGAGATTTGGTAGGCACTGGGATAATCTTGAAAAAGGAAAGTGTTAAAAGCCTCAGAGTTTGAAACTTGTAAAACCGTCTGCATAAAAGCACTGAAAATCAATTATGAGGAGCAGTTGTACAGAGAGGCGTTATACGGTTTTCAGGCTTGGAGGATTTTCTGTATCCCTAAAAATTTTCCAGTGGTGATGTACCCTCTATAGCAAATAGAAGTTTACTGGCTATAGGCTTGCTTTTCCTAGTTCTCTTGTGTGTATATATACTCCATACACCTTGTGGGTCTGCAGATCCTGACTCTAAGGGAAAGGAAAACAGAGTTGTGGAGATTCCTGTGGCACAACATTTAGGCAATCAAGCTCCTCCAAATAGTCCAGAAGATGGCTGTGGTTCTTTTGGTGTTTAAAGGAAATCTGAAGTCCTCAGCCTTCAAAAATAACCATTTCAAACTGAACATGAAGGCATCATGCGGGCTGGTGAGAGCAGAATAGCCTTGTTGTTGTCAGTGGGAAGGCATTTTCCTCCACAGCTACTCACCCTGCAGCAAACTGGAAGAAGGTAAAAAGGAGCCGAGCGTTCACCTAAGCGTGAGGATGGATGAGGCTTTCTGTGAGCTCCGGCTGCTGTCGGTTCAGCACAGCCCTTCTTTCCCAGCGCTCGCTGCAGGCTGGGAGAGACTGGCGATACGTCGGCTAATCAACGCTTCGCATTAATTCTGGCATTTGAGGACTCCACTGCGGGCAAACCCATACGCAGAGGAGGGGAGAGAAGTTTTAAGCAGTCCTGCTGTCATTAACATTCACGGCTCCGGCTTCAAGCGGCGCCCGCCTCACCCAGGCGCTGCCAGGAGGGAACGTGGACTCCTGCCTCCCTTTGTGCCGAGGGAGATCCGTGGGGAGTCATTGAAATGCAGGGCTGCGAAGCACTGCTGTAGTGGTCTGGTATTGGTTTTTCTTCCCGCCCCGCTCCCTTCATTCTTGGAGCAGGGGGAGCATGTTTGCTGTGGATTCTTTTTGTTTTATCAGAGAATGAGATGCTGGCTGAAAATTGAAGAAATGGCCCTAGAAGAATTGATGCAAAGATTAAATGCGGTTTCCCAGTGCGCTGGTAGGAGGAGCTGCTGGTCTTAAATAATGTGTTGTGCGGATGCTGTTAGTGATTTTGTAGGATTTACAGAAAATCCTGGTAATCTGGCTAGCATTCTTTATGCATGCTCGTATTAATAGGAAAGAAAACGTTAAGAGCTGTTGCCACCGGGTTAAACTCTTGTTTATATTAACACTAATTAACATTTTTAGTGCTTAGATATTAATGAGGCTGGCTTTAGAAGGTCCTCTTGAATAGTTTTGGGTAGGTGCTAGCCCGGTCAAATACTCTAAATGGGTCTTGATTCCTTTTCTTATCTCAGACTCAGCTGTAGCTAAGAAGTGGGGGAATGACAGATTTTTTGGGGGTTGATATGAAGCAGTGAAAAGCCTGGCTAACTGTAAGGCACTGCAGCCAGTAATTTGGGTGGGTCTAAATTGTACTTTCGTGAGAATGAAGAGTTGAATGCCTTAATCGTGGTAAATTTAGTTTTACATCTGTATGGATTAAAAATTGCAGCAGATCTATTAAAAAGGTTTTAGCATTGTAGAAAGAGAGTCTTATGATTTCTGAGATATTTTCTTATTTTCTTGAAAATGTAAATGCTTATGTGTTCAAAACTAGAACGGAACAGCAGTGTACAATAAGGTGATCTGTGATTAGATCTGGGAGTGTTTTCCTGTCTGTTGGTCATGCAGAGATGTAAACGTGTTTCGGCATAAAAAGTTACCTGGAAAGAGAAGAGATGTGGGTTTTGCATCCTTTGAAACTATTTCTCTTGCCGTTTATTCTTAGTCTGTTGGCAGATATCAGAAGTCTTGCATCTTGTCATCTGAGAAAAATCACTGGTTTGCTCATACAGAATATTTAAGGTATTATTCACTGCAGTATCAAAACTTGGCATTTTTCTTCCCATTTCCCTAGTCCTGTGTGTCCTAAGGGTGTCAGCTTTTTCAATTTGCATGTGTTACAAGGAGATAATTAGCAAGATGGCTGATGCTGTAGTCTGATGATAGATTAAATGACAAATGTGGAATGGACAGATTAGCTGCATCAGTTTTCCTGGATAAGGGAAGTAGGTATTTTACCTTCTTAGTAACATTTTTTTTTTTTTTGGAGAGGGGGAGAGAAGCAAGACTTAATATGATGAGAACAAACATTAAATTACAAGTAAAGGTCACCATACATACTATTTTCTCCTTCTTTGTTTTTCCTATGCTCTTTTCCCCTGATTATCTTCCTATTTTCAAAACATGTCTTTATCAAATGTTTGGATATTTGTTTTATTACCGGTTTTGATTTTTGGAATGTTTAAATAAGGAGAAAGCCAGCCTAATATTTGCTAGGGCATACTGTCTTTTGAAGTTTATCTTAATAATTCGTACATTGTTTTTTCCACTCCCTTAAAATTGTTGCTGTAGATTTTCTGAGGCAAGATAAATTTCAATAATTTATGGTAGAATTAGGTGGGAATATGGGAGCATTTTCTTCCTGAATTGAAGTAGGAGCCTCCAGCCTGGCAGCAGTCTCGCTGGTTTCCTTGTGACACCTCTTGTCCCTCAGCTGTACAGATGCAGGTACACTGTGACCTTCATGTAAGCCACCAGCGGCACCCAGTGCTTTTTTCACACTTGCCGGCAGACTCTGACTATGTGCTGATATTTAGCTTGTTAAACTTGCTTATTTTTCCAAAAAAAGCAGCTGTTACTTTACTGCCAATTTCTTGTTCATGTGTTCAGCTGGTCCCTCTTCTCCCCCTTCTCTTTCTCATCCTTCCTCTCTGTAATCCCTGTGCGGGTATTCCCAAATCAAAGGCACCTCTTTTCTACAGCCAGTGGTTGTATTTATAGGTAACTGCTTCAGTTTTCCTCTTTCCTATTTTTTTTTCTTGTTCCTTTCGGGTGGCTTAGACCATTTCTCTGTTGCTGTATGACATTCTTGGGCTACACTCCTTGAGCCAAATTATCTACTATGTGGATTCACAGCTGTCTTTCTGTTGACTCAGAAACCTTTTCTAAGCAGAGATTTCCCTAACAGCCCAAGATCTTTCCAAGCCCATTTTTCAATAGCTCCCTGCTCAGGAGTAATTGAAATGCAAAGGTTCCCCTGGCTGTACCATAGTGCAGGTATCCACCTTCAGGCATCAAGGGATTTTCTCTTTTGTAGGACCTGAGGAAAAAGACTATTCTTCCTTCACTTGTTTTTCTGAACGGTCCGCAGGCGGGCTGAGATTCATCCCACACAGTTTTAAGCATCTAAGTCAGAAGAGGAATTCCCCTTAAAATCCACGTGCGCTGAGAGGAGAGAAGGGGGCACATTCACAAAGGAAGTCCTTCCACCTTCTACAGTGCACTTGTCCTTCCCTTGATGGGATGAAGCTTGGAGTAGCTCAGCTCCTAATCTAGCATCTCCCCAATGACTAAAGTTAGGTGTGATAAATCTGAGTTTGTCTGTAATCGTTTGCTGTTTTTCCACAGCAGCCTTTTTGCCTCTGGCTGCTCTCCCACTAGCAAGTCCCTTGAGTCTGTATGGCGCTGACACAGTATTTCTGAGCTACTCATCCCTCACTGCCACACCAGCACTTTCCACAGATGTCCTTCTGCTCCCTCTGCTCTGACTAAATTCTGTTTTGCTCACCTTCCCAGCCCCTATGGTAAATTACTGACCTCTCCTTACTGTCTCATGAACATGTAATGCTCTCACAGGATCCTTCAAGTGCCTTCCTCTTCCTCAGATCCCCATCCAACCTGACCTTGAATGTTTCCAGGGATGGGGCATCTACTGTTCCAGTGTTTCACCACCCTTATTGTAAAAATTTTCTTGCTTACATCTAGCCTAAATCTTCCCTCCTCTAGTTTAAAGCTGTTACCCCTTGTCCTATCGCAACAGGCCCTGCTAAAAAGTTTGTCCCCATCTTTCTTATAAGTCCCGTTTAAGTACTGGAAGGATGCAATAAGGTCTCCCCAGAGCCTTCTCTTCTCCACGCTGAACAACCCCAACTCTCTCAGGCTGTTGTTATAGGTGAGGTGCTCCAGCCCTCTGACCATTTTTGCGGCCCTGTCCTGGACCCTCTCCAACAGGTCCATGTCTTTCCTGTGTTGAGGGCTCCACAGCTGGATGCAGTGCTCCAGGTGGTGATCATAAAGATCATGCTCTTTTGTTTAGTATTACAATCCTCTTCATATTCCTTCTCTGACTCCTGCTCCACAGTTCAAAATTATCTTGTACTCTGCCTTCTTCCAACAAATCAAAAGGGTGGTCCCATAGCATCTTCCTTTGTTTTTTCCCGTATATGCTCTTCAGTCCTCCCAGCCATTTCCCTTCTATCCAATGGCCTCCTGGACTTGAATAACCAGACTATTGCTTTCCCTGTCTTCATATAAATCCTTAAAACAAGGCAGACGTTATTTAAAGAAATTCTCGATTTCTACCTAAGGTTTTTGTTCCATTAGAATTGTGGGTTGTTTTTTGGGGTTTGTTTTGTTTTTTTTTTTTTCAGGAAAACAGTGAAATGTTTCTTGATACTAAAAAAATTATCCTGGTTTTGCCTGTGTTTATTTTTTTCATGGATAATTGCATCATTTCTGTTCATTTGGCTATAGTTTTTACTCTTCCTCTTTTTCAGTTCTGTTGCTGTGTTAAATTAAACACTCTTTGACAAATTGCTATTCATGGGCAGAACTTCCCCTCCCAGTGGAACAGTGGCTCAGAGGCTGAAGCCCCAGGTTGTAAACAGTTCTGGTCTGGGACCTCATACATTGTCCATATTTCTGTCTGCCATAGGTTTTCTGCTTAGGACTCCATTTGCTCTGACTGACAGAGAAATGGTGTTAAGGCACCAGCTCTTTCTGTCAGTCACTACTCGTGTTTGCATCACCACTGAGCGTGGAAGCCTTGCAGTGATGGTGTTGTCTAATTCATGCAAACAGGCAATACAAATCTGACATTCCCAGCCTTAAGCCTATGGTAGCCCCACTAATGGTTTCTTTCCACCTTGGAAAGGTGCCACTATTACAGCTACCATCTGTTTCCTCTCCTCGAACAAAATTTTAGCATTATGCAAAAAGAAGAAACACCTGCAAATCAAAGAAGAGAAACATTTATGTAGTTCCTTAGTAAACACGTACGCAGTGCTTGTATTTTAAGTACAAGTAGTGTGCCTTAGCTATTTCAGCTCAGTCAGTTTTCAGTAGCTCCAAATTTTCTGTCATATTCACAGTTTTAGCCAAAATTTTACACTTCATTTCCCAGCTCTGTCTTCCTGACAGGCAGGCTTTTGAAGTTTTGAAGGCTGGCTCACCTGTCTTGCCAAATGAGAAACAGATGTAGAAGGAATGGGCTTGCATACCACCTCCGGTGCCCAACATCACTGGAGTTGGCTTACTGCAAGGAGCAATAAAATTGTGGGCAGCTGGAAGGACCTGTTCTGTGTGTCCTCTGCATTCCTACTCACTTGCGAGCTTGCCTGCTATTTCTTACCCTTGTAGCATCTGTCCTTGGTTCACTTGATTTTCCAGTTTGGGAACCCAAAAAAATCTTTCTGCATGTGGCAGAGTGCTCTGTATGCACACGTTAATTTGCCAGGCAGGTCTGAGGGTCTTTGGCAATTTTGTCAGCTTTCTGTGTAGCTGATGGAGTTGGAGAGATCCAGCTGAGAGCCCTGAAATCATCAGGTTGTTGGTGGACCCACTGCATCCGGGTGGCATTTAATAGTAATGGGGGATGCCTCTGTCTGGTGGTAGCTTGCTGGCCCTCATTAAGCATTTCAACTCTCCTGCTCCCATGTTGACCTTAACCATGAAAGATGCCTCTGATTTCCCAGGCCAGAGGGCATAGAGCAGGCATGCTTTTCCTGTCATGAGGTTTAGAATTTCAGGAATAAGGGTGGGAGCTGCAGTTGAACAGACCCAATTAAGCAATTAGGAATGGATTGCCTGTGTTTTCTATGAACATGTACTGTTACAGCTTCTGCGTGCCACCTGCATGGCATCCATCTCTTAGTATGTTCTGGCCTAAATCGAAATCTTTATTTTACTACTGAAGCAGCTGGATCTAGTGAAACTGGTGGGAGTAAGGTTCAGAGTCGGCAGCAGTCTTGTCCTTATTAAAGAGAGCTGCCTTTTGCTAATCTGAGGAAAAATATTTTTGATCAACATTAAGGTTGATTAAATTTAATTTTTAACCAAACTATTGTCGCTTAAAAATTGCATCCCAAAACAGTTCAGCTCAGTAGGGTTTTTTCTTTCTTTACCTACAATGAAAAATAAAAGGAAAATGAAAATGCCCACTTGACTTTATATTCACATGCACTTCTTTTGGGGACTGTCAACAATAATAACCTCTTTTATCATATCATCTGCCCCAGTCTTTCACTGGTTTTAATTGCAGTTACGGTACTACAGCAGGAAAATTGCAATCTATGCATATATCTTTCTACAGACCAACAGGAGATTGGGGCAAAATAGGCATTAAACGGTAAACGATGGCACATTTGGAGTGGCTTTTCAGAGAATTGCAAGATGGATAATTGTCAGTCTCCCATTCAGTCTTTGGTCTTTGGGTATATATACTTAAAGCTTGCAGAGGCAGGAAAGCCCTGTGTGGGCTTATGTACTTAATGATATTAAAGAAGAAAAAAAACCTGTTACTTTGAGGCATATTTATTATCGTAGTGACTCAGAATACTTTCTTGGCAAGAGTGCCTGGCACGGCTGCCTGCCATGCTTACAACCGCAGAGAGCCAAGCTGCAAGATTACCTCGTGCGTATCAAACAACAGGGAACTTCTGCAGAAAAGGAGCAGCACGGTGTGGGGACAGGGGTGTGATACTTAACACAGGCTGTGTTGTCTTCAATGTGTTTGCTCTAAGCTGACGTGTTGAGCAAAGCCAGGGAGAAGGAGGCATTTGATCACTGACCTTTTCCTTAGCAAAGCAGATCGAGTGAGCTATGGAAGAGACTTGTGATTTTGTTGTTTCCAAGTCAGCCCAACAACTTCTCAAATTATTCAGGTATCTGAAGCAGTGTGTTTCAGCTGGAAGTTTCAGCCTGCTATTTTACAGTATCTGGCAAAGCCACTCTAATTTTGTTTCATTGTTGCTTTTGTCTTGTCCTATTATATATCAGCCAGATATGGGTTTATTTCAGGCAGAAAGAGCAAACTCTTGGATGCTTTTATATGGATTAATCACTTGTAGGTCACTTGAGTAAGCATGCAATACCATGTTAGCTATTTTGACCTCACTTTACATTCTCCAGTTGTCCCCATAGCTGTATAGCTTGAGCATGAGCTACTTGGCTCACCACATGTAGGAATGCAGGCATTGTAGTTGAGGCAAACTGACTGGTAGTCCAGCCTTTAACAGCACTGTGGGTGCAGCCAGCTCAAGCCCTGTGGAACAGTGAGTGTAAGCACATGGTCCTGGCCGTAAGTAGAGACAGGATCATCATCTTGGAGGTTGACTTACTGCACAGTCTGGGCAGTTTCAAACAGTAGATCCCCTCACTTGGAGCAATCTTGGATATTAGTTATATCCTCGATCTGGCTCTGCTGGTCTTTTTGTGGCTTTTGAGTTTTTGTACCAATTTTGAATTTCCTGATGACTGATGGGAAGTGTGATTTGGGTTGTGGTGTACCAGGGGTATGGAGCTGGCTGGTGGGCTTTCCATGTGGTTCCCTCGAGCAACAGGGAGTCAGGCATGATGAATCTGTGCTACAATGGAAAGATGCTGAACTTGCTCACACAAAAGACAGAACTGGCTGTGAGTTTCAACATGAGAATAAGCTGAAATGGAGAAGCCTCGTGATACCCATCCCCAAACTTTTGTATCTTCATGTGAAGGCTGTGGATGTTTGAGCTTGGGAGGAGCTGGTGTGATGCGACCTTAGGCAGTTAAATCCCTTTGAAGGCACAAGGGAACACAGCTTCCTGGCAGAATGTGCTGCTCAAATTGTGGTAAACTAATAAAGCATGGTACTGCATGGTTTTGAGGACATAGGTGTATAATGCTGCTCGGCAGCAATCTGCTGCCTTAAACTCGATAATCTGGGGAAGTAGGTATTTGACGAGTTGAGAACTGCAGTGCTGTGCGGTAGGTAGGCTCTTGTTTTCCACCTGTGTTGTTACTTCAGGGGTGTAAGCGCTGTCCCCCTTCATGTGCTTGAGGCATTTACTCAGTGCCAGTCTTACTAAAAGTCTTTGTCTTCAGTACTTCATGTAGCAGGCAGAAAATTGGTACCAGGAAGTGACTGTCCTAGTTCTTCTATAGTCTCAATTCTTGTTGAGCCAGAAATGTATCTTCCTTTTCTTTCAACTCTGGCCTATAGCCTGGTAAATTTAAAGGGAGGGTGGTTTTGCATATGAAACAACAGGATAATTGATATAAACAGAAGATAATGAGAATACATAGCTGATTTTAAAAATGACTCTTCAGGCTACAACCTTTGCTATTAAAAATATCAAACAATAAATTATAGCCTTTCTGTAAACAGTCCTGTGTCTGGCTTGTGGGCTGGGCAAAGTGCTTTACTTCAACCAGTATTTCATCCTGGGCTGCTGGCTGTGGCTCTGTGTTGCTCTGTGTTGCTCGAGGTTAGCTCATGTCATGTGCCTGTGTTTTAACAGTGGCTTTGCAAACCCAGCCTTGCATCAGCTTTTGGCCTACACATGCAGTACACTAAACGAACCAGCGTGTTGCGTGACTCATTTGTTTCCTCTTTCCGTGTTTACCTTGCATGTGTTACTACAGGCATGACGCCTCCCGAAGCAACTGCAGTGTTAGGGCTGTGCTAAACTTTAATGTTCCCTACAGCTCTGTATCCTGCTGCCACTGAGTATCTGTAACTGAATTGATTATTCCCTATTTCCATTATCTCAGCATTTTCCATTTTTGGATTTACTGCAGTGAAGAATGAGAGACTCATTTGGTGAATTCATGTGGAGAGATGAAAACTAAGAGCGGGTTTGTCTGATTGCCTGCCTGCTGCTGAGAAGTGCCTGAACTCTCAGGCAGGCGCCTGCTGTGTGGTGGGGCAAAACTTACCCGTCATGTCCCCTCTGGCTGCCATATACCGTGCACTCCTCTCTCCAAACACTGGGTAATTCTTTGTTTTCAGCTTCCAGGCGAGTCTCTAACTTGGTTGTTATTACCCAACGGATTTAACAAAGGCGGTTCAATGCTTTCTTTACTTAGCATTTCACTTTTCTTGACACATTTCACTCAGACATTCAACATATTTGTAGTGGCAAAGTACATTTCTATAAAATGGGCCATTCTTGTAAAAATACTTCAGAACAAAATAAAAGCTCTCACACAAGCATTCAGTGAAACAAAGTAGAGAAAAAAGCGCATTTGTGTTTGAGGAAGGGATTTCCCCGCCTTACTTTGAGGAGAAAGATGGGGTAAGGAAGCAAAACAGGTGTGTTTGGTTGTGCGGCTTGGATGAGAATAGAAAGCTGGCAGAAATGAGGTGGTATAAAAAGATTTTCTGGATGTTTTGCTCATAGTCATTTAGTAGGACGTGAAGCTGGGGCCCCCATAACACAGTGTCTGAAACACAATAGCTTTATGTTTAATAGTTATGATGGAATATGACCTACATACACAGAATCACAATAGTGGTGAAAATTCCTCGTCGTTACTTAACTCATGCTTGAGTAGATGCCAGACTCTTAATTATGAGACAGCTCCAGTCTGCTCAGGACCCAGACATTTGCTGTGATCCTGGCATAGCTGGTTTTGTCAAGGACAGCCACAGTCAAAAATCCTCCTTCTGGGTTCCGTGCAAAGGCTGCTGAGGCTGCAAGTGACACGTGGGAGGTACTTTGGAATTCTGATGCAAGGGATTTGAAGGTACAGAGAGGCAAAGAGCATCTGGGCCCACTGGAGAGAGGAAGAGGAAGCCGTTGAAGTTGTTGATGGTGTTTGAAATGGTATCAGCAGCTTACAGAAAAAAATAGTCATTTCCACATCAGACAAATCACTTGTGAAGTAATTTGTGAAGTAAAGGTAAGAAAAAAATATAAACCAACACATAGCATTCCCAGCTTTCTAATTGTATGCTTTCTTCTCCTGAGTCTCTTCAGTGTCTCCTACCCTTAGCTCATGCTGTACTTACCTTTCAAGGGCATTGCAATCTACTTCTGACTTTGGTGCCATCACTGTTTCACAGTCAGTTCCTTTGAAAACGAGTATATCTGAATTGCTTTGAGACCACACAGCCTGGAGCAGGAGAGGGATATTAATAGAAACAGCTTCTCTCTGTTGCTGTGTAAAGACAGAAGATGAATTATTTCAGTGTGGCAGGTGGAGGTGTTTTTCAAAGCAATTGTTTACATTTTTGAAGATCTAACAGGGAATTAAAAAGGTCTGGTAAAAGCTGGATGGCACAGAGGGCTGCCATACATTTTGTATCCAGAGAGTAAAGGTATGCATTACATACTATGTTGTTAATTTTGCACATATCTAAGTTGAATTAGTACTAACGGTTCCCATCCAGCCTTCAGAAAATTGGGAACAAACTTTTCTGCATCCTACCACCTGCTTTTCAACACATGGAAACAGGACAATTACTCTGGGCTTTATTTGACATTATTTTTAAACACCCCCTCATTCCCCCGATGGTTCTTTTAATGTAATGGTCTAGGACTGAATTCAGTTAAGACTTTGCCTGACATTTACATGATGCTGCAGGGAACTTTTATTTGAGCTGGTGAGAACAGGCAGGTTTTGAATTTTTATCCCCTAAGGAGGGCAAGAATTTAGAGAGATTCGAGAGTGGTTTGAAGGGAAATACAGGTATTTGAGACAGTCCCGACGTGTGGCTGCCAAGGCAGGAAGGGATCTGGGTGTTACCGTTTGGCGCTCACATTGCAGAGAAGCCCCTCCTGTTCCCCAGTGTTCCCTCAGGAGTTCCTCTCCCATCCTTTCCCATCAAGTAGCTCCTGACCTTTTGCACGTGGGCATTGCCTGAGCTGCAGTGTCGCTGGTGGCTCTCTGGTGTGCGTCCTGCCTGAGAAGGAAAGCGGGAGCAGGCAGTGGTATGAGAGAGAGGAACCTTCTTGCTCGCTCATTGTCACCGCTGCCCTGGACCAGCAGCCTTGCTGGTTTGACAGCCAGTCTGGGAGTTTCCGTGACATGTGAGACATGTGATGCATGGCTGGTACAGTGAGTTAGCCCTATGACATTATATAGGAGCAAATGCAGTATATAGTACTTAGGTTTAAGGACACACATGGAAGAAAAGGAAGCAAGGCAACTTGCACACTCACTCTGCACTCTTTCCTAACCTTTCTCTCTGCTCCCTGCTCCTGGCAGTGGATCAGCTGTAGGGTAGTCATATGGGGGCTATTTTTGTTCATTAGCCTCAGTGGGGGCCTCACAAGCCTTGCATGTGTCTCAAGAAGAGGAAGGCTCACAGCTCTGCTCGGTTCCTGCTGTGTGTGCATCACTGTCCTGTGCAGGGAACTTGGGCCATGCTGGGGGCTGTGCCAGGGGTTTGCGGAGCCTCCCCCCCCCCCCAGATCCTGCCCTACCACCTGTCCAGGTCTGCGTGGGTCGCCCTGGCTGCCAGGGACCCTTCGTCCCATTGAGCTTGGAGCGCTCTGCAGGCAACTGCTCTGGCTGCAATGTACTGGGGTTGTGAAGAACTCAGGAAGAAGTTATTAAAAGTATCAGATTTAATTTTATAGCATCATTAATGCTAGAGATCTCAGGCTCTGAAAATTACTATTCCATTCACAAAATACTCAGGAGGGAAAAATGCTTAGTTTGAACTTTAGAAAGGAATTTTTTGAGGGTCAAAGCCTCATTTCTAAAGTATGTTGCTAATAACACAGGCAATGAATTAGTAAGTTATTAAAGTATGAATAAATGAAACTGTGTTTGTTTTAAAGGCTGGTCATCTGCTCTGCTCTATTTTTGTTACTGGGTATGGCACTGCGCAGCCTGCCAAGCCCTTTGCAGATGAGCTATACTGCACTCGACAGCTCCCTGCCTCAAGTAACTTGTTATCTGTATTAGACACGGCAAAAAACGAAAAGTCAGACAAGTGTGGTGGAATTGACGAGGGAGGAACATTCCCAGCGAGAAATAAGGTCAGGCACATCACTACACAGTACCTTCAGTGGGCTTCAAGGAGTTTTTCTAGCTGCACCTGCTCTTATTTGGGAGAATAAGGGGTGTGTGCCCCATGGTATCTCTTGGCAGGTCTGTTCCTCTGCTCGCAGCCGTGGGAGTCCTCTTATAGTCTTGGTACTTGGGCGTCTCCTCCTCTGATAAAGTCAGGGCACGGCTAGGGTGGGAGCCCGGGAAATGGCAATCACCCTCATGTTGTCTCATCTGGAGGTGGCCTGTGTGGCATCTGTTTGATGATGGCTGTAGGTAAACCTGGAGATCCGGGGCTGTTACCCAGTCTTGTTCTTCACTTCAATTGCTTCTGTCAGCGAGATATGAAATAGCATTTTTGCCCTAATGTTGGTTTTGGTTTTGCCATCGCTCTCCCCCCCCCCCATTGATTTGAAATGGTATAAAACATCCCATTCCACAATGCTTAATGCAGAATTGTGGTTTCATACCATGTAAGTCAACACTTGGTTAGCTTGTTAGGCTCTGACAGATGTCAGATGGTTAGTCAACAAAACTGGTTTCCCCAAACAAGTTTCTAATGTGAAGCAACAGTTTGACTGCTAGTAATAAACCGCATTATTGCCACCTAATAAATTAGGCGAGTTGGAAAAAACAAAACCAAAACCCAACAACAACCATTTTTTAATCAAGTTTTAATTTTTGAAAACAGTTGGTCCCAAACCACTTTGCAAGCACATCTTTTGCCCTAGGTTTCCCCTCAGTATGTGGATTAGAATGTTTTCCTTATTAGACCTTTAGCCATGTTTGTAATGAGAAGACAGTTTTCTGCTGAAGCTATCAGACAAAAGGAAGAAAGCAAATTTCAGTGATTTTTTTCAAGCTGGAATTGATTGTAATATTTTTTATTACTAAAAGCAAAATTTCAACCAACTGCTGAGAAATGTTCATTGGAAAAAAATATTTTTTTTGGCCAAAAATATTTTTGTGTAGCAAAAAAAAATCTGTTAAAAAAATTGCTGGAAATTTATGATTAGCAGTATTTAGCAAAACAGTATTGTTGAAGCAGAGGAAACTTGAATATTCTTGTGACTGCAAATATAACGTGTATTTTATTTCTAGATGCCATATTCAGAATCATGTAAGCCTGTGAAAAAGGTTATCTTTTCTTTTACTGCAAAGACAATGTAAAGCATGTCTGAATAAGCAAAATATTATCCAAATGTCTTCTTTCCTTAATTTCTAAAAACAGATTAGAGACATTAGACTTCGCTGGAAAAATAAATAAATCATTATTCTTTCTGAACGCAGCTGACAAAGACAGCATAATAACTTATGGAAAGAACCTGGTTTTCCGTTTTGTAAAACTGTGTCATAGGGTATATGACTGAAAAGCAAAATATAATGTACTTGAGGAAGTAATGGAGCTGCTTGCATGTTGAAATACTTGCCCAACACTGTCCAATTCAAAAGTTGTTCAGCTGGAAAGATCATCACATGTGAAGAATCAGCTCCATTTTGTAGTTAGAGACTATGTATTCTTTTCAGCCTGTTGTCACGTAATTTGCACTTGCTTTATCTGGCTATCAGTTGTCTCAGCAAGAACAATTAATCTCTTAAAATCAACTTTATACTTTCTTAAAAAAATAATGTCAGAATTGGATATAGTTTTTCATGAGTGTGAGTGTAGTATCGTGCCGTACTTGATTATGAATATTGGAAAATTTGAAAGTGACAGCCTCGTTTGACTTTATGCAGAGGAAGTTTGCTCTTTTGGAAGTCTTAGGCTTACAACCTGTTTGCATTTATTGTAAAATACTTTCCCGGTCTGCCTCTAGATAACATGACAGAGGTGTGGAAAGATGTCTGTCCCAAAGCACTAGTAAATACTCTGACTGGTTGTAGTGTAGAGAAAAGACGCTTCCATAAGCACATCATTTCTCTTAGCCGTGCTTCCATTTAATGAGGAATTTAGATACCTAGATAGAGAAAATGATTTTGTATGGCATTTTAATACAGGCAGGTATTTGCACAGGCCAATTTCAGTCTAGTATGGACTAGTAAGAGACTGGAGAAGGACAGTGTCCCCTGGACACCCACCAGTGCAGAAGCCTACTCCTCTGAGCTGCATCTGGAAGGGGCTGCTCCTGGGGGCCATCCATGGGTATTAATCACCCTTGGCTAAAGTTAAAAAGCATTTTTAAACCATGTGCCATCTGGTGAAACGAAGTTGTTGGAGAAAGAGTTGGTCCTACTTTCTTTTTTTCCCTTGCCTTCAGCTTCCCATGGTTTCTCTTGCATCAGGCGGGAGATGGGTACCTGGGAATTGTCTGAACCATTGAACTGGTTCAGTTTGTTAGTTCAACAGAAAACTACTCTCTTTGTGGAGGGGAGAGAAGTGTGCTTACTGTCAAATCTATAGGCTGCTCTGCCTCACTATGTGGTCATCTGAGCTGGCCCCAGGGCAGCATTGGGAACACATGGCTGTGGTACTGGAGGAACAGGGATGGGGTGGGACTGTCCCTTCACTAGTGCTCTGCAGTTAATCCAGAGGAGAAATAGTGAAACTCATGGTCTTTGTGAGCATCTCCCATAATTTCTGTTTCCTGGGTCAAGCACAGTCATCTCTTTAGAAGTTTACTTGTCTTGGTTAACGTCAAATCTGAAATGGGTATTTTGTGGTAGAACATTATGGCTGTCGGTTTCTTGTCTGGCAAGGCAGAGAGATTCTTCTTGATCTGTTTGTTACAGTACTATGAGTACTTGATTTCTGCAGAGACCTGCATGGATCCGCTGCCCATTAAACCCAGTTTCTGGACTGAGACTTTTGCCTTCTTGATGCATGCTTCTGTCAGGGTTCCAGTTAATTAGTTTTGAGCTCACCAGTTATCTTGGCGTTAATTTCAGTGGGTGTAATATCAGGCGTTTGGTCTTCCATGTTGCCTGAATTAGAAACATGGCATTTCTGCTCATTCTCTCCCCTGCCTGTAACTGAAGACTGCCACACTTTAAGATGTGATATCTGTACACAGTTTGTTTTTACACAAAATTTAATTTCACTGCTGTAAAAGGTAGCAATAGTTACATTTTATATGGCACCACTTATTCAAACTCTTCTGCAAAATTCTTCATGCCTCTTAAATAAATACTTGATGTCTCAAGCAATAGTCTTCAGCAGGCTTTGAAGATGAAAACTGTGTATTTAGAAATAATGGAAATTCAGATTTCTAGCATGGATAAACCAATACTGGAATTTCTTCAAGTACCAGATTTTTAACTCACAAGGTGAGTAAATAGGATGCAGGTGCAACCAGTGATTGACTTAGACTTTGTGTTTCCCTTTGCATCTTGACCTTGCACTGTGTCTGAAGAAACCTGCAATTGGATGATGATCTGGGAAGGCACAAAGCTGAATGTACAGATTGCATCTAAAAGTGTTACTTTTAGTTTGACATTTTGTTGTTCAGTGAGCCAGTAAATTTCTCTTCCTTTCTGGTTCAGTGAATATTATCAATTGCAATTTGAAGTTTTCCCTGTCGTTGTTGGGACAGACACGACACTGAACATCAGGTTTTTACTTGAGCCGCACGTAGCTTCGTCAAATAAAGTCTGCCCTAGCTTTGTCCATTGCATTATACTAAATGCTGTAACCGACGTTACTTCTACTCCCCGTTCTTTTCCCCACAATAGCATTTTTCGCAAAGTCACTTCAGGGAGGATTACACCTTGCCGTTTCAACAACAGCGTCCATGTGGAGAGTATAGTCTGCTCCTCCTTAGTTAACTTCCCTCCCATGTCCCCAGTGGCTCACCTACTGCAGGAGTCTTCTTAAATATGATCCGGATCCATCAACAGCTCTGCCCGCTGTCCTCAGCTTCACTGGGCTCTGTCCCCAGGACTATTTCCAGTCGTCTTCTTCCTTAGAATCACCTCCGGGTCACCAGTTGTTCAGTGTTGTGTCTGTCCCAACAACGACATCAAGTTGCAGCAATCCAATTTCTTTATTTAACAAGCAGTGCTTTTTTATATTCTTTTACCCAGGTGCTTATCTATGCATATATTCTAGCATTCTACTTTTGCCCAATACGCTCTCACATCACACACCAGCCAGCTAATACAATTGTTGATCACACGCCGATCATGCTCTGGTCAAAGCCAGGATGTTTGCCAACCCCCCTTATCTTTTTACTTAGCTCTTCTCAGGACTCCCCAGTCTCTTCAAGGGTACACGGATATCTGCTCAAGGTCAGTGTTAAACTCGCATTCTGATCCCTTGGACCAGCTGAGGTTTCCCACATTTCCCATACCTGAATCCAAAATAAAATGGGAGAAAAGAATCTGAATAGCATTTTTGCTTAAACTAAAGTAGAGACAAAGCGTACATTATATTGGCAGCAGTACATTATATTAGTAAAAACATTTAAGTGTCTGTAAGTGACCAACTGCAACAATAAGAACTAGAAGTAATATATTTTTTTTTTTGCTGAGACACCTTTTGTGCGTTTTTGCTGAGACACCTTTTGTGCGTTTTTTTCCAAGCCATCTTTTGAGAGCTACAAACATTGTTTAGGTTTGTCATTTATCCTGTTCTGACCAAGAACCAAATTATGTGGCAGCTGCATGCTGTTTTGCTAGCCTTGATATGAAACGTACTTGTTTCTTTTTTACATTTAAAAGTTTGTGCTCATAATAAACTTATTTTGCAGCACTAAATTATTTATCTTAAATGTTATCTGAGAACATTTTGCTCATTTACTGGTTATTAACTTTTATTATTTATTTATAATACTTGCAAGGTTAATGTGAGAAGTACGTATTTCTACACTTCCTACTTTGCGTCTGCTATCAGTTCCTGTTGTGTTGCGGTTTGATGAGAATATATTCAAGCTCTTAAGTTTCTTCTTTCAGTTGGAAAAGTGCCTTAAATCATGGATTCGAGGCATGAGATACACCCGAAAAGCGAACAAGGTACATCTAGATTTGGCCGTCCGACTGCCAAATGTTTGCTCCTCCAGGGGCTTGCATTTTTTGCTTTCTAGGCCACTAGTTGTCATCTGTAAGATCATGTAAGAGTGCATAACTCACCAAGGTGTTGTGTTTTGCCACACTTGATTAAAATTTTTCTCCTTAAACACTCAATATTTGTAATGTCAAAATAAGCTGTAACTAGGTTGTTTCTTATCATGATGTGTCGTTCGCGTATGTGCATTGCTCTCTCTCCCCCCCTCTATCCCTGCCTGCGTGGTGAGGAACGTTTCATCATTGACACGATATGAACAGGATGATCCCAAGTCTTGTTTGTCTGTTTTCTCTAATACACTACAACAAAAACAGCTACTCCAGTCAGCCAGCACCAAACAGCACGTGCACGGGAATTGAGGCAAAGCCAGAAGCAGTTTCCCTTTCATGGTAGAGTTGCTCTCTGCTCTCCTCAAATGAGTCCAGCAAAGTTAACTCCCATCTTGGCCTTTTGGTTTCCCATTGCTGCTGTCCTAAGCAGGTCCCTCCTCTGGTCTCCACACCCTCTCTGAGGTCCATCTGCAGCACCCAGCCTCACACTACACCTCCTCTCCCAGTGCCTGTATCTCCTCTGCCCTCGCTCTCCTTCAGTCCCTGCTGCCCCTCCCCAGCCTCCCCTCTACCAAGTTGCTTCCCTTCCAGAGGCCTCCTCCTAGTGTCTCCTCTCACTAAAAGATGACTCTTTTTGCCCAACTTCTTCCGTCACCCAAGTCCAGCCCCGTGTCCCCGATTACTGTGGTCTCAGTGACTGGCCTTCCCCAAGCTGGCAGGCTCGTCTCCACCTTGCACCAGCAGCTACGTTTAGTCTGCTGGGGATTCTTCTGCCCGCTGCAGCTGGTCTTTTGCTGGTGAGAGGAGGCGGGGGCTTGCACCAGGGAAAGGAGTGAGCTCCCAGCCATATTGGGTGTTTCTGGGGAGCCACGGCAAACCCAAAGGCTGGAGGTGCCTTTACCCTTTCCTCTTGCTGTCGTTACACCAGAGGCTATGGGTTTAACGCATGTTATGGATAGAAAATGACCTTCTGGGTACAGTGGAGCTTGTATTAGGTGCTCAAAGGGGTCCCTGTTTGTCAAAACCTGAGGGTAGGAGGATGCTAATACAATGTGGATAAGAGATGTGACTATTTGTCAGGACATATAGGAAGTGGATCCTAAATCTTCACTGCCCTAAAAGATTGCATCACCCGGTGCCTAACAATAAAGACTACTTTCCCGAGGTCCTTTGTTAGAGAGGCCCCCTTCAGAAAAGAAAGGAGATCTTGTTACGCCAGTCCTTTAATGACTATGTCTGTCTGTGCGCGTTTGGGGGAAGGGGGAGTCAGATAGCCAGATGAATTTTAACAGAAGGTCTTTGTGTAAAACATATGGACTTTAAGAAAGAAATATCTTTTAAATCAGTTTTCAAGAAAAATGTGAAGTTACAGGGGAAAAAAAAAGTATAGCAGTATTTTGTTCTGTATCATGGTTACTTTGTAGTATATACTCAGAGGCTGATACTTCAAAGCTATTCCCATTTTTCAAACCTATTTTTGGTTAAATTTTCTTTGAAAGAGGTTGTTCAGCTGCATAGTAAGACTTTAAATACGTTTGGAAAGGCTGAATTATGCGGAATTGTTTGCTGTACTTGTCTTCATCAAGTGTAGAGGTTATCTGGAGTTGTAAGGTACTAAAATTCAGCAGTTTAATATTATTTCTTCGTTCTTTATTTCTTGAGCACCAAAGTAAGAAGACCTAATCCTTCATTTAAGCAAACTGAATAGAGCTGGTAATTGGAGATTTAGGATCTGTTCCACTACAAATGAATTTATAATTTATTCTTCTAGTCTGTGATAACCTAATCAGCTGCCAGCACTTGAAAGTTCTGCGCACTTGTGATTTATTCAATTCCATCCTGTTAAAACATGGAGCAGGGCTTTAATTGACTTTCGTGAAGAATTCTGCCAATAGGGAAATGAAGCCTCATTTCTTCATTTGCAGCCAGGGACTGCTTATTCTGGTAGCTCTGCAGTTTGTACAGATTTTAGATCTACCTTAAATACATTTGCTTTAGCTCTGTAATGTCTGAACAAATGAACACATACTTGAAGACTACTTTTCTCTCCGTTGACAAAGGAGTTTGGCTATCATGCTTATAGTTTCTATACTTTCTAACAACTGTTAAATATATAATGCTACACCATTTATCTGCCTGCATGTGTGCACAACTTGTAAATAATTTAATGTTTTACTTTACCAATTGGCTTCTTCACATAACTGTAAAACGAGGAAGATAAAATTCTGCTAAATTATTAATTCACTGGGAAATTGAAACAACTGATATAAATAAAGCACCGAAAATGGTTCCCTTTCTCTCTATGGGAATCAAAGCAGTGAACGCAGCTGGATAACAGCAAGAGACCTAAATGGGCAAGATGGTCATACAATAATTTAGATTGCAAAGGACTTCTTTGGGGTCACCTAGTCCAACCACCTGCTCAAAGCCAATCTACTTATTATGAACGCGCTCAGTTGAGTTCCAGTATGGAGATGTTCCAGGAATCTCCTGTGACCTCAGATACGTGGGCAGGGGACGGGGGACCTGTTGCCTTACTGGCTGGTGGAATTTGGTGGTAGCCTGCACTGTTAAAAATTTTCCCACTGGTTAAAATCTTTCCAGCAAAGCACACAAGTGCTCCAGTGCCGTTGTGACAGAGCTTATTTCTTGAGCAAAAGATTTCCTGCTCACTCTAAATGGAACTTTAATAGATCAAAACACAGTGACTCTATGAAGTCTTCTAGGTCTTCCTACTTAAAATAATCTGGGTTTGATAATTTTCATAGTAACCAGTTGTTTCTTTTTGTTATTTACTGGGTTTTGTTTTGTTTTGCCACATCCATATACTATACATTGTAGTAGTTTTCCCAGACTGGTTTCAAATGTTTGAAGATAATTAAATGGTTGTATATAGGGAAATGTTATGATATTATAAGTATCCAGAACAGCATCAAAGTCCAGGCATGTAGCTGCAAAGCGGAGTCCTCTGCCACCAAAATTTGATGCAGAAAATCTTGCACGATATAATTCATGGTTAAGCCTGTATTCTGCAAAGTTTCTGCACTCAGTAACAAGGATTTCCCTGATATAACTTTGGTTTGATTTGGATTTATTTGGATTCAGGAGCAGCCGGGAAGATACAAAATGTTTGTTTCATTTTCCTACCTGCTTCTGACTCCAAGGATATATCTGGAAATCCCATATGTTCTTCTGATGGGGAAGGTCAATAAGCGTGATGCTTTCCAGGTGTGCTGCCTGTATTTAAGAGTACAAAATTAAAAATATCCCATGCAGACCTGTGCATTACTAACAGAGGCACCTTGTGCTGTGGCATATCACAAAACTGAACAAAGATTGCTCCTGTGACCACGTCTCCAATTTATGTTTGATTGCAAAATGAAAGGACCAGTTCCTGAGATGAGCCTGTCGTTGGGTTTGGAGTTTCCCTGCTGCTTGTTGAACAGCCTGCTCTGCTAACTGTTGTCAGTCACACACCAGAGGTTGGAGGGCAAAGCGGTTTTTGTGTGGGGAGGGTGGGATGTGTGCAGGGACCAAAACACACACAGTTTAAATGCACAGGGACAGTGTATATGGCATGGTGGATGGAGTGGTGAGAGCAGGATCAGTATTGTCACCTGGAATAGATGCCAGCTTTATGGAGCAGATCACTCTCAAAGATCCCAACTGCTTCATCCCTGAAACCAACTCCGCCATATCAGTCTTTTAGTGTGAGCATTGTTGCTGCCGCTTTCTGAATAGTTGCACTTTCAGTGTCATCATCGTCTTCCTCAGACAAACTGGGATTGATCAAGTCAGTTGAAGATGAAGAGTGAAGCAATGGGGTAATGATTTTAAGTGTCACACTTTTCAGAAACACATCCTTGATGGGATGGCAGGGCATGCCTGTGTAACATTTCTTCTGTGTGTGGACAAATAAAAACTGCTGGCACAGCAGTACCTTTAACTGACAAGTGAGAAGCATCACAAGTGAGAAGATTGTCTGGAAAAAAATAATCTGTGAATCCAAATCTAACAAATGAGACCAAAATCTGAGAGGAAGGAAAGGGCTACTGACTGCAATTGACCTTTGGTTGTACAGCTCTACAGCTGTGGGGATCTGCATTTTGTACCCTTTGTAGGCTGTATTCACATGAGAGAATTCACAGGAAAATATTTTCGCTCAGTTATAATTTTTTATGTAATGTTTTGGCTTTTTCTTTCTCAGTAGCTTCCATATTAACAATGCTATTCCTTCAGTGTTTTCATGCAATGAGACTACGTCAAGAAAAGCCATGATTTCATCACTGCCTATTTCTACTTCATGTATTTAATTCAAAAAATCTTCAGTGTCTTTCAACATGTTTTGGTGTAATAATTCATTTGGAGACTGTAACTCCAGTAATGCATTTGCTCATTGTGCCTTTATTTGAGCTCTAAGTGTATAGCCAGAAATGGTAATCAGTAGTGCTAGTTTATTAAATCATGTGAAGATCTCTGCTGAAGAATCCAAAAGAGACAAGCACAGCTTGCAGTACTCATTTTAGGAAATAATCATTAACCAATATGTCCAACCTGGAAAACAATAGGTATTTTTGATTTCAGTAGCTTTCCACATACTGCATTTTGTTCCAGGGTTATTGACTTTAACCAGGAGCCACATCACGTGTCCCGGTCCTGCTTGTCCTACCTGGAACATATCCATATATAATTCACCATGCGGCTGCACAAATGCAAATGCCCACACCAGGGAAGCAAGAGAGTGAGGTTACTGGGAGCAGGAATCCTGCCTCTGGCAGCAGTAAGGGGTCGGGTCAGAGTGGCTGTGTGATTGTGGCTGTATTCAGCTTTGATGCTTGCTGATCTGCTATAGATGGAATGAGTTTCTCAGTCTTTCTAAGAATTACAGCCAAGTAACTGCGTATCATACAGCATTTGTTTTACATTTTCAGAAGGAAATTGTCTGTTGATTCTTAGTTGTCAAAGAGCTTTTAATTTTTAAACTGACTTGTTCTAGTCCGTTGCAGTTCCAGGTGGCGTAAAGATCCTTGGTGTCTCTCTCACTGTGTGTTTAGACCTGTTTGTTTGCATGTCTTTAATTATGACTGTGTAATTAAAATATGTCTATTAGAACTGACTAGCTGATAAGCAGAATGAGGTAAACTAACTCTGAACAGAGTAGAACTTTGACTATCTAGTAAACTATTGAATGTTCAACAAGTAGCACCCTTCATCCCAATTCAACTGTGTTTATCCATACACAGGGAAAATCCTATTTTGCTGAAGGGCCACATGAATGATCATTGAAATCAGCAGTTCATGAATTCTTTATGAAAATCTCATTCTTTCTCCAAACTCGACGATGATTTATCCCTCTTGCACCCCAATGGCCATTTCAGAAAGTTGCAGCAGAAAACCTACTGTGTTGTATCCTAACAGCAGCCTGAGAAAAAATGGTATTAGGTTCTTACAGCCTAGAGATTTTTACAGCATTTCTAAAAGGTCCCTGAAAGGTCCCCTATATTACTTATAGCTGCACACCAGCTTTGTGAAGTATTAATAGCACTGTTTCTTTTGTGCTGAGTGGATTACTGCCATATAAATTTGTAATCGGTGTAACAGTGCATGCAGAAGAATTTCAAAGCACCTACTCAACTGAAAACTCTCTTTTGCTTTATTAGTACCCCATTCATGGAGAGACTAAAGAGGGAGGATTGTGAAATGTGGAAAAGAATTAAAGTCTGACAGGGAAGAGGTGAGAACTGAGCACCGAATCCCTTGGGTCCAAAGGACATGGCAACAGAGAACATTTTTGAGAGGAAGGAAATTACGGTAGGAGAGACTGAAGGCTCTAAGGGTGCTTCTGGCCTGTGGTAGCACAGCAAGACAATGTCATCTGCTTATGTAAGTGCACAGCAGTCATTTCTCACTGTACACATTAGATTATTGAGAACACTATAAGCTATAGCCAGGGCCCATTCCTGCTGGGAGCTGTCTAGATGTGTAGATTCAGCAGCGGTCTGTACCATATTCTACACTCCGTAATTGTCAAAGGTGTCATCTTCAGGAAAAGACCTGCTGAAATCACCCATCTAATCATAGATTTTGCAGTGTCCTGAACCTCAGCAAAATCAACCTTTCTGAACAATTCAGAAACATGTTCCTCAGTGGTGCAAGAGGTCGCCCTGTCTTCTGTAGAGAAATGACAGAAGCGCAGGTTTTATTAGTGAGCTGACCACTGATCTCAAATGTGGCAGACCTGGCTGGGGAGAGCAGCAGTATCTGGCCAGAGGGTAAATACATACTAACCCCTTTTCCCTCTCTGGATGCTTCTGCCAGAAATCAACCCAATGGGGAAATCCTGTGTACCTGCTGCAGTTGTTAAAAGATGCAATGTTTGAACAAGAACTTTCTTTTGAGCATAATTAAAGTTTTCCTAAATTCCAGCAAAAGTTCTTTCAACATCAAATTTTGGCTTTCTCTTCCCCATCTGATTCTACTGTTTTCCCCATCTGATTCCAGCTGTTTGCTGGAAGGTCAGTCAACTGATTCCAGCTGTTTGCTGGAAGGTCAGTCAATGTTGTTGACTGGACGTATTATTCATTTTTATATGTTCATATGTGTTTTATAGATACATATGTACACATATATACACACACATATTTGATGCAGATGACTTTTGAGTAGAGCTTCCACTAGCATAACTTAATGTATAAAGGCTTACTTACCCTCAGCCCCTTAGTTTTATTATTATTATTATTGATTATAGACGTAGCTGGCATGTGATGGGGATGACCACTGTGTCCCAGGGTGTATGGACTGGGAATGGCCACTGTGCCTAAAACTGTAATATCTTTACAGGACATTGTCAATAAAGCTATATTTCATAAACCATTTTAAGATACTTCTTTTCTCTGCCATTGTTTTATCTGGTTTACGTCAGCAGCTTCCCCTTGCCCTGACTCTGTGGTGTGCAGGCACAGCTGTGCAGCAACATCAAAGGTCTCCCATCACTTTGTTTCTCCTTCTTTTGCCACAAAAATCCCCTCTCTGCGGGCCTACTACCGGCCGTGGTCATGTCCCTCCCTTGCGCTGTGCTCACAGCAGCAGCAGTTGGGTACTGAACACAGAGCTGAGCCGGCGGGGTTGAGTGAAAGCAGGGGCCCGTGTCAAGCATAGGACTGAAATAATTCCCAGGAGATTCCTACTCTCAACAGATTCCTGTTCTTCACATGCCTTCACTTCTGACCAAAAAGGTAGGCCTCATACCTCTGACAAGTCTGCTCAATCCTAACGTGTAATTGTCATTTGCCAGGTCATTTTACCTAATAGAATTTAAGTAAATGACTGAACTGGTGGTGGCAGTTGCTTAATTAACTCTAGTATCATAGTAGCCTTTACCTGTAGCTCTGGCTTGGCACCAGGTGCCAATCAGACTTTTCCCATGTTCTGCCCTCCTGGTCTTCACCAGCGTAAGAGCAGTCTCCTTGCTCTTTCCTAGAACATCTCTGAAGTTTTGAAATTGATTGCTAGTTGCCTTCAAAAGTTAAATGACTTACATTAAAGGACAAGCTAGAAGAACTGTCTTCTTAGATGTTAAACCGCGCTTTGCTTGGCTGGTCAAAAAGGGCCATTCTCTTCTATTTGTCTGACCCACTGGATTTTCTGAGTGTTTTCTGTTGCTAATGGCGGAGGAACTTATTCTTTTAGAGACACGTCAATTTCATTACTAACCTTCAGGAAATTCAGACATGCAATGTAAGATTACTTAAATTAGAGGGACAGATGTTAGGCTTTACAAGTTTTTTGTTATCTTCACAATTAAATTTTAACAATTCCAGAATATTGAAACCCTAATTTTATATCTTGTGATTTTTTTTTTTGTTTCTTATTATACATTTCAATTATGAAATGCTCTGTATTGATTTTAGGATTTATTTTATTTTAATTTTTTTGAGAAAGATTGCTTTCAAGAAAGACTGGCAGCTGTGGTTCAGCAGCATAATGTGCAAGTATAAATAGAATGCAAGCTGTCCATTTATCTCAGTCCTGATCTACTTATATTCATCTAATGCTTATTACAATCGTGGTTTGTCTCTGAGCAGATATATCCAGTTAGGATTAAGCTTGGACAACTAACCTAATTCGCTCTTGTAACTTAATTCAGGGATTCTGTGTAGATTTCTCGTAAAACCAAATAAGTCTTTTAACTTCTAACCTTTAATAAATTAATATCAAAATATTGACAATATTTATCACTGTCTATGTTTTAGGGAGATACTGAGTTTGTAATAGCTTTTATGTTTGCCTGGATATATCTCCATTCACATCTATTTCTGAGATTTCTCCCCACTCCAGCTTCTCCTTACATTTCATGGTATCTTATTAAATGTGATTTTGGTTCACAGATTGTCTAGATTACACTATGGAAGATCTTTCTAAACTTTTTGTTAGAGAGAATGTTCTGATAGAGTAACCTGAAAGTGAAATATAAGCACCTATCCAATTCTAACAAGCATAAAAACACTATGGGCAAAAGATATACCTAAACTTTATATTCATCTCACACACATCAAAAAAGGAAGATTCATTCTTTTCTTGTATTTCAAGAATACTAGACTATTCATGGAATAATGATTTATTTTTTGGGTTTTCAGACCAGTTTTCTCTCAGCATTTTCCCTCTACAAGAGCCCCGTGGAATTTGTAGATGTAAAAAATATAGATTTGTGTGTCTTTAATGTCTCTGATACCCTTTCTTTCATTTAAATTCAGCCTCTAGTTGACTGTTTACTGTTTTAGCCTAGTGACTAGCCTCTGGCATGGATTAATTTTTGTCAATTTGCTTTTGATTTTAAAAATTAACACAAGCATAATAC
The DNA here is from genome assembly GCF_965231255.1 of Vanellus vanellus. Lineage (NCBI taxonomy): Eukaryota > Metazoa > Chordata > Aves > Charadriiformes > Charadriidae > Vanellus > Vanellus vanellus. Next base: position 155,007,930 of record NC_138905.1, on the reverse strand, counting down.
TTGCCATAATTCAACATTTATGTATGGTTATAAGAAAGCTCAGGACTAAGCATAACAACAGTCAGTGCTACCTTGTTGCAGTATATGGATGTCCGACTCTATAAAACAGATTACATTTCAGATTAGAAGTAGCTTGCGTGTTATATTTTTAATGTGTGCAAAACGATCATTTTGTTCAATAATGTAGTGCAAGTCCAGTTTAGCTTTCTGTTTGTACTACTGTTCTCAACAAAATAAATATGTGTGCAGAGATAATTGATAAAGCATACTTTAAATGGAAAAATCTAAACAACATTTCACTTTTTTTCCCCCTCATTTCATTTCCACTGTTACTGTGAATGTGCTGATGCTGAAAGATACACATGGCACTTGCACCTTTTTGAAAAGCTATGAGATTTAGCTTGTGTGTACACTTACATCTGTTTTTTAGAAACTGTTCCAAGAAACAGTAATTTCTGACCTGTGTAATTTCTGCATATGTATGTGTTAGATGCAGTTCCCCGTGTCGTTTTCATAGTCTTTTATATTCTTCATGAGAGATCTCTCTTGCAGTCAGACCTCTGGGTTTTTATCAGGGATGTGATGGCACTTCTGATACTGAAGGTTCTCTGCAGAAGCTCCTCCCTGCAGGCACTCCGGGGGAAAAGACAGTTCTTGTCCATGAGATGCACTCTTTTCCTTGAAAAACATGATCTACAATTAAAGAGAAATGGCAACACCAGTGGCCATGGCATATCAGCAGATATGAAGATTAACTTGTTTTGAGGAGTGGAAGAAACAAAGGAGAAACACCAGAGCAGTGTTGATTCTGCTACCAGAGCCTCCTGCATTGTACAGTTAGGAGGAATACACAGTCCTATAATGCAAACATTTAATCATTGCATTGAATGTGAGGGTGTAAGGAAGAGCCTGTAAATCATTGTTAGGGTTTGGATGAAAAATCACAGTGGGGTGTTTGAGATATCCCATAAAGATAAGGCTCCTATACAAACAAAAAATGAAAGGGAGGAGGAGAACACCCAGTAGTGATGAAAGCGATGGCAGCTTAATTTAATTATTCCCAAGAAAACTTGAAGTTATTGTACTAAAATATTGTGAGATTCCCTGGACTCAGAAGAGGAATCAGAGAGAGTATACAGATGTAAGTCAGTGTGGCTGCTTCTGTTGCCAATGTGCAACACTACGCCTGTGGCCAGAAACAGACCTGGAAATGAAGCATGACAAAAATAAGCCCTGTTTCATTACCATGATTTTCTTGGTTCCATCAGGCTGTTTGAAGTCTTTTAAAAATAACCATAGAGGTGTTACCCATTGAATGTTACTGTTTATGTGATGTGAAAGAGATGGGTGCAGTCTAGTTGGTTTTGCCAACTAACACTCAAAGAATGTTACTGTCTTTAGACTGCTATGCAGTACAGAGCAAAGAAGAAATCCTTCTAATAGGAGCTTTTGTTATAGTAATGCCAACAGCAAGGGAAAATATTCAGATTATTTTCCTGGAGATAGAGCCTGCTGCTGTTTGGAAAACACTGCATTACACCATCTGTTTCCTTCTGATTGCGCACCGCCATAGCCATTGTTGTGATTAATTTCTTTGCTTCTAGGCACAAATTTGAGTGCTTGAAAGAAGATTAAAAGCTTGTTTTGTGGACAGGGATGTAGCTAATGGTTAGCTTTCAGTAGGATTGTCTGTACTTAACAACTTTACAACTCAAGTCATCAATCTTCTACATGCATTTGATACATGAAGAAAGCAAGGAGAATGTGCCTCTGCACAAATTGTTGGTGAGGTTTCTACCATGTGCCACTAGTGTCACTGCACACTCAAAACACCTCTGGGACAAAGAGTCACTTTTCTAGCTGGTGGAAGATGATGTGTAGTTTCATCAGCGTCCCACTCCATTGTCAGATCAGGTCCTTTGGTCGTGAGGCTGGTGTGCTCCAAAAGCCCTGAACAAGTAGTAGCCTGCCAGGCAGGAGGAAAACCCTGATGGCTGGCAATCTGCCACAGCCGTCTGCTGGTCCCTTCCACAGGTCCTTCCAGGCTGTGGTGCTTCCACTTGGAAACTTGGCAGCAAGGAGCAGGTTGCAGTGTTATCTCTGTGGATGCTATTGTTCCCCTGTATTGGACCAGAACCACTGGTTGTGCCCCCCAGTGATAAGCGGCACAAGAAAATGTGGAATTTTGTCTAATATGGATGCTGTGCCTTATTTCAGTTCCTCTTTTGTTTGAACCCTGAATATACAGTGTAGTGGCAGTGTGTAGCATGGTGGTTTTCCACCACTAAGCTGTTTCCTTCCTTCCTTCCTCAAGCTTGGTAGGCCTTTGATCCATGATGAGTAGCATGGCTGCAGGTCCATCTGCTTAGTATAATGAATTTGGAAAACAAATGATTTTTGCATTAAATGCATCGGTTCATATTTATTTTGATAGCTTTCTTGATCATCACATTTTGAGATTGTCACATTTGCCTGTGATTTCATGTTGAAAGTCAAACATTTTCCAGCTAAAACTGTAATGATTGTCCTGTGTTAGCAAGGTATATTCAAGGTAGTATTTTGTAATAAGTTAGTTAATACTTACTTCATTGTGACTCATCTAAAGGTTACCTGTATTAATTTGCTTTCAGAGCAATGATAGTTGGTACACCATATTTCAAAACACTTCCTTCTTCAGTTTGACGTGGGTAATGATATATATTGGGACTGTAGTGGATCTGTGGCCATACAGCACATAGTTAAACAGAATTGAGAGGAAAATGTTGACTGCCAAGTAAAGCAGCATTATCAATTTCCTCTCTACTGCATTGAAAGAGACAGGGGGAACAGACAGTGTAGGGTTTCCTGATATGTTTTAAGAAAGCCTAGGATTCATTTCCCCTCCCTTCCTTCCTAATAGTTGTTTGTTAACTCCCAGGAAGATTCATATTTTTCTTCTGAGACCTCTCTACTTGCATATTCTGGAAACAGGCTTTGCCTTTGAGGGACTCGGTCCACACTTCTGTGTGAATTCAAGGAGAAGAAGAGGAGACGGATTGATGGTGAGAGTCTGACTGAGGGAAACGAACTGAAGAGGAGTTTCTAGTTGACAACATTGTGTTGACAACAGTATTTACTTTTAATTTGCTGGACCCTGAGGAATACAGGGTGCTTCAGATACAGAAGCAGGAAATGCAGCAAGTGTCAGGGTGAGATTTCTCCCCTCGGAGTGCTGAGTTGTGAACTTAGGAGCAAAACCGTGACGTTAAAAGAAAGACCTTCAACTTGCCCTTCTCCAGGAGAAACTTCGGATGTCTCTTTGCTGCGACTGAACATCCCTCACATTAAGGAGAAGGATGTGAAGACGGAGCCGATAGTACCAGCTACTTGGAAAGAGCAGTGGCTTTGGATCGCTGTGTGTGGCTAGAGCACACTAACAAGCTGCATGTTTTGCGAGGGCTTTTATTCATCAGAAACAGCACAGGGCTGTTAATTTGGCTACAGTTATTTTGGATGAAACACTGAAAAACAAACCGTTTCACACTTTTTTTTTGGAAAATTTCATCTGCTAGTCTGACCTACTTACGTGAGAAGTTGTGCCTGCTTTATTCATACTAGCCACACTGAAAGCGGACTGAAAGCTGTGGCAAGATGTCCTGTCTGCTGGGTGCAGCATGCTAGGAACTGAGAGTGTCTTGCAGCTTCATGCAGAATCCATCTTGGCATTTTCCATCCATTAAGTACAACCGATTTTTCTTTTTTCTTAGTAGTAAAACCAGGTATTGGTTTCTCAAGAAAAGCACATATAATACAAATAACTGAACTGTACCCGTTTCCAGTTCTTTAAATCTGCTTTCCTTTTTTATCTTTTTTGGTAGTTTGAATTTGACAAAGAAATTTTATGTTCCATTGACATTTTAAAACAAAACCAGAGTATCTTTCAGTACATTAGAAGAGTGTAATTCTGAAGAGCTGATTTTTTATTTCCTTTCGTGAATAACTTCGTGAAGATACAGGGATACACATCCATGTCTCAACGCCGCCTTTTAAGGGAAGGACGTGAAAGTCATTTTAGGATCCTACCAAGATTCATCCAAACCCTGCATGGCAGACGACACTCACGAAATAACCAACGCCAAATATGCTCTGGTGAGATGAATGTATAGGTGATTCTGTAGTGTGATTTGTATGTACATAGAATGTTTGTACTTCAGTTTGAGCTGCGTGAGGTGAATATGAGCAGTAAGTAGCCTAGTGTTGGCATTACAGGTTTTCTCAACTTTGATGATTCTTGCAGGAACGTGTATTTTTTCTCAAAGCATACTCATGTAGGGATCCAGCAACTGTTACAGTTCAAAAATATTTATCAATATTAGATATTACTCATGGATAGTGATTACCCTTTGTCACCAGTACTTACTGGAGAAAAACATTCTATCTTGTTTTTCCTTGCAGTTCCAGGTATATGGTACTATCTGGCAAACACAGACTTGAATGCTTTATACCAACCCTTCTTTGATGGTCTAGAAGAACTTCACTGGGTGCTCCACTCTTAAAAAATATAATTATCGCACCAAAAAATTATATTTAACTGTACTTAAAAAAATCAGGAAGCCTCTGATCTTTAAGTGTAATATACTAAATTTAGGACTTGCTACCATTTATTCAATCTCAAAGTCTGTTTCATACGGTATGTACTGTAATAATAGGTTAGTGTGACTGATAATTACATAATATTTTTGTTTAGTAAAGCTACATTATTTTTTTTTTCTCTGAAAAAGGTTAACCCTGCCTGGCTGAGATAAGCTGAAACAGATTTTTCATTAATTAATTAATCCTTTCTGATTTTATATGCACACTGACATATTATGGTTTTTAAATAACAGGACTTTTTTGTTTCTTTTAAAATTAACTTGGAGCATATCCAATTGAAATCAACATAAGATAAGCTACCTCTGTAGGAAAATATAAAATTTTCAAGGCCTTTCAATATTCCTTTCTTTAATGTTGAGACTCCTAGAAAAAAAATAGGAAGAGAAAAATGCCTCTCTGGTGGTTCCTTTTGCTCACACTTTCTGTTGTACTGTGCTTACTAAGTCTTTTGTCATCTATTTTGTTGGGAATTAAAATTGTAAGGTTTTTGGTAACTTGTGAAATGTAAAGATTTCACCTTTTCTGACTTGCCTGTTCTGAGCATTCATGAGGCCAAGGTTTGGTATCTTTAGGAGTGCTAACTAATAAATTATCAAGATTTAACAATTAATTCCATTCAGCTCAGACTAAAAAAACGTTTGATGTTAATTGCTGGTAATCACAGTAAAGAAATGTCAGAAAAAATTTGGTTGTATTTTAAACATATGGGATGCAGTCTTACAAAAAAAAGCAAAACATGGCCTCCTCAAATTTCAGTCTCACCTTCCTTTAGGATTCAATCATCACTTGGTAGTAATCATACTGCAGTCAACTTCAAAGTGTAGCCATAAAAGTTACCACTTACAACAATTATTTTATAACATCTATGTACTTCTGAGTTTCAGGTGACTCCTGGCCATTCGTGAGTAGATTGGAGCTAATCCCAAATATAGACAAAACCTTGACGTGTAGGAGAAACAAATTTAATACACTGAACACATGATTATTTTCCTCATTTTAACCTAATTTCCTTCAGACTCAGACCCTTAGTATAAATCTTGTACGCTATGCAATCATCTCTTACTTACTGGTTCCTTTCACTATATATAGTTGTGTATAGTCAGAAAAATGTACATTTCTGTAGGAAGCTGTCTTCTCTCCCACCCATCTTTATTATTATTCCCAAGCTCCTTTTGATTGTGTTGCAGCCTTTTCTGTTTGAAGTCTTCAAGTATGCAAAAATTCTGTTTCCTTTCCTTCCTGTTACCCATTTTATGTTGACAGTAGGAAAGCAATTATACGCTTCTAATGTTAACCTTATATATCCAGTAAGAATTATTCCATTGGTTTTGTTAAAGCCATTTTACAGCTTTTTGGACTGATAAGAGTTTTCCTGCCTTCCTGGTAGCAGACCTCAATTAGTGTTCAGTGGCACTTCCAGACCAAAAGTTGCACAGAAGGTGGATCAAGGGTTTAAACTGTGGAAGCGGAGAGGTACTGCAGCCTGGGAACATTTCTGTCCTGTAACTATGCTGGGTAAAATTAAAATTTTGGCATGCACGTCCAAAGCAAGTGTGCTTGTGATTCTGTGAAGCCCATGATGTATGCATCTCTCTTCTCCTTGTGACAAAATTAAGCCACTTGGTCCTGTTGCCCCAAGTCTCACAGGGCTTTGTCCTCTCTTCATTAGCATCTCTGGAAATTGCCAAGAGCAGGTTTCATCGCTGTCACTTCACCCTTTCCCCGCATGTTAAAAAAAAAACTATAGAAATCTTTACGTGAACAACAAATGTCCTAGTTCATATATTGATTTTGCATTACTTTATTTACCTTAATAAGGGAAGCTGGGCTGGCTTCCAGAGTCTTCATGCTTCATCAAATCCATCTCTGTTTTGTTTTCATTTTAACAAAGCAGACTTTATTTACTTACAGCTGGTGGACAGTTAGATCTGTCCTCCTTGGCCTAATCCTCACTGCGCTGCTCTCTGTGGTTGTCTTTTACCCAGGGTGGGCTGTGTAATCTTTATCCCCTCGCCGTGGTTGAGCCCTGGCTCTAGTACACTTGCTCTTGGGAACGCAGAGATTTGGGACAGGGTGCCCTGTGGCCTCTCCTGTCTGGGCAGGCAGGGCCCAGGCTGGTATGGCCAGGCTTGTGTGAGACAGAAGGACATCACGGTTTCTGCATCTGTCCCTGACTGTACATCTTCTGCATGCTTCTGCATCTCCAACTGCAGGCAAGTGGGATGGCAGTTGTAGAGTTTGTTGAGGATTTCAGCCCTGGAAAGCTATGGATTCAAGCCATTTTCTGCGGGGACACCTGTCTCCTGTCAGCAGGGGAGATTTTCTACAGTGCTGACCTGCTGTGGGCCTTTGTGATGGGCTTCCTGGCATGGTGCTTGTAGACCATGTAACTTTATAGTAGGTGTTCTTTGAGATTCCCCTCTTCTTGCTCCTTCTCTAAGCAAACAGGAACAGTAGGTCAGCTTGAACTGAGAGCTGTAAAACAGGTCTGACAAGTGAAGACTTGAGAGACATCCGTCTTCAGTCTGTGCTGCGCTTGGTATGGGCAGGGAGTATCTTTGGAGGCATCCTGTAGTCTGCATCTTTTCACACTGGATTCAGGTTGGTTTTCTGATGAAGGCGACTGAAGTTCTGAGGTGTTTTGCTTTTGCGTGTACACATCCATGAATGGATGGATGAAGAGACTGTCTGTGTCCCTCGTCCTTCCAGTCCAGTCCAAAGAAGTTCTGTGACTAGGTGCAGTGAGGCAGCGCTGTAATATGGGTTAATACTAACAGACTTCTGTAGTGAAAGAGGCAGATGAAGCTTGGTTAATCCACAGCCTGGGTAGTCCACTACAAATATTGAAGAGGAGTCTAGAGGAAGAGCGCTCTTGCATCTTCTGTGTGAGTCGAGGGGATGGAGATGTGGTGCTTCTTTTCCTGGAATTGCATGAGTATTTCTCTTGGATATTGGGCTTTCTTGTGTGGGAAGAGGGTGTTAACTTACAGGTAGGATAGCAAAATGCATGGATGCAGGAAATGTCAGACTGAATATATAAATATAGCAGACATACGTAAATACTGAAGTCTTCAACATAGCCAAAGCCTGCCTGAAATCTGCACTGAGATTTCTGGTCAGTGTTAAAGCCTGCCACTACAACTTTATTCCTGTTAGTCCCCATGCTAGATAGGTCCAGGTATATAAGGCTGTGTTTACTGTTGCTGCATTCACACCTTCGTTTGCTGGCTGGGTAAACATGTTGCAAAGGGATTTTTTTGAGACTTGGAGTTTCCATGCTTGAGGTTTCTATTACCTGCCCTGCTGGCAATGCCCTGGTACTTTTTCCAACAGAAAATTGGAGAAGAGAGTTGGGTGCGAATCCATAGCAAAGGTGATAAACTGCACCAAAATATTAAAAAACTATGAGTTAGCAATTCAATACAACTATGAGTTAGCAATTCAAAACAACTAGTTCCAGATAGTGTGATGAATGTTTGAGTGAAAAACAGTTTTGTTTTGCCTTGTTAAAGCCTAACATGAGTGAAAATATGCTTAGGGCTTGAGCCTATAGTCTAGATATACTGTATCAGACACTGGGTATATCTGCAGTCTGTAAATATTCAGGGTGGGGACATGAGGGGAGAACACTATAATTTAAGAGATAATTACAAGAACAATGGCATTGCTGGAGCAAAATATATTTGTAAAGTCATCTTGTGCCACCTATTGCATTTATGGAGCAAAGTTCAGTTAATATGAAAGCTCTTAGCTTCTCGGGGTAGTTTGTTCTGAGCAGAGGAAGGGAAAAGTGGACGTTTTTCTTCTCTGATGATGAATCAGAGAGGAATTTCTGTAGCAGAAATGAAGAGCTATTATTTTTTCTCAGAATGGTGTTCATGGCTGGATTTTGTGGCACAAGGTAAGTTGTCTTAACTTTATAGTAACTCCCAAATCTTGTAAATGTAAACAGACTGTGCAGTCTGCTAAGTCAGGGGTGGGTAAGGTGCGTGGCTTGGGTCTGTGTTTTTGGAAGCATTTTGGGCTTCTTGGTTTATATGTGCCAAAAAAGCATGCATTTCAAGAGTCTTGCTACTATAAATTTTGATAGCTCATTGATTCTTAAAAATACACTCTGCACAGAATGCACATTGTTGAAAGAGTCCTACTGGTGGGTGGTAGTGTTTAGGTTTTATTTTAAATCTCCTTTTCTGAAGGAAGTAAAATATTAGATATTTTAGAATCTAAATCTTCATATAAGGTTTTTATAGAGCTTTCTTTCCTCTCATATAGCATCCCCACTCCCAATTTGTTGCCATTTAATATATGTGATGTGCTTAAATTAAATGATTCATTAGGATCACCCAAGTTACTCAGTAAAAAGTGAGCACATCAGCAAAAACAGTCACAGCTGTCAGAAAAGTTCCCAAGCAGTACGTCAATAAGTTCATCAAAAATGAGCTGCTTCTTGCCATAGAAATTGGTTTCAGAGCATCATCACACAATTTTATAGGGCAGTTTCTGCTGCTGTGTTCAGTATATGTTTTCTGATAAAGAGGTTGTTACTGTTCAGAGATACCAATTCAGCAACACTGGCAAATATTTTTCTACCTTCACTTGGGTGTTTGTATTGACTTGTCCTATAAAACTGAAGGACCCTAGCCTCCTTTTTAAACTGTTTTTTTTTCTGAAATTTTTAATTTATCTTTTTTTTTGAATTTTAAAATCTTTATTCTTTGTGTTAAAAAGTAAAAGCGAAGGAAATGCATGGTTTGAGGGATATATTTTACAAGCACATTAAGATGCATGCTGTGATAGAAAGTAGAAATATCTAAAATAGATGACATTATCAGCAGATTTCTGAGTGTCCCGCTCAAGATCCCTGAAATTGCTTATTATTTCCCATTTCTTGTCTTAAAAAGTGATTTGAATTCCTTTTTAAACAACATAAAATGATAATAGTCTAAATTACAATGTTATGAAAGTTAATATTTTAAAACTTTTGGTCCCTTACCCAATTTTTGGGGAAAAGTGTTATTTCTCCAGCTGTGTGCATAATGAAGGTATATGTAGGTTCTGGGATACTGAGGTACAGGCCACCAGTTTTATTCCACTGCATGATGATTCCTCCAAGAAAACAAGGGCTTTTAAGAATCTTTCCAATTAGAGAGAGAGGTGCACACACTCACAGAATTAAGGGCGACACAAGACCTTGCCTCTAGGCTCCTGTTCCATTAGATCCACTGACTCTGAACTCCTTGAGCCTGCTCCCTTGCCCCTCGCAGCTCCCCAATCTCTGTCTATGATTTTCTCTTTGTCACTGTTTGCTAATATTTAAGCTGTCTATGAGCCAAGGAACAGACCTTTTCTAAGGGTTGTTGTTGTGTGACATTAAGGGTTGCACATGTGAATGGAGAAAAAAAATGTCAAAAATAGTTGTGTTACTTCAATACATGTAAAATGAGTCCTCAGAAAACAAAATCTGACTGGGCCTGTGACTCTTGAAATAGGGAAAAAATGTCTTCCAGACCATTAATGCTATTTTAAAAGGCCATTTAAGTAGAGGCACTAGCATATATGGCATTAATGCCATAGTATGCAGTGAGTTAGTAGGAGCTTGTATTTTTACTGCTTCCAGGAGTACTGAAGAATATGTGCCTTTATGAAGAAAGGAAATTGGAAAAAATAATGCAATAGTGAAAAATAGAACTTACACTTTCCCTGATGAATCAGCAGAGATACTTTGCTTCAATAATTTAGAGTAAACCAGACTTGCTATTCTTATAGCCTGCTTTTGCTTTTCCATATGGAGAATTGTCAACAAGAAGGTATTTACTCTCTGGGCAGAACCAGTCCTGGAGCCAGAATGTAACTTTATTTACTCCCTTTATCTTCCTCATTGTTCTTTGAAGACATTTCCAATCTCATGTCCTGTTGCAATCTGTTTAGCTGTACTGAAGTCAAGCTTAATAAGATGGCCCACACTACTTCCTTTTACTGTGTGCGCTTGCAGTGTTTAACAAAATCCCCCATGATCTTCAAATTAACCTCAAAGGTTAAGCTAACCTGAAGAGGTTGAACATACATGGCCTTATGGTAAAGCATACTAAGTTAAAAGGATCAAAGTTTATTGTAAGTTTTCCAGCCCTTCCCAATTGAAGCTAGCTCTTGTACTTATTTATTTTATCTTATTTCAGAGCCACTACGTCTTCTTCCAAAGTAGGAATTGAAGATCAGTGCAACTTTTTTGTGTTTCTCTTCTTGCTCCGTGATTAAAAAAGAAAAAAAAAAAAAGATTCTATTTTAGTCAGTGGTTAATCTAACCTCACACACAGCTTCTGTTTCTTGCACTTTGACTCAATTATGGCATGAAACCTTCCTCAATCTTGTTGGTCGGTGTTTTTTTCTGAAAATAATGGACAAGGTCTTTTGACAGTCTTAGTTTTCACATTAACTTACTCTTCAGTATCTGTCAGCAGTCTTTGGTGTCATTGTTGGTGAGTTTGTCAACTTGCGCACAGTTTGGGGCGAGGGACTGGGCTTTTGAATAGGTTCATTCTTTCCTTTTGGACTGGGGCCAAAGAACTAACTGGAGGACCCTATGGGAATCTTCTGTAGGGGCTTCTTCTTCTTATGCCTTCTTATCCTCAGGTGGAAAAAATGTGAGATCAGCATGCTATGAGTCTCATTCAATTATTTTAATCAGGCTTACATTTGTTTCTCATCTCAAAGCTTCTAGTCAATTTTGTAACTTTTGTAATGTAGACGTCACAGAAAAGTGAGTCCAGGGAGCAAGTTAGAAGAGGATGTTGAAGGACTCGGTGGTAGTAGCTTGCAGGTGTCTTTTAGTGAGGAGTTTTATCCACTTAACAAACATGTAGCAGTTGGGTGGGTCAGCTGGGAGAGAATGACTCTATAATTTCAGGTGTGAATGGTTAGTCAAGAGTATACTTTTAAAAATTGTGACTAGTACGATTCAGGTGAAAATTTATCTTAGAGTTGTCCTGGATTACAATAACTCTCGTGATTTGTGAATTACCTACAGTAACCTTAATCTGGATGGGGCTGTATTCTGAAAATCATGAGGAGTTTCAGATGGACAGTCTTAACATAGTTGCTTAGTTGTGTTAGTCATGAGTAATACTCTAAATTATTCCATCTTTTTATTTACTTCTCTGAGAAATCACTTTAGAAGACTCGACAGTATGTGACATATAGTTTATATGAATATACATTAGAGGGTTAGTTGAAGAACTTGTTTCTATGTGTCCTTTGGATCTTGGGGAAGGAGCTACTTGCTTTTCAGGCTTTTATTTAAAGGAAAGATACAATCTGTTTTTCCTCCTTTTCTTCTTCTAGGTGAAAGTCATAAGCTTTCATGAAACACAAGCAACTTATTTCATGCAGTGAGTCTGCGAAGCAGAATTACTCTTTAATTCCTAAGCCTTCATGATTAAAAAATAAGCCTTTTCTCTGTTTTAGCCAAACATTTACTAATTCTTACAATCTTTGGTGCATTCAAAAGGTGTATATGAGAAAATGGCTTGGGATCAGTAGGTCAGTTGTTTTTAAAGAGAGCTAGAAACGAAGAATTCAGGATACTGTCTCTATCCTTTTATGTTAGAGAAGTTTTACCTTTTCAATAGTGCATGTCATAGCTGGGTTTCTGAAACAGAAACTCAAAACATGTCCTTCTTGGGAGCCCAAAACCACACAGCTCTCCTTCAACTCACTTCCAAACCCTCTAACTTCCTAAAACCTCTAGGACTGCAGCAGTATGTTCAGACATTTTAACTGGACTGTTTATCTGGGGCACAGATAATGTTTTGCTATCTGTCTCTGTATCATCTACCACGATGGCTATCAAAGATTGTTTAAGGACTTTAGGTGCAAGTACAGGTGGTTGCTACTACCTTCTTTGGTGCAAACTTTTCCCCTTTTAGTTGATAACATTTGACCTTGGTTCCTTCTCTGTTTGGTTTTTTTTTCTGACTTCCAGCTATTGAAAATTATGTTATTTGTCTGCAAGGTAAGTTGTGATAATAATTTTTGCAGATGTTGTCATGTGAATTTAAAGAGTTATTTTAGGGATAGATTCCTTGAAGAAAAATATCACGCTGCTGAGATTTTTGAGTGTTTTCCTGTGTGATTAGAAGTTATTCCAAAGTTGAGAAGCAAAATTCTCTGATGTCAGTAAAATGAAAACATTTTATGCTATGCTTTGCCTACAGAAATATGTGATTTTTTACTTGAATCAGATAAGATGTGACAGTCTCCAGATGCACATACTCAATAATGATAAAAAGTGCTAACTTAATATTTCATTAAAAGATATTTCCTTTGACCAAATGAAGTACATACATTGCTTGTGATGAAAACTTGTAATGCTTCGCAGATGAAACAGTTTGTAGACACAACAGAATGCCCTATGGCAGAAGAAGCATCAGAGAAATAAGATATAGATTTAATCATCTTTTAACTCAAGCAGCAAGACAAAATGTGTATTTAAGATAGCCTGAGAGGAGATTGCTCTTTTTTTCTGAGTGTGACTGTAACTTTTAAGATTGTCAAAGTTGTCAAACAAAGGGACTAATATTTTTTTGTGGTTTGAGAGAGAAGCTGCTTTAGCTCAGGTGACTGGTGGTACAGTGCTACTTAAGCATGGTAAGAGCCACCAAGGCTCAAAGGCCCAGAATGATGTAAATGGAAGTTGGGTACATCAGCCAAAAAGTGGGACCCTCAGAGTCCTCACTTCGTTCTTTGGGTCCCTAGGTATCACTGCTTTCTGAGTACAATTTTTGCAGTGCCCCAAAATATCCCTCTGGGAATGCCAGATTTGCCACCCTAAACTGCAGCAGCATCCTTAAGTGAGAAGATCCTCTGCTTACGTCCTGTGAGGTGTCCTGGTCTGGTTAGCATGCCCTGAGTGTGAGTGACGTGCTCCTTCAGTTCAGGACAAAACCAACCTCTGCTCCCATTTCCACTGAAAGCATTAGAGGAGTTTTGATGGTACCCACCTTTAATATTAGAGCTTAAAAACATAAGTCCTAGTGGCCCCAAGCGAAGCCTGTTTCCTTGCCAAAAGAGGGACTTGGGGTTTTGGCCCATCTCGTGGAACTTCGTTCTATATTAAACTGTCTAAATACAGAGAACTTCAGCTGTGTCGGAAGAATTTCTAATGAACTTTCAGATTTAGAGGTGTTAGGAGATTGTTTTGAGGATCATGCCCTTGGACTCAGGTATCAGCCTTTTCCCTGAAGGAGCCTAAGCCACTGTTTGGCAGTGAATCCAATTTACTGCCTAAACAACTGGAAGTTGTCTGGGGGTTTGAGGATAAAGCTCTTACAATCCCAAGAGTTATAGGTCCTCCACCCAGTATTTTCCACTCTGGCATGCTTCCAGTGTAAAGAAGAGAAAAGGTATTCCCAAGCCCATCTTATCAGATGAGTTTTCGGCCATTTGCCCAATTTCAGGTCACCTCAGTTTAGCCCCCTTCAGCGTTACAAAGTAACCCAGCATATTTTTCGGGAACAAGGAGTCATAAACAGAGCAATAACAACTGTTTTCCACATTAGATTGCTTCCGTCTCTCAATTACAAAAGCCTATTATTATTATTGTTTACATTTAAACAATGAGAATGATCTGTCCCCTCTCTCAGCACACAACAACCACGAACCCTCACACTCCACAGAATTTTTACGGATGCTCTGCAACGCAGTCGTGGTAATGCACTCCTGCCCTGAAGTCTCCTCTTCAAACAATGGCCTTGTTCACTCTTGAATAGTTTAAATTTTTTAAAACAATTTCCTCTATGTGACCATGTTTATTTTAGAAAGGAAAAAACACAGGTTGCTCTTGGTACCTGCAAACAGCATCAGTGCTTCAGAGACAAAAGGCGTGTTTTGGAGCACAATACCAACAGTTAAGCAAGTGAGGGGAGGCAGTATGGTATAAAACAACAATATAAGAACAGAGAAAATGTGGCAAACTGTAACCCAAAGCCTACAGTGTCAAATTGTGGAGCACACTAGAAATATACTGATTAACTCCTAATCTCCGCTGTTGCATGGGAGGCAGTAACTTCAGTGGAACTGCTGCTGCAGATAGGAACAGGCGCACATAAGGTCTGAGTCCATTTCTCAGTATTTAGGGTTCAGGAGAAACCTCGATTGCCAGTTTATAGCACCACGCTTGATCTGAAGACCTGCTTGCAAAAGGAATATTTGCACAGGCTCTTTGTCAGCTAACTGCTGGTGGCTGCACCTGTGAATCTTTAAATGCCTGTGAATCCGCCCCAGCTGGGCTGGCTGAAGCTGAATACCCGTCAGCTGCCAGGAGGTGCCAGACGGATGCATGCTGCTTTTTTGGGCAAGCTGATGACAGAGCTGTGAGGCTTTTCCTTCCAGTCAGGTACAGTGAGAGCTTCTTCCTTCTTGCCTGAAGAAGAAAGCATGAAATAAACTCAATGAAGTTACGGGTTTTTCTTGTTGGTTTGTGGAGACTAATATACTTACATGCTCTTACTTATTTGTAGCTGAGCTGCTGTTTCTTTCACTAGCTGCTAGAGTAGGCAGATTAAAAAGAAGATGTGGATTGTTTTTTTCTGCTCTAAGGAATTGTATTTAAGTCCCTACTGTTAGTTGCATATATCTTATATGTAAAACTGTATCAAATCCATTCGTAGTGCAGGAAAAGAAATTACAATAATGAAAAGACCCCGAGAGCTGCTGGAAAACATTTCCAGCATACTCTCTGTGCAGTATCTTTGGTTCTTTGCTGATCCTTTGAATTGACTGGGTATCTGTATTTGTTATCCTCAGTATTATGCATTTGGTGTCCTGAAAAGGTGTATATGTGTGTTCAGCCATTGGCTAAACTGCTGTAGCGTGGGGATCAAAACAGCGGCAGTTGCAGGGTGTTCTATGTTTGAGTGAGGGGAGAGGGAGGCTTTTGATCAAGGGCTTAAAATCTCTTCTGTTAAAAGACACTGTTAAATACTTCAAAGATTGACTGCAGGATGAGATTTTAATTGACAAAGTCCTATTTGCTGCCACCGTAGTGCAGGGAACTACAAAGAGTGCCCTCACCTTTGATCTGCTTGCCCCGTGCTTTTCTCTTAATGAAACTACAAGGGTAAGGGCTGAGTTAAAATTATGTCCAACTAATCAGGTACGTGCTTCATAAGACAGGAGCTGGTGGAAGCTAAATGTATTTTTTGCAAAGACAAATAGGAAGAGCAGAAAGAATTGGGTGGGGGTTGTGTCTGGGTTGTGAGATTCACGCGCATTAGTTCAGCTGCTGCGTGTGTCAGAACAAGTGGAATTTGCTCTTTGGCCTTCATTTCATCCTTCTTTACATCTTTGTTCTTCTTACGGAAAGGAGCATTTTTGGGTTGAGGTGTAACCCCAGAACTACAAAAGGGGGGCACTTGGCAAGTTGTACTTTCTCTTTATTGCAAAGTCCTAATTGGTGGAGAGTAGGAGGTGCATGTGGAAGGTTGCCAAATTTTTATAGGTCTTTCCTCCTTGTTTGCTAAAGGTCTGCATAATTACATCTCTTGCATGGCTGGTGCATCTATTTTTATTGCTGCACATCTCAAAATAGTGTGAAGGTTTTTGAGGTGTGCTGAAAAATCCTGCCTTCTGAAGTTAGAGGCTAATAAACCACCCTTGGCAGAGGAGCGGTTTTGTTGTTTGAATCCACAGCCCTGCCTGAGCTGTCACACCTAGGCCAAAAGTAAATACAGTAATAGGGCAAGTTGCAATATTTCATGTGGAAAATGAAGGTAATGTGTCTGTTAAAAAGCTTGCTCTCCTTACTGCTATCCTGAATGGGTCAGGAAGTGTCCCAGGAAACTGGAAAAGAAGGAAAATGTCTGTTGCTTTAGGCTGATTGAAATCTCAGGGACGGGCTGCTTTTTCAATCAGGTAAGGGTATAGGTTTCCTGTTTGCTTCCCGGAGACTGGAAACAGGACACCGTTACAGCTGCTGTGTATCTTCGCTGTGGTTGTTTATGGATGTTACAACAGCTCTTTGCAGGGTTAGATTTTTTTCTTTTAAGAAGTGTTTTATTAAAGGGATCACTGCCTTTTTTTAATGATACAATAAGGTTTTCCTAAAAATCCTTCGTCTACAAAGTAAAAAGGTCAGGTGTGCTTCTATGTCTTGTCTTTCCACAGAGAGCAAACAGTGTGAGCTTTCTCTTTTCTCCATTGACTAAATTTAACTGAGAATATTGCACTGCTAAGCACAAGGGATAAGGTATTGTGTTCTCTTGTTGCAGTGAGATTTCCTTTCTTGGAAGGAAGTGAATTTCTGTCCAGAACCTGAAGGAGTTCTCCAGAAAAAGCTAGTCAAAGTGTGTTTTTTGCTCTTTTTCTTTTTGATCAGTGGAAAATTAGCTTTGCTTACTCTTTGCTGATGTTAAGTCTCCTCTTTTCTTGAGGGAACTGTGGAGCTTGTTGGAGCCCCAGAGGGTGAAAGCATTGCCAGTGGGAGAAATTAAGATACTCTTTTGGGAACCTGTAAGGAGAGAGAATGGTGAGCTTTGAGGGTTGCTTGAAGTGTTTGTTTGCAGTTTTTCATGCTTTTCCCATGAGTACTTGGGGCTTTGGTGGGTTGCATGGCTACAGGCAGCTTGCTGCAGCATGCATGCCTTGGCACAAAAATTCCAAATCATGAGTCAAAATCAAAACTGGAAGCTGTTAAGAAGACAGTGGCATTTTTATCCTATCTGTTATGTGGGTTTGCCCATTTTCAAGTGTATCGTCACAATAATGTGGGTCAGATTTACGCAGGGTAAGTAAGACTTAAGGTTGATGGTGAACTCGGAGGATTTTGCCTATACTCACCAATCTAAAATGACGTGTAAGAGAGATGATCTAATAGCCAAATGTTTTCATTCCATTGGGAGCTATGAATTATCTTCCAGTACCGAAATATCCTAACAAACTTGTACAAAACCACCCAAACTTATTTTAGAGATGTGATGGAATTAGTGTTTTCTGTCTCTTAAACCTGCCTTTGATCCGAGATAAAATTCTCTTCTCTCTGTCCTGTTTGCTCTCTCAGGATTTTGGGGAATGATGATTTCTGCAAATGTTCTTTTCCTTTCCTTCCTTTGTAATAAATAGTTTTGCAGTCTTTATCTGTGTTCATCAGTGTTACAGGAGCATTTGATATTTTTGTTGGAACCAATTCTGCCACGGCTTCTGACCTGAAAGTTTTTATGCTTCCTGAGTATCTTGTTAATCTGGAAAAAAAAATTATTCTGTGTACTTTAAGAGTCACAAAAAGGGTTTCCTATTGCTGACAAAGTTTTTATTTTATATTTTGACTATAAATGTAGTTGTGATTGTGGTGCAACACTTCATTTGTTGTAATGGTCTGTGCTGGTTTTCCTTGCTTTCTGGAGTAATATTCTTATTAATATGTATTGTTTCAGAATACAAAATAAGCCTGTTATTCCTTTCCTGAGTTCAATCCCTGTGCTGCTTTGATCACGTGTTTCTGTTCTCATTACTTACTGTTAGGTTATCATTTCTGTTGCCACTAAACTCCTTATCAATTTCTTTTTCTTATCTCCTGCACTTGCTCCTTTAATCCTGCTGCTGCTATAAAAATGGATCTCATCCTCTTGATTTTCCCGAATTTTAGTCCTACCTTTTATCTAACGGCAGTGGGGATTTGATTTCCACCTTTAATTACAGTTTTCAATTCTTACCAGGCTGCAATACCCCATCTACTAAATTTTGAATACTGCTGCAGACAACTTCAGCGCAGAGCCAGGAGTCCTCTTTTCCTCACCCCAGTGCAGTCTGAGTAGCCACATCTCATTGCAGGCACTGCTGTTTGCAGTACCGCTGCTTGTGAAGTTAAAAAGGTCACATGCATTTCTTTGTTGGGATTTGCAGCTGTGGACAAACAGAACTGTCACCAAATACTGCAGGATGAAGTGTTTTGCTACTAACTCCTGCATGATTAAATTTGACCTGAAGAAAAGCCTGGGTTTTGCGTCTTTTTGAAATGAGAAACCTCAGTAAATCCTGCAGCACGGTGAAGGAGAGGCCTATGATTAAATACTTGTGGGAGCTTATTTAGAAAGGACGTGTAGATAGAAAAATATAAACTGATTGAAATTCAGTTCGCAAACAGATATAATTTTGAAATTAGAAATGGAAACAGATGTGTGATAACTGCATTCAGTGGCTAGGCTTCTGTCATGGTTTTGGGGCGAAACTCTAAGTGTAGTCATAAGGTCGGAGATGTGCCATCCCTGATGGGGTGTTACACTTCCGTAAAAATTACTGAAGCCTTCTTTTGCTTTTGTTTTGCTTTCCAGATACCGAGTGTAAGAGATGTATAATCTTCAAAGCTTTGAAGTTTATTATTGTCTTACAATGCGAAGTGTACTTCTAAGATGTAATTCCTCAGTAGCTTTCCTTATGTTTCTTCCTGGCAATATCTTTTTGAAAGATTGCAGGCTTCATCCTATTAATTGAACAGCATCCTTCACTTTAAAGTGCTCCAGCAACTATTGGTATTACCAGCATGCTCATTTTCATGGAAGCAGTGACTGTTTTCATGGATTGCAGCTTTTATTGTTTTCCTCTGATCACAAGTTTTGATTGCTCGTGCTTGCTTAAATTTGGGTTTGGATGTGATACAGGGACCTTTTTTGATGACTTAGCATCCGAGTTGAATTTCAAAATGGGTTAGTTTTGTTGCTGCATGGGGATTTAACAAGCTGTTTTGTATAACGGATTTATACGAACACATATGTGTGTGTGTAGGGATGTATAATGTGTATATAAACTCATTTTCAATGCTTTGGAATCTTTTGATGTAAACCAGACAGAATTGGGAATTTTGAATGCTTCATGACTTTAAAAAGAATGAAATCTTTCTTTGCATTCGTGCTTTGAAAAAAAAACATCAAGAATAATTAGAAGGAGAAAATGAATAGGGCTTTTAAATAGTCTAGGATGCTAAACTAGATGCCAACAGATGATGCATCATATTGTTCAATGTCTTCAAAACTCCACCCAGTTGTAAATTCTGTGGTTACAGGTGTGTTAGGTGTATTTTGCTAGTTTTTTTAGAGGGAGTATACGTTTATGTTATGCTAAAGATGATCCTATAAGGATAGCTTTTGTCATGCTGAATCCCACAAAGTACCACATCATTTTATTGTTGTGCTTTTTGATAAGTGCCACACCCCTGAAGGAAAAATATGTTTAATAGTTATACTTTAATGTTGAACTTATCAAGCTTTAATATCCTTTACTGTGAATGTTGCCACCATCATGCTGCACACTTGCATGTGCTTTATTAAGCAGGTACAGTATATCAAGGTTGCTGATGACACAAAACTGGGAGGGGTGGCTGACACACTGGAAGGCTGTGCTGCCATACAGTGTGACCTGGACAGGCTGGAGAGTTGGGCAGAGAGGAACCTAATCAAATTCAACAAAGGCAAGTGTAGGGTACTGCATCTGGGGAGGAATAACCCCATGGATCAGTACAGGTTAGGGGCTGACCTCCTGGAGAGCAGCTCTGTGGAAAGGGACCTGAGAGTCCTGGTGGACAACAGGATGACCGTGAGCCAGCAATGTGCCCTGGTGGCCAAGAAGGCTAATGGCACCCTAGGGTGCACCAAGAAGAGTGTGGCCAGCAGGTCGAGGGAGGTTAACCTCCCCCTCTACTTTGCATTGGTGAGGCCCCATCTGGAGTAATGTGTTCAGTTCTGGGCTCCCCGGTTCAAGAAGCACGGGGAACTGCTGGAGAGGGTCCAGCCAAGGACTACGGAGCTGATCAGGGGACTGGAACATCTTTCTCATGAGGAATGGCTGAGGGGTTTGGGTCTTTTTAGTCTGGAGGAGAGAAGAGGGGAGATCTTATTAATGCTTATAAATACTTAAAAGGGAGAGTGCCAGGAGGATGGGACCACTCTTTTTTCAGTGGTGCCCAGTGATAGGACAAGAGGTAACAGGCACAAACTTGAGCAGAGGAAGTTCCATCTAAACGTGAAGAGGAACTTCTTTACTTTGAGGGTGGCAGAGCACTGGCACAGGCTGCCCAGAGAGGTGGTGGAGTCTCCCACTCTGGAGACATTCAAAACCCGCCTGAATGCCGTCCTGTACAACCTGCTGTAGGTGACCCTGCTCTGGCAGGGGGGTTGGACTAGATGATCTCCAGAGGTCCCTTCCAATCCTGACCATTCTGTGATTCTATATATTTAAGCCACTGTCATAGCTTCCTTCGCTGGGTTTCATGAAGCTAAGATGACACAGCCTTTTACCCTCTATTGATTTCACGTGCATCCCTTAACAGCTTCTCCCACAGCATTTTCCTCTGCTCTGTGGGCTGGAGTACGTTGCTCACAGCGCATGCTGAGGTGGCAGGGAGATCTTAACCCGAGCGCAGAGCATGAGTGGAGTTGACACAGATTTCCTTGCATTTATAATATACCTGTTACCCACATAGATTTTCTCAGTCAGGCTGTTGTTCCTGTGTGTTTTAATAGAGCTTAAATTTGCCCCTAAGTCTTGTTGCTAACATACATGCCCACATACCACAGTTTTCCTATCCAGTTGTATCTCAAACTGGATCGTGAAGGTCAGGGAGGTGTTTTGTGCTTTGACTTGTTTGTTCTTTCTTGCTGCTGTTCTCTGAAGCGCACAGCAAGGAGACCAGGTATTATAACCATGAAGCAAACATTTCCCCCACGTGCACGCTCCAAAATAGAGAGCTAAAATAAAAATGCATTAGGTTACTGGCAGGAGCCCTCTTTTCTCAGGAGGGTGTTTCATACTCTGCTTCACAGGATCCTGTAGTGTCTCTAGCCCAGTAAAATTTTCAGCTTTCTGTGCAGAATGGAACTACTCAAAAACAAATCACCTTTGCCTCAACCACCATTTTGCCAGAGAGCTGAGGCCAGTTTCCAGAGGCACTCTGTGTGGGCTCCCGTCCCTCCAGCACGGCAGGAGCAGGCTCCAAGTCTCCTGTAGAGCACAGGCTGAGATCGCAGTACCATTTCTTCTCGTGTGTTGTTCAGTCTACGGACACTCTGGGTCCTGAAAGTGAGAGGTGAAGAAGGTGTGTCTACTTGGTTAATATTGGAGGGTTGTAAGATTGAAACAAACATTGCTATATTTTGGTGCTCTTAGCTATGGTCATTGTTAGATCCTGACTGGTCCAGGAACTGTGGATTTAGGAGATCTGAAGGCTAGAATGAAGCTAGGTGGAGGCCTGGGTAATGGATATTATATGCATCTGTTGCACTAGTCGCAGAAATTAGGTTATTTTTAAACTAGTACTTGGTTTTAATCTGAACTACTTGCTCCACTGTTTCCTCTGAAGACAGAAGCCTGTTGAGAGGTGGTTGTCCACATTACGTACAACATGAAGGGGTTCTGGAACAGGCAGTGTTTATTAATACATGGGTTTATACTTCCTCTCTGTCTTGACAATGAGAGCAAGCCCAGCCAACATGCTGTAGGTGGTTCTTTTTCCTCTTTTACATTCATGTTTTTTCTTGGTTCTTTTTTTTTTTTTTTCTTAAGGAATTAGCCAGCTTGCCAAAATACTAGGTTCCTCTGTCTTGAATGGGTGTGAATGAGGGTGATACACCCTTCTCAGAAAGGTAACTCCTCTTTCAGTTGGTTTTAATGTCTGAAGGAAGTCCATAAAGCTCCCTCTCTTTGCATGTTTGGAAAGCACTCTGTGTCATTGCATGACACCTCAGATAACAAGAGTTAGGTTTCCAGCATGCTGTTTTCCAGGTGACAGCAAACCCCTGTTAATATTAAATATTAACAGTCATATCTAGTCAGCCAAGCATATTGCTGAGGACTCTCGCTAGCAAATGTTTGCAACTGGCTTGGTGCTGTTAAGAAAGAAATGAGTATCAGTGCGTATACTTGCATATGGTACATCATATGTAGTAGGATTTGTAGCTGCTCTAAGACTGCTCTTCCTGGAGCCATGTTGTAGCACAACAGCTAGAAATAAAATGCTGTGAATTGTGATCTGTCTGAGAACTACAAGTCAAGATACTGATCTAGGAGCATGCACCTCCGCCAAGCTGGTTAGGTGACAGTCCTGGAAATGAGGAAGCAGAGCCGAGACAAGATGTAGATCCTGTTTCTGACATTGCGACAGATGCTGTTATCTGATCCAAGACAGGTCACTTGCTCCGTCTCAACTTTCACATGTTTGAGTATTTACATGACTTGTGAGAATGGTGTGGAGACTCATTCACTAATTTTGAGCTCTCTTGAAAATCAAATATGCTAGTAATGTCCTTGTAAAATACAGAACAGTTAAGTAAAACATTTCTAAGGAGTGTTATTTCTTTTGAATCTACCTTTAATTAAAAACATCGGACATTGCTTAGGAAACTCTTGTGTTTTGACACAGCACGAAATGTAACTGGCCCCAAAATGAAACAGCGGAATTTAAAATAAATTACCTCAATTAGATTCTTCAGGTCATATTTTGATACTGTGCACTGAATAGAGCTGCTTATATAGATAGTAGATTTATTACAATACAGCTGACTGGTTTGGGATTGTCAACAGTTCCTGCCCCATGGCAGATAAGTGGTGAGAACACAGATGTGGGGGCACTTCAGAAAATAACCTCTGGTGTGGTCTGTGGGTGACCTGGGTTGGTTTGGGTTTGGGTTTGTGGGATTGGTTGATGGCTGGGAGTGCTGAAGCTAAAGCTGAGCTTTGCCCCATCTGTAAATGGGATTTTGTGAACAGATGCAACCATCAGTCCAAGCTTTTTATCCTCGCTGGCCTCTTTCCTTGACCTCTCTTGTTGGGAAAGGGCTCTTATAACACCGTGAAGTGAGGAAAAACAATCCATTTGTTTTCATATGGTTGTTGCTGTCACTCCTGCTCATTGGTTCACTCTCTGTATTGGTGAGTCTGGATTGCCGGTAACTAATCTCAAGTGTATTAATTAACAGGTAGTTTGTCACTGGACAATTACTTTAAAGGATCAAGTAAAGCAAGATGGCTGAGCATTCATGTCTGAAAAATCACATGGAATGTTTTGGTTATAGCTGATTTTATTATCTGTTGCCTTGTTTTCCATTTTCTTACAAATAAGATTTGTGCATATTCTACTAAAGTGACTTTACAAGTTGAAAGATGTCCTTTCAGCGGTTCCTGCTGCTTTGGGTAGGCTCCTTCTTCAGGAGCAGGTGCTTGATGGGTTTACCACCAAGGAAAACATCCCAGTTTGGTTCCACCAAAGACACACGGGTGAGAGTTCCCTCACAGACAGGAAACGCTGGATGCATTTCTGAGGAACTTTCTAACCAAAGGTTCGTTGGAAAAGGACATCTGCCCCTTGGGCAGTTAGTTTTCCCTGTGTGGAGAAGGGGTGGGTGGCAGAAAAAGATGGTGTATTTACTGGATTGATCGTCATTTGTTAAAACCACGGCTCTTAAAGCGAGGTCCTTGACAAGGCACACTTAGGATTAATTTTTTAATGCGTCCTTACTCTGATAATGTTTGAACAGTACACGTGTTCACTTTTAAAGCAGACAGCTTGCATCTAATACATGCCAGCGCTTTATGCAGGAAGAGAAGTGGTAAGTAACCAGCAACCAGCTAGCCTTTCAGGGGATCTCTCAGCCTCCTGACAGGCACAGTTGCTCTGCACGTAATTTGAAGAAGGGTATTGTGTCCCTGGTGGCTTGGCTTTGACTGAAAGATGGAGTTTTGCGCTCTCATTTTGCACTGAAGACGGGCTCGCAGATAAATAGGTCACTGTCTCCGGAACTATTTTGCACTAAATCGATTAGAAGCAACATGACCTTAAGCCTGATCTCCTTGCTCTACAAAGATATTGCTGAATTGTGGCTTCTCCTGAAGAAAAGCACAGGTGTGTCTAGTTTTTCAAATTTTCTTAGTTACTTGATTGCAGGTCAGGCAGGAACTCTGTCAGATAACATTATCCTACTGAGGAAAATGGGATGCGTGTTAGTACAAAGGCAGAAGTTGTACGCTTTTTGTGTACATTCATATATAAATACAGTTTTATTGTTACGGTGGGGGGGGGGGGGGTGTCCTGTCCTTGTGTAAATTTGCAGTGTATCCTTTTATTTGCAGATGTATTTCTTAGTACATCAGATGTGTCCACTAAATCTATTCCTGTATTTTACGTGGAAGGTACTTTGTTCAGGATTCGCTCATGCAGTGATTATGGTGATCAGAACCACTGATAAAGCTTACAAGGAGAATTTGCTGTTGCAAAGAGCTGTCCTGCTATTCCTGAATTACCGGGGGGGGAGGGGGAGTTAATTTTCAATTAACTGCATTTTATGTAAATATCGGATACATAGTTTCTCCTAATCCCTATTTGAGGTAGGGGAAAAAACAGTTTCTTTCACTGGATGTGATTTGGCATCCCCTAGTTGTTAGTATAGGAGGGTTAATCTAAAATGCATTATTTCTTAAATTCCTTCAGTCAAAGCTTTCTATAGGAATCTTGTTTCTGTTAAGATATAATGAAACAGTGGAGATATTATTTGCTGTTAATAGTGCAGCTACAGTCCATTGCAAAACTGAAAGCATGTTTTGTGGAATAGGGACAAGCAAAAATTGCTTCCTTATTCTGGTGTTTGAATTCACATTTCCAGTTCTGTTTTCTGCTTCTGGTATGCGTGACTGTTGCAGAGGAGGACCAGAGAAAGAGCACTGAGTCAATGGGCTGGTGTCTAACCTTCCAACGTTGGTGCTTTTGAAATGTCAAATTTAAATGAAACAGGTATGTGAAGGTGGATCTTCTAACTGAAGGGTGGATCTTCTTACTAATCTTTAATTAGTATTACTAATTAAATTATCAACATGTGAGTCTGAGTGCTCTGCTTCTCAGTAGTACTCCATGCTACTAGGGGTAATGCCAAAAGGCATGCTGCTTAGGAGGAATGAATGAAAGATTTAAAAAAGGTGAGGCTAGCCAGGTGGAAAGGGTGGAGGGATTAATTAGCCTGAGTAACTTCTGGTCTTTAGGTGCATCCTGTCTGTGCTGAGAGAGGGGAAGGGCAGATTTAGGAAATGGATGATTATTGTATAAGAGAGGGGGTGACTGTTTAAACTGCAGAACCAGGGAGTGGGGATTTTTTTGTCAAATCATGATGGTGCATATGCAGCCAAGTTTAAAATAAGGGGTTTTAATCTGTATTTGATTACTGAGAAATGAGTGAGCATGGCTGCTTTTGTTAGCAACTACCAAGCCTACTTCTTGTAGGTGTGTTCAGTCTGCCAGAGATCGTTCCTTCCCAGAGATCTGTTGAAAAACTTTGTATTTGAAGTGGGCAGAGGGTTTGTCCCTTTCCCCAAGACTGTTCCTTCCTTTTCCTCCTGAGTGCTATACAGGAGTGAGAGGGTTTGTGTCAGCAGAGGGGAGGGAATGAAAGCAAAGGAGAGGTCTCAGATACCCATCTTTCTATACTCAACCCTGTGAAGATTTCCAAGGAAAACAATGTCTTCTTAGGGAATTCCTTTGTCAGTCCACGTCAGGGAGCAAGGGTAGGGAGATGAGGGAAAAAGGGTGGACAAACTGAAAAGAGAGGATTGGCTTAGGATATTGGTGCAGGACTTGTCTCTGTTCTGCTTAAAGACTATGCAGGTAGTTGCCAGCAACGCTGTTTCTGTTTTTCAGCATCCAAATGGGGGTGAAAGCACCTCCTGCCTTGTAGATACATTGCAAGACTGAAAAGTTTCTGGCACGATTTGGGTGTTGTAGTAGCGGGGTGTGGAGCCAGCACTGCCTGTCTGTGGCTGTGGATCCCCAGGAGTTAGCAGGCTTTCTCCAAGGGAAAGGATCCTATGGAGGTTCTCCTAGTTTTCTTTGCAGGTGAGGGAAATACGGAAAGAGGAGGACTGGAGTCCCGGTAGAGGTCTTCTGTGTGTGCTTGTAATTGAGGGGAGTGTCCTTAAAAATCTGTCTCAGCCTTACTTGCAATGAAGGTGGACTCCCTTCAGCTGCTGGAGTCAGGCACAGCACAGAGTCACATGTCGGGGAATGAATGGTATGGGGGATGAATTGCCACCATTTGCTGCGACTCCATGTTAAAAACATGCCAAAGCTTTGTCTGAAAGGAGGAAAGCAAGGCAAGTCAGTACCATGCTTGTTTGCTTACGAGCCAGGTATGATATGATCTTCTCAGAGCTGTAGTACTGCAGCGGGAAAGGGTCTGCTACTGGGTGATACTTTTGCATCCTGCGAAACTGTTGTTGACGTGGGACCCTTCTGGAAGGTTGTGAGTGGTTCTCATGAAACAAATTACTTGCTAGATCTTTTTAGAAAGCAGAGCTGCTTCATCATGACTCTGGGATATTCCCTCTTTCCCTGTTCTTTGGAAGAGCAAGTTTTCTTTTTTTGCTTTAGTTTTGTTTTCCGGAAGATTGATGTACCGTGTAATATATGGTGGTAGACAGATTTTATTAGACTGAGATACAGCAGGTGAGTTGACATAACTAAATTTTACCCTATTCTGTATTAATTTTTAAAGTCAAAATACTGAATTTAGTACACAGTTTAGTCTGTATGTGTTTATTTGTTGTACAGCAGTGAAATCTCTGTCAGAAGTTTCTTTTTTTTCCAGGATTGTGAAGTGGGCTTGGGGACTTTTCACCAGGGAATTACCTCAGAATTACAGAAAACTTAGGTTGGAAGGAACCCCTGGAGGCTGCCTAGTCCAGCCTCTTGTTCCAAGCAAGACTAAGTTTAAAGTTAAAGCAGCTTTCTTGGAAACTTGTCTGAGTTTTGTATCTTTCCAAGGGTGGAGATCACTCAGCCTTGGTGGGCAACCTGTTCCAGTGCTTGGCTTTTCTCATGGAGAATTTTTTCCCTTGCATTCAGCTGGAATTTCCCGTGCTGCAGTGTCTGACTGTTGCCTCTCATCCCTTTGCTGTGCAAAGTTTCAGTGAAGACATTCACTCCTTTCTAATAAGTGTTACTGTCCTTTAAAAACTAAAATAAACACTCCAGGCTTCTATAGAGCACCTCAGTGGTGTTATTGAAACCTGGTACTTGCTGGGACCTAGGGCCAGGTTTTAAAAGTAAATCCCCATCTTAACACCACTGATGTGACACTTTTTTTGTTCATTTGGCTCTTTGTTTGTTTTAACCTGCCTTCAGTCTCAAAGGAGCAGATTGTGCAGTGAGGTCAAATGGACTCCAGATGAGAATACCCACTACCAGGGAAGTTCAATGTCAGAGTTTGCTCTTTAGCCTCTTCACTGCGTATGACGTATGAGAGATTCTGCCTCCCATCTATACCGTGTTACCTTGATATGAAGGGAAACTTTTATGTTTCCTCAAATGCTTTTATATATGTTGTTTCTCTCACACTTCTCCAAGTATCAAATATTCAGAACTTTTTTCATTTACATGGCTTTTGTCTTCAAAACACAGCCCTACTGCATTTCTGTTTTGTGCAGAAGACCCAAGGCCTTTAAATAACCCCAATTGGGCCACATAACCCCATGCAGTGCTACAGGCTTGGGGAGGTGTGGCTGGAAAGCTGCCTGGCAGAAAGAGACCTGGGGGTTCTAATTGACAAGCTGCTGAATATGAGCCGTCAGTGTGCCCAGGTGGCCAAGAAAGCCAACGGCATCCTGGCTTGTATTAGAAATAGCGTGGCCAGCAGAAGTAGGGAGGTGATTGTGCCCCTGTACTCAGCACTGGTGAGGCCACACCTCGAGTATTGTGTCCAGTTTTGGGCACCTCAATACAAGAGAGATATCGAGGTGCTGGAGCGAGTGCAGAGGAGGGCAACGAAGCTGCTAGCTGGGCCTAGCAGACAAATCATATGAAGAGCAGTTGAAGGAGCTGGGACTGTTTAGTTTGAGGAGGAGGAGGCTGAGGGGAGACCTCATCACTCTCTACAACTATTTGAAAGGACACTGTAGAGAGGTTGGTGCTGGTCTCTTCTCACAGGTAATTAATGACAGAACAAGAGGGAATGGCTTCAAGCTCCAACAAGGCAGGTTTAGACTGAACATTAGGAAAGAATTTTTCACAGAAAGGGTGGTCGGGCATTGGAATAGACAGCCCAGGGAGGTGGTTGAGTCACCATCCCTGGATGTGTTTTAAGAGACGTTTAGATGTGGTGTTGGGGGATATGGTGTAGGGGAGAACTTTGTAGAATAGGGTAGATAGTTGGACTCGATGGAAGAGACCCTTGGGATCAACCTAGACAATTCTATGATTCTATGAAAAATCGAAGAGCAGTCACTCAAGGTGCTTTTTAAAGACCCTGGCTTTTATAAACCTTCATTCCACAGAGCCTGCGGAATCGTAACAAAGAAAATTCAGCTCTGCTGTGCTTAGTCTCCTTTTCTGTTTTCATGCTCACTTAGGTGAGAGAAATTGTGGAGGTCATCTAATTCAGAACAAGTGATGTATCTATTCACTTCTCAGTTTGAACAAGACGTGGTTTTGTTGTTTTTGAGTTCTAAGCAAGGATTTTGCATTTTACTTGATGATTTATGGACTGTGGCTTCTCTTAATATACAGCAAGTTTTAATAGGGATCTGCTTTGTACTTGATACTCAGAAAACAAGGATTTTTTTTTTTTTTCTTGTTCTAGGAAGCTTAAGTAATTTCCCTGTATGCCCAAAAGGGCAGATTTTTAAGAGATAGCTGTCAATCTTTGGACTTAAGGGTCTAGCAAAACAACCTCTCAAAATAGAGGTAACATCCACTTAGACTGTTGTACTTACCAAAACAGAATCTAATGGGGGCTTTTGCAGATGAGACACTGAAATAAATCCAAGACATTCCATCTTCACTGATTTGTTTTGCACAGTCAGTTTCCATCAAAAATAACTCCTTGCTTACTGGGCCAGACCTTGATTAGTCAGTACAACTATGTGCCAAATTCTCAGATTGGGTAATGAACGGATGCTTCATTTGAGACCTAAAAAAAGGTGAAAATGGGGATCTGTAAAGCAAAGGAGGGAAGGTTCTGCCCAACATCTAGCACGCTGCCTATAAAATGCTGGATGTGAGCAGCAGATCTGACTGTGATGCATTAAAGGACTCCTTAGCTGCCTGTGAGAGATGCCAAACCATGTCCTGCCTCTGTATTACCTGAAGGAGTTAATATTAGCAGTGCTTTAGAGAGATACATGATGGGTTTCATCTTTTTAATGGTATTGGGCAGTAAGCTGCAGTGCTTCAAGAGCTGCTTCGTTAACAACTCTGTTGTCTGTATAATAAGGTGGGGCAGGCAGTTTGGTTATGAACTCAGCAACCTCTTCTTTGTAAGTCATCTGTAGTCGGTCCCAAGAACTGGGAAGTTTACAAACACGCGCAAGTAAACGTGTCTTAGCTGAAAATTAGTACTCAGCTTCACATCCCCTTTCAAAACATTAGTTTATAGATGTACAGTTCTATGGAAAAATGTGTTTGTGTCAGAATACCATAAAATATATAATTTGTTACAAGCGATTCTAGCCATCTTCCATATAGTTGAAATGATAAAATTTGAGAAAGACTTTTTACCAGGGCCTGCAGTGACAGGATAAGGGTCAATGGTTTTAAATTGAAAGAGGGTAGATTTAAATTCAACATGAGGAAAAATTTTTTTTACAATGAGGGTGTTGAGACACTGGAACTGGTTGCCCAGGGAAATAGTGGATGCCCCATCTCTGGAATTGTTCCAGGTCAGGTTGGATGGGGCTTTGAACAACCTGATCTAGTGAAAGAAGTACCTGCCCGTGGCAGGGGCTTGCACTAGATGATCTTTGAAGGGCCCTTCCAACCAAACCATTCCGTGACAACCTCAAAATTGTTGGCACTGCTATAATTTCTCTCCGGAATAGATGTGTCCAATAAGCAATGAGGTTTTACCACTTTGTGATTTTTATAAAAGTGATTTTAATTTTCAGATCAAAAGTAAAATCACGCATTGTTTAAAATCTTCTCTTGCTTCCAAAATATCACACAAAAATAGCATTCCACTTAGCAGAATTGCCAAGTACTCGTGCAGCTGGTCGTGTGCATGTTGACTTTTCAGTTAAAGCTTTGGGACATGCTTTGAGATCTGTATTTTCCTGCACAGGGAGGGTTGAAAGCAGGTGGTTTCAGTGGACAGAGTCTTTGGTTTGGTTGCCTGAAAAGATGTCCACTTTAGCATATGTGTTTCAGCTGTGTGATTGCATCATTTGTTTTTAAGTCATGCTGAAGATGAGTCCTATAATTTGCATGCAGTTCTTCTATTCAGAGTTGATCTTTCTATTTTCCATATTTGTAGGACTCCCCTTTTTTTCAAGGCTTTAGTAGTTAGAAAGCAAAATTCCCGTAATAGTTTTCTCAGAGCATTAAATCTTATTAAATGCAGTTGGCAAAATCTAATATTTTTTTTGTTCCATGGAGACTTGCTTGCTTAAGTACTAAGTGAGACGCATCTGGGTCACTCACCTTCTTATCACTTCAGTGGAACTAGGGGAACATTCTGCTGCTCAGGCTGTATCTAGTATTTCTCCATTAAAAGAAAAAAATCTTTGCTTTTCGCAAAATCTGCTGCTTGTAGGTAATTAAGTACATCTAATACTTTTGAAATATTTTTGTACTATACACTCAGTATGATTTGTAGTATGAAGGAGTTAATGATGCTGCATTTTTGGCAATATTTTAACCCTGTTTCAGGGGTGTGGTTCCCAGCAGCCTGAGACTATCCTGCAAGAACAGAAAAGAGTTCACCAGCAGGCTTGGCTTTCTTCAGGATGTCCTGGAAAGAGGATGAGGGGAATATTATTGTTGCAATAGTAATAGCATGCCATAAGCACTGGGTTAATTTTTCCTTTTAGGTAGTAAGTACATGTGATGGTGTTGCTGCCCTTTATTTTTAAGTCCTCATTGTGGCTAATAAAATCCATGAATCATGCCACACAGCCATATTATAGCAAAGTTCCCCTTCCTTCTCAGTTTGGGAAGGGAGTAATTATTATGACTTGAAATAGCATGAAGATCTCTTTCTCACCAAAACAAACTGGGTGCACTTAAACACTGTATGAAGCAAAAGCATGGCAAAACAGATTAGATGCTATAACTGGTAACACTTTCAGATTTCTTGCAGAAACTGCAACATCATCTTCTCCCCGCCCCCCCATCTTGTTTTAGATTTTCATTTTCTTCAAGTACAGATAAATACTAGGTCATCTAAGGTTGATCCTTAGATTGACTTCCTAATTATTACATCATTTTCTTCTAGTTACAGATTAGCTAATATTTGATCACTCTTGTAAGCCATATCCAAACTTAAAGCTGATCACTGAGAAGCTGTGGGCCTACAGAGTACGTGTGTCAAGTAGGTGTGACTGATGAAGCAGAAGAGGAAGAAGCTGTAATATTTAGCACTTGTAGCACGTAGTATCCTGTGAGTACATCTACTATGTATGGAAGAGAGAGGATTATATTTCCACTGATCGCGTTTTGAGGTGATATTATTTAAGCAAATTAAGACAAAGAATTTTGTTGCCTTTTTCAAAAGGGGAGGTGGAAGAGAACAAAAACAAATACATCCTTTGACGTGCATAATAAGTGGTCAAATCCAAAAATTTTAGGGAAGAGTTTGAAAGAACCCAAAATGTCGGTTGCTTTCAAAGTGTGCTTTTGAGCAGGTATTTCATAATTTGAGTCAAGAAAATGGGGCCTGTTACACCTCTTGTCATCTTGTGCTAGCCTAGCAGCACTGCATTTGCTGTATATCTCATTTTTTTTAAGAAAGATCAGTAATTATTCTCCCTACCTGAAACTGAACCATCATCCTTGTAGCTTTGTAGATAGTCCTGTGCCAAATCTCCAACTCTGTGATCTCAACAAAGAAACAGGTGGACATTTTTTTTTTCTTTAATTGTGATTACAGGAAACAGGAATTACCTGGGTAAAGCAGGTGATTCAGTAGGCATCTATATAATACAGAGATTTTTTCTACGTATTTCACCCATGAACAAGTTCTTGCCTCTTGTATTTAAATTCTGGAATTGCAGCCTTTAGGGATTAATTTATGTGTCTTCTAAGTGGGTGTGGTTTTCTTCAGGTATGATTAAACTAGCAGAGTTACCAAGTTACGTTTCAATGGAATAATTTAAATATTACCAAAAACTTAGGGATTATGAAAAGTGCTGCAGAAATATCATAGCCTCTGTGAAAGGTCTGAATGGCCAGGGCTTCTGATGCATGAGGCATTAAAAACACCACTCAAACAATAAGTGCCTCTGTCTGCTGTGCATGGGCTTATAATAGAGGGAACATCGCTCCGAAGGTTTTAGATTTTCTTTGGCAGTACTGCTCAACTGGATCCTTATTTAACACTGAAAATACATGGGATTCCAATCTAGCCTATTGTAGCAGTGGGCTATGTGGTCATGCTATTCTGTGCGTATTGTAGCAACAGGCTATACAGTCCTAAAAAATGTACTGATGTTAGTAAAGACACAGAAGAGGAACTTATCTAAAACATGATTTTCTGAAAAGTAAAAGTATTTCAACTTGAGTATCTCTTTTATGCACCAGGGTTCTTGAAAGGAAACTGTCTTTTCTGAGTAGGATAGGAAATGGGAGATGTAGCCTGACTGTACGCTGTTAAGCTTTTACAAGTAAAATTCTTGCATGCCTGTATCATTCAAAATATTTTTGGACACTCAGTGACATACAAAGCTGTTTGGGGCACTAGGCAGCTTTATTTCTCTTTGTGCTTGCAACTGGGATGCTGGTGGAGGTGAAGAATTCATATTTCCTGCTTATGGGGGATATTTTAGCTCACCCAAAACAAACAAATTGCGAGAGTGATGTTTTGCTGGGGTGATAATTTCGTTCCTAACTACACATTAGCAGACAGCTACCTTTTACATGAAAATTCCAGAGGCTTAATCACTTGCTTTCCCAGGCCCCTTGTTTTGATGGCAATGTAGTCAAATCAAATAGATGTGAACTATTCCTGAAGATATTTTGGACTGGTGAGGTTTTAATACTTAGTTTATGGATACTTGGATGAACACCTATCATCAGCCCAGTGTGGCTACAAAATAGTGCATGGACCTGAGGAGCTCAGTCTGCAGCTCTTGTATATGAGCACACCCAGCACAGAGCTTGCAGGCATCATCAGTATTCAGCAACAATTTTAAAAATTCAATTTTAAAGCTGGAGAGTTCCCCTGCCGTCTTGACTGGCTAATTAGTTTTACATGGCTTAGTGTGGAAGAGGGCTATCTTCACCAGCGCAGCTGCTCTGGCCCTTCCTCTTATGGGGGCTACACAAAGGAGCTGACTGTTAGTGATGGTGGTCGGGGCGCGAAGAAGAGGGAAGAATGAGGAAATGAAAGGTTTGCCTTGGGGCTGAGAGAGATGAAGGGACTGTTCTGAAAGTCATTATCTTGCATTTATAATTACCAGATGGAAGGGTGATTCACATGAAGACCCCCTTCATAAAAGGCATTCAACTCTTTGGGTGGGTAGGCTGTTCCACAGGAGAAGCAAAACAAAACTGGTTGAGAAAAAGATATTATTTCTTCAATTTAAGGTATGAATTTCATGAAGAAGCCATCAACATGTTTTCAAGAAAATCTTGCTGACTCAGAAAGAAAGAGGAGAAGGAAAAATGATTTGTAGTTTGCTTTATGGTGTGCTACTGGGATCTATGCTGAAAGGCATAATTGTGTCCATACCTGTACAAACAGGTTGGCTTTCAAGTTGGTATAAAGTAATGGCTATAGGATTTCACGCAGACCTACTTAAAGTGTGATGTGATTCCAGCTGGCTCGGTGGGAACTGAATTAAACCCATTACAAGAGGCTCATGAGTCATGTTGGGAGACTTCCTTCCATGTAATGTAGGTATGGGCCGTTCAGACTCCCCTCCACTGTTGTCTTCTGTGAAAATGGTTTTGCCTCAGCGTGTCAGGGGAACTCCTAATGATGATGAGTTTGGGTTTGATAAAAGAAAGAGAAGCCTTTTACCAATAAGTGAAAATCTTTACTTGAGTGACATTGATCGTTTTCTCAGATCCAGGTTTCTTCAGGGCTTACTGGCACCAGGTAATTCAAGCACCAGTTGTCTTTGTGCCCTTGTGCTTAAATCTGTCATCCTGCTTCATTTGAAATCCAGTCAGGGGCCTTGGGTGGGATGGGGTCAGGCCCCCCTAAGCCATCTTTCTCTGTCATAGAGACAGTACTATCAAAGTAAGATTTAAAATTGAATTAGATTATATATCCACAAGACTGTGGTTCGCATCTTTAAAGAGAACGGCTTTTTTTTAAATGAGAACCACGTATTCAACTGATTCCTTTATGTTAGCAAGGTGACAGTTCTGTCCTGTCTTACACTCGTAATTTAAACACTAGATAACGTGGTTTTTAAAGAACCTTCAGTTGTTGGCTTAGGAAAAAAAAATATCTTTTGCATTCCCAGCTATTATGTGTGCTCAGTTTTAAAAAATAATAATAAAAAAGCCGTAATGACTTTACAGAACCTTATTTTACTGTTTGTTAGCACCCACAATAGCAGGTGAATTATAAATCCCACGGGCTTTATTTTAGGCAGACTGCTCTGTAAAACTCTTTAAATGAGCTCTTCAGGAAAAACTGGATATTCTAGCATGTTTTGGTGTGAGCATCTGTTTTCAGCCATGAATTTTGGATACAGTAAACCAGCCGAACTCTTAGGTCTCTGTTTTGAAAATGCTATGTAAAGCAGTCAAGGTAGAACAGGGGAAAAGCATGGGCTGTGTAAATGTTAATACATGTAAATGGAACTAGAGTTTGAACCTATAAAAATTCCTTAGAAAACAGTGAACAGATTTTCAGTAATTCTGTATTTTAATGTGCACTTAATTAGTTTTACTAAAATGGAAATTGTTCCTAAAGACTCTAGCAGGTGGCAGGTTCTCTATTTAAACAATATTTCCAAGAAATTATTTTCCCCAAAGTCCATGAGTGGAAGAAGTGTGTGCCCTCGCAGTCTGTTTAGTGTGGATGCCTTTCATTACCTTATCCTGCTAAGAACATAGCATATTCAAGTAACGATGGACAAACTTAAAGTGAAATCAGATTCAGTCCCAGACAAACTGTGATGAACTCCCCTTTCTAGAGGGATGATAAATATAAAGGAAATGATGCAGTGCAATGAGTTTTTACGATTGCATCTTCTCTGAAAAGAGACAGGGTATTGGAGAGGGACTTCTGGCTGAATCTGTGAGCACTGACACTGGGTTCAGGGATATCCTGTCAAGCTGCAGGATGCAAACTATTCAGCAGTTCCAACAGTTGCATTTTCTCACATTGTTTTCTACTGCTATTTGTTATCTAAGCTGTTTCAAATTATTGAAAATCAGCTCAATCTTAACACATATTCTGCTTCCTGAAGAGTGTGATGAAAGCAGATCAGCAAGACGAGAAGTGGGCTATGCCTTGCTGGAGGAGAGCACAGCAGAAAGGGCTTCTGGAGTTTTTCCATCTGTGAACAGGCACAGTGTGCAGCAGCTCCTCCAGTTGCGAACACTCTGACTGTTAAAACTGAGTTTAAAACCAGGGGGAGGAAAATACTATCTTTTCAGTGAAACAGTATTTGACCACAAGGTTGTGGGCTGCCAGGTGCTGATTGCAAAAGCTGCTGTTCCTATCGGAGAGAACACTGGGGCAGTCAAATCTAGACTTGCATCTTTACCTGGCAGAAGTCAGAACCACAATGGGATTGATCACATGGATACATGAGGAAATGGTGACCATTATGTATCTGTGAAACATAAAGAGTTTCCCTGACTTAGGAGCATCTTGCCTGCTTGACTGGTATGGGTCAGGTATTTACTTACGTGTGCAGAACACGCCTATTTTATTACATGCTTATGCTGCAATAATGAAAATTATTTCTGCCTGTGACTGTAGGCAGGATGGCATATTACAAAGTGTTTACATTCTTCTCCTTTTTCCCATCTCCCACCAAAAAATTAGGCCTTGATCCCATAATAGGTTATATTCAGGTAAACGGGTCCACCTGCAGGCATTGGTTTGCCTAGAATCAGGGGTGTTTAGTTTCTTAAACACTGCTGCAGGAGGATACCTTATATTAAAAAGTAGTGACAGCAAAAATAAATCCTTTTTCCCTTGGAGGGGGGTGGGGGTCCACTCTTCTGGAACTTACTTAGCCATCGGAGATTGGACTTTGGAAAGATGTGTGTTCAGTTTGCTCTTAAAAACATGAAGATGATGACATAACTGAAGGTCTGGGTGAAATATGACTTAACAGTTAAACGTATCCACTTAAGGATTTGACAGCATGGTATGCAGAGGTCTTCTGATCAAGCAGCGGTCACCGGATGCTGAAAAATAGCTCTAATCAGCGTGTGACCTTGACAGTGGTCATGCGTCTTCCTCTGCTAGACTGCCTGAAAAAGAACAAGAGAAGTTTTGTTTCCCAGTATAAGTTGTTGCGTATCTGGAAGAAGTAACTGAAAGTGGGGTGTTTTTTTTTTTTTTGCAGATCTCAAATAATTACAGTTCTGAAAATTTTGCACACATAAGACTCAATTATAAAAGTGAGCAGCTCTCCCCTCAAGATCTCGTATTTGAAAGATCTCAGTAATAGCAAGTCCCTCCCTTGAGGGTCAGAGCTCTACTTCTGTTTGATCAGCTGGTACTTAAGGCAGATGACGCTTATCCTTACATCACTTTTGGGTTTTTGCTTACTTTTCCTGTGAATGTTCACAGTTCTGAGTGTCAGAATTGAGTCTATCTTAATGGCATTTCAACATACATTAAAAGCAAAATGTCTTTATACAATGACAGATTAAAAGAAGTGTTCAAAACCGAATAATGAAATTGCTAGGTTATCCCTTCACTGTTTTTCAATGAGGCTAGAAATGGAGGATAATTGATTTTTAGAAATTGCGAAAGAGTAAAGATTTTTGTTTCCTTGTAAAAAAAAATGAGGTCATAGTTTAATGAATGAGGCAACTATGTCATGCAGTCTTTATTGTGGTCAGCAAAACTTAGGTTTCTGCTTGACCTCTGGAAAAACGCTGTGGGAAATGCCCCTGCTCAAACACCATGGCAGAAAATTAAGGCTTGGGAAAGCAGTATTTTTGTCATTAAGCTAAAGTTGAAGAACTGAGATAAAAGATTAAGCAGTGCTTTTCACATCTGAGCTGTGAATGTGTGTGTTTAGTGTGAGGATGTCCTTTCAAGCCTGTTCTACCTACCTTATTGAACACTGTTGCCTTGGAGTATTTGAACACTAGACAACAGGCTAGAGGGATCATAAGTTTCTCATCTTTGTGTGAGTTGAGAAGGTTTTAATAAAAATTGAATTTGATATGCAAAACCCCCACTATTTAACATCATTCCTGAGGGATATTAGTTCTACAGCATTTGGTTTAGTGATCTTGTACTGACTTCTAAGTGTCAGCAAATCCACATTGCTTTACTCTTTTATCAATACGCTGTTCAAAGAAAAGTTTGCCCTTGGCAGACACCTGAAAGACATTTTCATGTATTTTTCAAAACTTGGATAGTTTTCTGGGTGTTTGTGTTCTAGGCATGATTTTTTTGATGTCTGCTGTGAAATTTTACATAAAATGACTTTGCAATGCAAATTTTTTTTTGTTTCCTCCACAGATGAAATCATGCATCAGGATATCATTCCCCTCTATGCTGCAGATATTCAGGATCAGTTAAAGAAACAATTTGCTTACCTGTCAGGTAAGACTACAGGGTTCCCTTCTACAGACGTTGCTCAGGTGTGTGGTTGGGCCTGTTACGCTTTCGTAGTTTTTGAGGTCTGATAGAGGAGAAATTAATATTTTATGAGCAAATCAAAATACAGACTACTAAGACTTGGATTATGGATTAATGAAAAGAATTTATTTAAAAAAAAAAAGTATAATGGGAATTTTATATTATAGTTCATTTTCCGGTGTCTAGGGTAATGGGATGGAATTGAGGGTAGGATAAAAGAATAAATGGGCATAAATAAATAAGGAAGTGCTGATGAGCCTGGTACAGGAGCATGTAGTCTCCTGTTGTCAGTGATAAGGGAGCTGTGGGTACTTACGTTGAGCTCCCCAGTGCTTGGAGCTGAGGTAGTGCTCAAACACTGACCTAGAGCTCTCTGAGCTAACTGAGCCCTCGCTGAGAGCTGGAGAGAACTGTGTGGATGCGTTGGTGGTTGCTGTGGTCTCGCAGTCCTCAGCCAACATGCTACACTGCTGCTGGCTCTGCTGTCAGGTTCGATATTGAAGCCCAAGCTGACACCTTGGACTTGACCAAAGTAGTGTCCAAGCGACCACCACAGTACCACATTCCCCCAGCCTCAGCGTGAGGGGTCAGGCTTGTGTAGCACCAAGTTCTGGACAGGGTTTTCCGCTTGGCATCACTACCTGCCTTTTGCAAAGGAACCTGTTTTTAGGCATAAAGCCATCTCTAAAAGCAGCACAGCATGTTCACACAGCACAGAGTGTCTTTGCCCTTGGCTAACCTGTGCCAGGTAGGTGATGGAGGCCTGTGTTTACCTGCCATGCAGGTGTTGGTTGCTGGGCTTGGTCCATCTCGATGCTGGAACCACGGCTGGCTGCCAATGGGTAAAGTGAGATAGTGCCTTTGCTCACTGACCACCTGTATGGCAGGTGTCTGATAAGCTTCTGGGATTGTTTTCCTGTCCTCTTGCCTGTAAAGCTCTTGCAGGTGCACAGCAGTGAACTTGCTGGATTTACTGTCCTGGCCTCCCTCCAATACACAGAGAGGGAGAACATCAGTGTTTTTGCAGAGCTGCCCTGCCTCCTTCAGCATAAGGGAGATCTACCTCTCTAGGCTGAAGCTGAGCTTTATGTCTGTCCCCTCTTCCTTTCAATCTGTCCTTGCAACAGATCAAGAGACACTGGGGAATGAAGCAATGTGCTGCTTTGCTTGGCAAGAGCTCATTGAATCTTGGTGTACCCATAATTAACCATTAAATATGATTTATTCCTGCCACACAAGCCTTAAAGTAAGTGTGGGTCTGCGGTAGTGACTGGGTTTTCCATGGGGTGGTAGTAGCACTTGTCAATAAGATTATTTTGTTTATAAGGCTTGCTGTTCATGCTCCATTTGAGATGATGGTGTTTAATCTACAGTTCTTTTCTGGCAGTTTATGTTTTTGACTTTCCTTCTTATCCAGGGGCAGAAAATGGCTCATAAAAATGTTACGCAAGAATTAGCCTGTCTAGGAAACTGTAAGAAACATTTTGCCCATCTGAAGTGAGGGGAAAGCTGGTGACTACTGCAGATGAATAAAATCTCATTGAGTCCAAATGGAGGTGGTTCATGTCTTAAGATTGTTGAGTTCACACAGCCACAAGCATCTTCAGCACTCATTACATCCACTGTGCAGTGGAGCTTAGCAAGAGCATACGTTCATCATTCTATTTTCTTCTATTTATTCACTCTCATGTCTATTAAAAGTCTGTTTTGTTTGCTTGAAGTAGTAGGCCAGCCGCATTACTGTGACTGTATTCTCTGTTGTATTTCATTTTTCTTGGGCAGTCTGACTGTTAGGCATTTTCATGTCACTTTGGACTTCAGTTCTTTTATCCTAATAGCCTCCTGCAGGACACTGATGACTAATTTTCTGTGCTGCACCAAATAGTGGTGTTAGGACTTTTGTGAACAAACGAACAGACCAAATATTTTGATACTCAATTTATGTACAATTTGTTCTTGCAGTTGTGCTTACGAGTGGCTTTGCTGGAACGCCACTTAAGACATCCACAGTGTGTGTGAATGGGACTTTTTTGCTTATTACTAAGTTGCCTTGGAAATAGAATCTTAGGACATGGCATAAAACTCATTAAAATGAAAGTCCATAGACAATGAATACTTTTGGTAAATAGCATCTTTGTGGGTCTGATGAATTGTGTAATGTCTTAGATGCATTTCAGTTTTTAGGTTTTGGCTTTTTAACAGCAATGTGACATATGCTTGAGAATCGCTTTAGTTTCTTTAATAGGATGTATCTAGGTCTCGTTGGATGCTTGCTTGAATAGTGAATGAAACCTAGGCTGTTTATGTGGCTAAAGGCTGTAGCCCTTCCCAAGCTACTTCTGTGTTTTGGTCTAAATTGGGGTCACTTCTTTCTCTTGGTGTCTTGTCCTCTGCAGGTACAAAGTAATTTGTGTTCCTCATTCTTCTAGATTATAGTGGAAATGCTACAGGGACATCCAAATTAGGCTTGAGGTGAAACAAAATAAAGCAAAAACTTATATTAATGCTTCCATT
Organism: Vanellus vanellus; assembly: GCF_965231255.1. Lineage (NCBI taxonomy): Eukaryota > Metazoa > Chordata > Aves > Charadriiformes > Charadriidae > Vanellus > Vanellus vanellus. Next base: position 154,967,044 of record NC_138905.1, on the reverse strand, counting down.
TTTCAGTCAATATAGCAAAGTGCAATGAGCCCAAGGTGCTGGCTACTCCTACAAATGCTGAAGGCTCTAGCTCTTGCTCAGCAGTCAGACTGCAGTCGTGTGTTCAGCTTAAATCTAATGGAGGGACAAGCTGTGCATAAGGTTTTTAATCAATCATTCACATGACAAGTTTATAAACCTCGAAGTTAATATTTTACCTCATATCCGGCTGTTTACTTTTTCCCTTGAAGTTTGTTCTTTCTGTGGAACAAGGCCCTTATCTTTGCAATAGCTGTGGTTACTCTTTTTTGTTGTTGCTAAGCTGTATTAAATATCCTCTCTACATGTTTCACTGTTTCACCTGTCTTTTTTCTTCCTCTAGTTAGTATTTGTGCAACCACTCTGTCTTCTGCATTGCAAAGGATATCCTGCCTTTTTTTTTTTTTTTTTTAAATCCTCACAAAGGACATTGCAAGGTCCATTTAAAAATCTCTGGAAAATATGTTCCTTACAGTCTTTCATTCACGTTTTATATTTTCTTTCATAAGTATTCTCTTTTCTCTTTCCTTAATTGGAAAGTTGCTTGTGACTTTCATACCCAATTTTGCAACTATCTGCCATTGCTCTATGCAGATATGTTAAAATAAATTGAGGTGAAGAGCATAGACAGGTGTGTATGTTTATCCGCATCTTAAATTGTACAAGCTATGTGATGTGCAAATGAGACTCTTGGCCACTGTAAGTACTGAACCAATTATTTCAACTTGCTTTCCTTTGAATGCCTCTTTTTGTTTGAAGTTGTTCAATGCATAATATTTCCACTAAAGGAAATACAAATACGGGTTCATGCTACTTGCATTTTTTCCTATCGATACATAGTTGTTTTTCCTGCAGTTGAAAAAGTTAGCATTGGTACTAGCTTTCAAAATGTTTATATCTTTGGCCCTTTAAATTATCATTCTAAACAATAAGCTTCTCCTCACTTTCCGTAACTTTATTTCCTTGGCTGTCCTCTTGCTCTCCTCTGTGAAAATGATGTGGAAATACCTCGCTGGTTAAACTCTTCCCTTTGAAATATCCATAGGTGCTGAGTCTGGTTCTAAAATTGTGTTTGAGAACTTCTGAGTTGATCCTGTACAACATACATTGGATCAGTTAGTTAAAAATATCAACTTGATTTTTGTTGTCAGTATGACACGGTCAAATGTATATGTTGTGTATTGACAGTGGAAGAGATATTACCAGTTTCCGTCTTGCGCAGGTGTAGGCTTAAGTGCTGTTTTATATTCATTGTGCTAGACCCACAGTCTGTAGAGATACCCCCTTTTTTTTTTTTTTTTTTTAAAAAGGGGTATTAAAGAAAAAGAGAAAGGAAAAAAATGAATCCTTGGTTCAGATACATACAGGTACAAACTTAGTTATTGCAGTCTGATTTCTACGCCAGTATACTTGCTGCCTAGGCAAAATGCAGCCTGTGAAGTTATACAAGTAAAACTCTCTCATGTCAAGGAACAAATATTTTAATAAAATTCGTCTTGATTCTGTTTTTCTTTGCAAAGGATATGCAATGAAGCTTTTATCCACTACCTCATTGAAGCCTACACGTAATTTCAAATACTCTGAGTACTGCAGTTAAGTATATTATGCAAGTAGAAAGGAAAAATTCTTTATTAGACTCATACAAGCATAATAGCTGAACTACCACAACAGTAAAGCAAAATCTGTACTAAGCCTTTCTCTCATTCACACGAGGACCTCGCTTTTGACACGACTGCAAGCAAGTTTAATTTTACTTGAGCTAGGTTTTTTGAACCAGAGTTATAGGTCAGAGCTATTTAACAATGATGATGCTCTTGAATCTTGTGTGTGCATATTGAACAACATAGAGAACATATTTTTTTCTTATAGTCTGAATATAATTTCATTTGCATTATAGATTCAGGCTAGAAGACCCACCTCTTTGCTCTGTCATCATCTAATTATATCCAATTACCTTGCTTCCTTTTTTGTGGGGTTAGGCAGAGGGCTTTTGAGATTACCTTTTCTTATGTAAACAGGAGCAGAATAACTAGGGCAACATTACAAAATACTTTCCTGCTCTTTTTGCCTGGAAGTCTGAGCAATCTTTGTGGCTCCCCAATTTTGCTGGCTGTACCAAAAAACCTAGAATGTCTTTCACAGGGTTGTGGGGAATTATAGTTTTCTTTATGTGTGTGGGCACATGAACATGTGTTAGCAGCTGCAAATTTCATAAATTTCCCTGTCAATGCCATTTAAAATTGAAAATAATATTAATTATTTCTTATTTGAGGTCGGTTTTAGCTAGCAAGTCACTAATATGCCTCTTGATTAGAATTTGTATAAAACAGTGCTGCAATTTCTTTGTCGTGGCACTTCTCTATCACCCTACCTGCTTAATAAAAACAACCAAAACGGAACCCAAAAGAGATTTCAACTGTGATGGGAAAAGTTAGATGTAGCAGAATATAAAGAATACTTGTTAAATTACCTAGATTTAAGGTAAATTTTGCCAGTCCCATCTCACAGTAGCACAGCTAGTTTTTCAAGGATCATTTTTCCACTCGTTTCATACACGAGATCACAGTGCTCTGGGTCCATATAATTTTAATGGTTGCTGCTATTGTTTAAATAATTGTATACAGAAGTTAGGAACACAAAGTGCTATTTCCTAAGCACAGTTATGTCATTTTGCTACCTAACCTGTGGACCCAATGCAATTCAACAGTTTTTTTAAAATGCGTATTTCTCCATAACATAGGGCTGTTGCTGTTGTAAAAACTGGCCTTAAACTAAGGCATGTAGATCTGTTTAGAAGAGCTAGAATTGTAGAGATTTATCCACTGAAAAATTTCCATTTTAGAGAGGTAATTTGTGGGTTTTTTTGTTACTAAATCTGTTAAAGAAATTTCAGTTGAATAGGTTGCCAAGGTAAGAGATAAATGAGTTAATAACAAAGTTTTGTTTTAATGAAGGATCACAGAAATAGGGTGGAAGCACATCTACTTCATTTAAAGTGATGTGTTGGTTTTTTTTTTTTTAATTGCTGACATACAGTTCAGTGCTCTTTACTTATACCGTGTTTCCATTTTTAGACTGAAAAGTAATAATCCTCTCATCTGGAGAACAATCCTTACAGCTGCATGTTATGAGACAGGTCTCCAGTAATTCTTGGGAATCATTTTATCCCCTAGTCATGGGGTTGTTCAGCCTGGAGAAGAGAAGGCTCCAGGGATACCTCATTATGGCCTTTCAATACTTAAAGGGGTCTTACAAAAAAAGGTGGGGACAGACTTTTTAGTAGGATCTGTTGCGAAAGGACAAGGAGTAATGGTTTTAAATTAAAAGGGGCTAGATTCACACTAAATATAAGGAAAACATTTTTTTACAATGAGGGTGGTGACACACTGGAACAGGTTGCCCAGAGAGGTGGTAGATGCCCCATCCCTGGAAACATTCAAGGTCGGGTTGGATGGGACTCTGAGCAACCTGATCTAGTTGAAGACATTCCCACTCATTGCAGGGGGTTTCAACTAGATGACATTTAAAGGTCTCTTCCAACCCAAACTATTCTACAATTTCAGGTAAAATATGTCTGGACTGATTGCACTGGCTTAAGGACTGCTTTTAAAAAAAAAAAAAAAAAAAAAAAAAGACTAGGATTAGACTAAGGAAATGCTCTCAGTACTCTCAAAGAGATTCTTGGTTGTCTTAGGAAAACATAAAACTGTTAAATTACAATTGTGTAAGTCCGTGTTTAAGTGTAGGAGTAGAGAGAACTTGCCCAGCAAATCACTACTTTTTTGGATGGTGATTAAAATCCCAGTTGCTCGTTTTAAAAATTACTCTGTACAAATTGAATTATTTTCGTGAGTTGTAGTACTCATAGGGTTTGTCTAAGTTCTCATGTTTTTGGGTTTTGGGTTTTTTTTGCAATTGGGTGAATTGGTTTTAATAAGGTATTTTAAATTTTTGCCTTAAACCTGTGTTTCAAGAAGGATGAGGGAAGTAAAATTGTTCATTTTGTCACTCACATGCTTTCCTTCTCACTAAAAACAAAGCCAACAATGACAAATCCCAACCTAGCTTCCCAAACTCCGGTTTCTATTTTATCTCTTCCCCGTAAATTCTGTAGCTTGATTTACTTCTGGGAGAAGGGAAGAAAATCCCATTTTACACAGGTAATTCAGGAATACTGTGTAATGCTGCTTTTGCAGAGGTGAAGCAAGAAAAAGTGATTCTGAATAAAGGAAACAATCATTCCTTGCTGCATCAGGTTCATTATGAAATAAAGGACACTTAAAAAAGTGAACTCACCTACTACTTTTACTACTATTTAACACAACCGCAATTTAAACGTAGGATTTTGACTTTTGTCTATTTCCCATGCCCTTTTTGTAGATTGCAGTGACAAACACTCATTTGTAGGTAGCGACTGGTTTGCAGAGTGGCCTGTCTCCCATTGATGGCCATGTATGTAAAACTGTGGTACGGAAAGTAACTTGTATAGGATAGCAATGTTAAAGCTGGAATTTTATAGAATTTATTGTGTATAGCACTTCAGTTCACTCTGCCCTAGACTCTTTTTAGCAGCAAAGCCCTGGTAAGGAAAAGCACTTGAGCAGCGTTTGAAGGCACATGTGTGCTTTAGTGTTCCAGCAGGGAAATGCTGGAGAAAAAGATAATTAGCGAACAGCAATCTTCTAAGAGCACGTGGCAGGGCAGAGTTGTCTCCACCGGAGAGAATCAGGGATGAGTGTACTAGAAACTGAAAATTAATAGGCAGTGTCAAGGCAGGATGGCTCTATTTGCCCTTGACAATTGGTGGTGGTCTGGGAACTTCCTGAAGGTCATAGTCTGGGCTTCTGCTTTTAGGACTTCTCCTACAAGTGTATTGTTCTTCTTTTGTTTCATATGTCCTATTTATAGAATTTAAGTAGAACAAAGCAAGTAACTAAGCAGGATACTGCAAATAATGTATAATTGTACCTAAAAATAGATATTCTAGAGAGAGCAGCACACCTCGTGAGCAACAGAAATAATTATTATCATTCTTGAAAATTGTTTTTAATGGAGGAGGAAAATGTTTTGGTCCTTAGAGCCTGGGTAGAACAAAAAATAATAGAATCAAAATTGGTCTTAACTTATATTTGTGTTCTGAAAATTTATATAGCTAAAATTAACCTATTGACTTAACATTACAGTATTTGGATAAAGGTTATGTTTTCAGACTTGTGATATTTGCATAATAATTGCATTTTGTTGTTATTTAAGTGGATCCAGAGCACATTATTTTCTGATGTAGTTTGATTTCAAAAGCTACACAGTGGTAGCACCATACTGCCTGTAAGCGAGTAGATTGAAGTCAGATTCACCCCAGATTAACATAAGGATACTATTTGAGCTCTTCTAATTACATGCGGTTTTGGAGGGAGATGGTGGTTTCTTTTATCAAATGAATCTGAGCTCAAATATTTCTCTTCTCTTTCTCATGAGGTTAGATGTAAAGGCACTTGAAGTGGGTAATTGCACACTATAATTTTCACAAATCACTGTTGCTGTCACAATCAGACAGTGTTATTAATACAGTTTACAGCTCACTTCTGCACAGTTGTCAGATTTCAGGGCAGGAAAAAAATCATATTAATTTTGCCACAGTCATTTTTGGCTGTTTTTCTTCTCTTTTTGAACTGTAAAGCAAACATAACTTTCCAGCAATGTCTCCCTGCCACCCCAAACTGTTGACTTCATGCGGTTGCTAGGGCTCAACAAGTCCTTTGTCCAGCCTTTCTTTATGAAACTATTATTGCATAAGACATGAAATATTAACATTGCCTTTTAAAAAAAAATAAATTACATTTTCTATATAAGAATGTGTGTGGAGCACTTTAAAAAGTGTTGCATTTGTGAATTCTACCCAGTGGTGCAAATGCCAAAAAAGATACAGATGGTATCTAGCTCATCAGCAGCCATACTGCAGTGTAGGTGTTGGGCTCTGCTTTACCTTTTGTAGATAATCTGAGAAGTTGGACAGAAAATGTCATTTGAAACACCTTTCCCCAGTTCTTTTAGTGTTCTGCCACTTCTTTAGACTGTCCTGGAAGCAGAGCAGCTAGCTGAAGGGAGAGGGGTGCTGTAGCAATAAGTTCAGACTGCTAAGAACTTAAGTTCAGTTCAAGATTTGCCTACTTAATTCTGAATTAACTTTTTTTCTCTAAATCGATTCATTTCTTCAAATCAGTTATATTTTCATATTTGACATTTATCAAAAGAAAGATGCACTGCCATCTGGTGTCAAAACTGTTCACATGAGCAAAGACATTTGCACAGAAAAAAATCGAATGTGGTGTAACAAGTTTCTTCCTATAAAAATTCCTGAGCTCTGACGACTAGACTGTTCAGAATAAAGTGTCCACTCTAATGAGCCCTGCACCAAAATAAAAAAAAAAAAAAAAAAAAGCACAGTAGTTTAATTACTGGGAAATTGCAGGCTAGGTAAAGGGACTTACATGTAAATGTGTCTGCTGCATCTTTCTTATGTAGGTGGAAGAGGGGGAGATGGATGCCCTGTTATCACCTTTCCAGACTATCCAGCTTTCAGTGAGATCCCCGAGAAGGAGTTTCAGAATGTCCTGACCTACCTGACAAGCATCCCAAGGTGAGCACCTGTCGAGGAGAAAATACCTTTTTATCTGCTAAATGATTTTTCACAGTCAATTAAAGAAATTGGAAAATGCTGCTTATAGTGCAGTGTCAATAAGTGTTGATTAGTGACAGCTGCCTAACGTAGTTGTTAGATAAATTACATGGTGGTATTTATATTTCATCAGAAAATTTCTTCCTGGTATGTATAGATGCAGATTCTGTGATGGACATTGTCCTCATTTCTTATCTTTGCAGTATCTTAGAGTGCAATGTTCTGTGCTTTAATTGAAAACATGTATAATTTTGGCAGAATATGCTCGTTCCTGAATGCTACTCAAGATGTTGCTCAGTGTTAGAGGATACTCAATAGTACATACAGTGGTTTGTCCTAACTACTTGTGCTCTGTTTCCCTGGCTCAGATGAACGTACGGTCTTTGCAGCACTTACAAAACTTGGACTAAGGGTGCTAAGCTGGCCCAGCAATTAATTCTGGCTGTCTTAGAGGGGGGCTTATCAATGGGCTGCTTGATTAAAAGTTGTGATTTTGTTGAAGAACTGTTAGGGAATGAGGTAGTGGGGTTCAAGATCCTGATGGAGGTAAGGAAGGCAAGTTACAGAGCAAAGTACAGACTCTAGACTTCAAAAGACCAAACTTTGTACTTATTCAGGGAACTGGCAGGTGGGATTCAATGGAAGGCAACTCTGAAGAGTAAATCTGCTGAGGGAAGCTGGCAAGTTTTTAGGGACAGCATCCTCAAGAACAAGAACAGTATGTCCTGGAAAATTAATAGACACAACAGGAGACTGACCTGGCTTAACAGGGAACTTGTGACTGAGCTGCAGTACAAAGAGACCATACAGGAGGTAAAAGCAGGGACAGGCTACAAAGAAGAAATATGGAAACATTGCCCGAACATGTAAGGACAGTTTCAGGAAAGTCAAAGAACACCTGGAGCTGAGGGTCAAGGAGTAAGGAACGTCAGGGCCCTTCCAAAAAAACTTCTGTTGCTTTAGCAGTACAGGAATAAACAAGGAAAATGTGGACCTGTGCTGAATGGTCTGGGTAAATTAGTAGCAGCCAACACAGATGAGGCTGAGGCACTTGAATTCTTGGCTTCAGTTTTCCCTGACACTGTCCTGAGCCTATGTGTTTAAAGAGAGGGTTCAATAAGAAGAATAACTTGTAATCGGTGAGGATCAAGTCAAAGATCTCTTGAGAAATCTTGACCCAAATCTAATCTTTGGGATAAGATAAGCTACATCGAGAGTCGTGAGGAGGCTGGCCAATGTCATAGCAAGCCTGCTCTTCTTCATCTTTGAAAGGTTTCTGAGATCAGAGACGGTCAGTGATGACTGGAGAAAGACAAATACTGCATTCATCTTCAGAAAGGGCAAGAGTAATGATTTGGAGTGCTACAGGCTGGTCAGCCTCACTTAGGTCTCTGAGAATATCATGGAGTGAGTCCTCTTAAAACATGTTTGTGGGTACAAGAAAGAAGAAAGTGATGTGGAATAACTAGCATGGATTGAACAGTAAATTGTGCTGGGCCAACCTTTTTCTATGATGAAATTACTGGATGCGTGAATGAGAGGAAGCTGTGCATGTCTTTTACCTCACCTTAAGCAAGACTTTCAACAAAGTCTCCCCCAGCACCCTTGTATCCACTTTGAGTGGTTACGTCTTGACAGGTGTGCTGCTGGATGGGTGAGAAACTGCTTGGAGCATCAAGCTCAGAGTGATGGTTAATGGCTGATGCTCTACTTGGAGACAGAGTTCCCCAGGAAACCATACATATCTCTGCTGCCTGTCATCCTCGTGAGTGCACCCTCATCAAGTTTGTAGATAAGAAACTGGTGGACCAGTCACTACATTTGAGGGAAGGACTACCATTCGGAGGAACCTAGATGGGTAGGAGGTATGGGCTGACAGGAACGTCATGAAATGGCTTACAAAGCCATGAGCAACTTGATCTGAATGTGGAGTTGACTATGCTTTGAGCAGGAGGTTGGACTAGAAGCCTCCTGAGATCCCTTCAAACCTGAATGATTGTATGAATCGAGAGATCTCCTTTATGTCTTTCCCAAATTGGGCTATATGGCTCTCCCAGACTGAAAACTCATAGAAACACAGGTTGTGGAACACTGATGAAATGTTGATCTCAAGATGTATTTCATGTTCCTTTCACTGACGGCATTCAGTGCAACTCAGCATGGACCATGCTCAATTCATGTTTGGAACTAATTGGGGCAGATGTCCCTCATGCATATGTGTGCTTTTGTTTACTGTACGTGCCTTAAGAGAAACATCAATGTTCTTGTAAAGGGCTTTCCTCTTAATTATTTTGTAGGACCTACTCCCTGTGAGGGAATACTGGTTCTACACAGCACAGTACTGCGACATGTCCTTCTAGTTGTACTTGTTAATCCCTAGTTTATCAGGGAGAGGAACTGTGAAGCTGACAGACGGCTTTATTTTTTCATTTATCACTGTGTTGGTTAAACTGTGTGGTGCTAAGCCTCCCTTGATAGTATCTTTCTTGAATACTGTTATTACAAATAATTATGTTCTAAATTCACATCTGCTCCTCCTTTAGAAAGTCCTTGGTGGTGCGCTTCATGGTGGCCATTGAACTTCTGCACAGAGCAGGGTTATGTGGGAAATGCTGGTCAGAACAAACAGCATCTGGTGCTGGGGGGGGGGCACTGAGCACATCCCAGAGCACCAGTTTGGCAGGAGCACATTTTTACTGATTAAAAGTCGGGGACCAGATTTTCTGGAGATTTTTCTGTTTGTTTTCCCTACCCTAGGCTACGCGTATTGAGCCAGAAGTGGCCATTACTAAGTCTGTCTGTTCTTGTAGGATTTTCTGGTGTCTTTAATTTCTCGTCCTTTAGCAAGAGATCACTGTTCTGTGTAATCCAAGGAGACAGCCCAGCTAGCTAGATGTGAAAAGCAAGGTACTAACTATTGTGAATATAACAATATTTTAGATATTAGGGTGATAACATTTCATTTTCAACCTTGTAAAAATAATGCCACTCTTAAGATACTGATAAAACTGGGACCTTTTTGTCCCTGAGAATTGCTATAATCTCAAAGGGCTGAAGCCATCCCTGACATCTTCACTAGGGGTGTTATGAGCTTACTGTGTAAAATTGTGTTTATAAGCCCTTGTGCAGGTTTATATGAATAACAAACTGCAGAAGTGACACTGGCTGGACATCAGCATATGTTCCCTTATAAAATACGTTTTGCCAATGGGAAATTGTTGACTGTCTGTACCCCAGTGATGGGCACTATTGTAATTTTCTTTGAACTGTGATAGTCCTAGTGCTGTTAAAGGTGTTGTAAGATAGGATTTTTGCTGTTAACTTAGTTTTTGAAGGCTAAAATTTCAAAGGCTGTTTCGGATGCTTTGGAAACTGCTTTTGAGGGAAGTGAAGGCAGTTCATTATTTATTTATTTTGTAAGTTTATTAAAGAGGCCTAAGGAGTACAAATCTACAGGAAGGATAAAAATGCAGCCCGCAGCTTTTATGCATGGGCTGCCCTCCAGATTAGTGTCATTTACCTTATGAAATACATAACTTGTCTTTCAGCTATTCTGGCTGACTGAGGGGAGATGGACTTTTCTGTGAAAAGCCCTGTAGAAACGGACATGTCTGGGGCCACAACAGTTCCTCAGAAAACTACTCATGCTACTTGGCCCCATACAGGATTCCTGATCACAGCAAAGGGTTGGCAGCAATAACTCAAAACTCATTGTTTGACTGCCTGCAGTTGCATGTTAAGGGAAATGATATTTCATGGGAATGACAGTGAGGAGCTACAAAGAGCCTCATAAGAAAGGACCTTTCTGTGCTCTGCAGTAGGGTTTACCCAATAAAATATTTACTGGTATGGTAAATCTTAGCAGTGGCATCAGGTTTTCAAGATTTGTTCCCAAGTGAAAGAAGTTGTCTTCATAATAAGACTAGCTTAGGACTTTGTTGAAAGAAGAAAAACCTGAAACCTCTTAACCTACCTTTATTATTCCCTCTATTTTTATAGGTAAACATGACCTTGTCCCCTCTTATTGTATTCTTGTTCTATACTATCTAAACACTGGGTTTCATAAGCTTTTTCTGTGTAAACTCTCTTTTGTCTTTTTCATGGTGAACTTTAATCCTGAAGAGTTACATGTCTCATGGGGCACCTTGCATTTAGGAATGGAACTATTACAACTTGCATGTTACCAACTTAGATGACCATGGAGTAGAACAGTACAAATAGCAGAGCTATCAGCATGTGCTCAGATGTGTAAATGCCTGATAGATGAGGATGTTAAGAAAGGAGACAGTGGAAAGAGAATACCTCATCTCAATTTAAGATTCTCAGTTAACCCTGGTGCAACCATATATAATTAAGCAGAGAGCTAACCATCTTCTTCAGGTGGGTGTTGTTAATGTTGCAAGGTAAATTCGTGTTCTATATACAGCTGGATAAAATACAATGGCCAATGTATAGTTTGTAATAATCTCAAAATATTCAGTACAGGTTGTTGACATAAGTGTGTGACAGCAGTTGTGTACCCTGCGTACCTCAAGATTGCTGCTGTACCAGGAAAAAATGATGGGTTAAGGCTAAGTACTATAGATAATGGAAGATTATAGCTAATCCTTTTATAATTCTTATTTTGGTAATGAGATGTATCTTGTAAAGGTATACGTGTAATTCTTCTGAAAAAGGTTTTTCCTTTTAGCAGCTAGTATTTTTATTATTCTTATTATTGAAGTACAAGATAAAGTTTTATTAAAAAGGTGGGGATTGTCTTAGAAAGATTTTTCTTCTGTCAAGTGATTTTTGATTTTATACATATGGTACCCAAGATAAGATAAGAAGAATCCATGGCAGTATGTAATGTACTTAAAGCAATACTTCCTAGGAAGACTATTTTAACTAAAATGTTGAATCGGTACACATACTTTACATATAAGTATTGACCCACAGGAATAAAAAGTTCTTATCGATGGAGTTGCTGAATAAAGTCATATCTATAGCTAAGTGTCTGTAAGAGGTGAGTTCTTTAAATTCAACTGGGTTTCAGCATAGGACAGCAAGCCAAGTTTTGCATCTATTTGAGATGCTTTGAGGACATTTTATAATGTCCATGTAGCTTGTCTGATGCTGCTTCTGCAGAGAAGAATGTCTCCTAATACTTCACTGGGTGAGTCCTCTGGGGATTGCTGCTGAGCTGGGTAGGAAAAGGAAGTCATGCAGATCAAGGGGGTCTCACCTCTTAGCTGAGTAAAAAAATTATGACCTCCCTACACAGTATCCATCATTCTTATTGCAAAGTGGGAGAGGCACCTGTGGGATATACCTTTTACATGGAAGAATATTCCATTCAGGTTTGCAATAGGCTCCTGAAATTGCTGCCAACTATACCCTTAAGAAGTAATCTCAGGGCATTCAGTATTCTCTTCTTTTTTTCCTCTGTTTTGAAAGTATTCTGTCCTCTTTCTATTTATCCTAGTAAATACACTTTAAGATTTGCAATGTACCCTGATGGCAAGTGTTACTCATACTTACTTCTATCCATCACAGCTGTCACTCTAAACATATTTTATTAACTTAAGTGTGTATACATTCTTGGAATATGAATTTACCAAAGGTGGGGTGTAGCATGAGAACTTGGTCCAAAAGAAATTAATAGATAATTGCAGTGGTTAAAAAAAAAAAAAAAAGACGGATTTTTTCAACATATGGTTTTGCTTCTGGTTAATTAGCAGTTTCTACTGCAATCGGAAAACAATATGCTGTGCAAGAGAATGAAAGGATATAGAATCGTAGAATCATAGAATGGTTTAGGTTAGAAAGGACCTTGAAGATCATCAAGTTCTAAGCCCCCTGCCATAGGCAGGGACACATCTCACTAGACCAGGTTGCCCAAGGCCACGTCCAGCCTGGCCTTGAACACCTCCAGGGATGTGATCTTTGAACAAAGAAAGCAAGCTAGAGTTCTTGCAGTCACAAGAGATTGGAAAATTGATGTTTTAAATGTGTAACACTGAGTCTTAAATACAGAGTTCCTTTCAAGAGAAATAAGAAATCGTGTAGACTAGAAAATTCAGAACAGGTTTTGATGGGCAGTTTGAATCCCAATACCGCTGATTAAATAAAACACGCAGGCTTTTTTTACTTACTTACTCTCCGTTCAGAAAGAGCTTGTACAGCCTCTCTTTCGTAATGCCTTTCTGTCCTACTGCATGATCTTGAGCATATCTCAGGCTAACTTGTTGAGTTCGGCAATTTCCTGTTTTGAAAGCTGTTGCTGTCAGTTTCCTGCCCAAGAGAACGTCCCCTTCTTTGAGATCCCAATGGTTTACAAGTGCTTGAACACTATGTGGCCTTCTAAGAAATCCTGTTGTTTGTGCTACTCTCTGGTGTTGGAAACTAGGGAGCCATCCTGTCCAAGTAATGAAACGGAACAAGATGACCTCTGAAAGTGTCGGATGTCCGACAGTTTGGAATCTCAGTTGTTAGGGTTTGCTAAGCTTCAGGTAGACCCTTCCTTGTTAACTATGCTAGCTCCCCATTGTTTGGGGTAACACTGGAAAACTGAAAAAGAAATGTCTGTGCTAAGCCTTCCAGTGGGTTCAGATCCGAGAAGACTTCACTAGCACGGGCACAGCAAAGCGTGACAGGGTGGATTTAGGTAGGGACCAGAAGAACATGCCACAGTACGGCATGGGTGTTGCTGGAGCTAACAAACCTTCTCAACGTGAGGGACACTGGAGAGCACAGAGCTCACAGACCCTGAGTCTGGCCAGTCTCCTTGGTGTAGATCCACCACCATGCTCTGGAAGCAGGGGCAGCCGTGTTGGGGTAACTCTGTGTTTTGAGCTGGTAAGTCCCTTGGGGTCCAGGCTGACCTTGCAAAGAGCCAGTGTGGGAGGGTAACCACACGTGTTTCCTCATTTATCCGCAAACTAAACAAGCGGCCCACTACTAGCTAAGAGTTAACCACTTGTGTTTTGTACGGTGCCAGGGATGAATGTCACCACATAGTGGGTAAGAAGTGCCAAAAAACAGATGCCTTGACAGTTCACACTGACATGCTGAGCAACAACTTTGCAGCTTCAGAGTTTATTTCTGTCAGCTGTGCTTCATTTCTACGCTCTCCGCTTTGTCAGATTACAATCCAGGCTGAAGATGTGGAACCTGTACCCTGCTGTTACGTTGTCAGACCCTCAAATTCATCAGGGAGAACATCCCAGGACTTCCAGCAAAATCTGTCATGCTGTATGTGCCCTTCCTTTCTCAGAGCACAGCTGCCAAACAGTTGTAAGAGCCATATGTTCCTGTATGAAGAAAGGAAAGGTTTACGTTTGAAGTAAGAGCATTGCATCTTAAAGTTAATTAGTAGTTTGAAGCTTTTGTGTCAGATACCTAGTTTTACAAGATTAGGTCAAAGCTCAAGATATTACTTAAAGTCTGAATTTTTACTGGGTTTGGAACAATTTACACTTGTTTTGATGTCCACCTTGTGAATGTCTTAAACTTGTTTTGAAGCTCAGCCCCATTATAGGTAAAGCCTTTCTAGTCTTTAAATCCCACTTACACCTTCAAAGCTTAGAGGTTTTGGATAGTATATAGGCTCTATAAACATAACACATACTGTCCAGTGGTAAATGTAATCTGCTAAGGAGACAAGGTAAATTGAGCACTGTAAAATTGTGAAAGCTAATTACTAAAATGCTGGATCCCATGCAGGAGCTTTCATTAGTCTAAAGTTCAGAGTATTTAACACCCTATTTAAGTATAAACTCACCTTTCTAAGACAGAACACGCAGCATTCCAGGTAAGATTGTGCCAATGCATTGTGCAATGGCATTAATGGTTTTTGAAGTGTGCAGGAAACGTGTATAATTCCAATATCATAGTTCCGAATAGGTGTAAAAATGCTGACTTAATAGATCTAAAGAGAGGATCATGCAGGCCTTCATATTTGCTCGTTTTTACTCAAGCTTAACCAACACGGAGCCCTTTTGCCTTTATTGACCTATTTATCCTTAATTGTCCCTCAAGGATAATATGGCCTACTTCAGCCATCTGCAGTTAAGTCTAAATTAGTCCTCAAAGTTGTTGTCGTTCTTCAAACAGTCCTTCCAAAAGAAGCTGTGCATGACCTGAAGAAATTACACTTTTTTTCCATTTAGAAAATTAAAACTCTTCCTTAAAGAAACTTATTTTAATTAATTTCACACACTAAGAGAGGATCTGTTAAGCAATAACTTTGTCTTTTAATGATTATTTCCATTAACTGTGGAAACGCATCAAAGCCGCTCTGATTTTAGACTGTGGGGTTCCATTGTGGGGTAAACCTTGCTGAGTTACCATAAAAAAAAAAAAAAAAAGGCTGATGGGTACCACAGAAAGGAAATCGGTGCACGTGGTACAAGCAGATGTCCAGGCCCAGGCAGATGATGATGCTTGGACACTTTAGTTCTTATTTTTAACACTGGCTACATTCCCTCAGCTGCTTCCCAACAACAGAAGCTTTTTGGAGCAGAAAGAATGTCAGCATATATGATGGAATATAGCCAGCATTACTTTACTCCAATCGGTCGTGTTTATTTTAAGGAGGAATTGGCTTGAAAGTGGGAGAGAGGCTGGTTTGAAGACCTAGACAGGAGATAAAGAGGAGCTATAGGGACCAATCAAGGAAGATACTGATGCCCATATCTCTAAAGCTGAGTGGGGAGGGAAAAGAGAAATGTGACTGTGTATGCTATATAAATTGGTATAAATATTTTAAAATAAATAAAGTGTGTACCAAAGCTGCTTATTTGGCTGAGGCACACAAGCAGTGCTTGAGACAGAAGTGCCTCAAGTAAACACGTTTGGATTTGTATCTCTCAATTTCAAGGGATCTACTGCCGTGCAGGACCTTTGATTGCCTTTGGGACCAAGGCTCAAGAGCAGCTCTCCTGGTTGGCAGTGAGTTGTCACTCGCCTCATTGTCATTACATCTCTGATAGTAACCCATCTTCATTGCGGGTTCTTGCTTTGCGGGCATTTGCAGTGAGCTGTTGCAGTCCTGCGGTGAGTGAAGGATTTTCAGATCAGGGGTAGGGCTGCATGTAACCACGCATGGCTTTCTGGGTTACAGTTGTTGTGAAGTTTGGATGAAGTTTTGAATTATTTATCAGCCCCTTACACAAAGCTCTGAAACTGCTTTCATTATTTTGTGTCCTGTTTATAACTGGCCTTTAAGATCTCCTGTCACTGACACAACATCACATGTAATTATCTTGCCTATGCTTATAAAGTTTCAAAAGGCATTTTCATGGTGTTGTTTTTCCAGGCTGTATGATTCTGCATGCCTCTTCTGCCTCGTGAGCAAATTATAACTTGCCTATCATGGTTTTTATTTATGCCACCTCACAACCCAACATTCATCTAAATTCTTCTTTGCCTGTTTGCTCTGAGATCCTAAAATACAGTTTTGCATATCTGATGATTCCTCAATCCTGAGAAAGTTGAAATACAGTATGAGCGTTTTCAGACTTACGTGGGGCATGAACTATTAACAGCTGAGACCAAAAGTAAGCATAATAGGAAAGGGAAGAGATAAGGTTTTTGTCAGTCATACACTGGATAAGATTTAGGGAGAGTTAACTGGAATGTGGAGAAGAAATAAGAAAAAATGCATACTGGAGGGAGGGAAATGTATCAAATTTCTTATCTGAACCTTGCCTAATGATGAAACTCTAACAGGTTCAGCTCCAACACAAAGGCTCAGATTTTCTTAATTTCCTGTGCAGCTTCATCTGTTTCTCTGAAGGGAAGGCAGTAACTATCAAAATCAAAGTAAAGAGAAGGTACAAATGCTGTGTTTTGAATGTGCATTTAAAAATTCATCTATTCACAGAATTGCAGTGTAGAATGAAAAAGATAGTAGAATAGTATGCATGTTGTTGTACTGATAGTGATTTAGCTGTGGAGTTTTTTTGGGGGGGAGCAGTTTTTATTTTCAAAATCAGATTTTAAACATAAGAATCAATGAGAAATAGTGCCTTCTTGCTTACAGGTTATGATAATAATTTTTACTTGGCATTCAGTAATTTTGGATAGACCACTAGAGGCTGCACTTGTATAGCAGCACTTCTGACTGTCTCATTTTAAATTTCTTTTGCTGGAATTCCTTCCTTTTCCTATATTTCTTCATGAACAATGGTCAGCCTTAGTTTAAGTTGGCTAGGTTTTTCCTTCCATAGTTTAAGTTCATTGAGCTGACTATGAGAGAGCCCAATAATCAAATTTAGCAAATTCTTCTAGTTCGGTAGCCTTTTGTGGAAGCACACAATACAGGCACTCTCTAGTTAAACACAGTAAGCAGTAGATGGCAAGTTTTGTCCCTGATCCCAGAGATTTGGATACAGAGAGATAGGTGCTGTGCAGTGACTTCCACACCACCAAGGACCAGCTTTAATTTCAGCACCTCAGGAAGCTTGAGGTGAGCCTGTTCCTTGGGTCAATACTCTAGGGATGGTTTTCCAAGGAGGACAGAATCAATGGCATGTCCTCCCAACTGCACTTCCTGCACTAGCTGACTTCTGCAGTGTTTTCAGCTGAAGAGATATAGATTACAAAAATTAAAGATGAAACTATATTACTAATTTCATCTGAAATGATGCAGTTGTTCATCATTGCGTTCCCTTTTGTCCTGTATGCAGTGCCGTGTGCCAGATATGGAGCACGCTCATCATTTCTGGTTTTTCTCATAAATGTTGCTGGAATAAGAACCGATATCCGATAGACCGGTTACATATCTTAACTGGAAGTGATTGTTTCGGGAATCTGAACTGAGTTGTCAGGCCCACAGTTTGAGTCAGAGCCTAAAAGTTGTGCCAGTTTGCTTTAGGGACTCAGGAGGTCTGCTAGGTAGGCAGAGAGGTTCATCTAGGTGTTCATAAATGTTAGTTTGTAAATGTTACCTTTGTCAGGAACAATTCTATTCAGATGTGCACAATATTCTTTGACCTTGGTCATACATACACATACTGATGGGATGCACCCAGAGAGCTGAGGGAGCTGGCAGAAGTCATTGCTGGGCCACTTTGCATGATCTTTGAAAGGTCCTGGAGAACAGGCGAGGTGCCTGAGGACTGGAGGAAAGCCAATGTCACTCCAGTCTTCAAAAAGGGCAAGAAGGAGGACCCGGGGAACTAAAGGCCAGCCAGCCTCACCTCCATCCCAGGAAAGGTGATGGAACAGCTTGTTCTGGGCATCATCTCAAAGAATCTGGAGGAAAAGAGGGTTATCAGAAGTAGTCAACATGTATTCATCAAGGGGAAGTCATGTCTGACTAATCTGATAGCCTACTATGATAGCATGGCTGGATGGATAGATGAGAGGAAGGCAGTGGATGTGGTCTACCTTGACTTCAGCAAGGCTTTTGACACCGTCTCCCACGTCATCCTCGTGGGCAAGCTTAGGAAGTGTGGGTTAGATGAATGGACAGTGGGGTGGATTGAAAACTGGCTGACAGATAGAGCTCAAAGGATTGTGATTAGCAGTATAGAGTCTAGTTGGAGGTCAGTTACGAGTGGTGTTCTTCAGGGGTCAGTACTGGGTCCAGTGCTGTTCAATATATTCATCAATGTCCTGGACGAAGGGATAGAGTGTACCATCAGCAAGTTTGCTGATGACACAAAACTGGCGGGGGTTGCTGACACGCCGGAAGGCTGTGCCGCCATACAGCATGACCTGGACAGGCTGGAGAGTTGGGCAGAGAGGAACCTAATCAAATTCAACAAGGGCAAGTGTAGTGTACTGCATCTGGGGAGGAGTAACCCCATGGATCAGTACAGGTTGGGGGCTGACCTCCTGGAGAGCAGCTCTGTGGAAAGGGACCTGAGAGTCCTGGTGGACAACAGGATGACCATGAGCCAGCAATGTGCCCTGGTGGCCAAGAAGGCTAATGGCATACTAGGGTGCACCAAGAAGAGTGTGGCCAGCAGGTCAAGGGAGGTCATCCTCCCCCTCTCCTCTGCCCTGGTGAGGCTGCATCTGGAGTACTGTGTCCAGTTCAAGACTCCCCAGTTCAAAAAGGACAGGGAACTGCTGGAGAGGGTCCAGCAAAGCACTACGAAGATGATTAGAGGACTGGAGCATCTTTCTCATGAGGCAAGGCTGAGGGGTTTGGGTCTTTTTAGTCTAGAGAAAAGAAGATTGAGGGGAGATCTTATCAATGCTTATAAATACTTAAAGGGAGAGTACCAGGAGGATGAGACCAGTCTTTTTTTCAGTGGTGCTCAGTGATAGGACAAGAGGTAACAGGCACAAACTTGAGCAGAGGAAGTTCCATCTAAACATGAAGAGGAACTTCTTTACTTTGAGGGTGGCAGAACACTGGCACAGGCTGCCCAGAGAAGTTGTGGAATTTCCAACTCTGGAGACATTCAAAGCCTGCCTGGATGCCATCCTGTGCAACTTGCTGTAGGTGACCCTGCTCTGGCAGGGGGGTGTGGACTAGATGATCTCCAGAGGTCCCTTCCAACATCTGTCATTCTGTTATTCTGTGATCTGTGGCAGAACTTGGCTCCAAACTGCTATTTTCTGTCTAACCAATTAAATGTCATGACAGGGTCATGCAATTGTATATACAGCCATCTTTTGGGAATATGTATTCATTCTATTAATTTTTCTTGGCAGCTTGGGTTTTTGTCACTGATATCTCAATACCAATCCAAACCTCAAATTTTCTGTCATAAAAATAGGAAATAAATTTTAAAGTTTGCTAATTTAAAGCAAATGTAGTTAGTGGGAAGGTATTACTGTCCAGCTTTCAGAATACTTCCAACTTGTCTTAGGTGTGTAATCACTTTATGATTTGTACATTTACATTGCAAATTTGGAAATATAGTTTGTTACATTGCTGTTACAAAGGATTACAAGATTTTTTTATTTGCCAGACTGTTCTTCAGTTGAATCCTTTTAAGTACTAATTAAAGTGCAGGTTTCTAAAAAATACATAAGTAAGATCTGAAATAGCAGCAGCGTTACAAAGCAGTATTCAGCTTAGATACTGTGTTAAAGACTACAGGCTTACTTAGCAGTTGAAACTAGAAAGTTCATTGTCCAATGTAGAGCTCAAATAATGTCTGGTTTACAGTTCTTTTTCAGTTCCTGCTATCTCTAAATTGATTTAATCAGGCACTATCTACAGTGAGGTTGGGAACTATGTGCCATAAAACCCTGCAATATCTGAAGCTTTCAAACTGGAGCTTCAGGAGTATGATATATCCACTTTTTTCCATTGTTTGCTCAAGAAAGCACAAGGCTGCTTTCTTCTTAGAGACTGTGTTTTCCAACGTTAAGAAGTCCTTAATCTTAGTCTCACTTTGAACAATGAGAAAGAAGCTCTCATAGACCAAAATATTTAAAGAACAATCAAGTGCAAAAATATTCTAAAAATTAATAAGTAGAACATCTTTTAAAATGAGGGAAACATGCCAAATATAGTTTTTTGGCTTCTTTTTTAAAATACCCAGCTGGTGGATTTGTTTGGGAATTCAGTGTATAAGTTGGCCAGGTTTGAAACAAAGTAGGCTTTATGATAACAAGCAATCAAGAATTGTAAGAAAATGAAACTGCTGTAGGTCTAATTAATGTTTTGTGCCTGGGTACTAGATTTTGTATAATGTTACAATTGAACTTTAACTTTTTTTGTCAAATTCATAAACCATTAAATTCTGCTCTAGGAAAAACTGTATCCTCTAGGACTTACCTAGGGATGAAATAGGAGAAGTCTTGGTTATCCTACATTAGGGACACAAGGAGGGGAGATGTGGGGCAAGGCTATGCCAGGTGAATTGTTCCTGCCCTTTTACTTGCTGGGAAAGCAGCATAAAATTGGTAATGTGAAACGTCACCAGAGGGCTTAGCTGAATTTTTTTCTTTCATAGTTGCTGTACTGGAGATTTCTATGTTGATTTGTTAATACCATTAATACAATGTTCTTCACCGTATTATCTGACCATCTTCTAGAGCATATAAAGGCCACTAAGGAGATGACTCTTCTCTGCTTTCATTCATTGCCAGGCCGTTAGTGGTTTTATTTTTTTAATGTGTGAAACACTTATGGTTCAGTAAGAGTTCTTGTCTCCCCCTCACCCCTCAAGAATTCATTCCTAGCAGTAGCAGGAGAGATGGAGAAATGGTCTTCGAAGTGGCTCAGGTTCAATCAGTTGAAATGTCTCTGAAAATGTAGGATGCAAATATAAGGGAAACAATAATCTTGCTAGTTAGTGTCTCATTTCCAATAGCCTGTTCCTAAGCAAAGTAACAGAGAATGCTGTTCTTGATTACCCTAGCTTGTTTGCTGATGGCTGAATATAGGATGAATTCCGACTTCAAAGACTGATAGCTGCTGGAAGCATTTTTATGACTGGGGGCATGATGGGAATGCTTGGTGTCTGAAGTGTTCGTGACCCCTGTGCTCAGGCTACTGGACTGTTTCCTTGTATCTGCTGAACCTCTTTGAGCTTCAGGTTGTCTCTTTCTGCACTGGATACAATTCTACCTTTAAGACTTAATTTTTAATTTTTATTTTTTTTTTAAAGAGCTGGTCCACACAACCCTTGTGGCATGCTCGAGCATAAACCCAATTGCTGTATTGACAGGATGGGCAGTACTATTCCTAAGATAGACCTGTCACCATGTCTTGTATGTTTGCCCTTTTGTGGTACAGTACTATGGCCAATGATGGGTGGATGGGCCAGTTCCATGGTCCTTCCTACATAGGCTTATGTGTTGCATGCCAAAAAACATCAGGATTTGTGAGCAGCCTGAGGCTCTACATCTCTTCAAGAAGTGTGTGCATATCACTGATGGTCAGTGATGAGCTACAGAGGGTGAGTAAGCTTTAAGAACAGTTGTTACCAGGGACCTAAAAGACAGTTTCAGCTGCTTATAATGCAGATTGCTGCAGACATTGCCTTGGTGCTCTGCTCAGTGCAGTAGTTCTTCACCAAATATTACTGAAGTCCTACGATCAAAATAGCTGTTCAGCTGCTGAGAACAAGCATTTCTAGTCAGTATAGGCAGAGGTAGTCAAGGTATGGAACAATCCTGAGTGTAATGTAAGCCAACTGTTTAATAATAAGGTTTTAAGACTGAAATTCGCTTTTATTAAACTGGAATTATTTACCCTAAAATGCTGCACAGAATTTCAAACATGCAAAAGTTTGATATTATCAAGTCTCTGAGCTGAACCTGAAGATTTGCTTTGTTTTGTTTGTAGTAGAGAGCAATGTATACAAGCAGTTTTCATACAGCAGTGTAGAAGCAATAGGAACTTTTGTGTAGCAGTTGTCACCACCCATACCTTGGAGAAAAGCAAGGATCTTTCAGATGATGACTATGTAATTGCTTCCACACACCCCAGAGGGAAGTTTCTTTGTGCAGTCCTATGTACTATAAGCTTTCCCACCCTTTCCCCCAGGTGCATGAGCTCATAAGTCTTGCAAATGAGAGAGAGATGTCCCCATAATCTAAAGCTGAGGAGTCACTAAGTGGAAAATTCAGTTCCTCCTCTACCCTCTATGTGGAAAAGTCAGTGCTTGTTGGGCTGGTACTTCAACCTCACCCTCTCACCTGGTCCAAATGATGTTACACTGGCTCCCCAAGATGGAGGGAGAGGACCGAGCGGAAAGTCTACCTTCTGCTGCATTTCTCCTGTCCTCTGTGGCCTCTGCTTCTCTTCCCCTGCTTTCTACCTTTCTGACCTGGTCTTTGGGAGTTTGCTGGACATATTTCCTGCAGAGCAGGGGTGGTTTCTCTGGCTTTCTAAAATTGTTCTGTTCTTTGTGTTGGTGAATAAACAGAAGAACAGAGCTTATCTTGTGATGTATTTTTTCTGTGTGTGTGTTAGGAGGGAAACAAAGGAAGGAAATACTAAATTTGAATTACAAGCTTGTATAAATTATGGTTCAGAAAGTACACCGGATACAAGTTAACATATTAAAGAAAACTGAGGTTGTAAGGGAAATGTCAAGAAGCCTTAGTAGGCAGGTGCTTCTGCTGAGGTTGTCTGCTGTTTCTCACTGTAAGGATTGGTTTCCAGTCACTTACAACTCTTTCCATTTGTGAGGTCTCACCTGAATTTTTGGTTTAAAGTTTGGCCAAAATAGCTGAGTCGTTCCCCAAGAAGTGGGAACAAACCCACTGTGCTTTTCAAACATTGAAACAGCCTTTTGTTTAAGAAGATCAAGTGTCTCCATCCTTTGGTCAAGGACTCAGACTTGACACTTAGAAGAAGGATGGCCTTTTTGTCAAGGAAATACCTTGAGAAACATCTGCCTTGATCCTAGGTCACTGATACTCAGCAGCTACTTGAGTCTGTTGTCATCCTGGGGCTGAGCAGGGGCTTCTCCACTGCAGAATGAGCTGCCCAAGAGCCAGGTCTGCTGCCAGGGCTGAGAGCAGAAAGACTGTCTCGTGGGATGCGAGTGCCGCCTGTCGACAGGCGGGCAGTGCCCGCAAGCTGTCTCACTCGCCAGGCAGGACCACTGCCAAGGGAAGTGTCCACCTGAGGAAAGATACTGAAAAATTGAGTGGGACATAGGGTAAGGGAGGCTCAGGCTGGAAGATGAGGGGACTGTGATATTCAGGAAGGAGTGGGGTGAGAACCGATTTGGTCATTTGTCTTGGCAGTATAAAATAATGAAAAAAAAAAAAAAAAACTCCCAAGATTTTTTTAGCTGTTCTTGTGACAAGGCAGCAAGGAATGACAAGGGTTGAAGGGATGAATGGGAGAGACAAATGTGGGTGGTCGTGAGAAGTTTATTGGAGAGTGATACAGAGGCATGAGAAGACCTGGGCTAAGCTGATGAGTACAATGCAACTGGAGCAAGGCATAGGGTAAAGCTTGATAAGCTGGGCAGGCCGTGTCCATCAGAGCATGATTCTGCTGAGACACAGCGCAGAAGCCAAAATGCTTTAATCTCAAGCAAATGGGGGGCTGGGAGGAGAGGAAATCCATATTTGGATAGAACGTAATAAATATGACTGAGGGAAAGAAGGACAGCTGGCACTCACAGCACCATTCATCCTGTGGCTTAAAAGAGAGGGGGGGTCTTGCAAACTGTATTGTAACTATGTCCACAAGTGTGTGTGGCAGCAAGGAGAGGTCAGTAGAGCAAGGGTGCACTGGCAAACAGACCTGTTTCCAATATTTTTACTTTTCTTGAATACGTGACTTTGTTGTCTTCATAATGTTCTCAACTTTGTTGTACACAATGTCTTAGATTGGTTTGTTGCTTCCTGCCTATTGCTGGAGCTGGATCCCAGACTCAATAGCTAGCCCTTTGCAACAAGACACCGTTGTCAAGATAACAAATAATTTTCTCACTGTGATCTCAGAATAAAGCATTTAAATTTATTTAAGCAATCTATGTTAACAGTGTTAACCATTTGAAGTCAGGTGCTCAAGACTTTGTGCCTGGGTCTCTTCTAGCCAGCAGTGTGGAATCCTGACTTTTATGTCTGAGCCTGGAAGGGGGCCACATTCTAAATCATGCAAACACCCAACATATTTGATCCATCGATTTGATCCAGTGGAAAAAGAAGGCTGGCTAAAGACATCTTTTGGGCTATCATAGAGATGTGCTTTCCTTTGTCAACTCTTCAACTTCAACAAGACTTGTCTCTTTTTCTAGGAGAATATTAAGTTCTGCTTATAGCCAGGTGTTGAGGCAGATGATTAACTGTGTGGAGCTGCCATCTGGATCTTCTCTGGGATTCCAGTTGAGCCTGTCTTTCCCTGTGCTCCTGGAGAGAAATCTGATTGACACTCTGTCAGAGGCTTTAATTTTATTCCTATAAATGCAGAAATGTCAATACTTTCTTGAAATATGATACAGATGTTGCATTTAGGTACTCTGTGGGGTCTGAGATTATGCTTCTACTGAGGAAGTATGCAGAAATTTCAGGACTCTCAGGGACTTCTACTGAGCACGGGAAACAGCTCTTTAAGAGTCTTGAAACTCTTCAAAACCCACATGAACTGTTGTGGGAACAGCTGTAGCACCTTTTTGACTCCTTTCATCCATGTTAGGCAGTGTCACCCAAGGAGTTTGTTTTGCTACCTGATTATTGTGGAACATGGTTGCTATTAGCGTTTTATTTTGCTCAGTGACTAAAGGGTAAAATGGTGGGAACTTTAAATGGGGAACAGGAAGATGCTAAATCAATCTGGATCTCTCTTCTCCTCTCGCCCTTCAAATAAAGAGAGAGAAGGAAGAGGGGAAGCTTTAGTAAATCATGGAAACTTGCTGTAGTAGGAAGCATATTGTTAATATAAAGCCTTGTTTGTCTGCAAGGGTTATTCAGGCTTACAAGGCAAGTGCTCAGATGTTGTTTATCAGTGTTGTCCTAACCCAGAGGCAAGAGTTAAGTAACGTGCACTGAATGTGGGCAGTGAGGGGTTGTTTCTAATATTCTTCTATGTTAAAATGACTGCTTACCTTCTTTTGATAGAAAGCAAGTGTTCCCTTGCATTTCTTCTTATTATTCATGTTTCCCCCTAAATATTTAGTCTGTAAATTTGAGAGATATTACAGTTTGTAAAAGAGAAGGGATAGACTGTGAGTAATGTTTAAATTTGTAATTTTGAAGAATAGCTTAAGATGACACATCTGGGTACCTGTTTTCTTAATCTTCCTCAACATCCTCTCGTTATTATGCTACCAATATAATCTTATAAAGCAAAGCGGGTGTTTTCATGATTCAGCAATCTTGAATAAGGGATCCTGACATTCTGTTGCATTGTTTTTTATATTGTCTTCTAAGGTATGATGATAACAAATCAATGCACAGTATTTCTAAATGTCACACAGTGCAGACAGTAAGCCTTGCAGTATATTATTATCCGGACTAAAAATATAGCACATATTTTAAAAATGACCAAATATAGGAGAAAAAAACAAATCTGAGTCCATCTGCCTTGTATTTGCCTGTCGTTTCCATTTTGATTGCGATTGGCTGGCAAGGGCTGCTGCTGGCATTGCACAATTGGCTTAGATGGGGAATTACAAAACAGGAGCAGATCCCTTGATTGGGACTCGGTAGCACATGCAGCTGAGCACAGGCAAAAAAGAAAGGTCACCCGTACGCAAGGATTTGAGCGGGATTTCTCTCACAGATGTTTCCATTTTGGCGAAGTGCATCTGATCTCATTTTTCTCATCTATGACTTGAAGGGTTTAAATGCTGTAGGGATTTTCTGTTTTGGTGGATGTAAAAATGCACCGGGGAACAAGTTTGCAATCTGGAGGCATATGAGAATTTCAGATGCGCAGAGCAGTATCGTGGAATGATCTGAAGGACTTGCGTTTTTAAGGAGTTTTAAATATCAGTGAGGAGGAAGACAATTCAAACAGAAGGTTAAAAGCAGATGTAAAAGGAAACCAACTTTGTTTTGATTCTGAAATTATACTGAAAACAGCATGAAGGAGGGATTATATCAGTACCAAAATGATGGAGAATCAAAGGGGTTTATTTTCATCTGAAATGATCTCTGTAAAAGAACTGTAAAAACTCTTTCATTAAGAAGAAGAATTAATGATTTGAATATAGTTTGAAGCTCTGTGGAATGTATTTGGGACTGCTGCATCCTTCCAATGTTGTATAGCATAGTATATCTTTATCTAAAATGTTTGGATGAAGAAGATTCTGCACAAAAAGGTCAAGCAACTTTTATTTTTTTTAACTAGTTTTTAACTGCTTTTTTGAGTGAGAGAACCAGAGGAATTTCATTTGTATTTTTAACTAAACTTTCTCTTCTTTTCTTCTTTCTTCCTCCAAACTTAGTTTACGAGATGCTGGAATTGGATTTATACTTGTCATAGATCGCAGACAGGACAAATGGACCTCTGTGAAAGCTTCTATACTGCGGATAGCAGTGAGTACTGTTTTAAATTAACTCCTTAGAAAGATTTTCCATGTTGAACCTTCCTCTTATGAGTAGAAAAGCAGCAATGACTTTATTTCTTCAACAAAACGTTAGGTGATACATGACACAAAAAGTATCCAGTAGTGCTTTTGTATCTCAGATGACTGGGACTGAGCATCATGTGTCGATGACGTGCTTTTAATGCAGTTTGCAGGTCAGGACATCAGCCTGAGAAGGCACTTGGAGACCGTGTGTGTAGCATACAGCTCTCCCAAGTGGCAACTAATATTTCCATGGGCAGCCTGTGCATCTTGAGTGAGCTTCCTTTTTAGGAAGAATTGAAGATGAGGGTCATGATTTAGTTTACCACTTGTGAAAGGAGTTAAGGTATAAAAGTTGATCTTGTGGTGTTTGAATTAAAACAAAGCTTGCTTGTAAGCAAGAAAATCGCGTATCTGCTATGATCAGTCAACAGCACATGTGGTTACTTTCAGTCTCCTTTTGAATTAATAGTTTTTAAATCTGAAAACTAAGTTTATTAGAGGCTTTCTTTTTTTTTCTTACACAAGTAGGAAATGACAGGTTCAGGTTTATCATGTGCTTGTCATGCTGTTTGTTTACTTTTTGTTGTTTTTTTTCTTGTTATCCTTGCTTGAATTGTTATAAGTGTTTATAAACTTTTCAGTAAGTGCTGAAAAACACAGCTGTAAGCACCATGTTTAATTTTTCATGGCTGAAAATTTTAATCTCTGTAAAATAAAAGTGAAATCAAAACAGTAAATGTCATTTTTGTGTAGCACTATTTTGACCAAAGAACTGTTTGTTTATTGTAAATTAAAAGGTATTTATTTAAAGGTAATGCATCACTCCCATTATGAGTCTTTTTGTGAATGAATATATAATGATATAATATTCCCAAATACAACTTTTTCCACAATACGAATGTTTAGGAATGTTAAAATGTTAAAAACATACAAAAATATAGAAAACTTTGCTTTTTGCAGCTCACTTTGAAATTTTGAGATGCATCGTTGAACAGATTCCATTAATGGAAACTGAGAGCAGCACAAATTGGGCTGATTAAAGAAAAAGAACTATATTTCTGGGGTTTTTGAATGTCTTTCAAAATTCAACACTGTAATTTTTGTTTAAAGACAGTTAAGTATACAACATACGACACCCCTTTTATTCACGTAGTTGAGGTGGTAGGAGGTGGGGGGCAACTACATACATGTTGTTTATAGCCATAATATTAATATTTATGGTAAGGTTCCTCCAGAGAGCATTATTTTGCCTAGGAGCACAATATACAGAACCTGAGTATCTATTCCCTGTGATATGGGATCCATCATTGTAGAGATGGTGTTGGTGCCTAAGGGCTTTGCCCGGAGTGTTAAGGGCAGCAAGCTCTGTGTGTTGCAACTGTTGATGGTGGGTTAGTTTTGTTTTTTCCTTCCTTTTTCATTCTTTTGTGAAGTTTATTTAAAAGAGAAATCATGCCTCCCAGCTGAAGTCCAATCTGTTAGAGGCATGATCTTTTTTTATATTTGTTTCTTTCGTTGAACTGGCTCGGCTTTGGCTTTGTATTACATCCGTCAATGTATGTGGCGGTCCTCCTCTTGGGCTTCAGCAATAGTCGTGTCATCCCTGAACACTCAAAAATTTTATCTTTCTATTCCAAAAAAAGATATAGTTAAAAATTGTTCGCTGGTGTCCACTATTTGTTTACTATAATATTTGCCATAAATGAATTCGAAATACATTTCTGTTGTCTGTTCCTTAAAAAAACAAAGCCAGATACACACAATATGTATCTTGTACCAAAGTCATGAGGATTTCTGTGGGTCCTACCGATGGACAAAGATTTTTTAAATGGCTCAAGGGTAACTAGAGGCTCAACTTCCACTTTGGTTTTCCTAACTGTCAGAGTTTTCTTTTGATGGTGATCTAGCATCTGAGTGTCATTTGGGCTGTCTGGATTGAACCTTATATCTGAAAGCCTGGTATCTCTAGCAGTGTTGATTGCTTAAGCCTATTGCTGTGTGTGAGGATGAGAGTCTCGCATTCTTTGTAAAAAGACTTTTGGCTGCTGGCTCATTTGTACCAAGTCCTGCAGTGTCTTCCTGGCCATTTTTCCCAGTTTTTCTTTAATCACCCCAAGGGGGTTGACCCTTTTGATATGTGAAATCAGAGATGCCATCGCAGGGTGCTGTGGCTGGAGCACTGCCGAACAGGAGTATCCTGGCTGCAGCATCTGCCCATCACTAATATCCCAGAAACTGTAGGAAATATATTTGTAAGCACTGAGCAGCTGCTAACTAAAAACTCATACTAATGTGTATTTTTAAAAATTTTTTATTCTCAAGACTCTGCACATGAATGTTTGGTTTGTACGAGTAGGTGTTAGAAGTATGTTTTGAAACAAAACTTTTAGCTGTTGCAAATTGTTCACTCTTATGTTGTTTGAAGATACAAAAATTCTTTTTTGTCATATCAGCTGCTGAGATTATTCTTAATTTGTGTTATAATATCCTGTTTTCAGTTAAACATGGTATATAGAGATACACAAGACCTTGCTGAACTTTTTAGCTCCTGTGGCTGAGCAAGTGGGTAGGCTCATGAAAGAGGGTGCAAGGAGGAGCAGTCATATAGCTTGATAAAATGGCTGCATGTTGTCCCAACTGAAATCAGGTGAATGACAAACACCAGACAAATCGATCCCCTTTTCCTTTCTATGCAGTCAAAAGTTACTCTTTGTTTTTTCCTCTTTTTTCTTTTTTTTTTTCCCTTCTCTTCTAGTGTTATCATACCCAAACAAGCAATATTCAACCCACGCTTGTAGAAACAAGGCACATTACTAATCAATGTGTTCTGGGGTTTCACATTGCTCTATTCATAGTTTCAGTGTGTTTTCCTAAAAAAAAAAAAAAAAAAAAAAAAAAAAAAAAAAGGCAAAGCCTATGTCATTATGTCTTTGCCTCTGTTGTCCTGTCATCATTGTCTTCCATGATCTTGAGGGAAAAGTTGAAGTGTGAACTCAGCCTTTTAGACAAACAAAAGACTGCACTCAACATCATGAAAAGTTCCACCATAGCCATCCACCAGCCTCATGTTGAAAGTCCAGAGAAAATAAACTTCCTTAAACTTGGTGCTTAGGGAATAACACATGTGGGCAACTGTTCTTGAGGAAGCAGTTGGTATGGAGGTCACTCAGGTGATAGTGAGAAGGTTTTATCCAGTCACAAAACTTTTCAGCCCTTTCTAAATGTGACAAGAGTTGGGTTTTATCCAGCCTCCTGGGGAAGTTTGCTTCATGATTTGCCACCTTTGACTAAGGATGTGTTGCATGCAGGTTTCATGCCTTCTGTTCTGGACTGCATTGTCCAGAACACTGTTTTCCTTAGCTCTTCATAAATCAAAAAGCAGTCTTCACTGAAGCTTAGCCCATTCATTGCTTTGAAGAGTAAGGCCAAGACCACTAGCTAGCAGGAGAAGACCAAAAGCCAATGGAGAGACTGGAGTGCTAATACCAGCCTAAACCTTACAGGAGCCAGGCAGTCCCGTTTTTGTGCCATCTGGAGTCTTATCATTGGTTTTACTTCCAAGGTGAGAAACAGTGAACTACAGTAATCCGACCTTGAGTTCTCTGACCTTGTTTGTAGAGAGATGTTGAGTTTCGTAGTGAGTTGTTGATGGAGAAAAGATGCGTTTAGTAACTGATGCTCCATGAAAGGCACTGTTTTATGTTGTGGAAAGGCATTTCCTGCTAGCCCAGTTTCTAGCTAGCTCTTTGCATCATGTCCTGAAAACTGTAGTGACAGTTAACAATTTGTATGAATTAAGTTTGAAAAAACTGTTCTTTTTTCAGCCTGTAGTCACGTTTCTCATTTTTGCTTGGATTCAAAACAAGACCAAGAACTTTTGACAGTATGATGAACCATATTTGTATTGATTTTGTAGCTATGATTATGAATTATTTCAGTAAATGATAAGCTGAAAAGGTTATTTTGAGATACTGTACGGTTTTGTCTTATTGCTTTGGATGTTTTGAGACTATTACGTGTGCAGGCACTTTTGCAGTGTCAGACATTTTTCCTTTTTATTACATGTTTTTTTAATACATGAAAAGAGAGAAGCGAATCACTTAAATTCTGAAAACAGGATCATAACATCACAAGCATTAAACCCAGATCTAATGCAAAACAGCTCAATGTTTTTCAAACTACTCCTTTTATGAATTGATTTGATTCAAGATTCTTTCTTGACAAGAAGCCTGTGTAAGAGACTTAATTCTAGCCAGGAATAAACAGTCTTGCAAAAAAAAAAAAAAGTGGTTATTAGCTCCTTTATATACCAAGGTATTTTGGAAAGAAGTGCCCTGTGGCTTACGGCATACTAGTAACTGCAGAAGGGAAAACACCATCACAGAGTTTGGTAATGTGGTTATATTGAAGCTCTTCACAAAATGAAAAATAGCGTTGTTCCAAGTATTTTAAGACAGAACTACTAAAACTGAGCTAAGCGTTAGCTCTTTGATGGCTTGCATGGTTCAGATATTTCTCAAAGCTGGCTGTTTACTTGGGAAGCAGAAGAAAAGGGATTGTAGGTTCACTGTTTATCAGAAGAGCTTTCCTTTGCTGTGTAGGAGTATAAAAGACCTCTGAGCACCAGAGCAGCTGAGTGAATTGCTCTGTGGGATTGAACGGCAGGCTGCAACTGTATTTTAAATGCATCTCGGTCTAAAAGGTATAGATATCTATCTACATAATTCCTTTGTACACTAAATAAGCCCTAGGAGGAAATGGGAGATATGAAAACTCAAAAGTACTGGTTTTCTTTCCAAAAGCTCACCTTTGGGTATTCACTGCTGAAATCTGTAGTGACTGGCTTCTGGTTGTAGACCCCAGCCATCGCTCTGCTCCTGTGCTGCCTCTTCGGGGAGCGGCAGCCTGGCAGCACTGCATCCTGTCTCAGTGAATATTGTGACTGTTGTAAAGTATGTGATTTAATGAGACTTAGTCCTCCTTTGAAAATGCTATCTGCCTAATAGCCTATAGCACATATGTTTACAATTGCTGTCAGGCGGGAGCGTGTGGCATTGCTGCTCTGCTTGTCTGGGGCAGATAAAATTGTTGTGTGACTTAAATAACTCCCTGCTGGCACCAACATAGCAAGACCACGTTACACAGTGGAAAACAAAGACAGGAAGAATCTCAGTACCTGTCTTTGGGAAAATGCTATTGTTCCTTCCCTGCAAGTAAGGTATCCCTTACTGAGCATCAGGCAGGGGTTGTTTTCTTGCTCAGCTTTTGTGTTCCCTACCAGCCATTCAGCATCACGTTATCTTCATTCATGAGATGGCCTGCCTATCCTTACCTCCCCCTATTAGCAGCTGCCTAACTTTAGAGTCAATACTGGTGCCTCTCTGTCATTAATATTCTGTGAAGGAAAGTGATAATTAAGATTATATGCAACTAGCTTAATTTTACATTTTCCCCAAAACCCACCTGGGTTCAGTCTCTCTAAGATTCCCTCTTTCCAGAAGCCTGGAGCATGCAGTGGAAAGCTCCGCATCCCTGAGAAGTGGAGGCCTGAAAGCAGGCAGGTCAACCTGTTCCTGAATATTTATTAACTGATTTATCAGAGGATTTAAGGTAGCTCCTGTTTTGTCCAGCCAGCGAAAGTTCTTCCCTGTTCCAAGTTTGGGGTACTCACAGGGCAGCAAAGATCTCAGTGTATTGGAAAGCTTTGATTTAAGGGCTGTGCTGTATATAAATTCCTGGTTTGGTCAGATTTATTTCAAAGCTGATAACTACATGTGCGTCTACATCTCTTTCTGTATCTTTGGAATCAGCACTGGCCTGACTGGATAGGGAAGTGAAGGAGAAAAGTGGATAGAAAACTAATCCCAGGAGTGTCATGAAGCATCAAATAAGTGTCAGTGCTGATGCAAGTGAGATGAAGAAATATATGGGATGGGCTGCAACAGAATAGGGGCTACCCTAATTTTTCTTAGAGGATGCCAGAAATACGACAGTGTTTTTTTTTCCCCTGCTGGTCTCTTTTGCATAGGTATTAAATGAGGTGAAGTGCAATATTTGAGACAAGATGTTGAGGGAGCAGTCAATATTACTTAATCTAATAAAGAAAGACACTTCTGGAAAAAACAGTTCAAACACACAAACTCTTCTTCAAGTCACAATGATGTTCAGTGACTTCACTAAAACAGTCCTTGAAGGCACTTTATTTTATGATGCTACTAAGCATACAGGAATATTTATTTTGGCACAGCATTGTTGAGAAGTCATTGTTTGCTCTGCCTGCTTAGCATATAATGGCTTCAAACAAATATGCTGATGGACTGGAACAGAAATATGTTTTTGTTGTTCTCTCTTGTTCAGAGTGAAGTTGACTGGTTGATAAAGTTCAGAAGCATCTAAGGAGTGTCACTTGCATCATATCATTGTCTCTGCAAGTCACCAGGGCTTTAGAAAGAAAAAAAATTAGAAAATACTAATATTTGGGCAGTGAAGATATAAACTCAGAGAAACTGGAATAGCTGGCACTGGTCCAGCATTGTTTACTGTAGCAATCCTTTTTTGTTGTTGTTGTTTCACAAACGTCAATTTGCAGATTTGACTCCTAGCCATGACAAGTAGAGGCAGCATCATTTTTTGAGATGGGTTTTTTTTGTGGGTTTTTGGGGAGCTGGGATGACCAACAGAAAAAATGGAGAAGCATAGGACACAGTTTAGTGGAGACAAGAACAGTGTTATAGACAGGATAATCTAGAGTTTGAGCTGAGAGGCTGAGAAAACTTCTGGCAAGTCTTGAATTGGAATTAGTCTAGATGGAACAAGACTAGTGATTTCAACAGCATGGTTCTGGGTAGACACACTGAGATGCAGAAACACTGTAACGTGTTTTCTCTAGCTCTCTTTGAACTGAACAATAATGAGAGACCCTACTTAATTTGGTCATGCAATTAAACTCTGTTTCTCATAAGAGATACAGTTTATGGAAATTTCCTATTGCATTGCATTTGGCTATTACTGTTTGCTTCAGTAATAGTCTAAATATCATAGAATAACAGCCTGGGTTCATAGAATCATAGAATATCTTGAGTTGGAAGGGACCCATAAGAACCATCGAGTCCAGCTCCCTGCTTCTTGCAGGACTACCTAAAACTAAACCATATAGCTAAGAGCATCATCCAGATGCTCCTTGAACTCTGACAGGTTTGATGCCATCACCACTTCCCTGGGGAGCCTGTTCCAGTGACCCCCCCCCCCACCCTCTCTGTGAAGAGTCTTTTCCTAAAGTACAATCTGAACTTCCCCTGACGCAGCTTCATTCCATTTCTTTGTGTCCTATTGCTGGTCAGCAGAGAGGAGATCAGCATTTCCTTCTCAGCTGCCCCTCTTGGCAAAGTTGTAGACTGTGATGAGGTCACTCCTCAGCCTTCTCTTCTCCAAGCTGAACAAACCAAGTGACCTCAGCCAGACCTCATAAATCTTGCCCTTGAGGCCTTTCACCATCTTGATTGCCCTCCTCTGGACACTTAATAGTTTGATGTCCTTCTTATATGGAGGTACCCAAAACTGCACACAGTGCTCGAAGTGGGGCCACATCAGTGCAGCGTAGAGTGGGACAATCATCTCCCTGGGAGGGTTGGGAAGGACCTCAAAAGACCATCTGGCCCAACCTTTCATGGGTAAAGGGAGACTTGGTGAGACTATCTAGCACCCTTTGCATCTTGAAAACCTTCAGCAATAAGCACCCAACCTCAGCCCTGGGGAGATTGTTCCCACTGTAAAATAATTTCTTTCTTATATTGAAATGAAACCTCTTCTGGTGCAACTTCTACCCATTGCCCCTTGTCTTCTCTACATGGCTGCTTGTGAAGAGAGAACCCTGTCCTCTTTGTAGCCACCCTTGTAAGTGGCAGCTGGAATACTGTGATGAGGTCCCCCCTGAGCCTTCTTTTCTCCTTGGAGAAGAGATGTATGTAACTCCTTCAGCCTGTCCTCATAGGGCAGGTTCTCCAGCCCACTGATCATCTTTGTGGCCCTCCTTTGGACCCCCTCCAGTCTGCCCGCATTTTTCTTGAATTGTGGGCACCAAAACAGGACACAGTACTCCAGGTGTAGCTGGACAAGTGCTGAGTAGAGTGGGATGGTCACATCTCTATCTCTGCTAGTCAGGTCCCAGCGGATGTAGCCTGGGATCCAATTTGCCTTGGTTGTTGCAGTGGCACACTGCTGACTCGTGTTTAGCTTGTTGTCCACCAGGATCACAGAGATCCCTCTCAGGGTGTTTTCTCTAAAACTCTGGAGTAAAAATCTAGACTGTAGTCACAAAGTGTAAACCTGAGAATTTATAGTTAGAATGAAGAGACTTATTACTTATACATGTAACAAAATTTACTTTAACCATTCAGTGTCTTTCATGCTTCATCATTTCATGCTATTGTGTGTTTCTAATGTATCTACTCAACTTGAAGCTAACAGGACAGGCATTTCCCTGTATTCTGGGTAAGGCTAAATGGGTAACACATATGCCCTGTCAAAGACAGTGTGTCTGGATGTCATGTACTGGGGTGGATATCTCACATGAAGACTCATTATTTTTTTCAAAGTGTGTTATCTAAAAGATATTTCTTCTGGATGCTTTTTCGTCTGAACCATTGGCATTGCCATTAAACAAACTTCACGTTTAGGAAGATAATTTTTACCTTTGACAGCTCTGTCAGAGACCACACACTGCTGCTACAGGCACAAAATAAATTGATGCATGTCTAAATAAATACATTACATAGCTGTCATTCTAAAAATATTATTCAGGAGATTTAATTTCAAAAAATCTTTTGTCTATTCTTGCAATATTTATTTCTATGAGTTAAGTAATACTCTTAAATAAATTTGTGGCTGAATACTTCGAGAAAAGATGGTTAAAAATAATTTTTTCTTTACTTTTTCTTCTGACTTTTCTGTAAAAAGTTTTTTCCTCTGTTTCATAACTCTGCGTTTACTCCTTTTAATACACATAGAAAAATTGTTTACAGTGCAAGGATGAGGAGCCTAGTGTGGGCACTCAGAATTACCTGGATTCTGTTCCCAGCCCTGGGGCAGACCCTTTAGGACTGAACCACCATGCTTTCTAGAAAATTTGGATGTCACTGAAGTGGAGACAGATTGTGAAGCTCAAGTCTTTTAAGGTTCCTCAATCAATCGGAGTTCTCAGTTGTACGCTGAATATCTGGGGAACCACAATGAATCCATGAAGTCTTCCAGAGAAGATTTTAGCTGCTTTTCTCTTTTAAAAAGTATGTCATTTCCAATGCTAAATACCTGGAGCCCTTGGAAACCTTAAAACAAGTATTAAACCACTCTCCAACCTTCCAGATATTAATAGTTCCACAAGGTGTGGAAACAGAGCATAGCATAACATAACAGCTCCTTCAGTCAGTGTTTGGGGTTTGGTTGGCTTTTTTTTGTGGTAATTCAATTTGCTAGAAATGTGACATAATTTCCAACAGTATAACAAAGAAAATTGCATACTTAATCGTTATAATGATAATTTCTTTAGTGAACTTCGCTGCCTCACTACAGTGGAAATACTGAATAGGGGAGAAGACTTACATGACTTCAAGAATGGCTAAATGCCAAATATGCAAACCTCTGCCTCAGCTGAGGTTGATTTTTAGTAATGTATTGCTATTTCTTTGCTTTCCTTCTCTCTTCTGTTGTCCCACTATCACTTGTAGAACTGGGA
This sequence comes from Vanellus vanellus, assembly GCF_965231255.1. Classification (NCBI taxonomy): domain Eukaryota; kingdom Metazoa; phylum Chordata; class Aves; order Charadriiformes; family Charadriidae; genus Vanellus; species Vanellus vanellus. The sequence continues at coordinate 154,930,686 of NC_138905.1, read as the reverse complement.
AAGATCCATCAGACTACTAGTTGGAAGATGATGAGAAAAAAAAGCAGCTGAGAATTATTGAGTTTGATTTTTATTTTCCTCTGCAAAATTAAAGTTTATTTCTAAGCTACTGCCCAAGAAATTCAGTCTCAGTGGCAACTGTTTGTGTAGGCAACTGGCAAGGTAATATATGCACAAACTAGAAATGTGTTGTTAGGTGTTCAGACAATAATGGAGGTTTCTCTTGGCGCCCTCTATTCAACAGAAGATAAGGTAACCACGTAAGTACTGCTGTTGAAAAAGTACTGAGCCACCACTGTTTATTCGTTAGCCTCACTGGCTAGGATGTAATCTTAGCTGAAGAGCAGTACAAGCCAGTCCTGAAAAATTCGTTTCCAGGAGAATAGATCCTGTTCCCAAAGATGAGTAAATGTCTCTTTGAATGAAGCTCTCTGTGAAAGTCTTGCTAGGTTTATAATTGGTCGCCCTAATATGGGAGGCCTTTGATACAGTTTGTGGTTTTAACAGGAGCTTCTGCTTGTTCAGAAATATTTTTCTGGAGCTGAGACACAGAAAATAGTGGACTAAACTTGTTTTGCAGGCATCTTTCCCAGGAAACCTGCAACTAGTCCTCGTTCTGCGCCCAACAGGATTTTTTCATCGAGCTCTCTCAGACATTGCTTTCAAGTTCAACAAAGATGAGTTTAAAATGAAAGTACCTGTAAGTAATCCTTTGTTTTCACTTTATTATCAGGGATCTGTTAAAGTACTTAATCTAGCCAGCAAGGACCAAATAAAACCAAAAAAACCCCACCCCAAACCCAATAAAAAAAAACATGCTTAAAGGTAGTTTTTAAATCTTGACTTAAAGGTTCCTCTTAGAAAATATATTGATAAACCATATGTGGTTTATCTTGATAAAAAACCTTGATGCAGACATTTATGTTGTATAATTCATAAGCTTTATTTTAATATGCACTGTTAAGCGTGGTGCCCATGCATCACGCTTTTACATCATCTTCAACTGAAACAACTAAGTTTGTTTATTCTGTACCCAAAGGAAATAGTTCCATCACTTGCTTCTGTATTAAACTGAAGTTTCTCTATCAGATGCTGAAGGATAGGGCTTAGAATCCTTAATAAGGGACTTCTCACCACTGTTTGCATTTACTTTTTTTTATTGCTGCTGCAGATCATAATGCTGGGCTCTGTATCAGAACTGCAGGGTTATATTGATAAAACACAATTAACAGAAGATCTTGGTGGCACCCTGGATTACTGCCATAACAGATGGCTGTCCCGTCGCACTGTAAGTCTTAAGTTTTTGTTTTAACTTCTCAGCTTAACAAACCCTTCTGGTTTATACCCTGTCATTTATAAGACAGATTCCAAATGATGCAAGTTGACTTGCTGGGAGTGAGAAGATGTTCCCAACGGTACTTAGTCATCTTAGAGAAAAAAATATGAGTAATAATTTGGGAGTGGTTTTCTGAACACTTGGAGCAAAGGAACTACAGTGTATTATTGTGTTGAGGTTTATTGCTTTTGCTACGAGAAAGAAAAAGCTCAAGTTGTAGAGTAACTCCAGATTATAAAAAGATGAGGAAGATATACCTGATACGAGCCTAGGAAAAACATACAATTAAGGAATTAATGGTGACGGTATCTGTTGCTTGCAAAATTATACTTTGACCATTTTTCAGTCTCGTAATTCATCTGCTCGGGTTTGTTTTGTGAGTTATATTTTGTGTGTATGTGTCTGTTTGTACATATGCATGTGATGAGCATGAAACATCATTAATGGTTTTTATTCCTAAAAGGCTATAGAAGGTTTTGCCCAAAAGGTTAAGCAAACAGCTCAGATTCTTCAGTCCTTTGGGACTGAGCTGGCTGAAACAGAACTACCAAATGATGTGCAATCAACTAGCTCCCTGCTTGCAACACACACAGAAAAGAAGGACAAAATGAAGGTATGTAATTTTTGTAAAGGTGCTGTCTTCTAGTTAAACCATGTTTTTAATTTATAGCTGATAATGTTAATAGAAAATCTGGAGGATGTTAACAGACAATAATAATGGAAAACATTTAAATCTTATTGAACTTGGTTTGGTTTGATGTTAAAAGTCCTTCTCGCGTTCAACAGTGATGTTTCTTGAGGCTAAGTTTACTTATGTACAAATGTATAATGATTTGTATGTGGAAACAGAAATTTCTTTGGAAGTACTGGTGTGTTTAATTTGTAGTTTTGTTTGCAACAAGAAATTTTATTGTATTTGCATGCATATGAAAAATATATGACATTTTGAACAATGGACTAATGTTATTTCAAATCAACTTAAATGAAAACTATTTGGGAGTTTCAAAACTATACATCTAAAACTTTTGAGATATTTGTAGCCTAAGGAGACACTAGAAGGCAATCAATGTATGATGAAAATTCAACTCAGTTACAGTGGGGTCTTAAGTTGGTAAAGGCAGAAAAAGCTGATGTTTAGCTGTCTATATTTGTTGTCAAACACTGCTTTTAATCAAACTATGCTTGCTCTATTGCTATTAAAAAAAAATCCGTTTTCTAGTTTGGTGCCTTATGAAGTCTGCTTAAAAAAAAAAAACAAACAAACAACAACACACAACTACAGGGTGTGGGGTTTTTGTTTTGTTTTGTAGGAGGATATCAGGTTAGCAGTAGAACAGGGAGATGATATCCTTGGAAGTATTACAAAACCAGTTACTGAGAATCCTGAATACAAACTGAATCAAGATCAGCTAGACAATCAGACAACGGTAGAAAGGTGAGAGGAGCAAAATACTGAACATGCTGCTTTTCTTTTGACCCCTCCCCCTCTCTTTTACTTAATTCTATGTGCATGCTTAACAAATAAGCAAATGTTACAATGTGAACATATAAAAGGTACTTTCAGAAACAACTCCTCTGTTGTGGGATCTGTGCTGAGCAAAGTAATCTCCTATTGTTCATTACTGGGTCACCTGGATGTAAGGAAATAGGGGATGCTGTTTGAGTTCCAGAACCAACAAAGTAACGGTGTGCTATTTTTCCCTTTTTGTCAGATTAGGACTATATAGTTGAGCACCTTTTCCCGATTTTAAATAATATCGATGCTTTGCAATCCAAGGAAATTTTACTGCTGTAGGGAAAGCAGGAGGGAAAAACAGAAGTGATATATCCCTTCTTAAGTCCTTTTGAATTAAAATGGGAGGTTTCTTTTTCTTTAAACCTGCCTGAAGGAGCTTCTAACATTGCTGATATCTTATCAGTGTCATTAGTAGCCTTTAAAGGCTACTAGGGAGTACACCACTCTTGAAGTATCTATGCATAAACTTCCTATATGCTTCCTTTGAGCATATAAGTAATAGATGTTTTCCTTTGCTCCCCACTCACCACTCCTTTAATTACGGCCAATTTTGAAGACACTGTATCACCATAGCACAGATGTAAATTTGCACAAAGCTATGAAAGCATAGCTCATTTCCCCCAGGCAGTATTCTGCATTCTTTTTTTGTCCGTCATTCCATGTTTCTGTTACCCTCAGGCTGACTTTTCTTTCCAAATAACTGTCTATTCCAATCACAAAGCTTGGCAGAAGTCACTTTTTTTGGCCACTGTTGCTATCGGCTATCCGAAGGACAATCGGGGTGGAGATTGCTAATTTATCCAAAATGTTCCCACTCGATACAATATCTGACGGAAGTTGGAACAAATTCTCTGTGTGTGTGTCCCCACCTTTTCTCTAATCGGTTTTAACTTGGAAATTCAGGATTTGTTTCTGTGCTATTAAAGACAAAAACTCATTAAAATTCTGATATATGGCCTTCCCTGGATGTAGCCTAAGTACAGCGGAGCACACTGTTAAGATAAGTCCATAGGATACCATACTGTCAAGTGTGATACTGGAAGATAAGTTGAAAAGTAAAAGTCTTAAAGCATTGGCCAAAATTATAATTGAAGAAGATTATTCTCATCGCAGTACTGCTGTACACTTGCCTGTGATGTTTAAATAGTAACACTGATCAGAAGAGGAAGAGCAATGACCTTCAGGTTTATTATGAGCCTTGCTCCAAGGAATGAAATGTAAGGGCAGCTGGCTGGTCGCAGCAGTATGAACTTTTGCCTTCTTTTTTCCTTATAGCCCAAGGCTTGGGTTCCTGTGGGTCGTAGTCCATGCACATTTGCATATTTTATTTGTGTTTGCCAGCCCCATGTCCCCAGGCCGGAGCTGAGAAGTAGTATGTGCAACGGCTAGCTTCAAATCAACACTTGCCCAATTTTCAGAACTTAATGTTTGTGTTGGGGTTTAGGTTTACATCAGTGTTATTCTAGGAAACAATTCTGTGCAATACTTAAAAAAAGTTTCCTGTATCCAGTTTATTTTTTCTGGAAAATATTGCTTTGGGGAGGCTTTTTGTTTACTGTGGAAGATTGTATTGTCCCTTGAAGGTTGTACCCATCATTCTTACAGTATTTCTTTTCTTTTTTTTTTTTTTTTTTTTTTTTTTAAGGCTTCTGGCTCAATTACATGAAACAGAGACTGCCTTTGATGAGTTTTGGATTAAGCATCAGCAAAAACTTGAGCAGTGTCTGCTCCTTCGGAATTTTGAACAGAATTTTAGAGAGGTGAGAACTTCTTGGTCAATATTTGGTAATATAGATATGATTCAGAAGAAAATGCCCTTTTGTTTTTTGCAGCTCTTGTGAGTTCTTGAAAGCTTTCTCCAAGCATTTCTTGTACGTGTCCTTACTTGACATCCCGCTATCTTTACTACTTTGAATACTTGCCTATAGAGACATAATAGCTTCTCTTCTGCAGACTTATGATTTTTTTTCCATGAGCCCAGCAGTGTATAAGCTTTCAAAAACTCCTTTGAAACCCGTTCTCTACCACAGAAGCAAAATATGCTGGCTGCAAACCTTTCATCTTGCCAATAGGCCCTTTTATGGAACCAGGACTTACCTAAACCTTCTGGCTGAAATTTTATAAAACAGTCTCCAACACTGTGGGTGGGAAGTTGCAACCACACTGTTAGAAACTGGGTGGAGGCTGAACTAGAATTTTTACAGCCAGTTTCTGATCTCATGTTAGTTTAACTCATATGCTTGATGGCACCTACAGTCACTTTACGCTGGTGCAGCTGATCTCAGAGCACGGCCCCTGTGTCTCCATGGGAGCAATGCTCAGAAACCCTCTTAAAAGTGTGTGTATGTGTGTCTCTCTGTATGTCTGTCTCTCAACCGGTTGTTAGGGTGAGGACCTCTCCCTCATGTTTTTCTGTTCATGTTAAAGTCACTTTGTATTATTGTCATCTGGTAAAAGCAAGATCATAAACGTTTCCTGAGCATTAGTTTTCCTACACCTTTTTTTTCAGTACCAGGAAACAGGATTACTTCACTACCTTTTCTTTGTATTTGTTTTCATTTTGAATTGGGGGTAAAGGTAGACTGACAAAAAAGCGATTTGTCTCTGTGCCCCAGTAACCCCATAAAGTGAGTTACCTGACTAGCTATCACCAGTTTAACTGATGGGTCTCCAGAGATGTGGAGTCATCCTCATTGATACATAGCTGTGTCTCTCTTCAGGTCAAAGCAGCTTTGGATATTGTGTCCGAGAGACTGTCTGCTTTCACAGATGTGGGAAACAGCTGTTCGCATGTGGAGCACATTTTGAAAGATCTTGCCAACTTTGAAGAAAAATCATGTGTAAGATCTCTGCAAGTCCCCTTAATTTCTAGTATGACAATGCATATGTGGAGGGGAACAGTACTTGGTTATTGAGTATATCTTATGAGCAGAGCTTAAGCTGACAACAGGACAGAATTAGTGTCTCAAGTAATGTGCAGAAGGAATTTGAAATAAAGTCTTTAACCATTGGAGTGGCCTAATTCTCCAGCATCCCTCAATAAAGAGCAGAGTGACCAGTCACAAAGTTGGTGTGATCAATTCATGGAAAAATTGCATGAGGTGTCTACATAGCCAAGTTCTGCACTTAGTGATCAAGGGACCACTTCCATTCCTATTATTTCATTAAATCTAAGAAATGAGAAGGCTGTCTATTGAATGTACAATATGTTAAAAGATGACCAACAGAAACATACACTCTAAACAATGTAGAAGGGGAACCTTATCTAGCTCTATAAGTGAGGTCATTGCTCTTGAGACTGAGATGGGTTCAGATTTGGGTTTAGGTTGCTGCTGTACTCCAAATGGTATGCGTACGCACACAAACACACTGCTGAATAACTAAAGCATAGAAGGACTGGTAGCTGTTCCCTCACAGAGGCTGTATGATTAAACCCATTAATGTTTCTGAAGTATTCTGATAAGATAAAGAAGGAGGCATAAAAGTTCTTGGGCATCTGGGAAGATACTTTGATTTATTAAGCAAAGCAGCTGTTAAATAAAGATGTGTTCTATATCAACACGTGTATTTAACTGCAGAAAAACAAATGGTATGATTTTTAATTTTGTCATTGATGTTGATCCAAGGAAAGATGTACCTAAATCAATGTTTGCTTTCTTAGGAAACTATAGCAAAAGCCAGAATGTTAGCCTCAGAGGGTGATGCTTTTATTCAAAGCAACCATTATGCTGTGGACTCCATTATTCCAAAATGCAGTGAACTTCATCATCTCTGTGATGTCTTCGCTACTGAGACAGAACGGAGGAGGAATCTTCTTAACAAATCTCTAGAACTGCATGACTTACTAGAAAAGGTAAATTTTATATGGAACAGTTCCATTTCCCATCATATTTGCTAAAAGCTCAGTCAACCAGTTGTCATAATGGCAGGTAAAAATATCTTGGTGTGCTGGAAGTTTTCACCTGAAATAGATGAATACATCACAAGTAGAAGTATGAAATGGTTTAGATGTCTTAGTGTTTGATGCTGACATCGGTGCATTCTGAGCCTGTTCTTTTCTCTGTTTCTAGTCTATGAAGTGGTGCGATGAAGGAATTTATCTGCTGGCTTCACAGCCGGTAGATAAGTGTCAGTCCCAGGATGGTGCAGAATCAGCATTACAGGAAATTGAGAAATTCCTGGACACTGGTGCGGGCAATAAAATCAAGGAGTTGAATAAAATTTACAGAGAGTATGCACACATCCTCAACGAGGACCTAAAGGTACCAGAAGACCTTTATGTGTATCTGTGTCCATTTGTTAATTTTAGGGTTGCTCTCTTGCATGCCATTGATAAAACTAAATAATCAGTACTAGGAGTTACACGTGGGAACTAGAAAGCCAACACATTTCCCTACCTGAGGTGGTAGTCCTGTTGTATCTTTGGATAAGCATCAGGGGCTTCAGAGCCTTTTAATAACTACTGCAGTTTTTCAGATAGTAAGATTACTTTTAAAAAAATTATCCTGAGTAAGTATGTGAAATATTTTATTTTTTTTTATGTAGCAAAAACATGCCTGTCCTTGATATTTGTATTACTTGTGCTTTGTAACTGCCTTTTTTTTTTTTTTTTGGAACTTGAATATGTCCCTTTTCCTCTTGGTTGATCTCTTCATGTAACAGAACCATTAGACACTGTCAAGAAAACTTCCCTATTTTTGGTTGATTTTTTTTTTTCTTAAATTGTAACCTGAACCAGATTGGTTTCTCTACAGCAAGCACACAAAATGTTTTATGAAGTGATGTTCCAATTTTCAAGTGTACTAAATGACTGTAAATTATGCCTTGTTAAGAGTGAAGATTAAGGTAGTATTTTTATATGTGCTATAAAAGCAATCACAATTTCAAATCAATGTGCTGTAAATGGCAGTGTAGCTTGCTGATAGGTCTCTGACAGGGATATTTGGTTTTGTGTTTTGTTTTGTTTTTTTTTCAATTTCTGTGGCAACGGTAGGAGCATGTGCAAAAGGTTTTCCAGAAGCAAGAAAGTATGGAAGAAATGTTTCAAAAGAGACAAATAAGTCTTAAGAAACTGGCAGCTAAGCAGACACGTCCTGTTCAGCCAGTTGCACCAAGACCTGAAGCCTTTGTAAAATCTCCTTGTACCTCACCAGGTAAGTAACTGTAGTAGCCTTTCACTAATTTTTCTCTATGCTGAGAGACTTAAAGAAACTTTCAGCTGTAATTTGTGGTTGCACAAACATCTGTGTCAGATCTGCTCAAGTTCTAACTGCTGTTTGATTCTGGTTTACGTGCTTAGGTCTTCAAAGAGAATATGTATCCAACTCAGAAAGCAGTGTGCTTCGGAGGGTAAACTACAGAAGAGGAAAGGTAATCTTTTTCTTTGCGCCTTTCATGCACATACTGCTTAAGAGAGTCATAATAAAATGGAATATTCAGGAACTTCAAGAAGAATGAGGCAATTCCACTGAAAAAGTGATGGTGTTACCCCCATGAAGTAACTCTGGTGAAGCAGTCATGTGGTTTAAATAGAGCCTGCTTTGTTGCTAGGCTGAGTATGAGGGAAGGTAAAGTAAATAGCTGCCTATATTAGGAAAAATGTTAGGGGCAGCAAAATATAAAATCTATGAACAGGAAACATTTATTATTTGCCAGTAGTAATTGGCTACTCTTAAAACTGGCAAAAGTGAAGAGGTAGTTGTCGTTGGCTCCAAGACAGCTTCACCTGACCTAATGGGTTGCCATTCCCAAGTGGGGATGGTCTTCCTGCCCCGCCTCCGGCAAGGAAAGTAACCTGACGGCAGCAACAGAAACAAGTAGTTTCCCACTGGGTTAGTGTTGAATCAAATCAGTGAAGGTTCAGCAAGAGACAATGCAAGGAGGAAGGCAGGACCGCGTGACCAGTAGGGACAACAGTTAGAGAAAAGGGTTGGTTCAAGGTGGGATTGAAAGCCAAACCTCTCATTTTTTTTCAGCAAGCTGTAATTAGTTCAGCCATTACAGTAGAAGTTGTAAGAGTGAACTTCTGTGTCAAGTTAGGAAGTTACCAGAAACTTAGCACGGTACTTCATTTTTAGCTTGGAAAACAGATTAAGGCCAGTGTTGCCTCCAAGATTACGCTGATGCTCTGATGTTGTCTTCTTGGAAAGGGGCCTTGATCCATGGTCTTTTCTAAGCTGGCCTTTCATGGACAACTCCCTGTGTCTAAATGTTCTTGTGTGTTCAAAGACCGTCAGGTTGACTTGGATTTTTTTGCAGTGTTCTTGCAAATTGCCTTTGTTTTTAATGGAGTATGGTCTTCCCTGTGAAAATGCGTTCAAGTAGAGCTGAGTGCAAAGCTCTGTGTTTTGAAGTGTTTTACTGTGATGCTGTGATGATTTTTTTTTTGTTTGTTTGTTTCCTTCTTTAGAGTGAAATGACTGAACTCCATCAAAGCAGAGGAGGATCTACAATGGATGATGAAGAAAACCTAGCTGTGTTACGGCAGTAAGTATATTTTGATAAACAAAAAATGTTTTTTCTCTGATTTGGTTCCAGCAAGGCTGAGTTTGGCTAAGGATTTGATAAGTCAAATATGCTTCTCTGAATTTAGCCTCAGTGCTTTTTGAAATGCATTGGCTGTTCTTTGTACACAGAGGAAGATATTTCAGTCTGTCTGCAGCATTATTTATAGTTTATATAGTACCAGACTCTAGCTTTGCTGCAGCAAGGTGATACTATGGCAAGATAACGACATATTTTTTTCAGAGGTGACATAGTTTTGAGTAATAAGCCTCCTGTAAATCTATTGGAGGTTTTGGTCTCCATGCTTCAGAAGACATCATCTTTTTATTTGACTCTGTTTAGTCCCTGTTTTGATAAACGTTACTAAAAATCACTTTCTTATACAAAAACTAAAAAGCATCACTTATAGTCAAAAAATAACTTAGTACCACCTGAAATGTGTATAGCAGAGCTTGCATTTCTGCCTGGAAACTGGATACTTTTACTGTCTTTTCACTCTTACCACCATGTGTTAAATTGTACAAAATCACAAGGGGAGGGGGTTGGGGGGAAGCATGTTTGCTGGACCATTAGGGAAATTAAACTTCAAGCAGCATTGTGCTATTTAAAGTGTGCCCTAAATGCCTCTAATTTAAAATGACTGGTACAAATTTAAGTTTGTATTTGATAATCCTATGCAGCTCCTGTAATACTTGTGAACAGAGCATAACCAGATTTTGTATGTACAATGATGAAATGTTTCAGTGCTTCAATTCAATTACTACAGCACTTAAAATGCTAGATTTTACTTTTTTCCTGTTTAAACACATTTTCAAACATTTTAAAATGTTTTAAAAATACATGCTTCTCAATAAGGATGTATAAACTCTTGACTGAAATATCCATGAAACATCACATTTTCCATTACCTGGAAACGGCTCTTTTGTTGTCTGAAGTGAAGTAGAAACACAGACAAAGTTAATGTTGCCTCATTACTTTGCATAAGTAAATAGGCCTGCCTTAATTTTCATTCTTTGTCTACAGGCATGTAATTAATGAACTCATTGAGACTGAACGAGCATATGTGGAAGAACTTCTCTGTGTTCTTGAGGTAAAGATTAAATTTCACTGCAGCTATTAGTGAATCTATTTTTCTCTTCCATTTCATGTGTGCTCTTATGCTTTCCTTATCACTGCAATGCCTCTGCTTGTCCCAGCAAGCGATGTGATCGTTGCATCTCTCTTCTGTCATCTTTATTTTCAGAGAGGCAGGAACGTGCAATATTTTTCTAGAAATATTCATGCAACTAGGATCTTGTATTGGAAACCACAAATTGGGCAGAAAATAAGATATGCCTAACTATTTAGGTGGAACATAGTGAGGTTTGTAATGATCATTAATTCATGCAAAAGATCATTCCAGAGTCTTGAGTCAATTCCAGGAAGGTCATGTGTCACACAGGAATGTGAATCTGCATCAAGAGAATCTTGTGTCAGAGGAGAAAATTTGTTTCTTGCATCCCTCTTTGCATGTCTTTAATCTTCCAAATGTCTTGGGTACAACTGTGGCAACAGAGTGCCTTGTAATAATAATACCTTCATTTGAAATTGTAAAGGAAACAAAGATGTTCCCTTTGCTCCACAGCTGTGGATGCACAATTGCAGTACTGCTGAGCTCGTTGTAGAACTATGAAGCAGTATTCTGTGTTGTTCCTGAAGTTTGTTAAGTCTTCAGACATGGATGTGTCATTTTGTTGTAGTCCAATTTGACTGTAGAAGATGATGAAGTTGCAGATAATTGAGGATGAATTATTTTAATCAGGATGAACTGGAATTGAGCCAAGCAGGTACTCTTGGTGTCCATGCCAATGTTAAGCTCCTAAATAGGAGCTGTCTGAAGTTATGGACAGGGAGTGATAATTTCTGAGCACATACCTTCAAGTAAGAGTACTGTATGAGAGTTTTGAACTTTGGTCATGCTTTTGCCTAGTTTGTGCTCGGCTTCCCATAGCATTTATGCCCTGGGTCCGGTCCAAGTTTTGATGACAGTAGGATGGTTGCATCCGGCATGTGTTAAGAAACCAAGGCAGGGCTGGAGTGGACTTTAAGGATTACTTTATTCTCAGCTTTTGTATGCAATGCTATCTGTACAGTCATGTTAAAAAAAAAAAAAAAAAAAAAATATATATAATTAAGACTCAAATAGTTGGAGGATTTTTGGTCCTTACTGCTGCTACTGGACGGTTGCTACAGACTTTTTCTATTACTCTTGTTTTGCACAGAGTATAGTGCAACCTTGGTCTTGCTAGGCCAAGCTGTCTTGGTTTTCTGCCAATGTGATAGACTCTCCAGTAGTCTGATTGTGCCAGGCACACTTCTTTGTGGCAGTTTGGGATACATCTCTCAAACTCGGGTGATTGCAACTGCCAACAGTAATTCTGGATCCGATCCTTGCTGAGGTATGGTTCAATGGCAGTCTTCCAGCTTTTGGGTAATTCTAGTTATTAATCCGTAGTCCTGGCTATTCTCCCAATTCCTTTGTTTCTACTATTCTATTAATCTTCCAATTTTTCCTGTAAAAGAACCTGATACTCCTTTGTATGGATGGTGTCTCCTATTACTATGTCACATTTAATTGCAGTGCGTTTTCTCTCTGCCAAGGATTCTAGAAGAAAAAAACAAGGTAGTTTCTATGATTGATTATTGGGGAAACTGCTATAGCTGCTTTTATCCAAGCTTGATAGTTTTCCTTTCATTAATAACCATGGTCATCTCACTTTAGTCTGTGAAATCTAGTAATTTTTATTTGGAAAAAATACTGGTCTAGTCTATTTTTAGGTATTGTATTTGGCTCCTTTTTCCATTTACTTTGATGCTTTTAGAACAGCTTTCAAATGGAAGACTAAGCAAAGCCTTATGTATTCTTAAAGTAAGATTAAATGATCCCTGTGGCTGTATGGAGTAGCTGTGCTTCTCCTTTCTTGAAACACAAGTACTGCATAGGTAGTAAAACATGAAGGGTCTTTATATTAAATTTTTAAAATAAGTACTACATCAGCCTGAAGTGAAAAAAAAATAAATTGTCAAGTGTTTTGTCAATGTATGGATTTCATGCTTTTGTTCTTTCAGAATTCCAAAGTACTGAACTCAGTCAGGTTTTTTGGTTGGTTGTTTTTTTTTTTTTTTTTTCACATCAACTGGGTTAGGTACCCCTTCTTTGTGCCAAGGCTTTGCTGCTACGTTCACCATCATCTTTACTTCAAGTGGAATTTAATCATTCTCTTTGCATATCTCTTCACCTCATCTAAACTACATGGTGGATGCAGTTCTTCTTTCCCTGTTAATTTTTTTAAACTCCGTTTTATGTACATTATTTTTATCTTTTTTTAAGGCTGTACCACTCCCACCCCCCCTACCCTCCTTCAGACTCTGCAATTTCTATCTGGGGAGGAGAGATATGGGAGAAGAACCAATGGTTAGCTATCTATGAGCTCCAGCATCTTTGCCTATACTATTGGGGTTTCTTTGTGGTGTTTGATGGAAAAGCACTCAGATTTTAAAAGGAATGTTTCTGAATTAAAAAAAAAAATTAATCACTGTCCTATCCAAATACTTGAATTCTTCAGGCTAGCTGACTTTACCAGCTTGTTCTCCTACTTTTTGTAGTTTGGACATCACTTGGAAATTGAAGATCTTAGTTATAGGTGTGCTTTTGCTTATCCTATCATTTAATTTGTTGATTTGTTGTAATTCAGTGCATTTTATCATAATCGATGTCATTAATGCAGTGACCATCTTGTCCATGGTAACTCTGTTTAAAAATAAAAAAAAAAAAAGCCACAACCCCACAACAAACAAACAAAACCAACCCACCAAAAACCTGACAGAAAGAAAGTAGGTTGCATCATCTTTCTTCAGCCTGCACACTAAGAAATCTACTCACATTAAGAAATACGCTTACAGTACAGGTGCTAGAGCATTCTTGCAGTTTTTCTGTTTGGTTGGGGGTGTTTTGTTTGGTGTTGGGGGGGGTGTTTGTTGTTGGACTTTTTAGTGTTTTGAGAGATCACGGATTAGTGACCTCAGGATCAGAGAACAGTCCTGGGCTAAAGCCACCTGTGTGTTCTTTTCCTTATCTGTGCCAGACAAACAGACAAGAGAATATGGCCTTACATGAAAAATGGAAGATGTCAGAATCAGAAGTTACGATTTTTGGTGCCAAAGCCAATGAAAATGTCTTAAAGATAGTATTTGCAGCTTAATGGTTCCTATTACCTGCAGCAATGACTACAGTCAGCTTGTTCCCTCATACTAATAGCTAAGACTAGCATGAACGTTTGCATGTGCACTGGAATTGTGGCTTAAAACTCAGATGTGTAAAGTCTTAAGAGAAGAAGAATGAAGTATAACTTGTAAGCAATATGGGAATGCATAGCCTTTGCTTGGTGGTGATTGCAAACTTTGTTTCATCCTTGCTTAACTAAAACTGCAGTAATTTTTCAAGTGTCTTTCTAAAGACTGTAGGTGTGTCTTACTAGACTGATGGACAAGTAGAATTTGTATACTTTTTTCATGATTAATACTGACCTTTTTATTTGCTGTCTGTCAGCCTGCAGGCAGACTGCCTTCTCAGAGAGAGGTAAGTGCTGCAAGTACAGGGACATAATCAGTGTGCCTCTCTCCTGTGTTGCAGGGTTATGCTGCAGAGATGGACAACCCCTTAATGGCTCATCTCATTTCACCAGAACTCCAAAATAAGAAGGATATCTTGTTTGGGAATATGGAAGAAATTTATCACTTTCACAACAGGTGGGGATTTGCATTCAGATATAAAAATAGCATGTGGATGGGATTCTTCACTCTTTCTTTTAATCTGATTTAAATTGCAAAAAGATCCTTACTGAGTCCCACTTGACTATCTGGCATGTCAAAATTCATATTGCATAGGAGAGAAGAAGCAAAATATCTATAAAAGATTAGCAAAGCTGTGTGAAACTTTATTCAAATGTTTGCAGTACACAGGTAAAATTTTGAATTGTTGTCCTCTTCCTGAAGAAAGTTATTTGGATCTGGTTACAAGCTAATTAAAGCAAGGTTTGTTTGGTTTGGGTTTCTTTTATTTTTTATGAAATTTGCTATGGAACGTAAATTATTATTCTAAACCACAAATTCTCAACTCTTAGATGCAGTTGAGGCTGGTTAATTTTATACTTGAGTGACCTCTCTGAAGTTTGAATCCTTGCTGCTAGAGAGGTATTTCTTCACAGCATAATATTTAAATTGGTAGAAAAGAAGTATTTTCAAGAGAAGTTAAGCATATTGAAGAGTTGTTTCCTATTCAGGCAAAACTAGACCAGAATTTTTGCCACTGATTTTTTGGAGTGGGGTTTTTTTGGTTTGGGGAGGTGAGGTTTGGTTGGTTTGTTTGTTTGTTTAGTGGGTTTTGGTAGTATTTGGAAGGAAAAACCAAATACTTTAAACTGTAAAAATCCTGCTGCTGAATACATAAGGCAGGGAAACAAAATCCCCCTCCCCTCCCCAATCTTATATTTTATTTCAGTTGTAGCAACACAAGCTAGAAGAAACTGGTCAGAATGTTTGTTTATTTTAATTTGCTATCCCTTTTTAAGTACATGATTTAAAGAGTTTTGTTTAGTTTTGTAGTACAGAATTGCAACTCTGTTTCCAAAAGTTTAGAAAACGAATTGCAAGAATGCGAACATTTAGTACCGCTTTTTAAAATACGTGCTCTAAGAAAATCTTCTTCCTCACAGAATATTCTTGAGAGAACTAGAAAATTATGTAGAATACCCAGAACTAGTAGGACGGTGCTTTCTGGATCAGGTATGTGTCATCTTTTGATGGGATGTTGTTTGTAAGCCCCTCCAAGACTGTAACATATGAGAGTGATTTTCATGTAGTAGTTGCCACCACATCCCCTTTGTTTGTCTTGAACAGGTAACAAGTTGAGAACGTAGATGTTAATTGAGAATTGGGGATATTTTCCACTGTGTGGGGTAATTAATTTTGTTAGAAAGAGCTACTACCTTGTTGAAAGAAAACTGCTTTATTAAAGTGGCAGTTAGGAAAACATGAAGAGGAGTCATGCACTGCATCATTTCACATCACAATAAATGATTGGTTTACTTGGTTAGAATTCTTTACTGGATTTTTTTGTTGTTGTTCTTTTTTCTTTAAAGAGTACACCTCCAAAAATTTAATCCAAAATATTTTTATTAGGAAAATAGAAAGCTGTGACAGAATTAAAGTTTTTAATGAGTCTCATCCCTAGTATACCAAAGGCTAAATAGGAATCTGTTCACGGAAATCAGTCTTCTGTTGTTGCAACCTATTGATGCTCTAAAATTCCCGGGAGAAGCCATGTCTTCCCCTCCTATTTACTGGCTACATCCATGGAGATGCTGTTTTCTAAAACTGAGGGACAGAGGTACTTCTGTGCTTGCTGATTTCCTACCTAGTCTTTCCTTTATATCTACAGTTACTATGACATTTTCAACAGTCTTATTTCCTTTTGCTTTCAACAAGTGCTGAAGTCATGTTATTTAGTTGCTGAAGTTATGGGGTAACAAGCTGCTTGGTCTACCTTAGTGCAACTGCCAGTTGAAAACACATTCATAAAATGAAAATATAGAAAGAAAAAAGGGCGAAGACTTTTTAAAAAGTTGCACAGAGGGAGTCATGGTTGGGCATTCATAGAAGTATTTTTCATATTATAATAGAAACATATTTGTAAATGTATTTTATGCTGCTTAAGGTGCTTAACATTCAACTGGAGCAAAAATTGACAGGAGCATTTTATTCTGATGTTCCAAGTAAAAAATTTGTAGCCATTACAAAATAAATTATTTTGAATAATTGGGTTTTGCTTAGGATGCCTCAAGGAATTGCATTTTTGTTGTTGTTTTTGTTTTTTCTTAGCCTTACTGATTATGGAAAAAAAAAAATCTCATGAACTTTGTCCACAAGAATTTATTAACTTTTTGCTTGTCTCTGCAATCTCAGATGGAAGATTTCCAGATTTATGAAAAATACTGTCAAAATAAACCTCGATCTGAAAGTTTGTGGAGGCAGTTTTCAGATTCTGTATTCTTTCAGGTATGCTTTCTTGAGATTGAAAATACTTGGGGGGGGGGGGGATTGTTTGATTCGGTTGGGTTTTTTTTAAACTTCTTCATTTATGTCAAGAACAAGTAACAGAACTACTGATTAGTGTACTGATGAAATCTAACCCTGATTACAGGAATGTCAAAGAAAGCTCGATCACAAGCTCAGTTTGGACTCATACTTGCTGAAACCTGTTCAAAGAATAACCAAATACCAATTATTGCTAAAGGTATGTGTTACTAAACTATAACACTAAGTATGTTTTGTGCATTTGGTTTTTTAAATGCTCCTTCTCTCATCTTGCTGGAGAGAAACCTAAAAGTTACGGGACAGATATACAAATTGAAGCAGAGACAAATCCTAGTGTATCAACTTTCAGCTTGGTTCTTTTCTCTTTCAGCCAAAAAGCTGCTAGTAGACAGGCAGATGTTACACAGAGATACCTTGTGTAACTGCTTTTGTCTATATATCTCTGATGAAGAGAAGAATGAAAAGTTGATTAGGGGAAACAGAAGGACCAAGAAACCTTTGCAACAAAGAAAAGAGAGGATCTGAAGTACTTGTTACTTTCTAGTTCTAGTCACTTCATGCATATTACAGGAATTTGCCTTCCTTGGTTCTAGGAAATGTATTTAACTGAAAGCACTGTATGGTATTGTTAGGAAGGATGCCATTGTGATTCACTTAAACGTGCTATACTAAGAGAGCAAAATGAGATCAATATACTATTATAAATTTTAAAATTAATGTCTAAGTTTTTGCCATGTTTGAACCTGGCTTGTTTTAAGAAACATTTCTCACATAGACACACATTTCAATAATTTTATTTAAAAGTAGTTTAAAAAAATTACCTTGGACCAAATTTACTCTTGAGTTAAAACTGAGTTAAAGTTAACTGCTTTTAAAGAACTAATTACATTAAGCTGGTATGAAGAGAGGAGTATTTGAAAGGTTTTCAATTTAAAGTATCTTTAGTCCTGCAGTCTATGAACTTATTCTCATACTATGAAGTGTGGGGGATTCTACATGAACTCTCAGCTATGTTTATCTGCATTAAACTGGAAGATGCAGCTTCACCAACAAGCCCTTTGGAGAAGGGATGCCTTTTTAAATGTGCAGACAGTACTCAGTGCAGTAAGTTTGAGTCTGTTACTAGTATCCCAGGCCTCACCATAAATCAAATAATAAATGAAATTTGCCTAGGTTTTTACATTTGTTCACTTCTAAAAAGCAATGAGTATAAAAAGTAACAAAATTTTTTGGCTGGTGAGTTGGGGATTTCTTTTTTTAGCAATTGTGATGAAAAGTGTTTGTAAAGTTAGTCTTGTAAAATTCTTAGGTATAGTGCTTATAAGACATTTAGATGAATGAAATATATTTGGCTAATTAGCAGCAAAGATGAGAAGTAAAACTTTAGGGTCTTCTGAATTCCAGACAGTATTTAACCCACTAGATCACATGGTATAAAACTTTACTGGATGACTTTAAAAACTTTAAACATTAATTTAACAGTGTAAATTCCGTGTTCAAATTTAAACGTTCCTAGTTATTGCTGTTTCCAAAGCTAAGTATGTTGTCATTCCCTGCCTGCTCAGGAAATGCTGAAGTACAGTAAGAACTGTGAAGGTGCTGAAGATCTTCAGGAGGCATTAACTTCTATACTGGGTATACTTAAAGCAGTTAATGATTCTATGCACCAGATAGCCATTACAGGCTACGATGTGAGTAACAGTATTTTTACATATTTTTTTAATTCGTTTTCATTTATTTCTTAGATATATGTACAGTATACCCTATACTGTGTACTAATAATGAGAAGAATGTTTTACTAAAAGGTGCCTTTAAACTGAATTGTGTCATGAAAATTGTGGAAATGGATCTCTATATGCTCTTCTGAAGTTTTCCTGTTATGAATAACATATAAATATATATGTTATATATGTTATATATATAAATACCCAAGTTTTCTTTCTTTGATCTACCTGACACTGAGTTAGGACATTAGGACTGAAAATGGTCATGAAGATTCCAGTTTAGGCTACTGCCAAATGGGAGTTGCTACTAAGTTTTTATATCTATGTGTAAAACTACACACAAAACTTCCAGTTAAAAAAAAAAAAACAAAAACCCACCCCAAAAATAACCCCAAAACACAATGTAGGCAGCTTTGGAGTAGTTTGGGGAAAAAAAAAAAAAAAAAAAAAAAAAAACAAAACCAAACAACCAAATATATGCATTGTGCTTCCCCTTCTCTCTATGTGTAGATCTCTGTATCTCTGCTACTGGTACTCTTGGCTGTAAAATCCTGCCTGAACAGTGTTGGGGAGAGAGAAAATTATGTGTAAAAATCCAACACTGACTTTATTTTTATTACATTTCCAAACCCAACATAAACACTGATGTGAGAGATTACTTGGAATGACAGAACTTGTAAAGACCTGTTCAGAGTATGCGTTTCAGTCCAATGTTATGTCTTTGTAGTTATAAATATCGCTTTTTTTGTTCCAGGGAAATCTGAATGAGCTGGGCAAGCTTTTAATGCAGGGATCCTTCAATGTCTGGACTGATCATAAAAAGGGTCACTCAAAGGTTAAAGATTTGGCACGCTTCAAGCCAATGCAGCGACACCTCTTCCTCCACGAGAAAGCAGTGCTGTTCTGTAAAAAGCGAGAAGAAAACGGAGAGGGATATGAGAAAGCACCTTCTTACAGCTACAAACACTCCTTAAATGTAAGATACTGAGCAATCCAGTAAGGTCAAGGTACTGAGGGCTTAGCCTGCAGCAAAACAATATTCCAGTTTTTTTGTCAGCAAAGCTGTGTTATGGTTTTGTATTGAAAACTTCACCCTTTCAGGCAAACCTAACTGGTGCAACAGGTCCATGTCACTGAGAAAATCCAAACCATGCTAGTCTAGCTGAATGGCAGTTGCATTAATCACACAGAAAATGTATTAATGAGTAGAGCAGAGTAGTATAAAATAGATGTGAGATTTGGTGGTCTGGAGTTTGAGAGACATCTTGTGGATCAGTCTCAATTTAATATACCTAAACCTTTCTTCCCTCCGAAGTAGCCAAGCTGACATAAAGCACTAAATCTCTTACATCTAATGTGCAGATCATGTGTTACTAGTTATTCTTTTCCTTGGGAAAGAAGCCAAATGTGGCTTTGCATATCAGAAATAGGGTACCAAATAATACCAGTAGCTGCATGTTTCCATTGTTATCATAACTGCAATGTGGTAGGTGAGCCTCTGTTCTCTTTCCTTCCAGATGGCAGCAGTTGGAATAACAGA
This sequence comes from Vanellus vanellus, assembly GCF_965231255.1. NCBI lineage: Eukaryota > Metazoa > Chordata > Aves > Charadriiformes > Charadriidae > Vanellus > Vanellus vanellus. The sequence goes on along the minus strand of NC_138905.1, from coordinate 154,910,932 downwards.
AAATGTCAAAGGGGATGCAAAAAAATTTGAAATCTGGTATAATGCAAGGGAAGAAGTTTACATCATACAGGTAACTAACATGCCACTTAAAAAAAAAAAAAAAAAAAAAAAAAAAAGAGAGAGAGAGAAAATCTGGGATGGGGCAGGGTCTAACTCTTAAGAACTGTTGTGATTTGGGTTTTTTTTTCCTCTGTGATATCACTAATAGACATTGATGAGGAAATGTAGGAAAAAAAAAAAAAAAAAAACCAAACCAAAAGACACCACATTAATTCATAAGGTAGTTTCTTAAACGATATATTTCAATTGCAGTCTCCTGGGTGAAAGGAAAAAAAAAATCACATTTTACAATATCCATGGGGGATATTGTATACAGCATTACTATTGCTCTCACTGGAGTAGTAGATGGTGTGGGAGCTGGGGTTTGACTGTAGCACATGCACAGCCTCTGCCTCAGTGTATTCCAGTTGTCATGACTCGTTTCCGTTCACTGGACTAGAGGGAACTGTGTCTGTCCCTCTTGAAGGATTCCTCTGAGGCTGTGCTTTGGCATGCAACTCTGTAATAAGCATTCTATGCCTGATGGTTGCTTGTATTTATTTTCGGGTAGGCACCAACCCCTGAAGTTAAAGCTACTTGGGTAAATGAAATAAGAAAAGTGCTGACGAGTCAACTGCAGGCATGCAGAGGTAAAATATTTTGGATATATATATGGGTTTCTTTAATCGCTTTTCTCTTTGAACTTCAAAACCTGACCTCTATATCTTCACTGTGTAGGACTGCAGAAATGAAAAGTTCAAAACACAAATCAGTTTTAATAGTTCATTTTCTTTCCTCCATTACAGAAGCTAGTCAGCACAGGACACTAGAACAAACACAGAGTTTACCTCTACCAGCATCATCTTGTACAAGGTAAGTAACTACGTTGTCAAATCAGCCTGGCTGTCTTGTAAATATACTAATATATCTAGTTTGCAGTTCTTCATTACTCCTATCCCTTAATATTGGCCCTTATTTTTTAGGGATTTTTTAGGTCTCTTTCTAATATAAAGCTGTAAAGCTTGGGGTTTATACATCTATAGAACTGTTAAATTAAGCAGCAGTGGCATAAGCTTTGCCAGTTGATAGAGAACAAACCAGAAAAGTCATTTTCTGCACCAGCTAAAGTCTTGGTGATATTAGGGGTTTGTTGTTTGAACAGCTAATTATATACACCCCAGATACGAGAGTTATGTGGAGCAGCCTTTTCCTTCTTTCTCTGTTCTCTTCCTTCACCTGGATTATTTTTTCCTTCCTTTTCCAATGTCATGTTATCTTCCTCTTTGCCTCTTCCAGGGCATTATCTTTTCTCTGTCCCTTGTTCTTTTCCTCCCATTTCCTTTTTTTTTTTTTTTTTTTTTTTTTAAGTGATGTGTTGATTCCTCCAGTGTCCCAACTTCTGAGTCAAGCTCTTCTATTCCTACTTTTTATCCTTCACCCTACCAAGCTGTATATTCTTCTGCTCCCACCTGCCTTTCTGCCCTTCTCTGACACCTCTTTTTAATCCTCTTCTACTTACTCTTTCTTTTCATTATATGTGTACATGTATATACCCATAAGCCTGTGTGCTCTTATCTTTAGTCATTCCTACATGGTGTGTGCTCGAAAACGTATCAGTAGCTCTCTGCAAGTTTTATGCATCTACTTATCACTCAGGTAGGGTTTCCTAGATGCGTAGTATTGGTGGGACGTCTTTCTCCATTCCATTCCCAATTGGAGGTTTGCTGGGAATCCAGCTGCAAGATCCAACCTATGTTCTTTGTTCATCCCTCATCTGTTCCTGCATTAAGAGCTTCTGAGGGGCAGAGTTTATTACTTTCTTTTTCTTTTTTTTTTTCTTTTTTCCCCTTAGTGTGTTCAGGAGGAAACCATCAGCACAGAATGTGTGCCTGTAGCTGAGAGTAACAGGAAGTTGTCCTGAGCTGTCTTTTCCATAGATCCCACTGCCACAGTACGTGCAGTTGCAGTCAGTTAGGGGAGCCTTTCTCCTCAGTATGTGCTCATGGTCTTTAAATGCACAATCACCAATGATTTTTTCAGACCCAGAAACTATGATCTGGGAAGTAGCTAATAGATGGTTTTCAGCCTGTATATCTGTATGTAAAAGTCAGCCCATGACCCCAGGTTGTCGACCCTTTTCAGACTCAAATTTGCTGGAGATAGATTGATTGTCTTAACTTTCTTCCAATAAACAGTCCTTCACGGAACAACATCAGAAACACCAAAAAAATGGAGGAGAGAAAAGCTGATCTCTCAAGTCTAGAAGGTTATGGAACCACAGTAGCACCAAAGTATCCTGAGAAAGGCAAAGGTGAGTTTATGCATGTCTTGTTATCATTAATTGTGAAGAGCATGCCTGCACTGCAGATGCACAGGCAGATCCACCAGCAGAGTAGCCACAGTAGTGCAGGGAAACGCAGCATTACACCTGAACAAGCAGGCTTTGCCGCTTTCAGCCCTAAGGCAGCCCACCCACAAAGTGCTGCCCATGTTGCACCAGCGTGCTGGTCCCATCTGCCCTTAGCTTGGGGTTTCTGCATTCCACTGTGTGGTGTGGACAGGCCCAAAGCCACCTCGAAGGAAGGGTAGCCAAAAGGAGGTGGGGACTGTGTGTTATGAGGTCTTTGCATAGAGCTGCCCAGCTTCTCAGGGTTCTCTTCCTCTGGATAAGTTTCTCAGCGTTACCTGTTCTGAAGACTTTGGGTTTGGTTTTGTTTTTCCTCTTGAATTTTGGTTCCCATCATGGAGATTATTTACTGAACCAGTGGCAGTACAAGCGCCCGCACAGAGAGAACAACTGACCGCTTGGGTTCTTCTGTTGCACGTGGACTTTCAGTTGTCCTTTCTCATCCTAACTCGCAGATTCCCTGGCAGGGCTGCAAATGATTTTTTGCCTTGATCTTTTCACGGCCTTCTCCCCTTTCTTTCTGTGTCTCTCTCTTCCTTTGTAGATGACACTAGCTCTACCTCAGAATGCTCTGTACTGTCAAAAAAGCGCTTTACGCTGCAGGGCTCTACTAACCTCAAAAGTCAGAAAGGTAATTTTTTTTTTAAAAAGCTAGATTGTTTTCTGTTTAAGGCTGTAATTGAAGCATCACTTTGTATTTGTGTATAGCGTAACAGGTTTTTGGTGTATGCACTAGCTTGTTCTCCTAAGTTCAAGCTAGGTTCCAGAGTCACTGACCCTGACAGGGAGATTTCAAGAGAAACTGGCTCCAGAGTGGGAGGGGGAGATGCAACCGGTGAGAAGTGGAGCTGTTGGAGATGCAAGGGAAGGAGTGCAGTTTCCAATGCCTCCAGTCTCACTACTGAGGCCAAGAACAGAGTTTATAGTGCCCCATTCTTGTAGGGAAACTAGAGGAATTAACTTGTCTTCAGATCAGACACCTGGCCTGCTTCTAGCTTCAGTGGATCTGCCCCAAATGCACCTGTACTTGGCAAAAAGGAATCAAGGTTTTGCTAGAGTATTTCTATCCTTTCTCCCAAAGCATGACTATAGCAGAATGTGTATGACGGTGTTGTTTTGCTGGATACCAAAATAAATAAGAATTTCTCTATGCTTCCAGAAATGGTCTTTTTTTGTAAAACAGGCAATAGGAGTCTGAGACCTTTCTTGCTTCCTCCTGCCAAGTAATCGCACTGGTACATTCACTTCTTGCTTTGAACAGCTGTCTTTGAACGGCCTGAATTGCATTAAGATGATGGCACTTGTTCAAGAGCATGATTTTTATTTTTTTTTATTTTTCCAAGCATCTTTTCAGAATGCCTTTTAAGACCTGATTACCTTTGAGTTCTTTCTGGAGAGACTCTAGGGTTGTGTATCAAATGCTAATGAGGTGAGCACTAATATCCCATGCTTGCCTTGACAGAAACTCCATCTCCTTCTGCTAAAAGCCAGACATTGCCAATGATCCTTCTTACAGGACCAGGTATTGCTGTAGCACTAGATTTATATAAAAATGATCGCTTAATTTGGTAATGTTTGTCTAAAATTGAAATTAAATGTATTCAGTTGATGTCTAGTTCATTTAGAAAAGTTTTAAATATACTTTCACCTATTACAGTAAAATAAATTTGTCAATTTATTTTCAAATAACTACATGTAAATAATTAAGTCCTCCTGCTGTAATTGACCAATGACAGCTAAAATTAGTGTGATTACAGAAATCCTCTTGTTTTCCAGTGTAAACTCAAAGGTATTTAGCATGCAATCCACCTATTCTCTTTTTTCCAGTTCTTCAATATCTCTCTTCTGTGTTTTTTGCCTATTCATCCTCCTGCAGCTTCTCCTACCAGTCCTGACAAAAAAGCTAAACGACATGAAGTAGTGAGTGACCCAACTCCTTTTGGTTTAAGAGGTATAGTGATACCACATCTTGTACTCCACACATATCCACACATCCCTCGTGTAATATGTTATAACAGAGCACTGGGGATACCTATATGATGCTGTTGCATGCAGCAGTATTGGTATCAGCTGAGTTTTTTCAAGTAGGTCTGTCAGCTCCTGTGTGTGCTGGTTTTGATAGCACGACTGGTTGAAGTTTTACCTTGGCATCAAATACAGTAGCGTCCGGCTAACTAGTTTTTTAGAAGAGAGCAGTGGAAAAGGGATCTTCTGCTAAAGAAATACCCAGAAGCTGGGTGTTTAGTGAAATTACAACGGCATCCAGTTGCTATGAGGCATGTGGTTTTCCAGGAAGCGTCCGCCTGTCACTGTGCCCCTTGTAGAGAGGGTTTAATTTTTTAAAGAGGAAAAAAAAAATAATCCAAAACTCAGGTACTCTAGTCAGAATGGGGATCATCAATGTCATGTGGAATTTCTATTTTAGATCTGCCTTCATTACTGCAGTCACAATCCTGTTGCATCTTTCTTTGGGTGATAGTAGGCAATTTTTACTACCCTGTGAACCCCAGATGATTTAACTGAGCCTCCTGTCCTCCCAACCCACAGCTAAGCAAAGAATAGAAAAGCATTTCAGTTAAATGACCCTTTTCTAACCAGCAAGGCTGTTGGTGAAGGCTCGAGTACAAATCCCTAGGCCTAATTAGAGAGTACAAGGAAAGCAGTCCCTCTCTTTGTGACTGCCTTTCCACCACCATCTCTTTTAGAAAATATTATTCTGAAGATGAAGCTGTCTCAAGCCTGACCATCATCCTCCTCTCCAGGTTTCCACAGCCTTTGTCTCGCTCGTGGAAACGATGCAGGTTCAGCTGCTGTGCTGGGGAAACTATGCAACACCATTCACCTTGTCTGAGCAGCAGGGAATGTAATCCCAGGCCACATGAATGCCATACCTCCCCAAGCATGGATATGGGAGTTACAAGGCTAATTTTCTGCAAACCTCTGAGATCTCCAGGTATCACAGAAATCCTGAGGGTCTGAAAATGCTATCAGAAAACAAAGAGTGTTTTGTGGCCTTTTCTATGGATGCTGGAATTTGATGGCAATTTTGGTGCCTGTAGCTAGCTAATATGAATATGACCATAGTGACCGCTTCCCTTCCCTGCCCAGGAGGAGCTGGGGTTTTACATGGACTTATATATGAAAGGAAAGGCTGATAAACAAGATCTGTGACCCAAAATGTTCCAGATGAGCAGGCCAGTGAGTATGATGCCACAGGCAGAGCAATTACAGTGATTTCACTTTCTTTTTCTTTTGTGCAACTCACGGGTTCTGTTTCTAATGAGAGCTTGGAACAATTAGGAGAAACCAAGTTGTCTTTTGTTGCATTGTTCTTAACTTGGAAATAATGGAAAGAGTTTCATGTGTGTCCCACGAGCCAACTATAAGGTGTGAGCTTCCAAGGAAATTTGCATGGAATACAGCAAGAATTTATTGCTTAGTTTTTTCACAGATGGAAGGTCATTCTTAACCCTGGACAGGGCCAAATGGGTCAGTACTTCTAACCTTGTGCAGGTCATCCAGCAGCGCAGGCGAGGTAAAAGTCCCACTCCGTTTGGTGTGCTCTGGGTGTGATTTCTTTCTGATTCTTAGGTGGCTCTGGCTTTACTCTGACAATGCTCAGGTTTTTTCCTAACGCACTGGTATGACCAGTCGTGTGACAAATGCCTCGGAAGCAGTGAAGAGCAAAAATGCTGGTGCTTTCTCAAATTAACTAATAGTTACATAAAAGTTGGGAGGTTTGTTCTTCCTTTCTTTCTTTTCATTGCATTTTATTGTTGTTACCCTTTGGCTTGAACCAAAATCTTACTTACAAATATTTATTTGTCTTTTATTATGACATTTTCTTCATTATAAGCTCAACGGGTTTATTACCAGCTACTAACCTCAGTGAAAAGCATCACACTAGTAAAACTTACTGTAGTTTTATTTGGAAAAGGCTTTTGTATGCTCTGGATGTGATTCAGCCTTGTAAGTAAATGAAGTGCTTCACCCTGAGAGAGAAAAAGGAACACTGGGCAATAAATGACAGGCAGGAGATTGTTCTTGTGGTGCTTGATGCAGTGATTTAACACCAAGATAATTCAGCCTGATTAAGTAATCCTTGTGCCCAAATACCCTTAAATAATAAGCTGCCTCATCAGGTGAAGTACAGAGTGCCTGTAGCTTGTGTTGAATTTCTTGGCAGCTCTAAGTGCTTAATAGTTTGAACAAAGCTACGTGCATCCATTCCTTGTTCCAGCAGGCTGGTTAGGTTGCTTTGCGTGACAACCCCCTGTGTTCATCCTCTTCTCATAGAGTGCACGCTCCTGTCTTCGGCCTCCTCCCAAGGAAGAGTATCTATCCATTGTTCATCTTTGTGTAAGGGAGAAATAGCTTCTTTTTAGTTGGGAATTTGCATTCTTTCTATCTGTTTCCCTCTGTATAAATCCAAAGAGCCAAATTCACGGCTGTGCATTGTCACAACTCGACTTACTCTGATGGAAACGGGCCAACTTTTGCCAGCTGTGAATTTCACCCAGTGCCTGTAATAACTTCCCCGTGTATGGTTTTCCTCCTATTTATGTTGATCACTTAAGAGCTTTTCAGTGGGAAGACCAATTCTCCCAGTAAGTGGCTCACTGCTGCAAAGTTAACCGGCGGCTGTTTGTTCCCCAAGGTTGGGCTAAAACATCTCATTCTCTTGATGCATCTGAAGAAAATGATGGCTGGTCTAGTGCTGAAGATCCGCTGAATTCATCGGATGCAGAGGAAGAAGGAGGAGGAGGAGCAGGAAGCGAGATGAAGCTGGTAACCAGAAATGTCGTCTTATTAAGCAAATGTTACTGACACATTGTGTGTGGCTGTATATAGGAATACCTTTGAAGCTTGCAGTAAGGATTGTGTCTGCCTTGAAATCCTCAGCTGGGCAAAATCCCCAGGGGAATGGAATATATCCCCTTCTTTTACATCAGCCCTGTGTTTGCACCTGGGGAAGGTCCATCTGTATCTTTATGTACCCGCAGACTAGTGAGACTATGACTGCTTATGCCATAGTACAGCAGTCACGCAATGACATGCTCAGCTACCATGTCAACAGGCTTCCATGCGTACATTGTGTCACTAGTTTGCCAGATTGTTTTTTTCGTTTTCTTTTTCCTTTTCTTTTTTTTTTTTGGTAGAGATTTGAATTAATTGTGGTAATGGAAACGTTTCACTGAATGTTTTTCAGGGTGTGAGAATTCATGTACTGAATTTGCATATAATCGAACAGCAAAGTTTTACTGCCTCTCAGTATGTATATTTACACTGTCTTCAGCATTTATGTGCATGACAAAGAAGGGGAAAGTACTATAATTTCATAACAAAAGCTGCAACATACCTTAAATTACTCAATAGAAATAATTTGTTTATGTTTTTCCTCTGTGTGCATTTAGACTCCTGGTAAATATACAGTTGTGACTGATTATGAGAAAGGAGTTTCTGAAGAATTTACAGTGAAAAGTGGAGATCTAGTTCAACTGATTCGTGAAGGGGAGGATGGACTTTGGTACGCAGATCTGTGTTTGGAAATTTTTATACGCAGAACTGTGTTTGAAAGGCAGATGTTTAGGGCAAAACTTTCAAAGGCATCAAATGAAGCAATCTGACTTTTTATTGTTTATATCTTTTTAGGTATGTAAAGAACCTGAGCACTGGTAGAGAAGGTTGGATCCCAGCAAACAATCTGCTGATGCTCATAGGCAATTCAAAATCGGCTCAATCTTTAAGCAGCTCTGGTAGGCTATTTATTTTAACTTATATGATTGTCTCTCTGAAGATTCCTATTATGAAAGTAAGTTGTGAAAACCAACAGCTATCTCATATTTTCTTGTGGGTTTTTTTTCTTTCCTTCCCCTTTCCCAGAATCAGGCACTGCCTCCAGCACTTTGAGCACATCATCAAGTTGCAGCGATAGCTGCAATGCCAGCAGCACCAGCTTCTCAGACATTAAGGGCTAATGTTAAATTTTCACCCCACCTCCATGGAAGGTAAATCCGGAGTTTGTCATTTTGTGCAGAGTTCCGGATGTTGGACTCAAACAGAGAACCACCAGTTCTGCGTTGCCACCTTTGAGTATTTCCACTGGTGATTTTTACAGGTTGTCCCAGAGGATCCCAATGAAAAGTGTATGGAATGTGAAGTTGTAAATAAAAGTTACGATTTGAAATAGGGTCTTGCAGAGGTTTCTGCTCTGAAGTCTGAAGCTGCAGACCTGTTTGCATAAAACACATTTTCTCCTTGATATACAATCTGGTTTCTGCAGAACTGTATTGTTTTGTAACAGCCAAGATCCAAATGTGAGCAAACAAAATGTGTTCAGTGCTAAATCCTTATTGTAAACTAATAACACAGCAATCACTGTACAGGGTAGGTATGAAGAAAATAAATCCGAGTTTACAATTTCTCCTTCCAAAAAAACCCTTTCTCCAAGGACGTACCTCTGTCAATGCAGTGAATGAGGACTCTTAGAGCAACCAGGAAGGAGGTTTGGTCTGGCTTTTCTCTTCTCTTGGGTCTTCAGGATATTTTTATGCTCCCTAGAGACTGGGATGCAGACATGACCAATTCACTGACCACAACAGCATCAAAAGAAACCGTTATTTTATCCTTTCCAACCTTTTAGTGATGTGTGCAATGGAATAGCTCTTTTCTGAGGTATTTTGGCCTCACAACCAAGTTCTTTACCAAGATCACTGTGTTTACATAGCCTTGGCAATTTAGTAGTATCTTTTTCCTTACACAGGTGCACAATGAAACACAGATGTTCTTATTCACTAAATGATTTCTTAATAAATAGTAATTGCATTGTTACCTTCAGCTCTCACAATCAACGTGCAGTTACAGGCAGAGGAAACTATTGTAGCTGCACTATAGGTCAGGAGCCTTCCTTCAGACAAACCGATGAGGGCTAGAAACCAGACGTGGTTTTAATCAATAGTATTTTGTTGCAGATTTATTCAAAGAGAAAAACACGACATAATTTTTCTATGAAAGTGGAGCACTGGAGGAAAAATAATCTTTATTAGCATAAATCTGCCTCTTCTCTACAGACAAGTGTTTTAAATTCTTTTTAAAGGAAGGGTAATGCTAAACTTGCAAATTTTCAAGGTGTGATGTAAGCCAATGTTGTAAATTTTCAACTTGTCAGGTGTTCTTTGCACTCCATCCTTACAAACAGTCCAGAACTGTGTGCATGTATGGAATATTGTATTCATTCCTTTCCATTTCTCAAATATTTTTACTTATATGAAAATAGGTTTTTAACTGATTCATGTATCATATTACTTAAAAAATAATGTGGACGTTAAGAGCGCAATTTTTCAGAAGCAATGGGAACTGCTGTTAATCATCAGACCCTCTGATGGCTGGGCCCTGAACTCTTATCTTTATGCCAGAATTTTAGAGGCTGCAGCTTAGGGAATGTAAAGGACAAATACTCTAAAGAATGAACTTACTCCTGAGTTGCAAAAGCAACCCCACCCCAGACGCAATCAAAATGCAGCTGACCATGGTCAGTACAAACTGAAACATATATATACACACACATATTTATGTACATATATATGTGCATGTATGTGCTTGTGTGTATATATATGTGTGTGTAGATATGTATATGTGTGTAGATATAATGTATCAATGTAAAAGATGTATTTATAGTCTTCATGCTGCTGAATGTGTCACTTTACAATTCATAAATACTTAGGTTTCTTGCAATATTGCAATATAAAGGCTGATCAGGGTTTTACTTCAGGCATCTTTTCCAATGCAGAAATCCTCTGATCTTTTTTTAATTATCCCATATAATACTAGGCTGACCGGGAATATTTAGTCTGATATTTAACAATGGAATGGCACCATGAGATTCAACTTATCTTCATCTATGTAAGTTATTTTGTAAATTATCTGTAACATAATTTACTTCTATATTGCTGTCATTGCTAAGATGAGACTGTCCTTTCGTTTCTCAGCCTCTTTTGTGTTATTTCAATGTCTTTTTCCACATCATTGCACTTTAATACAACCGATTTCACCATTTCGTTTTTTACTCCTGTTGTGAATTAGAAGTTCAAAGTCAGAGGTCTCTATTGTAATTAATTTGAATAAATTTCAGCACTTCTTGCTGAATGCCTTTATGTAGACATGCTCTGTGTTTTATTTTGTCTCACGGTCTTAAAAGCTTCTTATGGCTATCCTATAAAAACAGAGATGGGCTTAAGGATTTGGAACAGAAAACCAGATCTGTCTAGCTGTTGCTTGTTAGGTCTGTGCGTTCAAATCCTTTGCCTACTCATTCTGGACCATCTCAGAAAAACACCATTTTACACTTGTGAACCTGTCTCACTTACCTGGCACTGGGGAATTAAAGCATGTCTGCAGGCTGAGGATAAAAAATGAAAGCCAGTGCCAGGGGATCAGACTTATTCCCTTTCTCCCACACCCTCTTTTCTGAAAGATGGCGCATTGCTGTTGGGTTTTCCTAAGACAGCTGTGTATCCCGTGGTTCCCCTCCTCCTGTACATGCGCTCCTCTTGTGCTGCTAAGACCACAGGATCAAGTTGGAAGTCCATGTCTGGCAACGGCTGTGGCTGAGTGGGAAACAAGAAACCACATTCTCACTTGCAGCATCTGAAGAGGAACATGTTTGCATGTTCACTGATTAATGGCTTTAAGGACCATCACGCCATGGTAGGAGGTGAATTGCACACTAAACTGAAGTGATTTGGTCTGAGTTGGTGGCCATGTGCAATTACACAATCCAGTTAAGCTGTTATTGGGATTTGATTGCTTTTTATTTACTCTTGTTCTTGATATCGTAATACCTACCTGTGTAGTAGCTCTTCCTACTCTTCTGAGCAAAAGGAGGTCCAGCCTTTCTAAGCACAACCACATCATACTTGCAAAAGAATGAAAGAATTCCAGCCCAGATTTACCATAGTGGGAAGTAAGGAGTTTTCTATATAAAAGCCTAATAATGATTGATTTATTTTTAATTGTAATGAAGTTTATTTCCTATTGCAAACGTTGTGGACGCATCTTGGATTTCTTATATGCTAAATAACTGGCTCAAAGTTGGAGCACAGTCTTTCCTAGATACAGAGGCTGTTTGCTAGTTGGAATTCAAAACCCTTTCTCCATTCTGCACAGAAGTTGTCAGCAAAACTGAGGACTTTGGACCATTTACATCAGTTCTCTCAAAATGACCAGGATGCCCATTCGCCTTCTGTATCATACATCAGATGGTTACTATGAACTGCACTGTAAAGTTTTGAGTGTCCATACAAGTCCCCAGAATTAGTGGCCTCCCTGGATTTGTGTGGGTGTCAGATCAGTTTTGTACGAGAGAGCTACCCAGATTCAACTCCCTTTACTTAGGATGTAGGAATAGAAAAGCCAGATTCTGTTGTCCCTTAAGATTTGGTGTAAACTGTGTCTAGATACTGTATTATCAAAATAAGATGTTTAGATGTTGAAATATGTTCTCTGGGCTTTCATTTGAAAGGAGATGAACAGATAATATGTAAGCTGTGATGGACACATTAGCAATAAATACTGTTCATTTTAACAGTTGTTAAGGAAGATAAAGATGAGATATTCGGAGATTCCTAAGCAACTGGAAAGAAATGAATGGCCATGTAAAGACTCTAAGAGGGCAAGGTAGTTTTCTGACCTTTAATAGCAAAGCACTTGATAAATAGCTCCTCCTGCCCTTACAAACACCCTGACAGAGGAAGGCCAGCTGTGGCAGGAGGACAACCCAAGGCCTTTGGCAAAGGTATTAGATGTGCTCCACTTACTTTGTTCCAGGCAACTTCCAGAAACCCTCTTTAAATGCTGTCCCATTTATTTATAAAATTTCCCCTTCTTCACTTAATACATGCAGTAAAGAAATTTAAAGCCTTGTGCAACTTGGAGCTTGTCACTTTTGCAGTCCTTATGCAGGATGCTGTGCAGTAACACGCTCAAATAGCAACATGGGGACCAAAGCCCCTGTTCTCCTTAGCTGGTGAGCTGTTGCTTGAAAGGCAGCAGGAGGTGCTTCTGAGATAGAGCTCAGGCAGAGGGATGCCAGTTCCCTCACCAGCAAGATTTTATTGGATTTCTACTGGGTTTTTTTTTTTACTCTTTTTCCACATATTTCCAAGCTGCTGCACCTCAAGCTGGCATGTTCAGCTGTAGCACAATGGTCAGTCAGAGATCAGAAGGTTGAAAAGGGAGAGCACAGAGCAGGTGCATCATTTTGTGAGGTGAGCACATGGGGCACAAAGATGTTTTAACTTGAAAAAAAATGCTGCATGTCCTATGTCAAAGTAGCTGCTGCACGGGGCCGCTGCCAGTCCAGCAGCACGTTCCCCTCCTGCCTCCCAAATCCTGCACCATTACACCTGTGTTTCCTCCAGCTCCAAGGAGCAACTCGGTTATCAGCCCCCTTCTCCAGGCAGTTTTTGGCTGGATCAGCTCCCAGAGCAGGTGCACCGTTCCCCTCCCTTGCTCCTGTGGCTGCAGCCTCTGCAATGTCAGCGTGGTTCCCACCAGGGACAAACTCCAAAGGCAGCAGGGCAGGGGCACAGGGTGCTCAGGGTGGGGAGGCGCTGGAGGGCTCTGCTGGCATGTGGATAAGGCCAGTACAGCTCGTTTGGCATCTATTCCTTCCCTTGGCTGCTCACGTGCTGTTGTACATGGTTAGCTGAAAAGATCTTGTCATATGTAAATAAGTACACACACCCCCTGTCAGTGGGCTCCAAGTGTTTTGCTTGGGCCAAAGGGTGTTCACAGTGAAGCATCCTCACCCAAAGCTCAAGCCTTTTCTTGAAAAATCTGGGAGCAGTGTTACATCTAGACAAAGCCTTGAGAGAAGAGGGGAAGGAAAAAAAAAAAGCAGCATGGTGTACACAAAAAGCAGGCTGGAAGACAAGGTGGCAATGCTTCCTCATCCAACCTAGCAGTGCAGCAAGAAGATGAGTCCCTCAGACCTTCACAAGGAGAGGCCAAGTTGTGGCTGGGGCAAAGGCAAACCACGAGGAGCTCTGCCAGCTCCTCCGCAGCTCTGACCCTGCAGAGGGAGGCCAAAGTCACCCACAACATTAAGTCCCTATAGCAGTAAGAGAAGAAGAGATGATGTACTAAAATATACTTACTGGGCATCTTTGCACCTCTCCTAAGTACTGCGGTGGCCACCACCGCCTGTACCAGCAGCAGCCTAAAGATGGTGGTAGAAAATCAAGGATCAAGTTTTGCACTTTTAGTCTGAAAGTTTTTTACTCCGATTAGCCAGTTTGGTGCTGAAATACTCTCTTTGACAAATCGATTGAAGTGAGTCCATTTAATCACCTTTCAGGTTTTTATATTTATTCATTCCACATCAACTGACAAGACATCATGGTCCTCAGCTGCATTTAAAGGATTATGGACTTACTGGTGAGTGGTGCTGCAGCTGTGGTGGTCAGGGGGGACAGTCAAAGAAGGTCTGTAGTCGAGTTAATATCTCTCATTACCAACTAAGATAGCTGACTTTAAACTAGGTTTGAAGGGGGATGGGGATGAAACCAGGATTACAAAAGTGGTGCCTGGGAGAAGCGTACCAGTGCTTCTGGGTAAAAGTGTTAGCAAGGTCTTGCAGCCTGTCCCAGTGATGGTGGGGGATGGTGAATTGTGTGGCAGCAAAGACATGAGGGGTAGTGATAATTTGGTAACTACAGTAGTGTCCGAGCATGACCAGGTGTGAATTAGGGCTTGTCCCCCCAGGAAAGTGGCAGGACAATTAGCCCAGCTGAAGTGCATCTATACTAATGCACGCAGCATGGGAAATAAACAGGAGGAGCTGGAGGCCATTGTACAGCAAGGAAACTATGATATAGTCGCCATCACAGAAACGTGGTGGGAGGATACACACAAGTGGAGTGCTGTAACAATGGCTACCAACTTTTCAGAAGGGATAGGCGAGGAAGGAGAGGTGGTGGGGAGGCCCTCTATGTTAGGGGCAGTTTTGAATGTCTGGAACTTAACAGTGTGGATGACAGTGTTGAGTGTGTATGGATAAGAATTAAGGGGAAGGCCAATAAGGCAGACATCATGATGGGAGTTTGTTATAGACCTCCCAATCAGGATGTAGAAAATGATGAAGTATTCTATAAGCAGCTGGCAGAGGTCTCACAATCATCTGCCCTTGTTCTTGTGGGGGACTTCAACTTCCCAGATGTCTGCTGGAAATACTACACAGCAGAGAGGGAACAGTCATGGAGGTTCCTGGAGTGTGTGGAAGACAACTTCCTAACACAGCTGGTGAAGGAACCAACTAGGGGTAGTGCCCTACTGGACCTACTGTTTGTTAACAGAGAAGGTCTTGTGGGGGATGTAAAGGTTGGAGGTTGCTTTGGGCAGAGTGATCATGAAATGATAGAATTTTCAATTCTTGATCACGTAAGGCGGGGAGCCAGCAGAACTGCCACCTTGGACTTCCGAAGGGCAGACTTTAGCCTGTTTAGGAGCATGGTTGAGAGTGTCCCTTGGGAGGCAGTTTTGAAGAGCAAAGGTGCCCAGGAAGGCTGGGCATACTTCAAGCAGGTGCTCTTAAAAGCACAGGAGAAGGCCATCCCCATGTCTCGAAAAACGAGCAGACGGGGAAGACCAGCCTGGCTAAATAGAGAACTTTGGCTGGACCTCAGGAAAAAAAGGAAAGTTTACATTCTCTGGAAAAGGGGGTTGGCAACTTATGAGGACTATCAAGATATAACAAAGCTATGTAGGGGGAAAATGAGAAGGGTCAAAGCTCAATCAGAACTCAGCTTGGCCACTGCAGTTAAAGACAATAAGAAGAGATTCTTTGAGTATATCAATAGAAAAAGGAAGACTAGGGAAAATGTAGGCCCACTGGTGAATGAGATGGGTGCCCCAGTGGCGGAAGACACAGAGAAGGCAGAGTTACTGAATGCCTTCTTTTCTTCGGTCTTGACTGCTAAAGCTGTCCCTCACAAATCCCATACTCTGAAGGCAAAGGGGGAAGGTCTGGAGAGAGGAAGATTTTCCCTCAGTTGAGGAGGACCGTGTCAGAGACCACTTGGCCAAGCTGGACATTCACAAGTCCATGGGCCCTGATGGCATGCATCCGCGAGTGCTGAGAGAGCTGGCGGATGTTATTGCTAGACCACTCTCCATCGTCTTTGAACAGTCATGGAGAACAGGAGAGGTGCCTGAGGACTGGAGGAAGGCTGACATCACTCCAATCTTCAAAAAAGGCAGGAAGGAGGACCCAGGGAACTACAGACCAGTTAGTCTCACCTCTGTCCCTGGAAGCGACTCATTCTGGATGTCATCTCCAAACACATTGAGGAAGTTATTGTAAGTGGTAACATGGATTTACCAAGGGTAAATCATGCTTGACCAATCTGATAGCTTTCTATGATGTTATAACTGGTTGGCTGGATGAGGGGAGAGTCGTAGATGTCATCTACCTTGACTTTAGCAAGGCTTTTGACACTGTCTCCCATAACATCCTCATTAGGAAGCTGAGGAAGTATGGGCTAGATGAGGTGACAGCGAGGTGGATTGAGAGTTGTCTGCGGGACAGAACTCAGAGGGTTGTGATCAGCGGCACAGAGTCTAGTTGGAGGCCTGTAACCAGTGGTGTCCCCCAGGGGTCAATACTTGGTCCAATTTTGTTTAATATATTCATTAATGACCTGGATGAGGGGACAGAGTGTATCCTCAGCAAGTTTGCTGATGATACCAAACTGGGTGGGGTGGCTGACACCCCAGAGGGCCGTGCTGCCATCCAGCGTGACCTGGACAGGCTGGAGAGCTGGGCAGAGAAGAACCTAATGAGGTTCAACAAAAGCAAGTGCAAGGTCCTGCACCTGGGGAGGAAGAATGCTAGGCACCAGTACAGGTTAGGGGCGGACCTGCTGGGAAGTAGCTCTGAGGAGAAGGATCTGGGAGTCGTGGTAGACAGTAAATTATCCATGACCCAGCAATGTGCCCTTGTTGCCAAAAAGACCAATGGAATCCTGGGCTGCATAGGGAAGAGTGTGGCCAGTAGGTCGAGGGAGGTCATTCTCCCCCTCTACTCTGCACTGGTGAGGCCACAACTGGAATACTGTGTCCAGTTTTGGGCTCCCCAGTTCAAGAGGGACAGGGAACTGCTGGAGCGAGTCCAGCGAAGGGCAACTAAGATGATTGAGGGCTTGGAGCATCTGCCTTATGAGGAAAGGCTGACAGAGCTGGGACTCTTTAGCCTGGAGAAGGCTGAGGGGAGACCTTATTATGGCATAAAGTATCTAAAGGGTGGGTTGAAGGAGGATGGAGCCGGGCTCTTTTCAATGGTAACAGGACGAGGGGCAATGGGCACAAGTTAGAACATAGGAAGTTCCGTTCAAATACATGGAAAAACTTCTTTACGGTGAGGGTGACAGAGCACTGGAACAGGCTGCCCAGGGAGGTTGTGGAGTCCCCTTCCCTGGAGATTTTCAAGACCCGCCTGGATGCAGTCCTGAGTAATGTGCTCTGGGCAATCCTGCTTTAGCAGGGGAGTTGGACTAGGTGATCTCTAGAGGTCCCTTCCAACTCTGAAAACTCCGTGATTCCGTGACATTAAACAAACTTCGGGGCATACTGCATTTATTGTAAATTTATTTTATACTGCCTTTTCTATGTCTTTCGCTTCCTTTCTTATCTAGGTATCTTCAGGCATCCTTCTCAGGCAGCAAAAGAAGAGAAAGAAATAACCCACATCAAGATTAAAAAATAAAATAAAATGTTAAGCACTTATATTCAGAGATGGTAAAAAAAAATCACCAAAAATATTATCTCCCCATCTTCTGCTTCCTCTTTATGAGAATAATTGCTGTATGGGGATACAGAACTCAGTCAAGCAGGCAAGTGATTTTCTCCTGGAAAGAAATAGTTCTCTTTCGAGGTCTAAAATCCAAATAATTTGCTTTAAAGCTAAGCAGCGTGATATTCATATATTTATAGATTAGTACAACAGAAACAGGAAATTATTAACTTTATCACAGACTTGGCTTGCTTTTAATTAGTCTGATAAATGAATGATGGCAAGTTACTATTGTTATTGGAGATTTAAATTGAATTTTCCATGAATTTATGAGGCAGCTTGTTCCTAAACCTTTCTTACCCAGACACAGTCTTGTCAGCTCGCTCAAATGATCTCTTACGGCCTCTTTGAAATAGAAATCATTGATTTATTTTTTTTTAATTGTTCCTGAGTGCTGACTAGAAAACTCATGTTTAAATGACAAGTGACCTGCTGGATCAGATCAAGTCGCACAGTTCCCAATAGTTCCCATATCTGTCTTCTTTTCAACCCAAAATATGAATCTAAAACCAGCAAAATTGTAAGAGTCTTTCTTTGAAAAATGTCAGTAGGAAACAAAGCAAAAATAAAGAATAGTATGTTCTGAGACATCAGTTCATCATGTCTTCCAGGCTAATGTTTATGCTTTAGATTTTTTTTTATTTCACATTGTTAACATTTTTCATGTTTGTTTTTTTTTAACGTGGGGTGGGGTTTTTTGAAAATAAGGCAACTTTGGCACATCCAAAGCATACACTAAAAAATAAATCATATTTTCTGAACAGCTGTCTCCAAACTTATTCTAGGAGCACCCGTGAGCAGCAGGGGTGCATGTTTGCATTAGTACTTATTCACTTTTAATTGAATGGCAGATTATTTTTCTTGGAATTGCTCAGAAAACATAAGCCAGGGCTGAAGCCTGCACTGGCAAGGAAATTTATAGAGCAGAATACCAGGGCAATTCTCATGAACTGCAGCAAGACCGCACAAGAAGAAAAACGAAGTAAGACTTAGGGGTCTTCTGGGGAAGAAAAGCTAACGAACTGATGTTTGCTCCTCCGGCTGGGGTCAAAGTGCAGAAGGGGAGCTCTGCTTTAAAAACACAGCTCTTGAACCAAAGAACTGGCCTGGCTGAAGTTAGTAGGAAACAGCTTTGAGATGAGATCTGTGAAGACGAAATTCATGAGCGACGAGGTGTAATGAAGTCCTGGGACTGCTGAATCCCCAGGTGACCCTCCTCATGGGCATGACCATCCCTGTCATCCCTGATGAAACCTAATCGCATGAATTTTTCTTGGAAGAAGGTCTGTCCCTGTATGAACTGACTGTTGTTCCCACCACTTGGTCTTCTCCCTGGGCTCTAAAAATAATAACTGAGTGCTTGGCTGTATTCCCAAGCAATAAAAGCAAAATCTTTCATGCTTAAGGGATGCCAACAGAGGAAGGAAGAAAGAAGGAAAATACTGCATCAGTCCTAAAGGACATACAGGGTCTGCAAACTAGATGAGAAAGCCATGGAGTGCCGTGGCACAGAGGTGCTGTGATGCTGCTGTGGAGTGGCAGCCACCCCACCGTCCCTGGCAGGGAGATACCCAGCCTAAGCTGAGGGGGGGCGATAGGTGCAGAGCCAGGCTGGCCTCAGGTGTGGGAGGCGCAGCCTCCTGCTCTCATCTGCCTGACTCATTCAAATAGACGGGGATAGATCTTTCCTGGAGGAGATGAGAGAAAGACTAGTTTCGAGCAGCTCCAACAAGCTTAGCTTTGGTCTTGCTAAACTGAACAGGCCCTTGCTATTTTCAACTCAGGCAAGCAAACAAGGAATGAGGATCATGTTGGCAGGCTATGAGATGTTGAGAAGGTTCCCAAAAAGCAGCGATGGTCACGGCGTGGGCTGCTGTAACTCCTTCTGTATTCCTGTAACTGCCCTCCTTCCTCAGCCCAGGGACAGGACCTGCCACCCGTCCCCAGGAACCAGGCTGCTGGGAATGAGCCAGGCTGCGATCCAGAGAGGTGCCTGGATGCCCCCTCTTGGGAAAGCGCAGTTTCAAAGCAGGACATCCGGTGCCGGGAGCCCGCCCGGCTTTGCTGAGCCGTCACGACCTCTGCAGGGAGCTACGCTGAGCCTTGGGCAGCAAAGGGAAAATCCTGCTCTTGCTCTTCTTTGCTGTAGCGTTCAGAGGCAGAGCCGACCCTCCTTCCTTTCCAGGCAGGGAGGGGAGAACGGCCTGGAAAATACTCCGTCCCTCAGGCAACTCTTCACTTCCCATAGGCAAACATGCTCTTTACCTCGCTGCTATCTTAAGCAAATATTTCCGCAAGAACGTTGTCAGCTCTCTACTCTGATGCCATTAATTGATTTCCATTAAATCAGAGGACTGCCTGTGTTCCAGATAAGTCTGTCTGCAGATTACCCCCTCAAACCTCTATCGCTGCTAATGAAATACACCGTGGATCAGCTCAGCGCCTCTTCCAGACGGTACAACTCGTGCAGGCCACAGGCGGCTTGCAATAAAGACAGAGAAAAAGAGTGTAGGGTGTTTCTTCCTAGTTAATCAGTGCCTCCAAGCAAATTCAGCCAGAAGGGCAGAGTTTCAGCCGGTGACAGAGAAAAGGGAAATGACAGTTGTCAGCGGTTTGACCATACCCCAAAGCCCTGAAAGGCCATATCTTGACTGCCGATTGAAGATAAATATCATGGCACTGCTCTCCGCACACAGTGCTATGCGGCCAAGTTGGTGCCATCATACAGACGCAGGGTCCTGGCATTTATGTTTCCCATGAAAAAGGGGTGTTAGATGGAAGCTGACGGCCTGGGGTAGCAGCCTGTGTAATCAGCACAGCCTTTGCACAGGTCAGGAGAGCGCGCTTCAAAGCCAAGCTCCCCGCTTGGGCGAAAAGGGCACATTGCAGGATTTGCATGTGCCCTTCCGCTCAGCTCGCCGGGCTGTCGTGGATCTTTTTCTGTTTCCATGACTCGCCGGCCCCTCCTCTGGCTCGGAGCATTTGAAGCGGAGCTCTTTGGCCAAACAGTCCTTGCTGAAATGTCAATACACCACCGGGACACAGGCTCGCGGGGTTCATCATGGTTTCCAGGCAGCGCGTGGCTTTGTTCCTCTGCTTTCCACTACTGATTCCTCTTTCTCTGGATGCAGGTATGTCGTAGGATGTGGCTATAATGATGTTTACTGGCAGCGGACCTCCCTCCTGGTACTCAGATGTAATTTGCTTTGCAATTTTTGAGCACTGTGGCATGCTTGTCCTGCCTCCGTTTGTGCCTGTGAGGGATTCTAAGGCTCTTGTTTGCTTTCAGTGATGGCATCCACACGCTTATTTTACCAACTAAGGAAAAGCACCTCTAGACTGCTAAATTAATCTATTATCGCACTGCACAGAGAGCAGGCAAACAGGCAAACCATCAACTGTCTGCCCACTACGTGAAAAAGGGGAACTCGGCTTTATTGTTATTTCATATTGAAGCGTGGTATTTTTCAAAGCAAAGAATCAATAGTCTGTCATTCAGCTGATGAGAAATTAAAGAGGTGAGGATCCACCCTGTTTCAGCAGCAGTAGAAGGCAGTGAGATGGTAGCTCTTCGGTTGGCTCCATTACATGTCTGAAAATCAGCTCCCAAATTAATAAAGCAGCCCCACCCAGTGCTTTCATATTCCCAGTTAGGCATTGACTGGGTCTCCTGCATTGCAGTGAACAAAGCTGGAAAAATACATAGCAAAGTCAAGTGTTCCAATGTAGATAAGTGGAGAACGCCGAAATAAAAGCGGGAAGATGTCCCCAGCCAGGCACCCAGGCACGCTCCTCTGTCAGTCTGTGCCCGTGCACAGATACATGTGTCATGAATCTGCAGTCTAAGGTTATTTAAAAGCCTTTAAAGAAAGCCATATTAAAATGCATACAGCCTGACTTTGAAATCATGGCAGGAAAAACACGGCTGAAATTCCTACAGTGGGCAAATGTTTATGAAGCACCATGGGATAAATTCAATGGACACCACACAATATTTTATTCCTTCAAGTAACTTTGAAATATAGGGAAAATTACCTATTTTGCATGTAATGCAGCAAATGCTCTAATTAGACACAAATGTTTACAGACACCTCACCAGACTGGAATAAACCCTCTCGGGATTTATGGTTGTGTGAATGTCGGTGAGGACACACACGAGTCTTATCCTTCAGCACCCACCTCAGGGCCTTTCCAGCAAGTCGGACGTAACTCCTGCTCTCTCAGGGGTCAAGTAGTGGAGAGCGTCCAGGGGAAAGGCAGGTGATATACATCAGCCTTAATTTCCAAATGCACCCACAATCCCAGGTGAAATAGTTAAAAGCACTGCAATGTAAGTTGTTGTCATGAAGCTCCAGAATCCCCTACTAACACGGAGGAGAAAAAAAAAGTGAAATTAATTATTTCAAGACTTGTTCTTTGTAGTACGTGGAGCAAAAGTACACGGCAGCACTGGGACCTCTTGTTCGTTATCCTGAACTATACTGGGGGCATAGTCGTGTGATATGCTTGTATCCCGAAGCTGAGGACCAGGTCAGCGCGGTGACAATGCCATCAGCACTTTCAGTGCACACTTCTGTCAGCTGGAAGTTGGTGTAGTGGTATGATGTGAGCGCTGCTCGTCTCTGCTATTGAACCTGCGTACCCAATGTCTTTCCAAAGCAGGGCAGAGATGCACAGGGAGAAGACCCCCGTGGCTGTGGTCGATGGTGCTGGCAGGAGCTAGGAGCCATCCACCAGTTCCACTAGGAAACATAAACAGCATTGCCCAGCCTTGCTATGTACCTTTACAATGCCTTTTTTACAGAAGAAAACTAAAGATAAATATATTAAAGCAGTGTTTTTTTAAATTGTGGTCTGCTAGTGACGGGGTAAGTCTCTTCTGCAGGGTCAAAGAGTGAAGGGGTGTGAGATAACATGTGACTGTAGGTGAAGGGGTGACTGTGGTCCACCTGTCACCAAGTGAATTATAGTAACAAGTACAGGAATATCAGGTGTTACCATGTACCTCAGTGCTAAGGCAACACATGCTTTTCAGCTGCTAGAATTGAGAGAAACTGTGCTGTCCATGTTGAGACCTACTATGTGACATGCGATGGTACCTTAGGAGTCGCTGACGTACAACACTGGTGTAACACGTCATCTTCTCTTAAGCTCTGGGGTCTGTAATCACGTGCTGCCACTTTATCGGGGAGGCAGGCCAGAGAAAGGAGGCTCTCTCACATTTGCCTGTTTCTTTTCTAAAGCATCTCAGAAAGAGCCTGGGAAGGAGAAAAGCTTTCAGGGGAAATCGTCCCCCCTGTCCTCACTCTGTCTGGAGAGCGCAGCTGTACGACAAACAGCACATGCCACTGTTTTTCAGTCTTTCTAAAGCAGGAGGAGGCAAGCAGCGTTTTCCGAAGGCAAAGACGAGCCAACAGCTTCTTTGAAGAGATAAAACTGGGGTCACTAGAGCGAGAATGCATGGAAGAAAAGTGCTCCTTTGAAGAAGCAAGAGAGATTTACCATGATGATGAAAGGACAGTAAGTACCATGGGGCCGGGGGAGCACTCACTGCCAGATGGACTCCCCCTACTCAGGGGGTGTGCTGTGACACTTTAAACCATGAGAGCAAAAAAAAAGTACTTTGTGTCCTTCTGTTTGCATCTTTCTCTTACATTTATAGGGGGATAGGCAGCAGCAGTGAGTTGCAGAGGGCATACTGCATGGGCTGCCCCAGGCAGTACCTATCTGGGGGATGGCGGGAAAATGGATGCTCTCTATGTCATCTTCTCAGACCCCCATTCATTCCTGGCCTGACAGTAACTTAAATTATTATATTGTGCAACATCTCTTTCAGTCAATCCCACCTCAGCTATATGAAGGTTATTGATGCATAACCCAGTTGTGTGTGTTACACAGTGCCCTTCTCTATTGATACATAAAAATAATGTAGAATGTAGGAAATAATCTAGACTATTTTATGGATATCAACTGTCATAAGTTATAAAGGCAAAAAGTGCATCACTGTGGCTGTCTGTAACCCACCCTGTGCTACAAGGGCTTAACCTGAGTTAATTTTTCTTTAATTAAATCTCGCATCTTTTTCTTCCAGAAAGAGTTCTGGCACATCTATTCCGGTACGATTATTCAGGATGTTCTAGCAGCTGTGAAAATGCTCCCGCTGCTGCAGCGCTTCACGTGAGCTGGACTGACACTGAATGTTTTTACAGACCCTAACCAGTGTGACTCCAACCCCTGTCAGAATGGCGGGAGTTGTGACGACCAGTTTCAGGATTACGTTTGCCGCTGTCCCGTCAACTATGAGGGCAAAAGCTGTGAAAAAGGTCAGCTCTGGCATGGCTTAACAAAATAAAAATGCCATTATTAATTCAAATGCAGGGCATTGAGGTAAACACTAGCAATCGTTATCATTCTGCATCATTCTAGCTGTGACAGCTACTGTTCACACTGCCTGCGGTGTTGCGTGATGGATCTAACCAGCTGGCAGTCAGGCAAGGCAGCAAGATAATTATTACCCTATGATGACTTTGGAAAACAAAAATAGAATTGCCTTTTGTGCACCATCTGAGAGAAAAGGAGGAATTTTTTTTCCTACCCAAGTGCTTGTTACTTTGACTTAGAAGCTCAGTGTGGTATGTGAATAAGAACAACGCTGCATATGCATAGTAAAAAGCCCGAGGGGACAGATCCAGCAGTTAATGAAGTCCTTCCATTGATTTCAGTGGGCATTGCATACTGGGTGTTACGCTTATACCCTCAGAACACGCTGAGCCCAAACGAGGACTAGGCACTCATTAAGTCTACTGGACAGTCTCAGCGGTCATCCTTCTGCCAAATGGCAAAATACAAAATAGTTATAATTTTTCAGTCATATATCGCGATGGTTACTACACAGTTGCAACACCTCCAGACAGCTCAGATACTGTATAAGT
The DNA here is from genome assembly GCF_965231255.1 of Vanellus vanellus. Lineage (NCBI taxonomy): Eukaryota > Metazoa > Chordata > Aves > Charadriiformes > Charadriidae > Vanellus > Vanellus vanellus. The sequence goes on along the minus strand of NC_138905.1, from coordinate 154,886,706 downwards.
GCAGACTGATTTAATTTTAGGTGTATGTTTCTTAGGCATAGACTTTTCTTCCCCAATCCCTGGAAATCCAGGTCTACCTTGCTTTCGCCAAATGGAAGGTGTTTTTCATGCAGTCACTGTAGACAAATCACAGAAATCTGCTTTGCTGCCTTTCTTCCCTGTCAACATTTCAAGCTACAATTGATCCATGTTAAGCACCAAAATCCACATTCGGAAACCTAAATACTCTTTCTCTGGCTTTAGCGATGGCTGACAAACTGAAGTGCATTTATGACAATGGTGGCTGTGAACAGTACTGTACTGACGAGCAGTCTGAAAAACGAGTGTGCTTCTGTGCAGACGACTACACTTTAGCAAGTGATGGCGTGTCCTGCGTTCCCCAAGGTAAGATACTACAACCCTGATGCTAAGTCCAAGCCAGCTCTGGAAGAAAAGTTTTCAACAGGTACACATCAGGAGGTGCGAGGTATCACCCTGAGCCACCAGCTCCTCACCTCTTCTTCAAGGGCAGAGTCCAGAGGAGTAGCTTTGGGCTAGCGGAAGTTAGACACCCCAGAAAAGCCATCAGGGAAGTGTGCACAGCGAGCAGGGAGCCTTTTGGACCTCTCCTTCCTGGCCCCAGCAGTAAAATATGTTGGGAAAATATTTTTGGGGCAGCACTGTTTTACTGTTGGATCTCCAATCTGAATTTGTGACTATGGATTTTATTATCATTTTTATTTCAGCACAGGAGGCAAGAGAGGAAGAAGCCTATTAAAACCAGATAAAATCAGTTATTCTTTTTTTTTTCTCCCTTTTTTTTTTTTTTATTTGGTATGACCAATACACTTTTGGTATTCCTCTAGACACTACGGCTAGATATTTCTCTTACTCATCTAACAAGGTAAATTTCAACTGCGACTAGGATAGCACAAGTTAATTATTTTTCCAATACATAAGCTGGCACCTTACTCTATCGCAGATGCTTACTTCAATTACTTGTTAGAGGGGAAAAAGAGACCCCTGGGGATATGAAAATAATGGACAGAGCTGCAGGGAGCATGCAAAGTAATTCTGAGGGGCAATGCCCCCCTACACGCACCTCAACGGAGCACTCATGCAGAGAACTGATAATGACAACCTCGCTCTCAACAACTGCAATTTCATTAGAAAACAATGTCTAGTAATGTGCTTATCCCTTATTAGCAGATTCTGCAATATCACACGATGGGAAAGCTGCTTTTGTTAAAAGCTGACAACAACGAATTAGATATTTCCCACAGGCTTTTCAGCGTGTCTTTCCCTGCGTGGAAGATGTATTTGTTGCTGCTTGCTTCTTGAGGACCAAAATACCTGTAGCACTGACTGTGCGTTGCAAGGAGACAAAACCGTGTAACTGCCAGACTGCCAGTCCCTTCACTGTCCTTCTGTCATCTCTCACAATGTCCCTTCCGAACACCCACACTTGGGTTGCCCTGCATACAGCGTTAGAGGGTATGGGTTTGTGGTATGTCTCTGCTGACGTTCCACCAGCTGCCACCAAAGACAGAGTCCTGTTTCTCCATACCTCGCCTGTTCCTCTAATAGCTTAACGCTGTCTTTGCAACAGGTGAAGTAATTGGCACATTCAGGCTCTTACAGATCCGTGGGGATGTCAGATTCAGCTCAGCATAGACTACAGGGCCCTGGCTCCCAAAGTGATAGCGGGTGAGCACTCGTCCTCACAGTGTCATCGCAGAGTGATGGCTGGATGTGAGGGATGGTGTGTTCGGTTACAGCACAGCCACACGGCACACAAAAACCCCCAACGTTAGACCTTCTTCTTCTTGAAAGGAAAACTCTGTTGGGTGAAGGATTTACTGAAAACAGCGAGGCTTCCTCTGCAATGCAGCTCAGTCGCAGGTTTAGTCCTCAAGATTTGATTCTCTTATTGCCAATCTTCACTTGCTCAGGCTGAAAACGGACCTTAGACTGAGATGTGCAGTCCAGAAGAATCAAGGATGCTCTGGACCCAAGCAAACTAGGCACAGTCTGCTGGGAGGCATAGCAGAAGACATAGTGTCTACTCTTTGGAGATCTTTGGGTCCATCCACACAAGGGATGATAGCAAGCTGCACGTCGCATGCTTAAGCCTGTGTCTCACCATGCCATGGATGCTGTTCACTTAGTACAACTGAGTTAAAGTCAGCAAGGTCACTGAAAACATGTAGACGACAAAGCTTGACAGAGTCACTTCTGCTCTCCAGCCTGCAGCCTACCTCATTGTATTGACATATAACTTAAGCAGGTATATTGTTTGCAAACTCGTGTGGTAAGTCAATATATGTCGATGATACTGTATGGTCCTGCACTCCATTTGTAAAAGTGTTTCTGGCTGTTTCCAAACAAAAAGACTACCTACCTACTGAGCTGCTTTAAATTACTTTTGAGAACCCATGGTCCCAGACTAGAAACCAGTTTTTCAGCTAACATAACTTCACTGAAGGCCTTGCACATTTTGCTGTGAATTCAGCACAATAAAATGACACTTGCTAGCCTTTGGTTTGTTTTGTTTTTTTTTTTTCTTTTTTTTTTTCAGTGAAATACCCATGTGGAAAAATACCAGTGCTGGAAAAAAAAAATGCCACTGCACGAGGGAGAATAGTAGGTGGTTTAATCTGTCCTCCAGGTGAATGTCCATGGCAAGTGAGTCTTCTGAAATCTTTCATTGCCTTTTTTTTTTTTCCTTATGAAACCACTATCTTAAATTCATTGTTTTAAATCTACTACATTAAAAATCCATTAAAAGTGCAGATCTGGGTACCCGAATTCCCTCTTCATCCATAGCCAGCAGATCCACCTGTTTCAATCATGCATCTTAGCCATGTTCTGGAGTGGCTGCTTTCATAGGAGTCAAGTAATACAGCCTTCTCTGGCTCCTGACCCCTTAGTCCTTAAACCTTACTGCCAGCAAGAATTTTAGCTGGAGCTTGGAAGGATATGCTCTTGGCCATAATAGGCAGCGTCCATACTACAAAATGGAGAAAATGTCAATGGAAAGACTCCCCCCTCCTAAATTCCCCAGACAATCAGCACCGTAGTCTCAAACACAGTTGCATACAGTGAGATACAGAAGCAATATAAAACCTGACTACAACTACTGAGATTCAGGTCAAGTGCATATTTGATGTAAGACATAAATTTGTTTTGCGTTGGCAGGCCCTTATAATACAGAATCAGAAAGAAAAGTGTGGCGGTACACTGCTTTCCCCAGAGTGGGTGGTCACTGCAGCTCACTGTTTGGAGTATACTCATCCTAAACAGCTTCGGGTGAGACTGGGTATGTATCTTCCCCTCCTCTTGTTATCAAGCTGTGGTTGTGGTGGCAACTTCTCATCCTGACAAATCAGAGTGGAAGACAAAAAGTGCAGGCTTTGGTAGAATAAGGTAATTGTCCTTAAGAAGCATCAGAATAGAAACCCCATTATCTCCACAAACTTCTGAGGAATCAAGGAGCTGCCTGACATGACCTGTGATTAATAACTTTTCCAGGTGAACACTCGACAAATTACGATGAGAAAACCGAGCAAGAAAGTGGAGTTTCCAGAATAATTGTTCATGAAGGATACATAAATGGACAAGTCAATAATGATATTGCCCTTCTGAGCCTGGAAACACCTGTGAATCTCACTGATTACGTGGTGCCGATATGTTTGCCTGAAAAACGGTTTGCAGTGTATGAACTGTCCTCCATCAAGTTCTCCACAGTGAGTGGATGGGGACGCCTACTAGATGGAGGTGCCACCTCTTCTGTTCTGATGAGAGTTGATTTGCCACGCGTAAAGACACAAGAATGTGAAAAGGAGACCGATTTAAATCTTACAGAGAATATGTTCTGTGCAGGAGATCTAACTGGCGTTAAAGACTCCTGTAAAGGAGACAGTGGTGGACCTCATGCTACAAAGTACAAGAACACTTGGTTTCTGACTGGGATAGTCAGCTGGGGAAAGGGCTGCGCTGTTAAAGGCAGCTATGGGGTTTACACAAGGGTATCCAAATACATTGACTGGTTGAAGAAACACATGGATTAATGATGTTGAACCAGAGCATTTCCAGATTGTATTGTTGCCCCTCAATCTCTCTGTGCCATTTTCCTATTGAAGCATTCCTTCATTATCTTAGATATGTGATGCATGTGATACCCACACCACTATCAATAATTTGAAATGAGCCTAATGCCTACTTGAATATATAAAATAACTTCCCTATCGGTATTATTTGTAAACTTGTGTGTCTTGTCAAAAGGGCACAGAACAGCTATAACAAATCAGACTCAGAGTCCCTCTCATTCTGCATCCATTTTCTGCTAAGGGACAGAGCTAGATGCTGAGAAAAAGACTGTCAGCAACACATCAAGCATACCAGCTACCCTTTCAACTTCTGGTAATCAGTGATGTACAGACCTCCTGAACCAGAAGTTGCATTGCGTTGAATAGTCATGAATGAACCTGTTGTCCAAAAACGTGTGCAATCTCTTCGGAACACATTTATGCTTCTGGCGTTCACAACTTCCTATGCTGATGGGTCCTGTAATGTAACGATGCAATAGCAGGAGAAATAGAAAAAGTGCTTCTTTTAGCTCATGTTAAAGTAGCTTTCTCCAACAGTTGCAGTGCCAACAGGTAGATTGGAGGGGGAGAGTTTCCAGGACAAGAAAGCTGGGAAAAAGTTAACTCCACATTTACAGATCTGCTATGAAAATTTGATTTTAGTCTTCTTGCACAAAGCATTATTGCAGTAAGGCTATTAAATTTAATATTTAACCCATAAGCGGTGAAGAACACCACTGATTGCATCTTATCTTTGCCTTGGTATTATGCTTGTTGATATAGAAGAGGGCAAATGAAAGGAATGTTTGTTTAATTTGCTGTCTAGTATAATCTAAATTGTACTCTCTGTCCTGAGATCTAAAGCCAGAATAGGAGAATTGTATGACCATCTGCAAAACACTGGCCAAAGACCATTCTCTAAAGCCTTAATGCATAAATGGTAGAGCCTGAAGAAGTCTGAAAATACCACTAAAAAACGTACCTCCTAATCTAAGCATGAAAACAGTGAAAAGGTGAGGGACATCATAGATACAACTGATTAGAAAACAGTTTAAGTATGTTATGCAAAACTTACACTTTGGATTCATTCAAATCATACTGAATATCAGCTCAATCACCAAAGCTTATCAGCAAGCAGGACACTTATAATTGAGCATACTCTATTATTAGGGGTAAACATTGACATTATATGGTACCTATACCACGCAATACTGAACATCCTACAGCCTGCTTTACTGACATAGGAGAATGGTATACTCTTCATTTAAATAGTGAACTGAACTGTGAAAAGCAGCAAATTCCGGAGACCTGAGAAACAAGAGGTCTTACAGTATACATACCACAAAGGTTCTCGTTAGTCCTAAAAGGAAAGCATATATATGTCAGCAGAATACATTCCCAGAGAGGAAGGCAACTAGGAGCAGAAACCAACAAAGAAAATCTCATTTTCACCAAGACGAGGCACTCAGCATTGCAAAACTCCAGACCCCTCAAGCTTGAATAGTTTTGGGTTTTGCACCCTGGACTGCATCAAAAGAAGCGTGACCAGCAGGTCGAGGGAAGTGATTCTGCCCCTCTGCTCTGATGAGACCCCACCTGGAGTACTGCATCCAGCTCTGGGGCCCCCAACATAAGAAGGACATGGACCTGTTGGAGGGGGTCCAGAGGAGGGCCACAAAGATGATCAGAGGGCTGGAGCACCTGTCCTGTGAGGACAGGCTGAGAGAGTTGGGGTTGTGCAGCCTGGAGAAGACTCTGTGGAGGCCTTATAGCAGCTTTCCAGTATCTGAAGGGCGCCTACAAGGAAGCTGGAGAGGGACTTTTTACAAGGGCCTGTAGTGATTGGACGAGGGGGAGTGGCTTCAAACTGGAAGAGGGGAGATTTAGAATAGATATTTGGAAGAAATTTTTCACTATGAGGGTAGTGAGGCACTGGAACAGGTTGCCCAGAGAAGTTGTGGATGCCCCATCCCTGGAGGCGTTCAGGGCCAGCTTGGATGGGGCTTTGAGCAACCTATTCTAGTGGGAGGTGTCCCTGCCCATGGCAGGGGGGTTGGAACTGTATGATCTTTAAGGTCCCTTCCAACCCAAACCATTCTATGACTTTATGATTTTCCATGCTCCATAGGATGATTTCTTCCCTGTAACATTGCAGTGTAAACACTGACATTTATGAACAAATCATCATCTTGGAGAAAAAGGGTAAAATGCTGAAAGAAAACAACTGATACTAATGGCTGCACAGAGTGACTTTTTTTTTTTTTTTTTTAAATGGCTTTTAGGTACATTTTCAATACAACAGCCTGTTTAAACAAGCCAAGAAGATGAAGGCAACCCGACGGCGGGCTCTGGAAACACCCAAGACGTGGCCTCCACAGACACCTCAGCAGGCACAACTGAGGGAACCCCCCCCAAAAAGGTGGCTGCCAGCTGCCAGCAGGCCAAGGCCACCAGGCTCCCCTGGGCATTGAAAGGGCAGAGCCCGCGGGTTATGGTGTTGGGACGTGGGAGAGGCAGGTGGGAGCTGCCCAGGGCAGGTTTTGGGCTTGGCAGCCTGGCTTCGCCCCAGCTCGGCCCCACATCTGCCCACACTGGGCCGAGCCTCGATTATTAAAGTGAGAGATCATTTCCCTTCCCCAGCAAATAAAAGGTACAATTTAAAAAAAAAAATAAAAATAAAGCCGGCTTCCTTGAGTTTACAAAAAAAAAAAAAAAAAAAGGAAAGAAGAACGAAGAAGAGCCTTATCATCAGGATCAGGCTGTCCCGTCCTCCCCTCACCCCCGCCCCCCCCGGGGGCTGAGACATCCCGCGGCGGCTTTTCCCCCTTCCCCGGCGCTTCCGCTATTTCTGGGCAGGGTGAAGCAACGCCGCTTCAGTCTCTCCCCGCCCGGGGGGGGTGAAGGCTTCGGCTCCCGTCCCGTCCCGTCCCGTCCCGTCCCGTCCCGTCCCGTCGCGTCCCGCCGGGCGGCGGCGCGGCCCGGCCGGGCCGGTAGCAGGGTGGTGTGGGGGCTCCGCGCCACCATGTCCGGCCGCCTGCTGCTCCTCCTGCTCTGCGCGGCGCTGGCGGGCGAGTTGCGGGCTGAAGGAGGCGGTAAGGCGGCACCTTTTTTATTTTGGAGGGGTGTCCCCCTCCTCACAGACTTTTTGGGGGGGCGGGCTGCCGGGGTAACGCGTGAAGCGGTGGCGGGTCGGCGCTGCGGGCCGGGGACTCGCGGTGCCTGAGGGGGGACACAGCCCTCCGGGGAGCCGCCGCCGTTAGGCAGCGGCGGGGGACGGGAGCGGGCAACCCGAAGCTCGCCTTCCCCGGGGGCTCGCCTTCCCCGGGGGCTCGGTTTCCAAAACGGCCGAGGGATTGCCTGCACCTGTGCCGCCCCCTCACCCCCGCCGAAAGGCGGGTGAGCTCTGCCTCGGGGGCCGGGAGCTGCCAGGGGGTACCTGGGGGTGTCTCACTATGGGCCCCCACTGCTTTTCCCAGGCTCCTGCCCCCTTCCCTTTTCCCTGACCCCCCCCTTGTAAAATGGGTCTGCTTGGCCCTCCCTGCCGCTCATGCCATGGGGACAACTGCCCCAGCGGCCTGAGGTGCTCGCAAGGTCCCTGAGGGGAAGGAAGCCTGGCTGAGGCTGGGTTGGGTGGACTTGGCCATGGAGGGGCCATGGCAAGGGAAATGCGACCCGCTGTTTGTGCCGCTCCGGTCAACACCAAAGTCCAGAGCAGCATCAGCAAGTGGCTTTCCAAAAGTCATTAACTCTTCCTTCATTGAGTCAGCCCGCTTAGGCTTTAAATTGAGGTCCTCCGCATGTTTCTGGAATGTCTTCCTTCAGTTGACCCAACGCCTATTGCTCCTTGATGTCTCTGAAGAAGGAAGCATGACAGAAAGCTTGGGAAAGAGAATGACCAGCCTCAGAAGACTAATGGGCTCGTTCAAGTTTACAAAAACATCCTCTTAAGCGGATGATGTGGAGGCAAAGGAATATAGAGGCGATAACCCCACCGGCTGCGTCCTGTCGCTTTCCTGTCACTGCAGAGAGGGATTTAAGGGCAAATAAGATAGCGGGTGAATGAACTAACAGTTGCTGAGCTACAAGTTACAAGCACTTTCTTTAAGCCTTCCTTGCAAGGAGCCTTTTCACAATAAGTGGGGTTTCAAAGTACTCGGGCGCTCCATGGGATTGATTAATATAAATAGCACTGGCAGAATTTGGCACCCTGTTGCTGATCCACCCATTTCAGTGAAAGCAGAGTAAGTCCCCTCTGTGTTTGCTTAGAGGATATTAAGAGTTATGATTGCTAATCAGCTAGTTTATTTATTGCTCAACTGAGCTCCATGAAGAATGCACAGGAAGGTGTGTTCAAGCTGCCCACTGAGCACGAGCCATTGGCCTTGAAGTCCCATCTGCAGCACTGTCTTCCACACTCCAGTCTGTGATTGGAAAGTATATTTTCCCTTTCAATTCCAGGTGTTCAGAACATAATTAAATGATAGCTTCCAGACTCTGCAAACTTTCCTAGAGTGTATGCTTTTTACAGGGTACTTGGCAATTTATTTACTCCAGTGTTGTTTCTGTTTTTCCTATCTAGTAATGTGTGCCCAAGTCACTGGAGAGTAACACTACTGTTCATGCAGCCAAGTGCCTGAGCTGAGTTTAATTCCTCTGATCCTTCAGTTTAAATCAGCAGCTACCTGCATCTTGAACTTGAAGGCAGAAGCTCTCAAGCCTCTGTGACACCAAGCTTTTAAAAAATAAAACAACCCAGCAAACTTGCCTCAGGCTGTACTTTCCTGCTAAAGCTGACATTCATTTGCTTCTACTCTCAGTTAAATCTTAGAACACAGCTGCCTTAGGTCTACTTGCACACATATCAGTAAGGCAGTAACATTACTATAGGCAATTGGGAAGTGTTGTTAAGAGGGAAGGAAAACCCCAGGGCAGTGCAGCGGTATTTGTGGTGGTGAAAGATAGTAGAACTCATACATGGTCTGGACCACAAAACAGCTTTTCCCATCTGTCAGTAGATAAGTTACTGCATCTTGAGTTAATGTGGCATTTAGTTTCTGCACCACAAGCCCCTGGTGTAGGTGGTGTTACCTGGTTGTCAGGTTTAAAACCAAATCAAGGAATGCAGTCTCCCTGGCTTTCAGGAAGAGTCATTCTGATTAAGGCTGTAGTCTTCAGCAGGAGCAACAGAAATATAAACCCTCAGCAGCAACCTGCATGTTCTTATTTTCAAGACTAAAAACAGTAGGAGAGAGTTTTGGGTGCCTATGGTTTGTCCTGGAGTCACTGATTCTCAGAGAGAGGCTGTTCTGAGAGATTCTGAGATATATCAGTCTGCGTGAGTACTGACCTTACAGGTAGAGTGGCGAGAGGGTCTCTGTTGGTTTTCCTTCCACTTCACTTATTTCTAATGACTCTCTACCACCACCACCAAATGTTACCTGCCATCTGTGTAACTTTCTCAATTGTCTAGTATTCATCAAGAAAGAAAACGCTGACAAGTTCTTGGAAAGAACAAAACGTGCTAACTCTTTTTTGGAGGAACTGAAGAAAGGGAATATTGAAAGAGAATGCAATGAGGAGCGCTGCTCAAAAGAAGAAGCAAGAGAAGCCTTTGAAGACCAGGAGAAAACTGTAAGGATGAACTAATATGAGACATAGATCTATATATTTCATGTTTACAAAATAGTATTAAGGTCTTTTGAACTGGCCATCAGAACTTGCAAGTTGCTCTCAGTCATTTAACACAAAGAATAAACAGTCGTTTTGACTGGATGGAATTGCTAAGGCATAAACATACAATAACAGTCTTTATTTAGCTCTTGCAAGGCGAGCCCGTGTTAAAGCCTCCTTTCTTTTACCTGTTCTGATCTCTTTAATTGCTGTTGCGAGGTATTTGACCTTTAAATGATTTGATACTACCCATGTTAGAAATATGTTTACCCTATCTGGGTGGCATAGCTGAGTGTCATGACTGTCTTCAAGAATTCTTAGGTGAAGAGTCCACGGGAAGGTTGAGAAGGCAAATGCTGACATGGAACTTCATGTGAGAATTTCGCCAAACTTCTGTCAAGCAGCTTTGCTGTGCTTATCATTTTGTGGCTCTCTTCACTATCTGAATTGACAGAATGTGTACTGTGGACAGTTCTTATATGCCTTAATGTTAAATTGCCCACATGGAATGAAATGTATGTGTAACTCTTCTGTCACCTTCCCTACCCTGATGGCTGCTTAAGTTTAGACAGAAATACTGCCTGTTCCCAAGCTCAAGGGAGAGTTAAAGAGATGGGGCAACTGGGGTGAGTAGAAAAGGTGATGTTTGAAAACTTGAAGTGACTTGGTGTTGGAGGGGAATTGGGAACATCGGCTGTAGTTACATGGCTGTTAAGAACAGCCCTGAAATGGGAGTTAAGGCCAGATTCATTTCACTTTAGCTTTACTTGATGGCCAGAACGAGGGTGACAGAGCACTGGAACAGGCTTCCCAGAGAGGTTGTGGAATCTCCTTCTCGGGAAGGAGAAGGACCATTCAAAACCCACCTGGACATGATTCTGTGCAACGTGCTGTAGGTGAACCTGATGATCTCTAGAGGTCCCTTCCAACCCCTACCATTCTGTGGTTCTGATTCTTGGAGTGACCCTGAGATGACCTGGGTGAGGAGTCATGGGTGCATTGCCAGGGTACTTCAGAGCATAAATGTTGGTTGATCTATAGCAGAACCAGCACAGCCTGTTCTGCCTGTTGATCAGATGTAATTGAAAAGGACTGTCTTGGACAGACAGCATACCTGGAGTCCTCAGTGCAGAGGGAAAGAAGCACACAAATCAGACAAAATATTTTAAAATCTCAGGATTTCTGAGGTCCTGATTGATGAGGGCATGGAGGGGGATGGAGACTGAGAATTTGGCATTACAGGAATGTAAGTAAATTCAGTCAAAACTGATGGAAGGATACAGTTATGCAAGAAATCAAATGCCTAATGGTGAGTGAGTCACATTAGGAAATCTCTAAGGAGTTTTAGATATTTCTGATAAACGCATGAGACTTGTTTCTGTAGAGCTGGGCACTATAGGTGGATCATATGGTTTTAATTTATTAAATCGTAATAGCAGGCTGCAAGGCACTGTATGGGCCTGTAACTTAAATATGTGTTTTAACAATTGTTAGCTGCAAGTATCATCTGTATGAAAGCTCTAATATTCTTCTGAGGAATTCAGTAATTCTCATCTGACTTTTTTTGTCTCCTTTTATTCCCCTTTTCCCACACTTACCTGTAGGAGGAATTCTGGAACGTCTATGTAGGTAAGAAACACTCTGTGTTTGTTTAGAGAATTAAGCTTCCTTATTGCAAGGTTAAAAAGGATGCACCTCTTAAGTAACCACTTCCTGCTCCCTTGCTTCCTCTCTTTCCACCGTAGGACACCCTCACTTTGTATTTTCTTTAAAGAAGGAGTCTGATTTACTGCCTTGCTGTTGCTTGAACCCAGTCACTTCATTTGAAGGCAAGGTTCAGCTGCCTCCAATTGTTGGGATGATCTTTGTCCTCTCAAAAAAAAAAATAGTGGCCCTTTGCACACAAAGGACAGTGAGAAGCAGAAACTGGGTGTGTGACTCTGACGGTGAGTTGTCCTCCAGAGTGGCAGCCCCTGATGGAGGAATTTAAGATGCAGAGAGTCATGGATGAGGATGGCACTTAATTAAATGCCATGGCCAACACAAAGTTATTAAACTGTATTGCACAGTCGCTTGCCAGTTTGGTGTCACCTTCCATGCCACAGTGTTGTTGATTTCTGTATTTTGTGGGATGTGTTTTCTACAGACCTGTTTGACATTCAAGGAAGTCGTGCCAGTAGATTAGCAGATACTACCCATCAGCCTTTTCTGGTTTTTTTTTTTGTTGTTTGTTTTTTCTAAAGGTCTGAGATGTATTTATTAGGGTTCTAATGTTCGTAATCACTATGGAGGGGCAGATTTTTAATACATTAGTGTTTGGTAATGTGTTCTTCGGAAAGTATGTGTCCAGCTTGCATGTTAGGAGGAGTACCTCAAAAATGTTAACCAAAGACAGCTCAGCTTTGTCTTTTAGAGTCTGCAGAAAATTGAAGACAGTTGCCATGAAGAAGATGCAGACTTTCACAATCCTCTAAGCGGGGGATGAACTCTGCAACCTACAGGCTGAAATTTCAAGCAAAGCCTGCGTCAGTGTTGCAGTGAACAGGAGTGGAAAATTTCAGACCATTTCCTCATGAGAATACAAGTAGCAGAACTTCAATGCCAGTGCTCTTACAGAAATACCAATTTCATACATTTTAAACCGCAGTCCGTGAATGCTTTATTGCTGTTCAGAAGTACTGAAAACCACAGCTACCCTCAGCCAAGTTACTAGAACAATTCATTCTTGCTTCCTTTTTTAGTAGGGGATTCTGCAATGCTTTTGTGCAATATTGATATAAAACTCATTTCCACAGTGCCAACTACAGTGTAGGGAAAAACTGAACAAGTACAATTTCTAACAGTAGGATGCTGCTTAGCTAGCGCCACTACAGAATGGAGTGCTCTGGCACTGCAGAGGAAGCAAAAACCAGGAGCTGTGCTGCAGGCCTCAAGTCCATCTTTTGGTAAATGGTGGTCCCTCCTTCCCTCGGTTGAGGATGGACATCGGTCTTCACTGCCTCTGTGGTGGACCACAGAGATGCAGCATCTGGAGCGCTTTTGGTTTTGGCCAGTGAAGGTACAGAAGCTGTGGGGGCAGTGGGGGCAGTACACAAAGCCCAGCAAACGTTCCTTGTGATAAATAAAGCTGCAGCAGATGAGGTCACACACCAGAGCCGCCTTGCAGGTGGCAAGCTGGATCCTTAGGATGAGTGGCTTCTTGGATCTTGCCTCCTCTGTTGGCATTGGCATTCTTCCAGCTACTCCAAACAGGGGCAAAACAGGTGGTAAAACACAGAAGTTTGAAGAGCATGTATCTAAAGCAACAAATTATTAAGCAAGTGCCACCTCTCTGGATATTCCGCTTTTCTTATCAAACAGCACAGAAGAGCCCAGCAAGGTCATGTGACGGGGAAATGATTTGTTACAACAGGTCACTAGATGCAAGAGACCATGGCAGCAAGCATCAGTGCAGGGGTGAGATACCTTTGTGGGTGCAGGAGAAAGGGCTGCTACGTGGAACATGTCTCCAAACGCAGTGCAGCCTCACTGTCCTACGTGTAACTGGGTTTGTGAGATAGATGTGGCTGGAGTCAGGTCAGCCAGTTGTGCCCAGGTTGCGGAAAGGAAGAAAGGCTGCAGAACTACCTTTCGAACGTGGGAGATCCCAGCGTAGGTGTGAGGAGCGTGAGGTAACAGCTAGTTTTTTGAAGCTTAAGCTCATACCTCAATCGATACAATGGGACAATTTTCGTACTGTTAACAGCACAAAACAGGAATTTGGCCTGCACATGCAGATTTAGCAGGGCTTTTAAAGCATTTTATTTGGTTGGGGTTTTTTTTTAATCTTCTGATTAATATGCTGGTGTCTGTTTCTTTAAATGAATTGCACTGCAGGCAAAAGACATGCACAAGGGATGAGATGACCTTTAAGGGAATAAAAGTTGAGTTGTCATTGTGTGAATACTGTAGGGAAATGCAAGAGGCCAAAAGGTTAATATCTTCAGGCAGCAGTTGCAATGTGGAAATATCCTGTCTGCTTTTACAGCCTTCACTGTAAATGATGTATATACTCCGATCATGAAGTATTACTTTATCTTCCTACAAGAAAAGGCTTGCATATGTGCTGTCATACAGTAGCCACCAAAAACAGATTGCAAAACTGAGGATATATATATGAATCATTGCTGATATGGAATGAGTGCATTTATACTCCTTGTTCCGTCTGGAATGTGGCAACTCAAAGGACGTGCATTTTAAAAGGAAAGATGAAAGATTGCTTTTTAAACTAAAACCCTTCAAAGTTCACTGAAAAATGCTTGCACTCTTATAATAATGTTTGTTTGTTTGTTTTTGTAGATGGGAACCAGTGCAGCTCAAATCCTTGTCACTATGGTGGACAATGTAAAGATGGAATTGGTTCCTACACTTGCTCATGCTTGGATGGTTATCAAGGAAAGAACTGTGAATTTGGTAGGTTTCTTCTTTAGTGAGCTGTGGCAGTGAATTTCCCAGGGAGCTGAAACATAGAGGGTTAATGCTTTCTTAATGGGCATTATTTGCCTCTTGGAAAAATACATAGAATAGGATGGCAGTCAACAACAAGTTGGAAAACAGTGCCAGAAACACAAAGGCCTGGTGGCTCTAGAGCTGGGTAGAATCATATAATGGTTTGGGTTGGAAGAGACCTTTAAAGGTCATCTAGTCCTACCACCCTGCAATGAGCTGGGACATCTTTGACTAGATCAGGTTGCGCAGAGCCCCATCCAACCATGAATGCTCCGGAGTTACATTCACTCCGAAGAAAGCCCTCTTAATTATGATAGTGCCTCTTTACATAAGCTTAAATTCCCAAAATGTGATGATAAGACTAAGAAGCATAGGATTCTTTTAACTGACATCAAAGAGCCTTTACTCCAAGTACAGAAGTAGAGCCTCCCTTCTCAGCTCGCAGCATATTTCAGTAGACAATGCAGATTTCAGTAGACAATGCAGACTTTTTCAGCCTTGCAGGGAATCATTTTTTGCATGTAAATCCTTCCCGATTCTCACCTCTGTGACATACAGCTACTACTCTGATGATGTCATTCAAGCATGTATCGGTAGCCCAGAAGTAAGAGTGGAGAGCCCAGAGTTAAGAGAGTGTGGAACTGAAGTTCAGACACAGGACTGAGGGGAGTGATGAGGAGCTGAGTCTTTTAAGGCAGGAGGGAGGAACTGTGGGAGAATTTACCAATATCTGGACTTCTTTGTTAGTGTTTTGTCCATTCTTCCCCTGTCATTTTGTCTCTGCTTTTTTAAGCTCACCGTGACATGGCCACTGGGCCCACTTGGACTTGGCAAGCATGTTTCATGCAGTGGATGTGACTGCTTTGTAAGGCATAAGCTAATGTTAGCTGCTCATGTTACTAAGATGCACTTCCAGTGTTTTACAGGTGGAGATCCAGATCCTGTTGAAAGAGTGCAGTTTAATGTGGTGAACTTCAGGATCTTCTGTGAAGTCAGTGTTTATTTACATTTTTTCTCCAAACTTATCTCTTTTGTAGTCATACCAAAGTACTGCAAAATAAACAATGGTGACTGTGAGCAGTTCTGCAGTGTCAAAAAAAGCGTACAGAAGGATGTTTTGTGTTCCTGTGCAAAAGGGTATGTTCTAGCAGAGGACGGCAAACGCTGTGTTTCAACAGGTACGAAGCCACGAAAGAAAGTAATAGCAATGGTGGAGAGACCTGTTTCCCTGTTAAAGAATGTCTTTTGAACTATCATTGTTCTAGATGACATAGATTTAACACTGAGGCCAGCTGATTTATATTTCAAAAGCCTTCCATGTGTGAGGTGATGTGATGGACTTATCAAAATCTAGCTGAATTGGAACCCTTTGCAAGCTGCCTCACACAGAATTACATGAGTAAACTCTGCTGTTGACAGGAAAGAAGTGACTGCAGTTGTGTCTCATTTGCTTAAACCTACACTCCATATAAAACAGCAGCTGCCAAAAACTTTTCTACTTTAGATTTCAGTTAACCTTGGGGGAGAAATAAGTCACCCATATCCTCATGAGGTCGGGTTTTGTATCCTTTGTAACTCATAATAAATTGCTGTCATGGGCCATATTATTCCTAAAATAAAACACTTCACTCAGTTTCCTAATTAAGATGGTTTTAGTAAGAGCAAGTACATTAATATAGTAATGTAAACAATTGAAGATGATGTTTTAAATTTTAAGTACTTTGAAAGCACTGTCCAGAGACTGAACCTAGGGATGAGTTTTAGGACCCTCTGGTCTTCCTTCTTTGTTGCATCTGCCAAGGTTTTGCTAGTGTTTTGAAAACAGGATAGCTACATTAACTGATTTACTGTAAGATGGTGTTGTCAAAGAGTTTCATCTTGTGCTGGTGTTTCTGTCTCTAATTTTAACTTAATTTTAACTTAATTTTAACTTAATTTTATCTCTAATTTTAACATTCTTGTCTTTACAGTAAAGTATCCTTGTGGAAAAGTTCTTGTGAAAAGAAAAAAAAGGTCGGTTATTTTACCCGCTGATAATAGCAATTTAACTAGTGATCAAGATGGCCCTCCCACAAATGGAACAAGTTTGGAGGAGGACATTGTTACTACCATAGAAAGTCCAACCGTCCGTCCTGGCAATGAAACAAGTGGCAAGACTCCATATGTTGATACCAGGATAGTAGGTGGTGATGAGTGTCGTCTTGGCGAATGTCCATGGCAGGTAAATCTGGTGTTTGTGTTCTGCGTGTAAGCAGAACGTGTTTCTGAGGGAAAATGTGCAATTGTCCATTTAACCTGGTTGCCTTCTGAACGTTACCCATGTAGTACTCTGGAGGTACCTAGGCACTTAGATGTGCTGTTCTGCAAAGTGCAGCCTTAAAATGTCAAAATGAAAGGCTTTGTGCAATTTTAGATAGTGCTGCTTAACCTGTCACCAGACAGGGCTTTTGAGTCATGCTGGCCTACCAGTGTCATTTTTGCAGATTATAGTCCAGTTGTCTGTCCATATAGGTAGGACACCCGAGAGCATGTCAGATAAAGCATGCATTTGCTTCACAGATAAGATATCATGTCTAAGTTTTTCTCTTGAGTTTGGACTAGCCAAAATGAGTTTCTGTATTCAGGACATTAAGGGAGGAGTCAAACGGGAACAGAACTTCTTTGGGGTGGTAAGTCCAAGGGGTGAGGTGATTTGGGGGTTGCGCTCTTCCTGCTCAGTCAGGCAGTGTTGTGTTCCTAAAAGACATTACTAAGCACTGT
The DNA here is from genome assembly GCF_965231255.1 of Vanellus vanellus. Lineage (NCBI taxonomy): Eukaryota > Metazoa > Chordata > Aves > Charadriiformes > Charadriidae > Vanellus > Vanellus vanellus. The sequence continues at coordinate 154,869,721 of NC_138905.1, read as the reverse complement.
GAGTGAGGTGACATGGAAGTCAAACATCTACATCACGTAAAGACAATTGAGACTGTATAGCAGTATGTGCCAATCTGTAGCATACACATATGTGTATGCAATATTAGGAGACACCCGCAGAGTAGTACATGTTACAGTAATAGGCACATATGTAATGTGTTGAGAAATCAATTACCTGTTTATAGCTCATTGAAGTTAAACAGCTGTTCTTGATTCTGCACTTATTTTTTTCTTTTGCAGGCTGTTCTGTTAAATGAGGCAGGGGAAGAGTTTTGTGGTGGAACTATTTTGAATGAAAACTTTATACTTACTGCAGCTCATTGCATGAACCAGTCTAAAGAAATCAAAGTTGTTGTTGGTAAGTGGTTATTTATTTTACTGTGATGTTTAAGCATGTGTTGCAGACTAATCCTCTGTGCTCTAAATCTTGTGTGAGATGTACTCATATTACTTTATTTGTTATGGTTTGTTACTTTTTTGGGTTTGCTTTGCTTTTTATAATTTCTTGTTATTGTCGGAATCCTGCTTTGTAATAGCAGGGGCAGCTGATGTGGAAGGTGATAGTGGTGCATCCCTTTCTTCTTTGCCAGCTAGTTGGAAGTGATTAAGAGCAAATGTTCGAGAAGTGTTGGCTAGCATTGTGTTCATCAGAGTAGTGCTCCTCCAGAAAGCTTATCGTTCCTGGCACATCCGAAGCCTGCAGATTTGTTTCTGCAGGAACACTCAGGAAAGCTACAACACATTGACTAGAGGAAGAAGAAATGAGCTCAAATTATGACTGCTTCACTTCTGAGGCATGACGCTAGATCAACACAACTTTATATTTGCACTGTTTTAGTCTTGGTGCAGACTGGTGACCTGGACAGGCTGGAGAGCTGGGCAGAGAAGAACCTAATGAGGTTCAACAAAAGCAAGTGCAAGGTCCTGCACCTGGGGAGGAAGAATGCTAGGCACCAGTACAGGTTAGGGGCTTACCTGCTGGGAGATAGCTTGGAGGAGAAGGATCTGGGGGTTGTGGTAGACAGTAAATTATCCATGGCCCAGCAATGTGCCCTTGTCGCCAAAAAGGCCAATGGAATCCTGGGCTGCATAGGGAAGAGTGTGGCCAGTAGGTCGAGGGAGGTCATTCTCCCCCTCTACTCGGCACTGGTGAGGCCACAACTGGAATACTGTGTCCAGTTTTGGGCTCCCCAGTTCAAGAGGGACAGGGAACTGCTGGAGCGAGTCCAGCGAAGGGCAACTAAGATGATTAAGGGCTTGGAGCACCTCCCTTATGAGGAAAGGCTGAGAGAGCTGGGACTCTTTAGCCTGGAGAAGAGAAGGCTGAGGGGAGACCTGATTATGGCATACAAGTATCTAAAGGGTGGGTTGAAGAAGGATGGAGCCAGGCTCTTTTCATTGGTTCCAAGTGACAGGACGAGGGGCAATGGGCACAAGTTAGAACACAGGAAGTTCCGTTCAAATACACGGAAACAGTTCTTTACGGTTCGGGTGACAGAGCACTGGAACAGGCTGCCCAGGGAGGTTGTGGAGTCCCCTTCCCTGGAGATTTTCAAGACCCGCCTGGATGCAGTCCTGAGAAATGTGCTCTAGGCAATCCTGCTTTAGCAGGAGAGTTGGACTAGATGATCTCTAGAGGTCCCTTCCAACTCTGATAATTCTGTGATTCTGTGATTCTGTGGTTTCTCTTCCCTGATACAAGCCAGCCTCGAGCTCCTGTAAGAGCTTTCACCCAAAGTTGCATTAGTTTAGCTCAATCGGTTTATGCCTTTATGTAAACTGGTTGTACAAAAAATCTCCGTAGACAAGAGCTCGGAACTGAAACTGATCCAGATGCTGCTAACAAATGTTGCAATACGTTTTTACAGTTTACCAGTATGGTATAAAGGCTTAGGCAAAGTGTTAGGAATGGGTATACTACTCTCCTCCTCTATCAAGGTTCTTCTTAATTTCTTATACTATCTCCATATTAATGACCCTTTTAATAATCTTTTACAGGTGAAGTGGACAGAGAAAAGAAAGAACAGTCTGAAACGATGCATGAAGTGGACAAAATACTTGTTCACACTAGATACGTTGCTGAGACTTACGATAATGACATAGCCTTAATAAAGCTGAAGGAACCTATAGTGTTTTCTGAGTACGTTGTCGCAGCATGCCTCCCCGAAGCAGACTTTGCTAACGAAGTTCTGATGAACCAAAAATCTGGGATGGTTAGTGGCTTTGGGCGTGAATTTGAAGGTGGACGACTATCCAAAAAACTGAAAGTGCTTGAAGTCCCCTACGTTGATAGGAATACTTGCAAGCAATCCACTAACTTTGCAGTAACGGAAAACATGTTCTGTGCTGGTTATGAAACAGAGCAAAAAGATGCTTGTCAAGGAGACAGTGGAGGTCCCCATGTAACCAGATATAGGGATACTTATTTTGTTACTGGAATTGTTAGCTGGGGAGAAGGATGTGCAAGGAAAGGCAAATATGGTATCTATACCAAACTGTCCAGGTTCTTACGCTGGGTAAGAACAGCCATGAGACAAAATTTATAGTGCCGTGGCTCTTGATCCTTCTGTTAGCTAACAAGGTGCAGTTTCTGTAATGGAAACTTTCCTCTTTTTTTTTAGCCACATCTGCTAAACTTGTTTTAAGAGTTGATCCCTTAAAGTTACGGTGCTGCTTCTTTTTGTTCTAGTCCTGGCTTTAAGCATGTATATGCGGACTGCTGGTGAATTTGTACAATGAGGGGCTTTCCCCAAACAAAATGGCTGCTCAGTGGCATCTTTTGTTTGCTTGTTTGGTTATTTTTTTTTGCCATTTTGATTCCTGTCTGTTTGCCCAACTGCTTCCACCAGAGGCTCCTGGACATAATATGAGCCTCCACTAATCATGATGAAAGCAGGAAGGACAGGACTTCAGTTAATCCTCATATTGCATCAGCTGGCGCAGTAGGGAGTGTGTTATTACTCGAGCTGTTCAGCTTCTACCTGCAGATGTATTTAGATGAAGGGAGCAGGAAAGCTTGCATGGTAAAAGCTGAGACACAAGTAAGTATTCAACTTGTGATGCTAAATAACTACATGTTCCACAAAATTGCCTGCTTAGGTCACAGCAGCTAATTAAAATGGGGGTTTGCTTTATATGGTTTGTACTTCACTTTAATTTGAATGCTTCTGTTCTGTTCATCAGAAAAAAGAATATATGCATGTTTACTGTTTTCTGTATCATGTTCTGGATTGTGTATGGCTGAGGACTGGAAAGCTCCTTGCATGTGTACTTGTTCAGATGTTTCTTCTTTAAGGTGCAATATTGATGTACACCAGCATTTGAAATAAAATATTCTTTCTTTTTTGTTCTATTTTTTTTATTTATTCCCTCCAGTCAGCTTACAAATATATGAAGACAAAACCTTATTTGAGAGTGAAAAAAGAGTGAATGTCCCTAAACAAATACGTGTAACAAATTTCGTCTACCTTGTGTCAAGGCTGATGAGGAGGTAGAGAATGGAGAGGGGTAATTAAAATTGACTTTCACTGGCCTAGATGTTGATAAATGGCAAGTTAGATGTCAAGATACCAATTTTCTTAGAAAGAGGCAAACTTAGCCAATGATTTCCCACACATAGTCTGTTCAGGTGCTATGATCTGATCTGTGCTGTAAGGTTTCCAGGCAGAAGGTCCACACTCTGTTGGGGTTTTGTATGTGGAGTAGTGTTCCTCTGTATATTCTTTAAATGTTCTCAGTTTCAGTCCTAGTTACAGAAATCATGGGAAAATTTACAATGGAAGGAACAGATTAAAGTCATCTGGTCCACTCCCATGCTCAAAGCAGATCTGGTATCAAAGTTAGAGCAGGTTGTGCAGGGTCTGGTCCAGTCAAGTTTTGAAAAATTTTAGAGGCAGAGATTTTGTTACCCTTTGGGCAACCTGTTCCTGTGCTTTAGCGTTCTCGTGGATAAAATTTCTCATGTCCAATCAGAATTTTCCTTGTTTCAACCTCTGACTGCTGCCTTGTCTTCTTTCGGTGGATACCTCTGGGAAATGGTTGGCCCTGTCTTCACTGTAATCCCCATTTAGGCAGTGGAAGACTTGATTTAGACCCCTCAGCTCTCCATGGCTGAACAAACCCAGACCCCTCAGCCTTTTATTGTACATCATGTGCTCTAGGCCCATAACTGTCCTGGTGGCCTTTCCAAGGCTCCGCCAATCTATAATGCTCCCCTGTTGTCTAAGGTACACTGAACTTCACCTGCTACTTATCTCTTAGGGTTTGAGCTGGTACTGGCTAGTTTCATATAGCGGGTGCTGTGAGCAAACCAGGTTGAAAAATTAGAAATACAGCTCTGCAGAGCAGCAAGGTAATGCTGCAGTCAGCAGTAAGTGCAGGCAGGAAGGACTGCAGGGCAGTATAAACCTGTATAAACCCTCAGGGGGCTTACTTCAATAAGCGATATTTGTTCCCTGACTACTTCTGTCCACTAGATTCCTGTTCTAATCCCTTGTCGTGCTGGTAGCCTGGCCCTGTGCTCCATCAGGGTGAAACATCCCTCTTCAAAGGGACAACCTCATGCCTAGGTGCTACCCAAATTCTATTTATGTATTTGTGCAAAGGGCATTCTTCTACTTCGATGAAGCCGGAGGACTGAAGTGAAACTCAGACTGGACTATATAAGGTGTTGAGGTGGCTGAGGGGAGGACCTCCCGTGGGCAATGGTGGCAGTAGCTGGGTTTTACTAGCTGGTGTGTATATACGTCCTTGTCAAGCCAGGTAGCACCTTGAAGAGCAGGCACAGAGCTGGTTTAACAGATAAGCGCCTAAGAGGGTGGTGAAAGTCCGTGCTTGTGTGCAACATGACTGTGTTTAGAAGTGTCATTATTCTGCAGAGTATGAGAGGCTTTGTCCTTGGGCTTTGCAATTGGAGTATGTCTTTTACAAATGAAACTGGTCCCTAGAGAGCCTTTCGTCCTGTGCCGTGGCGCCTACAGTGCCTGAGGCTCAAGGGCCTTATATTCATTCCTCATTCTGTAAGCGTCCCTGCCACACTGAGAGGACATGAGTGAAACATCTGCTTGCCTCTTGGCCTCCCACCGAAACCTATAACCAGCTGTAGGGCCTGCAAGAAAAGAAAGAATTAAAGCACGCTTTTTTATGTAGATTAATTGTTTGGGGGTAATTTCACATAGCAAAATTTGAACGGATTGTAAAATCCAGGCAAGAGGTACAGCACACAGCTGCTGTGTAAACTGGTAGTTTTTAAAATACCAGAACTCCTCGTGGTAAGCAAACACTGCTGGTTTAGGCAAGAGCTGACATTTACCAAGGATGGTGGAAGGAAAAGCTCTAATCTAACCCCTAGTGCTCAGGCTTCCTCAGGGTTCAAGGAAAAGCCAGTCCTGAGAAGGAAAGGGAAGAAAGGGAGGATGGTAAGTAAAGAGTGCAATCAGTTTGAGGCTTTGGAAAGGACCGATGTGAAGAATAGAAAAGGACATATTGCTAGAAATAGAAATAGACATTGCTCAGGCGTAGTCCAAGATGAGGTACCTGGGCAAGAGACTCTGTGCATTAGGCATTGGCCTTTGAAAAAATTAGGGTTCTTTGGACGAAAATAGACAAAGCCTGAGGAGAAACATTGCAACGGCCTTCACACGTGCAAAAGGCTGCTGCAGAGATGTAGGTACTAATCAGATCTTCACGTCTGCGGTGAAGATAAAAAGACAGCACATGTCAATTGCAGCAAGAAAGGATCAGGGACATCTCAGAGAAAACCTTCTAAAGCTGTGACTAGAAAAGCCTTCTAATAGATTTTGTCTCAGGGGCACTGAAGTCTCCAGTGTAAGTAATCTTTCAAAGCAGGAGAGGTAAGTCGCTGTCAGAAGTGCAGCATGATGGGTGCTGCCCTAGGGAAGGAAGGTGGACAAGTTGGCCTTTGTTATGGTATCCTACGGTATGGCAGGAAAACACACTTATGCAGGTGCAGTGTCCAACTAGAACCAATTTCCCAGGAGGATCCTTTGCTGGAGCCTTGGCCAACATGCCAAGAATAACAGAGATAAACTTGATCCCTTGTTGGCTCAGTGAGCTGGGCTGGGTTATCCTGGAGGTCTTGCCAGCCCCTGTTTTCTGTGCTTCCAGGTGAGCAACACAAGCAAAGGGTCGCTGTTACAGTCATGCAGTTGTGACCTGTGTAAGCGCAATAGTAACAAGCAAGGTTTTCCTTCCTCTTTACTGCTCCTTGACACAGGTGACTCACCTGGCAGGATTCTCTTCTGTAAGCACAGACCACAGACTGCAAGGTCCTGTCAACAGCTGTCCCCATGGAGTGGTGGGAACCAAAAAAAAAAAAACAAACCACCAACAAAAAACCCAACAACAACCAACAAAGCCCCATCCAGAGTAAGGTGGAAATTGATGATTTTGTGAAAGTATGGTCTGGTCTGGTGCTTGGGACAGAGACTGGATTCTGTGTGTCCCAGAGGTCCCATCCAACTTGCAGCATCTGTAGAGGTTACCTGCTTACCAGCTCCACCTGTGAGCATGACCGTCAGTTTCACCCTACTTAAAGCACTTCAAACCACAGTGGTTTGGAATAAAAGACACCAAAACCTTGTGCAATACCTTATAGGCCTAACCCAGAAACAAGCCCGAGTTTTCCCTCTTAGGTTTTGGGGTTTTTTTGCTGCTGTTGTTCTGATTAGCTCCATGCTTATACTTGCTTTCTAAGGCACTACCAGAGCTGGGAGACATCTCTGCAACATGCTTACTGAGCTCTGCAGATGTAGTGCCCTGAGCTACTTTTCATTTCTGAGCCACTTTCCTGCTTCTGTCCAGCCTGCAGGAGGCACAAAGCTCTGGCTTTGGTTGTTCTGCCTTCCTTGGAGCATGGGCAACAGCCAGATCACTTACTCTAGGTCCTTGCTGCCTAGCTAGTAAAGCTCTTTTAAGGAAGCTTCGTCCATATTTCCTGAAGATGTAGAGCCACCCACAGCAGACAGGGAAAAAGGGACTAACTGTAGACCATGGTCCTGCAGAGGAAATCACCAAGTGGCAGCTGGTATCTGGAGTTTTGGTAGCATAGAATCATTTAGGTTGGAAAAGACCTTCGAGATCATGGGAGTCCAACCGTTAACCCAGCACTGCCAAGTCCACCACTAAACCATGTCCCTAAATGCCACATCTACGTCTTTCAAATACCTCCAGGGACAGTGACTCAACCACTTCCCTGAGCAGCCTGTTCCAATGCTTGACAACCCTTTGGGTGAAGAAGGCATAACCAAGTTTAACCATGCAACCACACGTTATTCTGCTGAGGCAGAACCAGCTCCTGGTTTATGGACTCTCCTCTTCCTGAGGAGTCAGAAATACACAGGTGTCACAGCCTCAGTGGCAAACCCAGCTCCACGCTGCCCATGCAGGAGAGAGGGGCTTTGCCAACATGAGGCGCCTGCAGGCTGTCAAGGTGGCAGTACTGCAGCACAGTGGCTTTTTTTCTATTTTAACATTGCCCCATGCTGACAGTGAGCCCGGGCTTTGCTCTTAGAGGTTTTGTTTTCTCATGAGTTAACAACCTTTGCACCGTAGTGTTTCTCATTTAGCAGCTGCCACAGAGCCCTGCAGAGAAACTGGTGGGAGACACACCATGAGCAGGTCATCATGGGACAATGTGGCTTCTTCCCATTGTTCTCCTTTTCCTTCAGACGGTGCAGACAGGTACAGCCTTTGCTTGGCTTTGTGCTGCTTTGCCTAAACCACACAGGTAATTATTTGCCATTATTTGTGCTTTGTGGACCGGGGTGACATGAGGCAAAACCTGGTTGCTTTGCTTTCTCACCCACCTTGCTCCCATTTATCTGCTGCAGTGCAATAATATCCGAGGCTGAGTCACCAGGGGAATACCATTTTGGACTGAAACAATTGTGTCGGTGTAAAATACGGAGTTAATACGTCGATATGCAGGGCTTTCAAACTGACAGCACAAATGACTTGCTGTTCTTCATGTCCTCAAAAGATGTGATAATTAAATAATCCTTACTATCCATGCATAAGCTATTGGGTGACAAAATGAACCCCACAAGGTTTGACAATGCAGAGGAGAACGAGAACCCCGCACCGTCACCCACTAGGCATGTCTAAGCCTCAGCACAAACATCGCATCTCCACTTGAGGAAGCGTCCCACCTGTCTTTGATGTTGGAGCCTGAGCTGCTTCTCTGCAGAGTAAGTGTGTGAATCACGCTGCGGACATGATGCACGCTTGGTTGTTTACTTTTGCTGTAAAAGTCATTTGGTGATTACAGAGGACTGGTTGGACACAACTGCACAAACACCTGAGTCACCAACATTACAAGAGCAGGGAGTAAGAGGGAGATTTTGACACCCCAGAGATGAGGTGGGAAAGGTACTTAGTGGGACATACAGTACTCTGAGAGTCTTCAGGGTGTTTCAAGGAAAATTTTCTCATACAGACATGTATGAGAATTTTGAGTGCAAATGTAGCAATTTTGAGTGCACTCATCTACATTTGATTTTAATCAACAGACTAGAAGTGGCTGACAATACAAAACCAGAAGATTACTTTAATAAAAGTAGCTGTAAAATGACAGAGCTCATGAAGGAAGTAAAGAAAAAGGAGAAGAGAATAAAATGAATGTATCTTTTAAAAGAGAGAAAGATCTGGCTACTTCTAAAAAAACCCACAAAACCCCAAAGTGTTTAAGGCACGTGTCCAAACTATCCCAAGGTCAAGAACGGACAGGAGGATTCATTAAAATCATGAACTCCTTCATGACCTGACCTCCAGAAGGAAGTATAGAAAAATCTATATCTGTGTAAAAGAATTGCAAACATCCTGGCATAAAACCAGAAAAGCTAAAGAGTAAATACAATAAGGTAAACATGATGTGAAAATCAAGAGCTGAGCTAAGTATATGGATGTTGGAAGAGAGACCAGGAAAGGTGTTAGTCTGTTCCCAATGGAGAAGAAAACCTTTATGCCGTAAGGTACCAGGTTGTTTGCGTCCAACAATGAGAAGAGAAACTGCTGAGTTGCACTAGTTAGGAACAAATCACATCAGTCCCCTCCGAGGACAGAATAACAGGCTGGGTGGCTGCAAAAGGTGCAGTAATGTCAGGTTTAGGGAGGCTTCTAACATCATTTTATGTAACACTTTTATTGTAACGGAAAGAGAAACACTGCCCGGACTAAACTACTGTAAGATTGGTGCATATCTGATTGAGAAACTGTGCTAATTGGATGAAAGATTATATGGAGTGCAGGGCTCCACACAGGTGAGCCTGAGGACCTCGGATACTTGGTATTTTCCACAGTGACACGCAAGACAGAAGAGAGTGTTTACTCACTGAATTTATAGCTCGTTCCAGACTGGAAGGACTGCCATAAGTCAAGATGAGAGTTCAAGACAATCTTGTGAAACTGGAACAGTGGTTCAACATAAATAAAAGGCAATTCAGTAAAAACAAAAGCAAAATTTCACCCTCGGCCCCACACTACACAACCAAGGACACTTGTAAAACGTACTAACGCCAAGCGGTCTCCATTTTCCCGAGGCTGAGCAGCTAGGACAAGAAGCAGTGGGATCACACCACACTGAGGGACACTCAGGTTAGATATTAGGAAACAGTTTTTAGACATTATAAGGCTATCTAAAGAGCAGGTGAGGCTGCGTGGGTGAGCTGTGGAACCTCATCACGAATCCGTAGGAACAGGTTAAACAGCATCTGTTTGGGCTGGTTCACGTCTCCTTGCTCTCACGCTGTTAGTGGCAGGCAGAGCTCTCCCATTCTGCCTGGTGTCTTGCAGTGCCAGGGACCGACCTAAGGTGAGTAGTACCAGCCACATACAGATGGAAAAGGAACGTTGCAAGGGTCCACCGGAAGTCCAGTACTTCATCTATTACCGGTTCTTTAGCTGTTGCTAGTTTTAGCCTCTTACCCCCGCCCGTGTTCCTCTTTGCCTTAGTACGATGGCTGTTCCGGTGAGTAGAGATTATCCCTTCCTTTGACCTGTTAGTTATAGCTGGGAAACACGGCATAGGATGTAAAATAATAGTGGTCTGCCTAATGTTGACAGCTTACTATTTTTTAAATAATGATAGTTGCAACTGTTGTTATTACTAAGGCCTTTGGCAGGAACTGCACAGAATTTCCCAAAATGGTGGGGGATTGACTAATGCTGGCAGGCGAGGTTTTATGAGCTGCTTGTGTTTTTATGAAATCGCCACGAATCTGTAACCTGCCTATAAATTTGTCTCCTTTCCAGTCATACCAAATGCATGCGAGGTCAACAACGGGAACTGCGAAGAGTGCTGCAAAGCTGAAGATGACCGAGGCGTATGTTCCTGTGCTGCTGGCTATAACCTGGGCAATGGCAACAAAACCTGTGTTCCTGTAGGTATGAAGCCACACTTAAAGTTCCTTCTCTGGGACACACATCACATCTTGACCAAATTTGGGAAGTGCTGGGGTGTTGCGGTCCTGCTGTAGCATAAGGAATAATGTTAACTGTTCCTGCCTTTCACATCGCTTGCTTGAGGTGTTGCCAACAAAGTTAATAAGATCTTAGCCAAAGGTCAAAATTTAAGTAACACCAAGTTGTGCAACTGTGAGTGATGTGCAGTGGCAAAAATAACGCATGGAAGTATTCTGTGTAAGTGGGTGCGTTCTCAGAGCAGACTGCAAAATCTATGTCCCAGCAGGTACAAAGCCATATGAAAAACTGGTGGTGGCGATGGGGCTGTGATTTCTCTTCTCTCATGGACTGAAACAGGCCTCACACGCTTCAGGAGCTTTTGTGAGAAAGGAACGGGTTAGATTTCTCACTGGTGAGAATTGGTGTCTGTTCTCAAGGCCTCCAGTTTGTGCTGGACACCTACAGATCCAAATGAGTAGGAGCCCAAGAAACTTCTCCCTTTACAATATACAGTTCACAAGGACTCTGTAATTTCAGTGGTAATGACGTAATGTGATTGCAGTTATATCTCATATGTTTCCCCTCAAATATGACCTGTTCCATTTAAAAGGGTTACAACGTGCCTTTCTATTTTCTTCTAAAAGCAGGGGGTTTTGCAGTTGACATATAGTAACATGAATAACTACTGACACTGAATTTAAATCCATGTTTTGCCTGCATTCAAATTGAAGATTAGTAATTATTAGTCTATTCTTCTGTCTGATGAAATTTGTTATAATGTCCTTTGTCATTTAATCCCAAATTGCTGTGGTGAGTTTATAGTTCCATACACAGAATACTTTGCTCAGTTTCCCCATTACAAAAGATTTAATAGCAGCAGGTATACAAAAATAATGATGACAATAATGGAAGATGTTTTACCTTGAAATACTTTGAAAATGCTGAACCCATTTGCCCGCTTGCTCAAAAGGGGCAAGTTTTAGAAGTGGAAAATGATTTTCATTTTTCAACCATTCTGGTCCTTTTGCATTTGCAAAGTTTTTCTTAGTGTCTCGAAAAATCTAGCAGAGCCACCCCTGATAAGCACACCTTCATATCTAATTTGATTGCAAAATGCTACTGTTGAGGAGTTTTTCTTGAACTGTTAAGTGAGTTTTCTTTCATTTTCATCAAGAGTTGATTCCCTGAAAGTGACCTGTTTCCCTGCAAACCATTTTCCGTCACTGTAGGTACCTGTCTATAACTCTAAAGGCTGCTTTTGACTGCAAAACCCATGTTCTAGTGGGTTTGAATAGTTTCTTGCGATGACGAACTGCACGAGGTGCACTGGAAGCTAGATTTACTTTTCTGACCATGAAACTGTTCCTTATACCGAGGGCTCTGTCAGACAAGCTCTGTTCAATGGCACTTTGCTGACAGAAATTGTTTTCAACAGTAACTGTCTGTCCGTCTGCTCTGCTGGAGGTTACTGTTCCTTGCATGTCACTTGGCTTAGTGCCTGAGGGACAGCACAGGCACCGTCCCCCACAGAGACGGAAGACCGTGGTCCTCCGCATCCCATGTGTTGGCTTAAATCAGCAAAAGAGGTAGCTCTGAGCTAAAGGGAAGGCTGGTAACAGCAGCTGAGCCTTCCCAGCTGGTTGCTCAGTGCTATGGACGCAAACACCTTGCTCTCAGCATGCGACATGTGCCTCAGAGTCCTGGTTCCATTCAGACATCAAGGATTAGCGTCTTGGTTTTGCCTTTGCAGTCAAGTTCCCGTGTGGTAAGCTTCAGAGAAATCATGGAGCCAGTCAAGAGAAAGTCACAGATACCCAAGAATTTCAATCCAGAAGGAAAAAAAGTCTTGTTTTTCAGCCAGGTCAGTGGTACATAAAAACAGTGAACTAGATATCAAGATGTTCAAGTCTCTACATAAAAATTAAGTACTCTGTGATGTACTCTAAAAAGTGTGTTGGTACATATTTTGCAAGAGAGGGAAAAGAGGGATGTTACAAATTATATTCTGGCATAAAATGTGCAATATTTTTCTTGTTCCCTGACTTCACAATATCCAGTTTGCAAGTGCTGAAGTCACCATTTTGGGGTAATTTTTAATATGGATTGTATTGATCAGTTTGAAAGGAATAGGGTGGTTAAATTTGTCCTGCGATGACCACTGTCCTGCTCCCCTACAAAAAACTCAGAAAAATCACACTGGAGTCTGTTCCATTTGTGTTATTTCCCCACCTTTTTCTCTGACACATCTCCTAAACTTCAGGACTGCTCAATGAACTCAGTGCTGGAGTTACAGCACACCACAGGTCATGGCATTCAAGCCACAGAAAGAAGTTTAGCCCCCAATGGCCGCATATGTGACTCCCTGACATGAGTGCTCCAAAGGATTTACCCCTGCTTGACTTCCCATAGGACCTCCACTGAAAGCCCTGATTATAGTTCAGCCCTAAACTATATATTGAGAGGGCCGAACCTGATATATGGAACCATGAGCCACGCGCATATGTGTCCCAGGGACTATGGGGAGACCATTGCACCGGGCTTGCACTTGCTCATCCATTCATTCCCGCATTGCCATCCACCTCTCCTCCTACTCAGCACTGTATTACGGCTTGCCCCTGTTCTGCATCACTCCTAGTTTATTCACAATTGGTTACAAAAGGCACAGAAACCTTCAAAGGGCTTTGATCGCTGTCTTTAGCTCAACATGCATTCAGAGGAATCAGTTTTCTGAGCTTCTCCTTCCTCACCTCCCAGTTTGCATTGCCAGGCATGAAACACCATCATCAACCTACTCAGATGTTCAGTACCAGGTAAGAACAAATTCTGTCTGCAGGGACACTTATCCCAGCTGCTTAATTGCACAGAGGATTGCAATTCTCACTCGAGACACGTACCAAGGCACACATCATGTCATCCGTGCTCTGCCTAAATGCTATGAGTCCTCACAGAGAAGACAGAGTTTTAACTCAAGCCGTCCTTGAAGATTTACTCTGAAACTTGAATAAGATTTTTTGCCATCATATTTCAATATGGATGGATTGTTTCCCCCCTGTCATAAATGCAAAGTCAACTTCCAAATGTAATCTAGCAGTGTAGCAGTTGCACAAGTCCACAGAGTCCATATCTCCCACGGCTTGGGAGTCAGGTTTATGGCAGGAGCCACGTCCACCACCCAGTTACGTCTGTCTGGGCTGTGAGTGAATCTCTCGGGCACTGACTTTGCACTGGCACTGCTGAGGTCAGGCCAGGGCTTCCCTCCTGCTGAATCTGTTGCTGAGGAAGTGACTGGCTGGTCACAGGAACACCTTAAATCCCAACCTCTGGACATAGCGGCACAGCTGCTGCTGCCCCACGACGTCCGGGGAGAGAATCAGGCAGAAAGAGAGAGGAACAGGAAGCAGCATTAAAAAGTCTGAATTCCAGGTAAAACTCCAAACACTTTCTTATCTCATTGCCCACCTCAGACTGTGTCAGTGTTCCAGGAGTTTGCCTGCAAATCCTCCGTTTAGGTTTCTCTGTGAGTTCTCCCTGACAGTTTTTATCCTGAATTCCAGGTTAGGACAATGGGAAGATGATAGAGAAAATGGGAGAAAAAACATAAAATCCTCATCCAAATGGCACAGACTCCAAAGTATTTTTTCTGCATTTTTCACAAGGGATCAGGATATGGCTCATCTCAGGGCAAAATTAACCACCTTACCGAACCCCTCATCCATCACTGAAGCTGCATCTAGGAGCTTAAGTGATATGGCGTTGTCTGCGCATGGCATCTGCCATCGTCTGGATGTTTCATACCCAGTTTTATTTGTTGCAATTTTAGTAGGGAAAAGGATATTAAGATAAAAGTGGGAAAAAAAGGTAAAAACCCACAAAGGTGGAAGTAAAGAAAAAATGTATTTTAACAAATGAAATATTAACAACAATTGCTACAATTGCAACAATTGCAACAATTGCACTGCTTCTGTGCAGTGTATGCACAGAAATAAAAAATGTCAGAGTTTGCATCTACAGAGATCACAGAACCATAGAAGAGTCTGGGTTGGAAGGGACCTTCAAAGATCATCTAGTGCAACCCCCCCTTCTGTGGGCAGGGACATCTTCCACTAGATCAGGTTGCTCAAAGCCCCATCCAACCTGACCTTGAATAAGTCCAGGGATGGGGTAGATGTCAGAGTAGTTCCAAGGTGACTTTTGTTTCTGCTGCCAGGGTGTCAGGAGACTTACAAAACCTTGTGGCTAGGCTCAAGTCCTTGTTGTGGGTGCAGCACCCACGGGAGAGAATCAGAGTTCCGCAGAGTTGCATTCCTCCCCCCTGCCCGCTTCCCCAGGATTTCCTGCAATCTGTAACCACACCAGGAAGGGCAGTGCTGACACTCAAAAACGGCTGCAAGTTCCTCCAGCTTTCAGAAATGGTGATGTACTTTGGATTTGGCAATAAAACCTTTTTTTTTTCTGCAGGTGGTGAACAGAACTGGATGATGACAGTCAACTGAATTATAACCCATTTTAACTGCACCAAAGAATAACCCTTTGTGGAGTATGTGCTTCCTCTCTGCTGGCCGGGCAAAGTTCAGCTGCCATTTTTGTAGCTTAGAATCATTGAATGGTTTAGGTTGGAATGGACCTTAAAGATGACCTAGATCCAGCCCCCCTGCCATGGGCAGGGACACCTCCTACTAGACCAGGTTGCTCAAAGCTCCATCCAGCCTGGTCTTGAACACTTCCAGGGATGGGGCATCCACAACTTCTCCGGGCAACCTGTTCCAGTGTCTCGCCACCCTCAAAGTAAAGAATTTCTTCCTAATATCTAATCTAAATCTACCCTCTTTCAGTTTAAAACCATTGTCCCTTGTCCTATCACTACATTCCCTGATAAAGAGTTCCTCTCCACCTTTCCTGTAGGCCCCCTTTAGGCACTGGAAGGCCGCAATAAGGTCCCCTGGAGCCTTCTCTTCTCCAGGCTGAACAACGTCAAGTCTCTCAGCCTGTCTTCATAGGAGAAATGCTCCAGCCCTCTGATCAGCTTCTGTACACACAAAGACCTGTGCTGCTTATAAACATGGATGCTGACAAGGGTGCTTCACATGAGCAGAGCGTACATCGGCACGTAAATGGGATTAGCTTGTATCACTCATTGCTAGCTCTTGACCAAGACTACACATGACCACAGTCATCTGTTTTGGACCAGCTGGTGTCTAGTCAGGGCTGAGGTATGCACTCCCATTTTGTTGTTCCTTAACAGTTGTTGGCAACGGAGTGTTTCTTCTTTAATTTGAAAAAGCTCTCCCTCATTCCTGAATCTGCTGTTTTCATTTCCATATTCTCTATGCAAAGAACAGCCTAAAATGCCACAATATACCATCCCTCTGACAGAGGATTTGCTATGTTCAGCCACAGTAAAATCTGGTCTCTGGTCTCTCCATCTCTTTGGAGCTGGCAGTGATTGCTGTGATTTACCTGCAGCTTTTTCAGGGCTCTTACCTATGGGAAGGGTGAGACCAGCCAGGCAGGGGGCAGCTGGTCACAGTCCTCTCCTCTGCCTCAGGTGAAGGGATGGTGCTTTGGGGAGCCACCGATACTCAGGGCATGGGGCAGTTTTTGTCTTCAGTTTGCTGGGCAGGAGGTGGGAGATGAGTGACCTGCATGGAAAGTGATGACACGGAGGAGAAGGAGGTGGCTTGCTGTAGCCATGGGGAGTTAGCAAAAGCAGTGACAGGGCTGTAGGGTTCAGCAGCTCTTTGTCTGCTGCCCTGTGCCACCTGGCAGTGGACAGGTGTTGCCCAGGGTGGGCTGCAGTGGGGTTGCAAGTATGTCGGTTGTTCATGTCTGGTCCTACCTCCTCGCCTTGCCAGCCAGGGCACTGGGTAACTGTTCTGGTTTCAGCTGGGATAGAGTTAATTTTCTTCCTAGTAGCTGCTGTGTTCTGGGTTTAGTATGAGAATAATGTTGATAACACAGATCGGTTTAGTTGTTGCTAAATAATGTTTATACTAAGTCAAGGACTTTTCCAACTTCCCATAGAAGCTAAGAGGGAGCATAGACAGGACAGCCAACAGAATATTCCATACCATAGATGTCATGCTCAGTATATAAATGGGGGTTGGCTGGGGTGCAGGGATCCACGATCTCTGCTTGGGATGGGCTGGGCAACCTATTATCCGGTGGTGAGAGCAATTGTGTTGCATCACTTTATTTTGTATATTATTTTATCACTATTACTATTTTTTTTTTTCTCTTCCATTACTGTTCTATTAAACTGTCCTTATCTCAGCCCACGGGGTATTTTTCCTCCCTCTTCTCCCTACCTTACCGTGGTGATGGGGGAGTGAGTGAATGGCTGTATGGTCCTAGTTGCCAGCTGGGGTTAAACCACACCAGCAACCTGGAGCAAGCAGAGAGCACAGAGGAAGCCAGCAGGGTTTTGAGGACTGTGCCAGGGGCAAAATGGGTCAGGAGAGGAGGCAGAGGTAAGAAACTCACCCGGCCCACCTGCAGCACAGATGGCTCAGAGCAGAGGGGCTTCGAGGGGCCCCTGCTATATATATCCAGTGAGGCGAGCATTGCTGGCTCGCTGACCACCAACTTACACATTTCTAAGCACATCAGAGAAAACACATCCTCCCCTTTTCTTCTGCCCCTGCGCTCCCAGAGCCGCGGTCTGACCACAGGCATGCAGGACCAGGCTGGGGTGCATGGCACAAAATGACACTGGAGGGGTCTGCTCCTCTTGGACCCTGTCCCCATCCCTCCTCCTCCTCCCTGCCCTGCAGCAGCAAGCAGCTGTGGGCTTTCCCTCATCCCAGGGCCCCCAGATCCCTGTCGAGGGCTGACGCAAAGATGAGAGGCTGCAGAGAGATGAGGCGGAGGAGAGGGGAGGCTGGAGCTGCTGCTGTGAGCGTGGACCCCCTGCCACGGGGCAGGCGCACCACGGTCCCCTTCACCTTGAACCATCTTCAATGTCCACGACACGCAACTAACCGCAGTGCCCACATCCTGCTGGTCAGGACGACCCCCCCCGGGAGGAACGTGGCTGCAAGCCCAACCATCAGCTTTTGTTATTTGCTTAGTGCGGGGGTGAGGTTTTCTGGAAAATAATCGCTGTCCCCTTTCGCGAGCTGAGGTGTGCGTTTCCCAAAAGCATATGACAGTGACATAGTTATTTAGGACGGCTGCCCCCACTGCAGCAGGGCTGACAGTCAGCCGGGGACCGCAGCATGATGGGGGGTGGCATAGGCATGTCCCCATCACTGCCCAAACAGTTGATCTGCAAACCAGCTTCCCCAGCTTGTTGCACTGCTGGGGGAGGGAGGGACGGGGTGGGGAACAGGGACACACAACTTCCATGGGAACCAGTTGCTAAAGCAGGACCAGCTAACGCAGCTACTCTGTCCTGAGGAACCGCTGTTTTCATATCTGACACTGCGCGCAGGCTTCACGCTGGAAAGAGTGACCCTTCAAGCAGGAGGCGATCCTTAACTGGGGCTATGGGAAACAGCGTGCGGGACTCCTTAATGAAAGACATCTCCATGTGCTCACTACGATAATTAAAGGAATGGAAAAAGAAATCCCAGTAACTCTTCATGAAGAAAGGTGTGAGGAAAGGACTGCCCTTTTAAAACCCTCTCCTTATGCAATTTTCTGCAGTAATATGACAATTAAAATGTAAAGCCTGTTGCAATAATATTGATATAACAAAAGCCAGTTCAGTGCCATAATGTTCTGAGTACACTGTGGCCCATCCCCAAGGACACAGCTGCTCAATCAAGGAAAACTTTGTTTAAAACAAACACAGTAAGAAAAAAAAACTGTGTAAACTAAGGTCTGAGATGCAGCTTCTGAAGCTCTGTGTTGTTATTACTAACCTAATTTGAATAATTATCTTATACCTACAAGGGTTCCTTAATTGACATATGTCTGCAACCTGTAAACAGCTTGTTAAAAAAAAAAAATAATAATCTGCAGATCCGCGTTTTTGTGCTGGGTTCTGCAAAGTCCTGTGCTGACATCAAGTGGTGACATATTTTTCATGCCAAAGGGAGCCAGACTTGCCGTACTGCGTATGCACGGGGCGATATTCGTTATAACGGGAAGGTAAAGGCAAGTAGAGCGGGGCTATGGCAGGGGGGGCTACGGCAGCAGCCTCACCGCCAAGTGCTCCCATGGGGATGGTTGGCCAGAGGAGTATGGAAAAACAACACAGCCGCCACGCTGCAAGGCAAGGAGGGCGAGGTGAGCCTCCCCAGAGTCTCCTGGGCACACGAGGTGCTGGCCGAGCCCCCCAGCACCCACCAGATGTGACCACTGGCAGCAGCCCCCCCGACACACACACTTCCTCAGCCAAGAAACCCTCCACTGGGACAAGAACGGTGGGGTTTGGTGGCCTTAGGGCACTGAAGAGAGCATGGAGAACTCATTTACTAATGAAAGCTTGACACAGAGTTAACCAAAGAGGATGGGAGGCTATATTAATTAGTTCTGCAGAAATACCAAAGAGGGAAAAATAAATAGGTAAGGTTATGAACTGGCTGTAAATAAAATCAAGCTTGTTATTAAAAGAGTTTTAACCCCGAGTGAACTTCTGGAACAACATCCTGGCCGAGATTGTGCAGGAAAAACAGTTTTAATGCGGAGGTTAATTATTTGCTGAAGGCATTAGGGTCTGTGACGTGGGCTGCAACATCAGCCCTGGGTTGGCAGGGACTGGCCTTGGCGAGGCACGTTGTCTGCTTCAGCCCTGCTCATCTGCCTCGCCACTCACTGACGCCGGTTTGAAAAACTGCCGTTGACGTAAAGTGAAGTTTTATTTGGGGATTTAGCCATGAATGCTCAGATCAATTACACTTTGTTACAAGAACCGCGTACTCAAATAATACCTGGGAATTTATGACATGAAAATACAGAATGGTCTCTGTGTTTCTAACTCAGCTTAAAAAAAAAACCAAAACAACACTTTTCCTCTCATGGGTTGTTGCTCTGACTGTAGAAATGGTTCCCTGCTCTTCCCAGGCCCCTGCCTGTGCTGGGAGCCAAACAAGTCCCTGCGGCGCCATTGCTGTGGCAGAGCCCAGCCTGTGCACGCCAACGCTTGGACCCTTCCTCTCATCCTGGGCCCGGCGGGAGCTGCCCCGGCTGCTGGGTGCGTGGCACAGCAGCCCAGGGAGGTGCTCCGGTCCACTTACACCTCCTTTCACCTCCTCTGTGTCTGCGTGACCGGGATCCTGAAATCAGGAAGAGTTCCCCATGCTTCCCTTCGTGGCTGGGCAGTGCAAACCTAACGGTCAAAAAGAAAAATGCCGTATCCGTTCCCATACATCCCTGCAGGGGAAATCCCATGCTTGGTTGCTCCAAAAGCCGATGGGATTTGACCAGTGCGGCTAAGCCTTGGCAAGTGTTTTGCGGGGACAGTGTATGAAAGAGCCATGCCATAAAACTGATCCCTGTAGTCATCGTCCAGCTTGTGCTTTGATATGGTACAAAGAAATGTTCATAGTGTTCACGTGTCCCCATTTTGTGTCACAACAAGTGAAGGCTGTGGAGTGGGAGGAATACCCAAATCTTGGAGCAGCTCCCAGAGCCAGCGAACCCACTCCGCCTTCAACCAGAGCACTAAGAGAAGGGGCACTGCTGCCTCACTAAGCAGGTTGGTTTTGAGTTTGGTTTTTTTTTTACCATGTGTTGACATTGAGGCCAGGCTTTGCCCTTGGAGGTTTTGTTTTCTCATCAGCCGCTGGACTTTAAACTTCAACATCTCGGCTGTAGCCATTTCCCTCAAGAGCGGCAGGAATGCAGGCAGGCGGCCACTAGGCTCAGAGGGTAACGATGGCAAGGTGCTCTTGGACAATATTGTTTCTTCTCTCTGCCCTTTTCCTTCAGACAGAGCAGACAGGTATGGCCTTCGCTTTGTTGCGGCTTTAATTCTGGTCTGTGCTACGGCTCTTCTAAACACACCAGTACTTCTGCACCTTGTATCGTGCTTACTTTGTAGCACAGGGTGACACCACTGAAAACTGTCTGTTCCTTATTTTCCTTACATTTCTCCTGCGGGTTTTTTTTTATATATATATATATATATAAATAAGTAAAAACTGCAGTAGGTTACTAAGGCAATGTATTTCTGAATTACCATCATTTACACCAGGGTGATATTCTGTCTTTTCTTATCATTCTTAAACAGCACCCCAGATATTAAAGAGAATTTTGTATTATATTTCTAGTTGCTGATGAAATAAAAATAAGTCTTATGAAAAAGGCTGAGATGCATGATTGTTACAGCTGGAAGAAATTTATGTTTCTGTTTTAACCCTCCACAGTTTGCCAATATTAAGGAGGAGCTGGGCAAGGAAGAAAAAGGTGGTGACCGCTTAAGAAGGTCAAACCACCCCTGGCAGCAGCAGAAGTGCGCTGCCAGTTATGCTGGGTGCGTCGGAAACACTGCACAGCACAAATGCGCACTGCGGTGTCAGATATAACTTTTTAAATTGCAAAACACCAACATTAAGCTTTTTTTTTGTTTTTAATATCACATGGAAGCCTGTTGCTTATCAGATATCCTTCAAAAGCATAACTAAGCATTTGTATGCGGTTTCAGAATAATTTTGTTATTGCTGTCACTTTTTCCAATTCTAATATTATTTATTATATCAACCTTTGTGCCTAGCACTGCTGGGACCCCAAACACCGTATAAAATACCAAAAAAAAAACCCAAACCCAGTCCCTGCCCCAGCAGGTTTATTTTCCAAGCACAGGAGAACTGACAAACCCACGCTGACACACACAGCCACACACTGCTTGATGCCAAAGGCAACAGGCTCCAGTCCGGCACCGGCCATCTGGCTGGCACGCAGTTTTTGTTGCGGGCATCATTGCAAAGAGGAGTTGTAAGATCCGATAGTTCTCGTGTCTTTGATATCTCCTCCTCTTTACTCAAAAAGATTATGGTGTCTTCCACATAAAGGATGTTGTATGATACAGCCCTTGTAGCTTTTTTGAGCATTGCTGAGGGGTAGCTTTTATTTATTCTGCGTAAGAGAGATTTGATTGAGAGCTCAGCCATGTCACAGTTTTGCTTCTCAGCAAAAAAGCCCCATGAAGTCAGACCGAAGGGCGTCAGTTTGGATCCATCGTCATAAATTAATACAAATCATTTCCACTTCTACTGATGAGTCTGGAAGCCCCACGCAGTCTTACAAAACAGCCTCTGCCTTTATGATAATACCTTTCCCCTTTCCCTGGCCATGCCACAGCAATGCTCTGCTGTGTGTCTGGTGCAGGAAAAAGGGCGTCAGGAAGGGCTTCAAATTCCCCCTGCCTGGGAGCAAGTCAGGCTCTCCCCAAAACAAAAAGGTCATGACTCCTCAGCTGAGGTTGGGCTAAGAAAGTAGGGCTCTTCCAGCATGTAAGTTCAATGTTGCTGAAACCCTGAATCAGCCTAAAGATTTCTCTTCATGGTTAAAATTGGCTGCTTAATAAGATCTTTAAAAAAAATGGGGAAAATGGCGAAATATATAAGTACTGAAGTTGACATTTTGTCATACAATGTTTCAGTGTTTATATCAGCTGATGATGCAAACAACGTTATCAAGAGACAGAGGCGTGCCAGTTCCCTACTTTTGGAGGAGGTTCTCCAAGGCAGCCTGGAGAGGGAATGCCTCGAAGAGAGATGTACGCAAGAAGAAGCAAGAGAAGTATTTGAAAACGATGAAATGCTCGTAAGTATTTTGTTTTCTTGTGTGCCTTGGTCTTTTACTATCAAATTTAGCCCTGCAGCCTGCTTCCTTTGTTTGGGTTTCTCTCCATGTGAAATCTTCCCACCAGAAAGCACGTGTCTTCAGTGGTCAGAATGGAAATGCGGAGGTCAGCTCTGACACTTTTGAAGTCCTCTCCTGAAAATGATGTGTCCTGCGCCTCATGTTGTGAAAGTATACAGCTGTTGTCCCATCCCGACCATGCGCAGAGATTCAGCTTCAGCATCCCTTAGGGACCAGGAGGGGCAAAGGGGGTGTTGGGACGGAGGGAAGCACCAGCAAGTGGTGGGACCTATAGAAAGAGGCTCACTTGGTCAGCGGCTGCAAGTCCCCTGGTACAAGAGGCTGTGCTGACACGTACAGCCGGACGCTGTGCTCTTTAATGGGAATCTGGCCGGAGACGGTGTTTGCAGGGAAATCAGAGGAAGCAGCCATCGGGCTGGCCATGGGCGGTCCCGGTGCTTTGGGGGAGGTTGTCGGGGGGGAGGTACAGGGAGTGGGGAGAGATGTCCCCTCGGGGAAAGCAGCGGCGGGGCCAGCTGCAGTACCCAGGGAAAAGCGGGGCACATGGTGCTGGTGACCAGTGTTGGTGACCTGCAGCTCTGGTCTGGGCTGTCCCCTCTGCCTCCAGCAGCACCTGCTGGGGGCCAAGTGGGACAGGATGGGACAGGACGGGACGGGGTCACTTCCCAGGCTGCTCAGGCACGCCAGAGAGACAATGGCCAGACAGTTTTTCCAGGAAGCTGTGTTGCTAAAGGACTCAGCTGTTCCTCTCTTGCCTGTAAAGTGCTGCTTTTCCTTTATGGCTTCTTAAGAAACAATAAAATAAGCAGGATGCAGACCCCCTCCCATCTCATTCAAATTTTGCCGGCAGGGCAGAATTTTTAGTTGTGCAAATGTGTAAATGTTAAACCATAGTATATATTCTCTCAGGCGATGCTTTTTTTTTTTTTTACACCAAAATAATTATGGAAGGTCGTATTATTTGAGAATTAAAATCTCATTTCCCTTTTTTTTTTTTTTTTTTCCCCAGAAAATGTTTTGGGATGCCTACTACGGTGAGCTGACCTCTTGAGTTCTCTCCTTCACAGCAGTGTCACATTCTGAACATTATGATTCAGGCCAATGCTGGTTTTCTGAGAGTTTTTAGCAGTTTATCCTACAAGAAACACCCAGTTGCTATTTGTCATGTCTCTAGTAAAGCAGGAGGAAAAGTGTTGATGTGAAAGGTTTAAAAAAGTAATAAATAGGAAAAAAACCCATTAACTGCAAAGCGAATAAAAGTTGAAGGTAAGTAGATGTTATCATAGTAAATGGGCTATTTCTTTTCCTGAACTTAAGGCTGTTCTGAAACAGCCCGGGACCTGAGAAATTCTGCTTTGCTCAGACAACAAAACAGCACAACATTACCAGCGAAACCTCCCGAATGCCAACATAGCACTTAAACCTGAGTGAGATAAAAAGGTGTTAAAAGCTCCTGGGCTGTTTGCAAATTCTGGACGCTGGCACTGCGTCATCCCCTGGCAGCTGGCAAGGCAAGAAACGAATCTGTAAAAGCTGAGGGACTGATGTAGCTAGATGCCACCTGAACAAGGAGCCTGGGGCACCAGCTGGTGGCCACTTTGCCTTATTCCCTCCTTTTCTGCATGCCGCATCCTAAGATTTTTTGTTGTTCTTTTTTTTTTTTTTTTCACTTAGCTTTTATTAATTTCTAATATTAGTTTTAGACACTGGATAAGGAGGTGGCAACACCAGCAGTTAGAATTCATTTTCTGCAGAAGCCACTGAAAAGCTGAGTCAGGGAACTGTTAGACAGAAGAATCCCATCAATGATATAGAAGTTATGAAGAACGATACTAAATATCTGGCGTTTGCTATGTGTTTCATTACTTCTCTGAGGGTGGGATTAACTTCTAATTTCAGTCATAGGATATTTGTACCAAGCATGTCGTGCAGGCTTCCTCTGTAGTCTGTGAAGAGAGAAGGGCAACCGATTGAGAATGGTCCATCTGAACAACCTTAGCCACAGCCAGGACGTGTTACTAGCTTTGGCCTCAGGGGTGACTTCCTCGCAGTAATTAAAAGCCATTATATCCTGTCTTCTTTCTACAGAACACCAGTGTGCGTTTCCTTCTTTGTGATACCTTTTCTAACATTTTGAAGAGTGTTGCTGTGCATCTCCATGGCTTCTTTTCCCCTCACTAAGCAAACCCATTTTTTCATCCTGTCTTCCAAAAATCTAGTTTTCTAGACCTCTGGTATCCCTGTTGCTTTCCTTCCATAGTCCAGGACACAGTGGGTAAATCTGCACTGTGAATCAAAGAGGGCTGGGGAGAAAGGCTGAGCACCCTCCCAACTGCTGGCTCACCTTTTGGCTCTGTTTTGTACTGCTCCACTTCGGTCTCTTTAAGTCAAATGGCATCTTACACCTAGTGTGGATGTATGCTGTCAGGGCACTTGGCCTGAGGTCACACTTGTCCCTGACCCTTTTATTAAAAGTATAAACTTAGCTATTGATAACCTCTCTTTAAACATCATTTTCCAAACAGTTTTGTGCACGTCTTACAGTAGTCTGTGTTTTCCTGGCTCACTTAACGACAATGTCATCTGAGAAATTTCTATCCTTTGATGTTCACTGATTCCCCACTAGGTCCCTTAGCCTATAATACAATTAGATTTAGTTGGTTTGGATTATTTGATCTTGAAAAACGCATGTTGGTTGTTACTTACTACCTTCTTGTTTTGCTGAGTGCTTACAAACAGTTTAATCATTCCAGTAGCTTTCCAGTAATGGAAATTGCGTGTTTTTCTCTATCATTCCTTGAATCTTCTCTTTCCTCCTTTAATAAAGCTTGGCGCTAGGTTTACTTTTTCCCCAGTCTTACAGAACCTCACCTGACTGCAGGTATTTTTTGAGACTTCCTCACCTATATTTGAGCATGCATTTCAGAGGTTCGAAACCACCTAACTTGCTTCAGGCTGGAGGTGCAGCCTTCCCTGTCTCCAGCTACCCACCACTGTGGCTGGAGGTCCTCACTCCTCAGCTCTACCTGCTCAGCTGTGCTGATGAGACCCCCCCCTAACCCACCCTGAAACCCTCCCAGGAGACTTAAATTTTGCTGGGGTCTGCTGGTAGCATCTGACTGCAAGTGGGCTGAAGGTGGTAACCGCTTTAAGCCAGTATTTTAGTACAGCTAATATTCAAAGGTACATGTGCCCGTAGCTTGAGCAGACGCTGGTTAGTGCTTTGGTCCCAGTACGAGGCAGAGTTTTCACCTTTCTGTCCCTGATATTAATTACAGCAGCTCGCTGACTGAAGTTAACCTCTCTGATGAAGTTTTGAGTTTTAGAACGGTTGGAGAGCACGTCCCAGGTTAGGCTTTTCTGGCTTGCTCCCTGATCACTCATGTCTACAATAAGCAGTTATTTGGAGAACATTTCCAAACTCTTTTGGAGTCTTTCCAGTGGGCAGCTTCAAGGGAAATTGGCAGCTCTGCCTTATGCTCCACCTGTAGTGAGGCATCCTCTGGTTTCAGTGTTTGGTCTGTCAGAAAGACTAAGCTTGCTTGGGTCTGAGCTGCTGTAGAATAATTATACAGATGTGTGAAAGCCAGATTTCTCCCTAGTTTAATGTTGCTTGCTGTATAACTTTGATGCCAGTTTGGTTTTTTTTAATCCGTATACGCATACAATAATTTATTTATCCATGTGCATATCAACCTAACATGGGAGACCTAAAACGTGTGTCTCATGTTACATTCGTAACGAGCACGTGAACTGGTAAGTCAGTGCTTTTCCCTGAAGCAGAGCATCTGTCCTGCAGAAGCGGGCTCTGCCTCTGGGCACCTTCCAGCATCCCTGCCAGGGGCTGCGGGAGCACCTCTGGAAGCGGAGACTCGGGCTGAAATTACTCCTGAGGAGTAGTTTGGTGAGACACAGCCTGTTTCCTCCCAAACCTTTTTGCAATGCTTCTCCGAGCGGCTCGTGTGCCGGGAAGGGGGCTGCGTAACTCTGGTCAGCAGCGGTGGTGACTCGTCCCTCTCCTGTGGCATTCCTTCAGGTGGCAGGAGGTGTTCGTCGAGCCCCTGCCAGCACAACGGCGTGTGCGAGGACAGCATTCGTGGCTACACCTGCACCTGCGCCGAGGGCTACGAGGGAGAGGACTGTGCTTTCGGTAAGGCATCACCCCCTCTTCTGAGACGCCCTATCTCCTCCTGCCATAGGGGGTCCCCAGGAAACCATACACAGCTCTCCCGTTACAGCCAATTACCACATTGTAGCTTAAAACACACAGTTCTTGGCAGAGCAGGGGTGATGGGTGCTGCCTGTCTACCAAAATGTTGTGGCATCCCGAGGTTACACAGGCTGCCTCTTCCCCTGGAGCCTCCCTTCTCTGGGGACGCAGCAGAAGGGCTGAAGCGAGTTCCCCCCTCATGGGTGGGCTCCAAAGGCAGTCCTGTCCTCTGCCACCAGCACTCCCCGGCTGCTTGTCCTGCTGCGGTCCCAGGCAGCACATGGCCTGAAGAACCAGGGCTGGAGTGCTGGGGTGGCTTCCCTGAGGCCACACGCACCCACAAGACAGTCCCTCAGGACAGAGGGACTCCAGAAAACAAACCATTTTCAGTGGAAGTGTAAAAAGGCAGAAAGCAAAATGGATGCTTTCTGGCACGTAAAACACCCTGGGCCGGGTCCTACATTTTTACATCTGCCAGGTTCTACTTTCCAGCCCTTACATCAGTATTTCTGCTGGCTCGGAGGTCCCCCGGGGTGGGAGACGCCCCGGCTGCCGCAGGGCAGGGTCATTTTCCGTATAAGGGGTGTGACTGTGACCAGTTTCTGGGGGAGCAGAGACAGTGACACAGCTTGGACCAGTGCTGGGAACTGGATCTGCTCAGCAGGAGCCTTAGAGAGACACACTATGTGAGGTTTTTTACTACTTCTTCACCTGTGAGCTAGATCCACCACAAGATGGCTGCTCCTCCTGTTGCTTTGTGCTGAAGCCGAAGTGTTTACTCAGCTATGGAAAGTTGACTGAGCATGGTTCAAAGGTGATCAATAGTCCCGTTCTTTTTTTTTTTCTTACCTTTGGCTGTTGTTAATTTTAAGTTTCTTAGCACAAGCGTGAGAAATATGAGCTATGCATTTGTTTTTGCCGAAAACCAGAAAACTTTAGCCGCCTTCTTCCTCAAGCAATACCTGCCTTCTCAACATGTGCAACAGTTCCCCTCGCTGCAGACACGTAGTGTTTTGTTCAAGAGTGCAGAAAGAAAGCCCATGGCATCCTTCCATACGAACCCACGTTTGGCGTAGTTTAACCTTTGGCTAGCGCTCCCCGAAACTCAGAGTTGCAGATGGTCTGGTGCAGGGAGGTGCTGGGTGGGCACAGTTTGCAACGAGTCTGTGGATGCTGCAGAGACTCAGCTGTCTCCAATTTCTGCTTAACAAGGGGGAAAAGAATGTGGTGGGAAATACCGCCAAGCCAGAGTCCCTGCCTACCTCCACACAAAGCAGGTAAAAATAAAATGCTGACTAAAAAGGACTTGAGCTATGCAAGAAAACTCCAGCTGAACTGTTCCCGATGCTTTTCTTCTGCTTGTTCTGTTTAGCTAAAAATGAATGTCACCACCAAGCAAAGGAAGGATGTCACCACTTCTGCTACCCGGGAAGTAATTCCTACCGTTGCTCCTGTGCTGATGGCTATGAGCTCGGGAAGGACAAAAAACAGTGCATCGCGTTAGGTAGGTGTGAGCATGGAAGTGAAGGGGGCACATGCTCAGCGCTGGGGTGGGCAGGCCACCATCTGACATCCAGGTGAGATCCGCCTGATCGGAGACTCAAGCGGTGAGGATATTATTGACCTTCCAACCTGGGCAGAAAAAGGAGGAATCTAGGGAGCACCACCCAAGATGCCTGAGCAGTGGTAAAGGGAGAAATATTTGATCTGAATGTTTAAACACTGGTCTGCAGAGAGAACTTACATCATCCTGCATATCACTCAGTGGGCCAGGTTTCCCACTCCTATGCTCGGTAAAGAGTAACTCTGCTGAAGACCTGATTGTTTGGGATCAAGGTTCAATTAATTCTGATCAGACACTTGATGGTCTGATGAATAAAGGGCAACATTTGCTGCCATATTAATTAGTTTGAAGCAGTAGCCCTCTTCATCTTTTCAATCTCATACCAGGTATGCCATTCCATCCCATCCCCTTGTAAACTAGATCTACTAAAACCACAGTAGTATACTTAGCTCCTGTCTGTATTAGCAAGTAGGAGCAAGCCAAATAGGAGCTGAGCTCCAGAGCCACAGTTTTGGTGACAAAGGCTTGATGTCCACTCGTAATGCACATTTCAGGTGGGCTTTACTTCAGACTAGCTCTAGTTTGGTCCTGTGGACTAAGCACCCATTCGCGATGAGAGTACGTTAAGTGCGCTCCTGGACCATGCCACAAGGTGAACAGAAAGCGTAATAAATGCAGATAATGGGGGGGGCCATTTGAAAAGCACACTTGCTGTCTGAACCAGAACATGAAGTCATGCGCATCCCTAGAGTAATAGTAAAAATCCCAGGATTTACCTTGTCCAGATCGGGCCACAGCTATCAGGTATTTGGTGCAATTCGGATACAGGATACAAAGATGAGGAAGCAAGCTGTGCTCATGGTTGGCTGGAGAGGAAGCCTCATTTCATTCGTTACAGACACAGTGAAATCTGGTCACCATGAGCCTAAGCAATGACCCAAAACTTTCAGCGCCATCACTAAGCTATTAGACTACAGATGCCAAGCAAATTATTCCAATTCTCACCAGCTGAGAAATTTTCCTTCTCCTTTTCCTTGCTGCAAAAACAAACCTCCGAAGTCCAGGTGGAAGCAATAAGATATTTGCAGGTAGTAGTTGCCTTGAAATGATACAGCATGAGGTTTTGATTTATTTTTTCTAATTCATCTACTAGATCAATGTGCATGTGGCAGACTTCAAGACAGCAATAATCTGATAAGCAAAACCAGGAAGAAACGTGATGAGGGATTTCCTTGGCAGGTATTTCTAGCAATTCATGAAACCCATCACTCAACCTCATCACATGGACAATGCTATCATTATCTATCACATTTTCTTAGGTCCTGCTGCTAAACTCAGAAGGGAAGGGCTTCTGTGGAGGAGTGCTGCTAAAAAGTAACTTCGTACTGACTACAGCAGAGTGCGCCCTTCTGCACAGCCATTTTGAAATCAGGGTTGGTGCTGGTAGGTGATCAAACCCATTTTCTCTTGTTGCAGCACGTTTTAGTATTGACAAGCTGATAAAAAAAAAAAAAAACAACTTACTAAACCTTTTGCTGCATAAAAATATTGCTAAAGGAAACAAATCTGCTGTCATTTAAGCACCTCAGTTAAGTACCTTGAGCTAGAACTACAGCTGCCCGTAACCCCCTACAAGCCAAGCAGAGAGAAAACTGCCTCTTGAATGTAATTCTGAACTCAGCACCTAGGGATAAGCTAATCCAAGGGCATTTAGAGGTGGCTTTCATTTCATGCCAAAATTCCCTTCTCTTGTTGGGTGTTTGTCCTTCCCTCTGAAATGATGCACGCTTCTACACAGTATTAAAAAGCTGTCAATGTAGCATAACTAGTTTACCCTTACTGCAGTATTTTTAAGAAAGAGCACGTTTAGTTTCTCTACTGCACACGTTTCTCAGCATGACCAGGCAGCTGGTGCTAGTCTGCATGCAGTTTTCAGGTCTCTTATTCCTAAAGGCAGTGAAATGTCATTGCTTCACAGGGCCTAATGGAACTGGTGGAACTGAGAAGACACTGCAAGTTAGTGAGAAACACATTCACATCCGGTATGACGAAGACACTGCTGAGAACAACATCGCATTACTACAACTCCAAGAGCACGTCGAATGCAATGACCACCAGCTTCCTGTCTGCACCCCTGAAAGAGACTTTGCAGAACACATTTTAATTCCAAAACTGGCTGGCACAGTCCGTGGCTGGAGAATGGAAGGTGATGAACTCCAAGGTGAAGAGTTGCAGGTTTCATACCTTCCTGCTGAGGACTGCAGACAAATACTCAACATAAGCCTCACAAACAGGCAGTTTTGCGGACACCTCCAGGAGGCTGTAGACAAACGACTGGCTGGAGGAAGCTTTTTAGCTACCGAGTATAAGGGCACTTGGTTTCTGACTGGGATCCTGGGATCCTGGCCACTAGAAGACACTGACTGGGAAACGTTTCTATTCACTAACACCGCGAGGTATATGATATGGTTTAAACAAAAAATGAAATGAGACACAAACAAAACCAACCTTCCAGCACCGAACCCCCAGTACACCCATTTGACTCTCTATCATGATTTGCAGCAAGAAAGTTGCAATGATGATATGTATATAACTCCAATTCACACAGAAAAGTCCCGTTGTCTTTCCTTCTTCTGCTGATGTACAGTACTGTGAAAGTCATGATGCGGTAAACCTACTTATTTTACTACAAACTGACTGAAGTTTCCCAGAACTGTTCATCCTAAAACTCAAAAAGCATTGATGTTTTTCTGGGATTTTAAATGTTGCTAGAAGGATAATTCTTGTTACTAATTCTTGTTACCCTGAGGTTTGATTCAGCAAATTAATATTCTTGTTTCAGCATCCATATAAGTAAAACTTATGAGGACCAGGGGAGCTCCAAGCCTTTAAATGCCTATGTTGATGTAGGACTTGACACTCTCATCACACTGAAAATGCTTCCCCTCATACACGGTACCTGTGTTTTCCCTTATGAATCTTGATCGCATCAGTCAGTAGGTAAAATAAAACCCAACTCTCAAAGAGGGGGAAAAAATGTTTTATTTTCTTTAAAAATCATTATAAAAACTCAAAACTACCATCCCATCACTACCGACAAAGTTATGTTGTACCAGCCCCAAACAATCAAACAAAACCCCCAAAGTAGAAACACTTAGAATAACGGATCCAGTAGCAGTGTTTTCCCCGGAAGCAGAATAAAACAGAGTATGTATAAATTACTTAGATAAGCTTTTGTTCATCATAACAAAAATGAAACAAAATATTACAGAATTAAAAAAAAAAAAAAACAAAAAACAACCCTCTGTGGGCACCTACAGACAAAAATCCCACGTTTACTGGAACCCGTAAGCATCACTGACACAGTAAAGCTTTTGCTGTCAAGCACTTCTCTAGTTTTTAGAGAAGGCTTGAAGAGAGTATTTAATACCAACGAGATTATTAAAGAGACTTAAAAAAAATGGGAAACATAATTTCCACTCTGAAGAATGGATTAACACAAGTAACAAAGGATGATACTCCTCCTTTATGAAAGATAAATGCAAAAATAGTAACGCAAAGTACTTTATAAAAGCTTTAAAGTACTTTGGAAGGAATTTGGAATGCTTTGCTTTATTTCCTCATGAGATACTTTGAATGCTCTAGAAAGCCCGCGGAAACTGTCATTGAAAAGTTAGCATTTCATTCCAACGCACTTTGTAACACTGGCAGCCTTGGTCATTCTGGGAAAGGAGCCACAAACAGTTCTTGGTATTCCAGTCCTGGACATGAACCAGGTCATTTACAGTGTTCTCAGGGTGATTAGGAGCAGCCCCACTGGGCAAGCTGAGTATCTGAAAAGTACTTGTATGGATAAGACACAATACTCAACAGACTGTTGACAGCGGAGGAAATGGGTTCTGCTTACTGACCACAAGCTTTTGATGCTGATGAGATATATAGCCTTTAATGTGACCCTGGCAGAAGGAGAAAAAGACAGCGTTAGGACTGGAAGCTGGTAAGACAATGCTTCACACTCCATCAAGCAAAGATGTGTGTCTATACTCAATCACCACTGCGCTACTATACTTAATATCTATAAGGATCCAATTTATTTAAGTGTGTCAACTCACAGAGTTAGCAGAAAGTTGGAACCATAACCATGTTTGCATACAAACGCGTGCTGTCAGACTGACAGACTGTTGCCAGGGCCCCCCCTACTGGTCTGCGTACATTTCCTTGAAGAGACAGAGCTGTACCAAAGAGTTCCTAAATTCACTCTTGCTTACTTTTAAAGTGAGGATTTTAATTAATCATTATTCCAAACCTAACAAATTAAACAACATACTACCTCCTTTTCAGACATGTAGTGTTGTAACACTGAAAGAAACCTTCCCGATACCTAATCCCACCCTCTGTTACTCCAAGAGCACACCAAATAATGTTTCAGAAACAGAGAAGCAGTTCATTTTCTTGCTGACACTGCAATGCTGCTCCAAACCCTCCAATTTATTAGAAATCTCTTGATTTCAAGCCTTTATCTGTTCATGCGTAGTTTAGACCCATTTAGAGTAAAAGACAAAATGCGAAACAAAACCAAAGAAATCTGGTTTTAATTTTTTTGAATGTTAGAATATCAAGAGTCACTGACTTGAAAGACAGAAGAACAAATCCCTTTTGGTCCCAGTTACAACTTTTGTATTTTTAAATCAGTATTTATACATATATAGAAATGTCAGTACTGGATTTGTAATGTAAAATTCAATTTCAGTTTTAACCGATTCCTGCAAAAGAGGCAGGAACTAGAGGAGCCCTCAGGGCAAATGAAAATGTTTCACTTTGGGCACAGGTGAATCAACTTGTTTACACAAGAAAACTTGGGATTACTGATATGTGTTTTGTAATAAACTTTTATTCTCTACGTAATATTTTTTACCGTCTTAAGTCTGAAAGGACCAAACAACAAGTGGTCAGCACATACCATATATATAAGGTTAGCTAAAATGCACTGGACTTCATCAATATCAACATCGTCTACTTGCATGAATTTCAGGGCAAACAGAAAGGCATCTAGAGACAGCTGATGGGTTTTGAGTAGTAAATATCTGAAAGAAACAACAGAAAAAAAAATCTGTTCTTGAGAAACAACCACTTAAAAATTCTGGATCTTAGGAAAATGGCCTTTCTACAATAAATTCACTTTAATGGGAATTCAGCTCTCTCGGGGAGACCTAAGGAGCATACTATCTCAGTCCAAGGTGAAACCATATTAGATGTTTTTGCAAAAATGTAGTTTTTGTTATACTTACACTTTCTTAAAGAGATTTCTGTACGTGATGATTTTCAGCTTCTCAAGGATAAGAAAGATTCCACATCGAATAAAGAAGGTCTCATGCTTTGTTAGAGCATCATTCAGTAGGAGAAGATTGCCTTCACTGTGAAGATGAAGAAATGAAAACATGAGAAGGTCTCACCCAAATGAGAAAACAAACTGTTTGATTTGGTAGGAATATCTCTCCCATGCCTTCCTCAACCATCCCAAATGAATACCTTTTACTTAATACTTTTTGAACTAACACACAATGCAATAAAATAATCATCATACCTCACAGCCTTTGTTACTTCAGCAAACTGCATAAGGTCATACTTTTTTAAGAGCTGAACTGTTGGCATGTGGCCCTGAAAAACAAACAGGTTTCAAGTTTTCCAGGATAAAGTCAAATGCATTTCAAATGTAATCTAGTAAGCGATAAAAACGTTTTTTAGAGAAAAAGACAAACGTTTAACCACTTTTTTTTTTTTTTGCTAAAGAACAAGAAGTGAATAAAAGTATTTGTAAGACAGCCCCCTTGGCCCCACCAAACACCTTGTATCTCAACTCACAATAACTACCTACTTATCATGGTTTAAGGAGTCTTAATATTTCTTAATGTTGGGGTACAGTTACCAAACTTTTAAAATCAAGATCCTGTCATGGGACACCCAGACAGATTCAAATTTTATGTCATGGCAAACAGAAGAACTGCAGGAATCCCAAGCATTACTAATAATACAAGCAGTGCTTCAGCACTGGCAAGTGCTAGCTCAGTCTGTACCAAATTTCTTCTTCGCTATGCCTCTGTGCAGAAATAAAATAAAAATAATCAAAAAGCAAGACAACAGAGCGAGAAAGTTTAAATTTAAAAAAGCAAAATTAATTCTCATTGCTAGATCAGGTAAGACTGAACCACCTACACTATCAAAAAGGAAACTTTTTCTTTTCCCCTTGCACAGCAGAGATCAGATTGCACATTGACTTGGGTCAGACTTTAAATTTAGTTACCATCACGCTATGCTATTGGTAACTCCTTTTCTGGTTGGAGGATTAGCTGAGAGCAGAACTCAGCTGCATGTTTACTGAGAGCTGCTAGGAATAAAAAAAAACAACATCCAAGCTATTTTAGTATGGTTTAAGATTAGTGTTAATGTTTGGGCTCTGATTAAAAAAAGCAACTGTAAAAACAATGACCTTTATCTAGTTTATTTAGTGCCTCTTGTACACTAGAACTGCTCTAGAAAAGCCACAGTAATTCTAGGCACTAACTAACCCACCAGTTTAAGGCACCCAGTCAGGACTGGAACAAAGTTTTTAGCAAGGCTGTTAGTGTTCCTTTATCAGCCCTACCACTGATTGATCTGAAAACAACCAGCAAGAAAGTCAATAAATAAAAGATGAAAATCAGAAGCCAATTATCATACCCATTACACTTCCCCATTACCCACTTGTCACTGCACGGGACTGAAAAGAGAACATTGAATGGAAAAGGGAGGATGGTCATAAACAGGTTGGGGCGAAGGTGGAAGATGGCAATTCACAGAAGCAGATAACAACATTCTCCATGGGTAACTTTGGCAATAGGGCCAGGAAAATGAAACTCTTAAAATCTTGTTCTTTTGCCCTCAGTTACACTGAATGAATTGTTAGCATAATCCCACTAACTCAGGGATATATAAATGCCAGCACGGCACATGGGAAAGGACAGGCACAAGAAGCAGAGATATGCTTAATTCTTTAATAGAAAGATGAAATGATCAAACAGTAACCAGTCTTCACTGATTTGTTCAAAACCAAAATGCTCTACTTCATGACCTTTCTGATATGCCTCGAATGAGCAGATGTACAAGGTGCAAATAGAAAACCCAAAGACAGGAATCCTTTCTCTCCTGCGGCAAACTCCTCTCAACAGTCTTCTACCATCTGTTTGCACGTCCTCCTTCCCTTCACCAGGTGAAAGAAGCAGACAGATTTGTACTAGAGAATCCACACATCCCCTAGCCTATCTGTGCAGTTGATCACCAGACAGGCACTCTGCTACAAACTGTTAAGTGCTTCTCCAAAGAGCTCAGAATTATCTTCATTACAGAAGTAGCCTCAGGTAGCACTTTTAGGAGGGGTAGGAGGAAGGTAAGGGGAAAGGCAGGTCAGCTTTCTGTTTGGTGGGGTTTTTTTTCCCCCTGTCTCCTTTCCTGTGTTGCTATGGCAATTCAACAGTTTTTGTCCTCACGCAACAAAGTGTACATATGCTGACTCTTATGGTGGTGAGGCACAGATAGCCTCTGAATTCCAATAAGGGAAAAACAAAAACCATACTGAGCATATTTAACCTCCAAGAAATTACTTAGAAGAGTAACATCTACTCACCAACAACATTTTTACTGGCAGCAGGTAGATCAAAATCATTCTTTTGTTCTTCTGGCTTGAGCGGTGACAGTGCTCAAAGGCAAATGACAGATATTCTTCAGCTGCAGACACAAATAAAAGTGCTAGTAACATGAGTGAACAACAAAACCGGATTAAAACTGTAATCCAAATTCTGTGCTCAATGTCCATCTCTAGCTTGAACATGTGATATTTGAAATGATATAAAAAAGAATCACACCAATCAAAATAAAATGCTGTGAGAATTATTGGAAAGTCCCAAAAAATACAAAGTATTACTGGAAAAATAACTCCTCCTTCAGAAAGTCAAAGAAAACTTGTCAAGGTCTAGATGTCAGAGGTAACAGTTACAAGCAACACTGGAATTTTCAGCTCATTTTATTAACATAGTGTTACTACTACAGGAGGGGAGAATCTCAAGAAGCGCTGATGAAACAGGACTCAATTTTCTAAATTGACAGATTAGGTTCTTCAGTGGATGTAAGCTGCATGCCATGCACACATCTGCTGAGCTGTGGAAACGTGCCAGTGAGATCACACAGCATGACAACATGAAAATCTTTCATCAGGTTTCACTTAGAGATAAAAATGACAAGCCTGACAGGCAGAAGACACTGTTTAGAGTAACAAAACCGGCTCCAGAATAGATTTTGGTCAGGGGCTTCAGTTAGCAATGAAAATTGTACACCTGAGCTCTAGAAACTTTTCTACTAGTGAGGAAAATCTCAGAAATGCAGTTTCTACATCTTCCAAAAATCAATGCACTGAGAAACTAATTCTACAGTACAGTTTGCTGAAGATTTCCCACATGGCATACAGCAACTTGAAGAGGACAAGAGTCGCAAAGCTTCCTTTGTGAAACCTTTTACAAACCTTTTCTTCTGGATGCTCATACATTTCATTATGCATGCATACAATGTGTAAGACTACGAAGAACATCACTGACACAGGTATTTTAAAACTGGGCATACGCTACAATTAGAAGTGTCACGTAATGTCATCTCTGACCTGACTTAGCCTGTGGGCCTTGGATCAATGCAAACACAACTGCACCTTCTACACGCATTTTGAGTTACACACACACAACATCAGCCAGATTTCGCACCAAGCAGCAAGACTTTAAATCTCTTATTGGCACACAGTACCTTGCTTAAAGTCACTGTCAAACATGGCTTTGCGTCCAACATAATATCTGTATGTAACTCGCTGTGCCATACTATACTCATCCTTCAGATTTGAGCTGTCAATTGCTCTAATTAAGGGCTTACATAGATGGAGCTTGTTGATCTGTTAAAAAGAAATTAATTGCATTTTACTCAGAGAGTGTAGACACATAACATCATGTAAAAAAGGGTGGGTTTGACTTAGAATATCAAATACAAAACACAGCTTACCAGACTTGAACCCTACCTTAAAATAAATTTTAAACAGCTGATTCACAAGAAACAGCATGCCCCACTTTTTGGAATCTTCAATGCCTGCTCGGCTGTCATAAGAAAAGAAAGAAATAAAAAACCTACTAGTACTGAAAGTTGTAAGAAAATAATGACTTTGTCCTTATGGTAAATTCCCCCCACAGGTATTTTATGGATTTTTAGGGTAAAAATAGGAGTTTGTAAATAAAAGTCAAGGCCAAACTCCTTGTCTTAAACCATACCAGCACTGTCAAAACAGAACATGTGTTCCCATCTTAAATTTACACAGCTCTGCTACATTTATTCTTAACATAATGAAAAGATGTCATGCAAAATATTATTCGTCTGCATCAGGGTCCTTACTCCAGTATACAGGTAACACATACACTGGCATATCAGTTGCTTACCATATTCAAAGTGAAAGAAAGATGGGAAAAAAATACAACCGTATTCTCCACTTCGGAAGTGTTAAAACTGCTAAGACTGGAAACCAAAGAGTCACCTTTTTTCCATCTAATCATAATGAAGCAAAGTTTACAGCTGAACAGGGCACAAAAGTGTTAATGATCTTTCCTGAGAAACAGGGACATAATCAGTCCCTTCCAACAACATCTGCTAGGAATGTTAAACCTGAAGGGAGGCTTCTCCAGCTGTAGTTAATAGCCAAGAGAGAACAGACTACAAATGAGAGGAAATGAGCCTTAGAAGTGTTTGTTCTTACCCAGATATGATCTTAGTAAGTGGAAAAATCTCATGTAAAGATGATTAAGTTCTTAACAATTTAATAGTGCAAGTTCTATAGAGAATCTTTCACTTACGTATCACTGGCACAGACTCGAAAACAGCTCATCAGCAGTTCTGCTGCTTTTTCCAACATGTCACCAACTTTGCTTTTACCTTTCTTCACTAGCTGTTGATCTGCCTGTCATTACACAGCAAGAAACAATGTGTAATTCTACAACCCACTGAACCGGGATGTAAACAGTTTAGTTCTTTAATATAGGATTTTATAAAGTCTCATAGCAATAGATTTGCCACGCCTACTGTCCCTCAAATCTAGAAGGTAGTCAAGCTCACAGAATAAAAGCACTCAGAGAGGCTCCTGAACATGTACCAAACCTAATGCACAGGAGGACAGTCCTTTGAAAATAGCACTGACTGCTATTCCCTTTAGCACCACTAAACTTAGTGCAGCTCTCAGAAACCTGTATCAGAAACATCTGATAGCTGAATTGGAGCATTAACACTTCAACTCAAGTTTTCAAAGACCAAGAGTCTGGCAAAAAAAAAGTCTTTTGAACAAAAGCAAACTAAAATGACTCCCCAGTTACAGAGTTTGAGGTTTAGAATTTATAATTAAGCTTCTCTCCACAGCCATGAGGGCTAGATTTTATTTCTAAACCCTATTCAACATTTTCTAGTAGTAACACATACTGCTAGGACGTGGGATTTTCAGAAGAAATGGAAAACATATGTTACATTTGCAAGAGAAAAAAAGAAGAGCTGCCAACTTATGGGATAGATCCATGCACTGATTAATGCAGAACTTAAACAACAAAGAAGACTGGAGGGGGGGGGAAATAGCAAGTAGATATTTACTATGTGCTTTTTAAAAAGTTTTATTATAAGGCTTGCATTCTCACTAGCTGAAATGTAACGAAGTGAAATGGAAATGCATCCTTTGCTGCAGAAGTCTTCGCTGTATCTGCATCCTTTGAATATACTCAGGTTCGAAGACACAGTTCAAACACTTCCAGCATGACTGATCCCACTTTCCCCTTTCTCACACATCTCAAATGTACGAATTTGCCTCATTCAGACTGAGAATCGAGACTCGTTACAGAGCAGGCACACATGTGCACACACACTCGCTGTGTAAGCACGCCAAATGTGTTGTTTTGTGGGTGGGTGGGCACAAGACGTGCTGAGGGGACAAACACTGAAAATACTGGATATTGTAAAACTCTAACCTAACTTGAATTCCAGCTTCACTTCTTTAGGTGAAGTGACTAGGAGCAAGATCCCTGCCACTTACCTTGGTCTAGCAGTTCTCATTAGATCCCTAGACAAGCTACTGCAATTCACTAGCCTGAGAAAAGTAATGAAAATTTGGGGTTTTTTTGCTTGACAGCAGTTGTATGGGCTCAGCAAGGGCCTCAATGAGCATCAAAAGCAGTACACACAACTGGAAGAGTGAAAAGGAGGCAGAAACTTCCCTCTCCAGATGTGGTAAGTGGTTAGATTAGTTCAGTTGTCAGGGATATCTCCACCCTTATAAAAAGTCCACCAAATCCCAAGGATAACATGTGGAAATAGTGAGTTGTGCCACCGTGCTACTCTATGAGGACAGTACTTAATCACTTCATATGCTCTAAGTAATTGCTGTGAGTTGCATGCAGGTTCTCAGAACATCTTTAGTTCAAGCTGCAAATGTGAGGTGGGCAGACTGAACAATCTAGTTTTTCAATAGGACTGGATGAATTTAGTGTGTCAACAAAATCCTAAACAATGAGATAAACAGTATTGAGCAAAATTAGGCTATGTAATAAAGTCTAAAATATTTCCACCATGGAAAGTCCTAAAAGATAAAAGTAATGAGGCTGTTAATCAGATCTACTTACATTATTAGCAAAAATTCGAAGATCAAGGGCTACAGCATACATAATAGGTAAAGCCCTGGAAAAGTAAAACAGTATACTTAGTATGTGCAAATCATGCAACAAGTAAGGCAGGAGAAACAAGCTTTTTTTTTTTTTTTTGCTAGTTGGTCATAAAACTAGAAAAGTATACATTAATATTTAAATAAAGAAGGATGCACTTTTTAAAATGAAAGGTCTTCAAAATCTCACCATTTCAAAAATCCTACAGTGGAGGAATAATTAATTCAGACATTTTTTACAGTAGCTTTAATAAAATACCATCTCACCTTGAACAAATTCTTCACATGCTTACTTATGGACCATTCTACAAAATCATTTATCAAAATCAAGCTTAGATGTTTAGCTTTCACACTTTTAGATCTAAAACCTCAAACAGGCAGCAAAAACAATTAGGCTGCATTTAAGTATCGCTGGAGATAAATAAAAACTATAGGCATAATTTTAGTTAGACTACTATCATATTATGCTAGTGAAAGATGAGTCTAGTTTCTAGCAGCTCTCTGTGGTGTACTCACCAGTTTTCCTCCTTATGTGCCTGAAATGCTCGCAGGAAAGATGTATTGTGTTTAGGAGAATTTAAAACAGTATTAAATGAAGCACAGATATAAAACCCAGCAGTTGTATGGTACTACATATTACTATATGAAAGGGCAGAAACCAACAAAGCAGCAAGTAGATGAGGAGTCAGGATACAGACGTGGTAGGGAATAACCCGAGCACAGCCACACACTCCTTGGTGTGGCAGTAGCTGTGGCAAACATTGGTCACTTAGAGATAAGATAGCACCTTTCTTTATCAGTATCTTCCCCTCTAGTCAAGAACAAACTGGGAGGTATATTAATGATTTGAGGGTCTCCTATACTGTGAGAAATCAATTTTCTATTTTAGAGCCAAGTGACAGATTCCTTCTTAGTCTGACAGAGAATTGAAAGAAGAGTGTATCTGGATTTCCTTGCTTAAGAACCTAAATAGCTGAAGTGTATTTGGAAGCAGAACACATTCTACTAGATTTGAAAAGGTGTAAAGATAACTTATTCTACAAAAAGACATATAGTTAATCTGAAAACAATATACAAGATTTAGGGAAAAGGATATTGAACGATAACTGTTTGGCATTTGTATGCTTCTATAAAGTCGTGGTTTCCAACAGCGTAAGTACACCTGGGAAAGAAAAAGTGCATTAGTGCATCAGAAAATGTCATATACACAAGACAAACATTTCTTTTTGCCCCTTAGCAGGCATAGAGCTTTACAGTTTATTAAAAAAAAAAAAAAAAAAGACACAGAAATATGACTAGAAATGTTCCTAACAAAAAGGCACAATTATTTTAATGCAGCACTAAGCCTGGTAATTGTAGAAAACTGATCCAAGAGACAAATAGGGATTTGTTTCTATAATATGTACGGTATCAACTGTAATATGCTAATGCTATTGAAACTGTCGCCAAGATTAGCACTGATAAAAAAATGCCAAGACTGTGGAAAGTGAACTAAAGACTGTGTTAGTACAGATTTTTTTTTTTAAAGTAAAAGCCTCACAGAATTACTAGGGTCCTAAAGCTGTCTTAAAAATACTTTTATGACTAAAATTCCCTTTTAAAAATATTTATTTCCTTTACTTACTTCACCCTAAATTCTTGTGTATCTACTATATGTAGATGACTGCCATGTACATAAAGCAAACTTTACATGGAGAGGAAAAAGGAGGTCTTTATTTCCTGCAGTTCTAGCATTATTTATAAGAGTAATAAATACCAAATTTTCAGATATAAGCCCTTTAAAAAAACTAAGTAAACTTTAGGATATCTTTCCCCATCCCTGTTGGATGCCTCACAATTAACTTTACATTCCTGGTCCATCTTTACCTTAAGTGGGCTGCAAACATTTCATCATATGGTGGTTCCAAAACCTGTTGACACTTCTCCTCTGGAGATGGAAGCTAAGTATAGAATAAATCAATGAAACATTAAAGGAACATCCTATGCATCAGAAACAGAACATTATATGGATATTTTGTCATGGCAATTTTAGGCACACATGCCTTTGCGATCTATCAGAACTTTAAGTTATATTAATAATCATATCAGGTGTAATGAATTGCTAGTGTGCATTCTGTCTCCAGAACCTGATTAGAGCTAGACTTAAATAAAAGCATCCAAAATGCATATAAGCACAAACACTGGACCCTTGCTACCCACTGGTTTTCTCTTTATAGTTATTTCCACTATGCCATGTTACACCTGGCCAGAAGGGACTTTCAAGACTGTATCTATCCAGAAAACAATTCAAATTGGAACACAAAAAAACATCCCCAAAAATTGAAATATATAATATCCTTGTAAGAAGAAAACGGAAACAAACCTACAAGTGAATCTGTTCTGGCCTGTAAAACAGATTTCTGAGGTTTATCTGCAATGGAAAGGAACCCATATAGAGAGCTAGAACTGAAAGCAAAACAAAAGGCCAAAACCAGATTCTCACCTGTAGCCTCGGGTTTGCAACATGTGGATGTTTAAATGATACCAATTCTGCACAAAATTGTCCATCTCTGCTGTCAATGGCTTCTTGTACCTACCAAAGAAAACAGGCACATTACAGAATAAAATCCAGCCACAGCCATGCAACATATTTACATGACTACAGAAGCCACCTTCTTGTTACCACTGTTCATCCACATCAATACCAACCCAACTGTGAGTTTTTAAAGGTTTAAAACTGAGTGAATTAATATTGTACTTTCAATACACCTGTTTTTCAAACACATATCAGGGAAAAGGTGGGGCGAACACTACTTTGGTTTTTTTCCTTATTTGTAGGATATGAGCAAACCAGAAAATCTCCAAACAACTTGCATGAGTTTAGCATTGTAAAAGAGCCGTTGCGAACCAAATTTGGTTAAGCTTTTTAAAATTCCAGTTGGACTTATGGGCATCAGACATATGTGAGAAGGCATAAACAATCTTTGTGTATTATTATTTGCAATGCTGCAGATGGAATTTGCATGTCATGACTCAGTACTCGCAAATATATTTCATATGAATTTAATATTTAGTAAGAAAAACTACTTCCAAAACACAAAATTATCTCTCCCTTACTTAAATCAAACAAACAAACAAAAAAACCCAACACCAATCTCTGAAAGAGTTTAAGCAGTTGGTTTTCCCTGTTTTGCTGCTTCCTTTGCTAATTTAGTCTATGATTTTTCCCATTTGGTATGGGCTTTCCATACAGCAAATTATTTTTTTTTTTTCCTATCAGGACACAAAAATATGACAAATAAAGCACTAACAGTGGGAAAAGCACTTTTAAGAAGTAATATCTAAAACTATTTCCACAATTGAAGAAATTTCTAGCTTGATGTCACAATAAGCTGCTCAGACAGACTTTTTTTTTTTTTTTTTTTTTTTACAAGGAGTTCTCTTCAGCAGGAAGCAGAATTAAACCATTCTCCCATAGAATATAACATTTACAGCCTTGACAGGTTTCAAAAGTATTCTATACAGATGCTAGTTTAACATCAGACATTGCCTTTGGAATGATGCCTACATGTTTAATCTACCTGTCTTCATTTTTAAGCGTCATGCATGCTGCTATACGTCACTTCCCTACCCATTGCTTCAGATTTCCAGCCTCACCTAGTCAGCATACATTCCATCAGTAAAGTGTCCAAGTTTGACACAGAGCAAAATGTTTTTCCATAAGAGATAAGGGATTGGTGAGAGATGTGCACAAGCTTAAGAAAACGCAAACACAGTTTAAACACAGAAACACAGTTTTTATGATAGGGAGGGTGGAGACAGAGGGTCATGAGGACTCTCAACTGGAGAAGACACCGGCTTTTCAGAGCAGATCGCTGTCTTGAGAGCTCAGCTGCTCCATTTTTGAGAATAAAAAACAATTACTCTCTTTTTGTGCCCTTCACTTGATTGACTTGACTGATCTTGACTGAAGAGAGTATGATGGTAACAATGATGAAAATGTGATGGTTCAG
This sequence comes from Vanellus vanellus, assembly GCF_965231255.1. Lineage (NCBI taxonomy): Eukaryota > Metazoa > Chordata > Aves > Charadriiformes > Charadriidae > Vanellus > Vanellus vanellus. The sequence continues at coordinate 154,826,015 of NC_138905.1, read as the reverse complement.
AAAGAAACAGTAGGAGTGGTCACACTAAAAACTTGACGCTGTGTTTTGGTTTCAGCTTGGATGGACTTAACTTTTTTACTAGCAGCTGGCATAGTGCTACATTTTGGATTTGGGATGGGAATAGTATGGTAGTGCAATGGTGCTTTTGACTGTTGCTAAGCAGTCAAGGCCTTTTCTGGTCCTTGTAATGCCCTACCAGTGAGCAGGCCAGGGGGCACGATAAGTTGGGAGGAGACACAGCCAGGACAGCTGACCCCAACTGACCAAATATTCCATGTCATATGACGTCATGCTCACTATACAAAGCTGAGGGAGAAGAAGGAAGGGGGGAATGTTCAGAGTGATGGCGTTTGTCTTCCCAAGTAACTATTATGCTCAGTGGAGACCTGCTTTCCTGGAGATGGCTGAACACCTGCCTGTCAATGGGAACCAGTGAACAAATGTCTTGTTTTGCTTTGCTTGTGTGGCTTTTGCTCTACCTATCAAACTGTCTTTTTCTCAACCCACGAGTTTTTCCTCACTTCTACTGTTCTGATTCTCTTCCCCATCCCAGCTGGGGGAGTGAGCGAGCAGCTGCATGGTCCTAGTTGCCAGCTGTGATTAAACACACCGAAAGCTCAGTCCAGCTAATATCCTTGTGACCCTGCTCCTGTCTCTCCATCCTCCATGCCATACACACTATGTCTCTGCATTTCCGTACTTCTTAAATCCCTGTATTTCTTGAATCCCTGAGCTGCATTTGTTACTGCATGCACATACCATCCCACCATGTTAGTTCTTAGGGAAAAATGACTTCACTATCCATTATATCAGTAACCATCACACTTTCAGAAATTCCAGGTATACAATCTTGGCACACAGCTGGTATACTTAATACTGACTTGAGAAGTATTTTTCTTTACCACATCACACATGCTAGGTTAGTTTCTTTCTTAAACAAGGTAACATATTTCCAGCAAAGAAAAACACATCCACATACTCTAACAGTGCCCACAAATAAAAAACTTGCTTACTTGCTGCAAATACTGATTAATGGTGATGTGCGCCATTAAAACGCAAGTAGAAGAAGCAGGAGTCCCAAATAAAAGGCAGTTCTATCACATTCTGCAAAACGAACATGCGTTTATGAGAACAGTAAAGCGGCAGCATCGCACACAGATCCCCTCGTTGCCCTCTGGACACCCGGGATGACTTTACCAAATCTCCCGCTGGCCAAGCAGCTGCTGCCAGCGGAGAAGCCCTGGCACCGAGGCCCTGAAGAGGGGAGAGGCCCTGGCAGCCCGCGGGAGCCGAAAGCAGAGGTCAGACTTTAGAAGAAGCGGGAGGGCGATGGCGGGAGGCGGCTTCGCTCGCACACGATTGCGCACAGCGACGCTGGCCCGCGCCTCCCCCGCACCCACAGCATGGCACGCGGCGACCCCTCTCCCGCCCCTCACCCCCGGCAGCCCCAGCCACAGCCCCATGGCATGCCCACCCTCAAGCCACGGCGCGGCACTTCCGGCAGTCGCTGCGGCACTTCCGGCAACTTACATGGCACTTCCGGTACCTACCTGCGAGGGACAGTGGGAACGACCCGGAGAGTCACGTGATGCCCTCCAGGCTCCGGCTTACCTGCCCCCTGTCCCCCCGCGCGCCTCTTCTCCGCCCACAGCGGCGACCGGGAGGCGCGGCTTTGCCCCGGTAGCCAATAGGAAAGCGCGCTGGGCGGGGACCCAGGGGGTGCGTCAGCGAGAAACCTCGTGCTGCACGTTGGTGGGTGTCCGTCCGTTGTAGCCGTTTGCGGCAGTTCCTGTTCGTCCTAACCCCCCTCCCCCGCAAGGGAGGCGGGCGGTAGTCTCCGCGGGCTCTGCGCTACTGTGTGGCGCAAGCTCCGTGTCGCTTCCCCGGGGGAGCGCCTGGGCTTGAGCGCCCGCCTCCCCTCCCTCCCTCCCCGCCGGCTGCGGCCGTCGCTTTCGGTGCGCGGGCGCAGCGCTGTGGAGGAGGGGAGTGTCTCTGAACTTGTGTCCGAAAAGTTAAAGCGAGTGTTTTAAGCCTTGAAACCGTTGCTCTTTAAGGCACTAATGTGTGTAGAACGGGCGCGCTCCGTGCCCCGGCGGGCTGCGCTCGGACGAGTGTGAGGCCCGGGCGTGCCCCGGCTGGGCTGGGGGCCGACGGTGACCGGGAGGCGGGTGGGCAAGCGGCCGTTCGGAGCTGGGGCCTCTCAGGTGCGAGAGGCCGAGGTCCGTGTGGGAAAGGTGACTGCTCCTCGGCTCCCGCTCTGGTCGCCCCTTGTTGTGGTGCCGCTTGGCGCCGGGTGCCAACAAATGGAGCCAGGCGGAGCAAGGGGGAGCGCAGGGGCTGCGCGGCGATGGCGGGGAGCCGCTGCCCCGGCCCCCCGTGGGCGCGGGAGCCATCTTGTGAGCGGGGCTGGCGCTGCCCGCGCGCCCCAGCGCCGGGGACGGCCCGGAGCCGGGCACAGATCCGGACTAGGCGGCGCGGACACCCCAGGCGGCCGCCGGGGCGCCCCAGGGAGGGTGGAGGCGGGCGGCTGCCGGTGACTCCCGGCCCGGCGGCACTTGGCAGCCACCCGCGGGCAGGGCCGGGAAGCCGGCGCGGTGGGGGAGGGCGGCTGGGTGGTGGCGGTGGAGGAGGAGGGGAGCGGAGGCGGGGACCAGCCGGCCCCGGCCCAGCCCAGCCCAGCGCCTTGCCCCGGCCGGACACGGCGCCCGGGGCGGAGATGGCGGACGAGCCCCAGAAGAAACCGCACTTGTCGGCCTTGGTGGGGCACACCAACGGGCTCACCAAGCCCGCCTCGCTGGCCGCCGCCACCCGCGCCGGGGGAGGAGGAGGAGGCGCGACCGCCTCCTCCAAGAAACTCGTGATCAAGAACTTCAGAGGTGGGTGCGGGGCGGGCCGGGCCCTCCGCCCCGGCAGGTGCGGCCGGCCCCGCCGCCCGGCTCCTCCCGACCTTTGTTTACCGCCGGCCCGGCCGTTCCCCGCGGCGGTGGGGCCCCCCGGCCCAGCCCGGCTCGGCCCCGCCGCTGTCACCCGCCCCGCCGCCTTATCTGGGCGAGGGGAAGCTGCCGCCGGGCTGATAACCCTCCCCGCTGCCGTCAGCCACCCCGGCGTAAGGCTTTGCGGGAACACGCGTGGGGCTCCGTGCGTGGGGGCAGCGGGAGGAGCGGCACAGCGACGGCTTGTGCCCCGTAGGAAGCGGGCAGAAAGCCACCTTAGTGTCAGAACTAATTACAGCTCGGCGAGGGGTTACCTTGCCACAAGTAACGCGGGGGGTGAAGCGCAGCCGCCCGGGTTTCCTCGCCCGGGGTGCTGTTAGTTGTCCTCTCCGTGTGCCAAACTGAAGCGACCAAGCAGCGACACGGCTTGGCTCGATGAAGCAGGGGGAGAAAGGTTGCTACAGGCTCCCCACGGGCTGCTGGTTCTCAGCTACTTGTGTCTTCCTTCACAGAAAGACCCAAATTACCAGATAATTATACTCAGGACACCTGGCAAAAACTCCATGAAGCTGTGGGAGCGATACAGAGTAGCATTTCTATTAAATACAACCTTGAAGAGCTCTACCAGGTAAGGCGTGTAGGTTTTTTTTTCGATTTAACGGAAGGAAAATTGACTGCTGTCTTTCACAGAGATACACATTTAACATAATGCGTTTTGATTTGTTAAAAGCTGATTGTGTTTTTTGAACTGTTCACTCCATACTCTGTTTCTAGTCAGTTTGCAGTTTTATATGTCAGTTCCTTGGAGAGCTACCAGGACCTGGGCCCATGAAAAAGCAGTTTATGTTGGGAGACATGGAAAGCTGTGCCTGGGCAGGGCTGAGATTTAAGTCTTGGTCTCTTCAACAAAGTGGCTACCCAAAATGCTGAAAATGGGATGTCACTCTTGCTGGGTTATGTGGATACATATTTTATGATGATTTCTCATTTGTACATGCTATGGTCTCTTGTGAATAGTAATGTTGAAATATTTGTTATTATTAGATAATAACAATTAGACCTCAATGTCAATGCCCTTTGGGGAATTAAAAAAGAACCTTGATTGAGCAGGCAACAAACTGTCAAGTTTACTTGTGTTTCAGATTGCTGTTACATTTTCGTAACAATCAGGATCTTATTTTTTTCATGAAAATGGTGAAAAAGTATTTCTGGAACATCTGGACTACTGGAATAGGGGTTAGGGAGGGTAAAAGAGAGGTACTCATGAGCCATTTCTTTCTACTTTCTCCATTTATATATGGTTTAGTACTATATTATTTTAAATACACATGCTTTGAGCTATTTAACTGAAGTAGTAATATTCACAGTGATCTTGTTATAGAAAATTACTGATGTGCTAAGTTGTGCTACATAGCTTAAGTTGTGAGGTTTCTGTAGGTGCAGGTGTTTGATCTGCAGATGTGGATGTCATTACAAGATCAAGACTTAAGACATTATAATGCTCATCTAAAATTTTCGAAATGTTCAGTTGAGGTAGGTTGATGTTGCTGGCTAAGTGCGGACTGGAGGGAGGAGAAAGCCAGCAGTCTGCATTGGGTCCATGCTCAAGAAAATCAGGATGAATTTGAGAGCTGACTATACTTGTCTCTGTGATTAGTTAAGGTGTATAATATATGGTTCTAAAATGGCTGATTATGTAAATGCATATTGTCCCAATATAATTTATTCCCTTTAAATAGATAACTTGACCACGATACATTAATCTATTAATACTTGCAGGTTTGCAGAGTTTGAATTACATAACACATTTTACGGTTTTAAACTCAGCATTTGAAAAATCCTGCTTTTTCATGCCCAGCTAAAAAAAAAAAACAACAACCCACAGATGCTTTGAGCATTACCTAACTTGTTTTCAGAGGCTCAGAAATGAGATTATAGAAATATGGCTATGAAATCGCCGGGGTACAGACTTGAGTTTTGGCAGAAGAGGAGGAGGGAGATTTCAGATAAACTATGAAGGGAAAACTGTACTTCTTGCTTTTTCTGTTTGCCTGCTTATTTGTAGAAACTGCACAAGGCCAGTCCAATAATCTGTAAGGCAGCGGTGCAAATCAGCAAGATTTCTGCACAGTGGGTGGTGGCAGTCAGTGTGCCTTTGCATAGATAGGTACTTACTCTCCTGCCAAAGGAATAAAAGATGAAGTTCAGCATCCATCGGAAACCTGATCTGTACTTACAGATCGTTTTAACTGCCTGTTGGTGAGCACCAAGTCATCCACAGGGGAAAATTTCTGCGTGTGCATCTGTGCATCAGTTCTTACTCTCAGGGTGGTTTTGGGGTTGATTTTTTTGTGTGTGTCTTTATCTGATGTTATGGGAGGAAGTGAAAGGCCTGCTAGAGTTCAGTGAGGTGAGTGGGCTGGTGTACCAGCCTGCCTTTGAACTTTCTGATTTATTTATTTAATTTGGCACAGTGGCTGAGGAAAAACTGAAGAACAATGACAAAGCTTTGTGAGAAGCCTAAAGGATACTTCTTTTGAGGCGTTAGAGGCAGCATGGGATCAGGCATGAAGGTGCTTGGCAGAGACATAGTCAGTGAGCAATGGGAGGGTGGCAGCCAATTTTTTGCGACTAAAATAGAAATGATGTCTGGGATTGGTGGTAGATTGCACAGATTTTGATAGAAGTAGCTTACACTTGATGGGATAGAGAAAGTGGGGCAGTGCAAAGAATTGCCAAGTGAGGAATGAGTGATAAAAATAATGGAAAAAGAAAATTCGCTTTGCAACAAGGTCCTAAATAACCTGAAATGGGGCAGCACTGCCCTTCTGGAGGACATAGAGTAGGATGGTGTAGTAGTGAAGGAAAAAAAAAATGAGTCTTGACCAGACTATTTGGATGGATAGGAAGGGCTATGTCTTAGAAAACATAAAAAACTGTCTGCAAAATGATTATGTGTGAATACTGTTTGTTGCAGACATCATTTTACTTACCTGTTTTAAGACCAGATAAAAAACATAACATAGGCGCTGTGTAATGGTTTTGTTTGTTTGCTTTCTTTAATATTGTATCAAAATTGAGGAAGCCATAGTTGATGTGCATTGAAATAAAATGACATCAGGTACGTTAGAATTACCCCATGGGGATATCTCTGGGAAGTAGATTCATTTTGTGTTTTGGAAGACAAACTCTTCAGGTTCTTAGAACCTATAGAGGAAATAATACAAGAAGTAGCAATAGTTTGCATGCTAAATGATAAAACAGAAGACTCTGCTCAAAACAAGCTATTAAAAGGTTGATTTGAAACAGAAATTTTACTAGATTTGTGTAGGTGAAGTGTCTAAAAGTGTTGTCTTTCTCATATCCTTGTAGATGTGGTAATTACTGTAGCTTTCTTTCAAACTAATTGTGTGCAAGAAGAATAAAAGTCAAATCAATTTTCTTCAGAAAGACAGGCAACCAAAACTCTGAATGAAACAAAAGGTGGAGGAGGAAATTACTGGAATTCATGAACCCCCCATCAAAAAAAAAAGCAAAAACAGCTAGTAGAGGCAGCACTGAGGTGATAGAGCTGCAGTTTGAAATACACTTTAAGCCAGCACTGTTGCCCAAAGAAGCAGCCCTGCTTTCCCCCTCACCTCTTTCTCAGCCCATGCACTTGTTAGCGTGTTTGGGTGGTCTTAAACTGAAACAGAGTGAAGAACACTTGCTAATGCTTGGACAAAAAGTTACATGCTGGCATTAGGCACCATAACATTTCATATTACAATGAAGAAAGACACACCAGAAAAAGCTAAATTTGGGGAAAACTAAAGGCCAAGCCCTGGGAAAATACTGAAGCTTTGCCCAAGTTTATTGATGCTATCAGAAAATTACTTCATAAAATTTGACGCTATAAATCCTCTGGAGTAAAGGAAAAAATTCTTGGGTCAATCTTAGTTGCCCAGGTGAAATAGTGCTTTAAATCTTAGGCAGTATTCTCTGCAGTATCCCCTCATAGCATAAAGGCAGTTGAGGTGAAGCTAAAGGAAAAGACAGCTGGATTTTCAGTTCTGAGAATCATCTCCAACTCTTTTGGATAATTTTGTATGAAGCACTGAATGGCCAAAAATACTTACTGTAAACTTTACAGTTCTCACAGAACATTTGGCTGTCTTCATTGTGATTCATTTCAGATGGTGTGGTCTATTAATAAAATAATTTATTGAAACACAGCACACAAGTTAAAATAAAGTGTGCCTGGAACAAAGTCTAAATATAGGCAGTGGTATCAACCAAGGCTATGTTTTCTCTTTGGCATTCTCATTGAGTTTCTTGGGAGGAAAAAATGTTGGTGTAAGACAACGCAGTTACTGAATAGCTGAACAGCAGTATTCTAGAGGTGGCCAGAGCTGTCTCAGCACAGTCTAGGTCAGCTGCATAACAACTTGATTTACATTAATGTGCTGACCACAAGAATGTTTGGGTTTGGGCAGAATTGGTGGTCTTAGTCAACTACGGATAAATATTCAACTAAATCTCATGAAGTCCCAATAAATCAATTCAAGTGTTTATTTAATGGTTAATGTGAGGGGTTTGTTGTTTGGTTGGGTTTTTCTCATCCTTTCCCCTTAGTTTACATACCTTAGCGTGAGTGTGTGATTCAGAAAGAAATATTCAGAAAGAAATAAGTTAATAAAATGACAGGAAAGCAGCTGTATTCATTTACCATTTAGAGAGAGTGGTTGAAATGTCTACCTTAAAATTAGCAATAAATGAAAATATTTGGTATGATTGTGTTCCCACCGAAAAAGTGCATGTGTGCGTGTGCTGGAGCATGTACAAAATGGACCTACAGAAGAGTTCTGCTGCTGAGCAGAGTATTTGGGGGGTGGAAATTCTAGTAATTGTTAACAGCACATCTGAAATATGACCCAAATGGTGACGGTGAATGGAATCTAGCAGTATAAGAAGGGACCAAAATCAGAAAGGAATAATGAAGTCTTAATTTTTCTACATAGTTTAGATAATTGTATTTTGATATTTTGTTTTTGTGCACAGCCTGGACAGATAATCTGTTTTGTTTTTTTTTTTTCTTTGTTGCTTTGCCTTGATTGCACAGGCACAAAAATTTTGAGGGTGTTTTTTTTTTTTGGTCTCATTTGTAATCTTTTTTTTTTGTTTTTTAGGCTGTTGAAAATCTCTGTTCGTACAAAGTCTCTGCTACACTGTACAAACAACTGCGACAAGTCTGTGAAGATCATGTGAAAGCACAAATCCTTCAATTTAGAGAATATCCTTTTCTCGTGCACAGAAATGGTTAGAGTAATTATTTTTTAAAACAACACTTTGTAAAAATTACACCTGTAGTTGCCAATGTGTTAAAGAGGTTCTTCATTGACCACTTACATATTTTCAAATCAGGCATAAGCAACTTTAGTCATCTGGGTGAATAATTTTTGTGTACTGATAAGTAGCATACTAATAACAATTTGCTTATTTTAATAGCAATGCAAATGTTACACCCAATCTAGAAAATTTCAATAGCATTATGAGATTTAACAGCAGGTATGGGTTGTTATGGCAGATGAGTAGTGGAGATGCTTACAGTAGCAATAGTTTAAATCACCACAATAATTTGCAACAGTGTCTTCTGTAAAAGAATTCTCAAACATAAAGTACACTGTTTGAGCAACAATAACTACTGATTAGCAGTGATGTGTCGTGAAGGCATTCAGCAAGCTCTTTAGGTATCTCACATGTACTTTGGGAGGTTCTTGGGAGAGAGCCCTAAGTTCAAGAGATCACTTGGCTGTCTTGGGACGCACAGTAACCTGAAGTTTTATGGTAAATTGTCAGGCTTTTCTTCTGACTGAACTGGTCACAGAAGTGACTGTAAACCTTCTCTGGACACCTGGGTGCAGCCGGCCCTGTTTTCTGAGTCCCATTGTGTTTTGCATGCTGAGACTGCTTTACGTGATAGCTGTCTTTTGTGTAATAGCCTAGAGGTTGCACTTGCTCAGGCAGTAGGATAAATAGAGTCTAAGCCCCCCTCCCCGGCTGTCCCTGTGTTCCTGGAGAGTGACATACTGACCAGAAACTACAGTACTAGTAGTGCTAGTAGTGTTTTCCAGGTCTCTGTATGTATTTTATTAGCAGAAAATGATAGGTTAAGGTAGAAAGAAGCAAAGGACTGGGGCCCAGAAAGAACCTTCTTTCCAGGTGATCGCCTTAACTGTGCTTTGGGTTGTGACACAGTTTCTCAGTTCACTGCATTCCCCAGGGAGGTGCCTACACTCAGAAAGAGAATTTTTTTCTTCCCCTCTCCCTCCTCCCCCCCCCCCCCCCCCCCCCCCCCCCGATATCTGGCTAAGTCCCAAAATGGTTTTGTGTGTGTTTTGGGGTGGGGTTTTTTTTGAGTCCCAGTTAAGGAGTCAGGCTTCTACACAGCATGTAAGCATAGCTTCATAAATCAGCACTGTGAATTCACCTCTTATATGGCAGTTGATTTCTTAATTATGTTTACTTTGATGCATTTAAAATCACATCTAACTAAAAAGTACATTATTCAGTACAGTAGTCTATTAAATGTAACTAATCTCTGAGGACCAAACCTTACAGTCTGCTTTAAAGCAGTGTACAGTCAAACATTTTTTGCATCCCTGCCTTTTCAGACTTCAGATGATCTTCTGAAGAAATGTTTGAAAACTGGTGGTTTAAAACTTTGTGTTCTCCCTGCCCTCTGACAAAGATGATGGTTTGGAGAGTTCAGAATTTTATATTTTACAGGTATACCACTTTATATCCCAAGGGCATGAGATCACATTAATCAGATTTGGCCAGAGGGGGTTGGAGATGATATTGTGCAGGAGAGGAAGGTAAAGTCACATTTGGATTTACTCATACCACACATAAAAAAATTTGTTATTTGTAAATAACTGTTGAATCTGTTGTGTAATGAAGAAAACTCTATAGTTTACTTAAGGAGACCTGGAGATGTATATGAAAAGAGCGGTATTTGGATTTGTTGAGGATTATTTAGAACTGTAACTGCTTTTAAGAGATTAGGGTCACTCCGGTTGTGCACAGTGTGAACTCATTAAACAAACAAAATAAACCTTTCTTTCCCTCTCACCTCAGTTGGTGACAAGGTTGTTTTTGACACTGGTGAGACTTCTTGTTTAAATCTATATCAAAGTTATACAGTACAGCCACTAGATGGTATTGCTGAAGAGCGGTGAGTGTTATTCCTTGAAAACATAGGGAGGCCTTTTGGAGAACTGCCAGCCCCTCTGCTGGGCAGAAGCTCTGCAATTAATGGTTTATCCCTGGGCAGTCCTAGTAACATCAGAATATCCATGGAGCAGCTTTGCTTAATGGCTGACAAAGATCATCTCCAGAATCTGGCCTCAAAAGACACAGGCAAGCTAGTTTTCCTTAATAGGTGCTGTACAGATTCTCTGGATAGTCTTTTATTTTTAAAGAAGATAAATAAATGCTGGCAAGATCATTGCAGACAAATGGTAAGTTGAATGTTCAGAATACATATCCTTGAGGTGTGAAATCTGGTAAAAAGGATTTTGTCATGGTTTTAACACTGTGGACTGTGTTGCACTTCCTCCACCAAGTTTCAGCATTGCTTTTCACTTTCCCCTTTGCTAGCTGGGGGTGGTTTTGCTGTTGAAAACTTATGTTCTGTTGTGTTAACTCTGACTTTCATAGGTTTCAGATGAAGTTGGAATGTCACTCAGAAATATATTGACACCTGTTTTCTATGGGTGAAAAGAAAAACTAACCAGGTTATGCTGACATTGTTTTCAGTTTGTAATTTTAAGTAATAGGAGAATCCAAAATCTTTGCTTTCAGACAGCTCCAAAAGCTGGGTTAATTTGTGACTTCCCCCCCTGCCCCAGCCCCAAGGCAGAGATTATTATCCTGATTATAGGGCTAAGAAAGAGGAAGAGTAAAGAACTGAAACTCTCTCTCTTTTTTTCTGCTCTTCTTGTCCTGTACCTCCATGATGAATTAAGTTACAGGAAAAAATCCTCTCTCAAAGACACTCCATGTGAATTGTCCCTTTAAGAATGCTTCATTATAATTCTAAACCAGGATTTTACCATAAGTTTTCATTGCATTGTTGCTTAGCCTTGGCTACAGATGCCCCAAATGGTTTAATTTCTATTTTCATTTCTTGAATCCCCTCCTGTGTGGGGGATGGGCAGAGGTATGTGGTTTTTATCTGAAATAAGAATGGAAAGTGTTATGGAAACTATTCAAAACAAATTCAACAGTGTGATGAAAATAGAGTTGAAGTTTATTGCCTTGAAAATGTAATTAAACTAGACCTGTGTTTTTATAAAAAGGCTTTTACTATGAACACTGTTCACTTTAATTACTTTTGAGCGGTTTTTTCCCCTCCTGAAAGCATCAACCTGTAGCAAGTGGCTTTCTTGCCTATGTGCTGAGTTAGCATTTGTAGTATTTAAGAAAAAAAAATCGGCCTCGCTACTATTTTACTTTAATATGCTTGGCCAGAAACTGTGTCTGCTTGAGAATTGCTTCAGAAGCAATGAACCTTTTAGGGGAGAAGTAGGTGGGCAGCTGGGGATAGAAATCTCTGTAGCTGGCCTGGGGGCAAGTTAGTTACTGGCACCCTGAGTTAAGTTATGCTAACTTGAAAACTGGGCAGCCTTTTTGTGAGCAAAGGTAAAAATGGATTTTGAATGTGAAAGAGTAATAAGCTAAAAACCACCTCCTCCCACTTTTGTAGTTAATAAAAAAATAATATATTTTTATACCTTCTTTCCCTGTTAGAATTAATGTATCTCTATTTTTCTCATGAATTTTGGCAGTTAACTTTTATTATTAAAAGATCTGTTGCATGGTTTATTACTGTCTCTGCTTAAAGCTTCTCTTTTTAAAAAAGCAAAAACTATGGCAGCATGCTATTTCAGGGTGTTTGCTGAGTGTCTTGGTGGTAGAGCTTGAACAGCTTATGTATCTCAGTAGGACGAAAACTTATAGCAGGCGAATAAAACTAATTCGTTTATGTTTATGAATTTGAAAACTATCTTGGATGTACTTGGTAATACTGCTTAGTAATAGTATTAACATCAATAAATTAAATACAGGTGGCTGTAAAAGTTGCCACAAAAGTTAAAAATACATGCATCAGCAATTAAGGGGCATGTCTATGTGATGTAGTTTTTCAGAAGTTGCTTTATAATTTAAAATGCCACATGTTGGTGAAGCGAAAAACACTTCCTTTACATGTTTTCAGATCATGATCAGAAGCATTTTCTTATTTTTGGATCGTACATATGTACTTCAAAATTCAATGCTTCCTTCTATATGGTAGGTATCCATGTAAGTATTCCTTGAATCTTTAGAGTTTGAACATGCTGTTATATTTGTAAAGGTTGAAATTTTTTCCCATTATATTTGATCGGTGTAATAGGTCTTTAAAATTTTGTGTTAATTATGGAAATACACATGTCAGCATATGCACGTGTCATTTCCTTCTTCCCCAGGAATATTTGTTGTAAAGTGAGGGTAGAAGAAGAAAAAGATCTGGGAACATATGCCTAAAAGTCAAGGCATATATATATAGCTGTAGTTGTCGCATCCTGGGTGAGGCTGGCTGTGTGGGAAACCTCCTTGGGCTGCTGCCTCTGCACCTTAACCCTGGGCCAAGTGTTACTTTAGTGCTTCTGGTTTTGAAAAATTCAACGCTCAACTTCTTCCTCTGTTTTTTAAATAAGTCAGATACATTGACAAGGTGCAGATCATCTTTCCAGCGCTGGCCTCTTTAGAATCAAGACCTACGGCTCAGGGCGTTGAGATGAAAGCCAGCTCCCCTAGATGCTGCTGTACTTTCAGCACACTGTGGTCACAGCTTGGGGCATTTAGTTTTTCACCATCCCTCCTGAGGGGCATTTTATATCATTACCTAAGCAAACAAACCCAGGCTTTGCTGAAAATTTCTGGTACCACTACTCTCGAAAGCAAAAAAAGATATGGAGTAAGAGCGTGCCTTTTCCCTGCCTGGCTGGCTTGTGTGCTCTCAGGAGTTCCTCAGGCTGCCTGAGGAACCTGGCATCCTTGCTTGTCCTGTGGGTGTCTTTCTTCCTGACCTCTGTGGTAGTTTTCCTCCAAGTCTTTGTGTTAGGCTTCCCTTTACTGAATGTTATTGAAGAGGTCTGTTCATACATTGTGTCTTTTTTTTCTCATATGAGAAAAATTTCCTTTAATGAAATGCTGATATATGTGAAGATGTTGGGGATAACAAGTTTTATCTATTATTCTGTTTTCCTTGGCCAAGACAATGTTTAGTGGCTTAGTGGCACCATTCCTTATCATCTTGGTGTGAAACAAGAACCTGATACAGGTGATCATAAGGTCCTAAACACATACAGGATTTATGCTTTCAACCAAAATTTATAAATTACACGTAGATTGACTGATCCAGGGAATCTTATGTTAAGGCGGATGTTCAGATTTTCTATTATTTTTATGATAGTAATTTTCTTAGTAGATATAAAATTCTTGTTTATTATGTGAATTATGTACAGGGTGGTCACAGTTCTCAGCTGAAGTGTATGCTTGTGATTTGGTATTTTTATGGTAATTCTTGTTACAGTTTTCTTAGTAGGTAACATCAAAGAGAGTATACACACCCTCAATATATTCTTTCTATAATATGTATATACTGTATATATTTTTCTCAAACTGAGATACAGACTTTTGAAAAGAATCAACAGTGTGATTATTAATTTTCAATATTCACACAGGGATATGGGGCTAGAGTTATTCAGAAATCATGTTATTAGTGACAAGCAAGTTCAAAACAAGACTATTGATGGAATCCTCCTGCTGATTGAACGAGAACGGAATGGTGAAGCTGTGGACAGAAGTTTGCTCCGGAGTTTGTTGAGCATGCTGTCTGATCTGCAGGTGAGTACAGCAAACTTTACTAATAATGGCGACGTTTAGAAGCAGAGTTTGGACTTTTCTAATTTGTGTGTTGCGCAGAAATAATTCTATTCTAGTAAATGTGCTTCAAAAATCCAACTATTAGACTGGTAATGTTGCCTTTTCTTTACCCAATGCACAATCTTTCATTCTCTGTAAATGAGACCTCTTTGCCTGTTTTTAAGTGACATAGTGACCTACAGATTCTTAAATAATATGTTTGTAAGTCTTTTAGTGCGCGTAATATTTTGTCTGTCTTAATCACTGGTTTTCTAATCCTAGGCTGGTTAAATATAGCAACCAAAAAAGACCACCTCTGTCCAGATCCTGAGTCTGTATCACAAAAACATCACTGCATTGGCAACTTCTTAGCAGAAATACCAAGGACAGAATGAAATGCAAAGTTGAGGCAAACATTTTCAAATAGATCAGGTTAATCTTGTAACTTACTGGAACTTCCTATTAGCGTAGATACTAAGTAACCAAATAGAATAAAAATGTTGTGCTTCTGACTGGTGTATGTTGTTCTCAGGTCAACATTGCAGCTTTGTGTGATGTGCAGTAAAACTAACGAGCTGTCTTTCATTGTTACAAACCGTTGAGGCTGCTCCGTTCCCAAGTGGTGCACAGTGTTACAAAGCTAGCTGAAGGTTTAAAAAAAAGAGTTTGAAGAGGAAGACTGCATAAATCCTTTTTCGTCAGGCAGCTTACCTGCTTTTCTGCCTTTCATGTTATTGCTCCTGACTTTCATCCATAACTTTCTGTAGTGTACCAGAAAAAGTTAACAACTTCTTATTCAGCTCAAGAGAGAAGGCAAACTTCTGTCAATGATTTTTCAGATCACATAACCTGGAGGTGCGGATCTGATTTGTGTGCTTTTTCCTGTATTTTTTCCCATTGTTGTTTGCCAGGTTTCTCTAACTGCGTCAGCTTTTTGTAGGTGTTGACTTTTTAACATTTATTACTTTTTAGCAAAGAAATCTGCTAACTAAATATAAACATTCCCGTTTATTGGATCCTTCTTACAGAATTGGTTTAAGTCTGCATTCTCCTTCGTTGGCTTAAAAGTGTAGTTTTCTTTTTTCACTAGTGAAACTAACGTAGTCCAATGTGTTCTTTTATAATATCTGTCACTTCACTGAGATAGAGATGTACTCATAATACTGTAATTATACGCCAGGATCTCTACTTCTCCTGCTTTCAACAGAAGTTAGCTTCTGGAGAAAGATTAATTAATTAAGCAAACCTTATATTTCATTTGAAAACAATTAATCTCCTACTCATGCCTGATTTTTAGGCAGTTATGCAATTGAGGCCCAGCTGCTGAAAGCTGATTCCTGCTTGCATAAATCCCGTTCTGTAGCTGCTTCCTATTGCAGAGCTTTACACACGTTTTATACAGAAAATAGTTCCATATACTGTTATGTTAATGTTTTTCCAGTTATCCCGAAGGAAAGGAAGGTAAGAAATGAAATCTAGTATTTGATTCTGTTGAACATGGAGCTGGTGTAAAGAGAAGGCTGAAATAATGACTTCATGTCTACTTGTGATGCTGAATTAGTGACCTATTATGTTCTGAATGCTTGTCAAGCCAGAGGTTTCATATTTTGTTTGCATCGGGGGGGGAGGAAGCTTTAAAAAGTCCTTAAGAGAAAAAAAAAAAAAAGTCAGGATGTAGTGAGTTTTACAGCTCTGCTATATATTTTGGAAGAAATATTTTCTTCTATTCTTCCACCACACTGCAGGAATCTTTCCTTTTTCTTTTCACTAACTGTCCCTCTGTTTACATGTTAATGCCTAGCTACCTTCTGCAGACTGTTTTAACTATTTTCTGTAGTTGTCCTTTCTAACTTACCTCCTTTCTATACCAAACTGTTAATCATTAGGCAGAAATTTTTCAATGTCTGTGATTGCTGTTGCTGCCCTTTTTTACACACTTTATTCCTTGATTGGGGAAAGAGAGTTCACCTTATGTGGTATAATCTGTTTTTCTGGGCCACTGAGATAAACCTGGCAGATTTGAAGATGCATTACTGAGTATATTGGTATTTTACTGATTGGAATGTTTCACTAGTTGGGAGTATTTTTTTTTTTTTTTTTGCCACAGAAATATCAGTGAGAATCTTGAGCTCAGGTGGATTGGATGTCATTGCTGTGCTGTGAGGTTGGGTACTGGTGTTGATCTGTGTGCTTTAAAGAGAAGCCTGTCAATTTAGATTATTTGAGTACTGATGACTGAAACATGCTATTGCTGCACTGGGAAGTCTGCTCTGATCTCAGTCTTTCTAAAACCAGGAGACAAACAGAGAACTTCTGTGTTAATGTAATGTTATCTGACGTGTCTCATAATTGTGTGCATTATTGAGATTTTACTTGCCCTCTATGCCTGACAACAAAAATATGCTACCTTTACTGGCAGCTTAATATAAGTAAATTAATTTCTTGAGCAGGTTTACAAGGAATCATTTGAGCAGAGGTTTCTGGAAGAGACAAATTGCTTGTATGCTGCAGAAGGCCAAAGATTAATGCAAGAAAGAGAGGTAGGTGCATGCCGTAGGTGATTGCTTTAATGTTAGTTTTATCTGCTATGGGATTACATGAGAACTTCTGGTAGTGCCATGGTGTATTAATGTTCAATCCAATTCACTGGTACCCAGGTACACATGTACACATTCAGGTGTTTTGATTGCGACCCTACAGTGTTGTGTCAAAGGGAAGAGCAGACTCCAGGTTGCTTTGGTGCCTGAACTATGTAACTGAGGGTGGAGAAACGCAGTGACATTTTGTGTAAAGTCGCACTACCAGAAAGTAATTTCCATGTAAAGTTTAAAGGTGTGCCATCAATATTATTTTTGCCTAAGAGCTGTAAAATATCCACTGGCATCATTTTGCTATGTGGTTAATACCTAAGTAAACTGTTTACTTTTCTACTATTTTGTTGCATTTAGTTTGCTGTTTTGTTTCTTTTTCTTATTAACTTAACTGACTTAAGACATTTTTGTTTTCTGTTCTCTTGAGATAAAATTATGCTGTGCCGTAGACAGCCTGCAAATGTATTTATCTCTGAAAATCTATGTTTATTATATATGTCTAAAATACAGAAGACTACCTTTATTAATTCCATTTTAACGTTGAGTCACTACAAACATTTTGAAAACGCCTGTTTACATTGCACTGAGGTGAATCCTTGCATCTAATCCTGCTCCATTCACCTCATCCCCTGGTGTTCCACTGGGACCTGAGGTGAAATGCTTTGACACAGATTTTTGAGGCCAAGAGTCTTACAGCTTTTATATACCTAGTGGAAAGCTGTGGGAAAACACAAAAGGAGTAAGGCGCTAACTTATACAGTACATACTTACGCATATGCACATAATGCATACACATATAAGCATCCACATGCATAAAGTGTACATGCATGTACTGTATAAGTACTTGAACATGAACTTGACATTCTCTTATCTTGTTAGGTCCCAGAATATCTTCACCATGTTAATAAACGTTTGGAAGAAGAAGGAGACAGAGTAATAACATATTTAGACCACAGCACACAGTGAGTACAAATTTTGTCATTCTTAGCATAAGTCAAGCATCCTTTATGAAACAGTGTGATTATCCATGGTTGTAGAGACACAGAGATTATTTTTGCGTTATCTTAAAGATACTATCTTGTTGACAGCACTTGTGATACAACTTGTTTTTGATAAGACTTTGTTTTTATCCCAACCAATTTCTTTAAAATCAAAATATACTTTGAGTAAGAGAGGAGAAATTTGTCCAGAAAGATTTATCAGTGTATGCTGACGTTAACAAAACTTTACATAAGAACTCAAATTTGCATTATCAAACAAGCAGCTGATTTTAGCCATTCATGTACTGATAACCACAAATCCCTTGAGGGAAAGACAGACTCATTAGGCAAGAAAAGAAAATGTTAAATTATAGCATAGGGTAGAGGACTTTAATATCACTCATGAGCAGTCCAGGATGCGAACTTAATTGTAGATCAGCTTTGGTGCAGCTGATGCCAACGTATTGTGCAAGGTAGCTTGTCCTTGTTTCACTTAGATGTTGAGTAATAATGTGTGTTTTGCTGGGATAAGAATGTGCATTCAGGAAGTACTACAGAGTCACTGACACACTGTAAATCCATGTATAGTTTGTCCTGCAGTAAGCTGTTGCTTTCTTTTTTTTTTTTAATAAAGAACATAATAGCTGATAACATAACATTTTATTTTATTTTTTAGTTTTTCTGGATGCCATATTGGCATTTCTTTGGGTGTTAAAAGGCTAAATGAATAAAATTTATCTTTTTAACTTATTATTTTCTTCAGATGTATTCTGTATGTATGTATATATATGTACTCACACACGTGTTGGATGTCATGCTACATATTTGAACTTGAATCTTCTTGTAAATGCTGATTGCAGGGTCACTAGCTTTTTCTGGCAAAATCACTCACATTAAAATATATGGAACTATTTTAAAGTTATAGCATATATATATTTATTTACTGTTTAAGTTAAAGAATAGGTTGATATTGTATTTTCAGTCTAGATATACATCAAGTCCTTGCTTTGAATCTCATCCTTAGTTAAAGGCTTAGAAACCTACTTTTAGAAGGCTTCGCACTAATTTACTCTCTTTGCATTAAGAAACAGAAGTTCTTAAAATCAGTGGCCTTGAATTGTCCTCAGGTCATATTGTCTCTCCAAGTGTGCATGAAAAGAGCAGAAAGCATGTTAAATTTAGTTACTAGGTTTGATCTTGAGATGGAAATGATACTCCCAGGACAAAATGGTCATGGGAAACACCATTCAAAATACTTCGAACAAGATTTATGCAACACATGGAGCGTGTGGTGTTGCAGCCTATAGAGAGATTTATTCAGCCCATCAGTACATGGCTCTTTCTGGACAGCTGACCAGAATAAGCATGTCTCCTGGTTAGTCAGTGGATGACGGAGACAGATGACTTTGAGGCTGCACAGAAGTTGCCTTCAGGCTCATTCATCAGCTAGCAGTCAAGATAAATACTCACTTTGTCTGCTTGTTAGGAAATAGTGCCCTGCCTCTCAGTCTCAAGCAGACGAATTGTCCTTACTTTCCTTGTAGGCAGAATAGGTATTCCAGGGCAAAAGATGGTATTGTATCACAGTATGCTAGGGATTGGAAGGGACCTCAAAAGATCATCTAGTCCAATCCCCCTGTTGGAGCAGGAACACCTAGATGAGGTTGCACAGGAAGGCGTCCAGGCGAGTTTTGAATGTCTCCAGAGAAGGAGACTCCACAACCTCCCTGGGCAGCCTGTTCCAGTGCTCTGTCACCCTCACTGAGAAGAAGTTTCTTCTCAAATTTAAGTGGAACCTCTTGTGTTCCAGCTTGAATCCATTACCCCTTGTCCTATCATTGGTTGCTACTGAGAAGAGCCTGGCTCCATCCTCATGACATTCCCCCTTTATATATTTATAAACGCTAATAAGATCACCCCTCAGTCTCCTCTTCTCCAAACTAAAGAGACCCAGCTCCCTCAGTCTTTCCTCATAAGGGAGATGCTCCACTCCCTTCATCATCTTAGTTGCCCTACGCTGGACTCTCTCCAGCAGCTCTCTGTCCTTCTTGAACCGAGGGGCCCAGAACTGGACACAATATTCCAGATGCGGTCTCACCAGAGCAGAGTAGAGGGGAAGGAGGACCTCTCTCGATCTACTAACCACCCCCCTTCTAATACAGCCCAGGATGCCATTGGCCTTCTTGGCCACAAGGGCACAGTGCTGGCTCATGGTCATCCTGCTGTCCACCAGGACCCCCAGGTCTCTTTCCTCTACACTGCTCTCTAACAGGTAGCTCCCCATCCTATACTGGAACCTGGGGTTGTTTCTGCCCAGATGTAGGACCCTACACTTTCCCTTGTTGTATTTCATTAAGTTATTCCCTGCCCAAATCCCCAGCCTGTCCAAGTCTCTCTGGATGGCAGCACAGCCCTCTGGCATGTCAGCCACTCCTCCTAGCTTAGTGTCATCAGCAAACTTGCTGATAGTACACTCAATTCCCTCATCTAAATCATTGATGAATATATTGAATAATATGGGCCCCAGTACCGACCCTTGAGGCACTCCACTGGTTACCGGCCTCCAACTGGACTCTGCCCCATTGACTATGACTCTCTGGCTTCTCTCCTTCAGCCAGTTCGCAGTCCACCTAACTATCCGATCATCCAGTCCACACTTCCTCAGTTTAGCCATGAGGATGCTGTGGGAGACCGTGTCAAATGCTTTACTGAAGTCAAGGTAGACCACATCTACCACTCTGCCATCATCCATCCACTTCGTTATTTCCTCATAAAAGGCTATGAGGTTGGTCAAGCATGACTTCCCCTTGGAAAAGCCATGGTGACTGCCCCTAATAACCCTCTTATCCTTGATATGCCTTGAGAGGGCACCAAGGATAAGCTGTTCCATCATTTTATACAACCTTGACTCCTTCTACTGTTGGAGACAGTCAGCAGCCATAAATAGCAGTAGCTGGAAATTTCAGGGAACATGGAAGTAACCATAAAAGTGGCCATAGGTGTTAAGACCAAGGATCTGTCTTAACTGGTATTTCATGTTCGCTTACAACCACTGAAGGGAAAGAATAGAGTAAGCATACGTGATGCCCTGATACTCTCCTCGTATCTGCCTGTTTTCAGCTTAGGATATTTGCTGAACCTGATGTGGTTTGTCTGTTTGGATGTCTTTCAAATACTTGTACTGTTTCACTGGTATTCACATAAGCTTTTCCATCTGTGCCAGCCTTTGGCAAAGCATTCCGCCAGTGCACTAGCCACCACATGATAAATTGCCTCCTTTTGTTTAAGTCAGGCTCCCAATACCATCATTGACGATCCTAGCTCTTGCATTGGAAGGGCAAATGATCAGTCAGTTCCCTTCCACCTTTTCCCTGCTTGTCAATGCACCGTATCCCTGCTAAGTCATCTCTTTCTCAGAAAGAAGAGCCCTAATACGTGCAGTTATTTTTCTTGTAGCCGCTGCTGTATACTTTGGTCATCCGTGTTCCCCTCCCTGAACATTTCCAAACTCTAATTTAACCTTTTGACACTAAGGGACTAAAACTGTATTGTATGGAAGGTCAGGCAAATCATTGGTGGGGTGTTTCAGGAAAGGTGGTGCTTTAGCAAAGGCAGGGACATAAAGTAAGGGAACTTTTACTGCTATGTAAATGGCTTCCATCAGTCTGAGTCGAGCACCTCTCTTCTAGAAAACCTAAATTAAGAGTCTGAGAAGTAGTTTTTATAAATTTTTTTTTCTTTTATTGTTGTATGGTAGACAATGGAGGAAGTTTGTGTTGGAATTAGTTATCCCTTTCCACTTCTTTCTTCTTTTAGGCTATAAAGGATGGAAAGGAAAACTTGATGTTATTTCTCAGTCCTGTTTAAAGTGAATGTATCAAACAATTATTTTAGTAATAGTAAAAAGTAGGAAAAATTCAAGGGCAAATTTAAAATGTTTTGCAAATTTGAGTCTTGTGGTTCTAGCTCAATTTATGATTATGTAGGTGTATAACACAATTAGATGAAAAGTTTGAGTTTTGAACATCACCAGCATGTATTAAGTGGTTTTGGAGTTCACACCCTTGGAGGTTTTTGTTTTGTTTGTTTGCTTGTTTGTTTCCAAGAAAATGTCAATTTTACTTTTTTTCCAGAAATGTTTTTGTATTGATTTTTGGTATCTAAGCTTCTCTCTTCTACTGTCTAAGAACTTGCTTTTTAGTATTCAAACCTGAATTTCTTTTTTAATTACGTACGTGTTTTATTGCTTCTTTCTTATATCATGTGACATTTTTGTCTTAATTTGTAGCCTCTGTTTTAAGTAGAAAATTGTTGTGGTTTTTTTTTTTTTTGTATTATAATGTAAGTGTTTTGCAAGTACGTTATGACAGGAGAAAATTGCCCCATACTCTAATACTTCTAATATATTCTTCTTGCCTTGTTTAGGAAACCACTGATTGCTTGTGTGGAGAAACAGCTACTAGGAGAACACTTATCAGCTATTTTGCAAAAAGGTATTTTTTTTTTTTAAATTAATGTAATTGCCGATAACCGACAGATTCTTTTACCCTGCAATAACTATAGACTCTGCAGATTTTATTTAAGGAGGTATATTAGCCGTGGAAAAAACTTCCACAGATACATAAAACCAACCCTATAACTCTGTTATACCCACTTTGATAAGTAAATTGTATGTGGGGAAACAAATATCTACAATATAACTCCATATTTGTAAAGGTTGCTAAACCCCATAATCTCCTTTGACTTGCTGTAGTGGGCTTAGGAATTAAACCTTTGGAAGTTGCTTGGAAGGAATTTGTAGCCTTGTGTTATTTCATTGGTATCAGTGTGTACAATTCATAGCACATTCTTAATCTAAAAACATGGGTCACTACGCTCCACAGAAAAAATCTGTTTATCTTTACTTTAAATTTGGGACTGTTTACTTAGCTTACTGTTTTCTGACAATCTTTAGAGGCTCTATGACATCTTTTGATAAAACTGTGCCCTTCCAATCAAGCACTATACGTAAATGTTCTGCAAAAGTCTTACAGTCAACACCTTGTTGGGAAAGTACTTCAGTTGAAATAGTTTTAAAATATTATGCCATAAATCATTTCAGTCAGTTTAAAGATGGGGACATGTTAACCCTGAGCTTATCACTTTGCTTTCAGGAATTTAGTCTTAAAAAGTTCATACTTTTTAAGCACGCTGGAGGGTCTTTTCTTTTGATGTATTTCATAGAGATTTTTCCAACGTATTTCTAACTGTATTTATTCAACTGTATTCAAGTTCCCTCTTTCTTCAATTTCTTTTTTTCAGGACTTGATAACCTGCTCGATGAAAATAGAATATCAGATTTGACCCAGATGTACCAGCTGTTCAGCCGGGTAAAAGGTGGGCAGCAGATCCTTTTACAACACTGGAGCGAATACATCAAGGTATTTCAAAGACCTCTTACTAATGTAAAAATTTTATGCTGTTATCATATATTTCTTCTATCAAAACCAAGAATAATATGTAGGTGTATGCATCAAAATCCTGTTTTAAGCAAATATGGGGAGGCATGTCAGTGTTTTCCCCTCCATTAAAAGTCACACAATGAGAAACAGCAACACTTAAGTTTTGGCTTTAAATTTCTTCTTGGAAATTGCTTTCCTTGTAGGTTTCAACATTATACAAGAAGGTATTTTGGTTTGATTTGCTTTTAAATAGAGCCACATGCACATGTGTTTAGATTATGCTGGTTTGTACCAAGTGATGTGTTTTCCTGCAAATACACTCAACTGTTTACATATCTGCAAAATCAGTAGAACATCAGAATGTAGCTATTCTACTGCAGGTTAGCAGGGCTAGGTGTAACCAGCCTACAGCAATGCTGATGAATGTTTAACCTATTTTGAATGGAATACTGCTCTTGAAAATAAACCATCATCAAAGTCCTATTTAGATGCTTCAGGTTTTTTTTGCAAGGCATAATATGCATGTGGTACGCCGCCCCAGAGAATGTCACCCTGGTGCTCTTGCAAGATGAAAGCAGCAAAGCTTGACAGAAGGTATTTCTCTCTAGAGCTGATAATTCCCAAAGTGGTAGTTCTCCCTGAATCACCCGTGTGTTCATCAACCTTGAGGACTAAGCGCACAACATTGGTTAGTTTCAGAGGTGCATTTCCTGCACGCCCATGTCTGGAGCTCTGCATGGCAAACCAGTGCACAGCCCACATGAGTAGGACATAGTCTCCACTCCACCCCCAGAACCAAGGCGGAGTTTGCTCCGTAGGGTGTCATCCAGTGTCCCCATGTGCAGCCTGTGGCACAGGCAGCTAGGCCAATTGAACAGCTTGCTGTGGCAGAGAAGGAATAATCTTTCATTTTCCTTGCTCCTAGATCCTGACTTAACCCTTGCATTGCCTGCCACTCCATAGACTCTTTTGTGATCTGTTTAACACAGTACCTGGGCAAGGTCAGTTTTAGGCCAGGTTTAGTGAGATAAAGAGGCTCACAGAAAAGTCCTGGTGCTGGCCCAAGGAAAGAAGCAGTTCAGGACAGGTAGGAAAATAAGGGAGGGAGGACCAGAACCTCACCTCTCACAGCAGCAAGTTGTTAAATTGGCTTATCATACCTTATGTATCACAGAATCAGACCTTGTATGGCTTTGTTTATAATAATTTTTTTACAGACTCAAAAAGCTAGAAACCATTTTCTGTAGTGTCGGTAAATCTCCTTTCAAACATTCTGTATGACAGAATGCATTAAAATGAGGCTTCAAGAACTTTTATCTTGTGAGGCAGTGTAAGAAAAAGCGCAGATAGCGTGTCGAGTTACTGGAGTAAAGGTCTGTGCTCTACTGTAGTCACCTTTTTATGATTTCAGAGGTGCCACTTTGCTTTCTATATCTCAGTTTGCCATTTGTAGAATGGGGGAATGCCCTGCAATTTATGAACGTAACTGATGGAGACTGTGAGATGTCCAAATGCTGTTAATGAAGGGGAAATTGTGCTAAGTGTAAGATATGATGGACTAGATGATCTTCAGAGGTTCCTTCCAGCCCAAACCATTCTGTGATAGACACGTTGAATATAAGGACCTTGGGCAGCCTTGTGTTTGTCTTGCTTCACTCTGAAATGTTACTTGAGAAGGTTCACAGTGGATAATTAGATATTGAAGTGGAAGTTCTGAGGTTTGGGAGGGATTTCCCTGTCTCTCTTTGACTGTTGCTGTGGCTAACGTACTTTATTTGATGAAAACACACCAGTTGAATACTATTCTGCTGTTACTGTGCAGATGTTCCTCTTTCTCACCTTGGAAAACTGGTCATTCTGTCTAGGGCACTGATCTGTGTTACTAAGCAATTGTAAGTTGTCCGATAGGTTAAAATCCTCCCTTACAGGATATTTTGGCTCACTAGAGAAATGGTATTGTGTCTCTGACTTTAAGATAATAGATGAAGGAACAAGAAAAGCAAGTCAAGTCTGTGGCTGCTTCTTGCAAATGGGAAAGTTTTGTTTTATTGCAAGTCAGATAGGTTCTTTTGCTTTTAAGCCCTTGCTGAAAGAGAAATCTTGTAGTGATGAGCAGCAGTTGAATTTTCACCACCTGTTCCATCAATAGAGCTCTTCAGTGGATTTAAGGAAGAGTGCAAATTTTTCCATTACACTTAACATTTCTGAGACAGTATCCATATAATTTCTTTTACATGAATCATGTAGTACTATATCTAACTGTAAACTTGCACATCATACAGTCATGTCTACTGTGGTTTTTTTTTTAGCTTTTGTCTTAAATGTATATAATCTTTAAATCAAACACTAATGTTTGAAATCCATTAATGTGTGTCTGGGTTTTTATTTTAAATTTCAATGCATCTCACTTTTTGAAAACTTGAAGTCACATAAGTAGCCCTGTAAAAAAAAAAAAAAAAAAAAAAAAAAAAAAAAATTCTTTCTAATGATAAATTTTTATAAGGGTACCTGTGTCTGTTGGGGGAGATAGTTAGCACTCTAAAGTATTTTATTATCAAAAGTGTTTGTTTTACAGAACTTTGGGACAACAATAGTGGTTAATCCTGAAAAAGACAAGGATATGGTGCAAGAGCTACTAGATTTTAAGGATAAAGTGGACCATATCATAGAAGTGTGCTTTCAGAAAAATGAAAAATTTATAAACTTGATGAAGGAGTCCTTTGAAACATTTATCAACAAGAGACCAAATAAGCCTGCAGAATTGATAGGTACACAAATATTTTTCTGTAAAATATTTCAAAAATCTATAGAAAGCATGATAAGATAACGCTGCTGAGTGTGCTAGTGCAATAGTGATGCAGTACGCATTCTGCTTTAGGAGGCTTGTTTTTGGGATATGAGGCAAAAGTGAATCTGGGAGCATTGCTGGATCAAAAAGCTTGGGTGTGCTGTTAGGTGTGTGCGTGGTGTTCTGACGGAGCATGCCAACTTCTGCTGTCCCTGTGCTCTGCTTCCTGCACGGTGCCTGGTTCTAACAACTGCTCAGAGAGCATAATGCTAATGCTACGAGTATAGTAACTGGTTAGGGGGAAGAGTAGTTGTGGCAAAAAAAGGGAACTGTTTTTAATTGTGGTAGTAGAGGAGTTCTTTGGATGTTACAGATATCTCAGAAAGGAGTAATTACAGTCCATCTGCCTTGAAGGCTGTAGTTGGGAGAACAATTTTAAAGCCTTCAGATTCAAGGAGCTTTAACAGAGGGGAAAAAACGTCATTAGCTTGAAGGGGGAACTAGTGCTTATTAAGAGGAGAAATAATGAAAACATCTTAAAAAATACTGTTACTGGGTTTATTCCTGGTCTGGCAAAAACTGTTCTGACTCTGTTTTGCCTGCAGCCACTGGAGCTGTGGCATTTTACACCAGGAGAGGATCCCACTCCTAGGTTGTTGTTTGGTTTTTTTTTTAACTCTGTTAGTTCTTTTGCCTTCATTCAACTTATTTTGTGGCTTCCTTCTAAAACTAACTTTATATAGGACAAATTGCACAACCTAGTTATAGAGGTTAAAGCCATGATACGGGCTGGTGTCGTTTGTGGATTGTGGCGTTTCAGCTACTGCAAGGGTTTCCTTGAAGGTTGTATAAGGATACTAATGTCGCTTAATAAATACTTAGATAAACTCATGGCTTAACCTTATCTCTGGCATTCTGAAGCTACTAACTTGAAAGCATTGCTTCTGTTTAAATTTTGGTATACTTCTAACAAGGAGAGTGAGGGACATGGTAAAGGTCTACAAAAATATAGTCCTCTGTTGTTTGTTTCTGTTTCTCATAAAATACATTCATATGCATTGTACACTTCCAAAACATTGTCTTTCAACAAGTAATGTGCTTGCTATGGCTATAACGCAAAATGTGAGAACTTTTAATGCATTAATTATAATAATTTTACAGTGTTTTTTTTTTTTTTCTTGGATGGTTCCTTTTTGTGATATTTTTCCATTATGGCACTAGTATAGTAGGGCTTTGTCATTCCACTGAACATAGGGATGGGAAAACAGAAAATAGAAATTTTAGCACTTATCCTATATTTTAATGTATAGTAATATTTCAAGTGGGAGGTGCTTAAGTTGGTGATTTTAGATTTTTTTTTTTAAGCTGTTAAACTGTTTTATTTGTTTGTAGCAAAATATGTGGATTCCAAGTTAAGAGCTGGTAATAAAGAAGCAACAGATGAAGAGCTGGAAAGAATCCTTGACAAAATCATGATCATATTTAGATTCATTCATGGTAAGAAATATCTGTTGACAGTCGATGCAATTATAAATGTTTTCCTGCTACTAGCAGAACTGTATTCCTCTGAATGTAAGAGATCTTTTTTAGCACGAGTTTCTGCTAGACTTGGTCTTAAATTCAGGTTGCCTTACATCTGAAGGAGCACAATAAAATAAAGCACAGCAGGGAGGACAAACTTGTTCTGTGGAGACTGGCAAATTACAGGTCTTGTACAGTCTGAGTGGAGACATAAGAGTTAGAGCTGTTGGTGGAAGGTTTTTTTCCACATAAATTAACTGTATCTGTAACCACAACCTCTTCTCTGACAACAGAAAGGTTAGTTCAGATTTTTCTCTTCCTTGTCCACCTCAGTGTGTTGTAGTTGCAAAGTACTCGAAAACCCAGCAACTAATGACTTGTCTTTTCTCGTTATGACTGAGAATGAACACAGAGGCAGGCTCAGAATGATGTAATAAAATGTTATTGCTGTGTTACTGCCTTTGAAATGCACTTCCCTTATGTATGCACTCCCTATCTGAGTGAAACCCTTGAATGTGTTAGGAGAATTTTTTGCTAGGTTGATTATCAGAAAAAAAAAAAAAGTGGTTGAGTCTAATAGAGATGCATGGTCACTGCTTTGAGGGAAGTGGGATGAGTATCCTGGGCGGCAGTGGAATAAGCAGGAACTACCCAATTCTGTATTAATTTGTTCTGAGATCTGTGGTGTTCTTTCCTCATAAAAACCAAACCAAGTACAATATAGTAGAAAAGCAGACAAGAAATCAGTTATAAAGTAATACAATTTGCATCATGATTTTTGTCAAATGCAAAGGGCATTGTATGGAGACGGTGAATGAAAACAGTATCACTGGCGACTTGTTGGCCTAAGAGATTAATTTCTGTTAATCTGAAACTTCGTCTTTCTCTAGTACTGAGCTAAAAGTATAAATTTATTTTGAGCTATCTAGTGCGTAAGAGTCCTTTTAAGAGCAGATGATAATTAGTAGTTAGTTTCTGGGCGTTGGACTTTTCAATAGTATCTTGACACTGCTTCATGAAACAGCATTTTACCAGAGTGCAGGATGAAGGAGGAAGAGGACTGTCAGAGGAATCGCTATACTGGAAGGTGTTCACAAGGAATTAGGAGGGGCTACTGTAGGCAGTACAAATAGTGCCTTGAGTTACAGTGAATTTTTTCCTCTTAAAACTGAAACAACTTGCCAGTATCTTTTCACTATCAATAGAAAAGATTTGTGGAAGCTCTGGTTTAAGATGTGAAAGCTTGTGGGTGCCTGTATGATTTCTTTGTTTCAAAAGGCTATTGGCAAACAATGTGAGAAGACTTCTGTCAATTTTTCTTCACCTTAGGCTTTTAAAGGCAATTTCTTTAATACATAGGACCCCCTTTTCTTTTCTTTTTTAAATTTTAATAAATCAGACCACTGGAGGGAGAAAGTTCTTCTGGACCCCAGAATAATTTCATGTGATTTGCAGCTGATCCAATGGGAAATACAAGGCAGCCCATGTTCCTAAGGAAGAAAAAAGAAAGAAAGAAAAGTAAAAATTTTGCAAAATATGTGAAGGAAATAATTAAAATATAAAAAGAACAAGTTGTCTACATGTTTTTCTTCACTGTTGTTCAGTGAATATTGTTTTGCTGATCTACATGTCGTGAGAAAGGCTTGTGTCACAAACCTGAAGTGCAATGATGCAAATAGAATGTATGATTTCAGTTGTACTTTATTTTTGTTTCAATTTCCATACAGGTAAAGATGTGTTTGAGGCATTTTATAAGAAAGACTTGGCCAAAAGACTGCTGGTTGGAAAAAGTGCATCAGTAGATGCTGAGAAGTCCATGTTGTCAAAGCTTAAACATGGTAGGCATCTTCAGATGTGTTAAATTTTTATTACTTTTTGGCATGTAAATTGGAATCCTTATTTTCTCATGCTTTAAGAAGTGACAAGCCAGATATTAAGTAACAGCTGAGCATATCATAGAATCATAGAATGGTTTAGGTTGGAAAGAACCTTAAAGATCACCGAGTTCCAACCCCCCTGCCATAGGCAGGTACACCTCTCACTAGACCAGGCTGCCCAAGGCCACGTCCAGCCTGGCCTTGAACATCTCCAGGGATGCGGCCTCAACAACCTCTCTGGGCAACCTGTGCCAGTGCCTTACCACCCTTAAAATGAAAAACTTCTTCCTAATGTTCAATCTGAACCTGCCCTCTTCTAGTTTAAAGCTATTCGCCCTCATCCTATCACTACATGCCCTAGTAAAAAGTCCTTCCTCAGCTCTCCTGTAGGCCCCCTTTAGGTACTGGAAGGCCGCAATAAGATCTCCCCGGAGCCTTCTCTTCTCCAGGCTGAACAGCTCCAAGTCTTTCAGCCTCTCCTCATAGGGGAGGTGCTCCAGCCCTCGGATCATCCTCATGGCTCTCCTGTGGACACTGTCCAGCAACTTTCATTGTGCTCAGCGAGAACCATTGGGCTGACCTCTTAGATATGTGATTGGTTCATTTAATGTACCTAGAGGAACAAAACCCTTAAAACATGTACCTAGTTGTGGGTGCTCTGAACCCTGGCAAATCTGGTTCAATGTCTCAGGTTAAACCTCTATTGCTTGTTCCGTGCTTCTTTGTAATCGTGGGATCTTTGCTTTAATTCGTGTGACAGAATGTGGCGCTGCTTTTACCAGCAAACTGGAGGGCATGTTCAAGGACATGGAACTGTCAAAAGATGTCATGGTTCAGTTTAAGCAGGTACATTTAGCTTCTGTTTGTGTGCTAAATTTTCAGTAGTGATGGGGAAGCACTTAATAGTGTTATACCTTCAATTAAGCTAAAATAAAATTAAACAGCTTTTGAGCAGGTCCCAATCATAGTAACAGTCTATTTATAGTTCTATTTATAGAACAGAATTTATTTATTGCATAACTTTTCAGAGATAATCTTAGTTTACAGTTTTATTTGATTCCTTTTTAAGTAAATTACAGTCTAAATAACACATAGTAATTTAGTTGTCTGACATCCTTTAAAGTCCATACTGTAAATTGTTGCTGCTCTGATGAACTCCTTGTGAATGACCTGCACTAGAGAAACTCCCTGAAGGCTGTTAAGTGCTCGGAAACCATGTATCTCAGCTCCAAAGCTTCCAACCTGTTGGTAACCAAGGGAATGCTTGGAGGAAATACTGTATGTGCTTACCCTGCTGTAGCACTTCTCCCTAAGTACCTGTTTTGGGGCCTTATTGAAGACCGGATACCAGGGTAGAGATCTGACCCAGGACTCTTGCTCCTGTAATAAAATACTGTAGTAACTTTTCTGACCCAGACTTTGCAGCCTGGCTTGGCTGGCTCAAAGTGTAAGAAAATGTGTTGTCTAACAGACATGGAAGTCCCAGGGGATCCTTTTGATCTTACAGTTCTTGCCCTGGCTTCCGATCAAAAGCTTTTCTTTTGCTTTATTTGTGTGTGATTGAAGCTCCTTTGACCTTAATACCCTGTAAAGACAGTGGTCTAGGATACTTCAAGGCATGTTGTATTTTTCTTTTTACTTCCAATCGCTTGCCATATTTTGAAATTGGGGATGGGAGCAATAAATACTCATGAAATTCAAAATCTTGGTAGACTATGTCTAACCTAGGATGTGGCCTGTAGAATTTTTTTTGTTATTCTAAAAACTTTAAACTTCTGATTTAAGTATATATATTTTCTAATGTAGCATGCAAACAGTATACTTGAATTTTTTTTTTTTTTTTTTTTGGTCTCTTGTGTTTTAGTATATGCAGAACCAAAGTGACCCAGGAAATATAGACTTGACAGTAAATATATTAACTATGGGATATTGGCCAACTTATACACCTATGGAAGTCCACTTGAATTCAGAGGTTAGTGTTTGAATTCTCCTTCTAAATGTGCTTTATAGAGTGGAATCATAATCACTATCGTAGGGTGAACTAATGCCTTCATTTAATGTTTTTTCTGTGAGATATTTTAGAGGTTGATCTCATTTTAAATATTCAAAAATTGCAAAAAATGAAATGTAGTAGATAAAATCCACTCTTTTGTGGTATTTGTTTAATATTTTTTTACCTTAATAATAATAATACTAATCTAAAATTAGTATTAAAATAAAATCAGTGTTCTATTTAACTTTGCAGTCAAGCACTTAAAAGTTTAAAATGGAACAGTTCACCTTAATTTAGTCAATCTTTAACTACATTGGTTAGGCATTTTGATCTAGCAAATAGTTATGTTACTAAATATTGTTTTTTTTCTGTAAGATCCTTCTTCTGTTCCCTGCAATGTGTCTCACAAAACTCGCCCCTGAATTTAAATGGCATTTGCCTGAAAAAAGATTGCTTCCAAGTTAAGAGATTTTTGCAAAGCTCCTATCAGTAGTGATTTAAGTTGAAATATGTATTTAGAGTCCTATTTCCTGCAATACCTTGCTTGATCTGAAGTGTGGGAAGCATTTCAGAGGCCAAAGGTAGTAGCGAGGTTCCCATTCAGTTCAGAAGACGTGGAAGCTTTTGTGCTTTTGCTCCTGTGGCATCTTTTCCTCAGTAGCAGACTACTTCAGATGGATCCAACCTGAGCAACGTGTCATGAAAATGGAGAGTTAAAAACATCTTACTTGGAAATAAGAGGGTATAAAGTACTGGAATCAGACTTGAATCTGTATAGGACGAACTAAAGGGAAAACTTTGGAACAGATGGTAATAGTCAGTGTATAGGTGGGAGTTGTATGCTTTTTGTCCTGTGGTTTCTTGGACAGATTCAAAGTCCAAGACAAAACCGGTATTTATTTCTGAAGTTTAAAATCCTTTACAGGGGGTTTATTTTACTTTTATTTAAAGCAAACAAAAAAAAAAAAAAGGAGGGGGGAGGAAATAAAAAGTTATACTTGAATTGAGGCTTTCTTTTGTGCATAATAGTACCAGTGTACTTGAGCAGAATTTTGGTCTTTGGATTTACGTTTTCACACAAAAACACTTATTATGAAACACTGTTGAGGAGGACTTAAGAAATTACATGTGTGAAGTCATCTGGCAACACTGCACTGGTCTAACACTTTTTCTCCCTTTGCTTTACAGATGATAAAGCTTCAAGAGGTATTTAAAACCTTTTACCTGGGAAAACACAGTGGTCGAAAGCTTCAGTGGCAGACCACTTTAGGGCATGCTGTCCTAAAGGCAGAATTTAAGGAAGTAAGTTTGTTTCATGCCTAGCCTGTTGGGATAAAATTTAAGTCAATTATTTGGAAACTAGTAATGTATTTTTTATAAAGGTAGTAACATTTTTGTGGAGAAACAATCACAATTCAATACTGTTATTTTGTATAGAAAGTAGGCTTTTGATAATTAAACTGAAATACTACCTAGCTAACAGAAGACAACAATGTGATGCCTTTAGGTAACGTTTGTGTTTGTTTGGGAATTGTTGCTCATTCAAACAAAGAAAATTGTAATAAAGCAGGAAATTATTGAAAGGAAAAAAAATGCACCATCTTTTCATTTTTAGTATGGGATTATTTTTATCATGGAAATGCTGGTGACACTTTTAGAATGCTTTGCTGATGCAAAAAGAGTCTGAAGGGTGTTAGTGGTTAAAATTTAAATGCTTGTTGGATTATTTAAGTCTTAAATACCACATTGTTTCTTAATGTGGTTTTGGTTTGTCTCATGGAATATCTTGCTAATAATGCAGCTTAATTGAGCCAGAGCAGAGACCCCAACAAAACAAAAATCTAGTTCTTTTACTACCTCATAATGAATATGAAACTTAGAGGTTTAGGCATTACATAACAGTAAGATGGGTAAGTTTGTGGTTTTTGATTGACAGAATTGTTTACAGCTGTCTGAAGAGTTGGAGTTCTTTATTTCCTTTTCCTTTCCTGTTTGTACAAACATTCTGCTACCGATAATACTGTCACTATATTATAGTAAACCAGAATTATCTTTTGTTTCTTTCATATTTGTTCCAATGCCAAGAATTCTTTTGTATTAGTTTGCTCATCTCTATAAAATGAAACTTGGATGAAGTATGAAAAGATTTGTTATTGATTGGTGCCAAAGCCACAATTAAATATATTGTAATGAAAATGAAGTAAATGATATGAAGTAAATACAAACCCATTCTAATGAGCTTCTGCTGTGTGCTGCATTGCTACTGAGGAGCAAAAAAAGGAGGTTTTAAAAATATCCTGTTTCCTCGATACTGCATTCAGGCAGATTCTTCTGTGTGCTAGGCATTCTAAAATGCACATTTCTTCTAGAAGCAGAAAAAAAAATGTATAGCTTCTGTAACTTGTCAGATTTGCAGGATACAATTCTAATTATTTGATATTTCTTTTTTAGGGAAAGAAAGAATTTCAAGTTTCACTCTTTCAGACATTAGTGTTGCTTATGTTTAATGAAGGAGATGAATTCAGTTTTGAAGAAATTAAAATGGCCACTGGTGTAGGTAGGAAGAATACTTTTTGATTCTAAATTTATTCATCAAGTGATTGCTAATTATAATTTGTTTTGTAAAGCCCTGATTTTAAGAAATTTGCCACGATCATTAGGACAAACTCTATGAGTCAATAGTATATAGACACCAAAAGAGGTGAGGAAAACACACTGCTGATACTTCCTAGTGTAGCTATGAACAACCTATTAGATTTACAAAATGTGTCGTTGCAATTCTTAAAATTCAAGTGGTGATAGACTGTTGTGTGTACAGATTATTTTTCCATTACAGTTTCAGATACTCTATTTTGAAAATAATCTGTTGTAGAATGCTCTCATTTTGGGGTGATGCTAGAGAGTATTTTCAGTTGAACTGTTCTGAGAACTTGCCCACCTGTTTTCCACTACTGTTGCTGGAGTGCCCTATTTACCATAGGTCTGATTTGTTAGGAAGAGCAGTGTCCTGTAGGGTGCATACTTTGTAGCTGTCTCCCTCTGCACTTGAAACCTGAAGGCAGAAAGGACAAAGCAAACTGAGGAAAAGTGTAGTTTTCTTTTTAACCACGTGCGGTATCTGCCTTCTGTGTTCTTATGCTCTTGGGTGATTTCTTTTGAATTTTTTCACTTCCTTGAAATAGTTGCAGCCACTGGCATTAAGAAGGATAATGGTATCATCTCTTTACTCTCTGGAACTTCTGCATCAACCAGCACGTCATACCCAGTAGCCCTTCACATGTTCAATCTTAAGATCAACCCAATACAGCAACTGCTGCAAAAGTATTTGTGTATAAACATGCACAAGTACTAAAATATTGTAAATATATTTACTAAAGTACTGTAAAACGAGCATATCAAGAACCCCTGTGGCAGAATGATGTGTTGCAGAAGGCAGTGCGGCCCAGGTGCTCCAACTTTTCAGCCTCAAAGCTTCAGGTTGCTTAGTCATCTGCTCTATTAATGCTAAGGGAGCTGAAGAAAACTCATGCCCGTGTGAATGATAAGCATCAGAATAGTCCAGAGAGGCTCATAGATCAGAGTACAATGGTTACAGATCAAACATAAGTTCATGCAAGCCTGATCCAGATGCTGCTTTCTCGTCTTGTATCGCTGTACCTCGGAGCTGGCATTCTGACTGCCTGACAGCAACAGATAATATCTGCTGCACAGAAATCCATTCCATTATAGCACAATAGAAAGGATTTCGGTAGAATGTTTTTAAGGCAGCTGGATAGAACTGATTGATAGTTGGGAGCTATCTATATTATGTTATGTAATTGCACTGAGCGCCACGTCTGTGTTTCTCTCCCCTATGGGGAAATAGTGCAGGAATGCAGGTAATAAGGACAGTTCATGGTCTATGGGGTTCTGTGGGGCCAGAATGGATAACAAAATCTGTCTTCCCAGGCTCTACTGACATGAGGCACTTGGAGCTGCTTTAGAGAGGTTCCATTCCCATGTAGCAGTCTCCCTACTTCTAAAGGAGAGAAAACTCTTATGGCCTGAAATTATCTTGGAAATAGGTCCCACAGTGCGCCCTTCCTGCCTCCTGCTATGGATGATCCTTTCACTCAGCAGTACCCTGCTGAAGGGTGGTATCCTGGCTAGTTGGAAAGGAACAGAGATTCAGTTATTAGAAAAAGTAGCTGAATTTGTGATGCAGCTGCTTGGTGAATTGACCGCTAAGGGCAGAGGTGCTGACAGCCAGGTTCTCAGAGAGCGACCTGGATGAACCAGAGGTCCTAGCTCATGGATACAAATAATATTGGACATGGTAGAAACCCTGGAGGGCAAAACTTGGCTGTTAGGGTTGCCATAGAAACTGTTTCTAAATGTTCTAAACACCATGTGCAGGGCTAGACAGACAAGGAGAATTCCAGTGTATGCTTGAAAAATGATGTATGGAAGAGGGTCTAGATTTATTAGGAAGTAGGAAAGCCTTTGGAATAGAGGGAACCTGGACAAGATGGATGGGCTCCATTTAAATTCAAAGGGAGAGAAGTTGCTGGAACGCTAAAATGTTTTAGAAAGTCTGTCAGGTTTATCAAACTTCTCCCTCCACCATCTAAAAATAATACAGTAGATCCAAGAAGAGTTCAGAGAATGGGAATAAAGATGGAAGATGTGGGACAGTTCTTTATGAAGACAGCTAAGTGTGCTAGGACTAAACTGAATAGACCATAAGGTAAACAGAAATCGGTGAGTAGGGATTTGTTTTCTTACTCAAAAAAACGCTAGAGGGCATAAAATGAAATGAGCACACAGTGAAAACTAAACAGCTTGTTGTAAAAGCTGGAAGTTTACAGAAATCAAGGAGACAGGTTCAGGGAAGAGCAAAACACTGAAGGTTTCTCAATGCATAGAAACCACTTCTGGCTAAGGAAGTCCCTGAGCCCTAAATTATTGGAGATTTAAAGGGCAGTAGGATGAGGAGAGGAGGAAGAGCAAGGAAATGTAGAGCTAATATATAGCTTTGTTCTTATATGCTGCCCTGTGCTCACCTCCTCGTGGCCACTGCCAGAGACAGGATGCTCAGGTAGATGGACGTGCTGACCCAGGGTGCCTGTTCTTCAGTTCTAAATTAACACTGAAAAGGATACTGAACCTCCCAACTCGGAGGGATTGCTTTACTTTGGTGTTCATGTGTGCCAGCTCGTTCTGGGTGGTGGTGGAAGCCTTGTGCAGTTTTTATTTAACTAACATGTATTTATGTTGAGACCTTATTATGAGGTGTTACCCAGTCTATGCACATTGGTGTTTAATGCAGAAAAGTGCAGACAACCATGCCTATGCCATAGGGCAGAATAAAATATTGCAAGTTGAAGTGTCAGTAAAGGGTTTAGAATAAGTCAGTAAATCAGACGGTAAATTACACCACCAACAACTAGTAGTATTCACCCAGAAGCTTTACAGGTGCTTTCTAATATAAATACTGAATTAGTCTGTTTAGTTTATAATTTAAGTGAGCCTTGGTGCAATAAGAATGGCCAGTGACAAGAGCAATGCTATTATTTTAATTTTTTTTCATGGAGTAATTCTGCAGATTACTGCAGGATAGCAGGACTGAAGAACAGAACTGGTAGGCTTATGGCTGAGTGTATATTAGGGAAGAGCCAGCATGATTTATGCCATGCATAATTGCCCTTTCAAGGCCTTTGAGGGAGTTGGCAAGCATATGCACCATCATAATCGTGCACTTGGGTTTTAGAAAGTTCTTGATAAGGGCTCCTCACAAGCTTTAAAATAAAATAAGTTTTCATGGCTTTGAGAGGGAGGTTCCTCCTAGGGGTGAATAATGGTTAAAAGGCAGAAAACAACAGGCAGAAATTAATGGGTAGATTTCATAGTGAAAGGAAGCTTGTATTTGTGATCCCCAGGTATTATTTAACATAGTCATTAAAGACCTGAAGAAGGTGAATACTGATGTGACAGAATTTGATGCTGGTTCATTAGGACGGTCAAATCTGAAACTCCTGAAAAGGTTTAAAAAGAATCTCACACTGTTGAACAATTAAGAGATCAAATTGCATCCGGTCTTGAATGTAAGGATGTCTGTAGTGGGGAAATAACCTTAACCACACATCAGAGATTGGCTTTATTAGACATCTGCTCAGGAATGAAGTTGTGCAGTCATTGTGTCCTTTGAAAACATCAACTGAAAGTTCATCAGTGATCAGTGGTAAATTCTGGAGAAGTTATTGAGAAGAAAGCAGAAAACACCATCATGCTTTGGTGTGCTTGTGTTTGGATACTTCATAAATTGCAGGTTGTGCCATCTCTAAAGGTATATAGTAGAATTAGATAAGGAAAAAGAAACATGAAGAAGAAATATGGGCATTATCAAACGGTTCCCATGCAGAGGATGGAGAGTTAATCTCTTAAACCTGGGGCATGATAGTTTGGAGAGAGGTGAAAAGGAGGAAATACAATAGTCTGCAGAATTATGACTGGCTTCGAGACAGTGAATAGTGAATTCACTAGCTCTCATAGCACAAGAATTCAGGCACCTTTTGCCTTCTTCATCTGTTAACTAGCCAAGTCAACGAACCTGTGTTGGGTGAGGCAGACATTTTGATCCAATCCATATAACATATAATGTAGTTGTTCTCGACTGAAACAGAGTAAACTGCCTAAAATTAATGGCAGGCCTTAAAGCGCTAATTCTCAAGCATCAAATCAACTCAAATTGAGTCAGCCCCCAATTTCTTGCATGTACATTGATTTTTAATTGAGAATACCATAAGGGTGATCATAAGTTATATTCTGCTTATTTAACGTGTTCCTGTGGACCTCTTACTATAATAAACATGATAAATAATGCACTGGAATGATATGTGAAGCATTTGGGATTTTCCAGTGTAATAAAAATCTGTTTGGCAAGTTTGATACTCTTCTTTCTCCTGTTGAAGCAGCTTTAGCAGTGCTTCCACGGCGCTTCCTCAGGTCTACCGGTCGTGTCTCCTCAGTTCCCTTGCTGACTACAGGGGAAGATAGAGGCAGTCAGATAAATACTTGTTTGTGTCACTCAAGAATTACACTGATGGTATCATAAAGAAATGACCAATCAGTATGGCAGAAACTAGTACGATAGTATGACTTAAACTTTCAGTTGCTAAAGCAAGCGCTTTCACAAAATACAACCTGTGTTCGGTGTTGCGCTTGGCAGGGATAGGACAGCAACAGCCAGAGTTCCAGTTCTTTAATATTTCTTTCATACATTCATTATCTACTCTCTATTTTTACAGAGGCAAATATGATATATTCTGTGGTTCTGCTGTCCAGACATTTATTCATTTATGCAGCTTCAGTATTAGCTACATTGCTGTGTTCACGGTATTACAAGTTAGTTTTGTAAATGTCTTTCACTTAAAGTAAGTGGGTATCTGGATATCAAAACCCCTGGGTATTGAAACAGGTTGGGCAACTGGTCTCTATGTGTATTTCAGACTTTTTCTGTTGTATCTGTATATTCCATTGTTATCTAACACAAAATACATACAGTTTTGGGAGTAAAAAAGTCACACTCACATAAATTTTCTTCGTGCTAAGTAGAAGAGTACTTCATAGGCAATTACCACATTACTGAAAAAACCCAATCAAAATATCACGTGGATTTCTGCCCTTTTAGGATATCATTGTCTTCATCTGTATTAATTGGCCATGGTTGGAACTTGTGTTTTCCAGTCACCGTAACAATAAATTATCACCAGTCTGTTTAAAGAGATGAGATTGTCCTTGGTACATTACTACATTTAGAAAATGTATAAACTGTTACTCGGAGAAATAATGGTTGCCTTCTCTTTGGTAACCATCATGTGTTCAACCTTCATGTGCGGTGCAATTATACTCTGTAGTTTTACCTGCCTTTCTTATTATCAAGAAAGCCTCTAGGAGCTCTAGTTTTTGCTTTTACTTCAGTGATTGATAGCTAATTGCAGATTCCTTCCCTTTGGCATACTGTAACCTGCAAATTAGCATGCAGGGCAGAAGCAAAGCTTCAAAGTATATTGAGTGTTTTTAACAGCATCCTTTGTTTGGACAAAAACACAATTCAACAATCTGCATTTACTGAAGGTGAAACACCCAAAAAGTGTGAAACATCATAAATGCCTGTTTAGTCCATGTGGTTTGAAGGTGTGTTTTTTTTTTTTTTTTTTTTTTTTAGTAATCGTAAAACAGATGGAAGTTTAACTTTCACACAGAGTGACCTGTTCCTTTTTTGTTAAAGTATTTTAGAAATAATAATAGCGTTAATCTCTTACTCAGCTAGACTGCACTTCAGCACTAGATTGCAAAACCTTTCAATTTTTAGACTGAAACTCTGTTCAGCAGATCTGACACATTTGGTGGTAACTTTATATTGTGAATAAAAGTATTCTAGAGACTGCGGAGGCTGTTTTAATGCAAAATCTTGATACAAGACTTTGCAACATAATTATTATAATGTTTTAGACCTCATTTTGTCTACTTGTCCAAATGCTTTTAGCTTTAAATCTTACTAGAGATTTTCCTCACCCACTTGTTTCTACTACTTTCCTCTTGAGGGGGAAGTTTGTGACTCTAATAGCTGTCAGCACTGCCTTCTCACAAAACATCTTCCTATCAGTTTAGACTTCTGGGTTTTTGTGTTGTTGGTTTTTTTTTACTTTATTATATATTTTCTGGTGTCTGTTAAAAATAGCGATGAATTTTTTTTCCTTCTAAAGTCCTTTTACTACCAAACAAAACTAAAACAATAAAACCAGACTCATGTTAATGTGAAATCTTTTCTGAAACTACTTGTGGATAGAAAGCTCGCTGAGATAAGCCTGAGTCCATCTGTCTTCCTGACATGCACAATTCTGTGTATGCTCTCAGCGCTTACCTGTGAAAGATGTGAGACCAAGTTTGAAGGCTGTAAGTTATT
This sequence comes from Vanellus vanellus, assembly GCF_965231255.1. NCBI lineage: Eukaryota > Metazoa > Chordata > Aves > Charadriiformes > Charadriidae > Vanellus > Vanellus vanellus. Next base: position 154,785,994 of record NC_138905.1, on the reverse strand, counting down.
ACCTAACTAGAACTTAGCTGGAAGAAGGTATTAACATAAACCCAGTAACTTTTCTATTGTCTTTCTAGATTAATCACATAAAACTCTTTGTGTTAATGTTTTGTTCTGCTTTCTCCCATACTTTGAACTTCTTCACAGAGGACAGTGAATTAAGAAGAACCTTGCAGTCTTTAGCTTGTGGAAAAGCACGAGTATTGATTAAAAATCCAAAAGGCAAGGATGTAGAAGATGGAGATAAATTCATCTTTAATGGTGATTTCAAGCATAAATTATTTAGAATAAAGATCAACCAAATCCAAATGAAAGAAACAGTATGTATTTACTTTTTGCATTCATCCTGTTTATGTTAACTGTTTATCCACACATCCCACGTGGAGAGAGAGAATCTCTGCATTTCCTCTCATAATTTTTGCATATGGACAAAGGAAACAGGTGTTTAATTTTTTTTTTTTGTAGTCATGATGACTCACAGAGGCAATGAAGAGGTTTCAAACTCACTGAAATTGAAAAACAACTCAGGTTCCTTCCTGTGCTTGCAAATTTAAATGCCTATATGTTAAATGGATAGGATCTTGTACATGTTTCAGTCCATCTTAGAAGTTTTCATGGTATGGCTGAATCAAACGTCGCCATGTCACTTCTTTTCTTTATTTAGTGCGTAAGAGACTTACTAAAGTCAGGTTTGTCCCTGGTTTTGCAGTGGATGTCTCTGTTGTACTTGAATCCCAATTCTTGACACAAGGTGATGTGTTTTAATTAACAGAGTTGTTTCCTTTTTGCCTTTGCATATTAAAATTCCTGAAAGTAAAATTGGAGTTGAGCAATTTGATACAGAAGACTACTGTATTTGTCAAACTGTTATGTGTTCTCTCAAAAATCTGAAGTTATTTTTTAAGATTTAGTTTAATTTATCAAAGCTTTAAAATAAGATATGCGTTATGTTTTTCTTTACATGATCCTTAATTTTATCTTTGGCTTGCTTTAGCAATACACTTCAGGATCACTTAGTTTTTAGCATGCAGTACTGCATGCATCTGTCTTAAAGATGAATAAGGCTATATGAGTTTCATTTTGTTGGAAAGATTAACTATAGAAATATAATTGATAAAATAATAGCAATAAAAGGTGATATGATTTGTGGTGTTGTATTGTTCTTCAGGTTGAGGAGCAGGTCAGCACAACTGAAAGAGTATTTCAAGACAGGCAATATCAGATTGATGCGGCTATTGTACGAATAATGAAGATGAGAAAGACTCTTGGTCATAATCTTCTTGTTTCTGAATTGTATAATCAACTGAAATTTCCCGTAAAGGTAACTGATTTTGTTTTTCAAACCATCCTAGGATTATCTAAAAATATGTAATATATTTTTCCATTCAGCTGCTCCATAAGAGTAAGAAATGTGAAATATGTCTGAATCAAATACAAAGATTAAGGTATTAAAATGAGTGTGTGAACAGAAATAAGACAGAGTATCAGTAGGAAATTATATTTAGAAATTTACTATGGCACATTTTCTTATGTAGCTGTTAGTCCTATTTTTTCAAAATGTAATATAAATGCAAATATATTTTTTTAACTGCTTTACTAATCTCATCTTTTCTTGTAGCCTGGAGACTTGAAAAAAAGGATCGAATCTCTCATTGACAGAGACTATATGGAGAGAGACAAAGATAACCCCAATCAGTACCACTATGTTGCATAATGGGGATGAAATACTTTTACTTATTAAAAAAAAAAAAAAAAAAAAAGAACACCAAACACAAACCAAAATCATCCACATATATCTTCAGGACACCGAATACCTGTGCTGTTCCAGACTTTCCTTTTAGCAGATTTCAGGTTGATGTATATTATTCAACCAGCTGCATGCACTGCTGTGGAAGAGAAGCAAAATGACATGTTAATTGATCATCCTTGTCAAGACTCCTTAAAAATTTTAAATGTCATGTTTTTATTTCTTTTAGTTACTCTTTAGTTCTTTTAAGTTCTTCAAAATGTAGTTTTACAGTTGTGTTTAACGCTGTCATTGAAGTTGGATGGAAAGGTAAAATTACCTGTGTGAGAAATACTTCTGTGATGGATGCAAGTCTGGTTTCTTTGTTTATGTGTTCCTAACAGCATCCATAAAGACCCTATATGCTGCATTCTTTAGCTACAATGACAACTTGGGTAATTTTTTAAAACCCCTTAATTGATGAACGCTTATGTATAAGCAGTGTTGTTGAAATACACTGAATTTTTGAAATTATACACCATGAAAACCCTTAAACTTGTGTTTAATTAATTTTCTTTCAAATGATTATAAACTTCAGTCTGGTTTGGATAAATCAGGTTTCGAAGTGGGATCCTTGAAGTGCCAAGAGGACAACTGCATTCATGTGTGTAGTGAGTTGTTGGGTTATTTAGCTAAGAGATGGATTATTATTTTATTACTACTTCGGCTGACTTGGGTGGCAAAGATTAGATCTGAGTCAAAGAGGCCCTACCTCATTTTGGGGCAAATGGTGTTTATCACCATTGATGTAATTGCCGTAACATTTAGTTTTGCCTTGAAAATAATATGCAGGGAACCTACTGTACAGCGTGCTCCACTTAAAAAAAAAAAAAAAAAAACCAAAAAAAAAAACCCAAAAAAAAAACCCAACAAACAAAACCTTTTTTAAAAAAAAGACTTTTATGGTCTTGATATTGTGAAAGCATAGTTTTTTGTCTTGAAAGACTAAGGATTTTGTGAGTACTTTGTTACGTATTGTATATATGTAAGTTGATTTGAATTAAAGAATGAAAGACACTGTAGATTGTTAGATAATTGTAACTATAAGGAAGACACCTTTTGTGGTAATACTTACAAGACTGTTTATTTTCCGGATTTGCATACTGGTGTTTTTCATTCTGAAAAAGAGCTACCAAAGGAGTTTTGATCATGGCATAAATGAGAATTTAACTGAGCAATATTTTCTTGAGAGATACCTTACTAAGTTTATGTAACATGGGTTTTGTGCATCAATTAAAAGGCTACCACCTCTTCTTAAAGTAAACATTGCTAAGAGTTGACATCTTGTGGATTTACTTATTAAAGTCCTTGTTCTGTCATCTGGTGTCATTAATTGTATTGCATTCTTCTGAATTATTTTTGTTCCCTTTGTGTTTAGAAACTAAACACATTTAGTTTATTGTATTTAAAACATATTTAATATTGTAATTTAATGTAGACTTATTTTAATATTTGAATCTTCAGTTAATGCAAATAAAATATTTGATGCTTATTAGTTTCTTAGCCTTTGTGAGAATGTGGCACTTCAGTTTATTTGTGCAGTTTGTTCTTTAGTGCTAATTACACCATTCACCTTGTAATTAATTCACTTTCTATGCATATGGAAGCTGATCAGATCCATCTTATTAGACTTTTAAAACAAAAAGTAATACGTGCCTCATAGAAGTGTAATAGCCAGAGGCTACATCCACCCAGAAAGTTGGCAGTAGTATGCAATAACTGATACCAAGCAGTGAATGTGTACCACCTTCCCTTTCTGAACCTAAATTGCCTGGTTCAATGGCTTTAAACAATAGATTAAAAGCAGTGTTGTTATAGTGAAGATGACTGAAATGGTTCTGCCTTATGAAGCGATATTAATTGATTAAAAGTGCCAAGACGTGCAGTCTTTCTTAATTGCCGTAGAGTAGAACTCTTTGGCTAAATTACGCTGGTATGGCCATTAAAAATGAGTTGTTCCATGAGCAGTGGAAATAATGAAGCCTGTCTTTTTGTGATGCATGACCTTGGTCCTCTACTCATCATCCCCCCGCAAATAACCTCAAGCAGCACTATGGCAGAGGGGTTTTCTGCTTAGTTATGGCTTTCTGCTCGTGGGAGCATTGGAAGCTCAGCCTTTATCTAGCTGCTGATCTCCACCCATCCTCTTACCCCCAAACCTACAAAGAATGTCATGACCTCTGAAGATTTTTACTCTCCCAAATGGGTCTGAAAATGGCTTCAGAGGATCAAAAGCTATGGGAGAGATTGACAAGCCAGATGATTGTGACTCTCTTTTTCTCAGGTCCTCATTTTTAATTTTATTTACTCAAATTTTTCTTCCTGAGATTTGGTATGTGCTGAACCAAACAGGTAAGCACTTAGTTTATTAGTCAGCATAGTAATCACTTCTTCATAGCAAAATAGCTGCTTTTGATAGCTGGTCATAGAATTTGGCTGAGCATCCAGTCTCAACCAGCTGTTGGTTTGATGCAGGCTGTTTGGTTCGTATCGCCCCCTTCCCTGAGTGTGATTGTGCCCGCAGGGCACAAATTGCTAAACGTTTCTTCCGGGAAGATCACCCAGTGTTGAAGACTTCAAGCTGTAGCAAAGTAACAGATTTCTTCTGTAATGCATCTACATTCAGAAGATGTCTTGAAAACCGGGATCTTGGCAATTCAGTGTCCTTGGAACAAATTGTGTGGCAGCTTCTACGAAATGACAAAAATAACAGCAGGAACCTGGGATACAGGTAGGGGCTCTCCAATCTTACCGAAACCTTCCAATTGAACTTCAAACTTTCCAATTTTACTCAGTTTAACTTAAACATTCAGATAACTCATCCAGACAAATGTTACATGTATTTAAAAAGCAATCTTCCTAAATCTGATGTCCTGTCATCTAGCTCAATGTTTCCTGAGGGAAAGCAAATGTGAGAATTCAGGCTGATGGCTGAGTTGCAGGTGCTCCCCAACTCCGGCAATTACAGCTCTCCTTACCAGCCTCCTTCCTGCCTGCTCCTTGTGTCCTGTTTTCTTAGTTCTGTATTTTAGCTTCCTCTGTATTCCTTCACCCGAACCTGGGTTTATCATGTAACTCCCTTGGTCTGCTGCACCTTCTTTCTTTCTTTCTTTGTGCTATACATCTTTGAAAAAAAAAAAATATTACACACCTTTCAAGCAACTCTAGTGCATTGATTTGTTATGTAGACAGGCCTATTTGTAGGTTTATGATCTTTGGCAGGTGCATCGCAGAGAGTGGACTCTGTACTATAACCTCGGTTATCTATTCCTAGCAAGTCTCTTCAGAAAGAAAATAACCCAGTGAAGTCATATAATATGCAGCAAAAGGCTACAGGAAAAAATGAAGTCATGTTTCATGGAAAGTCTTTCCTTATAAAAATTCCCAGCCTGTACTCTGTCTTCCATGCTAATATTCTGCCTTTGCAGAACAGTACTAAGAGCTCCTGAATATTGTGGGTATTTCCTATGTTCTTCCCCATAAGCAGCCATTCTGTATCCATGGCTCTTCAGGGCCAGGAGGTGTACCGTGGTCAATCTGGAACTGTGTGCACTTTGGTTGGGCAGCAGCTCTGCCAAACAAAACACGTATGGGCTGGGTATGGACTACATTTCCCTTGGTGATGGCACTTACTTGGATCTCTGGGATGTCCATATACCAGCTTTTACAGAAGCTGTAACTTTATGTTTGTTTATGTCTTACCCTGCTATCAAGTTTGATTGATGTTGGCCAACAAGTTATTGAACTGTGAGGCTGATGGCCAACATGGTTGCATAAGACTTGTTTCATTAGGAAAACAGGCTAACAGACACCCTGGTAATATCTCTGCTGACAATGACACAGAGATTGGGTTTTGTACAGTCTCCACACCACCATAAAGGCTTAGTAAGCTAATCATCCACAGCATGTAAGATCAACATATGCTGATAACCTTACGTGCTTTACTTACCAGTTTTCTGCCACAATATTGTTGCTTGATGCAATTTCTCTATTAATTGGTAGTTATCCAAGCATATGTTACTTTTCAATTTATAGACACCAGTTTTCCAGTAGAGGGGGGAGACTACTGCACAGCAAGTTTAAACCTGACATTGGGCCTCCCTCTCTCTTTTGTTTTCTGGCAGACTTCAATTTGTTCGCAGACCTCCTTCCACTCCTGGTGCAGGTTCCAAAAACAGGGATCAGAAAATGAGAACAGACGATGTCCCACCTCCATTAACCTCAACTCCTCTGCAGATGACTCATTCAAACACTTGACCAGAAATGTTCCTTATGTCCTTTTTCAAGCTGACTAACTTCTGCTTTTGGCAATACATGGCAAGAACAAAGATTGGTAGAAGTGCTGGAGGTAAAAGCAAACAAACCGAAACATTTGTGTCTCTAAAAATGCACAGATAAAAAGGCAGCATTAAGAAAGAAATTTCTGTTTGTAGCAGCAACATTGAAAAAGGCAGATCCCCAAACTACCCTGAAGAGCAAATAAACTTCTCTAGGATGTTTTTGGGAAATAGGAAGTGCAAGAGAACTGAAAGAAATGTCAGGGAAAGGTCATCATGTTTAGAGCAACAGGACTAGACTTCAGCAGTTGGTAGTAGCTAAATTGCATTTCAAATTGGTTCTAAGTAAAAATGTATGAAGGCAGCTTGGGAGCATAAATGATTCTGTCATAGAGCTGATTAATCTGGCATACACTGTAATGAGAGGGATGACATAGCAATCATTTTCAGAAAGCAGAAGCACCCTGCTATTGGCACACTCTCCAATAGTACTAGAAATAGGATTTCAGTAGCAAAATGAGTACTTCTGAGGTTTCAGATGAAGAAAGTATATCCTTAGCAGCTTAGATAAGAAAGAGCATTGAATTACAAAGCAATCAAATGGCCTGAACTCCTTATCTTCATTACTATGCTAACATCTGAGAATGTTGATAGACTAACTTCACCTCTTTTTTTCTAGTTTTCTCAAAAAAAAAAGGATTTCTGAAAACTCTTGATTATAAAAACATCTGACAATATCAGAAACTATGTGAAAGTGCAATTAATTTTACCCATGCAACCACAAGTCATTAGCAGTCCCTGTTTTGGCTTGGAGAAGACACATGGATTTTATGTATACGCAGGTATACATAGATGCGTCACTTCAGAGATAATAGATCATTAACTTCCAGTGCTTTTATACAGCTGGGACTGGATTAATTCTAGGCAAGATGACTGCATTTACCTTACACTGCCTCTACACTCAGTGGCAAGAAATAGATCCTGGAGGCAATACAGTACTTAGGTGGGTTAGTTGCTCACTGAAGCTGTTTCTGATGCTTCTCTACCACCTCCCTGTCCTGGTTTGAGGTAAAACAGAACCAATTTTGTTCAGTAACTTCGTTTCTTAGCTAGGCCTCTCTAACTACTGAAATTAACAGCATATTTTGCAGACAATGTTCACTCTCTCAGAGTGATAAGACCAATTGTTTATAGCTGATGCCCAGGCATGGGATGCAGAGAGGCTCCTGCTTATACTTATCGCTATAACACCCAAGGCTAACCAACTTTGTTATTTGCCACGTTGGAGGGTCGGAAGCGGAAAAGCATAGTGGGGTCCCACCTGCAGGGAGGAGCGGACAGGACAGGTGACCCAAAACTGACCAACAGGGTATTCCATCCCATCTGCCTCATGCTCAGTATAAAAGCTGAGGGATCAAAGGGTCAGGGCTCTTCCTTCAATGGCCAACATCTGAGGAGGACTGTTTGTCTGCCTGTGATCCCAACCCTGAATGCAGATCCGGAATCCAGTTCCCGTCCATCACTGAGTCCAGCCTGGGACTGCCCCAGTGCCAGCTGGTGACGTGATTGTCATCTCGGGAGCTTGATACGGTTTTGTATATATTTCATTATTTCTTTTTATTTTATTCTTAATATTTCATTAAAGTAGTTTAGTTCCTTCTAAACTCATAAGTCTCTTTTTCCTCCTCTGCCTCTCTCTTTGAAGAGGGGTAGAGGGGAGCATCTGTCGGTCCCGTCTGGGGTTCCTTAGGTCCCCAGTAGCCGATTTGGCCTAAACCATGACACTCCCCTTTAACACAGGGGTGCCAGTGCTGCATTCCCCACTGGGAACCAAAGTTAAATGCCGAGAGCTGGTAAGGCTGACCTGGGCCCTGATGTTCCCTGCAGCTCTCATTGGACGTGTGTGACAGTTTGCAGAGCCCCCAAACGTGCTGGTGCCCATTGCCAAATGCACCTACGGCAGGTGAGGGCTGGGCAGGTGGCCTGTGCCAGGGCGGCAGTGCCCCAGGGCCACGCCATGGCTGTCTTCAGCGCACGGTGGGCCCCGACCGTTAGGAACAGGGCCCTGATAAGCCCCAGGTCCGGGGGTTCGGGCCTGGGGCTGAACCGCAGCACGCTGGAGCGATGGTGCGGTGCTGACAGGCAGTACGCCCGTCTGCCCCCGCCTCCCCACCGGCCCCCGCACGCTTCCACGCGTGAAAACCGCCCAACCGCCTTCGCACAGCTGCGTTCGCACACACCTATGCACCCCCTCACGCGACCGACCGACCGCCGCCGCGCCCCCGGGCCCGCCCCGCCTCAGGGGCGGCCGTTGGAGTGCGAGCGAGCCCCGCCCCGCCCCGCTCCTCCCCCTGCGAGACCCCTCCCACCTCCCCCGCCGGGACGCCCCCTGCGCTGCGCGCCTGGGTCACGTGACGGCGCCCGGGCGGGCCTGGTGACGTCAGAGGCCATATGACCAGCCGGGGCCGTCGCCAGTCTCCCGAGCGCGGTGCGCTGCCGCCGCTGTCCCCGCCGCCCCCCGCCGCCCGCGCCCCCTCTCCGTGCTCCCGCCGGTGCCGCCTCGCCCCGTCCCCGTTCCCCGCCATGGCTCGGGCCCCCGGCGCGCGGGGGCTGCTCGCGGCGGCCGCCCTGCTGGGTAAGGAGGGGGGTGGGGCGGCCGCGGCCTGTGGCGCCCGGCGGGGGAGCGGAGCGGGGGTGGTGGTGGTGGTGGTGGTGGGTGTCGTGGGGGCCTGGGGCGGCCCCGGGGGCGGCGGCGCTGGACGCGGCACCTGTGCGCCGGCTGTCGCTGGAAGCCCGCCCGCGGGTTCCCACCTGCTGTTGCCATTCTGGGGCGGTAGCGGTGACCGGAGGGGCTGGGGTGGGGGTGGTCGCGGCGGCGGTGGCGCCGTCGCAGCATTTGGCTGGGCCGCGGCCTACCCTGGCCGGGGTCGCGGGGGGCAGGTCCGGCCGCAGGCGGCGGGTCCTCTGGGGCGGCCATCCTTCCCTTTCCCTGCAGTGGGAACCTCCGACGGCCGCGGGAGGTGCGAGGGGGAGGATAGTGGGAGGGCGGCGGCCGAGCTTGCCGGGGCGGGGGTGGGGTGAGCAGGGGAACCGTACAGCGACCGGGAACGCTCGTGGGAGCATCTGCACTGGGTGTCGGGGCAGCGCTGCGGGAGGAATCTGGAAATAACGCCTTTGCCTCTCACGAGGCATGGAAACGCAGGAGCTACTGATGTCATTGCTGGGAAGTTGCTCCTTTCTGTAAGGCCTGTCATGCTCCCTTACTTAACGGCTTTCACCCTGCTGTATTTTGAGTGAAATCTGAAATGTTACTGAAATAAGGAGATTTTGGTGCCTTGATGAGGAGGTTTGTTAGTGCGGCAAGACTGTTTTATGAGGAAGTGTGTCTGGCTTGTTTACTGATAACTACCTTGCTTTAGGTTTCTTGCTTTGAAAAGCCACATCACGTGACACTATCAAATTTCTGAAATGTGGCTTTGGCAGCTTCTTCAGCAGCTAGCAAAAATGTTTCCTGAATAGAGCAGCAGTTGAGAACGGTTATCTGCTGTCATTTTGGAGATGATGACAGCCTTTGAAACTCTTCTAACATTTATTTGGTAGTAAATATCTGTATCATTGTTGATGGTACTTCAGTTTCACTGACCCTGAATGGTGTCACTCACAAGAGGCACTGAGCAGTTCAAATATCCAGCTCTTGCGAGCCAGTCTAGCAAGCACAGTGACTTACGGTGCTATCAGACTTGCTTTTTAGGACTGCCAACTTCAGCGCATTGAGCTGGTGTTGTAGTGGGAATTCTTTGTATAGCTTGTTTAATAGAGTTATGGCTTAAATGAGGAATTGCTTTTGTTTGCCTTCTAATCAGTCTGCATGGTTTTTAAGTGGTACCACAGCTAATATTTTCTGGGACTGTAGTAGTCTTCCCCTGCTTAATTAGCAGTTACAGACATAATTTTGTGCATCAACTTTGTCACTTTCTGGCATGTAAAATGTGTTGGGTTTCTGCAGCTGGGGCAACAGACTAGTTTATTTTACTACAGAGTAACTGTTTACTGACAGCCAGGGCTTTGTACCAGTGTCTCTTAGCTGTGTGTTTCTACATAACTTTATCCTACAGTGTCACGGGAAAGCTTTGTGGTGCAAATAGAGACCCCACCTTGGAGTACAGATAGCCTCTGCCGTCTTCTGCCAGAGTGTGGGGCTTGGGCTGTAGTGAGGGAGGGGGGAAGAATATGAGATAGTGAGAAGATAGAGCTGAGTTCTGATCTTTTTAGCTCATTTGCAGCTGTTTAGTCATCTGAGTGAACACTGATGAGGGTAAGGTAATGATCACAGGAGGCTGAAGGATTAGCATGGGTGGGTCAGACCTGAAAGCTTGTTTGGCAATGCCTTGACTTTGGGACAATAGAAATTATTTTTTTTCCTTCCAGAATATCTCACTACACCTCACTTACTGTTTCAGTTTTCCATTCACATTGAGCAGCAAGCACTAAGCTGAATATTTCATATGTCAGCATTAAGTGTTTTGTGATGAATTTTCTCATGAATATCAAACTTGTGTGTAGAAAGAAGAAGGATTTAGGTAATACAGTGATAAATACAGGGAAGGGGGCTATGGGAAATGAAGTACCTCCCCTCAAATTTAGCTGCTGCTTTTCCAATTATGGAGGAAAATGGTGGTTGTCTGCTGTTTAGCACCATGGGTCAGTTGGGTTGTGTGTCAAGGCCAACAGAGCTGCTTGTGTGCTTTGAGTCCTACAGCACCTGTAGTTCTCTTCCTTACTGAAGCACAGACACATTGGAGAAGAGACTTCTAAAAATCTGAGTTTAGAGTCAGACGTGGATTCAGTGAGTAAATAATGAAGTGGCTGAGATTTGGGGAAGGAAAAATGAGTTTGAGAAGGCAGCGTGTTGCTATTGCAAAGTTATTGACACATAATCCACGTGTTTCTATTGCACAACTCTAGTCTGAAGGGGAATTTCAAACCTTGCTACCGGTGTAGGGGTAGCTGAGAGAAACTTGAATAAATTCCAGCCAGTGAGAAACTTGGTATTGTATTGTTTTCCTCAGTTTTGGCATTGCTAGCTGTATGGAACTGAGACCAAGTATGAAGTAGTTTTTGTGAAATACAACCACTTACATTGTGTGACTTTCAAAACATTGTTTTACCAAATGCTGCCCTTGACATAGTGTTTGCTTGATAGCTTCTTTGTGTTGACACAGTCTTTAAGGATCTGAATGTCTGTGCTAGTCCCAAGCCTGTTGTCATGTGATAGGGTACTCAGCTTTGGCTTCGGCAGCTTTTCTGACTTGTAGAGTAACTTCTCACTTGCTGAGTAAGAACTCCGCAGGTTCCCTGACATGCTGCTGTTGAGATATGCTCCCAAGATTCCTGTTCGGGCTAGCTTAGAAGTTTCATTTTGGGGGCAACCTGCTTCTAGATTGTTCTGTAGTGAATAGGATGATTTCTAATCGGCAGCAGATGATAAACTGAAGAATTATCTTTAGGTACAGAGGAACCCTACTCAAAGAAAAGATTGATATTTTATTGAGAAGTCAACTGCTGTTATCTCTCTTAAGCCTTTCTATGTCTTAAAGATAACTTACTTCTAGCACTAAGAAGGCACGCCTTGCTGCCTTTGCTTGTTGCAGCTTAACTGCAACAGCTTGTCTGTCCTCTCAAGTCAGACGTGATTATTTGGAAATTCTTTGAGGAAACTTGGTACCATAATGGATTTCTTGGTATTTATTCTCTTTAACTTGACAGGAGAACCTTTTGGGTGTGTGAGTGGCACTAGTTACAACAGCTATTTGAATGCTTCATTATGTTATCTTAATTCTAAATTATGAGCCTACTATTTTAAAATGTATCTGAAGTTTTGGTACATCAGGCTTCCATGGTTTTTGTACATCTTACTTCAAGATGGACTGGTATCCCTTGCCATCTAAGGGTAGCAGCTTCTTAACCTTCTCTGTCACTTGACAGCACCACTGGCTGTCGGTACTACTTTTTTTATTGTAATTCGAAGTGTGAGAGTATTAGTAGTGCCTTGGCAGTAGAGTTTCAAATGTGGTTCAGCTCTGAGCGGTGGGCACTTGTCTAGCTGTTCCCTCTCCAGTGTTCAGGCTTGAGCACAGTAGTCCACACAATACATTGAGTTTTCTTGTATTAAACTTCAGTGGCTTCTGATTTCTTAGCAAGGCCAAATTCAGTCTGTGTAATATGAGAGCACCATTATATCTTTCAATTGACGGGGTGAGATCTACTCTTTTCAATAGGACTAGGAGAATGGTTTTACTCAGGCAGTCAGTTTAGTATCTTTTTACCAATATCCTCTACTCTGCGGGGGGGGGGGCTTTCTCTTTAAATAGTCAGCACAGTGCTCCTTCCTCCAAAACGTTGTTTGGGGCTGCCAGCTACCTTGAAGGATGTGTTAGTTGTGTGGTTTGATACAGCAGAGCAAGTGCAAAATGAACTTGTTTGAATGCTGAAAAAGGTCTAGCCACGGGAATTCAGACCTCCCGGTGGACTCCTGTAATCAGCTGCTGTAGAGCTACCCCAGGATTTCCTTCCTCTAGATAGGAAACCATAAAGAAGCTTCATGTGACTAGATTCAATTGTGCAATTCTCTGGCCAAATGGCAAGTGTACAGCTTCTAAATAGTCTTTCCTTTATAATGCTATTGTACTTTTATATTTTTTTATAAACACAGAGGTTGTCCATCTGCAAACTTCAATTGAGAAACAAAATGTTTACTGCCTTAATGGAAGTCAACAATATCAAAAACATAGTCTGAGACTGCATGAATTTGTCCCTATTAGTTGATAAGGATGCATCTTCTAGAGTTGGATCAGGAACAGGTGCTGCATCTGCACAAGTGAAGCTGATTTGCTTCTCCCCTAAAGTACTCACATCTACCCTTAAATTAAGTGTTGTTCCCCCTTTCTGCCACTGTGTTTGTGTTCAGGTGTGTCTAACAGCAGTTGAAGAGAGTTCAGCCTTGTCTTTCCCTGCTATGCTTTCTAGATATCTAGTGTTTAGTCTTCTGAGTCCATTAGTGACAGGTAAATGTAACTCATAATTTTATGAAGACCATCTTGTCTCATGTCAAGTGATTCATATATCAAGTCTGTCAAGGGATTTTCCTGCTTTCAGTTGTTCCCCAGAAATGTTAGGGTTGGTAAATAGTGTGATCTTTCAAAAAATATATTCTTTTTTTAAGCTCTTCTTTTTTCTGTACGATCCCAAGGTAGTATAGATCCTGGATCCTAAGCAAGGGGTCTTGACTCGGTCTTCTGAGAAGGGGCTTGTACCATGTGTCCCTCTGAGAGTGGTGCTTCCATTGGAAGACAAGCAATTAGACAAGGGCATAACTCCTCAGATTTTTTCATTCCTTTCTCTGGCATAGACTTAGCAGTCTGAAGTTGTTCACAAAATGGCACTGAGATGACAGGCTCCTTCTGAACCATCGGAATGAGTAAATTACTGGGCACTGCTGTTCACATATACAATGGAAAATAAGCCTTCTTTAGATAAGAACCAGCGTTTCTTATCTAGAACCCTAGAACATCTGGGCAAAGGTGCAGAGCAACACAGCAGTACTGTAGCTTAGGTACTGGATGACTGTGTATCGCCAGCATCAGCCAGCAAGCATCCCTTACCTTCAGAGTACTGCCCTGCAGTAATTACAGGGTAGGCTGTAGCTGAGGAGAGTCTTTGATGTGTGTGACCAGGCTGTGGGTGTGATACTCAGAACCACTGTTGTGGCACTTGTGGGGAGCAGTTAGCTGGGCTACGCTGCAACTGTGGTTTTCCTCCCTAATGCCATAGTCACTCACTGGAACTACAAACAGTCCCATCCCCTAGATACCTGTATCGCTTAAACTACTGATGATGTGGAATATGTGCCCAGGTGGATTTGGATGGTTTGCTGTCCTTTCTTCCAAGAGGAAGGCAGAAAAATACTAAAAAGGCTTTTACTTATGTGAGAAACATTAATATAGCAACAAACCCCAAATTATATAAAAGTAGTTTTTGTGTTTGAGATCCTTGTTGTCAATGTTCCATGTTTCTAATAAAAACTGGAGACAAAGTAAATCATTAACTATAGTAACTGAAGTCCTCTTTGCAAGCAGACAGTGTAAACAATTGCCATTAATATATGCTTGCTTTTTTTAGAGCACAACAACCATTAGTCTTTGTCCCTTAGTAGCTTTCCATTATATGGGAGAGTAACCCAAGGGTAGCTGTGCTTGGCTAACAGGATTTTGATTATGAAAAGGTTGAAACCTGAAAGCATCTTTGTGTGGCCAAGAGGTGGGGAATCCTGCCATTCTGAGAGCCATATTCAAAAGGGCTCAGATTTAGATTGTTCAAATGTACTAGATTGTTTTGTTAGCTTTGTAATTTTCTGTTTAAAACAACTTTTTGTGGTAGGTTTCTTTAAGACAAATTGTTATATAACCAAGAAAGTCTTAGTTTTGGTTGACTTGCTTATTTATCGCAGAGCATTAATCCACTCTGCTTGTTTTTTTTTAGTGTAAGTGTGTTAGATAAGTAAGGATGCTGGATTTAATTCAAGCAAAATATCTAGCCTTGCTTCAACAGTTTTACCTTCAGTGTTTTATTGCATGAGACTATAATTTCAGAAATAAGGTCTAAAGGGAGAGATTATCTTGCAATTTTCAATTGAAAATATGCAGCTAGAATAAATAAGTAAGCATATTGGAATACAAAGGAAGCACCTGAACTAAGTGAAACTTCTTTGATGCTAGTACGTTTTTGATAATTCCTCTACTAGATATCCATAACGTAATATTTCCAGCCAAATGAAAAATGAACTTCACAAAACTTAACTTTTTGCTGTTGAAAAGTCTAGGAGCTGTTCAGCTGTGTAAATCTGAAGCGCTGCACTTGGCTGTACCACAGATAGTTGTCACATAGGGGGGTGCTGCAGTTTATTAAGAGCATTTAAAGTATGAAGTTAAACTGGAGGCAGTATCAGTTTTTGTGTTAAATAGCAAATAATATTGTTATGAGAAGTACAAGCAATATTCTCAACTTGTGGATATGCCATGATAAAATTGAGCAATACTTTATGTAACTTAGAAATATTCCCAGGACAGATTGATTCAACATCAGTTTGCTTTTCTGTATTCTTGACATTTTGACTGTAGGCTCTTACTATTTGTGGGCTGGTGATGATTCATGCATTAATCACTAGTCGACACTGAAACTGCCTTCACAAACTCAACAGCTGCTTTTCTGCCAAACCCAGCGAGCTGTTCCTCTGCCTTAAGCTGGCTGGAGTGAAGAGTAGGCAGGTCTTTCTTTCCTTCAGTGTCTTTGTTCTTCAGTGGTTTTTGCTGATTTTTCTTTGCCCCCGTGTCCCTTGTTTCACTCCATTTCATATGCGTTCCTCCAAGACTGCGGGAGCAGATGATGCTGCAGCACAGGGTGCTCTCTGATTGCCATCCTTCTGTGTGTCGGCTCACTTGCAGTGAAACAGCCCTCTTGCCATTTCATCGAGGACAGCTCAGTGTCTCGTGCTGGATGCGTCTGTCTCATCACTGACACTGCAAATCTAGCAGCTGCTGAACATGTCTTAAGGAGGAACGGGGTTTTCTAGTGTTTGTTCCACACTAACAAAATCGGGATTCATATAGTAGTGTGGACTTAACTACTATATTTTTGCAAGGTTATGCAGGTTGTGTTTTTTACTGTTTGTTCACACCCCATATTCTCTATTACTTAAACTTGCTGAGGGTGATTTGCCAGCTCTTAATTCTGAGAATCTGTCTTCCGTTTGGTGCTTTCTGGTACCTCTCCATTGTCTTTTGTTGTTCTCTGAATCATCTAAAATGGGCAGGTCTGTCACATTTTCCTTTAGGTCAGCAACATTTTTCTTAATTTTTTCAGTCTTTTCTTTCCCCTGCATTGCTTTTTAAAACTGATCTTTTTTTCCTTTCATTGTTTTCTTGCCTATTGTTTGTTTCTTTTTAGCTCTAAAATTGCCAAGATTTTTAATAGCTATCAAACCAGAGAGTTGGCATGCACATGGAAGGCTTTCATTCTAGCATATTTTCCATTGGTAGTGTTAGTTCAAGTAGCTGTGGACTCCCACTCCCTGCCTTTACTCTGTTTTCTAAGCCGTACTAGAAATCTTCAAGAAAGTGTAAGCAGCTTGCTCTTGAGAAAACAAGTGCTTGGGTAAAATGTAAACAAGTTCCAGATGTAAATTCAAATTGAAGGAAACTTTGTAAATTGAAACTTCCATGTGGAGGAGCATCAACTGTTTCTGGTACTGCTCTGAACTGCAGTAAGTAACATTTTCTTTGTGAATATATGTTCCTTAATGAACATTGAGCTGGACGTAAAGGCAAAGGTAGGACAGTTTTCCTTTGAAATATCAGTTTTCTACACTATCCGTTCTTAGCAATTTCTTTCTTCTGCTATCTCTACTTTTAAGTCTAGACTCTTTAAATAACCGGGTGAAGTGTATGAACTCCAGCCAAAGTTTTGACCCCCTTTGGTGCTGGGGGAGGGTATATTGTTGTGAAGGGGAAGGCAACAAGGGAAAATGCTTGCTGAGTGCCAGAGAAATTGTTTCCAATGCATTCCTACAACTGAAGGGCCTTCTACCAAAGTCCAGCTGACAAAAGTCCAATTTTTCCTAATAATTCTCCTAATACAATTTTATGCACCATAGTTGTGTAGTGAAAAGTTTTAAAATTAGGATCTGCTTTTTGAAAACTTCCTGGAGAGGGGAAGCTAGCTAATGGATAATTCGTCAGCTGGATCTTTTTGTTATAGCAGCAGTTGAATGGATTAGCATGTTTGACTCTTTAAAGCTTTAATTTGCTTGAGATAGTGGTTTATGTCTTGCAGCTTTTTTTTTTTATCAGGTTTTCTGCAAGAGTGAAGTTGTTGCAAATGTGAGCTGATAAAGTGCTAGCATGAATATGGTGCGGGCGTTTTGCAGTGAGGTTTGCTTGGGATGTGTGCATGGTGACAAATTGAGAACCAGAAAAATAAAATGCTCAACAATTAAGAACTGGGAACACCTTGGTGTGATTTCGGTTACAGGAGCACTGTCCAGTTAACCCTTACTGCAAATGAAGTATGAGATAACCAGCTTTCTGGCTCTATCCAACCTGCTGCAACGTGTCCCCTAGGTGAAGCTTCATTGTCAGTGGATGCTAGTCTAAGTCCACGCTGCTGTCAGAAAGGATGATCCCGTGCTTATCTCGCCACATGTTCTTACTCGGTCAAGTCAGTACTAGTGTGGTCAGTTGAACTAGTGCTCTGAGCACTTAGGGCTGGAGGGGAGCAAGTGTGTGTGGGGGGGAAACATGCTTTTGCCTTTTGCCAGCAGCTTAGTGTAAGGTTAGCTTAAACCAGTCAGAAAAACATAACCTCAGTCTTTGTCAAGGTCTTGGCCCCCATCCTCCTCTCAAGTGCAGAGAGCGTGATGACAGTAAGGAGAAGTTCTCCTGGCAAGGGTGGCACGCTCTATCGTGCTATTTTTGGCAGTCCCTCTAAAACGTTTGCAGTCAATCCAAGCTTTCTAAATGCTGTATTCAGTGCATGTACAGCTGAGTGTCCTGGTACAGTGGGAGTGAAGGCTGCGTGGTGTGCTGCGGGGGGATGGCTGAGCACTATAGGCATGCAGGATCAAATATGCTAAGTCAATTCTGGCTGAAGCTTGCAAAATAGTTGCTGTGTAGGGTGAACACTGAGCAGCTGCCTTGAACAGTATGGCTGGTGTTTGTTTCAAGTTTTTCTTACCCTCTGAGGACCCAGCGTGTCAACAGTTCTGATTTGGGTGGCTTTGTCTTTTAATGAATGGGGTGTTAAATTTGTCCTCTGTGTGTTAGTCATGTTGAAGCTAGTATGGAGACTGTTAACGCCTGAGTTTCCAAACTCAACTGCTGTTTAGGATGTATTCCTAAAATGTACAGTTGTATGTATTTGTCTCTTTGGGATCAAAAATGAAAACTTACGTGATGCTAAGTTAACCACTTGTCATTCCTAACAGGCTTTTTACAGGTTTCCTCTTCATTTGAGGTGAAAGATTCAAGTGGTAAGGTCTGCATAATTGCTGATATGACAGTAGCCTTCTCAGTGGAATACAAAAGCAATGGGCAAAAAGAGGTAAGGGGATTATCTCGCTGCTTGTTTCTAACTTGTCTTTATAAACTGTATGGTATTTCTGCATGTGTGCAGTAGTTAAAATTTTAACAAATATTTAACCATGAAAAACTGCTTCAGCAAAGATTTTTTTCTTTTCCCCCCTCCCAGTCATGTTGCATCAACTCTTCTTTATTGCTGATGCTTATTCTAATTAAACAGGGTTAAGGCTGCCTGAAACCACCACAAACAACACATGTGTGAAATTACTTTTGTGACTGAAATTCCCCACTAATCCTATTGGTCACTACAATGGCTTTCATGGGAACTGTAAAGGCAAAAATGCTACCAGTCATCTTTTGGTGAACTTGGTTATACTTACATTGACTAAATCTAAATTGAAATGGCTGTTGGCACATACCTTTTAAACTTCCCTGGAATCTGCAATCTTCTTACTGAGAAAATTTCTAGCTTTCAGTGTGTCTACAGACTAGTGCAATGCCTAAGAGTTGTTCCATATTAACAGCAAAAGCCTGTTAAGGAAAGTTAAGAATTTTTATTCACAAATACTCTGCTGTTCAGTTTACTTTTTTGGTATCTTTACTACTGACCAGGAATTGTGGATTATTTATCTCATAGCAGTTGCATGTTTTGAGGCAGTCTTGTTGAAGTTGACTTTTTCCTAGCCATCACTGTAATGTGACATTAAAAAATCCTACTACTTTGCTAGTGGTGCACTTGCTGTATGTGATTTGAGCTGAGAGTTACATTGCATAGTCTACTTTTTCAGTGGTGCTGATGGTCTGAAATAGTGCTGATACTGGTATGCAAGTTTGCATTCAGAGGTGACTGCTTTCATAACATGCTTTTGGCTCTTTCTTCTTGTAAGCAGTAAGCTCAAAACTTTCCAGTAATCATTGTATTTGTCTTCAGGTACCAAATTACTTCTCAATATGTAATAAACTCAAAGTATTATAGCCAAACTATATAGGCTGTACTATTTGCTTTTCTTCTTACTGAATTGTACTACAAGAAACAAAGCTTAAATTCTCTTGTTTTTCACATATTCGGAGTTTGTCAGATCTGATTTACCTAGTACAGAAGTACCTGCAAATTCAGAGTGCTAGTTTAAGGGGAAAAAAGTCTAAGAGGTGCTGTGAGTGTGTACTGTTTTGTCCTCAAATTTCAGAGAACGATGTTCTTAGAAATCCAAGTGTCAGTAACATGCTACTTGCTATATACAGGTATATAAGTAGACATCTTATAGCATATATGAATGTCAGCTGTATGTGTATGAATGTCAACTGTATGTTTTATCACAGTTTCATAGGATATTTAAAAAGTAAGGAAAAGCTGTTCCATCATCTCATTTACATGTGTTTCATTTTCTACCCCACAGTTCGTACACTTCTCTCTTCCACAAAATGCTACAGTAGAGCCACAGAGCTCATGTGGTAATGGTAACACATCTCATCCAATTCTGGTATTGGGTTTTGGAGCAGGACATTCATTAAGCCTGAATTTCTCAGAAATTGCAAACAAGTACCAAGTTGAAGAGTTAGTTTTCCACTACAATCTGTCAGATGCAACTTTATTCCATAATTCAACTACAGGTAAAATGAAAACTTCCTGTTCTCATTGTGTCACCCTTCCAGATGTAATACTGATTTGTTTCTGTAAATACTGTAACATACTAATGCAATGTAATCTTTTTACAGGAGAAGTGAAGAAAGTATCACATAAAAATATTCTTCAAGCATATATGGGCACAAAATACAGATGCATCAACTCCAAGCAAGTCAATATGAAGAATGTGAACGTCACTTTTAGCAATGTTACTTTGGAAGCATATCTCACAAATGGCACTTTCAGTATGAACAGTAGGTATCTTGTAGCAGAAAACGTACTTGGTGAGCTAATATTTCTAGAAATAGATCATTTCTTTTTAAGTCCTGACTAATCATATTTAGGCAGGTACAAATTGGATCTAAGGCTCCGATAGCAGCATCTTCTGAAAAGAATAACCTGCTTCAGGTTTTCTCTGTAAGGGTGTCAACATCCACGACTAGAAGATACTGCGCTGTGTTCCCATGGGTTTTGTACATGAGTATTTATGGGTGTAAACATGTGTTGCAGTAGGTCGACTGGGCGCGTGGCCAAAATCCTAGTTTAAGAAGTACCTTATAACTTCCAAGTGTTATGCCTCTACCAAAGTAGTTTGAACTAGTTACTGTGTGCTCTGGGGAAAATTAGTGCTATGATGGCAGACAATAGAGAACTGGTCTGTAGGGAGCAGATACGTACATCTTCCTGCAGGAGGCCTTATATGAGCTGTAACAGTGGTGGTCTTTCTCTGTCAGGCTCAGTCACAAAACGACTTTTTGTCCTCATTGCTTGCATTGAAAAGCATTTTTTAATTTCACTGCTATACTGACTAGAAGACAAACTACTTTATGGTGTGTTTGCGTCCTTTGCTTTTGTGGCAACACTTCAGTTTACATGGCTGTTGATGTTTGATCACCTGTGGTATCTTAGGGAGTAACAAATCTTTGCCTTACTTAAGGGCAAGTAAGAAGTCTGATCTTCTCTGGGAAATGTAGAACTCTTCTTTCTTATGCTGTTAATCCCATTTATGCACCTGTTGAACCTTAAAAACCAGCGTAGTCAGTGCTGGCATGCAATGGATACATTGAAAAATTGCCTTCTACAAGAGTATCTATATCTTGTCCTGTGTCTCTGAAAAATACCTTGCCTGATGCATGATAATACCGGAGTTGACTTCTTTTATGGCTGCCTCAATGACTGGGTGTTGTAGTTTAGGCCAGATTTCAGTGTGTATCATTCTCTTAATGAGTCTGTTCTAGTCAGTGAACTAGTTTGCAGCAAAGATGTGGACCTACATTTGTAACTTCAAAAAAAACCCAAACCTGATTTCTGTTACTCCAGTCTTCAGAACGATCAAATGTTTTAAATATGATATCTTGATCCAGTTATTATACTGGATAAGTATAAGTGATCAGTTGTCAGCAGGCTTGAACGTAAGCCATGATATTGGGGAAAAGCTGGTTTTTAAACTTCCATAAAACTTCAATAAAGTCTCCCTACTGTGTGATAATTTTCCTTCTAACACCTCCTATTATCTGTTCTTACATGGTCCTTTGGTTAAAAAAAAAAAATTTGCATTGTTTTGGGAGGGTGCTCCTTATGCAACACAAGTTTGTCAGCATTTGTTTTCTTTTCTAAACCACTTCTCTTCTTTTTTTAGATTAATATACACACTTTAATTGCTATGATCGCTTCCCCAGAGTTGCTTTTCCCTATCCTGTGATATTGCTGTCTTGATGAAACTATTGATCCTCAGAAAAAACGTGTGATTTCGTATGATTCTGGGGTAGACATTGTTTGGTCTGAGTTCAATGTTTTGGGGTTTTTTATTTGTTTTTCTTGTTTGTTTGTTTCCACATTCCTGTTGTTCATACTGCCATACTCAGTTGTTTCTTTAAATCATTATCATCCCTAAGTGTGTACTACTGTCTTGGGACTGCACCCAGATAATTTTTTTTTCCTATTCCTACTGCACAATGAGTTATCTCTTTCTTGTGTGTTTTTTTTTTTTAATTCAGATGGTTAAAGAATTCTCACTTTATCTTTTTTTTTTTTTTTTTTTTTATGGACTCTGAAATCACCTTGTTCTTTCCAGATCAGTTCCTCCTTTCCACTCTTGTAGGCTTGAGACTTCCCCTGCCCTTTTGGCAGCTAGTTATTGATAAACTTTAGATCTGGAATTCTCCCTTAACCTTTTTTCCCTGCAGCACCTTCATTAGTGGATATTTCTGCTGGTGATCTGGGCAAGGCTCACTGAAGGGAAGAAGGGTCAGTATTCAGTGCATCTGTGCATCACTAGTAATGGTAACTAGTCAGTGTACCTATAAGTTAGTGACTGAAGTGTTATGGTAGTGATTATCTGCAGCTCTGAAGAAAAGGAGCCTTTAATTTTATGTTGGTAGTTTTGTCAGCTGCTTTCCTATCACTGTCAGAAAGATGTAAGAATTTGTCTCATGTCTAGGTCTGTCTTGAAGAGTTACTAGAAGCTATGCTGTAAATTAGTTCAGTAAAAATATAAAGACTCCACCTAGGATGAACTTCCACTTGAAGTGATTTGGTTGTTTCCATCTCTGCTAACTTGAGTAAGAGGCTGTATGTGTTGGGGTCTTACAGATGGAGGGAAATTCTCCATTGAAGTACCAAGTAAAGCTGATGCTTGGTTTATTTGTTAGGAAATTAACACATTTTGGGACCTGACCAGTATCTATTAAGCCTACAAAAAATAGGGTCACTCCTTCATTCATCCACCTTCCCTCTGCTCTTTGACTTTCCAGAAATGGAGTAGAAATAGGAAAGTGTGCTATGTTGGAGTCTCTGAGTTCAGAAGGTGTGATTAGAGTTCCTCTTTCTGAGCTATAATTGAAAGTTAAGTTGCTGTTTAGGTTCAGAGGCAATTTATTAGCTATCTAGTATCTGCAAGATACATATGAATTAAGCTTCAGAAGTAGGCCCTTTGAGTCAGAATTGACTGCTGCTGCAGTTGCTGTCATCCTTATAAAGTTGCAAGCTGTTATCCCTGACACGTGGAGATGACCTTGGCTTGGAACTTGAAAGCCTCTACTGTGGTAATGTCTTTGCTGTGACCTTTGGTTTTGGCTTAGATGTTCAATGCAGGAACCTTCTTGGTTTCCAGATCAAGTTAAGATCTTACTGCCAGGTGTTTCTGAGTACTCTGGCAAATAAATCAGAGTCACTGTTCTTTCTCTGTCCTTTTGCCTTCCAAGTTGTTGCTAAACTGGATGAAAAGAGAAAGCAGCTTTACACATCTTCACTGAGCCTTGTACCCCCCCGGTGGTGGGTGGCTACTAATGCAGGACTAAAGGAAGTGATGGACACGAGACCCAAAGGGAGAGCATAGAGCAAAACATTTGCCATCTGAAGCAATGTCTTAGAATCCCTTTGTTAAGGGTAGAAGAGCTGCAGCACTGTTGTGAGGACTTGAGAGATCCAGTAGTGTTTTAATGTTACTGTGGGTATTGCCAAAATAATGACACAGGGTCCACACAAGGTGGTGATGGTGTAACTGAAGGAGGGACAGGAAGGAGAACAGCTCATCTCCTGGGAGACAACTTTTAACAGCAGGCAGGAGAACTGTTCCTCTGTTTTTAGCACAAAAGTGCCCAGAGCGTTGAGGGGTAGTCAGCTCAGCCTTGCTGTGAACATACAGCAGGAACGCTGGCTCTGTCAGCATAGCAGTATCTTATTTATCCTGACTTGATAGTGAAATGACAGACATGAATAAAAGCAGATGTGGTCACCATGAACTTCTGTAAATAACAGCAGAGGGGTCACTTTCACATGCAAGGCTTTAAAAGTATCTCAAACTTTGCAACAAGAGTTTAGGTAATGCTTTGCCATCACAGCTTTTATTATCCTTTTTTTTTAATTAGGAAAAGCTACTTGAAATTGTGTCCTTGTTTCCCTTGAGGATTAAAAAGGTAAAGCACCCCACAGCTTCATTTTGTTTGATAATGACTGCTTTCCTTTCTCTCCAGAGACAGAATGTGCTGAAGATATGGTCTCTACTACTGCTGTAGCGCCTACAACTCCTAAACAGACTACTAGCCAGGTTCCAACAACTAGCCCAGCACCCACTGCATCGCCCCCAAGTCCTGCAGTTGGTAAATACAATGTGACTGGTCCAAATGGAACCTGTATACTTGCCTACATGGGGTTACAGCTTAATATCACCTACCTGAAAAAAGATGAAAAGGTATGTTTTTTTCTTCAAACCCTTCAGATTCCTTTTTTGGGGGGAAAACTTGGTAAATTATTATAGGCTAACTTTTTTCTTTAAAAATCATGGTTCTTTGTAGTGTTCATCCATGATTGTCCTCTATTTGAATTGCTTAACTTGGACTAGATTAGTGATGATTCAAACAGTTCTCTTCTACCAAAAGTGGGCCTTAAAGATTTTTCCATTCAGTAAGAGTATGAAACTTGTCTGTCAAATCCAGTAAGTGTATATGGCCATTCCGCAGAAGCAGTAAAAATTATCAAGATATGAGCAGGGGGGATCCTATTACCAGAGATGCCATCTAAACAAGATTTTTAAACTGTTAAATAAGATGCAGGAATTTGGCCTGGGGCACCTGAATGAACACAGGGAATGACTAATAGAAGGGAAAATTATTACTACTGTAAAACTGGACAGGCTTGTGACTTAACTTCCAGGCAACACCAGAGAGGCTTGGGTTTTACTTTAATGCTTAAGAGCTACTCAATGGCTGATTTTAACAGCAAAAATGCTACATGGTTTATGTAAGATCCAGCCCTGGCACAGCTTCTTTCCCTCCATTGTTGATGCAAGCGCAGCCTGCCAGCCCCATGGACAAACCCTTTACCCGCTAACTGGTAAGGCAAAGCTCTGAGTGGAACCCTGAAGGGATTGCTGAAGGCCCTCAGTAGGAAACAATGACCAAGGGTCAGCAGATGTTTAGGTTCAGTAAAGCTTTGTTATAAGGACGTTTGAGCACAAGCTGCTTTTTCCTATCCTGTGGCTTAATCTGAGGTAATGAGGACAAGTGCAGGCAAACAAATTATGGCTGCTTTTAAATATTTTAAGTTGGATCTTGGTGATAAAGGACCTAGTGTGAGGAGGGTGGTGTCTGTATGGGACTTAGCTGCTTAATCTGTATGTGGTGGTGCAAAGGAATCTATTGCATTTATTTATGATGATGATGACTGAGAGGTAAAATAGTGAGTGCTGATAGCTGGTGTGTGGCTGTACCAGTAGCTGGTTATGATGGACTGTGTTTTTAGGCACCTTAATTGCATGAAATTCCCTAAGCTGTGTCCTATAGCGTGGCATTATAGCTCTGCAGGAACAGCTGACTTCTAGGGTAATGATGAGTGAGGAGGTGGCAAATAAGTTTTCCAAAGTTAAATGTGGGTCAACTAAGAGCTACTAAAGGTTTCTATTGGATTGTTTAGCAAGTGCATTTAACCCACAGCAGATACAGTATAAAATCATGTACTATGGGCAAAGACAAAGCATTTTGAAGTGATGTGCAAGATGATCGTGCTTACAGGCAGTTCCCTTGATTATGTCAAAGCAGTATTTTATAGCATGTTGTCCCCTGCGTAGCGGTGGTCACTGATGTTTTTCCTTATGCTGCTAGGACCAAAGAAATTTAGTGTAGAGAAAGCAGCAGATTATTGGCCGCAGCCAGCCAGGGCTGCAGAAAGCTTAGGCATGCAGAGATGCCCTTTGTTCTCTGTACCAGCCTGGTAACTCGGGTAACTTGCACGTATCTGCCCAGTTGTCTGCAAAATGTGTTGGCAAACACATTGTATGCATGTGAGTACAAGCAAGCTAGAAGTTGACTGAACATATGGCGATGTCTCTTCAAATGTCATAATTGATCCTCTTCTCTCATAGATGGGATTGGATTTGCTGAATTTCATACCACGCAATACAACTTCTTCTGGGATGTGCGACAATACATCTGCCTTCTTGAGTCTGACTTTCGACAAAACAAGGGTTATCTTCCGCTTTGCTTTGGTAAGGATCTCTAGACAAACCATGTAGGGTCTGCAGGATTTCTCATGTACTAACTAATTGGGGCAAGTACAAGAGAAAAAAGATGCAGCTACAGGAAGGGGAGCAATTCCTTTGTTTTTAATACTGGGATTTAGAGGGTTTAATCCTTGGTAACTCCTGTGAGGAAAGAATATATACATGTATGTACACTCACGTATGTATAGACAGACATCTATTTTGTTTGTAATGGGCATTTCTTTTAAGATTATATTGCCTACTCTCTAAAGCTTCTTGCCCAAACTGGGAACAGTTCTGCTGTAGCAGGGGAATAGCCTGTGACAAATAGGCATCTCATCTAATCATAAAAGTCTGGAACTGAATTTAAGTACTCATTAATATTGTGTACAGCCCAAGAGCCATGTGTGCTTGTCTTCTGGACTCCTATGGTGGTTGGAAATCCTGTTTCCTGCAGCCCTGCCCCAGTGCTGTGTTAGAGCTGTGTACCCTTGAGGACTGAATCCACTGTGTGTGTCAGCTTCATGCCACTTCTAATAATGCAATCACCTAGACCTGTTGCTTTTAAATGACTGTCCACATCTCTGTGGGGTACCGAGCTCCTTTAAAGCTTTATCTGTAGCACAGGTGAGATTGTTGTTCTAGCCTGGTTAAGGCATGGCCAACTTTAGTGGCCTAAAGACTATATCTTCAATGTGGAGGTCAAGTCAGCAGTCTGAGGGGTGGCAGTCCCTCTTTCTCTGTCTCCCCTTCCCTCCCCAAAGTAATTTTCCCCAAGGTGTGTACCTCCTGTAGCTTTTTCCTCTAAAAGTGCAACTAAGCACTTCCTTTGGATGCTAATCCCAATTGTGGACTACCCTTTGAAAACCTTTGAAATGCATGCAGAATTGAACTGGAAACGTTAACAGCTTATGTTGTACATCATTAGCTTAAAAAACTACTGGTTTCTTTTTTAAAAGAATGCAAGTACTGAAAAATTCTTCCTGCAAGGTGTGAATGTAAGCACGACTCTGCCTTCTGAAGCAAAAGGTAGGGACTTTTAAGAAGTCTACTTTCAGTGACTACTACTAAAGGGTTGCCTGCATTAAATAACATGTTAGAAATGTTGGGGATGAATGCATGGAATTCAAGCTCTTTGAGCTTATAACTCCTGCTCTTCAGGATTCTGTAGTAAGACTTTCTCTTTACGCAGTTCCAAAGTTTGAAGCATCGAACAACAGCATGAGTGAGCTGAGAGCTACAGTAGGGAACTCCTACAAGTGCAGTGCAGAGGAGAATCTCCAGGTCACAGACAAAGCCCTTGTCAATGTATTTAATGTTCAGATCCAGGTTTTCAAGATTGATGGAGACAAATTTGGGGCAGGTAAGAAGTTTACATTTGGGGAGGGGGGAACCTAAGATCTGTGAAGTGCACTTTGATATAAACATGTAATATTCTGCAGTCAAATGCCAGGTTGTGGGTGCTGTGTTTAGTCTCTGCATGCCTTATTACAGATGGTGTGGGGGCTAGTGAGAGGAGTACATAAAAAGCTTTGAAGTACCTAAGGCTTCTTCCTTGTGGTCCAGAGAAGAGTTCTAACTCTTCAACTGTGCAGACGGTTGTAGAAAAGGGGTAAAGTTCTGGGAAGTTCATTACTTTTTTATTTAATGCTGTCCTTTGTGACTGTGGTTAAAGCAAAATGGCTAAGGGAGTTGCATAGACGTATTATTATTGCTGAGCTTGTGCATAACAGTAGTGGCTCTTGAAGGAAACCTTTATTATAAATCTCTCTATTATGCATGCAACTAGTACTGAAAGGCTTCATCCTGAATGATCATAGTTAGTGGACTTGGCTTTGTTTTGGTTGGGGGCAAGCTAAGCTAGGAGTTAACTGGAGCCAGTTTTATCTATGTGCTGAGAGCAGAAGCTTGAGTTCTGGATATAGCCAGCTGTTGGTGTGCTAGTGCCTAACATGGGTCTCTTTTCTTTCTCTTCAGTGGAAGAATGTCAACTGGATGAAAATAACATGCTGATCCCTATAATAGTCGGTGCAGCCCTTGCTGGTCTTGTTCTAATTGTCTTGATTGCTTACTTGATTGGCAGAAAGAGGAGCCATGCTGGATATCAAACAATTTAATGACTTGCACTAAAACCCAGTGTAGATGAAAAGCAATTGCAAGAAGCTGGGAAAAAAACGCCCCACACATTTCCCCTGAGCTAAGATTGATATTGTAAGGGAACACCTTTTCTTGCGAATTGCTTCTTAAAGTCTGCTTTATTAAATGTGAAATCATCTTGCAGCATTTAACTATGCACAAAAATAACTTCTGAAAGTTCTGGTGTTTAATTTTGCTAACTAGTTTAAATATTTACCCACTTAGAAACAAGCTAAAAGGTTTTTAAGGGTGCTTTTTTGGAATTGGCATAAGGTAATGTCAGCTAAAGAGTCCAGAGAGGGATGTTGCTAATTCACACTGACTCTATTTCAGAACTCTTAACAAAGGGAAAAGGTTCATTCTTCATACTGCTGCCATCCAGCAATGACGATAATTATACTGATGATGCATTTAAATAAATTTAGTAACAACTGACAAAATTGAAATTTGAAATCTAAACTCCACCTTGTCTCTTAGGTGTGTATTTTTTACTAAGCTTTAAATTCAATGCCTGGCATATGCAGGGTGTGAAAAACGCAATACTCAAACCTTACAGGAACTCTTTATGATTGGACAACTCCCCTGTTTGATATTTTTGATGCTCTGCCAGCTCGTTAGGAGCTGGTACTTTTTTAAAATGGGTGTTATTTTTATTTACCTTTTTTTGTAAAGTGATTTCTGTCTCTTCTGTTGGAAGGTCCAGAGAGATCCTGTTACTGCACATGTGTACAATAGATCTCAATCTGCTGATTCTCTTGCTTTAAACTTGGCTGGGGGGTTGTACACTTTAAGGATCAGTTCTTATGTATGCATTGCCTGTAACAATGCTAATAAAGACACTTTTTTTTCTGTATACCTTGGTGTTGCTGATCACTCTTAAAAACATTTGACTGTTTGGTAAGTAATAAAGTCTTGGTTGGGGTCTACTTTGGAAGCTTGAAACAATCCTTAGTGTGGCGTTGTGTTAAACAAACAAGTGTTTTTCTCTGTGGCACAAAGGTGAGGCTTAACTATGTATGTGTCTTCAAAACAGCCCCTTGTTTTGGACTTTGTGTTTGGAAACAGGTAAAACTTCTGTGTATCAGTAACCTGAACTCTGGAGAAGTTAACTCTTCTGTTACATTGCTGCTTGCTGAAAAATGTCATGGTATTGGTCTGCCCTGCTAAGCATAGCTTTCTGAAAGTGCTGCTAAGATAGTTGGTATAAGGACTGTGGAAATTACATGTTAGGTTTTATTCTGAAGTTGGATTCTTACCACAGAGTAGGAAGTGCATGTCTGCTGAGGTCTGTGTGTTGTAATGTGCTTGGAAACGAATCTTTGTGTTTAAAGCTTCCCTGACTCTTTCCTGCAGTAATGTTTTGGTGTTACCAGTACTGTGTGGAACACTATTCTCCTGACAGGGAGAACTGAACATGTGGCAGTAAGGCTGGTATACTTTGGACCATTTGCCCTGTTACCTTGAAGGCACCTGGAAACTATGCGTTTTGCCAGTGGTGAATAAACTAGTATTTCCTAATACCTGGTGACATGTAAGAACTATGGTACTGCTAATGTACTTACAATTCAGTACTCAAGAAAAAAGGATGTCTGTCTGGTACCATAAATGATGGGATAGCTTGGAATCATACTGTTTAGTAGCTGTCTTTACTTGTCTAGAGGAGTACTCATCTACTTCCTCTGAGAAGTTGTGGGATTCTCTTCCCTGCTGAGGAATGAAAGAAACTCAGTCTGCAGGACGTAAAAAAGAGATAAGCCTTCCTTGACAAGGAATGAAGGGAGCTTGGAGTAGAGTCTGAAAAGGAGCATGGTGTTAGGTGAGGCTTTCCACAGTAGCTGTTCCACAGGGAGAATAAAAAGCACAAATTGCTGGCCTCCCTTCAGTCATTCTTCCCCAGCAGGAAGGAGAGGGACAGGATTTGGCCACGAGAGGGCTCTGCAAGGACAGGAAAGGAATTCACAGGCACCTGGCTCCAGCAGGGCTGGAAGGGGCCTAAGTGCCAGGGCTACTGGTTTGCTTGTTTCTGCCAGGGGGTAGGGTATTTAGACTTGCATTAAGGTACAGCTTTGGAACTGCCCGATGTCTCCCCCTGTCAAGGAAGAAGTCTGTTTGCTTACCTTTACAAGTGTTTCTCCCCAAATTTTTAGGGACACAGGTACATGAGGATATAGCACCTGTAGTGCAACCTCTGTACACCAGCACAAAGTAGAAGTATAGCATCTACTTTCAGCATCCCTTACAACAAAGTGAGAAATGCTGCTTCCAGATTTGAGTCAAATTACTTGTTTACCTACTGTGCTAGAGCTCGAAAATCCTGAATGAGCCTATAAAAATATTAAGAGCGGTTATAGAAGTTTTGCTGCTGCTTTCTGTAGCCTGGGCTTGCACATGTTCCTTGCTGCCTTTACCTGAAAAAGCTATTATACAGTAACTGTTAGTGAAGATAAAGATCACCTTCCTCATTGCTGTCTTGCCCTGCACTTTGCCTTATTTACTGAGTTCCTTAAGTGACAGCAGCAAGGAAAAAGGAAGCCAACTACTGGCAGTCAGGAAAGAGATCAGCTAGTTTGCTCTCTTCACACCAAGAAACAGGTTCTGACAAATTAAATAAATTTATTTTATACAAATGATAGTGGTGTCACAGTTAATACAGTAGGAAGGATATGTAATTTTATACACCTGGGTTTTAACATTACAAAATGCCCTGAAAAGACAAGGATGGTGACTGCTTTTTTTAAAAGGAGTGTCCTGAAACTGATCACATTCTACTCTGAAAACACTTTAATCTTTTTAAAAAAAAAAACCCCAACAAAACACACAACCAAAGAAAACCAAACACAAAACAGAACCACTGATTCCAGTTATGAAGTCTGACATACAGTACAAGGTGTTAACAACACTTACTTGAAAGGCAGGAAAATTGGTCAAGTGTCAGTTAACTCATGGAAAGCTTAAAAGTGTGCTTTAGTCAGTGCAAATAGAGGAATGTGTCAACTGCTGTAGTATCTGACCACCTGGTTAAATCTAGTGAGTTATCCCTGAGAAAGCAACTTCTCTCTGCAAGTCTCTCGGAGTTTGTTGATTGTTGTCATGGACAAGCTTCCAGGGTCTGTGAATATTTGCTGGGGGCAAAAGGAGAAAATTCTTAGTTAAAATCCTGTCTTTGGACAACATGCTGGAATTCTCGTGTGATTCTCTATAGTGTGAAATCCCTGCTTTGATATCCATACAGCGACAAAGCTTATTGCTGTTTGGCATTCTTGTAACAGGGCAGCATCTTCATCTACTCTGCTGTAAAGACATGGCAAACCTGCAGCTCATAACAAGTGCTGTAAGTTATACAAAAGCTAGCTTGAATATAAGTGTCCTGTTAAAATAATTTTAGAAGGCATTTGTGGTGGTGGATGGCAGGCATATTTAAAACATAAGAAGCTATCCTGGGTAATACTACAAAGCACCAGTGCATTTCTCATGTGGTACTAGCATAGGTTGTTCAGGCTCTGGAACATGCACATGCCTACAACAATATGTTCCTACTGCAAAAAATCAGTCTTAATCCCTTGCTATATTACCTTTGTTCTTCTCTACTGAGCTTATTTGAGGCATTACAAATGCTGTCACACATCTGTAATATTTTTTTTTTTGCTTTGGCTTGTTCCTCAAGAACAATACATTTGTTTTCACTGCTTCATCTAAAACTTCTGACTGAACAAAACTATGAAGCAAGCTGCAAATTTATGCACTTTATTCTACAGTTGCGTGGGCCCCTCAGTTCTCAGTAGTTGTAACTGACAACTCTGGAGATGAGATTATAATTGAACCAGTTTTGAACAGTGTTCTGGTAAAGAAGTCTGCATTTGCATTAAACTAAAAACTTAACATTTTGTTTAGGGGGAACAGAGGCATACAATATTCAACTGTCATCACCTCCATTATCTGTACTTCTGGAAAGAAAAAAAACAAACCCAAAAGTATGTGTTTGAGATAGATAAGAACCTAACCTAAATTGTTTATTTAAGTGCCTTGAAAGCCCCCTCACTACAGTAACTAACAGTTAAAATCATAGTAACTGCAAGAAAAAGATAGTTGATTTTTCTAAAAACAGCTGCTGTAAATGTAATGTAATTAAGGGGGAGGAGGAGGGGAAGTCCTTCAAGGTCAAGCAGTTGTATCAGCCTCTGAACTGGTATTCTCACTGCAGTTAACATTTAACAAAATTCTTATTCTAAACCCTTTATGGAATGGGAAAATCCTCAACCATCTCCCCTCTAAATTAAGCTGTACCTGTGACTTATTTTTCCCTTGCTCCCTTAATTAAAGGGCTCAGAAACACTAGTAAGTTAACTTTTTTTTCTTCTCTGACCAGCTCTGACATGATCTGTCTTGGGATGTAGTTTTTTGCACACTTAGCAGACAATGATAGTCAAGTGATTAATGACAGATGTGCTTCTGTGTTATTTTTTGCAATTAACATCATTTACATTTCAGTCTTCTGAGTTGAGCTCTGAACCTAATGTTCTATACAGATTTGGCATCCAGTCTATTAATAGTTAACCTGCAAACTAAGAATTATTCTTGTAATCATGAGACTTGAGCACAACTTCATGGATTTTGTCTGGGAAAAAGAACTTGGTGCTACCTTTTTGTTCTTTGACTAAACATAATGCTTTATATTCTGGCACTATGAAGATTTATCAATGGAAGTTTAAAATTCACTTTGTGTCTATTCTACAATATTCCATTACAATTCACCTGAAAAAAAAAAAAAGCACAGGAACACAATGCATAGTTCACTGAAAGAATGCACTAAAGTTATTTTCTGGTCAGACTTCCTGCCTTAACTGGTAAAAAGGGCAAAAAATTTTTTTCCCTGTAAGACAGATAAAGTGAATGTCTTGCTATATATGGATTTAGATGATAATTCTTTAACAAAATCTTTAAAAGGTTTACATTTCTTATATAAAAACATTCTTCATCCCTTTGATAGTTACTTACAGATACATTTCTCATAACTGTATCTACCTTTTTGACGGAGCAAAACATTTCTAAGTCAGTCTTGTTTTCAGTTTGTAACAACTAAAAGCTGCAGAGGATTTACCTGCATGAAGCTGTGACACTCGGTTACAAATGTTCCTTTGGTGATCTGCTTAAATTTATCACAAATGTCAGGGAAATTTGTGGCTTCCAGGATAAAAGCTTGGTGTTGCTTAATTAATGTTAAGGCCACACGGAAGATGATCTTTGACCCTTCATAGAATAAACAATCCCATATTCGAAGTACAGTCTGCAGGAAAGGAGATAATTCAGATTATAGTTTCTTGATTTGCAGTAGGTAATTATTACTGAAGCACTACAAATAGTGATCATGAGTGTATATTGAGAACTTTGTTATTAATTACCTCTACTGGAAGAATGTCAATGAACAAGCATATAAACCAGCGTGATACCACTAGGGTCCACATGACTCCATGTCTTTCCATCAGCTCTGCCACAGCTGGAACTTTCATTTTCACAAGTTCTCCAAGGACTTCCTGATCAGTTTTCAGGCCCAACATTGCAGGACTGTAGTAATCTTGGAGAGAAAACACCAAAATTCAGGAATCTGTGGACATGATTTTTTCACAAAATTGAAGAGAATGTCCTGTACAGCTCAGTATATTAAGGCATGTTGAGCCTATGAATCCTAAGTTGGAGTAAATTAAACCATGCAATAAAGATGTCTGTGTTGTGGTGATAGAGCACTTCTCTTTCAGCTAAGGCTGAGCCTTCTACACAAACACTTCAGTCATGCCTACCAAACTATCTTCTTTCTGATGTTTTGTGGCAATTCATTCTTCCTTCCCAAGGAAGGATAACCTAAGGAGTTTTTAACTACTAGCTTAAACTGCAAACATCTTACTAATATTTGAACAGTTCAGTACAACACCACCTCCTTCCCATGTGTCAGGGCTGTATGCCTCCCAGTCCACACAATACCCAGACAGGTAACAAAAAAAACCAAAACCAACCCATAAACTGTAGACTGGGTCCAAGTCACATGGGAAACGTGAATTTCTGAGTGTCAACTGTGCAGGGGTGCTGGAGCCCAGATACCACTTCTAGGGTATGACCTAGCCATTAAGAGTTTTTCTCTTTTTTCTGAGCCAAGGAAATCCCATTTTTCATAGAATAATTCCAAAAGGACGTAAATGACAGCTCCCCCAGGCAACCTCTCTTCCTACTTAATTTATCTGCGAGACAGTGGTTGGAGTTAGACCTACATCTCCTACACTGCTGGTCACTGCACTGAAGCATTAAACGCAAAATTAAGAAAAAATCGAGCATGCTACAGCTGTTACTCCACAGCCTGTTTGACAGGATAAGCATTTTCATAACCAAGGTGCAGGATGCGTAACAAGCATCTCTGTTCTATAAACAAGTAGTTCTGGGTATACTTAAGGAAAAAAAAAGATTATTTTATTTCATAAGAATTCAGGTGGCCCGGCACAGGACAAGAGTTACACAGATGTTTAAGTAATTTGTATTCTGGGTTTAGATGTTGACAGAAACATTTAAGCTGGACTTGATGGCTCCACCCCAAGGAAGCAATCATTGATTGTTCATTACTGCTTTGCTGACAAGACCTATGTTATTAACATTATTTACTGAAAGAAATAACTGCTAACACAAGCACCTTTCCCCTTGTTTCTTCCCTTCACTGACTCTGGACAGCTGCAATTCTCGCTAACTTAACTGGTTTCTGCCAAGGTTCCTGGACACACATAGCATAGACTGATGGTTCACATAAGGGTGAAAGAATCAGAAAGAGCAAAGTCTATTTGTCTGAAGTAATTTTAATGAAACCTCCCAATGCATCAAATAAGTTTAGGATGATGTCCAAATTATACAGTACATTTATAACCACTTCAGTTTCTCTAATGAAATCACAACAGCAGTTTAATATTCTACTCTTTGTCAATTGTTTTCTTGAACAGACTTTCCACCCCAGGAGCTATTTGCTCTCCATTTGTCCTGTTCAAACTGCAGAACATATACCGGCATTTTTGTGGTTCTAAGGAGCATCGCATTCAACCTTTAGGAATATCACTTTTTGTCTGTGATTCTTATTTTCTTTGTTCCCATTGAAGAATGATAGGTAAAACTCCTCTACAGACTTAAGAATCACTGCCACTATATACATTCCTTTAACCATTTGTCTTTCCATTGCTTGTAGGGAAAGCTCTGAGAGCTAAAGCACAAGTAACTCTGTGAAAAAGTGTACTAAACCCAAACAGAATCACATCATGACCTCAAAGTCAATACAAAACCTTCTCTTTCTCCATATTTTGTGGTAGTGTTATGCTCATTTGTGAATTGGCATGTAGGTAAAGTAACGTTAACTGGCTGAGTAATCCTTTTTTTAAATGCTGCTTCAATGTAAGTGAAAAACAAAGAATCACATTTCACATAACACAACAAGCCTTCTCTTTCCTACCCTTCCTCCTCATACATCCACAAACCATTTTTTTTTTCCTTTTGTGCTGAGACATGCAAGTACTTAAAACTTCAAGTTACCACCAGCAAGTGTCCTCAGGAGGAAGGACAGCAGCCCACACGCTCTTTACTCTGCACTGCTGCAATCATCCGATATGCTGAAATCAACAGCAGCTGCTATTTTTAATTTGTACAGCAAAGTAAATGTCAGGATCTCAGTGAGAACACAACCGGACACCCACCCGGCTTTTTGAGAGCTGGCAAGTAAAAAGTTAATAGCCAGGCAACTTGGATACATCACTCCTTGAATTACTGAAGCAGCAAGCAGCCAGGAAGCCTTGGCGTAAATTAAGATTTTGTTCAAGTTTGTTAGATTGTACTGCTGGACAGATAGGAAAAAGGAACTATTCATTTATCTGGGGCAGCCTCCTGCTGTTCCTTGTGGAGCAGGAGCAGCTCCCATGTGCCCTGGTACACAGCTCTGCAACGTTCAGCCCAGCGCTGCTGCACAAGCAGGAGTTATTAACGATTTTATGCAAGTGCCAATAACTGACAAGCATTTTTTTTCTAGGATATTAGCTGCCAGTACACAACAGAAAGAAGTTACATTAGAACAGTCTGCATCAAAGACATTTTTATATGTAATTATTAACCATTAATTATACTTAATGTATTATTATTACACATAATTAATATGTAATTATAATTTAACATATAATTTTAATATATACACTTTTATACATAAATGTATGTATATAAAATTAGCTCCTCAAATTAGGAAAGCCGCGTTTCCAATCCTCCAGAAACATTCCTACAGGACCCCGTATATGTGCAAAAAAATTTACCCACAGATCATTTACAAGGAACATAACAGCACTGCAGTAGCCCGGGGGGTAGCACATCTAACCTTACAGCTCTAACATCGATCTTCTGGGGGCAGCGTTACCCCTGGAGGGGTGCCAGGCCTCCAG
This sequence comes from Vanellus vanellus, assembly GCF_965231255.1. Classification (NCBI taxonomy): domain Eukaryota; kingdom Metazoa; phylum Chordata; class Aves; order Charadriiformes; family Charadriidae; genus Vanellus; species Vanellus vanellus. Next base: position 154,749,628 of record NC_138905.1, on the reverse strand, counting down.
GCACAGCTGCCCCACAGCACATCCAGCAGCACCCTCACCTGCCCTCTGCCCAAGGGACCAGCACCAAGTCATCAGGGCTACACAGAGTTAGCCAGAACTATGCAGGCGAGACAGAAGAGGATCCAGCGTCATGCTTGAGCTACCTTTTATGATCCATGTCTGGTCTGACTAGTGAAAATGATTTTGTAACTTGTTTCAGTGCCTAAGTGCTTGGTAACATTTAGCCTGCATGGTTCTGTTCTTGTTTGCTACGGATGCCCAGTCCCTAAGCCTTCTGGAAATGTCCCCTCAGCAAAAATCCTGCTGCTCTCCCTTACTGCAAATGTTTTACTGTGTGCCCTATTTTCCTAATCTTTTATAATTGGCTGCTCTGCCCAGAATCTCTCCCTGAAGTCAAGATATCCTTGTTTATAAAAGTCTACACAAGCCTAACCCTCTCCCACACTACAAAGCTGCTTTTCACAAGATACTGTGCAGCAAATTATTTTTACTCACCTACCATCAAAATATGTTAGCTTGATGTTCCTTCCATCATACAAATTATTTGAAGTTTCTAGATTTGCATGATCCACATTTAATTAGCATATTAGTTATTTTTCCTCTCTCAATAATCTGGCAAAATAGTTAGCAGCTGATGACCCAGAACAGACCTGAGTCAGTAAACACTCCTAATCTGCCACTTACTAATTAAAAAAAAAAAAAAAAAAAAAAAAAATCAAATGTAGGCTAATTATATTGTGTATCTATTGATCTAGGTTGGTTTATACATCATCCCCCTGAAAAAAGACATGGCCAGATTGCTTCCTTTTAGTCCTCAAATTGTCAAACAGAAGTGATAAATGTTAACATTTAGGTGATCACACAATACATTACTTTTCATTGCATCTTCTTCTGGAAGGCAACAAATAAAATATTGTCTTATAAATTATTATTATATTCTATTATTAAATTATTATTACTGAATTCCAGTAAAAAGTTCTAGATGAAAATTAAGTTTTCCAGTATGAAACTACTTGTTTCCAAGGTTTTTTCTAAACTGGTCCTAGGAGTTTCCTTACTTTCCACTGGTTCTAGGCTTTCCTTTGTTTGTTGCTTACCCGCATGCACCAGCTTTGCCTAGTCTGTTGTTCCTGGTGCCTGCCTATGGATTTTGGATGCCTTGTTAAGTTTAGGAGTGCCCAAGAGCATAGCAGAGGGCAATGCAGGCAGCACCCCATGTGAAATTCACCCCACCGACTGCCCCTTCCTCATCAAATTCCTGACCCTGAAGAGCAGCACAGCCCCATGTCTCTGCAGGGATCGCCAGCTTCTCTTCCTTTTGGAGCTGAGCAGCAAAAAGGAAAAGCCAGTTTCACCAACTGCCAGGTATTTTATTGCTACTGTACAGCATGGGTGACTAGATGAAGGGACTTTTTTTCCTTGTTTAAAAGGCTTTTTGTTACTAACACTGCACTGACTGTGGCATGCTGTCACTTAGCTTGAAACCCGTTCTACTTCAGCATCTGGCAGATATTCCTTAAACTACATTTCACTGTCTCCCTATCACAATAATTATTAACACCTCTCTGAGTCCTACCAGGATGTCTGGGACTAAGACATAACTGTCTGCTTGTGCTCCAGAGCAGTAATGGGATTTGCAGGAAATAAGGATAAAGCTTGTAGGGACTGTATGACCTTGTTCTCCGTTACAAATAGATTAAGAGGTTCCAAAAATAAAAGTTTAAGAAGCAGTACTCTTATATCCTTAAATTATCTCTACAAGTCAGAGCTGCAGAAGTTAAAAAAGAATCCTTAAGTCTGTTGTGCATATGTCAGGTTAAATATAAATACTCCTACTGGAACTAACATGATATGAATTCTTAGTGTTATAGAAATACCCAAGACAAGACCTCAAACTCTGCTGCTTATCTTCCAGCATTTCTAATTATTATTTCAAGAGCCTATATAACCCAGCCTGGGACAAACTGAGTGATTTGTCTTGACAATCCAATTTATTTAACCAAGTTGAAAAATTAAAAATTAGCTGGTTTAAATTTTCTCACAGTCATAAGCAATGTAAAATATTATAAATATATTATTGTGGATAAAATGTCCATAGGAGCGATAGAGGGGGATTAAAGTTCTCTCTCCTCCCCCAAACAACCCCAAATGGCTCATTTGTTATACCAATATGTAACATTCCAAAATGCCTTCTTGCTGTAGCACGTTACCGTTTGCTACCACACTTCACTGGAATCCAGAAGAGACAAATGGAGCAGGCGTCAATGCTGGCAGGCAAAAGCAGAGGTTGCCATGAACAGAACTGGCCAACTTCATGAAATGCACTCAGTTCTACATTTCAAGTCAAAACAGAAACAGATTCCACCACGTGCTTTTGTGGGAAAAAATCCTTTCCGGTAATCCTTCACTATAAAAACTTAGCTGTTTCCATGTCAGTGAATACAGGGGTTATTTTAAATAACCTTGGCAGTACAAAGTTTTCCTTTCCAAAAAGATATGCTATCATAGCTGACTTTATGAACTTCATGCAACACAAATGGAATGAGTTTCATCACTTCAGTTACAGAGAGGTCAAACTAGATTATGAAAGCAGTCCCATCTCACCTTAAGAGCATCTAAATGCCATTTATGCTATTCCTACACAATCTACCGACTCAGTCATTCTCCCTGTTGGCAACTCTCGCCTGCTTTCTCCAAGAAGGCAGGGCAATGTTCTGCTATTTTATTTCTACCATGGGATAGTCCAAAAAGGTGCAATAGGTCTTCTAAGAATCTACATGATAAGCCTGGCATGAAGAGTTCGACAACCTATGTGACTTTCTGATTTCCTCCCAAACAACAGGAAGAGGAGGAAAACCAAGAGTACTGCCAATTCTTTTTGCAATATCAGGCCAAAATGACCCCCTGCAGATGTCCTGGCCAAAGTGATATCCTGCAGATATGTGGTTAAATGGCAAGCTGAACTCTTAACTATGTTATTTTTAAAACATAAGCTCCTAATCCTCCAGGCAACTGAAAAACAAAAATCCAATAAACCAAGCAACCCAAAACAGGCTTAAACTGTATTCTATTTTTCCTTCATCAAACCAAATTGAACCAGAACTTCTGTCCTGAGGTACTGAACTCACATCAGAACCAGCGGTAGCTGTATCATTCACAATTGAACATTAGCTTTAAAAAACCATAAGCAAGCCCAATTAATTTGGATAGCAGAACTACCTTAATAATAATAATAAAAAAGAGAATAGAAGCTTTTTATTGATGCTTATTGGTTGTGATACTGGAATTACACAAAATTTAGAATAATAGCATTTTGAGAAATAATTTGCTATTAACAACTTTTCAGTGAGCACAAAAAGGCAGTGTTTGATTGTTTCTACATAATCCCATCTGCCTGTATTCCCCTCTTGCTTCTGATCCCAAACTCAGAAAATGGATCCTGTGGAGCAATAAGAGCCCTTTGGTCTCCTATTTGCATTTCACACAGCACAGTGGGATTCTGAGCAGACGTAGTAGCTACCCTTTGGAAATCAATGAAGGATGCTTGTTAATTATAAAGACAACAAAAGAAAGGCAAACATTATATTCTTCCAGACATTACAAAAGGCAGAGATGAAATACAAAGAAACAAAGACTCCATGTGTAACCTCTCAGAGAAACAAATTGAAGCATGTTAGAAAGCACAAATGCAACTTTCAGACGGTCTAGTTACAGAAAATGAAACTGGCTAATGTTTTTGGTTTATTTTTTTAAATACTAACTCTCTGTTTTGTGCTGCTCAGTAGAGACATTTGCATCATTAAAGACTAGTCTAGATTAAAGTCATAGCTAGCAAAGTGCTCTTGTACATATTACATATAACTGAGCAAAATGCTGTTGGCCAATTCCCCTTTCTCGCCTCTCCCCCCTCTTTGTATCTACTACCATTGGCATTGCTCCTTTTGTGGATAGTGTTTTCATAGTATCATCGAGCTGACAGACAGCAATGGACACGGGTTATTCACCACTCGGCTGTTTCCAAACGGCCTGGCTTGACTCCAGTCACTGCGCTCTGTGAATTTTGCCAGTCTAAAGAGTTGCAACGCTTTGGAGAAGGCTGCAGTTTACTGGGTTGATGATGGCCCCAGGAGCCAAGGCTTTTAATTCACAAAAACACTTTGACAGACTTTTAACACCAATTTCCTCAAATGGAGGGGAAATTCATGAACAAGCATTGAAGACTACCACAACTGCTTATCATGCCTGTAGAGGAAACAAACATTTAAAAAAAAAAAGTTTACAATTATACAGTGAGTCTTAAGGATTGATGACTTCAGATCCAGGAATCCTTATTCAGCTGTAGCTTTTTTTTTTTTTTTTTTTTTTTTTTTAATTTCTCTATGGGATTAGGAAGAATAGCTATTTTATCAGTTCACTGCACTGACAAGATTATTCCTAAGACCTCAGCACAAAACAGCATTTATATTCTCTCACACTTAAGAAGAGTCCCAGTGTTACGTTTTCTCCAACTCTTTACAAAAATACTACAGTCACGCCATGGGAACTACTGAGCACATTACTTAAAAGACTGATAGAAGCAGGGGGCTTAAAATAGAAAGCTGGACTGACACATATGGTTCTAGCCTGATATTTGGAGAGGGGAACCAATCCAACCCTTCAGTCTGAAAGGAGTGAAGGCTACAGTCCTCTTGCTTGAAGAAGCTAACAAGAATTAATTTTAATCTTGAAGCAATAGGTTTTAAAGGTAGAAGAGGAATAAATGAGACTTCTCTACGAACCATAAATTGAAAGCTTAGTAAAGCATGCAAGTGTTCTGAACATAAAACACATGAATCAACCAAGGTTGTATTTCCCAAGCATCTCTCAAACTAAATAGAGTCACTTCTTGTGCGTTTAGGTAAACAAGAGTTGCCACTGTGCACTGCACACAATTTTCTTCATATAATTTCCTTTACTCCCAAAGCACATCTCCTTCCACAAACACATTCTTTACGTAGCCACCTACGATGCATACGCATGATACTGTATTTTGAAATACTATCAAAGCCTGCTGTCAGTGCTTCTTCATACAATGCCATATTAAAAAAAAAAAAAAAAAAAAAAACAACAAAAAACCACAAAACCACAACAAACAAAAACCAACTTGACAATACAGTTGAGCAATTTAAAATAAACCATTTTGCAGTATCTTAAGTTGCAAATATGATAAATCCAGAGTAAGCACGTCTTAGCTCAGGAAAAGCCAAAGTAATCCTTGGATATATTTACTACAGGAGGAGAGAGTACGTCATCTCTGTATATGACATTAGCAAAACTGAGGTTAGAAAACTGCATCCAGCTCTGATATTCACATTTAAGGCAGGAAATTGAAGAACTGGAAAGGATGTGAAAGAAAGGGTAATAAACACTACTTACAAAAATTGAGCTCCGTAAGGAACTTCTCTACTTGTAGAATTTATGCAAGGAAAATGAAAAGCAAACTTGACCACTTCATACAGTAAACGCTTTAGGCATTATGGTATTTTCAATATAGTAAAAGACAGTCTTAAAAAGAAGCAGTGGCTACATTTGAACAAGACAAATTCCAATAAAAAATACAGCAAACATTTTTAGTAAGGGATTTGTAGTTTGCATACATTACTAGGAGTGGTGGTAGGGTCTCAAGTTATGGACTTTTCACAAAGACAAGCTCTTGCCAAATGAGTCTGCTACAGAGGGAATGGGAGGAAATACTAGTGTTTCCTCAGCTGGCTTCTTGTACAGCAAATCCAGTTACATTTCCAGTTTTATGAGTCTTGGTATTTAACACATGGATTACTTCAAGGACCTGAATACATCTTACAGAGATTTACAAGTTAAAATACAAAACTGTGTATTAGGATCTGCATTGAGCACCAATAAACCCGGTTACACATTTGTCAGCAATTATATTATGCTTCTTGGTGTCAAAGTCACATATTCAGGAAGGTTGCGTTACTAAAATTATAACTGAACACGCAAAGCCCTGGCTGACCATTAGAAGGTCCAAAAAAATAATGCTATGAGGAATGAAATAAGCTACTGACTTTGGCTTTGCACCTCTGCTGCTTTAATTCGCAGTTAAAACAGCACAATCCCTTTAACATGGGGACAGCTCTGTCAACACTATTGTTTCAATAGCACACATGCACATTAGTGCTTTCACACCTTGAGCCATTCGCTAAAACAAAAACAAAGCAAAAAACCCCCATCCCTCCAAGGTGGCTATTCTGATAAAATATGAAGCACAAACTAAGTAAGCTTCATGCTGCATGCTAAGGCTTGGCCGCTAATTGGTTTTTACCTATTCAAAAAAAAAAAAAAAAAAAAAGGACCTCTTCCCCCAAACCCACACTTTTGTGTTTCCATGACTCTACCTACCTTCCTCCTTTGTGTGCAGCCAGGGAATTCGACCTTTGATCAGTCCTAACTGAACTAAGATTTCATTTGAAAAATTTATTTTGCTGGTGGCTTTTGAAAAGGATGAAACTTTGATTTACTGGGGATATGGACAAATACCACTGCCTGCACAGATAGCCAAAGGCTGCAGTCCCATCCAGAATAGTAACACAGAAGGCCTATTGAAGATACCTCAAGTCCAACATAATGAAATTATATAAATACAAGGCTTGCTTGCCAGAAGGGAAGAGGCATACTTGACTTTTTTGGGTGGAATAAGTCATTTAGGTCCTGGTTCCAGTGTAAATACAGCCATATCAATGAACACAATATTCTTCAGCATTTTTAAGCACTATTGGTCCTTTTGCTGCATAGCTGAAACTTGGCCTGTTTCCTCAGAAAAGTAAGGCTGACATGATGTGTATTCTTGTCATATACAGGAAACTTGTGTTTTAGACAAATCTGTAAGATTTCTACCCAGCTACCTAAACCACACCCACTAAATATTGAGATTGTTTTCTTATTGGTGAGGCTTGTGATTTGAGGGAGGGGGCGTACAATACAGACAGGAAATTTATTCCAAAAGCATAAATATATATATATCATTTTAAAGAACAAAAAGTCATTGTTTTTCAAGAAAAACTTGTTGTCGTGTTACTACTTTCCTCCTTGCTCAAGTCTCCCAAATGCCCTAGCAGTTCAGATTTGTAAGTAATAAGCATTTCAGGCTTATCATGGTTTCTAAATACAGGCACATGATGACTCCTGTGTTCCACCTTCAGCTTAACAGGACACTGCATGCTTAATTCCTAGGTAAATACAACTGACCTCTAACGTTCAAAGATGAATGCTTTCATCATGGCTGCTAGTTAACAGTAAAACATGTCAGAATCACCTATTTCAAAACTCATAATTATTCAGCCTACCAGCCAAATGTTCCTCTCTCTTTGTGGTAGACATGATGTCATACTTCAGAGGTGTGCACTGCTACGGCTTCACACATGATCACAGAGGAACTCTCTAAGGATGAGCGAGAACTCTGCCAGCTCATGGCCCTGCAGCTGAGTGCTACCAGAGGAGGAAGACAGCAAACAGCCCAGAACTGATTGATCTGCTGAAACTTCCTGGGTTGATGGTATTACAAAAAAGCTTGGTTATCAAAAACTACTCTGCAAACATGAGATCATACATGTTATGCATAACCTTGCATGGAGCTTTCCACACCAAAGGCACATGCCTGTGGTGCTCAAGTCTCCTCTGTGAAAGGACATGCTTTTCATCATGACGGTCTCCTTCACAGGCTGCAAATTCAGCTCAACATTACTATTATTCAGGCCTACCAAGTCTCTTTTATCTGCACAGCTTCATGTGGCATGCTTCACCTGAAACAAAGTTCCACTCCCCTTTGGAGAAGCGGGTCTTAAAAGACCCAACTGCCTAGCCAGTTCTGCATTCAGAGGTTGCCTGGCAATACCCAGTCAGGGTATTAAAATAATTCAGCCATAAGAACAAAATAAGTGCCTGCTTAGCTGCAACTAAAAGCAAGCAGCACAAACAGAAATACTGTAAAGGTAGTACAGCATTCTGCATTTCTCAACTGGCTCTTCCCTTCAAACCTGGGAAGTTTGTACAATGGGACTTTAAAGAATGTTGTAACATGAATCACTCGAAAGAGGAGGATATACAAGTGTTTGATACATAACTATGTTATTGTTCAGTTCAAATATCCTTTTCTTACTATGCCCAGTCTCTTATGCAACAGTACCTGCAAGTCTATAGCTGATACAACCAAGAACTACAGAAAGCTCAAAGCAGAAATGTGTTAGATTATCTATTATCTCAACACACAGACATTTGCCTTAACTGGCAGTCGCTAAGCTACCCACCAAAGTGGTATCTTGCGTTGCAGCTTGTGTCATTGCAGATAATGCAAGTTAGTTCAGTGTAGTCTGCCACTTTTGTGACTATTTCATAATTAAAAACTCTGTTCTTATTATTAATTATTGAGAAACAACCAGGCAGTACACATGGGTAAAAAATTTTTTTAAAAAACAAAAGGCTAAAAAGTACCAGGCTGAAAGAAGGTTTGTAGACTGATCCTTGAAGAATGTTTGTAGGCTACACCTAATGTAAGGTTTTAATTAACAACATTGGAGAAAAAGAAAAAGCTTCTATTTGTTAACAACCCTAAAGTGAGAAATACTGTCCCATGTCAATACACAAGGCACAACGGAGTAAAAGAGTGAAGATATTTAAAATAGCAAGGACTAGAATGTGCAAATAAAGGTCAGCAAAAAGGTGTTATGAATTCCTACAAGCTGCAGAAAAAACATCTGTTGACAATGAGAGAGGCAAAATAGCACATGCATTATTACTGAGATCACAAATCAAAACCTGAGTGCCACAAGGAGAAAAGGGCAAGTGAGATCCTACAGTTTTCTCTCTCAAATAAAACATTTTCAGCTGTGAAAAGAGAGAAATAATGCCACTGCACAAGGCACTAGCAAATTTCCCACTGGAAAAAAAAAAAAGAGTGCCATTGTGATCAAGTTAAAAAAAAAAAAAAATCAGTTAGAACTGGAACAAGCACACAAAATAATTATTATTAGGCTAAAATGGGAAAAGAGAAAAGCTTCATGCAATAGAAGACTGACTGAAGCAGCTTAGTAATTCAAAAGAACTGTGAAATGAATTGCCTGTAAGGTACAAATATGTGAAAGGTGCACAGGAGAGACTTTTTTTACCCCCGAAAGTCAGCATTGGCACAAGAATAAAAGGATATAAAACTGTCCATGAACAGGTTAGTGCAGAAATCACAAGACTTCTCTTAACCATGGGAGGAGTCATTCTACAACTGGTTTTCAGTAAGAGTAAATAACTCCAGTATAATAGTCTAGTAGACTAATTAGAGTATCATAGAATCATAGGGTTGGAAGGGACCTCTGGAGATCATCTAGTCCAACCCCCCTGCCAGAGCAGGGCCACCTTAGAGCAGGTTGCACAGGAACGTGTCCAGGCGGGTTTTGAATGTCTCCAGAGATGGAGACTTTACCACCTCCCTGGGCAGCCTGTTCCAGTGCTCTACCACCCTCAAGGTAAAGAAGTTCCTCCTCATGTTTAGGTGGAACTTCCTATACTCAAGTTTGTGCCCGTTACCTCTTGTCCTGTCACTGGGCACCACCGAAAAGAGCCTGGCCCCATCCTCCTGGCACCCACCCTTTAAGTATTTATAAGCATGGATCAGGTCCCCCCTCAACTGTCTTTTTTCCAGACTAAAGAGACCCAATTCCCTCAGTCTTTCTTCATAAGAGAGGTGTTCCAGTCCCCCAATCATCTTGGTAGCCCTATGCTGCACCCTCTCCAGCAGTTCCCTGTCCTTCTTGAGCTGGGGAGCCCAGAACTGGACACAGTACTCCAGGTGCGGCCTCACCAAGGCAGAGTAGAGGGGGAGGATGACCTCCCTTGACCTGCTGGCCACACTCTTCTTGATGCACCCCAGGATGCCATTGGCCTTCTTGGCCACAAGGGCACATTGCGGCTCATGGTCATCCTGTTGTCCACCAGGACTCCCAGGTCTCTTTCTACAGAGCTGCTCTCCAGCAGGTCAGCCCCCAACCTGTACTGCTGCATGGGGTTATTCCTCCCCAGGTGCAGCACCCTACACTTCCCCTTATTGAATTTCATAAGATTCCTCTCCGCCCAACTCTCCAGCCTGTCCAGGTCTCTCTGTATGGCGGCACAGCCTTCTGGTGTGTCAGCCACCCCTCCCAGCTTTGTGTCATCAGCAAACTTGCTGAGGGTGCACTCTATCCCCTCATCCAAGTCATTGATGAATATATTGAACAGGACTGGACCCAGTACTGACCCCTGGGGAACACCACTACTCACTGACCTCCAACTAGACTCTGCGCCCCTAACCACAACCCTCTGAGCTCTGTCTTGCAACCAGTTTTCTATCCACCTTACTGTCCACTCATCTAACCCACTCTTCCTAAGCTTCCCTATGAGGATGCTGTGGGAGACCGTGTCGAACACCTTGCTGAAGTCAAGGTAGACCACATCTACCGCTCCTCCCTCATCTATCCATCCAGTCACACCATCATAGAAGGCTATCAGATTAGTCAGGCATGATTTCCCCTTGGTGAATCCATGCTGAGTACTTCTGATAGCCTTCTCTTCCTCCACGTGCCTTGAGATGACGCCTAGGACAAGCTGTTCCATCATCTTTCCAGGGATGGAGGTGAGGCTGACCGGCCTGTAGTTCCCCGGGTCCTCCTTCTTGCCCTTTTTGAAGGCTGGAGTGACATTGGCTTTCCTCCAGTCCTCAGGCACCTCGCCTGTTCTCCAGGACCTTTCAAAGATGGTGGAGAGTGGCCCAGCAACGACCTCTGCCAGCTCCCTCAGCACTCTCGGGTGCATCCCATCAGGGCCCATGGACTTGTGAATATCTAATTGACCTAACTGGTCCCTCACTTGATCCTCCCCAACCTTTGATAAACACCACTGCTTTCAGACTGAGAACCACTGGAGGGAAAAAAAAAAAAAAAATTGTTCTGCTATATATAAGCAGAACCTTCATGCTAAAGTGAGTTCAAATTGTCAAATTTTTCTTCTCTAACTCACCATTTAATCATAAATATATAAAGCATGATAAATATGCTCCTTAAATTACATATCAAATTACCAGAGTTAAAACTTCCTACCTACCTGATGCTTTCTAAAGCAACCTCCCCAATATTTCCACAACTGAACAAAAAAATTTCTCAACAAGAACCAGAGCTATGGACAGAACAGAAACACTAGAGCTATGCTGAATAGAAATTGCAGACACACCCACTCGGAGCTCAAATCGAATCCATACTGCTTCTTGTGGGCAATACTGTCTCCTCCAGCCATCTGTTTTGAATGAACCTGGGAATAAAAGATCTTGGTAACACCCAAAACTTCAGTTAAACAAATAATTCTCTTCCCCCTTGCTGTGTTTAAATGAGATATGCTCCTAATCCCTCCAGAACCCTGGTTGAGCAGCTGACAGACAACAGGCAGTAGACTACACGCTTGCCTTCAGCAGAAGCAGAATCTTTCTGGCCTCACCCAGCTGCACCCAGCAGTGCTACGTTCAGCCAGATGAACAGCATGCACATAACTCCACATACCAACAAACCAAACAGTAATATTTGCTGGCTCTCTCTTCCAGCTGTGCTAACTCCATTTGGGTGTAACAGAGCAATTCAGCCAGAAAACGTCTAGTGATGGGGTCCCATTCCCAAGCTGTACCCTCCTGTCAGTGGGTGGGGCAGTCACACCTTCATCATATCCTGTCATACATATGTCCACTACCCAGAACTAAAAAGCAATGGAAGTGGGGAGGTGAGCCATAGCTTCGGGAGCCCTTCTCTGTCACTTCCCCAGAAAGCTGCCACTAATGCTCCCATCTGTCACATTTGACATTTTTCCATCAATGACATTGATCTGTGGCTGGCTCAGTTCATCTGCTGACCAAAAAAATGCTCTCAGCATCAAGGTACTGGAGCAGCTATTTAATGTAATTAAATGCCTGTGGGCAAGGGGAATGAAGTATTCACAGGGACACTGCAGAGGGCAGAGAAGGGATTTCTAAATTGTCCTAAATCACCACCAACTTAACTGGCAGTGACAGGACACACTCAAAAATGAGGACATGACCTGGAGGCATATCTGTTGTGATGAAAGGGGAAAACATGTAGGTTATAATGCAAACAGATCAAGAAAAGGGCATCAGCAACAAAACAAAAGGAAAAATATTGTCTAATCAAGCTGTTGGCATCTAACAAAAAATGATTGCTACTTTTCCCTTTGAAGATCTGGAGAATATACAATGTTTCTCTGCTTCCCCAACAAATAATTATAGGGCTTTAAACCGAAATGTGCTGGATCTTGCACTGTTAACAGAAGGGCAGTACTTAACTTACCCGAGTAGGTTTCTTTATGGATACAGTGCTTGTCTGATTCTCTCTCTTACATATACACATGATATTTCACTGAAATTATGTCATTATTATTTGGGGAAAAAAACATCAGCAAGTTTTCTGACTATAAAGCCTGCATGACTTCTGACTATAAAGCACAACTCAATATTTTTACTACATAAAAGATTCATACTACTTAACTTGGGCTCTCGTTGAAGCACCCAAGCTGGAAGGGACACCTCAAGCTCTCTTACAACTGAATGCGGAGGGGAAAGGGGCTCACTCAGATCAGCCTTTCTGATCAGATATCCCCTTCCCCACTGACGAGCAAAGAAACGTAAGCACACATTTCTAGCTTCAGCATCTCAGATGGATGCCCGTAGTGGATGCGCGCTGAACACAGGCTAAAGTCTGTAACAAGACTCTTGTTACAGGGTAGTAAAAATATATCTGTAAATATAACTTAAGTAAACGTACATCTTTATACACAGTAACTGGCCTTTCACATTAGGAGTTTCTTCTCATCACCAATGCTACTGGTGTAAGATAAATTCAATAACTAAGAGGGGAAAATGAGAGCAACTTTGGTCATTTAGGTATCAAAGTGTAGAAGGACATCCAAGAAGAACTAAAGGTTTTATGACAAACTAAAGTTCCATGCCAAAAACAATGAATAAAAAATTCTGAAGCTATTTCCTTGCCCTAAATAAAAACATATAAGACTATCAAAGAGATTAACAGCAAAAGTTGCCACACATCACTTTGCAATGAAACTTGCCTTGTACTGTGGGTCTTACCCCTCAACACGGTGATGTCAATGGAAAGACATCCACCCATGTCAGCCAGCGGCAGGTCACGTGGCAGACAGCAGCCCTCAAGTCTCCTACCTGTTTGCACAGCTTATAGCTCTCAAGGCTGAACAAAAGCAACAGACAGTTGATTTCTTTAGACTATTTTTATAGCTTGAAAGTAAACTTCAAGGCTGCAAAACCTCAAATATTTGCAGATTGATTCAACAAGTCACGGGGCTCCCTGGTCTTTCAACCTGCAAAGTCCAACCACTCTGCTCATATGCAAGGAAAACCTGAGTTCCTACATGCTGTATTCAGCATAAAAGGTAATTTCTTACAGTTGTTCAAAAGCATTAAAAGACTCTCTGAGCCTTTTTCCTTCTTTCTCAAAGTCTTTGTTCAATAAGGAACCAAAAATTATATATTTTTCTGTTCTTGTTTAAGATTAAACAAACAAATAAAAAAACGAAACAGAAATAAAAGTATCAACTTTGACATCCTTGACCAGCACTTAGTTGACACTGTAATATTCAATTCAGCCTCCAACCATTCGTGATAAAGATCTGTTCAAAAGCAAAACTGGGCCAACAGGGAATTTCAAAACCTCCTTATAGAAAAATTAGTCTTCCATTTTGAGTATGGATTTACGTTAAGGGTGTAGCTGTAGTGAGTCCTGTGCAATGCTAATGGAAATTCACAATGAAACCATTTTTCCTCTATAATTAAATCCCAAGAAAGAACATTCCCAAATGTATTTCATAGGAGTACAAAACATACTTGTGCCCAATATCTGCTTCTGGTTTTAAACTACTTCACACATGTGGTGGGATTCAGTTTATATAGGAGGCTACATTAATTGTGTAAACACATCCTGCAATCCCAAAGATCCAGGCAAGGGAACCTAGACAGCCACTGAAATGACCAGATGTAGATATTGTCTCTAACTTAGGGTGTACTGAATTTCCTTCTACATTCTTTTGACCAGCCTGGCTAGATCACCATTAATTATAACAGAGCTTTGACAAGAAATCCCCATACAGATACAGACAGGGATTTTGGCATTTGTTTGCTTTGTTGCAAAATCAAGATGCATAAAGTGCCCAAGGTATCCCTGCACAGAAGCAGGGGACAGCAGAAATGACTGTTCCTAGCAGAAACTATCACCACCTTGCCAAATACCTCTGAAGAAAGCTCATGCTGCCTCTTGCCAAGGCACTGGGAATTCCTACTTTAAGCTCAATGCTCAAACTGTGCCCATCTCCCTTCTTCACCCTGCTCTGCAATCACTGCTTCATCTGTGTCCTGTAACCAGTACTGCCAAATCCCAGACACCTTCGCTAAGTCCTGTTCCCCGGCATCATACTGATATAGACCTTAGAAAATCTTCAGTCCATGCAAGTCCATTTTAACATCTAAAACCTCTAAAAATGGAGAAGAAAGCAAAGATAAAATAAAAGCGAAGCTTCAACTATGTGTGTTTTTAGCATACCAGGCAATATTCTTCCAATAAGAGCATCTAGCAACCAAAAGGACTCCTCTTCATTCTTTGTAATAAGAATCAGATATCCAGCTATGAAGTTCATGCCCTGAAACAGAAAAAAGGGTTTTAAGATGCATACACTTATCATAAGAGTTTACTTCTTTTGACTAAGGGCTAAATCACTACAGTTCTACAAAGTGGACATATTAAGTAAAATCTAGTAATAAAGGCCACAAGTTGAATAAGATGTTAAACCTGCATTACGACAGCTAACAAGAATTATTAACAAAGATCAAGGAGAGGAAAATTAGAAGATAAATATTAGTAATCTATAATTTACCTTCAATTTTTCCTTTTTTCTTTTTTAATCCCAAAGCCCTGTCCCAACATAACTGAAGACTGCTTTGACCAGAACCAAAACACAGTTGTCTTAGATGTGCAGTACAACCACAACACAAGGCAGAATGCCTGACCCAAACACACTTTAGTAAAAAGTTCCAGCTCCAGCAGCTTTTACAAGCTGTTGCTATATAACTCAAATGACTGCATACACGTCATTTGCTTCCATAATACTTCTAGTACTCCACATGCTAGTCAACGACTGGCTGCTATTGCTCCTGCCTTTCAACATGCAAACAGAAGGTAAACACCCATGGGTGGGGGGATTGGAAGAGCTACTAGAAAATTTGTGAAAAGTAGTCAAGTCATGACTGGTCAAATTCCAACTGCGCGCTTTTCATGACCATTACTGACACTCTCTGACTAGACAAGTGACATATAGAACACAGGTCACAAACTGCTATTCCCTGTAAACACATTGCCTCTGCCTCAGGCATGTTTTTCTTGTATCTAGCATAACTGCTAAGTTATGGCAATATTACCCGTTTACATGCACAGTAGTCCACTATCTTAACCATTTTCAAGTATGTCTTTTCCGTCATAAACAGCTGACAACTGTAATAACATAGACAGCACATCAGTATGACAATACACAAGAGCTACCTCTGAGGTGAAAGCCCCCTCAACGTCTTCCTAAGCTAACAGAAAATTATCTTTAAATATTTACAGGCCATGAAGGCTGGTGTTGGTTACATTGCTTCTTAGGTTTCATCCCTTTCTTTGGCCTTTTCCCTGCTTGCTCTGCCTCTGAGCTGGACTTCTCCAGCACGTCTATCGCCACAGGCAGCACCACTATCTCTGAGTATCCTGCAATGCTGCCAGTTATGGCCGCAAGCCAGAGGACAGCTACCGAAAACAACACCCCTCACAGCCTCTGGAAGCCACAACTTCCTCTCTGAACTGAGATCTCATTTCTTGCATTCAACAGATTTGACTCACCTGTCCCATCTCAGAAGGCCTTGCAACACTCCCAGAACATGGAAATATTAAGACATTTCATCTTCTCCAATGTTTCATTTTCAAGCTTTGAGTCACTACAGCAGCTGTTATACAAACGGCTTGGATAGACCTTGCATGGCCTTACACGGTGCTTGGCCTTCTAGTTAGGAAGGCAACTATTTGTTTCCACGCTGACAGTTAGCTTAGTAACTGCATCTGTGGTGACAAGAGACCGTTTGGCATTTAACATGGCACGCACAAAAAGCTACTCTGGAGCATATGCTCACAGGACACTGAATTTCCCTGGTCATACCAGGCAACGCTGTACCACTGTTGCATGACAATGCAAAGCCTAATACTCTCCCAGATGGGAGACTTAAATGCCAGTAAATACCACAAATGCACCAGCATTATGGAAACATCCCTTGCAGAGCCTTCAGTCAGTAAAACCTCTGCAAAGCACTTTAAATCCATTATTCACTCTGAATTTTCTAGTGGTTACAAGGTCTCTCCTATCATACAGTAGGTATCACTATATCTATCTTTACGAAGTCTGCTGTTTCCCTAGCAGAAAAGGTGATTTCCTGAAACTTTGCTTAATTTATGACATGCCTTGGAAAGCAGATGCTGCCCTTTGGTTTATGTTCTAATTATTTAGACAGAATAGACAATATTCATTCTGTGCAGAGACCAAAGGTGAAAAGGAATCACATAAGGCTATTTAAGTCTTCTTTTATCTCTAGTGTTCCTAATGCCAAGTTAAAATGAAAAAGAGGAGCCCACTGATTAAACAGTTAATGTACCAAAATGTTTTAGTAACAATAAGACATATATTTTGGGCAGAAGCTAGCACGGTTTAGAAGTTGTACATGCTTGTGGGTATAAATACCTCTATATAGGAGCCTGACACTTGCAAAAGAGAATCATAGAATCACAGGGTTGGAAGGGACCTCTGGAGATCATCTAGTCCAACCCCCCTGCCAGAGCAGGGCCACCTTAGAGCAGGTTGCACAGGAACGTGTCCAGGCGGGTTTTGAATGTCTCCAGAGATGGAGACTTTACCACCTCCCTGGGCAGCCTGTTCCAGTGCTCTGCCACCCTCAAGGTAAAGAAGTTCCTCCTCATGTTTAGGTGGAACTTCCTATACTCAAGTTTGTGCCCGTTACCTCTTGTCCTGTCACTGGGCACCACCGAAAAGAGCCTGGCCCCATCCTCCTGGCACCCACCCTTTAAGTATTTATAAGCATGGATCAGGTCCCCCCTCAACCATCTTTTTTCCAAACTAAAGAGACCCAATTCCCTCAGTCTTTCTTCATAAGAGAGGTGTTCCAGTCCCCCAATCATCTTGGTAGCCCTATGCTGCACCCTCTCCAGCAGTTCCCTGTCCTTCTTGAGCTGGGGAGCCCAGAACTGGACACAGTACTCCAGGTGCGGCCTCACCAAGGCAGAGTAGAGGGGGAGGATGACCTCCCTTGACCTGCTGGCCACACTCTTCTTGATGCACCCCAGGATGCCATTGGCCTTCTTGGCCACAAGGGCACATTGCTGGCTCATGGTCATCCTGTTGTCCACCAGGACTCCCAGGTCTCTTTCTACAGAGCTGCTCTCCAGCAGGTCAGCCCCCAACCTGTACTGCTGCATGGGGTTATTCCTCCCCAGGTGCAGCACCCTACACTTCCCCTTATTGAATTTCATAAGATTCCTCTCCGCCCAACTCTCCAGCCTGTCCAGGTCTCTCTGTATGGCGGCACAGCCTTCTGGTGTGTCAGCCACCCCTCCCAGCTTTGTGTCATCAGCAAACTTGCTGAGGGTGCACTCTATCCCCTCATCCAAGTCATTGATGAATATATTGAACAGGACTGGACCCAGTACTGACCCCTGGGGAACACCACTACTCACTGACCTCCAACTAGACTCTGCGCCCCTAACCACAACCCTCTGAGCTCTGTCTTGCAACCAGTTTTCTATCCACCTTACTGTCCACTCATCTAACCCACTCTTCCTAAGCTTCCCTATGAGGATGCTGTGGGAGACCGTGTCGAACACCTTGCTGAAGTCAAGGTAGACCACATCTACCGCTCCTCCCTCATCTATCCATCCAGTCACACCATCATAGAAGGCTATCAGATTAGTCAGGCATGATTTCCCCTTGGTGAATCCATGCTGAGTACTTCTGATAGCCTTCTCTTCCTCCACGTGCCTTGAGATGACGCCTAGGACAAGCTGTTCCATCATCTTTCCAGGGATGGAGGTGAGGCTGACCGGCCTGTAGTTCCCCGGGTCCTCCTTCTTGCCC
Source organism: Vanellus vanellus (assembly GCF_965231255.1). Lineage (NCBI taxonomy): Eukaryota > Metazoa > Chordata > Aves > Charadriiformes > Charadriidae > Vanellus > Vanellus vanellus. The sequence goes on along the minus strand of NC_138905.1, from coordinate 154,731,358 downwards.
TTTTTGAAGGCTGGAGTGACATTGGCTTTCCTCCAGTCCTCAGGCACCTCGCCTGTTCTCCAGGACCTTTCAAAGATGGTGGAGAGTGGCCCAGCAACGACCTCTGCCAGCTCCCTCAGCACTCTCGGGTGCATCCCATCAGGGCCCATGGACTTGTGAATATCTAATTGACCTAACTGGTCCCTCACTTGATCCTCCTCAACCCAGGGGAAGTCTTCCTCTTTCCCTGTTACTTTCTCCAAGGCCTGGGACTCCTGAGGGCTCAGCCGGGTAGTAAAGACCAACTCAAAGAAGGCATTCAATAACTCCGCCTTCTCCACATCCTCTGTCACCATGGCTCCTGTCTCATTCAACAGTGGGCCTACAGCTTCTCTGGTCATCCTTTTGCCTCCAATATACCTGAAGAAGCCCCTCCTGTTGAGCTTGACATCCCTTGCCAGGTTTAGTTCCAAGGCGGCCTTGGCTTTCCTTGTTTCATCCCTGCACACTCTGGCAGCATTCTTGTAATCTTCCCAAGGGGTTAGGCCATTCTTCCACTGAGTGTAAACTTCCTTCTTCCACTTGAGCTTGTTCAGAAGCTCCCTGCTCAACCAGGCAGGCCTCCTGAGTCCCTTGGCTGATTTCTTGCTCTTCGGGATGCATTGATCCTGAGCTTGGAGGAAGTGGTCTTTGAATACCAACCAGCTTTCTTGAGGCCCTTTGCCTTCCAGAGCTCTAGTCCACGGGATCTCCCCAAGCGGTTTCTTGAAGAGATCAAAGTTAGCCCTCCTGAAATCCAAGGTTGTGATTTTGCTTCTTGTTGTTTTGTGTGTAGTGCCCATGATCCTGAACTCTATCTTTTCATGATCGCTACAGCCTAGGGTGCCCCCAACCTTAATGTCCTCCACCAGTCCCTCTGTGTTGGTTAATACTAGGTCCAGGAGTGCTCCTCTCCTTGTTGGCTCTTGCACCACCTGTGTTAAAAAGTTATCATCAATACACTGGAGGAGCCTCCTGGACTGTGTGTGACAGGCCATGTGGTCTACCCAGCAGATATCTGGGTGATTGAAGTCCCCCATAAGAACCAAGGCCTGAGACTGGGAGGCTATCTTTAGCTGTCTGTAGAAAGCCTCGTCAGCTACCTCATCCTGATCAGGTGGTCTGTAATAAACTCCCACAACAGTGTCCCTCATATTTACCTTGCCCTTGACCCTTACCCATAAGCTTTCAACCCTCTCTACATCCACTCCCAGTGAGAGCTCGATGCATTCCATTTGCTCTCTCACATAGAGCGCAACTCCACCACCACGTCTTTGGCCTGTCTTTCCTGAAAAGGACATAGCCATCCATGACAGTATTCCAGTCATGAGAGCTGTCCCACCACATCTCAGTAATTGCAATGAGATCATGGCCTTGCGATCGTGCACAGATCTCCAGCTCCTCCTGCTTATTCCCCGTGCTGCGTGCATTGGTGTATAAGCATTTCAGAGCGGGAGTCATGTGTGTGGTTTGGACCCTTGATATGACCCTTCACAATTCTACCCCTTCTGTTACTCTCAAAATATTAAACATTCTTTTTTTAATAAATACATAATACTGAACATAATAAAGTTAATTCATCTTTTACTCCCATTTTTCAAATATTTTCTGTACTATAAAACAGGTTGGGATGCACAAAAAGAATCTGTTTTAGTGACATCAGTCTAGGTTTAAGTCCCTCTAAGTCTAGATTTCAAAAAAATATAATTCATATTCTTTTAACTTTGAAACAGTTGTATTTACTGGACTAACCTCCTCAACTAACAAGAAGTACAGATTAGCACATGTATCCTTGGTGAGGAAAGGGAGGAGAGACTTAATAAGTGAACTGCAAACACATTTTGCACATGACAGTTCCTGTTTCTTTATGATCCTTAATGATGGACTCTTTGTTCTTGACTGTCATGAATCAACTTTTATCTTATTTGTGTCCCACAGGAAACCTTACAGTACTTGGCAGTGACACAGGAGCTTTTTTGAGCTGCCATTTACCCAGCATCAGGTTGAATTTCAAACAATTTTTCTTCCTACTTGTCTGTCTATACTGGGAGAGGGCACCAAACAAATGCTACTACCCCCTCAACTATGTTATGTCGCATGAACACTGGTCTTTCTGTATTTTGAAAAACGTGACAGTGAAAAGAAATTGAGATCCCACATGCCTAGTACATACTGAGGACTGTTTTGGGAAAGATGGCAAGAGGAGGAGGGAAAGGCAAGCTTGCTTTCTCTTCCTCTCCAAAGCAACTAATCTTGATACAACCATGTGTGATAAAACATTTATTTTGCAGCTAACAAATGGAATCAAACATGGTTGAGTAATCTACAAAAAAAAGGCCATGGAGAAACTCACAAGAACATTTGAACTTGCCTGAAGCAATTCATTTTTTCCATCCCCAGCACCATTTTAAAAAAAGAAAGTTTGTGGATCTGCTTCTAAAAACACACATTCAAATGGACAAGAACAATTGCCATTGGTGAAATTCAGCATTGTTTAAAAACTAGTAATTACATACCTGACAATATCCTACTGCTTTATTATGATGCCCATATGCTACCAATACGTTGTAGAGTGGATGCTGCAAACAGGGATCAGCAGTTTTGCGGAATTTTACATTATCTGGAAATGTTCTGTTCATGTCTAGACAAAAGAGGAAAAAAAAGATCAAAATTAAGAGCTGTTCCCTCCTTCACTTTCCAAACAGTTTTCTGAGGTACAGATTTTCTGAAGTACAACTGAAACTTCATATGGCTTACTAAAACTAGTTTTGGTGGATGAATTTTAAGAAAGAGCTTTACCTCCATTTTGGCTAAAAGGCCATCTGCATTCAAGGATAATCTATTCCTAGAAAGATTAATCCTATTACTGTACAGAAATCAATTTCAAGCAGGACTAAAGAAATTCTCCTGCAGACTGGACTCTCTCAACCTCTGACTGCAAAGGCTTAAATGAAAGCAAACCAGACATTTAGACTGACAGAAACAACATGTACCAAATTTACCTAACGAAGTGACATGAAATGAGCTGTGCCTCTAGGAAAGCATATTCTCATAACAAATCAGACGTGCCTTCAACTGACTTAGTGAACTTCTACCAAACAGGCCCAAACAGCTAGGGGAAAAAAAAAAAAAGGTCCCGTTCCTGCAACTGGTGGCTTCCACTTAAAAATCACAGTATTTTTAAAGATTTAAGTTTCTCCATGATGTGACCATGAGAAAAGTTGTTTCTTCATTGGTGCAAGATCATCAAGAAGGAGAGTTATTTTTGATATCCAAGCAGCAGAGCACATCCCACGTGCTTCAAGCTCAATCCTAAACCAAGTAAGGACTATGCAATTACTGATAATTCAAAACATTCATTTCTTCCAGACCAAGCATGAATAGTAGGACTCATCTTTCCTTACAAAGGTCTAAAAATTAGACATGCAAGTTTGAGCTAGTCACTCAAAACTCTCCTTTAGTTGTTGGATAGAAACAAGCAGAATTAATTTTTGGCTTGCTTCACTCTATAAAGAAGGAACCCAAGGTCACTAGTCCAGACTTGGCCATCTGATTTTTAGAAGTTTAAGTTAGGGAGAAAAATCCTATTCAAAAGTAACTTTGAAGATTTTCAAAATCCAAGACTTATTAATAAAATACAAACAATTGTTTTGGTTATATTTAACAACAACAACAACAAAATGGGTTAAATTAAAAAAAAAAAATTAAAAAAAAAAAATCAGTAACAGCACTACCGTACAGTTACTTATGTCCTAAGAGTTATCATTTCTTATCAGTTTTCCCTGCACAAAGGGAGAAGTCTGTTACAGCTTTGTCACAAAGTTGAGCTGTAAGCAACCAAAGGAAGAAAGCCTCTCAAAATCAATTGTGTCATGGAAGTCACAAGCATTGAAGTTATCACACTAATCACTATTTCTTCCTTTTAAAAGTTAGCAAATCATTTACAGAAATGGGAGGGTAGGAAAATATTTTCAGTCACATGAGAGGTGAAGTGAAAGAAAAACACAAGGAAAAAGACAACTTTTAAGAGGACTTGAGCAACAGCCAGACAGTTATAGGATAAATAAATTTGTTTTGTTTCTTCTTGGTAGGGAGAGTAGCATAGTATTTGCATGATCAGAATTTGTTGTTTATTAAAGTATATGCCGGATGTTAGAGAACAGATTAATGCTGTTTCAGCTATGGCTCTTCTGATCAGCTATTTAGAATAAATGTCAGGGAGGAGTAGGAAAAGTCCATCAAATACAGAGCAGAGACTACTCAAACTGAACTCTAATTTCACAACGTGAGGAAGGCCTGCAGTTGAGAGAATCGGCTCCAATTTGCGTTCTGAGTGCAGAGCATGTTTTTTCCCCCACAAGGATTGGGAGAAGTCTTCCCTAATTTTATGAAGGATTTAAATCTTCTCTTTAGTAACAGTTTTTTAGGTTGGGGGGGGGGGGGGGGGGAGGCATAGAACAAAAACAAGATACAAAACCTAGAAGTCTTTACCCTTTATAAAAGACACAGGGCATGGTTTTACAGGACTCCTTACGTCAGACTATTATCTTGAGGACACCAAGAGCAGGGTGTCCTACATCCTCTCCTTTCTACTCCCTTTGCATGCTCTCCCTCTTCCTCCAGCTCTGAGGCTCCTCTGAATGCAAAGTGAGGGAAATCAACCCACTCCCCAAGCGCACACAAACTCATACGTTTTACCATACTACAAGACAACTGCCAGAGATGACTTAAGGCAAACAGCAGGAGCAGGTGAGAGCTGTTCATTTGACTTGAGCACTTATCCCCACTTACTACACCTGTTCCAGAGGAAATGTCTGAACACCTTCTCCTCCCCCTCCACAGAACCCACCCTCTGACCTGCTATCCATTAACCTACTTCATTCTCCACAGACGTTAGCATCCAAAAGAACATAACCTCAGACTAGTCCAGTTTGAGGAAAAAACATCACAGTTGTTTTCAAGCAGGGAAACGAATATTAGAGCTTTATATTGCTAGATAAACCTCAAAACGGTAACCATCTTGTGGTTGTGTGCAGATCTGCTGGCTATAACCAAACTAGGTAGAGGAATGTGGGACCAGGAAGAAGGCCACAAAGAAAAGACTAGCTACTCCTTTGCAGTAAATGAAGATTAAATCCCAATAGTGTGTGGAGTATTTTTTAGAGGATCTTTCAGGGCTGTGAGGTCGTAGCGGTATGTTGCTGTGAAACAAAAACAACAGCTTTCCTTTTCTGTTGATTTATCTCTGTGCAGCAACCATGAGAAGACCATTGGCTTGTTTCTGCAGTATTTCTACCTCTCATTCATTAATACAAACATAGGCAGAAAGCCACATTAACCTCAGTTTATAAAACAGACATCTATTTTGGTACCTGGAATCACAATTGTTGATGCTCTTTTGGAGCAGAGAGATTTAAATGTGCAGTCCAGAAAACTAATGCTTTTGTACCAGTCTTGTTCCTTTCATATTTAGGGTACTTCAAAAGTCAAGACACCTAACAAGTCAACTTTGCTATCCCATCCTTTCTGTTTTAACCTTCATATCCAGGTGCTGCCCACTCCCAGACACAGTACCCAGTAAACTGCACAAGTATTTTTATAACTAACATCTTCTCCACTTTCAGTCACTCGTTTGCTACTGCTACAACTAACTTCTATCTGCTTTGAATAGTTCCCAGGCAGGTAATTTTAATTTATTTTTTTTTTTTTACTTAGTAAAGAGCAGAACAAAAATTCACCTCAGCTGCCAACTACAGCATTCAAAAACTCCATTGCAAACCTCCAGAATAATGAGGTTAGGTAATCAGTTACAACTTATAAAACTAATATACTTAAAGGATATTTCAAATTCATTATAACTGAATAATTAGGACTCATTTTCAAGCTTTTCCCTCCCAACACCTGGAACTAGAAATTGGGGATTTTGTTTGGTTGGGTTTTTTTAAGTTAAGGTCAAGTTTTTTTATCAAACAAAACTAGAGAAACCAAGCCTGACACCCACTACCACCAGCACCAAGTAACGGTTTAATAGCTTGCAGCAATCAAGAAAGCAAACAGGGTTAGGATTTCCTACAAAAGAACAGTAATGCCACCGTATAAATCTGAGAAGCACCCACATAAATTCCAGTCCCCTTCATCTCCAAGAAATGGTATCGGAACCGGAGAAACTGCAGAAGAGAATGGAAACAACGAAGATCATGGGAATGAAATGACTACCCTACGTAGCATAAACCAAGGTGGTTTACAGCTCCTTAATTTGGAAGGAAATGCTCATGAGCAAAACAGCACAAATCTGCAAGCTCATGAGCAAGGTGAAGGACATAAAAAAGAAGCAACCAGGGGTTTTTTTTTGTGATTTTTTTCCCCATCCAGTGTTACTAATTACAAACATGCAGCACATGACTCAGGAACTCCCCAAACCACAGATAACTGGAGACTAGGAAAGACATTCCGAGGAAGTATCACCATACACTTTACTCCTCCAGTTCTTCCTTTAGCTGTTCTGGTAGACAGAAGAGCAGATAAGGAAGCCATTTGGATATGACCTGATACAGCTTCTCTTACAGAGAGCCAGAAGAGCCGACACTGCTGTTCCCCTTGCTCTTGCATGATTAAATGCACTAAACTCACATAAGAATTCCCAACCTTCACTAATAGTTTAACCCTATTCAGAGAAACTTATTAGTGCTTTGACAGCAAAACATTCACTGTCTCCAGTGAAGTGGCAATGGCTACTGTGTGAATTACTTTTCTGAACCCATCGTAAATTAAACTAAGATCTTACAACTACCATCCAACCCACACAGCCAGATCATTATGCCAGCAGTCACAAGGTGCACCACAGGCTTAGGGGACTGACTGATAAATATCAGACCCCAGATTTCACAGCACCTACAACTCTTCTTCATGAAATGTGGATATTAGCTACACGTGCACACAAGGGGACTTGCAGACACAGACATACTTACTCAGAAATTTCAATGGCCCAGCCTAAGAGGGGCTTACTGCAAGGAAGATATGTCAACATACACCACAGCCTTTTTGTAACCAGCACATAGCCTTTGCATTAGGAGGACAGCCACATTTTATTCTGCCAACATCACTTGCCCTACTAAACTTTACTATAATAGGGCATGAACAACAAAGCTCAGTAGGAATGCATGCCCTTCTAAATGTGTATGTAAACTAAACCATGAAGTTTTCCACCAAAATTTAGAGACCTGCATTCTTTAAGCTCTTACTTTAATGGGTAGAGCAAGAAGTCTTCTCTCTTACTTTTCTCTTCAAAAAAAAAAAAAAGTAGGTCTAAACAGCAAGTGTCATATAAAACATCAGCAATAAAGCCCATCATCAGTTAAGAATCAGCAAATTAAAGGCCAAAAACAGTGAAAGGACAGTTTAGATTTATTTAGCTGAAAGACTTTTATTGCTATTACTAATCAGATTTTTCTTTAAAGATTATACCATTTCTCTACCTGCACTTTTTAACCTGATTATATCCCATTAAAGACATTCCCATATTGAAAATAAGTTCCAAACATACGTGAAAATTGTTTGGAGCTTCTGGGCATGTAAAAGAATCAGGACACATTGGCTCTTAACATGTTTTAAATTGAATTTGAAATAAAGTCTTTGGTTGGCGTTGTCCTTATGCCCCTCCCCCTGCAAAAAAAAGAAAGCATGGTTGCTGTTCTTTTGTTTTTAAACCCCTGCATTGTCCTGGGCTATAATTTTACAGTTAGACTGCAGGAGTAAATACAGCACAACTGCCTGAAAATTTTGGAAATTGCAAACGGCAGCAAGATTCCACATCTTACTTTACTTTACTGTTAAAAACAACCGCAGTGGTGGGAAAACAACACTGGCAGAAACAAACCGAATGTCACACAACAATTCACACTAAGTCAGTCCTCAGCTAAAGCCCATTATAAAATTTGCACAGTCAATGGGAGCACAAAGTTTATTAAACACAAAGTTTCCATTCACCTTAAGTATTTCACTCCTTCCACCCCTCACATATTCACATTGTTTCTTCCTTTCTGAAGCAAAATCTATTACTCTGGAGTCTAAGGTCCTCTTTTTATTTTTTTCCTCCAATAACACCCTCGAACCCATTTTTCTTTATCCCTTCCCTCACTTGCTCCTTGTTAGTTTTCTCTTCTGAGGTTTTCCAATTGATGCAGTAGCTCTTCCAAAACTGTATTTCCTCCATAATTCATGAATAGATCTTTATCTTCTTCCATTTCTTTTCTTCCCCACAGAAATATTTTTATTTCGTGGTATAACCTGTATGAAAAGCCACCTACTGTCGTGTTATGACCCTTCATGTCATTGTCTAGTACTGGAAAAAAAATTGTTTGCAACTCCCTCCTGCAGCAATTGTACCTGAGCCAAGTACAGTTTGATCCCTCTCCAGGCTCTTACCAAGGCTGACTTTGGAAAATCATCTTAGTAGATCCCTCTGTGTTCATAGTTCACGGAATCACGGCATTTTCAGAGTTGGAAGGGACCTCTAGAGATCATCTAGTCCAACTCTCCTGCTAAAGCAGGAAGTTAGAGCTCTACTGTTTCTAGTTCTGAGCAGGATATCAGCCTGAAAATTTCTGGCTGGTCTTCATATTCATAGGAACATGAAAGTTTATGCTCCAAATGCCTTACTAAGGTGTGTGGTCCCAAAAGCCAATAGCGCTGCTGCTGTTTTGGGAGGGAGAAGCAAAGGGGAAACTCAGCATAAACCAAAAAGTGTTCAGATGGTTATGCAACTCAAATAAAAATCTATAAAGCCCCAACTTGAATTACCTGGCCTTTTCAAGAGGAAAAAGATAACTGCACCTGCCATTTTAACAAAACCACCTCAGCATTGTGCTTGTCCAGAGAACAGCCCAACCTCTTGACTCAGTAATTAGGCAATTCAGCCAGCATTGACTTCTCTACAAAAACTCTGCTGCAGCAGGATGAAAAGTTTCAAGGCATATATCCCTTACATCAAAATTCTACTTGCTTTTCCTCCCCTGTTGCCTCTTTTAAACACGCAGTGGGCCAGCCAAAGGTCTGGTTGCCCTAATACCCTGTCACCAATAATGGTCACCCATCAATGTTCACAGACAGCACATATGAAACTGGATTAGCAGAGGAGATGCATTTCTCCTCCTGTGCTTCCATTCTTTCAGGGATTCATGTTTAGTGTTTAGGATTTCATGCATCAAGTGGATTTCCCCACCCCTCAGTTTGTCAAATTCCTTTTTAAACCTGTTCATATTTTTGGCCTCAGCAGCACCCTGTTGTAATAAGCGCCACAATTCCATGATGTGCTCTTCTAAACCTGCAGCATGGCAAATTTATTTCAGTGACCTTAGTTCTTAATGTTACATGAAACATATAACAATTGCTCCCCATTCACCCTCTCTACATAATTTATAATTCAAATAGTTCTATCAGCAGCTTTTTCCTCCAGCTGAAATCCTAGCATACTTCATCTGCCTCATACAGGCATTGTACCAGATCTTCAACCATCTTTGTTGCTCTTCTAGTGCCCTATTGGGACAGAAGTAAGGAGAAACAGACCCAGAGGCAGGTCTCATGGTACGAAGTTATAAATCATCCACTTAGAAGACGACAAAATCCTGTTTTCTGGTTTGTTCTCTGTTCCTTCCCAAATAATTTCTAATCTTCCTTAATGCTTTTGACCACATGATGAACCTGGAAAGATCTGTGGTGTTAAAGAGCTTATGGCTAATCTAATTTACATGTTAATTCAGCACTTAAACCACTACTACAGAAACGCAAGTTTTCCATGACATAACTTGATCTCTAACATTTAAGGACCTAAGACATATAATCAGTGCTATCGAGACAATAACCTGTTTTGATTGCTTCAACCAGCTTGTCATTCTTCTCTCCTTCAAGCAGTCTGTGGTAATATCCAGGGTTTTGTTCCATGTTGGTTTGGGCCCCACTCACAATCATCCAGATCAATGCCCGGTGTTCATTGGGGATGCCTTTCCTGATATATCTCTTCACTGCAAAACAACAAGTTTGGTGTTTTTTAACAAAAATAATAGAATCCAGCTGTATTTTTCTTTTGGAAACAAGCAACAGAAAGTTGAGAAGTCATAGGCTCCTGGCTAGAGACTATTATGCTTTCTCTCCTATGCTACCATTCAGGATAAGCATTTCCTTCTCAGCTACATAGCATATTTTAGATTCACTTGTAAATTCTTGACTCCCCACACAGATCTCCAGGCCCAGGCTTTCCTGCCTTCTCTATTTACCCCATTAGGATTTTGAATCCTTTCCTCATCTTCCCACCTTTCCAGATAGAGATATGAACAGCAAAGTTTCCCCTTGATCTTTGTCCTTTTTCATTCAGAAAAACAAACACTGACTTTTTCTTTCCCTAGATTACTAATAGCCTCTGACATGATAGCCCTTTCCATTTGCTTAGTTACGCTCTAGCACAAATGGCTATGTTAACATAACCCTAGGATTTAAGCTTAGCACCAAACCACTGAAATCCTTGCAGAAACTGAGAAGTATGTGGCTACTGTCTAAATGAGTCTCTGGAAGAATTGGAGATGTGAGTGAGCAGCAGATGATTTTTCCTAGCATAACTGGGGGAGTCTTCTCAAAACTGAAATAACTCTTATCTCTTGCATCATATTTATCACCAGGGTGTGCTCTGGGTTTTTTTTTTAAGCAGATGATTCAGTGTAAATAACTAGGATGCAAGATTGCAGGAAGAAGCATTAGGCTAATGACAGCCAAAGCAGCTTCCTCCTGGGAATGGTATGAAAAATATTAATAAGGAGCCAATGCTGCTCATTGGTACAGAATCCTAAATCAGCATTACCCCTTCTGACCCAAAAAGACAGCTGAATGTTTGAGATCCTTCTCCTTTTTTCCAGGGAGAAGAAACTAAGAAAGGAATCAGATATTTCTTACTAAATGAATGAGATGATACTCTAATTGATACTAAGTTCTCATCCCTAAATTCTACAGGGCTCAAATGAGAGTGGGGATTTTTATTCTGCACACACAGAGACACACAAAATATCACTACCTAATCTGGTTTTATCCAATCACAGAGATCTGTAACTCAAGATAAATGCTGCCTGAATTAAAGGCCTGAAAAACAGCAGGGTGAAGCAAGGTTTTACAACTCAGCCAACTTCTAAATACATTCCACCTAATTGCAGCTGCCTTTCCTTTAGGAGCTAAAGCTACTTTCCCAATGTCAACAGAGAGATACATGCATCTCTAATAGGGATTTCACTCACCTAAAGTCTGGTACTTTCTTTCAGAGAAACACTCCTACCCTTCACGTTTGCAATAAATACCTGGACTTTCGGGTACAGTTTTTGTTGAGCTTTTCAATGAGGATTTATACTATGGGTTACAGTCTCTATTGTTTAGATGTAAAGTAACTTTAACTACAACCATCTTTTAGACAGGTTGGAAATAATTTACTTGTTTCCATGGTTGTTTAATAATGTCCGCTTCTTCTTTACAACATTTTGAACTCTAATGTTCAAGAAATCCTATAGATGGACATAGCAAATGCAGGAATGAGTATGATGAACCAGTCCCATTTAGGTCAACAAGAGGCATTCAGATTAGCCTGCGAAAGCCTCTAGAAGCGTATTTACTAGTTAAATTACTAGATTATCATATTCTAACCTATAATTCCAATGGTATTTTTTTCTGGAACAACTGTCAATTCTGAAAGCATAGCCGACATCCACATCCAAAACCACACATTAAATTCAAGAGAAGCAGGGACAAGCCTTTGACATTGGCACAAGGGGGAAGTGGCCCTGCAGCAGAGCATACACTCATTATTCCTCTGTGTCATTGTTCTCATGGTAATAGGCAGCCAGAGGCTTGGATTGCCCCAAGTGACTACCTACCCCAGCTCTCCCACTCCCTGAGGAATGGAAAAGCCCTTTACATGGTGTTTTTCTTCTTCACACCATTATCATACTTGCCAGGACCTGCAAACTGGCATACAGAAGCAGGAAAGTAGTTTTGAAAACAAGGACAGTTGCAATTAAATATGGGTTTTATATATACATATATAATATGACATATGTATATAAAATGATATTGGTTTATACAAATATGTATTTATTTTGTGTTCTATAGGCCCTTTTCCACATTATCCTCAGGAACTTTTAAAAAGCCCACAAAAACAGTCCACACTGCAGAATATCCTCCTACTGTAACATTTAAGAAGCTTTCACAGATGAAGCCAGATTGTGCATGTGTCTCCAATCACATATTCGACTCCAACTGTAAACCAAGGGCTTGATCTCAAAAGTGGCACTGCTAAATACCACCAAGCCCTGAGTATCTGCACTCAGAATCACACCCAGCAGAACAGCAGCGTACACAACACTCTAAGCTTTAAAATGTGTAATAAATATCTTTATGTACAATTTTTGCCTCTTCGTTAATGAAATATGAAACATCACCAGTTCTTTTTAAGCAAAAAAAAAAAAAAAATAGCCTCAGTAATTCTATTACCTCTGATATCCAGTGCCAATTTACACAGGATTAGAGTCACACTTTTTAATATGTTTTTCTAGTTACCAGAAAAAGCAGCTACATGATAGGGAAGTAGTCTAGAAGTGGTGAAAGATATGCAGAAAATAACATTTCCCAATATCAGGCACTACTTATCATAAGAAGATTTAAAAATAAGTAAATCACTTTAAACCTGTCTGTCCTTGTTTAATAGTGGCATATGAGCATTTTTGGAGGTTTTTGCCTCTACGTGAAGTTGTATTTATATTTTCCTCCCATTAACGTTGTTTCACTCTACACCACAGGTGGACTAAGTACATGTAAGAAAACCCTATTTAAAACCAAAAATTATCTCATATAAAATATCAGAAGAGTGAGATTTTGAAAGATATCTGCACTTTTTGGTTTAGTTACTAACAATTACTGTTGAACACTGAGGAAACTAACTTGGATCCTAGAGAAAAAATTCTACTGGAAGTTTTATTTTATCACTGCATCGCAGAAGAAACAAAGTAGATCTGTGCTGTAAACATTCGAGTTACAGTCAAACACAAAACCTGACTTTCTAAGATGCTCCAACCTTCTCCAACCCCTGGGCTGAAGCAGAAGCGCTCCTGTTATAAACACTGTTTAGTACCATTACATTCACCTTTCACTGTGTTTTATCAGCCTCAAAGACCAGAAAGCGCCTTCTGCTACCAGTTAGTTTTGACTAATCCACTTACAGTCAAATTTTTTTATGCAGCACGCATTTGGTTAGAATTAAGCTACTTTTCATAATTGTGTCAGTTTGTTGCCCACCTGTAAACAAGCCAGAGCAGAAAGCTGTCTTTTGGTCCCATAAAGATAGCAGCTGAATGAAGAAAAGTAAAAATCAAGAGTATCTCAGTAGCATCAGAAAGAGAGAAGAGTCAAATATCTGAACACTGTCTGAAAATTCACATGTGCAGAGGAGACAGTGAAGATAACAAAGGTAGAGGGGGATACAAAATATCACAAAATAACCAAAAGGAAGAGACTGGAGAACAAGCAAAAGGAACTGTCAGCCAAAATTCCCATGACCTGCTCTGCTGGAAGGCTGTAATCAAGAACAACAGGATATACTGCTTAATTACCATTGTTAAAATGTAGTCTAATTATTTTTCTTTACAGTAGAACAGAATTATATGCATACATACCACCCTGGATGTGAGGCAAACACAGCAGCATGCGAACGTGCCACATTTCCAAACTGGAAAATTAACACAAGTCATCACTTCTTCCTGTTCACCCAGACAGGAATTGTGAGCTTCTCTATGTGTAAAGACAAATGGGCGTGGAGCTACTGAGATACCACATGCAAAATGCCACTTTCACAGCTACTCACAGCAGGATGCATTTTGAAAAGGCCCCAGTAGAACTCAAAATAAGGATATGGGTTCACAGATTCAGCTATTGCATGCAGGGGGAAAGCAGCAAATCAAATATTCTTTTCAGTTCTATCTTACGGCCAACTCGCAGCAGAGGGGAAGTTAATCAGAACCAGCAGCTCCTGAGCAAAGCTTCAGAGCAATTAAGTCAGGTCCTGAAGGAGTGAAATTCAGCATATCAACAGGCAGACCTTCTGCTCTCTGCCTCCAAGTAAATCACTGCAGGATGATCTCACAGGATAAAGCACATGCCTAAACAACTGCTTACATAATTCTAGGTGCTTATGCCACAGACTTCAATCTTAATACTGATATAAGAAGGCAGGTACTTAAAAATCTGTAGTTGTACAGGCTAACTTGTTGCTCTCCTCTTCTGAGGTATCAGCTGATGATAATGAGGGAGGCTTATTGTAACAACTTTGAATTTGCACTCTGACTACATTTCCTCAACATTATTTATTCCCAATCACTTTCCTTAGACTTACGTATTACATATATACTTGAATTTGTAGACGATGTATTCTCATGTATCTTTAGCAAAAGTTAGTAACGGCAATGATGATGCACTAGCCCACAAGGGCTTGCAACAGTCAAGAGCCATTGCTTGTGTTGACTTGGTGGATTTATGGTACCCCATTTTTCACAAACAGTAGCCTACTAGAGACGATTAAAACCACATTAATGGTTATTGCCATAACACGCTTAGTGGGGCACAATGACCATCGGTACTGAAGGCTGGCGGACAAGTTGAGAGATTTGGTCAAAGTTTTGGCCCCAAAATAAGACCAAAGGCATTCACACTGTATCACAGCAGCATTCTGTGTCTACATTTCTCTTCCCTTGTGTGGCCTGTTCCAGCATCGTAAAGAACTCGCACAAATTGCTAAAAGCTGCCACTGTCACAGTTTGCGCATTTTGAAAGAAGGAGATTAATCAAAACCTGAGATTATTTTTCCACAACAACTAGAAGACTAAGTTCCACAGAATCTCAAAATCCCCACTAATTCAAAATACTGCACAGCTATCGCTGTATTCAAACTTGACACCCTAAACAAAAGCTTCTTTACATATGGAAGAAAAAGAAGAGAGTAGAAGTAGCTACTTACTAGTTTAGCAGCATACGATCTAGCAGCTATAGCTCAAACCTATGTTTTCTGGGATTCCTCAGCCTTAAAATGGATATCCGTACACTAAATACAGTGTTATACTTGAAATGTCTCACTAGTTATCACCCCATTCATGATTCCAAGACAAAAACCCACCCCAAAACAACAAAACCACCAGAATTAGCAGTCTGCACCTGAAGCACAGCTTAAATATTCAGCTGTGTTATAGTCAGTGCCTGATGAACTTTTGCTTAGTTTTACTCACTTTTTCTTTAACAGTACTTATAGACAACTGTGCCCAATTCCAAAAGACTCCCCAGAGAAAGCAAGCTGAAGAGCATCATTAAGAGCAGAGAGGAAAATTTAGATGCTTATATGAAATAACCCTAAGACAGAGCAGGAGGAAAAAAAATTCACCCTTTAGTCTCAAAGGATTCCCTGCCACCTTCTGACTCCCTCCATTTATTTCTCCCTGTCTCTCTTGCAGGATAAAATATTACTAGAGGTTTTATTGCTTTTTGAAGCAGCTATTAACAGTTCCATCAGCATTTAATCTAATATTGCATTAGCTCCTGAATTAATTTTACTTTCTTCACTTCATAAGGCATTTAGCATCAGTTCTTACTACATACCTTTTTATCTGTGAGGTAAATGTCATTGTACAAAAGAAGGGTAAGGAGAGCTAGAAAATCTCAGCAATCTGAAAAATGGTCAAAGAGTCAGCAACTGAGAGTCCTAACATCCTGATCCCTGACGTTCAAGACAATGTCTTCTCCATAATCTCGTGTCTTTTTAAAGAGCACAGAGCAGAGTACAATATATCAAACAGCTGTAAAACAGCATCTTGAAGAGCCAGTGGCCATAATCTCTGGGTTACAGATGTAATAAGATATTATAGTGTATGACAAAGAAGGATTACTCCTTTGCAAGCTTTAAATCAAATCAATGATCCCCCTAACAGCGGCATACTTGCTTATGTATTATTACTGTCTATACACTGTTTTTTATTTGAAGACAAAAAATAGTATTTAACATTCAAAAATGCAAACAAATTTGATACAATTTCTGTTGGTTCCAACATAATTCACTTTTACTTATAAATAGACATACAGCTCACCTTTTAAACTCTTCTGTATACTGTTATTTCCCTTTAGGAGCTTGGACCATTTTATTGCTCTTCTAGTGAGTACCACTAGATATCTGGAAAAGAATGCTTCATAGGACGCATAATCAAAGTCTTCTGGCCTTTCAAACCCATACGGATCAACCCTACAAAATAAAAAAGAATTATTGTACAAATGTTTCTACATACCTACAGCTGAAAAAAAAAATACATGGAAGTATGCTTTAAATAACTTCCAGTTGCTATTTCTAGAAGCAGCTCAAAACTCCCTCCTCCCAACAAAAACCTACTTTACACAAACTGTTACACTCCGTTTAGCGTATCAAAGCTCTTTTAGGAAATTAATTTAAATATGCACTGTTCTGTCAGTTTTATAGATTTCACTACTTTTAGAAATAAGGAGTTTTTAAAGTAAAGGATCCATTGTGTGCAAAATTGACCCAAATTATGGCTACACCGCAGTCTGGGAGGTAACTTTCTTTGCAATACAAACAGTAGAAAAGTATGAAGGTACAGCACAACAGCTCACATGTGGCCTGAACTCACTTTCCACACAGTTCTGCACAAAAAAATGACAACAGAAAGAAAAAGTTACAAAGATTATTTTTTAGAAGGGCTGATTTCTGAAATTATCTTCATGACACTACAGGGTTTGGGAAAAAAAAAAAAAACCAAACACAAATCCTTCTGTCAACCTCCTTCATATGTAGTACCAAACCTGCTTATTTTATTATCTTTAACAATTTTTCAGTGTTACATCACATTATCTCAGGCAGCACGGCACTGATGGAGTTTCAGAACTGCAAGTCTGATTCTGTTCTAGCTTGATATATCAAGTCACCTCGCTAAACCAGATTTATGGCAACTTCTCAGGACGCTTTATACCTGCCAATTTTCACTCAAGTACAGAGCTGTAATAGGCTCCATAGAAATTTAATGGGCAGAAGGGTCTGTCCACACAGAAAAGTTTGCAAGACAGACGTTGAGGCTTAACTTCCAAAATCACTGCCCATTTCATTCATGGAGAAGGAGTTTAGTTTGCCCATGGAGCGGCACCGGCACGGCCTTGGGTAAACTCCAACTCATGGGATCGTCACGGGTAGTAAAGCGTGAATCAGAAGAGGAACATTTTAATATTCAGACCTCAAATTGGTATTACCTAAGCAGCAGTTAGAAGAGTCACCTTTGTATTCATGTACTCCCCAAATTTGACACAAAGTCATGGGTGTAAAAAACACTGAACCCCCCGGAACGCGTTTCTCTGAAGACTTGGAACGCGAGAAAGCTCAAAAAAATCCTAACACCTCCGAGAAAACACATCTCCCATACTGCGACCGCGCAGGCAGCAAGTACCGAATTATTTCATGCTGAACTCCATTCCTGAGGTAGAAAGGGGGAAATAAAAGAGTCAGGAAGCACGGTTTTGAGGAAGTTACCTTCCCTAACCTGCCGGCAGGCACTGACGGTTATCATCACCCTCAGGTACGTTAACGGCCGCACCGGTTGCCCCCGCACCCCCTCCCGGCGCCCCCGCCGCCATTTCCCGCCCGCCTCCTGCCGCCCCCTCACAGCCCCAAGCGCTCTGGGGGTGAACGCCTCGCTCTCCCCGGCTCCGAATCCACCCGCCAGCACGGCTCCTCTCTGCCCCAGCCCTTGGGGCTTCTCGGCAAGACACCAGCGGTGGGAAAGGCTTTTGTAAGAGACCACCGAACTCCCCCCCCCCCCCCAAAAAAAAAAAAAACCAACAACAAAAACCAACCCTCCCTACGCGACGCTGCGAGTCACCGCTCCGGCTAGCTCCCTCCCAGGGCTGCGGATTCACAGGAAAGTTGTAAAAGCGGTATTTTTAAACGTGACACACACCCGCCTCGGGAGAGCCCGGGTGGGAGCAGGCAGGCGGCCGTGGTCGGTGGCGGCAGGGGTGCGGGCACGCCGGACCCTCCCGGGACCCGTTTGCCAAGGCACCCGCCTCAGCGCCGGCGCCCGCCACACGGGCCCGGGGTGGGGGAAGCGAAGCGAAGCGAAGCAGCAGTCCTACCTGTACGCCCAGTCCCGCCCGTCCTCTCGCCTCTCCATCGGCCGTCTGCGCCTCGGTCTCCCCCCGGACAGGGAGCGCGGCGCCTCAGCCGCGGAATGGGCTCTCCTCAGGCCAAGCAGCGCCGCGGCTCCATAGGGAGCGGCTTCCCAAGTTCAACTCTCCTGCCGCCCTGCGAGGGGCGGGGGCGGCCGCCGGGTCCCGCCTCCCATGCCAGGGGCCGATCGCCGGGCAGGGCAGCTCCGCGCCCGCGGGGCCCGGCGGCGGAGAGGCGGCCTTCCCCGCTCTCCCCCCCCCGGTATCCCCTCCTCTCCGCCGGGGCTCGGTCGAACCTGCGCGGCGCCCGTTCCGCTCCGCTCCTCCCTGCCGGGCGGGGGGTGGGCCTGGGGGCGGGGGGGAGAGGAACAGAGGTTGATCTGCTCTGGTACTGCTTTAGATTTGTGTTATTTCACCTATCTGTCACGTCTTGGAAAAAAAAGCCAAGTATTTCAGTGCGAGGGAAATGTCTCACTAACTAATAGGGTGAGAGTAGTTTCAGGTATGGCCCTTCAAAGCGAAGGAATTTCCCCATAACCAACGAGAAGAGGCGGTTGTGTCAGTATTTAAGTTCACTTGGTTGGTTTGGGCTCCCCCACCCCAAATCTTCACACTCTTCCCTTTAATTTTTCCAAATAATTCATTAAAGTCAATGTTTTGTAACACTGAAGTATTACCAGCTTTAGCTTCTGCTGACTTAGATTCCACCATAAACTAACAATCATTTAAATATGATTTAAATGATAAATGGCAGGTTGTCAAAAACGTGGAGTACTAATACCCAAAATAATACCCAAAAAAGGCTTCCCCATTTCTGGAACCCACCTCTAAGATCAGTGCATGGTTCATGGTCTTCAGACATGTCAAACAATCCCCCAAACCCACATGGACTCTGCCCTACCTGACTGCCAGCAGCCTAATTTGTAACACACTGCGTAACAGAAGGGAGAGAGCAAAATTATATCCCTGCTTGTCCTTTTTGAATCAAGTTCTGACTTTGCACCCAGCAAAGTGCTTGGAAAATTACAGCTACTGCTGGAGAAACATTATCTCGTTCAGCCAGCGAGTAAGAGTTGCTGAAGACAACAGATGGGATTTCATAAGGGAGATCAACAGTTGTTCCCTCCCAGCACACTCCTCGAGAAAGCTACCTCCCCTCTGAGGGATCAAAGGCAATCACCCACACAGAAATGTGGAAGTAGTTTGGCTCCAAAGGCAGGGAAAAAATACAGAGATTTGTACTTGGTTTAACTGCCATCACGGGGTTGTAAAAGTTCGTGATTGTATAATGTATTATTTTTGTGGGAAAATTCTGTGCTTTAGCAGGCTTCTCTTGCAGGAGGGTGGTCCTGCTCAAATTACTGTGCGGCGTCACGAACACGCTCGGGTACTGGCAGGACTGGAACCTGATTACAAACCACCCCAGGGAGAGCCAGCGGGTGCCTGTGCCAAGCCTGTGCTTTGACATCCCGCCAGCGTTGCCTTGGCAGAGCGTAGGCAGAGGCACGCTCTGCAAACAGCTCTGCCCTGGTGACTTGGTCAAAGTCGCACAGAAAATCCTTGGCAGAGCTGTGAATAGAAGGAGGTGATGCTGTTTCACGGAAGAGAAGAAGGGAGCCTCATTTAGGCAGAATATCCCCTTTTCCCCCAAATCCTGAAGCTGCAGGCTTGTTTGGTAATAGGTTTTTACTTCACCTGACAAGGTCAGGCTCTTTGGTGGATGTTCCTTTTAAAATGGATCTGTCAAAAGTTCCCTGCAAACAGCAGATTGTTTCTGTGATTAATTAAGGGTACATCTGCAGTGCATCAAGGGTAGCATTGTGTATACCACGGTGCATTTTTACTGTCAGAAAGCCTTAAATGTTATATACAGTTTCTGTTGCTGCAATATAAGCATAATGACTTTGTGGTTCACTCAGATTTATGCCTGTTTCACACAAGGGCTCCTATGAAGAAACTTGACGTAACTCCTGTTAAGGAAGCTACTTAGAATGTTAATCAATTAATAGAAATAATTCCTAAATTTCAGTGCTAATGTATAACAATAATTGCATCGCTGTATCGTGGCTGACAATATGAACCAGCCTACTGTCTGGCAATAGATAATACCTTGGTTGTCCTTCACGGTGTCAATGCTGCTCCCTTCTGGACAGATTATATCATGCTGCTTTTAAAGGCTTTAAAAGAAACGAATGCATAAATCCTTGAATCTGAAAAGTGCATGTGCTTGGTATTGCAATCAGCAGAAAAGTACACTATTTACTTTTGACTCTTCTAAAAGCGTTGGCAGTGGCAGTGTGCAGGAGGGCAGACTTAGGTGATGTTCAGACTGGTGAAGCTCACAGCCTTCCTACCTACCACCTGGCACAAAGGAAATGTACCTGATGTATCTTCCCCTCCATGCCCCTCCCTTCTGCATCTGAACCTTATCCCTGAATTTTTTACATTATGGTGAACGTGTTTGGTAGAAATTCCCATCCTGCTGCTGCCAGAGTAAGTCCTTAAAATAGTGACTTCCCTTTAAGGGTAGGCATTTAGATGTGTTCCCTGCAAAGGCAGATGAAGACAGCAGACAAGTGTTTCACTGGCTGAGGCATTCAAAGCTCCGCTTGTCTTATACCCTGTATTTTACCGAGGAAGGCCTCCCTGCTTATGTTTGCAGAGCAGTTGTTGTTAAATAACAATACCAGCAAAATTTTCAGCCTTATCAGGAATTAGTCTGGGATGGCTTTACGCTTCCCAGACCTGTGACATTTGCACTATGCCACGTGTGCTTGGTGTATCAACAGTGCTGAAACGTGGTCCGGCTCTTAACATACCACCCCCAAGCCTGTTGTTACTCTTAGGCCAAAACTGGGGAAGGAGCATCAGGAGAAAGCCTTTGATAATATTTGTGCCTGAAAGTATTTCCTCGGCTGCCTGTGGGGGCCATAAGTATTCTTTATACGTCAGAGAATAGAAGAAATATCTTTATTATTTTGTATATCATAAATTTGTCAGTTTTCTTGCCCAAGGCTCTTTTCACTGGCTGCAGTGAGGTCAATGAAAATAAATTGTTAGGGGGAAGCAAAGCACAATAGGACCAAGAAAGAGATAAGGTGTGTGTGGATATAGTGTGCCTTCTATTTCTAAGATGGCATAGGTGAGTCTGCTTATTGAGAAACAGCAGTGGGAAACACCAATCCCAGCAAAGCTAGCAGCTCTGCTTTTCCAGATCCAGACAATAAGTTTTAAAAAAAACCTGACTGTCCACAAAATGGTTAATAGCCCCTGTTCATAAAATGTGCATGCAGCAGCACTGGAGAAGAGATAAAAAGATAATTCTTGCTAGCAACTGGGTGCTGTAGTATCCCAAGCAAGCGATGAAATTCCTGGAGCATACGGAGCTTCCCTAGCTTGTGTGGTTTGTCATACAGCCACTCATCTTTGTGTCTGTATTTAGTAAATCACTCCACAGAAATGCACCCTGCTTTGTTGGAACTCTACTCTGCATCCATTTGTCTTGAGCTACTTTCCCACGACCTGAAAAAAAATCTGCTACTCCATACTTGGGCAAAACAGTTTAGATTAAGGAGATTTGGCAGTATAGAAATATCCAGTAAGAAGTAAACACACATATATAGAAATCACTGCAAATGTATATTCTAACCTTGGCACAATGTGCTCCAGGACTAGACAACTCATCCAGCTAACAAAGGTGAAGGAGTGCTGCCATCACAACCAGATGCGTTTAGTTCCTGTTACAACCAGCTACCTACCAAGTTTAGTCAACCTTCACCTATGTATGGATTGAGACTCCTGATGGGTAATGAAATGCTGAACTTGCTCCATATTTCTGTCCCAGAAAATTGTGTCATGCTTACATAATTGTAGTCTGCAGGCCTGATTAAACCTGTTCACGTGAATTGTTCCAACAGCAGTCACTGAACTTTAGATCAGACTGCAAAGCAAGGATAAAAACATATTAAAAAAAATAATTTTCTCTATTCCCTGAAGGCTTCACAGCTTCGCGTCTATGACGGTTACTAGCTGGTAGGACAAGTTACAAATCCACATGTAGTCTGGGAAGTGCCAGTGTTTTGATTATTCTCAGTATGACTGTGGCCCCAGGAGTCAAAGCATACTGATATGAGCAACTATAAAAAGGAGCTCTAAAGCTTGCTGCATACTACCTCAGCCGCCTGGAGAATCAACATTACCCATGGAAGTCTCTGCAGAAAGATTTTTGCACTCAGCTGCCATCCTCCAGCTGCGTCAGAAAAGAAGGCTCAAGGCTTTAAGTGACAATGCTGGAAACAGCAGGGAAAGAGAAATGATACGGTAGTGCCCTCGGTGTGAAAAACACAGCAAAATTGTATGTCAAAAGTGATGTGGAAAAAATACTCGAACATTATTAGCAGGAAGGGTTCCTAAGGCAGGGACAAGGATGTCCTTAGAAAAAGGTCAGTAGCTATCACAGACCAGTAATCCAACAGTGTGGAACTGAGTAAACAAAAAGAGTGGTCATAGTGGCTAATTACTTGATGAATCTAGCTTAGGTCAGGCTGCAACTCTGTAAAACATATTTGTTATTTCATATATATATATAATGAAGTATTTTCTAGATGGCATTTTTTCTGTTTGTTTTGTTTTTCTTTGTCTACTTGAATGATCATGAGAGTTATGCTGAAAGCGCTTTAAATTCATGCAGATGATGTTTACTTTCCTGGCTGCAAGAGTACAAGGCTTGGAGCTGAACTTTGAAATTTCACAGGAAGACATGACAGACAAGATCAGAGATTATTAACTCCTGCTTGCTTCTCCCATTCTCTTTTTGCTTCTCGTCCCTGTTTGTGAAGGTATCATGCCTAGCAAATTCAGCAGCTCCAAGATCTACTGATTAGGGGCAAGATTTAACCTGCATGTTCTCTGGCTGTCTACTATGACTTTACATTTGGTCCTAGTTGGGAAATGTAAAGGCAAACCTTCTCCTGGCCTTCAGTTGCCTCTGCATTAGGACTCCTGCAAGGACTCTCATTTCAATCATCTCAAGCTATGTCCTATTCCATAAGAAGCAGGCAGAGTTATCATCACAGGTATTTAAATACAATAATTACATGTAAATACATAGTGGTAGCTGTGAATAACATTATCTATTTCACTTTGTTGTCCCTGCGCAGTTAAGGGTTTATCTAAAAACCACACATTAAGGAAAAAAATCCTTAAAGTAATGACATAGTTTGGTGTAAACAGAAGAAGGTATAACAATCCATTCAGGAAGAGACATCAATTCCTTAAGTGGAATAAGGCAGGAGTTTTCTAGGAGCACAGATAATCTTAGGTTTCTGTATTTCTATCCCATAATGCATGGGCACAAGGGCACCGTGTTTAGGTTAGATCAGCAAATTCCCTTTCTGCAAGTTCTCAACTTTGTAGTGTTGAACTCTGCAAAATTAACATGCTCCAAAGGAGGTTGTTCTTCACTGTACCTTTCTGCATGTTTATTCCTTACACATTTTTCAAACTCACAGGCTGAAATAAAAATAAGGGTTGTGAAAGCCCAAACTTGGGTTTGACAGCAAGAGCAGCCGAAGATTCTATCAACTGCAGGGTTATAGCAACAGCCATCTGTACAGATATGCATCAGTATTTACATGCAATTGAGGTATCGGCTGAAGTAATAGGTTATTTTTAAATTCCTTTGAAAGGTAAGAAACTTTGATTGCAACATCTAGGATCAAATTATGACTTCTCTCTGGCTTACTTTGTCAGGTTACAGATTGTATCACATGACTAATACTGGAGCAAAAATTCAGTTCTCATTTTGTGTTAATTTGCAGATAAATGTCCCCCAAACACTAGTGTTATCACTAGCTGATACATTGTCAAAATAAAAATTATTTAATTTCAATTTCCTTTTTATATTTCAGGTATTTCTGACACTGTTCTTTCCTGTCTTAAAATAATCAAATTGAGGAGGAACGTCTAGCACTGAAAACTATCAGCAACATTTTGGTATTCCCATGGTTTGCTGCATAAGTGGTTACAAAAATAATATTTTCTCAGCCAGATGTTTGATTCTTTTTTCTATTGAAAGTGCGGCTCACATGTCAACAATACAACAGATTTTTTTTTGACAGAGAAATATTGTTTTAGCTATATGTGAACTTAATGAAAATTACACAACTTAATTAGCTGTCATTGTCCAGTGTGCCATAGCAATCATTGCATATGACCATGCTGCACATTTGTATTACTTCTGCAACAGGTACCTTGTATTTCTGTATTTTCATATTTCTCAACAACATATTTTTCAAGTATTTTCTTCTCAGAAACTCCGATAGTATTATTTTTATAATAATTTCTTTTGCATGACATTGTGTCACCACCATTCCTGCATAAGCAATTGATAAACTCCTGAACACAGTGAAGTAAGCTTTTTGTTAATTATCTTTCCTGACATATGCAGAGTTGTTTTTTGCAAAAGTGCAAGCGTCTTCTTATTAGATGTTGATGGAAAACTGTTGATGGAAAATTGAACATATTCATAATCCGTATGTAGATGCAAATCAACCCACCAAAATCCATAAGTAATACTTAGAATTGACATTAGACCATTACGGTTTTGCGTGCTGTGGACATGCCTTGTACGGGCCCTGATGCTCTGCCCCACTCAGTTACACTTTAGCCCATGATATCTACATGTGATGAAACCGTTAAGCATTCCAAAGAAGGAGTCTATAAGTAATCCCAGCTGCAATTCTCCTAACTACCCTGTTCTGGAAATAGCTCTCAGACACAGCTTTTTGCATTTCCATGGCAGCATAAATGCCCTGTATAATTTGCTGAGAATTACACACTGAGAGTATTTAATGGTTCTTTATATGTGTGTAACATGTTAGTTTGCATAAATGAAACAACTTTCAGCAGAGAAAGATCAGATTCAATCCCACAGAAGTTACTGGGATGGGGAGGGAGGGGGCTGAGTGTTCATCATGCCTTTCAATCATTTTCAGTTCTTTGTTTCAGCCTGTCCCAGTCTCCGATGTTCAAACAGCTGTGGCAGTGCAGGACCAGAGAGTGTGCAAATCACTCAAGAAGAGGGCATGATTCTCCTACAGCATGAAAAACACTCACTCAGGCTTTCACCTGAGCAAAAAAAAGGTGATTTCTCTCTCCAGCTCCAGTGCCCAGCTCCGAAGCCCACCCAAGGCATGGAGCCTGCCAAGGCTCAACATGGGGTTGCTGAGCCAGGAGGAACGCCACTGGGAAGCTCAGCAGTCCTTCTAGCTAGAAATATCTGGTCCCTGTCTGAAAGAACCTGGCTCTCATGAAATATATGACATGTGTCTGTTCTTTGTGTCACATGACATGTCTTTTGATTGTGTCACCAAAACATAGAGGCTGGGGGCTATACATTAAAGCAGGCCAAGTCTTAAATGTGAAGGTACAGCTGCAATTTTACTCTGCCTTTGAGTAGTCAGTGAAAGCAAACATGAAGGAGCTGCAGGCAGAGAGAAAGCAAGTTCAGCCTTCCGTCCAGTAGAGAAAATACTGCTGCATTGGATATTGTGCTGAACACCACAGAGTATTTCCGCTGCACATCACAGGATCAAACATAGCTCACAGCAAACTTGCAAGTCTAGCACCTATATGGAAGCTGAGAATGGATCAGTTAGATACCAGGAAGAGGTCAACTGCCTGAGAATGTCCTCAGGCCCACCCGGTGCTTCAGAAAAGAAAAAAAAAGAGAGAACATTTCACCAAAAAGGACTCTTGGAAGTCCTCTTCTAGGGAGGACTCAGCCTCTCAAAGTGCGCCATCAGTACTTGACAGCGTGACTGGGAGCAGCTGAGGGAACTGTTGCTGTTTAGCCTGGAGGAAAGGAGGCTGAGGGGAACCTTATCGCTCTTTACAACTACCTGAAAGGAGGTTGTAGTGAGGTGGGGGTCAGTCTCTTCTCCCAAGCAACAGGAGATAGGACAAGAGGAAATGGCCTCAAGTTGTGCCAGGGGAGGTTTAGATTGATACTAGGAAACACTTTTTTACAGAAGAGGTTGTCAAGCATTGGAACAGGCTGCCCACGGAAGTGGTTGAGTCACCATCCCTGGAGGTATTTAAAACGTGTGCTGACGTGGAACTTAGGGACATGGTTTAGTGGTGGACTTGGTAATGTCAGGTTTATGGTTGGACTCAATGATCTTAAGGGCCTTTTCCAACCTAAATAATTCTGTGATTCTATGATTCTATTCTACTCTCTGTGGAAAAACAGTGGTGGCTCTTCTGATTGCAGCGGCTGCATTTTAGAGCACTGCTGTGTGGTTACTACAAGGGATGGCTAGCGTTTGCAGTGTAGTTTCTTGTATGAAACAAATACCAGATTAGCAAGGTGTTGTATTTCCCACAGCAATGATAGTGTGTCCCTGGCAATACCATTCATATTCCCAGGGGAGAAAGCTAACACTGATCCTTGCAGTCAAGCTTATGTGGTGATAATAAACAGTACTTAAAAACCTCACAGTTGTGTCAAGGGTCCTCACAAAGGGGATGCTTGTAATGAAATGAGAGACAGCTCTGATGGACTGTTTTCTGGGAAGAAATAATGATTAGGCAACACTTACACAAGAATCAATGGCTGGTTTTAGCTTTTCAGTGGTCTGTTTTTCTGCTTCAACACCCTTTAGTATCTTTTGTAAATACATCCTCCTGTGCATAACTGGCTTTTGTGACTTGCACTTCCTTGACTCACAGAGCTATCTTCAAATGTTCAGGTGCAGACTGCATTTAACATTTCTCACTAAACACTTTTGAAAACCAGTGGAATAACATCAAATAATATTTGAGAAATTTGCAACAGATGCTTGCGAAGAGCAAAGCTGCAAATGCTGAACTGTTGATAATAAGGACATGCGAGATGCATAGCTTGCCACTTCTGTTTTAGCACTTACCTTTAATTAAACTAAAAACCTATGCTGACCAAAGGCATCTGGGCTCTCCTCCCTGAACGTATGTAATTCACAACTGTGTTCAACACAGTAATTGAGTTAATGGTCTGTGCTATTAAAGACAGGTAAAAATAGTTTAGAAGTGAGGCAAAATCCCTCTTTGATGAGTGTGAGAAGAGACAAGGCAGGACACCACAGAGAATCACTGCATCAGGGTTTCTGCAGCTCTAATTTGAACATGGCTATTTTTAGAGGACCTGTTGTACATATCAACAACACCAATGACTGCCAGCAGAGACAACCATGTTCCTCGAGCCAGCGACATCGTGTGCAGCTCTCAGGATTTAGCTAAAGCATGTTTTTGCCAGGCAGACATTAAGTAATTGATTCTTTTTATTTCCATCAAATTGAATTATGCTTCTCTTTTACCTCTCCTTCCCTTTGGGTTGCCATTTTTAAAAGTAAAACTGTGTGGAACAAAGGACTTACAAAGTAGGGCCTGAGAGGTTTCCACGGGCAAAATTAGCTTGAGATAAATGAGTGATGTAGAGCCAACCCAAGAACAAGCATGTGTAGAGTGCAAGGGGAAGGGTGGCTCAGGGAGCATTAGGCTGGGCCAGTTCGACTGGATACATGATCTGACTGCCCAGAATGGGTGAGAAATTACAACCATTAATGTTTAAATCTGATAGAGAAGGTTAAGAAGGTATATCACAATGATACCACTCAGAGCACCAATTCCCTGTGAGTGTTCCCTTATGCAATATTCAAAGGCAGTCCTGGGTGGTGAGTTTGTGCTTGAAAGTGTGGAGTGAAAGCATTTTAATTACCTGAATTCTGATCAGCTACCTTTTACCTCTGTAACTTTACAGCTTTTTGTTCTCACTGTTGTCATGGTTTAACCCCAGCTGGCAGCTAGGACCATGCAGCCGCTCGTGCGGTTCTCCCCCTTTCACCCCAGAAGGGCAGCAAGAAGAGGGAGAAAAGGAGGGGAAAGGGAAAGGAAAAAGGACTCATGGGTTGAGATAGACAGTTTAATAGGACATAACAGAAAAGGAAAATAACGATAATAACAATGACACAAGTCTCTCACCACCAATTGGTACATTACCAAGCAGCAATCCCAGATTCCTCTCCCCGGCCAACCCCCATTTATATACTGAGCATGATGTCTATGGTATGGAATATTCCACTGGTCATTCCTTTGTTCTGTCTATGCTCCTTCACAGCTTCAATGGGAAGCTGAAAAGAGTCCTTGAAAAGTATAAACATTGTCTATCAACAACTAAAACAATATGCATTATTGATATTTCTGTCACAGTGATCACTAGAAAGAAAATTAACTCTTTCTCAGCTGAAACCAGGACAACTATTTAATAGAGTGAATGGCTTTTCTACAAAACTTTGGGGTTTTTTGTGTTATGAATGGCTACTGTGTTTTTCTATTGCCTTCCTTTTATTACTATTCTGTGGTGCTTTTAATATTTTCGGAAACAAGACAATACCTACCAAGAAACTTGTCTCCTTCAATCCTCAGAACAGCAGAGAGCAAGACTCCTGTAAACCCTAGCAGGGGACACACAAACACATTTGCCATATAAACCCACATTCAGCTGTCAGAGGGGCGTCCTGGGCTGGCCCAGAATAAAGGAGCCATAGCAGGGCAATATTCTTTCTGTCTTTGCCAAGGGCAGCTTTCTTATCACCATTTATTACTAGCAAGCTCTTTGCTCACAGATCTACCCGCAGTGCTGAATGATGATATTCATAGGTGATAGAACAGCCTCATTAAAAAAGCTTCCCACGAGCTGTGGTCACTGGGGAATGCAAGCTGAATGGCAAGTGGTGGGGGGTCAGAGAGAGCACTTTGATCGACGCCTGCAGCAGGAAAACAGCCAAAGAAATCTCTGTGAAAACACTATCAGGGAATGTCGAAAGGGCCTTGAAGCAAATTGTGTAGGATTTGATTGTTGATCTCAGCAAAACACCCTCCAAATCTTTTTAAGTCTGGAAAATAGAAAGAGAGACCCAGATCCTACAAAGAACAGGGGCTCCAGCAGAGACATTTCGTTGTTGGTTTGTGCTCAGAGCAGCTACTGAGCCCACTGCAGACATGACATCAAAACCCTTTGCCCTGAAGTGGCAGGACTTTCCAGAGATCTGGGTAGAGGCCCTCCAAAATTACTTGTCTGGGGTGGAGGGAGCTGGTGCTCTCGCTGGAGAGGGTTTGCCAGGGGTGCAGTCTTCCTCTCAGGCCTGCACCATCACGTCATCTAAGTGACAGCGAACCCTGGGATTATTTTTGTCAGCAGTAATCCGTGGCAGCAGTCAAACAATTATCAATCCTATAAAATAGGAAAGTACATTCTGTGCCAAGTGGTAACGGGGCTTTAAGGCCCCAGTGCTTCAGTTCTGCTAAGACCCTGTAGCAACTTCACCCTCAGCTGAGCCTGGAAGCCCAGTGTGCATTGGGAAAGGCAGTGGTAATGGCTTAGAGAGTCTTGCAGCAGGGCAAAGAGGTTTAGTCAGTCAAAAATGCTGGGAGTTTTCAGCCAAAAAAAGCTGTGGCGAATTTCAGCCAAAAAATGTGCAAAGGGAATGCCCCCAGGCTAGTGAAATACGCCAGTGATGTATTGCCCCTGCCTCCCTTAGCTCTACCCACATGGCCCACAAAACTGTTGTGAGGTCAAAGACAAGCTATTAAGACCTAGAAATGACGTAGAGTCTCTGGCTTGCTGGAGGGCTGAGGTACTAAGTGCTGCTCTTTACCAGCAACATGCTCTTCTAAGCATAAATCAAAACGTTTTCCTGTTTATTACCACTCAGCCTTTACTGTGCATTTCACCTTTCCTGATACTGTAGTAAACCTCCATCTTCTTCTGCGCTCCACAGCCGCTTTCTGGCTCAGAGAGCATCCCTGCAGCAGAACTGAAACAGCTCCAGTCACGGCAGCAGCCCTGCAGCGCTGGGTGCTGGGTGTGCAGAGGAAAAGCCACAGCCAAATACATTTACATATGTGTCCAGGCTCTTGCAAAACCCACCCATTCCCTGTCTGCAAGTAGGGGATGGTGGTGGTGGTGGCAGAGCAAGGGGAGGCTGGTGTTTACAGAAGTTCTCAAATCAGGGCTGCACTACAGCACACAGCTCATCTGGTCTTGCGGCTTGTAGAGATGAACACGATGGCAGAGCTCAGCCCTGGTGCAAATGTAACAGGCTTGGCCTGTTTGCTGTGCATTTATGGTCCGATAGCTGAGATATAGCATCCTTCTGCAATGCTAGAAATGTTGGAGGGGCTGCTGCTACCTGCTTTGTAGCAATACTGGCAGCAGCAGCAGCTGCCTGTCCCTAGTCCTGCCCAGGGCTCCAAGATGCAGAGGACCCTGCCTTCCTCTCCATCAGGGCTGCTTCTGCATCCTGGGGTGGTAGCAGAGCAAAAATCTCAAGTTATCCAGGGAGGAGTGGGTACCGGATTGGAGAACAGGAGTGGTGGAAAAATCCCTGTCCCCCTGCCATGTTTTAGTTATTTGGACACTAAATTGTCACCAAATTTGAGATTTGCAGCCAGAACATAGTATGTGTGTGCATTTGTGTAGCTGACCATAAAAGCGCATTGAAAATGTTGGGTTTTTTTTGAATGGCTGTGAGTGCTTTCTTTAACAAAATACCAGTGAAGCTTCAGAATTGAAAGATTAGTACATTACTAAAAACTCTGTTTGTTTTAGGGGTTTTCCCAGGAATTAATGAGCAGCTGCATGTTGGAAAGACATTCCTACTCATGCGGCTCTCTGGAGGGATCAGAAATCTTTATTGAAAAATAAATGGAAAATTTGACCCACAGAGCAAGTTCTCTATGTTTCTTGGAAATACATGATTCACATTTCAGCCTCATTTTATTACTCTTGGACAAGACAGAAATGTAAGGGGAAAGGTAGGAAAGTGGAAAGGAAGAGAGGGAAGCCAGCGATAGGAAATGCTTGTGTTACAGGATGAGCTTAGTGGAGTTTCCATGTGGGCAGTCAGGGAAAAACATGTATTCTTGCGTCTATTAGAAGTACTCTTTTCATGTCACATTTTTAATTTTGTGAAGTATTCACGTTTTTGCTTTTGTGAATTTGTGAAGGAGTCCAGATGAGTTTAAAACACAGATATGGATTTTGAAAAACTGGTACGGAAAACATATTTTCCTAAAAGTATGTGATGATTCAGTGGGGCCCAGACTAAAAATTTTTTACCCTCTCAGAGAATTTAGCTCAGAGATTGGTAATGCTGCGAGTCATTGCTTGAGTCTTAGTCTTGGACTTTGCTGTAGGACCTTTGGAGTCACAGAATCACAGAATCACAGAATTTTCAGAGTTAGAAGGGACCTCTAGAGATCACCTAGTCCAACTCCCCTGCTAAAGCAGGATTGCCTAGAGCACATTACTCAGGACTGCATCCAGACAGGTCTTGAAAGTCTCCAGAGAAGGGGACTCCGCAACCTCCCTGAGCAGACTGTGCCAGTGCTCTGTCACCCTCACTGTAAAGAAGTTTTTCCGTGTATTTGAACGGAACTTCCTGTGTTCTAACTTGTGCCCATTACCCCTCGTCCTGTTACTGGGAACCACTGGAAAGAGCCTGGCTCCATCCTCCTTCAACCCACCCTTCAGATACTTGTACGCCATAATAAGGTCTCCCCTCAGCCTTCTCTTCTCCAGGCTAAAGAGTCCCAGCTCTCTCAGCCTTTCCTCATAAGGCAGATGCTCCAAGCCCTTAATCATCTTAGTTGCCCTTCGCTGGACTCGCTCCAGCAGTTCCCTGTCCCTCTTGAACTGGGGAGCCCAAAACTGGACACAGGATTCCAGTTGTGGCCTCACCAGTGCAGAGTAGAGGGGGAGAATGACCTCCCTCGACCTACTGGCCACACTCTTCCCTATGCAGCCCAGGATTCCATTGGTCTTTTTGGCAACAAGGGCACATTGCTGGGCCATGGATAATTTACTGTCTACCACGACTCCCAGATCCTTCTCCTCAGAGCTACTTCCCAGCAGGTCCGCCCCTAACCTATACTGGTGCTTTGCATTCTTCCTCCCCAGGTGCAGGACCTTGCACTTGCTTTTGTTGAACCTGATTAGGTTCTTCTCTGCCCAGCTCTCCAGCCTGTCCAGGTCACGCTGGATGGCAGCATGGCCCTCTGGGGTGTCAGCCACCCCACCCAGTTTGGTATCATCAGCAAATTTGCTGAGTCAATCAGTCAATATGGGTATCTCTTAATTCATGCCTGTGTACTACTAAAGACCGTGGCAGGGACAAGAAAATTATAGCGTGATCATCATATACCTCTACTTCACCTCCTGGAAGAGCAGTCCCCAACATTTTGTGCTGTGGACTGTGGCTTGCTGCTGAAGTGGGTGGGGAAGTTCCCTATTTCCATTGCAAATAATAATGTTTAATGATCAGCCAAAGTACTGATATTACCATCTTTCAGGGCAATATCCTCGTGCCTAGCAAACAGCTGGCCATGCACACAAAATTAAATATTGTGAGAGAGGCGCTGGGGAGGGTGAAGAATTAACCCATAGTTGTCATCTTCAGGCAGTATTCGTTTTTTAGATTCCCTTAAGGATGCAAGACTGTTCCCCATCTGCAGGCCAGCAAACAGCCATGTCTCCAAAAGGCAAACTCGCCATCTGCAGGCCAGCAAGACCACTCACACGGGCCGGGGAATGAAACAGCCCCTCAAGCTCGGGGACACCTTGCTTACCGTGGTTTTAGGATTTTATTTTATGCACCAGTTAGCAAAAGGCAATTGCCCTTTGGATGTTATCCCGAATAAGTTTGGAGTATCTGCCTCTGGAGCTTAATCCTATCCCAGTGGATTGTTTAAAAAATGTAAAATAGAAAATAGACTTGATGTTCTTCTGCAGCGGGCTCCTTCTACCCTTGCTGGTGGTCTCCTCAAGCCTAGTCTGCATCTCAGCTGCAAGGCGAGAGCACGCTGCAGGGCTCCTGCCCCCTTCACCTTCCCACCCCAGCCCTTAACACCCTCCCTCTGCTACAAGAAATCAGCAATGGTTTTCCCATGAAACATGGTTTTGATTGGAACATGCTGTTTCGTAAGCATATTTTTTTTCCATGAGAACATGTATTATTTTTGAAAGACACCAAAACACAGTATTTCAGGAAGTTTGAGCTTTTTTTAGTCAGGCTAGAGGAACATTATTGGAATGCATTTTTCTATTTGAAATAAATTTTAAGGGAAAAAGTTAATTTATTTCAGTGGCTGACTTGTAGTGCTCACAGTTGCCTCCAATTAACAGTAAAAAGTCAAAATGAAAAGAAAATGTTTCATTTTTGTAATATTGTTTCCATTCAGCCCTTTAAAAAAAACTGCAGAGGAAACTGAGGCAACTTCAGTTTCACCCCATTTTGAATAAAAGCTGTCTCAAAGCTGCCAAAAGGAAAACACACATAGCCCAGCTCCCCCAGCAACAGAAGGGTTTGTAGGCACCACAGAGGAACCAGAGAATCTGCAGCCCTGCATTTGCCAGCCCTGTAAACCGTGTCCTAAACACCATCATGCAGCACACCAATGAGAAACAGCAGCGCCTTATTACTGCTATGCCTCCTGTCCATAATTCACATTTGGCCCCACTGGTCATAGCAACTGTGGACGAGACCCAAGCCTGTCTGCCATGGCCTCCTCTGGGTCTTGTTGGAGGTTTGGTGGTGGTCTTGTCCCACCTGGAAGTTCTGCTGTGGAGAGAGCTGCTCTGCTGCTGTAAGGTTACAAGGAAGGCAAGCACAAGGCGAGGGTCTGCCCAGTGAACCTGGTAAATCTTCAGGGTCCTGTCATTGCTGGTTGACTTAATGTGCTCTGATGATCCTTCATCAGTCACAGGGCACTCAAAGAGGAATTTTAATGATCTTCACAGAGTCTGTCGTGATCTTACGGCCTTCAGAAGTGAAGCTGCACTGTTCTTCAGCCCCTAGGAAGTGGAAGCTTATCTCATTGTAGTTTAGCCCCTGAGATTTGCAAACAGCTGATTTTTCATTTAAACCTGGGGTTCTAAAGGAGAAAGCATAAAGAAAGACCTGATTTTTCATGTCTGTTTGCCTAGACTTGGGTGCTAGTGGTGTACATTGCAGAACAGTGGCCACTTATTTTAAAAAGTCGTTGAGCCAATTTTTTAATACAAAACTAAGCCTCAGTGTTAGCCTGTTTGAAAGGGAACACCCAGAGTTTGTGCCTGTGCCACATTTCTGTGGCTTCCAGATGAATTCTGAACAGGAGGGACTGAAGTTAGTAGAAAATAATAAATTTAATCTTCAATCTGAGTTTTCACATTGCCTGGAAACTTCAGGCGAGCTCTTGGTGCAGTCAGATAGGCGGTACATCCACGTACATATACTTGTTGCAGACTTCCATGGCCCAAAGAACTTATACATCATGTACACAAAGACAGGCACCAAGGCAAGGGAAAAAATCGTTCATTCCCATTACGCAAATGGAGAAGGAAGGCATAGAAAGAAGTTGATTCTTTTGATGTCAGAAAGACTTACTGTGTTTTGTTGTTACTGTATTTTCTTAGGAACATCTGGTGCTTCAATGCTTGCTTCCATGTGTACAAGTCTGTTTCTTCTAATTCTTAGTGACATTCAGCTTCATACTTGCTCCTGCCGGGAATCGTGCTCCCACACACTTTACATGTGCCCTTTGTGAGTTTTTCAAACATGGGTTTTATGAGATGGTGAAGAGAAACACCAGAGGAACACCAGAATTCCCCAGCAACTGCTAGCAGCAGTTTGAGTAATGACAGGGGAGTTGCAACTTGTCTAAATGTAGAGCTGAAAAAGCATCGCTTGTGTACAGGATCACTCCGATAACCTGCTCGCGTGGGTCGTCTCCCATCGCAGCTCTGCCCACTCCACGCTGTACTTCTCCCCACTCAGTGGCCATCCTACCTACACAGGTCCCCTGGAGAATTAACACTGGAAGACCTGAAGGGGAGGTGAGGATCAGCAGTGGTGATTTTGGAGGAAGAGTCAGATGCACAAGACAACGGTGAACGTGGGTGGGCAGCCTCTGTCTTGGTTTCCCTGTGTTGCTGGGCTGGAGAGCTTTTGGGTCACCCAGAACAGCTCTGTGTGTAACTGTATTTCCACGTTTAAGGGTTAAATTTTACCCAAGTTCATGTTCTGGAGGGGAGAGCATCCAGCAACCTCGACAGTAATGCTGTTTTGCTTAAAGGTTATATATGAAGGAGGAGAGCTGCCTGAGGCCTTTCTGCAGCTCTGAAGCACTAATGTGGTCACCAGGATACTGGCTTCTCCTGCCAGCCTTGAATCACGGATAGCCAAACCTGACCCAGCCCTGCTGCAGCGCCAGGTTTGTTTCAGTTGTGTGTTTAATCACTTCCGTCGCCCAGCAAAAGCAAGATAGGAAGTCATGTCAGGTCACTCAGCCCTGGCCGGCCACCCTCCACTCTGTGGGCAGCGTGGGAGGAGGAGGCTGTCCCAACAACCTGCTCCTTAGCCTGCCACTGCTCCTATTTTGGTGGCTGGAGTCACCTCCTTGGTACGCAGCCTGCTCTTTGCCTGGGTTCGAGGAGCAGGGGGGGGACACGACAGCCAGGAGCGAGCTGCAGAAAATGCAGCTTGTCGTGCTCTTTTCAAAGCCACGAAATTTGCATAATTAATGCTCCGTGTTTTCTACCTATTCCCAGCTCTCCCATGAAACCCAGCATGTGTCAGCTCTCTTGGGCATAAGGAAAACAGTTTGCATACTGATGAGATACTTAAAGGCGCTGTTTGTCTTTGTTTCTCATGCTCCTTCCTTGATAATGACAGAATGATTACAAGATTGTTATTTTGTATGCTTTTATTATTTTCATCCTCTCGACACACAAGTAAGACTCAGTGGTACAAATAAGTAAACCCATCTAGAAAGGAACATCGTTTTATTAAGAAATCTGTGTGCTATGACAATGGTACAGACTCTCTTGTTACATGATGGGTGTAATTTAAATGAGTTAGTAAAGAAGATGTCTTTTGGGGATTTCTGTTCTTCTGCGATAAGTCTCCCAGAGCCTAGAGGTAGTGAGAGCTGAGATACATCTGGTGGGGCCTTGTTTGGACGCTTGGATCACTGCTGCCCGCACTGTTCCCACTCTTCAGAAGAATGAAAGATCTCAGTAACCAGGGCTAGCAATCCAGAGCTGCCTTTGGGTAGTCCATCGTATTGGTACAAATCCCAAGGGACACAAGCATCTCGCTCTGATGGTGTAACTCCATTAGACACAGTTGTTTCTTGGTAAGGGTGGACTGGCTCTGCAGTGTCCAAGAGCTTGCTTTCTTTGATTCCTCCCAGAAGCCTTGGGGACCACAGCGATGGGAAGCATTTACCTTCTTTTTAGGCTGCATCCCAACCATATAAAATCTCTTTCACCTCCCTGCAAGGGTCAGAGTGACTGGTTTAGCAACTACTGTGGTGCAGGCCAAAAAGGTGTGCGGTCTGCAGAAAGTGGTTGCAATTCCTTGTGAAAGCCACCTGAGCTGGCTGCATTCACCCACAGGGCTGCGGTGAGCTGGCTGGTCCCTGCACGCCAATTCTTTTGTTTAAAGACTTTTATTATTTTTGTAGATGCAGAAGCAAGTAGGTGCCTGTGACATCCTCCTGTATTTCAGAAATCTGATTTATTCTTTTTAGAAGAGGCTTTGGTTGCCTGGCGTGAGGCATCTTATGATGCTGAGCACTTCCCCAGAAAATCACATCCTTTGACGAAGTGTTCCATGTTGGATATTGAGTCAGTATTTTCAAATGTAGGCCCTAATAGCTGTTTGGTGGCTTTCTGAGGATGCATTATAGATCAGTGCATTATAGATTTCTGTGGCTTTATTTTCTCTGGAAGTTTTCCCTATGGCAGTAGGTTTCTGCTGTTGCATGACAAGCATCATTGAAGCCCGCTGTAGCACTTGCTTGCCAAGTGAAAATCCCACCATTTTACAGAGCTGTTGTACCTGCAGCTCTGTAGAGTACAAGCAACTGAAGGCACGTTAAGGGCAAAGCAAATACAGTAACAGGAGGTGTGTAGCAATTCCCCAAACTGTTGCAGGTCCTTCAGGTTGTAAGAGGTAAAATCCTGACCTGCTGATTATTTGGCTATTCAGTGTACAAAAAGTCTTGGCAGGAAAGCAGACACCCAGCAAGACTTTGTTTCCTATGTTGAAAGTTCTCATCAAGGCGTGAAAAATCCTTCCTTCTATAAAAAGAGATGCTCATGGAAATGAAAAAGAAATAAAGCTTAGAGAACATGATGCATTTTGGAAACCACATAGTGAATGAAGTGGAAAATTGTTTCTGCTGACAGCTGATAATACCCCTGTACTTACAGGTAGCACAGATTTCCTTTAGTATTCCAGAGCAACCCCCTACCCCCAAATCCAGAAGGATCCTTACTTGTGAGATTACTCTGATCACACAGACAAGCTCCTTTTGGATGGTGTCCATTCCTTACAGGCACGGGAAAAAGAGAAGAAACGGTTCCCGACATTTCCCTACTATTCTCACCACTCTTCCCACTTCTCTGCCTTCGTCACTGTTCGCTTGCAACCTGCTTTACAAATTCAGCCGTTAGGTGGAGCGTTTCTACTTCATCTGCGACATCTCGGGGCTGTGAGGGATGCTCTACGGGGGAGCTGAATAATCCCTCTGTGCTGGGATCTGCTGGCTGCAGGTGGACATTAAAAAAGCTAAAATGGGTGTGTGCGTGTTGCATTTTCTATTCTATTTAGTGCTTTCTTCTATTACCAGCTCTGTTGACATCCAAAAAAGTGCAGAGGGGAAAATCTGAGACAGACAGTACAACTTAAGGTCTTGGTCTCTGTCTTTTTTTGTCATGTATTAAAGGTTGTCCGAGACACAACTCTAGAAGATGCTGATAAATTACTAAGTTATTTTACAGTTCAGAGCCAGAAGTGTGGTGCATTCATTAATTTTTTTTGTTGCCTTTGAACAATTTGGAATCAGACAGCACTACTGGGGCAGCCCTTTCTTCCCAGTTCTGAGTTCCGGAGAAAAGTAGTGACACATTTCCTCATTTTCATGTGGACTGATAATGTCTCGTGGTACAGCACTGGCCTGAGTTCTTTCACTGGCTAAACTTTCTCAGGGCTTGGGCTCTTTTTGCTGTAAGTAGCTGTGCTTTATATGCCCTCTTTCACTTAAATAATAATAAAAAAAAGGAATCATCAAGCGGGAGCTCTTTGTTACAGTTTCATGGAGACAAGGCTCATCCAGCATGGCTTAGCAGCCCTTTCTGAGCTGAGGAGGGGAGAGGGAGCTCTCAGCCCTTCCCCTGGTACCTTTGAGCTCTCTCGGTGCCTGAAGCCCTAGAAATATGGGCATCACATTCGCTTTGTGAAACTTATGGAGAAAGTGGCAGTCTCTTTACAAAGCTGGGACCCTGAGGCCCCAGTTTGTCCCACTCAGCTTCAGGTACCTCAGCTGAGGGTTGCGCGGCTGCAGGAGATGGAGGGAGAGCGAAACATATCCAGAGGGCAGTTGACGTAGTGCTAAGTTTGGGGACCAAAGGCAGAGGTTTGTCCTTCAGTCAGAAATGCGGGAGGATGAATGGGGCTGCTGGGGATGACGGCCATGTGCTCAACTGCGGGAAGGGGACTGTGCTACCACACCACTGTGCAGTTTGTTCAGGGCCGTGCTTGGCTATCCAAGTCACCCCAAACCAATCCTCTTGTGAATCTTGTGTTACTAAGCCCATCTGAGAGGTGCCCTGCTGATGTGAGGTGCCTGGGGAGATTTTACTATGGTCTAATTAGAGAGGACATAAAAAATGCGAAAGACTTTACTGATGGCTGTGACTGGACACCCACCCGGCTTCTCTGCTTGCCCCAACCTCTACTCCACCACCTACAACCAAACTCACTTCAGACCTGCCTCTTCAGCTGGGACCCTTCAGGTGCCCTAGGCCCAGTTTGGAGTGGGACTCCCCTTAAACACCTCCTTTATTCAGGCTTTCAAAAACTTCAGGAAAGCTACACTTTGGAGAATCCAAAGCAACAGGCTATGCCCAGGGAAATGGCATTGTCATTCATTTTGCCCAGTCCCCTTAAAAAAAATCTCTCTCCATGAGAGGCTAATTCCGTAAGAATCTGAAATTTTAAACTATGTCACCACAGAGAGGTAACCTTGAAATATACCTGGGCTTTGATTTTTCTTTATTTTCTGGCCTGGTTTTCATTGTTTGTCTGTATCTCTAGCTAAGCCAGGGCTTTAAGGAAGCATTACTAAAACTGGCCAAAAAAAAATCCTGCTACATTTAGTGTGGGCTAAAGACCTGATGCCTTCAGTGACCTTGAAAGATGCTTGCCTTGAAAGATGCACTTTAGTAAAGCAGAGGGCTGGAGCGTGGTGGAGGAACAGAACTGTACAGAATTACACCCGTCATGCAAAACCACAGAAGCCAAGAGATGTACTGGCAGAAACATCAAAAATATCTGTTATTAGGTCAGACAAAGTGAAATAGCAGCCTGGGAGGGCTCCCGTCACTGTCTCCCATGTGATGGGGTGGGAAATACACTTAAAGGAGAAGAGAGGCACAGGGCCTGTCCTCCTGGGGTGAAGGAGGCCAGGAAGGACTCCTGGAGACTGGGAATGAAAGTTGGTTTTCTGTTGTGTATATCTGCCTCGGGCAAGGGTCTCACCAGGGCTCGAGCCTGGCCGTTTGCACACTTTCTGGCGCAGCTGATGTAGATCTGTGTGCCACTCCTCGAACTCTTGCTCTTTCTGAAGTACACATTTCTGGCATTTCTTTGCTTATCTGCAGTGCTAAATTTCCCGCCAACTTGATCCAGAGCGGCTTATTTGGGGCTGTTGACTGCAAGTCACACCAGTCTTCTACTGCTCTTCTAGCCATGGCCACTGGAATTCATGTGGCCTCACCCTCTCCTTTCCTGAAGGATTAATTGTGTTAACTCCTAAAGTGAAACTCCATGACCCGCTTAAGTGAGGCATTCCCCTCAAGGATGCATTTAGTGCAATCTCTATCCTGTTTTAAGTGCACTTCAGGGAGGAACGGTCAATTGACGTGGCTGGGTGATTTATGTCTTACCAGCAGATGTTAAGGCATGCAGCAACCTAAAAGTTAACCCCCAGGAGATGACTCTGCCTGACTTGTCCTGAACACAGGGTGCTATGCCTGGGTCTCCTAGTGCTGTACCTGAGTTGAGAAAAGCAGACATTGCAGGTGTAAACCACAAGAGTTGAGGGCCTCCTGGTACGCACTGACTAGCTCTCCTGGGGGGTACCTACTTAATATCTGGCAGGCAGACGTCCCTTAATTTGTGACAGTGTAGTGACCTTTCCAGGTGTCACAAAAGGCTAAAAAAACCAAAACTTTAAATTTCTTTTAAAAGATTAGAAAAAGAATAATTAAAACAGCTTTTCCCGTGTTGGCAGGAAAAGATAGCTAATAGAGAATTTACTATTCAAGTCTGGTGTAAAAGCTTTATGTTATAAGGGCTTTTCTCAAATGGGAAATGAAATCATGGACAATAAGAAGTAAATTATGGTTTAGGTTTAGTACAAAGTGTCCTTTATGGTTGCCAGCTCATAAAAGCAGTGGGTGAAACAAACCTCTGCACAGAAGGGCAGTCTTGTACCACCAATAAATCCCATTTAGTCTCTGTTTTGAGGATCTGTGTGATGTACGTATGTGATTTTCATTTTGTGAGCCTTCAGATGCCAGAAATCCTAATTCTTGACATGTGGCGAAGGAAAAGAAATCAAAGCCTAAGCCTCTTCAGCTGTCAGGGGACATGATGTTCATGTCCCCTCTTCCTCCCAGCAGCGTCCCTGGCCAGGCCAGCCCAGTTGTCACGTATGTGACTCGTGTGCATTGTGCTGGCAAACGGGTTTGATCTCAGCTTGCTGCCAGCCTGCTCTTGTCCTCGTTCCCTTGCTGACAGTGAGTCGGGGCGCTCTGCCAAGCTGGGCTGGAGGAACAGCCAGCCCGCGGCTGCATGGAGTGCGGTCATGGGGAGCGTCTTAAAAATTGAAGGGAAGTCACTGCCACGAGGGAGCAGGACTTTGCTTGTGTAAACCTTCTCTCTTTCTGGGTAGCTCTGCAACTTTGTGAAGGCGGGTCCTTAGGATATGCCGTTAGGGTTCCTCCACAGTAAGTGTTGGCCTGAATGCATGGTTACAACGCTAAGATAAACTGGCGTATGGGAGAGTGGTGCTGTAAGATTTCTCTGTCTGTCACGTCACAGCTTTGCTTCACCACCCAAGGCAGTAACCCTGCCCTCACTTCTCCAAAACAACATTCGTCACGTGCAAACTTTATGCAAAAGCCTCTATTACTGTAAACACAAAAAATCATATCCCCTTAGTAGGATTCAGTGACTCTGACTGCTTCTTACTGCTCCGTTGCACATTGCGTGGTAAAATAAGCACTTCCTAAGACTTTTAATGTGATCTGCAGCGCCTGCCTCATGTCTGCATGCCTTGGAGTGGGACAGATGTCCCAGGAAGAGCTGAATTGTCCTGGCAAGTTGTTGAGTCTTTCTGGCCTCAGGGCCTTTCAGTGGTGAGCTTTTCTGAGCTCTTACACTTGTTGCATGTTCATCTGCAGTAATTAAGAACCCCTTGAAATTATTTATCTTTACAACAATAATGCATACAGTGTATGGCCGAAGTGCAAATAGCTTCAGAGGAAGTTAAATCACTATTTTTCCAATATTAATATTAATGAGGCTGAACATTTGCATTCGTGGTAAGTCCTCTTGTAGCATCAATGTTCTTTGAGGATTTTTCTCCAGTTGAATGAAGCATTCCCCTCCTTCCCTCACTACTTCTACTAACAGCATCACTCAGTGCAGCAATAGATCAACAGTTCCCATTAATATGTGAAAAGGCAGAGCTTAGAACAAGCACTTTTTGACATAATTAAAGCTGACACTGCCTACCACCATTCCTGGAGAAAGCACTAGTGGAGTTTCATTAGAATAAGTAAATACAAATAAAGTTCACCCTGAACAGTTGTCTTTGTTACAAACAAAACCCATTAGTTAGCAAGGAGAGTCTGGAGCGGGGCTGAATTCACACAGATCTCAAAGCCCTTCTCATATTTAATTTATAAACTGATGATTAATTCAGTGATTAGCTAATTCACTTGCAGTGATTAATTTAATTCATGTCTTCAGGCTAATGTTTAAGAAAGGAAAAAAGCCCAGCTCAGACAGATGCACATCAATGTCCTTGTGACTAAAAAATGGTAATATAATGCCCTGGAGAGTAAAGGAAAAAAGAAAGATCGAGAGAATCAGTGGCACGATCAGTTGTAAGTTCTTGCCTAGGCTGTAGCTGTATTTTTTAGCTGTGATGTTTAAATGTGTCAGTTACTCTAATGATCAATGGTTTGAAAGATGAATCTAAGGGTCTTTCACTGTAGCTTTCCACTGTGTACTTTGAGAATGATGCTGCTTTAGAGCAGTCCTCCAGTTCTGCTTTTCTCTCATTTGTTTTGCCAGCTGCCTGCCAGCTCCCCTCCCTTTCAGCAACATCTTTCTCATGCCTCACCAAATTCTTTGATGAGAGCACTTGGTACTTCTTAAATCCAGGCTGTCTTTCTCTATTTCCAGCAGGATTTTCCTCATCTTTTGACACAACATGAAATGAGGATGATTTGGGGGATTTCTCTGTATTAGACAAACCAGTCTCTTTTGAGACAGTATTGCTTTTACAATTTATGCCGTCACTCGGCAATGGAGTTTGATAGCTCTTGAAGTCTCCCATGGGGCCTTCCTTTCCTGAGCCATCATTGCTGTGCTTCTCTGATTGAGCTGAAGAGTGTAACTGGTATTCCTCTCTTCTCTCAGGTCCACTCTTCATTTCTGGACTACCAGTTTTATACCTTGGTTTTTCATCAGGTGGTGGTGGCGATTGCTTCTTTTTGGCTGTGGCATTCTTTTCTTGAGGCTTCACCAGCGAATTTGAAGATGGGGGCTGGCACATCCCAGAACCTCGATCTTTGCTTTTGTTGTTTACATCTCTTGCATCAGGCTTTGTAAAGCTTCCAGATACAGTTTGTTGTTTTTCTCCTGAAGTATTTTTTTCTTGGGACTTCACCACTTTCTTTGAAGAGGCTGACTTCTCAGAATTTGGATCTCCATCTTTTTCTTTAACAGCATTAGTACCTGCAGAAGGTTGCGTTTGTTGTTTTTGTTCTGGAATATTTTTTTCTTGAGGCTTAACCAATGTTTCTGACGGTACTGATCGGTACTTCCTGGAACTTGGAAATTTTTTCTTCTCTTTTGCAGCATTCGTATGAGGTGCCATAAAATCTTCACATCTCGTTTGCTGCTTGTCTCCTCCTGAAGTGTTTTCCTCATGCTTTGCTGATTTTGTTGAAGGAGGTAGCGGATACTTCCCAGAACACTGGTGCTCATTATCCTCTTTTACAGCCTTTGTTTCAGGTGACCTGGTGTCCTCTGTTGCTGTTGTCTTTTGCTTCATCTCTCCTGAAGTGTTTCTTTCTTGAAGCTTCAGCACTTTGTTTGAAGGTGAGTGGAGCTTCTCAGAGGTGTGTTTAGTCTTTTTCTCAGCCGATTTAGTTTCAGGCTTTACAAAGTCACCTGGTGACATCTGCTTCTGTGTCTCTAGAGGGGATGATTTCTTGTCTTGTTTGACCGATGGATTCAGTGATGGTGTTTGATTTTTAGGATCACATGAAGTATTCCTTTCTCCTTCACAAATCTTTTTATGCTGCACTGGTTCTTTTTTCAAATTAGGAGGGGTATTCTCCACATCACTGGTCTTATTGTCCTGCCTTGATGTA
The DNA here is from genome assembly GCF_965231255.1 of Vanellus vanellus. Taxonomy (NCBI): domain Eukaryota; kingdom Metazoa; phylum Chordata; class Aves; order Charadriiformes; family Charadriidae; genus Vanellus; species Vanellus vanellus. Next base: position 154,687,353 of record NC_138905.1, on the reverse strand, counting down.
TTTCTTGTTGGCATTGAATAATTCTTGAAGTTTGACTTGATGTTTCTTTCCTCTGCACTGCCATTTGCATGTTTCATTGGTTCATTCGATGAGGACAGGTTGTGTTTCCCATTATTGCAGCAGATGTTTTCATCTACTGTCAGATCACATTTGTGTTTCACAAAATCTCTTGAAGGTGTTAGACATTTCAAATTCTGCCCGTTATTTTTCGCTTCTTGAATGTTGGCATCATGCTCTGATGAAGGAAACTGGGGTGTCTGAGTTCTATGTGCATTCTCCTCATTTGAAAAGTTATTGTCATGATCCATGGTATCACTTGGTGTGGATACTTGTTCCTCCTCAGATTTATGCAAGACATTTCTCTTTTGTATCTCCTCTGTATCCATCTTACCATTTTCGTGTTTCATGTCATCATCTGATGACAAAATCTTATCCTTTTTATGTTTGGAGAATTTGTAACTACCTTTTGCATGCTTCTTTTGGTCTGAGACCAATTCAGTTGAGGAAGGAAATAGGTTCTCTTCCAGCATATCACTTCCTTGCTTCATGGTATCATCTGAAGTTGGTGTTAGGTTCTTCTCCAAGGGTAATAGGGGCTTTCTTGCTAGTATGGTTTTATTTTCATCTTTTCCTGGCTTCTTGGTTGAAAGTGAAAGACAATTCTCAATGCTCTGACATGTATTTGTCTCTTTAGCTGTGGAGTTTACATTTTCTGTTTCATGATTTGGGGACAGCACTTGGTTCTTGAAATCACATGCAGTTTTCTTCTCCACTGTAGTATCGTTTTCACAGTTTGTCAACTCGTCTGAAGAGGGTAGTGGGTACTTCTCACATCCGTGGCTGGCATGCTTGTCTTCCAGACCACCAGCTCCCTGTCTCACCAGATCAATAGGTGGAAGGGCTGGGGGATTTACAAGAGTGTGATGGATTCTTTGTCCTGCAATCCCACTCATTGGTGTTGGTAAAGGGTTTGATGAGGGTGACTGCCATGCCTCAGAGTCAGGCCAGGGCATCTCATCTGCAGTGGCCTCTTCATGGTAAATGAAAGATTTGGATTGACTGTGACAGGTCTCCAGGTCAGTCAAGGTACTCTTGCCCAGGGCTTGATTGTTTTCATGATTCATCATTTCATTTGATAAAGATAATTTGTCCTTCCCAAAATCTTCGGCGATGTAGAAGCTGTGCTTCACGAGGGCACCTTGCAAAGGACTTTGTGTCTTTTCCAACTGCTCTTCTTCTGCAGCACCAGGCTTCTGCTCCTGGCTCTCGTTTGAGGAGACTGTGGGTTTGGTCTGATTTACGTCTGGATTTGGTATGTCAGCACTGAAATTACCAAAGTTATTTTGTGGGCTGGGCATTTGAGGAGGCTGTAGCTGCTTGGGTTTGGATTCATTTTGCATTTGGCTGTTGGGTGTTTTTTTCTCCTCTTCCTTTGTAGCTGGGACATCACTATCATTTTTGCTAGAAGCAGAGGATATTTGGTCTTCACTGTGATATTTCACTCCTTCTTTGGCTTCCTCAGCACATCTGCCTCTTAAACCTGGTGCCTCTTTTTGGACTATTGGTGGCCTTTTGCAAGAAGCTGGTGTTAGGACAGTTAGCTCCATTGGAGGCTCAACTTCATAAGATGCTTGAACTCCTGGAGAGTGAAGTGGCAGAATGCTTTCTGGTGCTTTCTGCTCTGGAAAACAATTTTGGCCTGCAAAGAAACAATCCTTTTCTGGCTCTGAGCGCTCTGTGTCAGCTTCCTCTGAACTGTATACATACATTGTTATTTCAGGAATCTCACCTGTATTAGTATCCTGAGAACTTTGTTCATGGGATCCTTCAGCTGTGCTACAGTAAGGTGAGTTGGAAGGTGGGATGTCTTCCTTAACATGTTGCACAGCATTGGTAACCCCCAGTAGTGAAGATATATCAGGCCCAGTTGGCATGTTATTCCTGTCGCAGTCTAGACTATGTTCAGACGAGGGAGGAATGCAGTCGGTAAGAGCTTTGTTTTTACCGGTAGTAGAAGAGCTATCTAGATTAGGGTTAAAGTTGGGTCCTTGCTTTGTGGAAACTATTTTAGCCTCAGCATGATCCTTTGTATCAGACATGGCCTTGGGTGCCACTGTTAACTCTTCTTTGTCCTCCCTGTCCTGTGCTGCATTTGCTGGTGTTTTGCTCTCAGCAGGCTCTCTGTCAGAGCCCCCCTTTTCCTGCAGTGGTGTGTCGTGACTGAAAGGCTGCTTCGCGGCATTGTTTTTCGACCAGCTCCAAGGATGGTTAATTTTGGTAGCGATGCTGAATTTGGGCACTGGGACGGTGGAGCACACTAAATATTGGGACTCTGGACTGTTTATACCCGTGGCTGTCATTGCTGCCGTGCGCAGCACTCTGACCTCTGGCTTACGAATGGTTTTTCTGCTTGGGAAGTTTTTGGTCTTTTTCTCACCTTTGCGCAAGAGCGATGCTTTCACCTCTGCGGCTGAGCAGAGAGAGCTTTGTTCAAACTGCTCCTTCAGTTTGGACAGGACCGAACTCCTGCTGACTATTTTTGGCAAGCCGCTGTTTGGCCCCTTCTTTTTCCAGCTGGGAGACTTCTCCTTGGCTTCTTTTTCTTCGGCAGCTAAAAATTTCTTCAGGATGTTCTTCACTGTGTTTTTCCCACTGGTGCTGCTCCACCTGGCCCTCTCACTGGGCGCTGTGTCTGCATCCTCCTCTGCTGCTTTTCCATCTCCTTTCCTGTCTCTGCTTCTGTCCAGCTTGTTACCAGCCCTGCTCACCCACAGCTTCTCTTTAATGACCAGTTTGCCGACTTCTCTTCTTTTCTTGGTGTACGGCTCGCGATTGTTGTTTAGAAATCTGGACCGCAAGAGCTGAAATCTGGTGGGATGCTGGCCCCTGTTTGGATCTGGACATGGCTGGTTATAACTCACCTTGTTTTCTTTACCTTCTGCCCATTTCGTCCTCTTGCTGCTGAGCTGCGGATCGCCGGCTGCGAGCTCGGTGACGTACAGCAGCAGGCTGCTGAGGACAGCAAAGGCCCCTTGCTCTGTTGCCATCCTATTGAGCTTCTTCTTCAGCACCAAAGGGTCTACCAGCATCTTATCATCTCCGCAAAAGTGTGTGCTTTTGGTGCTGTTCAAGAGAAAACACGAATGTTCTTTTCAAGTCATCAACATTGCTGCTACCTCCTTATTTTGCTTTAATGGCATGCTGCTGTGCATAAAATGGAAAAAAATACTTTAATTTAGAACTTCTCAAGAGACTTGTCATTAGTGGCCTGTTAAAAAGCATGCAAAGTGCTTTACAAGCTTCGTGAAGCATAGTGTAGCAGGAGTGCGCAGGGCTTCACATGGTCCCACACAGCACCGTCGGCTCTTTCTTCTGTGTTTTGTGGCCAGTGGAAGCATTTAGGGGAGCAAGCAACGCTAGTCGGTGTGACCGCATCTCCTCTGTGCCACTCCTCACACATTTAGTATTACCGTGTCCTAATGCGAGGGCAACATCGAAGGTGTTTTCCTCTCCTGCTAGGTAAAGTGTAGGCAAAGATAAATATGATGAGAACGCAGTTAGCAGGAAAACATGGTTCTGCCTCTGGGTTATGACAACAGATTCAAACCTTTAAAACAAAATAACAAGGCTAAGGAGCACAAATACGCCACTGATAGTTTTTGCTATTGGTACAGGTTAGAAGTCAGTAGGTACCTCTCCAGAATTAAAAAAAAACAAACCACAGGATTTACATGATTTACTTGTTGATAGCATTCAAATCCCACATCAGGAATATGTTGTTCAATCTGCTGTGTGAAGCGTAGGACCAGCGCAACAACCCTGACAATGTCCCTTGTCTATGACTCCCTTTAATCTGGAGCAAAGAGGCTGATACGGTGGACCTGCACTTGAGTTTGAAGGATCAGGCCCTTGGACAGCTGGGGATTTAGGCAATGCTTTAATTGGTGTGGATCGGTTACTAAATAAAATTCTGAACTCAGCACAAAAGCTGGAGCGTGAAGTCAATAACAATAGATGGGGCTAGGAGGGAAAAACCCAAGTGGTGTCAGCTTTCTGACACCGCAAAAAGCTGGAAGGTTATTTCACCGTGCAGTGAAATAGCTTCATGCACAGAATGCAGCCTACATAGCGGGAGGGGATTACTTTTTATGAGCAGAAGTGGAATAAAAAATTCTTTAAATTAAGCCCACATGTAGAAGATGAGGAAAGGTTGCAAAGAGGCTCATCCATCAGGGATTGTCAGCCTCGAAAGGCTGGGGAAGGCCCAACTGTGCCCCCGCAGCTGGTACCCCATGGACTCTGAAAGAAATTGGACCCAGCCCCCCGCTGTGATATTACAGGGGCTGTTTGCAAAGTGGGGGGCTGGTCCTCATCCAGTCGGGTAGTGACATTTGGATTCCATTTGGCTGCATTTCAAGTTGAAAATTACATCCCTCAGCAGTGGGATGAAGTTGCCATCTTGAATGGAAGAAGGTCTATTTATAATGACTTTGTAGATATTTTTAAAGGCTAATAAAAGAAAAAAGTATGACAACTGGCCCATGTCTAATGTGACAAACAATACCCCGTAAGTTTTGATTGGGAATAACCACATTTCAGTGTAGCACAGGTGCACGCTCCCACATTCACAATGTGGTAATATCTACCCTTTCCCTCACTGAATTGACCACAGCCAAGGAAGCAAGGCTCCCGTGTTACACCAAGATGCCTGTTTGTCACAACTATTGGAATTTTCAGAATAAAAATAAAAAACAGAATTCAGAGTATAATTAAGGCTGAAAATATCCTGGATCACCCCCAAAGCCAGTCTCCTGGTATTTTGACTGAAAATTTGCCATGGCAGAAGATCCCTCCTCTCCTCTCTAAGAAGTGCCTGGTGTATTCAGAAACACGCATAAGGCCATCTCAAACAGCATGATTTAAGGTCATCTCTGATCTCTCAGAACAGCAGTGGAACCAAGTGCCCTTTTTACCTCTCCCTTCTGGACTACTTTGGATACAATAAATGGCCACAGTAAAATACGGAGTAATCCTGCTTTCAGTGAGGTCAGCATAGCCAAACTACTATTAATTGTGAAGGGAAGAAGATCAGACCCTCTTTACTATGAGTATTCAAGGTAATTAATCTCTTCCGAGCTAAAAAATGCGAACAGCTTCATTAAAATATATTACTAGTGAGCTCTGTTCAGGGTTTTCCTTTTACGCTTTTGGTAAAATATATGTTAGAGCATTCTTATAGGATGCCTTCTGAAATGTAGCATTTGTGGGAATACTGCATTGTCTTAGGTACCAAGACATGTTGCTTGGGTTGAGTGCTTGATCCGTATTCACCAGCATGCAGCATGAGATGAGCAAACAGCTATGGCACCGTTTTAGGGCATCTGCAGTTCTTCCAAGATGACCGCACCTACAAACCAGCATCACGACTGTGTAACTCTGAAATGTGTTCTGTGCAAGGGCTGTGGTACAATGACACTAAATTCTGAGACCACCACATAAAATGCGGGTAGTGATGAGATTGCATTGTCCCAATGTTTGTAAAATACCATGTGTCCACCTTTTCATTTTCAGTGTCGAGGACAGACCGCTTGGACCTCCAGGGGAGGCAAGGCTGCCTTCAAAAGTTTCCTGTCTTCTTGGCCCACAGATAATTAAGATGCATAAGACAGGCAGCTTAGTTATTTATTTATAGGTTCTTTGGTGACACTTATCATGGCAGCATCAGAGTGGCAACAGCCTGATATGCTAACGGGCGGCAGTGCAACCCTATCCCGCTGGCTGGCCTGTCCTGGGGAAACCTCTGCAGCAGCCACTGCCGTGTTATGGAGTGGAGGAGACCCAATGGGCCGTGACGGAGGGAGAGGAGCTGGAGCTCTCCCCAAGCCCTGCCCGCACCAACGCACTCCTGCCTTTCCGTCCTGTTAGGGCTCGGGGGGCTGCTGAGTAGCAGCGGGTGGTGTCATCCCCTGGCATTTGCTAAAAGTGTATGGCTAAAGCGGTTTCTGGTTTACTGTCTCTGGTGTGAGAGAGAAGAGACGGCCCTGTCGCTTGACCCTGAATTATCTGCTAAATATCTGACCACCATTTTGCACAGCCTGGCAACCCAAAGGACTGGCTGCTGTGGGGGCAGCGCTCAGGACAGGAGATGGGCAGGAGGAGGCAGCGCTACGGAGACTTCATCAAAAGGGGAAAAAAAATTGGAAAACACTGCCTGACTCACACAAGCTGCCAGAGATTGATGGATTGCTCTGACTTGCTGTCAGTTGGCTCTGGGGATATGGCCACGAGCTGGAGCACGCAAGATGCTGCATCCCGTAGGCCCTGTCATCCCCAGGCATCCCCGTCGCTGCCCGGCTCTGCGTGGTGTTTGGTTCAAAGAGCTGCCCGTAGCTAAGGAAGGCAACCAGGAGCAGGTCTGCCTGCTTGGACCAACACACAGGCCTTGTTAGTGTTGTCAGTGAAATGATGGCCAACACGCCAGTCATTTCAACAACTGCAGAAATGCTGCTTTACAAGTTCAGTCTTTGGGAAATGCCTTTTAAGTTAGATTATCTTATTTGTCTCTGAAACAAACTTGCTCCTTCCCAGCCTGGATAGAAGGTAAAGTGGGAACAGTTATGAATTCTCTTCATTATTTTTGTGGTTTTTTTTTTTTTCTATAGGAAGAGGAAAAGCCAAAGTACTAGAGAAAATCCTACCTTACGCAGGATATGTTCTTCTCTCTTCTCTATTGCTGAATTTATTACAGGTATGCTAGAGGCATCCTAAACTAGAAGGAATGTTTTTAGAAAGTCTTGGTATTCTCTTAAATCAAAAGCTACTGACACTAATACTCCTTTTGGTTTAACGTATCTCCAAAGCAAACAAGAAAGCATCTTGCGAAGCTGCAAAGAGAAGACATGCTCAGTGTTTGAAGTAGCTCATAGTATGGAAAACCTTTTCATACAGATATTGTCATGCAGGCTGCTATTCATAATGACAGGCATCACCTGCTCCTCATTCTGCAACATAGCATCCCAGTGACGATTGCAGCAATTGTTTACATGGAAAAAGGGGTAGGAAAGTACTTATGTATTTTTAGCTGTATCTTTTTAAAACGCAGTTCAGCAGCTGGAGAAAGATAGGAGAAACCAACACCACATAGGCAATCACTAAGGATGAAGATTTGAAAGCGCAGTTTCTGAACTTCTGAGGTAAGCCATAAGGTTAAACACCAGGGACAAATTCTGTGCTCACTTCTTCTGTGTCATCTCATTGAGAATTCCAGATTTGTGCCCGTGCTGCTGCAGGTGCATCAGAATCTCCCTCACTGAGGTCTACTGTTTACTTTGTCTGCTGTATGTAACTTTTAACTGAATCATAGTTTCTTGGTTTTAATGAAAAATAAAAATGGAAAAAAGAAAGAAGAAAAAAGAAAAAGAAAAAGAAAAAGAAAAAGAAAAAGAAAAAGAAAAAGAAAAAGAAAAAGAAAAAGAAAAAGAAAAAGAAAAAGAAAAAGAAAAAGAAAAAGAAAAAGAAAAAGAAAAAGAAAAAGAAAAAGAGAAAAGGGGAAAAAAGGGAAAAAAGGAAAGAGGAAAAGGGAAAAGGGAAAAAGCTAAAGCAGTTGTAACTGTTTTCTTCCTGGGGTTTTTGTGGTGCTCAGTCTTGTGAAACACATCACAGCCTGACTTCTGACCTATTACAACTGCTTGAAGACCTCAGCCAAAAATTCTGATACTGATACAGCAACATATAATCTGTTCAATCTAAAAATAAAGAATGATGCTTAGAAAATAGTGTAAGATTAATTTATTTACAAATATTTCAGCCAGTTATATTTAAAAAAAAACGTTTGTTCTGAAGACTGAAGAATGATAGAAGTGTAATTCAGAAATTTTAGGCACACTCATGTTTTGCTGTTCCTTGGGGGTATTTTTAGTGTTGGCTTTTCCTTTTCTGGAAGCTTCTAATGTAACAATACCTTGCACCACAGTGCTGATGCAGGGATCAGTGATTCATTAAAAGCTAATCCGTGAGACATTAGGTTTACAAGTGTCACAGACACATTAGATTTGAGAACAAGGAGGAACAGCAGTGGTGAAAGGATTGTCAAATATACAGAGAATATCCCCATAAGTGGGTACTACCATTAGTTTTGCAGGAAAGCATTAGTTCTGAAAATTAATTTTGTATGTGTAATTACTGGTCACAGCTGTTTAGGAAGTGGTATTATAGCAAGTTAGACTGAAGTCAACCAAAAGAGGTTTTATTTATTTTTTTCCATTTGAGATTATCTCACTGGCTTAAGCAGCACTCTTTATACTCAGAAATCCCTACATCTGTAAAAAAAAAAAAAAACAAACACAAAGACCACAAATATCTAATCAGTCTTGAATAATCCAGCTACCTTTGCTTGCACACAATCTACATACAGCCTTTCAGACTAACTCCCGGCTAATTCCTTCGCTACGAACATCAGTCAGTTATCTACAGGGTTTGATATAGTCTTTAAAGAAAGAGAAAATGGCAGAAGCCGCTTTACTTTTCCTCCGTGGATAGTCGGTAAAGATTCTCGCCCAAGTACTCGAGCCTCTCCCGTTGTTCCAGGTCCTGGTACAAGCCTTTGGGGACGTAGCTCAGGCCGTAAACCAAACCATACAGGCAGCCGGCGATAGACCCAGTAGCCGCGCTTTCTCCTGCAGGTTTAAGCACAATTGCCATGGCCTCTTAGAGTCACCTTCGCATACACAACCAAAAACCGTGCTGCACAGGGGAGGAAATATTGCGCTGTTGCCAGAGCGTGGTGGGGGCATGTTGGGTCAGTCCCGAAGGCTCTCACCACCCCATGTCCTGTCCCTGGTGGTGCCAGGAGAGGGTGCCGAGGGGAGAGAGCAATGCCAAGGCAAGGATGCTTATTTTGTTTGGGGAAAATCCACTCCAACACAACAGCTCTTGCAAGCAGCTAGCCACCACTAGGAGTGAAGAGTAGTTGCGGGAGTCCCTGCTTACATGGGTGAACATCCTGGACTGGAGAGTGTAGCTTCCTTCCTAACAGCACAGCATGGCATTGCACATGCTTTAAAACATCTAGCCATGGTGAATGACAGTGATGCTCCATGCGATGCCTGCAGGTTTGTAGGGCTCTGCAGCAAAAGGGGCCGTGAGATCTCTTGGTTTCAGTATGTGCAGATAAAAGGTTGCATTGCCAAAGGCACTAGAGACCCCACCTGGAGTACTGTGTCCAGCTCTGGGGCCCTCAGCACAGGAAAGACAAGGACCCGTTGGAGCAGGTCCAGGGGAGGGCCACAAAAATGATCAGAGGGCTGGAACACCTCTCCTCTGAGGACAGGCTGAGAGAGTTGGAGTTGTTCAGCCTGGAGAAGAGAAGGCTCTGGGGAGACCTTGTGGCAGCCTTTCAGTACTTAAAGGGGGCCTACAGGAAAGATGGAGGCAAACTTCTTAGCAGGACCTGTTATAACAGGACAAGGGGTTACGGTTTTAAACTAAAAAAAGGGACAATTTAGACTAGATATAAGGAAGAAATGTTTTATGATGAGTGTGATGAAACACCGGAACAGGTTGCCCAGGGAGGTGGTGGATGCCCCATCCCTGGAAACTTTCAGGGTCAGGTTGGATGGGGCTCTGAGCAACCTGATCTAGTTGAAGATGTCCCTGCTCCTTGCAGTGGGGTTGGCCTAGATGGTCTTTAAAGGGCCCTTCCAACCCAAACTGTTCTATGATTCTGCAATTCTATGATTTTTGGGGGGGGAAGATGCCAGCCCTTTGCTAAGTCATGTCGGATTTACTTCTCATGCACCTCTCAAAACTGTGAGACTCGGAGCAATGTTTGAAAAGCAGTGTGAACGGCTTGTGTGGCAGCCGCTGCCGCGAGAAGTGGATTCAGGGTGTAAAACCAGGGGTGCAGGTATAACGGGCAGCATGGCAGATTGGCTAACAGTGGCAGCGGACAGCCAGGAGGGCTCTCTCCAACCCCTGGGGACGGGAGCCGCGGGGGCCCTCACCTCCGTGGAACATGGAGCGGTTGCAGAGCTCTGTCCAGTCCCCGCCGCAGCCCAGCAGGGCGTCGTAGGCGATCATGGGGGCGTCGTGGCCTCGTCTGCCCCCTCGGCCTTCGGAGCTCCACCTCCGGTATGTCTGCGGGAGAGACAGTGGCGTCAGGGTCGGGCACTGGAAACGGGGATGTGGGGATGTGCCAGGGTGGCTTTTTCCCTGCTGGATGAGCTGGCACAGTGGCAGCTGCCACAGCCCAGCTTATAGCCAGGGGCAGGTATAAGCCCGCACCCCAGCTTAACGCACCAAGTTCTCAGCAGGCCAAGCGCTTGGCTTGATTCAAGCAAGCCAAGAATGCCAAAAAGTAGACCAAGATAGATCCCAAGTTCACACCTCAGAAATTCCTTATTATTTAAAAAATCAGGGTGGGTAAGGACTGACTTTGTCAGTCCTCTTCCTGCCTCTTGGAAATATTCTCAACTCCCCTTGTCACACTTTTGCAAACGTTCCACTAAGCCAAGTTTTACATGGGGGGTGAAAAAGTTCTGTTTCAGTAATTTCCTTAGGGGCTCAATTTCAGACTACATAAATTCAAGCCCCCTTCTCTGACTTTTCCTTGACAAACCCTTTCTCTCCCCTTCCACAAGCATTTATTGAACAAGAGGGAAAATAATTTGCAAATGTGAGAAACATTTCTTCCCCAGGAGAAGAAAGAAGAAAATACCTCCAAAGCCTACAGCCAGGTTTGCAAAGGAAAATCAGATTTTCTCTAGAGGAGGTACCTCCAGAACTCATTTTTGCCTGCTCCAAATTCTCAAATGATGTCAACACTGACAAATTTATAGTAAAAAAAAAAAAACAACCAACCAAACAAAAAACTTTCATTTAAAGGAAATGGGCAGCTTTATTCCCTGAAGTTAAAGCTCCATAATGGTAAGTTGAATTATTGCTGCTTGGCTGGCCCTTGGCTTCTGCAACATGTATGGAGGGTTTACATTTCTATCTATTCACTTTCACCTCAGCCATTGCATACTTGGTTGTGGTTTACCTGCATATAAATCAAACAAGGCAGAGTTGGACTACAGCTTCAATCTGCTGTTTGCTTTTTATTTTGCAAATTAGAGAGCGTATTTACGTCTTTATGCTGTCCACAGAGACATGCAAACTTTCCAGCCTTATTGCTGCCATTTGGGTGCTGGTGGAGCAGGAGTGACACAGGTGTAATGCTACCAAAGGCAAGAGGACTAAGCGTGGAGGTGCCGTTCTGGGTGCACAGGCAGGCGGCTCAAGTGCCACTCCAGGTAGCCCTTAAGAGCAGTGATGCTCTGCATACATCTGATGTCATCTCACCTCGCTGAAACAACTTCACACTAGGGATTGCTGTCCTCGGGACCGAGCCTGGGGGGCACCTAACTGCAGCAAGGCAGCATTTAGCAAACATTTCAAAAGTGCCACCTGCCTTCGACTCCTGTGCCTTCGTGCAGCCCTGCGATGTGGCACCAGCCCAGTTTCCCTCGGGCAGGTGAGGAGCAGCAGCACTGAGCGCGTGGAAGGAGGTTTCAACACGCACTCCCTCCTGCTGAAGGCACTGAGCTGCTGCCAAGCCCCGGAGGTAATTCACACTTCCCCTCCTTGCTGTAAACCCCTGCAGTCAGTAATTACAGCTGCCTCCCAGTTCCTCACCCTCCAGGAGTTGTCCCGCTGCTGGCTAACACTCACTTTCCATCCTTTTTTTTTCCCTTTCTGGGTCCTTTCACGGTGTTGGTTTAAGGAACTCCACCTTAAGGGGATGAGATCCTCAGAGTCTAATTGGCCTGGATGACTTTGGTTTGGTTCCTCTCTCACTTTGTCACACGTGTCATGTCCAGGCCAGGAAGGTGAGCAGGGCGAGTGATTTGTTTGCAGAAGCCAGGCTGATCCCAAGTGCAGTGCAGTTTCTGCCTATTCTCTGTGTACCTAATGTGTTCCAAATGTGTATCACTGAAAAATTATTTATCCTACATCTGCCCATCTTGTATTTATACATTCAAGAAGGGGTAATTTGTCTTTTATCCCCACATTTCTAGTTATCCCCAAATTTAAGCTGTACACCTGCTTATACAGATTATGGTCTTTGCTGCTTAGCATTTCAAGGTGTAATTTTTTTGAGAGAGGGAAATTGCCTTTGCAACATGCTCAGATCAATCCGAGCCACATTTGAGGGCTTCACTTTCACACCTCCCACAGCTGGCATGTGTCTGCAGAAAGGTGTTCCTGGTCGAGCAGGAACATGCATACATCTGTTGGCAAGAGTGGTGGCAGATATCGGTGCTTTATTAATTGCCTGTAGAAAGGCAATCGGCTATACTTCCAGACACAAGTGGCCAGTTAGTTTGGAGGGAGTGCAAAGGAAAGCGCTCCGGGGAAAAGGCAGGCAAAAAGGTTACCTTCTCCTCATTTATTCTTTCCATGGCTCTAGGCACGCTCAGCTCATAAACAAATTAAGTCTCTCAACATCTGTCAGGCTGTGATCTCTGGCTGGTGGTGGGGTTTGAGGGTCAAGTAAAACATTTTTCCTTCTTGTGCATCAGAATAAATAGCTCAATAGGACAAACTAGTTGGTCTTGGGCAATGAAAGTAAATTTTGTTTCTGCATTAGGAATTCATGCAGTCCTCTCTTGAAATGATCATGCGGAAATACTGTTGAGTTTGATCTCTCCTAAAGCTCTGCTAAGACTCCTGTAGAACTGGAAGGAACAAAAAACTAGTAACAAGTTCATGGCACTGATTTAATAAAATAAAACTGGAAGGAAATCTATTCTTTATGTTTAGAGTGAGCAATTTCTTATTATCCACAGTCAATCTAAATTCCATTGGCACCTTTCACTGTGTAGATGAGCACCTAAAAATATACAAAGTGACTTCTTAGAATAGAACTGTGCTTCAATAGTCTGGAAAAAAGGACTGATTTATGGGAAAAGGTGACAAGAACCACATACTTATTGCTTGGCTGCTAAGTGGAGAGCTTTGAAAGGTGCCAGCGCGTATCAGAAAGCTGTAAACACCAGGGAAGAAGACACATTATTTCTCTTGAGTTAATAAGATATAATCAGAAGTCATGAGGCAAAGGAAAGATCGTGTATGCTATACTGCACTGCAGCAATCCCAGGACCAGTGGCAACTCCTTTTTTATGCTAACACATACCCGAGCCAAGGGTGGAAGGTGTTTTTTCTTTCTTGAAATTTTAGAAAAAAACTAAAGACTTCCTGATTGCTCTGGCACTGGAAACAGTTGAAAAATACCAGTGTGTCTCTTTGAAAATACACCTCTTGGTTCAGAGCCTTTCTGAGCACTTTCTGAAGCTGCAGTTACCTTTTCTCTCTCCTCTGCATCGTAGTTGTCCGGGAAGACAGGTTTATTCTGATTTTCCTCATTGATTTCTCTCTCCTCCAAATAAAACTGCCACTTGGCTTCGAAGTAAAACCAGTGCTCCTGATATTCTGAACGCAAAACAAATTAATGATGTAGCATTTCATCTCGACAACATTTTCAGTTCTACTTAAATAAGTTTTCAAGAAAACGAAAGTATTTATTGACCTGAAAAACTGGGTATTTTACAGTAACATACATTCAACAGTCATATTTACTAAGTATGCATTTTAATATGAAGTGAGACATCTAACTGGAAACAGAAGATGTGAAAGAAAGAAGAAAGTATTTTCAGTCTTATGCTATTTTTATGGTATATTAAAATTACATTAAGATACATCAAAATGAGATTTTTAGAGAACTTACTGAGGCACACTCCAAGGAAAAGATAAGAGTCAACAAAAAGAAAGAAAAAAATCAATTCTGTGCCAATTTTTATGTTCTTTCACTCTGATTAAAGACTATCCAAATATGCTTGCATGTCCTAAATACAAATTGCTTTCTTCCTCAGTTACCAATTTTTATTAACCTAATTTCTCCAGCATTTGTGTTCTGTTCTTGCAGTATTTCTGTGTGATTTTTCAGGAAAAGGCAGATCACAGAATCACAGAATGGTCAGGGTTGGAAGGGACCTCTGGAGATCATCTAGTCCAGCACCCCTGCCAGAGCAGGGTCACCTACAGCAGGTTGCACAGGACGGCGTCCAGACAGGTTTTGAATGTCTCCAGAGTGGGAGACTCCACCACCTCTCTGGGCAGCCTGTTCCAGTGCTCTGCCACCCTCAGAGTAAAGAAGTTCCTCCTCATGTTAAGATGGAACTTACTATGCTCAAGTTTGTGCCCTTTACCTCTTGTTCTATCACAGGGCACCAGTGAAAAAAGACTGTTCCCATCTTCCTGGCACCCTCCCTTCAAGTATTTATAAGTGTTGATAAGATCCCCCCTCAGTCTTCTTTTCTCCAGACTAAAAAGACCCAAGTGCCTCAGCCTTTCCTCATAAGAAAAATGCTCCAGTGCCCTAATCAGGTCTTTCAGATAGGAAAGACTAACATTTCCATTTGCTTATAATACATATCAAATGTAGTAAAAGGGATAAATAACACACACATCTGCTATCTGTGTCCATACAAATGATCCTTTTTTTAAGTACCACAGGTCTGTCTCCTTTTTCTGTGACTTTTGGAAGAGCATCTCTAATCATGTTTAACTTTGCGCCTGTGAATATTCTTACTAAATTCAGTTTATTTTCAAGCCAATTCTCTTGATCAACTTTTTTATAAAGGCGCATAAGGCACGCTGACCTGTTAAGCACACACACACGCACCTGTCTGCAGAATCGAGGCCTGAGTGAAACCCGGCCTGGGAAGCTGATGGGCTAGGGAATTAGAAATCAGGGAGATGGGAAGGACCTCTAAATATGCCAAGGCTAAATAGAAATTCAGTTTGGGACCATTGGCATATGGTTTAAAATAAAATTAAGCATGCTGCTTTTCCCCTGTCCCACTTGGTCAGTCAGTTGTGTGCTGCAAGTGGCTGAGGAGCATGCACACAACCAAACTATTTTTCCGAAGGTCCTAAACTGATTTTGCTTCTTTGCCTGAAGTGACATACAGGTGACCCTCTTTGGCAATTAAGATTTTTAAAGTGGTTCAACTCCATGTAAAAAAAGTCCAAGCTGCCTTGTAGGACCTGATACTTTCACAAGGTTGCTGGTTCCCCAGCCCCAGACAGGGATGGGCCTTGCGCCATATGGCTCTGTATGCCTGGGAATGCCCAACTGTTTTTTTCGTAAGTCCATGCCCCAGTTTCACCTGATTACAAGGAAGCCATTCATTAAAAGCCTAAAAAAAGGGGGGCTGTTTAGAAAAACAGAGTGAAAGTGCAATCACAGCCATCAGTCCCAGGAGACCATCTTGGGAAAAAAAAAAATCACACAAAGAAAATGTTATTGGTTGAAGTAAACTACCAACAGCCTGGTTACACCACCTGGTTGCAAGACTTCTTTTAAAAATGCAGGTGACCCAACAGGTTTCTTTCTTTGTGGATTTTTTTTCCTATTTCCCCCATGACTATAAAACAAAAATGCCTCAAAAATGAATGTTTTCTATGTAGCACATCAACAAGCAAAGAAGAGTGATTATTCCAAAGCACAGGCTCAGAAACAAAGGGATCAAGAAGTTGCAGGAGATTTTGGTTGCGTGGATGACCTGTAGCATGGTCAGAAACCCCACGCCACCAGCCCTAGCAAGTCTCTGCCCCATCCCTTGAGCCCAGCCTGAGATGACGGTCACATTCAGGTCCATGGGACTACATGGCAAGTAATCGCAACTGAATATCAGAGAGGGCTGCTGAGTCGAGCCCTCTGCAACTGAACACTGTGTTTGTTATCCACAGGGGATAACGCAGCTAAAAAAGAGTTTTCTAAAACTGGAGGACCCTGTTTGGCAGGATTTCTTTGCAGTGCATCTCACCAGCCAAGGAGCTTAACTTTAATGCAGGAGACTTTTCCCGCTACCAAAATAGGACGAAGCTCAACAATACAGGCACTAGCTGGAGAGCGTGCCTCAGGAGTCCAACGCGCATACCCCCACGCCGAGGGGTCCTGCTGGGGTGGAGTGACAGGGACCTGCTGCAAAGCCATTCAGAGAGGAGCTCGCTCACACTAATCCTGCACCTGCTCCTCATAGGTCTCGGCTAAAAAAATCCTGGTGCGCAATGAGGCGCGGATGAAAATGCAGCGTCTTTCAGGAAGGCTCCCTGGTGCTCCTCTCAGATTTTAAAGCAGCAGCTTTCCTCCCCAGGTAAAGCTTCATTGTTGAGTGCTTTTGAGCAAAGATTTCCACTTAATTCAATCTTTCTCAACAGCCGCCCTTGAGGTTGACAGAAAAACCTCTTTCCTCAATGCTTTAATGTAATGATACTTGTGGGTCCATGGCAGGTCTCACCGTTACAAACGCGTCACTCACTGGCAAGAGGGGACTAAAATACCTTTGCCCTGAAGATCACATATGTTAGTAAAATAGCAATATCAAGTTCAGTAGTTGTGTTACACTCAATTGTTTTAAAACAAGGATACAACAGGTTGTATCTTAAATATTTGTTCAGAAAAGCAACAATCAAATATGAATTTGTGGTTGAAACCTAAGTTTTGGTCAGGGCGCATCTGCAAGTGAGCTTTTCCTGGAGAAATGAGGAATATCAGTAGGTTTTCTTATGAAAAATATCGGACTGTGCTAATTGATGTAATAATTCATATCTCAGCAGTCAGTTTGCCTAGTAACCTGCTGAATAGCATTTCCTCCCTCCCCCCTGCCCAGCAATCTTTGAAGACTTTCTAAAAATAAAACTGTGCAGTAGGGCATTATCATTGCTATTTCTCTTTGTATTTTTGCCACCAATATACCAGGCACCTAGTGGATGGTAGAAGGCGGTGGCACCCCCTGTGCAGAGCTACAGTTTGAGCAGAGAGAGCAGGAGGACAGAGAGTGGAGGTGGGAACGGGGGGGAAGCAGCAAAAATGGGGAGCCTGGGGAGTGACATTTCTCCAGTGTCTTTCTAGCTGAACATACATTTAAGAAAAAAACTCTTTTGACTCAGACACATTACCTGCCATGTGGCGAATGGTCTTCTTGCAGTATTCTTCAGCCATCGGCACAACCTTCATCATGTCTCTCCCCCACTGCACAAGGGGTTTCCCTTGTATTGCATACGCCACAAAGAGAGCTGTGCATAGGGACCCTAGAAAGCCTGGAATTCATAGATAACCATGATTACCAATGCGCGGTCTGTGCTCTTACCATCCTTGTTATGACCTTCGTAAAATCGTTAGTGGAATGCCTCATTGCGTTTGGGTAGATTAACGAATGCACGTAACCTACCTCTGCCTGCTTGCAGGCTGGCTCACGGCCTGTTGAGATTCTTGGCTGATGTGTGGTGCCCGTTGGTTTACAACTTATTTTACATAGAAGGGAGCTTCTGTTCTCAGTGGTGTAACATGACAGAAATTGAGGTAGGGGTCAAAAATAAACATCATCCTCTAATGTGATACTGAAAATCTTCTAATTGAAGTCACATGAAATAATTGACTTGTGCAAAGTGATTCGATTACAAGCTGTATCTCCTTGCTTACAGAGTCATCCTGCTCAAGGGCTGTGGTTGTTAGACCTAACACTAGTCTTGGCTCATTTTACTCTAAGGGGACAAGTCCATGTCTTACTTGGACAATTGCTTCTTTCCTCTAAGGGGACAAGCCCATGTCCCCTTAGAGGAAAGAAACAATTGTCCAAGTAGGACATGCTGTCTCCCTGCCTAGCTAGGTCTTCCACTTTGGATACAAATATAATTAAGATGAACTTTCTGTAATGGGCACTCAGCACAGCAGCGCTTCCATGACGTCAGAAGCCGAGGGGCTCATTTCTCATATTTGCTTGTGCTCTTGGCATTCTGTCAAAGGCAACAAAACCAACCCAGTGCAACATGCAAAAGAAGGTTAAGAAAACAACTCAGTCATTCAAATAAACCCCAGGTGAGCAAAGTATTGATGCGTGTGCTTCTCTCGGTGCATGGGTCCAAAAGCATTCACTCATGCATAGAGGTAAGCATGAACTTTGTGTGCTTTGCTGAAGGTAAAACCAAATAATTTTAGGAGGCTACAGGTCCAGAAGAGAGGATTACTCATTCTCTCTGCCATAAGACCTGCAATACTGGGTCAGGCCAAAGGCATGTCTAACCCAGGATCGAATAGATGCTTTCAGAAAGAATAAAAAAACAGCTCAAAGGGTCTCACTCAGATAGACGGCATCTACTGCCATAAAGATCCTTGAGTGTCATATTCAGCGTGATGGTGGCAGCAGAGGGTTTAGAGGGTGAAGCAAAGGGCTAGCAGAGGGCAGCAGGTGATGAAGAGGGTGATAGAGACTGGGACATGCCCAGAAGGTTTTCGGGGGGCTTGGCAGTCTCTTGTTGCCCACTCCCCAGGTAGTCCCCTCCCCCTGCTGCTACTGCCCTTCTCCTGGCAGCCCTCACGTAGCCTCCTGCCCCTCACTGGGGAAGAAAGCGAGCCCCAGCAGAGGCTTCTGACTCTGCTAATTAATGCCAGTACAGACTGAGCCTAATTGGTTTGGCTGCTCTGCTCTCCAGAGCTTCTGGACTAGCTTAGGGGCAATTTTAATTACACAGCTTGATTGCTTTTAACAGCAGCAGCTCTTCTCGGCCGCTTGCCGGATCCCTTTTGAACCCAGGCCTATCTGCGGACTTTGCAGCTGCCTGTAGCAGCGAGGTCTGCAGCTTAACTATGCACGACACGGGGAAGTACTTCCTTTGTCTGTTTCTTTCAGTCCTGACCAACATGCCAATTGGGTTTCCCCTATCTTTGAGTTATGACAGTCACAACTGACATTTCCCTGGCACCTTTCAGGATGGTAATGAGGTCCGTGGTGGCCCTTCCACCCCACTCCCCCCTGCCTCCCCACCATGCCACTTGTCTCTTTTCCCAGTTGAAAACTCCTTCTGGGTGTAATTTCTCCTTGTACGGAAAGCGTTTGATGACTTGGATGCTCCTTGCTGCCATTTTCTGGCTCTAGTAAATTCTTTCTGAGGTGGGAGACCCAGAACTGCAAGCAGTCTTGCTGCTGCTAATGCATCATGGACTTTATATATTGGCTTAATGATATTTTCTGCTTTGCTTTGAATTCTTTTCCTCTAAGTTTATTCCATCCTGTTGGCTTTTCTGACTGCTTCAAAGCACTGAGCATGTTGAACATGTCACCATTCATTATGGTTTTATTTATTGCTGTTTAAGGCAGGCAGAATGAATACACGGTTACATAGCATAAAATTATCAGAATGACAGACCTGAATATTCAAAACATTAAATCTACTTATTTATGTGTTGTTTAGAGACTGTTTCAGATTGTGCCCTAAAATATGTAGAGTCAGGTTTTTTTTGGCTTTCTACCTTTAGCTACAGTGACAGGATATGATAAAACCTGTCAAGAGAAAAATGTTATTATCCCCTGAACCATAAACTTGCATGATAACAGCGAGTCATCTAGATGGACACAAATCCTAAAATTCGATCAGGGCAAGTGACATGAATATACTTTGGACAAGGAGGGTTGCGTTTAGTTGTTGGGATTTTAGGAGGGAAAACTCCTATGCCTGAAGCTGTTGTTTAATATACAAGCAAATATGTAAGCTCATATAAGTAATATATACATGTATATACTATCCAAGCAAAATTCAAACCTAGGCCTCGGAGTCTGCAAAGCAGAAGCAGTTCTAGACGTCATGCTAAGGGACATGGTTTAGCGGTGGTTTTGGCAGTGTTAGGTTGATGGTTGGTCTCAATGATCTTAAACGTCCCTTCCAACCCAGACAATTCTATGATTCTATGGTAGTTTAACCAGGTGAATCCACAAGAGCCGTGTTAAGTCCCCGCAGAAGTGAAAAGCAGCATTAGGGACCTCAGCACACCGATAGGTCAGCAGACATTACCTGTGGGATGGTTATGAGTCATTCGTCCGCACTCAATGCTCACTTCAATAAGTGACTCCAGCCTTTCCGGCTTCCAGTATCGCATCCCTAAACACATGGCTTTGGTTGACGCTCCAAATCCGGAACCTAAAGTAAAAAGATAATGCAAGCATTTAAAAGGAGACTAATGATAGAAAAATATGTTGATAAAGTGTGAAACAAGCACATTTTATTAATTCAACTTATGTGTGGGAACTCCTCAGGGAGTGGGAAATAAGCACGCAAAGCGAGTTACGAGTTTTGAAAGTTTCTTGCGAGGAATTTTGCTTCTACGCATTCTGGTTTTACAGGTATATCCCAATACCCTCAAGTGCTATGAAGAGTATAGCAGGTTCAGAAAGCAGTGTGCTCTCCTGTTCACAGCACTTGTCTGATTCACACTCTCATGCCACCTTTACTCATTCTTGGCTGACACCGCTGTTCTGCTTGCTCCAGATGCCAGCACTAGAAACAGAAGTTTGAGAAACAAATACACTTTTACTACGCTCTTATTTTAGTAGTCTTCATGCTGAAAGCACATGATTAAAACACTTTATATGAGTATCACAGTTGATTTTACAATTTTAATGCACGTTTCATCCTAGAGATCCCCACTGGTAGTTCACAAAATAGTTTCTTTCACGTACAAAAATAACGTGTCCAAAAAGAAACTCAAGGCTACAGAGCCAAATCCTCCAAATTTAGGCAATGTCAGAACCGAGGTTTCCCGTGCGACCTGAAGTTCGTGCTTGTGTGTGCACACATGATGGTACAGCCTGCACTTACTGGGCTTGGTCTTGGGAACTTCTGCCTCGTGAAGCACAGAGTTTATTTATTGAATAGCTAATTCAGTATTTCTTTTAATCCTCAGCACTGAGTGCACGATCCCTGGTGTTCAACTTTTAAACACTTCATTGAATGGAGAGTTAAATTTACTAATGAGTTTCTCTGCAGTACTTATCACAGTAATATCAGGGTCCCACAGAACTTTTAATGAGCTTATCTTCACAAGGCACCAGTGAGGTGATTATCTCCTCCTTGCAGCTGGTGAGCCAATGCCCAAAAAAGCATTAACTCATTGCAGGCACCCACCCTGAGATGGGTAGGGTTCGATTTTTCAAAGTGCTTGGCATTTTTCAGCACTGTCTTTGCTCAATCACACGTCCCAGTGACCTTGGGTATAGCTGAGAGCAATCAGCATTTCTCTATCCTGGAAGATAAGGGGTATATTTATGCCACCTATTTTTAGCCTCTGTGGAACCTGCATTACAAGCACAGTCTCCCTGTCTTTCCCAGATAGGCAGCGTGGAGAACGGCTGTATCTCCATAAGCCAGTACGGTGGTGTAGTAGGAGCAATTCATTGGCCAGAGTGAATTGAAGCAGCAGCTGCCAAGGAGCCAGGGTCAGGGCTTTTAGACACTTATCTTGAGAAGAGCCCTCAGCTGCTCCCCTAGGCTGTGCCCGCTGTGGGTGCAGAGCACCAGGAGCTCTCTTGGAGCACTGCTTGTTGTTGTGTCATCCCAAGATGCTCCAGCTCGGGTGTCCTAAGATGATGAGTGTGATCAAAGTGTGGTAGCGGAGATGGCAGGAAGATTTACTTCAAGCCAAACTAACATAAGCCACTCATTGGCATGTCCAAGTGCAGTACAGACCAGTTAGGATCTGAATTTCAAGAGAAGAGCTCTTTCTCTCCACGGAGAGCAGCTATCCTGAGTGAGCACCTTGGTTAGGTGATCTAACTAGGTTAGCTGAAGACATTTCTTCCCCTCCTCTGAGGAGTCTAACGTGCAAATTTTACATGCAATATCTCTTCCCCAAAAAGGCCAAACACCTGATAAATGTGACATGAAAGGGTTTGCAAAATACTATTTTATTCCTTGCAAGCTCAGAGCTTGCTTCCTCATCCCTTGCTCACCTTCTTGATCACAGCGAAAGGGGCCCTCTCTAGAACACCTTTGGCCACTGCTCCTTGTGAAAAGTCTGGATGCTTGTTCTGCAAATGGTGTGTTTGCTCCTGTACCTCACGTATACTGCAGTTGTAGTGCCTGGTTATTAAGGAGCCAGGAGCAGATAAAACTGTCTGCCTATCCCACAAATCACATAGAATCCACAAGGAAAATTCAGGAAAGAAATACCATCTTCCAGCGCACCAGTCAGTTTAACTGGGAGAACATATCTTCTCGTGCTTGCGAGACCAAACTCTTCACTAAACCACCTGATGCCATAGAGCATCAGATGAGAGGTCTTTGCTATGCAGCCCTTGTTCCTCCAAAGGACACAATCCATGCTGGTTATCCAAGAGGGAAGGGAGTTGTGCTACACAGAGCTGCTAATTGCACAACATCTCTTAGTATATCCAAAGTGGAGGATTCACTACAGTAATCTTACTGCTGGTTTGAAGGAGCTTAACTTTGCAACTTCATTGTGTTCCTCCAGTCTAGAAAGTTATATTAAAACCTTCTGCAGAATTAGACAAGCAAAATCCATAACAAAAAGTTCCATCACATGGAGTAACGTTAAGCCTAGATGGCGTTTCAGGTGATCAGTGTCTGTTAACTCCCATGTCTCAGTATCTATCCTTTGAATCAATGAAGTAAGGAACAGCAAGACTAGTCCAAGCAGCAAGTGAGACGTGTAAGAACATAAGGGCTGTCCTCCACAATCAGACAAAAGGTCAACCTAACATATCATGTCTGACAGTGGCCAGTGGAGAGGATACTTAAGAAAAAGAAAGGTACAATGATGCTACCCCTTTGTACTAACTAAGCTGCTGACAATTTGTCACCCCGATCCAGGAGGTAGCTGGCTATTTGCCTTTCTTCTTAATAACCCTTGAAGGATTTTCCCTTGGTGAATTTGCCCAGCCCTTTTTTGAACTCACATGAACTGTAGCATCTGCAGATTGCAACTGGAAAATAGTTGTGCCTCTAAAATAGGTGTGTGAAGAAGTCCTTCCTTTTGCTTGATTTGAACTCATGACCTGCCATATTCATTTGAAGTCCCTAGTTCCTGTGCTGGAGGAGGCAGTGAGTTTTCTCTGTCCTTATTCATGTTCTCCAAGCTATCTATGACTTTACAGTTCTCTAGCGTATTGTCTCAGACATCACACTTATGGAAGCAGCTTTTTACTAATCCAACCATCCTTCTTCATATCCTTCCTAGTCCTCTTATATCCTTTTGAGGGGAGAGAACAACAAGATTATACACAGTAATCAAGAAACAGCAGCTATGGATTTATACAGTGGTGCAAACACGTTTTGGGTTTTGCTCTCTGTTCCTTTCCCAGTCGTTTCTAATAGTCAATTTGCTCCCTGGCTCTTACTGAGCACTGAAGTGACATTCTTCTAGAACTTCTATAGCTCCACCATCCCTTCACTCAATGGTAAATGAGTCAGCAACTACAACTATGCATATAAAATTAGGATTTCCTCCCGATCCCCCTCTGTGTATGACTTCATTTGTCTGCATCTTTTGGTTCTGCTACTCTTCCACAACTCTTTCACAACTCTGCATCACACTACTTTTGACTTTGTTGACCCAATATACATTTGCATTTCCAAATAGTTTGTGGACATGTTGAACAACAGAGGTCCAACACAGGTACCTCCTTCTCTATGGAGAAGACAGACTGCAATCTCCTTTTCTTTATTTACTGTCTATTAATGAGTTGTCTATCCTCAGGAGAACCTCTCTATCATCCTGTAGCAACTTAGTGCCTCATCTCTTGGTGCCTTTCGTGAGGGACCTTGTTGAGTGTCTTTGGGAAATCCTAACAGACTATCTTCACAGTATCTCCTTTTTCTTCCCATTTCTTGGCTACTTCATGAGTTTTCTGATACATTTCTGCAGTGTGACTCCTCTTCACAAAAGCTGTGCTGACAGTTTCTTATTACACAATTTTCATTCATGCATGACATTGTTCTCTGTTAGTATGTAATACCTCAGTGTGCTTTTCTTCACTCTATGTACATAGAATAGTAAAGATCAGCTTAATGGCTGCTATCCCTGAAGAGGATGTGTCTTTTGTGACTACAGACAGTTCTGCATGAGAAGTTAGAGCCTGGCCCCTTCCTCTCCTGTCCCTCTGTTGCTTATCCTTCATTTTTGCTCCTCAACTTTCTGCATTTAACTCATACTTTTTCCTCATGGTCCTTTAGCTATGCCACCAGCAAAAAGGCACTGTTCTCAAGTGCTACTAGAAAGCCCTGCAGCTGCCCCAGTAGCTTCAAATAAAGACCTGCTTGGCTGCTATAGCCTCAGCCTGAAATATTTATGATAAAGGTAGAGCCAAGCTGCTATTTGACTGGACTTTAGCAGTGGCTTTGAAGGCACATCTCTGCCTCAAGGAGTACCAACTTACTCAGATTTTGGTTTCAGCTCTCAAATGTCAGAGATTCTCATCTGAACAATTTGAGTTTTTAGCAGTGGAACAAAACGTTTTTACTGTGTCTCAGAAACAGCGGACTCATCTGCATCAAAATTTTAAAAAAATAGTGACAGAGGCAAACACTCAACATCGAAAATTTGAGCCTTGAGCTTATCAATGTCATAAATTGGAAATGAGCTTTCAAAATGGGAGGTGTTAGACAGCCTTGGGCAGGTCTTCTTGTGGTCACAAGAATCTCACCAGCCTTTAATATAATTAAGGTACGTCTGCAATGAGTGTGGCAAAGAGACACACAGGGCATTTTGACTTAGGAACTCAGTGTGCTGACTATACCCACGTGAATTTGAGCAGAGGAGCTTCATGTAAGCAATGAGAAATTACCTAAGCTACGATTTCACTGGTCCATGAAGGCTTGCTAGAAGTGAGACAAGATAAAATGACCACAGGAAAACAGCATTTTGGTTCCAGCCCCTCCAAGATATCACCTGACTGCTAGGCATTCAGCGCCCACGGAATGTTTTTGCCTTGAGAAGAAATTTGTGAAAATTCAATAAAAAATTTAATTATGTCCATAGCAGTGTCAGGTGCCACAGTAGGCTGAACATCTCTACCCCAGGTCACTGGTTCTTCTGCTCTCATGGTGAAAAAAAGGCTTCTTGAGATGTTCAGGATGATATTTGTCAGACCAGATGGAGAAGGAAGGTTTTAGCTGCCAGGTCTCCAGGCAGGAATTAATTTTAGGTCATCCTAGCCCTGAGGATCCCAAGAGCAAATAGTTCATCATGGAAAGCTGGGGAAGAGGAAGGCTAAAAGAAGAGATGCGGCTCCATCACAGTAATGGACTGGGAACAGCTGTGATCCACTGGTGGAAGTGTCGCGAGCTGCTCAGGGCCACTGTCAGCTCCCACAATTATTTTGACCGAATTTTACTCACTGTCGATCAGAAAACGTATGACAAGTGCCAAAGGGGCACTCTCTCAGATGTGCTTGGCTAATAGCAGGGGGAGCTGAATAAACAGGGAGGGGATCCTTTCCCCCCCCTCAGCAGCTGTTGTGAGGAGCGGGGGCCGAGTGAGGGATGCTTTTTGTGTCAGAGAGAACTGACTGCAAAGACCCAGAAATAGCCATGGCACTGTGCCACCGGGTCTTTGCCACGACGTTGCATCAATATGCGATGCTGTTGAGCGGTGCCGCTACGTACGGCAGCGGTAGAGCATCGCACCGACACAGCGCAACCTCTGTGTGAGCTGCCATTGTCCTGTGGCTGCTCAGGTCTACCTCCTCCTCTGACGATGATGTGGTGTCTCTACAGTCTTCAAAGATTAATTGCACTGTATGGGTATATTGCACTGCATGGGTATATGTGCGTGCACATAGCTGTATGCACGCTATTTAACTTGAAGCAGAAATTCAATTCATCATAAAAGGAAATTATCATAAAGAGAAAGAAAGAGAAAGGGGAACGAGGATAAGAATATGAGGGATTATCAGTAAAGCAGTCAAAGTTGTTAGCAGGGCTTCCACCTGGAGGCAAGTCTCTGCTTTCTCTGCTCTATGCACCAACACATTGGTGCATAGAGCGTTTCACAGGCTCGGCTTTTTGTTTCAGATCTGCCATCGCTAAAAAGATCCAAGACTACAAACATTTAAATGAAAAATGGCAGAAAATATTTCTTAAAATAACCATCAAACTCAAGGACAAAGATCTGGACGCCGAGGCACAGAGCCAAGAACAAAGTCTCTTTAAATAGATGTTAAAGAGGGAAGGGTTCATTTACGAGAGGACATAGTGCCCTACAGCAGGAATTCCTGGCAGACCTCTTGCCATCCTCAGGCAAACATGGAAACGTTTCAGGGGTAGTAGCCTTTGATGTCAGAGGGGAAAGGAAACAATTTCCATATAGCCACAAACACTGAAAGCATGCATCATTCAAGCCAGGACCTATAAATGGAAAGCGGTACCTCACCCTTTTCATTGAACGGTGTGTGCCAAGCGAGAAGGTAGTTGTCTGGTTTTAATTCCCTGCAGCCTTCGATGGTAGCAGGGTCCGGCCGTCTCCCCGAGAGCTTGTCGATAGCATCCACGTAGCGTTTTACCAGCTCCCGGTACAGGTCTTCTAAACACCAGTAATCTGCTCAGAGGAGGGAAGAGAAGGTTGTTATGTGAAGGCAGGAGAGCAAGAGAGCACTGAAAAGAAACAGCCAAGCTCACCGTGCATTTAAGATATGCTCTTATTTCCACTTCCAATACACCGTGTCGTGTTTCTGGTGCCACTGTCAACACATTTCTACACACCGTGGGAGCGGGCTGGAGGGAGAACAGCCTTGCCTCTCTCTTCTCATCTTTTCCTGTATTACTTTCCACTTTCAATTCCTTTAATCGGAAAGATGAAGGCATTCAGCTCATCAACAGTAGCTGCTCAGGGGCTTTATTTACGCTCCACGGTGTGAAGTATTTACAGAGGTGTCTAACTGTAAGGTGAGTGTGTTGCCGCCATGGGGCTGGGTGTGCGCACGAAGCCAGCTGTGCCTGGCTCAGCCCCGGCATTTGCAGACACGAATCCAATTTAAAAATGAAAGCCTTTTTTTTTTTTTAAAATCACCACTGAATTATTTTAAAGAGGTATGCATGATTAAACACAAAAGCAAATTAGTGATATTATTTTTATGCTGTATTTTATATTTATTTTTTCTAAAATTTGTAGGTCTTTCATGCAGGGATACCTATATCTTATGTCAGTACAGTAACCAGACCAGCGAGCTTTCATAAAAATTATTATAAAGATGAGTAAGAGTAGTAAAACCCTACAGTCTACAGTAATTCCAGCAACAATTTCTTTCTGGAATAAGTTCACTAATAATAACTGTTTATTGATAATTTTTACCAAAGCCTACAGTCTTGCCTGAGGAGGACCCTTCCACCTGTTAAATATATACTGTTTCTTCAGTGTAGCTGCTTCTCTCGGCTGCCGTTGTGTGTCGCTGGGCTTGAAGAGCCCTGTCCTCGGCTCTTGCCGAGGAGAAGCTTCCACTGGTGTCTGTTACAGTTGTGTAATCAGTGGGAACTGAGGAGGCTGTTGGGATTTGTCCATTTATATCTTTTCTATGTACTTAGAGAAACCCCATTTAATACTTGGTTTGACGCATAGATTGAATAACACAGGAGGGGGAGTTCTTCTAAAAATATCCTCATTTTGTCGAAGATGGTGATTTCTTGACATCCACAGAAGAGGTTTAATTTAAGAGAAAGTTTGGAGCCCTGTAAACCACAGCTGCTTGAAAGTGTCGGTTATGCAGACAGGTGAATAAAGGGGATGCAGTGTAAGGCCCAGATTCTCCTCCTTTCACATAAAAAAATACCCCGTCCATTATGCTGGCCATCCCACATACAATCCCAGAGGAACAAGATACTTTCAAGCTGCCACCTCTTTCCACATTTAGGAATCAGGTGTCAGTTTATCTGGATAGGAGCCAGGAGCAGGATTTACTGCCCAGCAGCTTCTGCAGAAGCCTTGTCCCGAGAGCCAGAGTCCCGGCGGTCCAACATCCGCCGGCTGCCCGAGCCCATCACCCTACCAACACCTGGAGCCAGGCTGCCGTCTCAGCCGTCAAGTCAATAGGACAGGTTCTTTATTTAGAAATTAACCCTTTTTTTTTATTATTAAACCTATGTTTAAGTCAGAAAGAAAAAGGCTTTCCTTGCTGCAGGGATAGTTCCTCGGCTTTTCATAGAATCAGAGTGGTTTAGGGTGGAGGGGACCTTGAAGATCATTGAGTTCCAACCCCCCTGCCATGGACAGGGACACCTCCAACTAGACCAGGTTGCCCAAGGCCACATCCAGCCTGGCCTTGAACACCTCCAGAGATGGGGCATCCACAGTTTCTCTGGGCAATCTGTTCCAGTGCCTCACCATCCTTAAAGTGAAAAATTTTCTTCCTAATATTTAATCTGAACCTGTCCTCTTCCAGATTAAATTCATTCCCCCTCGTCCTATCACTACATGCCCTAGTAAAAAGTCCTTCCCCAGCTCTCCTGTAGGCCCCTTTAGGTACTGGAAGGCCACAATAAGGTCTCCCCGGAGCCTTCTCTTCTCCAGGCTGAACAACCCCAACTCTCTCAGACTTTTGATGATGCTGTTTTCATTCCTCCCTTATGGGACAGATTCCTACTGGAAGTAGATGTTTCATTTATACTTCATTGTGGGATCAAACTTTCAGTCTGTGCACATGGCGGATTTGGGGACTACAAGCTCAGTCTGCAGCAGTGTCCACAGCCCCTCCCGCTGCTTCTGGCCATGGCCCTCCTGGCACATCCGCCATGCAGCCAGCGAAACACTGGCCAAAATCACCTCCCCGGGTGAGAACTGCCTTTGTCTGTAACACAAAGCTCCACCTCATGCTTGGCTGCTGCTGCAGCCTCAGGCTGAGCCCTCCCGAGGGCAGTGCCCAGCGATGCGACCTCATGGTGATCCTAAGCCCTGGGCATGTCCATCCCAGGCTGCAAACATCCTGCATGTACCTGGAGGTGTGCACACAGGGGATGCTGCCGCCAGCTGGCTAAACAGGACATGCGGGGAATGGGGCAGTGAGGGACAGGAATATTTTTATTGCTTATTTCCCCTCCTTTTTTCTTGTTGTTTTTTTTTTTGGGGGGGGGGGGGGGAGGCTGGTAAAGTTCCGAGCATCCAATATGTTCTTTAAAGTCTCAGACACTGGTGGTGAGGGGTCCCCACCACACGGGGAAGGCAGGTCCCTGGGGGTGGTGGCAGCTGCCTTCAGCCTCACGGACCCACCTTCACCTTTAGCTTCACTCTGTTGACTTGGGTGATTTTGCACGTGGGCTGGGCCGTGATCAACTCCAGTGGTTTTTGGGGTTCCCTTTGCCAGGAGGAGACACCGCTGTGGGCAGGAGTGGTCCTGTTCCCCTTGTGGGCAGCAGAGAGGACTTGCTTTCCCCCGTTCACCAGTGTTAACTATGAAATGACAACTTTTTATTAAAATTCCACACGCCAGCTTGTTGCTTTCTCACCAGCCCATAAAAGCACCTTTTTAAAAAGCTTGTCTGATCGGGCCAAAGAAATGAGAGTGTGGGATAAACACAGCTGATGTGAGTTATAGCTGAGACTTTTTTTTTTCTTTAGAGCCACACTGCTCCTGCTATATTTAAGAAATAAGATTTATTATTTTACTATTAGTCTAACTGGCTTGATTGCCCAGAAGTTCTGGTTCTAGAGAGTTCAATAAGCAAGAAACATAGGAAACGTATTTAATCATAGCCTATATTCAGAAATATGTTAGTCATCTTTTTTCTGGATAGGCTGACATCTTGCCCGTATCTTTAGTGTATTAGCTACCCCTTAAACCATTGGTTAGCTAATAGCCAAGCATGAAGTGTCCAACACACTCTTCAACTGATCTCTACGTACTAAATTTAGAGCAGATTGGAAGCAAGCAGATAAAGCGGTGAAACAGAAGCACAAGGGAAATTTCATTGACGTGAAGCTCCATTGTGAGCTTCTGCTACTGTTAGTTATCCAGTGCCCCGCATGTTGAGAAAAATCAGGGATGTTTTTACAGATTCGTTCCGAAGAGGCAAAATATTGCTGAATGGTCACTGTCTTCTGGTCTACTTTTAACGATGATCTTGACAGTCTCAGAAAGCTCTACTCCAGTGGGTAGGGTGTCGATATAAATATCATCGCACCTTACAAAAGATTATTCCTACCTCCAGAGAAACCAAATGTTCTTTTTCAAACTATTGTGATTTTCGAAGACATAGATTAATAACTTCCACTAATCTGAAAGGCTTTATTATAAACATAGCATGTTGGAACATTTTTTGGACTAAAGACACAGAGCTTTCCTTAAAAAGCAAATTGTTCCGTTTCTGGCCTTGCAGGTGCAACCCTTTGCCCGAGGGGCAGCAAAGGGGAGAGAGTCTGAAAGACAGGATTTTAGCCTGAAAGAGGTATTAATGTGACTCTACTCCAGCCTGGAATTCCAAACATAAACATGTTCAAAATGCGCTTAGAAGAGCTCTTATCTTTTACAGAAGAATTTCTAGTGGCTATATTATTCCCTGATGTGTTCCAGTGTGCAGATAATCTACTTAGCAATTATTTTTGTTATGCTGGACATACAGTATTTTAGTCTTTAAGCTTCAACCAACTGTATAAACCGAGTGAAAATAGAGGGAGAGCCCCTCCACGCTCAAGAAATCAAAACTCCCCAATTTGTGCGACGGTCGCAAGATTATGCTCATGGAGGAGACAAGCCAATGCACATTATCATTCACCTAAGTGGCATTTCTGACACACTTTCTCACGACGCCCCCAGCCCTCAGGCTTATTCTAAGAAACGTAGCAGCTCGGCAGTTTTGTTCCTTTCCAGACTGCATTTGCCAGTCCCGCCATACCTACCTGTGATGACAGCCTCCGCCGTAGCCATGTGCATGAGCGTGTTGTCACTTACTGGCCACTTGTCGGGAGAGAGCACCAGGTTCTCAAGCCCTCCAATTTCCTTCAGCTCCTGCTGGATTTTTGCACCTAAGGCATTGTTTTCCCGGGAGAAATTGCGATAACCGAGAGCATCCCCTACCCCAGCCAGCACAAGTGCAGCCTTAAATTTATCCATCCCTGGGACAACTTCCGCTTTCCTTTTGTCTGAGACCACCACCGAATCTTGATTTTCCTTTGTTCCTTTGCCTTCGGCTCAGCTCCTCCGACACTTTATATCAGCCATTGTGTCACACCGAGAGCGCTCTCTATAAGGCAAGGACTTCCTTTTCTGGCTCTGCAGATGCCATCTCTGGTCCGGGACCCGACGGAGAGGAAATATTTCATCACCCAGGGATTTTGCAGGGGCTTTGTTCAATGAAACCGCAAGAGCGGACCCGCAAAGTGAAGTGCAAACCCCTCGTTTCTGCAACCCAGCATAAAGCAAGCCAGGGAATCCTTTGCCCTCCCCAGCGTAAGTAACTCTACACCCAGAAAAACAGATGTCTCCACTGGGGTGTTTATTTATTTAATAACTTGCAAATTAATATATTTTCCTGCCCTTTTTCTGATACGCTGGACTCAGCCTCCCCTTCAGGCACCAGTCAGAAGGAAAGCCTATGATAAAAGGAGTTTCCAAACTCCGTAAATGCTTAGAATGAGGGGTTAGGCAGTAACAAATCTAGTCAAATGCAGACGACTTCTCCCATTTCTAATTACACCCTATGGCCATATTTTGTTAACAGCTTTCTTGCTCTGTTCCACCTATTACAAGAATCTTTTGCTAATTCCCTGCACCTCTGGATAAGCACTGAGCAAAACACCAACTTCAATCCCACACTTCTTACTCCCTGGCAAAGAGTCACTTTTTCCCAAGGCTAAGCTCAGGTACAGCCCACATTTGGACTCTGGAAGGAAACTATTTTGAAAGATGTATTTAAATGGCATCCTGTGAGTCTGAGGCAGTTCAGGCATGGAGAAATCTCACGTAGTAAGAACTGAGCTTTATTAATACCATCCTTTCAAACTTGATACTAGTGCAACTATGTGCTTCGTTCTGCTATTGAAGGTTTTTTTCTGTGCTTCTGCCACGCAGTGCAAGAAGGGGCTCTGTAGTCTGGCAGCCTTTTAAACACGTTTTGCCCACAAACATATCTCTGTGTAGGCTGAACATCTTCCTTCCGGGGGTCTGCTGAGACTGACTCGGATCACGGTTCCGAGCCACCATCCATGCTGTCCTAAAGACTCACAAATTACTACTAAACAGAAAGCTTTCATTGGCTTGACTGTAATTTCGATAAAGGATACTTGGGGAAAGATCTTTATTCTTCTTTGATCTTTTTCAGAAAGCAATACTCATTGCAATGTGGATGGAAAAGGCCAGCAGCGTAAAGGATGCATCCTCCTGTCACCCAGAACAGTAAGCAGTTAATCATGGCCTGAGTTATTGACACGTGTAGAAATATCACTGTACTTCACAAGAAGCCTTAATGCCGTTTCAGAACAGATAAGCATCGCCACCCCTATTCGACATTGTAAGAAATAAGATGTCAAAGTGGTGAAAGCGGCCTCTGTTAGTACACTCTTGTTTTAAAGATTAGGACTTGGGTAACAGAAGCGCTGAGTATTAAGAAGAGGACACTGAGAGTGTGTCTTCATTGCTAGGTAGGAACAACTCCAAACTAAAAAAGCACACGAAAAAGGGGAATTATGGCTGAGGATACCAGGGGCACTATACAGGGATCAGAGGAGATGCGAGGCCGAGCATTCTATAACGGGGCCATGGCCAGCCTGTTCTGGAGATGTCTCACCATGAGCAGTGAGGATGCCAGCCCTTCCTTCTGCCCTGCACGGCCGTGGGAATAGGCACCACTGCCCGCAACTGGGGCATTTAAGCAACATAGAGATAATCCTAATCACCTCTGCAACTGTCAGTTACCCCAGGTTCTGCGTGTCTGAAAATGAACACTCGGAAAAAAAACTAAGGCCAAGGCAGCTTACAAAAGCCACACGAGGCAGAAGCACCAATGCCGATGTCTCCGTTAGAGGTCCATGCACCCTTCTGCAGCACCCACCTCTTCTCTAGTCCCACAGAGCATTACAATTTGGAAGCACGTGGGAAGTGGAACTTGCAAAGCAAGGACGGGAGAAATCACCTGCTGAGGCACCACAAGGCCCATAAGGGCCTCATCAGATGGAAGGTTCCTGCCTGAAAATGGGCAAAGCTATTCTTAGTTTTCCATTTATCTCTTCCTTCTGAATGTGGCTGGCAGTTGCACTGCCCTTTTGCCTCCCGTGGACTTCACCCTGTTGCATGCACACTTGGCTGCTCGTAACACAGCCCAAATTAGGAGTAAAACCTTTGGCTCTAGAAATAAGGCTATAATGAAAACCCAGAGAAGATTTCAGTGAAGTTCTATTTTTCAACTCCGCAAAGCAGAATATGCAACGAAGAATTATCTTCCATTTAATGTGTTAATTGCACATGATCTTTTCATGTGGTACTTTCAGACACTATGAGACACTTCAGAGTTAGGTTAGGCACACTAATATCTGATACCTGTACTCCCCACAAAGGAGACAATTATTTGTAAAATATCACGCTTGCATATCTTAAACACAGCCAAAATACAACTCTGTTAAGATGCGTAATTATTCACTTACACGTATGTACAATAGGAAAAAAAATAAAGTCGAGCTGGCAAAGAGTGTTTGATAAATGTTCAATCAGATAAAAATGCAGCTTTGGTGACCTCTCATTAGCGTACATACGACTGCTTTCAGAGGGGGAGAATCCAGAAAAAAAGGAATGGGAAGGCAGGACAGAGAAAAGACTTCTTTGTGTTGGTGGCAACACATTGTTGTTTCAGGTCAACTGCATTTGAAACCCTTTATGAGAACACGAAAGCCCCTTCAGCAAGCAGGACTCCACTTGCCTCCTCCACCTGAGATGATGCAAATCAATGATCTCCACCGCCCAGGAGAGGGCTCTGGGGCTATACAGGCACTGTTGTCTTTTATGAATAAATGAACCAGCGAAGGGAGCATGGGCTGAGACTGCTCTGTCAACACAAGCCTTCAGCTTTTTAAGTTAAAAGAAGACTTTTAAGTACTTCACCTGTGAGTGAGTGATGCTCCTGCCATTCAAAGACACTCATCAGAGAAACGCTCTTGATTCCCAGTTCACCCACCCAAAGGATGCAGAGCCATATCCTAGAAAAGTAGGTCTGATACCAGATGGGTGTCAGACTTGTGTCACAGCTGCATCTTTGCAACTACTGAAGTGAAGGGTTTCACTTTGGCAACAGGATCATTCCTTTAGGAATGATACTAATTATAGAAGACATTCATTGAGATCCAGGAAAAAACAGATTGCTTTTACTCAATTCTTTAGTAGTGGGGGTGAATAATTTTCATACCACTGTACACCACTGCCTGAAAGGAAAAATATTCCTTTAACACAACAGCATGGACTTTATTCTTTACCCTACTGACAGAAAGCCTACGTCGTGACATGAAGCCTATAGAATTTGCCTAAGAAATAGAGTATTGCACTGTTTGTAAAAGAGGCACAAGAAAAAGCACATGGGAATTTATCAAGTACAAGTACCAACAAGAGGAAGTATCCCACTAATTATACTCAATAAAAATTTGAATGCACTTAAGGTTCCCCAGGCCTTCCTCATTAAAAGGTGAACATTGCATCACTTGTCTGAAACACGGAAATTTTCTGCATGTGGTTGAAGAGGCAGCCGCAATGGCAGACCCCTCTGTCAATTTTGTAACAAAAAAGCCCATTTTAGAGGTGCGTCATCCTTACCTAATTCTACCCAGCATACTGTATATAATGCAAAGATCAGAAAACATGTTTTGTTGAATATTTTTTTAAAAAAAGTTCTCATGGCTGCAAAACATTACCCTTTTTCCCTTTCAGAAGGGCTGTGTCTTTTGGTGTGCCAGATGCTGGTTGGCATCAGCTGAGGGAAGCTACTGGTGCTGACACTTGAAAGGAAAAGAGGTTGCCACAGTTCAAGTATCAGCATCAGCAGTTTTGCTGTTACAGGAGAAGGAGGACAGACTCGTGTGACACCATAGCAGCCAGTGGTTGGTGAAACAACCTGCTTACAGGACAGGGACAAGGAGTTCTACTGCTGCACCTGCTCACCCACTGGGATACTCGGATGTTCTTGTGCTCACTAGGGAACCACTTGAACCACCAGTCTGGTTGACTGTAGTATCACAGAGGCTGGAGAGGGATGCCAGTTGGGAGAGTAACACAGAATAACTATTTATTCTGGTTCAAACTTTCTAATGACAGTTGAATACATACCTCTGAAGGTCTTTGCACAGACTTCTAGCGTGCTGCTTCCCCTACAGAGTTCAGAGACCAGGACCGAGCAAGACTTTCCCTGCAATTACACCTCTCATGGCCAGTACAAACTAATGGCACAAATTGCAGGAGGTTTGGTCACCAGCAGGTATATGTAGTGGATGCAGCACTGTGGCTAAACACAGCCAGCTTCTTAAAAGCCTAAAGGTGGCACAGATGAGCAAATCAGACATTTATTATAACTGCAAAAAATTCATGAGTTACATCCTTGCCCTCTTCTGACTGATGGAATAATAATGCAAGAATCTAATAAATTAACCAGAGGGGATAAAAAAAAAAAAAACAGCCCAAAACAAAACACACCAGCCTTTGCAAGGCTTCCAAAGCAGAAAGCTGACAAAAACCAAAGAGACATCTCACATGACTGACTTCGATCTTTCATGTTGACAGTCCATTTATTCCTTTTTCCATTGCCACAAAATTTACACACATACAGCTTACTCAGCAGCAAATCTCTCAGGTGCATTGAACGAGTAGATGCCTGCAGGTTTGCTTCCTTGGCATGACATACATGATAAATTACATTTAAATTTAGAATTGGCAAGTACAAATCCTATGGCTCAGTTTCAAACGCTCCAGGATGTAAAACCAAACAACTTGGCACCAAGTTTAAAAATACATACAGCATATCTAGGAACTAATACTGTATGCACTGAACAACTTGAAGACATCTGTACCATTTATGATTATAAATAGATCAGCCTAGGTGTTACCACTGTACCAGTTTACCTAAAAAAGCGAGTCAGGGTGCCTTCTAAAGTGAAACAGTGGACAGTAGCAGATTTTTAAAATACATAAGGAACTCATCATTTGAAAGCAGTTTATCTGCATTTATTTTAATGATTGTTCAAGTGCGAAGGTGTTGCCCCATACTATTACTTACAGGAATGTAAAATGCATACGTGGCTTCAAATGAGTGGAAGACTAGGAAGAACAAAAGAAAGAAAAAGCGTACTACGCCGAGGAAGCTGGCTGAAAAAGAACGCCTATCTTGAGGATATTTTGCCCAGTCTTCCTCTGTTGGAAGGTGTCTTCCATGAAGGATCCTCATGGGAATGAGGCTTAAGAGTAAGAGAGTAAGTGTGTATATATAGAAACTGAATACTGTGCTAAGTACCTTCCTTCTTCCTCAGATTAACAAGGCAAAAAACCTCAACCCACATGCATTTTTTATGCTCTATTTATTTCAAAAGGTAAAAGGTTCATCAGGTTGATTTGAGGGAGCTCTCAGCATGAACCAGTGTTTCACAAGCTCTAGTGCTATGAAATTATTCAGTTATATCACATACCAATAGATTAAACTACTTCTGATTAGTTATATTATAGCTATATATTTTAAGTGGCAATTGTGTGAATAAAAAGCATTTCACCACTTTTGGCTGGATAAATGCACTGATGTTATGAGTTGTTACACATTCTCCAAAGCCTACATGACAGATATAGAAGTGGCTTGTTTTGGGAAGGAAGAGTAGGTAAATCAAATGCATTAAAAAGAGCTTAATACTATAATCATAAATCTGCATTGACTTTTGTAGAATACCTGGACTTATGTACACAAATGCCCCTCTAAAAAGATGTAGTCAGAAAGTAATAATTTGGCTTAATATTACTCCCTAACCTCTACACAGAAGAGAGAGGCAGCTGAAGACTGAGACACTGACATCTAGTGGCTGCCATGCAAAACCTGACATTTACAAATATTGCTTAGGGTAAAAAGACCACTACTAATAAATCACCCATGGGGCGTTTATAACTTGCCTGCTATATTCTTATCAACAGAAAATTTGCTAATTCGTTGAAATTTGTCCTAATCCTGCTTTTTAAACATCAAGCACAACTGAAATTCTCTCAAGCAGAAGAATGAAGGTAATCTTTCTGTAAGCAGCACACACATTTGTTCTTGTAGGCTACACTGACATAAATGAAAGCTGACGGCTTATATGAAACTCTAAATATTAGAGCTTAAGAGAATATTGTAAGCTTTTATAACCTCACAACTACAAAATAAAATAGTACGCTGTCATGCAATACTTAAGTGATCTGAGGTGATCCAAACGGATATAAATTACATAGCTTAATGCATAATTTCTCCAAAATTCTTGCATCTATTCATCTCTGATTGCAGAAAATATATTAATCATATCTGTACATACTCTTTAGCAACTATTTAACAAACTTTTACAGTGGCTATGACAAACTCATTTTGATGAGGTAGCGTTTCAAAGAGCCCTGCGTGAAGATGTGTTGAATAGTTTCTGGTAAAACTTTTTTGTGCTTAGGCATTGGAAGACACTGTTGAGAAAGAAGAGACTGACCTCTGTACACTTTATAATCAATACCTGGTGAAAGGGGAGAAACAAATGACTGAGAAAATTCAGATTTGGTGAAAACCGGTCCAATTCCACTAGCCTTGAGACCAATTATACTGCATTAACTTACTCTTCCCCCCGCCCTTAAATAAATGTTACTGAATACACAATACATCCAGAAGCTTGAATACTTATCATCATTAATGTAAAGTCTCCTTACCCCTAACTTCTCCAAAGTGGAAGCCAATTAGTTAAGTCTTTGGGCTTATTCACATTTATTTTCTGTGACACCTGACAGGAATTGCATTTATAACTATGTTGCATTTAGCTAGAATTTAGGCTATGTTTCAGGCTACAAATAAAATTAAAAGTTATATTCCACCAGTTCATTATTTAGAATAAAGTCAATAAAATGCATAATTAAGACTAACTGAATTATGATAATAAAACATGAATTATAAAAGCATCTTTGGTTGTTTAATGTCTACTTTTAAATGGTTAATAAAAAAAGCTGGAGTTGCAACATAGGACAGAATAGCAGCCCTTCCTCAGCAATACTACTTTTAAATGTCCAAGCACTTGAAGAATTATGAGGAAGTTGATCTCACTGGGAGAAAACAAAAGTCTGGATGTAATCTTTCCATACATCTAGGACTTTAAAATATAAATCTAAAATTTTGGCAACAAGTAAAAAAGCATAAGCATTTTTTTGTTTTTTTACAATTCTACGTTAGGACAGATCCATGGAACTAACTTTTATAAAAATACAACATACTGCATAAGTTTTATTTAGGGATTTAATTTATATACCACAAATACTGCTTTTAATATAAGTACAATATAATACAGTTTTATTTATGTAACTGCTGGTGTTCACTTTGGATCATGAACTGAATTGCATGCTGTGCTGTCAAAACTGTAATAAAATGGCCTCTAGTTAAACTTCTCCAAAGTATAAAATCATGCAAAATCTACAACCTATATGATACAACCAGTACAATAATTGAAGCCAATAGCCTACAAACAGCCTGGACTATCTTCCGAGTTTGTGTCCACATGTCAGCCACCATTTTCTTTAGGCAGAAAGGAAGAATTTCAGTTTTGTCTGTAGAATGTCATCACGACCACTGAAACCAGCGACAATGTGCACAGTTGCAAGTCAACAAATCTTCATTACCTAAAGCAGTTCAGAGTGCACGTTTTGTCCATATTGACAAGTCTGGGGTTAGGAAGTTTTACGTTTTCCTCCTGTGACTACTGGTCGTGCATATTCCACAAAATCATCTATAAGAACAGGCCACGCTCCTAAAGGGAAGTTAAGCAATTCAGAAATTAATGTACCATCATTAGCAACAAATTGCTGTAGTCTCTAACTACAGTAGCTCACTTTGATATTTCTGGCCCAGTCTGGCTTTAACATGCATGACATGATAAACACTTGAAAAAAAGCAC
Organism: Vanellus vanellus; assembly: GCF_965231255.1. NCBI lineage: Eukaryota > Metazoa > Chordata > Aves > Charadriiformes > Charadriidae > Vanellus > Vanellus vanellus. The sequence goes on along the minus strand of NC_138905.1, from coordinate 154,648,409 downwards.
CTAACTAATAAATTAAACATTTTAATGTCTTCTTATAGCAATAGTTCTTAGTACAAACAAAATATATTGAACACAATCCACACTACAAAGTTTATAAACATTAGTCGATAGCAAAACCATGGCATTCCTATTAGAGCCATTCATAATTTCGGAAAAATTTCTGTACACCATCATTCCAAAATAGGATTTGCAGGATTAGCAACAGAGTGCAAATTCCTTTTAGGTTAGTAAAAGAAATGGTCATGTAGACGTTCTTGCAAGTAGAAAAATAATTCATTTCCTTGCAGTTAGCAACACTTTTGTATAAAAAATACAGTTTCACTGAGACTCTTGTAGCATAAGACATTCAAACAGCACATTTTATATCATGGTGTGACAGTATCTTTACTTCTATTTACATATTATAGCAAACATTAACCGTCTTATCATTACTGTTTTGGCAACAAGTATGAGTCTATATTTGCAGCTAAACCTCTAAGGGTAAACAAATTAAGACAGACCATAGCAGCGTGTTCTGTTGTTTGTTTATAGCAATATTTTTATTCTGCTGTATCAATTTTTGAAGATATTGCTTACCTTCTTCATCATAGTTGGACATATCATCTGCAATCATATTTCCAAAGTCTAACAAAAGATTCCAAGTATCTTTTGGAATTGATCTTTTATGGTGTTCCTATAAAGAGGAAAAATGGCACTGTTAAATCCAAACTATTTTAAAATTCCACAGTAGTATTTTCTATTGATATATACAGAAACACACATTTTACAAGTATTTCTTCTTCCTCTCTTTTTTTTTGTTTAAATAAAGCTCAGAGCTTCCAAAGAAAGCTATAAAACCAGTTGCAACTAAAGAAGACAAAAAAGTGTACGAAGGCTTTGATAGATGTTTTATTTCTTCCATTCTGCTTTTAGGGTATGTGTTCCTAACTTCTTATGGAAAAGAATAAACCAAATACACTTTATATTTCTTCTTAATGGCATCCATTCCAGATTCTGAAAGTGTGCAGCCATGGGTTTGCATTCTGCCGTTTCAACTTGAGTCCTTTTTTTTCCCCCCACTATCCCTTTTTATTTACACTTACCCAGTCTCTCTCTTCCAACTTGTTGTTTGTAGTTGCACCTACACTCTCCTTACTCCCAAGACTGCCTTCCAGACCCATTATCTCAGCCTCTCTTCAGCAATTCTCTCCTTCGCCAAAATGCACTACCTGCATTTGCTCCACTTCTGCCCAGCCTCCTTTTTCCCAGTCTCTCCTATGCTCCACTACCATTCAAGTATACTCTTTCTGCATCACCCTATTCACAGGTTGCCACCCTGGCCAGTTTGAGCAGCACTCCAAAAAACTTCAGTCCCAGTCAAACGTTCTCTCAGTTTTTAAAGTCAGCACTCCCAAGAAGAGAGAGCGGTGTGGGGAAACACAACGACTAAGCAGTTGTGAGCTGTAGGAGCAAGTCGGGTCATTCACATCTCCCTTCACCTGTTGATACTGACATATTACCTGAAGATAGCAGGGGTGATTAACAGGGAATTACATTTCAACACCCAGTTCTGGTTTGCAGCAAAAAGGTGCAATTGCATGAAAAGACTTGCTTGATGAAGGGTTGGGGTTTTTTGTGTTTATGTTTTTGGGTTTTTGTTGTGGGTTGTGGGGGGGGTTGGTTTGTTTGGGATATTTTTTTAAGCAGTAATACTCTAGAGTATTGAGAACACTTTTTTTCTTTTTTAAAAACGTGCAACGTGATCAAAATGAGGTTGATGTCCAACACAACAGCAACCATGTCCTCTCACTCAAGCCAACTGTTGCATCTTGACTGCAAAAAACATGGCAAGCAAACATACCTTCTGGAAAAGGTTCCTTAAAACAAAGAAAACAGAAACACCCCCCCCGCCCCCTCTCCCCCATCCTAAAGAGTCCTAACTTGCTTCTTTCTTAGGTTGATTTTTTTTTTTTTTTAATCTAAACATTTCTTCTAAAGCAAACATTCAGGTTAAATATTTGTAGCAAAGTAAGACACTTTGTACCAGCTCATCTAGATTATTGCTTGAAGTAAAGATCTGCAGTTAAAATGTGAAATATTTTCACAAGTTCTCTTGATGAAGCTGGTACGTTATTCAGTGAATAAAATAAATATATACTGTCCAAAAATTTAGAAAAAAACTTCAGAAAATATTGCAAAAAGTATACACTTTCCCTATTAAGCACTGGTGATTATGGGACAAAATGCAGAAGGACTTCTTAATTCTCCTAAACTACAGATAAAAAGATTATAATTTATCTTGATTTTTTCATTTATGTAACATTATATAAGGTATTTTTTTTTGCACGTACATAGAAATGCAAATGTAGAAACATGGATGAATGAATCAGGTCTTTAATATGAATATTTTGTGATTTTAAAGTTTAATTTACGCCTCTCTATTCCACTGCCCACAGAATTGCGCTGGTAATAGAAAACTGTCAAAATCAGTTCACAACTATTATCTAAAAAAATGAGTCAAAATAATTACTCAGACAAGAACTTTCACTTAAAAAGAAAAGTCTCTCAGGTTAAGTCAGTCATAACAGAATTGACATTTAAAAGAGACTGAGATTATGCATTAATCTGCACAAAAGGCAGAGCATGGTATAATACAAGGTTGACAATAATCACAGCTGTTTTGAGAATAACGACAACAGAAGTTCAATCTACAATCATGGCTTCATTTCACACAGAAGCTTTCATAAGTAGGAGGATACAGGATCAAGCCAGCAGAACGCTCTATTGCTTTGCTACATCTTTTTGCGTTCTTCTCAATTAGAAAATTATATAGAGAAGATTTAAATTGGCTTGATATAAGACTATTTTCTATTAGTTTTCAAAAAGAAAAAAGTTCAAAGGAAGTATTCAGACATCCTTCCTTTTTCTTTATTGTAAGCACACAGCCTACAAGCCAGACTAATGTGGACAAAGATAGTCAGGAAGGAATATGGCACATACTTACCAACAAAAATTTATTCCAAAGATCTAGAAATTTAAACCTTCCTGACAGGACTAAATTCCAATATGCAATTGCCATTTCTAGATCTGCAAGAAACAAAGCAGCACGTAAATACCACAGCACCTTATATGCAATAAAACTCCTACAGTTAAACAATGCTACATCCAGTACATTATGATACAAATGAGTAACACTTTTAAAATCACTACAAAAAATTATAAGGAACTGTTTTCTGCTCTCACAGAACCCAGAAGGTGGAAGACAAGCAGTAATAGTATAAACTGCATATTGAACATCGTAGTCAAAGACTAAAATATTTTTGTCACCATCCAGCAGTGCCAGATTAAAGCTACTTTCAATCTACAGAAACAGAACACAATAGTTATGAATAACTCTGTCTACAAATTAAAAAAAAAAAAAGCCCCAAAACCAAGACAATGCAAAACCTGCACAAACACAGCAAATATCGATAGAAACCCAAACATTTAAGTCTGCAGGTGCCAATTCCTGTTAATTTATGACATTTTAGACACACTTGACTTTAACGTGAATTTAAGGACACAAGGAGATAAAAGTGAAAGAGATTTGTCTAGGGCATGATAATTCTACAGCACTCCTTACAGCAAGAATTCTCTTCTTCTGCAATCATTTGACAGAGAGACACCCAATACTAAAAATGTACATCCAAGAAAGCAGCCCTTATTCTGCACCATGACCACTGATCTGAAAGCAGAGCTCGGCTCATGTATGCCAAGAGGAAGATGCAGCACTGTCACACGTTCAAGCAGAATAGCGGGAGTGATATTAGATGCAGCGTAAGGGTAGAAAGGATGCTTTCTTGAAGGCCTGTTTTCATTTTGAGCAACTTACAATACCTAATGGTTTCTGCACTTGGTCCCACAGGTAACAGCACTAGATGTATACATACTGCTGTGCAACCACAAAATAAAGCACGGCCTTTCTTAAACCACAAAAAAATTTCAGTTTGTGCTTTCAGTGTAAAGTAAGTATAAACAAAACATGAAACTTAATAGAAAGTACTATCATAGCAGACAAGATGGAAGCTTGACCTCCACCTACAAGAAAGGAGCATGGTATTTGAAATTGTACATATTGCATTACAAACCAAATGACACTCTGTCACCTGAAATCAAGTTTCAGGTCTGAAAGAGATGTTCCAGGTTTTAATATAGCCAGTTCACTAGAGTCCATATCATAGACGGCTGGGGCTCAGACAAAGTGCAATAGTTAAGATGTAGAGAAATGCAGTACGCGTGCATGTAGCTAGCTATATAGACACGGGGCTGCTGGTATTTGTTCTACTACGATCAGAGTGCTTTTCAGCACAGAACTCGCTTTATGCCCCAAGAAAACTTCTTTCAGTCCTTCCTGTCTTTTCCATCATGCTCACTTTTCACAGAAAATAAGTAGAAGAGAATAGCATTTACTTGCTGTTTAGATATGCAGATTAATTATTCATATCTGTTATCCCAAATGAAAAGCAAAAGAAACGGAAAGGGAGAAACATGAATAATCTTAAGGGTTTCTAAACTTCACGGCTAAGTGACTGGCTTTGATCCCATTCACTCAGGCTTCATTACAAAGATTCAACCTTTCCAAGCCAACCTTGCAAATCTATTACGTGACAACATTAAGCAAAATGCACTTTGAAGAAAAAAAAAACACTTTAACAGCAGAAGAGTTTTTATACTTCTGATTAAATATTCCCTGGAAAAATGAAGAAGGTATAGGCAAGGAAAAAAAGATGGTTAAAGGTGCCACAAAAAAAAAAGTTAAAAGGAAAAGAAGAGGCAACACTTCCTTGGTTTATTTGGGTATGTGTCAAATTTAGCATTATGTTAAGGTGAACTTGATTATTGAAAAATTGTTTTTAACAATGCATGTGAAATACTATCTTAATTAAGTTGATTATTGAGGGATACATTACATGTGTGTGCAAATGGATTCTCCTGCACAAAGATACAGGAATTATTTGCTATAAAGTACAACAGAAGCATATTCTGCTGAGGATGCTGCTCTGTAGTGCCTGAAACCAGTCCACGCTGGAGCTGCTGTCCCCATTAAGCACTGTGGGGACTGAGGCAAAAGAAGGGTTAAGTGTGGTAGAACTAATAGGGAGGAATAAGCAGCTGCAGCACTATTTTGGCAGACCATGAAGTTGTGTGAAGCTACTCCCTAGATAAGGAGGTGCTGCTCACAGGGAAGAGAGATTCCCTTTTCAGTGGGAACGTGATCTTTCAGAGTACGTGATTGTGTAAACAAGTAAAGTAGAAAATTATATACTTTTCTACCAAGGCCAGTAAAGAGCATGCTTGCTTAATAAAGCAGATTTGGATTTCGATCCTGCATATCGGAGTCCATGTATTTCAATTGCCACAAAGCACATGGAAGGAAGTCCTGATCTTGGTTAAAATTAGCTCAAGGGAAAAATAAAAAAGTGAATATTCCTCATCTGGTTCACTGCAATCACACAAACCCATGAACTAACACAAGAGAGATTTGAAGAAAAGGACTAGATGGGACTACTGCTTTTGGTAGTGGTGCCAGTTTACACAATCTTGAAGTACCTGAGAAAACCAGGCCTTCAGGTGTGCTGCATGTTCAGGGGATATGGCTACGCTTTTGTTTGAAGACAATTCCTTACCTAGGTTGAAAAACTTAGCACTAGAGGACAGAAAACTGGATTTTTCTGCTTTAAAGAGAAGACCTAGTCACTCAGAGTTCCAGTTCTACATTAGGATGCTGATAATACATCAGTAAACAGTAATGCTGTGGAGTTTGTGTATCTGCTACAATTACTGCAGCACTAAATGATACTTTAAAAAAAAAAAAAAAAAAAAAAAAAAGGCCTTATGCCATTGGAGTTCTGCATCCCCACAGGAAGATGCTTTTGCAAGGCATGGACTTCTTAGGAAGTCTTAGGAATACGTATTTCAATTTCAAGGCATCATTACAAAAAAAAAAAAAAATAAAATCAAGCAACAATCACAAAAATATGCTGCTTTTGTACCAAAAAATATGCTTCCCACATTATTGACTAATGATGCAAGTTTTTTAAATGGAAAGGAAAAGACAGATGCATGAATCTCTGGAAACTCATGCTTAAGAAGGACCAGTTTAGAAGAGACTTCATTGCAAACATCCATGTTCATACCCAAAACATAAAATTGCTAAACGGACAATGGTTTGAACTTTCCCTTCACCGCAAAATATTTTCAGTGTCAATGTCTAGTGAGTGTTGTATGTCATACAACCCCCCCTTCAGTATAATGCCTCTATAGTTCAAAGATTTTGCGAACACTGTTAGAAAGCTTCAATATCCAGATATTCAGCTTTCTGGATATCTAGTCTAGTTGTGGCTAGACACAGCATCTATAAAGCCTTCTGTAGTAAAACCCTAAAAACTGAGTCACCTAAAAGTGATACCAATTACCATTACAAAATTACTAAAGCTAAAATTACAAAAAAAAAATATATGCAATATCTGATAAAAAACAGTTCAAGAAGGAGAAAAAGGTTAATAAAATAATGTTTTAATTATTTTAAACATTACTTTGCAAAATAACATTTATTACAGTGAACGTGTTTTAGTATGTTTTTAAAAGTTCTTTACACTTTTGGATTATTTAAACAATCAGCTTTTCACAGTCAGAAGTAAAGCATTTTGCATGCAGTATGATCTATTCTAAAACATTAAAGCCTCATTCTAAAATTGTTTTCAAAAAACCCTCAGCTTCTTCTACCCTGATTGAACTGAGAGCTTGAAGTGATAAGAAATTAGCACAATTAATGCAGAAGGAGAAATACATTATCAGTTAGACAGCCTGTGTCTACTTTCAAGATTTGATCGAATGCTTATCTTGTTAAAAAAAATTCATTATTAGATTCTTGCATGAATAAAAAAAAAAACCAACCATAAATCAAATTAAGTTCCTCATCTCTTTGCTATGCTTTTGGACAAGGGCAATGAAGTCATTGCACACAAGTAATCAAGGAAGTGAGAAAACAGAAAGATAAATCAACAGATAGCAAGGAATTGGCTGGAGAGTAGGATTTATGAGGAACATGAAATGAAGTTCATTCAGACCTGCTGTGCCAAAACAGCACTCTGGGACTGTAGCACTTGCTTGTCATCCTCTGCCAAATAGAGCTTTCCAGCTCTGAGACTGCCCTACCAACAGAGCTGTTTGCCGTCATGTTTGAAGCTGTCAAAATATTAAAACTAATTCACCTAAATTACTGATATAACTTAAAAGAAAAAAAAGGCTAAAGGCATTACATTGGCCTCTTAACGGCATTTAAAATTTTTAAAGGTATTAATAAGAATAATATTAGTCACTGTTGCCCTCATAATCCCTAGTTCGCATATTAACTAGGTTCTGTACATTATGATGGTAAAGACTATAATGTTTCAGAGCTGGGAAACAAATAATTATTTCAATTTCATATTTTGAGATTAACCGATTGTCCCAGCATTGCCTTTTTCTTCCTTTATTGATGTTTAATCTTCTTATCAATATTGTAAAGCTTTGCTACTTTATATATCATCTCTACAAGCGACTTCAGGCAGCTTGTTATAAGCATCAGTGCTCACCAATGAGTTTTATTCAAAGAGTACTCTCTCAAACTATATGGGCGGCATTTTTTTATTTTCATTTTTTTTTCAAATAACAGGAAGCATAAGCCTTACCCAGTTCATCTACAGATACAAACCAAAAAATTAGTAAAGAACATAACAAAGCTTGTAGGAGGAAATAGTTACTTTTATTAGACCAGTTAATCAGGATGAAAACCAAAAAGTTTTGGAAATGAAATTTCAGAGCCAAGAGTCCCTTTGTTTGACAATTTCTCTCCCCAATGCTTTAACCAAAACTTTATAGCTTTGAAAACAAAAGAGTAGCCAACAAACACTCCTGTTCCCAACACTACATAAAAAAAATTAATCTGGACAGGTGCAAGACAAAAATCTATTTTATCTCTGTAAGAGACTGAACTTCAGATGTTTTCTCTATAGTCACATAATTTTCCCTGAAAAATCATTTGGTTGATATTCTTTGATCTCTTTCCTCTTGTTTTCTCACTGTGATCACTGGCAAATATCATACTTCTGTAAAGCTAAACCAAAAACTACAGTGCACAAATTAATACTTTGTTTCAATAAAATTTCTGGACACAGTGCCAAAACTGGCACAGATGTGGGAACAGCAGAAACTGGTGTCAATCTATCTCAACAATGTGACTATCACACTACCTGACCAACAAACATCAAATGAATACTTGCAAGATTCAGTGAGTAACTTGATTCCTTGTTTCCTCCTCTCTGAATGATTTTAACAGTCTTCTTTGGCCTCCAAATTACTAAGAATATGGACACAAGAATTAGTTTCTTTCCTAATCAGAATATTTTCTTCTTCTACAAACAAATAAAATCCACATAGCAAAATAGCAAAATGACAAGAAAATACCATCAGGATTCAACCTAAAAACCCTTCACATTGCCAAAGTTTAGAGCAAAATAGCCCTTATCTGCATTTACGAGCTGCCCCACAGAAGGAAGAGAGAAGGGGAAAAACAGATAAGGGGTATGATACAAATACTGGAAGTGGCTAAACTCAGGATCCAGCTGAGTTGGCTCTATTAATCCCAAAGCTGTAAGCAAAGAGCTACCCAGTGCTCTACATTAGGGGACGTATAAGGCACAGTGTCAGACTTAAGTCCCTGTGGTGGATGGGAAGAGTGGTGAAGCACAGCATGTGGATTTCAGAAGAACTCTGCAGGAATCAGGCAGGGTCTGACCGTGCTTATTAACTCTATCGCAGCATCTGCCACGCTGAAGCAGGCTGATTCCACTCAGAACTTTCCATGTTTTTTTATCTTGAGTATCAGCTGCACAAAAGCAGATAAACAGCTTCTGAATGTGAGCTAGCCTTAGAAGAAGATAGCTATCTAAACATCAATTTGAGTGCAGCCTAATGGACCTGATCGTAGCCAGTTTCAAAATCCTTCAATCTCTACAAATCTCAAACTACAACAGATGACTGGATATATATTTCCCAAATAAGAGCCAAACACGAGTAAAAGAATCAATGAAGCATTACTAGAACTGGCAGCTATGCCACACCTTTGCTGCTACTATTGATCAGAGCTGCTACTTTTTTGACCAAAGCACCCTGTTCCATACTAAGCTTCTCTTAAATTGATGGCATTTTCAGAATGAAAAACGTGAACAAAAATAAAGCAAGGACCATACACACAGACCAAGGTCATTGAAACACCTGAAATACAGCATTCACAGACCTCTTCCAAAGTAAACATGAAATTTATTTATTGAACTCCCTCAACGTCTTCCATCCACTCACTCCTACAAACATCCTACAAATGGATCAATCTAATTCTCCATTGAAAATGGAAGAAATCTTGATAGCTAGTTAAGGGGAGAAAAAAAAAAAAGACAAAAAAAGGCATCCTTCCCTAATGTCTGTCTCTTTGAAGACTCTTGAGACACTGCTATGATGAAAGCCAAAGCTGATGTGCTCTTTTTAATTGAAGCAACATTATACTCATCTGCTCATAGAAGATGCAACCTCCTTGAAGTCCACATACCGGATGCAAAGATAGTCATTCTTCTGGTCTTGGAGGCAATATCTGATTCAAGTCTGAATGCCCTCCTCATGTATCATCTCTTGCTTGATCCCAGGAAACTGGCAGAGAGAAGGAAGCACAACCTTTTGAGCCAGCAAGCAGGTGAAGGGACCACAAAGGAGTGATGAAGGACCAAATCTGCTTTTTGTTTCCATGTTGAAAGTTGAAGACCATGAAAGAATGCATTAGGTTCCTCCACTGTGCTGAAACAAACTGTAGTAAACTCTTGAGCATGAGGAATCTCCTGAACATGTCTTGTTGGGGCTCAAAGGGAGATCCATTAAGACTCACAGTAAGTATCAGGTTAAAAAAAAAAAAAAAACAAAAACCACACACAACAAAACGCCAAGGGAAAAAAAAGAAAGAAAGATGGAGCTAAGGCCTTATTCTGAGCTTGAACAGTGTCCTTAGAAATCTGAACTGCTCTGTATACAACATGACAAAATATAATCCTATTCTTCAGTACACTTGTCAATCAAGAGTTAGGATGCAAAATTTCTCTCAGACTGCAGTAGAAAAAGCTAAAACTTGGGAGTAGAAGGCAAGATAAACTTCTCCAAATCTGCACCATGCAAAGCTTTTAAAAGATTTATTGTACTAAATATAGTAGCAAGAACACAAGAGAGCAGATTAAACATACAGAATCACAGTTAACCAGGATAATTCTTTGTAAAAGTCTCCTGGCAAACTGGACCTTAATAAACTGCATCTTCTGCATTATCTCAAAATATACAAAACGCTCAGATGAAGTTTAATATAACTAAATATTATGCTTGCCAGGTCGAACACACAGCTATTGAGATGTCAGTACTGCGTTGAAACATTGCTATCTTTTTTCCTTGAATTCTGTCCACCACTAAGAGATCAATAGTCTTAACAGTTATAAGCATCCATCTTTTTCTTAGATAGTAATCAAATCTATTCAGATGTATTTGAAAGACACTTGACAGTTGGGTCCTGAGTAACATTAATTAGAACATAATTTTCTGCTTAAAGAAAATCATGTTAGAGCTTATGAAATATGCTTTCGCCTCCTCCATCTCGCTACTTATAAAAGCTATCACCTCAGAGGACTGGTACTACTTTTACTTCTTTAAACAACATGTGTCCAGACTGAAGCATACTACTTGACAATATTAAGCTAATAAAAGTAAATGGAAAACATTCAACTTGGATGAGACTAGAGACAGAAGTCCAGTGGATACAAAGAGAAATAAAAATTCCCTAGTATCACCATATAAACTGTGGAAAAGAGACTCTTATAAAAGGCAGTCCTATTTCTAGGAATGAGTATCCGTGTACTGAACTCTGTGCCTATTTTAGGGAATGACAGAATAGACGTAACTTAAATTTATTGGAGAGGATTTTCCCCATCTAATTATGTAAAGGCAGAATTTCTTGCAGTGGTTTTGAGGGGAATAAGTAAATAAGAAGAAATTTAAAAGTAATGGAAGAGAGGCTGTTCTAAAAATAACTAAAACACAAAACTGCAGACACACACTCCCCCCAGGACCACTTTCCCAGAGCAAAATCCATTGCCCTGTGAAGACAACTGCATCGGGTATTACCAAAATTCTTCTACCACCAAAAAAACCTTCTTAAAAGAGCTTCTGTGCCTTCCCGCTCCCTCCCGCACAAATAGCAGCTGGTGTAAGAAAAGATGTTATGTGTCCTGCTGATATCTCCCGAGAGATAAACGTTTGGGATACACAGAGACTTTTTTCAACATATGTAGCAGGCAAAAAGGTTCAATGAAAACTGACAGTAATCTCAGAAACAACTTTTAGAAATTCAGTCTGAAAGTGCTGGTGCCCAAAGTGAAGCTAGACATGATGAAATTCATCTCAGTATGCTAAAGCAACCTCAGACTGCTACCTATCGTCTTCAAGGCTTCACAGAGATCAAAAGAGGTTCTAGAAGAACCTCAGTGGTTCTCTGCCAAAGTGGGAGAAAGTAACTCGTCCATGGGGGTCAGTCCTGTGTCTAACACTACCCAATACTTAAGTAACTCTGATTACACAACAAATTAAACTTTTATTGAGTCTGCAACTTATGAAAAGCCTGAAAAAAGTGTAACATGGTAGAGGACAGGCTTAGAATTCAAAATTATTTGGACAAATTGGAAAACCCCTTGGAAATAAATAAGAAAGGTTTCATTAAAGAGAAGCGCAAAGTCATATAGCTAGTGGAAATAATTGACTGCAGAAATACAAGATCAGAATTAACTGTGTGCATTGCAGTTCTGCAGAAACCCAATAACATAATAGATCACAAACTTCAGACAGCATCAGTGTTATAAATATAAGCAAATGTAATACTGGGACGTAAAACAAGGAGCAAAATATCTAAGGTGCATGGAAGACACTGGCTCGTTTGGGCACTACTAGACAAGAGAAAGATCAACTGGATTGCAAAGGAAAAGATAGTTGGAATCTACAATTCCAATATCAGAGAGTTGGAATCTACAATTCCAATATCAGAGAGTTGGAATCTACAATTCCAATATCAGAGAGTTGGAATCTACAATTCCAATATCAGAGAGTTGGAATCTACAATTCCAATATCAGAGAGTTGGAAGATAAAACCGACTGCCCTGTTAAATTCTATCTTCCAACTCTCTGATATTTGAATTTTATGCAGTCTACAGACTAAGCAAAGACGCATACATAGTTGCCAAATATGTAAAAAGTTGTTACTAATTCTAAGGAAACGTATTCTACATACTAACTCTGGACAGGTAAGTATTGAACTGAAGAATTCAGGAAGAGAGATTTAAGTTATATGCTAGGGAAAAAAAAATAAATCTAACAATAGGTTTAAGCAAGCATGGACATAGATGTATGCTATTGGAAATTTAAGATCATATTATATGAAGGCAGTGGCTCCCAAACTTTTTCAGCCAGAGGACCACTGCCAATCAGATCTCAAGTCTTACTGATAAATACTGAAACAAGTTAGTATATATTGCTAGCATACCACTGAACACTTTGTTAGAAAAACATCTGCGAGGAATGGTTTTAGTAGACATTGATCCTGTCTGGCACAAGGGAATACACTATATAAGTGTTTCTCTATCTTTTAAATTGAAAGACCATCTGGCATACTGAAAAGGAACCCATGAATCACTGTATTTCCTGACATTCTTCAGGGAAGATGAGGGGGGAGGAGGAGAGAAGTAATAACTGCTGCTTATCACTTCTTAAAACAGCAAAAATAGATTAAAAAAAGTAATCAGAAACCTATTAAAATCCTGATAGAGCAATGAACATGACTCCTAATCAAAGCATTGGTCTTTGGACATTTTAGAGATATTTCAGTAATTTCTTACAGTTTCAATATGTTAAGATAATAAACATGAAAAATAATTGCAGAAATGAGTCTTCTTTGCCTATCACAGACATTTTTTTTGGTGAGCCCTAGTCTCACATTTTATTTCTGTTAAAGAAAGATGAGTTAGAACTTAGCCTAAAGGATCAAACAGAAGAACTATTTTAATTATGTCTTCTCTTATAAACTGTTTTTATTAACAATCTGCTAACAGTAAGAAATTCCCATTCATCACTGACACTATGTCAAATTTGCTTAGTTTTCAAATGGATTTATTCATAGGTCATGTGTATACCTGAGAATCAAGCAATATTCTTTTAGCCTACAGTTCGCTCCCCTTAACGATGAGTGCAACAGCTACCAGACTTGGTTATTTAAGCTCCAAATGTAGTAAGAGGAAGGACTGGCTACATCACCCCCCAGAAAAATCACATTCAAATATTTTGCAATTGAAAGTCAGGAAACAATTCCTTTGACTATTTCCACCATTAAAACCATTCACTTTTATCCCTACTTTCCATAAACTTCCTGACCTCTTAGTCTTCATATCATAACTCAAATGTGAACATATGGGAATGCATAAGCCAGCACTATCATGGGAGCACGTCACCAGAAACATTTTAAGGCAAGCAACTAGGGCAGTGGCTTAGCAGCATCCTATACTTAGGTAGCACTGCATGTTGTCTAACCTGCATGTAGGGAAGAAGGGGAGGTCAACACCTTAAGATGACCTAGACAGAGCGAGGCAGAGATTTATACCAGCTCTTTTGGTAACAAATCTAATTGTACATTCTGTTTAACTCTATGGACTGAATTCATAAAAGCACCCTGAACCAAGGCTCCAAATTTAGTAAGAGAAAGACTTTGTACATGGATGAGATAAGTTCCTGCATCTCCTTGACAAGAGGGCACACAGTCATTGGCACACAAACACGAAGCACCTCTACATTAGTTGTGGAGAGAGGGAGGGAAGATGGACAGTTTCTCATTCTACGAGAAAAAACATAGCGTATACAGAGAAGAAGATGTAAAACAAAAAAGCACTGAAGCTATAATATTAAATGTAGCTGAAACAACTAGAATTTCCAGCTCATACAGATACTCCTGTAAGATAACTGACTTAATTTTTTCCTTGCTGAACACCTTTTTGCTGAACACCAAATGTAACTCTTGGAGTAATTGCAGCAGGGAGCAGTATGTTGTAAACGCCAACCTGTACGCTTATTTTTTTTCCTCCATCTCTCTGCTCCACTGAATATAACAGCATTCCCTGCAAAGATTCCAACTCCAAACCTATACAGCTACCACTGACCTTAATCACTCAAAAATGTCATAGTAGTTAATATGCTTGTTCAGCACTCTCTTTCTACTCAACCTACAGTAACTCAAGTTCACACCAGACAGAAATACAGTGTATACCTCCACTGAAACAAAAGCAGTGGCACCTACTTGTATTTATTTAATATCTAGAATCATCTTAGCAAAACCAGAAAAAGTCTGACAAAAAATGTCACAAAAATACTGCCATTTAAGAACTAAGCATTACTTGAAATTAAGAAACAGCATTACCAGAATTATTAAAATTCCTGAAAACCGAGATCAGCAACAGTTCCAATCAAGTCTTTCTAGGGTTTATTTTAAGCTTAACTTTGATTTTTTGTACTTACTTTCTCCTGCGAATACTTCAACTCTTAGTGCAAGGTGGCACTTAGGTGTTTTATTATCAAGAAGTACCATTCTTATACAACAGAGAAGACAGACTTAGAAACGAAAAGGCCTCCATACCAAATAAGCAGAGTAATGGAAAACAAGTTAAGTTTCCCTTTTCCTCTCATGTCAAATAAACAGCACATTCAGTTCCACAATCGGGGTTGGCCCGCCTTCCCTCCTCTCTTTGTGCAGGCTTAGGTGAAAACCTTTTGAGACATATTTCCCAAGTACATGAATTTCACATTGGAACTGATCCAACTAAAACAGGAAGACATTTGTAATATTTCTTTAGGTATTCCATAAATTCCAACCTCAGCTGTAAATGACTTACCTTTTCTGCAATCTGAAAGTACTAGGCTTTTTAATGAAGAGAGGCAAGAAAATGAACAACTAGCTAAGGGACTTGAATTCCAACCAACCTTATAGAACTACTACAAGACTATTTCATTTCTGTGTCTGGAAAGGTGGTATGCAATTGATGAAAGAGTGACATGTGTAATGAAAAACGAAATTGTTGCAAAAAAATGAAGAAAAATGGAAACTGGCTAGAAGTTGCACACAGTTCAAAAAAAAAAAAAAGACATTGGGAAAGACAAGAGATATTATTTGAAGTAATTCCCAAGGAAGAATGTGGAACAGACACGTCTGGTTGGGAAGGTCTAAACCAATATTCTGCTCTTCCATCTCACTCCTCTTCCAACAGTTTTTGAGAAACAGTAGTTACTAATATGCTTGCCAAGTAACGGAAACACAGAGTTAAAGTGGCTATGCTAAAAAAAACCCCACTTCGTCTTACCCACAGCACAAAGAGAACTGTGATGATAGTACGGTGCTATTCTACACACAACATAGTTTAATTCCTTCCTACAGAGAGTCTTTGGAAAGCGGACATAAATTTGAAAAGATATCAGATTTCATCTTACAATTTTTTTCATCTATTCACGAACTATAGATATTTTTGATTTGAAGATAATAAAATATTTAAATAATATATCCATTTGAATCCAGCAATACAAGTCATGGATTGGGACAAATCTCAAACTTTATAGAGAATAATAGTTTAATACTTTATAAATTGTACATGTATTTCTATTCACTAGCTTTGAAGCAAGTCCATAACACTCTTTTTCTAAACTTTACATGAAAACTGTGAGCTAAAACTAGAACTTCTTAGAAGAACAATAACTTTTGTCCAGAGTTTTCTCCCTCTTTTTAGGCTGATATGGACATCTTGTTTCAATTATTTTCTGCACAAAATGGAAAACACAAGGAATTCACTAGATCAGCTATTTAAAAAAAAAAATTATGACAGGTCTCTAAGAACTGCAGGAACTTCCTTTGACAAGAGGAGAGAGAATGTCAATACTAGCAGAAACCCCCATTAAATTATCTGTATCAGAGGGACGTTAAACAAGAGATTAATTGAAAGAAAACGGGAAAGAGAAGTCCGTGAAAGAAATCAATAATGAATTTACTACAAAATAACATAGCTTTCTCATTGATGATTGTAAGTATTTGTAATTGATTTCACTGTCTACAGTTACTTTTTCAATTTTTTTTTCTACTTACCTAAACCTTTTTGTCCAGGGTTTTTAGCAAAGTTAAAAGTAAACTGATAAAAATCTTTGAACTTTGTTGGATCCTTTAATTCTTGTTCCAGTCTTGGCAATAGAGCTTTTAATTTTTCTGTGGTGTCACACCTGTTTAAAAGAGGTTACATTATTTGTAAATATGTAAGATTTCTTTTTACCATTTTTCCCTTCTCTTTTTTTTTTTTTTTAAGGTTTAGTTTCAGAGAAAAATAAAACAGTAGTTAAGATACAAACAGTATCTTTCAGAATAGCATTTTGAAAATATAAACTCATATGCCTTTACTAAACAATTTTAAGTGGAACATTATATATAGGCATCCATTAAGTACACAAACCATACAGGATTCAGTGGTTTAATTTTCCTCAGTCTCTTCATGAGTTTATAAACTCAAACAACAGATGTTATTCTGTTCTTAAAGAAACACTGAAACCTGCTATCCTTCCCCCTTTTACAGCTGTTGTAACACAAGGGTGTGGTGTTTTGCTTTAACCTAGACAGACATTACTTATTCCCTGCTCTACCTAAATGAAGAGCTGCATACTACATTTACAATTAACTTTAACATTAGGGGACTTTCCAAAGTCCATTAGAGGACTGCGAACTATGATTTGCAGTCATCCCCTCCCCACCATAGAAAACTTGCAGACAAAACCTAGGAAAAAGATGAGCCTTTGACAGTAGCTTGTAGGCTGACAAACCGTTTAACAGCCTGGCACGGGTAAGCTAAGATAGAATCAAGTCACTGAGATTCTAACAGAAACACGTCCCTTAATAACACAAGACTACAGCACTTTCAGTGAAAGCATCTGAGCTGTTAAGATGCAATTCCAAAAGAAAAAGGGTTTCCTGGGGGAAACCTTGACCTGGGTGCCAAGGGATCAAATTAACATTCAAGGTTTATGGGATATTACCAATATTTTGAATTGTACCTAGAAACTCAAAGAGAAGGAAACAGCTTTCAAAGCAGCAGCTATCGTAACTACCATCTTGCATTTGAAAGTTCTCAGTAGCTAAATAGTTGTATTTATTCTAAAGATTCAAGAATAATTTCATTAAAGGATAGGTAACTACAGCGAAATCCCTAAAATGCAGATCCAGTTTTAACTGTCTTGTGTTATACAGCTAAAAATAAGTACCTTTCTGGCCTCCTGCAGTACCTGGTGGAAAAAATAAAGAATTCTGCCAAAAGTCTTCAACTAAGAACTTTCATTTCATGGGTACTTGATCTAGTTAACAATAGGGACAAATATCATACCTTCCCATACGTATCCTAAGGTGCTACGTGAACTAAGCCTCAGGGAGTTTTCTTTTCATTCAAATCTTCATCTACGTTCAATGCTAAAAACCACAGACACTGCAAGTCCAGTATATAACAAAATCATTCCAAATTCTCAATAAGCAGCATACCAGTGGCAAGCAGGTATTAGATTATGCTCCGAAGAACACTGTGTTGAGCAGAAAGAGATAAAAATCACAGAGCTCTGTAGAACTGTATCAGAGACAGTCATGAGGACATAGGAGCAATGTGACAATAAAGTTACAAAACAAAATCCAAGCCAGAAGCCACAGGTGGCTCAGCAAAGTCTTTTTAATTAGTTATAT
Organism: Vanellus vanellus; assembly: GCF_965231255.1. Taxonomy (NCBI): domain Eukaryota; kingdom Metazoa; phylum Chordata; class Aves; order Charadriiformes; family Charadriidae; genus Vanellus; species Vanellus vanellus. The sequence continues at coordinate 154,630,534 of NC_138905.1, read as the reverse complement.
CAAATAATGCTGCCAGTGTTTAATATAACAGCATGAGCACTTGATTGCTGTCCATGGCTAGAAAACAGTCTCTACCCGAAGCTATCCACAGGGTCAAAATAAAGCAGTGGACTTTGAATGATATCAGAAGTTATTTCATCAATTTCCAAATACCCTTATGTAAAAAGGAAAGCTTAGAAAGAATTCAATAACCAATGAGATCAGTAACAACAGACTGTTAGGACTCCTGCTTAAGAAGCAACCACCACATTTGCTAGAAGCTGGCCTAGCGTAGAAAGGTATTGATAAGGCACCATTCTAAGGTCAAATGAAATTTAGCTACAAAAAATAAACACAAGTAATAAACTGCAATTCTCCGCTTATCTAATGCAATCTGATAAAAAAAAAATAACTTTGACACCTCTGTATATTAGAAGTACTGCATCTCTTCCAAGGAAAAACTATACACAAAATATTATTTTATAGTGATAAATGCTTGACTTTACTGCTAAACAGAGGCAATGTGATTTAACCTCAAAGGCTATTATTCAGAACAGCTCCATAATACAGGAAGAAAAAGAAATAAATTTATCATTTACATCACAGTAAGCCTAAACAACCTTTTCTATTACCAATACCCTCATTTTTATTTCTATTTCTTACAGATATTCTGTACAAATGAAGTATCTAGTATACAAGGCGATAAGAGAAAACTATCATTTGTAAAACTGGTAAAAAGAAAAAAGTTGCATTTGGTGGTAATAAGGTAAACGGAAAGAACTGAAGGTTCTTTTCTGCTTTCCTAGTTCGTTTGCTGCAACACTGCCTGAACTCTTTTTTTTCCCCCCTTCATACATCTCCAGTGACTTCCAGCTTTTAACTGCACAATGGTCCAACTCAAAACCTTAACATAACCATGCATACGTTTATATGCCGATTTTTTTTATGTAATTCATATCTGTCTGTCTTCCTTGATGTACAGGTAGGAATTATTTTGTTTCACCCTTACTGCAGTCATTGTTAAGGCTTTGTGGTAAAGCATCAATTTAAGGAAGATGGTACACTAGGGGGATTTAGCACCTGTTAAGCTTGGCACCAGCCTTACTAGCTTTTTGAAGCTTCACACTTAAATTAAAAATGTTTTAAACAGAAACAGAGCTTAGGCCTTACATTTTGAACTATGCAGAAATGGATACTTACCCCAACTCTGTCATGCCATCAACAAATTCCTTTTTGCTGAATTCACATTGAGTAGCTGCCCTGAACTTCCATGCTACAACCAGAACACTGATACTGGCTGGGTCCAGGCTTAAATCGTCACAGAACTGTTGAATGCCATCAATACCAATTTTATTTTCATCTTGTGGGTCTGCAGTTCAAAATACAGAGAGCAGAATTGTAATCGTTTACAAAAAATATTTACAATAATCATCCGCACAGCCTTGCTATACTGCTTAACACAGGTCTTCATTTTTTCCATAAGCTTCACAAATGTCTTCACTTGAAATCTAGTTAATTTTAAAAGTACCTTGAAGAGTACCTGTAAACAGATTAAGTATTCTGCAAACTTCCCTAGAAATTGGTTTGCAACTTTTTCCTAAATTCATCAGCTAACGTCAATGAAATAGTTTTGTCTTCTCTCCACAATGATCTATGAAAGATCTGAATTAACCGAGGAGATGCCTGACTACATCTAAAAACAGTAAGGATGATAAACACATCAAAACGTACAAGATATTTACTGCTTAGCATTTATTAGACTTTATAAGGAAAACAAAACCAAAACCAAACAAAACCAAAAAAACACCTACCAAGTGAGCCCACAGACTTTTTCCTGACAGGGATATACGAGAATCCACTATAACTCTTTAAAGGCACAGTTAACTCAAACGTTTTGGTTGTTAATTACAAGTCAGGGAAATCACCAAAGCATGGCTCAAACAATGCCTTAGCAGAACAGGATCTTAAGCTAAACGGTACAACTTAGTACTACTGAAACATAATATTTACTAAGTTTACTACCTTTCTAAATGTCAGAACCATGCTTCAGAACTACCTATGTTATGGTAGTTGTCACTGTAACAGTTCTGTAACTGTACCAAAATTGTCTCTCAAAAACAACCCCTCAAAACAAACAAAACTCCCTGCATGTAAACTTAAATATGGGAGAAAAAAAACCAACCAAACAAACAAACAAAAAACAGAAAAAAAACACCAACCCAACAACTGAACCAAAACACCTTTAGTTTTCAAAGCTTCACAGTTTACAAACTACAAAACTGTCTTTCCCAGCTTTTCATAGGAAGACATTTCAGCATTGTAAGTTGGGCTATGTAGAAAAGTATCCCTCAAGTAAATTTAAGACTAACTCCTTAAACGGGTAAGATTTTCAACCATGCTATTAAGTCTGCATCCAAGGACTTGATTAAAAAAAAAAAAAAAAAAAATCAAGTCTAAAGAAAACCTTATCTTTTTTTTTTTTTTTTTTAATTTTTTGGGGGTGTTAAGCTAAGGTCTTTTCCACTTTTCCAGCCAATACTACAGTGGAAGAAATGCTAAAATACAAGGAAAAAGTTAATTTAGCAAACAAAGATTTATACCCATTAAACAAAGAATTACACCCATGATATAATCCAGAGACCTCTGAGCAGGAATAACAAGTAAATATATCTATATTGCTGTATGCCACATCTAGTTCTAAGACATGTACAATGCATTTATTGTATATTTGAGGAATAATTGAAGAACCAAAGGCAAAAAGTGCACTAGTGTTGAAATCAGTGGAAAAATTCTGATGGATTTCAACCATATATATTTCATCCTTATCATGTTTCACATCATCCAGGTAACTAGGAATAAAAATGAAATTGTTGTTCTGACAAAGTTGCTGGATAAACAGATAAGAAAACTAACAAAAAGACAGCACAGAAAATGAAAGACCTCCCATCTCAGATTTCAGATATACTGCAACGTATGTAGTATTCTATAGGCCCTGTAGGACAAAGGAATTCCTTGTTGTTGCAAGGCCAATGACTCATGTTTAAGCTACAAAGGAAAAAAGGAAGAATGCTTAACCAAACCTTTTATTGTTTTCTCTCAAATCTTGTGAAGGTTTTGTTCAAGTTTACAACTTTACTTAAGTGTTAAAGTGCTACAAGTGCAAAGGTGTGCTGCTACCCAAAACACAGACATATAGTTGACTAGACCTTCTTTCACAAAACCAAGTGGTGCAGTTTGCCACTGCTAGAAAATGATGAATAATAAATAACATTTGTGATTTTTTTTTATTTTAGCTATTCTTAGTAGGATTTACGAATTTGTATATATTTTTAACCCAGCAATGTCCCAGACTGACATGCAAGGAGCAAACAAAAGATTTAGAGAGAGATATGTTATTTATATATTTAAATATATATACACAAAATAAAAAGAGTGGTTCTCTAGGTTGTTTCCCCCCCTAAGGAAATGCGATAGTGTTGGTGGTGTTGCTGGTTCTTTGTCCCTACACAATTCATTACCAGAGAATAATGAAATGTTAAAGCATGTCTATGCTTAAAATAGAACACACTATGTAAAGAGTAACAACAAAAAAAAAAAGGTCGAAACAATATCTTAAGAACGGGATAAAGTGTATACAAAGCATGCCATACACTGCAATCAGAAAAGTACAAAAAGTCATAGTTGAGTAATTATAAAGAGTTCTTTTTTTAAAACACGAGATGTATGGATCGCAGCAGGGGCTGGTAATGATTCCAGCCTGCTCTGCTCTAACATGTAATGAACAACGCACACATTCACATCAGACGGCTACATTTCAGAAAGCACTGTTACCTGGATCATGTACATTCTTATATTTACATGATTATCTTCTATTTTTTTCTGTTCTTTTTAAACAATGCTGTAAAATAAATGGAAAAGAAACAACTCGGCCTTTAATCCACTTCCCTGCGTTTTCACCTCCAAGCCTCTCTGAACAGGCACATTACTTTTACTGTAATATGCAAGCACAAAGAATAAAATAAGGATGGAGTTTCTACACCTAGCTTTTGAGTCTTCTTATTTGACTGTTTTATCAGACTCCTAGCTGCAATGTTATCTGAAACATTTTTGATTTTAATGTATAGAAATACTACTACTATCTTTGAACAAAATCAACTCCCCCAAATATCAGAATAACTATAAGAATAGTATGTATTATTTTGCCACACAAAGTACATTGTACATATACTTAATAGCAGCCACTGGCAATAAATCAAATAAGTTGCATAATAAGCTTTACTCTCCTTTCCACCTCACGCAGCTGAGACTATTTCCTCATGATAGGTTGAATTTCCTACTGTAAATTTAAACGCTACAGGAATATCTACAGAAGTTGCGTACTGAACATTAAGAGCATTTAAAACCTTTTTCATTCTTATCTTACTACCACAAAGACAGAGCGAGAAGCAAAAGCTAGCAATCTTTCCTTACAAGTCCTTAAGAATGACAGAGGGAAAAGTAGAAATACCACTCACACAAAATAATTAGAAAAACCAAACAAAATCCACAACAACAAAAAAAACACAAAACAAGCAAGCCTTACCTTTGTATCTATTATACAATTGTTCTAATTTCTTCCTGTCTACTGAATTTTTCATGGATTCTTTGTAGTACAAGTCTGGATTCTGGAAGTAGTTGTCTGTTGCCACTTCTAGTTTCCATTCATTCTGCATTAAGCAGTGTATAGCAGTCCTTTCACCAGCCTGGGTAAATGCCATAAACTGGCGGACCTTGTCCTTCTGAGACGATTTAAGCTTATGCTTTGGGATGCAAAAGAAGCAGGAAAGCCAATGAAGCTAATCCAGAAGTTTGTTTCAGCATTCTACTACTAATGCCTATCTTTATAAGGTTTTAGTTTTCTTGTTGATGACAACTTTCACTTCAGAATTACAGGAAGACAAAGCCTTGTTCTTCTGCAGTTAAAAAGACAGCATTTTCTTCTGAAAATTGAGATGACAGCATCTATATATACATATTTAGCAGCACATATTCTGGCAGTAATAAATTTGTATTTCTGCTTTATTGCTCACATATGCAGAAGTTTTTCCTGTTCTGTAACAGCAGTAAACACAACTTTCATAATATAACAATATGGTTATCTTCTGAAAATATGTCTAGTGGTTACACAAACAAGAAATTACAAAGGCACAACTTATAAATTCTGAGATTCTGTATAAGTCCTTCCTACGCAGAGAAAAATTGCTCAACAGTTTTCTTAATATTTTCCTAGCAACAACGAACAATGCAAAGTTTAATCATTTTAAGTGATCAGCTGAAAGAGACAGAAGCATTTCTCACATTTTTATGTTGGAAATCATTGCCAACAATAGACATAAGACAAGAAGAAAATAGATAAAGCAGTCATGTCAGAATGTAACATTTGCTGCATGTTACAAGACTATAAAGTTGCTGTAAACGTGATCTAAAACTTTAACTCTGAAAAAGATGTTTATACTATTAATATGTTAAACAACAAAACTGCCTATTAGAGCGGTATACAGGAACCAGTAAGATGTTCTCTTCATGGTAGCTAATTGCAGCAACCATATTGACACAATATCCCTAACTCCTGGAAAACCCAAGAGGTGGGAACAGGGATTTTATAGGGACCTAATTTGCTATTAACATAGGTCAACATTATTCTTTACGTGAAACCAGAAGAAGGAGATAGCTTAAATCAAATTCTGTTTTTTTATTATATTCTGATACTTTCCAATTTTGTTAAACCATACTTATCACATGTTCCGGGCCAACAGTTAAGCAGAGAAATTTGTCTACATTCCTCACTACTGCTTAAATCATCTGGTACAACAGAAAATGTACTGGTCTCTTAAATAACAGGGGAGAACTGAATCCTGATTCAACGAGCAGTAAACATAGGACCATCTTTCAGTTTATTTGTTATCTCTTGAACGCATACGGATGGTGACATCTTGACTACAGATGGTCCTGAGACAAGAAACACATCTTGTAAACAAGATAAGGACTTGGGTCTTTCCTACAAGATTTTTCAATTTCATAGAAGAATAAACATGTAACGGGTTGTTTGTTTTGAGTTTGTTTTTTTCTTTTTATATACAAGAAGAAACATGCAAAGTGGGAAAAGAGCTGACAAAATAACTACAATGTATTTTGGTAAGAAAACAGTCAATAATCCTTTGAGTGAGAGCTCTCTGTAAACCCCTCCTAATTTTCATGAGGGTCTAACTATGAGGGTCTCTCTGCACTAAGACCTCCCTCAGTTACATACATCTTCTTTTCAGCAACAAAGTTTGCGTCGATCACTTCAAAACAGAGCTCTCCAACAACAATTCCAGAGTTAAAAAAAAAAAACCAAAACAAACGCGTCCTCTCACAAGTCTACCTAACGCCCGGCATTTAGGGATATTTCCTGGGTTCAAAATTAAACACCGGGTCTATTTGAAGGAATCAGAGCCGGGAAACACACTCGAGTACCCCATCGACCGCGCAGTGTAAGTTTCCCCGTTTCATTTGTGTCGAATGCTCTTTTACGGGGGGCGGGGGGGGAGCTCGGCCTGCACCTTTCCCCACCGACCCCGCCTGGGCCGCCGCTGCACCTGCCGCCTCCCGGAGCCGGGGCCGGGGCCGTGGGTGTCGGGCGACAGGGCCCCCGCCCGGTATCGGAAGGCGGCGGGAGCGAGGGACAACGGGGCTCCGGCAACCTGCCCCGCCAGCCCCAAGCCCAAAAAAGGCAAAGGTACGCGCCGCGCCGGCTGCCGCCGCTCGAAATACCCGCGGCGGCGCCGCCCGCCCGCTCCCCCCCCCCTTCCCCCTTCCTCCCCGCCGCCCCCGGTGACCTTCCCCCGCTCACCGGCCCCGGCGAAGGGAGGCCGGTTCCGCACGGTGTGGGTGTCCCTGTCTCTCCCCGCATCCCTCGCCCCTCCTCACCCCCTGTCCCGCGCGGGCCCCGGCGCCGTCCTCCCCTCCCCCCGGGGCAGGGGAGAGGGAGCCGGTGCTGAGGGAAGGCAGCGGCGGGAAGCTGGGGGGCTCGGCTTGCTGCTCCGAGTGGTTGGAGGCTGTTGGGGGTTCCCGTTACCGGTGTCGTGTCTCCCTCCCCCCAATTTCTCCGCCTCCCTCCTCCCGGCTCCAACAACCTACCATTTTATCACCGGCGCTTCGACCAACTTCACCCGCCCGGCGCCGCCTCCCGCGCAGGCGCGCCCCGGCCCGCCCGTCACCGCCTATCGCCGGCCGCGTCTGCGGCACCGGGCGCGAAGGCGGAGCGGAGGTGGGGGGCGCCCACAGTGCTGGCGGGGCCCCGCTGCCCTCCCTCCCTGCACCGCCGCCCGCGGGGAGCAAGCGGCAGCCACGGGGCTGGGGCGCGATAGAGCGGCGACGGCGCCTGCCGCCGGAGCCGGGCCGAGCCCGGCGGCGACTACGTCTCCCGGCGTGCGCCGCGCAGAGCGGCGGGGCCGGCGGGGAGTGCGTGTTGGGGGGAGGGGGAGAACCCGCCGTTACGTTTCCCATCAGACGGCGCTCGGACCACAGATCCCATCTGACTCTGCGCTTAAAGGTGCCGCACCGGCGCGGGTGTTGGGGGGCGGCCGTCGGCAAGGTCGGGGCTCCTCGGCGCCTTCTATCAGCGGCCGCCGCCCGCCCCCCGCCTTACCTCACCGCCCGCCGCGTTGCGATCCTGTCCTTCCCGCGCTCCCCCTGGCCGCTGCCGCCCTCCCTCCCTTCCTCAGGTGAGCGGGGCGGAGGGAAGAAGCAGCGCCCGGGGCCGGCGGCTGCCTCCCGTCTCCTTCCCCTCGGCGGCCGGGCCAGCCGCCGCTCTGAGGTGGGTGAAGGGGGTGTGAGGGCTGCGAGGAGACGGCGGCGAGTTTGGCCCTACCGCCGGCGGGGACGGAAAGTTGAGTGCCGCTCGCCGGGAGGGCTGCGGGGCGGCCGCCTCTCCCCCTCCCTCCTTCCCTCATCCGCCATGAGGGGGCGGGAAAGGGGTTGGCCGCAGCCGCGCTCTCCTGATCTTTCTCTGTTCTCCCCCGCTCTCCTTCCCTAGGGAAGAGGGTACCGGCAAGCGCTGCCTGGCAGCCGGCCGGCGGAGAGCGGCGGCGGGCGGCGCAGGGAGCTGCCCTCCCTCCGGCTGCCTTCGCCCTCAGGTAGGTACGTGCCCGGGGCAGAGGGAACCCCCGACGGCGGGTCCGGGGAAGGAGCTCGGATGCAGAAAACTTGGTGGGGTGGCGGCAGGCTGGCAGGCGGGGAAGGACCCGCAAGGGGTTTTGGAAAGGAAGGTCGGGGCTGGCGTTGAAGGCAGGGGCTAATGCGGGCTTGGCGAAATCCTTTGCGTGGTCAGGAAGGGGAAGAAAAAAAATGGGAAGACGGAGCTGCAGTCCATCAGGAAACAAGCTGTGCTTGAAAGGACTCCAAACGACAGGAGTATCTTCTAATTTGGTGCTTGCTGGTGCATGGAGAGGAGTGGTTATGTTTGGGGTTTTTTTTCCTCTTTATTTGCACTCTGAAGCACATCGTGTATTTTTATATGAGGTCATTATTCCCTTAAGAGCTTGTGAGCGCTGCCCCAGGTGGCACTTTTCTAAATAGTTTTTGCTAGCCAAGGAAAAATCACTGTTATGAAAGCAAGCTATACTGTGCCTGCATCACGGCGGTAAGTTTACACAGTGCAACAATGGGCAAAACTTATGAGTATAAATCTCTGCTCAGATTTTAGTTATGTAGTTACATTCTACCTAAGACATGCAGTAGAGTCTTTTACTCGCCTCCCTGCAAACAGAAGCTTGAATATACACTAGGTGTTTTCTTCTCCCGCTTTCTTACAGGAATAGGTTGTAGTATCTTCAGCAAAATCTCTCCTGCAACCGTGTTAGACAGGAAGAGTATTACTTTGTATGCATGAAGAAATATTTCCTTAAATATCACCCTAGAATTTTGCCAGGTGGTGAGGTGCCCGATCTCTTAAAAATAGCAAACCCCATAGCTTTATAAGATTTCAGAAATATTTCTACTTTATTATTTTATTGACATTAGAGTGCTGTAGATGTGCTTTTGCTACTTAATTTACACTTTCAGTTCTTAATTTTAAATGTCTTAGCTCTTCATGTTGTTAAACCCTAGCCCATAGTCAACTAGTGATAGCTAAATACTTTGGCTTGTATTTCATGCATTGAAAAGAAATAAACCAACCCACAGACAGGTTTTCTCAATTCTTTCTGAAACAGAGATGGGAGGGCTTTTTAAAAACAAAGGTAGTGCATGGCTGTACTTGCCATCTTCCCTCCCCATTCTGTATATCGATGATGGCTGGCTTGGATACTTGTGATGCGACTGCTACTGCATTGTAGGGAAAGATGATTCTCTCTAGTGGAGACTGCTTCCGGATGACTGTGTCTGTATGTTGGTTCCTGATTAAGGCCATTGGCCCAGAGATCAAGATTGCACCTAAAGTTTTAAGCAAATACCTGCTCTACTGATGATCTGCTAACATGTAGTGTGTGTTGTGCGTTTTTAGAATGCCATGCTTCAGGGATGTATGTTTGTTCTGTACGTACATTTATACATTGCTATGTATAGCTTTGTGGTGTGGGGTTTTTCTTGTGTTTTTTTGTTTTTTTGGTTTTTTTTTTGTTATTTTACAGTAATGTCAGTATTTTCCTGTAGTTCTTGGTTTTGAAATTCTATCCTGTTTGGTGTTAAAAGCAAATACAGCAGTTTAAATATAGATCTTCAAGTAGCTTCTGGGAAATGAACTTATGAATGAATTGATTTTGCTTTTAGCGTTCTTATAACTCTATTTTAAAATAATGAGGATCAATAATTAGCTTTGAAGTAAAGTGCCTCAAGGCTGTGCAACCTTTCAGGTGAAGATCTTTGATACAAACTAGTAGTGGTCAGAAGTCCAGGAAGTTTTGCTGTTATTTCTTTACTGCAGAAATGTTTCTTTTGCAAGTATGATTTATAGTGCAATCTGTTTCAGTTTAGCTTTTTTTCATTATGTTTTGTATAGTTAAGTGTGTTAATCCTTCTGAGGCTGTATAAATAACAAATGATTATGATGCAAATTTTTTAGGATATGTTTGAAAAAATACAAGAAGTTGATTGATAGATAAGAATAATAAGTTCTGGTGCGAGGTTGAAGTACAGCCTATGGCATTGTGGCTTAATATTTTTAATGGCTTTTCCCTTGGGTAAGAAGTACAGATGACTACCATGTGAAATGACTAAGCTTTCCATTCAGTGTTTTTAAAACAATATGATATCTAGAAAATAGTCAAGGGGAAAACAAAAATGTATCAATGACCTTGGGCTGTTTCTTGCTTTAGATAACTGTTGACTGAAGGACACCATCTACATTCTGCTAAAGATCATAGTGTAGGATGCCGTCTTAGGTTTGTTTTCTACATTTGTTTGACCTATTGCCTCAACATTATCATATTTGATAACTGTTTGGTACTGTCTTGCAGCATGGTATGCGTACTGGAGATGCAGAAACCATGTAGCAGAAAGCTTTGAGCAATTGTGGATTATCAGTTTCTCCCAACAGCAATATAAAGTGAAGAATGAAGGCGACTGGATTTATTTCCCTATGGACGTTGGTTTCACTGCCTTGTGGCCAGTTAGCAAATCCTGCAGAACATGAAGATGTAGTAAAGCATGCAATAAAGCTGCACCGTGGGAAAGGAGCTGTTATTGCTCAGAGAAAGCAGTGGGTATTGGAGAGCTGCAGAAAACTATCTGGTCTTCTTCGCCAAAAGAACGTTGTTCTCAACAAACTAAAAAATGCTATAAGAGCAGTTGAGAAGGATGCAGGACTGTCAGATGAAGAGAAACTTTTTCAGGTGCATACCTTTGAAATCTTCCAAAAGGAGCTAAATGAGAGTGAAAATTCAGTCTTTCAAGCAATCCACGGCCTCCAGAGAGCTCTACAGGGTGATTACAAAGATGTGGTAAATATGAAAGAAAGCAGCAGACAGAGACTAGAAGCCTTGAGAGAAGCTGCAATTAAGGTTAGTTCCCCCATGTTTATTACTAGAGTATTAATATTCTACTTGTGTTTTTAATTTTATTATGGCACGGTTTCAATTTGTTTCAATAAAAAAGTGTATCTACATAAAACTTGCAATGTTTTGCTGTTTAAAATGGATTTTGAACAAAGTATTTGTTCTCATTAGTAAAATTAGAAGTAATTCTGGTGTAGAGCTTAAAACTTACTAGCAGTCAGTAGTTCTTATTTCAAAACAAAGCAAAGCATAATCATAAGACCTATGGCAAATATTATGTTACGGGGAAAGGAATACAAGAAGTGAGGCAGTGCACATAGCATAGTTGTGCTAGATAAATCAGTGTGGACCTAATAATAATCAGAGTGGACCTAATGACATAAATTGGCAAAATACTAACTTTTTTTTCTACTTTAAATGAGAATTGCTCAACCAAAATCTACGATTTAAACAGAATTACTTCTTGCCTTTTATTTTCATATTTGTATAGAAGTGGGTAAAATGGACATGCAAATGTGTGAGATTGCTAGATTTTTAATCTCAGTAGAGATTGCTAGATTTTTAATCTCAGTATAGTACTCCTAGCCTAAGAAGTGCAGGTTTGAAAAACAGTGCTTTAAGGAAAGAGCTGGCTGAGATAACTTTACCAAGAAAACCACAGATGAGTAACAGTTGAGCACAAGTACTTCATGGAAAATTTGAGTTCCCATGTCAATGCAGACCTGTTAGGGTATGCACAAGCTGCCATTGTCTACTGGACTTGGTAGTGCTCAGACTGCGTACTGAAAGTCTCCCGTTGAGAGAAAATATCATTTAATTGATTTGGTATTTAAATTGTTCTTTTCCTTGCTCTACCCTTCAGCCACTGGAGGAATATATTACACATTTTCTTTGTTTTCTATCTTCTAAAAGAAGAGGCTGCCCTTGCGCAAGGGAGTAAAAGAAGGAAAATAAGAGTAATTGGGATATAGCATCTGAGCTGGAACAATCTCTAAAGGTCATTTGTATAAGAGATGTGCAGACCTTAACAGGTGAAGATGGCAAGAGATTGTATGCAAGAATGGTGTGCAGTGAATTGCAGCAAGAAAGGCTGATGGATGTGGAAGTTGCGATGCAGACTTGGGAGACTGGAGTGGTCTGTGCAAGTGAAAACAAAGACTGAATTATGACAAATTTGGATAGGGAGTAGCTTGGATCTAGGTGTATTCCAATGAAGTGCTCAATATGACTTTGATATTGCCACTTAATGGTAGTGCCAGCCTCTGCTGCATAGGAAGGATAGCAATTGTCATGAAAATTACTTGATTTTCCACCTTTTTTTTCTCAGAGCTCTTAAAATAGCAGCAGTGAAGCTGTCCAGAATCTTCTTTCTCATTTTCCTAATTCTTGGCAACATTACTGTAAAATACTGAACTAATCTATCCTTGAACTCGAGAATGGTACTTCCTCATTTTTCTCATAAAAGGAGGCCTGTGTGTATAATGATGTTTTAGGTGTGTGTCCTGTCAAAACTTTACTTCTGCAGGAGTGGATTGTGTTAGGCCTTCTTCGTATTATCGTATCAGGATATTTACTTGAACAAGCAGTCTTTTACACCCTTCCTTCTTATGTCATGCGCATGATTATTTAAATAGAATATTTGTTGTTCTAACCTTATAATTGTTATGTAAAGTAAAACAGAAGATAACGCATGCCAAAAAGGTGAAAATTATATAGGATACAGTTTTTTTGGACTTGTTCTTACTTCAGAAGACACACATGAGGTCCAATTTTGTTCCAGTTTCATTTTACTGTAATCATTATTTTGTTGGTTGTTATGATTTGAAGAATCCGTAACAGTTTATTGTCATTTAGACAATTATTCTATCACCCGATGACCTCTCCCCATCTGAGAAGGGGAATTGGGAAAATACAAGGGAAACCCAGGGGTTGAAATATAAACAGATTTAATAGAATAAGACTAAATAATTAATGTTAATAATATGAAAGAACCAATATTGATCCTGATGCCAATATAAAATATACAAGGTTTATACTCAGCCGATTCTATGAGTAGGAAGCTGTGCACTCCCAGCAGCGGACAGCAAATGTTGGACACTGCGAATGCGACAGCTTCGGGAGGAAGGGAAGGCCTCAGGGGTCCCGCATGGGGCCAGAAGTGCTCAGGATGGCAGCCGTTATGGAAGAGAAAACTCCTCAGCAAACTTTCAAATTTGTATTGAATGTTCATGGTATGAAATAATCCTGTTGGCCAGCTTGGGTCAAGTGCCCGGGTCTTGTTCTTCCTCGTCCCCGTAGCTGGTGAGCTCAAAAATACTGAGACCTTGAAACCCACATACCATAGCTGGCTATAAAGTAAGTATTTTCACAAATTCAGACACTAGTCTTCTAAAAGTGCGGTTTTCCCTAGCATTAGAAGGGACCTTACTGAAAAGTAAAATTACTGAAAGAGAAATTAATCCTGCATTACTCAAACCAGGACATTGGTGTACTTAGAAGGCATCCTTTCCATTTTTTAAACAGTTATTGAATGGGAAATACAAATGACTGTAGAGGGTGGTGGACTCTTCCCTTCTTTTATTTCTATTGAGTTGAAGTATTTGGAAGTCTTTAGTGTTGGGATATTGTATGCATGTCATGCATTTCTTGCTGGTTCTGGTGCTGGAAAAAGGTATAGTGGAATCATTTATGGTGGGGGGGAGGAAGGAAGAAGCGCTGAAGGTAGTTCCTGCCTTCCTTTGCTCCAGGGACCTGCGTGGAGGTTCAGGAAAAAGGAACAAAGCCTTACCTACTTGTGATCAGCTTCTAATTTTTTGGGCACCTACTGTTCCGATAGCGATGGAAAAAATAACTCACAAGTAGTGCAAAGATGCATCCTCCTCTCAATGTACTTTTTTTTGGTATGATTAAACAGGAGAGAGCAACAGCAATGCTGCGTTTTTAACCAGTATTGCCCCGAAGTCTTACTTAATCTTACTTCATTTTGCTCGTGTGTTTCTGGGCGTTCCAGTCTCTTGTTCAGTGCAGCACAATCCTTATCTGTAATACCTTGCTTAAAAGATTATTTGGTATGTAATTTGTGATGAGGTGTCTCCAATCCCAGTGTGAGTTGCAGAGCAGTGTTGGTACTGTGATGCACTTCTGCTTAACATGTAGCAGGCTGTTTGAGAGCTTGTCCTTTCCACCAACACCATTCTCTGTGATTGTCCCACTCTGCTGCCGTGACACTGGTCTGTGGGTGAAAACAGAGATGCCACTTTAATAGACTACAAAAACCTTTGTCTTCATTAATTAACGAACTTAGAGCTAAACTCAAGATTTTTTCAAAGCTCTTTTACCTTGCTATTCAGAGAAGCTTAACTTCTTGCAAATTAAAGCCTTATTTTTCTGCAGTTTACTTCTAACTGTTCAGCCAGTTGGTCTTAGCCCACAGAAAGGACTGATTGGCTCCCTCCACCCAAAACCTGTTCCATTTTTGAGAGGAAATAATCTGACCCTTATCAATTCTGTCTCACGTTCTAAGTTGTTGGTGACTGAGGAAAGAATCTCCAGCTCATATGGGGGCTGTTTTTTACATCTTCCAAGCAATGTCTGCTAGCAGAGAACAACAGATAGGAAATGTTTTTCCTTACGGCTGTATGAGAGTGACTGTGTCTCTTGCTTACATGTTGCATAAGAACTAAAGCAGTTGACATGGGGCCAAACACATTAATAGTTACGTTTTTCCCAACTCCAGTTATTTTGGGCACTGGGTAATTTTCATCATGCCAGTGTAACTATGGTAATTCTAAACACCAACAGACAAGAGCCAGAATGTCTGTGGTTTCATCACAACCAGAAGTATTCATCTGACTGTGAGGATTTTAAAAGGGGTTAAGCTACAGTTAGAGGCTGTACTGAACATACTCTCATCTTGGCATCAAAGAATTGATTAAATTATATGCATGTTCTTGCAGGTTTCAAGGGGAAAAACGTCCATCCGCAAACGTGTGGAGGGAGGGGACACTCCAGTTACTTAAACAGAGGAGTTTAGGACCATTTTAGATGCTGGGAATATCCAAGATACCTGCGTGCGGTAGGCAGATAAAACATGCAACCTAAGGGAGACTTATATTCTGATGTCTGATTTCTAACCGGATATGGCAGGGTATCTAAAACGGAGACAGAAACTTGTGTTTTCTGGGAATTCAGTCTGACCTAGAGATTGCTTATACTTTTTGCCCGTCTGTTTTTTCCCTTCGTAATTATATAGGCTCTCTTAAAGAACAGGTGTAGGGTCTCTCTCATCTAAATATTCTCAGCATCCTGAATCTAACTGAAAGTAAGAAGCCTGCCATTGTATATGTGTCCTCATTCATAATTGTCCTCTCTCTCAACCAGTGCATCTTTAAAAGAATGTAGGGATGTAAAGTGAAGCATCTTATCTTTTTTCCAAAAAATGTTGAATTATACTCTATCAGTACACAAAGCATTATGTTTGGTATGTCTTGGTAACTATTTAGAAGGTGCAGTGTTAAGTCCAGTCTTGATCAGTAAATAAACTTACTTTTTCAGTTTTCTTTTTGAACCTGAAACATCCAAAGAGGAACAAAACATCATAACTTTATCAGGGAAGCTACTGAAATATTTTTACACCATATCAAACCACATCAGCATTTTTTCTTTTCTTACTTCTGAAGCCTAGAAATGGATTTCAGAAGTCATTAGTGCAAGTTCATAAGAGGCCCAAACTGAAAAGATGGACAAAGTCAAGTATTTTACTTCTGATAGGAACAATGCTTCTTGGGAAACGTGAGCAGGAACCTCAGCCGGAGTGCTTGATTGCTCATCTGTACTCGCTCCCAACTGCTTTTATTTTTTTGTAGCTATTTCCACAGTTGTTATAAGTTTTGAAAACCATAAACAGACCTCTTCCCATGTTTATAAAATGGCTTATAAAATTAAGATTCATTGTGTTTTCCTTCCAATTTGTTTGTTTGTTGTAGCTAGTAAAGCTGTGCTTTCAAGGTTATTCTGCTTCCCTGCTAAAGCACTGAGCCCTAAACTTTACTTGTCTCTGAAATGTTTCCTAGAGTTCCTCAAAGTAATTCCTTTCTTGTATTTTCTGGATCATAACCTTGGGCCAGCTCTGCTGTTTAATGGATTAGAAAAGGCAATTGGTGGATATTTTGTTTGGTTGTTGTTTTTCTTGCTCACTTCCCCTGATGAAAATTGGCACAAGAGAAAGCAATCTTCAAATACCATTATAAAGTCTATATTGCTTTTGCAGTTCTACTTGTAAGATGTTTTGTGTCAAAAGAAGTGTACATTTATGTCAAATGTTTTTCTGCTTGAAGGCCTGGCCAGCACTTTATCTGTGTGTTGTAAAATTCAACAGGAAGAAATGGAATATGTTGAACTCTTAGCAGCAGAAAAACATCAGGTTGAAGCCCTTAAGAACATACAGCATCAAAACAAAAGCCTGTCGATGCTTGATGAAATACTAGAAGATGTCAGGAAGGCAGCTGATAGACTGGAAGAGGAAATAGAAGAGCATGCCTTTGATGACAACAAATCTGTAAGTGATGTTTTAGACTCAGTCTTTTAATTGGTGTGCATTTATTTTTTTAGTTGATATGAGCACTGTAGGGGTGTTTCTCCTGTGTTAAATAGTGGTTAGGATTTTAGTGACTACTTTAAAAAAAAAAAAGCTTTTGGCTTTACATTTGTCCTTGCATCCTTTTCAACAGCAGAAAGTATTTAGTGGTAGAATGATTGCTTGTTAGGAGTGAGCAAACAGGAATAATTACTGCTTTTTGCTAGTGATTTCTGTGTTTTTGATTTGCCAGTCCTCCCTGCAGCTGCCACTTTAACACTGACAAGTATAGTCCATCTCACTGATACAGCCCATGAGAATCACAACATCTCAGTGGTGGTGGTTTAGACTTTGCAGGCTATGGGGTTACCACGTTAAGCGTAGTCTCCGCTTTTTTCTTTTTCATTTTGTTGAGAAAGTTATGGGAAAACAAGAATCCTTGCAGTTAGTTTTCAGAGTCTGGGAAAAGATATATTATTCAAGGTAAGGACCTGAAATGTGTTTGTGGTGTTGCTTTCTTCCACTTCTGACTTCCTCTGCTTTTTGTACCTTTGGCCTATTTGCATTGTTCATCATTTCTGTGTTGCATGATGGACAGTATCCTCCAGGTAAGGCTGTGTGTGTTTGGAGCTGGGAGTACATCAGTTTATTCTAGTGTCCCATTGTGCTGTCCTCAGAGGCTGAGTCTCTAAATTGATCCCGTTTGCATAAACGTGGGTTGCAAAATTTTTTGGCCTTTGCTCTTAAAAGGCTTTTGTTGATGCACAGGTTGACTTCTGAGACAAGCATAGTTCTTGAATTCTGCTGAGGAGGAAAAGCAGTTGCTCTGTAGTAGGGAGCCAGACCATTTTTTGTAGCTGTACTTGTCTCGAGAGAAAGTGAAAGCATCTTTTTGTTTTGTATATGCCAGATCGCAGCAATTGTAGCCAGCGGGAATCCTACCTAGCCAGGACCAACAGCGGGGAAGGGACGAGCTAGCTGGAGTGCCCTCTTCTGTTCCACTGGGGAATGACGGCACGTTTTAAAGAGACCAGGAATGAGGTTTCTTCTGCTACACCTGTTAATTGGCAACATGCCAACCCATCTTTTTTCTCCAGTGTCTCTCTTTTGGTTTTCTGCTTGTATCTCTATTCATGAAAGAAAAAGGATCATGAAATGCACCCTGGATTGCAATCTCCAGCTTTGCAAGAAACATCGAGTGTGCTTTCTCTTAAGCTAGAACACCCGAACATTAGAACAAAGAAGCTCAAATAGAATGATCAGTAATCTGATAAAGATATAAAAGCATCTGTTAAAATATGATCAAATAGAGAAGTGTAGTAGGTAAAAATGAAAAAAAAAAATATCTGAGCTAACCCCTTAATGCAAGACAAAAGTATTTGCGCATTGTATTCTGTTATATAGAACCTGCTTTCAGAAATTGTTGCTTTAGGAAATAAAATCCTGAAAAGAACTGTTTTCTTTCATTATGTTCTCAAATTTATTAGTATTTAAAAGCTCGTCTGAACCTGTACCATCTACTCTTGCTCTTCTAGCATAGTCTGTCTTTTGTCAGTTCCCTTTTCTTTTGTAAAAGTGAAAATGCACCATAAGATCCACACAATTTATGATTTTTATGTTACACAGAAAAAAAAACCAGGTTGTTATTCATATTTGTTCTAATCTTATAAACATCTTCCCTTTTTTCCTAATATTGTTTCGGAGCGAGACTGAACTCCACGAGATGAGGACTGTGTTTATCCAATTGCATTGCTTTTATATGATCTTTGATACAGTTTTTATTCTGATGCAGAGAAGTTTGGTTAGATTCCAGACACACAAGCTACCAAGTACAAAGGAACACATAACAAACTCTATATGAATTTGGAGTTCCAGAGCTTCAAAGTACATGCTTCACTGCTGATATATTTTATAAGATAATTTTGCTTAGTGAACACTGTTGCTGATGTCATAACATTAAATTCCCAATAAGATACTTGAACAGATGTTGGCTTACTAGCGTTTCATTTTTTAGGCAAAGTAATAGTCATTTGCAAGATGGGGACACTGCACTGAACAGTGAAATAATTCCAGTGTGAAAGTCAGTGTAAAGTATGTTTTATATTGCAGAGCCAACATTTAACAGTAAGCTCTAAGCTCTCTTTTAGTATCCCTGGTATAACAACGAGGGTGTGGGAGAGGGGGTCAGCAGCAAAGATGACAGAAAGACAGTAGGATTGGGCACTTATTGACTATTCTGATTAGAAACAGTTCTTCGTGTTTGCTGACTGTAGGGAAGCCTTTCTTCTTTGCTCCAGTACTGTGAGAATAGTTTGCATGTACGTGGCATGCAGCAGCTCCTGCTTTCTCCCATCAGCTGAAAGCGTGAAAACATGGTTTGGTCTCTTAGACTTGGCAATGGACACCTCATTCTGGAATGCAAAATAGCCCGGTAAGTGGGGAGCTTAGGGAAGTAAAGACAAAATATATACAAAAAGACAGGCTTTTGGTGGGGAAAAAAAAAAAAAAAAAGAGGTGAAAAGGCAACTTTCATAATGCATAAAAAGAAAATGGTCATCAACCTCTCACTCCAACAGCTAAAAATGCTGTTTTATGCTTCTAAATAATTTTGCGAACTTCATCATTTGTATCATATTTCCTTTTTTCTCCTCTGATTCTTAGTGACTTCCAATTCTTTAGAGGCCTTTCATGTTGTATGATGTACAAAAACAGGGAAAAAGGTCATTCCTATGATAAAAGTTTTTATTTAATTATACATACACACACCCCCCAAATTTAAGGAGTGGAAGACAAGGATAAAAATTGCAGGTTAAATATTAGATATTGAAAATGCAATATTTATCTGAGCAGTTTGGGGAAATGTGCTGGGGAATCAGCAAAGAAAAATTGGAGGCTGTTTTATAGATGACTTATGTGAATGCATTTCATCATTGAATTGGGGAGTTGCTTGGGCAAAATATGGCAATCCAGAAAAGCTGAATGTTTTGTAGTCAGTCATTGGAATGACAACAGCCTACTCTCTTTACTGGAGTCTAAAAGCAGTAACAACCTTAACTGTTGCTGAATAGTGGTAAAATTCACATTACTTAAAATACAGTGAATAATGAAATCATCCTTTTGTCCTCCACTTTGTAATTGCAGGCACTAAAGACAGAGCCAAGTAGAAACAGTTCTTATCCTCTCTCCTTCAAATTGACAGGACAGTGACTTTTTCTTGACTTGGGTTGCAGTCAGTATTTCAGATTTTTGTGAACTCAAAATCACTTTGTAAGCTCTAATTGTTTTTGTTCAAGGGAATAATATGTTACATTTCAATCCAACCTTTTGTGTTCTATATGTGATAAAGTTTTTTTTTAAAAAAATCAATCAGATTAGGTGCAAGTGAAAATACTGAATTGGAATTACACAGCTTTGAAACCCTGTCTCTATATTTTTTGGTTGGACAACTTGGCTGGAAAGCTCCTGTTTTTAAAATGTAAAGCAAATTATAGCCTTTTCAGTTACGGACATCAAATTTTGATGAAGAGACTGAAAGACTTCTCTAAGAAGAAACTGCAGTAAACTGCAATATTTTTTAGTCTGTCAACAAATGCTGGACAACTTCAAGCACAGCTAATAGTCTTTCACTTTTTACTGTATGCTTCGTTGACCCCCTCCCCCCTTTTTGTTTTGTTATTTGCATTCTTTTTCTTACAGGTAAGAGGTGTTAACTTTGAAGCGGTTTTAAGGGTGGAAGAAGATGAAGCCAACTCCAAAAGAAATGCTTCAAAAAGAGAAGTAGAGGATGACTTAGGTCTTAGCATGCTTATTGATTCCCAGAACAATCAGTATATACTTACCAAGCCCAGAGATTCAACCATTCCTCGGGCTGATCATCATTTCATAAAGGTAATAATTTTGGAGACATTGTTGTCATTCATTTTGGTAAGATTTAGTCCCAGTAGTTTGCATGCCAGTATGTTTGATTGGATTGAATATAGTTTTGGCATTTGTCCCCATTCATGATTCCCCCGTCTACTGGTGATCCCTACTGTGTTCCCTACTCCTAGTACAGTCTTCGCAAGACTGAGTGCAGTGCTGCATGAATCCTCTCTGTTTTTATTTGGTTTAACTTGTTGCACCTTTGGGGCACCATCCCTTCTCTCGGACTGCACAGTGTTAAAGCAGCTACTGCCATATTGTCACTAGAGAGAATTTATTTGTTTATGTCTTGTGAAAAAAGGGATGCTGGAAAATACATAGACATGTTTATAATTGTATTTGTGTTTAATGAAGAATAACTAGATTAGGTTGGGTGTTTTTTAAAAAACAAAACAAAAAACCACCCCCAAAAATGGATCTGTTTCACCATTTTGTGTCACACACCCCTACCCCAATTCCCCAGGAAACTACTTCCTATAATGTATTTAAAATATTTAATGAATTCATCAAAAGTCTCCAAAGCTACCAGTTACTCAAGGTCAGTACCACATCTGCTTGGTCTGCAGAACTGCAGTGCTTACACCTACTACAAAATATTCAGATTAGTTTACTGAAGTTGTGTTTTCTTTTCACAGGCAGTATTCTACATTTAATTTTACAGTGCTATTTATATTTTGAAAGATAATAGTCTTTAATCACAAATTTGTGTGTCCTTTATATTAATGCATTTGTAAATCTTATATATTTAGGATATTGTGACAATAGGAATGTTGTCTTTGCCATGTGGCTGGCTGTGCACAACAATAGGATTGCCAACCATGTTTGGGTATATCATCTGTGGAGTACTCTTAGGACCATCAGGACTAAATAGTATCAAGGTAAGTGTGCAAGTTGCTTCTTGACTGATTGCATTTCAATCTTCAAAAGTAGTTTTTAAAGAATATGGTATTGCTAACCTCAGACATATTTAAAAATAAATAAAGATCCCCAAACCTTGACCTTGCAAAATGAGGCCTTAAATTTTATGCCTTTCCATCACTTTGTTTTCAACTTTTTTTCTCCTATATAACAATGACATAAGCAATTGTTGAAAGTGAAAGCTGAAGGTTGTGTGTTGTGGGGTTTTTTTTTTTGTTTGTTTCTTTTTGTCTTTAATCATAAAGCATCACATTTGAGAGCCAAATTATTTAAATGACATCAAATATTCAGAAACTTGCAAAAAGCCAGTGTTGGCAGTGGAGGAAATGTTTAAAACAAGTAGTTCCCTGAGTAGCTTAGTTTGGCTTCCTAGAGAGTTATTTTTATTTTGCATGTCTGTAGCTCTTTCATCCATCCTAGTCACCCTAGTTCTTTTCCAGTCCCCTCCCCACATTCCTCAAGTCTCTTGAACCTTTTTAGCTCCATCACGTGTACCCTGATTACTCGCTCAATGTGAAACCGTGGGCTGGGGTT
The DNA here is from genome assembly GCF_965231255.1 of Vanellus vanellus. NCBI lineage: Eukaryota > Metazoa > Chordata > Aves > Charadriiformes > Charadriidae > Vanellus > Vanellus vanellus. The sequence continues at coordinate 154,608,595 of NC_138905.1, read as the reverse complement.
GGCTAGACATTGTGCATGTTTTGATTAGTGGTCTGGTGTGCATTAACAGATTGTTTAGCCAGCAAGCAAAACAGAACACATGTTAAGGTTTCATGGTAATGTCTGATTAAGTTACATGTGTCTATTACGTTGATATCCACATAACTGCTGGGAACTTACTGTCTTTGCAATTTCTGCTCTTACGTGGACTTTTGTTGAAAATGACTGCTGGGCTCAAAAGTAAGTAGGGATGAGTAGAAATTGTAGGATTTTATCCATCTCATATTGGAAGAGAAGGCTACAAATACTACACTTTCAAAATTTCGTATTCTAAAATGGAGACTAAATAATAAACTTCCTGTCATACATAACTTCTGCGTTGAGAAGGTCTAGAAAGCTTGACCACTTAGACTGAGGAACAAGTTTGTAAGCTTGGCATTGGAAGGAGATTCAACAACAAATTTTCAGAGACTTACACTGAGGAAGATGATGTGGTCAGAATGGAGATAAGGGTAGTTTCTTTAGAACAGTTTTTTAGTGAGCTCCTTGTTTCTTGTGGAGCTGTGATTAGACTTTTTCATCTGGATAATGTTCATTTTGACTGGGTCTCTTGTGTCTACTCTCTCCTTTTGTCTCTTCTGTATTTCATAAAAAAGTTGCAGAGGAATTTAGGAGGCAGGCGGATTCTAATCTGGCAGGGAAAATAGTTTCCATCTCCACTTCTCTGTGATTGATGATAGACCCTGTCCTCTTCTGCTCTGAACTGGAAATACATAGAAATATTGGGGTTTTCTGTGGTGGCAAGGAAGACAACCACTTTTCTTGCCGTTGCACCCTTCTCTGAAGTGGAAAGCTGGTAGTTGTACTGGTCTGAGAGATGGATGCATGGAGTCCATAGGATGGAGAACAGAACAGCAACTACAGTCTAGCAGAATCATTATACCAATAGACCAATAAAATAACTAGCCAGAAGTAACTTCTGGAATGCAAGCCTTGGGGGTTTACTAGCATATGCATAAAATTTTAACCTATTTATTTTCAACAAGCCAGCAAGCTTACCTACATCAACACACATGTGCGTTTTGGGTGACCAGCCCTGTCCAGCCAAATTATTTAGTAGCAGCCAGGGGATGGGAAAAATGTTTGAACCCTAAAGATGCTGAGGGAACTTCTGATGTCATATGACCAGCAAGTGAACTACCTTTGGAAACATAATGAGAAACAATTTGTTTTGTAAGTAGACTTGTAATCTGTGTTATAAGTAGACTGCTGTGCACTGATTTTTATTTTATTGGTTTTTTTAGTCTATTGTACAGGTGGAGACATTAGGAGAGTTTGGTGTATTCTTCACTCTCTTTCTAGTTGGCCTGGAATTTTCTCCTGAAAGATTAAGAAAGGTATTTTTATTAATACCTCTACATTACAGGATTTAATTGCTAATGTTCAAGTTATCATTTCTATGTCAGATTTTTACACTATCCCTATAATATACTGGTGTAACTATACATTTTTGAAAAGACAAATATGACATTTGCTTCTTCTCTTTAACTCTTTGGAAAGAACAGAATGCATTATTTATTTGGTGTCTCCAAAAAAAACTTGCTATTTCTCTTCATTTTAGTAAAACACTTGGCTTACTAGAAAAATCTCACACAATTTATGGCAATCCATCTCTGCTTTATTTTAACATGCAGTAACATGCAGTTGCTGTTACGGAGTGTCCAGTGATGTTTGCCAGTCCTGTTATAAAAAAAATCAGTTTGTTAAGTACTGCATACTGAATTGATGATACATGCTGTACTGGCTAATAAACTGATTCTGCAAGTATGTTAGCACAATCTGGAATATTACATGATGTGGCCATCAGGATTCAGCAAAAAGGTACAAGTTTCTTTTGGTCTTAATTTAAAAAAAAAGTTATCTCATAAACCAGCTAGAATTTTAATAGTGGAAAATACTGCTGCAAAATATTTAAAGACTGTATGTATGTAAAGAGTTGCATTGTGTGATTTGTGTATGTATGTAGAGAGTTGCGTTGTGAGATTTGTTCCTAAACTGATGACTCTGAGTTTGTGAGATTATAAAAGCTTTAACTGAAATGTGTTAAAATTTATGAGCACTCAGCTTACTCTGCTATTTTTAGTCCATCTAAAGTCAAACATAAAAATCAGTAATTAAGGGTTCCTAAACTGTACTGTGTAAATTGTTACTTCAGAACTGTGTGCTCACTAGTGTGGAGCGAGCTGCTGGTATTGATGGTGGTCTTTGCCACTCCAGTTTTTTCCCCCACACTGGAATCACATCAGATAACTGGTCTTCCATTTGATGATTTTAATGTATTTCATCCTATCCTAGACCTTTTGGCCCTTAATTTGTCTGTGAGCTTTGGGAAACTTACCTAATTTCTGGTAATTAGCCTTCTGGCACGGATTATTAACTACTAGGCATAATAACTTAAGAGTTTTAGGATGTATAGGATGACAGCCCATTACTTCTGTGGCCCAGCACTGCAGCCCCAAATCATGCATCTTTAACTGCTTATTTGCGCTGAAAATCACTGTTACTTATCAGTGAGAATTTATCATAAGAACTTGTGTTCTTCCCAAGGTATGGAAAATATCTTTGCAAGGACCCTGCTACATGACGGTTCTGATGATTGCCTTTGGTTTACTATGGGGACACTTGCTCCAAATTAGACCAACACAAAGTGTCTTCATTTCCACTTGTTTATCTTTATCAAGTACTCCATTGGTGTCAAGATTTCTTGCAGGTAGTGTTCGAGGCGATAAAGAAGGTAAGTACAATTTTAAATATGGACTACTGTAGCATCTACAATCAAATGTGAAAGAAGTTGACTTTGTAATATTACAAGAGAAACTAGTTAAAAAATGAAACAAAACAAAAACCACTTTTAAGCTTGGTTTACAAACGATCATCCACCTTTAAGACTGGCCAGTGTTGTGTGTATTCGTGTTACGAGGTGTGCCTGCTATTTACACAGCCAGTCCTCTGGAGAAACACAGTGTAGCCCAATCAGTACACTCCACGTTAAGAATTGACTTCACTGAGGGTCGGGAATTTTTGTGCTTTTTAAGCGGTTACCAGGTTAGACCATTACTACCAGTCTGTCATCAGGGCAGAAAGGCTAACTTAAAAAATTCACATCCTTCTTCAACAAACTAAGACCAGCTCAAGTAGTCTTTCATAGCTAACAGCCCTTCAAGTAAGTACCTTCAAGTGCCATATTGCTAGCTTCTCAAAGACTTCTAAATGTTTCCGTTCATAAGTTTTGCCATGCTCCTTTCTTCCACTTAAATCTCCCTCATACATACTGCACTGAAGTTCTCCCCACCCCCTAGAATATTAATATTCTAATGCCTAAATTCAAAGTGTATATTTTACACATGCTCGCTCTTAACGTGTCTGCTATTCTAAAGACTGGATGTTTTCAGTGAAGGAGTTCCAGTAAATGCGTAACTAGTGCTTAACTGCTAAGCAAAGTCTATGTTTTTATTGTGTAACAGAAGCTTCATATGAATATTTTATTTATATTTTACATATATCTTTATTTTTACATATTTTAATTCACTTAATGGGGGGGAGGGGGCGGACAGAATGCTTTGAATGAGAACTATACTTAGCCTCCATTTGATTAAGACATTTCTAGACTTCTGAGCACCGCAAGCATTCATAGATTCTGATGGATGTTTCCATGACTGCTTTGTTGGCGTGCAGGGGATATTGACTACAGTAGCGTACTACTTGGCATGTTGGTGATGCAGGATGTGCAGCTGGGTTTATTTATAGCTGTCATGCCTACACTTATTCAAGCAGGAGCGAGCACATATTCCAGGTAAAAAAAAAATATTGTATGTATCTTCCTCCCACTCCCTTCTAATTAGTATGTAGACTGCATATATGAATATGAGAGCGCTACAGTTAATGTCAGTTCCATGAAAAATACACACTGTTCTGTGAGTTCCCTTTACTATTTGTACTTGTCATGTTGTGTGAGGATATTCTTTCTGTTCTAGCTGCCTTAGTCCTGTCCAGTACTAAAATTTGTAGTGAAAAGTTTGTTATTGTAAAAAAAAAAAAAAAAAAAAAAAAAAAAAAAAGTTAATTTCTTCAGTTACTTTATACCCTCAAGACATATTTTTGTCAAACACTATGCGATAGCATTATTGAGCCTGATGGCTTACCTTGAAAATCAATCAACAAAATCTTTTTCAGTCAACATGGAAGTAAATTCTAGGCTGTAGAAGAGATTGATGGGCACTCCGCAGATTTAGTATTCATCTTGTTTACTAATGTATCTAAATATCTTACTGTAGCTACTCAGTTTTGAACATCTGTGGAATTAGATCTTTTCACTTAAGGGGAACTGGTTGGGAGGCTTGAGAGCACTTGAATGAAATGTTTTGTTTGTTCTTCTCTTCCAGCATTTTCAAGGAAATACTGAGAATACTGATACTGATTGGCCAAATACTCTTTTCTCTGGCTGCTGTTTTTCTTATATGTCTTGTTATAAAGACTTATCTCATAGGACCGTATTATCGCAAGTTGCATGCAGAAAGCAAAGGGAATAAAGAAATCCTCATTCTAGGAATAACTGCATTCACCTTCCTTATGTTAACGGTAATCTTTTAAATTAATAAAACATTTTGATACATGTGGTAGCTTACTGCATCAGTATCACAAAAGCCATCACACTTACTGTTATTGCATATCCACGTACTTCTGTAGTTAATTGGTTTTAAAATGTTTGAAAACAAACCCCAAATGCACAGATGATTCATGCATTACAGCACAGATAAGTAAGAAGAAATAAAATTTGAATGTGAATCAACCGAACTTCTGCTGGTACTTTTAATACAGCCAGTTAAAGAATCATGATTGCAGTTTTAATTTTGGGCTACTTCTTGCATTTGAAAATAATTTAGGATGGATTTTGAGATACTGATAATGGCTGATTGACATTTGCTCACAAGTTTCTTTTCAATAGCAAATTCTCAACATGGTTTTTATTATAAAATACTTTTATTTTTCTGTGGCAGATAAACAGTTTGGGATGAAGTTGAGGAAGTAGAGAAATGCCTTAAGGTTCATAGGTTATGATTGCCCTTTTGGGTTTGGTTCATTTTCCTATGAATCTTCCTTCTATTTGTTTCTATCTCACGTTTCAGCCCTCTGAAAAACTATTCTGCTGGAAAAGAGACTGTGACAGTCACTGAAATGTTGTGGGTTTGAAACTCCATTATCCTAGATGTGCAGATTGTTATGTCCTCTGAGAAAAATTATCCTGAAAAGTTCCTGTGCATGTGCCTTTTTTCTAGGGGTACTTGCTTAATTATTACAGGTCCAACAGAGAAAGCTGACCTCCTTCAGGAAGAAGGTCAAGAAAGAAGTTAGTGAGAGTGTAGCTTTACAATTCGTTGATTTCTGTTGTATAGGTTAAAAATGCCATCCCTTTAAACAGCTATTAATTTTCCAAACAGGTGTGCGATCTAATAAGAGAAGGAACAAAACTAGTTTCTCCTTTTAACTTTCTATCAAGCATAATATTTGTAGAACAACTTTGATAAAAACCAACAACGACCAAACCCCAAAAGTTGCATGAAATACTATGGTATCTAGGAGCAGTCTTGCTTTCATTAAAAATATGGCCTGCGTAGACTGATCTGACTGAATTTGGCGTATTGTGCCCAAATAACATGTCAAATGTACAAGGAGTTTGTATATGTGACTTTACATAATATATGTGTGTATACATACCTGAGGGAGAATATGATTGAGTGTGTTGGATTTGTACTGCAAAAAAGAATGCTGCTTCAGCATGGGAAGTGTTTGTGAAGGAGCAAATATTTTGTGTACAGTTTTCCTTTTAAAGTTGATAAATAATGTATCAAAGGGAACAGTACAAAGGATACTGCATGTAACCTCAGTAAACCAGTTGAGATGCTTGATATTCACCGACACCGATATGTTCGTTATAGTAATGCTAGAAGCTGTGGTTTGAGCACGAAGCCTTAAAAAAAAAATAATGAAAAAAAAAACCAAAACAAAAAAGTATTTGGTTTTGTCCAGTTGAACAGTTCAATGAACAATTCTTCTAGAAAACAAATCTTAATTGGTATAGATGCCCTATTATCACAGAATCACGGAGTTTTCAGAGTTGGAAAGGACCTCTAGAGATCATCTAGTCCAACTCCCCTGCTAAAGCAGGATTGCCTAGAGCACATTACTCAGGACTGCATCCAGGCGGGTCTTGAAAATCTCCAGGAATATGTCAGGAATAAAAACATATGATGAGGGGATGGCAATCTAATTTAAAAAAATGTTGCATGTATTTGTAAAGGATAAATTAAGGGGGTTTGGGTGCCAGGTAGGAAAACAATTAAACTGTCATGTTTCCTGCAAAGATCTTTCTCTTTTGAAGATCAAGCCTAAATATTGGTGGAGTTTGTATAATTATCTGCAATCACGGAATTTTCCATACCAGTGTAATTCTAAAAAAGCTTTTAAATTTGTAAAGGGAGGAATTAAGAGAGTGCATATTTTAGTGGCCTTAACCAAAGATGACTCTACAGCTCCATTTAGAAAACTTGAGAGATGTTTTTAAACAAAATATTTTAACTCTCTATGTAGCATGTGAGTCATTCTGCGGGGCACGTCCTTTCCAATACATGACAAAGGGGGTAGGAATGACATGATATTTCTGCTTCATGCATACAGTTACTTGTTAGGTGCTTCAGTATTGACTGGATTTCTGGGGTCCACCTAAGTTTATCCTGTGTAGGGGTTAGGGTTCATATGAGACACTAGCACATGTAACGCATGTCATACATGATCTATTTTACTCGTTTCCTGTGTTTGAAAATCTCAGATGACTAATTAAACAAGAATTGCCATTTCTCTACCAATAAGGGCAAATTCTATATGGGAAAAAAAGAGGGAGGATAGGATAGAAGAGGTTCCTATACTGCAGCATGAGTAAACAATTTTGATGTAAGCATTACCCTGTCAGGTGAGGAACTTTCTGTATGGAAGTGACTCTTGAGCATTTCTGAATTGCTTGGCTCACTTGGATAACATTGCAACACATTAAATCTGAAACAGGATCTTAAATACCTCTCTTATGATAAGCTAACTTAAAAGAGATGCAACAAATCTTAAATATGAGATATTTTACCAAGAATTGGAGCTTAACATACCTCCTTCTGTTCCCAGATATTCTCAGAAGTAACTGAAATCCCCCCTCCCTTTTTGCCCTTAACTAGTTAGGCAGATCAGGGTGAGGATTGTGTCAAGTGCCAATCCTATAGAAGTCTAGCTGATACAGTTCTGCATCTTTCAATTGTGTACCTTGTCATCAGTAATAAAGGTTCAGTAGATCGTTATTGCACTTTCAGCAACTCTTTTGCAAACTTTGAGTTATGCTGGTACTGCTTTTATTTATTTATTTTTTTATTTTTTAATTGGGGAACTGTTCTCTTGAATCGCAACATAAAGAGCAAACCTAGCTTATGGTTTTAAATATGACCATTTAGTATCGATGGCCAAACTGGTACTTTCAGGTTGAGCTATATACCACAATGAGCTGAAGAACATGTTATAAGTCAGCCAGCATGTTCAGTGGTGTAGTGTTGCTTTTTTCATGTTCTGTATGTACAGAAACATTATAAGGAAAATTGTTTTAAATGCTATTCTGATAATGAATTGCAGTATTAGATATCTGTGGGACAACAGTGATCAGTTTTGTTATGTTTTAAGACTAAGTTGCTGAATGTTATGAAGGAATTGGAAAAGAATAAAACCTAACCTGACAAGACGGATGGCAGTTACATTTACATGTTTATAAGACCGTGCATACGTTTAGGGGCAGGGGTAGAAGTGGTTGCCAGTTTAACTGCCTTATGGTTGACCTGGGATGATGGCAGCAAATGGAGGGAAATTGCAAGCTTGCTTTACATACCAAAAAAAATGAAAAGAAAATATGGCTATGTTATTGCAGTACTTTATATATGAAAATGTCCATACTTTTTCCTGCAGTGTATGAGGAATGTCATTCCTTGTTTGCCTGGAGTACTTCTCAGTGGCTTATAACCTGCTTATGAACTCTTTTCTATCAATTAAAAAGAGAAGATTAAGCAAGAACTGTAATCTCAAATATTGTAGTTAATTATTTAATAAAACACAGTTGAGATGGAGTTTTTAAAAAGCTCACTAAAAATTGTTTTCATTTCCATTAAGGCTTTACTTCCTTAAAATGCAAGTTTAGAATTCACCTCTTGGACAGATTTAAATTATTGAAGCCTGAAATTCTAATACATTTATTTCCATCAGGGATTTCTTTAATTTTACTGGTTTACCTTATTCATTAAACTTCTATGATGATTAAAGATAAGCAATAAGATACACATTATTAGAGAATATAGCCAAAACAACTGCTGAACAAATGGTTGAAGTTCAACTGGAACACATTATAGCAGTAATGTTTATTTCTTTTATTTATTGCCATGGTAGAACATTTGAGAATAAAAATCCGGTATTCTAGTGAAAGCAAAACAATCCTCTCTGAATTAGAGTGAAATGGGACCTTTGAAAAGAACTGAAAACTGCAGTGTACTGGGAAAAACATGTAAATTGCCAAAACTTTTCATTTAATTTTGAATGAAAAAGCTTTCTGTAATGTAGGAGTTGGGAAAAGGACAGTGCAGAGCCCAGGGATTAGTAATTGTTAGAGTCCTGTTTGGTAAAGGCAAAACGTTAAAAATGATGCAAGCGGAGAGGGAATAGTAACTGCAAAATACTTCCCAAGGTTTGCTTATATAAGAAATTTTGCTGAGAATGCCTTCATGCCAGTAAATGGACCCTCTCTGGTGTGTGTGCGCACTCCCACACATTATATATAATAAACCCTGATGCTGTAGATTTAGTTGAGGAAATGTATCCACTTATTGGTAATGTTATTGGACAACCAGAAACCAGGATGGGAGCAGTAAAAGGAGTCCGTATAAATCTGAAGAGCAGACTGGAGGAGGGGGGATGAGGTTAAGAAAATGATGTAGTTTTTAGTTCCTTTCTTGCCCATTCATCCACTTCACACTTTTCTGTGTGTAAAGTGACCTATAGATTTTGTAGACCTGAAGCTGTGTACTACCTAGACAGTAGACAAGAAATAGCAAAATTTGCTTTTTTTATCTACCAGGCCCTTGAGCTCATACTTAGCTTGTCATAGGGTGAAGGAATGGAATTCAGTTTTTATGCTGTAGGAGCAAACCCAGAGGGACATACAGTTTGCTCCAGTTATGTCTGATGCTTTCTGAACAAGCATGTTTCTTTCACACTTAAATTGCTCCTTACTTGAATAGTGATTCTCATAACAGCAGAGTATCGTGCAATTCCAATACAAGAGATGCTAAATCCCTTCTTACATGGTAACCTAACCATGTACATGGGAATACTTAAAATATTAGCTGTAAAAGTTTTGATCTGGAGCTCTGTTGCAGCTGGTAACACTTAAATGTGGGGGGAATATAGCTGAATAGTAAAAATAATTCCAACTTTATTTAAAGAGGTTGTATTGGGTCTTATTTGTAGTCAAGAGGTGGTGACTTTTAAAACAACTTGATTGTGATTGAGCACAACTTAAATGTTTCATATTCATAACTGTTTCTTTTATTCATCTTTTGGTGATTAATTTAAATTAAGCCTTTTATGTATATTTCCTTCTTCCCTCTTACAATTTCAAATTGTGGTGAAAAGCACTGAAATTCCTTTTGTTTTAAAATGAGAGTAACATTATAATGTTATTTTGTTGGTTTTTCCTGATAAGCAACTATTTGCATTAGTTGAAAGAACCAATTTGTTTTCTTAAATGTCTTGCAATAAATTACAGCCTGTTAGCATAAATGGGATTATGTGATGAGCATTCAGACGTTAATACTTCAGGACACAAAAGTCTGGGGTTTATTTTTAGGTGGCATTTTATGCATAGCTTGGGGACTTGTTTATTGTGTCTTTTGCTCTCCTCCATTAATTACAAGTCACTTGAGTTTTACCTTCATACCTTACAGTGTAACACTGTTCAAGATATGATGAATGTTGTCCATAAATGTACTATAGTGTATTGTTGCTTAACCTAAATTAGTATGGAAATAAGTCTTCAGTTTTAAATGTTCTATTAGTATTAATTGCATTGCCCTTTCTCAATAAGATGACCATCTGCAGCAGCATGGTTTTAAAGTGATTATTTTAAAACATGCTTTATGCCTACTAAAAGTGCTGCTTGCTTTTTTTACTGTTCTGAGCATTGCCTTGAGCAGTTGCTTTCATTTTAGTTCAGTCTCTTTACATGTGTTTCATCTGTTCCCTCTAGTACCGTATTCAAATAATAAAAAGAATGAAGCAGCCTGAATTCTTTCAAATGGATATCGTGCTTCATTTCAGCAGTTTACTACACATACTTAAATGCATCCCTGTTCAGTAAAGCACACAGGCACATTTAAGTCAAATTTACAGTAATAAAATGTAATTTATGCCTGGGACTTCTGCTAAATTTGAGACTATTATCCGAAATGATAAGCTTTGATTTTTATTTTTTCCCCTTGTTTGACAGCTGGAAAATATGCTGTTCTTACTGCTTTATTTCACAGCCTCAATGTATTATGTAATCCTGACTCTGAAGCTGTTACGGTCTTTCTCATTTTTGTGAAATCAGATGCTATCCGTAAGAGTGACACAAAGCATTACAATGTAGATTAAGAAAATTTAATATTTTTTTTTGTGGGGAAGGAGGTAAAATGGAGGGGAAACTGGTTTTGTGGGTCTTTTGTATAAATATAATACTGCAGAACACTGAAATAAATACACTGAATTCTATTTGTTGTTGAACTTGCATAAAGACATAGTAATTTCCTACATTTGGTATAATGTACAGTTTTATAGTTTCACCATGAAATGGTGTATAAAGTCACTCGGGGCTAGAGAACAGTAATAGATTCTCTGTTATTCCTTGACAGATCACAGAGCTGTTGGATGTTTCAATGGAGCTGGGATGCTTCTTAGCCGGAGCTCTGATCTCTTCTCAGGGTCACATGGTTTCTGAGGAGATTATGTCCTGTATTGAACCAATACGTGACTTTCTTGCCATCATTTTCTTTGCATCCATAGGTAACTTCTAAGAAAACTTTAAAAATACTGTTAACCAACAAATGTGGGGGAGGAGAAAAAAGTGGTGTCTACAAACTGGGGGGAGGAGATAGATTTTATTTGGTTAAAATATTAAACTGTTAACTGACCACAATATTGGTTTGCCTTTGCTAATATTTTTAAATGTAACATTCATTTTCATAAGCAATTCCTGTGTTGTACTCCCAATACTTATTTTAATGTCAGTTTTTCATTGTTAATTCTGAATTCATACTATTTAAAGCACGTAACTAGAAATTTGAAGGGAAAAACGTTTTTGTTTGGGTGTTGGTTTGTTTGGTGGTTTGTTGGTTTTTTTTTTTTAAATGTTCTGTCTTCACAGTGGCTATATTTGTAATTTATACTAAAATTGTATTACTATTTTGAGTCAATTGGTAGAGTAGAGTTAAGGTTCTTGTGGCTTGGTTTTCTCTAGAAGCCATGATAATGGAAACAGATCTTTTTTTATAGCGTCTTGTTTCTTTAGCTAGGCAAATGTGATCTGTGTGTTGTCAAGGCAGGGAAAAAATAATTGAACAAGATGTATATCAGAGACTACCTGAATGCCAACGGAAATGCAGTATTGATACCTAAGACCAGGAGAGTAACTCATCATGCTTGTTATCAAAACGGGAATATTTGCAGTCAATCAGTAGCTTCATTTTTAATTGCAACATTTGCTAGCTGTCTGTGCATGCCCCAATATGCTTTCTCTAAAGGAAACTAAAACATGTGACTGAAGTGCTTAGGTACAGTGAATGAAGAGACAAGCCCTGTGGATTGTAGAGGAGATGCATGTCCTATTTTGGGAGCCATTGTAAGGCCTAAAATAGGGCGTTTGAATGTGGCCTGATGCACAAATCCAACCTCCTTCCAACCAATCTAACTTGGAAACTCCATAGGGTTTGGGTGTTTTTCGGTGTTTTGGTGTTTTTTTTTTTTCCAATATCACCCTTGTTTTTTCTTCTGGTTTTATTTTTAAAGTTTTCTATTGTTCTTTTTATCTCCACATATTTATTCAGATAACAGTGAAGTCCCAGCAGCGTAATTTTAATGCCTTTCCTTAAATACCTGTTTGATACGTATTGTTTCATAACAGAAACTAAAACTGTTTCTGATGGTTGTCAACACGAAAAGGAAATAGTTATGCTTGCCAGTCTTGATTTTTGTTTTACCTAGCCCATGATAATAGCCTGTGCTGATCAGTCAGATTGCTTAGTAATAGATAACATTTTTTATATTTGAATTACTTATTTTTTAATAAAGGGAGGAAAGTGGTGAGCTGTGGTAAAACTCTTGGGCCCATATAACTGACAAGGTTGGATGAGTAATTATTAAGTGCTCACAGGTAAGTTGTTTGTGTTTGAGTAAAGATGGTGATGGAGCAGATAGTTTTATCAGGGTTACAAAGCATGGCAAGTAATTATAAGCCCAAAGTTAATTTTACAATGGAGTGAACAAAAATACTGTCCTACACTCTTGTGACTGCATAAATTAAGACTAGAGATAAGACTTTGGTACAGTACAAGAAAATAACAAGACCTCAGTTGGCATGCTGGCAGCACGCCACATAGCCTACGTTATACTGTAAGGAAATTATTTTGGTAGTTCTGTTACAGAATTAAGAAAACAGAACACCTTTTTAACTGTTGCTACCATTATAACTGCAAGAAGGAAAAGAAAATTGCATAACAAGGTTGTTTGGTTTTACAGAAAACGGCTGTTATTCCTGCCTCAGAAGAAAGTTAGCTAAAAATCAGAAAAATGAGCTATGTTATAAACCTCTGACAAAATGTGACAATGCTTACTTGTTAAAAAAAAAAAACCAAACAAACAAAAACCCCCCACAAAAACGAAGAACCCCTACAAAAAAAAAACAAACACCCCCCCAATAAATGTTATTCCCTCCCCTTCACTTTCAATTACTTTTAAATTTTGTGGTTAACAGGAAGCTTTGGGAGGTTGCAAGAAGGTAGGTTTTAAAAAGGAGTGATGTGATGTGATGTGATGTCGCAAAGAAAACCTGAGCAGGATAAAAAGTATTCCTTAAACTTCTTAAAAAAAAATCTAGCAAGAAAAGACCTATTGCTTGCTCTCTACTTATATATACATGCAAATGATATGTGTCTATAAATATATAGAGATTTTACTATGTGAAATTTTATAAAGGGCACAGGGATTCTCCCCCTCTGCCCAAAGAGAAGGCTTGTTGCTATATGCAGCAAACACCCTATTATAGAGAGCCAGAAACACTTGAGATCCTGAGGTGGGATGGTACACCGCCACGGTAATATAATTTCCATTCCTTTTAGAATAAAGGAATAAATAGAAAAATTTGACTTAATTGAAAAGTGACTGTAAATACATCATTTGGAAAAGTTAGTTCCCATTTTGCTTGCTTTAAATGCCTGCTTTTCTGTTCTCACTACAGAAATCCTTCCGGTGCCTAAAAGCTGAGCTGAATTGTACTTCTTGTAGTATCTGTAACAGTGGTCCTGCCCTTAGCTTGACCTGTGTAATGCTACTGCTTTCAAATTCATGCATGGGTGCATTTATGGGAATAATACACCTTTACAGTTAGGCATTAACAGCTGTACTTTGAGTTGCTCTCCATCTGTACATTCATTTAGGCCTGTGTGTGTTCTTCAAGTTTTCCGGCTCTCTATGCTATCAGCTGAGGTTAGAAAGTTCCTGTCAGTCTCTGTCCTCACTAGTATTTCTGAGGGTGCATCTGGACCAATCCCTTGGAGCCACATTTTGAGAACAAACTTTCTCGTTTCTGTTTTGGAACCTAGTGCTCAGATTCTTCCCTTTCCACCTCTGCATCGTTTGATTTTGGTTTAATTGCTTTTTAGGAAGATGGAAGGCATCTTTGCATAGACTGTTTTACTCCCCCCTCCCCCAAGCCTCGGGCTCCAATATCCTATTTTTGTCAGTCTCCAGGGTGTATGGATTTTGTAATTGGGCATCAGGACCCTATCTGCCAGTGGTGACGAGGCAGATTACTTCCACTGACTGACAAAGTTGTGTGTCCTCAATGTGCTGTACAGATGTCCTCACTTGCCAGGCTCCATGTTTCCCTTCTGGGTAAATCCTGTGGTCAGTGCTGGAGCTTGAATGCAAGATGCTGAAAATGCTTTAACAGTGCGGTCTTTTTCTTCAGAAGATTGGTGATGCTGACACTGTCAGCACTACCACTGTCCAGAGTAAACACACACACACAGTGTTTCTCTGATGAGCCTCTTAACATTTCTGTTGAATTTGAGAGAAATCAAAGGAACATCCCAACTGGAATTGGTTAGGGGACATACATTGCCTTCCTTTTTTCCATCCAGCTCTGCTGCTTTGTTGTCCTGCATGGAACACAATGAAGCTTGGTGATTTCAAGCTTTCAGAACTGACACTAGCATCAAAAAGACTTTCCCCTTTGCAGAAAAATTGAGATAAATGTTGCTTTTCCCCTCACTACTTAATCTAACCAGGGCTGTAGCATTTATTGCATTTGCTAGCTGTGATCTTGGGTTCATTAAGACTTAGTTGATGAAGCATCCCAATGCATCATTAATGTGATTTTTCTGTGTGATGTCCTGTCTTGAGGATGTGTCAGAATTAATTCTAGTGGCTTCAATTTGACCAACAGACTTCCGGTTTCCGTAATCTTGTCTGCCATCGAGGATCTCCAAGATTCCTTTTCTTGATGCTGGATCTTCCAGGATGTGGTCATGACTGCATCTGGATCTTCACGTGCTTTTCAGTGGCCATCCAGTGGATTGGTGAAACCTGTCTAATTGGGGAGGAGGGGGAGTTTACCTGTTAAGAAAAAAGTACTTATAAAAAGAATCTGCAAAATCTTGCCTGTAATTGTCCATAGAAGAACACACACCAACTTTTACGAGTGAACTGTGCTTTTTGGCTTGACATTGATGCAAGGTCACCTTCACCCCAAGGCCTCCCTTCCAGTTATTCCAGAACACTACTTAGAATTGAAGTCTGGCGGCATATGCTCGGCTCTCTGAAAATGTGATATCTAAGTGATACCCTAGCTATTGGTGACAGGCCAACATGCCACATGCTACCTGTTGATGGTGCTGAAGTTCTTGAAATGTTTGATTGGAGTTTTTCTTCCATTGTAGAGAACAAGTCCATAGTGACTCCTGAGCTTAGTCACAAAGTCTGGTTAAAATGACTGAAATAAATGGCCATATTCGCACACCTTTCATCTATGAAGTTAATCTCTTTCTGATCGCGTTTGAGTTGTGAAGAAGGCTTCATGTGCTTGTATAGCAGTCTGCTATGACTTGTGGCCTTATCCTGTGTTTTCATCTTGGGCTGTGGCAAAGGTCTGTA
This sequence comes from Vanellus vanellus, assembly GCF_965231255.1. Taxonomy (NCBI): domain Eukaryota; kingdom Metazoa; phylum Chordata; class Aves; order Charadriiformes; family Charadriidae; genus Vanellus; species Vanellus vanellus. The sequence continues at coordinate 154,593,076 of NC_138905.1, read as the reverse complement.
ATGACTATGAAATCCACTGTAGTGGGATTTATTTCCCCAAAAAACATGTCTGTGTGCTGGGATGTTTGTTTGTTTGTTTGCTCAAAATAGTGTATGTAACAGGTTTAGGCTTGCTTCACCTTGCAAACACTTCCTCCACAGGTTAATACAGAAATCTGTGGTAGTTTGTGCCTCAGCTCTTTTGAATATTGTAATAATCTCCACATCGGGAGGCTGTTCCAAATGACCTCCAGAACTGAAAAGGTAGATCAGCCAGTAGTGATGAGAGCACTAGGCTGTATTTATTGCTTCCCTCTAAAGTCTTCAATTCTAGATGTGGCAGAGTTGGCCCTCTTACCAAACATGACATTGTTACAGGCTGTATTTCTCTAGCTGCTTTTCATGCATGTTTCTGAGATGGGCCTAAAGGTAAATGAGCAACATGCATGTTATAAACGATAAAAAAAAAAAAAAAAAAAACCAAAACCAAAAACCAGAAGCTATTTGCCCCTCATTGTGCATGTGTGCACACATTAGGATTTCTTTTTTTGGTGTGGTGTGTGTCTCTTTCTGCCATCTCTCCCCTTATCCTGATAGTTGTTTGCATTTGGGCTTCAGTAGTTGAAAGGAAATAAAACAGTGTGTGCATGCTGACTGGGGAGTAATTGTATAAAATCTGATGTACTTGAAGTACGTTTTCATCCACAATGGAATTTGCGTATGGACAAAACATCATGACACGTTGCACACTCAGGAAGAGAAGACAACTTTTAGTTCTCTACAGTTGTTCTGGTTCTGAAGCTCTATGGGGCAAGGAATCATAGAATCATAGAATGGTTTAGGTTGGAAAGGACCTTGAAGATCATCGAGTTCCAACCCCCCTGCCATAGACAGGGACACCTCCCACTAGACCAGGTTGCCCAAGGCCACGTCCAGCCTGGCCTTGAACACCTCCAGGGATGGGGCCTCAAACAACCTCTCTGGGCAACCTGTTTCAGTACCTTACCACCCTCAAAGTGAAAAACTTCTTCCTAATGTTTAATCTAAACCTGCCCTCTTCTAGTTTAAAGCCATTCCCCCTTGTCCTATCACTACATGCCCTAGTAAAATGTCCTTCCCCAGCTCTCCTGTAGGCCCCCTTTAGGTACTGGGAGGCCTCAATAAGATCTCCCCGGAGCCTTCCCTTCTCCAGGCTGAACAGCCCCAACTCTTTCAGCCTCTCCTCATAGGAGAGGTGCTCCAGCCCTCGGATCATCCTCATGGCTCTCCTCTGGACACGCTCCAGCAGGTCCATGTCCTTCTTATGTTGGGGACTGCAGAGCTGGATGCAGTACTGCAGGTGAGGTCTCACAAGAGTGGAGTAGAGGGGCAGAATCACCTCCTTTGACCTGCTGGCCACATTTCTTTTGATGCAGCCAAGGATATGGTTGGCCTTCTGGGCTGCGATCGCATATTGCTGGCTCATGTTGAGTTTCTCATCAATCAGCACCCCTAGGTCCTTCTCCTCCGGGTTGCTCTCCAGCCATTCCCCGACAAGCCTGTATTTGTGCTTGGGATTGCCCCGACCCAGATGTAAGACCTTGCACTTGGCCTTGTTGAACTGCATGAGGTTGGCTTGGGCCCACCTCTGCAGCCTGTCCAGGTCCCTCTGGATGGCATCCCTCCCCTTCAGTGTGTCTACCTCGCCAAAAAGCTTGGTGTCATCGGCAAACTTGCTGACCCCACTGTCCATGTTGCTGACAAAGATGTTGAACAGTACAGGCCCCAGTACTGACCCCTGAGGAACGCCACTCATTACTGCTCTCCACTTGGAAAATTAGGGAAAATTTGTCTTATGTTAAAATAAGATCTTACAGCATCAATTTACATGCCTTGTGCTTTAGAAAGCTAAACTCTTGTGCTTCACCAGAAGTAATTGGGTTGGAGAACTGCCAACTATTATGGATGCATCAGGAACACCACCACTATTTTGGTTCCTCTTTTTAAGAGCTTTTATGAGAAAGGAATGAACTTCCAAAGATATGCAGTTATGTCTGCATGCAGAAGTTCCTCATAACCTAGGAGGAAAAAGTGGACTTAGTCAGCTCTGAGTAAGATTCTTCCTCAGTGACTCCAGGACTTCTCAAACACCTATTACTTTTTCTTCTGTTTAATATTAACAGGATTTACTTTTAAATTTCTGTGCTCTTTATGGTTCTTGTTACCTTGCTTCATATAATTATCAAATTAAAATTTTAAAAAAAGAATAAAAATAAAATTTAAAAAAGATAGACAACCCCCACCCCCGCCAGAAGAAAATCCAACATCATAGCAATGGGGTTTTATATAATTCCTTAATTGTTAGACCGCGCTCAGGGGTTTATGACTTAGCCTGATTCTAGTCTAAGTGACTTCCTGTTCAGGTGACTTTCAGTGTTTGCATGCAAGGGTCATGGGATCAAAACAATTACATTTTCTGTGGTAGCTATAGTCTGTACAAATACTGAATATCATGTTCCTCCCACAGTGATAGTCCATTACCATGTCATACAAAAATGTTAAACAGGTAGCAAAGTGTATGTTACAGTCACTGTGCAGAACAATTGAATTGTTTCCCTGCAGTATTTTCATAGCTTTCATTAGAGGTGAGTTTCAGTTCAGATTCTGGATTGTTGACTGGTGTGGAAGAGAGAAAACTTTATAAATGAAAGCGTTCATGCATCGGTCGTATATAATTGAACTCAATTGGGAATATCATTTGTGCTAAACCCATCCAAAGGAAAAATGGTTGGATAATGCAGGGAGTGCTTTAATGATTAAGTAGGTAGTGTTGGTAGATATTTTAGGGCTTTTTGTTTGTTTCTGAGAATACATTCTTGCAACTAAATCTATTATTAATTCAGAAAATTATCATAGCAATATTTTGGCCTTAAACTTTGAAATACTGTTTTCTTTCCTCCTAGGACTTCATGTTTTCCCCACATTTGTAATATATGAACTCACAGTCTTGCTATTCCTTACATTGTCTGTGGTCATAATGAAGGTATTCTCTTTTTCTCTTTTTTTATCTTTTAATGGTCTAAATAATCTTTTTGCTGCATGCCCTAATGAAAATTCTGTGCAAGAACTGATAATCTTACATAAAAGAGAATATTACATCTTTATTGTAAATCAGTATTTGGAGGAATTTTACTGACTAGAATACAGTTTGATACAGCATTCCTAGGATATTAAAAACATTTTGTTTAATGTTAAAAATAAGTTACACATGGAGAAACGTCTGTTTAGCTCAGGATTTATGACAAAGTTATTGTTTTTATTACAGTAAACAAGATACCACTTGTTACTGTGCAGTGTACATGTCTCTTGACATTAATACAGAAGACGCATTTAGAAGTCTACTAGTGTAGTTTATGTCCAGAATTATTGTATTTGATGCTATGTTATCTCACAAATATTTTGCTATTTCATCTATTGCTGCTCTTGTATTAAAAAAAAGACAAAACAAAACAACCCCCCAAACTCCCTATTTTTAAAGTTTGTCTTGGCAGTGCTTGTGCTTTCTCTGATTCTTCCAAAGACCAGTCAGTATATCAAGTGGATTGTCTCAGCAGGACTGGCACAAGTCAGTGAATTCTCTTTTGTTCTGGGAAGTAGAGCACGCAGAGCAGGGATCATATCTCGGGAGGTAAGCTGTTCTATAGTTATTAACTTCATTTCTTGCACCTGAATAACTTACTGGGATTTTGTATTACAGTGTATTTGAAATACCAATACATTCCAATTTTGTGGCGTCTCTCAACTGCTAACAAGTAGAATCAACCCATACAAATGGAGAGATTCATGTCCCTGACAGGGTTCTTAGTCCCATTTTCTACTTGTTTCATATTGTACTTTAATATTTTAAATAGCAGGGTTTACTTTTAAATGGCTTAATTATAAATGTTTTGCCTTAACTGCTGTCACTTAAACTTCTTTATTAACTGAGCAGTGTGTTGTAGATAGCACCCAAGTCGCTAAGATTCAGAAGCCTTTGCTTTTAAAATCCTGATATAGCTATTGAAAGAGGTAACTGAAAGTATAGGATTTGACTAAGGAAATATCAGTAAATGAGAACCAGAGACCAGATGTGATGAAGTGGAAATTGCCTTAATATTTAAACAAGCAAACAAACTTGAATCTTTACCTGCAAAGCTTGTTTATTTTAAATCCTCTGCAGAAGAAACAACCAGCTTTTTCAGTAGTCATAGAAAAAATCCCCTAGGAAAGAAACCTTAAGCTTAGTTTTATATTGAAGCTGTAAGAATGCTATTTTTCAATATGAAGTTTGCTTTGTGAATTGAAGTAAATTATGGTTATAGAGATACAACAAGTGACCTCACTTTCTAGTGCTAGCTGCTATCTCTGCTCATAAAAATACTGTGCTGGCACTCTGAGCTTTTTTCATTGTGTCAGCAAATGGGCTGTATAATGCTGGAACCAATTCCAAATAAAGCACGTGTGAAAAACTTACACAATGCTGTTCACTTGTATAGGTAAAGGTGATTCATTTTCATGTTCACTCCTGCATATAATTAGGAATTATAAATACTGTATGTTTGTATAGAGTTTCAAGATATCCCTACATGATCAGAGAACCAGTTTAGGGGCCCACCCACTGCGCTTGGAGGCCTTCAGGCTTTCCTTTTTTTCTGTGGCAGCTCTCACGTGATTGTCTACTGTATAGGTTTATACAGCTCTGAAATTTCCAAAAAGCATTCTTCTGCTTGAGACCTCAAAACTACTTCCCGCTGCCATTTTATACGGCTCTTTCAGAATATGTAGTTAAGATCTTATTTTGGAAGATGTGCAGTACAACTTAAAGGGATTTTTGTTAGCTTTTTTAAGTGTATATAATAGTAGTGCACTTTGCCACTATATCATTAAGCCAGTGTAGGTTTTGAGTTTTTTAATAAAGTGGTATTTAGCCTTCAACCTTTGAGCAAACCTTGACCTTTCAAAACTGACCTCTTAACTATACATGTAAATAATTGTTTTTCTGTAAGCTCATAACGTTGTTTTTTGCACTTGTATCTTTAAACCAGATAAACAGATAACTAGATGACTTGTGCATGCACTTGTTTGCTTTTGTAACAAGATGCATAGTTGGTTAGGAAGACAGATGAAGTTTCCTGAAAATATTGTCCAGAAAAGCCTGATCTCCTCAAACTTCTAGTCATTTCTTAGTTTACCGTATGACTAAGAAAAGTAATGGCTTTTATTTCCAATTTTCAGGTCTATCTTCTTATTCTGAGTGTGACTACTTTAAGCCTTTTACTTGCCCCTGCCTTGTGGAGAGCTGCAATTATGAAATGTGTTCCAAGACCCGAAAGACGCTCAAGTACTTGATTAAGACTTGCACATGTAGAAGAATACATCTTCTTGCAAGAAATATCTTCATTGTTCATTGTATTTCTATGCACTCAGAAAACAGGAGGGTTTGAGTAGCCAGTCCTCTTAATGTGCACTTGGTTATAAGCCTTATACTGACCTTAAAACGAAACAAAATTTAACATTAAAAAAATAATTATGTAATTGAATTGCACACCTTTTACAATTTACTTTCTCTCTGACAGATTAGAATCTGCCACAATATTTGTTCCTGATCTGATCAATTATTCAAAGCATAAATATTTTTTTTTAAATATAGCATCATGCAAACTGTGTTGATTATTTGTTGTCTGAATGTGCCTTTAAATTTTCATTTTATTTTGTTACTGCTGGTTCATCACCAGAATTTGTTTAAAAAGAAAAAAAACTATGGTGCCTATGGTATCTTCTTTCACTAAATGATGTGAGTCATTTTCACATTTAGGAGTTTAATATACTAATATAAAATTAATCACAAAACACATTTCTAACAGTGAGTAAAAGTGTAGTCCTCTGCACAAAGAAAAGGTTTAACCGTTTAGCACCAAACTGTTTTAAGCGGTCAAATACATATTTCAAGTGATGCAGCCAATATTCTATATATTTTATTCCAAATTACAGCATATAATGTATTTTCCTATAGTGGTAACTTTTATTTGTGTAAATTCTTGTATTTATTTACATATTTGACTAAAAGTTGATGGTAAGGAAAGGGCGTAATTTAAATTATATTTGAAGACTGACAGTTGTCACCCCTTCTTGTTGCTAATTGCTTTTACAGTAATTGTTTACAGTTTTTTTCTTTGTTTTGAATAAAAACTAAATCTAGTAAAACTGGGAAGTCTGATTTCAAGCAGATGTGAAATACATCAGTTCTGTAACTTTGGAGGTTGGATGTTATTGACCCTATGCTAGATTTGAAATTATTTTGAGTAAATTAATTTGCACAAAACTAGAAATGGCTGACTGGATGTGTATTTGGAACTCCCCAACTTTATACTTTGCATTTGCATTGAATAAATTGTTAGTCTTGTTAAAATATCATGATATTTTGAAAAATGGTGTTTTGAAGTCATCTTAAATGTTTGTTCTTTAAAATGTTCTATGTAGCAGGATAAGCCTTGTAAAAGCCCATTCTTTAAGTGTTGTAGAGAAAGCTTACTCAGACTGTAGTCTGCTCTGACAAACAATTTAAAAATTGTCTTGAGGTTTATCTGCTAAAAACACTGCTATTGAAGAAATATTAACACTCTAGGTCACTATTATACTGTCATCTGAAATAACTTTGATACCCACAAAACGGTTAGAAAAATGCATGTTACATAGGATTAAGTTGCCAATTAAAATGAAAGCTGTCCTCCAAGTAGCAAAACAAAGCTTTGGATGGATTTGTGTGCTTCATACCTCTTTCCTTTATCGTAGTAGCCTCAGTTTCCTCCTGTGTTTTCTCTGACATCTGCGGGCTTGTCAAAATGCAGCTTGGACTAGTCTGCAGTGTGTAAGTACTGTTAGGACAGGGTAGGGTTCAGGGCTTCCTCTCCAGGCACTGATTCTTCATAAAAGTTGCAGGAATGCACGGCAATTCCACCTCTCCTTGAATGGTTTCAAAAGTTACTGAGGAACACTGACAAATGCAGAGGAAAAAGCTGCCCTATAAGTAAAATAGTTGGATTATAATTTAACTTTGTGTCTTAACTGTGCTAGGGAGAGGAATCTTACTCTATCCACTGATCTAGCTCATAGTTTCTGCTTGAAATACAAGCTTCTCTCCCGAATGCCGCATTTTGGTTTTGAAAGATGCTTATTTCACATGTAGTTAACCACCTATGATTCGGGGAGGGGGAAGGGGGAGAGGATTTATGAAAGACCATGGTAAAGACCTCTGTATGGTTTCCATTATGTCTCTTTGTTTAACAGTTTCAAGGGCTAACTAAGTATTACAGCTGTGATGAGTAAACCTTTTGTCTAAATAAATTGCTGTGGCTAGTTGTACTTCTCTGGAAAATTCTGGTTAGGAGAGTAGGAAATATTGATGATTTGTGTCTCTTAAAGGAAACAAAATATTTTCCTGATGACCTTTTAAAGGAGTTGGGTGAAGACTCCATTTGGTACTATGTCCAAAATGAAAAGCAAGTATCTAGATACCTTACTGGTTTCCTCATCTCTGTTACTTCTTTCCCAAATAATTTTTGATTCAGTCATGACTTGGCTAGGCTCTTGGAGAACTGAGGAGAGAAAAAGGAGCCTCATCTGACTATTGATGTTCTGTGCCTCTTTGTTGACACAAACTTGGATTGCCTGATTGAATATTAGATGCAAGTTCAAATTACTAATCTTAATGGACATACGATAAGTTTGTTTACAATCAGCTGTTTGAGATTGTGTCATAGAAATCTGGAGGTATATTGCGATATTGTAAATGCTTCCTGAAATGCAAGTAATGGCTCCATGCCTAATTCCATGTCAAAATGGGGTAGTCTCATGATACAATCTCAGGGTGGAAACAACAGGCCTTATTCCTGACTGCCTGTATGGAAAATGGGGAGAATATTTCATGATTGGCCCACTTAGATATAATTTCAGCTTTTCAGGAACCTTATGCTTATATTCCAGAACATTCTTTTTCTGTGTCAAGTAGATAAAATTAAAGCAGAGAACCTGGAAGCCCTGAAAGGAAAATCTATTGATTTGCTAAAGAACAGGTGGTCTTTTCCAGAAATTTTTGTTTTAGAACCACTATCCAACAAGCTATCTCATTCATTTATCTAACGATCAGCATAATTTGAATACAGAAAAGCTGATACAGGGCAGAAATGTCAATGAGTGATGAGAGGATATTTCTGTGGTGAAGCTGAGCTTAAGGGAATTTAAAAGAAGGGTCTGCTCTGTGCTTGAGTAGCAGGTCGTTCAGCATACCTGTTTTGGGGTTGGGGTGTTTTTTTTGGTTTGGTTTTTTTTTGGTTTTTTTTTGTTTTTTAAGAAGTGGGTGTAACTTGTTTCATGTGGCTTTCTCTCTGAAAATTGGGAATTCTTGCATGTTACCCCTTAATTGCTACCTTTGGCTGTTGTTCCCTAGGAGGGTGAAGGAAGTAAAACAGTTTAAAAGCTGGTAGTGTGGGCTGTGCTTATGCTTTGAGTCATTTCCCTGTTCCCAGGGTCAGATTGGTATATATGGGCCCACAACCACACTACTTATGGATCATCCCATATAGAGCAGGCTGTGCTTCAGTAGGGAAGGTATCTAGTGGGAGCTGTGATATAGGTTCTTGCAACTGTGACTGACATGGGTCTAAGATAGCTCAGCGAATGCTGTCATTGTGGCTACATAGCTTTTTAAAAGCTTTAAGAATTTGTATTTCCTATAATCCTCAAAGATGAGGAGAAAGCAGCCTCACAATACCTTTGTATTTTACTTGTTTTACACTTGGACATCCTCTGCTTTGTGGGCAGAGAGGTGGCTGGGGTTGCCCAGTACGGCACAGTGGTGCTGTATGATGATGCTTAATGGAGGGTGTGAGAAACCTAGCAGGGTCTTGCTGCCTGTTGGAGCAAACCCAGGAACAATCTAACCACAAAAGCACTCCTGGGGTTTGTGTAGGGAAGGAATCTGTAGTTCTGCTAGGTAAGCAAACCTGGCAGTGCTCCAGCATGTGGGTGGAGGAAACTGGACCCCTGAGTGAGAGGAGGCAAGCCACGTTAATGGCATTAACATCTTCACTGGAAACACCAATAGCTTATAAGGAACAGCAAGTGCCAGACACCCACTGCTTAAGATGACCTGAACAGGAGGGAGCCAACAGAACTAGTGAAGCGAGAAGGAAGAGCAACAAGATGCCCTAAGGGCTGGGACATGGGTGGCCTACCCCACCCTAAAAGAAACAAAAGGCAGAAGAGAAAGGCATGCCTTTACCAGCTTCACTTGGTAGCTCAGGAGCTGTGCTGCTTGAGTTCTCCCACAGCCTCTGTTGAGTAATTACCACTGCTGGGCGGGAAACAATTCTTGACAATATGGGCAGTGGAGACTAGGAAAATCTCCTCATTGCTGGAGACAAATGGGACAATCATAGAATGGTTTACGTTGGAAGGGACCTTAAAGATCATTTAGTTCCAACCCCCCTGCCATGGGCAGGGACACCTCCCACCAGACCAGCTTGCTCAAAGCCCCATCCAGCCTGGCCTTTGAACGCTTCCAGGGATGAAGCCTCAACAACTTCTCTGGGAAGCCTGTTCCAGTGTCTTACCACACTCAGTAAAGAATTTCTTCCCGATATCTAATCTAAATCTACCCTCTACCAGTTTGAAGCCATTACAATGGTGCGACCAGAGTGGCTTAGGGACAACTGATCCTGCCTTGGAGGACAAAATCTAAGTCAGGGAATGGCAACACTTACAAGGTTATAGTACCAAGGTGTATTTTTTGTTTCCTAAAGTAGAGCAGAAATTTGAGAATTGGGAGATGCTAACTCCCAAAGAGGCCAGATGCTGACAAGTTTGTCAGCTGGTATTAGGTCTTTATTTAAGCCAGGAGCTCACGCAGGTTCCTCTCTTAAGATGGCATGGCTTCCAGTTCCAAAGCAGTAGGTCAAAATGTGTCCACATGCATGTCCTCTGGCATCTGTCCTAGGTTTCTGACTATAGATTAGATGACCTCTCAAAACACGGTTTCCTTATGTGGGTCACACAGTTCTGCAACACTGATGCTGTTTGAAGTTGTGATCTATTCTCCATTTCAAGCACACTTAAAAGGCCACAGAAGACAGGAATCAGCCTCTCACCACTACAAACACAAGCCTCAAGTCCTAAAAGCTCCAAAAAGCCTAGAGAAACACTGAGGGTTCTTCTACTAATACAAATACTTCAAATTAGTTGCTAAAGGAAAAGAAAAAAAAAACAAAACAAAAACATACCTGGGAGTGGGTACACTTGGGCAGTTCTTAATGTGTCAGAATAAAATGCCAGCAAACCAGGATGCCGTCCCTCCTCCTGTGTGCTTCTTCAGCAGTCTGGCAGAAAGCTCCTGGCAGAGAGGAGCTTACGGGGAAGCATGAGCAGCACAACGAAATTACCTAAGAAGCGTAAATAGAAGATTTTGAGTAACTAAAAAACATGGTCTTCAGTCACTCTTTACTGACTAGGGTCAAGGAAGCATCAATTCTGCTGTCTGCAGAGAAGCTGTGATTACAAAAGCAGGTTAGTGTCTTGAGGTTCATATTGTCTTCTTTGGTGGCCACTGCTCCTCTGTTCTGAAAGCTAGTGCAGTTATCTTGGTCCCTAGACGTCACACTTGCTAATGAATTACTTCCTACTTTCTTATTCATAAGTTTCTGTCAATTTTGTTTCATACTAGAGAAGGCAGAAGTTTTCTCTTCAACCTGAGCCTTTTTCAAAATGGCACTAGGACCATTTTGAAAAACCAGCTGAGGAAACGCTTTGTATCTTAGCACAGTCATTCGATACTACCTTTTTTAAAAGCACATTTGCTTTTTTCCCGATTCCTTCTTCACCCTGGGACAGACATACCCTGTTGAAGGTCTCCGCATTCCTTGACATGGCTGGAGCTTGTGGTAGTTGGGACAGTGGAACAGTTCTTTCTACAAGAATTAATGTAAAAAGGAGTGGGGGGTGCAGACAGGGACCTGAGAGATACAGTTTAAATCCGGAGGCACAGTATGTATGACCTGCAGGGTGGAGAGCAGCACCGTCGCCTGGAAGAGCTGCTGCCTTCTAGGAAGGATTTTTTCCTGCAGCTGACTTGGGGTGCTTCATGGGTTTTGTGTGTGAAAGTTCTTGCCTCTCTGTGTAAAGTTGTATTTTCATCATCATCTTCTTTCTTCAGTGTCCACAGCCATCAAGCTTAGTCAAGAAGAATGAAGAGATGGGATAATCATGGTCATTGTCAGAGCAGGCTACTGCATGAGCAGCCATGGAACCCCAGAGCAGCAAGCATGGGGGATTACTGCAAATGAAAAATGTCCAAGATTGCTATTTATCAAGCAAATGAAGGTAGCTAGTGTTTCCTCATCATTATAAAACACAACTCCCCCAACATCTTAAAAAAATATATAAATTGAGTAAGGTATAAAAGTAACTAAATGTGAGTCTACTCGAGTGATGATATTCTCCAGCATCTGTGCTAGGTTGTCCCGCTCCATTTCCGTATAGTGGCACTGCTGGTCGCATCTTCTGTTCCCGACGGGCCATCTTTCCCAGCCGCCATCAGGAAGCAGCGCGGTTTTAGAGAAAGAACCAGCCCTTGACTTCCTGCTCCCCTCTCCAACATCTCGTGAACAGCCTTGCACCAACGCAGGCTTGGTTGGTATGGCACGACGAGGTGGCTGCAGCTCCCTCCACCCCCGTCAGCTACTCTCATACCCAATCCTGCAAAGACCCCGGCTGCTGAGGCGTAAGGCTCTGACTTTGCTGCCGTTTCCACCATTGCAGCTACTCCTTCACAGCCCTCGCTGTGCACACAGAACGGTTTTTTGCCAAGGATTACATCATGCTTGTGCAATTACATCACACAGCCCTTGCTAATACACCCCGCTTCCACGGCTGCATGCAGCAAGCGTTAATGGGGTACACAGAGGTTTCGAGGCCCGGAGGTGCCAGAAACCATCAGCACTCCATTTTCTGGGGGCGTAGACCGGCCTAATTTGCGCTCGTGAGCAGCAGCCACCCAATGGGAAAATGTCCACCTGGATGACTGCAAAATCCTAATTTTAGCACGGGCCGCTCTAAGCAAACTTGCTCAAGTAACGGCCGGACAAGACGCAATGAGGAAAGCACCCGCAGGATGTTGTGGCAACTAACCGCGCCGCGCCGCCCGGCTCCGCCGCCTCCCGCGCCCTCAGAAACCCGCTCAACACCGACGGGGGGGTACAGCAGCGGCCCGGGCTCGCCCCTCGGCCGTGACACGGGTCTCGTCACGGCCCGGCCCGGCCCGGCCCTCCCCGCGGCGGCGGGCCAGTGTCCCGCAGCGATAAGGACGCGGCGGCGCCCGGCGCCTTCCCGCTCCCTCACGGCAACGGCACCGGCACCGGCACCCCACGGCTCGGCTCGGCTCGGCTCGGCAGGAGGCGCGCGCCGGTGACCACGTGCTCGGCGGCGGCGCCGGCGCCGGCCGGGGCCGAAGAGCAGTCTCGCGCCGATGCTTCCCGCGCGCTCGCCGCGAGCGCCCGCAGGGCGGGGAGTACGGAAGGCGCGAAAATCCCGCGCATGCTCCCTCCGCCCATGGAGCGGCGGGCGGTTGGCTTAGCCGCTCCGCGTGTGCCCGTGCAAGGCACGCTACACCCTCGTGACGTCAGCGCGCAGCGTCACGCTGGTGGGACGCACAAAAGTGTAAGTTTCAATTTTTTTTTATTATTATTTTTTTCTTCCCCCCCGTGCTACCAGGGAGAGAATGGCGGGGGGCGGCGATAGGGGAAAAGCAAAAAAAAAAAAAAAAAACCGCAGGAAAGAAAGAGCGGCGGGGTCGCGCGCGCGGGGGGCTCGGGGAGGGGCCGTTGCGCTCGCGCCCGCCCGCTCCCCGCCGTCCCCTCACCCTCAACCCCCCTACCCCCACAGCCCTCGCGGGCAGCCCCCTCGGCAGTCAGGGCAGCGCCGGCGGGCAGGTGTGCGGGACTGCGGGCGAGGCGAGGGGAGGCGGGCCAGGAGCCCGCCAGGCTGGCGACCCGGCGGGGCCAGAGGCGGGCTGGGAAGTGACAGCCCCGCCGGGCGAGACACCCTTCCCCCCCCCCCCCGCTTCTTTCCCTCCTCCCCGCACCCCCCGAACCGGAGCGCGGGGCGGTGCCTGCCGGCCCCCGCCCGAGCTGCCGTTGGGGCCGTTGGTCTCCCGCCGCCTACCCCCCTTCCCACCCCCCCGCCCCGGCTGCCTCCTCCCCTGCCCCCTCCCGCCGGGCTCGCCAAGGCCCGCGCGCGCCGCCGCACATGTGCAGTCGGGCGCCTCCGCAGCAGCGCGGCGGTGGCGGGCGGGGGGGTTGCTCCCGCTCCGCGCTCCGGGTCCCTGTGTTGGGGGCGGCGGCGGGGGATGGAGCCGGCTCTCTCTGCCTTCGGCCGCTCAGGTGCGGGCAGCCCCGGACCGGCCTTCGGCGGGAAGGAGGATGGGGAGCGGCGGGGCGGGGGATGGGATGGGAAGGTGGTGGTGGCGGCGGCGGCGGGGGTGGGGGGGAGGAGGGGGAGGCGGAGGCGCCGCGGTGTGCTGCCGCCGGCGGGGCGGGGGGGGACACCCGCCGCCGTCGCCTTCCCCCCGCCGCCATCGGTGCCGCCTGGCGCGCGGGCGCGTCCCCCCTTCCTCGTGCCCCCGCCGCCTCTGAGGCGATTAGCGCGGCCCCTCGCTGGCGAGGGGAGGCGGCGCGGGGCTTAGGGCTTCGCCCGGGCGGTGAGGCCCTGGTCGGGGGGCGCGGAGGGGGAGGCGGGCGGGCGAGCGGGTGCTGTGTGCCCGAAAGCGCGGTGGCGGCTGCCAGGCTCTGCCTCTTGGTGCAGCCGCGGCCCGTCCGCCTGGGAGGAGGAGGAGGAGGTGGAGGAGAGGGGGGTTTGCAAGGGCCCCGGGAGGGGGGGAACTGGCCCCTGAGGCCTACTTGTGCCTGCTGCTGGAAATGGGGGTGGGGAGGAGGAGGAGGCCGAGGCCGAGGGAGTGATCTCTTCCCCCGCGCTGCCGTGTTGCAAGGGGCGCAGCTGGACAGGGACCGGCCCAGCGTGGGCTGTCTGCTGCCCCGCCGGGATTGGGTACGTACCGGCGGAAGGGCGATCCTGCCAGGGGAGAGCTCATCCCCACCGTCCGAAAAAGAGCGTCTCCCACACGTGAGCGTGGGTTGGGGGGGGGGGCGCTTAGGGGATGGATTAGTGGTGGCAAAGAACTTTTTCTTCTTAAAAAAACGTTGTGGGTTTGTTTTTTTTTTTTTTTCCATAAAAAGTAAATTGTATGTGGTGGTATTCAATAATTTCAGTTGTAAAAAACTTTCCCTCCTTTCGTTTTTATAGCTGATGTTGTCTTTACTTGCTTTCTAGAAAATAGCATCATTGTCTCTGTGCCCTACAGCCGTCAAGATTTTAAGAGGACTGATTTCTAGTCTTTGGTAACATGGCAAAAGATGTAAGTATATTTGTAGCACGTCATATGTGGAAGCACAGCTCTTAGAATATTTTTGTTTTTGTTAACAAAAGCAAACCAAGTCATGCTTTATAATGGCTGGCATTAATGAATATATGAAACTTACTTTATCGATGTTGTACATCAAGTCTAGGCTATGTTTTCCTGTGAATGTAACAGCATAAACCAGCTTCAGATCTGCAGCCATTTTTTCAGAGTAATTAATCTTAAGAATTCACTGTGCTCATAAAAGCACTTTGGCTGTTGGCATTATGTGTATTCACACTGAACACTAAAACAGGTTGATTTAAAAAAACCCAGCAAATACTGTCCAGATGACGGAGTTGTCGTTGACTACTGTTGTCAACCAGCATTGCCTTTCTTGTGTTCAAGGAGGCATCATATATTCAAGGTAGTGAAGATGGTTCAGTCTCCATATTTGTTCATTGTTTTGTCTCTGTCTCCCAAACGATGCTAGTTAGTGTCCATAAAAACAGGCTTTGGGGACCTTCGTTCATAGACTTCTATTACCATGGATGTTAACGTTAGTGGCCTACATCTTGAATCATTTGCTCTTTACTGATTCCAGTACTTTTAAAAAATGAAATTGAAACAGATTCTGCATTTAAGGTGTTGTTCATTGTTAATACCTAATATAATTTGGCTTTCACATTCCCTTATTGAAAGTAAGACAGGATACTACTCCATATTCAAATTAAAATATATCTCATTTAAAAAAAAAAGGCCAAAAATGACTGCGTACAAGCTAAGGAAAAGTGATACAGTTCAAATTCTTGAACAGCAGGTTACAATCTAATGTGGGGTGTTGTAGCTTTCAAATAGTGAGAATTTAAAAAATTAATCTTGTAGAGAATTTTAGTAGTTCAGAAGCAACTGAAAAACAGCTTAATGTGCAGAGAAGCAACCAGAAATACATAGTCACTCAAAGCTTGCCTGGAAGAGATAAGGGTGGCCAAGTACGTTACAGATAGCAGAGTTCAGGGAATGACAGGCCATATAAGCGGGAAGAAAATGAAAGCGGAATGTTAGACTAGGAGATGATATTGAAACAGTTCAATGTAGTTGAGATACCAAAGTACATTTGTTTAATACTAGCTTTTGGGAGAGGGATCAACTAAGTGAAGAAGTGCTGGCACCAGGAGATACAGATGAATGTCCTAGAAGAAGGTCTAGGGGAACAGAATGAGAATAGAACATTTAAGAAAGAACTTCATTTTTGAAAGATCTAGCTTATTCTAGAAAGGAGTAGTAAAAGGAGGAATAACATTTGTGGTAATTAACCTAAGAAATGGAAGCAAGATGCTACAGATAGGAAAATAAATTGTTTTCAGTATCTTTATTACAAGAATTAATAAGCTGAACTTGGAAAAATGAAAATCTAGGTCAGGTTTTAGGTAAAATTTTAAGTGTACTTGAGCACCGGAACAAGGTAGCTAGAAAGGGTATGAAATCTTAATTGAAGGATTGTCTAACCTGTTCTTAAAAACCTCTACACATGCTTAATCCTGCCTCAGGGAAGAAAGATGAACTGCTTACCTTTTTGCAGACTATTACATACCCACCATTACATGATGTCTAAAGCGTGTAGTGAATGTTGGGAAATTTTAAATTTCCAGGTCTGATTATGGGCCCTATTAGGTTTGATTTAATGCTGGAAAATAGAAATGCTAATTGGTGTAACACTTTTGATTTTCAGAAGGGAAGACAATGATTCCCATGTTTTTTGTCCAAAATCCAAGTTCTTTTCCTAGCAAAATAATGGAATTAATCATGATAGAGACAGTATCACTAAACTTCTGGCCACTGAATCTATGAAGACCTGCATCACTGTAAATTTAAATTTCTGACATGGAAATATTGCTGTGATTAATGGCCTGTGGTTCTGCCATGTCACCTATCAAGTGCACTAACTGACTGCGAGATGTAGTGGTGAAGAAGATGGCATAGTTGATGAATGCCCCCACCCCTTCCTTCCCTTTTTCTCAGCAGAGCTGAGATGGCTAAACTGTGGTAAGGACTGCATTGCTACAATGCCAAGTCTGGGCTTCAGGTGGCATTTATGTGGCCAAGCATGCTGCAGCCTGGGACTGCAGGCTCGGCATGTGTCCCACTCTTACCCTGTGCTGCTGGGGACAGCGCTTGCTCTGGTGATGGTGACGCAGGCAGCCCTGCAGAAGAGGAAGGTGGGGAGCCTGGGCGCCACAAGATAACACGCTCCTACTTAACCCCTCCTCCCACCTGCTGCAGGAGAGCACTTTTCTTTTCCTTTTATTGCTCGCTTCCAGCTCTTCTTCTGATAACCTCTTTATAAAAACTATGATTTGAAAAGACCTGTTTGAAAAGTCAAATACTTGTAATAGTTTGCAAACTGATACTTTACTGTGCAATTGAACAAGTAGGGAGCATGATGGGGAATACTGGCAAACCCAATTAAATGTTTTTATAATGGATTAAATAATTACAAAAATACTGATCGGGTAAGCTGGCAAGATAATGCTTATGAGCTATTTGACCCAAGCCTAAATTCTATTAAATAATACTTTAAAATGTATCCCTCTAATGCTTTTCAGTGTACAATAAAGAGAAAATAAGCAACAAAGCATTGATTTTTTTTTTACAAAATACTTTCATTCCATTGGCAGTGGTCAGGAAGCTATGAGGGGGAAAAGAAAGATGTTCATATGTAGTACCTTAATTAAGAGCCTGCAGGTGGAGCTTAAGAGCACAATCACAAGTGATGTTATAGCTGGATAAGCTGAAAAATAATAATGGAAAAAAAGAAATACTAGCTTGTGAAGGCCAAAGTATCTGTGGGTATATCAATTTATTTTTTTGAAAATCTGCATGAAGGGTATGGGATCTGGAATGCAATAAATATAAAGGGGAAGAAAGGAGCAAACTCATTTTCCCGTGTCATCTGGTAATAGTAATGAGCATAGCCATTTGTGGTTTTATGTAAGTGAACGCTGTGTAGTGCTTAGAAGCAATTCTAACAGAATCAGGTAGATTGGCCATGGAATATCACATTCAATTTAGAAGATCTTAGTTACTAGAAAGACTACTTTTTCTATAATTTAAAGGAACAATGAAAAAAAAACGTGTGGACAAGAGAACACCAGTTGCAGTATCTCAAGGACTTGAGTACCTTGGGAATGGGATCATTCTGTTGCTTGTCAGAGGCTGAATGGCAAATTAAGTTGAGGTCAGTAGAGTTGGGTACAGTTTGACATGTACATTTGCACCGAATGAGAAGTTTCTATCTCTGTCTCGGACCAAGTCATTGCCTGCAGAAAATCTCTAGAAACTCCAGCTTAGCCAGTATTTCTCTTTCTGGAAAGCTCACGCGTTTTACTGTTTCATGGGTTGCTGACAGTGGCATTGGCTTTGGAACCACTGGTTCTAAAGTTAGATTTTTAATTTTTTTTAATTATGTTTTACTCTACTGTCATCTTTTGCTTGAATTACTTTGAGGGATTTTTCTCTTGATCTCTGGTTTGCATAATCCTTACTGAATCTCTTTAGTATGTCATGGTGCTTTTATTAATCTCATTGAGTAGTAGCTATGGCCAATGTATCTTCACTTTGCAAAGGAAGCCTTGTGCACATGTGTAAATTTGAGAACACTGGGTAAGAAGTTCTGCCTGCACAAAGTTTAACACCTGATCTAACATTACTGTTTAAGAGACCTCAAGGTGTAGGGATTAAGGTTAATGGTTTATTTTAATTGGGTATTCAGAATACATGCAGGTATGTAGTTTAATCCAATGAATTTATTTCACAGTATTATTTAATAAATATTTTGCTCAAAGAATATTAAAAAAAAACACACAGCAAACTAATTTCTTACAGCAAGTTTACGGGATAGGTCAGTAGGTCTGCTGGATGTGGGGAAAGAAGTAGATCTGTGTTTCTGTAACGTAATTTTGCTGGAACACCACAAAAGTTGTACTTTTTAATTGCTTTCATGTGGTGCTTCTGCATCAAACTTGAGCAAGTCTTTGTGGTCTAAAAAGGTTACATTTGGGATGGATTAAAAAAAAGAGCCTAATGGAAGTAGGAAAAGGTATATTTTGGATTTTTTTTCACATGATGTACTTTCAATGTCTAGAAAGTATTGAAAAGTCTTCAAAACATTTCTCAGACTTTTCTTAAAATACCAGCATGTGTTTCTCCTTTTATGTTTATTTTTGGTTATGTACTGGGAATTTCAGTGAGGCAGACAAGAGAAGTTAAGTCTTTAGTGGATCTCAAGTGGTTTGTGTAACTTTTTTGATACCATTTCAGTTCAGCGACTTCAGTAGCTTGATCTATTTCTATTTGCCTTTAGTGAGTTCTAACATGTTCAGAAGTTTGCAAATGGAAGATCAAATAATATTATGAAATTAGGTCTTGTAAAAAGCCATCTCAGTCTGGGATTTCAAGTGTTGTTAACGTTTTTTTGAAATATGCTTTTTAGAAGAAGGCAGAAGGAAAATGATCTTTAAGCTCTCCTTTTTACATGGCAAATACACAATGAGTTTCCTTTTTTTTCCCTATGTTGGTTTGTATGTATAAGGCAGAAAGTAGCAACTCAGAAGTTGCCTGTCATGTCACCAATTTATTTGTGTAAATAAAGCATTTTCCTGTAGCCCTCAAGTGTTTAACTTCTTTATTAATTGTATGTGACAGTTAATGGTAGTGGCTTTATGTAGATATATATTTGTAGTATTACTGAGTAAATACAATGTGCTGACAGTTTAACACGCTAAACAAAAATGCAGCTTTTAAAAAGTTACACCAGGGATCACTTATTTTAGTGTTTGTATTTGCTTCCCCGGGTATCACTTAATGGAGATTTATTGTGGCTAATTAGAAGTGGGAGGAAAAATGAGCCAATCTTTGCTAAACATTCTCTATGTTCAAGTTGTTCTCAGACGGATAGCAGGCACCTTGATTTTTAAAGGTTGACCATGGTCCATATCCCCAGAAACGCTGCTGGCTACTTGTCTTTTGTTGCATTACATTACATTTGCTCAGTGTCCCAGGTTGTACAGACTTGCTTGAAAATTATGTTGTGGGCTGCTGTAGCGTTACAATACACTGATAAGGAGGTTGGTGAGGCAAATGGTTTTGGAATGAATCCTGTTTAACATTACTTGTTGATTTCTGCTGTGATTCAGATGCTGTTGAACAAACTGCTCTGAAGATTTGGTTTCGCTGGAAAAACATAAGTCTATTTAGGTCAAATCTAAAATGGCACCAGGAGCTAGTTGTGGAAGTGGTTGCTGCTGGTACTTCTGTGTATGAGTATCTAGTCCAGGAGGACACAAATGATGATTCAGTAGAAGTGGCAAACCAGTGCTTCTATCCTGTTCACCCTAGGAATGTCGTATTCAATTTTGCTTCATTCTTACAACTTTGCGGTTAGTTTTGGGGGTGTAGCTTTAAATTTTGCAAGGATTGTATCACTTGGGCAATTAAATTATTGTAAGAAACAATCCAGTGCAATGCTTTTAACTCCTGTGGTATTTCTGATTTGTGTGGTTGCTTAGACTGGACCACTATTTGACTCACCTTCAAAATAAATTCTTTGTCTACAATTATATGATTTAATTTTTGCTGAATTCTAGATGTGTTGCTGTGTTTAGAAAAGACAACCAAAAAGCTAATGGTCTTGACGTATTCAGCAATAAGGAGACCTCGGGTGTCATTCTGTATATACTCATGTCCAGTGTATGTGTAGTATCTGTGGAGCCTATATTCAGACCAAAGATTGACAATGTTTAACTGAGCAGCTAACCTGTCTTTAGTTTTTATCTTCACAATTCTTTATGATATTTCATATCTAGTACTTTGACTATGCCTTGCTAATTAAGGTGCTAATAATTCAATTTACTTTTTGAAAAGCTATTTCTATGGTATAGCTCATTGCTGAGTGGTCGACAAACGCGTTAATCTTGAAGATGCTGCCATGAACTGAGGATGTGGTATGATCTCTGTTTCAGAAGGCTGCTACTGAGACACAGTAAAATAACACCTCTGGCAATTTTGCAGGTTCAGATTCCTACAGCCTGGCTTTAAAAGTTCTTTTATATTATTTTTTATAGTAAGGAATAGCTCTCACTGATTTCATTTGCAAAATGAAATGCAAAAGTTTTAAATTTAAGAACTTCCTTTCCTTTCCTGTAATCCTCTACTTCATATCTTAATTGCCTTTTAATTTCTGCAAAAAATGAATTGTGTGTCCCATAAAAATAGTCACCTGCATTTACATGATGATTCATTCCCAGAGCATGTTTGCTCTGGTCCCCAAATGAGATGAATCCAATGGGAAAAAAATAGTGTATTATCATCTTGTTATGAATTACATTTGTGTATGGATAGGGGTGAAATAAGAATTAAGGTTGTTTAAGCAGGGTTATTTCTGATTGTAAGCTTTTCTTCCCTTTGTAGGTTTGCTAATTTTCCATTCTGTGTGTTTGTTGCTTTCTGATATTAAAATAAGGCAAACTAAAAAACCTCCGACATTATCAATGAAGTGGCACATAGTAAAATTGCATGGCATGGAGCCTTTACATTTATCACAGAATGGTTAGGGTAGGAAGGGACCTTAAAGGCCATCTAGTTCCAACCGCCCTGCCATGGGCAGGGACACCTTCCACTAGACCAGGTTGCTCAAAGCCCCATACAGCCTGGCCTTGAACACTTTCAGGGATGGGGCATCTGCAGTTTCTCTGGGCAGTTTGTTCCAGTGTCTCACCACCCAGAGATTAAAGAATTTCTTTCCAATATCCAGTCCAAACCTACCCCCTTCAGCTTAAAACCGTTACCCCTCATCCTATCACTACAATCCCTCCCCCCTCTTTCCTGTAGGCCCCATTTAGGTACTAGAAGGCCACTATAAGGTCTCCCTGGAGCCTTCTCTTCTCTAGGCTGAACAACCCCAACTCTCTCAGCATGTCTTCACAGGAGAGGTGCTCCAGCCCTCTGATCATCTTCATGGTCCTCCTTTTGACTTGTTTCAACCAGTCCACATCCTTCTTATGTTCTTATTAATAACCTACTCTTAAGCAGTAAAATGGCTGGGGATTGTCATTCTGTATGGATCGAGTTAGGTGCAGTTTGCACAAGATGTGTGGGTGTTTGCTAGTAGGCTTTGCAAATGCCTGTAGACAGCAGGGGCATCCTCCTGAAGCCTTTGGCAAGCTCTGGAAGGAAATGTACTCCAACAGGAATACTTTTCCTTCCCAATTTCTCCATTTTCTCATTCTGTCTTTACTACTTCTTACCTGATTCATTTTGAACTTCTCAGTCTGAGTCTCAGCATATCTACCCTTTCAGTCATAGTTTAGAACACATTGCATTTGCCTTCCCAGTTCCCATGTTCTTCCCTTCTCCTCACAGGATCTGATCTCCTTGTCCTGTTAAAGCTCTGGTTTAGGTTCTCATCAGTTCTGTTGCCTGTACATTTTCAGTGACTCCCAGTTTCTCTACCTCAACCCTTAATCTGCCATCTTCCATATGATTTTCTAGCTCACTTTCTGTCTCTTTCCCAGGCAGTCCCAAAATAATCTGCTTTTTTTCCCTGTCTGTCCCATTCTCACTTCCATTCTTTAACCAATGTATATTTGGCACCCACTTCTCTTGTTTTGTTGTCAAACCCACTCCTGTGCCTTAGTCTAGGGGGCTTAATCTGCTGTTAGCAACTGAAAATTTATATTCTGAGAAATACTGTTTGGCAAATACCTCTGTTTCCACTTAAATCTACCCTTTCTGCTCTTCTTTCAACTCTTTTTCAGGGAGTATACTTAAAATGGGCTCATTACCTAGAAGCAAGATAGAAGAGAGATTTCAGTGGCACAAAAGCACCCTTCTGTTCCCCATGTTTACTTACCTAAGTGTGTTGGGGGGACCTTACTTTCCAGTTAACCTTGACAGACGTAGCACGTGTACCTGTTCAGTCTTGCTTTAGTCAAACTTCCGGATCATGCTTTTATAGGTTCCTTGTCCTTCAGTTCAAACTCAGCTTGAATCTTTTCTAAGGGCTTGGTGAATAATTTTATGCCAATTTTTATTATGAAATTGAGTTGCAAGTCTGGAAATCTGTGGAAGAAATGATACTTTTGTTGTAAGCGTGTTGAGTTTCTAGTGCATAACTTCAGAGACCACAAATATTAGCTTGTTAGTAAGGCACAAAATTATTCTGTGATAGTCTGCACTAAGGGATTTTTTTTAATAAGTTAAATTCTCTGCAT
This sequence comes from Vanellus vanellus, assembly GCF_965231255.1. Classification (NCBI taxonomy): domain Eukaryota; kingdom Metazoa; phylum Chordata; class Aves; order Charadriiformes; family Charadriidae; genus Vanellus; species Vanellus vanellus. Next base: position 154,570,366 of record NC_138905.1, on the reverse strand, counting down.
TTTTAGGAAATTTTGTTTGATTTACTGTAGTCCCACCAGAAAGATATTTCCCGATTTACTGACTTTCAGGCTGAGGGCACTTGTAGTGATTTTAAGCTTTTACTTGTAAACAAAACAAAAATAGACTTCCCAGTCCTTATGACTGCTGATGATCTCATAGCAGGCCAAAGCTGACTTCAGTTTAATTTTTTATATGTTGAGCCTGTCAGTTGATTTCTTTTCCTTAGGAGTTCTGAATGATGTGATGAGACAAAGTCTCTGGTTGGGGTCTCCATTCCAGCATAGCTTCCACAGTTAAAATTACCAGATTTCCTAATTTGTCCAATAGTCTTCAACCTTCTTCCTCTGATCTGCGGAAAGGAGATCTTCAGGTATTACAGTTCAGATGCTATGTTGGGTGTCAAAAGCTATTTTTCAAAATCATTGTTGATTTTGTTGAAAGGTGAAAATGATAAAGGGTTTATCTGTATCTGTTGCCTGTTTGGGATACTAGAAGTTTCTTTATGTGGCCACAGAGAAGTATACATAGCCAACGTGTCTCTCTAAAGAGGAAAGCTATGCTGAATTGTGAAGTTGAACACACCTACAAACGTTTCAGAATGTAATACTAAGAGCATGATATTTCAAGCAGCCCTGGCATTATCATCAAAGGACCTAATGCATCTTGAAATTGAGAATCATAAGAAGATAAGAAAATGTGGAATATGAAAAAAATTACATTAGCAGGTGAAAAAAATAAAAATCAAAATACTTTGTTACAAATAGCTTGATAAGGCCTGAAAACTATGTGTATTTTCCCAGCAGAAAATAGAATTTCCTTGATGTCTAAACCCTCCCTGGCAGAAGGTTAGTTTTCCATTGGGGAAAATCAAGTACTTCCTGCTGGTGTGTTTTTTTTGTTGTTGTTGTTGGTTTTCTTCTTTTTTTTTGTTTGTTTGTTGTGAATTTGTGACTATGATATACCTAATGGGAGCTATGGTCACATTTCCCTCTATTTTCTTTCTTTCAAGTGCTGCACTATGCTAGGTAGGTTATAGAGAAGTAATCCTGGTCTCTCCTCCAAAATAACCCAGCTTGAAGAATAGCGGGAATTTCTTTGAGATACGCACCAAGAGATTTTTTTTGCCTAATATTTCCATTTTAGAACAAAGACAGCAGAATTTCACATGGGTCAGAATTTTTGCTTTTCATTTCTCTCTTGCCAAAAGCTTGTATCTATGACTTTGAGGAGACTCAAAGGTAGTGATAAATTTTGATAACCTTAGAATTTAATAGTGTATCCAGAAATGTGAAAAGCATACTGAAGCTGGAGTAACAGAATTTTCACTAGAAATCCATTTTTATCATGAATAATAGCTGCTGGGGATGCTATTTGCTGTGGGATTTGGTAGTATTCTTTTCAGGTAGTTTTCTTGGAGTCTTTCCTAGGCATACTCTTCTGAATTAGTTGAATATTTACCAGCCATTTTAACTGCTAGAGCTGAACCTTTAGTAAGACACTGGTGTGAACACATGGTGGAACTATATAACTGCTACGCTCTTCATCAGTGTCGTGGTTCCTGAGGGGATTCTTCTTGTTCAGTGATTGCTATTCCTGATTTTTCCCAAATTGTATTCTTTTGTTAATTAAATGCAGTGTTTTTCCCAAATGTTCTCCAGTTTGTCAGTGACTTGTGTAATTCCAGTCACACAAAAGCATGGTCCAGGGCATGTACTACTAACCTGACCCTTTGTAAAACTAGATTAGATTGTGTTTCTTGGAGTTGCATATTGTTTTGGGTAGTATTTTTCACTGTGTTTTAATGATGTAGAAGAAAACTGGAAGCTTGTAAGATCATTTGATACTACATTGTGGTGGTTGGTTAAATACTTTAGGATAAAATGCATTAATAGAAATGTTATATTGGAGATCATTCTAGTTTAAAAATAGGAAGAGACTAATAATTAATTGATTATTGAATTGCAATGATTTGCATTTAATACTTGAATTTACTGAATATCACAATTTAAATATTTGGGGTTGGATTTTCACTGTAACTGACATGTGAACTCTGCAAGTTTGCTTTTGCATATTAAACTGATGAATGGACTGAATAATTAAAAATTATTAAATTCATGGGCTCCTAAAATGAAAGGCATTACAGATCAAACCAGCCATTTTCTTGGTGGTCCACTAATTACACACTTAATGTATTAAATGTCTTTCCAGTCTCATTGGTGTCTTTTTGATTCTCTCAGAAAAGAGAATTTGCAGGAATCCTTATGTACAAGCCTCCCTTCTCGCTGTTGAGTAGAAACTGAAGTACTGCATTTAAAGAAATTGTGACAATGAGACTGCACTTCCTGTGTGGTTCAACACACTTGTGAAATTGAGGTAGAATGGGAGTATAATGTAACACCCAAAAATTCATCTTCATATAACACATTGGGTTCCAGTATTCTGCAATGTCATATTGCCATAGAGTGTAGTTCTGGTAATGTCTTTGTAGCTCTAAGAACATCTTTGTACGTGATACTGATTTCACGATGATGAGTATACCTTGTCTGATACAGTCTGTTGGCCTTCTGAATTACGTAGTAAGTGTGATGAGGAGTTAGGCTTATGTAAAGCTCTGCCTGGGAATAGGGCAGTAGAACTGCCATTTGTTCAAGTGGAACTTTGAATCCCTACTGCGGGCAAGATGGAGAACAGGCAGTGTTTGTATACTGGTAAGTTGTTGCAGTCTCCTTAAAACAATGCTATTTCATTACTTATTGGGGGGGACAATCAGATGAAAGAAGGGCAGACCTGCTACAGGCTTTTCATTCTACCCATCAGTTCCACTGTCTCCTCACTTCTGTTTTCCTTTGTGCCACCAGGCCCTAATTGCTACCATGCCATTACAGGCTGTTGCTCTTTATGCTTCCCTTAACAAAATTTCTCTTCTGCTCACTTCCCAGCCTGTCCCCAATGCTCGGTCATCTTCTGTCCCTCCCCCTTTCACTGAGGAGAGAAACTTTCCCTTTTTGTAAAGTTTCCTGTCTCAAGAATTCCTGTCATACACCTGAATAATAATAGCACCACAGCATCCTCTAGTGGCTCGATTGGTTTGCTGAACTTCTGACAAATCCTAAGTAGGGCTCTTCAGGTAGACTTTAAAGGGAAAAGCTTTGCTGCTGACTGGCAGCAAACCACTTAATTGTCTGTTGAAGGTCACCAGTAGCCTGCAAATACCAGCTATGCACAAAATGCAGCTAGGGATTTTTCAGCCTCTGTAACACCACATGCTGAATTATGGTTAAGTACAACTGTTGACTTTCTTGCTGTTCTTTCTAAATGGAAACAGTCTATGTGTCCTGTGTTCATACTTTTTTTGGAACTATTTTGACTGGAGACACCAAAGAATTACTGCATGGAGTGTTTTCTATCAAAAAATTAGTAGTATTTTTTTTAAAATAACTTTTACTGTGAGCTTTGTCAAAGGATGGTGATTACTTTATAAATTTGTATATAATCTTATAGCTCTTACACTTAAGAGCTTTAAAAGAATAATTGAAAAGCTGAAGGTGTGGCAGATTTGTGAGAAAATGCGAGCGGTAGCAGCAGAGACTTCTGATATGATTTCTTCCATCTTTAACAATAAAAGGCTGTTTGTGTTTTTGAATTTAATACAAGTTACTTTCTTTATCAGGCTGGACTAATTGAAGCCAATGGAGAGCTTAAGGTGTTTATAGACCAAAACCTAAGTCCTGGAAAAGGTAAGAACACAATTTTTAGTAAGACTCTCAATTTCTTGATTTTTAGTTGTTATGCTTGTTACTGGTTTTAAACAGCTTTCTTAGCATAGTTTTTCTTAAGTTTTTCTTAAGTTGTATCTTACGTAATCAGCAAGCAAACTGTAGATTTTCTGTGGTTTATAATTGTCTTTAAACTGCGTGTGAAGTTCAGTGGTGATTTGTCGTTCCATATGTGATCTTCTCGTTAGTGTAGCTTGTGTTTAAGTATAACGGCCAGAATGGTCTAAAACATCTTTTGGGGCACTATGTTTTAGTAAATGGGGAAAATGCAGGCGTGTAGCAATTTAAAATGGGTTATGACAGTTTTTACGATAGTGCATCCACACTAGTGTGAGCCTATCTGAAATAATATTTTGAACAGAACTGTTTTGGACTTGCAGATAACGGTTTTGCATGTATGATAGTGTAATCTAGCAATTTAATAAAACACAGACTATAAACTTGAATTCAATATGTGAGCTTAAAAACTGTGAGTATCTAACCATTTGGGAAGTTATGTGCTGCACTTCACAATTAGCATAGTTGGGGGAAAAAACAGAAGCACCACTGAGTTCCAGTTGTCTGCAGTTCTGGACAGCTATGTCATATAACCTCTTCTGTAAACTGGTTATGCTATATGTGAAAATTGGATTTTTGTCCCCTGTATTCTGAAGGGAGGGCTGTTTCCATAGTGAGACTGTAGAACTGTTCTCTGACTTCCAGTTAAGTATATTCTTGCCAGTTTATGCATTTTGCTGGTGGCAGTGTTATTTTTCAGCTTAATAGTTTTCTCCAGTGTTTTTACCTATTTATAAATAACAATTGTATATCTTTAACAGTCTTTAGTTTGACTGGCTAACTAGCCATCACTTCCTAGATTCCTCATCAGATGAACTCTTTGTCCTCTTAATTTTCCTTGTCATTCTTTGAGTCTGTTTGATTGCTTTCATCAGCTTTCTGGAATGCAAGTGACCAAAATAGTATATACGACTCCAAGTGAATTGTCAGTCATATTTGTATGGAGGTGTCAGTAATTTTTCTGTGCAACATCACGTTTGGTTCACAGCTATCTCACAGTAGTTGTTGATGAAATGGCCATTTTCCTTTGTTGCTTCCAAATGATGATAGTCTGTTTTATTCTTGCGTTTGACAGATGACGTGCTTTGATAGGCTGTACTAAGTAGGGTGAAATTTATTAGGACAGAGTCACCTACTTCTTGTCTGATGCTCTCATAAACCTGACTGTTGACAAATCTATTGACTTTATACATTGTTGGATTATGCTAGTACTCTCAGATTAACCTGTAGTCCAGTTCAAGTCAACTCCATTAGTATTATTGCTCTAGTCTTTTATATACCATTTCAGGAAACCGCTTTACGCATTTGTTTTCACAACTTGCAGAACTTAGGATTTCTGTCACCACCAATTTAACTAACAGTTTTTCTAGGTACATCAGGTATTTTGTTGGAATCTCAATAGGCTCTCTCTTTGACATTCCCTTCTCTAAAATACACATTGCTTTACAAAAGAGGGCTGTTTTACTAATCTGCCATGATCTACTTTTGATGGGGAATGCACTAAGGGTTGACTAACTGACACTTAGTAACTGACCCACGTGTATATTTGTAAACATGGTCACGCACTCCTGAACAAAAAAAGAGTGTAGGTAGATAACCTGATCCTTAACAGCTGTACCGTTTTCTGCTACCCACTATGGGCAGTAAAACAGATGTTTTTGTCGATTCAAGGACATTTTACACCGGTGTAGGCATCTGTGTCTAGATCTTGCTGCAGTTACTGGAGAGCTAGTCAAAACAGACAGTGCAGTGTAGACAGCAAGAACTGGAAATGTGAATCTTCCTTTATTACGTAGTTCTTAAAGTAGAACTGGGCAAAATAGAGGCCGTTTCATTGCTTGTGTAATTTCTAAAATAAATTCAAGTGATCAAATAGTTTATTATAGGTGTGCAGCTCCTCCAGTTTGGGAGTGGAGCTCTGTTTTCAGTGCATACCACCATGAATAATAAAAGTAAACTAAGTTATGCTCTGTTAATTTTTGCCCCTCACTGCGTTTGGGGGGAGTTTGTAAAGTTAATGGACAGCAACTAATTCTTAATATTGAGAAGAAACAACTGTTTCTCTTGGCTTGATTGTTTTATGTTTCTTGCCTCTAACTTGTTTGTGTTTTAATCAGAGCTTAAAATAACAAATATTTCGTCACTAAAATATTCAGATATGTATCAGAATTTATTCACTGAAGTACTAATTTTCTGTTACCACTCTTTAATATATTTTAGATTTTCTGTGTGGTCTTTAAATGTTGGAATTTTAAATGCAACTACTATACACAAAAGTACAATGTGCCTTCTAAAAGTAGCTGTCTACATTACACACCATTATATCAAAAGGTCCAGTCCTCCACTGTCTTGCTAAGTTTGTGCAGAATTTTTCTTAATTTCACAAAGAAGAGGATTCAGTCAACAGCAATAGATAAAAAACAGAGTAAGCTTTCCACAGGGTAGCAAAAGTGTATCTGGTGTACTTCTCAGCATGAATTGAAGGAAGTCAGGAAAGAATCATGTGGTCATCATAAAAGTGGGGGTATTTTCTTTTTTTTTTTCCCTCCACCTTTGAATTTCTATTTTTTAAAAGGAAGGAGTCTTTTCTGGAAGTTGCAAGTCGATCACAAGGAAAGTATGAGAATACATTGCATTATTGATATGGGATCAAATCTCCCTGCTGTGTCAGGTGAGTGGTTTGTTAGCCCAGTCTTCTGTCCCCAGCTACAGTAGTAGGGCAGGCTCTTCAGAGAGGATGCAAGAGCCTGACTACTTTTGAAGTTCATTCCCTTTATACTCTCACAGCACTCAAGGTCATTGGATTAGCAATATGCTGCATTCCAGCATCTTCTTGGAAAAGTCCAACTTTGAGAAACTTGGCAAATTAAGAATGCACCCTCAACAAGAAACTTATGACTTGCTTCAGTTTCCAGGCTGCCAGCTAGATGTGAAAGGAGGAGGAGCTCAGCTGTGAGAGAAATAAAGGCATTATGGGAGCGGCAGAGGACCAAAAATTACTTGTCTGCTGGCTCCTGAGGACATGCTTGCACAAACATTGTTTGGGAGAAAGAGAGCAGAATATTTTTCTTGAAATGGTTCTGTAACACTTCATGAAAGGTCCGTAAGGTGAATACAGGACTAAGTGGTTGGTATATGAATCAACTATGAAAGATAAGCAAAGGTTGACTTTTCTGGCCAAAACAGGTTCTCATGCAACAGTTCTTACAGCCTGAACAACTTTTGCTGCACAGAGTAGCCTGTGAATGGACTTTTGTAAATTTTTAATCTGCACTGGCAGAAATCTGGGAACTGCGAACAGGTTGTTTTTAGGCTGAGTTTTGTTAGGGTATGTAGCTGTTTCTTAGATGAAGATGATGAGAAGGGCATATCACTCATCTTGCTATGCTGACCAGTTATGTTGCACAACATCTTGCTCAAAAAGTCCTACAGCTGTAGAATCTGGGAGAGAGGTGTTAGGGAATAATCTCTGTATGCAAGTCCTGTCCTTACATTAATTCCGTGATTATCCACTAATGTCCACTGTCAGAAACAGGTTACCAACCTAGACAGACTTTTTACTTCAACTAGTGGAGACATGCTTTAGTCTGATTCATTTTGGAGAGACTGGTCCCAACTGTGAACTCCGGATTAGGATTTTTGTTTTTAAAGCAGAGACTGACTTTGTTTTAAAGGAGAAAATAGAAAAAAAAACCAATAACTGTTTAGTTTCTAATGCGTGTAATGCGTGTAATTTTGAGTAAACTGATCATGGACATAAAATACCGTTCTAGAAAATAATCTAAAAAAGTCTTTCTTCAAAAACATCTTGAGTGTGGAATAAGAGGATATCAGTCTTGATATGTGGTAGAAATGAGCTGGAAGCTTGTGCTTCCTCCAGTGCTTGTGCAACATCCAGAAGAGGTTGGATGTAAATTCACCTGTGTTCTCTGATACCTCTGTGTATTTCCATTACTGGAGTGTAACACCCCATTTAGCCCTGAAAAAACAGCATTCCATGGAGCTGCTCAGACAAGGTGCAAGTTTTCCCCTGTATGAAGATGACAAGATTATCTTTGCTCACCAGAGGAAGATTTTTCTCTCTGCCTACTTCTGTTACTTCACCACTGAGAATTTAGTTTAGAAGGCTAATTCTTAAAATTGAATCTTGGAAAAGTATCAGTGGAAGGATGCACCAGTTGTATCAACCCCTGTTTGATCTAAGGCCATATTGATTCCCAGATCTTACAAATATTTCAGAAATTGTACTATCTGATCAGTTTTTCTTCTTGATGGAAATGCATATGTAAACTTGTTTACTATTTGAATATTTGCCAGTCCTTGGATGAGGAGACCTAGGGAATGCAGGTTTTCAGTATGTTTGGCTCCAGGCTGGTGCTGTTGAAAAGCTCTTGACTTCTCCTGGGAGGAGATGAGGTATGACATTTACATCTTAGTGCAGCTTTCCTGTTTAAGTGCAAGGTCTTCTGAGTTTATAGTCTGCTAGGGTTTAAATGGCGCAAATCCCCACATTTGGTGTGGAGTGGTTTGGTTTGGTAGAAGTATGACTGTGAAAGGTTTGATGTATTTGGTTACCAGGAAGATGGTTTTCTGGTATAACCCTGTTCAGGAGAGAAGCAGTAATATAATATGAAGAGTGTGTCTGAGAGGGGAGTTTTTTGCTTCAGAAAATCCTGAGCAATGCCAGGTGCTTTCAAAATGTGGCTTTGCTAGTGAGTTAACATGTGCAGCAAAAGGTAGCTAGCTGTATATCCAAATCTCTTCTCACTGGTGAACTCTCATAAAGCTACTTGGTTTTGTATCTGCTGCTTGTCCTGTGCTGTTTTATTTACTACCAGCTTCAATTGTGACATTGTAGAGGAATGCTAAACCCATTGGAAGCAGTTGCATGTTTCCTTGGCTCATTCCAAAATACCCAATTGCATTTTTTTCCCTAAAGCCTCAATTGCTGAGAACATCATTACACAGGGCCCTTTCCTTTGCTTGTTACCCTATATTCAGGAATGGGTTTTGTGGAAATTGTGTCTAAATTAATCCCAGTAAACCCTCAAATTATAGTCAGAAGCAATGTTTATAGACATTTCAAAGGTCAAGTGAGGAAAAGCTGTAAGGACACCCAAATTGTGATTTATAGCTCCTTCTCTTTTCTAGCAATAACATAAAGAGTTCGAGTTAATGTCAGATGAGGTTTAGATTGGATAGTAGGAAACATTTTTTCACTGAAAGGGTTATTAAACATTGGAATAGGCTGCCCAGGGAGGTGGTGGATTCACCATCCCTGGAGGTGTTTAGAAAAAGGGTAAATGTGGTACTTGAGGACATGGTTTAAAAGTGGTTTTGTCAGGGTAGGTTAATGGTTGGACTTGATGATCTTAAAGGTCTCTTCTAACATCAGCAATTCTATGATTCTAAAGGGCTCTGGGAGTGCTGGTCGACAGCAGGCACAATATGAGTCATCAGTGTGCCCTGGCAGCCAGGAGGGCAAACTGTATCCTGGAGTGCTTCAAACACAGTATAAGCAGCCGGTCAAAAAAGGTGATTATCCCACTGTATTGTGTTGGTGTGGCCTCACCTTGAGTACTGTGTGCAGTTCTGGGCCCCACAGTGTAAGAAGGATGTAAAGGTTCTCAATGCCTCCAGAGGAGGGCAGCAAAGCTGGTGGAAGAGCTGGAAGGCGTGTCCTGTGAAGAGAGTGGCTAAGGACTTCGGATTTGTCTAATTTGGAGGAGAGTAGGCTGAGGAGTGACCTCATGGCTCTTTGCAGCTTCCTGACAAGGGGAAGTAGAGAGGCAGGTGCTGAGCTCTTCTCCCTGGTACCCAGTGATAGGACATGTGGGAATGGCTCAAAGGTGTGCCAGGGGAGGTTTAGACTGGACATTAGGAAGCATTTCTTTACCAAGAGGGTAGTCGAACACAGGAACGGGCTTCCTGGAGAGGCAGTCGATGCCCCAAGCCTGTCAGTGTTTGAGACACTGGGGCAATGCCCTTAATACCATGCTTTAACTTATAGTCAGCCCTGAAATGGTCAGGCAGCTGGACTGGATGATCGCTGTAAGTCCCTTCTGACTGAAAATATTCTATTCTATATTGATTTATCCAAGACAGAATAAGAGAGTGGTTTATTTGTGGAGTAAAATTCCAATGTGACTTGATTGTAATTGTTTACTTCTTGCATAACCTAGTTACAAGGCAAGGATAATCTCATTTGGATATTTTGTTATTTTAGTTCATTTCCGTTCTGGGATTTAAAAAAAAAATTAATTGTTGTTAATTCCTGGGTTTGTTTTGGGTATCCACCTGGCTTATTGCTTAAACCTGAAATTGCCAAAATTCACCCGGTACATGGACTTTGAGTGATAATTACAACAGGATTCATTTTAGAGGGTTAGAAAATACAAATGGGCTGGAAGCATGGAAAGAATTTTTAATAGGTGCTGAACCAGTAAAACTTCCTCACAAGTTTGTGTCTTCTAAAAGTTATTTCCCGATGAGTTTGAGAGACATAGAAATTTTGTTGTTCTGGGAGGCTGCATTTTGAAGAAATCCCCTACACTCTGGTCTTTGCTGTGTTCAGATTAGTGTTGATATTTAAGTATTAAATAGAACACTGTTCAATTCTAATCCTGTCCCTTGCTTGTGAAAAAATTTGGGTGAAAGAAATTATTTGCTTCAGATGAGTGCAAGGGAAAAGATAACCAATGGTGTTTAATGTTGTATTGAAATTAAAGCTCTTAAATTAATTTTAAAATTACTCGGAAAGAAAATTTGGATCTTCCGTCATGCCAGTAGGTGGCATTATTGGTATGTAACCAGAAAATACTTGTAAAAGGTGTCTTTAGCTCCTTTTACCTCTTACACTTCAAAAAATAAGGTTTCATGTTTTATGGGTGTGAAGAACTTTAGTTTTATTTTCATTTCAGATTTGGTAATTGGAAAAAGTTGAAGTGAAATACGCAAATTTTTAAGATGTATTTAGACTCTTACATTTCAACATTGCCTAACTGTAAGATTGTCTTGTTCTTTTTATTCATATGACAAGAAGATTGATGTCTTTGTAAGCATGCTCAGAATTGCTGTATAAGCATGTTTGTTGTCTTAACAGGATGGTGTGACTTGTTCAATAAGCAGAGGTATTTTTGCTTGACTTGGCACACAATTAGAGACAATCATCCGTGTGTTGTAAAGGTTGTGGTAGGTTGATAACCTCAAAAAGAGTTCAATGATTTTCTGAAAATCAGCATATAAATAACTAATCATGAAATATCTATGGTGTTTGTGAGATACACCTTTAAAGCTGCAACTTAACAGGAGTGACATCTGAGAAATCAGCTCCTAGGATAACAATTGGCACCTCTGTCTTCTTTCCCCGATCTTCTAAGTACACCCTTTATACATATTCTGTGTATGTATGTAATCTAATAATCTAAAACTGGTCAAGTTGTTGCTTTTGCAGTACGGAATTATTTTCTTTGAAGGTGACGTGGACTGGATAAAAGGCACTTTAAATGGCATCTTTAAACTAATGTTTTTATCCTAGCTGTGCCTCCTCTTGCACTTGGAAGAAAGCATCAGTTCAGGCTCAGTGATTTAGGGTAGTTTTTGTAAAGCAAAATCCATAGAAGATACTGTAAACAGTCCTTGAGGGAACTGCTTGCCATTTGCTTTCCATTTCATCTGTATCTAGTATTGGGGTTGAATGAGATTGTTGTCAAGCATTACCTTGGTCACTGTACTGAAACAAATTAATGGTTTAGAGACTTCAGTACACTATTTCCTGCTGTCATGACCCTTTGAGGTAGAGAAAGAGGTGGAAGCCTGCCCCGTTGATTCATACAGAAAACTTTTCTTGTTATGTTGATATGATACCTTGTTGTTCCAGGATGTTTCTTTTAGACATTTCTTTTGTTACCTCTTGTTTGGTGATAGTTGTGTAGATAAGTTGAGGACTTCTCTCAGCTTACTTGGTTGTGTCCTGACTGGCATACCAGCTTTCTGTAGCTCTGAAATTCTCCCTTTCTGTGCATTATTTCCCATCTTGACTGTAGATGACATTTTGAGCTCCGCTTCACTTCTGTCCAAAACAGGATTCATCTCTGTTTCAGCTTCAGAGTGTCTGCCTGTGTTTCAACTGTGTGAAGATTTGGAGCCTTCTAGTGATTCTTCCTATTAACTTTTATTAAAATTCCCCAAGTCAGGATGTAGTGTTCCAGGTGGCACTTGGCCTTCTTAGAAGGGACAACTGCAATGGAATCTAGTGTCTGTGTCACTTCCTTAAATCTTCTTGTTCATAGAAAGTCTCACTGATCTTTTTTGGTCTTCCAAAATAGACTGTTGAGCTCTTCAACTGATGTTCTCTTAGTTATGATTTTATTGGGTTATTGATAGTAATGTTATCATTTTGAGAGTGTAAGTCATATTTGACTGTATTGAGACTGGCTTAATATTGCTGCTTTGAGTTGTGGAGCTGTCGTTAAGCTTGATTCCAACTGCTCTATTAAAACCATCAATTTCAAAGCTCATTATGTAATTAAGACGAAAGTTTGTAGAGTTCATGAGTGGTTATAAGCAGTTATACTGCAAAATGTCATCTGCAAGGTTAATTTGCTTCAGGCTTTTCTTAAAATAACCCTTTGCTTAGTTCCTAACCTTTGATCACATGGAGTATTTACTTACAAATTGGTTTGCTGGACAGAGTTTGGTTGAGACTTGCGGGAGATGGTAGGAATTACTTTGTGTTCTGTACATTCTTTTTTTGGGTTGTAAGAATGCAGCAAGTGCTTGCAAAATTACCTTCTTATCAAATCCAGTTCCACCATATACAACATTGCTTCTATACTAGAAGACAGATTGACAAGACTTTGCTAGAAACTGTGTTATCAAGAAACTGCCTTGGTTTTGGTAGAATTCTGTTGATGTGTCACTCCTGTTGCTCTCTCACAAGTAAAGAAAAGATAAAGACAGATTGCATCAGAAAATGGTACAGCACCTAGAAGGAATGGGATTTCTGCTCCTGAGGCAAGGAGTACCTCAGCCCAACCTCTTTGATCTGAAACACCAAATTCAAAGTCACTAGTGTTTCATGAACTGGAGCAGTCAGCTTTTGGAAAGATCTACTGCTTTGTCTGCAGAGGGCACTCCTTTCTCTAATTTTAGATGTACTGTGTCTTTTTTCTGTGGCATCTCAAGTTATTTAAAATGTTCATAGTTGGAAGTATTACCAGTCTGTCTTACTGCTAAAATTCTGCAAGAATTTTTGGTAAATTCTTGAGTTTGTTTTCATATTCAAGCAAAGATGCGGCGCAAGAGTTCTCCCCTAAATGCAATCAGTAACCAAAGAAGGCTGTTTACCGCATACTCTGTATGAAGAGAGCACTTAACTGGAACGGTTTGTAGACAGATAAATAACAGGTTTTGTTAAAGGGTGCTGCTGCTTTTGCTGTGCAAGTTTTATACAGCATTACTCCTTTATCCCATCTGTATCATTATCTTCTGTTTGGAGGCATTCTGGAACTTCATACTGATGAAGTTCTACTTCCCTTTAGGTCTAATGATTGCTTATAAGTTACTAAGAGTAATCTTCCAAACTAGCGATGTTTGGGAGACTGAGAATTTAAGTAGAAGTTATGTCCTCCTGTGTATTTTTTTTTCTGCTTTACATGGCCTTTTTCCATGTTTTTTGAAGTCTTTAGAAGAAGAAAAAGAAAAAAGAAGTGTCAGGAACTAGCAGTATTAATAATGTGTTTGTTTTGAAAAGGAAGAAATAGTTGGTGCCAGGGAAACTGTTTGCAAACTTGTGATTTTATTTTTACATGCTGGTATGCACACTGTATATTGGCCACAAAGAATGGGATTATTTGGATTGTAGTGATTGCTGTAAGAGTAACAGTAATTAACAAATGATTGGCAAAAATTCCTTTGAGAAACTGAGCTGTCAGTCACTTGCAAAGATAAGTATGTGAGCAGAAATAATTTTATTAACAAACAAACAAACAAAAAATCCCCACATACAGAACCACTGTGAAACCAGAGCATTATGAACCTTTGATGAAAACGCGGATGGATATGAGAAAATAATTTGAATAACAGGTAAATGAGAAAATAGTACGATGCACTTGGACAGACACATGAAAAATACCCTTTAAAAAAAAAACCCACAACTCCCATTTTTTCTTTTTTTCTCCTAGTTATGCTCTTTTCTATTTAGTATGATATATTTTATAGGTTGGCTTTGGCTTGGCTTTGAACTGTGAAGTGGTTGTTACTGGTCTTCCAGTTACATTTGCATTTCCTTGCCGATCAGTTTGTTCCATAGAGACAGATGTACTTTGTACCAGTTTCTGTATAGAGCCATGTTAGTTCAGTTGCATAAATTCACTCTGGCACAGCACCACAGGAAATGTTAATGTAATTTAAAACTTGAAAGAAGCATAGTATGTACTCTTCCCTTCACGTGGATATTTTAGTTGCAAGATAGCTATTTGTGTTCATAGGATTAAGTGAATAATATAAGGATGCTGAAGTCCATCTAATCTAACCTTACAATCAAACCAGGGCCAGCTTCAAAGCACAGAGCCTTCAGTAGTTGAATTTTTCTGTGTATCTCCAGGGAACCTCCTAGACAACCCGTTGCTGTCCTTTACCTTTCACAAAAAAAAATTGTGAATTTTTTTCCCATGTCTGGCTGGAATTTGCTGTGCAGCAACTTGTGACTGTTGCCTCTTTTTCTTTTGTTGTGTCCTCTGTCATCTCTGTAACTCTCCATTTGATAGTTGAAGGCAGTGATTAGATTCCCACAAATAACACCCCTCGTTCCACCTTAATCTTTTCTTTGACAGGCTGCATGCACCAGCTTCTCCTTGTACGTCATATGCTGCAGTATCCTAACCATACTAGTGTCTTTCTGCTGGACTCTCTTCTGTTAATGCCTCTCCTGTTTGTTAATGCCTCTCTTGCACTGTTGGTCCCAAAACTGAACAGAGTAATCCAGGTATAGCTTAAAGAGTGTTGGAGTAAAAGGGAATAATCAGTTACTGCTGTACTATTCCGAATGCAGCCCAGGATGCAGTTAAGTCTTAATTAGCATAGGGGTGTACTTCTGGGTCATGTTCAGCTTGTTGTCTACCTGGATCCCCCGGTCCTTTTCTGCACAACTGCTTCCTAACCACTTAACCCCTGACCTCTGCTGTTGTGTGGAGTTACGCTATCACAAGTGCAAGATTTTTGCATTTGTCTTCGTTGACTACATAAAAGTTTTTAAGAAACAACATGGTACTATGAAGAATTACGAATTACCTTCTCTTCTAAACATACCAGAAGAATGAAGTCACTGAGTGCATCTGAAGAGTAGGTAGATGATCAAGGTGATTAGGGAGAGTCTCATAGCAATACTGTTCTTCATGAAGGTGTCCTCCTGAAGTATTGCTAGAAGTTGTTGTTAAAATTGATAACATGATTGGTTAGACATCATCGTGGCCAGAGAATTACCTACCTGTGAATTCTCAAAGGACCTAGCAGTGGTACTTCTGTCCTGCTAACTCAGTGTATGTATTAATTCATATAGTACTGGAAGGATAGAAAGCGATATTTTTGAAAGCACCGATTTTTGAAGGGCACAGATAACTGCAGATGAGTAAGTCAGGCTTCTGTTAGGCAAATCAGTTGAGTGTGTAACAAAGAAGTAGTAGACATATAGATAAATGCAATATTGGGCAGGAGTTGACAGCACTTTTCTACAGGGAGGGGAAAAGGGAAGTTAGGAAGTTACATCTTTTCAAAGTCATGCTTTGAAAGAGTCAACAACCGTGTGGATAAGGGTTATCTAATCAGTGCTATGTCCTTGGATTTCTTAAAAATAACAATAAAAAACCCTTTGATTATCAAGGTCCATAATCAGCCTGTTAAAGAAACGAAGGTGTCACAGCATGGGACGGTCCTTCCATGGGTTAATAATTCATGAAAACCAAACTAGGTACACTAAGGACCCCAAGTGAGCTATTAGCACTCAAGAAAAGAACTTGAAGTCATAGTAGGTTATATTATGAAAATGTGGTATTGGGGTTTGGTGGGGAACAAGCAAATTGAATTTTTATAATTATTTGGAAAGGAACAGGGAATAAAATAGAAAATGTGCTACGGAGTTAGACAATAACATATGGCATTCCTTTGTTATGAATAATGTGTCCATCCCTGTCCCCTGCAAATGTAAAGGATAGGAAGACTAGAAAGTGTATGGGCAAAAAGAACTGTCAAAAGTAAGGAAAGGTGATCAAATAGATGAGGCATCTTAACTTTGGAAAGCAGTTACAACTCTTATTCTATACTGGAAATGTAATCTCTAGATTGCTTTGTTGTTTTTAAAGCAATGAGGAGGAGGTTAAAAAAAGGCATGTTGACCTCCAGGAAGCTGCAAAGAAGATGCACAAGCACTAATAGCCAGAGTAGTTTATATGGCTTTACTGCATTCTGCAGAGAGGAAGAACGTGCACAAAATAGCCCATGATAGTGATGGGCGTAATTGACTTTCTGAAAGAGCACTAGAAAGGTGGTTATTAATGCAATAGTGACAGGCTGCTGCATCCTGTTCAAATTTGGGAGACTGAGAATAGGTTCCTGCATGAAGCTATCAGTTTCACATAGTGTAGTAATAGCAGCTAGGAAATACAAGCCTTTTGGAAGGCAAGGGCTTAAACAAGATTTGAGTTGTCCTCAACTTTCTGTAGACTGCCTGAATGTGTAAGAGGGATGGTAGGCATCAAGGACTCATTACAGCCCTTCCTGATAGAACTGTTGTAAAGGTGCTTACTTACTGCTTCTGTATTGGATAATGGGAAAAAGGAAGAGGAATGGGAGTTGTGCCAAGTCCTTCTGGCCCCATTGGCCCCTTTAAAAGCGATGTGAGGGAAAGAACTGCTAAACCACTTACCTGACAACCAAATGTCAGGTGTTTCAGCAAAATAAATGTCTCCAGTATTTTAAGAATTTTTGTCCCATTATTCTTTTTCTGTAGTCACTCTTTATTTCTTTTTTGTTTGGTTTGGTTGTTTGTTTTAAATCTATGACATGGAGCATTAAATTGCTAGAGGATACCTGCCTTGGTATTTTTGTAGTTGAATTTTTGTTTTACATAGCTTAAGACTTGCCTACATATCAATGCTGATTGTGGATGGCTTATGAACAGCAAGACAGCAGCTTTCCCTGTAGGGTTGGTCTACTGTGTTGCATGTATTTTGATTAAATAATGGATTCTTGAAGACTTTTGTTCTTTAATTCCCCGCCTTCAACTGGGGGACTTAGAGGAAAGCTGTGAGGGCCTGTGCTAGCCAAATTTTATCTCCTGTAGACCAGCGTGCCTCAGAAGGGTATTTCATATGCTGGGGCATTGGGCATGTTTTTCAGGTGGTGCTGGAAAAGATTTCAACAGCCACAAAGGATGGGGGTAGAAAAGAAGGGGATTATGCTTTCTGTCAGATTACCGTGCTTTGAGAGAAAAATTGGAATATAAGGAATTAAAACATGTTCATACTAGATCGCTGATGTGTAAGGTTACATAGGAGAAAGTTTGAGAGAACATATAATGAATCTTGATTTATTTTTTACTTCAAATATGTAAATGCTATGTTTATATTGATACTCAATGCAGTTCAGAGCTAGTTTCTATTAATAAGCAGTGGTAGTATAGATGAAACTGGAATTGGTAAAATAAAATAATACAGTGTGGCTGACCTGAAGCTATTTGCTTGTATTTGTTTTAGGGGTTGTTTCTCTATTGGCTGTTCATCCTTCTACAGTAAATACGCTTGGAAAACAGCTCCTGCCAAAAACATTCGGACAGTCTAATGTCAACATTGCACAACAAGTGGTAAGGAGACTTTGTGGCTTTTTTTTATTGCTTGTACTATTGCTTACACATACTGTAAATCTGACTTGTAGCATGATAGTCGGTATCACTTGTCATGGGCAGATAGTGTTTCTAATTTTATGTTAAAACAAATGTTCTTTTGCATAAGGGAAGTGCAAAGATGACTCTCAAATTGACATGCAGATACCTGAATATTCAGGTTGCTTTATCTTTTGCTAGTCTTAAATATAGCCACTTAAAATAAGTGGCTCTTTCAGGTTCTGCTTTTAACTTTGGCATAGGTAAATGTAAATGAAGTCCATCAGCACATTTTTGTTGAGGTTGTAATTAAGTGGAACAAAATTGAAAACAGCTACATTTCTTAGTGCTTAATTTAGGTATCATTTTGCTTAAATGCTTAGTGTGAGCTTTGTGCGAGGTACATGAAATTAGAGGTTTCAAATAATCTAATGCAACAGATAATACATAGGTCACTTTTATAGTGATCAAAATTAAAATTTGGTGATCTGAAAAGCGATGGTCTCAATTAATCTTCTGGAAAACAACTGTAACGTGTGAACATCTGTAATGGAATGTCTTGTATTTGGGTTTCTTGTTGATAGGAAAGCAGTTTCCCATCTGCCTTTCCCCAGCTCTAAGCTCTTAAGGAGTGTTTTATAATTGAGACTGCCTGAATGTATAAACTGTACTGCTTCAACTGTACAGATGTAGGGCAGATCATTCACTGTGCTGTATTTCTAGCAGTGGTAGTGAATTAACTAGTTCCAGCAGCCACTTGGAAGTTAAGAGTGTAGAGAAATTAGTTTAACAGAGTGAAATTGCTCCTTCAGTAGGAGGTGTTTTATCAATAAATTTCCAAACAAGGAAATTCAAAGTAGTTAGGCATTCTTTTAATTTAAAATCAGTAGCCAGCGGTAGGAGGAGAATGTTTTAACTATAGATCGTAAGCCATAATGGCACAGAGGGGATCCCTTCCGTGCATTGTTATGAGACTGTGTACATACTTGAATTTAATCTTGAAAATGAAATGTTCTTTCAGATACCTTACAAAATCTTTTCTTAAAGGACCAAAACCAGGGGATGATAATGAAATTGCAAATCATCCGATACTTTTGTTTACACTTTCAACAATAAGTAAATTAATGTTTACAGCGATGTTTATACACATATACAATAAATTCTTGTCTTCCATCATAAGTTTAAATTGACAATCCTCATCTATATTATCTATAACTAATTTTATATGTTAACATTTAAAAAAATTATTCTGCAATAATTAACTACTCTTAGTGGTGATTTTGTTAGTATGTTTGCTGTGGGAAATTTACATTTGCAATCATAATTTTCTCAGCACTTTGTCTTACTCTGAATATATTAGCATTAATTTTTTGTGAAAGAAGGGGCCCATATCAGCATATTTGTATTGCCTGTTATCAGAACAAAATTAGATGCTTAGTTGTATGTCATTAAAGAAGAGATGGAGAGTTTGGTTTGTGTAAATATAGAGAGAAATTTGGGGTAAATTTATGTTGACTTTACAATTCTGAAGGGGGTACCAAGAACTATAAAAGAAATTATCTCTAAAACCCTGAAAATTAAGAGGAGATAAATTTTCTGTCAACGTGCAAAATGTTTTTGGGAAGCAGAGTTGAGGAGTTGGCTTGTGACCCTGCTCAACTTTCTAACCTTTTACTGGTAAAACTAGATTTTTATTACTTAAGTACTTTAATTTTCTGAGCTTGTGTTCTTTGTTATGGTAGGCTGATTTCTTTTTCTTAATAGTGTGCCCAAATAAGTTTTTCTGTTGAGTACAGTGAAGTGAAGTATGTGGGCTGCCTGCTGTTTCCCATTTCCTGATCTTGTTCATTATCAAGGAGCTAAGTCTTGTTCTCTTAAGAAATCAGGAAATGTAAGAAAAACAGCAGGCACTTCTTTTTCTTCTTTTGCTTCTCTCCCCAGTCCCTCTGTTTTCTCTAAAACCATCCTTTCTTATTCTATCTGTAAGCTTTCATTTTAGGATGTTCTCAGTGACTTGATCCTGCTTAACTCTTCATTCATGCTCTTTTCATTCAAAATAATGGCTGTTTATGAACTTGTGGGTAAAAGTTAGGGGCATTAATATTTCTATTAAGGAGCCAATAATACTAAGTAATTCTGTAGAAGATTCTGAAGCTCTAGAGTGTAGGGTCTTCCTTAATAGTGATACATTAAAGCCCATAATTCTGTCTAGTTGACAGACTTTTTTGAGTTAGAATGGGAATGAATGGGTTTTGAATGTATTAAACAGACTTCACTTTCCCACTCTAGAAACAAGCCTGTGAACTTGTACATACTTCCATTTATTCCTTTGTACTGTTGAGTATTCCAAGACACTGCTGAGCACAGTAGATGGCCAGGGTTTGCTGCTGACAAAATGGTTTGTTTTTCTCCCAGCCATAACTGCACCCTCTCCCCTGTACTAGCTTGGCTCTCATCTTGCTGCACAGTTGTACAAATTCTAGATGTGGCACCAGAGTGATGGTGAGGCTGCTTGTGGAATTAGGAAGTTAGGGAATAGAGTGGGACTCCCTAATTTTAGACTCTGCGAACAAGATGTCGAATCATCTTTTGCAGTCCTCTGTAACTGCATCCTAGGGAAAAAAAACTGGCTAACAGCTTTCCGCTGTTCTCTGTATTGTCTACATTACTTGAATAGCATACACCCGGGTGGTTTTTGCAGTCTTTTCAGACATTTGGTGAACCAGACCAGTCAGTAGCAGAACTGGTAGTATTTTTTTCATGGTGAGAAAGTGAGCTGGCTCAGGTGTCCTGTGCCTGTTCAGCATCCCCCACCCTCATTCTGTTTCCCACAATCAGAAGTTTCAGTTATGAAAAGTAGTAGAGAAGATTAGTTGACTTTCCATTACAATTAGGAACATTTTAAGTATGAAACAAAGCTACTGGAAAGGGGGGAAGGACCTAAGATTTTCCATCTGTCAGAAGTGAATGTAAACAAACTTGTATGTTAACTACTCAGAGAGGTGGCATAATATAAAGAGGCAGTATTTGGGAAAAAACACAGCTGTTTGTCCTTCCAGGCAGCTGAAATCATGAACATCTAATAGTCACTAGACTACCTTTCTACGTTTAAAAGTTATTCAAATCTTGGTTCATTTTAACTTTCATGCATACAATGTTTCATTTTGGGTTTTCAGCTCTTCTGTTTTACTCTTATTGAGGCTAAATTATTGAACATAGCCTGAGGAAGAAACTTAACATTTTGTTGGTGGGGCAGAATGTGGGTACAGGAAAATACAGCAAGTTTGTGGGTGGTGATTTTAGGTTCATTTGATGTTTGTTTCACTTACCTGATGTCAGGGATGTAACCTAATGTTTCCACTGGGATGTAAATGTACCCCCGAAAAGTAGGTATATCTTCCTACAAAATAGAAATCTGTACAGTATCATTTTGTTTTCCTAAGTAAGTATTCTCTAGAATGTTACATTTATAACGTTTCAGAGATAAAAAACATCATCTGCAAAAGTCGGAGTTCTGCTTCAGCTAGTTTCACAGATAAGAAGAACATGGCTCTGTGTGCGAATGTATGTATTACTCATGAACAAATTAGCACATCTTCAGGACTGCCTACCTGTAATCTGGAAGACTTGTGATCAGCTGAGTATGTGCTCTTAACATGTTCAGAATGGAATGGTTTTGTCTAAATTGGTCTCACTCACTGCAGTAATAAAGAAAGTCAGCCCTTATTCTTCCTCACCTCTAACAGACTTGTATTTTGGTTTTGACTCTAGTGATAAAGACTGACTGCAGGAGAGAATTTGGCGTTTCTTCCAACAGCTCTTCATTTTCTCTCTGCTTTTACTGATTGTCAGATCCTCTTGTTTCATATGTTCATATTTTAACTGTAATTTACTGCACTTTTTTTATACGTTGTCTCACGGGGGGGATTCCTCCTTTTTTCTCTTTTTGTTTTGTGGGGGAGAGGGTGGGTGTGCTTTGTCTAAGTTAGTGTTGAACAGCGTTAAGAAATCCAGCAAGCATAAAAAGCTCATTTAAGAAGGATAAAACATAAAT
This sequence comes from Vanellus vanellus, assembly GCF_965231255.1. Taxonomy (NCBI): domain Eukaryota; kingdom Metazoa; phylum Chordata; class Aves; order Charadriiformes; family Charadriidae; genus Vanellus; species Vanellus vanellus. Next base: position 154,548,602 of record NC_138905.1, on the reverse strand, counting down.
GCCTGTTACCTATGCAGTTCTCTAACTGTATAATCTGTAGTTTGAAGGTTTTTGTGCTAGTGGGTATGAATTCAATGCATCTAATAGAAATATAGAGAAAAAAAAGTATGTGTTGTTTAGATAATGCATCGTTTGAATCGTGTAACATGGAAATATCTTGGAATACTTATGATAATTTTCCAAATTATTTTATCTTTACTGTAGGTTATTGGTACACCTCAGAGACCTTCAGCACCAAATACTATCCTGGTAGGAAGTCCACATACACCTAACACACATTTTCTATCACAGAACCAGACTGCAGATTCTTCGCCATGGTCTGCTGGGTGAGCAAAATAAAAGTTAAAAAGGATTAATTAATTGTTTGAAACTTTTGCTCTAAATGTTCACTGTGATAGTGTGCATACTCTTCAGGTTAGCAGTGTGGAGAGGCAGTCTGTTTACCTTTCCATCAAGAGTGCTTCAACATTAAAGTATATTGTATTAAAATTGGGAGTAGTCACACAAGAATGAATACCCCCTTATTTATTGTAAAAGAAACTAGAATATTTTCTGTAAACTCTAGAATATTTTCTGTAAACTCTTGACAGGTATTCTCACATTACTTGCATTTAGAAAATTTAGCTCCTGAAAGGACACAGGAATTCATCTGACCTGATTCAGTTTTTAATTTGACATTACTGTTTTGCTGGTGTATTTCCAAAAAAAATACAGTACATTTCAGATTGAGCAAGTGTATCCGGAATTATCATTTGAAATAAGAACATAGTCCTTATTGAGAAAAAGTATTAGATACAATGAATGCTTGCTTTTGGTTTCTTTTTCTCATTCAAGCTTGTTTTTAAGAGCCTCTTGTTAAATGTAGTTGAATTAAGACTATTATTATCGTCAGTGTCTTGTTACACATCAATAGATTTCTACTTTGGAATTATACAGTAAAATGAGATGTAGAGAACTGAGAGTTTCCATTGCTGATACTAATTTTGTTGATACTTATATTTTTCCTCAAGTTAGAAGGAACTTTTTATTTAAAACATATGTAAAAAACTTTGTTATACTTCTGTCTTGTAACTTTGAAGTTTTCATAGCAACTTCATATACTGTATAACTTCAAATATGTGTTTTAGTAATAGTGTAATGTTTAGTGAGTTCAACCAATATCAGACTTCGTCTGATCAGTCAGTATTGGACTTGAATAGAAAAATGCTCAATCAGTCTAATTTTTTTGTGGCCAAACTAGATGGACTATTTGCATTAAAAAAAAAGACAAAAAAGTTACCTTCTGTAGTTCACTTTTCGTATTTTTGCATTTATTTCCTTATCCCTTCTTGTCTTGAAGATGTGAAGGTTTTCTTTATTGACTTCTTCAAGAAATATCCCTATTGTTAACTTACCTGCTACTGGAGCTAGCAGTTGCCAAAAGAATGAATTTGTACTGTGTTTCAGCATCAAGATATTAAAATTGTTAATTATTGTAAATTGTAGGGGAAAAAAAATACAGGAAAAAATGTTGGGAAGGGGTGAGAAACAGAAGAAAAGGGAAGGCTTTTTTTTTTTCTTTTTACAGCAATGTGCCTGTATTTGAAAAAGAGACATTAAATATTCCAAAGTTCAAATCTTCTTAAAATATATATTATACGTATATTTAGGAAGCGGAACAAAAAAGGAGAGAAGAATGGCAAGGGTTTACGTCATTTCTCTATGAAGGTTTGTGAGAAGGTACAAAGAAAAGGAACCACCTCATACAATGAGGTGGCAGACGAGTTGGTTGCAGAATTCAGTACCACTGATAATCACATTTCACCAAATGAATCAGTAAGTATATGGGAGGTCAATTACATGTGAACTGAATGGGGGAAGAGAAATTTCTTTTGAGACTTTTGTATTTCTTTTCCTACTGCTAAATGAAACAGTTCAGACATTACCTGAGTTTACCCGTTTACTGTAATAGATTTATTTTCAAATATTTTGTCACAGGTATGTTTTTGATTAATGCACTATGTCTACAGCAGGCTTATGACCAGAAGAATATTAGACGACGTGTCTATGATGCCTTAAATGTCCTTATGGCCATGAACATTATCTCTAAGGAGAAGAAGGAAATTAAATGGATTGGTCTACCTACTAACTCGGCTCAGGAATGTCAGAATTTAGAGGTATATGTATTAGGAAGCTTTGTGTTTGAGTAAATGTTTACAGCTTTAATATGTTCTGATATAACATGTGCATGTGATCTTCTGAGGTAGCAAAGTAGAATAGCGTGGTCCCTTTTGACTCTTCTTATTTTATTTGTATTCTCAGAACACGTGTGTAAACTTCCAGATTGCTTAAATACATATTTTTTAATTCTTCTGTGTCAAAAATACAGCTCTGTCACAGCTTTTCCAGTATATGTGAAATGGTTCTGAGTAGAAGTTAATCAAACTGAAAGATTCATGTGTATTTCCAACGTTGTAATAGTGGTGCTCAAGAGTCAGGAAGATTGTTTTCTCCAGATGCCAGACAAATAATACACCTGTGATGGCAGATGTTGCATGTAGATCAGTATATGTATGCATTGCTCCTTCTTTGTTGCTGCAAGTCTTACGTATTTTTGACATTTGTCTTACATGAACATGTCAGATGTTTTTACTGCATTTCTTGGGTAAGAAGTAAAATGTTTTATACTGAAGCATTTGTAAGTTCTGGCAGGATTTTTTTTTTTTAGTATCCTGAGATTTGCAGTATAATAAGTTACCGAGGTTTACTGAAGTCAATTCACTTTATCATCACAAAGTCTCATTCTAAATAAGTCTACATTCCCTTCAGTAGGACTGAAAAATCAGTGTAGAAGCTGAAAAATTGAAAAAACATGTTTTGGAATCTATCTACAAGGGGCTAATTCTATGGAGATTTTGTTTAAATATTTATAATCTCAAGTGAAAATGATTAGTTAAGGTAAGAGAGTGATAATTGAAGCAGAAATAGTAGGTTGAGTATGCAAGGTGAAGTGGTTTGAAGATGATGGTGTTGTGTGCTGAATAGGGAACTGGCTAGGTGGAGGGATTTTAAAAGTAGATCTCTTTGGACCTGTCTCACAAAGTATGGCATTGACAGTAATGTTGGAGCAAAAGAAAAAGAAGTGTGGCTCATTTAGCTGGGTTTGATTTCATGATTGATAATGTCCCAAAGAAGTGTAGGATAATACTGGTACTGAAATAAAAAAAGCAACTTAGAATGTAATAATGCACAGCTAAGGTTCATGTGTTTAAGATGGGAACAATGATAACTTCTGATGCCAATGTAAGAACTTCTTAATTGGATGTCACAAGAGAAGGAAAGAGTTCTGTTAACCAGTGAATAATTGAGCCACAAGTGTAATATAGTCTTGAAAATGGCAAAAATCTTAAGATGTGTTGAGCTTACTTGAGGAAATTGCAGGATTCCTCCCTTCCCCATTATTGCTTCATGTGTATTCTGGCTCCTGTTTCTGCAAGTTCTATTGACATTTAAATTATTAGTGACATTACCTGACAAGTTTTGCAATAAGATTCTTTTTAATAAGTTTGTGGAGGCTAATGTTTAATTTGTGAAATTCTCACACCTAATAAACTTTTTTTACTATTCCATCTGATATCACATAGCTTCACCCTTAAACTGTTGAAAAATCAAGCCAAATAGTTTTTAAGAGAACATGGGAGTTTGAGGGATTCCCCATCAAGTATTTAAGTCTTTTTAAACTTGTACTTTACTTACTTTGTGTGTAAATTAGAATACTAGGTTTGGTAAAATCTGATAATACAAAAAGAGAGGGTGTGGGGCAGTTATTAAGGTCTGTATCTTGAAATAATATGGAAAGCAATGTAATTTACATGTATGTGATAGGAAAATATCTTGGGTGAGTTGTTGTAAGTTGGGGGGAGAGGGGGAGATGGTTATTTGAGTTATTTCTTAATGCTAAATTATAAGACTTGGTTCTACTTTTATATATATATATATATATACACACACATATAAAAAACATCATCCCTTTTTTAGTTTTTTCAACTGTGTACGCTTCTGGTTTGTTTTTTTTTTTCACCAAAAACAAACGGAAAACTGCATTCATGTGAATTTTTAACTGCAGTCATTTTCTTGTTAGTTGCTTAATTTAAGGACCTAAGAACAAAAGTTGATGTTCAGGCCAGCCATCTGTATCCAGTATCTTGCCTGACAGTAGCAGTTACCTTGGAAGGAGGATAAAATTAGAGAAAGTATTTAGTGATATTTTCTCCTGTAACTTGTGATTCAGGCATAACCTGAGGCAGATATAACCTTCTATTTAATAGCCCTCAATTAAATTTTCTTCCATAAGTTTTTACTTTATACAAAGTTTGTTTTTAATATTGGGTCATTTGTGGCAGTGAGTTTCAGATGCATTAGAAGCTTCTTATGAAATAACTTTGTGTGATTTTCAACATACTATATTTAGTTGATATGCTTTGACTTTTTTGGGGTTGGAAGTGATGATGACCTGGTAATTCCTTATTCACTTACCTATAAAACCATGAATAGGACAGAGTATTGTGCATGTTCTCCTCATTATTTCATTCTACTTTCTGTAGAGTCCTAGTGTATTCATTATTCCCTTGTATGGAATCTGTTCTGTACCATTGATTATCCTGATTACTCTTTGTATGATCTTTTTGAAATGGGAACACCAAACCTACAGAATTCAAGATGTAAACGTTCTGGTTCATACACTGACATAGTGATAATTTCTATTTTGTTCCATGTTCCCTGCCTAATAATTCAATTTTTTGGCTGCTGTGGTGTACTGAGCTGATGGATTTTGTAGATACTGTAATTTAAGACCTCTCTTGAATGTCATTTTATTTTTAAATAAAAATGGGGTTGGGATTATGTTTTCTCACAAACACCACATCACATTTATCAAAAATAATTTTGATGATGTAATCACTCAATGTTACAAGACACTTTGAGTGTACTTTATGACGATCTCTCTTTTTACTATGCCAGATAACCCAGCATTGTCAGCAGTTTCTGTCCCCTTGCTGTTCATCCCCTTATTCTGTTCCTCTATAATTTGAATAACAGTCTATAAACTAAGATCTTGTGGGAGTCTGCTGGTGAGCTTCCTCCACTGAAAAAGCTGTTTATTTCCTACTCCTTTGTTTCTTATCGTATATGTTATTATGTAGTATGTATTTAATACTGTGAAGACTTAACCATGGGCTCCATAGCGGCTTCATTTCTTTAAGCATCTTTGATGGATCTTCTCCAGTACTTCCAATATCAGTAGACTACATCAAGTGGATCCTTCTGGTCTACACGCTCTTTGTCTCCTTGAGAGAATTTGGATAATTCTCTGAGGCATAACTTCTGTTTGCAAAGATGTTTTTACCTTCTCCCTGATATATTGCACTTTATTCCCCAGTGTTCTAATTCTGCTCTTTGTTACAGTTTCCATCAGTAGTACTGGGTCTTGATAGCTAGATCTCTAAATTATCTGCAGAACCTAAATGGTTGACATCATGTGTCCTACCTCCAGTTCTCTGGTATTGAAATGATTTTAAGGGGATAAAATGTTGATATAAAATGCTACTTAAAACCAACAAACTAACCCATCCTTTTTCTGTCTTAAGGTGGAGAAACAGAGAAGACTTGAAAGAATAAAGCAAAAACAGTCTCAACTACAAGAACTCATTCTACAGGTACAGTCAAGGTACTCTTGTCTATAGGGCAAGGTAACTTATATCTGCATTCCTGTTGCTTTATCCCAGTGAGGGATGGGAAATTTCTAAGAAGACTAGAGGTGAATTTCAGGATAAGATGTATGCAGTTTTAATTTAGCACTGTAGTTTAGCTGGGACAATGCTGTTGGCCATTGCTGTTGGTCAAGCCAGCAACCTTCCATAAGTTATGAATTGCTTTGCAGTTTCAAGTATGTTTAAACAGGATTTATGCTGACAGGAGCTGTAATTCATTCTGTACCCTCTGAATTTTCCAGTTCAGTTCTTGTATCTAGAATGTTTTTCTGTGTTAGAGTTCATAGATAAAATTATGTGACAGTAGAGGTCATCTTTCACAATGCTCTGTTTCTTGCCTTACTGGGAGGCCAGAAGCTGCCCCTGCTGTGTAAGTGGCTTAACCGCTGTGAAACAGTTGCTGAACTCCTTCCTATGTTTCCCTTAGTATACTGAGGGAAGCAGTAGTCTATCCCCTAAGTTGCTGTGCTGCTGGTTCACCGAAACGTATCCCTTAGTAGTTGCATTACCTACGCAGCAGGAATAAGAATGTCGGGGAAGGTATGCAGAAAGTACGTACAGACAGCTGTGGAACAGCAATTTCAACAGCCGTCTAATTTTTATCAGCCTTTGTGTTGCCTTTGGATTTTATTTTTAATTCCTGTTTACTTCATTTTGATTCTATGACCGAAAAAATACATTTTCTTAGATTGGTGTCTTACTCTAAGGTTTATTACTTGAGTTTTTAGTTCTTACAATTGCTAATCTTTAAAATGTGAACGTTCTGTTCTGAAAAGCAGTTTTGGTAAAATATAATCTTAGCTGAGTAATTCAGAAACCTAATGTCAGACATTCAAATCCCAAACGTTAACTTGTTTTTAGCATATAATTTAAGCAAAAATATGTTATTAATCATTCAGCTGTTCTTGTGAAGTGCAGTAGCTAGCAGGGAATAGTAAACAGAGCGGAAGTAGGTTGCTATATGAAAATTCTTTTTTCCAGTCATTGTTATCTCTTCATTCTGTCAAGGAGCTGTCCAAGGAACTGTCCTGATACAGTTATTAGAATGTGGTGGTTTTTTTTTTCTCAGTTAAGTTTTACTGTGTTGTATTTTTCAATACTACCATTTGCGTCTCTTCTTGCATCTTAATATGCAGGAGTATGGTGAACACTCTGTCCTTTTCTGCATTTAGTTGCTACAACCATTGCTGGTATTCTTTAACTGTAGGATTTTTTTGTTGTTAACAGGATCTTAAAGGTTTAATTCATACTTTCATATCACTATTGCTTTTTCTAGCAAATTGCCTTCAAGAACCTCGTTCAGCGAAACCGTCAAGCAGAACAACAGGCAAATCGACCACCACCTTCCAATTCTGTCATCCATTTGCCATTTATCATTGTGAACACCAGCAAGAAGACAGTGATTGACTGCAGTATTTCAAATGACAAGTGAGTTAACAAAGTTTTCTGTTTGGCTTTTGGTACAGCTGTGAGTTTTATGTCCGTGCTGAACTGTTCATCTAGATTTGTTAAAAATTAAATACAAATAAATTTACTTCTGCCTTTTGTGGATTTAGAACATGCAATTCAGACAGGTAAAGCTTAGTCACGTTGAATAGAAACAGTTTTATAGAGCTTTTAAATAAATAAAATAATTGTGTTCACATTTAATAACTTATTTTAAACTTACTACCTAGAGATGTTAGAACCAAAGTAAGGCAGCTCTGCTGAAGTTTGATATCATACTTTACCAAGTAGTGTTTTCCTTTGGCTTAAACATGATGAAATGCAGCCAGCAGAACTGAAAAACAGATTTTGCTTTCAGAACTGCAGTTCTCTACTTGTTGTTCAAACAGCTAGAGCTAGGCTTTTCATCTGTGAAATAAAAGCTGAATGTAGAAGCGGTTTCTCCTTGCACTATTAGCTTACTAGAAAAGCTTAAAAACATGAAAAAAATTACACAGTAGGCAGAGCAATGGGAGTAAATAAAAATTATCAAACATGCAAAAAGTTTAATTAAAATGCTGTATCTGTTAAACCTGTTATGATTTATGTCGTGTGTATAATCAGTTTTAGTTGCTTGCTATCAAATATGTAAATCTTGAAAAATGTGCTTGCTTAATGTGATGTATCACTATGTGTCTTACGCTTTTGAAATGCTGCAATTCCTGAAACTGGAAAGGTAGTTTAAGTAATTGAAGCTAATTGAGACATTTTTTTCCTCTTCAGATTTGAATATCTATTTAATTTTGACAATACTTTCGAAATTCATGATGATATAGAAGTACTAAAACGAATGGGAATGGCTTGTGGGCTAGAATCTGGAAGCTGTTCAGCTGAAGACCTAAAAATTGCAAGGAGTTTGGTTCCTAAAGCTCTGGAACCATATGTGACAGGTTAGTTACTCCAAGAAGAGTTGTTTTGTTTTCATCCTTAATATGGAACTTAAGGAAAAAACATGAAAATATTTGTCATTGCTGGGCCGCTCTCCATCATCTTTGATAGGTCCTGGAGAACAGGTGAGGTGCCTGAGGACTGGAGCCAATGTCACTCCAGCCTTCAAAAAAGGCAAGAAGGATGATCTGGGAAACAGCAGGCTGGTCAGCCTCACCTCCGTCCCTGGAAAAATGACGGAACAGCTTGTTCTGGGTGTCATCTCCAAGCATCTGGAGGAAAAGAAGGTTATCAGCAGTAGTCAACATGGATTCACCAAGGGGAAGTCAAGTTTGACTAATCTGATAGCCTTCTATGGTGGCATGACTAGATGGGTGGATGAGGGGAGGGCAGTGGATGTGGTCTACCTTGACTTCAGCAAGGCTTTCAACACTGTCTCCCACATCATCCTCATAGGGAAGCTTAGGAAGTGAAGGGGTTGGATGAATGGACAGTGGGGTGGATTGAACAGTGACAGATAGAGCTCAGAGGGTTGTGGTTAGTGGTGCAGAGTCTAGTTGGAGGTCAGTAACAATTGGTGTTCCTCAGGGGTCAGTACTGGGTCCAGTCCTGTTCAATATATTCATCAATGACCTGGATGAAGGGATAGAGTGTACCATCAGCAGGTTTGCTGATGACACAAAACTCGGAGGGGTGGCTGACACACCGGAAGGCTGTGCCACCATACAGTGAGACCTGGACAGGCTGGAGAGTTGGGCGGAGAGGAATCTTATGAAATTCAACAGGGACAAGTGTAGTGTACTGCACCTGGGGAGGAATAACCCTACGCATCAGTACAGGTTAAGGGCTGACCTGGAGAGCAGCTCTGTGGAAAGGGACCTGGAAGTCCCGGTGGACACCAGGATGACCATGAGCCATCACTGTGCCCCAGTGGCCAAGAAGGCTAATGGCATCCTAGGGTGCACCAAGAAGAGTGTGGCCAGCAGGTCAAGGGAGGTTAACCTCCCCCTCTACTCTGCCTTGGTGAGACCGCCCCTGGAGTACTGTGTCCAGTTCTGGGCTCCCCAGTTCAAGAAGGACAGGGAACTGCTGGAGAGGGTCCAGCAAAGGGCTACAAAGATGATTAGGAGCATCTTTCTTACAAGGAAAGGCAGAGGGAATTGGGTTGTTTTAGTCTAGAGAAAAGAAGACTGAGGGGGGATCTTATAAATACTTAAAGGGAGGGTGCCAAGGGGATGGGAACAGTCTTTTTTTCAGTGGTGCCCTGTGAACAAGAGGTAATGAGCACAAACTTGAGCATAGGAAGTTCCATCTTAACATGAGGAGGAACTTCTTTACATTGAGGGTGGCAGAGCACTAGAACAGGCTGCCCAGAGAGGTTGTGGAGTTTCCGACTCTGGAGACTTTCAAAACCTGTCTGGACGCCGTCCTGTGCAGCCTGCTGTAGGTGACCCTGTTCTGGCAGGGGTGCTGGACTAGATGATCTCCAGAGGTCCCTTCCAACCCTGACCATTCTGTGATCTAAGATCAGTTAATTTCCACTGGTTTGTGGTGAAGATTTCTAACAAATTCTCAAACATACATGCTTTTTAGTGTACTTTAGGGAACAAATAGCATAGAGACTCACAGAGAATAGGCTGTTACTCTGCACAGAACCACGTTTGGCATTATACCACACATAGAACTTTGCAGTGTAATTCTTTTAAAAGGACAATATTTACAGATGATTCACCTGCAAAGACAAAAGGTAGTAAGTGCAAACATGGTCATGGCTTCAGTTTATATTGTTTTATCATTTTAATTATATAAGAATACTAAAGACATCTGACATGCTCACTTCAAAATAATTTTTTTTTAATGTATTCTGAAATTTTGCTGTTGCACTAGCTTCTTTAATTATGCTATTTTGGATATAGTATATGAATATATTTTGTTATTTTGGTTGCAAGACTCCTTTTCTGGACTTTAAATGATTAAGCATTTCTGCTGAATTAGGTGAGTGTGTTTTGAAGTATTCTTGAAATATGTATTGTGTGTTTTGCAGAAATGGCTCAGGGATCAATCAGCAGTGTATATGTCACATCTTCATCAGGTTCCGCATCAAATGGCACAAGATTTTCAGCCAGGTGAGATGAAATTATCAAAATTTTTTTTAATTTTTTTTTAATTATTATTATTTTTTATTTTTTCTTCGTCGGAGAGGTGCTTCAGCCCTCTGATCATCTTTGTGGCCCTCCTCTGGACCTGATTCAACAGGTCCATGTCCTTCTTATGTTGGGGGCTCCAGAGCTGGATGCAGTACTCCAGGCGGGGTCTCACAAGAGCGAAGTAGAGGGGCAGAATTACCTCCATCAGCCTGCCATCCACTCTCCTTTTGATGTAGCTCAGGATACAGTTGGCTTTCTAGTCTGCAAATGCATGTTGCTGGCTCATGTCCAATTTTTTGTCCACCAGTATTCCCAAAGCCTTCTCCTCAGGGCTGCTCTTCTGCTATTCATCCCCCATCCCTAATCACCTCCCTGTCTTCCATATGCTTCAGCGTGACTTCCAGGAGGATCTGTTCCATGATTTTAGGGGGCACTGAGATGAGGCTGGAGACAAGAGGGCAAGTTCTAGATTACTTTGTCTCTTTCCACAATAATGACTGTTCTGTGTCAGAATCACTGGCAGACTCTGCCTTGTAAATTATTTGGAAAATTGCTATACCATTGAAATTCTTAGCGAAGTCCTCATTTTTAGGACATTTAAGTGTTTAAAGATAAAAATCTGTTATTGATGGGATTTCTTCAGACAAGAAAATACAGCTTTATTCTTGTTCTCTGAACACAGTCTTCTGGCAGCTTTTTCTCACCCATCTGCTTTCTGTCAGAGTTGGAAGGAAGTCCTTCTAAAGATACAGTATCTGGCTTACTTTAAAAGGCTAATGTAATTACATTTTTAAAGCATTTCTTTTTTTAAAAAAAAACGAACACCTTTTTGTAGATGATAGGCTTACTTGAATGCAAAGCAGAAAAAAAATGAAATAACTTGCAAGGGAAACAGTTAAGCGCAGGGATGTGTGAGACTAGCAATGGCAAGGAGTGTGGTTTATGCTCCAGCCCATTCCTGCTGCCCAAAAACATGTGGGGCATTCTGCCTGTTTTGTGCTTGGGAACTGAAGCTTAAGTAAGAATACTGCCAGAATATCTTTACAGAAGCAGAACTTATATGGTACGTAAAATCTCCTGTTTTCACTAAGGTTCCTTCTGTGATAATGAGCATGGTGTTAGTGAAAAAGAGGCCATGGATTTTCAGACTCAGAAATTTGAATAGACCGCTGCTAGCCAGAGGCCAGTAGAAAACCAGAGGCTGACTGTGGTTCATTATCTTGGTGAGAAGCACAAGAGCTCCTACCACTTCTGTTTCTTAGGAGGTTGGAAAAGGGGAGTGACAAATTACATTTAATTATAGTACATACATAAATATTCACGGCCATAGGAAACTACAAGATGTGTAGCTTTTCTGGTACCAAAAATTGCTGCCAAGGCGAATAAAGGCTGTAAATTTATTTAGCAAGCTCTCTAAAGAAAGTCTGCAGAAGACTGAAGATGCTGCTACCAATGCCTTTATCCCAGTTTCTTTCTCTTACTAGGATACTCAGGTTATGAAATCCAGTTCCATTCTTGTCGAAGATGTTTTTAGGTTTGTACTTTCAAAGTTCACAGGAACACAAGAATAATCTCCTTTTTTTTTTCTTTGACTTTGAAACTGCTTCTAGAGATAATTACGGAGAACCTGTTGTAAGTCATTTGACTACAGCTAGACAGATATCTGAGTATCTTCCTTTTGAATGTGTGCAGAACAGCAGAAACTCTTGAAAGTGTCTTATTGGATATGTTTTCCTTGTGAGCTTCTAGTGTGTGCCCCTGCAATTTCATTCTGTGTGATTATAGATCATTGAATTAGCTCCATACAACAACAGTGTGCATGACTGATTATGTGCATTAGCTGGATTAAAAAATGACTAGGAAACATATTTTTGAAAACAATTTTTTAATTATTAGTGTCTTTCACATTTTTCAAAATTTCGCATTTTCTCAAGAATTTGTGATCAAGTTTAATAGTTTATTACACTATTGAAAAAGTAAACAATATAAAAGATTGGCAAAGTAGCAAGTAATAATGGAAGCAGGAATGTTCTGACTCTATTAAAGTAAAATACTTGTGGATACAGTTAACAAGACATTTCAGACCGTATCTACAATGTGTGTGTGTATTTTGGTGGAAAAAAACCCAACATTAAAGTAAGAAAGTGGATACTCTCTAACTCTACTTGCTGATCCAGAAGGTGGATTTTCATTGTAGGGATGCTCTCATAGAGGGAAAAATATGAGATGCAGAAGAGGTTGTTTGGTTTCTGTTTGGGTTTGTTGTTTTTGTTGGTTTTTTTTTTTTTATTAGAAAAGAAAAGCATAATGAGAAGAAAACAATTTCAAGTTAAAAATACAGCACATGTAGCAATGATAGTTTGCCATGTAATAACAAGGAATTAAGGAGAAGCTACTAATTACTCAATTTTCCAAATCTTTAAATTAAGATTAGTGCTTCTGAAAGACATGATTCCCTGGTGATGCAAGCATCTGTTCCTACATAAAAATATTAAAGGGCTTAGATAGGTGTGTAGCCTTAACACTAAATGTACTTTAGAAGAAACCTGGAAAGCATACTTACAAGGTGCCTATGAAAGGATTTAATCTTTATATTAAACCTAAAGCAAGAAACATAATAAGAACCATTTCAAAATTACTTCAACCGTTTCTGCTTTTGAAAAACAGCTTGGACATATATTGAAGACAATTTATACAGCAGCAGTGGCAGATTCATTAAAGGAATGGAATAGATATATGATTATATTTTAGAGCTCAGTAAACTGGGAAATATCATTAAGAAATGCCAACTGGTCTTTTTTTTTTTTTTCAGTGACTTTTCCAATGGTGGAGATGGGATGTTGGCTACAAGCTCCAATGGATCTCAGTACAGTGGCTCTAGAGTTGAAACACCAGTTTCTTATGTTGGGGATGACGATGACGACGATGACGATTTTAATGAAAATGATGATGACGACTGATGCCCTTTGCTTGTAGACTACTTTTGTTAAAATTCAGCAAGCTTCAGGAATAAATTGTTCTAGGGAGAAGTGTCTCAAATTACTTTGCCCCATCCCTCAAGGAGAATATTGGTAAGCAGTTCTGAGTTTAGAAATTGCACCTCTGATAAGCAAACAAGGATTGTTTTATGTAGGATATTTTTAAATGTGGTGTGGATGTGTGTTTTTGATACCAGTGTGTTAATGCAGAGCCTTTATTTACTCTTGTTTTAGGGGTTTTTGGTTTGTTGGTTGTTTTTTTTGTTTGGTTGTTTTGTTTTTTTTTTTTTTACTTGAAGGAAAATGGATTTTGCCCCAAATGTTCTTGCAAAGTTTGCTAAAGAAAATGTAGACACATCATTGAGAAATAAAATGCTATCCTTCTGTGGAAAATGAATACACTGAATGGCAATTTATTTGGAGTGTATTTTGATTATGCCACTTTTTGAGGGATAGTGAGCTAATGTAGTAGTGTTTTTTTGTTAATCACGCAGTGTCCAAAGAACCAAACAAGAAAGATACGTCCTACTTTTTTACATGTTAAATTCCAGAAATGTTGTTGTGAACTTATTTTCCCTTAAATTATATCTAACATTATGATTCCATCAAGTTTATATACTCTTCACTGTATGTTGGGACATATGAATTACAAAGTTTTTGGCAAATGTTTACTGCCAGTTGGTGCAGCTATATAAAATGTCTTGAAGGTTTGGAATGATTTATTGCTTATGGAAAATTTGCCTGATTTCTTACAGGCAGACTTTGGAAACTTTTTATTATATAGTTGTTTACATACTTATAAGTCTATCATATAAAGACATGTACTGAAACAAATGTTTGTATTTGTTTCATAAGCATCTTCCTGTAATCTATTATAAAGTTGAAATTAAATATAGAGAATGTTTTAAGTTTTTTAACTCAAAATTTGTCAATCATTTTTAATAGTTCATTTTTATAAAAGGAATTTCAGGGCAGGTGGTAGTCTTTTTAAATTTATTCACAAACAATTAACTGCACAAATACTGTCAGCTGCCTATTCTAAGACAGTAGTCTTTTTATTGAAACACAAATAAACTTTTCTGTAATATTTTATGGAATATAAAGAGACTATAATTGTTTGACTTGTTTAACCTTGGCACTGTTAGTTTTTATTAATAAAACGCGCATGGGCATTTTTAACAAGCTCTGTGGTTTTTCTAATTATAGGATTATTTTAGAACATTTCACTTCCTCTCGTCACAAGACCTAGAATTAAGTGTCTCAGGATACAGCATCTACGCTACGGAGGGCCCAGGTTTTCTTCTTTGATTTAGTAATTTGTCCTTATAGCTCTTGGTAACTTAAGATGCAAAAAGCAATATCTTACCCTGTATACTCTCTTCTTTCATGTCTCCTTATTTCAATCATGTTGCTCTTCAGCATGTCAGGCCAATCCTAGTGCTCCAATCCAGCTTCTTGGTTTAAAATCCCACGCTTACTTACTGTCCTAACTTTTCATCCCATATTCCTCAATCCTAGCTTCCCGTCATACATTCCCATGCCCTCAAAACAGGTCTTCATCTACTTTCCGTATACTTCCACCTGAAACCTTTTTGTTAGATCACCTCCTCTGCTCTCACCAGAAAGCACAGGTTACTGAACTGGCTCAGTCACTCTGCAGGCTATATCAGAGTCAGGATTTGTTGCTTCCACAAACTTCAGGGAGTTGCTGCATGGACAACTTACAGTCTAATTACTGCTTTGTCTGTGGTGAGGGCTGCTGGATGCACTTAAAGCCTGTGGTAAATATGAAGTGTTACGTGTTTCTTTTTCTCCAAGGGATTATGCCTTGGCAAATCTTCTGTGGTAAAGGGATGTGGGTTGATATGAGCAGTTGATATGCAGTGAACGTTCTAATTGTATCAAACTTGTTGTAATGTGAGTGAGCCAAGCAAATTACTTAATTTTATGGGCCTGGGAATACCATTTGGGGGGGAGGGGCGAATCGAATGCTTTGCTTCTCACTGAAGATACCATTCTTTGCAGTGCTAATGCTAGAAGCAAGGCTCGTGTCATGGTTGAGTCAGCTGATTCAAATTATCTTTGCTGTTGAATAGCAGTTTTATCTGCACAGTCCAACAATAGTTATCAAGCAACTCTTGATAATCCAAGGGTATTATTCCACTTTTCCCTTATGTTCTAGATCTCCAGTGTATGATCCAAGATTTAGCTGTAAAGACTGAGTACAGGGATGTAGGGTAAGGAAGGCTGAAAGCATCTGACACTTTCCATTTGATTCTTATCAGTGGAATAGACCTCAGATGAGACAAGGTCAAGGTGAGAGGTCAAAGTGTGGCAAAACATGCATTTCAAGACATTAGAATCATCAGGGTTGGAAGGGACCTTTAAGATCGAGTCCAACCATTAACCTAACACTGCCAAGTCCACCACTAAACCATGTCCCTCAGCACCACATCTACCTGTCTTTTAAATATCTCCAGGGATGGTGATTCGACCACTTCCCTGGGCAGCCTGTTCCAATGTCTGATAACCCTTTCTGTGAAATTTTTCCTAATATCCAATCTAATCCTCCCCTGGCGCAACTTGAGGCCCTTTCCTCTTGTCCTGTTGCTTGGGAGAAAAGATCAACCCCCACCTCGCTACAACTTCCTTTCAGGTATTTGTAGAGATTGAGAAGGTCTCCCCGCAGCCTCCTTTTCTCTAGCCTGAACAACCCCAGTTCCCTCAGCTGCTCCTCATAAGGCTTGTTCTCCAGACCACTCACCGGCTTTATTGCCCTTCTCTGGACATGCGCCAGCACCTCAATGTCTTTCTTGTAGTGATGGGTCCAAAACTGAACACGGTACTTGAGGTGCGGCCTCACCAGTGCCGAGTACAGGGGGACAATCAGTTCCCTAGTCCTGATGGCCACACTATTCCTGGTACAGGCCAGGATGCGGTTGGCCTTCTTGGCTTGCTTTTGGTTGCTGATGAATCTGAAATGGAATTTGAGAGTTTAGGCAAGCAGCATTGGAGTGGTTTGAGGGAATGAATCTATATTATAGTTATGGTTGGAGACTTGATGATCTTAAAGGTCTATTCCAACCTAAATGATTTCGGTGTTACCTTTGTTTCAGGAGAGCTTTCTAGTAAAGGCAGCAATCAATAGCAAGAGAAGGTCTATTGACTTTTTAATGACTTGCTAGATTTCAGGCAGTTACCTGGTCATAGTGTTTAGGTGGAGGAGAAAAAAAAAAAAAGGAAAAGAGATAAATGGAGAGGAAGGAAATGGAAATGAGGCTTTAAGAAGTAGTAGTAGGAGAGAACGAACAGATTGAAACTTAGGGTCTCTACAGAGGAGAAGGTGTAAGTTGGAAAAAAGTAATGAGAAAACAAGAGAAGGCTAGTCAAAGACTACAAAAAGACTACTAGTAGAAACTTCATTAAAAAAAAAAGCAAAGAAATGCATAGGACACGTGTAATAATGTCAGGCCTGGCGTGAACAGAACTGCAAGGTGGGAGATAACCTTAAACTATATGGTTCTGATCTCTGAAAAGGGTGATACCACACGTGCAGATGGAAAAGGAAGATCGAAAGCAGGAACAAAATGTAAGAGGAAATCATAGACGGGAAAATGTTGAGGAAATCTGTGGAAGTAGGAAATACTGTAAGGAGATAGAAACTAGAATTCGGTTTCAGAAAGATAGTGTGTGAAATTGAGAGAATCCATTAAAAATAAAGCAGAGCATTAAGCACATACTTGAAGCTTAACTCTCTTAAAATGAGCAATGCAGGTCATTTATGCTGGGTAGAGTGGATCTCTGCCTTTCTGATGCTGATTTTTATTGAACCTTGAAATAATAAGTAAGTTCTTATAGACTAAAGTAATGCTAGAGTGCCAGTTTTCAAAGTCGTGGGAGGAAGTTTTGTCCAAACGTGGTCTAGACAGCCTGAGATCAGCCCAGAACCATGTATTAAAAACTGTTGAAGGAAACAGCTAAAAGAAAATTAAAAGCCTGGAAGGTTAATTATTAATGGCAAAGTACA
This sequence comes from Vanellus vanellus, assembly GCF_965231255.1. NCBI lineage: Eukaryota > Metazoa > Chordata > Aves > Charadriiformes > Charadriidae > Vanellus > Vanellus vanellus. The sequence continues at coordinate 154,531,330 of NC_138905.1, read as the reverse complement.
GAATAGGTGTTATCAAATGAATAGGGGAGGAGATTGTAGCTTTTTAGCTGATTAAGGAAACGGTGGATATGTTTCAGGACCTTTAAGCCTTTTCTTTTTCATTGCATTCTGATTTTAAATACATATTTTACAGTATCACCAGATTGTACGTTAAATGTTAGGTTGTATGTTAAAGGGTTATGAACTGTTTACTGCTGAATCAAAAATAGGTTTTGTGGCATTATCATTGACTGAATAGCTGCATTGAGTAAGATTGTACTTCTATTTAACCTTTTCTTCAGTAACCCAGAAGAAAATGAAAAAATATCTTTAAGTGATACTGGTCAGAACAGAGGTAAGCAATGAAAAGGACGGATTAATGTGGATTGCTTGGCAAGCATGGCATGTCCAAAAATGTTATGGCTAAACTACATGACTTTTGAACAAAGAATTGTCCCATGGCGGGGGTGGGGGTGGGGGTGGGTGGAACTAGATGATCTTTAAGGTCCCTTCCAACTCTAACCATTCTATGATGATTCAAGGTAAGACTATATGCTGAAAATGTAGGATCGTAAAAATGATCTGGGTGTCAAGGTGGACAAGAATTGCATATGTCTCCTACACCATGTTTTAAGGAACTAGGTAATCTAATTTTGGATGTATAGGTAAAACTAATAGTGGATTGGAAAGTGATGTTACATCCAAAGACATACGGTGAGACCAATAGTAAGTAGCTATGTACTTGTTAACATCATCATTTAAAAAAAGGGTATTGGAAGAACTGGGAAAGACTCAGAAAAAAGCCCTTCCCCCAGTTCTTTGATACCCAAGGTCAAGATCTTTTAGTAAGAGATTTAAGGAACTCTATTTTGGTTTGAAAAAAACAAAACAAAACAAAAAACAAAAAAAAACCCAAACAAACAAACAGAGAAATTACTGGATTTATGTCACACAAAAAATACCATTTTAACAGGCTTATCAGTATCAGAGAGAAAGGTAACACAAGATGTAAAGACTGGAACTTGAAATCAGAACAATTAAAATTAGATGATCTAGTTCATAAAGATGGTAATAAACCCCTGGTACATATTTTGTTTGGAATGATAGAATTCCCACATTGAGTAATGGTAGGACTATGCATACATACAGGCATTAATGATGAAGGGTGCTATCTGAAGTGTCTTTCCAGAATGCAGCTTTTTCTCATTTTCGACCAAGTGAGAGAGATGTAGTGGGATCCAAAAAGGGGAATTTTCAGCCCAATTTCTGCTCTTAACTTAATGAGAAGTGCCATGTGTCTATTGTTATCATGCTGCTATCAAGAAGAAGAAATTGAAAGAGAAGTGAACAGTCTTTGTACCCAGTGAGAGAGTTTGTCAAGTTAAATTGAGGAAAAGGACACCTGTTCTTTCATGCACATTTTTATTTTGTGTTAAACAAGATAATCTTGTTTGAGCTTGAACTCTTGTATCTGAAAGAAATGAGGCTTGTGAAGGGAGTATATGTGCAAAGCATAAAATATTTTCTGCAAGCCTTATTGATGCAGCTGTTACTATACATCCAATTACTGAGAGTAGCACAAGGTTAGACAGCTTTATTTGCTGCGGAATCAATCTCTGCCTGACTTTTATTACAGGTAAGAGATTAAAACCGGTTATATGAAATGATGAGAGGAATTCCCGAGTGCAATAGCAATGACATCATGTGAGACCATAAAGCAAAGATTTAATTATTAATATATAGTACTTAGCAATTCTGAAATGCAGAGGGCAAACATTTTGAACTTGCTGTATTCTCATAGTCATAGCACAAAAAACCCTTTCAGCATCAAGGAGCTTGTATTCAGTGTTTTTCTGCACTCTGATTTTTCTTCATCCTTTTTAATAAAAGACATTGAGACTTTACACTTCAGCTATTGGTTTTACCAGTTGTATGAAAATTCGTAGGAATAGATGGAGGTGTAGGGAGGAAGATCTGTCTCAAAGCCACCACCATGTTCCTGTTCTCTCTGCACTGATCTTCAGCGCACGACTATTTTGTAACACAGCGATGGCACAGCCCAGCGCTACAAACAGGCATTTCATGTAGTGAGCAACATAACCATCAAAGCAGCAAAGACCTTTATGTATACATCTGTATATGTTCTTGCATGTATGTGTGTATTTCTGTCTCTCTCTCTCCAGAAGTTGGAGACCTGCAATGGGAGTGCTTTAAAGACTGATAACTGAGGCCAGTTTTAAACTTCAAAACAAAACTACCGAGTTCATTCCTTAACAACACACTTTGTACTAATGGTTAGTTCTTGCATATTATTATTCATTATTGCTATGTATATAAAACTGTTAGTCTGTAACACTTGTACACTAAATTAGCTATGACTATACAATAGCGTAGACCTGCTGTTGTAGAGCTAGCACTGATGGCTGAGGTCCTCGTTAGTCTCCAAGGTGAAGGTGATCAGGCTGGAGAGTTCTTCCACCAGAGGAAGAACTCCGGTTTCTCCTGTGTCATTGTTGGCGTTTTATGCATCTTGCACCCCAGCATCTAAAGCAGGATTCTGCTGCTCCTTAACTTGGTTTTGCTTTCACCAGTCGCCCCTCTTGTGCCTTGGGCAAGATGCCCTGCCGGGTTTCTTGCCCCTCTGGTTAGTTTGGTCCTTATCTCGTAACTTCTGTCACTTGGATGTCTCCAAAGTGCAGCTATGCAAGCCTGTCTTTGCCGCTTTGATGGTTATGATGCTCACTACATGAAATGCTCGTACGTAGTGCTGGACTGTGACATCACAGTATGACAAAATACTTGCATGCTGGCTGTTCTGCCATTTAAGTATGCTTATATTTGGGTTCCAGGCAAGCTAATATTAACTATACCCAGATTAATACACTTAAAGCTTTCACAGAGCTTTTCTACTTCAGCTACACTATCCACAAACCTTGCTCTGTATTATTATTATTTGTAATTCTAGTAAAGAAAGAGAATAATCTCAGATGGCTAGAAGTTGAAGAGAAATCTAAATTCAGAGTGACAATCTTTGTAATTAAAGAACCAGATCCGGTGGACCCGCATACCCTTTTTTTGACCTCAGGACGCATTGTCCTTTAGTCGAGGTTGGGATGTGAGTCTTCCCTTTCCATGTGTTTATCTCATCAAAGGTGTTTCTGTGAAGTCAGTCTAGGCTGTCCCTCTGAAGCTGTGGCTACACAGATACCTAGTCCGTGGGAAATTTCAGCATCTTCCTGTCTTGTGCTGTAAACGCACAGTGTAAAATGTAAGCTTGTAAGACCGCACTGCCTGATTCAAACATGGAAATCGTAGGCGCTAAATCAAATACAGTCAAGCAGAGACTCTGCCTATGTTAGAGAGACTAAGGGAAGATTTCTTGCTTTTCTTGGCAATATTTAAATGTTCTGTTTATAGATAACCTTGAATTACTTTTGATCATGAATTACTATGTTGTTATCAAAAATACTGTATTATTTCTTTGTTTTCTATATTATTTTGGGAAGATTCCCAGGAGGAGACTTGGTGTTCCAACTGATTTTCACTCAGTGTCTTAGAAGAGAGGCAAAGTCCCCCTGTAGAAATTGAAGCAGGAAAGGCCAGGGGTGAGGAAAATCTTATATGAGAATGCACTTTCTTATTGTTTCTGAAATGCAGAATGCCCAATTTTTCTAAGAAGGATTCAAGTAGCATTTGTGGTTTTGAAGAGGAAATACTCCCCTCCAACTGGACTCTTTCTGCAAGCCGTCTGTCTGAATGCCACTGTAGTAAGTAAGGTGTACCTGTTACATCTTCCCACTTCCTAAAATGTCCAGGCAGTGAAGGGGTAAAATGATTTATTCTCTTGAATATCTTCTTTTCTGTGCAATGTTTATTTTCCAGCTGAAGAATCCTGGGCTACATCTAGCACAAACATACTATACAGACAGAGCAATCCTGTGTATTTGTATCATAATTTGTAGAGTTAAACTTCTCAAATTTCAAATTCACTTAACATTTTAGTGTTACTTCAGCATCTTCCAGATTATTCCAAGTAACCCCAAACTCATCATTGCAATACAGGGCTATTCTACTGGAAAAGAAAACCAAAAGACTTTAGTAGTTAAATGAATGCCCTTCTCCTGGATGTAACTGGATGTTACAGTCTTACCAGTTATTTTTATTAAGTTATACACATACAGAAGTTGTAAGTGGTACAATAAAATCTGTGAGCCAGAGGACAGATTTCAAGTTCACTTGTTTTGCAGTTGTTGATCTGTCAACTAAAAAAAAAAATCTGACTTGGCTGACTAGTACAAAAAACCAATGCACTGGGATACAGATAATTTTAATATGCTTTTTATAATTAATACATCCTATACAAGAGAGATTGAGAATTATATTACTTGCTAGTATTTCAAAGTATTGGTTTTCTTTTCTAGCTATCTAATTATTTCTCACTATTGAAGATTTAGTATCATACTTCAATTATTTGTTATGGTTTGGAAAGTGACTGAAAACGATGTTTCTATCCCATACTTATTTTCTTGGAAGGCACAGCTGCGCGATTTAGAGGAAATGTGTTTTCTACCAGTAACTACACGAAGACAGCAGCATATCATGGCCCTGACTTAGTAAACTATGTACATTGAGATAATCCCTATCTCCTTCACACACTGAGTGGTATCATGATTTTTAGCTATATGGGTCATCTTTCAGTAGAAAATGTTTCTGCAACTTACACAGAAATCATAGTGAGAAAATAAATATGGATTAATATGATAATAGGTAAGTCACTCTTCGCACATATATTTCAGAAGTGTCTCTGTTGCTGCTCAGTCTTCTATTTTCAATTTAAATTCCACTTTTCCTTCATATGGATCATGAACATTGTCAAAGGTAATTCCAGCTCCAATGATTTTGCACACTATTTTAAGTTCCACGTTCCTTGTAATGTTGAGAAATTTCACAGCTACCAAAGGATTGCTGTAGCTGGGCTAGGAGGAAAGATTGAAAAAAAAAAAAAAAAGAAAGGGGGCACTTTAATTTTGTACTACCACAAGTCTTAAAAGTAGCCTTCTCTCCAGTTCTAGTAACATTGCAGAGATGCACCACACGCTTCGTCTTAGACAAAGATAAAGAAGAAAAATTATATTGAAATACATGAGCACCCACCTGTGCCTTTTTTCCGTAGTAGGGGAAGTAGTGCAGGTTGAAGGTGCCGTTCACGGGGTAGTAGTCCACCTCCAGCAGGCGAGACTCGTCACCCTGTTCGTAAAGCAAGAAAGCAGCTCTGTCGGCTGGGCAACCATAAGCCAGCTTCGGGCACGTGTTTTATGGCTGCTAAAAGCTGCACAGAGTGGGTTAAAACTCAAGGTCAGCAGCCTGTCAAGCGCCAGGTCTTATTTTTATTTTTCAAATAAAAGTGGAAGTGTTCTGCTGTTATTATTGCCAAGAAAAACAGGCACGTGTGCTTTTACAGCGGTTGTGAATTGGGTGAACGGGGAGCAGCAGCTGCTGAAATGTGCAGAGCTGCTCACAGGGGCGAACTTCATGAACAGGAGCTGAAAGCAAGCAGCAAATGTTCTTTGCAGCACAGAAAAACAAATTATCAGGTGACTTAAACATTTTGTTGTTGTCCTCTTTTTTTTCTGCTGGTGCAAGGAATTGCACAGAACTGAGAATATTCCCAGATTTTGGCCAGAATGATCCGATTTCCAGAGCTGCAGGGTAAACTTTCTGGTCGCGACTGCACTTGACTTGCCATCAGAGCTGCTGTGCTTGAAATGGTTTCGTCTCGGGCCACATACACTTACCACATATGTGCAGTCCACTCTTGGTGCAGTGCCATTGCCGGGCAAAAATTTGATAATCTGCAATCAAAAACACACGTGTGCTCATCTCGGAAATCGTTTTGAGGTAAAACCAAGCAAACAGTTAACAGAGCTTCAGGTCGTAAGGCAAACGCATCTCCTCGTCTTATGTACATGGGTGACAAAAAGCCGTGCTGTGGCCGGGTATTTAGGATGCAGGACTCGGTGCTGCCCGGGACGGGCACTGTGGGTGGGCTCTTTCCTGGCTGCTCCCCCCCCACCCGGCAAGTCCAGCTCTTCGCCTCCCTGTACTGCTTGCTCTCAGCCAGGGGTCTCTTAAAGCAGCTTAGTTGCGTGAAAATAAAGGAAAGGCCAAATCCCTGTGCTTTTTCATCATATGCCTTGCTAGAAAACCTTGGCTTTGGCAGAAACTCTTGGTCCCATTTGATCCTGTAAGAATAGTGGGGTGCTATCCTGTAGCAGCGATGGCGAAAGGAGGTGAAGACCCCTTGGGCACTATCCAGGTGCCTTTCCCCTGCCGGGGCGGGTGGGCAGCATTGCTGTAGGAGGCGAAGGCATTGTGGGGGAAAAGGCTGCATTTCACCTGCTGAAATCAGGGGTGCTGCTCTCCCCTCACAGCTGGACCTTGCACAGATTCTAAAAACTGTCCATTGCCTGAGTCTAGGGCACAAGCCCAACTGAAATTGAAGTGATTTTGTCTATGAGGAGCTGGTGGAGAATGCAAATGCTTCACTTTGTACTGAAAACGAACTAGAAAGCTCGGAACCTTACCTGAAAACAAAAATAAAATGCTTATGCCTTTGTCTCTGCCCTGAAAAAATTAAAGGAGGCATGGAAGGTTGCCTTTCTCCTCTCAAAAAAAAAAAAAAAAAAAAAAAGTTTTGGTGGTTTTCACTGAAAAAAATATCCACCAGGTTTGAATTTTGTTTTTACAGGTTCTGCTTAAGATTTTCTTTGCAGCCTGGAGGAATCAGGTGTGCAAGTAGCACCTCTCTGAAATCACTTCAGTTCCTGTCACATCTTAACGCCTTAGCTGAAGGCACAGGATTGCGGTATCGCGGAATGAAACTGTTTTACGTACTCGTTTGTCGGGTGAGAGCGCTACGGAGATGCTAACAAAACAAAATGAAACCCAAAGCTTTAGAGAGTTGGTTTAGAGATCGCTTTACCCTACGTTACTTTCCCAGGGGTGCTGACCAAGTCTCACTGTTTCTCTAGTAACTCCAGAGGTCTATCAGGAGAACCACATGAATTTGTCTTCCCAGTACAAAGCAGAGATGAGAGCCTGTGGCAGCAGAGGATGGAGCAACTCCCCAGGGGAGACTTGAGCTGTCAGAGGGATTTTTTTCGGTGAATTCTTTCCTGCTCAGCACCTTGAGCTTGTACTTACCCTGTTCATTTTTATGATAAAACAGGGTTTTCCTTCTGGAAATCCAAACGTAGGATCTGTGATGCCAGAGCAGTTTTGAAGCATATCTGAGGTAAATTTGCAGGACAGTTTTGTTTTATTTGGGCCGTCAAAGGTGTCCTGGATGAAGTATGTGTCACTGGTGCAGTTGATGTTCAGGCGCTGAGCAGCCGGCGTATATGCTACATGTGTGAAGAAAGAAAGTAAAGTTCCCCTCTGAAGCTTTTCATATATAAGTTATACATTCCAATATCATCAGGCTGGAGGTTGTATCAGGGGAGACTGTACTTCAAGTGAAATTGGGATTAGATGGAATGAGGAAAGTTTAAGTAGTTTGGGGGTTTTGTGGTTTCTTTTAGAATACTCAGGCAAAGCAAAAAAAAAAAGAGATCAAATTGAGTTAAGGCTGGTAATTTGTGTTGATAGCTCCATATAAAGTCAATTTCAAATACAATTTTTCTCAATAAATGTATGAGAAATGCAGAAATATGATATTAAGGCTCAAAAGGAATATAAACAGATACGAACAGGCAAATGGAGCACCTTACCTACTTTGACTATACTCTCTGATGACACTGTGCAATGGCTTCACAGGACTTACTACAGCACTTCGAAATTTGTAGTCGCAGACAGTATGAGATAATTTAGATGAGACTAATTTTGAAGACCTCCTTTCCTCCCTCTTCCTTCAAACTTTCCATTTGCCTATTTTATTAAGGCTATTTAGGATTAAACAAAGTAAAAGCTCTGAAAGGCTCTGCTTTAATAGACGTGTTTATGTATTTTTGATTTATGGATTCATGAGGTGATTTGCTCCTCCCTTTCAGAAGATGCATTTTGCACTCAAAACCTGTGATTTCAAAAGGACAAATAGAAAATAGCAACACTGACTTAAGGTCCTCAGACCTAATATGGGAGATATGACAGCATATTTCTTAAATATGATGCAGGAACGCTCATTTTTACCTGTCAGAAAAGTCCGAAGAGTTGTCACTAAACCTTCCCAGGTTTTGTTGTCGGACATGTTGTAATAAATTTGTAGTCCTCTATCCCCATAAACATCGGGTCGTAACGTTACACCTTCACGGGAGGAAGAGAAGGGAGGGCAAAACAGAGGAGAGGTGCCAGGCACAGATTTGTTTATTTAAGTTGACAATAGCAATTATGCTGCATCAAGACTCGTATTGTACGTGTACAAGATCCCCGGGGCTTCACCGGGGAGGGTTTAACTAACCATGTACAGAAACTTTCTCAGCTGTGAGTTGTTCAACTGAAACCCTCAAGCCTCCGCTGCTGCTAAACTCTTTCCTTTTCATGTATATCCATGCTGTTATCAGAACAGCTGCAAAATCATTCCAGCAATTGCACTGGATTTCCCCAGGACTTGTTAAAAATAACAGTTACGCTAGGCACATCAGGTTAAAGAAACAGATGGTACCGCAGTGTGAGAAACGGCTTTTGAAAAAGACATGCTTAATATTTTACAGGAATTATTCTGCCAGCAAACACCAAGCTTACTGAATACTGGGGAAAGGAAACTTCAAAATTCAGCAACAGGCAGAGAGAATAATTTTTTAGGGCTACAGCTTCAAAAAAGTCTTTTTTTCCTTCTCATTGTAAAAACAAACCATTAGAGGTGTGGAGGTTTTGCAGCGTGCAAGGATGAGCTCTCGCTGATATTGTCTTGTCCCTCCCCAGTCTCATTTGTGTCCCACGGATCTTTATTCCTAATCCCGTGTGTCTGTCTTATTTTTACTTGCTTGGCTGCTGGCACAGCACGTCCCAGCGGGGAGGGATTCCTGCTCTCCCAGGGACTTCCCATGCTTCCAGCAAACGTGGAAATACCCGCCCCGGGCTGCTCATCCCAGTGCCCCCCTGTCTTGCCGGGCACCCCAAAACCCTCCGGGATGCTTGGGGGGATGCAGCAGAAACCAGGGTTTCCCCAGGGGCTGACCCCTGCCTGTGTGGAGAGGAGGTATATATTTGTATATATTTATATATTTTTTTAAAATATCTCTATATACAAATATGTAAAAACGAATAAATGAAATTAATGTGTCAATTTCTTTTTAAAGCCTAAAAGTTTTTTCAGGCGGAGGTTGAGCTTTGCAGGGCTCGTTTGGGAACAATCTACTTGATTTATTCCACATTTGTCTCCCCTCGTGCCCGGGCTCTGCCGATGCCTCAGCCCAGCCCCGGCAGCAGCCGGCCGGACCGCAGCAGTACCTGGGGATTTCAGCTGGTCTTGGTAATCCGGTTCGTATGGATTCACTGTCCTCATTAAAGAATAAATGGAGAGTGCGAAGAGCCCCGACATCACCACGTAGAAAGCCAGGTAGTACAGGCTGATCCACACTGTGGAAAAAAATGAGGGTAAAATCCCATTTTTAGAGAGTGAGGCGGTGCAGGGATCCCTCCGCTGCCGGGACTGTGCCAGCGGCAGCGGCCGCTGCTTTCCTGCCCTTGGCCCCGGGGAGGTTTTCCCTGCGAAAGGACTGGTGCTTTGGATCTTTTTCTCTACACTCCGAAGAATATTCTTCGGCTGTAAATTGTAAAATTTGTAAAATCTGTTCGGTTTTACAAGGATTTTTGAAGTGGTTGGCGCTTAGCTCAGATTATTTAAAGCTTAAAAGATTGTGTGGCTTCTTGAAGTAACTTCACGTATTAAGACCTTATTACACGTGGACTAAGTGACACAGCCAAGGTATGTATTTGACAAAAACAAGTTGCTCCTTCTGTTATTTGGAGGACAGATCTCAGCATTTCAGGTCTGTTGATTTTAGGTCCGTATCACCTCACTGCCTTTTACATCTGAAATCACCTGCAGCAAAATGTGTCATCTCGCTATTTTATTCTGGTGTGAGATGTAGAATAACGCTGTATTTCTGTCTGCGTGTGCATAGCCATGTGTCTCACACGCCACTGGTGCCCCGCAAGCAGCCAGTGAGAATTTAGGAGGGGGCTGTCAGAAACTGCTCCCTGTAATCATTGGCGCCTCGTAGCACCTCTTCTCTCCAAAGTAGAAGGGCTCACATTTCTGTTTGATTTTCTGTAAAATTCTTATTTTTTAGAATGGCCAATAAGCTCCACTCATGGGCATCACGGCAGAGAAAAATCACCTGGAAACTTGTAGCTACTCTTACGGTCTGTGGGAAGAGCGTGGTCAGAGCCGCCCTTCCCGAAACATAGATCAGAAAACACACTGCCGTTGTAGACACAAGTTTGCGTTAGCACACGGTGGAAAGAGAGAGGATCTACTGAGCAGACAATAATTTAGAAAGGAATTTCAGAAAAGCAAAACCCGTTTCCAGAGAATTGGACAAACCCCACCAATTAAGCAAAATTCTTCGTATACCAGAACCCCCTATAGCCAGCAACGTCAGAACCATACTGTAACCATCCCCCTGAGCTATTAATAAGTTAACTGTTAATGTGTTGCGTGTTGTCCTTTTGAAGTATTTAGTCCAAAATCATTTTAAAGTCTTCTTATGTTTGCAGGAACTATTTGGATCGATGTTTCTAATGGACTCAACTTGCAGGGCCACTCTAAAAGTGGCTCAAAAGCATATATGAGAACTGATGTTTTCAATAATTATGACACATCTACCACTACGTTATATCCCATTCATTAGGATGACACCCCCCTCCCCCCCGCCCCGGATTTTTAAGCATACCAGAAGGAAGAGAAGACTCTTGCATGTGAAAACCTACCCCAGTTAATTAAGGACCTTCCCATAAAGAGCTTTGTTTCTGGATTCCAGACAAAATGACGAAAATTTTCCATCCGTTCGCTGCAGGTCTTTTTTTCATTTAAAGAAGTAATCTCGGTGACCTTCAGCGGATGAAGAAGGTATAAAAAGGCCCAAAGTGTTTTAACCAGTGCCCAAACAGTCACCCACGAAAAACACTTTGGTTTTTATACCTTCTTCTCCGCTGAAGGTCACCGAGATTACTTCTTATACCAATGAAAGCCCCTGCTCACCATTATCAACCCGCAGCAGATACAATTCTTTATAAAGGGTGTTGATAATGCTGGTGCTGAGGCCGGCAAAGAAAAAGTTAGTTCCTATCAAATGCCCTTCTCCTTCCTCTTGACTGCCTTAGCAGATCGGCAGAGTTACGCATTTTGCCGAGTGCCCGGAGAGCTTGCGATAGGCTCGGTGTGATAGCTCTTATCAGAGCAGATAAAGCGAAGGAGAACTTGTTTCTCTCTGGGTCTTTTTCTTTTCTTTTCTTTCTTTTCTTTTCTTTTCTTTTCTTTTCTTTTCTTTTCTTTTCTTTTCTTTTCTTTTCTTTTCTTTTCTTTTCTTTTCTTTTCTTTTCTTTTCTTTTCTTTTCTTTTCTTTTCTTTTCTTCTCTTTCTCTTCTCTTCTCTTCTCTTCTCTTCTCTTCTCTTTTCTTCTCTTCTCTTTTCTTTCCTTCTCTTCTCTTCTCTTCTCTTCTCTTCTCTTCTCTTCTCTTCTCTTCTCTTCTCTTCTCTTCTCTTCTCTTCTCTTCTCTTCTCTTCTCTTCTCTTCTCTTCTCTTCTCTTCTCTTCTCTTCTCTTCTCTTCTCTTCTCTTCTCTTCTCTTCTCTTCTCTTCTCTCTCTTCTCTTCTCTTCTCTTCTTCTCCCAATACAACCTGTAGCTGCCTGTTGGGATATATGGGATGGCAGCGGGAGTGAGTGGGGGGAAAAGGCTGTTTCCCAGAGCATTTGCCATGTTGCGCAGCTGGGGAAATGAAGATCAATCTTTTTCTGCTTTCTGTGGGGAACGTTTTTAGGCAATCTCTAACAATGCTAACTCAGCTTCAGAGTGTGTGCCCACCTTGTTTGCTGCCTGTCTCTGCCCCTTTTGTAGCACGCTACTGGAAAAAACAGAAGAAAGACATGGGAGAGCAAAAGAAAAAATACTGTATAATAAAACTTTTACCATACAGCTATACCATGAGGCAGAGCAGAGAACGTGCAGGTGTCATTTAACTGCCTTTTGCAGCTGCTTTACAGCCGAATGCTGCAGTGTGCACAGAGGCAGACACCCAACCCTCAGCTCGCCCTGCACGCAGAGGAGCAGGATGGCGAAGTGTCCCCAGCAGCTCACCCCGGAGGGAAAAGCGAAGAGCGCAAGGCAAGTGGCAGAGCTGATGGGGTCTCTAAACACCCCTGCTGCAAGGGGAGCTTAGGTCTTAGAATGCCCTTCCAGGCACGTTGGTGTCCTTGCTACTTGTCAAAGTTGTTCACTAATGGTCTTACTCTCGTTAGACCCCAGTAATGTCAAACCCCCAAATTGCCCAGTGAATTCAGCAGGACCAGGGTTTCATCCCTTTTCATAGAATCATAGAATGGTTTAGGTTGGAAGGGACCTTAAAGATCATCCAGTTCCAACCTCCTGGCAATGGGGAGAGATACCTCCCGCTAGACCAGGTTGCTCAAAGCCCCATCCAGCCTGGCCTTGAACGCCTCCAGGGATGGGGCCTCCACAGCTTCTCTGGGCAACCTGTTCCAGTGCCTCACCACCCTCACAATAATTTTTTTTTCCTAATATCTAATCTAAGTCTACCCTCTTCCAGTTTGAAGCCATTCCCCCTTGTCCTATCACTACATGCCCTTGTAAAAAGTCCCTCTCCAGCTTTCTTGTGGGCCCCCTTCAGATACTGGAAGGCTGCTATAAGGTCTCCTTAGCATCTTCTCTTCTCCAGGCTGAACTAGGTACAGTCGCATGTCCCGCCTTTCACTCACTTCACAGGATGCGTTGTGAGCAAAATCTTTAAAACGAGCACATATATAAGGTTAGCTGAGAGACTTTGGATTATTTGGACATTGAGACAGCTGTAACGGAGCCTGTCAGCTGGAGTAATATGGCAGGTTTATTCTGCCAGCTAAATAATGCTGAGTTTCTGAACACAGAGAGGTATTTATTGTGCTTTTCTGCCTCAGATCAAACAGTGTGATAGTTTAGCCTAATAGCCACCAATTTGGGGCAATTTAACTTGTTTTCAGATCGTGAAATGGGAGTCAGGACAAGTAAAAGAAAAATAAGATGTACAGACTTCTGACCAATTTGTATTTCACGTAGAAAGGAGAGGAGGATGAACAAAATTTGCTTTCAGTGGTTACACCGTGAGTTGGCTGATATTCAGGACAAATGTGTGGGGCTTTTTTAACGGTAAAATAGGACAAGGAGGTTGGGCGGTGGCCTGAAAATGATGAAAACGAAACAGGTGCCCAGAGGTTAAAAGGCTTGTGGAGGTTCCCACGTAGCGATTTCAGAAATGGGAAGAGAGGCATGAAGAGATTAGAGGGAGAGGCAGGGAGAGCAGTGGCAGCTCTTCAACGGGATTCAACGTTTTCTGTATTGAGCAGGAGCCCTTCGGGTGAATCTGATGGAGAGGAACAACTGGACTTGGTGAGATGTGGAGTTGGAGGCTTTCTGAGGGTAGAGCACTTTCTGCGCTGCTTGCAGGCAGGTGATAATTTAGCAGAAGAGGGCCTTCAGTAGGCAACTAAATCTGAACAATAAATTAGTTATTAATAATGAAATTAAATCCTAAATTATGTTCTAAAGGAAAATGTTGTTACATCTGTTTTGACATGGTGAGGATAAGGTAGAAATCAGCAGGGTGTGAGTGTCTGTACAGGAGGTGAAGCAGAGCCTCTCAAAACTTCGGAGTTTGTACTCTAACGAAACTGAGGGCAAGGATTTCACGTGCTCTCCTCGCTGACATTGTATCCCTCCTGATCCCATCTATCCTTGGCTGAGGAACCTACAACTCCAAGCCGAGCTCCCCCAGGTGTGGCTGTGTAGCGTGAAGGAGACCATAAAACCGGGAGGGCAGAGCCACATGCCGGAGAGCGAGTTCAACGGGATCCTGCGGGCAATGGAAGAGGAGCAGCGTCGGCTTCCGTCCCAACAGGGTCAAAGAAATTTGTCGGGGTTTGCATATTACGGAACAGGCAGGAAAATGACAGTTGAAGAAAAGGAAAGCCAGATTTCAAATGGAGGGGGAGGGCCGGGCTGCTTTTAATGCTGCCTGTGACCTGTATGTAATCTGCTAACCTAGATTCAACAGTGCCAGCTGTATTAGGCAAGAGTAAGGAAGTTAAATTATTTAAGTGGGTGATTTAAATTAAATTTCCTTATTTCTCAACTGGGGTTAGTAAAGTTCAGTGAAAACTGAAAAAGAAAATGCACCAAGTTAGCAATAAAAGGTAAGAATAAAGCAGAACAATATTATGGATGGAAATCTGCTCTGATTAGAACTCCAAAAATACAAATTAGATAAATGCATTAACCACATTAACATAAAAGCATAAATAGAATTAGTATAATTTTATTATATCCTTATTGTATAATAAGTTATGTACATAATTTCAATTGATGCAGAAATTAAATACATACATATATAAGAACCAATAAATTGCAGAAATACATTTACATAAAAAACAGAAGTAAGAAAAAATCAAGTCATATAACAGTGGGCGGTTATATTAAGATCATTTCTCTCTTAGATTTCTCTTCCAGTGTTGGAAATTGTTAATGAAAATGTCATATATTTCTCAGTGAAAATGAAAGATGTCAATGTTTGGAGAGTGATAGATCAGCAGATATGAGCTGAGAAACTTGCTCATATTGAAGAAATCACCAGGAGTTTTGAGCCAGCATCGAACTTAAAGACCAGACTTGCTTGTGAAGGTGGTGCCCTCTGTGCCACCAGCCAACTGCTTGTGGCAGTCCCCCAGTGCTTGTGAATAGGCGCTTGCTATTTAACACGAGATGGGTAATTGCAGAAACAATTTTTGTTAAAAACTGCATTTCACTTGCATTATTTCTAAATATAATTAAAGAAATGGGATAGGTAAGAAAACAAGTAACTACTCAAGTACACAGCTCCCCCTGGAAGCTGTTTGGAAGCACATAGAAGACAAGAAGGTGGTTGGATTTACCAAGGACACTCCGTGCCCACCAGCCTTGAGATAAGTGGACTGGTGGGTGAAGGCAAGAGCTTTCCAATTTGACATCATCAAATTGAAAGAGCTTTCACCGACATTCTCTGACATCAGCGGAGCTTGCGACACGGCAGGCAGACGGGGAGCTGTGCGTCAGCTCAGGGAAGACCAGGGCTGGGTGGACGGCAGCTGGGCAGTCGCAACCACAGTGCAGTGGTCAGGGGGTGGACATCCAACTGCAACCAGTATGGAGCAGTGTCCTTCAGGGGCCAGCACTGGTGCCGGGGCTGTTTAATGTCCTCATTAACTGTGTACACCATGGTGTGGTGGTCGACGCGCTGGAGGGCAGGGCTGCTACTCAGACAGATGTTAGCCAGCTGCAGAGGGGCCCTCCAGACCCTCCTGAGCTCAGCAAGGGCAGCAGGACAGCCCCATGGTACGGGACAGGTGGGACAGGACCACTGGCTGAAGGACTGTGGTGCAGGAGAGGACTTACATGGGCTGACCAACAAGTCGAACATGTCAGTAGTGCAGCCTTGCAGCAAGGAAGGTGAACCATGTACCAGGCAGCACGAGGAAGAGTGCAGCTGGAAGGCTGAGCAAAGGAGTTATTCCCCTTCATCCAGGACTCACCAGGCCACATCTGGAGCCCCGTGTCCGGGGCTTGCTCAGCGGCAGGGGAAGGCTACAGGGAGATCCTACTGCTGTCTTCAGTGGCCTGTGGGGAGGTTATAGGGTCAAGCTCTTCTCTGAGGAGCACAGCGAAAGGACAAGAGGCAGCACACACAGGTGGCAGCCAAGGAAACTCTGGCTGTTTTTAATTAGCAGGATGCAAACCAGAAAATGACACCTCACACTGAAAATCTGTGATAGTGTTGTTATATGGCAACGCTTTGCATTTCTGTATTTGTCACTTCCAGGTCTGCTGCTGGAATTCATGAAAACAAGTGTACACTGCGCTGTCTTCAATGTCATGGGAATGACCTGATGTTGGAGGTCCTACAGCTCCCGCCAGAAAGGACAGAGAACCTCTGCCACATCCCTGAGCAGCTCTGCTCCTCTCTGCCTGAGAGCTCTCCTATCACACAAACTCAACATAGCAGCAGCTGTCAAACTCTTGGTGGCTGCTCTGCATCACACCCATCGAACCTCAGCGATCACACATGCCCTACCACCAAAACCCACGTGGGCATCATTCTCCTTTCTTCCCCGTGCAGAGCTGCCAGCAGACCATGGAGAAGGATTGGTTTTTCCATCTGTGGTTTGTGGCTCCCGAGGTCTCTGTATGAATGTCTTCCAACCACTTTGGGAGAGGGAATTCAGAAAAACAGGCCCTGTGCCCGTGAGCATAAGATCTCTGCACAGGGATGAACTTTGCTGAAAAATGCTTAGAAAAAGCTTAACCTCACAGGTTTAGAAGGCAGCACATGAGGGGTACAGCGTATGTTGTTGTAGTCCTATAAGCACCATACTTGTCAATCAGTAAGCGTTGACTTAGCTATTTCTTTATTTTCTTCTTCAGCTCTAATTGAGAATACAAACACACAATATTTTATTCCAGGCTGCTTTATCCAAATGAGAAGATTATTTTTTTTTTCAGTTTTGTGTTTAATCAGGACAAATTGTTTGCTTTTGGTTCAGGATAGTTTAATTGGTACCTGCTTGCTCTGTGAAACCCCCTCAGGAGTAGTAATTCCCCCCATTTCTGAGTCCCTCCACTCGCCCCAGGGAGCAGGGCTATGCCGGGGCTCCCGTGACACAGCAGCGGGGTTGGTTGCACACGGGGACGGGGTTTTCCTCAGCAAACACCGCACTGCTTGGCCAGGGAGTCTGTCCCATTACCCTGGCCAAGGCAGAAGAGGTGCTCAAGCTTAAACCCTGAGGCGATGCGACAGTAGAGGCTAACATAGCCTGACACTGAACTGACCTGAAATGGACCATTGTAAAATTTTAGGAGTTTTTTTATTGTCTGGATATTTTGACATTTCAACCTTTCTTCCTGTCGGGTCTGGTTAAAGGCTGCAAACTGCTGCCCGGTTCTCCCCATCGTTGCTGACACAGGAGCCGCGCTCCCCCTTCTGCCCTCCTTCTCCATCCTTTCCATCTTCCCGCCCCTCTCTCAGTTCCTCCTGCCTCAGCAGGTGGGTTCCTTCCTTCTGGGAGGTGAGCCCGTCAGGGTGACCGTGCCCACGTCCCCTTGCTTGTGCGTATGCAGGCAGGTGACAGTCATTTGCAGTCACAGCCCTTCCTCCATACCCAGAGTGACTCACTGAATCGGGAGACTCTGGTGCAGACTTTGCATGAACTTAAACGCGTTTTGCAGCATCCTTCTGAAAAGTGGCACTGCTTTTGTAAAGCTTCTCTTACTGCTTTTTTTTGTAGGTGAAGGGAAGACCTGAAACTTCTGCCTGCTGCACAGCCCTCCCCTCTTCCAAGACCTAGACCTGGAAAAGCATGCAAAACTATCGATTATGTCTTCGCTGGGGCCAAAGAGGCACCATGAGGGGCTTGGAGGGGACCCAGGGCTGTGTGCTGCATGCTGTGGACATGGGCAGCCTGCTCCCGAGCCAGGCATAGCTATGTTTTCTTCATGGGCTCATCCCCTGTCCCTCTTCTGCTTCACAGCAGCAGAGACCGTGACAAGAGAAAGACCATCGAGAGCTGCACCTTCTTCCGTGCATGAGTACTGAGTGTAGAAATTTCCCACTTGGATTTTCCACCTCCCTGCACACAAAATGACTCAGAAACTGGTGTTTTCCCTGAAAGGCCGGCGGAAAAGTTTGGGATTAAAGGAGCAATGATTTGTAATGACAGACTTTTCCTTTGAGGGATTTTCTGAACAATCTGAAAATCTGGCTGTATGGAGCTGTCGCTCCTTGATGCCTTTATTTACCCACTGAATTGCACAGGAGGCCAGGGGAACCTCCCTCTTCTCCTCTCTTGTGGATGAAATACTGGAGATGTAAAGCTGTGAGCAGAGGGCACTGACACCTGCACGTTGGGATGCAGCAAAGATGGGGGGCAATTGGGGGTGAGAAACCTGCTGGAAGAGCAGGAGGGGGAAGCATTGGTGCATGGAGCTGAAACTGGAGCTCCCATGACACTCTAAATGCGTGGGACAGCTGAGCCATGGGCACAACCCACGTGCAGCTGGGACAAATACAGGATTCTTGTGGAAAGTTTGTGCTTGTGAATGAAAATGAGCACTGCCTGTCTGAAGATGTTTATCAAGGTAGGATGGAGCGATGGCTACTCCATGGGCTCTGCTGAAGGGCTCCTGGCCACTGCTGTAGTTTGTCAGGACACTTGTTACTGACCAGTGGACAACTCTACCACAGGAAGGCTGATGGTCTAAGCACCCTCTTGCTATAGCCCGTCAGGTTTCAATCAGTGCCCACTTTCCTTATCGGACCATGCAGGGCTGCCCACCAGCATCCAGCACTGCCCCAATGCCTTGGCCTTGTGGCAGTTGCAGCCAGCCCTGGTCCCTTTGCTGTGCCAACCCCGGAGCCTTTTGTCGTGTTTAATGTACCCAGAGCTGCTCGAACGGGGACTGCTGTTTGCTTTCTCCTGGCTGGTATTTAATGCTTGCATCGCTGACCTTGGGCTGGCCACTGAAGGGAAGGACGGCCAAGGGAGAAGGTCATGCAGGTGGTGAGACCACGGCCTGGCTTCCCCTCCCAGGGTGGGCAGCACCACTGGCACCAGTTTTTAGGGGAGCTTGGGACATGCTCCCAGGCATGGCGGCGGGCAGTGCGAGGCAGGTTCCATTGCATTTTCCCTCTCTTGCCCTCACCTGCAGGGCAAAGCCTGGACTCAGGGAGGCTCAGAATCACCAAAAACGTAATGAAAAATGTGTTTGGGGGAGCTGCACCACTGTGATCAGAGATAGCTGAATTTGTATGTACAAAGAGGGAGGTGAAACCCCTTCCTCTCCCATCGGTTTGCACAATTAGCAAGCTTGAAAGATAAGCTTGAAGGCCACTTTTGGAGCACCATGCCTTAAAGGTTACATCCAGCCTAGGGTGTTATCCCTGGGAGATGTCGCCCTGAGCAGACCCGATGCTGGCATACCTCGGCCAGCAGAGGCTAAGCTGGCTTTATGCAGAGCTCCCTGCAAGCCATACCTGCTCGAGCTGCTTTAGGTTTGCCCAGCACCAACTGGGAGCTCAGTGTCAATGTTAATAAAACATTAACTTTGTTCACTCATGATAACGGCACTGATTCCTCCCTCCCATGGAGGCTGTGCAGGAGGTGGTGGTGGGCAATACCAGGAGGGACAGGTCACTGCTTGCTGCCTTACTGGAGCGCCGTCAGCGCCATGTTGGGGGACCAGCCTGCAGGTTTCTGGCGGCTCCATGCTGCCACGCCTCCAAGCACCATGATTTCAGCCCAGCTCCCCAAAAGAGGTATCATGCTGGTTTCAGCTGGGATAGAGTTAATTTTCTTTCTAGTGATTGCTGTGTTTCAGATTTGGTATGAAAGGAATGTCAATAGTGCATATTGTTTTAGTTGTTGCTAGGCAATGTTTATACCATTCAAGGAATTCTTTCAGCTTCTCATAGAAACTGAGAAGGACCATAGACAGAACAATGGAATGGCCAATGGAATATTCCATACCATAGACGCTGTGCTCAGTGTATAAATGGGGGTTGGCTGAGGGGCAGGAATCTGTGATCACTGCCAGGCTGGGCAACCAATTCACTGGGCGGTAAGAGTGACTTGTGTCTTGTATATTCTTTTACCATTATTATTATTATTGTTATTTTCCTTTTCTGTTATTGTTCTATTAAACTGTCTTTATCTCAACCGATAACTCATCGGGGTTTTTTTCCCTTTCCCCTCCTTTTCTCCCTCTTCTCCCCACCCTTCTAGGGAGGAAGGGGGAGTGAACGAGAGGCTGCGTGGTCCTAATTGCTGGCTGGGGTTAAACCATGACAGCTATGCATGCTGTGCCACCTGGGTGCCTACCTGGTGTGTGTCACAGACCATGCTGGACAGGAGGAAAACCCATCCTGGTGTAGCTGGGTATGGAGGGAGGCTCCTGTAGGCTCCCATGGGCTCCTTCCCTCCTGCACCATGGGGGTCGCCGATGGGGTAAGAATGTAAGAGAATGCAGCAAAAATCATTGCCAGTACTTCAGACAGTGGAGCATGGTGAAGGGACGCTTTTCATGCCTAGGAGTGTATTTTGTTTCAGAGTTTGGTTTTGGAACTTTTTTGGTTGTTTTTTTTTTGTTGTTGTTGTTGTTGCTTTGGTTTGGTTTGGTTGTGTTTTGGTTTGGTTTTTGGTGATTTTTTTTTTTTGGTTTTGGTTTGGTTTTTTTTTTTTTTTTTATCTGGCTTGTGTGTTTCACTCGCAATCCCTCTCATTTGCTTCTCTACTGTGTTTCACAGGTTGATAACAGAAAACGTGTTGGTAGTTTTCAGACCTGGGGACACACAGTTATTCTGCATTTGAGAATAAAGACATCAGATCTGCAGCCTGAGCAATTCGGGGGAAGAAAACAGTGAAAACATTTTGGAGTTGAACTGAACTGATGTTCCCACTGTTTCTAGCCCCAGGGCGAGTGATAAGGGCAAGGTGGGGGGTTGGCAAAAACACAATGCTGGGTTTATGGTAGCACAGCATGATCAAGGCTGTGGATAAGGCAAAGCAGCCTCTCTTCAGGGCTGACCTACCACTCACCCCAGTTTTCCATAAGGAGCTTGGCTCGTCTCTGCTTTTCTGTCCTGCTGCTGTTTGTCCAAGGGCTGCTGACCCCACCACGAGCCCAGCCAGCTCCCTTCACATCCCCTCTGCCTCCTGAGAAGCTGAAGGAAATTATTGCTATGAAAACCTGCTAAATTGAACATAAAAATAAACCTAGCAAAACTCAGTGACGTTCCTTTCAGACATGGTTGAGTGCCAAAGCCTGCTGTTGTGGAGGCAACACACTACTGCTCACGGTCTCTCAGATGATGGAGAGTAATGGGGTCCCTGGGAACATTAAACATCCCATGAAACTTCTCCAGCAGTTCCGGCTTCATCAGCTTTCACCGAAGGGATTTCTCCATCTGCGCAGACTATCACAGGCCATAGAGTTTTATGCAGTGTTGCAAGGAAATAAGCCACGCATCCAGCCAAACGCCCATCTGCAAAGCTGCACCCTGGCTCTCGTCAAGCTCAAAATCTTGTCCATGGACAAAAGGAATGCTCATCAAGTAAAGCCAAGAATTTATTGTTAGTGTAATTGAAATCATAGGAGTCTAATCATTATTACTCCAAATCTAGCTGTTGCAGGAAAGAATAATGATGCAGTTAAAAGTGTACACACACTTTTTAGCCTTTACCCATTTTCCTGATGTTACGTTCCCCCTTCCCCTGCTCCCTGGGATCCTGACGGTGGTGGTGTCTGGCTGGTGGAGCTGGTGAGTCATGAGCACCTGAAGTCCTGTACCAGGAGCAAAGTGATGTCTGCGTTGATGGCTTCTTTGGCCTCACTCAAGGAACCACGCTGGGTCATTTTTATGTTTGCAACCACACTTTTGCACCTTGTTCTTTCTTCACTGCTCTGCAGCTTCATGTTGGATCTGAATTTGCTATGCATGGTGCGTACAATCTGTGTTGTTACTTGTTATTATGCCTGTTAGGCCTGATTTCTCTGCTTTCTTCCCAAGCCCTGAAGCCCCTTCTGCCCAGCTCCAGGCCACATGTCCTCATCTGCCCCTCCAGGAGCTGTTGACAGCAATGGGGGCTCTATGTAGGAAACTATGGCTATATAATATGAAGATAAAAAACAAGTAAGGCAAACGTGCCAAGGACACCTGGTCCACTAGAATAGCTGCTGCTACAACCAAACCAAGTATCCCAGAGCTGCTGTCGGGTTGAGAGAAGCCCAGACTCAGCATGCCCGAAGAACCTCGTTCCTGAGACTCATTGCCAAGCCCATGGCTAGCCAATGGTGATGGCAGCCTGTCACTCCTGGGTAGGCCAGGCACCTTGGGGACTGTGGTGCATGGCTGGGGAGGTGTTGTGGGTGACAGACACCCTTAGCTGGAAGGAGATCCCATCACATTTAAGTTATGGTGGGCTCAGCCTTCAAATCTGTCCAGGTGCTCAGGCCTGGGCTTTTCCCCATCTCTGGCCTCACCATGGCTGTAGTGACACTCCCATCTTGTGAGGTATTGCTTCCCCTCACCTTTTTCTCCTTCCTTTATGCCTCCCCGCTTCAAAGAATGTGGAGATATTGCTTAGCCACACTATTAAAAATTTACTAACTATTCAATTTTACTTCCTAAGCCAGTTCTACACTCTGTTATTGCCATTTTCCTTTGAACTTCTTCCAGTTTGTCAGTGTCTGGGGAGTAATAAGGTGGCCAAAATTGAATGGTGTTCAAGATGTGGCCTCACCAACCACAAACCCACTAAAATCAATGACAATGTGCCCATTGGCTTAAATTTACTTTGGGATCTGGCCCAAAGAGATGAACACTGCTTTTCAGCTGGGTAACATGATGTCTCAGCATGAGCCACTCAAAATGCCTTAGGGCATTTTTTTTTTTTACACAGCCCTATCAAATTGCATATTTGAGTGTACTTACTATTCAGCACATTCTCCAAACTGCTCTGAGTGCTGCTTCTTCTCACAGTCCTTCCTCCCATCAAATTTTAGCCATTCACATACTTGTCATGTGGCTTAGCATCTTGTACTTTGACACACTGAAATCATGTTATTGTCTCCCCAAGTTTCTAATCCTGCCAGAACTCCCGCTGTTCTTGCTCCATATTTGTTGCCAAAGTCTCCTGCGGACAGGCTGACCATCTCTCTCGTGTCGGTAGCAGATGCGTGCTGATTCTCAGTTTTTAATCGAGATGAAAAGCAACAATGCAGAGGCTGAGTCTTAATTTTAATGTACTTTGCTTAGTCCTTGTCCCAATATGTCCGAAGAGCCTCATTTTTAAAGGATACCCAGCTCAATCCCTACACCTGGTTTATCAGAAATTAACTCTGCACCCAGCAGAGCAAAGGCACGACACTTCATTCAACATTTGATTACATGCTAAGGATGGGAGATTGGGAAAACTGTGTGTAACAGCACTCGAGCAACAGCTGCCGTCACGCTGATGCGTCACTCCCTTGTTCTGGTGCAGCAGATCTCGGTATTGCAAACGATATCCTTCCAATTCACGACTGCACTCTTCACCCAGCCTCTGCTAGATAATTAATGACACTATTCAATAAATCCACCACTAACTCGTGTATTGCGCTACCAGTGATGGTAGGTAAGGTAAGGAGGTAATGAAGTACCAGTTCCTCACTAAACCTATAGTGTATTTTTAGGGGGAAAGATCCCTTCATTCAAGGTTACCCTCCCAGTTTACAGGAAAGCATGGATAAGTACAGATAACTGTTGAAACTCCTCTTTGGGAACAGGTTTTCAAATGCTTGTGAACTCACCTAATTGTTATTCCACCTAGATCACATTATCAAAGTTTGCTTGGAGAAATGCTATGTGACACAATTGAAAATCTTACCAAACCAAGGTATGCCAGGTTTACCATCTCTCCTCCTAAGTAAAGCAAGAAGTGAGGCTGGTCCAGCATTTTCAGCATGACTTAGATCATCCTATGAACTTGCAGGTATTTATAAACTGATTGTCTAACCCCCTTTTCCAGCCTCTTCATCTGCGTTGGAGTGGGACTGACTTATTTCCACAGGTCATAGAATCATTGAATGACATAATGGTTTAGGTTGGAAAGGACCTTGAAGATCATCGAGTCCCAACCCCCCTGCCATAGACAGGGACACCTCCCACTAGACCAGGTTGCCCAAGGCCACGTCCAGCCTGGCCTTGAACACCTCCAGGGATGGGGCCTCAACAACTTCTCTGGGCAACCTGTTCCGGTGCCTTACCACCCTCAAAGTGAAAAACTTCTTCCTAATGTTTAATCTAAACCTCTCCTCTTCCAGTTTAAAGCCATTCCCCCTTGTCCTATCACTACATGCCCTAGTAAAAAGTCCTTCCCCAGCTCTCCTGTAGGCCCCCTTTAGGTACTGGAAGGCCTCAATAAGATCTCCCCAGAGCCTTCTCTTCTCCAGGCTGAACAGCCCCAACTCTTTCAGCCTCTCCTTTTTCAGGTCCTTCCTTTCTCTCTGGTTTTAAATAAATGTGGTGTAGCCTTCCGATTCTCTCCTCCATCCCGGCATGGGGGTGTGAGCGGGCAGCTGTGTGGTGCTCAGCTGCCAGCTGGGGTTAAACCATGACACAGCCAAAGCTGGACACCCCCTGTCCATAGCGAGGCCCCGCCAGACTCAGCTGACAAGATGATTGTTTTCTTTACCACGTAAAGCTGCAATCACCTGGAGGTGTCAGGGTTTGCCTGCACATAGTGGGTTTACGAAGCCTTTGGGTGCGCTGCTTTGGACATCATTAACTCTGCGTCAGTCTGGGCAGGGAAAGGTCAGCTTCAACCAGGTGAGAAATCAATACCAATTGGAAAGCAGCATCTCAAGCTGTGGGTGTTATAATACCATTGGGGAAATCTGCTTTTACAGATGCCCCTCATACCCACTGAAAATTTCCCTCGAGTATGCATGGCTGATTCCTCCCTTCTTGATTCCTCCCAATCTGAGTAATACCATATTTGTTAAGAGCTAAATCCCCACAGGCCTTATTTCCACTACTGCTGCAAATGAAATATATGTATAAAAATAAATATGTACATTTTTTAAAAATCATATATATATAAATGCATCCAGGTTGATACAAGGAAATGAGGCCAACTAGAAAGTGTAGAATTATCTTCCAGTATAACCACAGTAGCTGTTCAGTGGGTAACGAGCTCACTTTAGCATGCAGGTGTCCTTTTACACTCCCTGTCCCTCTGGAGCTGCTCAGCCATCCTCCTGGCCTTGTTATAACAACAGACAGATGCTCTTTTAATTGACGTGGCTCCTGTTGCTGCATGAAGAGATACTTGTTTGTGTCGAATAACGTATTCTGAGCTACTGAAGAGCGTGATGTAATGGTGCTATGCTATAAGGGACCCCAAACTCAGCTCAGGTTGTTTCTTGAAGAGTCACCTCTCGCCTCCTCTTGTGGCAGGAGGGGTGATGGTGGGGTTGTGCTGCTGCTGTCCTGCACCCATACGCACAGCAGCTGGTGTACATGGTGGCATGGTGCTGGCATGGGCAGCCACTGCAGCATCCCTCCAGGGCTGCCCAAGGGGATGCAGTGTGGGGGGAACAGCCCCCAGGGTCATCTGTGGTGAGCTGCACATGACTGCACAGCTCTGGAAACCACTACAAATCTCCCTTTGCACATCTCCTGAACTGCACATGCTGAGAGGCATTTTAAAACGGTGCCTAAATGATTGAATAAACAGCAAAAATGATGCATTCAGTCTTTATCCAGACAGGGGCAGAAACATTTCTCTAATTCCAGTAAATGCTGGTAACCAGGAAAAGACAATGAGATTTTTCCTGATAGCAGGACTGTAAGTGCTACGGAGGGTTCCTCAAGAAAACAGGAGGTGAGAGAAATCTGAGGACAAAGGCTGAGCACAATCAGCTCTCAGTATCAAATAATCTCTTTGTGCCTACTTGTGGAGCTATTAAACCACTGGTGTAAGCTACACTGTCTTCTGATACAATCTTATATTTAGCAACCTGTCATTAAAAAGGTACATGGCTATGGATGAAACAGTTGCGCTTTTGGCTATTTGGGCACAAGACTTAGAAAATTGTGTCTTCAGAGAGACAAAGTGAACAGTTTTAATGGAGATGCCACTAATACAAATGCTGGCTGAATCAACGTTTAAAGGGAAGGCCAGATTGAGAAAAAATATTTTAAAACTGAGTGTTTCACTAAAATGGGTTAGGAGCATTTACGGCACGTTTATGTTTAGCTGTCATCCTGCTGAGTTGGGAACATTTCAGAATATGGCTATGCATCATAATTTAAGCATCAGTGCGTCTTTATATTGATCTGAGTGCCTGGGATCAGCATCCATAATGGATAATGAAGCTTGTGATCCCAAGGCACTGTTATGAAGTCGTGGTATTTGGAATTAACTACTGCTGCAAGCAGAAGTTGTGGAGATACCTGTGAATACTAGGCCTGGCTCTCAAAATATACCCCAGTTGCTATAAAGACCTTGTTCTGTTCCTAAACTATAAGACTGGCACAAAGATGTATTTGTTGCATTTATCAGTTGCCTTGTACCTGTAGCGAGATTTATTCCTTCCTAGAAATAAGGACTAAGATTGGCTTTGCAGGTCCATGGCAAAGATGGCTGGCCACCCTGCAAGACAGTGAGCCTGATTCTTGTCTGACTTTTAGACAACCACCAGAAAGCCAAACCTGTAAACCTGAACCATCAAGTGAAGAGAGAGAAAACGTCACATCTCATTTAGCCTTCAATTTACCCCAACGACTTGAAAGATCCTGCTTGAGATTCATGACACAATTTTCAATCGAAATTCCCCCCTGCTGTGTAGGGATCTTCTTGCAGAGGGTATTTAGTGAAGTGAGCCACAGCGAGCCTGTGGCAAGTCCAGTTTCTCAGCTGCCAGAGTCACATTTCAGCAGGTTTCTTCTACTGAAGGAACAACAAATCAAAACACCATTTGAACAAGTAAAGAGCTTTTGATGCCATTTTTAATGCACCTTGCAATGCTCCTGTGAGGATGGGGGGGAGGGTTGTCATCACCGTTTTCAGGTTGGGAATGAAGTCAAAGACAGGCTTAGCGATGTGCCCAAGGTCACACAGGTAATCAGTGGCAGAGGAGAAAACCACAAGTCCCTAAATATCACCTGCATTAATGGCTACTCTGGTTGGTCATATGGGTAGTCACGACCTTGGTTATATGTGGAGCATGAAAATGTCCTAAAATCCAAGCCCAATCTCCCTTCTTCAGCTGCGACAGCAATAGCATCATTCAGTACACAAGGGCAACAGAGCTGAGCGGGCTGCTCCTTCCCACAGCCCCAGGCCACCAGCACCCTCTTAGGTGGGGATGTACAGAGCAGAAAGGCTCGTTGATGATCTTTGCTTTCTGCCTGCTTCATGACTGCGCCCCTGTAAGCAGCTTCTTTTTCTTGACTCAATGAAGTCACCTTAATTGTCAAGATAGCAAAATGCCGTTATCGATAACTGAACTATTAGTGAGCGGCTCTGAGGATGGGTAAGGGGATACAGAGACTTTCAGTGAGAGGTCATGAGACCCGAGCTGAGGCCAGGGCACTCTCAGGGACACTTAACATTTCGTGGCCTGTGTGGCCACAAGCTGGGCTCCGAAGCTGGGCGTGGGGTGCAGCTGGGTGGGTAGGAAGGCTGTTGGCTTCCCCTGGAAAGGACAGCTGGACCCAGTCATGGTTTGTGCTGAGCGGGGGTCTGCAGTTCCCCAGTGTTTTGCTGCCCTCCTCCAGTCAGCCAGCACAACTGCACGTGAGACCGTTTCCAAGCCCTCTTCTGTCCCAATAACCCAGTTCACCTCAGTGCCTTTAATAACCAGGTTTTTCTAACTTTGGATCATTTCCACAGATGTGTTCCTGCTGGTAGATCAGGGAGTAGGCAGTATCTGGCCATTGCTGAGCAGCTGGAGAGGTGCTCCCCCTGACCCTTTGGGGCAGCAACCTGGCCTGCAGCGGTGGGGGCTGCAGCTGCTCTGTGCCCCCCGTGCTTTGGCTTTGCCAGCATTTCCTCACATCCCCTCCATCTCTCCCACCTCACCCTTCAGGTGCTGCAGAGCCACAGGGACACTTCCCCAGGGCCCCTGGTTACAATAAGTACCTACACCTGCACAGCCAAAAAATTGGGGAAATGTAGGTAATTTCCAGTTCTACCACGTCCCATCACCAGAATGCATCCTCAGGGACCCAGAGCTCTGCCACTCAGTCAGTCCTGGATGAGGCTGATGAACTTTGGGAGAGAAAGGAAAACTTTTGATGCACCTTGAGGATAGCAACGAATACAGTTTTCCTCCCTGTTGAGGTTGCTCACTTTTTCTCCCTCCTCCTCTGTCTGCTGCTCTGTTTCTCTCCTTCTACTTCGTTGCCTCTCCCCTCTGCTTTTCCGGCTGCTCTGAGGTCCTGCTGCTCACACAGTTTCCTCTCCCACCACATAGCCCGCTGCTGTTTGCCTCCCGCCAGCTTCGTCTCTCGTGCTGCTGCCTATGGGATGCTTCTGGGGGATGCATCTCCCTTGTTCCCAGACACGGCAGCTGTCTTCACCTCACAGGTGAGGTTGCCAGTTTTGGAGTTTTCCATCTCAGTCACAGTAACTGCTTGAGGGGCTGTTGTGGCCCAGACCACAAGGCAAAGTGCATTACCTGTGCTCAGTGGGCAGCATTCCCCATAAGCTGCCAGCCAAAAGCCCTGCAAAGAGGACGTGCTTGTGCTCAGCAAGTGGGCCCATGTTTGCTGGCAATGCATATGCTGAAAAGTGTTTACGAAGAGCCTGAAAAGTGTGAACTTGCTAAAACTCTGTCTTATTTAGGAAGTAATCTAAAATAATTTTTGTAAATGTCCAGCATGTTCCTAGTTGAATTCCTATTTACACCTCCACCAGTTCATTGCAGGACTCACTAACAGATACCAACACTCACCCAGAGCTCTCACTCCCCCCAGACATACTGGACAGAAATGGGGTAGCTGTGTGTATAAATATACCCCCATTACCGACTCATATGTGGTCTCATTCCATTGAAACACATAAGGTCTAGTTGTTCGGATCCTATGTTGCTGGGGGTATGGGACCGGGCAAGTGTGGATATAGGCTGACAGCACTGCTCCTCTCTGTATTTATGTCTGTGAGGAATGCATGCGCGTATGTCTGCTCCTTCCTATGCATTTCTGCAAATATATTTATAAATCGATGTCATTTCAGCCAGATGGTCAAGGGGATCAATAATCACTTGCACTCAGTACACTATACAGCATTGATCCCCTTCTACCTGCACTATATGGAGTTAAAGCTGAATGTGTGCGGTAGCTGTTAGAAGTTGCCTTTGAAGCTACACATTTTGAGGATGCGCATGTGCAGTTGCACCGATGTGAAGGACTAAGGGCTGATTTGGTCAAGGCATGCCTTCCTCCTAGACAGTGAGAACAGACGAGATGGCAGATTGTAATCTGGTGCTGTATTTCCAGAACAGCATCACGGGTGCAAAGATTCAGCGTGAAGAGGGGCAGATGGAGAAACCTGCCAGGACATTGACTGAACATGGGAGTAATAGCTGCTGTGGGAGGGCACTCCAGCAAAATCAGACCTGCTTCTGAGGGTGAGGACACGCCTGTACAGATGTCCTTAGCACAGAGCGGGAAGCAGAAAGGCAGAGCTTTTTGGTACTGGTGTGTTTGACCATTCATTATTGGTCGCCTTGCAGAACGGGCATGATTAATAGAAAAACTTCTATATTCTAAAGTAAGGTTCATTCTCAATTGAAGCTTTTTTTGCTGATACTTAGGGGACTTCACTGGCTGAAAGCTAGGGATATTAAATTTCTCCGGAGCTAGGTGTTAAGTAGTGAGTATCGACGTTTTATGTGCTTCTGCTCTCCTTGGGAACTTCATCCACAGGTTTTGAGATCAATTGTAAACAGCTTCTGAAACTGAAAACTAGGAGATCACTGTAGCAAAGACTGGGTAGAATTTCATAGCATGTGTTGTGGAGCGAGGAGCAGGAGCAAGCAGGAGGTCTTGTTCTGGCCTCCAGAAGCAGTGAGGAGCAGTGTGGAGAGGGTAAGAAGGAGTCTTTTGAGGACAGTACTGAAAGCACAACCTCTCAGCCAACAGGGCAAACACTGCCAAACACTTTCACCAGCAAGGACATAGACTGGACATCTTCTTAGGACTCTACTGCCTGTTATTTCTTAGGTTCTAAGAAACGCAAGTCATGCAGTCAATATGTGAAAGTAAAGTGTTTTTATGTTTTAGTTATTTTAAATGTATTTTTAAATATTAGAAATTAATAAATTTTCCTTGTCTTCTTCTCTCATTGGTTTAATGGGTTTGCTGTGTTCAGATGGCTAAAGACGACCCAGTTTCATTAACTCCGTTGGGACCTCCATACATGCAGCACCTGTTGACTTTGAGCAGAGTTTTACGCAATGAAGAAAAGTGACCTCAGCTAAAACATTATATTCAGGAAATTATGATTTGCTTTCCTACAATATGTCATTCTTATGTTCCTCCAGTAACAGTAACACAGCTGCTGGCTCTTACAACAGACACCCCGAAACTCCAAGCCGTGGATGCGGTTGGCTCCAGCAGGACACTTTTCAGCACTGCTTTTGCAGCATCCCTCCCTTTTGGCTCTCGGGGTTGGTCTCATACAATCTCTTCGTTTGCCACCAAACTGATGAATACATTAAATAACTTACATCTGACTATTTGAGGAGCAACCTGAGTAGGGCATATAAGGTGTCACCAGCGCACACGCGAGGTGCCAAACGAGCTGAACATGATCATGTGAGCTCGAGGCTCCAGGAGGGGGCTTGGAGGCTGGGATGAGGGGATGGTCTCCCCAGAACACATACTTTGCATTCGAATGACTTTTTTGGGGGGGTTTGGTACAAATGGTTTGCAGGACATCACAGAGCAGCTGCGGTGTGGGTTTTTCCCCAGCAAAAGTGGCTGAGCCATGGGGGGGCTGTTAGTCCAACACCCACCAGACGGGGAACTGCTCAGCATCCTGAGACCGCTCTCCCAGCAAGACTCAAGAGGGGCCCCCACTGGCCTCATCCAGCCCCACCATGTGCCATGGGGCAGGAAGCCCTGGAGCACCTCCGTGTTCAGGTGGCCACCATGGGCTGGGCTGGGGGTGGGAGGCAGCTGTGGGGCTGCTGGCAGCCTTCGTCCAGCTGCCCACCATCACGTCTGGGCACGAGGCGTTCCAAGGCACCCAAATGCCCCCGCAGGATGAGGGGACAGAGGGACACTTCTACCATCTGAACCAGTGGTGATGACTCTCTTTTCAAGAGGTCTGGGTGTCTTCTGAGCTCAGGTGACCTTTTAGCATACAAAAGGCCTCTGGCAAGGCAGCCCACAGATTAGCTGCATATTATGTACACAGGTATTTCTCTGTCCTTTAAAACTGCTGCCTGACAGGCTCACTTGCTGCCCTGTGCTTCTTGGATTAGAAGAGACAGTCAGCAACTGTCCCCTGCTAGCTTTCTTCCTGCCGTTCCTGGCCTTACTGATGTCTCTCATGCCACCCCCACTCATCTCCTCTTCCAACAGAAGAGCCCTCCTCAATTTAGTGGTTTCTGGTGCAGAGGTCACTCAGTACCTTTGATTATCCTCACTGCTGATGCACAGATGCATCCTGATGCATCTCCGCATCTTTTCCAGTTCTGCTGTAGCCATCTGGATGTGGGGAGAAGCACACATTATTCAACTTGAGAAACATCTCCTCCGCCTAAAATCAATGTATCTGTCCACCGCAATATTAACGCTGCCTATCAATCACTTACAGAGCAGAAAGCAGAATGCATCCAGGAGGGGCAGACAGCTATTCAATCCCATTACAGCCCAATAAATAAATGATAGATTGCCTGGTAGAGCAATCTGGGCTATCAGATGTCCTTTCATAATAAGGAAGCGTAAAGCCTTGTTTCCTGCTGGGAGAAGGTCCCCCTGCAAGCAGCACTAACCTGCCTGGGGAGGTATTACTGGTTGCTGCGTATCACTTTGCCGGGTTCTGATGGAAAACTTTGCTTCTCCCTTCCTATACCTGCAGTCTGCCATAATTTCCTTCAGTGGGCTTTACAATTTTTCCAGAACATTGATGAGATATTGTGACACAAATCAGCATATGTGCTTTGTATTCAGAAAACCACCCAGTATGCCACCGCTTGTGTTCAACATGACTATGCCATATGGAATGGGTAGAGAAGAAATACTGTCCTCTTCTCCATAATGACATAGACTGTGTGAGAAGCGCAATCCATGACAAGAGAGGAAGAAAGCTAGCTTGCTTTTTACTAGATATCCGTTTTCTACATGTGGTTGGCTACAAAACTCAGTTTATTCTTGAAGGGCACGGTTCCAGGGATGCCTCCTGGACACTGTCTATTAAAATCATTTGCAGAAGAAGGACAGATCTGATTCTGTAGATAAAATAAAACTGAGCTGGACTGAACTAGTCCAGCACACTTCATCTGTTTGTGAATTTATTGGAAGGCTGAAAGACGGAGAGGCAATTCATTTACATGCAGACAGGTACTTGATGTTGTCAGTGTGAACTGTACATCTGGGTTTTTGAAGCTAACACTCCTCAGGTAAGCTGACCCATGATGAGTAGAGTCAGCAGGGACTGTTTCCCATGTTTCTCTCCCCTGTGTAACTTCTCTGTTGCCCTCCGATGTGGTTGATCTGTCCTTGAAACCTTTCTGTAGTGAATGCACTAACTTACTCCCTCTCCCTTCGTTATCCAGTTGCCTCTTTGCCCAGCTGTGTTATCCTTGAGAGGTCCAGCTCACTGCCAAGTGGGATTAGGTTTGGCCGGTGGGTTCAAATGTTATTACAGGGGATTGACAGGATGCACAACTGCACAAATCTCAGCTCCAGGGGAAACAAGGATAAAAATCCCCCCAAGGGAATGAAGACAGAAAGAAAGGAGCAGGGCTTTCCCAGGCAATGCTCTTCCTCATGAACAAGTGGAATAGCATCCCTGTACTGCAGACTCACTTATCACACAAGGCTGGACCTACAGATGTTGTATGGACGGATGTGTTATCTGCATATCACTTAACAATAACCTGCAAAAGAAAAGGGCCTTACAATTATTCATAACATAGAGACTGTAAAAAACATCAGTTTGGTGCCTCTGATGTCCTCACTTAAAGGGGCCTCAACTTCAAAGGGGCCAAACCTGTCCCAGGTTTCAACAGGCAAATTAGCTGCATGGAGGATTTTCACGTGCAGCTGCCACATGCAAACCCCTGCACTTTATTTACCTCATCTAACCCAAGCTCACTGGTCCTTGAACACTGTGCATATGCATGGGTGGGCATGTGTAGATGGAGGTGTACTGTATATTCCTACATTAGAGACGTCCTTCTGCCAAGTGCTGGCTCTGGTATCACAGGCCTTGTCAGGATGCAGGGATTTCCTTCCTCAGTTCAGTAAATGTGACTCTGGAACCAGGGTCCGAAACGCCAGAACATTTCTGTAGGTGAGCTCAGCTTCTTGGCGATTGACTATTTGAGATGTAGGTGTCTCTGTTTTCACCCTGGAAAAAGGACAGATCTCACATTCTTCCTGATACGGGATGAAACCTCATTTTTTCCATGCAACCGATTCTTGCTTCGTGGCTTTATTGGCTCTCCCTGCAGTGGTGCCCTTTAGAGCGCATAATGCATTAAACCAAGTCTTTCTAAAGGAATGAGATATCACCCTGGATAGTCTTAGAGCTCCTAACTGGCAACCTAAGCAACCCAGCATTATTTATAAATGAAAGCAAAGTAATCGATAGCAGAAATACAGACTCGGTATTCAGTTTCCCTGTCTGAAATTTCCGGCACTGCTGTACTCAGCACCACAGCTCAGAGCTGGCTGCTGCTGGGTATTTAGTGAACTAATAACTCAGCCAATATGAATTTTATTTTTGTTCTGTATTTGCTATCTAACTGGGTATCATACTTGCAGTACTTAGGTATTTTGGGTGCTTTTGCTCCTCCAGAGAAGTCTGGCTCCAGTTGAACTCTTTCTTGCCTGTTTCTCAACTTCCAGACCAGTTTCTTACACACCAGGTGCTTGCCAGTTTTTCCCTTTCATGATCTGTAAGATGAATAGATGGATTTATTATCTCTTTCATTTATTCCTTTCTTCTGCTCCAGCCTCTAAGTGATGCCCTAATCATCTTCCTGGCAGGGAGGGCTGGCTGTCTCCTGGGATTTAAAAAAGGAATGTATTTACTTCAATGACTTTGAGGCAATTCCTGTCTGGCTGTGTGGAGGATTTTTCATAGAATCATAGAACGGTTTAGGTTGGAAAGGACCTTGAAGATCATCGAGTTCCAACCCCCCTGCCATAGACAGGGACACCTCCCACTAGACCAGGTTGCCCAAGGCCACGTCCAGCCTGGCCTTGAACACCTCCAGGGATGGGGCCTCAATAACCTCTCTGGGCAACCTGTTCCAGTGCCTTACCACCCTTAAAGTGAAAAACTTCTTCCTAATGTTTAATCTAAACCTCTCCTCTTCCAGTTTAAAGCCATTCTGCCTCGTCCTATTGCTACCTGCCCTAGTAAAAAGCCCTTCCCCAGCTCTCCTGTAGGCCCCCTTTAGGTACTGGAAGGCCGCAATAAGATCTCCCTGGAGCCTTCTCTTCTCCAGGCTGAACAGCTCCAACTCTTTCAGCCTCTCCTCATAGGAGAGGTGGATTTTTAGACAGCAATGACAGCATATATGAAACATTTCTCATGAGTGCATTTTACAACCTGTGCCATGCTCTGCTTACACTATGCCAATTCCTCTGGACCACAATGCAAAATCATTGCTTTACCTAACATCCGTGGGCTGGCAGCCACCGCTACGTTTTTTATTTGCCCTGTTGAAGCAGGCAGGATAGCATGGTACCAAAACTGTGATCCCCATTTTGTAGCTCACAGTACCTTAACTGTTGGGCCTGATGAGCTATTTCTAAGACTGTCACCACAAGAGATTGTGCTGGTTCAGTATCTTCATCCCCTGAGACTGAGTTTGGATCACCAGTGCCTGCAAGAACTGCTCTTGTTCTCCACCAGCGTCAGAACCCAAGAAGCCAGAGCTTCAGGCAAGAGATGAACAGCACAAGTGGAGCTGTCAAAATCTCCAAAACAATCTGTTGCACCCGAAGATGATAGGAAATAATTTGGAGCCTTGAGGCAGGTCTGTTGCAATTATGAAAAGGATGAAAAGCAGATGAGGGAAGAGATGGAGCATGATCAGAGGCAGTGGTTAATAATCAGATAGGATGCACAATTAAGAGTGACTGTTCTGCGATGCTAAGTGGAGGAGGGGAGATAATCCAATTCCAGAAGCGCTGCCAGAGCACCACAACACTCTGTCTGCCATTTATGTAGGCAGCAGGAGAGCACAATCAAACACACGTCATCATTATAGAAAAGAACTGTTCATTTTTCTCTTGTTCACTGTGCAATTAATTAAAAAGTTATCTTTTATTTGTGAAGTCACCATAAGTTTGGGGTCAATTTATGTCTTGCTGAGAGCACAGCTGCTATTTGAGGAGTTAAAATGCTGCAGCATTTATTACCTGTCTCCCTCCTGGTTCTCCCTAAATCCTTCCTCTGGCTTTCTCCTTCTTCTGCCAAGGTCTTACCTTGGCCTCTTGGTCCCGCATGACCTTCTGTCCCTCACAACGTGTGCCTATGTGCCTGCCTCTACGCTTATACATCCTAAACATCTCAGAGGGTGTCCAGCCACTTGAGTTGTGTGCTTTGAGCTGAAGTCCAGGGGTGCGCCTTTGGCCAGGGTTCAAAAGCTGTTAGTGAGACACCTCCCAGAAAACACTTGCAGGCAGCATGACTGCTTCAGCCACACTTCCAGAGGAGAAAATCAAAACAAAAGCCTCTGGAGTAACAGGACATGGCCAACCTCCTACCCAGTTAAGATTTTCATGTCCCATTTCCTATCTTTCCATTTGTGCTTCTCCTTAGGTTTAGGCTTTCTAAAGCAGGCATCCGTCCTTCTTTTACCCTTGAATGAGAAGCCAGGGCATGCTGCGCACTGCACGAACAGCACATACACAGCAGGCTAACTACACGTTCTCCTAAAGGTTTTCTTCATCAAAATGAAAAGGATAGAAGTTTCCACAAACAACTGTTATATATAAATAGATGAGGAGGTAATATTAAGATGAAAGACCTTTTCTTGGTAGGGGAAATGTAGGATGCTGTACAGCAGGCAATTTTTAACACAATAAGAAAATTGCAGCTTATAAATCAACAAGTAGTTTCTAGTTAAAAAGCAAATGTCTAAGCAAGAAGTGAAAAATGGAACAAAGTGCTCTAGGAAGGAAATGCTTCGTGTTTATTTATGGTGCACTGTAGTTAAAAGGGCAAAAGAAATAAATGGTAGGCATTTATGTCCAAAGCAGAGCTGAATACCCACACGCATGCACGTGAATGGTTTCCTGGTAATTAAAAGTCTCTGAAGGTTGGGTTAGATTAAGCTTTGTTGTCAACAGGTGGCCATAATCTCCCAGACTAATGAAGACAGTTTTGTTCAACTTTGTGGAAGTCCTCTAGATTTATAAGCATTCTGTAGTAATTAAAATTATTAAATGTTTGTGTTCAAAAAGAACAACCTAAATACACCAGGAATTAGAACGATGTGTATTTTTATTTGATTACTTTCAAAAGTTGCTTGCATTATAGCAGGAATCTTGGTCTCAGGTCTTGTTTTATTCCCATTGTTTATGCCGCTTTATTACAATTTTTCAAATCTAACACTTTTTCCAGTGAGGTGGAGAATTACCTTGTGTTTATCATGGACAAAACGCATGCACATAGGCATGGCAGGAATCTGATATATATAAAATTTGAACTCCAGTTCAACCCATAGTAAAATCCTTCCTCCATCACAGCTTTGGCCATCAGCTAGCCTCAATGTAGTTTCAGTTCCAACTCACAGGCTGTTTCTTCTCACCCTAAAACACCATGGCATTTCATAACAGTATAAACACTCAAGACCAACCTAAAATGGCCAAAGGAACAGAAAGAATTTGGCTTTGTAGGTTGGATTTTGCAGTCACCATGTCAGATGTAACTCGTAACAACTCCAGTGGTATTTCTCCTCCCTCATACTACAAATGAACCAAAATGGGGCTGAGTTTCTGCCCGGGGATGTTTGTGCTGGTGACATGTTCCAAAGGCATCCAGGAGAGAGAAGCTTTTGTATCTTTGTACTCCACCATAGTCAAAGGCCACTGAGGACCTGGATTAACGGTGCCCCCACTGCTGACGGTGAATACACACCATAGCCCTGTGACACTCAGCTGTCTGCTACTAAAAAGATGAGTATAAGATTTAAAGGAATAATTGTCAGCGGCTTGTGGGGAGAGATAATGTAGAGGTAGGCAATGATGCCTGGCAAAAGGAGCTTTTCCAAAACCAGGTCTTTAAACACACTGTGTCCTATCTGTTGATATTAAATAACCCATACTCATATTGCAGTTTATAATTGGCTCCTGTTGGTTCCAGCTTAGTTGTCTCTGAGTGTGTTCAGGGAACCCGTGTTCAGTTTGAACTCTGAATACCATCAATACTTCCCTTGTTTTTTTCTGAAATGTGTGAAGTTATGGTTTCCAAAGACTGTGACTTCAGGCTTAGCTCATTTGACTTTGCTAACTTGCACTGTGCCAAATTCTGACATCATGCATAAAAGCTTCAGTACAGATGTAGGAGGGGCCAGACTCAAAATCTTAAATTATCCTAAATGTACTGTCAGGGCAGAGAGCCCTTGGGACTGATGTCACTTCCCTCACGCACACCAGGCTGGCATCATGCTTAGCAGGAATCTAGATGCAAAGGAAATGCAACATCAAGGTCCATAAAAGCAGACAGATTAGGACATAAATGCTCCCAAGTGACCAAAAAGTGCCATTGGAAATGTACATCTGTAATCTCTGCTCAGAAAGCCCTCCAGGGACAACAGTCAAGTGGATCAGTAAACTTGGTTACTACTACAGGAGTTATGTTGAGAGAAGAATGCCATTACTTGAAAGAACCTAAATCAAAATTTAACAGCCAAATGAAGGCTCTTTTGAAAGTTTTATTAAAGGAGGAAGTAGTAAGTACCTGCAGCACTTGAAATAAGCTGCTATATATTAGTAGCTGTGATCACATCTACTGACTCATTTGGACCTTGGGGTATGTATTATTTAAAATGAAGGACATACATAGCTTGCGGAGAGCTGGTTATCCAAATGCAGAAAACAGCTATTTTTAGCTAGGTCTGCCGTCTCCTTCCTGTCTTCTGCAGCTCAACAGATACAGGGAACCACAAAACTGCACCCCTCCCCAAAGCCAGAACTCTCTTTTGTGAATATTGATGTAAAGTCCTGGTTTTGAGATCTGTTGTTTTGTTTTGTTTTTTGGTTTGTTTTGTTTTTTTTTTTTTTACAAGAATGAGCCCAGTACTAAACTAGATTCACAAACATTTCTTCTTTATAACTTCTAAATGTGTAACTTCTGTTACATGTTGTTCATAACCTTTGGGTGGGCGAGATTTTTTGTTTGCATAGATGCTCAAGAAATGGCTATTCCCTGTATAAACACATACACTGATGAGCAAACAACAGTATAGGGGGTATGTCAAATTGTTATTGAAGTTCATCTTAAGAGGTTTAGTTTCCTAGGCAAGGAGTAGAGGCAGTGGGACAGGAGCGGGTATTTTTGTGCAATGAGGGCTGAAGTCTTGGGTTTGGGAGCCATCAGGTCTCCCTCCAGCATGTCTCATGTCTCCTTGCACCTCGGTGGGCGTAATGTAAGGCTGAGGGTGTATAACACTGAGGGAGTATTCTGAGGGGAAATCCTTCATTTCTTCCTTCTGGGGCAATCCCACGCCATGACCATAGGAAAGCCTTGGAGGTAGGTGACTGATCACACACAACAAAGAGAGAAACAACGAACAGATCAAGTGAATGGCTTATTTGTCATATTACATTGTGCCCTTAGGATTAATTATGGTAACAAATATAGGTGTAAATCTTAGGATCAATGCGTGAAAAAAAAGAGTTAAAATAAATAAAAAGATTTACAATTAGCTGCAAAAAAAATATAATGTCCTACTGGCTCTGAGCCCCACTAAGGATTTACGGTATGGCTTATGTTTTTCTGAGTCCAACAATATGTTTTAATGGGACACATGAGCATGTCTGTATACAAATTTAAATAGAAATAGATATGCCTATATAAGGGAGTTTTGGCAGTGTGACAGCTTTAGCTATGTGCAATTACATTTCATTCACCAGGCACTTTTTAAAGCCTCACCTGCACCCTGTCCCACTAATCTGTACCCTGTGGGACCAGTTTGCACACTATAAATCCCTGACACTTCCAAACTCCTTCTGCCACAGAAGAGGAACAAGTTGTGCCCTCCCACTAGCATGAGCTCTCAGCAAACGTTCCCTTTCTGAAGATGGATTTTTCACCAACTCCATCTCCACAGTGCTTTCCTGCCTGTCCTCACGCCATTCCCCAAGCCTCCCAGTGACCCAGGCAGTGCAGCAATGTAGCACCTTTTCCTGAAACAGTCAGGCTTAAGACTTGAAATCTCAACATGCAACAAAGCCAGGATTGAAGGCTTTGTGCAAATGGAAATGGAGATTCCCACCTCTATAGCTGATATTGCGACAGATGGCCCGTCTCCTAAAACTAAGGAATTATTGCACATGGAAAAGCAGTTTTAAGTAACTGTCACAGAATTCAGAAACTTACCAGTTAGCTTCTCACTCTCTTCTGAGTCTGGTACCTCTGTACTAAGGCAGATGGCT
Source organism: Vanellus vanellus (assembly GCF_965231255.1). Taxonomy (NCBI): domain Eukaryota; kingdom Metazoa; phylum Chordata; class Aves; order Charadriiformes; family Charadriidae; genus Vanellus; species Vanellus vanellus. Next base: position 154,491,720 of record NC_138905.1, on the reverse strand, counting down.
ACAATCTCATGTGAAAATTGTCAGTTGCATAGTTCCTTACATATCTTTGCAAAGAAGTACCTACAGCAGTTTTTCTGCCACTGTCTGGTATATATACTGTACCCTTTTGGGACTGCTTGGAGGTTGTACGTGTTAGGGATGGCCTTTCTGAAACCTTCAGGCCTTTACCACATACCAGTTGCTCAGGTATTTGCTCAGTCATGCTAATAAATCTTTATTACTGCACTTCTATCAGTTCTTTCTCTATTGGAAAAATATAAGCTTATAAATTTAGAGGAACCAAGCCTGCACTGACTTGTGTGCAAAAAGCATTTATATGTTGTAGGGACCCTCTGAAGCCCACGGACCAGGCTGCAGTGAGAAGAATTTGCTTGTGGGTTTGCAGGATCTGCCTTCTTCACGTTAGGACTGCAGTAGAGGTGCTGGGGGTGTCCATGCAAGCCAAAGGGATGAATTGTAGGGCGGGATGTTAAGCAGATGCCTACTAGGTGGCTGGATCAGGGTTTTCAGTATCTATTTCAATGGCTACACTGGTAACAACAATCATTTAAAAAATAACACTTTCAGATGTGACCTGAAAAAATATATAGGAAATCAAGATGTTACAGAACTGCACTAAGAGATACTCTCTGTTTTATCAACTCAAAGTTTCACTGAAGATGGAAAGATACAGCAAAACATAATAATAAAGACATGGTGTTGACATGCTCTTTAATGGCATTTGTGACTTATTTGTAATAATTGGATAATATCAAGGTTGTTCTTGGAAAGGGAAAGAGACGCGACTATTAGCATAAATAAATATATATTATTGTATTCTTGTTGGAAGTGGCCAGCATCTCTTTCTAAAAGTCCCTTGCATTATTTGCACAACAGATTTACAGAAAAAAAACAACCAACATAGATGTTTGAAGATGATTTTTGAAAGAATTAGGTTTCTTACAGCTTCATTAATCTTATCAAAGTAAACAAAAGCTCAAGCTGCCGATAACAGATCACACTCTTGTAGATCTGCAGGAAAAAAGGGCAAAAATCTGTGAATCACCTGTTGCTGTTGCATTTATGCTGGAACCAAGCAGATGCTGTGGCTAAGGGGAGCAACCTGAAAAATGATGTCTTGATCAATATCTGGGAAGGAACTGTAGGGGGCCTTGGAGGCAAACCCATAATGGCTACTTACCACCTAACGTTTACATTTGTTCAAATGAAGAGTCATGTGAGTGGACAAAGTTAATGTAATATCAGATGTAAACCATCACTCATAGTCTGTGAGGCAAAAGGATGGCCTCATTTTTCAAGGCATTTGTTCACTATGAACAGTCAGCTCATCTCCAAATGTAAACTATTTTTTCCTTTAAAAGTCTATGAAATCAAGAATGATGCTGGGCACCATTTGCACATTTACCTCTGCAGGTGTTTCAGTGCGTCCAACCCACACAAGCTGATTGATTTCACCTCTCACTCTTTTTTCCCCACTCCTATTTCAGTGACCATTTTTGCTACTGGACTGAAAAAGTGCATGATAAGGAGATTGGTTTCCTGCTCTCATTCTAGTTCTTTTATCTGTCTGCTTTCATCTGTCCATAGGGAAATAATATATCTCTTGTTTTTCTATCCAGTGCCGTAGCTTGTTTGCTGAGGAGGAATAAAGCAGCTTACTAAAAAGCGGCTGTCTTCAGTGGCTGCACACAGAGAGTTTGAAACTCCTCCTGGGCAACCACTTTTTGTCACCTGGGCTGTCACCCTTCAACTCCCCTGTACCACTGCCAACACTACACTGGCAGGGCATTCTTCCCAGGGTAGCAGGCAGTTCTGCATGAAGGACAGCAAGGAAGGCAGAAGGGCTTTCATGTTGTCCTACTCCTTCAGGAGCCCCTTCTTCACCCCTGCACAGCCCCTTGCATCCAGCATCTTAAGAGGGGAGGTCCACAGACAGGAAAGAAGGAGGTTTATTAACGGGGGATGCAGGCTTTGCAAATACCAGTCTGACTCATGCTTGGTTTAATCCGGTTTCAACATTTATTCATGGCTTAAATCTTTTCAGCCTAGAGAGGTTTCTCTTGGGTTCTTGTGGGTGCTGTCCTGCGCTGTGGAAAATGTCCTCGTGGTCTAACCACATAAAGCACAGGGACTCTGCTGCTTAAGTGACAGCTTCGAAGTCAGGAGAAACGTCTATGACTGACAACTGAAGGAGAGAAAAATTAGGGACAGAAGGAACCTAGGAGTGATGCATGCTTCCTAGACCAAGTTTATTGCTGTCATTAGCATCAGAATATGATGACTTCACAGAACACTTTGTTTGGACAATGAGGTCGGATGTAAAAAGAGGAAAATATGTAACATTCCCCTTGACCACTCTGAATAAAAAAAAGAGGAGTGGGTAAGGAAAATGCTTTAAAAAATCTCCATATGTAGTTCCGTTCTACGCACTTTTTCCTTTGTGAAATGCTTTGGGCTGCATTGACTCTGCACCTTTTGTCCTCTACTTGGATGTCTAAACCTCCGTGGCAGCAAGCCATAGTCAATCTCCTGGATGGTTAAACCTTCCCGGCAGCAAGTCATGGTCCACCAGCTGCTTTTCACTCTCCATTATTGAAAATTTAGTATTTTACAAAACAAAGTGACTGGAAGACTCTAAACTGCTGCTGAAAGTGTCTTGGCCCTGAGTGTAGAGAATGCATTTTAAAACCTGTCACCTTTTTTTATTTCAACCCTACATCTCCTCTTTATCTCCACAAGCAGCCCATGTCACCACAAGCACCATTAATTCTGGTACTTTCAAATCAAGCAGAAGAAATAAACCAGGCTGTAGCCCTTCCTTTGTGCTGCCGTAATGAACCAAGCTTGGAATTTGGAAGATAAAGTGGTGACATTTTAACTTTTAATTGAAGAATTTCTTCCCTACAGACGTATCAACAGGGAGCGGTGCATCATCCTTCCTTTTAAAATTAAAGGCCAAGTTTCTCTGCTGCTTTTGAGCCAGCATGGGTACAGCCACAAGTGGGATGGTGTAAAGGTGGCCCCTTCCAGGGCTGAAAGGCACAGTTGAGCTAAAGCAGTGGCCGCTCCAAGTTACTGTGATAGCTAGTGAGAGTGGTGAAGTGCCACCTCGACCCTGACAACCAGAGCCCGCTGCTGTTTGCGTATCCTGCATTGTCTCCAGCTAAATGCTGTTCACCCCATTCACTGCCGTATTCTGCCAAGTAGACAGGAATCCTCATCTCTCCTGCTAAGATCACACAACGTCCTGCAGGAGGACCCAGCCTCTGAGTCAGGTTTCATGGCCTTCTTTCTGTTACACCTGTGCATCTTCATTTAATCCTAAACACAAGCTTCTAAGAATTGGCAAGCTGCTCCTCTGCTGTGCAAAATAAATGCTGCAATTGTGGTCTTTTCGATGGATGTAGGCACTGGAGAGACACTGGATTACTACAAGCACCCATCATCCTATATCTCCGTCTAAATAATTACCCGGGTGGTTCCTAAGGACTCTCTGGGAGGAAGAGACCCACTCTACATTACTGGAATACCTCTTCATGGCTGATGCATTTCCTTCCAGGGTGAGCTTCAAATGCTGACCCACTCGTCTCAGTTCTCTCTCTCCCTCTGCTCTCTTCTTCCCAGTTGAGCCACACTACCAAACTTTGCTGTTCTCCTTACCAAGACTTTTTTGATACAGTGGAAACTGCAATGCATGTCAGAATATTACTGTAATTTCATATTTCATTGTCCAGAGTTTCTGAAGAATACTGTGAGTTATTTAAGTTTAACAAGTACATCAACAAAACAATTAGATCGGTTTGACAAATGTTGCGGTAGATTACAACTCTCGAGGGGGTTCTGAGTGTGAAACTTGGCTCTTGACTCTCCTCAGTTTCCATTAAACTGTAAAACATCCTGTCAAGGGAAAGGAGGAGAACATCGTAACTGAGGCTTTAAAACTGAACTGAGCAAAGCTGTTGAGAATATACTGAGGAAACAACCTTTCACGGGAAGAGAGAGGCGCAAGGAGACTAAGACTGTATTATACATTGTCCTTGACTTCAACAGTGTCTACTACAGCAGACATGAAGGGCACCAGACTAAATTAGGCACCAGCTCATATAAGCAAAGGTACACGATACTTCGCCTAGTTCTGGGCTTTAAAAAATCTTATAATTTGAATGGATAGTATAAATCACTGTGCTATTAAAGGAATTTTTGAAGATGCCTTGAGATGGGCAAAATAATTAAACTTTATGTTTACTACTTAGAAGTGTAATTGAAATTGAGCCTGTTATAAAAATACCATTACCACATCTGTATCGCAGATTTATTTATTCTTTTAGTGATGGCATAGTTTTGTAATTTAAGCTGCATTTTCCAGAGGAGTTTTCTCATGCATTCCAAAAACTGATGATCTGTTCCTGTTTGGACTGGTATAAATACCTCTGTATATACATTTTTACTTATGTACAAATTAATGTAACAGTTCACAACACAAACTAAGGGTTTTTTTTTGTTCAGTCACACTTTTGATGTGTTATTGTCGGTGCATTTCAAACATACCTTTATTAATCATCTTGCAGAGGTACACATACAGCTTATACAAACTTAGGCTCTATCAAGATAAGAATATTGAAAAATAAAACAGGTACTTTTCTGAAAACCCCTTTTTTACTTTAGTTTTCAAAGATTTTTTTCCAATAAAAAGCCTTTCTGTTGTGCAGTAATTACTGTAACACTGGATTATTCCTACCAATAGGAATTTCCTGACCAAGGTCTGGTATGTTATTTCTGTACCTCTCAGTCGTTGACCTACAATTACCCAAAGAAAGTCACTTTAATCTATTAAAAGAACAGTTCAGTTTTCAGAGATTTTATCTTTGTATTGAGTCAATCCTTTGGAAGGCACCTGAAAGAGAAGATATTCTCATGTTTTACTAAAACCATGTTGACTGTTCCATGAAGTAAGATCAGGGTACAGTGATTTCATTTAGTTATTACAGATTTATGCAAATCCTTAGCATGTTTCACTTTCGTACTGGCACATTCATATCATGGATTGTATGTGTTCTGATCTTTCATGTCCTCATAGTCTGTGTTAATGAGGTTGTATAACTATTAGGACCCTGAATACATTATATTTGACATCTTTGCATTTTGTTCTACCCGTCTCCAAACTACTGCAAAATACCTTCATCTCTGCCTTTCATTTACCCTTTGCGTTTTGTTTTGTCTTCCTTTCTTAAATCCTCTGAATAAGATGAATTCCCTTCTTTCAGTGATCAATAAGATTTTCCTGAAGGAAGCAGTGTTGTCATCAGCTCAGCTAAAAGACAGCTGTCAGTCTTCAGCAAAGTCAAGTCCATTTCTCACAATACTATTGCCTTGATATGGCTATGAGCTACACAAGAATGGTCTCCAGCACATCGTCCATATGACTTCTCATTATCTAGCTTTATTAAGAGATAAGTACCATAATGATTTTTTGGTATCATGTAGCAATTGTTTTTTTGTAAGGGCAATGTACCTTTCCTTACTACATTCTCCTATGACTCTAAATAGACCTGACATTTAACTTGACTTTTATCTTGCTCTTTTCAGTTTGCTTCTTGCTCCCACTGGGATATCCCACTTCTTCACACAGCACACAGATATCCATGGAGCTCCTTGTGACAACACGTTGTGAATGCTAAAAGTTTATAGAGTTCAAAAACTGACTGCACAAATGACTGGGTGAAAAGTCTACTGAAGGCAATTAAAGACCTGCTTTTGACAAACATGTACCCATGTGTCATTTGTTTATCTGAGATGCCTCTGAACAATGTTATGAATAGCTATACCTTTTCAAGTCCCTTTTTAAGCTGGCAGACAAAGTCATTTAAACCTTCAGCTTATAAAACCACACCACGCCTTGGAAACTGGCTGGCGCCAGGAAGCAGAATTTTTCAAGTGAATTGTCCAGCAATCGTCTTTTAATAGCCATCAACTGTTTTAGTCAAATAGTCAGTGGTTATTAACCTCAACCTCATGGCTAATTCTCTTGTTCCATTCACTTTCTGTATGATTTCCTTATACTGTTCAGCTAAACTAAGGCAATGTATTCCTAGAGGGATTGTACCAGTAACCATGCCAATAAATACTATTTATAAATTATGAACAAAGGAAATTACTTCCCTGACTGTCATGACCCTGTGTGACTGGGCAAGCTGGCCTATTAAGAATCCTGAGTTTGGCCTCAGCAATGACTGGCTTACCTTTCTGTTGAGTGTTCAAATAACGGGAGGAGGAGACAGGCCCCAAACTTTTTGAGGAATACAAAAGCAGTCCGAGTACTATGGTGAAGAGTTAAGAGCACTGAGGTCACTCAGGCTGCTTTACACTGGCAGTCTGTGACTGGATCCCGGGCAACAAACCCCTGCTGAGAGCAGGCGTCATGGAGGAGGGCTGGAAGGAATGTTTTTTTGCTTCAAATTTTACTAAAAACAAACAACCTTCCTCCAAATATAACACCACAACCAAGAGCCCACAAGAGATTTCCAAAAGGGCTTACTGAGAAAGTAGCTCTTGCAAGAGAATGAAGCCAATGTAACGGGACTTAGTACCAGACCAGACCCTCCTACAGAGAAACAGTGTAAAAGACAATACTACAGAAAGGATGAAAAATGTAGCTGGAGAGTCATGCCTGTCAATGGTCCTGGAAGATGGAAAGTGCTGAGTTGCTTCCATTGTCTGGTACTATTCAGTATTGTCACTGGCGGCCTTGGGATATAAGGTATATTAAATCTGCAGAGGACATAAAGTTGGGATAAACTGTTGAGTATCTTGGAGGAAGTATGCTGGTACACAGACTTAGAATTCAAAATTATTTTGAATATTGCCCAGCCATTGGGCATCACCCTTTAAGACAGATGTGGCCCGCATAGAGTGTGGTGACGTAGAGACCAGAGGGAAGCAATGGGAATGTCCACTAACCTAGAAAACATGACCTGTGAGGAAAGACCAAACAGATTGGTCTTGTTTCAAATAAAGAAAAAAAGACCTCAGGGACACACGAGATACAAATTTAATGTGTGACCAACCTCAGCTCCAAAGCATTCACCAGCATAATGACGACCCACAGGACAAAAGACAAAACTTTTCAAAGCTGCAGTGTGCCACAGGAAAGCAGCAGGAGAGATCAAGGGCATCATGGAGGCCTTCAGGCCCAGTGCTGACAGGGTACTTTTTAGGTGAGAATGATTATCCTGGCAAACAGGCCATGTTCCATGCAATACACACATTAGAAGAACTCTTAACAACTCTTGCCAGCCTGACCTTGGAGTGTGAGGACTCCTTCTGGGCACAAATCTAGCAAATGATTTAATTTTGACATATGAGCAAGGTACATGAGCCAGGCATCTGAGAAACAAAGACCTTAAAAATATTAATTAAGAAAATTCAGGTCCAAGTTAAACATCAAAATGGTGAAAAAAAATCCTTTAGACTTTAGAGACAAGCAGCAACATAAATATAAAATGAAGGTCTACCACACTAACAATGCATTGAGCTAATTAACAAGTATTAAATAATGCATCCTAGAACACATCTGTTTAGCAGCATTTGCATTTGCATCGTGCAAGCACTGTTAGTGATACACAGATCCTTCCTCAATTTCACTGAACTGGGGAGACTCCAAAGTTACAATAAAAGCTCTCATTGTTAAGTGTGAAAGCTCCACCTCAACCCACTTCAATGTGTTAGTATGCTCCTGCTCCTGTAGGCCTCATTTATAGCAATGTCTGCCAGCTTTGTGATGGTCACACACTTCATAACCATACATACACTCCTTAAACCAAACACCACCGGTGATCTTGCCTCCAGACTGGTCCCTGAGGTGCACCTCAGACAGCCTGCCTCTTTCAGTGTCTTGGGTTCCATTTAGCAACCTCCGTACCTGATGGTGACCCGTACTTTCAGCTGTCTGCTTCATGTTAAAATCGTTTTCTCTGAAGGACTCTGTTAAACATGTAGCATAATCCAGACAGATTTGCTTCACTGCATTGCTTTTGCCTCAGGAATCACTTACCTTATCAAATATCTTGTTAGTCTGATATGATCTAGCTTTGATGAACCATACTGTAGTTGAATCCATTTTTCACTGACCTCTAAGACCTTCCCTGGTCAAATTAACAGGGCATGGAGTTGCTGTTCCCCTTAATCCTTCTGCCTTTTTGTAGCAGAAGTTTTCTATTCTCCAGTAACAGTGCTTCACCTCCAACATGGCTGATTCATTGAAAATGTTGCTTAGGACTTGAAAAGATAGCTACCAATTATTCCAACATTTGGGGTGCAATTTTCCTGGGTCTTCACAAGAAACAGCCTAAGCTATGCTTCCACTTCAGATCTGCTAATGTCATCATTCACGTTACCCTCACTTGCTTTAGGTTCTCTGCCAATACCCTCATATAAATAATCTTTTGCTTGAAAACTGAGGCAATGTATTCATTCAAGATTTGGAGCAGCCAAATCTTGAGCAGCTAAATGCCCATCCCTGGCATTTAGCGACCATACACCTTCCTTCTTTGAATTGTTTTTATTCATATAGTTAAAGAATTCTTTGTTATGTGTTATCCTTTTCTTTGCAACATCTGGCTCGGGTAGATTTTTATCCATTCTTCCTCTCTGGTTGTGCAGTTTCCAACCCTGCAAACTGTAGCTCTCTTATTTTCTTTCCTGTAGGTTCACTCACTACTTTAATACCCTCTTTCAGGTAGCTACTAGGTCTACAGCTGTTCTTGACCTATTCCAACCTCTTTTAGGAGACGAGAGTGTTTTACAGGATTTTTCATTTTGGATTTAAAGTATGTCCATGATTCTTCCACACTCAAATGCTTGAGTTTTTAGGTCCAGGCAGTTTTGCAAATCATGTTTCCATAGTTTCTTAATGTTTGCCCTCTGATATCCAGGACTGTAGGACCAGATCTATTTTTGACTCTCCTGAAATTTGCAGTGAAAAACATGAGTCATTCATCAAAGGTTATTTCCTATAACCAAATTATTTTTAAAAGGATTTATAATATCCTTTTTGTTTACTGAAAAGAGTTCTAAAGCAGCTTCCCTTTGGGCTGTTGCGTCTGTTTGGTGGCTGCTGGTAGAAAAAATTTATTGCCCATCGCACCCAAGAATACATACAGTATTTGTTTTCCAAACTGTCTGAGGAATTAAAGTCTTCCCCACCCCTCCCTGTTATTTAGCGTTGATGGAAATCTTTATCTGTAGCCATCCCTGAACCTAATGGCTATGGTTCTACACCAGATTTCTTAAAGGGTGATGCCCAATGACTGGGCAATATTCAAAATCATTTTGAACTCTTAGTCAGTCTACCAGCATACCAGAATCTACACTGGATTTCGGGGCTTTTTAACCACTCTTATCCATGGTCACTTTCAAATAAGTGTTTTATTTGTACCATCACCTTTTCTGTCTTCTCAATCTATTGCTTCTTTAATTTATATTAATAATTAGTGACTAATAGGTAGTACAAATACTACCGCTGTCCTATTTTTTCTCTTTTCTTTAACCCCTCCAGGTTAGAGGATGCAAAGAGAAAAAAGTGGCTTTGTGGTTGGCCTTAGCTCCTGGCTTACTTGGCTTCATAGCCTAGGGGTGGTACCTGTGAAAGTTGTTTCTTCCCCTCTCACCATTTTCTAGGGAAATCAGCCAAAGACTGAGGAATTTAAATATGCATATACATTTAGAGGTTTGAGCAAAAGAATAACAAGAATCTTAAATAGAGCTGCGTTTGTTGCAAATGGGAGAACACACCTTAGCATAAGCAAAGCTCTTGGCAGAGTATCAAAAATATTGTCCACAAAAAAATATGTTCTTACATTCTCTGCTATGGGGGAGTCCTGCAAAAGGAACAGCAGGCACCAAAACAGGACAGTGGCTGTTGGCTGTTTCTTCTCAGTTGTTCCCAGACTCTTTCAGGCAGAAGTCATACATCCCTGCAGTTGGTAGCAGGAGGAGCAGCAGCTAGCAGCTCCTGGGTAGCAGCAGGACAAGGGGCAGGATCTGCTGTGGGAATGAAAACTGAGACAGGAGAGAGCCAGTGAAGTTCAGAAATTGATAGCCACCACATAAGAAAAAGAATAGCCCTACAGCATCTCTTGGGTATTGTTGTTGCCTGATTTAGCCTATGACTGCCTTAACCTATGTCTCCGAGATGCCTGCTTTTGTTGTTAATTTTATTAATATTTCTGGTTGCTGTGGTATTTTATTTCTGATTGATATTGATTTTTTTTTAAAAAAAAAAAAGGAAGAGGAAGGCTGAAAGGAAAGCTTGACAATTCTGATCTCCACAAGGTGACAAACTGGTCCCCTGCCATAGGCCAAGAACAAATCAAGAAGCGCAGCCAAGCCTGAGACACAGATAGAACACGTAATGAATGAAGTTATTGACCGTCACACAAACGAAGACCTAGTCCTCGTCCCTCCCTCCCCCCAACACGCTCAGAGGTCAGCCTGGACATGAGCTGCTGGTGGTGGGCAGGGGTAGTTGGGAGGAGAAGGGTGCCCAGCCCCAATACATGGGGAGCTGTGCCTTGTGAAGGACAAACCAGAAGGTGTCGAGGAGACTGACCCGCACCCGGAGCTGACCTGGGGCACTTTGTGCCACGTCTTAGTTTTTGGGCAGGGGTGCCCCGGGGAAGGCGAGGTGTGGGGGCAGCTGAGGGACCCGGGGCCGAGACACCCAGTGCCCCCATCCTGCCCACCGCGGCCACAAGCCAGCTCGCCCCTTTCCAGGCCCTGGGCCAAGAGGCACAAGTCCTGGGCCGTTCCGTTTTACACGGACCATGGAACGGCGGCTGAACATAACCCCTGCAGCCCGGGGGAGCTGTGGGCAGCCGAGGGCGGCAGGACTGAGGTGCTGTGCCGGCCGCCGGGGCCGCCTCGTTCCCTCTCCCCCCCTCACGGGGGCCGCCGCCGTTAGCCGCGGGCTTACAGGGGGCCCCAACGGCCACCGCCGTCACCGAGGGACAGCGCCGCTCGCCCCGCCCCTCCTCCGCCCCCCCCTCCCCCGCCGCGCTCCCCCGCGGGGCGGACCCGCCGGGGCCGCAGGGCCGCCCGCACCCCGCGGCCAGCGCCGGCCGCAGCGCGGTGAGGCGCGGAGCGGAGCGGAGGCGCCCGCGGAAGATGATGGCGCCGCCGCCCGGCCCCGCGGTGTCGGGTCCGCTGGCCGTGCTGGACCCCACAGGTGAGCACCGGCACCTGCCCCATCGCAACTTTCCTGCCGCCGCCGAGTGCGTGAGGCGCGGCTGGCCGGGAGAGGGGGAGCCGGCAGCCGGCGGCGGGGGTGGACGGCCGGGCCAGGCGGGAGGGGAGCTGGGGGCTTCCCCCACCCCGGGGGAGGCGCGGCTGCCTCCGCCTCGGTTGAAGGGGGCTGGAAGAGGCGCAAGCGGGGGCTTGTGCCCGGTCCGCGTCCCGGCGGAGCGGGGGCACCGGGGCGTTCCAGCCTGCCACGGCCAGCGCGGGTCACGCCGTCTCTCTTACCGAGGTGTTTAAAAATATCAATTTTTCTTCTTTTTTTTTTTTTTTTTTTTTTTGCTTTGGAGCTTTCCGCCGCGCTTAACGAATCGCCGTGCCGGCGGTTTAACGTTGGAACGAATCAGGTTTATAACGGGACGTTAATGTCTGTGTAAGCGGTGTCCGCCGCCGGCGCCGGCTGGGAACGGTGGGGGGGGGGCCGCTGGGCCGCTGGCTGGTGGCCGCGGCGGGCTGCGGGACGACCGGCCGGCGACAGGGCTCGTCGGTGGCTTCGCATACGACCCGCCGCGGGTGACGGGTGACGTTTTCCTTACTCCGGTGAAATGCGTTGAAGTCGAGATGCGGAACTTGTTGCCGGGGATTACTCTGCGTACTCTGTGTTTGAAAGGATAAACGGAGGCTTTGCTAGGTACCCAAGGCTGGTAACAGCCAGGAAAAAAAAAAATGTATTCGATACTAAATTTTGTCTTAAATTGGGAGGAGAAATGGTATTGGTGTGGAAAAGGTATCAGTGAAAGATGTGCTGTCACTTAAAAATGTTTTCAGGTAAGCAGCGGGAAAAGAAGAATGTGGATTCTAGTTTTGAGCTAGGGATTAGCTGCTCGTTAAATTATTTATTAGTGAAACAATTGCTGCCAAAGCGATGAAGTCATGGTAATACTGCATGATATCACTTACTACAGCTACACTACATAGTATAGCAGCGTTGGTGGGTTCGGTATTTTGTTTGGTTTTTATTTATTTGTGTATTTATTTATTTATTTATTTAAATAGAATTGTAAAAGAGCACGGTAGTGTTTCCTATGGCCTTGAACATGTAACACTCTCATGGTTTCTTCCTCAGCAAATTCATAAGAAAGATAAGAGATGGGCCTGATAAAAGCTGCTATCTCGTGGCTTGAAACGAATACTGTTGCCTCTGGTTTAATTAGTTCAGCACTCTGGACAAGTGAAGCATTTAATCAGAAAAGGGAAAGTAATCACCGATAGCAGGTGTGAATATCTCTTTTAAGCATCTCAGTCCATCACATTTAATTTTGGGAGGCAATGTAGGATTAATTCCATTTCACTGGCATAAACCGTTTTTGAAAACACACAATGAAAACTGTAGCCGAGAGAGATGGCACTGAAGTGAACACTGCAGTAATTAAAAATTATTAATTTATCTCTAAAGACCTCCCGTTAAATATTTTCTCAATAGCAGCAAAGGAGTGGATACCTTTGATACTAAACTCCTCTGTCTGTGGTGAATTTCTGCTTAAATTATCTTACTATATATGGTTAATGCCACTCTCTGAAACATGTCACAATTTTTAGTAATAATTCAGTAGGTATTAAAAATGCGTTTTCTCTGCTACAAAACTTTTCTCCCTTATCTTTTCTCATGTTAGGATGCTAATAAACATTGGGCTGGGGCATTATTTGAAATAAATATTTCCATTTAGATCACTGTAACTAGATCAAAGAGGAAGGTAAGAAATTCTGTGGTGCTAATACTCAGCAAATGTGATTGTGACCCCAGCAAATTGCTACAACCCGCAGCCATTCTTTCCTTGTCAAAAATCATTCCACACTTTTTAATAGACTTTATGACATCTTGAGCTGGATTTTAAAAGGAGCGGTGAAGTTAGCAAAGTATAGTTGCTTTTGTATAAATGTATACTTTTTTTAGTTAAATTGCAGATCATATGCAGGATTTCCAGAGTTGAGAGATGCTGTTTCACTTGAGTCTTTCTTTTCTTTGACCATTGGATGCATTCCATGCCATGGACATGTTTCATCATAATTTTGTTCATTCTCCTTTTAAACTCGCCCTTTGCTTCATTCAAATCCAGACCCTACCATTCATCATTAGATCCATCACTTTGCATTCTACTGGCAATCTGATCTATACCCTCTCCACAAACCCATTCGTTTTCCATAGTCTTCCTACAAATTAAATTTATCCCCTGGCCATTGTGAACAGAGCATTATAAACATAATTTTGTTTTCTGCAACTGATGAACGGACAAAAGGTTTTGCTGAGTTCAGCAGAACTTGGTCTTCAGGAGGCACTTTTTACTCTCTGGGGGATGATCTCAATTTCTCTCCTCATGGGCCTTTCTCTCTCTCAGGGGGACAGCAGTCTGGTGTCAGTCCTCCTTGTCCTGATGGCATTCTCTTTCCTTCCATTGGGGTAGTGGGGCTGAGTGGCTCAAGCAGGTACTTTGCTGACACATGTTTAGCAAGCAAAGCAGAGAGTGTTTCTGGGACTGTTCCTTTTCGGGCACAATTTAAGTCTATGCCAGAGTACAAGCCAGTGATGTGGAAGCAGCATTAGCTTTCTAATTTATCTCTCAACTTTTATTTTAGTGCCCATTGGTGCAATATCAAAACTCAGTTAATGTGTCACTGGCCAAAACTGAAGAATATTGCCGATAGAAGGTAATAACAAGTTCACACTCTCTATTGACCCTGGTCTCAAGCTAACACTAATAAGGATATGATGAGAAGATTTCTTTCTACATGCTTATTTTTGGTATGCTAGAGATAAGAATTTGAAGCTATAACTAAATTGGAGTGAGGTCCAGACCAAGAGTTTATATGTTCATACTGAATCATTGTTAAAGAAGTTAAAGGGGATAAATGACAAAGTTATTCTGAGAACCACTTCAGTATGAAAAAATTGGAAAGTCAATACCCTACGTGAACTGTCTCCTGCACTACAGGAATGTCAGTGTTGGAAGAAAATTCAGCCTAGAAATACTGACAGCAACATATCCTCTGCTCTTAATTTACCTGCTATTCCTGTATATCGTCGACCTTCGGTCCAAGCCCTGCCACCGAGAGTGTCAGGGAAGAAGGCTGGGCCAGCCCCTCTGTCTGTGCTGTGGACAGGGCTCCTAAGGTAACAGTCTGGCATTGCATTTTGACTGGTAGAGACAGTAAAAGCAGATCCAAAAAACTTCGTGGCAACTGCTACAAACACCAGTAAACAAAGACTCAAAAAATATTGGGAGCCAAGCTGACTGAAATAGCAGAAGGGAGCTAATAGTAGGAACGCTTTGCAGCTCTAGCCCTTTTTTCATCTGGAGATATTACGCTGCTTTACAAATATTACTGGGGCCTCACAATATGCGGGTGACTTATATACGTGTAATTATACAGATTTTGATAAGGATGCCAAAGATTTTTATTGATGTGACTAAGGTAATCCAGTCAGCCAGAGCAGAAACCAATTTAGCCCTGATTTCTACCCATCTTCTCTGAGCATGTGGCAGTCTCTCAGATCAAGGGCTTGTGTGTGCCAGTCTTCACTCCAGAAGGGGCCTTTCTGTGCTCCTGCCTGTAAGTCATCTCTCCTGGTGGAGCTTATAGCCGACTACATGTAGTTATGGGATTTTCGAAACTGGATTTTGAAAAAGAGATGTAATTGAATATTTTCCCCTGATTTGAGGTGGAGCTGGTGAAAGATCAATGAGCATGAGGATTGAAGGGTATCACATATGTAAATGCTTTCTAGCATATGTAAATTTCAAAGTCAAAATGCAGTTCAGTCCAAAAAATTATCCTATAAATAATGACATCCTTTTCTGTTTTGTCTCATTAAATCCACATCTGATTTACTCCAATTACAAATAAGAACATGCTTTTCCTAAGACATTTTCCAGCAAACTCACTCTGGACAATCAAACTCATGTATTTCTTTTTTGCACATCATTATTGATAACCAAAACTCTGGAGGGCAGGTGGGACCCTTAGTTTATCTCCATGCAATCTGATTAACCTTTGCCAGCACAGGTGTTACTTTGAGAAAAATGTAGAGGCTTGGCTCCTAAGGCACTTTTCATAAAAGTGGACATTCAGTGGTTTCAGAAACACTTGGCTGAGGACCATCTGTTCCCTTGATGTTCAGAAGGTTTGTATTCCTACGTCCCTTTAGAGTATGTCTACATTGCAGCCGCAGTTTCATAACAGTGGATATAAGCACACATACCCAAGCCACATTTAGTCTAGATGTCTTGAGCATCATGATTCAGGTGGGAAAGTACCTCAGGAAGTTGCTAATCCAACCTCCTGCTCAAAGCAGGGTCAACTATGAGGTCAGACCAGGTTGCTCAGGGCTTTTTCTGGTTGTGTCTTGAAAAGCTCCAAGGATAGAAGACAGCACAATCTCTTTGGGCAACCTGTTCCAATGCTTGACTGTCCTAATGTTGACTTTTTTTCTCCTTACACCCAGTCTGAAACACTTACTGTGTTTGGGTTTATGTCCACTGTCTGTTGTCCTCCTGCTGTGCACCACCATGAAAAGCCTAAGCCTATCCTCTTAACTACCTAGTAGGCACTGGAGGACTGCTACTAGCCCTGCCAAAAGCCATCTCATCTCTAGGCTGAGCAAGCTCTGTTGCCTCAGCCTCTTCTCATACAACAAGTATGCCAGCCCCCTGACTTTTTTTGGGGTCCTCTGTTGAATTCACTGCAGTTAATTGATCTATTTCCTGTACTGGGGGCCCAATACTGCGTGTAATATTACATGTGGTCTAAAAAGTGCTGAACGGAGGGGCGTAGTAACTGCTCTGATCTGCTAATGGTGCTCCTGATAATACAACCCAGGATGCTGTTGCCAGGGCATGCTTCTGGTTCATGTTCAGTTCATTGTATACCAACACCCCCAGGTCCCTTTTCATCAGAGCTGCTCCCCAGCTTGGCAATCCCTTACCTGCATCATTGCAAGGCATTGTTCCTTCCTTTGCTCAGTACTTTGCGTCTCTCTGTTGGATTCTGTAAGGTTTCTGCTGGCCCATTTTTCCAGCCTGCCTAGGTCCCTTTGAATGGCAACCCTGTCCTCTGGGGTATTGAGTGGCCCCCCAGTTTTGTGTCGTCTGCCAGCTTGATGAACAGGCATGCTACCACTTTCTCCAGGTCATTGATGAATACATTAAATGGGACGGGTCCCAACACAGACTCCCAAGGTACTGCACTTGTTACTGGCCTCAAGGTGGAGTACCATCCATTAACCACTCCCTCTGAACCCAACAATACAGCTAATTTTTTAACCATCTCAGCTGGGTTATGAGAACGTTGTGGGATATCATGTTAAAAACCTTGCTAGATTTAAGGTAAAAGACATAGAATCATAGAATTGCTGAGGTTGGAAGGGACCTTTAAGATCATCAAGTCCAACCATTAACCTACCCTGACAAAAAACACTTCTAAACCATGTCTCTAAGTACCACATCTACCCTTTTTTTAAACACCTGCAATGATGGTGAATCCACCACCTCCCTGGGCAGCCTATTCCAATGTTTAATAACCCTTTCAGTGAAAAAGTGTTTCCTAATATTCAATCTAAACCTCCCTTGACATAACTTAAACCCATTTTCTCTCATCCTTTCACTTGTCACCAGGGAGGTCAGCCCCCACCTCTCTACAACCTCCTTTCAGGTAGTTGTAGAGAATGACATCCATTGCTCCACAAGTCCAGTCATTTTGTCATAGCAGGCAGCTGAGTTGGTCAGACATGATTTGGCTCTGGTAATTTCATGCTGACTGTTGCCAATCACCTTTTCCTTATGTGCCCAGAAATGTTTTACAACAAGGTTTGCTCCATCTTTTTTGTCCCAGCCTCCCAGGAGCCAGTGAGATTGATTGGCTTCTAATTCCCTGTTTTCAAAGATAAGTGCTTCTTCAGTTAGTGGGGATTCCCCAATCTCAATGCCTTTTCAAAAGGGATTGGGTGTGGCAAAGATATCAGATATTATTTAAAATCTGGTAGATATATTGAATGGATCATTTTAGTTTATGGGAAGGGCAACTGATTTGTGGAGTTACAAGTCTGAAGTCTGCTTTCACCTCCTGGCCGTGTGAACTGGTGTCATTGAAAGAACCGCCTTTAACTTCATATACTTGGTGAAGAACTGATTGATAATGAAGAACCTCTTCATTTCCACGTCTCCAGTGACCCTCCATGGATTAGCAGGGAATTGCCAGAGGCAGACAGCTGGGGCACAGGCTGGAGGGGACATGTCTGGAGAGTCTTATGAATTATTTCTTGATCTTTAGCAGGAAGACTTTGTACATGCAGGTGAAAGAGACTTGCCTAAGCTCAATAGATGGTATTTGTCTTCAGTAAAGTTGCATGTATTTCATACTAAAAGACTGGACTCATTTTGGCTGGTTGTTCTACTGGAGAAATGTCAGCAAACATGCAGATTTTTATTATAAATTAATTAATTTATTCATTGAAAGTATTTGACTTGGTTTGCAGACATCACTAATCTAGCCTGGCTTTTGAACTGTGAATATTTAACCAAGTTACCCGACTTTAAGTTGGCCACATGACTCAAGTGACTCATTGTGAATGGTTTCTCCTCACTTTTTGACTTCGCTATATTTCCCGTGCTTTTTCTTCCAGCAGCACCATCAAGCCTCACCCACAGAGCCTGATCCACAGGCGGCTGCCTTCCCCTCCCACCTCACCATCCCTGGCGAGGGCTGTGGCCTCCAGTATCCAGTGCAACACCACAGCCTCTGCCTCGTCCCGAGGCTGGGTGTGCAGGCAGCTGCGTGAGGCTGTGGTGGGGAGAGACATTGGCCCTGTGCTGTGGACAGGTTGTGCTCTGGAGAGAGCTCTGTGCTGCCCCGTTGCAGCCTAGGACCACACGGCATCGCATGGCCCGGTGCTCCAGGGGTGATCCTGCACAGTCTTGCCTTGCCTTTCAAAGCAAAAAGGACCAGAGAGGCGGACCAAAGTTTGGTTCATTTGGGTGCCTTTTGTTAGCCAGGGTGAGGTATCAATCGCTATTATTAAATAAGTCAGTGCTACGGGCTGCGGCTCTGCTGTTAGTAACCTAGGGTTGCAGCTCAGATACGCCACCACAATAACAAGGTTAAGTGGCTTGAAGCAGGCTGAAAGCAGGACATGAGCCTAATGTTTTTCACTTTTGGGTGTCTGAATACAAATCCCAGTGAGAGGGAATGTATGTCACTGAGCAGCTACTGTTTAAAAAGGTAGTCCCTTACCTGGCACTGGTGAGGCCCCACCTCAAATACTGTGTTCAGTTTTGGGCCCCTCACTACAAGAAAGACATTGAGGTGCTGGAGAGTGTCCAAAGAAACACAACAAGGCTGATGAAGGGTCTAGCGAACAAGTCTTATGAGGAGCAGCTGAGGGACCTGGGGATGTTCAGCCTGGAGAAAAGGAGGCTGAGGGGAGACCTTATCGCTCTCTACAACTACCTGAAAGGAGATTGTAGCGAGGTGGGGGTCGGTCTCTTCTCACTAGTAACAAGTGATAGAACAAGAGGAAATGGCCTCAATTTATGCCAGGGTAGGTTTAGGATGGATATTATGAAAAAATTCTTCACAGAAAGGGTTGTCAAGCATTGGAACAGGCTGCCCAGGAAAGTGGTTGAGTCACCATCCCTGGAGGTGTTTTCAAGATGGGTAGATGTGGTGCTTAGGGACATAGTTTAGTGTTGGTTTTGGCAGCGTTAGGTTGATGGTTGGACTTGATGATCTTAAAGGTCCCTTCCAACTTAGACAATTCTATGATTCTATGACTCTATATCCTTACCTGATCGGCTGTATTACAGCTTTACTTCGGAGATACAGATCAGTTTGCTTACTTCAGTAAATATGAAGAGCACATATGTTTTCATGATAGCATGCAGAACTTCTGCTAATCTGGTTTAAAATAGAAATTTTTGTGTTCTGTCCGCATAGAGTCAAATTGGTGCTTCAAGTAGGTAAGCGTTTGAGGCATGCAGGACCTGACTTTTGGATGTGAGCAACACTTAATTATAAATGTTACTGAAGACAATGCATAATTATCATTGTCACTGACTTTCAGTTCAGCTTAATAAAAAGTCATCTCACGCATGTACCCAGTGCGTGTGCTTTAGGTTATGCTGAGCTCTAGCTAACTCTGTGGTTTTTAATTCCCTCTGTTGTCTGCCAGCTCTTTTCCTTAGTGGGAGAACAACAATGGGTTAACACCAGAAAAGATTAACTAAAGAAAATCTGTCATTATTTTGTATTTGTTCTGCCATGATTGCAATGAAAAGCTCTCTTTTTTCCCCCCTCTTCCCCATTCCCTACAGGACAATTTGCAAAAAGGAAGAAGACTTCGCTTTGGTTCACAGTTGCTCTGCTGGTAGTGTCTGTTTTCATACTGACCATAGGTCTGGCAGCTACCACAAGAACAGAAAATGTTACCGTGGGAGGCTACTACCCAGGCATCGTTGTGAGTAAAGAAACCTATTTTAGATTATTTGGTACCAACCACCTAAATTATTATCAGCTGGACATGGGAAGCTCTGATTGAATGAAAAAAGAAAATCCAGTCCTGTTGCATTTCACAGGAGACAGATGCTCCTTTGTTTTGATCTAGTTCTAGTGTGTGATAAGGTCAGGGGGTAAACTCTGTTTTGCTGTAGTGCCCCAAAATGCAGGCTGTTAGGGGGCACAGAGGGGTGAAGGCAGCACTGCACAGCAGTATGCTGGGCTCAGGGGCCTATGTGAGAACCTGGGCTTGACTTCCCACTGATCTCTGTTAAATGTGGGCATATAAGTGACTGCACAGTAGGCATGGGATAGCTTTAAATGATCTTTTAGGGGTTTGCTAAGTTGATGGCAGAAAGAGCCACTCTGCCCTTGTGTCTGTGTGCCAGGAATTCTGCTGAGTGCATTGCAGGGAAAGCCCTGCGGATGGGCATATGGAAGCTTCTCCCTGCAGCCTGCCTAACATCTTGTGCAGTCTTGCTGTCAGTCCTCTTGTATGAGATCCCCTTCCGAAATCCTTAGTCTTGTTTTTGCCTTGGGAACAGATGGCTTAAACACGTTCCTGCACTGGGCACAAGGTTGGTGTTGCGTCTGCTTCGCCCTGTGGTGCCTCTGTGACTTCTGGGCAGGGGTAACCCTGCCTGGCCCTTGCCAGTTCAACCCCCATGGCCCTTTCTGATCTCAGAAGAAGAGATCGGTCGTATCCAAAAGAGTGGAAAACCTCTGGAGTCAAAAAGTTTTTTGAGTTACCTGGGCTGAGTTTTAAAAAAGAGGAGTACGGGCAGCAAACAGAGAAAGGCCCATCTGCCTTGGCCAAGAAGAGGCAGAAGGTACAAGGTGAAGAAAGAAACTCACGTACTTAGAGTTAGGCACCTGCTTATGTATGTGGCACCACCATGACCAAAATGTGTTGTAAGGTACCATTATTTCTTGTTCTCTATGGAATGAAATGCCCAGAGAAGAGGGATACATATCTTTTAATACCGTGCATACATTTTGCACTGCCATTAATAATTTTTGAGTTAGAACTGTTCCTCCTAAGCACGTCCTCTTACATCTTAGTGTCATGCTGAGAACAGGTCTTTCAGAAAGATAATTTTGGGATAATGATCTATAAGGAGTGGTGTTTTAAAAATAGAACAAAAAGTAGTTCCAAAAATAAAACCTTAAAAGAATGAATTTTCCTTTCATTAAGCTAAAATAGATTAATACTGATAAAGGTTTCTTCTGTAATTCAAATGAAAATATTTTAGAAGACCATATTAGCTTCATTCATTCCCTTGAAAGAAGTTTCACTTTTAAACTATTGTCTTTAATAAGTTAAACTGGTTTATTTCAGCATTTAGTTTCTTTTAGAAATAACATGATGTCTATTCACTCATCTGAAAAATATAATCTACTAAAATTTTTTTTTAAATCTTGGAGTCATTAATAACCAGATGGAATAGCTAGAATTTATCAGAGGACTTTGAAAATAAAACTTATTAATAATTTTCCCCCTCAAAAGATTATTGGAGCTAAATAATTTTCATAAAATTTGGAATCTTTTTGTGCACATGTGATAGATTATTGAAGTAACTGAGAGAGAGTGATGGGTAATTGTCAGTGTAAACTTCATTAATACACTAAATATCCCAAACATTTAGCAAGAGTTAAAGGTGCTCCACAAACCTTGCATGGTATCTTACCAAAAGCCTAGTCAGAGGTGTATGACAGCACTGCTGTGTTCCTGCCTCATTGCCAGAGGTTATTGACTCCAGTGCAGCATTGGCAGATGGACTATGGGATGGCCTTTTCTCTGCCTCCGTGCAAAGTCAGGCACCTCTTTCAGAATGTGCTAAATAACCCTCAAAAGGTGCTTCTCTTCTCTGCTGACAGTAGAGGGAGCTTAGAAAACCAACATAACACTGATCCCAAACTTTTAGATACCTAAAGAGAGGGGAGTGAATTCGACGTTACATATTTAACTGTTGGGATCAAAGAAAAGAAAGATTATGAGGACAGACAGTGTTAATTACAATTAAAAAGAAGGTCTAGTTCTCATAGAATTCAGTAGTAAAATACTACTTCAGAACTGGTAGGTGAGAGCAAATCTCCACTGACCTTAGGTAAGGTATTTTGGTCTTAAAAACCATGCAGAATTATTCCCTATCTTGCAAACACCTACAAATGTGAATAAGACTATCCATTTGCATAGATTTACTTGCATATAGTAGCATTTGCAGAGCAGGGCTTTAGGGCTAGACCTATAATATAATTTCAGCTTCTGCTTAGTTCCATTGGCTTCAAGAAGAGATAGGTGCTTTGATTTTTCTGTGTACGTGGTCACTTGTAATTTATTTGGAAAAAGCTTTTTTCTGAAGACATCTTTACAGTGGTAGGTATTATCTGCATTTATGCTTCCAAAGTAATTTAACCTAAAACATTTCTGTGTGTAGACGAGTTAGCATGATGTTCCGCTTTGGAAAGTGTCTACATTTAATAGAGTACTGCTTGATCGTCAGTTTGGGTTTAGGGCTGTCTTTGTGGAATGGGCTGCAAAGCCAGAGTTGGAGCTCTTCAACCTCACTTCCTTATAAATATTGTTTATACTTAAATATTTAATGTCACTTCTCTATGACTACTGCTTGTATTATTTTCATCTGCTATTTTTATAATTTTTCAACCAGGTGTCCTACAGGGTCCAATTGTCCTGATCACCATACTGACCTGGACTCCCAGAGTTCCCAACCCAAATAGCCTATTGTCTAAACAGACAAAAAAAGCAGCACATATGGCTCTAAACCAGTCTTAGCAATGCTGTGGCTTACATTGTGATCTCTATCTGTGGTTCTGCTCCTTCTGATTTAATTGCTATTGTTCTGTATTTGCTCATTTTTTCTTCACATGGATAATGTTACTCCGCTCTGTGTCCCCTGCATCAGCCATAAATGGGGCTTTATGGATTGTTCCCATTGGGATGAAAAATGGGGCTTGGAACCAGGTGTCATTTTGACGTAGTTATCTTAATGTACAAAGTTGCTGTCCCCTGAACAGAGTGTCCTTGCTGACGGTTCCAAGTCTCTCTCCTATTCAGCTGTCAGCATGGATGAACTTGTGCACTCTTTCTTTTTCAAAGTCTCTGCTTTTAGTCCTTGTGCTTCCCTTTCACATAAATCTTCTCAAAGCACTCTATAGCAAATCTCCCTTCCCTACATTTGCTTTCTTGAGAGGCACTGACGGATTCCTGTTGTGATACTGAGCAAGTAAAGTGCTCGCAGGAGATTTGGTTTCTGCTGTAAGCAGTTGTGCATAACAGCAAGGAGTTCACGGGCATTGCTCACGCGCTTGGGTGGGACACGTAGTCCTTAAAAACTTGACTTGTGCTTGGAGGAGAGGCTCTGAACCAGATTCAGAGACCTTGCTCCAGACAGGGGCTTAGATTCCTTAGCAGAACCGTCATGCCCCGTCCATGGGGTGGGTTGGGTGGGAGCCAAGGGGGTGACTAGGGGTGCATCGGGACAGGGCAGAGTGTCAGCCCTCGTGAAGAGGGGAGCAAGGAGCATGGAAGTGATGAGGGATTGAGACTGAGGTGACCGCAGGGCAGCGTGTGGCCAGGCAAGGCAAGGAGGGAGCTCTATGGAAAGAGCCTGTTGACAGCTGCACTCCTGCTGTGGCTGCTTCTGAGCCTGTGGCCAGCTACGTCTGAGGTGTGTGGCACCAAGGAGACTCCTTTTCTCCAAACCCACGTGAGCCCAGTGGGAGTCCTGACTCCAGGAAGGTCTGAGGAAAGGCTGGTCTCACCTGTTGCCGCTTTACCTCACGTTAACCATGAACCCAAGGAGTTTCTACCTCTCCAAGCCTTCATGGGCCCATCATAAGAAGGGGGCTTTTCCTACCAGCCTGGTGTTGAAGCAGCACTGGTAGGAACAGCACGGCCAGCTTACTCCAGCCTCCCTTTCTCCTCTCCCGTGGCTGTTGGTGCTGCAGCTGTCCCATGTTGAAACTAACTGTACTGGTCCTTTAGGCATTTTATCAAGGACTTTTTCTGGGATGTGTGATAGTCACACATAGTCATTAAAGTCAAACAAACTCAACCTGATGGGTTTGAACTTGGCTCACTTGCATGGCAGCAACACATCCATTTTTTGAGCAAAACTTTGTCTGCAATTGCCTAAAGCTTTAAAGTTTTCCAAAATAGTTATGTATAGGCTAAATGTAAGCATTCTTTTCTTCTACTTTGCTTAATTTTTGTTTTACAGTGTGTAAAACTATACTTGACTATGGTAACAATGGCTAGGTTACAGACGCATATGTCTATAGAGGCACCCATTTGCTACATGACAAGTTTTCTTCTGAAATATCAAAGAGCTGCAGTTCTGGTCATTCCCCACTACATTATAAAATTTATGTCCAGCAGTAACTTCCACCCTTTCCCCTGACCCACCTCAATTAGCCCATCTCTATGATACATCAGCTCAGATATCACTGTAATGCTTTGCTATGTTGACCAAATAAGCTCTGACTTTACGTGTTTCTTTTGGTTTTGTTCTTTGCCTTAGCTTGGCTTTGGATCTTTCCTAGGGATTGTTGGCATCCACCTGGTAGAGAACAGAAGACAAATGGTAAGCAACAGCCCTTTTTGTTTTCATTTTTTTGTATCAAAATGTCTTAAAAACACAGAAAGCAGGGATGTCCAGTTGACTTAAAACTGTTGCATTTGCCTCAAAATGTTAGTCATTTGTTTCATGATTTCTGAGAAGTTTCAGAGAAGCATGAATTGGCCACTGAGTCCATCTGTACAGAGCAAGGGATGGTTTCACTTCTGACAGAAGCAGTGTGCTTTTTTTTACTGAATTACTTTCCCGCTGGTTTAGTGAGTTGAATAGACCCAGGGCAGAGTCAGATGAGTGCCAGAGCTTGGCCAGGGCCATGTAGCTGCAAAAAGGATGGGGAAAAAGACAAAATGCACAGGTCATGGCAGTTTGGCCAGCAACGAGCCCCATGATCAGCTCAACCGTAACAGGTGATCTCATCCTTCACGACAACTTTAAGTCAGGAACACTTTCCTGAAACTATATGTTTTTAAAAGAAGAAAAAACCCCAGAGCTCTTGCTGTTAAGTTTCCCTGGCTAGGTCAGACAGGATCTGATGACACTGTGTACTTTGTTTTTAGATTAGCTTGGCTTTACAAACCCCTTGCTTTTATTTATGTGAAGTCCTTGAGGCATCTGGGTAAAGTGTCTAGGACTGGATTTGTGGAAAGTCCTACACTTGCTTCACTCTTGGCAAAAAATAGCAGTGTTTTGGTTGAATAACAGCATGGCCAATGTGCACTTTACAGTAGACTAATTATAGCCAAGCATCATGAAATATGATAATTTCCTAATGCAGAGCCTTCACTGGTAGAAATCAAGAGTGGTGTTAAGCTCAGAGGAGGAAATGATGGATTTAGCTTGCTTTTTAGTAACAAGTAACTACTTACCAGTAGTCTGCTGTGATTTCCTGTTTTCTTCTTCTTAAACGCAGTCGTCTTGACACTATCTGTAGGCAAATTTCTGTCATAATATAACTTTTTTTTTCATTGCCTTTAAGTTTCAGTGATGTATTTGCAAGTATTCCTCTGTTTTTAGCTTTTATTTTTTGCTGGGATTCCCAAAGGAATGAGATTTATAAAGCCATGATGTTTGTCTGTGTCTTTCTCTGTTCCCCACTCCATTTTTTGAACGAGTTGACCAATTTCAGGCAAATTCAGCAGGGAGGTAGAGACTTCAAAGGTGTGCAGTTCCTTCAAGTTTGATAAAAATTCACAGGTGGGTAGAGGAGAGACTTATGAATTAGTTCCCCCATGGTGGTAAAGGCTGCAATGTCAGCTCACCTCTTATTAAACACTAGAGAATCCAAATGGGACACGACCTGTGAGACCAAATCTGCAGCAGGCCAGGCCTCCTTAATTTTGCTACTAACAAAACAGCTTATTTGTTTTTAAGAACTGTTGCACCTGATTCCTACAACAGAGACCAGGATGAACAGCAGGTTATAAGTTGCAGACTCAGTGGTGGGCAGATGAAAATAGCTTTGTCTTCCACAGCATTCATGCTGCTTTGCTAGAAGGCATAACATTTTAGGGTTGTTTTATCTTTCAGTTTTCCTCTAATCTGCCTTTTATTTTTCTGTCGCTTCTGTCCTTAGCAGAAGGTTAAATGGCTGAAAAAGATGTAAGGTGGGTCAGCAGCGGTTAAACTGTAATACTCAACGTGTTGTGTCATTTGTACAAGGACTGTGGACAAATAAGCGCCCAGTATGTTTGGTATTAGTGCCTGTTTGCATTTCGCAGCATGGAACAAGGAGAAGTGCTTTCTGCTAATAACACTTAGTGATGATCTGGCTGATGAAAGATTGCGTTTCTGGGGAACAGACCAATAATAACTAGAAAGTTTAATTATGCTTCATGCTTTGAGTACCGTCCATGTTGGACTAAGCCTTTTAACACTGTCTTTGCTAAGGCTGAGCTGCTTGTTTTCAAACGTTATGGAAATGGGATTGAAAGGGTTTATGTCATACTACAACTGAGGGCAGTAATTATTCCCTGGGGTGTAACTGAGAATATTTGATTTAAAGGGTTTAGAGCAGCTTTAACAAATTTGCAGCCATTAATAAGATTGTAAAGACTTATACAAGCACAGATATGTAACAGAAATGTCATATTCCTGTAACGAAAAATTCTATGCATTGCAGCAGGACAAAAGGGGGTGGGAAGGAAAAGAAATTGTTTACTCATTTGCTTCTATTTTAACTGGACTTCCTTTGAGCAGTTACTGCGGTATAATTTGAGTTTAAACCAGTGTAGCTCTGACAACTGACTGGCCCTTGTAATGGCTCAATATTTCTTTCTTTCTTTCTTTTTTTTTTTTTTAATCGAAAATGAATGTAGATTCAATTCCACTAGGAAAAAAATGTCTATTTTAAATTGACCTTTTCTCCATAAATCTATTTCTCTTTTTGTCTTGAAGTTCTATTTCATTGTGACCTATCCTCTGTAAGTCCAGATTTAGTCGTGGTTGATGAAATGCTAAGTGCAACATGAAATATGTAATGGTTAACAGAACTCGTCCAGCAAATACCCAGCACTCAATAAATGTGAGCATGGAGTTTGAGAAAGAATGAAAGCACAGTTAGGCAGAATGGACAATGGTTTGTTCTTAAAACACAACATTAATAATGTTGCACCTCTTTGACCTCGTTCTTGGCATTCCAGGGCCCACAGCAGGAGTTCAATGTGCTGACCGAGGTATAACACTTAATTCAAAGGAAGTGCTGCTTGCAGAAGCAGGCTCTGCCTCATTGACTAGCATGATTTCACTTCACCTCTTAGCATTTGTGCTTGGCTCTGCTATGCAGAACTTGGCACCAGCAGAACAAAACTTCCCTTTGACTGAAGATTTGCACTGATTTGGGATGTTTCTCACTGGCGAACAGCAGAAATTGAAGAATAATGTTTTGCTGTCCCTTTTTGCCTCTCTTGCCCCCTGCAAAGCAGGTCATGGATTGAAGAACAGAGTATAGCTGTATGTTGTTTTGCTCCAAAGGCACACTTAGTCCAGCCAGATAGGTGGAAAATATGATACTGCTCAAATCAAATGGATTTGATTGTAAGACATGAAGTGTCCTTGCTTGTTTGCTTGCTTGCCATCTCCTCATGTTACAGTACAAAGTATTTCCAATTAGAAAACGAGATGCTGGAATTGCTTACAGAAATGGGGAAGGCTGGATGTGCAGGGGGGTTGTGGCAGCAGAGCTGAGCTGAGAGCAGTAAGTAATGCTGAGGGAGTGCTGTAAAAGGTTTCTTCTCAGATTAATATTGGAGGTGGCATGAGCTAGCACCCAGAAATGAAGCGCTCTGTAAATGTGCAATGTCGATAAGACACCATGCATGTTGTTTTAGCTAACCTGATAGATAAACCAAGCAGTAGCTCACAGTTTCCACTCACACGTCTTTCCGATGCCAGTCTCATCAAGCCATACTGTTCACAAGGCTGA
The DNA here is from genome assembly GCF_965231255.1 of Vanellus vanellus. Taxonomy (NCBI): domain Eukaryota; kingdom Metazoa; phylum Chordata; class Aves; order Charadriiformes; family Charadriidae; genus Vanellus; species Vanellus vanellus. The sequence goes on along the minus strand of NC_138905.1, from coordinate 154,463,928 downwards.
AAATGAGCATGCTGAATCCACGGTGCCTGCAAGAGTGATTGGGAGATGCAAAGGCACCATAGTAACTGTCTAGGTTTTCAACATTTGCAATATCACAATGCTGCCTGCAGGACCCCTCAGTAGGGTCATGGGAGTCACCCCAACAACAGTGAAGCTACAGCAGAGAGCAGCAAAAGCAGGAGGGGAGTGGGAGAAGTTACAGGAGCATATAGGGGACAGAGAGGACAGGGAGGGGTCAGAGAAGCAGGAGTGACCCCTCAGGAGGTGTGAGCGCAAAACTTCGGTACTCCTTATGATGAAGACAGTTGTCTGCAGCAGGTCTGAGACCTGAATTCATCCATTGCTGAGTCTTGCTTTTGTTTTATTCTTCATGCTAACACACAGTTAATTTTCTTGCTGACATGTCTAGGACATACTCAGATATAAATCTAACACTCAGCTGCCTAAACTTGGTCCTTGACTTGTTCAGGGAGGTGGTTGTAGTGATTTTAGCCAAGGAGACATTTTTTCTGACAAAAGCAGAATTTGAAAACATGAAGGAGGTTAAAACATGGAGCTCTGCACACAAACAGAAAAGGCAAAGCTATTTCTTCAGAATTCTCAAGGGATGCTAAATTTAGGTGCCTTAATATGCTTGCTTCCCAATTTCTGTCAACAATAGTTAGATTTTAAATTAAATGCTGAAAAGAAACTATAGCAGAAGTTGGAGAAACAAAGAAATAATTTTCTCTTTTGTTTTTAGTTGATTGACCTCCCTGACAGTGCATGTGTTCCTACCCTGTGTTGAGATGTATGTGAGGTAGTATTTCCATATTATCTCTGATTATTTTCTTGCCACTAGAATTTGCATTTATTTCAGAAGAAAAGCTGTTTTAAAGGAGTGTGAGCCAGTTTTCGGAATTATAAGAGCCAAACCTCTCACTTTTCAAAACCATTTTATCTTTAAATTGGTATGTCCATCAGAAAATGCCCACTGGAAATTTTGGGTAAAGGTGATGGTTATTAATATATACACTTAAAAAAAGATACTGGTATGGATACCTACTCTGTTCAAACATATTGTGCTTCATCAGATTTTTCACGCAGATCAAACATCCTGGAAAAAACTGGCTTTAGTGCAGATTTTGATCAAAGATGCTAATTGCTGATAGATTCCATATTGCATACTAAGCTAATTAAAGCAGCTTGTTTACATAAAGAGAAAACCCATTACGATTCTGTAGATCTCCTGAGACGTTCCTATGATGTTCCTGCACGAATAAATGGAAGAAGTCTTTACTGTAGTGCAGGGAAAATACAGATACTGTAAAGGCAGTCGTTGTCATTACCAGGGTATTATTTCTCCCTTGAACTCAAGCTTCAAAGAAAGTCAACAGCATTTCTTTTTTTCAGCGCTCTTTTTTTGTGTGCTCATATTTCACATAGTTCAGGGAAAAACAATTAATGCTGATGTAAAAATGATACTACTGGAACAAATTAGCAATCATATTTGTCTTGTTTAGCACCTTTAAAATGATTAAAACTGAAAAGACCTACTACCAGTTTTTCAGTCATAAATGTGCGCTAGATTTTGTGGTGTGATCTAACTGCACATTTCAGAATCAGACAAGGACATTTATATAAAGATACTCAATATAGGTTGGCACTGGCACTTGTATAAGCTGAAGCATGGCTCTTCTTTAGGCATCTGCATTCATTTCAAAATATAACAGCATCTTATTTGCTGGTAAGATCAAGCAGCTTATTCTTTGAGAGTGTCTTCCTGGTCTCTTATGCCTAGCTCATAGACCCCTGTAATGAGGTGCCCTTTTCAGGCGTCTCCTTCTCTCCTTAGGTTCTGGAAGGAGCCTTGATTTAGACTGGACTCTGGAGTTTTAGATAGTTAAAGTGGGGTAAGAAGAATCTCATGTTAAGTGACAATTATATTTCTCTTCTATATTATTGAGGAGATTACAAAAATATCATACTATAACTCTGCCCACTCTTGAGTTTAGAGCAGAGCAGCCTATGTACAGACTGTCCAGTCTTCTTTTATGCTATAAACTTGGATCAGCTTTGTGACCCCTTTTTAGTCCTTTTTGGGAAGGATTTTGAATGTGGTCTATCCATGGTAGGTCTGGGAAATCTGTGTTATTCATTGTAATGTAGGAGAATATTCAGCAAAGTCATGGGTAGAAGCAAGACGAACAACTGGAGATGTTTTGAAGGCTCAGTTATTTCAGCTGAAGAGGACGAGGACAGGTGTATGTCTGTGGGTATGAAAGCACCATCAAAGTGAAGTCAAGTGAAATTAAAAGAAGAAAATTTTATGGGCAATAAAGAAATGTAAATAGTAGAAATGTTGTTTATAATTTATTGTAGTTAGTTTAATATTTTGAGAGACATTTTGCTGTTGTTAGTATGACCTATGCCATGAATGAAAGACCAAGCAAAATATTTGAGATTTTTTTAATGCAATTCTTCGACCTTGTGCATTTAAAGTGAGGATTTCCAATTTATTATAGGCATAGATATCCACTGACACAGAGAGATCTTCCTTTCTCCTCTGCCCTCATTTCCTTCTTCCTCTATCTTGCTGACTCCTTCTCCTCTTCCTTTCCTCAGCCAAAAATAATTTCCACTGGATTAGTGAGCTACAAGGTTCATAGCCAAGTGAGATCAGACATAGCAAAAGTAACTGGTGGAGCTGCATGGCTGAGAGTAGAGAGCAGTCTGTGGGAGGAGGGAACAGGACTAGTCCCTTTTCACAGTATCACAGTATCACAGTATGCTAGGGATTGGAAGGGACCTCAAAAGATCATCTAGTCCAATCCCCCTGTCGGAGCAGGAACACCTAGATGAGGTTGCACAGGAAGGCGTCCAGGCGAGTTTTGAATGTCTCCAGAGAAGGAGACTCCACAACCTCCCTGGGCAGCCTGTTCCAGTGCTCTGTCACCCTCACTGAGAAGAAGTTTCTTCTCAAATTTAAGTGGAACCTCTTGTGTTCCAGCTTGAATCCATTACCCCTTGTCCTATCATTGGTCGCTACTGAGAAGAGCCTGGCTCCATCCTCATGACATTCCCCCTTTATATATTTATAAACGCTAATAAGATCACCCCTCAGTCTCCTCTTCTCCAAACTAAAGAGACCCAGCTCCCTCAGTCTTTCCTCATAAGGGAGATGCTCCACTCCCTTCATCATCTTAGTTGCCCTACGCTGGACTCTCTCCAGCAGCTCTCTGTCCTTCTTGGACTGAGGGGCCCAGAACTGGACACAATATTCCAGATGCGGTCTCACCAGGGCAGAGTAGAGGGGAAGGAGGACCTCTCTTGATCTGCTAACCACCCCCCTTCTAATACAGCCCAGGATGCCATTGGCCTTCTTGGCCACAAGGGCACAGTGCTGGCTCATGGTCATCCTGCTGTCCACCAGGACCCCCAGGTCCCTTTCCTCTACACTGCTCTCTAACAGGTAGCTCCCCATCCTATACTGGAACCTGGGGTTGTTTCTGCCCAGATGTAGGACCCTACACTTTCCCTTGTTGTATTTCATTAAGTTATTCCCTGCCCAAATCTCCAGCCTGTCCAAGTCTCTCTGGATGGCAGCACAGCCCTCTGGCGTGTCAGCCACTCCTCCTAGCTTAGTGTCATCAGCAAACTTGCTGATAGTACACTCAATTCCCTCATCTAAATCATTAATGAATATATTGAATAATATGGGCCCCAGTACCGACCCTTGAGGCACTCCGCTGGTTACCGGCCTCCAACTGGACTCTGCCCCATTGACTATGACTCTCTGGCTTCTCTCCTTCAGCCAGTTCGCAGTCCACCTAACTATCCGATCATCCAGTCCACACTTCCTCAGTTTAGCCATGAGGATGCTGTGGGAGACCGTGTCAAATGCTTTACTGAAGTCAAGGTAGACCACATCTACCGCTCTGCCATCATCCATCCACCTCGTTATTTCCTCATAGAAGGCTATGAGGTTGGTCAAGCATGACTTCCCCTTGGAAAAGCCATGCTGACTGCCCCTAATAACCCTCTTATCCTTGATATGCCTTGAGAGGGCACCAAGGATAAGCTGTTCCATCAGTTTCCCAGGGATAGAGGTGAGGCTGACCGGTCTATAGTTACCCGGGTCCTCCTTCTTGCCCTTTTTGAAGACTGGAGTGACATTTGCTTTCCTCCAGTCCTCAGGCACCTCGCCCGTTTCCCAAGACTTGGTAAAGATGGTGGAGAGTGGTCCAGCAATGACTTCAGACAGCTCCTTCAGCACCCGCGGGTGCATCCCATCTGGACCCATTGATTTATGGATGTCCAGGTTGCTTAACTGGTCTCTGACCCAGTCCTCATCAACTAAAGCAAACTCATCCATTGACTTGACTTCATCTTCATCTGGGGTCTCAGCAGAACAGGACTCCTCAGGACAGCCCCCGACAGAGTAGACAGAGACGAAGAAGGCATTCAATAGTTCTGCCTTCTCTGTATCTTCTGTCACCAGGGCACCCACCCCATTCAGTAGTGGGCCTACATTGCCTCTGGTGTTAGTTTTATCTGCCATGTATTTGAAAAAGCTCTTCCTGTTGTCCTTGACCCCTCTTGCCAGGTTTAACTCTAAGGAGGCCTTAGCTTTCCTAGTTGCCTCTCTACATCCCCTGACAGCAGCCCTGTACTCCTCCCAAGCGGTCAGCCCCTCCTTCCATGATCTATAAACTCTCTTCTTCCACTTGAGCTTGCCAAGCAGTTCCCTGTTTAGCCACACAGGTCTCCTGGCTCCCTTCCTTGACTTCCTACGTGTCGGGATGCTCTGATCTTGAGCTTGGTAGAAGCAGTCCCTGAATGCTGACCAGCTATCCTGGGCACCTTTACCTTCAAACAGCTTTGTCCACGGGATTTCCCCTAGTAATTGTTTGAAAAGGCCAAAGTTTGCCCTGCTGAAGTCCAGGGTTGCAATTCTGCTTGCTATTCTGCTTCCACCAGCTGAGATCATGAACTCCACCATCTCATGGTCGCTGCAGCCAAGGCAGCCTTCAACCTTTACTCCTTGCACCAGACCCTCCTTGTTAGTGAGGACGAGATCCAGCAGTGCACCTCTCCTAGTCGGCTCCTCCACCATTTGCATCAGAAAGTTGTCATCAATGCATTGGAGGAACCTCCTAGACTGAGGCTGGCTGGCTGAGTAGTCCTTCCAGCAAACATCCGGAAAGTTAAAATCCCCCACGACAACCAGGGCCTGTGACTGTGAGGCCACTCTCAGTTGCCCATAGAAGGCCTCATCAACTTCCTCCCCCTGATCTGGTGGCCTGTAATAGACACCCACAACAGTGTCACCCCTGCCAGCCTGTCCCTTAATCCTCACCCACAGACTCTCAACTTGCTCCTCAACTGCACGTGGACAGTACTCGGTACATTGTAGTTGCTTTCTCACGTAAAGGGCAACTCCACCACCTCGCCTGGCTGGCCTGTCTTTCCTGAAAAGGACATAGCCACCCATGATCACATTCCAGTCATGTGAGCTGTCCCACCATGTCTCTGTAATTGCCACCAGACCATAATCTCCTGACCGAACAAGAGTTTCTAACTCTTCCTGCTTAGGAAGAGTTTATTCCTTAGGAAAAGCTTATTCCTTTTGCTAGGAATAGTGTTATATCAGCTCACTATGCCGTGAAACCATCATCTAAGTACTGTCAGTGAGTTAAATGCCTGAAGTTAAATAGTATAAATTTCCCCACAGTGTCTTGAGAACTTTGAAGTTCAGGGACTCAAAGACAAAAATAGATGCTCTTACTGTGTGCGTTACCAAAGGAAGTGTGTGGGGTGTTTCAGCTTTTCTCTGCCTGGTTCCTTATGGATCAGCGTTTCATGTTACATATCTACGGGTCTATGCTTTCAGATTTACCAGTGCAGATTCATCAGCTAGTCATGCAAATATTTATTTAAATGTAAATATTATAATACACAAATGTACTATGATATTATAACCATATAATATATAACATGTAATAAATGTTCACACACATATATATATGTATTTACAGCTGACATGCTGGCAAATACCTGTCATAATGACAAAAAAGCCTATGCCACTATGCCACTGACACTATGTCTTCATTGTGCAAAGTGCTTTATGCACTCTTTATAGATGTGTCTGCCAGGATAGTTTAGCTAGTAAAGCTGTAATGGAAAGTACAGTCAGGTCTGTAATAATAGTAATCTTTCTGTTCCATCATTGATGCTGTGTCTGTCTGACATACCTAGACAGATGCCACTAAGTACATCAGCTGCACACTGGCACAGTAGTTCTTTCTCTCTTGTACAACCCTGTGCTGGTCTGTTGCTTGTACCAGTTGCAGGTCTTGCCTACTACAGGTTCCCCAGCTTATGACCCAACACAGCATTAGCTCAGTCTCAGATAAGAAACTACCATGTTTTCAGTATCATTGGTAGAAAGAAATGGGAAATTTATTACAAATGGCAAATTTTAGGACAGAGAGACTTTGACTTCTATTTGGAGAGCTTTCTTGGCAACCAGAATGGCTTCAGTTTGCTTATGGAAGCTTAACTTCTATAGAAACAGGAGGGAGATACACACATACGTACATACATATACGTATGTATGAAAATATGCATGCACCAGCACAGCTTATTTTTGACACTCCAGTCTTTAAAGGCTGGCACTGTTCTTTTGAGTCACAGACTCAAGCCACCAATTCAGTTTAAGTCCTCTGTCGTATTAAGTGGAAGTCTTTTGGGACGTGGTTCCTTTGAGGTCTGTGCTTCGAAACAGCACACAGAATTAAGTGCATTATAGGACACTTTTTAACTGCCAGTTTGTTTTCTTGTGCTGCTTATGTAATGAAAGCATTACTGTCACACAGCTGAAAACAAAATTAAACTTTATGGCCCATGAAATGTGTTTGTGGAACAATAAAGAAATTGATTACTCTTCCTAGCAAGCAGGACCAGGGGATAAAAAGCCTCAGTAAGGAATCCGGGATAAGTGCTCACGTGTGCATGGTGGAGAAGGTGAGGTGGTCTGTGCCCTATGAAAAGGACAGGTGACTTCTGATCCTCTTGTTGAAGAATGAGATCAAATTAAGCAGAAGGGTATCCCTGTTGGCCAGATACAGTCTTCCAGACTCTGCAGATAGAACTTCACTCCACAAAAGCATGTAATTTAATTGTAAAGCATTTCTGATAAAGAGTGTGTGTGTCTTGAGAAACCAATGCAGTCACTGTAATGTGTAAGAGGATTTGTAAAGACACTAACAGAATTTGGTGTAAAAAAGTTCCTGCTGCTAAATAGTGTCAGCTGTAGTAGTCTTGATCTATGTCAGTTCCACTATTTTTTACCAGGAAGCATAAACTTTTATGACACATGGTATGCTGCTATTTATCTCTGGTTTATTGTTCTCATATGGCCTGAACAGCTACCTGTGGTTAAGTGATGAAATGAGCTTGTTCCATTTTAATCAATAAAAGAGCTTCCACAGAAGGAAGTATGTGACGGATTCCTATAATGTCAGCATTGCTGATCAGCGAATCTAAATTTATATTTCACTTTTGTCCCTTTTCCTTTTAATTCTGCATTTAGTTTTTGCTTCTTGACTGTATTTGATATCCTTAAATCTCTAATTATTTTTAACCATTCTTAGATAAGTGCTTTTGTTGTTTGCAAGGGGGAATTCTCACCAGTTTGAAATGCCTACTGGACTAAGGCTTGCTTAGTCTGGTTCTGAAACCATTACCATTTTTCCAGCTGTGAAATCCAGCTGATGTTTTTTTTCTGTATAACATCACTCTGTCTTCATCAAATCCCAGGCATCCTTCTCTCCTTCCATGTTACTCCCCTCCCTCCCTTGCAAGTCCCAGGCAAATGACTGAAGGAAAATTCTGAAGTGGGGAAGAGAAAGCACAAATCAGAGCAGCCAACATCAAGAGAATAAAAGAAGTATTGACAAGATGTTGGTTTTGGCAGCACAGATGCTTCCTCATCTAGGCTCCCTCTATAGCCAGATACCATCAGAAGATAATTCATCCCGTTCTACAGTAGATGCAGAAGGTATCTGGAAGTGTCTGGCTCTCCATTGACTATAGAGGAGCATACCTGAGACAAATACTTATATTTTAAATAGCTGGAGTTATGTATGATGAAATGTGCCCCTTGGGAGAATTTTCTTAGCAGCTTCACCACATATAAAACACCACTCATGGTACCATCCAGCAGCCTGGATAAGAACTACTGCTTCACTTTGGATGGAGCAGCGCAACATTCCTGTTTCAGAAATACATACTGAGGCTTCACACCCGGTACTGCTCCTGAGCAGAGCCTAGCTGATTCCGAAACAGAGGCCCATCTGCTTTGTGAAGGCACGCTGTTCCTGTTTCTGTTATCCTCCAGTCTATACTTCTATCTGCACAAATGAATCAAGTCATGAGTATATAATACCAAATGCTCCAATAATTTTGGTTTCAAAAGTCATCTGGCATCAGATCACGTGATTTGCCACAGAATATGGCAACACACACCTATTAAATAAAATTCTAAAAACTATACAGATGTAAAAAGATGAATGAAAAAGTACATTGCCAAAAGACAGCTCTTGAAACAAAGTAATAATTTGGGGGTGCCAAGTCTGATTCTGAAAGTGACTTTGGAATAGGGAGACAAGGACTCGCAAAACCAGGGGAAGACAGCCTGGGAGCAGTGTTGCCTATAAAAGCACACTACATCTGAACCGCCCTGGGAAGCCCCAGTGCTCTTCTACCTACCAGTAAGAAGCTGAAACAGGAGGAAGGGGTTTGATCATATAGTCAGCACCCTATTCATCAGGCTGAAAGAAAAGTAGAGCAGCTATTTAAACAAACCTCTTTAAAAGCAGCTAAAACATGGGTGGAGCAGAGCGTATGTATTGCACCTGCTCGAACTAGAGAGGGTCAGTCATTTGGGTGGTTGTATCAGCCCAGACTAGGGAGAAGATACAGCAATGCTGTTTGAATGAGCTGAGTGAAGCTGAGATGCGCTGCTGCTGGAAGGAAATCAGTAACTCTGGTAATGGTTACTGGGATATGAACATGAGTCCTCAGGTGCTGTGAGGGCTTAAAAGTGCACTGATAATAAAACTAACCTTGGCCCAGGAAATTAAACAAAGAGACTTTCTTAAGTTGCCTTCTGTTTCTTGTCTCGGAAAATGTAAACCAAGTACAGTTCAGTCTTTCTTCCAAATTTGTTGTAGTAACTTCTGCTGTGCTCCAGTCGTTGGAACTCTAAAACTCTCCCAGGGGACCCGACAGGGCATCATCAGTGGTGTCAATTTTAACTGAGTCAAGACAAGCATTTACTCACCAGTGAATGAATTATCTTGAATTTCATATGTGTTCATTTACACATATAGCAAATTCATTCTCTGATTGCAATGTAGCAATGACTTCAGTTTTGAAATCTAAGTGCACAGAAACTGCTTGATATAAGTTATTTCATTCAGTAGGTTGGTCATTATAGTAAAGATTTGCTCATAAAACAGTTTGAAATAATTTCCTGGCTGTTTTAGTCTGGTTTTGTGACTAATATTAGATTATGAGAGAAGAAAGAATATATTAATGAGGTGACCCTTCTCAATAACTTTGTCTCATGTTCCATAATGGCTATTGATTTAATTCCCACCATTCTTTCATTCTTGAAGATAAAAATACAGGAAAATGCGTCTTTATTTCATATAGCATCTATCACAGAAACTGTATCTTCAAATGCTTTAGCAAGTTAGAATAAAAGACAAAATAAGTTACAGAAAGAGTAGTGCAAAGTGGTTTGGTATAAATTAAGGATTAATGCTTAAGAGGACATTTCTAAAGGGTGAAATCAACCGAGAGACCTAGACTAGGGAACTGTCAGGGTTGGTGTATGAGGGTTTTATTTGGACAGTACAATGTTAAGGCAAAACGTTGCCATGCCACTTTTCTAGTGGCAAACTGGCAAGTGGACTTGCAAAAGAGTTACGCTGCTGTACTCAACATCTGTGAGAACGGCACAGGCACTGCCAGCTGGCAGGGAGGGGGAAAGGAGGATGGGAGAGATGCTCTGTGCGTGGGTAGGTGGGCAGCTGGGGAAGCCTTCTGAGGAGCTTAACAACAAGGGTACTAAGGAGCAGTTTTGAACCATGGGCTTTCACGTCCTGAAGAGGAATGGGAAGCAAAGATGGCTGCTTGGGAGTGGCTGATGCATATAGGGTGATATCATAAAGTCCCTATTGGACAAGGCGGTAGGCCATAAAGCAGAGCTTCCCAATTTTGAAATAAAAATGAGAATTTAAAACTAATAGAGGCAGGGAGACGGTAACAAACATGCTGATGGAAGCAGAAGTAATAATAGATGGATGCTTCTGGAACAGGATGCTGGCTTGTGAAAACTATAAAGAAAGCCAAAAGTGATGGAGGAGGAAGTTGAGATGGGTTTTCCTGTGCTTCTCCTCAAGAAAATATTTGTGTTGAAAATGGAATGAGACTGAATCAAAGCCAGTTAAACATATAGTTAGTCAAAGCTTGCAGGGAAATTTGCTGGGAAGAAATCCTTGAGCGTGTACAGAGATATCCATAGTAGAGAATCCAGTGCTGATACTAGAAAAAGAGAGAAAAGCAGAGAGTATCAGTACTGCCCATTAACTCAGGTAAGTGTATTTGTAAACGTGTACAGACAATTATGTGATATTATGCATTTAGGGAGAATGCTATACAGACGCCTATTACTTTGCAGAGCTCCCTGAAGCCTCAGGTACTGAGAAGAACATGCAGCCTGCTGGTCACCAGCTCGTGCTTCCTACCACACAACATGGCACTGCTGCCTCTCCCCTGCCCAGGAGAGCCTGGGCACTGGATATTGGGTGGTTTTGGGTTGCTCAGCTGTGCCTGGTGAGAGATGTCCCAGAGCTGGGAGAGCCAATGGCCTGTGTGGCAGCCAGCACATTCTGTATCATTATGGACATTCCTCCATGGCAGCTTGGCTGTGAGCCACCTCCTATGGTGGGATCCAGCATACCTATCACGCAACCCTGGGCATGTGTCGGTATGATCAGATGTTAATTTCCCCCATCTCTATAACTAACTGTCGCAGCAAATGGCACAACTGAAGTTCCAGGTACCTCAAGAAGTCTATTTACATGACCAGTAAAGAAACAGTCCCTATCGTAAAGATCTCCATGTGTGCCTGGAGGAGCTGGAGTAAGCAGACTGAGATGCCTGTGCTCCCTTTCTTGTCTTACTCAACTGTGCTGCTTCAGCCCTCTTGGCGGGGGGGAGAGCTGGGACCATTAAGTCACCCTGTTGCGCATTTCCTGACTATGGGCACTTCTGCCATCCCTTGTTCTTACGAGTAGCCTAACTGATGAATTGTCTGGAAAAGTTCAGCATCAACACTGCTGGAAGAGAAAATGAGAAAGCAGTATGCATTGACTATACCTGCATATGATGTAAATGGAATGTGAGAATCTCAGGAGTAACAAAAGATATTGAGAATTCTGCCTTTCACTGTTCTGCCCTTCAGCATGTGGGGCAAGAAAAAAAGAGAAATTTTCTGAATGCAAATGCCACCTTTACTTTGAAAGCAGATTTTGATCTTGTTTTTTCTCCTTGGCATAATAATTGATACCTCCCCTGTGGTTTCTCTATTCTTTCCCAACATGTGTTTATCTAATTAATTTTGCCTTTTTATGCATGTGAGGTTGCTTAAATTTCTCATGGGACCTCTCCCCTGTCTGTGTTATACCAACTGGCCTTTTCATGTTGCTATTTTTCCTAATTATCCCTGACACGATACTGGAAAACAGCAGACTTCTTTACAGGCAGTAAAACAAAAGTCTCCTTGACCACAAACAGCAAAATAACCCCAGTCCTTATCATTTATTCATTACGGATAAAATCTAGCTTTTGCTTTGATAATCTCTAGGAGTGCAAATTACATGAAATAGGTGAGACAACCTAATAGTTGCTGTCAGCACTTCTGCCTCCTTCCTTTCTGTCTTGGCCACAGCGTCTCACCCTCTCATTTGCACTGAGTCTAGGGCTCACCTGTCCTTACAGTTACCTGATTTAGCTCATTTGGGGGAACAAGCAGTTTTCTGCCTCGTGCGTGACTTGCCCTGGCTTGCTCCGTATTCGGGCAAGTGCAGGAGCTGGTATGCAGGGATGCACCCTTTTGGGAGTGAGAGCAGGAGGGAGGGCTGGGCAGCAGGGAACCAAGCTAAGGACAGGAGAGCAAGACGCTGTTTCAGATGGCAGTAGGCAGTCACATAGGCACAGCTCTATGCCCTGAGGTGCTATTAACAACAGCATTGGGAAGAAAATCTGAATCAAAGATCGCAGCCCAGAAGGCCAACACTGTCCTGGGCTGCATCAAAAGAAGCGTGGCCAGCAGGTCGAGGGAGGAGATTCTGCCCCTCTACTCTGCTCTCGTGAGACCCCGCCTGGAATATTGGGTCCAGCTCTGGAGCCCACCACATAAGAAGGACATGGGCCTGTTGGAGCAGGTCCTGAGGAGGGCCATGAAGATGATCAGAGGGCTGGAGCACCTCTCCTCTGAAGACAGGCTGAGAGAGTTGGGGTTGTTCAGCCAGGAGAAGAGAAGACTGGGGAGACCTTATAGCAACTTTCCAGTATCTGAAGGGCGCCTACAAGAAAGCTGGAGAAGGACTTTTTGTAAGGCCATATAGTGATAGGACAAGGGGGAATGGCTTCAAACTGGAAGAGGAGAGATTTAGAATAGTTATTACAAAGAATTTTTTCATTCTGAGGGTGCTGAGACACTGGAATAGGTTGCCCAGGGAAGCTGTGGATGCCAGATCCCTGAAAGTGTTCAAGGCCAGGCTGGATGGGGCTTTGAGCAACCTGGTCTAGTGAGAGGTGTCCCTGCCTATGGCAGGGGGGTTGGAACTCGATGATCTTTAGGGTCCCTTCCAACCTAAACCATTCTATGATTCTATGATCTGTGTTGTTGCTGATAACTTTCAACAATGTGTCACCGGACTTGCTGAATTCAATAGGGATGATACTGTGGAAAGGCTGTAGGTTTCTAACTTGATAACTTGATTTAAATGTAAGACCTGGTCTAAACACCTGACATCATCATGTGTGCAGTCTCTGTCTTCTCTACCACACCTTTCTGGTAATGTGGGAATCTGCTGTGGGCATTGGCTACGTTATTAGGTATATTACAGTCAGAAGCAAGTTAGTGTTTATGCATGGGATCCCAGACCCAGTCCTTGTCTTCCTGAGCTGTGCCTAAACTGGTGCTCTTAAAACCAAGAGACATTTTGTGTTTATTTTTCTTCCTTCCTTCATCTGGAAGCCAGTCTAGGGAATAGTTTTTCAGGCATAGGTTGAGCAGTCAGAAAAGTCTTTCATGATTACGAATTTGTGTCATTGTAACTTGTGCTGTGATTGGAACTGTCATTAATGAATAAAAACATGATATAATCCTATCTCCTATGGTGTGGCAACCCTACAGCAGAGCCTCAATTACAGCAGTGCTATTACTGAAGAACCAACCTTTGGAAAGAATAAGTTGGCAGACCATAAATTGTGAAGCATATTACCTGGTGTAGCAAGAAACCTCCTAATTAGCCCAGTTGTGAAAACCAACGTAGTAGGAGCCTTGCCTGAGCTTAGTTTTCGTCACAGCAGTAAAACTTCTGTCCCACGGGCAGGGGAAAAATGTGGCCATTGTGGGAAGGAGCTACATAGGAAAGGACTTTCCAAATTAGAGAAAATTAACTCACAATTAAAAGTACTTTTATACTGTCCTACCTCACAAGACAGGCAGCATTTAGGTGATAGCAACATCTGAAATGTAATGCAATGAGTTTAGTTGTCTTAGTTTTGCTGGCTAGTAACCTACAGCCCTGCTCAGGTGCCGTGGTAACAGATGCAGCTCCTGGTTGAGATTGCACCAGTGGTAGAAAGCCATTCTCTGTTTTGGATTTTGTGATATAGTTTCTGTAAACTTTTGCTCTTACATTTTCATCCTCAGCATACTGAAAAAGTGCAGCAGGTTTATTTAAGCCTATATTAAGTTCTGAGCTTGGAGACATAAGGAAATCAAACCAGTAAAAAGGCCCACTTTACATTAAACTGTATTTTGGGAAATGTAATGTTAGGACAGCCTACAACACACTGAGCCATGCATAGGTGTTGGGGTTTTTTTTCCCAAATATGTTTGCTTTAACATGTGTGGGGATAAAAAGGGCTTTACAAACCTGTGGCATAACATTTACACAGCCTTTTGCAAAGCCTTCACTTTCAAGAGCAAAAAGGTATTAGATGACAGCGTTTCTCAGTTTACATTGATGAGGGTAACTGTGATTCTTCCTTTGCCTGGAAAAAAATCCCAGAGAGATTTGATGAACAGCACAATCCTTGGAGATGTTGGAGTCTGTGCAATGCAAAACTAACCATTTAGCATGAGCAAAGGGAGTCTGTTAGATATAATGTTACTTACATCTGATAGTGAGGTGATTTCAAAAACAAAAATCCATGCATTTTTCCAAAATCTCGGATCTACTTAATCTAAATCGAGAGAATGTGGGATCTCACACAGCATCTGGTGCTAGAAGTGACTGTCATTACCTGGTCAGTTGTGCCTTTCCACTGAAAGCTGGTAAGGGCTAAGTTAGAGCCATGAGGAAAGCAGGCGTGTGCGAGAACGGAGACCTGGAGCCCAGCGAGCCTCGCGGAGGTGTTTCTCAGGGATGTTGGAAACAGCCAGCGAGGTACCAGCCTGTAGCAAGTGGGTGCTTGTGCTGGGGAGCGATGTGATTTTCTGTGTGTCTGCTGGCAAACGTCAGCTGCACGCCTCCGCGTGTCACACAGTGGGGACACGGTGCCAGCAGCGTGGGATTCAGTACACAAAGTGCCTGGGGACCTGAGGTGTGGTGGGTGGTGGGTACGGGAGAGCACGGCTGCAGCCAGGGTGGACGCATCAAACTCCCTGTCGGGTCTGGTCTGTGGCCAGCTCTTAACTCCAAAACCATGCCTGGGAATCTTTGTGGGAGACTGTTGGTTGCCAAGTACCTGTGCCAGGTGCATTTCTGACGGTGGAACAGCGTGTGTGACCAGCTTCTGTGGCCACGGGGTGTCCCCTGGCTCTGTTGCCTTCATGAGGCTTGCTCGCACAGGAGGGTGACACCGTGCAGCCAGCGGTGCTGTATGCCTGCTGAAGGAGAAGAGGTTGTCTAAGACAGGTGAATTCTGCAATAAAGGGCGGCACGTAGGAATTTAGTGGTCCAGCCTTTCACTAGTTTTGCATTTTTGAGTGTTTTTTCGTATTTCTGTGGCACGACTGAAGATACCAGCTTTTCAGTTAATACTATGTGCAAAAGTCCCTCATTCCAAGTGGAATTTTGCTCTCCTTTTTTCTAAAACATCTCTGTTAAACAACTGGCTTTGGGTTTTGATTGTTAGGCCCACACAGTACAGTTTTAACTGTTTAATAACTGGCTTCATAGTTCCCATGTAAATAACCAAATTATAGTATTCTGTACCAGAACTAAGAGTAAACATGTTCTGATAATTACAGCTGTAGAGAAGCCTGGCTGCAGAGCAATGGCACAGCAAGAGCAAAACTCTTTCTTGAATAACTGTTAAAATATGTTGTTATAAACAATGAGTGGTTTTCCTGAAACAAACATACTGCTATTAAAAATGGACATGAGCTGGTGAGATGGTTCAGTATTTATTTTTTTTCAAGTGCTGTTTCGTTCACCTGTCAACAAAAATTCTCTATGTATAAATGAACTGCACCGCTTTTCACTTTTCTTTCTTGAGAGTGCTAGGCTCGTGAACTCACAACTTCAGCAATCACCTACCACTCAAGAAAATTAGCTTTTGAATTCACAACAGCTCTTCATTCGGCTGTCTCGTCTGCAGTTTTTAGCAGTAATTAATTTTGTACTTTGTTTATGTGTTTCTCGCATTCTCAACAAGCAATGGGAGGTTTGAGAGAGAATATAAATCTGTAATTTTATTTTAAGGTTTTCTTTGTGTTGTATCTTGTACCTTGTATCTTGTACTTCTTTTATCATTCTAATACATATAGAAGTCAATTTAAGTCATGCGAACCTCCGAGTGTCACATTCTACCACTTCAGCATTGTAATAAATATTACTTCAGTCAAGAAATGGTCCTCTTAATTTCAAAGGGACCACTCACTGAAGTAGTTGCTAGTAGTCATGGATAAGAACAGCAGACTCTGGCTGACGGCATTTGGCTTGCACGCAACTCCTTGAATGGGTAGATGCTCACCAGCATGATGGAGGAATGCAAAGCCAACTCCATAGCTCCTGTCTGTGCTACAATTTACTGTGCACCTGTATATGCTGTCTCATAGCTATATGGTGAAACTGAAAGGCCAGCATATTCATTAGGTCATTTAAGCTATCTCCATGAGTGGAAAATGTTGGTTTGGGGATTGTAGATCATCAATAAGTTGCTCATGTGTGAAATGAAAAGCCACCTTGAGGTCAGCTTCCAGTAAATTCGTCCTGAGCTCAGGCAGTTTGGAAACACCTGGCTAAGCCCACTAATTGTTTGATTGACTGTTATGACTTGAAAAACAGGATAGAGGTATCAGACAATAATGACTTAATCTGAACTTTTAAACACTTCTACTTTTTCAAATAAAGAGATCAGGGTCTGTAGAAAACGCAGCTGCCGCAGGGCAGCCCAGCCCACTGGTCTGCAGTGATAATAGCTCTCCCTCTACGAGGAGTCCACAGCCTTCTTGGTCTGATGAGTTGCATGCCAAGATCTTTAGACGACCAGACTCACAAGACATGACGCGCCATACTGGAGAGCCAAGGGACAGCTATGGAGGTTGAAGGGTGATGCAGCCAACGGTGCTTTCTTAGGGTTTCTGCCTCCTTACGACAGGATGGAGCAGGCTGCAGGGAGAATGCAGCAGGTTCCCAAGGTCAGCCGGTACCATCAGCCTCAGCCACTTCTGTGTGCCCCTTTCCTCCCAGTGCTGCGGATCCCGATTACACAGCAATACCTGTGGCAGTGCTGGCTTGCTTCTGATTACATCATCTAGACCCATGAGCTAATGAGAGATTAAAAGAGTGTATCAAAAAGCATTTAAAAGCTGTGATTCTTCTGCTTTTAAGTTGTACTTTTTGCTGATTCACTGCGAGCTCTTATTTCCAAATGTTTGATATTGCTTTGACGTGTGTGTCCAATGCTATGGGCTTATATGGCTGTAATTTCTTTTTTGCCCAATACGCGTGTTTTTGAGGAAGTCACCGATGCTGTGTCCCCTGTTGACACTATTGACATTGTACTGTTCTTAGCCTAACACAGGCTAAGGAGTCCAGTTTTCAAGTAGGTTTGTGATGCGTTAAAAATTTTACACATGAAAACAGTATTTAGGTAATGCAGGTATGGATTTTGTTAAGGCAAAAGGGATATATGAATTGTATGGATGTAATTTTGGTAATCTATTGATTTCATTTCTGAAATACATGTTGTGAAGGAGTAATTAATGACTGGTAAATAATGAAAAGGTGCCAGATTCTTAGCTGAAACCCTGGTCCATGTGCTCTATCAATTAAGGACGCTGTTCTGTTTTCAAGGGAATTTTTTAATCTGTTGCATTTCTTAACTATAACTTAATACTGTTGTAAATCAAAATTAACCTATCATATAGGATGTTTCAAAGAGTTCCTCTTGTGACTTTGCATGAGAAATTCCAGAGATGTGGGAGAAGTACATTAAATTATATTAAAAACATAGACAGAGAGTGCTGGTTAGGTTCACCTTTTACCCTGCAGGTACCCACTCATCCAAACTCAAGGTGCAGAGTCCTCAAATTCACAAAACCATCTAATCTGAGACAGGAAGAAGTGACGGCATCTCTTCCTCATCTGATGGTGTAGCTAATGAGTCCGAGAGGAGCACCTTGCCAGATGGACAAAGGATTTCTCTTTCAGGACTCACTTATCTCACCTCACTCACAGCGCTGCATCCTTCAGACGTGCCCTCAAAACAAAGCAGTGCTGTCTCAAGAACCACAGAATCACAGAATCACAGAATTTTCAGAGTTGGAAGGGACCTCTAGAGATCATCTAGTCCAACTCCCCTGCTAAAGCAGGATTGCCCAGAGCACATTACTCAGGACTGCATCCAGGCGGGTCTTGAAAATCTCCAGGGAAGGGGACTCCACAACCTCCCTGGGCAGCCTGTGCCAGTGCTCTGTCACCCTCACCGTAAAGAAGAGTTTCCGTGTATTTGAACAGAACTTCCTGTGTACTAACTTGTGCCCGTTACCCCTCGTCCTGTTACTTGGAAGCATTGAAAAGAGCCTGGCTCCATCCTCCTTCAACCCACCCTTTAGATACTTGTACGCCATAATAAGGTCTCCCCTCAGCCTTCTCTTCTCCAGGCTGAAGAGTCCCAGCTCTCTCAGCCTTTCCTCATAAGGCAGATGCTCCAAGCCCTTAATCATCTTAGTTGCCCTAACACTTAGTTGCTAACAGCACAACGACTGGTCTCTGATGGAGATGCATACCAGTGCTCGGCCTTTCTGAGTCCTGTTGCTCTCTTCAGAGTGAGTTGGGCAGTAAGCTTGCCATATCCGGGGTTGTGCTAGCCCTGCAGTTGCTGCTAGAGCTGCAGCTGTAGTCATCCTTGGAGATAAAGTGAGCACAGCTAGCAGGGAGCTCAGCATGCCCAAACCTGCACAGCCTTTTCCCCCGAGCCCGCTGTACCACCATCGCTTGTACTAGAGCAGTGCAGTGGCGTTATGCTATCCGCAGTCCCATTGATAAAGAATTAATAATGCTTAATGAACGAAGCAGCGTGGGAGGTAGAATGAGGTCTGAAGCTCTGTCTGGTAGGCTGTCAAAGACAGCGTGCTGTCTGCGCTGCAGCCGGGACACGTACTGAGCTCTGCTGTGCTTTGCCGTGCCCCCTCTAAGACTGAGGGGCAGGCTGGGAGCCCCAGCAAGGGCAGGGGCCAAGGCAGCACACCTCAGTCCTTCCCGAGCTACCAGTCCATGAGTCTCTGATTTTGTTGTGGCATAAGTTCTCATAAGATATTTGGGATGATAAAAGCCTTCTGAGAGTTCATGGGCTAGTTATTAACTTCCTACAGAGTCTTTATCTGTATGTGTGAACTACTACTACCTCTGTAGTAAAGCTCTAGAGATTGATGTGAGCCAACAGAAACACGGCTTTTTGCCACGCTCCCTATGGACACCGCTGCCGTTTTATTAAATAAGTTGATTTAGAAGAAATTGTTGTTGAATTTAATAAATCTTACGGCTGACCTAATTTTCTCTGGAAAGATTTAAGCTTTTCTGGTAGACTTGGTGGTATGTCAACTCAGCATCAAGAATTTCTGCCTTTTTTCTACTGTGTGACTGGCATCCTGCCACACTGATCTAAAGTGAATTGCAGCAGGGGGAAATGCTGCTTAAGAATACTAGAAAAATTAGTGTAATTGTTTTATTACTTAAAGAATTATATTGAAAACATTACTAAATCTGTTTTTCTCTCCTCAGTTAGTAGCCTCCATCGTATTTATCAGCTTTGGCGTGGTAGCAGCGTTCTGTTGTGCAATAGTTGATGGAGTGTTTGCAGCACGACACATAGTAAGTACAGTGATTTTCTGTCATCTTTCATTTTTGATCACTTATGTCATTTCTAGCAGGAAAGCGTTTTCTTTTGGTTTATGTCTAGCAGCATATTAGGTGTTTTGATAGTTCTGCTTGTTGGAGAAATGTCTTTTGGCAAAAAATTAACAGGAAAGTCTATCATGCCAATACCCAGAGATGGTGCCAGCTGCTTATTCATCTCTCAGGGAGTTCCAAATACAGAAGTGATGTAAAATGATGTAACAACAGGTGTGCTAAAATGCATACCTGCTTAGGAAAGGGAAGACATTTCAGCCACCACCAGCATTTATTTCCTTTTGCACAGAGGCTTTGTGGGCATGGTCAGGATTTGGAACACACCAGGCAGTGATGAGCACCGGAAGTCCCTATGGGATCTTTCGAGGGAGGTGGATTGCAACAGCACAAAGGGAACATTTTGTCGGAGCAAAGACAGCAGAGGAAGTGTCAGGCTTTGGTTAGAGGTACTGTGAAGGGGGAACCTACTGAATGACAAACCCAAAATTCACCATCTGCCTGCCATCTAAGGATGGGTCATTTAACCAGAGTGACTAGTTTTTCCAGCCTTCAAAACCCAGTCCTCCCTTCTTCCCCCAAACCTATTGCCGTCTCTGCTTCAGAAGGATGTTTATAGGCATTCGCAGTACTGCAGTAGCAGCAGTGTTACTCGTAGTTCATTACTGTCTATGAGCACCTAGGAATCGTTCTCATGGCCTTCTTGTGTAAGCACTAGACAAGCTTAGAACAAAGCTTTTTTATTTTGACTCACAGAGTTCAAATTAAAATATTAGACAAAAAGGATCAGTAGAAGAACAAGACAGAGTTGTGGGGTCATTTGAATATGGCAGTTTACATAATAGACGTGTTGTTTGCTGTTCTGTCTTTTGTGATAGAATACCTAAAAATCAATATAAACCTAACCTTTTAATTGAGCTTTGGTTGCCAAAAGCATCAGGAAACAATTAGTTATAAGTTTTAATAGACACTAGAACTCAGGTGTGGTGTGCTGCATAATACAGCAAGTGTGAGGGTGTATGACCCCCTCACTGCTATGAAATATTATGGGCCTGTTCATCTTTCTGCTTATGTTCATTGAGGGGCAGCGTAACACCACTGGCATCAGTAGAACTATACTTAATTTTTGGTTTGCAAATACATCAGAATAATTAGGCTTTGGCTCATTCGGAGCATAAAGCTGTAAACTGATTTCTTTTTTACTGTTATTGAAGAGGACCAAATGTGGGCTTCAGAACCTCACATGCATTGCATAAGGAAGGAGACGTCTATTGGTATAAACAACTGAGTTGTGCAATTTAAGCATGAATAAACACTCTGGATTGTAATCATGTTTTGTGGTAAACAGACCCTGCCAGATGCTGAAGTGGCCTGCTTTTACTTGGATTCGTCCTGCTGTTGCTCTGGATGACACCTGGTATAAGTTGGTCCCTGACTAGCATGAGCCCAGGGAGCCTTTCCATGGGAGCTGCTTAAAAGAGGAGGGGAGCAGATTCCTATTTAGGTTTCCTGCTCCTGAAAATTCAGTGGTTGTGCCCCAGAAAACCATTGCCACTTATCCAAATATTGGACCTGTCTCCTAATTTCCCAGGAACCAGGCTTATTTTTGTTCTGCTTTGATGTGATCATTAGGAAGTCTTCAGATGGCACTTGTACAGTCTTACACCTTATAACCACAACACAACTGTGCAGCCACAGCCCCCCACCGCTGAGGTTAGACGTGGCGTCACCTTCTCTGAGGCGAGTTACTGTGTCAGAGGACAGCGTGTGTGCTCAGTCTCAAACACAGAGACAGGCATCTCCCTGTCATCTTTCTAGGTGTTTCCTTTGTCAATTTGCACTCTTTTGGCTTTAAGTGCCTTTCACATATGTTACTTTGCTATTCTAGAAATGATGCTGCTTTCCATCTAAATCAAACAACAATATTATTGCACCCTTATATCTGAAGAAACGGCATCTCATACATAACCTAGAGTTTATATTCATCTCCTCTTTACTGTAGCATAAATAGCTGCGTGGCATTGCTTGCTGTCATGGCATGCCCTTGGTGTGTTGTTATGAACTAAAAGTGATTCAGTTCATTGCAGTGCTCTCTGGGGAGAAAGTGGGCCAGTGAGTTGTCATAGGAGAGCACCAAGGCACAGAGTCATTGCACTCACACAAGAAGAAAGCATCTTACAGTCTTGGATGCAGTTCTGTACCTGGTTAAGTCAGTGACTGGGTATGACTGTGTCGTCTGTGCAGAGCTGGAGACTGGACGGGGCTGGTTACCATCCAGCCATCCCTTAGAGTGCTGGAGATGTACAATCCAATGACATGAAGTTGCTTCAATCATGGCATGACACGCTTCATGGAAATCCGTTTCCAGCTGTATACATTTGGGCTGAGTTTTATCACATTTGTCTCTTCTGGTCTCCTTCATGTATTACAGAACAAAGAAATACTTAGTAGTACCATTTTGCTGGAAAATTGATTTTGGTATCAATATGGTCATGCTCAATCTCATTTTCCTCCTCTGTCTAATAAGGAGCTTAATAGGCTCAGGTGAAAGAGGTGTACATCACCTAATTTCTCTGACTAACACACCCAGGGAAAACTATAGGGGTGGTAGTGTAAGTACACTCCCAGTTTGATTTACAGGAGCAGTGGCGCCTTATCAAAAGAAGGTGTGTCATGCAGACTGTGGTGTCATTGCCACTGTATTACGTCCCCTTTGCATCACAGCTAGTTTCCTTCAGGGAGACAACGTTCAGTCCATTCCCCCCCGGCCAGTACCAGCTGTGTTCAGACCTGTGTTGTGCTGTTGCTACTTTGGCCATTGCCTTTGGGGGATAACTACTGGAGAATGGGACTAAACTGTTCTCCATTCAGGGAAAGGACAAACTCCTGGCATGTCAGAGCGGGTGCTCAGGACTACACGAAAGCCATAAAGTTTTCATGAGGAGAAGCTGGGCAGCATTCACTTTTCTGTCCCCGGTATCAGGGTGCTGACACCAAGGCTCCAGGTCTCTTTTCTCCTGGAGGGAGAAGAACTAGCTGGAGCCAGGCAGGCTTCAGACCAACAACAAATGCAACATCCATAAGAAATGTCTCCTGTTTTTCATTTTATTTTTAACTTCATTTGCGTTGGAAGTGATGTGAAGAGGACAAATCGCATTATTATAGATTTTTCTTAATGTGTGCTTGCTGTGGAACGGAGACTATTACTGTTGCACATTTTCTCCTGCTCTTGTAAAACTGTGGATAGAATAATAAAATACTTCCTCTGTTTTATTTTCTTCTCAAGAAGGCATAAAATTGAAAAAAAAAAGTCTTCCAGGAAAGGGATGTATTTCAGAAAAGAGATTTAAATTATTTAAGACTCATTTTAACACACTTTGCTTAATAGAAAGCTCTGGAGCACAGCACTTATAAAATTAAGAACACTGAAGGAAAGGTAGCTTGATTTAAAATAGCAGTTGCTTATTTAAAAAATAATGCAGATGTAATTTACTGTGTAAAGTTAATTTTGCCATTGTTCCCTTCAGCTGCACTTTTCACCCTAAAAAAAAAAAAGAAGCCAGAATCAAATAAAACAAATCAAAGCTGGAATTAATGTGCAGTGATGTGTCCTGGTTTGAGGTAAAACAGAACTAATTTTGTTCAGTAACTTCGCTTCTTAGCTGGACCTCTTCTAACTACTGAAATTAACAGCATATTGTGCAGACAATGTTCGCTGTCTCAGAGTGATAAGACCAATGTTTATAGCTGATGCCCAGGCATGGGATGCAGAGAGGCTCCTGCTTATACTTATTGCTGTAACACCCAAGGCCAACCAACTTTGTTGTTTGCCCCGCTGGAGGGTCGGAAGGGGAAAGCATAGTAGGGTCCCACCTACAGGGAGGAGCGGACAGGACAGGTGACCCAAAACTGACCAACAGGGTATTCCATCTGCCTCATGCTCAATATGAAAGCTGAGGGATTAAAGGGTCAGGGCTCTTCCTTCAGTGGCCGATGTCTGAAGAGGACTCTGTTTGTCTACTTGTGATCCCGATCCTGAATGCAGATCTGGAATCCAGTTCCTGTCCGTCACTGAGTCCAGCCTGGGACTGCCCCAGTGCCAGCCAGTGTCGTGATTGTCATCTCGGGAGCTTGATATGGTTTTGTATATTTTTCATTATTTCTTTTTATTTTATTATTAATATTTCATTAAAGTAGTTTAGTTCCTTCTAAACTCTTAAGTCTCTTTTTCCTCCTCTGCGTCTCTCTTTGAAGAGGGGTAGAGGGGAGCATCTGTCGGTCCCATCTGGGGTCCCCCAGGTCCCTAGTAGCCGATTTGGCCTAAACCACAACATGATGTTATTTCAGAAAAATATGATGATCACAGGTATCCCTTATCTGCATTCATGTTTGTTTGTTTGAGACATTTTGTTATTTAGCAGATAAGAATAGCCCAGTTGTGCAACAGCTAATGGAGACTGTTCAACAGCATCCTCTCACCACACAGGGAGACCCCCCTGTCCCATCTCACATACACATTCTCTGCAGCACTTACTACCTTCCTATCCATGACTGGAAGCCTTGACCATTGCCTTGTGATCCTTAGCTTTGCAGGTATCCCCTAGGCAGACCTAAAATAGCCAGCAGCAGTTATGAAGTAAGGAACTTGCCTGCAAGAGTTTCCTGAGAAGGTTAGGAAGATGACAGGTAGCAAAAGCATGGGGAGATATTTTAAGCTGTGGGGACAAGTGCTTTGTATCATCTTTTCACATGCTCAGCTTGGAGTCATGGAACATAGGTACTGACACATGGCCAGTTGCATTTTCCTAAACTATGGGATAAAAAGAGACTCTGGCATGCGTGAAAGCTCTAGGAGAAACCGAGGGCTCAGGCAGGGGAAGTCCTTTGTGCTTGACTGTAAGAACTGCTTTTTGGTCTTGTTGAGTGGACAGATTTATTAGAGGGGATCCACTAAAAAGAAAAAGCAGAGCTGAAGAGCTTGGGATAATACCAGTGAGAACACCAGAAGATACAGCAGTCAAATTGCAACTTGGGACAGTTGCCGTTATCCTTTATCTTCACATCTCTTTGGCTTTGTCTTCTCTATAACAATTCTTCGTGTAGTTCAATATAGCAATAAATAAACCCCTAAGCTGTCCTTTCTGCTCATTGAATGAGCCCAGTTCCTTCAACCCGTCCTGGTACATCCTGTCCTTCAGTCTTCTGATTATTTAGTGGCTCTCCACTGGTCATATTGTAATCTGTCAAAGTCTTTCTTATATTGGAGAAGGATTAAAATTGGACACCATACTGAGATGTGGCCTCATGAGCATTTGGCAAAAAGGAGTAATCACTTCCTCCAGCGTACTGGAGATGGTTTGCTAATACAGCGCAGTACGCAGTTGGCCATCACTTTTGCAAAAGCTCCCTGCTAACTTATGTTCAACTTGTCCACAAACACATCTGTTTTTTCTTTGCCAAGCTGTTACCTCGTCAGCTTGAACTGTTGTCTGGGGTTATTCCAGCTCAGATGCAGGATTTTACATTGTCACTGTACAAAAACTAACAGAATACAGTCAAAGAATTTAGATTCAGGTTCAACTATTTTTAAAGATGCACTACATTTCACTGCTAAGTGTCTATAACCAACAGAAAAGAATGAAAAAGTTTGGATGGTCTCTTAATTGCCATTTCATTACCATTTTTGGCTTTCTTTTAAGCATGAGCTGGGCTGAATTTTCTGTGTTTACAAAACCTAAGACTTTGATAATGACCCTGACATACCTTATCATTAATTACTGCTACATCGTCTTAGCTGAATTCTGGTTTAACAAAGTTTATGGTCCAGCAGGAACTTGCTTTAAAAGGAAGTGATTTTTAAGACAGTCTGATTATACGTGGTGCAACGAAAGGACAGCATAAATCTACAGATCAGAGCTGCTGCACATACGCACCGTCCTGTCCCCTTGTGCTTGCAGCTGGGTTTCTCTGCCATGGAGAACTGTAAGGTCTGGTGAAAAACTCAGACAAGGGCTGTGCAGCTAAAGTTTCTTAGAAGTGCTTCCAAGATGTTCCTCTGAAATAGTCACCAGGGGCCTCCTAGAAGCAGCCTCCATGTTTTTTATCTGGGTGGATTCAATGGACACACCTTTGAATGAGTGCTTGGATAGTGTAATGGATGGTGATCCTTTGAAAGGTTGTAAGCTGCTTACAACTTCTGATTGTGAACGGTGATGTGACGTATTGGCAGAATAATCAGATGCACTTCAGGTTATGTTTTACAGGCAGCCAACAACATGGCTTACTTCATTACTTTATTACTGGCAATTTGAGAAAGCACTATGGTAAGGTACTGTGTTAGGAACCGAAACCTGAAATGGACTATGCTAAGGGAAATCGTGCTAAGAGATCCTGAGGAGAAGAGCATCTTGCTCTGTTGTTTTGTGATTTCAGACCTCTATTTTTATAGAAATAGGCCCTAATCCATTCAAAACTTTTTTAAGTCTCCACAGATAATAAACTGAGAAAGTGGTGGAATGTGAAAATGTTGGGAAAATTGGTCCAGAGAAAGGAAAAAAATCTGTTTATCCATAAGATTATCTTGCCTAAGATCAGTGGGGATTTGCTCATCTTCACTAGAAAGCACAAACACAAATGATTGCTTTGGTTATGGAGATAGAAGGACTTTTTTATTCTTGCTACAGACTGCTTTGGATCATAGCAGTGAAATGGCAGAGGAATAAGAGACCATCTGTAGGTCTTTCATGATGTAGGATAATTCTGTTAACAGTAGTTATTCTGAAAGACACTAGATATGTGAATAAGGAAAAGGAGGGTGCTGTGGAAACAGAGTTGCTTGTCCATCATGAGAAGCACATCAAACCAGGCAGTGTTAGGTTGTCCCTTGGCTTCCTCTCCTCTTCTGCAAAACCACTTCTGTGTCACATTGATGTAATTTCATTTTCAGCTGATCTAGTTTCTTCCTCTTGGTGGCTTAAGGAATTAATTAAAATGGAACATATCCTCAGGCACTAAGCCCTGAAATGAACCTGTAGCTGAACTGGAGGACACTAAACCACTTATCCCTTATTCACCCGCATCGTTTAAGTGCAGTATATGGACTGCTGTAGCGTATCAGCTGGGTAATTATGTATAGATTTGGGAGTTTAGAAAGTAAACTTCAGATATTTATCTTCTTTTTATGTATGCTTACTCAAAATGCTGTTTAGTAAGGGTGGCATTATATAAACTCACTTCTGGGAAGCATACAGACCTGACAATGGGAAAATGGAGTCTTTCATCTGTGGGTGCTGATGTGAGCTGGGCTCTGGTTGGTAGAGCTCAAAGCTGTTGTACTAAGTAATATCAAGATGGCAGCCCCCACCCAGTGAACAAATAAATACATTCCAAAATTGTAGTCCTTCACTTGGCTTAGCTTAAAGCCAATGTTGAGCCGAGTTGGAAGCAGGGAACCCGACGATGACTGAAACAGTCAAACATTATGACACCTCAGCTCAGGACATGAGTTAGTCTGAGAAGTACAGTCTGAAATGCCGTGAAGATCTAATGATGTCCACTGTAAGCGCAGGACCGCAGGCAGGGAGGCCCACCCAGCTGCAGGTTCCCTGCTGCTTCCCCACGCCTTGGGCAGAAGATGCAGGTGCTGCGTGTGTGCGCTCAAGAGTTGATGGCACCATCTGGTGGTTGCACATGCAATGGCCGAGAACATCGGTCCTCTTCCCATCTTTGAAGCTTCTTGTGCAGATTACAGACGCTCGGTCAAGAATTGCAGCAGGGGTGCCCAGCAACTTCGCTGACGACCACTGCATCTTACTGCAGGGTGACTTCATTAGCTCATGGCATGTGACACGGCTAACTGTCATGTCCCAAAGCCTTGCACTCTTCAAGCCAGGTCTCCTAAAAAGCCATTTGAAAATGTTCTGAGCAAGCCTGTTGGCCTTTCCTTTGAAGAAGAAAACAAATAGTTGTATTCCATGTCTAACAAAGTTGTTACCTTGACGACTGGTGGTAGAAAACGCAAGTGAAAGAATTTCTCGTTGCAATTAAGTAAGCTGGGTTCTCTGGAGGAGAACAGGAGAACACTAAATGCTTTTTACTTTCTCCATGCTGCTACATGAGACAAAATTACAGCTAATTACTTTTAATTCCATTTCCATCCTGTATGACTCATTAATATAATAGCATGGCATAGCATATACCGTAAAGGGTTTTGCTGGTATTTTTAGCAGAGTGAGCACTAAACATTTGTAACTGAAAACTAGCGCTAATTCAGTAGTGATTTTTATATTGATGGTCCACTAAAGTGAAAACTGTTTTACTGATAAACTTCTTAAATACAAAGTGCTTAAGTTTGCAAGCAGTGCATTTTGAAGCCAATGGTCAACTATCCCACCATATTAAACATTAGTATTAGACCTTGCATCTGACACTGAGGAAGGAAGTGCAGACTGCATTCCTACAGCACTACTAAATTACAAGAAGGGATTAATTCTTTTTTATGGACTTAGTTTAGGGGTTGCAGCAAAGGAGGACTCTGGCAAGCAGTCTGCTAAGATTTCTCTTTTGTGCTGCAAGATGACCAGGCCAGGTTGGCCAGGTTGGATGGGGCTTTAAACAACCTGGTCTAGTGGAAGGTGTCCCTGCCCATGGCAGGGAGATTGGAACAAGCTGATCTTTAAGGTCACTTCCAACCCAGGCCATTCTATGATTCTGTGACCACATTCACGTAACAGTTATGTTCATGCATCCAAATGCAAGTGAGTATACTTTAAATCAAAGCACGAATACTCTTCTTTGAACATCACAGTCCAGATGGTAGAAGAGCTCCTCATGCTGGATACGTGTCCAGCTGAATGGAGAGCCCTGGAATGAGTTACAGATATCTACAGATGTCTGGTGCTTCCTGCCACATCACATCCTGGAAGCTCTGCTTTGCTGTCTGCTCTGGCAAAATCACCTACTTACAGGTGAAGATCTCCCCCATTGGTGCTGTTGTTGGTTATTGTGGTTTTGCCAGAAGAACCTTCCTGGGCCAAAGGAGGGGTTTTTGGATGCCTTTTTGCCATGCTAGTATTTTCAGCTGATGCACAAGGAGCAGAGTAGAGAAAAAGGACATCCTAGCTCTAGGATGGAGCCACTGTGTTTTGGAAAGCAGCATGTCTAACGAGGGATGAAACAACAATGTGGCAAAAAATCTGAACAGAAAGTTCACTGAGCCAGCAGTGTGCCCAGGCAGCCAAGAAGGCCAACACCATCCTGGCCTGCATCAGGAATAGTGTGGTGAGCCGGACTAGGGAAGTAATCATCCCCCTGTACTCGGCACTGGTGAGGCCTCACCTCGAGTACTGTGTTCAGTTTTGGGCCCCTCACTACAAGAAGGACATTGAGGTGTTGGAGCGTGTCCAGAGAAGGGCTACAAAGCTGGTGAAGGGTCTGGAGGACAAACCTTATGAGGAACGACTGAGGGATCTGGGGTTGTTTAGCCTGGAGAAGAGGAGGCTGAGGGGAGACCTTATCACCCTCTACAACTACCTGAAAGGAGGTTTTAGAGAGATGGGAGCTGACCTCTTCTCCCTGGCAACAAGTGATAGGACAAGAGGAAATGGGTTCAAGTTATGTCAGGGCAGGTTTAGATTGGATATTAGGAAGCATTTTTTCACTGAAAGGGTTATTAAACATTGGAATAAGCTGCCCAGAGAGGTGGTGGATTCACCATCCCTGGAGGTGTTTAAGAAAAGGGTAGATGAGGTGCTTAGGGACATGGTTTAGGAGTGGTGGTGTTTTTATCAGGGTAGGTTAATGGTTGGACTTGATGATCTTAAAGGTCCCTTCCAACCTCACTGATTCTATGATTCTATGAAAGTAATCTTCTGGGGAGATACTGTAGTTAATTGATCTAACATAACCCATGAATTAATGGACAGTAGTGTCTACTAGCAAGAGGAATCTGAGTTACCTATAATGACAAGTATTTTGTAAGGTATTAGTGGCCATGTCTACTCTGCTGCTGTGGAATAAACTCAAGCATCAGACCTCTGTCTAATGGTTAGCTGCCACTTCAGCTCAGTTTCAGACCACCCCCACAAGCTCTTGAAAACAAATCTGATCTAGAAAGATGATGCTAAGCTGTGTATATGTGAACAGTGTAGATGGGACCATGTGGGCTTAGGACTGCAGATTGGTCTCTGGCTTTTATTTGGCAATACAGGTATAGCCTGTGGGACCATTGCTAGATTACTGACTCCAGCTCTGGAGTGCTTTGGGAAGGACATTATCCACTTGGAAGGAGTTCAGAGAAGAAAAATCTGAAATTTGGAGTGGCACCATTAGCAACAGTACTTAGAAGTTTGATTTATTTTGTTTATCAAAGAAAAGGTTAAGAGGTTAATTGATCTTGGCCTCTCTAAGGTATCTACATAATCAAAGGTTATCTGATAGCACAGGGCTTTTAGTCTCTCACACCAAAGCACAAGTAAGTGCAGTGGGTTGAAATCAATGCTAAACAGATTCAAACCATGACACAGACACAGTTTTGACATAATGAACTATGGGAACAGCTTTTTCAAGAGTATGGATGGTTCTCTGTCACTGAAATATTTAAATCCCAAGCTTCTTTTTACATAATCTTACAAAGCTTATCCAAAAGTTATGAACTTGACACTGATGTCTTAGGCTGAAGTTATTTAGCCTGTGTTATTCAGAATGTCATTATAAGAGCAGGGTCTCCAAAGAAGGCTTCTGTGAACTATTTTTATGGTCAGGTGAAAACTTTATTGCCTCTTGTCAGCAGGTCTCTCTGTGCGGTGCCAGGACCTGTTCCCTGCTGGAAAACATTTAGGGGTTCACAGATTAAAAACAGTTGAAAAGCATTTATCAAGATTTCTGATCCAGGTTTGCTGGTCTTCAAATCTGCAAAGGAAATGCAATCTTTAACATGAACACAACTGAAATAATATCTCTACTAGAATTTGTCCACAAGAATCTGCAGTCTAATACTCCTCTTTTTCCAGACAGGTATGTACTGTGCATACAGCCTGAATATATTGACATTACAGAGGAGCTGGTAGGATGCTTTAATTTGGTTGCCAGATATTTTCCAGTAAGAAAAATAATAGCAACCCTTTTTTTTTGGAGAACCTCTTAAGATGCCCCTCTCCAGTTTTCACAGCCTCTCACATTGGCAGGCACAAAGCCCCTTGCTTATACAGCTTCACTTTTTTTTTTTCTCACTGAAATTCCTTTCAGGTTTAGCCGAGTTGCAAATTCTTTAAAATGCCTTTTTTCTTCCCTGCTGTGATTTGTTTTCCTGGGGGAAAAGGATTGGAATTGCACCAACCAAACACAAATGTCTCAACTATTAGGCAGCACACACATTGCGTTTGGATGCCAAAGAGCAATTTGCTTGTCGATGGGAAGGAATAAGAGAGATTCACAGTTCCTTCCCCAGTGATATCTCTCTACATCTACCACGCGGTCTCGTTGTGTTGTTCTGCGGCCCCAGGACAGGGGTAGAGAGAAGGCTGTCTCAAGCCCTCCCAGCTCTTCATCTGCACCACTGTGTAGGACAAAAGTCTTCACTGCTGGCAAAACCAAGGGCTGGTCCAGCTTCCCCTAGCCCCGTGACACAAACATTCATCCATTGGCTTCCCTTATTGAGATGTAACAGCCCACATTGATATCCCTCATTAATGTCATTAGTTTGGTCATTCAAGCTGCGGTAATACAGCTTTGAGGTAAAAATTTCATGAAGATTGTAGTAAGGGACATCTTACTACAATTGCGAGCAATAGGGAGGGAGAAAGACTACTCTTATTTTAAGTTCAGAGTTTGCACTCTGAGAAAACATTAAGGGAATGACCCACACATTGGCTAATGGCCATTTAATTATGTGATCCTGTCTCACAAAAAGCACAATGTCGATGCACAACAGGGCAGAATTTTCAGTGTGTTGGGGTAATAGCAAATCTGGCACTTCCAATTTCTTTGGCTCTGAAAATGAAATAATTTTCTTTTACCTTTGCTTCCAGTGTAATTATATAGATGTGAACTCCACTGAGTATATTGTAAATCAAATCCAGGCATATGGAGGGAAATCCTTAACATTTTGTTCACATTAATAATCATATTATTAGTGTGAGAAATAACGAGAAGTGAGAAAGTAGGCGGGATTTGATCCATGTTTAAAATGACACTGGTATTCTAGTTGCCATAGATTATAGTCTTCTGCATTTGTGCATAGATTATAGTCTTCTATAATCTACATGTGTTTCCATAGGTTATAGTCTTTGGCATCTGTGTGGCTCCTGTGCATCCAAAAGTCAGTTCAGGGGAGGGGGGAATTTATTTAGCAATGTATAACAGCAGCTTAGATCAAGGGAGATTTACTGCCTACTTCCATCTTTAACCTTGCTTTACAAAGCACTAGCCATGATGGAATTTATGCAAAGCATACAAAGCAAGTTAATTACAGTTTAATCCTAAGAAAGGTGGGCGACTGGGGCAAAGGGCTTGCAGTTTGATCTGGAAAGCACAATCTACTTCCCTCTGATGTGCTGCCAGCAGAAGATAATTACCTTCACTGTTTCCTATTCTCAGAAATGTTTCTAGACTATCAACAGATGTTTCTGTTCTATGGAAAAAAAATTCAAAGCTGCTACACAGATACATAGAGGGGAGAGGGAGTAACCACCTTCAAACTTCAGACTACAGCAAGAATACTTGGCATTTTTTTCCATCATTTGTCAAAGGAAAACAGTGCTTCGAGTTGCCCTGTGCAGAAACTAGTGGAGTTAAAAAAAGGAAAAAGTGCTGTTTATTAACATGGGTCGAAATCAGCAAAGTATGTAAAAGTCCTTAAATTCGACTAGAGTAAAAATTTAGGGTATTTAAGCACGCTGCATTTTGCCCTAGCAAAAGGCTTCACAAAGACAGAGGTTTTGTTTGTTTCATCTTTAAGAAGAAACTATGACTAGTATGAATAATAATATCATGCAGCAGTAATTTCTCCCTCTGTGGGTGGATGATTATTCAGTTGCAAATAATTTCCATGAAAAGTGTGTTCCCAGGTATTCAGTTTGATTCAGATTGATCATTATTTATGGCTCTATTAAGAGCTTATTAAAATAGATGTTGCACCAGCATTGATAGATTGTGAAAGTTAACACTTTTAATATATTTATTTAGTCTTTGTTGAGAAATTCCAAGTTTGAAAAAGTATGTTTTTAAGATATCATAGTTAAAAAAAATTTCTTATGGAACCTGCCTAGAATTTCCTTGTGTGTGTCTCAGTGCAGGTCTCTTCACACTTCCAAACAGTAGTATATGCAGTGGCTTTTTTGCCTCTGGAGCACTGAAGACCATGTATTTGACATCTCTGATCTTCTGTAATGCATGTGAGCTTCAAAACAACAAGCCGGTGGAGATAGGGAAAAGCTTATTGTCCCTGCACAATCAGGGTATGCATGAATCATTTCACTAATTGTTTAGACCATCTTAATTTTGCAACTCATGTCTTTCCATTCCTCCTGGGGCTTCTCTCATGGACTCTTACTGCCTTATATTTTGGGTCCTAGTCCTGCAGTCCCTTCCATTTGGATGAACCCTTTCAGCCTGGGCTCTGGTGTGCTGTGATGTGCGTCGATGGGGGTCTTCCCTTTACAGGCATGACAGGGAGTTTGATGGCAAATTGCTGGGCATAAACACCTACTTCGTGTGTGTTTTCTGCTCAATACCTAATATAAAAAATTCATACATAAAGTTATTACATTACCTAGCTTAGGGTGGAGATATTTAAAGGTCCCTGTCAGTGGTGTGCCATGCCCTGAAAATTAAAATCAACACTGCAACATTAATTAAGTCTCCAGCATTTTATTTGTACATTCAATATATATTGCTCAACTAGATGCATTTAATGCAGCCTCTTTTCCTTCTCTTTAATGTAAAATAAATCCAAAAGAACGTTATAAATATAAACCCCCTACATTTCAGTCAGCAGGATATTCAGTATTTCAGATGTGTAAAGGTTAGTGTGTTGCAAAATGACATTTCCTGTATTAGTATACTTAGAGACTTATGTATTTCTTCCATATTCTGATAGCATTAAGGCAAAAGAGAGGAGACGGGTTGTATTTCATGTATTTGAGTTACATTACCAGAAACAGAATAAACAGTTCTTGCATTCTTGTGGAAAAATTAATTACTCACATGGCACAACATCATTATAATCAAGACAGAGCAATCAGTTCATGTAACAAACCCTATAATCAAGGTAATGTAATCAATGTAAGTAATCAACTATAATAAGCAATTAAATATCTAACTGCATCAAGCAATAACTAAAATTACAGTCTTGAATAATATCAGCTAATTGCATCATTAGAAACTTGTGTAAAAGCCAATCGTAAATCTAAGTTTTTAACTATGTGAAAAAGCAGGTATCATGGGGAAGTCCACAGCCTCCTCCTGAGAGACATTAGCTCGCAAAACCTGACTAAAGCAAAGCAGCCATACTCCAGTGCCCGGCTTGGATTTGCCAGGGATCAGAGGTATTAAGGCAGGAGCAGGCTTCCTTGCTGGAGCCTTCTGTGGCCCCCACTTCCCAGTACAGCCAGAGTAACTGCCTCTGCTGAGATACTGGTTTGCAGCACAGCAGCCCCTGAGCAGACGGGCATGGTGTCACTCAGCAGCTCTGCGCACACCTCGTTTCTTCCTGCAACCACCTGCGCCTGCGTCGGCTAACGGCACCGGGGCTGCTGAACCTCCATGGGGATGTGCAGGGGAGTCAGCTCCCGTTTCTTCTACTTGTCCTGCTGCACCGAGCGTGCTGGTGAAGGCTAATGGGCCTCTCCTTTTGCCTTCATGACAGGCAGAGTGTGGCCAAAAGTAATTGAAAGAAAAAAGACTATTTGAAGAGGATTTAAGCTCTCCTAATAGCATGATATCCATCTGAGAACAAACCTGTGTCCACATCAAGAACAGATCTGTCTGTGCACATCATCTAGCAACGGGGTAACTCCAGCATCTGGAGGCTTTTCGTTTGATTGTTAGCAGTATTGCCAGCCCAGAAATCTCCCCCAAATAAAGGAGAGTGAGACTGAGGCTACCACTAAAAAAGTTTTACGTAGAAGAAAAATCAACGAGGAAATACAAAGTGAGACAGATGCATGTATGTGTGTTTTTCAGCCAGGACAGTATACAGGTACTCTGAGTACTTGCTGGTTTGAAAGAGTTGAAATGAATATCTACTGCTCCCAAGCATTAAGAGAAGAGGATTCTGTAGGATCTAGTCTTTCAAATTAAATAGAAATCCTAGAAAGAGCCTATTTCAGCATAGCAGTCGAGAAAGGCAGGGTCCCTAGGCTGGAGCCTTAGATTGGCTCCTAAGTTAAGTTCATTCAGGGCAGATGGAGAAGCACGAGAAAGGGTAAGTACTGACTGCAGTCTAGAGTGAAACTCTCAGCATTGCTCTCAAGGCATGACCTCACCCAATGCATGTAAACAAATACTGTCATGACCGCCTCCTAAGTATTTAAAGAAAACTGGGAATGTATTGATTGCAGCAGGGGCTCACTAATGCATTGTAGCTACAGTAGGAGTATGGCGTGGACAGAAGCATCCCGTCTCTCTGTCTCACTCTACATCACTTTGAAGGGTTTGTTCAACTTTACGTTGACTTTTAAGGCAAGGGCAATACATGTAAAAACTGAATCAACATACACTAGCCAAGTCTGCAGATTAGGTCAAATGAACATGTGAAAACCTAATTCTAGGGCTTATAGTTTCTTTATATAGTTTGCTAATTATCAGCTGAATTTTGAAAAAATGACAAAAACTTTGCAAACATTCTGTTCCTGATGGTCCAGTCCGTTGCAGCCCTTGGCAGGAGCATAACCTCAGAGCTAGGCTGCTGCACAGACGTAGGACTGTGGGAGTCCAGAAGTTGCTTAGTCTTTTTTTTTAGCATTCAACCTTCCAAATCCCAGCCAGCATGCACTGACAGCCCACGGCTTCCTATGTTTTCACTCAAGGTGATGCTCTCAAGAGTACAAACCACAGAAGAAAAAGTAGAAAACAAACACTAGTATCACAGGGGAAGAAAACTGCTGAAATGCAGAAATGGAAAGACTTGGAGGCCCACTTGATAAAGTAAAACTAAACTGACATTTGAATTCAAAAGCTGATGATGAGCTTGGTGGCAATGAGATAAAAGCTGTTAATAACTCCAGAAAAGACTCTCGGTGCATGGTCAAAATGTGAAGCAGGAAGGAATTGTCATAGAATTATTTAGGTTGGAAAGGACCTTTAAGATCATCAAGTCCAACCGTAAATTTAACACTGCCAAGTCCACCGGTACAGTTTGTTTTCTTCCCATTACTGTATTTGCCCAATGTCCTTAATTTCAAATAAAATTCAGATTTTTTTTACAATTCATGGGTTTCAGGCATCTCTCCATAGTGTTCAGGACTTTTATTTTCTAGCATCTGGATTTCCTTTCAGGGTCATAGTTTTTTGACACCTGGGGTTTTGCAGCAACCACAGCATTCCAGATTGCTGTCAGCCAAATGCTTACAGCCAATTTATTACGTGTTTTGAGTTTCTTAGTGAATGAGAGAGATGGAGATGCAGTGACTGTTTCAAGTACCAGGCTCTTTAGCATCCCTGGCACTGACAGAGAGCACAATCTGCTCAAGCCCGTGCAGCAAAGGCCAGGAGCTGATGCCTGACAGCCCCATAAAAGCAGACCCTGATGTTGAAGGGAGAGAAAAGAAGCCCACTGAGCCCCACGGTGGTGGTGGGCAGCCCCAGGGCACTGGCCTGTCCAAGGAGACACCTTTTACTGGGGAGCCCAGACGCTCCTGCAGTTGGGGAGGGACGCCTCTCTTCCCAGCTGCTCTCGGAAATGCAAAGGTTATGAAAATAATGCCATTACTTATAGAAATAAATTTAAATGAGGCATATGAGGAGTAGTATTTTAATAACTATCTGTAAACTATGGGTACAACAATTTAACATCTCAAGAATATGGATAAGGTGTTCTGTTGGTCTGCCAGGAGGTTAAGATTCTTTATAAAGCACAAGAAAAGATATAATAGGTCTGTAAGAAACTAGCCAGTTTAAAATGGTTATTGCAATTTTTTTTTTCCATCAGTTGATGTGGTTACAACATTTGGAAATCTGGAATTGGAGAGTTAAGGGGGGATTATTATTTCTGCTCTTTTCTTAAAATAGTGAAATTATGCAAGATAAATTGTTTTCTGAAAGCCTCTTTGCTCCAGGAATTGCAAACTGAAAACTGAATTGCATGTTTAGCTGCCAACAAGTAAAAGCCCAAAACAATTGTCAAAAAAACCTACCCCTGCTCCTCACTCCAGAAGGTATAACCATGTGCTTTATGTGGGAGTTGCAAGGATCAGGAGCAAACAGAAGTATTATATGTTTTGTTTCTTAAAGCTGATACTCCCTCACTGCAGTATTGAGGACACTGACCTGTACCTTAGACTCAGATGCTCCTTAATACCCATCTTGTCACAGTCAATATGGAAGCTGTGCATTTTAAAAATGCACAATTTTTTTTCTTTATGAGTGAAAGCACAAAGATGTTTGTATTGATCACTGCTATGAATCCTTGGGATCTCCTAGCAGTGGTCTTATGGAATAGAATCATAGAATGGTTTAGGTTGGAAGGGACCCTAAAGATCATCGAGTTCCAACCCCCCTGCCATGGGCAAGGACACCTTCCAGTAGACCAGGTTGCTCAAAGCCCCATCCAGCCTGGCCTTGAACACCTCCAGGGATGGGGCCTCCACAGCTTCTCTGGGAAACCTGTTCCAGTGCCTCACCACCCTCATAGTGAAAAATTTCTTCCTAATATCTATCCTAAATCTTCCAGTTTGAAGCCTTTACCCCTCATCCTGTCACTACATGCCCTTGTAAAAAGCCCCTCTCCAGCTTGCTTGTAGGTGCTCTTCAGATACTGGAAAGTTGCTATAAGGTCTCCCCAGAGTCTTCTCTTCTCCAGGTTGAACAACCCCAACTCTCTCAGCCTGTCCTCATAGGAGAAGTGCTCCATCCCTCTGATCATCTTCATGGGCCTCCTCTGGACCCCTCCAACAGGTCCATGTCCTTATGTTGGGGGCTCCAGAGCTGGACGCAGTACTCCAATGAGAGTGAAGTAGAGGGGCAGAATCACCTCCCTCAACTTGCTGGCCACGCTTCTTTTGATGCAGCCCAGGATATGGTTGGCCTTCAGGGCTGTCTTCCTTGGGAGACACCCATCTCATTGAGAATGTTTTTGAAAAAGACTGAGAAACAACTCTTGGTAAGAGAGAGAGAAATGACAAATGATGTGTAGCATTTCCTCTCCTTATTTGTACAGGGTGGGATCCAATCAGCTTTAGCTCAGGTCCCCAGAAAGTGAACCAGTCTGCCTGCTTTCCCAGCCTCCTAGTATGTTGGCACCTCCTTTCGTGAGATTCTTCGGTCTTTCATCTGAAAGCTCTTGGGTCTGTATGCTCCCATGTGCCATGTCCGGTCAAACAGTCAGTGTGAGGCAGACACAGATACCTATGCTCAATCCAGCCCTCCAGAACAGCATAAAAGCTAGTTGATAATAACATTTATTTGTTCATATTTGCATGCCTGCTTTCAGAAAGTTAGCAGAGAGCCTGATCTTGAAGGGAGTGATAATCTCCAGAACACCCAGCTGTTGGCATGAGGCTGAGCTGGCACAGAAGGGTTATGTTTCAGTTTGGTTTTAGGATTAAACTTGAAAAATCTTGGCAGCTCCCTCTCCTATTCATTGCTAGCTATGTTGTAGATGAAAACGACCTACAAAAATGTTGTAGGAAGAAAACAGAAAATGAGAAACTTCAAGTTAATGAGTGACTAAAAGCATTAGTCTGGTTTTGGACTCCTCAGTTTTATCTATATTCGTCTTTTACACGTGCCCGGGACCGTTCAGTGGTCCCCAGGCAAACTGGCATGGTG
The DNA here is from genome assembly GCF_965231255.1 of Vanellus vanellus. Lineage (NCBI taxonomy): Eukaryota > Metazoa > Chordata > Aves > Charadriiformes > Charadriidae > Vanellus > Vanellus vanellus. The sequence goes on along the minus strand of NC_138905.1, from coordinate 154,425,298 downwards.
AAGCCCACGTCCTTATTCTTAAAGTCTCTTAGAGTCACAGGCAGCATGGCAGTGGCCAAGTTACTTACTGGGAATGGTTCTTGGCCCATGCTGATTTCCAAACCATGCCCAGAAATTATTTTGGAAGAGCGATAGTTTGCCTAGGCCAAAGCCATCATAGGCATAGTTCTAACAATTTAATGGGCTTGATGATCGAGTTTCAGGCTTGAGAACATTCCCTGGCAGTGATTAATCTACACTTCTATCGATGCAGCCATGGAAGCTAAGACTAAATAAATACTGTAATTGGAAAAAAATAGCCTTCACTATATAATTATTTCAATAAATTATTAGCCATGTTTTGGGTCTGTAAAGTATAGCATAAATTTCAGTCAATAGGGTTTATGCTATATCTCAGTTTTCAGAACGTTGACTTACGCATAAGGGAGATGGAATTTTCCCTATGTTATCCAAAATATATGTGTTCTCCAAGGAAACAAAAACTGGAATAGAAATATCTACTTTCCATCACTCAGTTAAAAGCCATACAGCCTCCTCCCCTGCAGACATTGTATCAAATCCACCAAAGATACTGTTCAAAGAATACTTTCCTTACACAAATAATGTATTGCAATGCTCCCACCATCAACGAGCATGTGGGTTTTTTATTCTATGCTCTTAAAAGAAAGCAACCAACCAAATCAAAACCCTCTATATTTGGACCAAATCTTCTCTTTCTTGGCATAAAGCCTTCCCTCTTAGCCGTAAGTTCATCACTCCCAGGTTCTAATACACATGCAAGCAAAATACTAAAATAGAAACTGTGCAAGAATGGGGAGAGCTCAGTTTGCTCTGTAGGGTTCAAGGATGAGCAATTCTGAGTTGCCTGAAATTAAAGGGAATTGCTGGATGTCCAGATATATTTTTTTTTGGCACCTCTGAAAATTTTCTAAACTTAGGCTGATGGCAATCTGACTGTATCTGCCCATTATACACAAACGTACTCATACATAATTAGCTAAGAAATCATCTTTTCCAGTGCTCAGAAAGATGGAATAAACCCCATCCATTTTTACTTTACATCAATAAATAAATCCAAGCATGCAACTACATTTTTATACTACACAGAATTCTTCCTCTCTTTGCCAGCCTACTGGTGTTTGTCCTCTGCATGTATCAGCAGAACTCTAACCAACAGATCTTTCCTACCTACCCATTTCCAGTTAAAAACAGTTACTCAAAGAAGCAGAGAAGGGGAATGCATCATTTAGTCTATATTAATATATAAATATTACACATTAATGGAAGGTATTGCATAGCTCTGTTCCAATAACAGTGGTTGAGGAAGTTCCTGGTATCAAAGGATATCAAATTAGTTAAACAGAATATTGTTGCTATATACTTTAAACCAACTGTTAATAGATGAAATATATATATATACGCTTGCATATATAGTATGTAAAAGTAGCTCTGTCTCTACCAGTATTGCTATAAGCAGTAAAATCAAGTAGAACCAAGGACTGGTAGGTATACTGTATTCATACACAGTCTGCAGTGAGCACTATGAAAATATCAAGTATTTTATGAGCAGGAATACTTTTATAGCTTTGAAGTATGTCTCATTTGCCTTTATTATTAGAGAGGCCAATAAAATCCAGTGGGTGCTAATACAGCATGACATTCTGTTGGATAATTTTTAAACACTTTTGTCATGGTTTAGTCTGTGTGGTGCCTTATTTATAGTAGACAGTTAGACCACAGCACCTCTGTGGGATGAAAATCTAATTCGAATGGAAGCTTTTACCAATGCAACCTTTTGGCTTCCCCGGTGTACTTCTAATTAAAAGCTGCATGCTTTAGGTGTTGAGTTCTGTGGGTGTCTGGATAAAGTCATAATTATATAATCTTTGTTATTTTTATACACTCAGTCATCGCATTTATTTTGATTTGGGGTTGCAGACTTATTGCACATACAGATGCATTGAGAAGAACAGACTGAGTGCAGCAAGCTGGCTTTACTCGTGCAGCAGGCTAGCTTTTCAAAATTAGATTCATGAAGGAAAGTACTCATTGCTCTGATTGCGCATGCAGATGTCTTAACTGTATTCCCAGTGGCTGTGCCTATTCCCTCATGTCCTTTTCCTGGGAACTACTGAGAAGAGTCTGGCTCCATCTTCTTTACTTCCCCCATCAAGTATTGATACACACTGATGAGGTACACCCAAGCCCTCTCCTTCACTTCACTAGGCTGAGCAGTCCCAGCTCTCTCAGCTGCTTCTCTTTATCACAGACACTCCGGTCTGTTAATTACCTTCACGGTCCTTTTCTGCACTCACTCTAGTATGTCCGTACTGGGGACCCCACCACTGGACCCAGCACTCCAGATGTGTCTCACCAGTGCTGAGCAGAGAGGAAGGATCACCTCCCTGGACATGCTGCTGATGCTTTTCCTAATGCAGACAAGGATACTGCTGGCCTTTTTTGTCACAAGGGCGCATTGCTGGATCACGTTTAACATGCAGCCCACTAGGACTCCCAGGTCATTTTCTGTAAAGCTGCTTTCCAGCCGGTCAGCCCTTAGCCTTTTCTGGTGCATGGGATTATTCCTCCCCAGGTGCAGGATTTGGCATTTCCCTGTGCAAAATGTCTTGAGGTTCCTATGGGGCATTTCTGAAGCCCAGGTCACCCTGAATGACAGCACAGTTCTCTGGTGTTTCAGCCACTCCTCCCAGTTTTGCATCATCTACAAGCTTGCAGAGGGTGCGCTCTACCCATCATCCGGTTCAGTAATGAAGATGTTACACAATATTGTCCCCAGTATTGACCCCTGGGGTAGACCACTATTGAGTGGCCTCCAGCTGGACTTCATGGATCACAACACTGTGACCCCAGCAGTTCTGCCAACTTTCCGTCCACCTCACTGTCCATTTATTTAGCCTGTACTTCATCAGCTTGTCTACGAGAATATTATGAGAAAGTGCCAGAGGCCTTACTGAAGTGAAGATAAACAACATCCAGAAACAGATGAGTGAGAAGCTCCACTCATCCACCAAGCCAGTCACATCCTTGTAGAAGGCTAACAGGTTGGTCAGACATGATTCCCCCTTTTGTAAATCCATGTTAACTATTGTAAATCCATGTTTATTACTCCCGATCACCTTCCTGTCCTTGAGATGTTTGAAAATGGTTTCCAAGGTTATTTGCTCCATCACCTTCCCACCAGCATGTAGTTCCCTGGATTCTTTATTTTTGCCATTCTTGAAGATAGGAGTGACATTTGCTTTCTTCAAGTCCTTAGAAATCTATCCTGAACACTATGACCTTTAAAAGATAATGGAGAGTGGCTTTGCATTGACATCATCCAGCCTCTTCAGTACTCATTGGTGCATCCCATCACGTCCCATGGAATTGTGTATCTCTAGTCTGTTTAAATGTTCCCTGACCTGATCCTCCTCCAGCAAGCATAAGTCTTTCTTGCCCTAGATTTTTGTCCTGGTCTTCATTGAAGACCAAGGCAAAGAAGGCGTTGAGTACCTTGACCTTTACCATGTCTTTTGTCACCAGGTCGCCTGCCTCATTCAGTAGTGTGCCAATATTTTTCCTAGTCTCTCTTGGGCTGCTAATATACCCATAGAAGCCCTTCTTGTTGCCCTGTGCAGCCTTCACTGGATTAAACTCCAGATGGGCTTTGGTTTTCCTAACCCCATCCCTGTATGCTCATATAATTTCTCTATTTTCCTCCCTGGTGACTTGTCCCTGTTTGCACTTCCTGTACACTTCCTTTTTGTGTCTGAGTTATATCAGGAACTCCTTGTTCAACATCTCAGGCCTTTGTTGCAGGCCTTTGGTTGATTTCCTGCTTGTTGGGATGAACTGCTTGTTTGGAGGGGGTGATCCTCAACCAGCTCTCCTGGACCCTACTGCTTTCCAAAACTGTATCCCATGGTATTCTTCTAAGCAGATCCCTGAATAGGCCAAAGTCTCCTTTCCTGAAGTCTGGAGTTGGGATCCTGCTTTTTTCCCTGCTCCCTCCTCTTCAGATCCTAAACTCCACCATCTCTTTGTCAGGGGCAAGGCTACCCCTGACCTTCACATCCCTTACCAATCCTTCCTTGTTTGTAAGTATGAGGTCCAGCAGCACTCCTCTCCTTGTTAGTTATTGTTAATGCCCTCCAGAACCCTCCTGGATTACTTGTGCCCTGCTGTGTTGTCCCTCCAGCAGATGCATTGTGCCTTCCCCAGATATTGGGGTAAAGTCCTTTACTACTTTGAAATAATAAAGTAGTTAAAGTACTCCGTGAACACCAGGGCCTGTGAGTGCAAGGCTTCTTCTAGTTGTGTAAAGAAGCCTCATTACTTTTTCCTGATCAGGTAGTCTGTAAGCAGACACCCACTACAACGTTGCCTGTCTTGGCCTGGCCTCTAATACTGACATAAAAGCTCTCAGCTGGCTCCTCATCTGTCCCTAAGCAGAGCTCCATGCATTTTTGCTGCTTTCTCTTATAAAAAGCAACTTCCCCTTTCTACCATCCTACAAGTCCTTCCAAAAAAGCCTGTATCCGTCTGTGACGGCACTCCAGTCCTGTGAGCTATCTTACCATGTCTCTCTGATCCCAAGGAGATCATTGCCCCGTGACTGCACACAAACCTCAAACTGTTTGTTCGCTATGCTGCGTGTGGTAGTGTACAGCCACTTCAAAGAGTGCTGAGCATCCCAAAAAAGGGATGAGAGCTTTCCTTGTGCTGTCCTGTGAGTGCTTCCTTATAATGTGCATACACTTGAAGCAGGCCCCATTTAGCCCTGTTATGTTGATTATGAGATTTCTCTTGTCCCCATCACCCTGTTCACTTCGCTTGTCTCATTGGTCCACTACTTTCTCACTTGATTGTTGGTTCTCATCTCCCTCCCCTGTTTCTCCTAATTTAAAGCTCTCATCACTGGTTGACTAGACTATAGGCAAAAAAGCTTTTTCCCTGATCAGTCAGGTGGATCCTGCCTCTTCCAAGAAGTCCTTGGTCATGAAAGATGCTCTCATGGTCATAAAAGTGAAAGTCCTGTTGCCAACACCAGATGTACAGACAGTTGCTGACCTGATGGATCCATCCAGCCCTCCTCAAGCCATTTGTTCTCACCAGCAGGATTGAGAAAACCACTTGGGCTCCATGCCCTTGACCATCGCTCCCATCCAGGATCTTCCGGGATCAGACTGAAACTTGTTATTGCTGTGAATATGATGGACAGCAGTTTTTCATGGATTTGCTCCTCGTGGTAGACAAAGCCATTTCTACTGCTCACTCCCCTTCTCTCTCATTTCATCCCCATGCAACAGATGATGAAATCAGGGTTGGAGTATGATACTCTGTGAAAGAAGGGCAGCACAGCCTTTAGCTGAGCCTATGCTTGTTGTGCTAGCAGAGAAACTATAATCCTGTTAGTCCTCCCAACCAGATCTGTCCCTGGAAGTCATGTCTAAAGGCTAATGCTTTCCCAGGCCTGTGGAAGAATGTTGTCCTAGTTCAAGACGCGGCATGCTGTTTGTGTGGTATTTGCTTTTCCTCTAGAGAAGAAGAATTCCTGAAGCATTTTTTTTACACTTGTGTGATATAAATAAATATTTTTGGATGCAGGAAGCTAACCTTTCCCTAACCCTTAGGAGTTGGTGTCCAAACTTCCTTGGGTTTGCCAGAGTAATCAGAAAGGCAAATAAGCTGATGGATGAACTTTATTCATTGACCTGTCTGCATTCCTGCCTAGCGCTGCAGTTTTACTGATGATGTATTTCGGGTCAGCAGATTTATACAGTTCACACTTCATTATCCAACAAGCATTGAACACTCAGAAGTGATCTTAAGTAGTACAGATCTTTCTGCAATTTCTGGGTTATTCCTGGATGGGTCATAAAGCTTTAAAATGCAGTGAAAGTTAATCAGCACAGATTTCGGCTAACAACTTAAGTAGTCCTTTGCTGGTAAGTTAGCACAGAAAGAGGGGATGGTACATAATGGTTTTTCATCTTCTGTCTTGGAAGTGGTCTGATTCACGTATTGGAGGGCACCTGAGTGCTTTTGAAGTCATTCCCACACTTTGATTTGGGATAGACATCTGATCACAGAGAACTCTTCAGTCGTCAGATCCCCCCTAGGTAAATATGGTCTAGTCCTGAAACTGGCTGAGGTGTGCACCCTCTAGCCTTCAAGTGGCTATTCACCAAGTTTGGAAACACACATCTTCCATCTGGCCAAGAATACTTCATTGTGTTCTTCCTTTATATCAACTTGCAGGGACTGTTACAAGCAAAATATGAAATATGAGCAGTGAATGCATCTTTTACAATAAGCATAGGAAAATAAGGCGAAAACAAACTTGGTGCAGATTACTTCCCCTTTATGCCTTCATTTCTTTACTATTCTTTGTTTTGCTTTTGGGGTTTGAAGTATGTGTAGGAAGTGAAATACTTAAAGTATTAGATATTTTAATTTGTTTTCACTATGGACATTGTTGAATCCTTTAAAAAGAAAGTCCCATATCTTGGAGACAAATAGCAAAGTAATTCTTTGTGCTAGGTAAGAAACTGTACCTGGAAAAAGAGTAACTGGACCATTCTCATAAAGCAGTGCTATTTGACATCGGGGAAGGAAGTGGTTAAATGCCAGGGATTATGTCTTCTTAAAAGAGGTGACTGGTACAGAGGAAAATAAACGATATTCACATACCTTAGTGGCAGAGTGAGGAAGGAAAATGTAACTCTGAGGAGAGCCATCCTTGGAAAGAAAGCCAACACGGGGGGATGTGAGCTGCTTACCCAAGTGTCTGCATTGGCTTCAGCTCCAGAGAGCTGTAAGCATCTACCAGGGGTACATGGGACATGGTGTCTTCACACTTCCTCGAGACTGAGTACTTTTTTGGCTCTTTTTCTCTTTACAGGAGCCCAGACCTTTGTATAACAAGAGGTGCCAGTTTTATTCAAGTGGAATAGGATTCCTATATGATGCCTACCAGACAGAGGTAAACAAACTCACCTCATCCCGTGTTTGTTTCTGCTGTGCTTTGAGGGCCTGGGGAGGAGGGAGGCAGGTGTTTGAGAGTATGCCTGTGCATGTTGGTCACAAGTTGATAGAAACCCTACTGTTTTTCCTCACACAAGTGACTCCCTGCTTGTTCAAACCTCTGATGATTGCAAATCCTTACAACCAGTGAGGTTTTGAGTCATCGTCAGTGTTTCTATCCAGTACATTACTCTGGGACTGGAATGATTCATAGTTCATCTATACTGTATAATAGCTGTCTGGGATGTATTTGTCACATTGGCATCTTTCTCTAAGGAGGCTTTTGTAGACTTCAAGTGGAATAGGAAATATCTAAATGAATCCTTTTGCATTGTCCAGAAGACTTCAAATCTTCTCTGTATTTATCCAGCACAGACCAAGAATGTCAGTGGTTTGAAAGCAGCTTTTTTATTATCTCAATGACATTAACATGGTCGGAAAAGTGCCCATACTGAAATGGCTAGCCTCCTGAGAAGTACAGATTTAGGTTTTTTTCCTATTTTTCATTTTATTATTGTGGTAAATTGGTGGGAGTGAGAAGAAAACCAAGCAGAGCAGGACTGAGAACAGCTAAGCAGTGGTATAACTTACAAAAAGCCAGATGTCCTTCATCACAGTTCCTTCCATGGCTAAGAAAAAGTGTATGGGGGATGTTATCGTTAATAATTCTAGACGGCTTAGCAAAGTATATTACCAGGTAAAGCAGCTAATACTTCTTAAATCTTGCTGCTAGGGCACCCCATTGTTGATTCCAAAAAATGTGTGACAAAAATATTTCATTGACCTCCTTGCCTAAAGACCTACCCAGACAAACTTACGATCTGTGACAACACCTTTTCCTGTAAGTTTTACTCCCATCCTCTTCTAACCTGTGCATGCACACTCAGACACAGACGTGGCCCAAGAAATGCTTCTAATTCCTGTAATAAGTGTGTAGCTGGTGTCACGCTGACGACAACTCTCTGCTGGTGATCCCAGCCTCGTGCTTCTGGCCAGATGGGTTTCCCCAGCTCTCCAGATTGTGGGAATGTCTAAAGAGCTCCTTGCTCTATTCTGGGGGGAAAAAAACACAAACCAAACCCAACAAAAAACCACAACATATCTTTTAAAAGTGTAGTTAGTTTGTAATAACATTCTTGTCTGGTTGTCCACTGATCTAGAGTCAGCATGTGCTAATTCAGAGTTAATGATCTGTGGTATATGAATTTGGCTTTTGCTTTTCCAAAGTTAGCCATCTAGTGAGCAGGGGACATGCTCTGCATGCCAGGCAAACACCTAACCGGGAAGACAGATTGTTTACTGAGTGCAAGTTTCCTTTTGCTTGCCATCTCTAGCCTGTGAGTGGTCTCCAGCTCATGTAGTTTGCCTGTTTCGGTTCTTCTCTTTGCTCAAAGCAGAAAGAATTTGATTTTCTTGCAATTACCATGAGGTGAGAACATCTCTTCAACTTGTGCTGAGGGGATAGACAGCCACAAAGAACCAGAACATGAAAAAAACCTAGATGTCTGGTCACTGAAATGAAATAATAGGTCTTGACATGCAGAATACCCCCAAATGGCCTGTTTTCAACACCCTTGCTCACATCACACAGTAATTTGTTTATTTTGGTTTATTCGCTATTCTCCTAAAAAGGAGTGTCTTCCTCTTTGCATGTTTTAAAAATGTAGTGATAAAAATAGTCAGCTACAGTAACTCCCTTGGCCAATAATTTAATATGCCTTTGTAGCCTAGAAGCAGCTAAAACCATGTTTAAGATCTTGCCGATCCCCCTCTTTTACACTTCTACCCTTCTGCAGTAAAGAGGAGCAAACTTGCCTTATTGATGCTTGGAGAGGGGAAAACTACTTTTATTTCCTATCAGAAGTGTCCCCAACGCCATGCATCAGAACAAACCACCTTTTTAGCAGCCCACTCCATCTTATGAAGCCCTCCGATGGGTAATGGGAAAAGGGTATTTTTTAACTCTGCGGGGCCATTTTGACCACATACAGGGGGTGAAACCCAAAGTCTTAAGTTCCGCTCTGTGCAGAGGCACTAGGGCGCCCCAACAAAATGGCTGTGGTAGCAGACACATTGGCACACTCTGCTCGAGGACTGGTTTTCAAACTGCTTTGAGAAGTAGCCAGATGTGATGTTTCAGTCACTTCTGAGCTGGATCTTGATTAAGCCGATGCAGTCGTTGATGGTAGCGTGCTCCCCTTCTGCAGTGAATTGCACCTTAGGCTGCGGACATCTGCAGCTGAATGTGACTTCAGGCCATCAAAGCCCTGATGTGAAATTCCAGTAAGTTCAGACACAACAGAACGAGGTTGGTGAAATGAGGTTCTACCTCAGGGTGAGATATTCTTGTGACAAGTGAGATGTGTCTGTATCAAGCTGTGAGCTCCATTTCCAGATTGCAACCTAGACTGAGACTGTCCTTTTATAACCTAACTTCCATTTTGGGTCAGAAGAGTTGATTTGTATGAGGCACTAACTGCAGGTATAGCTTTGTCCTGGGCAGCAAAGCAATCCCAAGGCATCATTTTAACTTCCTTTTCAACTTTAACTTTGTCACACAACTTCCACTGCTTAAGCAAATCCTCCTAAGGACAAGCACGGCAAGTCTGAGACCAGCTGCAAGATGAACTTTCTCTGCTGCTGAGTGCGTGTGTTTAAGGCTTTCCTTTTTGCTGTGAAGAAGCACGTGAGGAGTACAGACTCATCAACAGTGGCAGTTTTCACACTAAAAAGGATGCACAAATCCAGAACTCAGGAGCTGAGAAACATCTGGTTTGACATCTCCCGTGGAGGCTATCCCACAGACTAACACATTCATGGCTAAGCCGAACTATCTGACAGAAGCTTTTCGAAAGCAGGCATGTGTTCCCAAGCATGCTTCTACTTTTTCGTTATGAGGAATTTTCCATTCAGTAATTTTGTGAACAAAATACTTCTCAGTGGTTACAGTACATTTTTTCTATCAAAATAAAAACTATAGAAAGAATGTATTTCTGACCTGCTAGCTTTTAAAACCTAACAGTTCTCCAGGATTTCAAAGTCAATAAGGTAAAAATCTCAGGAAAAAAAAAAGCCTTACATATAAAATATTTCAATTGGTCTGTAGTGCCAAATAGAAGTGATTACTGCTTACCACACTTAAGGAGTCATTAAAATGATTTCTTGTCTGGATGAAGACTGGCTTACATGTGCCTACCTTTATTGTTCTAACAATTTTCCATCTCTGCAATTCCTGCACACACAAAGAAACCTTTTCAGTTTTCTATTCAAGAGCCTGCAGTAAATGGTACTTATTTGCTGGAGTGCTTGGATCTTTTCTGAGCAGTTTTGTTTGTGGGTTTGGAGATTGTTCTTCTTCTTGTTCCTAATTATTTCCTTCTTCAGGAGGGTTCTACTGAAAGGAGAGAGCTCCCATTTATTGGGAGCTGTTCAGATAGATCGGCTTCTTTGCCCATTTACCCACTATAATGGAGTGGTATTCTTACCCACTTCAGTGGCTTGCTGTGGTATATCTCTCAAGACCAATGGTCCCTGTGTCACAGCCATAGGGATCCACATCTCACAGCTGCAGGCGCTGGGTCTTAGTAAAATAGCACCAGGCACTGCAGCTTGAAAACTCTGGCAGCCCCAAGACTCAGGGGCCGATGTCCCGAGTGAAACTCCGGGGAGCTCAGGGATGTCCTTCTGCCCTTCAGTGGGGGATTTTGGAATCTCAGGATCTTTCTGCACAGCGAGTAATAGTAAAACCTGACACTGCAGTAGCTGTTTCTTTGTGGTCAGTAGGATGATTCACACAACACTGAAACACTGAGAATAAAAGTCAGTCTCTTCTTTTTTGGCAGGTGACATGTTATACCTTAAACAGCAAGTGCCAGCTGAAAGTAAAGAGTAACACGTGCTATTGCTGTGACCTGTACAACTGTGAGAAGTAAGTACCTGTGTGCAGTCAGTGGCCTCTGAGAAATCCTTGGTTATTTGTCCCTCCTCTTAAATGATGGGGGAGCCGGAGGAAGCCCTCAGGCCTGGAGAAGCAACACAAGGTGCTTGTATGCTGAGCAATCCAGTTCCTCTGCAAGTGAAGTCCTGATACCAGCAGAGAAGAAGTCAGGGGTTGCATGTTAGTGTTGGCATTGTTTTGGTTTCTTTTTCTTTAAATATGCCCATAAGCTCTTTGCTGTATGATCAAAATCGACCACTCAGTCATAGCCCTGTCAAGATTTACTGTTGATCTTGCAATGCAATTTTCCTGTTAGATTTCATGAACAGAAACATAGGTGCCCATGAGCAGAGATCATGTTGTGGGCATATGCAGAGCTCTTTTGTTAGCAACAGCCTCTGTAGGCTTGGGATTTTGCTAAATTGTCATAGGACAGATATAGAGAGTCTTGTGTTTTCTGAAGCTGTCCGTTTGACTTCATCATTACCAAAACAGGAGATGTCAGAAGATGAGAGGGGAAATGTGTGGATATGCTTATGAAGATCAGCTGAAGGTTGGCACAGGGTTGGCATGCAGCAATTTAACAGGAGTGAAAAAGGTGGTTGGGAAAACTACATCGCAGCAAAGTCCAAGGATTTATAATGTAGAAGACAGGTGAAATGAACTTGCACAAATGACTGGCCACCTGGCACATAGAGATTTCAACTGCAAGCAGCATTGTGTCTTGCCACATACAAGAAACTGGGGAGAATTTCTCAGAGGAGATATCTGCCTGACTCACCTTCTGCACACCTCAGCATCATCTTACCATGCACTCTCATGCAACCTCTGCAGCCTTCTGCAGTTCACCCACAGTCAATTCTTTCTTTCCCTCTATATATTTCTTATCTTCCTTCCTTCCTGCATCTCCTGTTTTGTTTTGGTTTTGCCTCCTTTGCACATGCTAGCAGCCCTGAATAACCCCAGTCCTCTGTAAGCCCTTGCTAGCGTGCTGCCAGACAAACATTTTAGGTGCAGGGGAATGAGGCTTCTACACAAGGCTTCTGCATAAGAGTCGTTCTTGCCCAGGTTCTGACACAACTAGAGAAGCAAAATGAAATTTGGGACTAGAGGGATTTCTGTAGCCACTGTGCGTATTTCTCATGCACATAAGAGACACAAAGTGAGTGCAGGTCTATGGAGTGGATTAAGATCCCCTGTGAATGCTAGAGTCTTCTGCTTGTGTAAGAAGTGTTAAATCTGGATGTGATGGAGGTATACAAAACAAATTACGTGGGAAAGGTAGAGTATGCTCAACTTTGGTACCTTTTCTGTGATAGACAAATAATGAAACATCATAGTTGCAATGCAGTGTGTTTATACTGAGAACGCTTTCTTCCATGGTACACAACTAACTGCTGCATGTTGACACTGAATAAAACAGCCCAATTCCATATAGAAAAGAACAGGGGTCTTAAAGGCATGAAAGCATTCAGGTTTATCAAATACAGTGATTGAAAATCTGCTGCTTAAAGCATAAGGTAACAGCAAGGAGAGATCAGGAATACTCCCCATCCAGATGGAGATCCTCAGTGCCATTTTTCTACAACATTGGGTTTGTCTGAAACACCTGGGACTGATCACCACTGTGACAGTATTCAGCGATATATTTAAACATGTGTGCTCTGCCATTGTCAGCCATCCACACTGAACAGCAACATCTTATGGCACTGGCATGGACAGATCCAGAGTAAAGCAGCAGTCTTGCTGCTCTACAGACATGGCAATTCCAGTTCATAGGACGGCTACAGAGAAGTAGGAGGAGACACAGTCACACAAAGCAACTTGGTGTCAGCCATGCAATAGACCAGTACACAGGCAGGATCACAAGTCAGATTTCCTCAGCCTCACCGCAACTGAAACTATAGGTTTATTTAGTTAAGCAACGTCTGGGCTCATGATAGGGCCCAAGTGAACTCAACGTTAATGGATCTGCAATGCCAGAACCGTGCCCCACAACAAATGATTGGGCATTTCCAGGAATTACTGTGCTTGGCTTGGTTCTTGCCAGAAATGTTGTGGATTTCTCTACACTGCTACCTTCCCCTGCAGAGCTTTCCCTAACCCCCGTCTCCACTGTTGCCCCATGTGCTGGGGATGGAGAAACAGAATAGTGAGCACCATAAGCTGAGTGCAAAACCAGACTTGGCGTTTAAAAAACCTTTCCAACTCAAATAGCTGCTCTAGGAGCTCATTAGTGGGCTAGCATTAAGGCAGGTACTGGAAGAACTGCAGGAAACTGTGGTTTCAAATTTTGCAGTAGGATATTTCTGACTTTTGGCAAGACAGTGAGGATTGACTTCGCTACATGCCTGATTTACAACAACCAATGCACTGTGGAAGTATAAACAAACAAAGATTTCTGGATAGTACAATCCATAGTGTAAAGGCACTTCTTTATACTGTACTGTTAATTTGGAACCGCAGACACCATAAACAAATGTAGCCAGCTGGAAAAATCTCCCTTCCTGTGGTTGAATTAGTGCTTAAGTAACTTGCCTTTCCCAGTTTCAGAGATGCCAGTGGATTTTCAGGTGAGCTGGGGAAAAAAAGCAGTGCTAAGCATGCTTCAGCTGGTAGTTAAATGGCAAGGGCAGCATCCCTATGCCAGAACTATGCCTGTGTTCAGAGACCCTCAGCAAAAAAAAAAAAAGAGTCCGTGCTGGTGCACAATGCCGATCTAGGGTTGGTATTAGTTGGACAGCATGTTTAATGCTGGCATTAGCAGAGCCCATTTTTTTCTACAGTAGAGCTTTCTCCAGTTCACCTGAGCAGTGTTTGGTAGGAGCATGGCAAAGAGGAAAGTAAGCAGGAGGGATTCATATCCTCTGATGCTCTGTATTATGTGCAAAACCATTCCCACAGTAGTGACGTTATCTGCATTCCCTTTCAGTTCAGAGCAGTCTTCCAGCTACTATGAATTTCTCGGCGTGAGCAGCTGTCAGGACGTGATTCACCTGTATAGGCTGCTGTGGTCCTCCACAGTCCTCAACATCATCGGGTTGTTTCTGGGGATTATTACGGCAGCCATTCTTGGGGCATTTAAAGACATGGTAAGGCTCACAGTCTTTTGCCTTATGTGAGGACTTCTGTGCTTGTTGGTGTTATCAAGTGGGTTAAAACCAAGGAAGCATAAGTGTATGAAGGAGGCACTTTAAACATGTTTCCTGTGTGATCTGGGCGTCTGGAGTCACATCTTTCAGGCTAAGCTGTTGCCAGCTGCTCACAGCTAAGTAGGTCAAGCCTGGTCTATACATGAATGGAAGGGAAAAAAACAGGCGTCTGTGTGAACAGATGCTGGCAATTCACTTAGTGGCCTCTTTTGTTTTATTCTTCTAATTCAGCACTGAACAGAGTTTGAGGGTGCTAGTTTGTAGCTAACATATAAAACTCAAGTCCTATGTGTGACTATTTAACCTTATATAGTTTGTTTCCCAAGAATGGGGATTAACTGTGAAGTATCAGTCCAGTTTTTATTTAAACAGTTTTATTCTATTCAGGTCACATTAACCTCCTCTTTTGTTTCACTAAGGAATGCCACCCTCTTAACTGCTGCCTGTGCCACACCACCATGTTGTGCTGATGTGCACCACTGCATTCGGAAGAGGCTGTGTGCTAGAAGGGATTCTGTGACACAGTGCCTCATCTGCCTCGATTTTCTGACATGTTAAAAGGGTGCAGGAGCTGTTCCTGAGATTATCACTGTCAGTGGTCATATTTGCTGACAACCAGCCAAGTGGCTCACGATTTGCTACGCACTCAGAAGAGTAGATGATCCCAGCTCAAAGAGCTTCCAAACTAAACAGGCAGAGGCATGGGGATGGAGGTGAAATGCAGGAGCAGAAGGGAGGTGCAGTAGCAGCACAGGTCACCTTAGATCCATTATGTTTCTGGTGGCTATTCCAGAGGAGAAAAGTAAATAGAAAGACAGGTGAAAGGAAATAAGAGAGGGATGGAGCAGGGAAGAGAAAGCAAGAGAGCCGGGTGAGATGTACACTGAGGGGGGCAGACTAGAGGGAAAGGGCTGCTCATAGCTGACAGTGTGCCAAGGACACAGTCAGACTGGAGGCCATCCAGGCCCTCCTCTGACCACCCAGCATCCCTTAGCAAGCATGTCCAGGCTATCTACAACATGTGTTGGGTGCTTAAAACCATGTGACAGAGCAGGGCCATATGAATTATTTGAAATTCACCTTTGTTAATAGTTGCAAAACATTTGCTGGAAATAAGCAAACAAGCACTCGAGCCTTTGCATATTAGAAATGTGCAGCTGTTCTTTATGTGAGGGGACCCTTGCAAGGAGTTGGTAACAAATTGCAGCCAGCCAGTAAAGAGTTGTGGCTGCCTGACAGGAGGGATTGGAAGCAGCTTTCCCAGCTTAATTCATCCCCTCCCTGTGAGAGGAGCAATGGCGGAAGGGCAGGAGAAACAACCACAGTGGGAAAAGAAGGGAATAGCAGCTACGTGAGGAAGGGAAGGCAGGCATCATCTACAGTAAGTCCTTGGTGGAGCACTGCAGCTTTCCAGTGCTACTAAGTATTTTCCCCTGCCTGGCGGATGGGCACAAGTGCCTCCAAGGGCAGCTGTGGGAGTTGCTAGTGCTCCTCTGAGATGGGGAATGGTGCAGAGAGCTAGCCCGAGTCCACCTAATGTGTCTCACACAAACCGAGGCTTACATGGGATTTGAGCCGATGCTTTGTAGCAGGGTGAGCTCCAACCCAGGCACCCAGGCAGGTCCTGCGTGGGGGCCATGGCTGCACTGCTAGCAAGGGATGCCAAGCTGAGGAGACATTCCTGGGACAACTGGGGTGTCCGTCACCTGCATATTCCCTGTACTGGGAGGCAGACCCTGGGTCAAACTCTGGGTCCTCTGACCAGGCGATGTAAAGCTGTGCAAGGAAATCGCAGCAGCAGTGGACATGCAGCTTCCCCACCCCAGGCTCCGGCTGGAGTGAGTCTGTTGGGCCTCCAGCTAAAAACTTGATCTGAATAAGCTGTTTAATGCCTCCTCTGCAGTGGGAGTGGAAAAAAACCCCTCACTAGCGTAAGGAAAAGATGAGTTTGTGTCGGTTGCCTCAGCACAGGAGCCATGCTATGCTTGTGAAAGAGCTACTAAAGCAGCAATCCAAAATGCAATGACTGCTCCTTGCTTCTGCCTGTGCTTTTTCAGAGTCCTTTTGAGTGACAGACCAGAGTTGGTTTGCTAATCTGCTCGCTTTCATTAGGAAGGGAGTAACTCTTGGAGGAAGATGAGGGCCAAGAAAACATCAAGCAGAAGAGGGAAAGGGGCATGGGACTGAAATAAGAAAAGAAAACAGCGAAATGTGTGGGACAACAATTTTCTTTCTTTCAGGATGTCACCTTCCCACAGAAATGCTCACTGGCATTTTGCAGGGAGAGCTGCAAATCCCGCTGAAATGCCTCAGGGCATTGCTCCGAGGTTGACTTCCAGAAAACACAGGGCCGGGCTGACTAGTCAAACTCTAGTTTATCTCTGGGGAATGCTGGCAGCCAAAACATGTTACAAATGGGAGAGTTTGCAAAATAGTGCTGTGTCCTCTAAATCCATCACGGTTCCTGGACAGAAAAAAAAAAAAAGAAGTGTTGTTTTGCTTGTTGTGGGTTTTCTTTCTTGTGACAAATTCCCTGCAGACCCTGGCACGTTCCCTGTGGTTTTGCTGCCTGCCAGAGGTCCGTGCTGGCTCAGTGGGAACATTTTATCGTCTTCTGACCCCCAAGGTGTTGGCTGTCAGTGGCCCCTGTGTCACCTGTGGGGCTGTCCGCTCTGATCTGCTGGGTGCTGGGGGAGCTGCAGCGGTCATGATGGTACCCTCCTCTTCAAATTTACTGTGTGCTTGGGTGCAGGACAATGACTAGGCAGTTACCTTAAAGTCACTTTTAACAAAAAGCAGGTTAAAATATTATGTAAATAGAAGTACACACTTGGAGTATCCAAAATGTTAAAAACCCCTGATTATTTCTTACAGAAGACAGGGGTAAAGAAATGCATGTAAAACTTCACTTGCTGGTACTAAGAGTTAATCTAGAAACTCCCGTCCCTGCCCTGGTATTCATCTGATGACTTGTAGATATTTTCGTGACACACCTTGCCAAGGAATCTGCCTGCCCTAAGTTCAGTGTTGCATTAATCAGAACTATGGCTAATCCTGTGGCGGGGTTGCTGTTTTTTTTTTAATTATTATTATTTTTCAATTAATCTCCTTTTTGGAGTCCTCAATGGAATCTGAAGAGATTATATATCATTCCCTTATCCCCTCTCTTCTTCCCTCACCCTGCTCTGAAAAGGAAAACAAAATGAACCCCTTATTACTGAACTACTTGCCAGTGCGTTCATGTCTTTTAGCATTCGTGCAGCCAAAGGTGCAGTCTGACGTTAGAGGTAGCCGTAGCTCAGAAATAAAACACTTTGGCAGGTCTGTGTCGGATCCGCGAGGTGACCTGCCTTGCTCTGCCACCACACAGGCCAGCATGCAGCAGTGTGCCTGGCCGGGTGGGGGGCGGCCAGACAGACCCTTCGGCCACCCCCTGGCTTCCCAGCCCTCCCATGGCACTGGCAGCACTCCCTGGCCAGTTTACAGCTCCTTATCTCTTTGACTTGGGTGGTGTTTCAGTTTAAAATGTCTCTACCTGCTCTTGTATTTTATGTGACTAATTTAACATAGTGCCATTGCTGGAATACTTGATAACCAGCTTCAATACCTGCAAATCATTGCTGGCTTCAGGTTGAGACCAGATCACCTGATAATAAGGTGCTTTGTTGAGTGCATTTGGGGTGGTGGCTCCCCAAACCTGTCTTCTTAGGACTATTGTGATGTTCATCCTTAGTGACTGGACAGTGTTGCTGCTTCGGGTGGAGAGAGTGGAAGAGGACTGAGAGAGGTTCTTGCGAGGACAGCAGCACCCAAAGGGACCCACACCAGAAAGCTGGTGACATGCAGAACAGGCATCTGTGCTTCACGTTGGGCAAAACAAGTGTTTCTTGCCACATTTACACCCATGGCCAGAAGGATCTGACCACACCAGGACCTCCCTCCTCCGAGGAAGGGCATGGGGTGGGCCATGTCGCTGGCCCCAAACCTTTGGGTCTGAGGCAAGCTCGTTAGCTGCTTCGCTGCTCCTGTCTGAAAGGCAGTGCCTCTCCGTTTCTCCCTACCGTATCCACCCAGCAGGGTGAGTAGAAAGGAGGTGTTTTGAGGAGAGTACCTGAAAGATGAGAGACTTGCCTTCTCCCATGAAATAGGCTCTCTGCTTTTGAGCCCAGCCTTCCTCTGCGCCAGCTTCTGGGGCGCTAAGTTTCTCCAGAGAGGTAAGGCCTAGATTGTCAGGTAGCCTCATGAGGTACGTTAGTGACCTAGACAACGTTTTCCATGTACAAACACAATTAACATACCTCTTTCTCAACCACAGAGAGATGTCACACTATCTGCAGAGGATGCAGTGGTTTATGTCTCTCACTGATAAATCTGAAAGGAAATGCCAAAAAAAAAAAAAAAATCCTGGCTGCTGCTTTTAGTATTTGTCTGGCAACCGCCATATTTTATTATTTCAGTAAAAAGAAAATTCCATGCTCTCATGTGGAGGAATCTGCTAATAAAAACAAAGAAGAGAAAAGAAACCACTGGATTTGTCTTGCTTTGCAAAGCAGAAGGACATGAAAATCTTTCACAGAGCTCTGCTGTCCTTCAGAAATGGTTATATAGCACAGGGTTTTAGGGTTTAACACAAGCCCCCTTTCACATTTAGCTTTTGCTATTCTTTTTTTCTCCTCCGGTTGTATTAGCTGGTTTAATATGAGCTATTACTTCTTCCTTCAAACCTCATCTCACATTGCAGTTAAGGGACGTGCCAATAAAACCACAGGATACGATGAAGGATTTTATGCAGTAGGAATGAGATATGCACGTGGGGGGTGGTATTGGAGAGCCAGCAGCAAACTCCATTTCACAAGGGAGAGGGAGCTGTGAGAGAAGAGCAAGTGGTCTGGAAAGGAAGATCTTTGTAGATCTGCATAGGAAAGCAGAAAGAAAAGACATGAGGGCGAGGGCACCAGGTAGTTGCTATTGGAAGGAGTCTGCAGCAAATTGTGAAGGACTGGGTGTTTGGTGCTGGAGTGAATAAGAAGAGGCGGTCACAGCTGTGTGCTGTGCTCTTCAGGGTGTCTCGGGTTGGAGTCCTGCCAGTGCTTCTGTAACTGGTGCTAGGGAAGCACCGGCAGTCTTTTTCCAAGGGAAGGAGATTAAAATAGCTGTGTATTTCTGGTCAGAAAATTTATTCCAGATACACCCTCTCATTCTGTCTGCTTCTTGTTTTTCTGTAGTACCGGTATTGTGTTGGAAAATAGAAACTTGTTAAATTGCTTACTTGCGTGTGTTAGGACCAGTTCCTGCTCCAGCCCCCTCTGCGCTGTGCTGATAGATTGTTGTCTTCTGTGCTCAACAGGTACCTCTGTCCCAAATTGCCTTCAGTGCTGCACCTCCTCCTCAGATCCTGTACAATCCTGCCCAGCAGATCCTGACATACGCTGGGTTTTGTCCTTCTGCAACAACTATTTCTACTTATCCATCCTACCCATTACCTCTTCAGGTACAGTACAAAATGGCACCCTTCTTACTCCATCCGAAAAGCATAAGCTGCTACTCAGTACAAACTCTGCAGTGGTAGATCTTGACTCCTGGGGGTTTGAAAGGAGGCAAGGAAGTTGGATCCCAACTCACAGACTCATCTCTGGGCCTCGTTCTCAAGTCTGTTCTCAGATCTCAGGCTTTCTCTGGTTGTCCTTTGCACTCTGTCTGCTGACCAGGGATCCCAATGTGGGATCAGAGCTGCGCTACAGTAGTTATGAAGATGAACACAGCCCCCATGTTGGGCAAGATAAAGCAGCGACAGAGGCATCAGGGAAGCCAAAGGAAGCATCTGATACACACAGGATTCATCAGAAAAGTTTACACACCTTAGCCCACTTTACTCTTAATATGGAGAAAAGTACATGAGGACTCATCAGATGGAAAGGAGACAAGAAAGGGGAAGAAATAAGAGTTCTGTGAAACTGATATGGAAAGAATTGTGGGTGGATATTAGTGATTACTCCTAATCACACAAAGTTTTCATTGCCTCGGTAAAGCTATTAGGTGGCAAGATAAGCCAGAAATAGGAAGTGTTTTTACACACCAGAGAAGATTCAAATGCCACAGGACGTTGCAGAAGAGTAAAAATGAGGGGTTAGGAACACTGGCTGCTGTTAAATACAGGGATTCAGGTGTCACTTGCAGCCCAATAAGTCCCCACATGGCTGCCTGCCACAAGAACGAAGGGGGGCTCATCAAAAGATGAGTGGTGCCCATTGATAGGACGAGGGGTAATGGGCACAAGCTTGAACATAGGAAGTTCCATCTTAACATGAGGAGGAACTTCTTCACTTTGAGGGTAGTGGAGCACTGGAACAGGCTGCCCAGAAAGGTTGTGGAGTCTCCCACTCTGGAGACGTTCAAAACCCATCTGGACGCTGTCCTGTGCAACCTGTTATAGGTGACCCTGCTCTGGCAGGGGGGTTGGACTAGATGATCTCCAGAGGTCCCTTCCAACCCTGACTATTCTGTGATTCTGTGATGGAGCCCTTTTTCTTTTAGCTTCCTATAAGCATCTGCTACAGGCCACTGCTGGGAGATAGGTACAGAGCTGCTGTGGCAGTTGGCAGAGGTTGGTGAGCCTTACCGACCAGAAGCAGCAGTCCTGAAGGCAGGAGAGAAAGCTGTCGGAGGTGCAGCTTTCTCCCCGTGCGGGAGGGGATACAACATGAGCTGAGTCAATGCTGCTTTGCCTCCTTCAGAAGGATGAGGTGCAAGTCATACTCCAAGCCTGTGCTGCATCCAGCCCACAGCTGGCCTGGAAGATGCAGGGAGTGGTGCTGAGGAAGGTGTTTGCTTTTTTTTTGCCCTAGAGTGAGGTGAAGAATGTAGAGCGAGCTGATAAATAACTGAATGTACTGAGACCCTGGAGCAATCATAGGAGTTTTTAGATGTTTTAAAGCACAGTAAGACTGTTTTGTTCTGTCCAATGGCTTGTTATACTTTGGCTGCGTAGTGCTAGACCAGTAGGTACCACAAGTTTTGCAATACTTAATTGAAAACACGGCATGTTTTCAAGACCAGCTCCCCACAGCCTCCTGGGCTACGTCTGTTCAGGGCAAATGAGCTACCAGGCACAAGTAGTGGGACACAATGATCATCCAGACCAGTGAATTGTTAGCATGCTCCTGGTATGGGTTTGGCCCAGACCACCTGACAGTCTCCCAAGAATGCCCAGGAAGGGGTCAGGAGATGGCAAGGGTGATGGACCATTCCTGGTAGGTAGTGTGCATACAGTTGCACTGGTTTGGTGGTAAGAGTTCAGCTGTAGGGATGTGATATGTGCTGTGCCAGTTGGCTTCACAGCCAGAGAACAGTCCTTGGCACGTCTTATTTATTAACATAAATGGGGCCAGGCACTTTTGGAGACCACGGCTTGAGAGGAAAAAAAGAGCACGCTCAGAGATCTTTTTTTGTTTGCTTTCAGCTAAAAAGCTGTGCTGTTCTGCAGAGTTCAGTTAGCACGTAGCCAAGAGTAGAGAGAGAAGGGGATAAACACAGACGAAAGCAAGCAATTAAGCTGAAAAGATGCATGTAAGTAATCATGAGGATCAGTTGTAACTGTTCAGTCCGGTGTCCAGTGAGAAACAAATACATCATGTTTACCCCAATTTTTTAACTGCGTTCCAAAATAAACACAGTTCTTTTCCTAGATTTCTGCTTTTTTTAAGTGTGTTCATTTGTCTTCTCTCCTCTTCATAACATTCAGAGGCAGACGCCACCAGCTGTCCCCAGGCCAGGAGAGGTTAGCAAGAAGCACTGGGCTCCAAAAGGGAAAACGCTTAATCCTTTTCCTGGAAAAAATACTAAAAAAAAGCAAGCTTCCTTCCTGCATGTATGAGCTCATTATGTTGTAGTTTGGAGAGAATGAATTTCTGCATTGATATATGAGTTAAAAAAATCATAATAAACTTACTCAAAGCTGCAAAGGGTGAATGTTAGAAGCAGGCCTGATTAGGAACAGCCAGAAGCTTAACTGTCATCCACTTCCATTACTTGCCACTGTGGGCTGAATCCATGGGGCTGGAGGAAGGTCTTTGTGGCCCATCTGATGCTCCAAGCAGTGCCCAGCTGCCTTCACAAGCCCTGTTCAGCTGGTCCTGGTCCTTAAGGCAACTACAGGCCCGGAGGCTGGGATTCATTTGGCTAAACACAAGGGTTGTTAGCATGTAGGGATCTAGTGCTGCCTGATAATGGGATCAGGTAGCCATCTGGCCCCTGCTGCCACTCCTGTAATCCCTATGTCACATCTATGTGGATGTCATGGCATCTCAAAAGGGCTGGACACTTACATGTGGGCAACTGAATTGAGCTCTAGCTGTCCGCAGTGTAGGAGACTCCACCTGAGCTAGTCTACCCTTCAGAGTTCACAGAGAGAGCAAGGCAATTCTCACATGTTGGTTATCTCAGGCTAAAGATGTATGATGTGAGTGATACGAATGCAACCTAAAGGCCTTTCCACTGACTAGGGGTAGGATTCAATTGCTACATGTCACTATGCTGTGTGCTCAGATATCTGTGGTCTTGAGCCTTCAAGTGAGACATCAAAATCTGAGGCTGAACCCTGTATCCTAGGGCTGCAGTTCTGTTGCTTAAAGACGTGGCATCTGAGGTGGCCTAAAGTTCACAAGACATCCATACGGGGCTGGCCGATGTAAGCCAAGGTCTATGTGAGACTCAAACCTATTTCTGGAACAGCTGGCCAAGGGTGCCCTTGGACATCTCAAAAGGCATAACTTTTTTGCTTCCATGTAGACCAAGATCCACATAAGGGCCCCAAGACACACCTCTCCTCTCAGCATTCCCTTTGGCTCGCCGAAGCTTTGGCTAAACACTGTTCCTAAGCCCCTGCATTTCACATTGCCCTGCACCTGCCCCGAGTTGGGGCAGGGTCACACACGTGGTGGTTCAGTACAACAAAAGCAGCAAAACATTCTTCAGCTAAGAGTTAGGGGAAAAAAAAGTGAATTGATGCCAGTTAATGAAGTAAAATTAGCAATCAGTTACCAGCTAATAACTCTAGTTTGAACTCTCACCTCAACCAGAGTGAATCTACACCTTAGTTCCTTCTAGGAACATATCCCACCCTGGGTTAGTCAGGCACGCAACATGCCTAGCCGAAGCGCTGCCGCTACTTGCATGGACTGAAGCTCCATTAGCTCGAAGGCTTTGAACCTGAGTTCACCTGTGGCTCCCACCATTGAGCAGATTAATTCCTAGTCCTCTGCTGAATCTGGTGTCTCACTGAATAACTGCTTGCTGGAGGGGCAAACAAAGTCTTAAAAAAACCCACAACCTGAGCTGGTGGTAAACGCTCCTCACGCTTCCTTGTCCCCAAGTAGAAATCAGCCAAATGCAAGAAAGAAAGGGTGGTAACAGGAATGCATTTTGACAGGGATGTAACCAGCATTTGGTTTGTTTACTGTGGCATGTGCTAACAAAATCATTCATCCCTTACTGGTACAGTTCAGTCACAACTAGCCTTGGTAACAGGCCTGCCAACTGGTCAGGTAAATGATTATTTGTGCAGGGACTGGGGGTGATGACAGCAGTAAGTGTTCTGCCAGTCATTCCTGCCAGAGGAGAACTGATTACAGAAGCAATTCCAGGCAGACGGATGGAAACAGTGGCTACAGTTTGAGGTGGGAGGGAAGCAACAACTCCAAAACAAATAAAAAACCCCAAACTACCCAAAATCCCAACAGCTACGTTTGGAGCTGCTCTAGCTAGCAGCTCTGTCAAGATACCTGGAGAGTTAAAGCGCAAAATCAACCTTCCTGTCACATGCCCATTCTCACTCACTAAGTCACCCTGTGGTACAAATGCAGGACAACATTCTGCTCACCGTGGGGGTTTGACCCAGGGCAGCAGCCCCCGCTGACCCGGTGCCCCACGGAGAAGCCCGGCACTGCGGCATGGGGTCTGCCAGCCCTGGGCAGCCTTCTAGATGGTGACTATTATTTTTTTTAGCAGCAGGGAGCAGCGTTTACTTGCCCGTATTTTTCATTTCCCTTGAAAAAGATCCATGATTACTATTGTTTTGTTTTGTTTTCAATTCCAGGCACTTTAGGCCTGGACCTGAGGGGGAGCTGAGCACAACTGTTCTGCTGAAGCCCATGGACTGGCATGTGCTGGCATATGAGGGCAGGAGTGAAATCCTGACCCTCTTGAAATCAATGACAAAACTTGGTTTAAAGTAGTGGTAGGATTTTATCCAGAACGTTGGTCCCTACATGCATTCCTTTTTTTTAACAAACTCTGCTTGTTCCTGAACATGGGTTGCTTCCTAAGCTCTATTTTTCGTGTCCCTTTCAGCCAAAGCCCCATTATAGATGAGACAGCCAAAATGAAAGACCTACAGGGTGATACATGCGTACCTGTAAAATTTTCTGTTCAGAGGAGTCTGCATTTGGCACAGGAATAAGACCTTGCATTTATGCAAGTATCATAACTGAGTTTAATTACATCTGAGATAATTTAAATTTCATAGTGATGCCTGGAAATGAGCAGCTACATGTAACCTAATCAGCTGGTCAGGTGCAGAGCCTCACCCAGGAAGCCAGAGCATCTTTTCCTGCAGAAATTCCTGTTCTGCTGTATGCGCAATGTCTATTAAAAATGACTTGGGTTACAGATGGAATCTTTCTTGTTTCACTAGGCACCATCATTGCTATACTTAAGCAGGTGCGTTAAAACTGAAGTGAGCGTTGTGCTGCAATGCATGACAAATTTAATCAGGGGGTTTAGCGTATGACACATGGCAAACACTTGATGCAGAGCTGCAAGTGGGGTTGTAATCCTTTACTGAAGAAAGTATTTTTCTTTGTCTACATACAGCCTGCCAGCAATTTCCCAGGAACATCATCTACTGACATTTCTTTATCAGAAGAAACTCAGCCTCCATCTCAGTCCAGCTCCAGCTATGGTCTTCCCCCCAATGCCCCAGCCCTCTACACACCGACTTACTTCTTGCCTGGAGAAAAGCCTCCACCATATGCACCGTAGAACAAAGAATTTCTTTTAGGTAGCTAGTAGGCTTTTGTTTTTAAGAAGCGTCTGGAAACTGTGCTGTGCAGGCACTAGACTTCCCCAAGAACCCAGCGCAGAGTGTGTTACGGCCGCTCTGCTTTTACCCGCATCTCACTGTGAGCAGAGCAGAACCCTGGAAACGTAAGGGCAGGCACATCACCGCTGGGGTGACCAGTCACCGCCCAGTTTGCCTGCAGTCAAATGCAGTGTTGCTTTCTGGCTACCATGAGATGTCTCCTTCTTGGTACACTACAGAATGAATTTCCTGCAAGAGGAGAAATGAAGAAGACACTCTGGATACGTGTTCTGCTTTCATCAACCAATACAGAGGGGTTTTAGCCTGTGTTGTCTGAGCGGGCAGTTGGGAGCTCTCCGAGTCAGTCCTTTTGCGTAGGAAGAGACCAGGTGTTTGTTTGCTTGTAATATTTATTTAATAACCCTTTTTGGTGAAAGTGTTGTACCAATAAAAAATGTGTGGCAATTATTTTACAATAAAATCGACTATGTATGTTTATACTGTACCTAAGACTGTGTATATTTGTAAGGACAGGAAAACAAAAGAATGGAGGAAAAAGTAGCCTGCTGAATCTTTCCCTCTTTCAAGTTTCAAACAGAAAGGCTAATTTTATTGGCACTGTTTTATCCTAACTTTGTGCCAGTCTTGGCTGGGTAGTAAGGCGTCATGTCAGTGTGCTGAAGATGCAATTTCCAGACAGGTATTTTAAGCTGCACTTTAGTGTTCAAATTAATTCCCTTCTAGTCAAAAGAGGACCACAACCAAACCCACTCTATGTTAAACCCTGGTTATTTATTTTTGAACTGATCAAGACCCGATCCAGGCATTTTACAACGACAGAAACAGAGTGGATAAAGGGTCAGAATTCTTCCTTTTTTTTTTTTTTTTTTAATTTTCTCCTATTGTATAGAGACAAGTTGGCAAGGCCAAGCAACAATACCTGTAGCGGTTCCATTGACAGGAACACAGTCTTGTCCCTGTTGTGTGCACCTTGCCCCCTCGCTGTGCATCACATTAGCTGGGATCCCTCTTAGCACATGGCTGCCATATTTCGGGGCAGGAGTGGCTACAGCAGCATGAAAACCCATCAGACTGCTGCATCCCTTCCCTGCGTTCTGCTCCTGCGGGAAGGGTGGTGGTGCTGCTTGCTCTATGGATCTTGCAGTCTAGACAGCAACGAAGCTATAGACATTTCTTGGAAGGCCAAAGAGCAAAGCAGGGAAAGGAAGGTATTTCTCATTAACTTTTTAAGCAGCTGCTTCATCTTATGACAGTATTAAAAAACCCTGTATAAACAAAACCAGCCTACTGCATAGTTTCCTCTGAAAGGAAGTGACACCATGAGACCAGCTGAAAACGGAACAAAGAATGATCATCTTTTTACATAATACTTTCCACCTTTCAAGAAATTTCTGTTAATTCATGTGTTGTACCTCTGTGTATAAAAAGCAGGTTCAGTACTAATATACATAAGATCAGAGGTTAATTTACACGGGCTGTAAAAGCCATATTTTGTTCAATTAAGAAGGTTTTTCTGAGATGCAAAGGTTGAGGCCAGTGACGTTAACATCAGTGACAAGGTGCCTTACGTGTATCGTTGACAAGGTGAGTTATGTAAACCTGGTTGAGAGTAACAGAAGTCAGAGAGGAGACTATTATTTTTCTTTTAAACATTAATTTAATGCATCCAAAATGCTTAGTTCTTATGAAAATGCATGCTGTGAAGAGCACAATGACCCTGATCATTAAATGCGTGAACCTACATGTTCACTTCTTTTTACTTACTATGAATACTACCAGGGGAACCACCTGGGTTTATTTTGGGGACTCAAAGCCCGGAACAGACTCGCTCCCTTTGAGTTGAGCACCTAGACTGCTAACAGAACAAAAATGAAATCAGTGTTTCTCTTGGGTTGAAGCACAGTGACTGAGGAGGAATGACGGAATGCTTATTGGTTTTTTTCCTCTTTTCAATGGTATGTAGAAGCAGCTGCCTCTTCCTCCAGCGTGGTACTGCTGTAGGGTCTTAAAAACAATCCAGCTTGACACAAAAGACACCCACTTTCTGTATTCTCCAGACTTACAAACTCTGGCTTTCTCTTCTAAACCACGTTTTGGGGTTGGGGGTGTTGTGGTCTATGCAAAATATCTTTGCATACGTGCACACATATGCACAGCCCGGGAGAAATTTTTGCTTTGAATTAGATTGGTTTAGAAAATGGAATTAACAGTCTTTTTTCACATAATATTAGGTCTGAAACTGTAGAGTACCATACTGTACCACAGGATTCACGTTTCCAGGATCCAAAATAATTCTGGCCTCATAAATAGTACCACTTACTTTAACACAAAGGTCAGACGTGTTTGTGATTCATTTCTGCCACATGGTAGTTTTTTGGGAACTACCACAGAAATTATACAAAAATGCAAGGCATAAGACTATTTTGCTAACATGCTTCCTTTGAAAAGAACAAAGTAAAGCAGGGTTGGTTTCATCTACTTGGTAGGTGTCTTCCAAGTTTGTCCTGTTTTCATTAGAGCTACTCCAAGTTAAAAAGATGGGAGATGTATTTTGGTAAAGGACTAAAATACCCATGAAAAACACACAAAAACAAAACACTGCAGTGTGGAAGTGCTATT
Source organism: Vanellus vanellus (assembly GCF_965231255.1). Classification (NCBI taxonomy): domain Eukaryota; kingdom Metazoa; phylum Chordata; class Aves; order Charadriiformes; family Charadriidae; genus Vanellus; species Vanellus vanellus. Next base: position 154,397,466 of record NC_138905.1, on the reverse strand, counting down.
AACCCCAGTATTTTCAGGATCCCTGGCTGTTTCTTGTGTTCTCCATCATATGACAAGTTGATCCAGAGTCATCAACTCTAACAGAAAGTTGGAGTGGTTTCCTTTGCTCAATGTAACAAGCAAAAACATAGCACTACTGGGTTTTCCTATCCATGCACACTCTGCCAATACGTTATTACTGCCTAGCGAGCAACTATCCTTTCAAACGTGCATCTGGTCATACCTGAGTGTAAAGAGTCTTTTGAAAGCTCCTTCTGTAAGTGTAAATGGGTAGGCTGGTTGAAAGTAATAAAGCTCTGGTTTTTTCTTCATTACTGCATTACTGCTGACTGATTTGGTCATGACATGGAGCTATGATGTCATGCTGTCTAACGGCTACCTTCCTCTTCTCTGCTAAATAAAGCAAGGATCCTTACCAGGAAATATGTTTGGGATAGTCTTCCCCCTCTCCCGTCCATTCCTCTGGGACAGTTATATCTCTACAGCTTGGTCACAGATGTTGTCACATGTGTGGATTATTTGGCTAATCTGTCATCTCCATATTTGACTAGGCAAAACATGATATAGAATGATTAGGAACAATTTATAAAATACCTTGTAGGTTTAAACATTTTCTACATTAACCCTCTGAAGCATAGTGTAACCTTAGCCACCCAGTGTTTGGATTTCCACCGCAGCATATACCTATCTCTCTCTGTTTGTCAATCTGATGCAAGACAAGGACCAAATAAAGCAAGATTGAAGTGCCTCAGAGCAGGCTAGGCAAAGCCCACCCCGACGTCACAAGGACAGCTTAAAAGCTGAATGCACTTAATGGCTCTACAGCCTCTCCTGAGTAAACCCCCACGCATATTCTCACCATACTGCAATTCAGCCTGGCTAACTCTCACGGTCTCAAGCCTCTCTGCTCCCACTAAGCTCACAGCGAATGAGCCAACCTAAAAATTAAGAAGCAAAAATATGTCATCGCCAGATGATATACTCCAATTCTTGACACCTCATCATTTGCTTCAGCAGTTTTTGACACAAAAGCCATATGGCATTCAACTTATCGAGTCTTTTCTTCTAATTGTTTCCTGCTGACCCAACTTTGTTTTCTGTTTTCTGTTGACCAAGAGTTTTGCTAAAGGTCACAACTGAGTCTTCCATCTGTGGTACCGGAAAAAGAAACTCTAGCAATAAGAAGAGCAGCACCCATTTGCCCTCCAGCCCAGAAGATATGTAAAACTGACGTAAGCACATAAAAGCCCCCACTTCCAAACAAAAACCCAAACCAACCAAAGAAAAAAAACCCACTAGTGTAATCTCCACATCAGGCATAGCCTGAGTCATTACCTCCAAATAACAGAATACAGAATAATCTCAGTACAGGTAAATTAAAAACTTGTATGTAAATATTTTATTCTCATATTTTGCAAATCAGAAAGCAGTGTTTGGTAATAAAAAATAATACAGAATTATTATTTTTCTTCCAGTCCACACTCATATATTACCAGGTTTTCCACATTAGAGATAAAACTGTCTCTTACAGTCTAAAGGTAACATTCACTTTTGGTATATTCTGTACTTTTGGCTTATTTAATATTAGTCTTCTGAACTATTTACAAATATATTACAACGTTTAATCCTCAAAGCAAAGGAGTATTTCAATAATCAATCTGACATAAGGATCAGTAGCTCCTACATAACTTCAGTGTTTAAGAGAAACTATACACGCAGTGCGGTAGGTCTGAATAATTTATATCTTAAAAAAAAAAAAAAAGCATTGAAAGTTTCTGAATACAAAACTTTCGCATTGCAGTGGTACCTACTGACCCACCTCGACTAGAGGACAGGAATGTGAGGTGATCTCACTGTGCTTGTAGAGGGCCTCATCTAAGTCCAGTGCCTTGTTGCTCAACTTGATGGTCATGCAGCCGTGGTAGGACGCTGTGACTGGAGTGGAAGTCACAGGAACATCTGTGTGAAAGGAGAGACAAACATCTCTGATAGCCGGTTTTGAATAAAGACCTGCCCAACCTATGCTCAGATGAGCATCACAGAATCATAGAATGGCTTAGGTTGGAAGGGACCTTAAAGGCCATCTAGTTCCAACCCCTCTGCCGTGGGCAGGGACACCTCCCACTAGACCAGGTTGCTCAAAGCCCCATCCAACCTGGCCTTGAACACTTCCAGGGATGGGGCATCCACAGCTTCCCTGGGCAACCAGTTCCAGTGTCTCACTACCCTGAGTGAAAAAATTCTTCCTAATATCTATTCTAAACCTGCCCTCTTCCAGTTTGAAGCCATTACCCCTCGTCCTATCGCTACATGTCCTTGCAAAAAGTCCTTCTCCAGCTTTCTTGTAGGTGCCCTTCAGATACTGGAAGGATCACTTCAATGAATTCAAACTCTCCTCCACTCTGGGATTTCCACCTCCCTCCTGCCCCTCTCACCAGAAGGCAAGAACACAATCCCAGACGTGGGCAAAACGCCATCTGCTCTCGTGCACAAAAGCCCTTCTCCCAGGCTGAACCCTTCTGCAGCTGCTCTGTGTCTCTGCAAGGCCTCCAGTACTGATTAAACTATGAGCTGCGCAGCAGCAAGGCTTCACTCCAGTTGCACGCTGTGTTCACATTGCTTTCCATCTCAACCTTTTCCCCCCCTCCATCTCTGGACCCTCTACTTTGTCTTTACCTTCATCTAATGCTCTCCCTCTCTCTCTTCAAAATATCTGCCAAAAGATTATAGGAAGAACTTCATGACAGGGAGGCTCCTCCTCTATGCGGTCTCTACCACTTGCTGCACTCATCCTTACCATTCTCTGATTATGCACAACGAGGTTGCTGGCATTCACCAGAAAGGTGCTGGAATACATCAGCTGAGTTGGTAAGATTAATGAGACTAATTTTTAATACGGAGATCCACTGGTGACATGCCTTTGATCAGTTTACCAGAGGCGGAAAACAAATAGCAAGGAAGAAGACACTAAGTACAATCCAACAGACTAGAGAAAATTAGTCAATCTTATTACTAACTTCTGTAACAGCATATAAAAACTGACCCTAAGTAAACCAAAACCCCCATATGTAATACAGTAATAACATGAAAATTTATGTGAACTGTGTCCTCTACCCTTCCCCAAAGATTATTAGTTTATTTACAACCCAAAGCCAATCCAATCAAGCTGGTTGTGCAACGGAAAGCAATGAATGTCTCAAAGATTATTAAACTTCAGAGTGCTGCAGGTAGCTAAGTAAACCGCTTATCTTTACACTGAAGCAAGGACAACTTGAACAATAGGTCGTCCTGTTAACCTGAGATTATATGCAATTCAAAGGGTTCTGCCTGGGGACATGCAGGGCCAAATTTGAAGCTGATGTGATCAAACACAGCTCAGACTGAGGACAGACTCTGGGACTGAGTGAGAGAAAGAATATTTGTGTGGGATCTGTAAGCCACAAAGAGATACTATAAATTTTTCAGCTTCCTGGCTGAAAAGTACCATTGCTTGGTAGTTGCTTAAACTAATCATTTTAGCTATTTCTTATTCCTCCCCATTTACCAAATTTTATCCAGGAAGTCTGCTTAAGAGAAGGGGGCATCTCTGTTACAGTATCTCACATGAATGTAACTTAAGTTTTGACTCAGAAGAAGTCGAGAGCGTTGGCTTAACGGCCTGAACACTCGCTAAGGAATCATGCAGATTGCTGTTACGTGTGCCCCAGGGCTGACTGAAAGACAGTGTGGGCTTTGAGATGGATTTGTAAGATACTACCAAAAACAACTAAAAAAAAAAAAGATTTTCTTCGGGTTATAATTGCAAATCAGGTCAAATATTTTTTGTTATGACTAGAATAAAAATAAAGAAACATATGAATAACAATTTTCTGTTATGACTGGAAATGGATCTGTCTGAAATGTGGTCCTGTAAAGACTCAAAAGCCTTGTTTAAAGGCTCCTTCACCTGGTAGTATCTGCATTGCCTGGAAAAACAATTATGCATTATATAAATTACATAATTTAGAACTGAAAATACTATAGAAAAGGTAGTAAATGCCTATATGTTCTCTGTTATCTCTTGAAACTCTAAATAATATTTCTTCCACATCTGCTGTACTTAGGATGGGACATACTACCTATTTTGACTCAGAATTCTTTCTTTAATTTTGGCAAATGGAATAAAGACATTAAGTGCGACCACTATACTTTGTTTTTTCCACAGGGTATGGAAGCAGGGAAAAAATAAAAACGACGTAATGTTTGCAAAATTTGAACGAGCCAAACTCACTCAGATCTGACCATTTGGTATAGTTATTTAACCCAGAGTGATGAATCCAACCAAAGTGCTGAAATGTTTATTTGTTTGGCAAATGACAAGGTTTCTCAACACAAGTGCTGGGTTCCTCTCAATGGCCAAAGCAGACCACAGGCCAAAATTCCTGTTGCTAAGCACAACAGAACAAAGCAGGAAAGTAGCTAAACCTACAGAAGCCAGCTGGGTCTAAACAACCATAGCTATGATATCTCACACTTAGTCCTACGTAATTAAAAACTGCTTCACTCAGCACGGTTAGTCTAAGCGAACCGCAGAGAACTCGGGACAGCAACAGAATGGGATTGTCTTCTGAGCTGTGAAAGTCTCTGCTGTGCATTTGAAAGCTCCTCAAAAGAAAGCAGGTGACCTCTCTTCCTTTTGCAATGGCCAGCTCGGACAATTCAATCTGACACTGGAAAACGCTGCATTTGGGGATTCAGCCTTGTACCTGCCAGTATGCGAACGTCCCAGTGTGTGTGGCCTCCCCTTTTTAGGTGTCACTAGGAGCCATTTACATCATCGGCATAAATACTCTGTAAACTCTTGTTCATGGTGGGAACAGTCACGCCATGTGTCCCAGCACACGTGGCACCTCAGCCACCCTGTTCCAGCTTGACTGCTTTAGCACCTACCAAGAGGCCAACATCGCTGCCCCTCCTTTGCTTGGGCAAGTAAGGGCAAGATTTTGCTTAGCTGCTGGCAATAAAATAGGATGTACTGCTGTGCTTCAGAGAAATAAATGTTTCCCTAATTGCATTCCTCAGCAGTAGGGACTGATAAACCAGTTCAGCCAGAACAAGAAACAAACCCCCAAACTTGGCCAAAATTCATGATTCAGATGAAAGTTTGATCTTCCAGGTTCAGAACAGAGGAGCAAACTGACCTCCCACAAGAAGCACTGTTGTTGCTGAAAAGCCGGCAAAACTATAAATTGTGGTAGCCCAAATTTATAGCACAGAGAGAGGAAATCTGTTAATCGTGGAGTGCTATCATCACTTCACAGAGAACATCAGCCAGGGAGAATCACCACACTGGGCTTCCCAAACCTCAGTCAAAACAATGCGGGGCCACCGGTACTCCCCACAAGGAGTGCTCACACGCTCTCACCTAATGAGCATTAATGAAGCACTGCAGGAGCCTGTGGTACAGCTCCTATGGATTGTATCAGGTTTAAGACAAAGACCCTGCTTACAGCTACCCTTCAGAAAAATCATTCCTATTGTTGACCCAGCAAAACATTCTATTTTTGCCTCCAGCTGTCCTCAGAAGGACACCATTGTTCAGAAAAATAAAAAATTGTCAAGCACACCCTCACGTCTGTTAGGATCAGATGCTTGCATTGCAGACGAAGCCTGCTCAAGCAGAAACAGAGGAGGCTCCCAGCTTGAATGAACTGAGACAGTTTTCCTGACTGCCAGCTCAGCAAGGTGAGTTGGGAGCTTGTAGTCCAAGCTACAAAACTGGGTGCTCACCTGGCAATCCTCCCACGTACGTCTTCACCGTTGACTGCAAAGAGCTCTCCAAGATGGACAGACTGTCCTCTAACTCTGAGATGCTTAGTTCACTCTCTCCCGCTATCCCATCTACCCTCAGGGATAAGTGATCCTTCTTGAGGAGGATGTCCACGGAGTGTTCCTTCTTATCGCAGAGATTTATTGCCAGTCTGGACACAACTGTGTTCTCCAAGGCCACAATGACAAACTGGACAGCAGGGGAAAGAAGAAAAAGGCAGTGAGCAGAAATATATGCTTATCCAAGACCAGGATAACACTACTGTCATCTTGTTTACAAAGTTTTTGCAGACCCACCAGATAATTAGCTTTATTATGATTGCTGATCGTGTTCTGAGCTCACTTGCATAGATGAAAAACCAGTGAACCAGTGGGACTGTTAGTCATAACCACTGTCTTCTCAGAGAGAATTCTTAGTGGGTCTTACAGAGGTTGTTATATTGCCCTGGCACCACATAGACTAGAGCTGCTGTACTATAAACGAAAAGTTGGCTCGTGGGTTTTAGTGCAATTGTTCCTGATTTACGCTTATGTAATGCCAGAATCTCTCTCTTTATTATGAATACCATTAAATCAGTAGCTTCAGCACTCCATGATAACTGGCCTTTCACAGCACCTGGAGTGACACCTAAGCTTGCCTCTTGACTACCTTGGGACTATTACTGATTACCTCCAGAGAATGGCAATTCTTTGCTTACGGCATTAAACAGCTTCTGTGCCAGAAAAACATAACAAAATATGCCTACATTCAAGAGACCAGTTTCAGCTTTTACCTAGACAACGTTTGCAAAGAGCTCCCTAATAGTGTCTGACACGTACCCGTATGAGGCAGAACTTCGGTGTCAGCCAAGCACCTCAGTCTCGGACCATGTTCTGCACTGGTGGGGGCAAATAAGCAGGCAGGCAGCAAACCTGACAACTTTCAGTTCCCTGGAAACAGCAAGGAACCTTCTCTAGAAAAATGCTGAAGTCTGTACCTGTTGTTTCACTTTCTTTGTGGAGTGATAATCAATCAGAGATAGTGATAAAGGGACAGATGCTTCTTCTGTAACTAGAGCAAACAACACACCAGTATCTGTTGCTGGTTGAATTGCAGCATTTACTTCTATTTCCCAACTTGTCTTGGTTTCATTTCCAGAAGAAGGTTGTACTGCAGAAAAAGAAATGCGTAGGCATGACAAACATAGGACTAAAAGGGTAGGTTGTGCAATTTCTGCCTGGAGAAGAGGGTAGATGAATGACCATATGGAGGGACTGCCACATTTCTTTTACTCAGAAAAAAAAAAATAATCCGAAGCACCTGAACACAAAATCAGAGAAGAAAATAGCATATTTCCTCTCGTTACCTTCTGCATTCTGCTGCCTTTCAGAACGTCAAAGGACAAGGTTAAGCTTCTTTATCACAAAGAGAGATTCAGATTCTCATGTCTGTCAATCCAATACATTCAAAGAACTGCTGCAAGACAGGGCACCCAATTTTTTAATTGTTCTTGACTGTCCAAAGATCACTGAGGAATTTAAGTCCAAATCTGACACACAGGAAACGTTTCTATGAAAGTCTGTGTTAAACGGAAAAAGCATATAAGCACACTACACTGATCACCTACCTGATCACTTCCTGATCACCAACCTCTCAGAAGCACTGGATGTTTTATCTCACCTGCTGAACTCTGAATTAAACTCTCTGGCATCTTTCTTATTGACTCAGTGGCTTTGTAATTTAAAAGGTGACGGCGTCTACAAAGAAAGATTTCAATCCTGCTTCTACAACCTCCCTTCATAGGAGTATTAACTTTGCTGTTCACCGCATCTTGAAACACAATAAATAAGTTCTTTATAAAGCTTACCATTACAAAGCCAAAAAAAACCCCAAACAAACCAACCAAACAAAAGGAGGATTACTGTTTGTAGAAAAAAAGAATATAAAAATGAAGGTGCTGAGGATTTATCTCTGCTGAGTGCTGTCATTTGCACTTCGGATGCTGCCTAGTCTCTACTTTGCAGCTTTTGAATTCATGTGGTAAGCAAGATGACAGACACCTGATACTCCCTAATTTACAATAGCAGAACAGAAAAATCCACATAATGATGCACAGAAGGCTTCTGCAGAGGAGGAATTGCACACAAAACTAAAATAGATGGTTGGCATTTGTATGGGCTTAAAAATACTGACAGTTGATCGCACATATAAACACACAGAATAATCCAGAAGAAAGAAAAGGTGCCTTTCTGAGTGCTAAATTAGGATGGCCAGGTTTGTCTTGAAACTTGTTATTACTGTATCTAAGCCAATTTCATGCAGCTTGTATCAGAGATACGATTAGTGTGTTTGTCCCAAGTATAACGAATACCACCCAAGGATTAAAAGTGAATCTGATCTTGGACATTTTGCTACAGACAATATTGATTTTCGGTCCACCATAAACTCAAGATATAGCACAACGGCTTGCAGCTCTCCCTCTTCAGCGGAAAACAGAGGATAGTGCTGGGAACCACCTACGCTGCTGACAGAGGGATGTGAAGCCCCTAATGCTGAGGATGAGCTGGAACCAGCCTGGATGTGAAATGCATTACTTGAGCTATACAGAGAGAACCTAATCCATCCTGATCACATTCACACTGGCTCTAGCCATCATACATAGGCCTTCCTTTGCTGTGAACCATAAGTTTAGCTATTTCTTCTCCAACCACAGCTGCCAGTCTTTTCTGCATTGATCAACGCTGGGTCTGGCACACATATAAGTTTTAAACTGTTTATTAACCAAGTACGGTTAATAGCAGGACAACAGGTCAGAAATAAAAAAAATAAAGCACTTACCGTAAGTAAGATTGAACACAGCAAAACCTCGGCCAGGATAGAAAGACCCTCGTCCTGCTACAGAAAAGCACTGCATCTTTTCATTCATCTTTATGGTCTCTTGGATAGTGGTGTCCTCCCCGTTCAGCCAGTTCCATGCCCGCATGCAACCATCCAGCCGAGGGTTTATCTATGAAGATACAGCAGTATCTCATGCCTCAAAGTACTGTTCAGTGAAGAATATCTGATTTTGGCCTCAGAGGAATACTGAATAGGAGATGATACTAAATAGGATGATACTAAATAGGAGAAATCATTTTCACGTTATGCACACGCAAACCAATTGGTGGCAACCCCAACCCCACAATCCCAAGCAAGTAAGTGATCAGTATTCTCCAGGAAACTCCCCTGAGCTCAGCTTGTCGCCACAGGACAGAAGGGCACTAGCTAATGCCGGTGCTGATTTCGTTGTATTGATTCTGTTAGCTGCTTCTACGTACTGCACATCATTAGTGCAATTTACTCCTAAAGCTCTGTAGCCAAAGCTTTTTAAACTCCCGAAATTCTGCATTGCGAATGCTGGACGCTAACTTGAAGTTAAAAAAACCCCATCCTTTGTGTCACTGCAAACAGCCTTCATGACACACAAGATGTTGGACCTGATCCTGGCATAAGTTGATGGGTTCTGGCTTAAGGGAGGAGTGCCTGAGCTACAAGATGGGCACACCACTCTGTACACACCTTGTTCCTTCCAGCTTCTAGTTACGTTACCCTGTACCAAATGTCAGCATTAAAGTGTGAGACAGTGTGTAAAGAGAAGGCTCCTTGCAAAGTATCTAAATCAGCACCATCACCCCCAATTAACTGAAGCAGAGAGAGAATTAAGTGTCTGAGCCCGGATAAAAACCTCAGGAGTTTTTGGCTCTCAATCCTATATTCAGACCACACCCCGTGCTTAATGTTTCAGACAAGCGGTGGCCCTGAATGACTTCTTGTGAGGAACAGGAGCCTTCCTCAGCTGCTGCATTCCCAGTCATAGAGCCGCAAGCTTGTCACCTCGTTTAGAAATAAGGAGATGCCAATTTGGGTTTCAAGGTGCCAACTCTGTGTGTGGTGGACATTCAAAACAGCCTGAGCAGCAGGGATTTCAGAAACACATCCAATCTCACCAAACAGTGCCTTAACTTCTACTCACATGCCCTATCTACTTGAATTAGGGGGAAATACAGAAAATAAGCTTCTGTTTTCCCTTGGGTCTTACTAAACTGAAACAGCAAATGCAAGCAGCAAAACCATGATACAATATATGTGAAGTGCAAACTTTGGTCACAACACAGAAAGTGTCCTCAGTGCTGTTTCCAGATATAGTGGGCACAATGGTACCCTCACACAGCGGTGTGTCTGTCCACTCATGGTCTCCAAGCCACCATGACCACCGTTAATTTTGTCATGTGCTTCAGTATTGCTGTGTCCTAATTCTGCAGGCCAGGGGTGGGATACACCTCACCTAAACTTAGCGATTAAAAATTCAGGAGTCTCACCTTTGCTACTGCCTTAGGCTCCCTCTATAGTCAATGGAGAGAAAGCTGTATCCAGAAGGTGTTAATTCCACCTGTTGCAGGCAGGCTGAACTGCTCTCAGGCAGAACCTACATTTCCCTAAGAAAAGACGAAATCAAGCCCTTTGGGCATGCAAAAAACCATGAGTGCTAGTGCTATACTTACCGGTAGAATAAGGTCCTTTGTTTTGAAAGGAATGCCTCCTACAGTCAAATTCAGCTGATACAGTCCTTTCTCTAGAGTAAACAGATCCCCTGGGACAGCTATTTTCATAACTGCATCTCTGTTGACCTTTATAACCAAATTTCGTTCGAGTTCTTCAACGGAGATCTGAAAAAGTAAAATTGCAAACAGAATAATTCAGGATAAAAAGAACTTAATATCTGCAGCCTCAACTAAAGGACAGATACCACTAGTGAAATCCCCAAGCTGCAGAAATATTTTCTGTCCCCAAGCCTCTTTGTCTACCTTTTAAGTTACGTTCCACCTTGATATGTAGAACTTCACTCTAGAAAGCAACCTGGGGTCGCCCTAATGTCGAAAACAACCCAGCTACTTCAAAACAGCCACACAAAAATACAAGTGGATCAACCACGTGACATTTGTAGGTTGCTCTATGCGAAATGTAAATGCAATAATGAGTTATTAATGAGAAACTTCCTATTGCAACTGCACGTGAAAGGAAAAGCTGGAAAGACAGATCAGAAGATGTCTTTTGTTGGACCAGTGAAGGATAATATGGAAGGCTTCCAGCCACACTAAGTCTAGTCTTTGAATACTGAACCCTGAAAAAAGAACAATAGAAGGTGTCATATTTGAGAGGGCAATAAAAATGGGTAACAGGCAATAATTTTTCTCTCAAAGGGTCTCTGCAAGTTTTACCTCCAAAGTCTCCAAAGAGCTACTTCTAGGAAGATTTTATCACCACTGAAATTTAAAAAAAAATCATAATTTTGATTATGATCAGGCTGCACAGAGAAGTAGTATAAAGCAGCCAGCTCTGTGCAGGGAGAGGACGAGGCAAAGCACAAAGCAGACACACAGCAGGCTGCTGAACAGCGGCATGGATTCCGCGCCTTGGGACCTTGTCCTGCTACTGATGGGGACGTTCTGTGGCCGCAGCAGAAGACAACCCCTTTCTTCCTGCAGAGAAGAAGAAAGGAGCGCGCCTCCTCTATTTTGTCATCTTCAACACAGCACTCCTCCTTCCCACTCCATGACAGACACCCCACCTACCCACTCTTCATCCGTATAGCTCTGCTCCCTGGGACACCCAGATGCTGCCACCATCAGTGAGCCGCTGTATAGAACCAAATATCTATTTCAGCGGCTGTTTAGACTTGTTCTTCCCTCTCCCTGCTACTAGACCAGGTCATGAGCATCCTTCCCTTTCCATTTCAAGAGCAGCTGCCCCAAAATTGTTTCCATCAGCCTCACTGAGCTCTCACTCTGCGGCTGTAACATAAAGGACGACAGGGTTGAGCAGGTTTATATCTGGATGCTCCCTTTGGATTGCAGTCTTCAGTAATGAAGATTAAGTGAGTTTGATAGTCGAAAAGATTATTCACAGACTATCAAACTTCTTCTCCCACGGATTCCAGTACAGTCCGGTTCATATTGCTCAAACACTGTTTACACCTGGTGTGTTGCTCAGTACTATATCCTACAGGACATGAATTTACTTGTCTGAAGCTTTCTTGTTTAAAGTGGCATCTACGCTTCCTGACTGTGTTCCATGGAGACACACAAGTCAGGCTCCAGCAGGCTTTTTTGGGCATCGGCGGGCTGTAAAGTCCACTCAGTGGGTGGGAACATTAGCCCACAGGTCCTGGCAGCCACAGCCCCACTGGCTTAGCTACACTGGCTATCTAGCTAAAAACTCCCTCGGACACCTCTGCTGGGTGTCATGGTCACCGCTGCCCTAATGCACTGAGGTGCAGAGTGCCATAAGGAGCTGGCACAGCCCCTCTCCCTGCTCCTGGCACAGATTGCGGGCAGCCGTGGAGCAAACGGGAACGGGGAAAAGCCGACTGCAGCAATGCCCGTACTGTGCTTCCTCTGGGAAGAAATCCTGCAACTTGCAGGATTGTCACCAAAATTCACAGCCTTCTGAAATTTTATTAGATTGTACAGAAGGCAGTAAGACAGAAATTTAAAAAAATTAGTCTGAGTTCTTAGCTGCTTCTGATTGTTAGTATAAACAAACCCAAATCAGTGGAAACTTGCATAGGAGAAGGAGTTAATCCCCATGGAAGCTCTTAACAAATTCCAGTTTAGGAAATTACATTCTGCCTACTTCACGCTGCCCTCTGGCAGTTTCAGCTGCGGTTCCCTATATTCAAAGCTTAATTGCTGGTGCACCACCACCACCACCACCACCTACGAGCCAAAAGGGGAAACGGGAAGCGTTTGGGTAGTTAGCAGACTGCTCTAATTCCCTCCCTGCAACTAGCTGCTGCCTGCCACAGTGTGCTCGGGGACGACCAGGCGGGCGGTTCTCGTAGCTAAGGGTTCCCATATGGTGAGCCATAAGGGCAGTCAGCTTTGTGTTTTGGATTCAAGCCCTGGATAACTCACAGCGCAGAGCCTGCCTGTCTGCTCTTGGCTGAAAAGCAAGCGGCCAGCGGTGCAAAGGGACGGGACTACGGGCAGCCGAAGGGTTAAAGCCAAATACGAATCTGTTTGCGATTGCTTAACCTTCGGTTCTGACATTTAACAGTGCAGGTAGGTTATTATTTTTGCTAACCATACCCTACTCAGAGCAGTACTAAGCTAAATATTGAAAATAAGACAAAATTATGACTTTATTTTGGAAATGCAAAACAAACAGAAGGCGAGTGTGTTCTCTACTATCACACGTGCCACTTCATCAAGCTGAATTACACACAAACAACTACTTTAGAAGTTTTTCTTGAGGCTTGCTTGTTTGTGTTTTCAACGCTGGGAATGACCATTTAAAAATAGATTAGGAGAGATCAGAGAAAATACCTAGGCTGAAATACTGGCCTGAAGTTTTGAAAATGCCTTCATATGTCCATAAAAGTATGCAGCTTTTGCTTAAGAGACCAAAAGTCATACACTGCTGGTGCTCTTTCTCATGTTTTGCTTTTAAATAGCCATTGTTTTTTCATCTGCTGAAAGTTAAGTAGTAAAATTACTACTTTCTTACGTCTCTGAAGTTCTCCCAAGTTCCAAACTCCACTGTTGTAGGTCTAACCAAAACTAAGAGCTTGATCCTGTGCGCACTGAAGGCCGGACTCAAGCTCCCAAACTGCATTTGAGTCTGGACTGTGACCTCTGAAGGTTGTTGGGGTTGTGTTTCACAGAAGATGAGGCTGAAAAGTACACACACAAGTCTGCACTTGAAATGAAATGTGTGGCTATGTGTTTTATAAAAAAGAGACAGGTAAAAAGGAATAACCCCTCCTCAATAGGATTTCCCAAATTAAAAAAAATTCCAGACAGAGGAAAAAGGAGAAATGAGGTCGGGGATTAAATGGGGGAGTAGATTTATAGTTTTATGGCTCTATCACACAGATTTAATGGCATTTAGAGACAGGGACGATCCTGGATGTTAAGCAGAAGAGAACAAAGTACCTGCAGGGTGGAATCAAGGGATAAGAAGGCAGAGCAGAGAAAGGAGAAATCACCAGTGCCCCAGCAACGCAAGCAGCATCCCAAGTCTCAGAGGTGAGTCAACCATGAAGTCAAGAGACTCCTTCCTCCTGGTGGCATTCACCTGTGGGTAAATCCTTCTGCCTTTGGCCGGTATCAGGCACAGCATTAACAGTTTCACTTTGGGAGACAGTCACCAGAGCTATGGCCATCGACCTGCTCCAAGCAGGCACTCCTGCGCCAGCACAGTGTGATGCTCTCTCCTCTGCTCATGCCATACTACGTCTCTGGCAGCTGCCAGGCCCTGCTCAGCCCAGGCTCGGGACAGCACTGCTGGCAGCAGGGACACCTCTGTCCCCACTTTGGGGTGGCTCCTGTCCACCTGCACCACACTGGGCATGTGCTGCTGTCACGGCACCCACAGCTCTGCCTGCATTGTCTCAAAAAGCCTTGGGGAAGAGTTTCCAAGGGATTTATAAAAGCTCTAAAAAAAATGCACAAAGAGTGCGTTGCTGCAGCAACCCAACCAGACAATTTGTTGGTTATGGTGGTACCTGGGGATAAGAGCCCTGACACTGCTGGCTGGCAGGAGACCAATAATTCTTGCCTAAAAATGATACTTACTTTTATCATACCGCCTTCTCTCCCTGCAAAATGCAAACACAGCCTTTGTTTACCCCCTAACTCCTACGCGTTTGAGCATCTTTGTATTACTTGAAGAAAGAAAATAAATTTCAGCTATCTCTCCCAAAACTAAGATAGGAAAGTTTGTAATTACTTCATAATGAGGTCTGGCACTTAACAAGTACGTTATTCTTCTGTGCTAAATGGTTTAACTTGGTAATGACTGCTTTTTGCGACTCCCAAGTCACCCCAGTGGCATCAACTCTGCTTTTCATGTCTTCCATCACCATCCTCCCTGTGCAGGCAATTACAATTAGAATCATAGAATCATTTAGGTTGGAAAAAACCTTTAAAATCGAGTCCAGCTGTTAACCTAACACTGCCAAAACCACCACTGAACCATGTCCCTCAGCACCACGTCTACACGTCTTTTAAATACCTCCAGGGATGGCGAATCAACCAGTTCCCTGGGCAGCCTGTTCCAATGCTTGACAACACTTTTGATGAAGAAATTTAAACCTCCCCTGGTGTAACCTGAGGCCATTTCCTCTTGTCCTATCACTTGTTACTAGTGAGAAGAGACTGACCCCCACCTCGCTACAACCTCCTTTCAGGTAGTTGTAAAGAGTGATAAGGTCTCCCCTCAGCCTCCTTTTCTCCAGGCTAAACAACCCCAGTTCCCTCAGCTGATCCTCATAAGACACGTGTTCTGGACATATTTCAGATTAGCAGAACAAATCTTACAACAAATTTAGTAAGAACTGGCTTGAGGCTATTCCTACCTTTAAAGATACAGCATGTCATACAGTTTATCTACAGCTTTTCTGAACCTCTACAGGTCTCCATTTGGAAACTAAAATTGTTTCAGTGACAGTAAAGAAACTGAATTAAACATCACCTCATCTGCTGGAAACATTACCAAATGTTAATAGTTGACATTCAATGCAGTCAAGGACTTCTTTATTTATTCATTATAAAGAAAACTTTTTCCCACCTTGCTTTTTCTTTAATGGATAATTCTGAAATTTTTTCTACTAAAAAAATTTAAACCAGAAAATTATTCAGAGTTACTGGTATATATACGAGTTAGCTCAGAACTTCCCACCCACTCCCCAAGAAACACATCAACTTAAAAGTCAAAAGATCTAACTAAGTAAGACAAAATGAAAGGGGGGAAAGGCACAAGTGAGAAGATGCTTAAATAAATTGCTAATCTAGTGTAGATCATAATACAGGATGCTTTTCCTGATCCTTCACAAGTAGTAACACCCATGATGCTTCCTGAACCACCAGGAGATGTTCTGAGAGTGTCAAGAACATGAATTCTTACAAGCTCCAGGATGACCTTGTGAGATTGCTGTGATTATGTTATTAGTAAGCAGAGATCCACTTAGCTTCTAATAGACCCCAATATCTTTACAAGCAAAATGGACTATTTTGTGTATAAACAAGCCTGAGGAGTTTAAAAGAGGATACTGTAGCATTAGAGATTTGTCAAGGGCTCAGATAATCTGAGCCCTGTGACTAAACAAACAGATGAATAAACAAAAACAACCACACACAACATACAGCAAATAAACCACCCTTGGAAACTTCCTTGAGAGAACAGCTACTGAATTCCTTCCCTCTTACTCCCTCCTAAGCCTCACCCAGAAGGCACCTTCTCGAACAAACATGAAGTCATCTTAGCACTGCTGCATCCCAGAGGCACCATGTCTGCTCGGGTCAGGCTAATGTTGTACAAATCAGTGACCCAGCCTAGTTTAGAATGGATATAAAGTATAATGCAATTTCTTCGGAAAAATATCCTACTCTCACCTTAGGATGTATAATGTACTGGCGTGCATTGAATGGATAGGTTGGAAAAGCACCTCCTCAAACCTACAAAGAATACACAAAGTCTAGCTGCACTTGACAGAGCCCATCAGGAGCAAGACAAGACAGGGTAAGATCTCAGCAGCGGTGTGGACTCACCATTTGCCACATGCCATGGTTGATAAGCGGTCCACTGCTGGTCACGCGGCCTATTCCGTTGTATTTCAGCTGCAGCTCTAGCCGTCCCTTGCGCAAAGCCAAGACTACCCATGTGCTGTCTTGATGGCCTCCAGCAAAGAAAAGGATACCTTCAGGATCAAAGGTTCTAAAGTCGAACTCAGCCACAAGTCTGACCGCACAGGTGCCAAGAAATAAATTAGTTATGCAGAGTTCAAAAACCACAGAGTACTTTCCATACAGATAGCATCAATTCTAGCAGTTATAAAGCTCCATTAAAACACACTAGCTTTTCATGCACTCCTGAAAGACTTAAGCTGTGAAGACAGATTTTAAAATAGCGTCAAAAATAAAGAATACATTATTGGACTTCAGTAATTATCTTAGGAGCTCTGTGGTGAAGGCTGCCTTTCTCTATTACTGGTTTGGGTAATGTTTCGCCTTACAGGACTCCATAATCCAAACAAATAAGGATGATCATAGGAATAATTGTTATTGTAATGGCTTAACTCCATTGCATGCATTAAAGCTGGACAACGCATTCAACTGTAATTCTAAATTGTCCTCACCTCGTCAGTTGTTTCCTTTTGAAGCGCAGCCTGATAACAGGAGTGCCGCTGAACATCCTCCCCAGGTACAAGGATTTAATACTTTTTCCAACAGCAAAAGGCACACATGGTATTATGTTCTATAATCAAAACACATTTTTGAGTGCTTATTCTCCTCATACAGCAGAAAGAGAATCAGAGAGTGTGCATCCTCTTCTCATGTAGTTGCTACACATACAGAAGGCCTCGGCACTTTAATGTTTATACTGTCAAAATACAGTTGTTTTGATACTGAGAACATTTCCTCTTTCCTTCCCTCCTCCCTCCTATCTGCCTCCAAGGAGTGTTTTCCTGTTGCAAAATGAAATCATGTTCATGATTTACAGCATAAGGTTTTCTACAGCAACATCGTGCCTGCAACAAAAGATGTGCCAAGAACTTGCTGTTGGTTGGTTTCTGCAGAGACAGCGGTTGACACTGAAGCCCGTCCACCTCAAATGAGACCTTCACACTGTCTTACTGGGTCTAACTCGGAAAAGCTTGTGCAGCCAGAGGTAACTCACAGCCAAACAGAGGGCTGGCAGGGCTATCGCTGGCATGCTCTTTTTGGAATGGGGGCAGGAGGAGCATGAGAACAGAGACTCTGAATGAACTTCCTCCCAAAAAGGCTAACGAGACCCTTCTTTTCAGGAGAGCTACTGTTCCCAGCTCACACCGCCTTGCCCATATGATTCCCTCCTGCTGGTCACTCAGCTCAAATGGCTTTGGTCCAGAGCTTCATCAGTTATTCTTAGTTGCAATGTAAAATAAAGGTCTGTTTAGCAGTTAAGGCAACAAAGACTAACATACCTCACACGTATTCATGTCCCGGGAAAGTTTCACTCCCCCTCTGCCATCGCAATGACAGGTGTAACTCCCTGGCGAGTTGACACAGGTCTGTTCACAGAGCTTTTCTTCACATTCATTTATATCTACACAAAACCAGAAAAGAAGAGGGGAGAAAACAGCGACTGAGTTTGCTTAAACACAAATCACCTGGGGGGACACAAACGGTATCAGTGCTCTTTTGTAGCACCTTTCATTCGAGCATGCCCAAGCGCTCCGCAGCCAGTACTTATCCCATGCCACACCTCTACAGGAGGGAAGAGTTAGAATTAGCATCTGCACAAATCTGTTTTCACAGGCAGATTCCAGCTGCCCAAAGATACACAGCAAGTCAGTGGGAAGGCTGGAGGCAGAGCTCAACACCTTGTCTGCTGGTTCAGACCCCTGGGCTTTAACTTCTAGGCAAGACTTCCTCCCTTCAGGCCCCGTCGGCTGCGCCTGTGTTGACCGGCTCCTGCGCCTTCAACTCAGCTTCAACTCAGGGACTGCTTGTTTCACTGCTACCCAGCAGCTGGATCCTCAGCAGACAAGGAAAAGCTGAGTTTCTCATTCATTATTTTGTTGGGTTTTTTTTTCTTCAGCTTGTTTTCATCCGCTTCGCAGTCAAATGGAGGAAAACAAATTGTGATGGCCCACAGGGATCTCTTCAGGCAGAGATAAACAGTTAGAGCCCGGCAGGGCTGGCTGGCTGGCGTGTGATTCAAGTCATTACGTTAACTTAGACAAAAGGCAGGGAACAATGCTAGTTTTGGAATACTTTCAAAACTTACTCCGTTGAGAAAGTTTGTAGGCAGTGTAGCCAGCAGACCTGTGCATGGTTCCAATGCATATTAAGCTCCTAGTTCAGAGTAATACCACAAAACAGGTTTTGAAAGCACAACAGCTACTGCTCTGTAACTTTTCTTGTCCTACAAGAGACAGCAACACACACTGATGCTCCTGAGCTTCTACCAGATCTTGTACTTGTAATAAATTCAAGAAATCTCAGTACTCGGGCTCGTGCAGCTTGATTCAAGTCATCAAAGATGACCACAAACCGCAAACTCACTCAAAACTAGGGAAAGGGAACAGAAGTCCAGTGTGTAAGCAAGATTTAAAAAAAAAAAAAAAAAGCCTTTACTGAAGCCTGAAATTAAGCTTCTGGGGTTTTATAGCTTTAAATCATATAATAAATGCTAACATGATGTTATTTTATGAGCTTACCCTGACAAGTCTTTCTCAAGTCGTCGTACTTGTAGCCTGCATCACAAACACATTCGTATGAGCTTATTAAATTTTTACAATGAGCTTCTCCACAGATATCTGTTGATGCTGCGCATTCATCTATGTCTGCAAAACAAGCAATTAAACAACACTACTTCAGATGAGTATAATCGCTTCAGTCTTGGCACACTGGAGTGGGCTCAGGGTCAAACAATCACAGTATCACAGTATCACAGTATGCTAGGGATTGGAAGGGACCTCAAAAGATTATCTAGTCCAATCCCCCTGTCGGAGCAGGAACACCTAGATGAGGTTGCACAGGAAGGCGTCCAGGCGAGTTTTGAATGTCTCCAGAGAAGGAGACTCCACAACCTCCCTGGGCAGCCTGTTCCATCCCTCTATTAATTTTGGTACCTGAAAAAACAGTATCTTTTAGAATCTACCTTTAGGGTTAGCTATAAGAAGTGACTTCAGGCTTTCAAAAAAAGTTGTTTCTTTCTTTAAGCCATTAACCAGTATTGGAAAAAACAATGCAAAGTGAGCCAGGAGAAGAACTGTAAAACAAAATAGGTCCCACAAAACCAAAAAATCCCACCCCATTCTGGGGGCTGAAACTGGGTTAAAAAGCAGTATGATTTTTACCAAAACACAGAAGGGACATGCAGCCTGTGGAGCATCACAGATTTCCATTCTCCTTCCTCAGACAAGCAAACTACCCTTTTTCATGCATTCACAAAACTAAGATCTGAATCTGCTGATCTGTAGTGGTAAAGGGGAATTGAATCAGCCCAATTTGTCACAAAGAACAAGTGATGTCTGAGAGATGTTGTGGGGTTTCACCACGAAGGCAGGCAATGGACTGGAACTGGAGGTCCATAAAAACAAGCAAGTGTTTTTCTAACATGTTAACTAATACCCAGCAAAATCCAACAAAATCCAACAATGACAAAACATTTTCACTATACTGAGAGTTTAATAATTTATTTTGCTTTCTGGTACATGTTAAAACTACAACTACATGTTACACTTTGTGATTTTCCCACGTATGAGTGAACTAGCCTATGCTTATGTCCTACATTCAGAGTGCTCTAGTAGACAGCACTAGGGTATTACACAAATAGACATACATACGAAAACAAATCTAATTGTGAGCCCACTCACCGTCCACCTGTCCATGCCAACTGGCACCAGAGGAAAAGCATCATTCAAAGGGGAAGTTGGCTCTTCTAAGCAGCTGCTCCCATTATAAAGGGATACCATGTAATCTATATAGTCATCGCTTTAAACAGTGGAAGTGACACAGAAATAAAATCCTGGTCTTTTTCTTTTTTGCTGGCAGCATTATTATGTTGTTCAGATCAGGTATGCAAACTGTTTAAAACTATGTTGTCACATCCATCTGTAAGAGGTATACACACATACTTGCCTGGTTTTTCATGAGATGATACACATAACTTTAACAGCCACCTGTGATCATTACTGAGTCTGTGTCTCAGCACGCAGTTTCTTAACACTTTTAAAATCTCAGTTGCTTAAGTTTTGGTTATGTAAATTCATTCCGCACTTTCAATCAGATACTTCAGATCCTCACTTTCTGTTCTCAGCTGTTATGTAAAACAGTTGCCAACCTTCACTAGGGCCTTTCTACAGCTATTAATATTCAGTTGCAGCGAACTTATCCATCTGTATCTATCTGAATTCATTAGCTGCTGCACATATCCAAATTTAGAAAAATAAATTCAAACAAGAAACACACAAAAGAAAAACAAACGGCTCATATGCTACGGCACCGTGAGCCTGGAAAGAATCATAACAATGCATCTGGCCAGCCCTTCCTCCTCTCAGTGTCAGGGTATCAGGACCTATCAGCTAAACCAATTCAGCACAATCCAAGCCACAAATCCTCTGTGAATCACGCCTGTGTGATGGTATTGGAGAGTAGCATGGCGACAAGCCCAGGCATGGAGCACCCAGTACAACCCCAGCAGAGCACAGCTGACAGGAGCCAGCAGCAAGGCTCTGCTGGGATAAGGGAGTAGACCAGGGCTGCCCAGTGCCACCCAGCTCTCCGAAATACAGTCACAAGTCACTAAGCATCCACCGAAGCAAACCAGGAGGCCCAGCAAAGCTTACCTTCACATGTTTTGCTGTCTTTAAGAGCGAAACCACTGTAGCATGAGCAACGGTAGCTGCCTAGCTTGTTGAGGCAGAGCTGGTTACAGCCACCGTTCTGCACTCTGCATTCATCAATATCTGCGTCAAAAGAAAGTGTTACAGTCAGCTTTTCACCTCTGTAAATAATCTGGAGGGCGAGAGTGGGATAGGAGTTGGGAAGGAGAAAGACCAAACAAGAAACTCTATTACAGCTGCAACACAATGATTACAAAAAGTACAAATATTTTATTCAAACACTTCAAGTACATTAGCTCAAGTTCATTAAACAAAAAAAAAATCCAAACAACAAAACAACAGAGAAGGAATTCTGAGCCAGCAGTGTGCCCAGGTGGCCAAGAAGGCCAACGGCATCCTGGCTTGTACCAGGAATAGTGTGGCCAGCAGGACTAGGGAAGTGATCATCCCCCTGTACTCAGCACTGGTGAGGCCCCACCTCAAATACTGTGTTCGGTTTTGGGCCCCTCACTACAAGAAAGACATTGAGATTCTGGAGTGCATCCAGAGAAGGGCAACAAAGCTGGTGAGGGGTCTGGAGAACAAGTCTTATGAGGAGTGGCTGAGGGAACTGGGGCTGTTCAGCCTGGAGAAAAGGAGGCTGAGGGGAGACCTTATCGCTCTCTACAACCACCTGAAAGGAGGTTGTAGAGAGGTGGGGGTCAGTCTCTTCTCACTAGTTACAAGCGATAGGACAAGAGGAAATGGCCTCAGGTTACACCAGGGTGGGTTTAGGATGGATATTAGAAAAAATTTCTTCACAGAAAGGGTTGTTAAGCATTGGAACAGGCTGCCCAGGGAAGTGGTTGAATCACCGTCCCTGGAGGTATTTGAAAGACGGGTAGGTGTGGTGCTGAGGGACATGGTTTAGTGGTGGTTTTAGCAGTGTTAGGTTGATGGTTGGACTCGATGATCTTAAAGGTCCCTTCCAACCCAGACAATTCTATGATTCTACTGTAACTGAGTATCTCCTTCACAGCTCTGAGAATGCAGAAGAGTATCTTTAGCCACCGTGGAGGTGAAGTTTGTTTGCAGAAGCAAACTAATTATAACTAATGTATTTTATATCACAACCAACTTTTAAAATTATACTATGACCAGTAGGTTCAGGATGAAAGCTTTAAATAAAAGAACAATACATCCTTACCACTACAGAAGTCATGAGAACACAAAAAGTTCACAGCTATTGAGCACTGTGAGCTAAAATGGTGGTCCACTGAAGTTAGCAGCAAAAGCCTATTAAATTCAGTAGAGCCTGGATTTCACCCTCGATGTGCCCTACCTGCTCATTATGTCCTGCTTGTGTATGGGACTCTAGAGCTAGCTGATGGGTAGAACAGCATATTTCATGGCATTTTATAAGAAATAGAGGGGATATGCTTCCCACTGATCAGTTGCTGAGCTCTCAAAGCTGATTGCATACTGATCAGACAACTGTCTTAAATGCTTAAATAAGCCGCTTGTGTGTGATCCTACCATCTCCCCACAATATTTACATCAGAAGCAGAGACTGTGGATCTCCTGCTGTCTTGCTTGCCACAATTCTGGACTGGCTGAATGTGGTTTCTGGCAATTACTTAATATTGGCAGGCAGAAAAGCGGTGGCCCTGACAGGAAGCCTTGCAGGCAGAAGTGAAAAAAGAAACCGGAAAACATGAGGAGGGAAGATAACTTCACTGTTTCCTAAAGGAATACAGAAAGCCCTCTCGGGGGCTAGAACTTCTTGCACAGATAATTTTACCTGAATATTATCTTTGGAGTTGGTGAAAATACACAGTGGGATGTAAGTGGACGTGGAATAAGGTCCTACTAGCGAGGAGCCTTTATTAGACTAATTTCATCAGCTGGTGCATCATCAGAGTCAGCCCCCAACTCGCCTGCTGAAAGTCACTGTTCCCATTGCAGGGGTGCCAGAAAGGAAGATGGGCCAGCTTCTCTGGCTCTGTGGCCTGTGGTCTGTCACATCAGGGTTCATAGCAGCAGTTTGAGGCAGGTCTGCTTGAAAAGCCACTACACCTCTATTTCTGCTGCCCCTTTCAAAGGGGGGGGACAGAAGGTGGGACTTCTTAGATTGCCTTGCTAAGACCAAGCTGAGATCCGTTAAAGTCATATAAAAAACGTTGATGTGAAAGAGTTACCTGATTCACAGAAGGGTAAAAACACAAGTGGTGTGTAATCCAGGTTCAATTCTGTGATTTTTGACTTGTGCAGCACAGTACCAGTGACCATTTGAGGATACAGCAAAACCCAGTACATCTTTGTTACAGGTACAAAAGATAACAAACCCCAATTACCTTTTTCACATGTTTTTCCCTGCCAGCCAAGCTTGCATTCACAATAGAAGTCCCCCTTGAGATCTTCACATTTGACGGTCCCCTCTTTGTGACAAGGATCAGGAGAGCACTGGTTTGGCAAATCTGATTTATAGAAGGAATAAAAAAACCCAAAACAAAACAGAACAATACACTGAAGTCACTGACAACCAGGTGTTTCACTCTCATTAAAAGTCAAGAAGCTTAAACAGTAATGGGGAATCACAATCATAAATACTCACACCTGGAAAAACTGGAAGCTAATTCTTAGTGCTCACATGCCAAACAAGCTGTGCCCGGAATTTTGCAGAGCACATGCAGTGGAATTCATTTCATTGCAAAAGGGAGTGAGCTACTACCCCCATGTATGAAGGGCACATAACAACTCCAAGTAGCTCATTTTTAAGAAAGCTAATCCAACTCTCCCCAGTTTTGGAGAAAATAGAAAGCAGGCAGCAACTAAAGTACTCGAGTAAGAATGGGTACTCTCTTCAATTACTTCTGGTAGTTCAATTGAGGATCTTACCAGGGCTGATAGATTTGTTGCTAGCAAAGGCCTATATCTGAAATTTTGGTCAGAGCTGTCCAACTTAGGCTCTTCTATTACGTAGAATAAGAATAAAAAAGAAATACCGATGTGTTAACAGCATAACAATAGCAAACCACTAATCCAGTTTACAGACAGCACAACGTTCCTATGGGGCCAACTGAATTACCTGAAGACTAAGTTAGATGCACACAGTGTTCCAGTTTATCCAGAGTACCATGGAGTACTAATTTCATATTTCTTTGCATTTATCGCATTGTACAATATAAAAGTTTTCATCACTCCTTCCTCTGTAGGGTATTTAATTGAGCTTTGGACATAAGGACTGTCTAGTGAAAGTTCAAAAACTATGACAAACATGCCTGTCTACTATGCATATGTTCATAATAAAGATTCCACTGTTGCTCTGAAGAGCACTAAAAGATGCCAGAAATCAGCGGATGATTGGCAATGGCTGTCATTAAATATAGTGGGCTGAACGAAGCAGGACAAAATAGATGACGTGGAGAAAGGGGCTCTATAAAAGATCACAAAGGATCACAAATCTCCACAACTTAAAGAATTTGCATTTCAAGTTGTGATTTCCTTCACCTCTATCAAAATACAGCCAAAACATATTGGTTCCAGGCAGTGTCTCTCTTTCCTCCTCCGTAAGCAGGGCAGCTTCAGCCTCTAGCTAGGGCTATGCCATTGAGAAGATAAGCATTTATCCTGAGCCTCGGCAAGGTGTTCCATCGTGGACAAGGGAGGAGAGAGCCAGAGGGCAGGTAAGGAACGGAGTGTGACATGGCCAAAGAAATGGTGATTTTCAGTATTTCACCTCGATTCTCAGAAGCTAGTGCCTGGGAAAACTCTACAGGAAAAGCACGGATACACAGCCCTAAGAGCCTCACAGAAATAACCATCCACTCACTCCAAACAAGGCCTAATTATCTTTCTCCCTCACCACACTCCAGCTGTGCCGAGCTGGGGCAAAGCCACAGCCACGGCAGAAGCCAGGCCACAGAAAACACAGCTACACGGGCTGTCTGAATGTCCACCTGCCATAATACCTCCCGATAAATCACTGCCCAGTCGACACACCGCTGGCGGTGGAGGAGTCGGGGAAGGAGAGGCCAGGTTAAGGCAGAGATGAGCCACGACAGAGCAGCTCTGATCAGCGTGTTTCTTTTCCTAGGCAGACCAGGATTTGTATACAGTAAACAGAATGGTTTAGGTACAGTAAGCCAAGTCCGGTATTTTGAAGCAGCACAAACTAAGCCTGCCAGACATGGCAATGTTTTCCAAGTCACTTGATAAGCAAAACAAGCCAGCAGGACAATGCATGATTTATCTGGTGTATCCTCAAGCTTCTGATTCTTTCTCTCAAACGGGATTCTGACGTGCCTTGCAGAGCCAGATGGAAATAACACTGCCCGGCAGAATACCACCCTATCGCCACACACAACAAATGGCAGGAACAACCATGGACATTTCTATTGCATCAACACTGTGCTGATAGTTTGCTCCTCTTATCATGAGAGTTTGAAAATATAAGACAGCTCTACACTCTCCTGGTGGCTTCACAGCTGTGTAATTCTGCCAACTTCATGGAAAGTGCTCCTGATTTAAACCATCGCAAGACAAAATGGAACTTTTGATTCCATTCATTTACATGACAGATTTTAGTAAAGTTATTAAAAGTAAGGAAGACCATGACCTTTTTGTGTGCTTTGAGCTATGTCTGATAGCACATATATGGCTCATAAACACAGACAGAAAATAGAACTACCAGTTCCATTTTTGAAGTCGGTATGGACAAAAGACTTTACCTAAGTACACTGGCTGCTGCTTCCAGTTCATTAATCTGTAGTGTGAATTTATTTTTTGATATTCACAAAATGGTGCAAATTAAAAATACATTGGGAAAATGCCAGGCTGTGAAGATTACAACACTCACTATTAAAAAGCAGACACACATGACCTAACAAAAATCCCATTGTGTTTTTTAAGCCTACATACAACTTTTTCTCCAAAAAAATCCTGTATAGTTTTCCAGACTCTTACAGAACCAACTCCCTAATTCCTAGCTGACCTATAGTATCTCTTTTAGAAAAAGATCCAGATCTGCAGACCAAAGTGCAGGTACCTATCTACGTGTAAGGCAAGCATCTATCTGCAAAGCAATTGTCTTAAATTCTCATCGCGGTCTGTGGAGATCTAGTCAGTACAATAAATGGAGTCCACAGGGTGATTCAGTTCTCCCCAGAGCAGACGCATCTTGGTCAGTGGAATCCCGCTAGAACCACTGAGTGCAGATTAACTCCCCGCTGGCTGTCATGGGAATACTGCTCACGTAGGCACCTGTGCTGGAAACGCCTGTACCGACCTCTCTGAATGCGGAGCTGAATCCTACCTGTAACCCTGATCTAAAGACCTCATGGAACTGAGAATCCTCAAATACTCTGCTAAGCTGCCTAATCACTGCCACGGTTAAAATTTGTACCTTATTTCTAGTATAAACTAATCTAGTTAATCACCCTCCAGCCCTCAGGTTGCGCAATGTCTTTGTACGCCAGATTAAAAGAGCCTTCCACTACCTTGTTCTGAGAGGAGAAAGAGTGTTAAGAAACAAAATTTAAATGTGTCTCGCAGGCACAACCCCACAGAGCTACACAGCCTTTTGGCAGCATCTGTGAAAAATGAAGAGGCACACTGGAATTGGCCAAGCACAAAGCCTGTCATTCTTCCAAGCGCGTTTCAGACTCCTTCTCCATTACTTCTCCTGTGAATTGACAATGGCTAGCCAAAACTCAGCCATTTAAAAATATTTTAATATTTTAATATTTTAATGGGGGAAAATATTATAATTTTTTTTCCAAACCACTGCATCTACAATGGGCAAAAATCCCTAAAAACAATTATTCAGCTTTTATTTTTTCAGATTTATTTCATCACTGTCCTTCAGACTGGCATTTCTAAAACACTATTAGCTGTTTGGAACAAGCGCTTCCAGTTGATACCGCTATTTTCAGCAGGAACTGCTGCCTCTTTGCTGTGCCACACACGTGAGCAAAAGGAAGCATTCAGCCTCATGTCCCACTATGAACCAGCTGGCATATCGCAGCCGACACCAGTACCACAGGTCTGAGAGTTCCCAGTTCAGAGGACTCTAACATCTGCAAGTGATGCTGCTCCATTATATCAGGGCAGTTCTTGAGATACTGCTTATTAACCTTGGAATTCACTCTTCAAAAAAGGTTGCTGTACCGCAGTTCATAAACATGAAATCTCGACTAAATTCAGTGTTTTGCTAGCACTGATATGAACACATGACTAATCAAACTTGATCGCAGTAAGAGACTGAACCACAGGGGTAAAAATGAAAATAAATATACATACATGTGACTTTCTCCCCATTTGAACTGATCTGTCCCCAGAACATATTTAGAATATTCATGCAGCTTTATAACTTCAGCACTGCTAAGACTGAAGAAGAAACTGGAAATGTACTAGAAGAGTTCATTGAATTCTGATCTCTAGTGTTAGTGGTGAACAAATACCCCTTCCCCTTCTACACAGGTATCAGTTTGACTTCCAAATTGATTGGAATTTTTAAAGGTTGCAGAAGCTTGACACAAGCTTGGGTTTACCTTCTGGTAAATCCTATTTCTTTTCCCTTCTGCTTCTCAGATTATTCAGACCTTGGGAAACTGGTAGGAAAGAAACGCCTTGCATCATAAAATACCAAAGCACCAAAAGATGACAGCGAGGTGGCAACAGGTTATAAAAGGGAAAAGGTCTTGTTTTGCTCCTCAGATAGGACCAGTGATAGGGAGTCTCAAGCCTAGAGAATAGGAGCCCAGTACTAAAATAGCAAAAAGGGAGATGGCTGAGCTGGTTCCACTCCTTCAAGTAACATGAGAGAACATTTAACTACAATATACAAAACAAAAACGCTTACTATGAACGCATGTAAGGAAATCTGGACTTCTTGTATACGGCGACCCATATTTCTGAATACAAGCTGAAGAACAGAAAATGAAATTGTCATTATTATAATGATGGCATGGCAGCTGTTCAAAGCACGTACATGATACCTATCCTGCTGATACATTAAGCAAGGATTTGGAGGGTGGTTGCAAAATCTATGCAATATTATAATCTCCCAGATGCCTTAAAATTCTTGAGTTCATTAACATTTTTTAGCTCTGATGTACAGTAGTTATAAGCCATCTGAAGAGGATGATCACTTAACCAGATGCTACTATGATTCTAAAAGCACGTTAGTAGCTACTCAAATTTGACCTACTAAATCTCTTTTAAAAAATCTAAAAAGCACACGGAGTTTTCTCAAACTGTTGGCATTTGCGATCTTAAGTACTACATATTAAACACAAATGGAAAACAATATGATGGCATGACTATGAATGACTAGTCAATAGAATAAGCCAGTGGTTCAATCAGTAAAGGCACTTTTTAAAAAAATAGAAGTAGTTAAGAGCTAAGTTAATCAAAAAGGGAAAAAGGTAGAAGACTTCAAATTATTTATTTATGCTGCAAGCTACAGGTATAAATGCAACATCAGCATTTTAACAAGCAGAAAACACATAAAGGATCTCTGTATGCAAATCTATACACAAATAAAAAACACACCTCAAAATCACATAAGGAACGTACAGTCTAGCTTAAGAGTTAGAAATGTATGTTTACTGCAATCAGATCTCCATCACTTTCCTTAGAGGACTTCAGCTGTGACAAACTCCAGTGTCAGGCACCACATACCAGCACTGCCACAAAGTGAAAGTAAAAGCTGCAACTCACCCAAGTATTTCGGGTAAAAATATTCCTGTAGGAGGGAAAAAAAAAAGGCAAAGATTTATTGACCAATATTTGTTTCTACTGTCATACTATTTAAGAGCTGCTGTTAGTTTAGTGGTCTCGCACGGCAGTTGTTTAACAAGGTCCAAACACCAACATCAGTTTTAAACTGAAAGAGGGTAGATTTACATTAGATATTAGGAAGAAATTCTTTACTGAGAGTGTGGTGAGACACTGGAACAGGTTGCCCAGGGAAGTTGTGGATGCCCCATCCCTGGAGGTGTTCGAGGCCAGGCTGGATGGGGCTTTGAGCAACCTGGTCTAGTGGGAGGTGTCCCTGCCCACGGCAGGGGGGTTGGAACTCGATGGTCTTTAAAGGTCCCTTCCAACTTTAACCATTCTATGACTCTATGATCCTCATTTGTTTTTATTCAGAGCCAGAAGCAGCACAGTATCATACATGCATTTTGTCTTTTGAAAAGGAAAGAAACGTTAGCTCCAGTCTCAAGGTATTTTTTGATGACAGCTGATCTGGTAAGTGGCAGCGGCTGAGTGTGAAGCCACTTGCCCACTACTCAAGAGGTAAAGGTGCTGATGGTGGAATGAAGTAGGGGAAGGACGAGAAATCTAGGGACAAAACCTTAGAGGGAAAGTATAGAAACATTTAGTTACCCAGTGCCCCATGGGAGGCCCTCTGCTGATGCAGGACGCAGGCAGCACCCTAACACAATTAACAACTAAAATAAAAGGGTACCTTTTGGTCTTACAACAATGAGCACCCTACAACTTACCAGCACCCATTGCCATACCACCCACTCCATCACATCATGGAGACTGCCCACTCAAAGAAGGGAATGCTGAAAGTTTGTAAGTGAGGGGAAAATTGACTTTCATTGACCTAAATCTGGGCTGCAAAAGGCATTCCCACTCCTCTCGGGGTATACGGCCAAACGTTACTGTTCCCTAGCTTGTGTCAACAAAGTGTAGCCATAGGGAGAGAGCAGAAGTTTGCTGATGTGATGTGGATCTAATCTTGCATGTTAGAAAAATAATTCAGCCCAGTGGGGCCTCGCCAGTCGCATGATTGCTTGCACCAGCACAGAGAAACAGCTGTGCTGCATGGAAGGGTGAGGGGTTGGCCTAAGATGATCATTAAACCGCATTCTTAAAAAAAATACAAAAATTCATGGCCTGGAAAAAGCATTTCTTTCCAACTTCACTTCATACTCGATTTCATAATGTGTAAGTCACTAGTTCAAGTGCTGTTAAAATTCTAACTGGGGTGTGCAATGAGGGAAAACTTATGGATTGTATCAGTGCTTATTTTTTTGTTAAAATAAACCATTTCTCAGCTAATATGAAAACATATGCACAGTAGAATTCTCTTTCATACAACTTAAGCAATTTTCATACAACACTATCTGCATTGAGATTGCGACAGTAAATATCCTGTATTCTACAAAATTAATTTGGTCTATCTTCATGCAAGATAAGAAACTATTGTATTTTCTCCTCTTATTGCAGGTGTTTGGATAAGCTCATGTATACATACAGACATGTACTTACAACAGAGACAGGCATACACCGTGATTCAACTTGACCTGGACGGTCTAATGCAATCAATTGGTTGACAAGGTCATATAAACAAAAAGTTTTGCATTGCTGTCATCCTCCAGAAAAATCAATTGCTTCTGGCAAATATGCTCCAGTTACTGAAATGCACCATGTAAATATTCAGCCTAAATCATGAGAGCATCAATAAAGAAGTAGAAGTAGCTTATACTTACTCTAATTTTCTATTCTGACCCAAGGGTAATATGCTTGGCACCTTCTGAGGTTGAGCTTTGTGGTATCTCTTTGGGTTAACATACTGAGTGAGGAGATTAGAACTCACTACTGTCCCCTTTCTCTCTTTTTTTTTTTTTTTTTACGTTTAGTTTTGGAAAAGAGAAGTAAAAAAATACAGTCAAAATAAAACTAAATCTAAACAGTCTAAGTATTCAGATGAGTGCCCAGCTGTGCTATAACCGCAAACTGAACTTCAGCCAGCACTTGAGAAAAAGATAGCAGCTTGTGATAAAATATTCCAAACGCTTTTTCATTATTTCCCCTTTATTCAATACGTCACAAGAATGTGCAGATGTGTTTAACCACCAACAGGATAATTCAGACACTGGCAAGAACAACTTTCTCTGCACTCACAGGACAAGAAATAGGAGCTTTCATATTCATGGCTACTGGCCTCATTGCTCCAAGTCAGTGATGGCAAAGGCATAAAACTTCATTTTCTCCTTGACCTCTGCTGAATGAGTTGAGTGCTAGAAAAGTTGTATAGGGTTTACGTTTGAATGAAAGATTAAGGTAACTGGTTACTTTCATTGCACAAATAACCTTCCAAATGAAAAGCGACTGTATATTGATTCAATGCCAGTTGCAACAGCAGAAGTGCGAAACTCCAAGACGCTGAACCACCACAAGCTTAATTTCACAAGGTATTTAACAGAGGTAAGTAATTTAAACGGGAGGCTATTAATAGAAATTTAACCCTTCTTTCCCTCTCTTCCTCATTTGCTTATGTTATACAAATCTACTTGCTGATCAGCGGCACTTCTCCAGGTCTACAGGAACTGCTGATAATATCATTCGAAAATAAAGCAACATGATCGCAGGTTCTAACGTTACACATTCCTGTATGATTAACTTTTCATTTTTCTCTGTAATCAATTTTCCTTACAACAGGCTTCTGGAAATACAATGACAATGTATTTTCATTCAGTGAAAAGATTAATCAAGAATGAAGGACAAATGATCTTCCACATTGAGAAAAGGAACTTGCTTTAACTGAAAGTAGCAGTCCCTTTTCAAAAAAACACTGATGAGAAGTTTTCCCAGTTAAAAATTCAAGTTGTGCCTAAGCTGCACAAAGTGATAGCCAGACATGCATTATCACCTGTGTGTGAGCCCTCAACTCTTCAACGCCTTTTCAGTCTTCTGCACTGTAGTAATACTTTATGACCCACAGATGTCAGGAAAGATGAAAACTCTATACAGAGTTAGGTCCCTGGTAAAAGTCTGAGACTCATCTTCCCTCCACCAGAAGTCTTCAATTGTATTTTCAGGATCCACCAAAAATGCCAAAAGAAATGCTTGAGGCTTGCTAACAAGGACTAGCAAAGATTCTCTGTTACTACTTTGCTGATTTCTCAACTAGTCACCTTCAATTTCAGGCTCACCAAACACCTCACCATCCAGAAAGCCACCCAGTATTCACAAGATGAAAATGCAAGTTATTTAACTGTGACCACTGTGGTTGCAAAAGTCACCACAGAATTATAGTAAGTATTAAATTTTCAGCCTGGACTCCAGTAAAAGAAGTCAACATTTAAATGTTGTCAGCTTTTGCCCTTTGGATTTACTTTCCTAAATACTGCTGAAAATAAAAGCAAGAGCAATGGGCTTTTTAAAATAAAAAGCTATAAACAAATGCATATTGGACATAAACATCCTTTGGATAATCTGTTTGACAGACGCTGATCTCACCAAGCTTTCTAACCCATCTGTCCAGTAGTAACGTCCCAGTGCATGCAAGAGGAAGACAATACCTTGCAGAAGCACCAGCCGCCACAAGAGACCAACCTTCACAAAAGTAATTTCAGCAACGCCAACCTCTATGCCTGCTCCTACCAAGAAAACCTTAACGTGTTTACACCCCTGTTTCTGGGGACCCAACACGCTTTCTGTCTGTCTGGTTCCCACATACCAACCAGTATGACCGGGACACCAGAAGCTTCAATCATCAAGGGCCGGGCACCAGGACACCCTCTGCCTGCAGCCCTGCATGGAGCATAAGTCACACACCACGTGTCACGTGCCACCAGAAGTACAGCTCAGCAGACATCTCAGGTAAAGAGGGAGGAAGAGGAGAGACTGGGAAGTGCCTCACATCTACAAGTCTCCGACCTTTCAGTGCAGTGGAAAGTACGGCACGAGGCCAGTCCCTCCAGGCAGGTCCTGGCTTGCTTATTTCAGCTCAGTTCCAGAGACCTTTCCCTTGCTGTCCAGGAGACAGGGCTGTGCTTTAACAGAAAAGATTTAAGCCCTACAGCCCCCACCCCTTCTACACGAACACATGTACATGCTAGAAGCAAGTCTTTCGATGCATTAAACAGTTATTGGTTTCCACAACAGTAGTGCAAGGCCTAAGACCGCATGCTTTTATTTCAGCGTAGAGTGGCACCAAACATTTTTGCATGGGGTTAAGAAGTCCCTCTTCCACCTACATCCAGAGCTTATTCCTGCCCTTATAACACAACCACTATGACACCTAGTGTGGATATCTAAAATGAAAAGAGAGCATAAGTTTAAAATTGTCTTCAAAAAGCCAACCCAAACAAATCCCACCCCGCAAAAAAACTCCAGGTTGTTCTTTTTTATACTTGTTTTTTTCTTCCAAATGTTAATGGTTGCAGTGAAGTAGTTAAGAATAGTTTCTGTGGAGTCCCCTCCCCCCCCAATACCCTGCATTGAAACAACTGAGGAGAACGTAAGAATTCATGGCAGGGCTGTGGAGTCAAAGGGGCAGAAGTACCTACATCAGCTTCCCTGCCAAAGGCAACCTACAATGTGACTGGGGTCACCATCTATTTTCAACTCGATGGCCAAATGGTAATGGTAAAATCCAGAAGTTCGTGAAATTATGCTGGGTATGCATTAGTCCTGCCACATTTTTAGAGAAGATGGAAGAACACCAAATCAGAACAGGCATTAACATGAGTCACTGTATAAAAATAGCCCTTCTGAAAACATAACAATGACCCTGTCTACACCAGGAAAATGTTCTCACTGTTGTTTAAAGTAATTGGCAACACTGGAAACCTCAGCCAAAAGGGCCTGCCAACTGCTTCTGTTTGTTTTGCTGGAGGACTGGGTCAGGTAAGCCTGATCAGCACTGAATCTAATCCAAATCAAGTTTGAGCTGTAGTGGCAGCAGATAAATGTAGTTTATGTGATAGGTTTAGTAGTTTATCCTCCTTACAGAAGGACTGTTAGTGGTCCTGGGCAACTGGCCATCGATGGCCCTGCTTGAGCAGAGGGGTTGGAGGAGACGACCTCCAGAGGTGCCTGCCAACCTCCACCACTCTGTGATTCTGCGATTCTGTGACTGCAGCACTGCTAACACTGGAGGATCTCACAGGCTTGTGTTAGGAATGGTAATTTCTAAAAAGCACTTTCTTAGTTACCTAGTTACCTCTTAGAGAGCAGCAACAGCTCCCACATTATGCCCTTTTCTCATTTCCATATAATGACTCTCCCTTTTCCTCTTTCCTTCAGGACTGAACGTTTTTCTTGGGCATGGCCTAACCTCCTTGTTTATAAATGTACTTCGTGTTTCCACACTGCGGGCCTGCAAAGAAATGGCCACTACCAACCATAACTGGCTACAACTTAGGGTTTGACAGTTGTTTTAACTGTTATAACCTGAGAATGTAAACCTCATTTATGCTCAAGAGGTCTCTACCTTTTTTAAAACTCAGCTCTAGGCTTTTGATGCATAGCAAATCTCATGCTGAATGATTAGGTCTTCCTCCTATACAATGTAATTAAACAGTCCTGCAATTCAGAATTTTAAATATTTGAAAGCTATAGTTACAGAATTTTTGCTCCAACCAATGCCACGTTGCTTGCACAAGCTTTCCTGCTCATTGTGAGGAAACCTACACTCAGTCAATTAGTTGGCTTCCTATTTTGCTTTTGGGCAATCTGCATTCTCCATGCAAGGATCAAAAAGGACTTCTCTCCACCATTTGGCAAGCGAGGCTTTAGAGAAGCAAGCAGGCTGTAATACAGTCCAAAAGCAGCCTCCAAGTCTCATCTCCTACCTCCTAAGTTACAGGTGCTTAGGGTAGCTTTTAGATTTTGTGTCCCTTTGCAAAGTATCCACTTCACACTGTCCAGCTATTCTGGTGCACAAAGACTCTGACTGTCCCTTCCACCAAGTTGTTATCTTTTCAAACAAGAAGCATTCAAGAGCATGGTCTCCAGCATCACGCATTTCATAGAGACCAGGCATATCTGCAGAATCCAGAAGGCTGGAAACAAAACCCATCTACTGTCATACCTTCCCTTGCCCTCTTCTGAGGGGTAGGACTATTTCCCAACAGCTTACTGAGGTGCCACTTCAGCAAAAGATGTTGCTCTGCAATGAGGACAAACCCACCAATTATTAGAATGAACAATTACAGGAAAAAAAAAAGTATGGAAAGAGAAAAAAAAAATGTTCTGTATCTCACAGCCAAGCAAAACACAGATACTTTACATTTGTGAAGATGCAGGGGGCGCACAGGGATGATTGCTACATGTGGCCTGAGGCAGGGTTTGATTGGACAGTAACGGTGTGAAATGGATGTAACTGATGCCAAGGGCCAAATATTTCAACAAAAATCATCTGTAGAGTGATTCCAATGAACTGGTTGCATGTGCTTTTAAGTTCGTCTTGACACAATCCCATCAGGAATGCATTGAGGTTTCCTCTACTGCTTCAGGATTGAAAGGCTACTTTCCTTCCAGCTGTATTAATGTGCAGTTGGAAAAGAAGATCCCAATTTGATAACAGATCTTCACTCAGTGTTGCTTGTTTGAATCATGACTTGTTGCAATAGTTACAATATTTGTATGTGTGGTTAAACTGATGCTCACTTAGAAACTTCAGTCAAGTTAAGCAAAGCAGGATCTGACAAAACACCTAGAATAAGTAAAAGGCTGTCTCCCTTCAACATCCTATATTGTGTCATTACTCTTTAATTATTTAAGCCATATTTAAAATAGAACAGATTATATATCCCATGCAACATGATTTAAATGTTTGTGATCTCTCTTACAGGCTCAGTAGCATTCTATCCACTGAAGTGACAAAATACTGTGGGTTTCCCCTTCCTGTAATCTTATGATACAGTTTCTTAGTTTTTTGCTTACCTGCAGAGGTTGCAACTCACAGGAACAGCCACTTTAAGGCATCACTGGATTTGGCCTCAGAGAGGACAGGCAAGCGAGGAATAGGGAAGTGACATCTGAGACAACACTAGGCCTTTGTGAGAGAATCTGTTCTCATACTTCCCTGTTCATTATTTTAATAACTAAGTAACTTTTCATTTTCTGTTCCTGTCCTAAATGTTTTCTGGAATTGAACTAGGACTCCCTGTTCCAGGAGTCGGCCAAATGTGGTAGCTCTCCAGATGCACGTGATTTTGTTCAGTGCAACCATGACCCGTTCTCCTTTTACCTCTTCATTTATGCACCCTTCTGCCCTGGCAGGTGTGCGGAGTGAAG
This sequence comes from Vanellus vanellus, assembly GCF_965231255.1. Classification (NCBI taxonomy): domain Eukaryota; kingdom Metazoa; phylum Chordata; class Aves; order Charadriiformes; family Charadriidae; genus Vanellus; species Vanellus vanellus. Next base: position 154,361,281 of record NC_138905.1, on the reverse strand, counting down.
ACAACACCAACACTTGTCCCCCTCCCCAGGTATCCTCCTGACTTCTCAGCTTTGCTCTTCCTCTGGGTCCCACTGTTGACACTCAAATGAACAGGAAGAAAACAATAAATAAGGAAACTTTCCCACAGACGTGCATGTGTAGAGAGCCTCTCAAACAGTAGGACATAACAAAACAGTGACAAAGGTACAGATATGGAAAGGAGACCTGCTGAAAAACTTCAGTCAGATTCTCCAAGGCTTGGTTATTCATTCACTTCTTTGACAGCATGAGCTGTGACGACCCTTTCTGCTTCTCCCCTGGCACCCGGCCTTCCCATCCTAAACCTACGCTGTCATTTGCAATCTGTTGGTGCAACCCTTGTGTCCTGGACCAGGGAAATGATCCAGCTGCAAAATGATCATTTTTTTTTTTTCTCCAGACCACTTTTCTTTAGGTCAGTTCCTTAAATCGGTGCATGCAGTTGCACAAATTGCTGTACAGGCAGTGTGAACAGAACAGGCAAGGGGGTTGCTTACTCCAGCTCGATCAGCTGAGTTCCCAAATGTGAAACCAAAGCCTGAAAAGATTGTGATGTGACTGGAGTAAAATTGCTCCCCTTTCCATTCAAATCGCCAAGGTTTTAGTCATTTAGCATTTGCTGAGTTACTTCACTGGGGACTGAAGTAAGAGATAATGAACATTTTTGCTGCTTCTTTAGTAACTGTCCTGCCCCAAAGTTCTCCCCTCTTCGTACCCCAGCTCTGTGTCCCACAGTTTCCAGAGCACTCATGCTGTCTGTAGCTCCCTTGCTATGTCCATCCTCAGTTTCTTCTAAATCTCTGATGCTGATTCCATTCTTGTTCTTCACACTTACTGGAAAGTAATTGCTTGTAATTCATTAAGTTCACTTAGAGTCTGGAGCACATGTGAACCACAGCTGCCAATTTATACAGATTCAATGTTTCTCTTACCTGATTCTCCTGCAGCTGTACTAACAAACTCTGTATTCCCAGTAGACTGCTCCTCTTTTTTTAATTTAAAAAGAAAATTAAATGACCCCTTAGCCACAACACTTTTTTTTTTTAATTTTTAATTGGCTTCACCCCCTCACATATTTATTAAGACCTATTGTATTCCTCTAAAAAACTGACTTAATAACTTTGTCTTCTTTTTCCATTATCTTCCTTCTTGACCCAAACCTGTGTAATCCCCCTGCTTCAATTTACAATTCTTAGCATCTTTTTCCACCCTATCTTCAAACAGCTCCCCCCAGTGTAATATTCACCACTTTTGTTTTCTCTTGTTCCTTCCTTCGAGTGGCACAGGAGGTTTAGCATGTAGTACTTTCATGATGTGGTGTTTCAGTATTTCCAGGTCTGCTCTGAACTTTTGGGCTAAACTCACACGAGTGGAAACAGATAAAGATCAGGTAGGTATGAGTCCAGCAGAGTTGATGGAGCTGTGTCTGCTTCCACCAACAGCAAACCCTTCTCATTAACTTTTGGTAAAGCAGCATTTAGCTAATAAGCATATGACCTGCCTTCTAAGGCAGGCAGGAGTATTTTTGTCACCCTCCTGCTACTGAACTCTATCACCACAAACAAACGCTGTGTCTATACCACCAAGTAGATAGATGCATCCTGCTCCACAGTCCCAATCTGCTTGCATTCCAAATCAGTTAGACCCACTGGAGCTTGGTACAATTCTCTCCCATCCTCTGTTTCCTTTATGAGAAACCATAGGGAGAAGGAAAAAAGGGAAAGGAGAACAACTGGTGCACACCCAGACCTCATTCCAGCAGAAATCTGGGATGCCACTGTGGCATACATCTGGGCACTCAAACTTTTCTACTTCATTCTTCTCTCCTTCAAGCCATTCCTGGACAAATGTCTAAATCTCCCCTTATTTCCTTTCTCAAAATCTATTAAGCAGGTACCACTGTGCCTGGGAATCCATCCTTCCATATACTGAGTCCAGGCAGGTTAAATCACCAGCACAGAGTTCTCTGGTAATTCTTTCCTTCTCTAAGATGAATTTTGCTCCAACAAGAAGAGATACAAAAATTTATACCAGCTATAAATCTAGCCATCCCTCCACACTCTGCCAAAATGCCATAATAAATTGGTATATTGAGAAGAATTTTCACAGCCAGTAAATAAGTTTTTTTGCCTGGCTCTAGAAAAGAATATTCTATACAGGGATAACGGCATGTCTATTCAAAGATGATATCAGTATTTTTCATGTCTAGACTACACAACATTCACTAAATTACTCAAAGAAATTTTATACTGCTTAGCTCTCCCAGTAGCTCCTCTCCTCCCTCTACATGCCTTCATACTTTTCTGATTAGTATTTGCAAATGTGTTATCTACCTTGCTATTCTTAGAAATAAGATTTAAATATTGTCTGCCAAGCACCCCTCCTAAAAGATCAGCATAAAGTTTGGATGACTCTAGTCCTTGCATGCAGCTCATCTGTGTTATCATGACCATGTCACATAATGGAACAAAGAAAGAAATAAAACCAATGAGCCAGCAACGCTACGAAACACAACCAAAATGACCATTACCACACCCTATATATTGCTTCATCTGCATTTCGGCTTCTCATTAAACCCAGCCTAGCATAAAGAATGCTGACATCGCTGGATGATTTGTTAGGATCAGTAATTTTCAAGACATGACTGCAAATAGTCCAAAAAAGCTCGGTCTGGGCTCACCGCTGCCCTTGCCATGAGTGGGAGGCTGGACTAGATGAGTGGACTAGAGATCTCCTGAGCCCCTTTCAGCCCGAGTTACTTTGTGATTCTCCACCAGTGTTTTGTGTATCTGACAAGCCATAGATTTTAACAAGAGTTTGGAGGCAAGTCCCTCACAAAGTAGAGAACTTGTCACGTGGATGCCTGTAATCAGATGTTCATTCTGCACGCATGTGGAAACCAGCTGGCTTTCCATGGTACTCTATACAGGGACAAATCCATAAACAGTAAACACAGGTGGCCAGGCTGACCTACGTCAGTGCTTCTGGTGGGCCAAACAGCTTTCAAAGTATTCAGCACGGCAATTTCAATGGTGACCTGCAAGAAGACCAGCAATTCTTCAACGTTAACAACAGCAAGCAAGATGTGCAGTGGCAGATGCCATACTGACACGCTATGGTACCAAACGATAAGAGGCTGCATTCAAACACCTTTCCGTATGCTGAGCCTTTCAAAACAGAGAAACTCCTTACACAAGGACACGTTTTTGCTGTATTTATTCTTCAGTGAAATCCAACGTTTCCAAGATCACCAGCAACTACGCTCCCTTCTGCCCTTTGTTTTACACGCTTGGATGACCACATTTTTAGAACAGGTCAACCAAATTCCTGAACAGTTTATCAGTTGGTTAACAAGCTGTAATACCTTGACTGCATACCAAGGTCAAATACTTCTGCGGTACTGCTTTTTATAAGGCCTCATCAACATTTCAACTAAGGTAACATTCTTATCTCCATATCTAAGATATTTTGCAACTTCATCCCATCTATTACACCTAGTGTATCTTTTTAATAGATCACATTTAGAAACAGTCCTCATACCTCCCATTAACATGTTTTCCAACCTTATTTTTTTTCCCTCCATATTATCTTTTCATTTTTCTGTTTGGTACCTCTAGCATAAATGAAATTATAAAACAGGAACCACCCCAGAATTCTGCAATAATATCTAAGGATATTACAATCAGCTTCATAAAAAAAGATAGGCTGCAAGACTCATTAACCTAGGTTTACACTTGTTTTTACCATGTATAGTCATACAAATGGTGTGGACTGAATTTTGCTCTGCCTCCTAAAAAAAAAAAAAAACAGTCTAAAAATGTTTCAATTGATCTTCCTTCCTCCAGTCTGGACAAGCTGATATTTATATTTTCCGTAACATAAAAGACAAAAGCTGCACCGGCCTGCAAATGAATGGCTATTTAGCCCCGCCTAATACACTATTCTTAGCAGTTGATGTAAGTAATCACACATGTGGTAACACCCGCATTCGGGTTTCAGAGAATGTGTATCTTCTGCTGACGGCTTGCAGATGTTGCTTCAGAAAGCTGATCACTGAAGCAATGGAAGGCACGGAAAAAGGGTGCTCTGGTATAGGTAAACGTACATCTCATTCCTATTTACTGGATAGATCAGTAAATAGACTGTTTACCTATACCAGAGCACCTTTTTTCCGTGCCTTCCATTGCTTCAGTAGGTATCTTTCCATAAAATGTTATTCTTGGCTAGATGTTATAATGGGCTGGATCGAGCTATGGTTTTACCTGGGAAGCATCACGCAAGCTACGCTACAGCCTCGCTTCATCTTACTTGAACTTCTGGTGCTGTCTGATTGACCCAGTTAATGCAATTTCCTATCACATCTTTAAGTCACAGTTCTGGAAATTAGGCCTTGAAATTCTCTTCACACAGCCACAGGGGAGTAAAGAATGGCAAGGTTTGTAAGGAAGTCTCATACATTTCATTAGATCATCTGATGGCGGGGGGGGGGGGGACAGGGAAGAGAGACAACACATTTGTGCTCACATCGCAAGCCTTTCTTCTTGAGGACGAATAGAAGCAGCAAGCTTTTAACTAATCTCAAATTAACCTTCAATTGTCAAGGCTGCAAGACCGTTGCACCCACGGGACAGTAAATAGCCAAATACCTACATTCGTGCTCACCTGGTGCTTTAAAGCATAAAACCCGGGAGATGCAAGAGCACAGATGAGCAGCGCACTGACGTGCTCCCCACAGCTTGCTGCTGCGAGCTTAGCCACAGGGCTCAGCGCAGGGCAGAAAGTGCTGTGGCTGTTTCTTTCCCTTGTGACCTAAGTGGTTCACCTCTGTGACCAGATTCAGCAGGCAGAGACAAAAATGTCAGCCTTCCTCAACTACAAGGAATCACAGCTGTCAACAGCAATCTGTACATTTCCCCGGTCAATAAAAAGCCCTCACTTTACCAGCACGGACCAGCTGCAGGCTGACAATACGCTGAAGCGTGACTGCAGTTACTTGTAATTCCTCAAACTGCTGGGCGCTGTTTATCAAGTTTTCATCTTTCCTGAGTCAAAGCCTGTCTCAGCTAGCTTCCTTCTGCTGTCAGTCACCAGGACAGGACCTACAAGGCAGCACCGGTGAAATGACAGCATGATAACTTCCTAGCATTTAAGAAACACTGCCATGACCTCAGATGCGTATTAATACTCTTGTCCATCAAATCCACAGATACTGCCGGAGTAGTAGTCACCTATGCCTTACAAAGCACTGAAGGCTTCCAATGCATAGAGTAATAACAGCTTGCATACATGACCTCTGTCACCACGCATTAGAAAACTGCTACTGAACAGCAGCTGCTGCCTTCATGTCACACACTGATTGCAAAATGGCTAGGGAGGGCCATAAATCCCCCTGACAGGCAGCGGCACGCTTGCTTCCCAGTCAAACTGAAGCAAAGTAACAGCAAGGAGCAGGATATACTGCAGGTAAAAAGCAAGTTCACGGCTCCTGGGAGGTTTGTTGTCTCAGAAAAGGCAGGATCTTATGTCACTGCAGACCTACAAGTATTATAAAATACAGTACTTCGGTGTATAAGTGTATGTAAAATAAGCAAGGGGACACAGACACTAGAAGCTCAACTGGCCTTAATGATATTTCTTCAGGGGTTTTCAGAACTAGAGAGAGACCTAGCAGCAGTAGCAAAGGAAATGCACCAAAAAAATCAAAATAATTTGCAACAACAGAAAGTTTGTCTTGTCCTGCAAAACATGCTTAGATGGCATGACTGGATCTTAGAGAATTTATATTACACATTAAAAGATTTTAGATCAAAATTTCACTATTCTCATTACAGTAGGAGAACTGTAAATTTTTTTCCAATATACAAAATAAGTACTGAATATTGTTAAAAACTCCTGACACATTTACACAGTCTACCACCCTCTAAACTGATCTATCAATGCATCGCCTTGGGCTACCTTCTCGGCCAGAAGTCAGTTAGCAAAACTGGTGACCCCAAATCACCTTTTTTTTCCAGAGTGCTACAAAATCACATTTGGGATATTTTTTTCCTGCATTTGCTGCTATATGGTGAATATTTATACTCAGCTTAAAGTTACGCTATTCAACATGAATATGGCAATAGCTGTGCCAGCCCCTCTCACCATGTTAGTTATCCATATTCTGTATTAGCTCAGTTTTACAGGACAGAAGCAAACACTGCTGCATGCAGATGTGACTACATGTACACATAAGAGGTGTGCCGAGGGCAAGCGCTCCACATTAAGCTCTAAATCAAAGACTGTCAAAAAGAAAAGCCAGCATCACAATGTTTTTGCCTTACTTACTACTGCCTTGTGACAACAAGCTACTGCACTGTCTATCCAGCGCGGAGCCTGCTAATGCAGCACACATGTCAAGACTTGTCTGACCGAAGCATAAAACATCTCCTCTGATGAGTCCCTCCCTTGCCTGTGGTGTGTGTGTCTCTGTGTACACACACGCACACTCTCTCTCTCTGTCCTATCTTCTCCCTAGAGCATCATACCATTAACAGGAACACGCTGTGCAGTATCAAGCTTCAGTTGGACACCAAGAAAATCCACTTCCCACTGCTAAATCAGTGCCAAATAATCTCTGCAATGAGAACAGCCCATCCAAAACAGCGTAGAGAGGAGGTATAAAGTAATTGGAAGAGTAAGCCAAGCTTAGTAAAGCAACACAACTGCATCCACGTGCTGGCCAAAGCGAGAAGACGACTGCGGTGAAAATCAGCCTTGAGAAGACTGGGAAAGTCAGCTCCGCATGCGGTATGCAGGCTGGAACTGTGTGAAGCCACACTTAGTGTTAGAAGTGCAGCAGTACCACGTTCCTGTACACGTGCTCTCCTGCTGTCATAGTGACAGGTCCGGAACCTACTGATTCCAAAACGCTGACCAAGCTGAATATGGCCCAAAAGGATTAAAGTGTGTTTATGACATACTTCTTCTGAGAAAACCCTATTCAGACATATGCCACAACATTAAAAGGGCATTTTAAACACAGCTGGGCTGGGAAGGTGAAGGAAGGAGGGATGGGAAGGTGTCCAGACAGAGAAGCCACAGCACTACGTTGCACTAGTCTTGCTTCATGGATTTATTCCATGGGTCAACAGGGCCTTCCACTCTCCAGAGACAGCAGTCATGCCAGCGGCTGGGCCGCCCACCCAGACCATCCTCACGCAGACCATCCTCATGGTGGCATTTCTAACTGGACAGTGCTGGCACAGCCTTTGCGCCGGCTGTGCTAGTTACCCCGTGTGGCTCCCAGTCATTCACCTAATGGTTCTAATTCCTCCTCCTCCTCCTCCTCCTCCTCCTCCCAGCGGCTTCCCCAGCTGTGCAGGCAGCTGGCGCCCAGCCGCCGGCCGGACGGATGGAGGGAGGGTGGGAGGGCAGAGCCGCACAACCCACCCAAATCTTCCGCGGTGTCCCCAGCGCCCTTACCGTCTCGGGGTCGTTCTCAAAGACCTCCCGGGCCTCCTCCTTGCTGCAGTGCTCCTCCACGCACTCCCTCTCCAGGTGCCCTTGCTTGGTCTCCTCGAAGATCTGGTAGGCTCGCCGCTGCCGCTGCCGCAGGAACTGGGCAGCCTCCGGGGCGCGCAGCAGCACGGCTGGGCCGCCGGTCGCCGGGCCGGCGGGGGTTGGGGGGCCGAGGAGGAGGAGGAGGAGGAGAAGGAGGAGGAGGAGAGGAGCAGGAGGAAGGGGAGGCAGCGGTGAACAGCTGAGCCCGCCTGGCCGCTCGGTACCCCGCGCCCCGCACACCAAACCGCCCGGCCGGGGAGGGAGGGGGACGGACACGGACACCCCTCGCTCGGGGGCACCAACCCCCCTCTCCCCACCCGTGGGTGGCCGCGGCCCCTCACGCCGGCGACCCCGCGGCCGCCGCACCGGCATCCCCCGCTGCTACCGCCGCCGCTTTCGCCCTGGCCGTGAAGCTGCGCATCCCCCCCCCCCCCACCCCACCACCACCACCACCACCACCACCACCACCCGCTTCACCCCCATCCCCAGCAGCTGCCGACCCCGCACGCCCACCGGGGGAAGGTGGGGGAGGATGCTTTGTACTCACTCTGCCAGGAGTCCGCCGCCAGCAGGACGAGCAGCAGGGCGGCCCCGAGGGGCGCCGCGGGATGCGGCATGATGCGGCGGCGGCGGCGGCGGCGGCGGCGGCTGGGGCCGGGCCGGGCCGGGGCGGGCGCTGGCGGAGCGGAGCGGAGCGGAGCGGGGCGGGCGGGCGGCGCGACGAGCGGGGAGGGCGCTGCTACTGCGGGAGCGCGGCGGCGGGGAGCCCGGCGGGAGAGCCGGGGAGCCGCTCGCCCGTCCTACCCAATCGCTCGCCAAGTCAGGGCCGAGCCGCGGCAACAAGGGGACACACCTCGCGGCGGGGCAGCGGCCCGGCCCCGCGTACCTGCCCGAGGGAGGAGGGAGGGAAGGGGGGGGGGGGGGGGGGGGGCGGTATTTAGGGGGAGTCGGGCCGATGGGCGGACGACGGGGCCCGGGGGGGCGGTGGGAGGGAAGGCTGCTGCCGTGCCTCCCGCCGGGCTGTGCTGGAGGGCACATCCTTGTTGTGACAGACAGCTCTCGGGGGCCCGTCACCCGAGGGGGGGGAAGGTGGCACCGAACCCAACCCGGTCCTGCTTTAAATTGGAAACTCGGGTTCCCCCCGCACCCCAATACGTATTTTCTTCACAACTAAATTGTTGGTTTATTCCAGTATTTTAGGACAAACTCCTCAGGAGGGAGGTGGGAGTGATTTACACCAATATGTTGCAAGCTGTCCTTTACTGTCCCTCGTCCATCCATAGCTACATGGGTCATGTCCGAAGTGGGAACCCTGTTAGTGTAACCCAGAGCTGTAGGGTCAGGGCTCAGAGCTGCACTTAGGCTGCCTATTGCCACCGCTTTAAAGCTACCCCTCTTATCTGTACTGCCCTGCCGGTGGGTCAATGTGACAGATAGCTTGAGTGACACCAAACCTATACGTTCTTCAAGACATCTTTAATGGGTTGTGTGAAAAAAGAGCTTGCCTAGTGTAATTTTAGTATTTAGGTATATCTGATACAAACTTTGTGCGTCCACAATAAATTACTGCAAATATAATGTAAAAAATTCTAAAAATGTATTTATATTACGTATAGTTGAAGTAAATTACATGGAAACATAAAAGCCAGCCTACTCGTTCAAAGCAACTATCCCTAGGCTGGTATCTTCTGCATGACAGTGGGCAATAGTAGGTATATAGATAAGAGGTATAAAAACATATAAACCACCAAGGAGTGATATTTTCTTTCTGTTTTCAGCTTCTGAAGTGCAGAGGAAGAGCTCTCTTAGGTAAAAACTGTGTCCACTGCCATGCTAACAGCCACAAATGTACCTCTTCTCCATTCATTTGTCAAATAGCTTTTTGATCAATTGGTACTTGTGGCCTGCAGGAGTGGCAGCAAGGTCCCAGATGTGCACAAAGGCTAGTTTTAAATCCACTGCTTAATAATTTTATAGGGTACTTGAATTTTCATCATCTAAGAAACAGTAAATTATTATGCCCTATTTGTTTTTACCATGCCATTTTATAGACCTCTCTCATATGCTCTCAGAACCATCCTTTTTCATAAACTATGGAGCTTTGGTCTATTATTTGTTTCCAAACCCCTTTGAGCTGGCATTGCTCAAAGAAGCAGTCCCACCAGCCCCGTTTGCTTGTTCCCGTCCTTTGGTCACATCCACTTCTCGTGCTGGCATGCAGCAAACCCCATAAGAGTAACCCAACTGAAATGATTAATTTTAACTCAGAGCAGTTCCCCCAACTGAGTTGCTGCACAGCTGCACAAACACCAAAAGGGAAAGGCTTTCAGGGGTGGCAGTGAGTAGTCGCAAGTGAAAGGGTTGTGGGTCTGCTAATTTCAGCAGCAGAGCTGGTTGAAATGGCTTGTGAAGCTACAGCTGCAGGCAGAGGTTTCCTAGGTCTGGCTGCCACTTTCCTCCCTCCATAGTGTGTCGTAGAGTCATAGAATGGTTTAGGTTGGAAGGGACCTTGAAGATCATCTAGTTCCAACACCCCTGCCATAGGCAGGAACACCTCCCACTAGACCAGGTTGCCCCATCCAGCCTGGCCTTGAACACCTCCAGGGATGGGGCTTCCACAACTTCTCTGTCCCCCTGCCCATGTCCAGAGATGTGGCTGTGCCGTTTCAGCTTGCTCACCTGGCAGGAAACTCTTCCCAGTTTTTAGTGCGCGGGTGTTTTCTACCAGGTTGCTGTGCTGAACCTGCTCAGTGACAGGGGAGGAAGCATGGATTTGGATTGCAGCAAGAATTCCATAGGCTGTTGTGGGATTGCAGCCTGTGCCCCTCATGCAGAAGTCATTCCCCATCTTTGTTTTCCTCCTTCCCTGTATCTTTCCTATTTTACTTTTTTTCAGTCGAAGTGGACAAATTACCTGCACTATTCAAGATGTGGGTTTACAGCAGCACTGTCCTGCTTTTGTCTTACTTTTGTTTTTTCTTATTATTTCCAAACATTGCGTGGGTTCCTTTTTACTTCCTGACCTCTTCTTTTGAAACAGCTATGAATAAAAAGTCCGAGACCTCTTTCCTGAGTGGAGCTGCTATTTTACCCGTGGATACATATGGTGAGGGTTGCTTTCCATGGGTGCATCAGCTTATTAAACCAACAGAAAAGTATTTCTTTTTTAAAAAAGTCTCCTGAAATTCTTCATTGCCAGTTTAAGATTTGACTGTTCAGATGAATTTTGCATTATCTGCCAACTGTCCTCATGGCATCAAACTTTCACATAAAATGTCTGAAGATGTTGAACAGAGATTTTTAAGGGTTTTGCAAACTGCTTTATATTGTGTAATCTAATGATGAGTTCCCTTTCTTTTAGATGTTTTTTATCCTTTTCCTTCTATTCCATTCTATACACTTTGAGTGCCTATGGTGAAAGACCAGGGCAAAAGCTTTTTTTGAAAATCCAGGTATGTAATATTATGAGAACCATCCTTATCTACATAAAAATCACTCCTTGAACCTCTAATGGGTTTGCAAAACATTACATCCTACTTGATATGCAATGCTGATTCTTCTCCAACATGTCATTCAGTTTACTAATTCTATTCTTTATTATAGTTTCCAGTAAGTTGCCTGGCACAGACATCAAACACTGATTTGGGTGAGCCCAGAAGTCCGTTTAACAGTCACATTTTCCACCTTCCATTCTTCTGGCACCGTAGCATTTAAGGCAGATTTAAGCAATGAGTTGCATAAAGCAAGAGTTTCATTTTCTTCAGAATTCATGGATTTACTCCATCTGATCTCAGCCATCCCAGTGAGGTCTTAGAAATATGCACCAAATTTAAGAAATTTTGATAGAAGTGATTAAAAATATCACTAGAAGGAGTTCATTAAAGACCAAAAATCAAAAAATTATTTGCCAGGTAACAGAACTTGAGTCAGTTATTCTGAATTCTGATGAGTATATCAGTTGGTTCGTCTTCCTTAACTAATCCCAAAACAAAACCCAAGGTAGCATTTGCCTTTCAGTGCAGACCAGCATGTAATATGTAGCCAAGCTGCAGAAGTGTAGTGGAAGAAGATGTAACTGAGCAAAGTTCCTTTAGGTTCCTGCAACTAATTGTTTGTAGGTACAAAATTGTAGAATGAAGCTAAAACGTCCTAAAAAGAGTAAATAGGCCTCACAACTTTAGGGTCAAAGATATTGAGTTATGGAGAAGAGAAGGGGACTCCCAAGTGTGCCCTTCCTTCCTTCCACCCATCATTCCTCCAGCCAGGGGCACTATGGGGGGGATGGTTCTTGTTGACTTCTGAGGGAATTCAAAACTTCCGAAGGAATCCTTTCCATGTAATGTACTTGTTTGGCCTCAAGGAAAAATTGGTTAGGTTTATGTCCACATCACTGCCAAAGTAGCTCAGATTTTACGGACAAGCGACTGTTTCACACACTTAATTCCACGTTCATTTCTTATTCTTTTTCCTTCAAAAGTGCTCCAGAGATGGCATTCCTATATTTTTTTTTTTCTATTCTATGAGGGAGGAGTAAAAGGATGTGAGATTACATCAGACTATTTAAAAAAAATAAATGATTGTGGAAGGCAGCATACTTAACCAGCAAATCCCTGTGAGAGTAAGCAAGCTGATTCCACGATCCTTGACCTGAATGCACTACAGGCTGGGCACGTGCCAAATATGCTCAGCGCATTAAGATCTGCAACTGGCTGCTTAGTTGTGTGAACTACAATTCGCAGCCTGATGCCAGGAAATAAACTCAGACAGGAAGCTCTGAACTGTCGTCGTCTCCTCCGCTCCTGTCTTAGTTCCAGGTCAGTGGGATTTCCTTTCATTAGAGGTCAAAATGGTGACTGAAAATGGCTTTAGGCACCAGCAAAACCAAATTGCTCGTCTGGGCAGTGGCACTCCCTAACTGCGGCAAGCGAGGCAACGTGCGAACTCCTGGGCAGAACACGCCACCATCCTCCACAGGTGATCTCCCAGACTAAATGGCGCTGAGCAAAAGCACCGAATCTCCTGCCACAGCCTACAGTACGTTGCAGCTCCCTGTTCATTAAGTACCGCTGCAGGGGACAGAAGGGATGAGGTGGGCATGGGGGACTAGAAGGTCTGTTTTCTATGCAATCTGAGTCACCACACTGCAATTAGCACCGAGCATCTGGGGGGTGGGAAGCTCAACAGGGGGGCTGGTGTATTTGTCATGGTGAGAAGAGGTTTCAGAGAAGAAGGAGAAACTGGAAGAGGTCCTTACATAGCTGACTCTACTTTTCACTTCTTACTCCCTTTGAAAAGAATAGCTTTGAACAGAATAGCTTTGCTTTCCTCCATTTTGAAAAAGACCTCTGGATCCCTGGGATCCAAGCATTAGGTCAGGGAGTTAACTGCTTTGTTGAGGAAGCCCATTGCCTTTACTACTGCCTGCCTTTGCGTCTCTGTTATCCAGTTAAGGATATCACATTAAAGTGTCATAGATTTCTTGCTTGAGGATTAAGCACCCATCATACCATCGCTAAATGCTTCTTTCGTATCTCCTTTAGTTGCTATTTGGCATTAAAATTCTGAAGAGGTTGAAAAACATCTTGATTTTTCACCCACGTGTGAGCAGGCAGAGAAGGGAGCTCACAAACTGGAACCACTGTGGCCAGGCAGTCTATAATATAAATAGCTCTTGGACGTCCCTGACACGTAATTTACAACAAAAAAGCAGCACCCCAAATATCCTACTGTCTTCACACACACACACAAATTTTGATTGTACGGAAAAATCACACACAAAATCCTAACCAAAACAGTGTCGTTTTGAAGAAGAGCTGAGGATTTGCATTTCTGCTTCACCTAAAGATGAAAGATCTCCTGAAGCATTGTGTGGATCTTCCCCAGATGGACCGAAGTTAATGAGAAAATGTATGGGTTCCCAGACAAAAGCACCAAATTTAAGATTTCGTCTTGTCATCATCAGGAACCGAACCCGGAGTGCAAGACAGGAACCTTTCATGGTACCAATGCAATCCCTACTGCTTGGGAAATCCGCATGGTGGACCAGGCTGGACCTTCTTCTAAAGTGCTGCTGATGCAGTGCTGCTGAGCTGGGGCTTTTTGCACAGCCCACACTTTCCTTTTTAAAAACAACAGAGTTTGAAACACATCAGCTTCACTTAATGTCTGTCTGTAAAATGAATCAAAACAAATCAAATTATAAAGCGCGTATATTAATGAGAAGAGAAAGATGGAAGGGTAAAAAAAATAGGATGGAAGCCTTCTAAGAAGATTTCAAGGCACTCAACGTAGCAACAGATGGTTGTGCAGCGCTGGTGAAAGATCTTACTAACGCATGTGTGAAATCTTATTCAAAGACACAGATTGATGAAGAATGAGAATGGTGATGAAAAAGGATGGTGGTGGTAGAAAGATGAGAAATGGTGACATCAGAAAGATGAGAAACTGCAACTAAAACCAATTAGAAGCTGCGCTTTCATTCAGGCTATTTTCAGATCCCTGGATAAATATGAAAAATGACTCTCCCCTCTTCCAAATATAAATCCTTCCTGGAACCACACAAACATGTGTCTTTGTTTAGATCAGGCCAATGTTTTTGTGTGAGGATGTGAAATTTCATCAAGAGGTCTCCAATAATACTAATGGTATAAAATTCCTCTTATCCAGTATGTTTGAATTAAGCATTTTCTAATAAAACAAACACAGAAAAAGTCCTGTTATATCACTTAACTCTTTTGAGCAATTAGCATATATTGGATGAAGATGTAAAGGGTTAAATTTCAAAATATGCTTAATTTTAGTGGAGGAAGAAATGTATGAGAAGAATAAGCAAATGTAGATCAGAGAGAGAAAAAAAGACTTGGATAAAGAAATGGAGCTGGATGCAAGGAGAGAGATGTAGAAGGAAGGTTATTCATCCTTCACACATCATTTACTCAAAAAGAAATTTCATAAAAGACTCCCTAACTAGTATCTCTCTTCAATAAGGGACCCAAAACACATTTCTGACAGTGATACCTTATGCTGGAGAGAGAAAAAGAGAAAGGCTCCTTTTCCTGCGGGTATTAGTCATGCCCATGTCCATACGCTGGACTGAATGACCGGAGGAATAACCTTTGCAAGGGACCCATTTCTCGTCAGGGCCATCAGTTCGCCTGCTGAATGCTCCTCTGCAGCCAACACAACTGGATCCTGCATTGAAGCATTGCACCAACGTGGAAGGATCTGTTTCTTCTTCTCTCTCCTCTGCTCTCTTCATCCCACGGGAAGAGTGCTGAGTTAAAGCATGGGGCATCCCGCTGATGAAGAAACTATGGCAACCTGTCTGATTGCCGGGAAAGAGACAAGAGAAAAGGCAGTGTCAATGTATGGAGCCCATTTCTGACTTCACCGAGGACAAAAGTTCAACAAGACTGAATCCCAAACCAGACTCGCTGAATATAAATGAACTTTTGAGTGATCTAAGCTATTTCATAAATATTCCTAGTGGATGTGATTTGTGTTTTATTAGGCCAGCTTTGTATTAATATACTATGTATGAAGTCATCATGGTTTATATTCATATGCATTCCACATGCACTTGTTTTCTAGGGGATTTTCAGTTGCTTGACTGAAGCCTAAAATAAATATAAATAAATTCAAGGGTGGCATGAAGAGTAAAAGAACATCGCAGCAAAATAGTAAGAACATATATAAGCCCATACAGTGTTACGCCCTACAAAATTGCACCAGGGATAACATAAACACCAAGTTGGCAAGCGGACTTGCAGAGACATTACGTGTGAGCTGTCTCTTGGAGGCAGGAGGGAGTGTACTGGTCGCCATTGCTGCCTTTGAAATGGGCTTCTTACCAGAAGAGCATGATGTGTTCTTTATTGTGCTCATTAACTCAAAGCAATAAACACGTAAGTTAAAATTTGCTTGTGTATAGAAAAAAGTTGGCTTATTGGAAGTCAGTGGCTATCCTCCCAGTTATATAATGCAATACAATGGGGTGATGAGAGACGAAGCCAAAGTTTTCACAAGATGTAGCTCTTGCAAATGCTCTGAGCTCCTAGAGGGAACCCCACACTGAAGCAGCCTCCTCGGGTCAATCTGGCTTTGGAAGAAGGGCAAAGAGCTGTCACTGCAGAGCAGCTCCTACGCTCCGGTCCCTGGGGCAGCTGCTGGTGGCTGGGGAGAGGAGTTGCCTGGTAACAAGGAGCTGCTGCCTTCTCGTTTCCAGCTGTTAAATTGCATTGAAAGTAGCTGTATAATACCAGAATAGAAATCGAGCTTATCATTTAATATAACAAAATAGCAGCCATTTAACGACATCTCTGAATTGCTTACCAGGATAACATAGTTCCTTACTGGCAAAGTAAGCAAAACTGTTTCAACCTTTTGCCACAAGGACCATTTCTCCTGTGGATGTGCTTTATTTCAAGCAGGTGGAAAAGCTGGTAAGTCATCCCTGAGCACTTGTGCTGATCAGCGTGGCAATGCTTTGGTTTTGTCACTCACCTTTTTCCTATTAGCAACAGGAAACACTGACCTCCTTGCCGAAGCCAAGTGTATCCATTCTTTTTTTGTCCCCAACTAAAAGGCAAACAAAAGGGATAACATAAGTCACATTCCACAAATGTGAAGAGCCTTAAACAGAACTCAGTCACTATTTCCATATTATGTGCATCCACACTCCTGCCTTCTTGGTTGTGTGTATATATAGACATATACATACAGTTGCTGAAAATATATTTACTAAATATGACGAAGATGACATTTTGCCCTCTGGACTGCATCTTTATTACTTTGTATACAAAGGAGACAAGTCTTTGCAGCAGAGTTCTAGCAGGTCCATGGCACAAAATGAAAATAGGGCTTTCTGTAATCTTTTATTGATTAGCTCCTTGTTCCAGCAAGGTTTGTCAGTGGGATGCTGTAACCTCTGGCATGTGTGAAGGATGGGGGAAAAGGTAATAGCAGAGGGGGTTGTACCAAAGCAGGACAAGAAACAGACATAACCAAGAAATTGAAGAGTAATTTTTGGAAAGGGTATGCAAAGATATGTATTAAAATATCAAAATTTAGATTTACTTTTTGAATAGAAATTAGAATATCTGATATGATGGTTTCCCCATCCAAATGGCAATGTGCATATTTCAGTAATAATAGTAGTAGTAGTAGTAGTAGCAGCAGCAGCAGCAGTAGTAATAGTAGTATTAAAAGTAGTAATAATAGTAATCGTAATAATTCTGAGTTTAATTCTAAACCAGAAGGTGTTCTGTTTTGGCTTTTTTTTTTTTTTTTTTCTGGAACGGAAATTCTAGATGTCCGGTTTGGGAGGGAATGAGAAGTGAATGAGGCCTGTTAACATCTTTGTGGGAAACAAAAAAAAAAAAATGGAAGGGGTGGTCAGGCCAGAGCAGATGGTTGTCCCGCTGTAAGCCTGCTATCATCGAGAGAAGGAATTTCCAGATCAGCCCAATGCTGAAGGAAAGGAGAATGCCCTAAAAACTGCAAAGCAGCAAACTAAAAGGAGGTGTGAGGTACAGAGGAGGGCTCCCAAGTCCTGGGAACAAAAGGTGGCATTGATATGGGCTTGGGTGTGGGAGGCAGCCCAACAAAGAGCTGCTCCAGGAGCCTGTCCCCTCTTTGGGAGGGAAATGGAAACAGAAAGAAAAGAAGATCTGTTCTGGTTTAAATTCAAACAATCATAGTTCAGCAACATGCTATTTTAAAATTAGGGAGGGAGAGGGATATCTAGGTGAAGTATCGCTTCCCTTTTCAATTACAGATTGCTCTGAAAGAGATGGTAATGTGAAAATGCATTGCTAGTGGGAGCTGGTTTTGAGCCTGTGTTGTGCTGCTTTTATCCAACATTGGTACTTAAAATGGGCAAGAAGTGTATGTCAAGAAAACACGTTTCATTCATGTGCAAGCTGGTCTTCGGGTAGATGTCTTGATGCTCTCTTGTCTGTAAGAAAGCTTTGCATTTTAGGGAGATAGTGCTACTGCAAAGAGAAGAAAAACCAGGAGGCGTATACAAAAATAAAACCAGTCTGTATCTCCATCTGTCAATGCATACAAATATGCACATATATGTATCTCCATATCCACATATGTATTGCCATGTCCCAGCATCCTACAAACACAAATCAGTTAAACTTCTTACAATACTTCTCTGGGACAGGAAGGTATTATTCCTGTTTACAGCCTAGAAAGCTGATGCCTCAAGGTGAGGAAGTTCAAACGTAAAACCCAGGAAGAGCTGGAATTGTCTTTATTTTTTTTTAAGTCCAAGGTTGGGGTTTTTTTTTGTGTCTAGGTTTTACAATACCATCTTACCAGTGTTTGACATGATTGCAAAATTTCTATGGCAAAGAGAGAAAAACCATTGGATAGAATAGAGCTCAAATAAAAGGAAGTAATTATTGTGTCCTTTGAAGTTGAGGGAGAGAAATTGTTATGCCCATCTTAGCTTGTATCAGAACAGTAATTTAAAAATGAAGGTCTGATTCTTCAAAAAGCAATGTATTTTTGCTCTCATTCATGCCAGCTGGGTCTGCAAGCTCTACCACAGGAAGAGGTGAATAACTGGTTGAGAAAACCTCTAAAGGAATTACACTTAGACCACGATCATTAAAGCCCTTCTTGGATCTTAAGGACTGGAACCAGAACTATGGTCCAAAAGACCCAGTTCAGCACCATCACATTTTGGCATGGGCAAACCGGTGTATTGTACAAAACACAGCAGCAACACTCCTTTCAAAGGAATAAACAGGGCAAAGCAGGTCTGGAGGGGCAGCAACCTCTTTTACAGAGTGGTGCAAGGGGCAGACTAATCCATCCCCACTGCAGGGCACGGGCTGGGGCTTTGGTGCTGACCCCTTGTCCCTGAGGAGCGCACCCTCACTTCCTATAAGCAACGCTATGCAGGAGTGGAGGTGATGGAGAAGGGACCTGTGACACTGTGGTGTATGGAGAGGACACTTAGCAGGGAATAGGGTGTCTCCTATGTTAGCCTCTTTCAGTATTTTATCCAGTGACTGTATACAGGACCCAGCCTAACACTGGATACTGGGCTCTGCTGCAGATTCTTCACTACATTTACTCATAAATGACTTGTATTGACTCTCTCCAAAGAAAACACGGTCTCCCAGTGGTTGCCCTTTGTCTATAATCACTTGCTTTCATCTATGGTTTGGCACCAGCTACGCCAGGAAAAGGCATATAATTATAGTGTGCCTCTAAGTTATTTAACCAGAAATTCAAATTTCAAGTCCCAGAAATTACACATTGGTTATAACTAAGAAAAAAATTCAAGTATCCCTTTAAGGAACCAGTGTTAAGCAGAATACTCCTGAGTAAGTCAAACCTATCGCAAGAAAAACACCTGAATATCTGAAGAAAAACCCTTCAGTCGTTATCTTGCTAGAAAATTAAGTTCAGCTGTTTTCTTACTAAAGTTTTCCAGTTCTTATTTTTATTAAGTGTGCATTGTTTATACATTGTGCTCTAGAAATATTTTATTACATAAATGTTTGTATTGAGGGAGGGAGGAAAGGGTGGGAAAAAAAACCAACAAATAAATCCGGCCTATTTAAGGCTTTCAGTCTGTACATAATGCTGCGAGGAAGATCCTCACAGCATGGCTCGCTATATGCCACTGGGAACGTAGCTCAGCTTTCCATACCACTGGCAACTCTGTTAAAACTAGGAATCTTCAGTATGTCCATCGCTTGCGCAGACACCAGCTCTTAAGGCGGGTGCAGTAAATGCGCACCCAATGCAGGTTTTGGGGGCTGAAGCCCGCTAAATCCCACATGCGTTATCCTGAACGCGGGGGACTCGCTGCCTGTGGGCTGTGGGAGCTACACACCATCAGCAGAAGAGCTGCCCTCGCCGTGCAGTGTGGCGGGGTTGTAGGAAGGCCAGCCAGAGCTTTTTGAGGCGTTTGATGGGAGATGAAAGGGAAAGAAGCCGTACCCACTGCACAGCTGCTGCCCCGCGTCTCCCACGGGTGGTGCCCCACTCTGAACTTCTGCCAGAAAAGGGCTCATGAGGTCAAAGCTTTGTGTCAGGTGCAAAATGCAAAGTTAAGAGTCTGTGGCAATGTCACTGGTGGGACTTCTGCCCACAGGTTAACCCATAACACATGGTCATGTGTGGTCCCATGTGCACAGATAGATATATATATATACACACACATGTGTGGTCCCATCCTGCATAGCTATATATGTTCATTGCATGTAGTGAAGATAACTGCCCTCTGCGGAGCTTCAGGTTTCTCAACTCAAGGTACTCAGCTGTGGCCACATGCAGAGCCCTCTGATGCCCACCAGTTACAAGGGGGATGTTCAGCTCCTCCTGCTGTGCCTGGGAATGCTGCCTCCACCCCAAAAGGGGTCCCTCCAGGCGCACTCCCTTTTTCCTCCCTTGTGTTCAACTTTAAATATATATCGCTGTAGCATTGTGCAGCTTCCGACAGGGGCTGATAAGCAGATTGCAGAGGCTCATTTTTTTCTGGAAAGGCAGAAATGTAATGCAAATGACGTTCACTGGAGTTTTTGATATGTGCAACTCGATGCTTATCAGCCCAATTGTACACCAGGGAAAAAAATAGCAGGATTGTTCTCCTTGTCCTACATGGAGTTTAACAAGCAAAACTGTGAAACTCTTTGTGTTACAGTCAAGTGTAACTGGGGCCTTCACATTTCCAGAAGTAGAATGGGTTCTCTGGCCAAATTAAAGAAAGTGGAGAATTGCCAAAGAAAACATTTTTGTCCAGCTTAGCTTATCTGATGTTACCAGCATGTAGTGATACTTTATCATAGCGAGTTATTTCCTCTGTTAAACATAGAAGCAAGAGCCAGTATGGATAAACAATGCATGCAACCAAACCCCAAACATTTAACTATTTTAGCTTACCGTGGTGGGAAGCGGGGGCGGGGGGGGGGAAGAGATAAAATTAAGCATTCCTTAAAGAGCCCAACTAATGCTTTCTGTGCTGGAATTGTCTCAATCAGAGAAGAAAGCCCGAAGCACAGAGTGAGTGGCTGTCTGGCAGCCAAAAGTTCTTGCAGAGCCCAGGTCTGTTGTGAAAGAAGGGCACTCTGCGCGGGGTAGGGATGGGTGACTTGGGAAGACATATCTCAGATCTCGTGGCTTGGAAAATGCACAGGAGGAAGCAAATGCCTCACCTGCATTTAGACACGTCTGGAGCAGATGTTTGTGTCTGATCCACGCACCCCAGGCTTTCCTCATGGCAAGCAGAAAGTTGTAGACACCTTTAGGGGCACGGTTTGTGTGAGCTGTTTCAAGTGTCTGCTTTGGAATTAAATGATTCACACCCTGAATACATACTTATCAGTTAAAAAGAGATTACTCCATAGTGGATGTCTGTGTTGCAAACATCGATATTTCATCAAAAGAGCCCATAGGTCAGCATAAGACTTCCTTGTGGTGGTTGTCATCAGCCATCGTCTTTGGCCTCTGGGAGCTGTATGGCTTTGCCCACCTGAGTGGCAAAGGAAGGAATGGGAAACCAGAAACTTTTCTTCCTGCGAATAAGATCCTAACCATCCAAAGCAAATGTGTAAAGCTGCACTGCGACAAGGAGGAGTGCCAAAGATTATCTCCCCAGAGAATGCAGTTTCACCATTATCCCTCCATCCGTGAATGCTACAATTGAAGTATTTAGAAAATTCCAGCACACCCCAGGCCAGGAGCCTTTGAGCAAAACAGCACCCACAAAAATATTTAGAAGAGAAAGTATACGGCACAGGAAGTGTTACTCATTACTGCTATAAACTAGTCTTTAGCACAACAGTTTTGCTGCAGAGCTGTTTGTTAGGATCATAAAATTTTATGCTGCCAAGATAATATACAGAGGGCCAAAGGGATTTTCCAGGACAAAGGGCCGAAATAGGTTTGTGTGGCTGAGACGTGGTTTTTGTGTTGTAGCACCCCATTATCTCTGTCCTGGAAGATGAGGAGCAGATCCAAGTGGCCTTAACACGTGAGGACACCAGGAGGTGATGTGCACTCTGGTGCGAAGAGGGAGGGCATAGTCTGATCATCCCCACCAGGGAGGCCATGGCCAGTCTCATTTGATTGGTGATTGCTTGAAACTCTTGTTGTTTAATTATGATTTAGTGCAATGTGTGCATGGTGAATTATGGTGGTGTTACGAAAGGAAAGCTCTGGCTGAATGTCCGGAACAAGATCTGGGTTGTGAAACCTCTGTGTGGTGAGGCAACGATGGCTCAGCTGGCCTTCAGGGCTGGCTCAGGTAAGGCTGTGTCAGCACCCTACCACCCATCCCACTGCCTGGAGAGTGAGCCATGACCTGGGACATCATTTCCTCACTGATAATCCCTATGCCAATGGGCCTTGTTTGCACATAAAAATATACTTTGACACGTAAAGTTCCAGCTCCTGCTTATACCTTTTCAGTTAAGTTGGGCAGGGTGAGACACAGCCTCATCCAATAGCATATACTGGTTCATAAGCTACGGGGTTTCATTGGCACAGCAGCAAAATGTGTGTTTGCTAACCCTTATGCACATCAAACAGGTGCTGCTGGCACAAATGTGTTCTGCAGAAGGTCCCAAGGAACCTCAAGGTTCAAGAACAGGGTGCCATAGAATCATCTCTTTTCCGGCCAGCAATCCTTGGAAGTCATTCAAAACTACCTGTGACTTCTCCAGTTTAGTTCAACTGGAATTGGGAATTAGCAAGAGAAGCATGTGAAAACATCTGTGTATGCCAAGGTAGAAAAAGCAACATACAGAAGACTGTATCTAGGTAGCCTACATATAAGTCCAAGGGAACACTATAAAGAATATACACATTTAAGCATTTATATGTTTTCCAGTAGATTCTTAAGAGCCACATTTTAAATTCATGACGCTGAAAGTCAAGAGGCCTTGACTCAGAATGAGATCAATCACCACTAAGTCTCTGGTAGGAGCTGGTGCTTGGTGTTTCATCACACAGTCACAGTGTGCTGTTGAGCTGTATCTTTTCGAGCTCTGTGAACTAGGCCCAGTCTAGAAAAGCTCCCAGGTGTGTGTTACTTTAGACATACAAAAAGCCCTTTGTACCTCTGTGATTTGAGCCGAGCTCCTTATGTTCTTCTGTGGTATGGAGCTGCACATCCAGGTTCATGAGTAGGATCCAGATTCTAAGCAAGAATTGAGAACATCAATGCCTTTGTGAAATTAAACTTCTCAGTCAAGTCATGGATATTTTCCTCCAGATAGTCCTTAAAACTTAACATTAAAAAGAAAGAAACCAAACAAATCATAAATCTAGATGCGGTCTAGAGATCTCTAATGAGATTCAAGTCTACAGCAAATACTCTTCTTTCATCAAGAAGTGGAGAGCAGGGTGAAATCTGCAGAAAGTACCTATAATTCTAAGCTTCTTAAAACTCATTAAAAAATAAAATCAGCAACATAAAAGCCTAGTCTAAGCAATCTCTAGTTCTCTTTTGGGGAACTTCTTTAACTAATTTATAGAAATTAAGTTAGAATAAGCTCCTGCAGTATAAAAGGCTCCAAATCTCACAGGAATTTGTTAGTGGTTTGCAGTAGGCTGTGATGAGACTCATCTGAATAGGACAAAGTAGGATAAACTGTATGTGGATATCCAGCTACATAATCGTTTTCCTAGTGTGCTTGCAGGCATGTCCACATATCGTCTGAAATGGAGTCTTGTGAACACCAATTCGGTGGGTATGAGCAGAAGAGAAATAAAACTAAATCAAACAAGCCGACAGACAGATTGCATTGTATGGGAGAAGCTGTTCACCGTTTCTGTGTGGACCCACGCTGAGACACCTCATCCCCACGTACCACGCTCCACCTGACAGCTACAGCGTCCTGAGTGGTGCATCAGTTCGGAGCTGATGTGGAGCTAGGAGGGGGGCACGGAGAATCCTCTGCTTTCATTGTATTTTTGACTTTGGCACAATCAGCTTTAATAGGTTGGTTTAAGGATCCAGTTACAATATCTGCAGGGAATCTCAGGACCAGGACAGCTGGGCTTGGGCAGCCAGCACCGCTGTGCCCAGCAGCTCAACTACTGCTCTCATCCATTGGCCTAATGCTGGCACAGGCAATGACAGCAGAAAACCCAAATAAGACTAGTCTTTGCTTTTGTTTCTTCATCTGTGGGAAGTGCACAGAGGACTGCAATTGGAATCAAAGGGTTTGCAGTGAGGAAAATAAAAAAGCCCAAGGGACTCCGACTGGTTTGAAAGACTTCAAGTTTGTTTACATCCCCTCCTTTTTCCTTTTCCCTCATTATCTGGGGCTTTGGGAAGTCTGTAGCACGAAAACGTCTTAAAGTAGAAAGGCTGGGACGCTCAAGGAAAGATACACACTGAATAAGGTTCCAGCGTCAAGTGATCTTCTAACAACCAGCAGTGGTAGCGTGCTCAGGGTTACTTTCATGTGTGGGCTTCAGATTTACGCAGCCTATCTTGACTCAAAGGACCTTATGGCTCCTGCAATTATAAATGGGACTGAATGAACTTTTCAGCAGCCCTGTTTATATTTACACATTCTTGTCTGGTTCAGAATTGGATGGTTTTTTTCGTTTTTGTGGGTCCTTTGTGTTTTGTCTCTGTGACTGCAGCATATCTGAAAAAGAACCCTGAAATGTCAACTGTATCAAGAGGAGACAACAGTGACTGTCTGGGATTACTCTAAGCACTTTCTTTCCTACAAAATAAGAATGATAAATTTATATCTGCTTTTATGCCTAGGGGAATATCTTAAGTATTCCAGGAATTATCTATTGTTTAGACAATTTTTGTTGTTGTTGGGGGAAACAGCAAAATTGGGGACATTGCTAAGACATGCCTGCGTCTTCAGAGTTTCCTGAAGACTCATATGCAGTAACTGACCTCCCAGCTCCTCCTTCTATCCCAGCCACATGCACCTTCACTACAAGGCTTTACTTGGGTATGGAAGTCGCATGTCAGTGCAGTGGTCATGTGGTGAAGTTTTGAGGGTACTCTATTTTTTCAGACAGAATATTACAGCTCTCCCTCTTCTGTTACCTCTGTGGCAGAGACCAGGGATATCTGGCACATCTTAAGTAGTCGTAAAATTTAGATCTACCTCTTCCTTGTGAAAAGTTGGGTTTCTTCTCATTTTTTAATGTGTTTTAAAGTTGATTTGCTTTCTAAAAGAGCAATATGACAGAAACATGTACTTCTCCTGTTATAAAAAAAGCATGTCTTAAAGAGATGAATGTGTTTCTGCTAAATCTATGTTAATTAGTGACACCAGCAAAATTGAGATAACTTCTTCAAGTGTTGGGGTTTCCTCTCTCTCACAGCCTTTCCACTGTTTTTCCATCAAAATCAGTAGAAGTAATCTGACTCAGAGTACAGTAATTGAGGCTTTTTCTGACATCTCCAAAATGCAAGTGAAGATCTAAAAATGAAACATTTTTCAACCCTTTGTTGAAAAACCTATACACTACCACAAATCTTTCTGCTTCTGTCTTTTTCACAAGGAACACTTTTAATCCTTGCTTAATTCTCTCTTGAAACTTGTTTTACTGTGTTCTCTTCCATCTTCCCCTTATCCATCTGCAATATGCAAAAAGAACTTTCCTTTCCCCTTCTGCCTCTATTTTACTTTCTCTTCTCTCATAATGACTCAGGAGAAAAGGAGTCCGTCATCTGTTGTACAGAAGAGACATGCACAACCCAGCGTACTCTTTACTATTTTTCATAACAGCTTGACAATATTGAGTCATTGCATCCTATAAGACCTTGAAAGTTGCAAATCTAACTGTAAAACTTCACATTCCTCTTACTGAATTATTTTTTCAAACTATAATACTAATTTATCAAGACCTTTTTACATTCCAGTCCTGTTCACCAAAGTGCTTGCTACCCTTCCCAATATAGTGGTCTACAAAATGAGAAGTACGAAGCATACTCTTTAATGCATTATTGAAGTTACTCATGAAATATTGAATAGCAAAAGACTTAGGCCCTTGTAAATGTCCATTTCACCCATTTCACACATGTCCATTTCTTTTCTTATCACAGATCACTCGTAACAACTTTCTGAATACAGTTTTCCAACCAATTTTTTATTTCTATTGATTTACTGCATATATGTAATGGGCATGAGGATGTCATGTGAGCTGGTTGCAAGACCTTGCCAAATGGAAGAGATATTGCACCTCCACTATCTACAAAGAATATAATAGAAAGAATAGAATAGATCTATTTCCTTGTCTTGGAAGGATGTTACCTTACTTCAACATGATCTGTTCTTGAAAAAATTTGTGCTAAATTATACTTTTGTCATATTTTTTTTTCTGAGACTTACAAATTTCTGGTTTGTGTCTGACTGTAAAGTCTTTAATGAGTAAATGAAATTTCCAATTCAAAGTAAGTCAGAAATAAATGGGAAGTTTTTCAAAGGCTGAACTGAGCAAATTCTGCAAAATAAGCAAGATGGTCTCAATTCACTTTCCAGTAGGCAGTTGTACAATGATGTGCAATGGGGATGCAGAAGCAGAGCAAGCGCTGATGCCAGTAGGCATCCCTTCACGTGTGCCTCCTCAGAGCTAACCTTTTTGTCAAAGCACACATTTAGTGTTTACCAAAAGACCTACATTCCTAATGGCTAGATGCTATTTGGTTTTGTTTGGCTTTCAGATTGCAGCCTGTGGTAGGAAGAGTTAGAGGGTACACCATATGGGAGGGATTTCAAAGTCCTGCAGTATTTGCATCCCTCTGCTCCAGTAAAATCAGTGGCAAAACTCGGGCTGACTTTGGTGAAAGCAAAGCTGGGTGATGTTTCAATGTGTTTGAAAACTGTTTTGTATTTGATCCACTCAGTTAATTGGCTGAACAATACATACATTAAATAAGAACTCACTGGACACCTCTTCCCTCTTACATACCAAACCTGGTCTGCTGGAAGATGTAAAGTCCTGCACCCTCCTCAGCAAAGGACGTCAGCAGATGTGAGAAGCGCTGCGGTCCCTGGTGGCAACCCCTCCACTGGACCCCAGTCCAGCCCACCCGGTGCCATCCCAGTGGGGCTCTGGGGGCTGCAGTGAGGCTCCCAGAGGGAGCACTGGAAAATGCAGAGGTGTCTCATCCCAGGTCGAGGTTAACTTTTAGAGTAGAAAGGATTAAAAATGCAAAGAGTGTGGCTGCTTGTCTTTAAAGCACCCCTGCCAACTGCAACTTCATGATTTACTGTCCCCTCCAAACCAGGGCTGTCACAGCTCATGTCTCAGCAGGCAATACTCGGGGGCACTGTGGCAAGGATCAGCCAGTGTAATCTGTATTTTGTACCCCTGAAAAGGGACATAGCCTGCTCACGTGGAACAGAGTGGGCAGAATTATGGCTTTTTATTGTAGACCAAAGTGCTCTCTTCTGCAGGTCACTTCAAACCTATTTCTGATTTTAATGGGACTAACGGTAGTACTAAATAGTCCCCTTGGTAGCAAGTGAGTGCAGCCCATTCGACTTAACAACAATAAAATAAACATAACATTTTCCTTCTGAAAATAAATGGGAATAATAAAAAATGAACCTAAACCAGGTATTTAAGTCCTGAAAAAGACCTGTCCTTTTTGTTATTTCAAACCATAATAATTTAGATTTATTTCAACTCCTTCAATAGCAGCTAGTGGCAATGAAGTAACAGAGAAAGAGCATAAATCACTGAATCAGAGCTTACTAAGTCATGTAATATCATGACCTATATATTCCTATTTAGGTGATTTGCTACATTTGCATAGTTCCAAGTTGAAAAGAATGTGTGTTTCTTTAGGAACATATAGCTGAGTGGTTGGAAAAAAGCATATAGAGGATAATAATAAAAAGGCATGCCGCTGAATGTGGAAAGACAAGGCTGAGTTACTGTCGTACTTTTTCTCAAAATCCATCTGTTTATCATAAATTTTCATGTCTGTACAAGCATATTAAGAGATATTCAGTGATGTGGTAGTTATTGGAATCATTACAAAAACAATAAACCTGAGGAGAAAGCCAGTTTTTCAGCATTTTATTTATTTTACAGGACAAGCAATAAAACGCACTTGTAAAATTTTGAAACTTCACAGTTACACCAAGCAAGCACTCAGTAAGAAAAGCCTAGTTTTGCAGCAGGTTTCAATTACATCTATAGTGGATTTCAGGGCAGTTACATCAGCTCCTATACGCTGGGCAAATCAAGAAGCTGATTAGCGTACATGAATTGTGCAAATAGGGAGCTTGTGGTTCTTGTCTTGGTTGTTTCAGCTCCATTTTCTTCTGGAAACACACAGGTTTCTCCAGAAGCAGTCAGTGTTTTCAAAATAGCTCTGTACTGAACTGTAGGCAGGATTTTACCTGCTCAGAGAACAGGCTGATGATGAAATTGCTTTTCCTGAGAACCCAAGAGTCCATGAACATGTTGGCTGTATATTTGGGTTGTCTATTCAGATTTATTTTAAATTCTTACCTTACACAGGCACAATTTCTATTCCACTATTAAGCAGAAAAAAATAAAATATTAGCAACACAAACATTGTCCCAATTTGATCACCGAGCAGACTGTGGTGTTTGGTGAATAGGTTTTTAATAGGAGAGGGAGGAGACTTCACAAAAGATTAAATGATTTCTTATTTGGTGATGTTTTAAAAGCAAACTGAGCATTGGAAAAAAAACAGCTGTAGCCTAAATATGGCCTCTCTAAGCTTTAAAAAACCCCAGTACAGAGTCCTGCCAGGCCTTTGGGAAGACAATTGCAAAATCAGCAAGCCAAACACCACAATCAATTGCTCGTCTAGACATAGTCCTCCCACCTCCTTTCCAGCCCTCATCTCTCTCCTCTGCCATTCCTGAAATACCTCAGCAGCGACTGCCTTCGCATCCTTGCAAACAAGCAAGGAATCCCCCTGTGATGGTCCAAACATCCTAGCGATTTATTCCTTCTTGCCATTTGACTCGGGGAACAAGTTTCCATGGAGGCAAGAGGAAAGCAGGGAGGAATCGTAGGTCTGAAATGATGTGCTGCCAGAAGACATGGGACATGTTTTATGCAGGCCCAAGGGGGGCAGTGTCCGTGTGGCTGTAGTAGGGGGGTGCCTGTGAAGGTGGTGAACTTGCCAAGCCACCCAAGGAGGAGCTCATTGCCTCGAACAGTGCTCCCACGTGGAGCAATGGAGCCCCATGGAGGCATGGGAGCCATGAAAACCTGCTAAAAAGAAGGTGCAAGCAGCCATAGGAGGACTCTTTGCCTGTATGCCCTTTTCCTGGCCTTCCCTCTCTGCTCTCAGCAAACTTGGAGGTGAGGAGAAGACTGAAGGACCTGCAACCCAATGATGCGGCTGAGATGGAGGCAGGTGGGGTGACTCCTTCTGCCCACAGGGATGTCTGGCTATGGCCATGGGCCCCATGGGCTCTGGGGTTCACAGTGGCGGTAGCAGATCCCAGCTGTAGGGAAGGGGTTTGTAGGAGGGCTGGTTCCCCAGGGGGTCCCAGAGCTGGTGGACAGCATGGTCCTTGCACAGGCACTGAGAAGGCAAGGGGCTGGTGGACGCACAGGGCTCTTGGTGGTCAAGGAGGCTGTGAAAGGAGGTTTGCTGGGAGCTGGGGTAGAGGGCTGGGTTTGCTGGAGCAGGGGGATAGTGATACTGTAAACCTCAGAGCCATCAAAGGGGAGCACACCGAAAGGGCTTCAGTCGGTTGAGGACTGCAGAAATCTGGTGAAATGCAGGACAAACTCCTGTCCTGTCGTTGCATGGCTGGCCAATGACTTAAGAGATTCAGTGCAATTTCCTTTCCAAAATATGTTGTTTTGAAGTAAGCCTGTACATTTCACAGATGTGCCAATATACTGGCTGACACAGCTCCTATTCCAGAAGAAGAATCTATTATTTCTTCTTGATAGGAGGTCAAATAAAGAAGGGAATGGACTGGAACCACATTCCAGTATATTTGTTATTTCCAAGCTCCTAATTGAGAAAAACAGAGTTGCACAACGTTTTTTGCGATTTCATCCATGATTGTTCTCCGAGGGATCAAACATTACAAGAGACACTCATGTGGACAGCCTGGGCAAATATCTCCTTTAAAATT
The DNA here is from genome assembly GCF_965231255.1 of Vanellus vanellus. Lineage (NCBI taxonomy): Eukaryota > Metazoa > Chordata > Aves > Charadriiformes > Charadriidae > Vanellus > Vanellus vanellus. Next base: position 154,331,629 of record NC_138905.1, on the reverse strand, counting down.
CCAGCAGGATGAAGAACAAGATTTTCTGGAAACCACTCAGTGCAAAACACCATCCAAATTCCATTTGAACGAAAAGGCACGTCCGCAAATGAAACACGCGGCCAGCTTCAGGCTTCAACAGCAAGTCCTGTTCAGTTCAACCTCTGCTGTCAGGTGGGAAAACTCCTGTACTCTTAAAAATGCTTCTCTTTTTTCCTGACAGGATCTTGTGGTTTTAGCTTCTCACTTTTGGAGTCTCCAGGGTGAGACATTATGGCAACAACATCTATTTCGCTCAACAGAAAAGGGCTGGGGAGTCAGCTAAAGCCCTGGACATCTGATTGCCTGCACACTTCACGGTTAGCTGTGTTTTGGACTGCTCTGCACAGCTCTCTCTGGCGTGAGCCTGACCTAGAAGAGCCCTAAGCAGCACAACTGTGAACCCTTCAGCGCTCCTTGGACTTGGTACATGGCCCTCGTTAGTTTAGCTGTGAAAAACTGTCCTCCAAGTCCTGCTTCTCTGGAAGACCTGAGCATCCGCAGTCTCCACTGCAATTGTTTTCATGGCGTATTCATGGCAGTCTGGGATCCAAACCCCTTAATTTCCTTTGAATGCTTTGATCTGGCTTTTTAAAGAAAACAGTGAGCTCTGTTGTGTGCCTGGAGGATGTTGGGTTAATGGCTGTGTTTTCTTTTTATCCTGCAGTTCAGCACCCTGCTGAAACCTACAGCTCTTCAGTATTTAAGTTTTGGGAATCCAAGATAGTTCACTACTCTGTATTGCAACATTTGGCAAGACAGCGCTTTGCCTGTGATGCCTTGTGTGCCATGTATGTGTTTCTGAAGGGCTGGACAGCTGATTTAATTGTTATTTGCTGTACAAGGCACAGGCAGAGGAGCACACACATGCTTAGCCAGAGGGAAAGAAGTTAAACCACTGATCCCAGAAATACAACCAACGTGGTCCAGGATGACTTAACTGGGTATGTCAGCAGAAATCACCTCCATTCCTGGCAACAGTGCTGCAAGGGCAGAGGAATTTATAAACAGAAGTTGTTTCTTGCCTCCAAAAGAGTTGCACCTGCAACACGTATTTTGACTGAAACTAGGACCATAAAATTCATATGCAGGGACTATCCTTCCACATAATATTAGGACAATAGTTACAGATTAGAAAGACCAGTCAGGCTCTCCTTCTGCCCATCTTGCTGGCTACCACAGGGTATTGTTCTGCTTTCAATTTCTTCAGCTGTGGAGTTGTTGAGACAATTTCTCACCACATGAAGGACTGCGCTGGGAGGAGTTTCACCTGACCTCTCTGGCTGTAGGTGTCACACTCCATTTTGGCACAGTTGTATCTCATTATCAGACAGGAAACAAAAAGTCATTGCTTTTCTTCACTAGCATTTGTGGTGTCTAAATAGTATCTGCTCCTCCCACTGCTGCCATTTAATCAAGGTGCATGTTCTGATGGTGGTCTTGCCCCAGAGGTCGTGCTGATGAGCCCTGTCACCCCAGGGAGTGACTCTTCTTAGCCACTTCCTCAGTCAGCCCAGTCTAATCATGAAGTGCCTCAACTGGACCTGTTGCTGCAGTCATTTCACAGAGGAGGGGAGCTACATCCCGATTCTTGGACAAGCATTTTTGAGGGACACCTATGCCTGGCTTGTATTTCTACTCCAGCAGCACTTTAAAACCTTATATCCAAGTCACTTGTTTCTGCACTGTGTCTAGATGGCCCTTGGCTTTGCCGCTTTCCAAGACCTCATCATTCTCTACAGCTTCCTGAGGAGGGGAATCATAGAATGGTTTAGGTTGGAAAGGACCTTGAAGATCATTGAGTTCCAACCCCCCTGCCATAGACAGGGACACCTCCCACTAGACCAGGTTGCCCAAGACCATGTCCAGCCTGGCCTTGAACACCTCCAGGGATGGGGTCTCAACAACCTCTCTGGGCAACCTGTTCCAGTACCTTACCACCCTCAAAGTGAAAAACTTCTTCCTAATGTTCAATCTAAACCTGCCCTCTTCTAGTTTAAAGCCATGCTGCCTCGTCCTATCGCTACCTGCCCTAGTAAAAAGCCCTTCCCCAGCTCTCCTGTAGGCCCCCTTTAGGTACTGGAAGGCCTCAATAAGATCTCCCTGGAGCCTTCTCTTCTCCAGGCTCAACAGCCCCAACTCTTTCAGCCTCTCCTCATAGGAAAGGTGCTCCAGCCCTCGGATCATCCTCGTGGCTCTCCTCTGGATACACTCCAGGAGGTCCATGTCCTTCTTATGTTGGGGACTGCAGAGCTGGATGCAGTACTCCAGGTGGGGTCTTACGAGAGTGGAGTAGAGGGGCAGAATCACTTCCTTTGACCTGCTGGCCACACTTCTCTTGATGCAGCCCAGGATACGGTTGGCCTTCTGGGCTGCGATTGCTCACTGCTGGCTCATGTTGAGCTTCTCGTCAATCAGCAGCCCCAGGTCCTTCTCCTCAGGGCTGCTCTCCAGCCATTCCCCACTAAGCCTGTATTTGTGCTTGGGATTGCCCCGACCCAGATGTAAGACCTTGCACTTGGTCTTGTTGAACTGTATGAGGTTGGCTTGGGCCCACCTTTCCAGCCTGTGCAGGTCCCTCTGGATGGCATCCCTCCCCTCCAGCGTGTCTACCTCGCCAAACAGCTTGGTGTCATCAGCAAACTTGGTGAGGGTACATTCAACCCCACCGTCCATGTTGCCAACAAAGACTTTGAGCAGTACAGGCCCCAGTACTGACCCCTGAGGAACGCCACTCATCACTAGTCTCCACTTGGACATTGAGCTGCAACACTTTGAGTGCGACCGTTGAGCCAGTTCTTTATCCACCAAGTGGTCCATTTGTCGAATCCGTGTCTCTTCAATTTAGAGACCAGGATATCGTGTGGGACAGTGCCAAATGCTTTGCACAAGTCCAGATAGATGACATCAGTTGCTCTTCCCTTGTCCACTGCCACTGTAACCCCTTCGTAGAAGGCCACCAAATTTGTCAGGCATGACTTGCCCTTGGTGAAGCCATGCTGGCTGTCACCAGTCACCTCCTTTTTTTCTACGTGCCTCAGCAGAGGAGTGGAGGAAGTGGAGAGGGAGGTGCTGAGTTCTTCTGCCTGGTACCCAGTGCTATGACGCATGGGAATGGTTCACAGCTGCACCGGAGGAGGTTTAGACTGGACATTAGGAAGGATTTCTTTACCAAGAGGGTGGTCAAACACTGGAACAGGCTTCCTGGAGAGGTGGTCGATGCCCCAAGCCTGTCAGTGTTTAGCAGGTATTTGGACAATGTCCTTAATAACATGCTTTAACTTTTGGTCAGCCTTGAATTGGTCAGGCAGTTGGACTAGATGATTATTGTAGGTCCCTTAACTGAAATATTCTATTCTATTCTATTCTATTCTATTCTATTCTATTCTATTCTATTCTATTCTATTCTATTCTATTCTAATTTCTTTTGGGGTTCACGCCTCTGGGATTTCACCTTGTGTTAACTTCTTTCAGTTTATAAGGCTGAGTGCAGTTTTTGATCTCATGATCTGATCCTGTTCCGCAGATTTCATGGCAGTTAAAGGGGAGATCTTTTCTCTCAGCCTGCATCTGTCTTGGTGGTATATCTGCAGCACAGAGTGTGATATTTACACTCTTTACTTCTCTGTGAAGAAAATAAGTAGTTCGTGGCCTCTCACCGGTCACCATCCTCCGGCTCAGATTAGACTGCATTCACTCTGCAGGGACCTCACAATTTAGTTCGAAGTAGTCACGGTTTGAATTGGCTTGTTGCATTTTCTGCTTGTGTTGTCAGACCTATAGCCCTATACCAAAGAGCTCTAAAGAGAAATCTGCTTTCTCTGAGTAAACCTGCAGCAGTCCAACTCTGCATGTATCCTACAGTTCAGCCCTTAATGATAAGTTTACAAATGAAGGATCATTGCTCATTCAATAGACAGTCATTTTGCAGCTAACACACTCCTGCAGGCTTGAGGAAATCCAGTAAAGTATAGTAAGTGAAGGAGTCAAATAAGGGGAAGAAAAATGTGCAATGCTATAATTAAAGCCGCCAAAGAAAACAGGGTTCTGGCACAGCAGTTATTTAAAGACAAAAGCTCTTATCCACACAAAAATTAAAGTACATACTAGCCTGATTTCCAAATACAATGTGACTTGTGCAGCCATAGTGCCTGTCTCTGTCTTTAATCTCCTTTCAAACAAATTTTGACACCCTACCCTTCCGCCAATTTTGGGTAGGGAAGACTGCAGGTATCAATTTTGAAGATACCACATTCTTAGAAAACCAGCAGCCATGTAGGGGAGGAAAATGCAAATAAAAGCTACTGTGAAAGGGAAACCAGAGAGAGCTCCATCCTTACCCACTGCATATTGCGGCAGCCAGGGTGTGCATGGTGTCGGGCGGCACAGCTGGCAGGGTGACACGAGCAGGTACAGGTGATATGGGAAGGAACCGGTAAGAGGTTGGGAGTCTTGGAAAAGATATGGGACATTTCTTTGGCTGTTTTAATTTTGGAGTTATAGTTCTTTTTCCCCTTTTTAGGCTTTGTGGTTTTCTTTTTTTGGAACTAATGCCATATGAATTCGATTGTATATGGGATAGGCAAGAAGCATAGCCAAAAAAATAAAATAAAATCAAAGAACAGCAAGTGCAGAGGCCGGGACAGTGTCTGGGGTTATTGCAGTAGGATACAGGTCACTGAACAGAAAAAGCCCACAAGAAAGCAGATTTTGTTGGCTCTCCTGTTCCCGGACCCGGCTTGGGCTTTTTCTGGGACTTTTTTCCCCTCTTATTACTTTCCAGGCTGGCTAAATTTCTCAATAACTCCTTAAATTCAGAAGCAAACTGTGGTTACAGGAGCATGTCTGTCTCAGCAATCACAGGATCGCACATTCTTGTTTTCCCTTCCACCGCCACCAAGCAGTCCTCAGTCACAAAGTTTAGGTCACTGCTTGAATTCTTGCACCGTTCTGCCTACACAAGCCTGGGGCTTTGTGAGATGAGGATGTCAGCTAAAAAAAAAAAAAAACCACAACCCAAACCAAAACCGAAATGGCTTGAGGCATCCTTGACTTGCATTGCGGGTAGTCACGTGCATCCCTCAGAACAAGGGTTAAAAATGTTACCAATCCAGAACATCACCCTTGAGCCCCAGGTGAGGGGGATGTCTGAGCCTCACAAGGTGTGAGGCAGCAGAGAAGAAGCCTCCAGAGAGGCTGGGGCAGGACCTACACCTCTCCTGAGTAGCAGTCTTCTACTGTGGCCACAAGCTGTCCTGAACTCACCTGCTATTAAACCTACCACAAAAAGCATCCTTAAATGACGGCGTTTATGGGGCAGTGTTTACAGGCAGCATTCATAAAAGTTTTAGAGAAGCAATACATAAGGAACGTTGCTCTTCCTCCTGGCTGGCAGCTGCCAGCTACGCACAGCTGAATCCATAAGAATTTAGCTCCACTCTGCTTCTTCCTGAGGTCCCCAGCCCTTATCTTTTAGTAAAAAGCACGTTCAGCTTTACCTCAGGCTACCTCATTGTGTAATCTCAAACATCTTTATTCCCTCGGGCACAGACATTTGCGGCAGACTCACTTTACAGGAACTATCATCTCATGCACTGGAGACTGCATCATGCTGGGCGTCTGGTCCCCGCGTTTCTGCCCCTGCCAACTCCACCGATGTTTCAGTTTATGTGGTGCCGCTGGTGGGGGGAAGCCTACCCCAGGTGGGCACCCTTTCAGCTGGGATCCTGCTCCCCATTTCTCTGTGTCACACCAGGATCAAGTTTGCTTCATCCCAGCAAGCAGGTGGAGCAGTTATTTCTCTCCCATACATACACTGAAAGACTCTTCCTAATTCCCAGTTTGCCTCAATAAAGGAAAAAGACTGAAAACAATCTAATATTATGTATTTCATCTCAAGGCAACTTCGTCTTTGCCAGCTTCTCCTGGGGGAGGGCAGGCCTGCATGAGAGGGACACCATGTGCCTGAAGAGCAGCGGAGGAGGTGAGGGCCCATCCTGACCGATCGCTGCTTCAGTAGATTTGGATGTGGCCTCACTTACTGGAACAAGAATCAACACTGTAAATGTTTGCTATGCAATGAAGCCTAATGAGCCTTTCTTCTCTCAGCGTTTTCATGTTGTCAAGGTGATCAGTAGGCAAAAGGCACGGCTGCCCAACCACTCCTGTCTGTCAGACTGCAGATATGCAAAAGTCAGGGATTTCTGCTTCTTTGCAGTGAAAAGAATGATTATTGTTTCTGACTCAGCTCAGGAGATTTTGTCATGTCTGATTTTGCTGGAGGCTCCAGCCCTTCACACCAAGTTATGGTATCACACAGCAAGAACAGCTAAACAGCCCCAGATGGCCTGGTTGGTTCGCTTTAGCCTCCTAGGTTTTTAGCAGCACTGTCATATACCCTGTTACTCTTGGACAGCGTAGAGATTGCTTTTCTGAGCCAGGTTTGTCAACAGTCTAGGTGGATTCTCCAGGGCTCCGTTCTGGGACTCAGTGCACTTTGGCTTGGCGCATGTTTAAAGTACACTTCGGTTTGGAATAAATCATATCCCCGCATACTACCATGAAGGAATGTGGATGATACTCTTGAGGTTATCCACAACATCTTTGTGGAGATTTTGGGAAGAAAAACAAATAGCACCCGTCCAGATATTTTGAAATGCTACCTCCGACTGTGAGGGAGAAAAGGTTTAAAGAGAAATTAAGCTGTCGTGAGTTGTTTGGACTAATAACCACCGATAGAAGAATAAGCTTGCTTCTAAAAATATTGTTCAGCCGAAACCTCTGTGGCTGATTTTTTTTTTTACTGATCTATGCAGTAAGGCACACATTATAAAGAAAGGCTAAATATTCAGTGACTTGCTCAGTAGCTAGTGAGCTCTAAAATACAGTTTCATTGCACAGATGTTGGCCCGCATAAACTGAAAGACATGGCAAATTCGGTATTGAGTGTGGTGGAGAAGCATCATCATCCATCATCTTTTAAGGTAGCTCATTTTACTGGTAACGACTCCAGTTGTGGTCTCAGTCAAGATACTCTACCTGCAAAGGCTGAATTAAAAGGATCTGCAGTGACTTCTCAGTGTGGTATAGTATTTGCTAGATTTATTGAAGTGTTAGTTTGGGGATTTGCTGTTCAAGCATTCCTTCATCGGGATGCAAGAGATACTTTGACAACTTGTTCAAAAGAAAAATCTGGTCTCCATTATGTGCAAGTGCTATGTCATATTAAGCTGTAATAGGAAGACACCATTCTTTTAGCTCAGTTTGGGTCATTATGACTGTATCCTGCCATTGATCTATATCTGGGTCTCCAAGCCGTGTCCATTAAGAGGCCTGAAAAAGTATCAATGGCAGGATATAGCCCTTTGTTCTTTCACATTACAATCACAAGGAATTAGAGCGGTATCTGGCTCCCAGGACTCTGAGTTGGCCTGCAGCTATTAGCTTTATGAGAATGGCTTGCATCCCTCAATGAGAAAAGCCTTTGGAAAAACAGGCCATCGTCGATAGCTTCCAAGCTCTGATATTGGCAAGTAGCAACTACTTTCTTGTTGTAGGAGCATACCAGCCATTGCAGAGCTTTGGTGGTGGTTTGTATTTAATAACAGTGTGTTCTCGGGTCTTTCTGGCAATGCTTCTTGACCTACCTCCATCTATTATGTTTTGATCCCTCATCAAACAGATGTTTGATTTCCCCAAGTGCTTTTGCACCCTGTACTAGCCCCGTATGAGCAGCAGAGAGGAGGGAGGGGAGAGCTCAGAGCATGTCTCTCTTGGAGTGTCCAAAGCTGCCTGGCTGCTAAGGGCTCCTCGAGGTCCTTAAATCCCCAACATCCTTGCCCTAGACCCCATAAACTTGCTGCATCTGTGGTTATGCGCTCTGCAAAGGACAGTGGTGGACACGCTTTTGGTGGTCCCAAGGAAAGCTCTTTCTCTCCAATGTCAGGTCCAGCCTCTTCCAGTGCCAGGACAGGGTAGGTCTAGAAACACTTCAAACCCAAAACATATGAAATACGTTTGTTATAGCTAGATGGCATAGTGTCAGCTCAGTAAAGCAAGATTTGATGTGCTGTCATAAATGTCTCTGGAGAAGTAAATCTCGCTGATAATGAACCAAAGAAAGGTAGCAGCCTTGCAGTCAGTGATCAAAACCCGTTCCACCCACTTCCATTCACAACCCATTTGATGTTTTGCGTCTAATGCCAACCAGAAGCCCATCAAAGCTCTTAAAGTACTTGAGCAGGAATACTATTTTGGAATTTAGGCCAAGTAACTCAGACCAATTCATTTGTCTAAATATTTTCCTTGCGGAAACTTATTTTCATCCAGAGCACTCTTGTGAAAATTATTTAGGCATTGTATCTGTTGTGAAAAAAAAAAAAAAATCCTCTATAATTCTGCAGTCTTTGGGGCTAATTTAATATTGACTACTATTAATAGATCAGGTTAAAAAAAGCACCCTTTTTAAAACTAGCTCTTGCCTAATGGAAGGAATTTAGATGAAGTCTTTTATTCATACAGGACACGTGCAGGAACTTAAGACTGTGTGTTTATACATATTATTTTATTAAAAGATTCATAATATCCTTCTGAGCCATCCCAGAAGTCGGTTTTACAATGAGATACTTGTTAGTGAAAGGAGGATAATTTTGATGATGATTTTATGTACAAAAATTTTCTAATCACAGAAAATCTGCAACTTATTTCTGAATTGCAAATTGAAACCTCTTTTTTCTGTATTTGTATAACATTATCAGGTACGAAGAACAATGCAGAAAAGAAATATCCAGAGCAAAAGAAGTTTAAGCATAACATTATGTGGTGTTCCAACTAATTTATAGAAGTTTACTACTGTACTGATCTAGTGATTTCTCACATGGACTTCAGTTCTAGAGGACGTACAACTGACCAGCCTACCAACTCCCAATTAACCAATACTAATGCGTAGGTCGTGTCCAACTGTTAATGTACCTATTTTTAAACATTTTGCAGTTTAAAACAACGTTAAAGGAAAAAGATCTTGGTGTAACCCTTTAAAAATAAAGTCTGTTTCACTATCAGTCACAACACTTGCATATTACTGTCACCTTCACGGTCAGGGTGACAGCGGTAATGTGCTGAATATAACACATGGGAAGCAGTTTCAAAGCTGTCTGCTTTGTCAGGTGTGAGGCCCAAAATCCACGGGAAAGGGCAACGAAAGGAGCAGACTCGGAGCTCCGGTGGGATCACCACTTGCCCTGTCTCTTGACTCTTGTATGTTCGTTTCTGCCAGCCCCACATCCCTGGTGACTTCCGTTCATGGGGTTTCCTTTTGCTCTTTCTTTCCATCAGTTTGGAAGGAAAAACTTGCTGTCCCCAAGAGCTGGAGGCAGTGAGCCCTGAGCAGCCCAGGCACGGGGCTGTAGGTTGGCTGTGAGCTTTGCAAACTGTATGGCTCAGCAGAGAGCCCATGGCACATCCTTCACCTCGCACCCCCGTCAATCCTTTCACTCCTGGCTCGTTGAAGGAACCTCTGAGAAGAGCAGGAACACTTTGAAAATTGAACACGAAGAGGCAATTGGGGGGTTCAGGAGAGGACACGAGCTTGATCAGTAAAACACCATCACACTGAGCTGCTTCTCCTTGTAAATCTCCTCAAGTAAGCGAAGATGCAAAACAATGTCTCCTGCTGGCTCCAACCGTTCCTGCGTAGGAGCACAGCTCTGAATTCAGTTTCCACAAGGGAGATTTCTTTTTCTTTTCCTTGGATAGTGGTTAAACACAATATTTGGGTTTTACGTTTCTGTCCTTCCTGAAGCAACGCCTCCCCTGCGTGTCCCAGGCTGCTGCTGCTGTATGATGGAGAGGCAAAACACAGGCTTTTGTTTTGGACTACCCATGGGTTTGGAGGCATTTTATGCCTCATCATAGCCAATGCTGGGAGTCAAAGCTCTCCTATGTCTCCTAATTACCCTTCGGGGAGACTGTAAAACAGAGTCTTTATGGGAATCTCTGGGCTGCCTATGCCTAGAGGAAAAATATGAGTGTGATTAGCCACGTTTGCTAACCAGAGCATCACAGTGATCACCTCTATGTCCCTGTGCCCAGCTTGTGCCAGGCTGCTTGGGGGCATGTTTACAACTCGCCTTCTCACAGCCATTCTGAACACTGACACTCTCTTGGGAGGGAAAAAAGACGCAATTTGTTAAGTATCTTCCTCTTTCTGAAATTAGCACTTCATCCAACCTTCCGCCAGTGGACTGCAGACGTCCCGGTTTAAAGTAGCAACACTGCAATGGCTTGGTCTAAGGCAGCCGAGGGCAGTGGCGGGGTGCTGTGGGGAGAGGCTGTCCATGTACCGCTGAGGCTACAGCCAGATTTACTCCTGGTGTCTACCTCCACCATATTACCCGTGACATCCGTGGCAGCGGGGTGCTGGGAAAGGTGCTCCTGTGGCTCTCCAGGGCACTGCGGCTCTGTCTTGACCTGCGCTGCCCTGCCAGGGCTGCCTCAGGCCAGCCTGAGAACACACGCAGCCAAAAGCCAGCCTCCTACCTGCCGCTTTACCTCCGGCCATATGGGATTTCCCCCTTTCTTTAGTGCCAGCACCAATGCTTCTGACACCACAGCTAGCACACAGCAGGGGATGAGGGAATGAAGGGTGTTTGAACGGCTGGGGACTAGAGGGAGCATTAAGGCGCCACCTTTGGTCACCATCTAGATTCTATACACATGTATATAGAGAGAGAGGTTATAGCTTTAAGTGCATCATGAAGCTGCACCAGGGTGTCCTTGAGCCATACACCTGGCCCCACATCTGCAGAATAGGCACTGTCACCTGCCCCTTGGGGTTTGTGTGACACCATGCTGAAGTGCAGCAAAGAGCCAGCACTGAATGCTGCTGCATCAAAGAGAGGGTCTATTTGTGTTCAAGAGGAGAGGAGGTGAAAAGAAAGAATTTACATGTAAAAACAAACAAAAAAAGAGAAGTGGATAAATACATTAACACAATTCCTTCTGAGATACTGAGAAAAGGAGAGGTGAAAAGTAAAGCTAATGCAAAGCTAATGGGAGAGAGTAATCTTGTCCCAACAGCCGTGCAAATCCATGGAGAGCCTCGCAGGGGCAGGGCTGCCCGGTGTTCCTGGAAAGAAGCTGCTGGGCAGCATCAGGCTGGGGAACATGCCTTGTCCGTGCCACGCTGCCATGCCTGCCCCTCTGGGCAGGCTGCCCGCCTCCTCGCTGCCCTCGGCGCCTCTCAAAGGGAGATGCAGCCGCAGATTGCTCCCTTCACACTTCCCCTTGGCCTCGGCGCAAACACTGAAGACACAAAATGCTGGTCCCTGCCTCCACCCATGGAAACCTGGATATGCTTCTGGCCCCGGCCCAGAAGAGTCACGTCGGGCTGGTGGTGCAAATAGCACCTCATTTTGTGGATTTGAAGGTGGCGGGGCAAATTAAGGATAAAACATTTTCTTTAGGCTTAAAATGACATGCTTTTGCCAGATTTGAGTCACACAAGCTGTTTTAAAACTCTCTTAGAATGCTTTATTTTATTTTTCAAGAGTAATAATTGAAGATGGGCCAGATTAAAAGCTGTGGTCCAAACAGTGCTGAGCTTGGGTGGGGGTCAATAAAAAACTCCATCACAATTTTCCAGTTTGGCTCATCCCACTGTAATAGACAGTCTCCAGAGGCACCACAGTTGTAGGAGATTTTTGGAAACTATCTCGTACTCAAACGCTCTTCGTGCTCGAGGTTTTCCTTCCACAACTTCACTTATTTTGAAACTCATCAAAGTGCAGTTTGAATGAGTATTTGCTTGGCTGTGGTGAGCTCAATTTTTAAAGGGACAAGGCTCATAAGTCTGAAGATCTGGTAGATCCCTGCCAGACTGAACTGTGAAATGGAGTGAAAAGCAGCAATTTTGATTTGAAGTTTCATATGCAGAAATCTTTCTATCCTGGGGACCTTGAACCCAACCAGCTTCCTCCTTGAAGGAACCAAAAATTTCAGCATGAAACCCTTCCTGGAAAGACTTGCATGCTTGAGCTGATGAGGTCATGTGAAGAAACTTTGTCTGTAACCACAGAAACTGAAAATTGGAATACAGTTGATGAGCCTGAGCTTTATTTCTGTCAAGAAACGTCCTCTTTTGCTAGGTCTGGATGCCTGCTCCTTCTCCACCTCTGCTGTGCTTGATGCTGTTGGTCCACCAGGAAAGAAGTATCCGTCAAGTGCCTGGTGTTGTCCACGTCAGTTAGGGACTGATGTCCACCTGGTTCCTATGTTACCCATTCCCCTTGATGCCTGCTGCTTCTTGGGATCAGTGGCAGCAGCCTCTGATGTCCCAAGTGGTGAGCAGCAGTGTTTCCAAATCACAAAGTCAAACTACTGGCATCCCTAAAGTGCACCTGGACATGCGGGTGAGTGGCAATGTCTCCCACAAGTCACACCCCTGCTGCCAGCTAGAAGTAAGTGGGAGGCATTGGGTTGGTGGCATGCCTCCAGGACGTGCACGCTCCTGGGCTGGCCACTGAAACCAGCTGCCAGGAGCCAGGGCAGCCAGGTGTGCAACTGGGGTTGGTGTGGCTGCAGCATGGGAGGCTGGCCATGCAGACGAAATCAATGCAAACTGAAGGTCTTGCTAAGGTTGGAAGGACATCAAACATACACACGCACGCACACACACACACACGCACACACACATATCCTGCTGCCCACACCACACTGAAAGGCACTGGACCTTCAGAGGTGCAGGGACTCCAGGAGACCTTGTGGGCCAGAGGCAGAAGAGCTGGGAATCGGTTGAGGAAAGCACAGCCTGACATCCTTGGCTTCAACCCATGTTCCTATGTGCCCTTTTCCCAGAGTAGGAGTCTCATAAATAATGTACTCAGAGGGTTGTCTTTCCCTTGACAGTCTTCCTGGCCTTAGCTTTAAAGCCACAAATGCTTCCAAGTGATGTCGAACGTAAGGGAAGCAGATATCTGCTGCTGGCGCTTGCCTTTTCGTGACAAGCTGTCCCAACACACAGAGGCAATGTTGGGTGCGAAGCTGCTGAAGACGACACCTTCTTCTGTTCGCATGCATTTTTCTGAACTCCATAAAGAGCAATGACAGAAGTGTTAAAAGAAGTTAATTTAAATGGTTGCCAGGAGGTAATTGCAGACAAGCCTCGCTCACGACGAGTCTCAACTTAGATTATTGATTTACTGTTTGTGTGGTACACACCTTCACGTTTCAAAGGCCAGGAAAGTTTTTGCAGCAATGCCAAAACATGAGCAAATAACACAAAAATTAAATATCCACAAGCAGAGGTACTGTATGGGAGATTCACAGCCTCAGGAGGTGCTCTACTTTCAGGTCCTGCCCAGTGTGGGCCTCTATCCCAGGGTTCCCTGTGGGATAACCTCATTCAGATAAAATGACAGATTGCTGCACAGTCTTTCCAAGGAAGTTACACACTTGCTAGGAGCCTCTTTCAAAGTGAAATCCCTCTGAATCGTCCCGCTGAGGTTTTTAGATCAGGCCCTTCAATGTCAGAGGTTAAAGGAGCATGGATGAGATAATTTTCAGCAAGAGCACATAAGAGGAATAAAGGCCTGCACCTCATTTTCCACGACAATTTTCTATATAGGGATTGGAAGTCATGGGCACGAGCGCTCCCAAGTCATTATGCTTCATTTCTGGAAGATGGTGAAGATGAGAAAAATGCCAAACTTCAAGGTCAGGTACCTTCCCTGTGAGTAGCATCTTTCTCATGTGGTTCCCACTTTGATACCAGCCAGTGGGGTGAGCTGGTTATACACAAACCTCTGTTTTCCATGTTATTTGACTAGGAAAGGTCCAAGCTGGTAGAGTCTTAAATGGGAAGACTTGAACTGCAATTTGTGATCATTCTTCTCATCCTCAGTGCTAAAAATATGGCTGATATCCTGACTTTATGGTAATGAACGACAAGAAATGCCTGTACGCAACGGATGTCAGGTTGTAATTTTAGAAGCCTAGCAGTACAATGACAAACAGAATAGAAAATATGACTGCTGTCATTCTAGCACAGGATAATAAACTCTTTCTGGATGTGGTAAATTCAATCCCAGAATGATGCAATAATTTAGACAATAATTCACAACAGCCGGCAAAATCAGACAAAGTTCCCATTGACTTCAGCGAGGGCAGGATCGGTCCCAGAGGACACTCTGGCCTGCTTTGGCCAAAAGCTTACAGTATTTAACCTCATGTTTTCCAGTGGAGAGAGCCACGCAAGCCATCTCTTACCTCACTGTGTCTCAGTGCTCTGAGGCTGCTGTAAGAAAACATCTGCTGAAGAAAGCACAGGGGGACAGGATGGGACGCGGAGGGCCTGATTTAGGTACCAAGCTGGCACATGCATTTCAGGTCCTAAGTAAAGCCGTTCTCCAGCAATAAGTGCCAAAGTTCCCTGTATGATTACCGGTGGCTTTGCAGTTGGGTCCCCACAGACCACCTTCCAGCCAAGAAGCATGGGTGCATGAAGTGAAGCCATGGGTGTTGTCCCTAACCTGCAGCTGTGGTGATGGCTGGGCATCACCTGGTCCTGGGCGCGGACAGTCCCCCATTCCTAAATAATCTCTTTTGTGATAAAACCCCAGACTGTTTGCCACAGAAGGTGAAGTTTTCTGAGTGCTTTGAAGTGATCTAAGTGTGGGCTGCTGCTGATGGGAGCCATCTCATTCTCCCCTCGCAGGGCTGGTTCCTGCCGTCCTCTGTGCTGCTGGGACTACTCATCTTTTTGTGGTAGACTTAGCTTTGAGCCAGAACATGTCCCCTGGCTGACTTTGACATTCAGCCTCACAAGCCTGAGGTCCAGGACAGGAGAACCTGGTTTTGGGGGACTGACCCTTCAGTGGCATTTCAAAAAGACAGCCCGTTTGTGAGCAGTTCTTCTGCTCATTGGTGCCACAAGTAAGGGTGAAATCCTGACTTTTGCAGTAGAGGGCAAAAAGTTTTGCAACAGACGGGATGTCTGGAGCCACACAAGGCAAGGATAAACAAAAGAGTCATTCATTATTACCCCTGCTGTCATTCGAAGCTGGGGTAATAAACCTTATGGATGTCGTGGATGCAATCCCAGTATACCACAGTGATTTAATAATTTACGCCTTCAGCAGCCGTGCAACCTTGCCTGAGCTGATCATGAAACCATATCCTACAAGGTGCTGAACAGCTATAATCTTACCAAAAGTACTAAAATAGCCATCTAGAGAGGGTATCAGCTCTCCTAAACTGTCCATTTGAATTATGTTTGCACAAACTGTCCCGGGTGAAGGACTGGGATGCAGAAGACGGGTATCAGGTACCATGCAGGTACTGACCTGCTGTAGACCTGAGCTGAGCTGGATCACTCACATGTAGCCCAGCTCCTGGGGATGCACAGGGAGTCGGGGCTGCTGGCAGAGGCTCAACACCCTCCCCAGATGTAACAGTCTTAGTTAAAGCAGGCTCCCAGACACGAGAAGGACTAAAGGCTTTGGCAGGCGGGAGCATCTTGAGACAACGTGGAGCTGCCAAAAGCAATTTAGGGAGCAGATCTCTGAAGATGCACCCTCTCGACTGCACATTCAGTGAGGTGGGCTGAAAACGTAAGCAGGCTAATTGCGGGCCTGGCTCCGTGCCCACGTCTGGCAACCCTGTGCCAGCACAGCCGGCCAGCGGGTCCCAAGGACACCGCGGCCCCTCTGCACCAGCTGCAGCAGGTACAGGCGCCCTCCTCCCAGCCCAAGTGGCACAAGCTGAGCTTCGTTAGCATCTCTGCTGGTATAACGAATTAGTGGACAAAGAGAAACAAGAGCAAGAGTTGAGGGTTTAAACAGGGGAGCAGTCTGGGCCCGGAGGGGCCACCAGACCTCTTTTTCCTTTCTTTTCGGCAGCAGCTGACAGGCATTTCTGTGAGCTCCTGTTTCAGCAGTGAGGCGGGCAGTTAGAGGAGACAGTGAAGATATTTAGTTCCCCAGGCACTCCCGGGGTGAAATTCTGGCCATAGAGAAGCTGGCGGGAACGCTGCCATTGCCTTCCACTGAGCCATGATTTCACCCCATAGGTATTAGTTTTTCCTCTCCTCCCAAGACCAGTAAAGATATTAGAAAACCACAGCTATCAGGGTGCTGCAAATAAATACTCCAGGCCACAAACCTGGTTTCTTTGTCAAGAGGGACATAATGAATGTAAGAGGACAGGCCGGAGAGCGGTGGGGATGCAACACAACGAAGCACGATTAACACCAGGTGGAAGAGACAAAAAAAAGCAGCTTCTGTCTTCAGTAGGAAATAATATTGTGTTCTGCAAAAATAATCAGCTGACACATGCAACTTAAAGCACGTTATGAACTTTGTTTTCCTGCAGTTATAAACAGACTCTTTCAGTGGTACACTGCTCACGGCCTTCAGCTGCCTTTCTGCCCAAGAAACGTGCAAATCAGATGAGATGATTTATGCCCAGCATGACACACAGAAAGGCCCTTCCTGACAAAAGATCATTTTCTTGATGAACTAAGTCTAAACGCAAATGAACTTTTTATCACCGCAGGAATGAGATGGCAGTGTGTGGCATGGGACCAGGGAGATGGAGATGCTCCTCTTACCTTTGCGCTTTCTCCAGCCTGGGCCAGAAGATGCACCAGGTTCAGTTTTCATGTAGGGAGAAGCAGAACAGTTACACTGACTAAAACTTCTTTTTCCTGTTTTTCACATCAATGTGGCACCACTTCACCTGGTCACCGAGAGGGACCAAGTGATGGTGCCACCTATATGACACACATGGTCACGAAGGCGCTTTCCGTGGGTGACCCTTGCAGGCTGCTCCCTTGGGCTTTATCTGAGAATTGAACTCAGTGTTTTAAGGTGGGCTGGTTATGAATGCCGGGTGCTGAGGAAGTGCTGCGTAGTTAACATGGCTTCTTTCTAAAAGCATCTCATCCTAATCTGGACCTCTGTCTGTTTCTGTCAAACATGATAAGAAGAGCTGCTGTAGTGAGTATAAATGAAACTAACCAGGAAAACAAAACTGATGGTAACATCAAAAATATAGATGGGGAAGGGTGGCTTTTTTTAGACACTTCTCTTATTGTAGCCCAGAGGAAATCAGCTGTGTTGCATATTTTTTTTAAAAAGGGTTCAGACGCGAAACCTGCCAAATGACCCAAAAGCCATGCAGATGGAGGGGAACACAGTCCACTGTGGCTGCCAACCCACAGGTATGGAGGGAATTTTGCGAAGTATTGCATCTGGTAATGGAACTGGGGAAAGAAAACCAAAAATTTACACAGAAGACAGCTTGCTCCTCATAAAATCTGCTGAAGATCAATGGCCTTTCCCAAGATAATTGCTGAAGATATAAATGCATTTACATGCTGCAGCCAAACATGGCCTTCTTGTTTTCAGTGTTTTTTTCATATTTGTGCATATGAAGATACTCAGCTACGCTGAGGGCTCCTGCCCGACCAACCTTCAGGAACTCACACAGACAAAAGCCCAGCACGGAGCCCTTGGTAGGGCTGCAGCCTCCTGGGCTGACCCTGAAGGAAACCAGCTGAGCCAGTCAATGGGACGTGGACAACATGGAGTCCTGGCTCCTGTCACCACTGGCTTTTCAATCTGGAGGTTTCCTCTATGTGGAGACTATTAGGATCTTTGAACTGGTTTGAACCTGTGTTTCACATCTCTGCTGGGAATGAGGCAATCTTACATGAAACCTTGCTGCTCTCCCTCAGTAGAACAGAGTTTGAAAAGGAGGAAAAATGGTCTCAACTTTGATTGAGTGACTTAAATTTCAGTGGCCACCAGCACTGATCCCAGGGCAGCTGCCTGCCTCCAATGTAGGGAAACCATTTTCCCAGCTGCTTTCAGAGAAGGGGGTGAAGTTGTAAAACCAGCTCTGCTAAGGGGGTGTCCGAAGCTGCTGCAGAGACCCTCTGGCAGATGAGATCGGACCAGGAACATTTCCACAGCCAGATCTCCACAAACCTGTGAGGAAAAGTGATGTGCAGAGCAGAGACAGTTGTGACCAGACAGATATTAGACAATCCCTGAGATGCCTTACAGCAGTGGGGATCCTGACACAGGGAGGAAGGGGAGAGGTTTGCTTGGAGCATTTTTTCCCCCCAGACCTGCAAATTTTGAGCTTTGACTATGCCTAAGGTGTCTCTGGTTCAGAAAATCCTTAGCGTCATCTGCATTGCCTTAACCATCACAGTATGTCAAATAATGAATGGAGCAGTATCTTTCAAACTGGGCAGTAGTTTGAAAATATTCTCATGAAAAATACCCAAAGAAGTAATTTGAAACTCCAGAGAGATCACTAAGCGGAAAAACAGGCAGCGCACTATCGAAAGTTGACAAAAGTCCCTGTCAATGGCATCTCCTCTCCCAAGGAGAGGGAGGCTGAAGGAATTCCTGAACTCCTAACTGGAGTTAGCATGAAGACAAGTGGGGGCTGGATATCCAAGCTGTTCTTGGGCACAGGAATGTCAGAATGGTCAAAACACATCAAAGCACGGTCCATCCAGCCTAACATTATTTCCAAGCCAGTCATCAGGAGAAGAGCCACCCCTTCTGTCTCGAACCTCCCACTTGCTTCGGGTGCCCCCAGTTCACAGCAACACACATGCAAGACTCAAGGGCCTCCCAGGTCCTGAGATGGCATCCGAGGGCCATGGTGAGACATTGTGCCAGGGGGGCCAGAGGAAAGACCCTAAACCTCTGGAAGTTCGAAAGCAGATGGGATGGACAGGCAGGATGGAGATTCACCAGGGGAGCACAGTGGGGCAGCTCACAATACTGTAGATGTCTGTAAGGTATGCAGTGAACATCTGGTAAAAGGATAAAAATACAAAGCAGTGGTGGATGATAAATAGAAGTACAGTGAAAAAGAGAGGCTTGGCACTACGTCTGACAAAGCTGCCATAGGTAGAAGCTGTCGTGTCAATAAGTTTTGTACTTTATACTCCTAAAAATACAGTGCTCTTCAGCTGTAATCTGTGTTGGGTACTGTAATGTGCTTGGACAAGAGCTAACTGATGGGTTCTCCTTATATACCGTATATTATTTAATGTTCTGGTCCCTCTCACTTCTTGTGGTTTTGTGGCTGAAATAACTCCGATGTTCAATTTTTCATCAAGAAGTAGGTCCCTCAATCTTTGCTATATTTTCTAGGCTCTTTCTGTCAGTCATGGTCTATTCTGCTTTGTTTTGGCTTGAGTTCATACAGCCCACCACCTTTTCTTTTGGGATGGTCTCTGTGAGCTTTCCAAAGAGATATCCACAAAGATTGGAAGGGATAATCAAGGAGTTAAGGTCAGACTACTACCTGATGGGAGGGCAGCATTTTGGAGTTAGGCTGTGAAATCTGCTCTGATATACAATATCTACAACGAACTGGGAAGATGAGCCATGAGCTGGGGAAACATCTCAGACTGATTGTCACGCACATGAAGTGCAATGTCCAGGGGAAGAAGGTCACACCATGCAGCATGCCAGATCTGATCATGCCTCCCATAAGGGGATCATGCCTCCACCTGAGCCAATGTGTGAGGGGTGTTCCCGCAGAGCAAGACAGAGGTTCTCAGAAGGGTTTTCCTTATTCAGATTTGCAGGGACAGCTGCCCAAACATCTGACCCAGCATTAGCAGCTTGGAGAGGGAGTTTCACTGATGTAAAAGCCCAAAGGAGAAAAGTAGGACTGTCACCCACTGATCCTCATCCAAAACACCAAAGACCCCCCTGGTCCAGCACAGTTGGACTGTGCATCGTTGGACTATGAGAAAATATCTTCCCATCACACCATGGGCTTGAAGAAGTGGGGTCCAGCCAGGGCTGTCTTAGGGCAGTATCATATGCAAACTCATCACAGCAGGGACAGGGAATACAGTGAGAGAAGTTTCTGTAATCGCCGGGGACTCACTCACGCAACCTGGCTCCACTAGTCATGCCCCTAACTCAGGGCACCAGCGTTTTCTGATTTCCAAAAGAAAACAGCAAAAGAATTTAAAAGCTATTTTATTTCTTCTCTGGAGGTTGCTGGTATATATAGAAGATGGAACATTCTTGAAAAATGGGATTTCCAGCTCCCACAGGTGAGACCTTTACTCTGCAGCCTGAGTTGCACTGTGCTGTGGCTCTCATCACAACAGGTCCCTTCCGGAAGGTGATGGTTTTCAGAGGATGACTCCCTTTAAAGGGTCCCTGAAAGACAGCTGAGAAAAGGCAGGCTATTTTTCAGAGAAGTAAATAAACGCAGGGAACCCACACTGCCACAGGGAAATGCTTAGGAGTCGGGGACACATGAAACATTGGCAAGCAGTGCCGGAGAACAAGCGGTTTGTATTTCTGGCTGCTTACCCTGTGTGGTTTCTCCTGCGGGCTTTTTTCTTTTTTTTTTTTCTTTTTCTTTTTTTTTTTTTTTTTTGCATGCAACACCACACCTAGTTTGTTTTCACTGTCACTTGGTGTAGGCATGCAATGGGGGATCTGCTGGCAGACAGTGCGATACAGAATGATATTTCCACATCCCAACAACTTGCTTACATACACCATCACGGTAAATGCTCTCTGCGTGTGTTCTTCAGTCATGGGGTCCTTGGAGACCCAGATTTACTACAAAGTTAAGTGATATTGGAGAAATGTCCTAACTGCCAGCTGATCTACACTAACTTTTACAGTTAATCAGTTTTACTATTCCCTGCTCGCTTGGTTTTTTCAGTAGCTATGAGGACATCCAAGCAGATAAACAGGAGAAAACAGGAAAGCTCTGGTCTCAACTTTAGTATCTTGAGTATTTAATTTTTTCTTGTACCAAGAGCAACTGGATCATATTTTGCAATCTAAACTTTAATGTTTTATTTTCTTAAGCTGAGGCTACCAGAATTTTGCGCTTGTGCAAAAGTAGTACAATTATGGTGTCTCTCTGCATCGACACCACAAAAAAGAAGTCAAGCTCTCATTAAACCCATCCTCTCAGAAGACTGAAACTTTCTTCACCACATGTCAGCCGAGAGCTCCCACATGGGCAGTACCAAGCCTCTTCCACAGGGCTTTCTAGTGACTTAAACTTGTCAGTTTAAATTTATATTTCTGTATGTTTTTTGAAAGGAAAACATGCCAAAAAAGTACTTTGGCCGGGCTCCCCCATCTCCCTGGCCATGTGGATGCGCAGAGCCAGCACCTCTCCTGCCAGGCGGCGGCTCGGTGCCTCTCGCAAGCTCTTGGGATTCTTGGAAACCCTGTGTCCTCACGGCCAGGAAGCAAGCAGCGCTGGGACATTGTGTAAATCTTCCTGTAAGTCACTGAATGCTTCTTCGAGGTCCCGAAACAGGGAAGGGAGGAGCCTTCTTCAGCCGAATAAGCCTCCATTCATGTTTAGCTGAGAGGCAATCCTTCCTCAGTTTTCACGGATCCTCCCTTCCAGTGATAGTACTCCAGCAGCCTCGGGCCTGGGGAAAACATCTCCAGGGCTGCCTGCTGCTTTTGGGATACACCACGAATCTGTCATCAAACAGAAGTGCTCTCTTACCGCTTCCCAAAAGCAATGAATTTCAAAGAGGTTGGCACCTTGTCCCCGGGGCCTCATAACACCTCCTGCTCCATGCCCTCTGCTGGGAGGGATGCTCAGGAAGGCAGAATGCCGTTAGCGCTGGTGTCAGGCCTGAACTACTGCGTATTTTTGACGTAGGTGGGAAGACAGATTGATAGAAAAATCAGAGTCCATCAGGAGGAACAGTTCTCCACCTTAGCTCCGAGGACGATGGTAGTACTGACACGCAGTTGTGGCTCCCCCATCTACCTCCTGTACTCTGGGAAGCAAAACCTTATGAAAAATAGAGAGTTGCAAACAATTTGTTATAGATACTCGGCTCTGGCCCTCAGTAGGATTGCACTTTGTACAGCTAACAAGCTGCGTGCGCCACATCTCCACAGGAAAGCAGCAGGAAGACATCGCTCACAGAAGACTGGTCTCAACACAGCTTCCCCACAAAGTGTGACTCCTTTTACTTTCATAGATACTTGACCTGCCTCTGTCAGTGGGACCCCAAAATCCTGCATTGTATCAGGTCCAATATGGTGTGGGGGGAGTTTGTTTTGCAATATGCTGCTCTGCTCTTTTAGAGAACCGCTGGAGGAGCCTCTGGCAAACAGAGCTGATTTTTTGTGCACGAGCTGGACAACTATTACCCTGTCTGCTGCCCTCCAGAGAAGCTTTCTTGACAGGGGTCTCACAACGGCTGATTTGATGAAGGAGAGATGACCGCCGCTCCAGGAGGAGCTGCCGCCAGCCTCAGTCAGTGGGGAACCACACCAGGCTTCGCTCGGCAGACTTTGACTCTCTGGCTGCCACAGGATTTGCATCTCTTTGCAGCAACTGCAGTTACCTCACAAAAGCATGGAATGTGGGGGACACACTTTGGTGTCTGGCTATAAAGTACCTGGCTGGGGCCTTGCACTGTGGGGCCTCACGTTATTTCTGACCCTTTGCATCGAAAGGAGACAGCAAACCAAAAATATACCTTTGGGTCAAAGAGGAACCACCTGTGGTTCAGAGGAGACCCAGGCCAAGCGCGATACAGCATGAGAGCAGCCGGCATGCTTTGAATGTGCCTGACATGGGGCCGGTGAGAGGCAGTGGCCTCACGATGGGTGCCCAGTCCTCTTTTATTTAGCAGCATAGGGGCTGGAAACAAGCTGGTGAATGGGAATGAGAGGTTTTCAGGGCAGGCTAATTTTCCAAATCATCTCTTCTAGTGTGTTTTGATGCTTAAACTTTTTCCAGGTAGTATGGAAAGGAAGAGAAGACAGGTGGCATCCAATGGGGGAAAGAACAAAATAATCAGGCCTCTGCTGGCAATTTGTTGAGAGGCCTTGAGCAGTTTCTTTATGGCATGTTGTTTAACTTTGTCTTCCCCAAGATCAGGCATGGTCTTTGTAGGGGCCGGCTGCAATGCCAGCCAGCTGTGGTGGCTGCACCACTGCGGCCTCTCCTGCAGGGAGCTGGGCAACAGAGTTCAGAAGTGGTCCCTGTGCCAAAGATGTCCCCATCTGAGACGGGTACAACACCGCACAGGAGAAGGACAGACAGAAACTTTATATTCAACAAAAGTACTTTGTGAACCTTGCACATTTAAGTCTCATCCCCCATCAAAAAAAGTCCCAGTGTATGCAGCTGGATGCGTTGGATGTACTTGGAATATTTGTCTAGCAGTAAGAGACTCCCGTACCAAGAGTCTTTTGTGCCAGCAGCAAGAGAAACCCGGTCTGTCACTTGCGGTAGAAATTAAAAATTTCGAAGAAACAGGAGGGCAAAGTAGTTTTCTGTCTGGCCATGAGGTAGCACCGTTGAGCTATTCACAGCAAACCCCAAAGCTCCTCTCCCTCAATTTTACAAGCAGCCCTTCTGGAGGCACAAGCTGCCTGTCATCTTACATTGACCAGATCAAGAGATTAGGTTAACCACTGTGCTAAATCTTTTGCGATGAGTCTGGCCATGCCTACCTCTCTTGGCCATTTTCCCCCCTCTGTGATCTTTCTATGATCTTACATGAAAATCAGCATTTTATCGATCGTGCTCACATCGTGTCCTTTCCCAGCGTGTTTCTGGGCACCTGCTGAGCTCTGGTGAATGCTGGTTCCACCAGGTTCTGAGCAGACAGGTGCTGTCTACGGCCATTCCCTTCACACGGCTCTCCAAGGGACAGAGGATGAACAGAGAAAGCTGGACAGGCTCCGAGAGCAAGGATGTGGAAAGCAGGGGCTCTAAAAAAAAATAAAATTTACAGATTTGAGTGAGGAACTGAATATGAGCTCCTAGTTTCAGGTTGCACCCTAAAAGGGTTAATGTGGGTTTTGGTTAAGTTGATGAAGAAATAGATAGAAACAGGGAAGAACTGGCAAATCTATTCCTGGACAGTCAGGTCTGATTACATTATTTGCCTTTTGAAGATGTTGAAGAATTGGAAAAGAGTTCAGTTTGCTGCCAAACAGAGACATTGTCTGGAAAACATCATATCATGGCCTACAGGACATCCACTTTCCTCCAAGGCAGCCTCTCCGCATTGTTTTTGTATGCTGTTGCCAAGCAAATCAGTTGGTCAGAAGAGGGTGAAGAAATCCAGCTTGCAGAGACGCCTTGCTGGCCCTGCAAGCCCATTGCTGTAAATGACGTATTTCCTCCAATAAAAATGATCTCAGGGAAAAGAATAGAAAGACTATCTAATGAAAAGCTATTTCCATCTGCATCTACAAGGTTGATGAGACCCGTTGAAAGGCAATTAAAGTGACCCTACCCTTAACATTTCAAGGAGGCTGCAAGAATGTCAGATTAAGTTCTTCAGCCCTAGAAGACGTTTACATTAGGAGAAGGAAATTATGCTCTCTGGAGCTTCTAGGGCCACAGGCTGTGTGCTGAGGTCTGATGAGATTTACTTCCCTGCGCGGCGCTGCCAGGGGCACTGTAATCATTGCCCAACATTTGTTGCTGATGTGTCTGATCTACAATTGGTTTGACAACAGCAGTGACTGATTTGGTTGCAGCAAGAGATAATGTTTGCTTTTGAGGAATACAGCAAGACTTCCCATGGGCATGGGAAGCTGGTGGCAGATGTACACTGGTAACTTGGAAGAAAACGTCAGTCCCATTGATGGAGGCAGGGCAGAGAGGGGAAAATATTACTAGAGAACAATGGGGGAAACGGGATTTTACTCAGCGTATTGACTACTCAGCAGCAAGCCTCATGCTTTATAAGATGGAAAATGACCTGTAGTTCCAACAAACACCATAGGGCTGCAGCCGTGGAGGCAAGCCTTATGGGAGAGAAAGCTATGGTGACCTTGGAATATCTTTTTGGATGCCTCAGTCTGAGCTGGAGCAGCTGTGCTGCAGACAGCCCTACTCCACTGAGGACTAAGTGGCGGCCCTCAGGGGTCAGCACTGCTCAGGCTCTTCAGCCCTCTGGCAGCCTGTCTATGTGAAGGTTTGCTGGGAGGCTTCGGAGGAATTCTTTCATAATTCTTACACTCAGTGGAAGACCCTCCTCAGTGAAGGGCCTGCTGACAGACAAAAGTTTCACACTCTACTTCTTTCTAATCCTCCAAATGTCCCAGTGAAAAACAGTCCTCTAGTTAAAATACTGCAACAACTCATTCGGTGCTGTTGACACGTACCAAGTGCAGACAGCCATGGCAAACGAGCAAGCCTTACTGAATGCACATGTGTGATAAGGGTACATAAATGTCCCCCATCAAACACTTCTTCTGCGTCTGGCTCTGCTGAATTTAAGCTAACAGTGGCAGCGATGGAGTCTGTGGCTATTTTTTGCACCTTCCAAAACAGAGGTTTCCAAACACAAGCTCACATTGCCCAGAGGGTTTTGTAGGACCAGTGGCTCTTAACAAGAAATGGAGTAGGCAACAGAGAAGTTTGTGAACTGCTGTCCCATACAGAGCAGGTGTTTGGGGTGTTATTTTTCAGGTTAAGATCTTAACTCTTGGTTTCAGTAGGATTTGAAGGGGTTTAAGACCACACAGGCCTTCCTCTCACCAAAGAATTTGAGCAGGGTGCTGCTCGCTCTCTGGTCCACAAGAACTGAACGATGAGCAGCTCCAGTGACTTACCTTGCCTGACCCCACAGGTCATTGGGGGCACTGAAGTTGTGTCCCCTAGATGCTGTCTAGGGACTACTTAGTGCAAATCATCATCCACCGGGTCCTCAAAACTGAATCTAAGTCTCATTTTGCTTGCTGATAGTTCAAAACCCTGAGGGTCAAGCTTTTAAAGGACATCTAACAAGAGAAAGCGTGCATGACTCTTGGGCTGATGTATGTGTTTCATGCTGTCATTGCATCAAAAACAACTCTCAGAGACACCTTCCAGATCCCTACACCAGAGTGGTGTGGAAAAGTCCTCTGTTAGTGAGTCCTTGACTACTGGACAGCCCAACTATCATGGAGAGGTATGAAGTGTATCTGGACAGTGATTTGGGTGTGGGGCTCTCAGTGCCTGAGGAAGAGGTGGTTTATCATCTCATGCATTTTGCTGGGCGTTTAAAGCAAAAAATGATCCATTCCTAGAGAAGAACTTTGCTCTCACTCACCCACGAGGGCAGCAGGCTCCAGAGAGCGGCAAGGGTGAAGACTGAACCTCCAGGAGATTTCTCACAGCTGAATTTGTTCATGCCTTTCTCATCTTTTTGAGTTGCCAAACTCAGAGAACTTATCATTCATGGAAAAATTTTCGGCAAAGTTTTCCCCCAGCCTTTGAAAACATGTATGGTAACACACAGTGTTTCCCCACATTAGTGGGAAACAGCCTCTTTACTTTCTGTTGAGTGGAAATCTTCTAGCATCATCTCACCTGTCCCTCATAACAGAAACAGAATAGATGGCAGAAGAAAGAATATTGTATTTAACACTGCTTTCCTCTCCCTCTTAAAGGCTCTTGCATTTGCAACAGATACATTTTGGGAAGAGCAGACTGAGCACACCCCCACTTCTCTGGTGCAAGATGAACTTACTTTCTGCATCGCCCCCAGCCCTTCCCACCAAATCCGCTCCTTTGCATTATAGAAGCAGGACCCCAATGAAAGAGAAAGGTAAAATTTAGGCCACAGAAAGTGGGTGCGAGACAGACCAGCAGCAGGAACCTACATAGCAGGCAGGGGTGAGAGCAGATAGTCACCTAAATGCAAAAATACATGTCAAAGGAAAAGGAGAGTGGCTTCAGCGTAGCCCTTTAGAAATAACCATTACAGACCACAGCATCCTATAATGGGTGTTGGTCCTCTGTGTAAGGTGACCTGGTTATATGAACAAACCAGGCTGAAGCTCTGCTTTTCCATTTTAATTAGCATCTGCTTCTCAGCTGGTCCTTGTCAGCCCTCATGGCCAAGCATGAGATGCTCCAGCATCTGGAGGCCGACGTCTCAGCTCGCCAGTGCATAAAACATCCAGTCTCTGACAACGTAGCTGAAAGCAGCCTGTGCCACAAACACGCAGCTCCCGCCAGCCCACCTTTGACCAGCCCTGTCCCCGTGTCTGCCCAGGCGAAAGGCACAAAAAGCTGCTATTTAGTGGTGTTGCAGAGGAGGGGCTTGCCGAGAAGTGCTCTGCTCCCAGGTCCCAGCGTTGGCTCGAAACTCAGGCAAACATTTCTCAAGAAGGGATATCTGCAGATCAAGCATCACGTGCCTTCCAGGGAAAAACACCCAGTGCAAACAAGAAGAAATCAGCTGATCTGCGCAGAGCAGGGGGAAAAAGCCACACACAGAGCATGATTTATGCTGCCTCTTCCAGGATGTGCCCTGGAGAGGTGCTCCACAGCCACGTGTTACAGCCTCGCCAGCACCAGCCGGGCACACCTCTCCTTGGCAAACTCCCTGGGCTGGCACAGCCCTGCCAGTGGTAGCCAGCAGCGTGCGGGGAGCAGGATCTGCTCCTCCCAGGAGAGCTGCCAGCAGCCACCCCCAATGCCACAGGTGGATGGAGGCAGCAGAAGGGGCTGGGGGAGGTCAGGTTTGGGTTAAGGTGTGCTGGGGAAAAGGTCTGAATGCATGGTGCTGGGGAGGGGACATGAAAGAAGGCTGATGGAGAAAGTTTGTCCCCTGTCCTTAAGTCCCTGACATGCCTCATCCCCGTCCAGCTGAGGTCTAGATCCCTCCCCAGACCAAGGTCTGAGCAGCTCCTGAGCCTGTTTAGTACTGCTCCTTCTCTCTCCTGCTTCTCCTGCCTCCTCCAGCCTGGGAGGCAGCCCAGCTCCCCTGGGGCCTGGATGCCAGGAAAGAGGCAGAGATGGTTTGGCAGCAGCTCTCTGCTAAGGACTCTGCACCACTGATAACCCCACCTGATCCCCACAAATGAAACAGTAACGCACAAAGGATGCTTACTCCATCTTAAGGAAGCGCTTTATGGTTATTCTGGGTCAGACAGCTGAGGGGCTCTAAAGAAGTCTTCACCTGATTATATTTCACAAGACTGATCAAATACAGTGTTATTTTTCTTTTGCCAGTGCTTGCAAAAACAATAGGAGGATATCCCTGCTCCCAAATTTAAGAATGTCAGTATCCTTCACATTTTTCAGAAAGCTTTTTTCAGACCTATTTTCAGAACGTAAGTCCTTGGGGCCAGCTCTAACGTGGATGTGATGTTACTGTACTAGTGCTGTAAAGCCCTTGGGTTTTCACCCCAGACAGGCCAAAAATGACCATGGGGCCAGCTCCAGGTCTGCGGTTCCTAAGCTGTGATCCACGCCACGGGAATCACTCAGGGCCCTGGAGAGTGAAATACACAGTTGTTTCCTAGTGTGAGTTTAACAATAAGGATGTGCAGCTCACCCAGGCAAGGGGGTTTCCCACACTGGAAAAGAGGACAGAACAGGGAAGTCAGAGGAGCAGAGATTCTTAAAATGAGATCAATATCACACCCATGCAATACAATAGTAAGTACGAAGTAAACTGAAAGCAACAACCAGGAAATCCATTGCTGCTTGGGATTTGCCAATCCCCAGATGATGCCACACGAGAACAACCACCTTCCTCGTTTTGATCCCTTTGACAGCGCTGAGGCAGTGAGGGATTTACCTTTCTCATCTCCAACCACCATCTGCCAAGCAGCAATATCCTTTTTCCAGGTACCGAGTTCCCAATTAAAAACACTGTGTAAACACCACACAAGGCTTGAACCTATCTGCTCAGACTCACTTGGCCAGTACAAGCTTGTTTGGGAGGGGACACACTGTCCTGGCAGCCTTTATCTTGCATCAGGCGCTGTCGGAGCAGCTCCAGCTTCATACCCGACCAGGTGTTGTCCTGTCCTGCCTTCTGCAGGCAGAAGAACAAAAAGCCAGTACAACCCTGCAGAACACGTTGTGGTGAGCTCAGTGGGACCCCACAGTGTGCTCACACCCCACCTGGGTCAGTCCTGGTGGCAACAGCTGAGCCAGCAACGCACAGAGCCAGTGCTGGTGCTCACAGAAAAGCACCCATGACCTTCTCCTGGTTGGGATCGTTGCGAAACAGCCCAACGCTGAGCAGTGCTGTGGGACGGATCCTGCATGAGAGCACCCCCATCTAGCGGCCTGAGCCGTCCCTGTGGCACCCCAGGCAGGAGGGAAAAACCCTGTGAGGAGAACCAGGGATTGCAAGAAAATCACTGCTGCACAATGACGGTGAGTAAAGAAGAGTGACAACGCGCATCACAGCAGCCGGGCTCCTCTCCTGTCATCCTGGGTGGGGTTCATCTCACCAGCTTTAGATGCCTTTACTGTAAGTGGTCATGCCAGGTTCCTCGCGGTCAACAGAAGGGAACGGCAAATTTTTAGGGTTTGATTAATTTCATTCTAGGGTAGACATCGCAAATTGTTAGTCATGCTCTAGAGGGCCTCTCTCTTTCCCCTGACTATTAAAAGAGGTTGAGTAACTAACTGAAATGTAAGCATCTATATGGTGGACATCTACATTTGGAGAGATAGATCCCATCTTCTTTGTCTTATAGCTGTTATTGAATTAACTTGGAATACAGATCTTGTTTCCTGTGGATGTCAAGAAGACAGCAGAAACTGCCTGGTTAAGTAACACTCAAACAATGCTTTAAGAGTTGTACATGAACATATTCAGTAGAACATCATTCCCCATCCCCTGCAAAAGAAAACCCAGTTCTGATCAAAGCATTTTCAAAGCCCCTAAATCTCTGTTTTTGAACACTCCACCCCTGTTACATACAAACACCCAGATGACTGAGATTTCACAGACAAGGATGCTTGCATTGTTGCCTATGGCATGGAAATACTTCCTTTGTGCCCTGTCAGCTCCAAGGAGTACTGAGGTTATTGTACATATAAGGGAAGAAAAAGTAGAAATGCTCTACAGAGATTACCAGCTTCCTTCCTCCTCCACTGCAATGTCGTGTCGCCACCCAAGTGGCCTTCTTGACTCAGTGAAGACAGCGGTGCTGCCTCACAGGCAGAGGTACTGTCAGGAGTCATCGAAAGATCTGTCTCATCTGTTTGAGAGGGAGGTGGGATAAGGTGGACCCCAGAGTTCCCTTCCACATCAAGTCTATCAGTGATTGCCTAATTAGTGATGGCAACCAGGACTAGGGCAGTGGTGAACAAGAGGTCTGAGACACGGGAAGGGGTAGCAGGCTGGGCCTGGCACGTGGGACAAGAGGAAGGCGTTGGGAAGCGGGGGCTGTCCCCATCTCTTCTCTCTAAGCACCAGGTGGGGAGAAGAGACGGGGACAATTATGGAAGGGTAAGGTCAACCCTGTACGTTTAAAGGAAGGCACGCAGGAAGGAAGTAAGGAAGGATTGGCAGAAGTAGTTGTGCCAGGCAGAGCAACCTTGCCTGGAGCGACTCCCAGCAGCACCCACCTGCAGGGAGCCGGGGGAGAAGCGTCCCGCACTCCTCCTCGCTGACCCCAGGCAGACAGATGGCCACTGCTGCTGCACATGGTCCACTGCTGTGTGGTGGCTCATGGGGTTTTCACCCACATGCTGCTCTGAGGAACACAACAGAAACCAACAGCTCGCTCTTGCAGCAGAAAATGCTTGGGTGGGAGAAACAGGCAGAGAAAACTAATTACTGAACAGCCTGATTAAGGCACTGTCATTCAACTTTGGGAGCCTGGTGGGCAAAACCAGCTCTGATTCTTCTGCTTGAGCCTGCCCAAGGCCTCTTGGCTCTTGCTTTACCATGACTATGTCAGGTCCCACCCTAAGAGCCGAGCAGGCTCTCAACCACCAGGTCACTTCCAGACCCAGAGATGGGTCCTGCCTTCCTCCAGCTCCTGTGAGGATTTCCAGGCCTTCCTCCTCTTAATGCTACTGGCTGATACCTACTACCCACCCAGGCCAGCCAGTTTCTTTATCCCCTCTCTCTTCAGGGCTTGAAACTTCTAAATAAGGCAAAAGCATCGGCCATCTCTTTCTGACACCACCATAACTTGGGCAGTAGCTACCCTCTGCTGAGAATTAGTGCCAAGTCCCCTCAGAGGGCTCTCCAAACTGCTCTGTATGAGGGCTTTTTTCTTACCGCTCCCCCTTCCTGGCACCTTTGATAGAAATTATGCCAAAGGGACTTCTCTGGAGTGAAAAAAGATGACATTTGCCAGACAAACAAGGTTCAGGCCCAGCTCTCCAGTGGGAAACCTGCTTTTGAGCCTGTGGCAGTCTTCAGGAGGCAGCAACGGGCTGGTGGGGAGCATGCTGGAGCAACCATCACAGGTCCAGCTCCTTGGTAAACCCTGAGGAAACACGGTACTGTGCCAGCAAGAAGAGCCAGATCCTGGAACTGAATTTCTCTCTGGGTTTGCCTGGTTATCATGTTAGAAGAACAGCAGGAGCCGCCAGGCTGCCAGGCTGCAGAAGTAGATAAGGCAAAAGACGAAGACTGGGCTGGGGTAACCTAACAACAGTTCATTTTTGGGGGAGGGAACATACAAGCAGGCAATACTGGCTTCAGAAGAAGGTCATGTCACAGATGGTGCTGCGCATCAGTGATTTTAATAGGGAGCATGAGGTGGGATGGTGCTGGAAGCACACGGATTTGGAGCATAGCTAGGAGACACATTCACTCTGGTGGCAAAGCTGTGTGGGGTGGCTTGTCCCCACCTCATCAGGTGTCCTGATGCAAGTGTTTGTGAGGCTGCTGTAAACCTGGTCAGGTAGATGGTCCAGGTTTTTCCAAAATGTCCCCCTCTTTTAACAAGTCCCAATTATTTAACTGATTCGATTGCATCAGTGCTATTAATAGGATGCTGAGCCACAGCCAGAGTGGGGGAGCAGGAATCTCTTTAAGGGGGCTGTACCACAAGAGAAAACATACCACAGGGTTGTCCTCATAACACCATGGCTCAGCGGGAGGTGAAGCACGTGCATCTCCAGACATCCCAGTTGAGCCTGCCTATTTTTAAAGTGGCTTTTCTCAGCTGTGAGCCTCTCCAGTCATTTCCATCATGGGCGTAGGATGTCATGGCTGCCAGAGGATGGCTTTTGGAGAGGGTGAGAAGTAGGAATTATAGCTGAGCTGTAACACAGAAAAGCTTACTAAAGAAAGCAAAACACATGTTTCAGGGTGGCCTTTTTTTGTGTGCACAGTTTGTTTTCATCAAGTATTTCCCTTTTTCTTCCCCTATAATTCATAAAATTTGCTTCCTTTATTCTTGTCAGCAGATTTGTCTGCATAAACATAGTGACTACTGTTTCAGTTTCCACTCCCAGAGAAACACAGGGCTACACTTATCCAAAGTGCCTTTCTTAATCAAATAAATTAATTTCTGGTACACCAGGTACACCTCTGGTACCTGATGGCCAACCCTGTGCACCATTGCCCCCTCTATCAAGACTTACTTGTTTTCACGTAAGAAAAGTAAGAGTCCATATCCAGGCAGTACATTTGTTGTGGCCTCAAGTGAATAATAAAACACGTATTTCCTTTCAATAGCTTTAGGGCAGGACAGTGCAACAGTGACAACTGTGACAGAGGCTAAAGAAATGGAGTGAATTTAGTAAAATCAGTCAGACACCATACAGGCTCGACGCTTGTGGAGAGAATTTGCCCTTGATGTTAACCAGAACTGCGTATATCCAACATACGTTTTTGGTAAGATTCAGCATGGCAACATTTTCAAACTAGTAAAAAGCTGATTTCCCTTTTTACCATTTAAAAATTCTCTACATTTAACCCCGGCTGCTGGGGAGCCTTTTGTTTAATCAACACATCCACATTAACTTTGTAGGCAAACCTGCTAACACCAGGCAACTTTGCGTTAAAAGTAATAGCTCTGCGCAAACCCAATAAACCCAACGATTTGAACTTTTCAGGTAAATCACAGAGGGACTCCAATGGAGAAGCAGATGAAAAATGGGAATTGAAATGGAAATGTGTGATTTGTTCAGAAGTTTGGTGTGCTGTTTTCTAGACTCAAGATCGATCTCCTAGGATCCTATTTTACCTTAGGTTATTTTAGGAACCTAGAACAATTATTTGCTTCTTCCAGTCTTTGCTTACAGAGCCCAGATCCAGAATCTTACACAGGTAGGAATACAGCGCTCCTGTCTTAAAACCTTGTCTTTTCCTCGGTACCCACGTGAGCTTTGGAATAATTAATTTACTGTTTAATGACATAAGCTCAGAGCCAAAAAGAAATGTCTTCTCCAGTCAGCCTGCTAGCCTTTGTCTCCAGCTGTCATGAGTACAGAAGGTGGCACATGGGAAGATGCTGTTAAACTTCATCTCCAAGCACCACCCAGCATCAGTCCCAGCCTCCGGCCCCATGCTGCCCTATGCCATAGTCCTCCTGCAGCATCCGTTTCCTGGAGCTAATGATGGGGACTGGCAGGGTTCACGCTTTCTCCTGCTATCCAGGCAGCTTCTCACACAGCCTGTTATAAGCGCGCTTACGGGATTATGAGTTGAAATGACCTCCTTGAAACTGCGTGGAGTATTGCAGAGAAGGGATGGAGACGGGAATCACATCAACATCCAAGTGCCTCAGAGAGCTGCATTGCGCAGCCGGGTGCCTTAGCCCCGTATCAGCTTCTCATGCAGACAGAAGTTCTCACTGATTTCTCACAGCTTCTCAGACGGCAGTCACTGGCACTTACTCCCATGAGCCTTGCAAGGGTGTGGTGGGCCTTAGGTGCTCTTTGCCTTAGCTGCATGCCATGCCCATGGCACATCATGCTTTTTGTTTTTCCCATTTGGTGATTTTTACATGGAAACGATTCCAGACAAGAACCTTATTCTTCAACACTCTCACCCATACACAGAGTTCATTAAAATCTTACTGGGTGAAAAACCAAGTGCCACTGGTGCCAACAGAGCTTTGAGACATCCTTGACATGTGCAAGCCTTGTCACTCCCTGCTGCACAACCGACTGCATCCCAGCACAGCTTCAGACACAATAGCCACAGCACAAAAAGGCCCTCATAGCGATTTGTCATCACAGCAGCAGCTGCTGTCCATCTCTACTCCACCCACCCAGAAAACACGCACACACAAATGACAAGATTTTATCTGTCAATTAAACTCCCATCCATTGCCTTAGGAAACTCTCACAGGAAACTTGACTTTGGGTGTGCAGTTTCACAGCCTAATTCTCCCAGTCTGAACTCTTTACTTCTGAAACGCATGAAGACATTTGCCTGGCCAGAGACACCGCCTCCTTTGAACTGGAATGGACACAGACCAGGGCCACTTGGGTCCTGTCACCAGGTCAGCCGTGCTCTAGTGCGCTGGTTCAGCAAGGGAGAAAGCAGGCACTAGGACCTTCTTTGGCATCAGGAGTCTCAGGAGAGAACAGCCCAGTTTCAAAATTTCTTTTCTGTCAAAAATATTTTTTTTGCCTTTCAGGCTAGGATAGAGGAGCTTTTTTTTTTTAAACGTTATTTTCTTCATTCCAGATATAAGGGATGCTGTCCCAAGTGTTCCCATCATGTCATCTGTCTCGTGGGCAGGATTCGCTGAGTCTTTCTGAAGATAACATCAGAAACATATGCTGCAGACAGACAGGAGACAGAGGCTAAGCAAGTATTGGAAGCTCAGTTTTAACACAGCCCCCTCACCAACTCTGTTAATTAAGTTATGCTGTAAGAATAGCAGCTTTCAAAGATTTCCTATTGACTTAGCTAAGACATGTTAGGAGGAAAACAAAACTATTGTATACACTAAATGAGACTGAGTGGAAAAGACAGATCTGGGAATGGCATTACAGTAATTTTGCATTTAACTCTGGTCATTTCTTACAAACCCTGTGTCAGTTTACTACCTCATCTTACTTAAAACCTTGTTTGTTTTTAAAACAAGGTTTACAATTTCTCAGCAAAAACACACAGTTAGGTAATTGTGGTCAAGTTCACCTTCACCAAGAGAGTGGTGATGTGTCTTCCACTGCCTGTTTGGTTTTGCTTTCCTGGCTGTGGTTTACCTGTTAAGCCACTACTGTCACTCATGAAGAGCGTGCCTGCAGAAGCTCTTCTCCAGAAGTTTCTCAGAAATGCGCACCTGTGTTCTGGTGACGGAGCGCCTGATCCAGCAGCGGGAGTTACCTTGAACATGAGCTAGACTAACACACTCCTGAACGAGCCACGCAACAGCTTTCTACCCTGGAGGGGCTGTTGCCTAGCCCTCCTGCAAACGCTCCCTGACAGAACCAGCGAGTGCAGCTTGTCACACAATGCCTCACAGACAAAGCTTAATGTACGCGAGTATCCAGAGAGGACTGGTAAGCTCCAGAAGACTGACTTGCACAAACCTCAGCATGTCCAAGATTTTGCCGCAGAACAGGTCCTATTCAGATGGGTGGTGGTTCCACAGGGTCACGAGCCAATCCAGGTGCAGGGTGCTGTGCTCTCAACTCTTTCCTTCTGTTCTTTCAACATGGACTGACCCCTCCCTTGCAGCAGCAACAGCTGTGTAATAACACAAGGAACTGGTTCCAAAGGCCGATACAGCTGAGCAATAAGTGCTTTCTTTGCAACTGTAGTTTGTGGCTGGCTCAGGTGTCCAATCTGGTTCACTGCAGAGTCCTATGAGTGCAATGTTGATCCAATAAAAGGGGTGGGGTTGGGAGGAGGAGCGAGGATGGGACTCAGCAGCCACAACAGAGATTGGTTTACACTCACAGGGATCTCCATCCACAGTCCGACTCTGAAGAGCAGATGCTGCACCAACAGGCACCCCTGGTGACCACTGTGAATCTAAACAGACTCCAAACATGCACACAGTTTTCAGAAATAAAACATTTCTTTTAATTGGCAAGTAGAACACACGTTACAGGTCATTAGTATTTTATAAACAATATTAAGTTACAAATACATGTTAAAAATTGCAGTTCATGGCAGCTAAAAGCTTGGAGTTCAAAATGCGTCTCTGCAATGCTGCATTATTTCCCTTTCCCCAGTCTGCTGGGTGAAGATGAATAAAAGATCTTTTATTATCTACTAGGAGGTGGTCTACTATATACTTAAACAAAAAGAAAACCTCATTCCTAAGAGCATCACTAACAGAGGCATTCAAAGAACTTCAGCCATCTCAAATCATGTCAGATACAATGAGGACACAGTTAAGAGTTACTCCATAACACTTTAAGCAAAGATACAGATATCTTCACATTAAACTGAGTTCAATGCTTTCTGTTCCAACTCAGCTTAAAACCAACGCTAGCTTCTACACCACAGAAGCTTGAAGTCCAACATGCAGGCTTCCATGCCATCAAAGCTAGGTGTTTGTAAATCAGACCCTTATGCAGAGGAAAGTTATGGTGTACAACTAAACAGCATACATAAATATATATCTTATATTTAGCAGATCTCTTCTCCCCTCCTTAATGACTTTTGTTGGTATTAGTGAGATACACAGCTCATTCCATTTTCACTACACTCAGAATATTAACAAGTTACCACTATGTGTGTTAATATACTAAATATCCTTTAACAAGTCTCTTTAAAAAAAGTATTTAAAAACATTTTTGGAAAAGTAGAAATCTATTTTCCAGAAAAGCAAGTGGTACTAGGATAGCATGCACTCCAGTGCTTAAACATCCTTTCAGAGAAAACCCATCTTGATGGCTTTTGTGCCTGGGAGTCAGCGTGTCTCAGCTGCCAGACTTGTATTCTAGTCGTCCTTCTCACCGTGGTGGTAAAAGGTCATCAAAATCAGCTTATCCTTCCTTTCAGTTGGCAGACTTTCAAAGATTACCAATTCACTGGACTGCATAAGAGAGACATGTAGCTTTGACATAACTTCATTTCTTTCTTCCTCATATTTATGCGAGTCAGTTTTATTATGCCGCTGAGATTGCATCTTCAAAACCAAAGTCTGCTGAATGTGTCTGGAGAAATGACTTTGTATCTCAAAAATATCAAGAGTACCATTCAGATCTGAATTTCTATTAAGAACTGTGCACATTTAGCAAAAATTATGCTGCTGTAAAAACAAAAGACCTGCTCCTTGGCCTGCTCAGAATACAAGCTACAACGCAAGAGATTACACCAGAGGGTTTTCCCTCTGCTTCTTTTCTAAATGCAGGCATTAAAAGTAAAGTGTTACTAAGCTTTTCCTAAGAGAGCACGCAGGGGCATGGCATAATATACATTAACCAAGAACAAAAAACAGTAACAAACAACCATTCTAGAAAAATCATAGACTCGTAGAATGAAATGCTGCATATTAGCAGCTTGCTTGGTTTCTGAAACATAAGGAATTGCATGGAAGTTGTCAAGATGAAGTCCACACACCTTGATCATTGAACTGATCACTAGATTCCAAGAAACCAAAGCAAATTTAAAAATACACGTGACAACAACTGCCTAGAAGGCAGAGTTTTATCATCTGTCAATAACCAGATGAATAAAGTGCATAGCAACTACTGTAACAGTTTCTTGAAAAGAGAATAAGTTTAGCAAGTCTCAAAGTTTGTAAGCTTGACACTTATCCATACATTTTGCTACATGTGTGGCTTCCCTTTTGTTTTGCTGTTTAGATTCACTGATCGACCCTTCAGCACTGTCCTGTGATTTCCTTTGCACTTCATATGGAATGTGCCGATATCTCTGACTGCTGCCTGATGTAGGTCTGGAAGCTCTTGTCACCAATGGGATGTTCTCTAAAAGGGAAGAAAAAAAAAAAAGGAGAAAGTACTATACACAGAATTTTTTGTCAAGACATCAAAATGTCAGAACAGCAAGTGAACAAACAAAAGCTTTTCCCTAAGTTTGACTTTCAAAGCTGTAATTGTAATAACACTGCATCTTATTGGAACTGGAAGAACTGATTGAATTGATCCTCTTTTTTGTCAGCCATGAGCAGAATGCTCCTTTATTTACATGTACACAAAATACAGTCATGTGGCTGTATCAGCCACTCTTCCCATTTTTAAACCAACACTCTAAAAAAAGCTCGTAAGTACATGTATCTTCTAGTATTTACTGCTCATTCCATGAGCACAAGTTCAAAATATAAAAAAAAAAAAACCAACCAAAAAACGAAAAATGACAAAACCCCCAAAATCCCCAAACCCCACACTTATTTTTATGAATGAAACTGAATTAAAACAACCATTTAAAAATTCCTTACTGTCCTTTAAAATATTGTAATATCAATCCTAAGTCACAATCTTACTTTGTATGCATTTGCAGGATCTTTTTTGAACATGAATATGGTGAAGCCCAGAACATAAGCAAGGGAAATACCATTTCCCAGGGTTGTTTCCCTGTTTGGACAACCCATTATACTTACTGGCTTCCATATTTTGTCTTCTTAAACTTATCCCTCTTATATTGAGCATGTTCCTGCTCTAAAGTTCCAACACCTTCAATAATCAGCTTTAGTGTTTTATATGTCTCCTTAGGGTCATCAATGATGAATGTAGAATATTCTTCCTCTTCAGGTCCATCGTACACAGATTTGCTGCCACAGGCCTCTGGGGAAAAAAATAAAGCACAGGAATAGGTATCAGATAGGCAGGGGAAAAAAAAAATTGAGACAAGCAGACTGAAAATACTGAGTCTGGGGTTCATACGGTTCCTTGGTTTGCTTCTATACGACCACCACAGAACCGTGGCTGACAACAGCAACCGCAGAAGGAGCGGTTCCCTGTCCTTTTGCTGGGGTGTTGGTAGGCACGGAGGCTGTCCCATGCCCGTTCCCTCCTCCTCATCTTGTAAGGAAAGGGCAGCAAGCCTGGCAGCGGCTCCTGGCTTGGTGTGAAGCTGTCCTTTGCTGCACAGGCAACACTTTCATCTCAGTTACCACTAGCAATACACCATGCACACACTTTGGGAACTCTGACACAGCCCTAAGTCTGCCACTGTGCCGCAGGGTTGGCCTGCATGAAGTCAAGTATTCACTTGTCAGAAGGACAGGTTCCATCCCTAAGCAGCAGCTAAGCAGCAAGTACAGCACTGCATAACAGACTGAATTCAAAACAATTACAGGTTGAAGTAATCACGGAAGATGTCTTACCACATTACTCCTAAAAGATTCATACAACAAGCGTAAGCAGAATATATCACAACTACTGCCGGGCTGCCTGCTTAAGGACATATCCTAAGGAGGGGCAAGCCATATTATCTTCTTATCCTACCAGGTAGTCTTCCTGGCTAAGAGATCATGACACTGATAACATATGAACATTTGCAACACATTCATCATGTGATCTACTTCTGCATTGCAGCCG
Source organism: Vanellus vanellus (assembly GCF_965231255.1). Taxonomy (NCBI): domain Eukaryota; kingdom Metazoa; phylum Chordata; class Aves; order Charadriiformes; family Charadriidae; genus Vanellus; species Vanellus vanellus. The sequence goes on along the minus strand of NC_138905.1, from coordinate 154,292,434 downwards.
AGTGTATTAGAAGGGGAGAGAGAATATTTTACTTTGTCTCTATTTTTGCCTAGCTTTCTAGCTTTACTGCTCTCTCAGTCTCAACTTTCGAGTTACCTTCCCCTTGCTGCACTGCCTGCGCCAGACCTGCGTCCTTTTCCCCGACACTGAAACTCGATGCTGGCTCAGGCAGTGAGGATTCGGAACAGGGGAAAGCTGGGCATTGGTTCAGACAGCTCGGAAGTGGTGGGGATCTTAAGTTTGCAATTGCACGGCGGCCAGGAATGGATTAAAGTGCTTTCCAATCCGTGTGTTTGACACCACTGGCTTATCTCATATTATAAAATAAAGTCCTATTTAAAGATCAGTGCCACAGTGAAGGCTTCCCTACCACTCCCTAGGCTAAATTGGGATTTCAAGTCTGGCACCACGTACACCGGATACTTTTCTTGGCATGCCGACCAGTACTAACTTCCTCTGCTGTCTGTTCTTTCTTTTATTCTTCATGTCACATCTCTGCTCCCCTCAGCTCCTGAGGGCTTCCTAGACTAACCTTCACTTTTCAACATTTCACAGACATCTACAGGTCATCTTTCGCTGATAATTCTGAAAGAGTCTTCCTGAGAAACCATTTGTATCCAGCCTGTTCTTGGGATCTGAATCAGGGAATGTGCACATGACTTCTGGTAACACAAAACCATGTTCCACTGAAACCTCAACTTTGCTGGTGCTTCTTTTCAGGATCAGTAAACTTCTGGTTTAGTGCATGATTTGTCAATTCAGAGCATCCAAGTAATGCTCTGTGCCTCCTCTATTTTAGGATGCTGTGGTTAAGACTGTATTTCAAACAACTGTTTATTATGCAAAGAACTTTGTACAGACTATGAGACTGCAGAGCACACCAAAAATAATTCACACAACTGCCTCAAGACAGCAGAAGGAAGGGGAAACAAGTTAAATAATGGTCACTGTGTTCTAGGGTGTGAATCGCAAGGCTGGTCTAGCTAGAACATAAAATTTTTCAGGTTTTTTTGCCTTGCTAAGTGTACTGAAGATGCGATGATCTTTCATCCTCACCTTGCATTTTCTCCAATTTTGGCATATACAAGTTGAAAAGAGAGTAGATGCGCTCGGTTTCTCTATCTCCATCTATATCCAGTTGTATATTTGCTGGCAGGCCTCTGTAAGGCATCAGGAAGAGAGGTAGAAGTTACATGCTATGGCACAAAAAGCACTTAACAAGAATGAAAATAAAAGTGAGTACTCATGAAAGCCAACAGACTGTACATAATGGATGTCAAAACTTCCCATTTTTCCCATGAGAAAAGGTAGACAAGTTCAAATTTCTTTATGCTTAGATTTATCCAGCATGCTTTCACTCAGACTTGAGAGAGGACTATTAGTATCCAGACACTTTGGTGAATCAGTCTGCTATAACCAGATGGAGGAGCCAAAGCACTGAACTCCCAGCTGTCCAGGTCTTATATTCTGAGACTAACTATCAGTACAGACTTGCTGCTTCTCTCATTTTAGATGAAAATAGCTTCTACGAACCAGACAGTACCTCTTCATTTAACAGAGAGCATAAGTGGGCCCCTTAGAAAAAGATCAGTTTAGAATTAAATCTAGAAGCAGATGACTGTTTCAGGAATATACAAACAGGACATTGAAGGGATTTCTGACATTTTTACTAATGACAGATAATCAGAACCAGAATATCTTATCCCAGAGTCAACTCCTATCAATGTCTTGAAATGAAAATCTCAGCATTTTGACCAAGATATGCAGATACTGACAGTATCAGAAATAACAGTAAAGATGGCCTTTGAGAACACCGCAACGCCTGCGCACCCGGCAGATCTTCTTGGCAACTGCATACCTGCAAGTCACACTGCAGAGATGCACATACCCCTGGCAATACCTACACCAAGGGCATGTTACCAATCCTTACCCCGTGCAAGGTGTGCAGCCAGGAGTATTATCTGCAGTAGCTTTACAGCAAAGCCAGTGGCCATTAAGATAAGCAGAGGGATGATACACCGTGAGGCGCTTCTTGTTGCATTGGCTAACTTTGGTGAGGATATCAATCCAGTCCTTGGCCTCCACGCAATTATTTGCTTGGATATACAGGACTCTTCTTTCAGGCTGGATTACCTGGAACATCTGCAAATAAGGAAATAAGCCACAGAATAAACTACCAGAATGTGTTGGTGAACCTAAGACTGGCCTCAGACTGATGAGTTATTAAAGGAAAAACATAGTATACTAAAATAATGCACCAATAAATACTTTTCAACACAAACCAAGCAGCAAATATGTCCTTAAAACAGCAAATATGTCCTTAAAACAGTAAGACCTTTCACCTGGTACAAGGAGTAAGATACTGTTCCTGTAGGAGATGATTTACAAACAGCTAATATCAACGTGCTGGTTGGGCCTCAACAAGATTTGTTGTCAGCCTCAGGGATGCAATTTTAGTAATGCTGCAGCTCCAAGTTTTGGAAAGCTGGCAGAGGGACCCAATGCAGGGCCGAAATTAAATGCTAGTCAGCAGGGGGCAGAAAAGAAAAAACACGAGAGTTTTTTCTTCTCTATTGCTGAAGCAAAGCCTCAGCAACAGATTTGCTTTCATACTGCCATATCTCTAGTCTTTTTCACACCTATTTCAGCATGATTCTTTCCTTTTAATAACTTCCACACTTCTGCACCCAACTATGGCTGCTATTAGCAAATCACAGCAATACAGTTTCTTTTTAATCACCATAGGGTAGTTCAAATAATTACACATTAATTCTGCATTACAGCTTGTGCACTGAAAAACTAAACTAGAGCTTTCCTGCCTGTTCAAAACAGTGCCACAATCGTATTTATTTTCCTTGTCTTGAAGAAGCAAGTTTCTGACACACAGCCTTATTGCTTGATTATACTGATCATGCACTGAAGATAACTAAGTTCAAGTTAGTGATCTTATCTGTAAATTTTGGAAAGGTAAATGCCAACCATCTTCATTTCCTCTAGCTTCTGCAAATTTTAATGCGTTGTCCTCTCTCTCTCTCTCAGGTATTCCTAAATTATCCTTCCCCCCCCTCCCACTTCTTCATTTGATTATTCAAATCATTAGACATTACACTGCCTATATCACATGGAATACTATTTTCTGGTTTCTCTGTACTACTTAAAAAAAAAAAAAAAAAAAAAAAAAAAAACCACAAACACAAAAAACCAGAGGCACAAAGAAAAAAAAATCCAAACACAAAAATACCACCAAAAGCACACCAAAATTGAAATTCACTTTTGTCTATTACAAAGGCCTGAAACAATGGCCTGGATTCTGCACCTAGCTGGTCAGGAGAATATTGCAGATGGGTACCACACGCAATCTCTTCTTCCCTTGTGACACTTTCAGGTGCACATCCTGTGAAGTAGCTTGCAAATATACTTCCTAATTTATGAACGAACAGAATTTTTTAATTACGTCTCTTCTATCACGAAAGGGAAAGCTGCAACAGTCATCTCCCTGGATTTAGTATCCTTATAGATGTCAGACAATAATTAGAAAGGTGCAACACAACAGCAGTCTAGGAGCTGCTAGTGTGATCAGTCCAGCACTACCAAAATACACACCAAAGACAGAGTCCTTTTAATAAAACTTTTCAGGACATAACTGGCAATTTGATTCTGGGGAATAGGGAAGGAAGGAACGAGGAAGACAGGAGCATGTAGCTTAACTTTCCCTTAACACAGAACTACAGAGAAAAGAATTTTAATGTCCTGCTGGGGTAAATGGAGCCTTCTGCATTACAACAAAGGAATAGATTTAAGGAGTATGGCTTTGTGTAAGGGGATACCAACCTAAGTGAGCTAACATATGGCAACTGTTACTGAGAAGCCCACAACTAAGCCAAGAATTTCAAGTGGTTGCAAGACCCTTACACTACCAAAACCACCAGTTGCTTCTCGAACAACACAGAAGACCTGAACAGTTCTTAAAGCCACCCCCACACAGCCCAAACTGTGCTTAAGGAAGATGAAAGCTAGTGGCCTTACTGCCAGACAGGCAGATTTATCAGAATTGAGGAAGACATGCTTGGTGCAATTCAGAGCACAGATACACAGAGAATATTTATAGAAAATGTGGATCTTTAATCACACTTAGCACCCATTATGGAATATCCATCACAAATACATCTGCTGTGGTGTTTTGAGAATTCTGTCCTTGCTGCAGTATTCTGTTTAAGTATGGCAAAATAAATGGGAATATATTAGCATGGGAAGGTGATAATGGTATTTTCTACTGCTTATGGAAAGACTCTGAACCTTACTTTCCAGAATGTACATAATCGCCTTCATTTCCTAGGTAATACTGAATTCAAGCAACCAAAATAGAGCACTTTCTGATGTTAATAATAAAGGGATATTTTTCCTATAATAAATCTTTACAATAAAGGGATATTTTTGATGCATTCTAGCTCAGTAGGCTCAGACATAAGTTAAAGACTGCTGCCACTGAAGAGTTGATGAGAATTACAGCTCAGCTCCTTTCCACACACAGTAAGTTTTATCTTAACTGTGTGGCTACGTTTAGTTCAATCAAGTTATTTTGCAGAGTACAGCTGGCAACAGTTCATTGCATGTTACAGCTGCCTTCTGATAGCTTGAGAGTTATTTTGCAGCTTGGTTGCTTTTGTCTATGTAATTAACATGAGTTTTAAACACCATAGCCAGTTACAGTACAATGAAACGTGCTCTAGAAGCAAGTGATCTGAAACTTATTTCACCTTTTAACAGAGAGCGAAATGCTACCAAAATAATACCTGAAACATGGAAAATACTGAGGAGCCGAGCATTGTATTTCACTTTAACAAAGTGCTGTTTGAGGAACCTAATTATCTAGGGCAGGTTTGAGCACTGCCCTGCATGGTGTCCACAAGCAGTGTAGATGGCAGGAAAGACTTAAAGGCAGAAAAGCTAAAAGTCACAAACATTTATGTGTATAAAGAAGTCTGTAGTAGATGCATGTTTAGAACTGGAAAACACTGAGCTGTTTTTTGGTTTGTTTTTAAATAAAACTTTGTAAGGACTGTACTCAGCTTTACAGGCAGAAGAGTATGGAAAAAGCTCCCAATGCCACCTGAACTGATCGTGTCCGAGAACTGTTCTTGAACAATGGATAGTATGTCTTGCATAGAGAAGTTGGCAGTAGTGTTCCATGCATGAGAAATACAGGTGCATTTTATTCCCTAATGTGGCAATCAAAATGCTAAACCATACTGCCACAGCACAGATGTTGTTTTGGCACATGACCTAACCCAAATATATACCCACTTTCGTTAACCAATAAAGAAACCCTGACAGCTAAGAAAGATGTGATCCTTCATAATTATAAGCAGCCAGTTCCTTCCCAACAGAGAGGTCTGACAGAAAGTGCCGGGACTTGATTATCTTACCTGTGTTTGACATTACGAAGCCCAGACAGCTGATCAGCAGTGGTCAGTACTGAGTGTGCTGCAGATCACGAAACCTAAGGACTGCTGACTGGGCTGTTAAGAATCTGAATAGGCTGTACTTTTGGAAACTCCTGCTACTATATACAGAACAAGCAGCTGTGGTTGTACATCTTTCAATAGAAACCCAATCCAGGTTACAAAAGGGAAAAAGGCGATTAGGCTGGTGGATCTAGACCAGCCTAACAAGTAAATTAATGAAGATGACCTACTTACATTTTTCATTTTGAAGGATTCCTCCTCCAGTCTTTCCACTGCCAGAATGTTTTCAATTGGAATGCTACACAGAGGGTGATCACCTGTAAAACACACACACAGAGAATCAGAGAATTGCTGAGGTCGGAAGGGACCTTTAAGATCATCAAATCCAACCATTAACCTACCCTGACAAAACCACTTCTAAACCATGTCCCCAAGTACCACAACTACCCTTTTTTTAAACACCTCCAGGGATGGCGAGATACTGAGCAACTTATTCACAACTCAACTTCACCCTCTGCCCTTATTCTAAGGGCTGATTCCATTCATTTGAACATCATTTTGACTGCACATGAAAAAAATATTTCACTCAGCAGGGATTTACTAGCATGGTCCTTAAGTCTTAAGCTCATTTCTGTTATGCTAGCAAACCTCTTAGAAATTGACTACTGCAGCTGGATGCAGTATATTTTCTGAGAAGGTGACAATGAAAGAAATCATTCCCGTCAGCTGAACTGAACTAGGTTGATGGTGTTGACATATGATCTCAAAGTGGAGTGTGAAATGAAGACTGGCATGACCTGAACATGTTTGCTTATCCTTCTTACTCCCTATGTATTTATACGATGGAAGGAAGTGGTATTTGTTGTGTACTACTGAACAGACAGGAACAATTTGCGAAGAGCAAATTACTTGATATTAGGCAACATTAAGTGAACACATTTTTGCAGGTTCAAAGCTTGCAGGCAAATCCCTGCTTACTGCAGCCAGTTGTGCCAATGCTACAGAATTTAAGAGAAGAAGCTGAGATGCATCTGAGAATGTTCCATACAAATCCAAATCCCAGAGTAAGATATTTGTATCCTGAGTTTTCTTTCCTTGGACAATCTACTACATAACTGTGAAACCTACAGATGATGTTGATCACTGGTATTAGACAAATATTAACAAATATTCTGCTAATTTATAGGACACTGTGCTATCCAAGAAGCTTCTCTAATAGTCAGAGCAGACATACTAAAAAAAGGGGCAAGGACATACAGGCTGACAGACTTGCCTGCACTGTGCCTTCTACAATTACAGATGTAGATCTCAGTCTTCTGTTCTTACACAATCCATATATTTAACCTTTGCTTTAATGTATCAAAAAAAGACTGGCAAACTTTTGTTACCTTTGCTTTTCTGATAGGTAAACTCATGGTTTGTCAGGCGAAACCACCTCTTCTTGAAGTTTTTCATACCAAATCGTTTTCTTCCTTGTGCTCTCTTGATCATGAACCTAGTAAACAGGACAACAGTTGTCAAAATACGCCAGATTTTATATATACATGCATATGAATATATGCATATATAAAAAATATGTATTTATGTACACAGATTCATACATATATACACATACATGATGGCACTTGCAAAGTTTTAGGAGGAGACACACAGTGTTTTCTAATTATTAAGGCCTTGTCTTGACAAGGAAAGGAAAGTCACATTTGGATAGGTTTAGTGCATCTGTTGGTTAAGCCTGTCCTTTTTCCAGATATACATAAGGGGCAGGACACATAGCTTGACTTGTAGTCTACATAGGGGCTCCAGTTAGTTAGCTGAACTGCAGCTTGTGCCCCTTTCCTCAGTTAGAAATCCAGCTAAATGGTTTCCTACTACTGCAGAAAAAGGACAGAACACAGTTAGTACTGCTCTGCTAAGCTTGACCTGTTAACTCTACAAGCTTTTCTTATTATTTCTTTTAAAGCTGTGAGATCACGCAAAAGGTTTAGAGAATGTTTAATAATTAAAAGGCAGGTCTAAGGCCTCTGGAGCACAGGAACTGTACTCTTCCATGCTTTCATCACTCTCAAGCTCTAGAAACAAAATCAGGATGTTCCACAGCTATATTTGCAATTGCACATTGATGCTGCAGTTGTAAACATGTTTTCAATAATGTACAAAGCAATCTGACAGCTGAAAGCTAGAACCCCCCCTTTTTTGGCAGAGGACGGGTGTCCATTTAGTGATTTGTGAGCTTTAATTAATTTCAAACCCGAATAAGCTTACAAGAAACTGTGATGCATACAGCACCTTCCTAACCACTAAATCAATCTAAAAGCTTCAAGGTGACTTTGGAAAGCCTAGTGACTTCATACTGCTTACCATCACCTTTGGTGGAAAAAAAGAACGAGTATGCAGTAGAGACTTGATAACTCTACATTCCACATAAACTATTGTGCCAAATACAGAATTGTATAATGGAGACAGTAAAAACTACTTGCTACAGAGTAGTTTTTATCAAGTAGGAAGGCACTATACAGCACAAAGAGCACACAGAGAACCGAGAATGATTTGGCTGAAGATTTTCAACAGCGGAGCTAAAACGCTTAGAACAGCTAATACTGTTTCTCGCTTCTGATATCTTTGTGAGAAACAACTACATTGCATCCAACCGAACCACAGGTCTCTTTAAAACTCAAACAGAAACCCAGGTTCCCGCAGACTTCAACGGTTTTGTAACCAGCTGGGCTGCTGCCTGCTGCCCATTCCAAGTTGTGTGGGCAAAAGCTGGCAAGGACTGTACAGGGCAACCAATTTTTTTAAAACCAGTTATAGCTACACACCTCTTCTATTCCTGAAAAGGTCAGACAGTTATTGACTCCGTCCTTATTCTTGCATTACTTAAGAAATATTTCATAAAACCATACGATTCAGGTCATCACCAGGCCCACTGGCTCTAGCCTTCTTATTTCAAAGTTAAGGCAGATTTCAAGGGAAGAGCAGATATCCTTGGGCTGGACAATATGCTCAAGTTAGCTTCTCTTCCTTCTCATGCCAACTCTTAAAAGGTGACTTAAAACTGCAAATTCTTACAGAGCCTCCCTCTTTGAAAAATGCAAATTCCATAGTGCAGAGCCAACAGCACATTTCTAATTAAATCCTTCATAGCTGACGTAGCCAAGAGAAGAATGTGCTTTTATTTCCCACAGATAGGTGACAAGCATTCAAAGCCACAGAAGTTTTAAGGTCAATTTAAAGGATTTCTTTGTTTCTAACATTCGCAGAATGTGTGAGAAGTCAAAGCAAATAGTCAGAAGCACAAAAGGAAAAAAGTCTAAGATGAAACCTATTTCAGTGTTGGAAGGTTGGAGATACTGTTGTTCTTGCATTTATGGTAGACCTGAGTTTGGATCTGCTTTAGCCTTGCTTGGAAGCATCAGCAGGCCCCTTTCACCTACAAGAATGGCAGGACTAGTTCTCCTTTTAATTCTCTTCCTTTTGGAGAGAACCATGCAGACAGCTGTTAAGCAGCAATGGCATAATCAATGCCAGCAAACCCAAGTGCCAGTGACTAATCTTTGGTACTGTATGTTCATTCAAAAGTACATACGCTATAGCTTTCCATCTAGATAGTCTTGATAGAAGTAAAGACAAGTAAAAAAAAGGCAAATAAAAACATTGCAAAAGCAAACAGAAACCCCACTAACCAGCCAATCAATCTGGAGGAGAATCAAATCAAAGGCTGTGAACATTCCCACTCACTCCCGATGATATAACATTGCAATAATGTCAGGAAAAATAGACAGCTGAAGGCTACTCCTTAACCTTGAGAACAATTTATATGAATGCTACTTAAGAAGTGCCTAGAAAAATCTATGCCTACTTCTTAATCACTTCCAGTGAGCTCTGGCATTTATACACTGAATATTAAGCAAATCTCAGTGCTTCTTGGAGCCTCTGCCTACAGATAAAAGGCCTTTATTCTCTATTTACAGCAGGTTTCTGTTTAAAGGAAGGAAAAATAAAAGAAAAAAAAAAAAAACGACTTGGTCAACATCAAGAAATACATAACAATGTTCTCTGCTGGGTTTACGCAGGCATTTCAGGGTTGTTAAACAAAGTACTTCCTCCCCAAAGTTAAGTCAGACAAGTCTATAGCTGCGAAGGAAGGACATGCTATCAGCTGGTAGCTACAGCAAAGCACCAACTGCTCCTACCATCTTACCTGCATGAACTATTACCATCAACTTTCTTTACTGTTAGTTTAAGAGTCCTTACAACAGCAGCCACAGGCCGAGCAAGAAAAGACAGAAAAAAATCAGACAGGAGCAAAAGAAAGACAGAGGCAGAAAAAATGTTTTAGAGTTAGAGGAAAAATGTTACAAACTATACATTTATTTTCAAAAACAAAAGAATGATAAATGTACAGAATTAAAATAGACAAAGTTGCTTCTAAGGACAGACACTCATCAGAGATGTGAAGTGAACTGCAGAGGTTAACTGGAAGGGGTAGTCATGTTTTCACCAGAAACCTAATTTTTGCATGACTTAGAGCTACCGTGAAAGCTTACTTTCAAGCAGCAGTTCAGCTTACTGAGCTCTGACAGGAAGAATGGGGATTTTTTTACTTTCTTCCACCCAGCTCAAAGAAGCTGTTTCCACAGTACACTTAGATGATCTTAACAACTCAGTTTTGTAACATAAAAAATGTCAACAATTAGTATCTAAAACTAATACAGCATATGGAACATGCTTCCAAAAAAAGGAAAGGTACTAAAAGTAGAAACTGTTCCAAGTGCATCACAAGTTTTCCTTGAAATGGCCATGATAATGATTAGCATATGGATCTTACAGGGCAGCAAAAGCAAATTCCATTTGCAGGCTTTGCCCTCACTAAGATACTCGGTATCTGCCTTCACAGTGGAATTTTACAGCTTTTGTTCACTGGAATTGAGAAAAAAACAACCCAACTTGACTTTAACACAATGCTGATTTAAGTTTATTTTGCCTTAGCAGTGATAATTAAGCTCTACAGGCTTCTTTTTCTTCCATTTATTTCAAAACATACTTAAATTAAGATGTTTAAATCAAACCAAGAGATGTTAAAATCAGCTACAGCAGCCACAGCGAGTAGAAATAGCAACATAAGAACCTTCCTACATTCTTCTCTGAACACATGGATGGAATAGGGGTGGCGGAAAAAGATAGCTGCCTTAGAATGGTAGCAAGCACACAAGTAGAGGGTTTTGTTGCACATGCATGCTTACCCTTCTTTAAGCAATATAGGTTGCTCTATGCTCTTGTGATCTCTCCTTCCTGAAGATGAAATTAAATCTAGAAACTAAAAGGTGAAAACAAGCATAGATAAAAATGGCAGTACTGCACTACCCAAATGAAAATCTTTAATATTTGTACAGGACAGAGCTACAAGAAAATATTGTAAAAGTAGTTAAACAGAAGGTAATGGCAGAAGCTTGAGGAATTTGGGAGGTTTCCTGGGTTGTAAACTAAAAATAGCACAAATGCTCTTAAGCAGAAAAACTGCAGATGACCAACACTTCTTGTGCTTCTCCTCTGTTATACATTTTTCACTTCCTTTTGGACTAAGCAATTTTCATCACAGATCTGCAGCATTCTTTGAAGCATGCACATCTCGAGCTCTAAGCAGCAGCTTGTTAATCCAACCTAATTATTAAGTAGAAGTAGTTCCAGAGATTCTACTACTGACATGCATATATAATTTGATAAAAGTTTATTGAATATTACATTTATCAGGAGCCTGCTTTTTCCAGTACACGCTTCCTGGTTTACTAACAGTATGTGTTATATTCTAGGATTCCAAGCATCAGCTTCAACAACACAGCAGGATTTTCACAACATTCACATGCATTACTTACATTTTTTACTGCATCTGCATATTTCTGCTCATTAAAATAGTCATAAAAAGTAGCCATGTAGGATTCCTTGAAATTGGCCTGAAATACAAAGCCAAAACCATGCATATCATAACACAGTCTATACAGAAAATATTATTGTTAACAGCAGTAAGCCAGGAGGCAAGACACTGCAGATGAGGGGCTTTTTTTCTGGCCAGAGGTATAATAAGCAAAGTGCTACTTTGCTGTTGTACAGCATACACTTAAATTTTTATTTCAAAAAGGTATCAGAATGTATTTCAAATGTTCAGTTACTACGGTTAATAATGCATTCTTCAAAAGCTTCAAACTTCTGCTTTGGCTTTTAATCTTGGTCCTAAAAGAAGCTGACAAAAAGTGTGAGAGAAGGAATTCTATTGTCTCAAAGGATTCATAATGAGGTACAGATTCTTCTACAGTTGCCTGTGTGAATCCTAACTAGACCACCAGTGACCCCAAATTATCACTGACTGGCAGAAAACTGAACTGGTACAAAGAGAAAAGCATAGCCCTTACTGGGCATTTCTTCTCAGTTGAGCTTTAAAATACTGAAACAATCTGTAAAGCCCTGTAGAGCTGCTATCATGTACTGAAGTAGAGAACTTCAGGGGTATTCCTGATCACTATCTTTCTTCCAGGAGGAAGGACTGAAAAACCCTGACAGACTTCTAGGTTGGTCTCACAATTTTGCCTTACTGAAATCTAGTTCAGATTAAGACAGATTTAGTTTTCCTGTGAGCATGAGAGGCTTATAATCAAAGTAATCATAACCAGTTTTGCATAAGCCTAGTGCAACTCAAGCATTTTAAAGACTTAATTACAATGAGTGATAAAAGATTAAAAAAAAAAAAGAAAGAAAATCACTTTCCTGAATTAAGCCTTTAAATGAAAATGGCATACTTACAGATTTAGATTTTGATAGGCTGCCTAGCGTTTGAATGGTTTTAGAGATAAGTGTCAAAGTTCGAGAAGTCTGAGGATCCTAGGAAAAAAAACAATATTATACAGACTAGCTATTTAAAATATGGAACAGAGGAAGGTAAACTACATTTCTTCTTTCTTATTTCACTTGCAGTAAAGTAACAAAGTTAGAAAAAAAACAATAAAACACTACAGGAAAAAGTTGCTTTTTTTAAAGGCTTTTGATTCTTAAGCCATCATGCTTCACAGCTACCCTACTGCTCTTCAGAGAACCAGAGGTAATCACTTGCAAAACAAAAACAGAGATTTCTATTTTGAAGACTGTCCTAGTCCTTCCCACTCTTGGTAAGGACAACTACCAAGTCTTGGATAAGTTGCTTAACATCCAAAACATTTCCAACATTGCTGACAATCAATCTGGCATTAATGTAATGTGGCAAAAATGAAGCAGTGACCACCTTTTCCACAGCAGCTTAGACCATGTACCTTGTTTGTCCTTAAATTTCACTGTTCCTCCCATACCTCCCAAGTTCTTCACATACACAGTCATCCAACATATGCTTCATATCCAAGACAGACACAGCAGATCTGTGAACTAACAAAGGTACTTCCCCTAAAGGCTATTAAAAGAACTTGATAGACAAGACTATGGTGACAGAACCATATACATAGCTAGAAAAAATTGATACAGTACTTACTGGATGGTGTGGTGTAAGCTGAAAGAGGTTTGGAGAAAGAATGGCAGGAGCAAAGAATCTCAGGAAAATAAAGCTGCTAACAGCTGTATACCTCACATCTAGGTCACCTATTAAAAAAAAAGACCTCTACTCAGCATTTCAGTAATCCTTTCTTAAAAACCTTATGAAATTATCAGAACACCTTTAGAAAGCTAACTCAAGCATGTGCTGGGAACATACATATTTGCGAGTTACAGGATTAGCCGATCATGGGGCATCTGGAGCCAGAGATCAGCTAGCATAAACCAAGGAAACATCAATGACAATCTTTTTAAAAGAAGTGAGTTCACGACACAGGCTACAAGTAGAACACCATTCACTTTTCCACCACATAGGGAATTTCATATAAACATCTTCTATTTCATCTATGCAACTAAAGTACAATTAATAACTTAGTTTATGAAATGTCCAGTACAGAGGCCAACTCTGAGTTATCTAGTTATAGCCCCAAGCACAAGTGCTGTACAGACTCCTAATGTATCTATTCCAGTTGGCAAATACAGAAAATACAATTTATTTATTTTCACATAAAAGAAAGAGCACAACAGCACAATCAATAGCTTTCTGCTTGAGCCTCTCTACTATGAAGTGCCTGTTCAAAAGGTGAACTTGTGTTACTCTCTAAAACTTCTTTATTGTAATCTGCTTCCCTTCATGAAATACACAGGTTGGTTGTTTTGCTCAATTCTGGTTTTATATTGCCTGCTCATTCTCAGAGCCAAAACAATCAGGAGGGAACGGAAAGAATTCTCTCTTGACAGCCAGAAAACCTTTGCAAGCACACGGGCCTCCTAGGGCAATGAGCTTGCAATGACTCAAATAATTTATAGATTGGCTTTTATTACAGACTGACGTATGAGTAGAAAATAATTCAGCTGCATGGAGTCTGCAGAATAAGCCATTACAAAAACCTGAACATTTGAAATCTGAGCATACTTTGCAAATATTGAAACCATAAATACATACCATCGTAACGCTCTTTTTAAATGTTGTTTTCCTTTGAAAGGTGTTTAAGGAAAACTCATACAACGATTAAAAGTTAGGGGGTTTGTAGAATGAATAATCAAAACCAGCACTAATATACATTCCAAATGCTATTTTGGATGAGCTGCTGTTCAATTACTAAATCCCATCATGGGTCACGCAGACTGCTAGACTACATCTACATTTAAAAGCTATCGGTAGCGTAAAACAAAACTATATAGAAACTCACCTTGAAAACGTTTGGCAGCTGATTCTCTTAGTGAAAAGAAAATATCACACATCACTGTAGGGCAGCTTACACCAGATTTTGTAATTACAGTAAAAATGCGATCAACATATTGCCTCAGATTTTCCTGAAAAATGCAATGATTATGACAAAATTAGAATCATTTTCTGCTCTGGAAAATGGTATTATTCCTGTTTTTATTCATAATGGCATCATTACAGAGTCTCACTTTGAACATTACATACTTGCAAAACAATCTCGCACTCAATACTCTCTTTGGTAAACACCGATATTCAAGTGCAAGAGTAAAAATATTATTCCTATCATCAAGTATATGGCTATACGGCATATCGTTCCTTTTTGTAGCACCATTTTCAACGTCATCAGTAGAGCCACTGATTTAGCCAGAGCTAAATTATCCTTGTCCATAAGGGTTGGGGAGAAGTGATTAACGTTTTACAGATACTGCATTTATAGCATAACGTAAAGCCATTGTTAAATAATTATAACAGTTTGTGGTGTTAAGAAAGCCTCCAGTGTCATCTAATGAATGACAAAATTATTTGTAACATCAAACATCTGAGGACCTCAGTTAAACTTGATAGTGTAAACAGGGATTGAATCTTCAAAGTCTAATGCATACCCTGTTATTTTCCAGGTTTTCACCATCTTTTAATTTCACAGGATCAATTTCACAAGGCTTATGGACCTGACAAATCTAGAAAAAAAAATAGTGAACAATCAATATATCAGTTTACCTTCAAGTAGAAAAAGTTTTGTAAAAAGCACAATCTGTTAGTTTTGGGGGGTAAAAAAATATATTATTTAAAAAGCTGACATTTTTTGATGAAACATTAAAACAACAGCCGAATAAATTGTCAAATCATTTAAAGAAAGTCTGTGGTCTGAAAGTATTGCCCAATCACTGCACTAAAATACCCATGCCCACCATTCTGGACTGGATGGATAATAAACTATTGTTACAATACATGCATCCATACACAGTTATTTAAGAATAATTTTATTCCTTTACACCCACTAGATGAAATGTATTACTTATAGCTTCCCAGCAGCTTTCTGCTGTATATATTCTTTATTCATTTAAGTTACTCCTTTATTAATTTCTCAGAAACAAAAAATGTTAGATTTTATAAAACAGAGTATTTTAGTTAAATAAATGGACATTTTCCTTTTCTTTTAATACAATCCAACTGTTTCTGAGTTGAGTGACTCAGCTGTGGCTAAACTAACACAGGATTTTAACACAGAAACAGGCTTTTAAGAATTATTCCTACAAAGTCATCTTAAAATGGGAAGGGATAAACAGTATCTGCTCCCTGAAGGCCTTTTACAATGACATTTTATCAAATAAACAGTCTAAACTGCTCTTACCTCATCTATAATTGGCTTTAGTGTAACTTGCAGATAATGCATCCCTGCCAGCTTCATTGTCTCGTCAATGCACTTGGAAGTTAATGAGTTTCCTCTGAAAATGGTGTTTGGATCTCTGGAAGTGAACAATTTTCTGTAATTTAGTCTCTCTGTAATAAACTGCTAATATATGGAAATAAAAGAAGCGGTGAAAGGTGACGGAATGTGCAAACAAAATCTCCCTTTGACACCAGCCTGCCATTAAATGCAGTCATGGAGCATTTACTGCACTTCCAGGTTATAACAGAAAAGCAGTAGTCACAGTAAGTCCAGAGGGAATACAGATTCTGTTCTTTGTATTGGCGCAGTGTGCTCAGTGCATCACCCAACACACAGCAACACACAGCCTCAAATCAAAGGGGTTTACAATCTAAATGGGGAAAAATGCACCCAACTTTCACATGGTACTGAACAGTGTTAATTTGAGTACAGGAAGGACGCAGCAAGTACTTGTACAAAATGAGTACTTGTAAGCTGGGAGGGAGATGAAAACACCGGCTCCAATGACACAGCCATCTTTTCTAAGGGACTTTGAGCACTGTCCTGTGACAACAGTATTGAACACAGTGTAGATTCCCATTCTGCCCCGAGAATCGTGTGGATAGCTGATGCCATGCAGACTCCCACATTGTACTGAAAGGCAACTTGAACCAAATTCTTCTTATACTAGACATACAGCCATTGTAATTAGTTAAGCTTTAGCTAGGCTGCACTATCATGTGTACTTCTTTTTAGTATTCCTTGCATTTTCAGAATGCAAGTAATTTCATATTAATTTTGTACTTGCAATTCATTGTACAGCAATTTGCGTTATGCAGATAATCAATGTCTCATCTACACCCATATGGTCAAAACCTGTGCCTACTGACAGCAGATCAAACTTGGATATGAAGTTATTTGCTTGTTCTTGTACACACACCGATGTCTTTTCTGTTGTTTATAGTTTACTACAGTTGTACCCATTTACAAGCAGTAAATAACAGGATGAATTACTTTGCTGGATTCATCATTTTGTTTCATAAAAAAAGTAAGCTCACTGCCTCTTACAAATGCCAGAAAGCCCTGAAAACAAATACCATCTTTGCTGTTTTATCTCAGGAACATGACTGACTAGGGAGCAGCAAATTTCCTCATACTGCAGCAACTGAGCCATTTCAGCCAACCTGCAGCACAGAAAAAATACACCTACCTACAGGAAGGAAAACACTCTATCCCTCAGACACTCTGAAAAAAGCCAACCCACACAAAGACTTTATTTTGTACTGAGGAAGCTGTTACTTTAGAGTCATTCCCTTTGCTTCCCAACTGTCTCTTCTGCTGTCAGTCAAGAGCATGACTATATAGGCATGAGACTTGTGGCAAGAAACGTTCTTTAGGACCTGCCTGGTAGGAATACTAGATCTTGCACTACTAACTGTGAGCACACCAGTAAGTCAAACAAGGAACTTATAGGAAGTGACCAGGAAAAATATCTTGTTTTCTGCTATCCACTGCCAGATGCAATCCCATCTTTGTTCTTCAGCCTTCTAATGGGAAAGATTAGATGTACAGTTTTACTTAAACATTCATGACTAGGAAGAAACTTACTTTTTTTTTTTAAATAACTTCAACAAACGCTTTTACTCAGTGCTAGATGATTTATTAGGACACTATAAAGCTGAAATGATTTCATATGAACAGCTGAAGGTAATGTAGGATTTCACAGTTATCATCAAATATAATTAAGACTGAGAAGAGTGAAAATCTGTGCTCTCAGACCTTAGAATAGTCTTGCAAGTAAACTTTGCAAAACATGATGAGAATTCCTCCTAAAGTCAAACTCACCAGATCTTCAGAGCAGTGAACGTGTTTATAAAGAACCCTGCCGCTCAGCTGGAATAGGAACAACTCCAACAGTTTCTTTTGAAATTACAAAATTCTAGTTCTAGAAACTGAGTAGAGGGTCCTAACACTAACCAACACAGAGCAGGTATGTTTGATAGCAATTTCGTTTTTTGTACTTACTGAGTTCTCTTCACTTCAGCATTTGCAATGGCACTTATGAAAGGCACAATTCTGCCATAGTGTAAGAAAAGCCTGACAAGAGGTATGGCTGCTTCTTGTTTTTCTCTGCAAACTTCACCCAAAATGTGTGCAGCTGATGCTGAAACAGGCTGAACAGTGGAAAGAAATAAAAACATTGAGAGATCTTTCCAGAAGAAGCATCTTCTTTCTTTCTCTTCCCATTAGCTCCTTAATGCAGAACCCCACACAACAGTTGCAATGGACAGTTACCCAAACATGCCCGTACATAACATGGGTGGGCGTTACATTCCAGTTTTTGTTGGCTGTAAGTTCTGATCGCAAGAGGGCAGCAATTTAAAAACTATTACAGTACAGTCTCTTTTCCCACCCCATTTTTAACAGCTCTTTTCACTGAATGTCACTGTTGCCTGGGAAGCAAATGAAGAGGAAGAGTTCTAACCCTTCTCAATTTCAAGCCACAGTAAGTACAGAACCCATTTCTTGTCCTGAAAAGAAAAGCACTTGTTACAATTGCTAAAACCATACATAACAGCACATGTGATTCAACCCTCTGACACTTCAGGATTAGCTCTTGGTTTGGGTTGGGTTTTGTTGTTGTTTATTTCTTTTTAATTATGCAAGTAAACCTGTTCCTCTCCAGTAAAGGAAAACCAATTAATCAAACTGAAGTTTACTTCGCATTTTCACATGTAAAATTAGAAAGCCACGGAGAATACGCTGCTGCTAAAACCACTGGTGTTCCTGGGTGTGCCTTCACCCATCATACTGCATGCTGATAAAGATCTTCTCTGCAAGGACTGAAAACAAGCACCAGGGATATGAAGAGCTTAACAAGGCCCCCAGGTCTGAAAAGGAAGAAGCTGAAGACTCTGGTAATTACACAACTATGGTGCCAGCAAGATAGTGACAAACATTCAGAGAGACCCCTGTGAGGATGATCTGCAGGTGAAGAACAAGCAGTGCAAGCAAATTACCTCGACATCTGCAGATTTTAGCAGGAGGTCTCTAAGTGGACTGTAATAGTCTGAGGAAAAAACATGGTCCTCGGTGTAAACCACATTTAACCTTAAGGAACCAAGGTCATCAGGTTTCAATGACTTGTTACCATTATCTCTGGGCTGCAGGAAATACCTGATATGCAAAAAATAAGACAGAAAATTTGTGCTGAAGCACAAGATTATCTCAGGCTATACATGAGCATATATAAAATGTACAGATACACACAATATTTATATAAGTGTCAAATTCATGAGACCTCTGAATCAGACTTTTTAATTAAGTTTGCCAGTCTATTTTGCACCAACTGCAACATGGGAAGTTCTGATCAAAGATTTATGTAGGTATGATTAAGAACCCCCACACTAAAACTATGGCGCTGCTGATGAGCTGCAGTAAGTATCATAAAGCCAGCGTATTAGAACTCCCACATGCAATACAGAGGCAGATTGAAATCTCTGTATATCACATTATCAAAACTTCTTGTTCTTACATTTGCTAAGATTACTTTGGCTTGCATACAAAAAAAGATACAAATTAAATCCATTTAAGCTTTATCACATAGCAGTAATTACTCTTAAGTCTTCACAGCGGACATATGTTTCTACTTATTCTCCAAAAGAAAAATGTCAAATACCATGCTTCGTAAGAACTAGACTGTCGGAGAAATTTCAAAGGGAGTCTCAGTTCTCCTAGAAACTCGTCTCCAAACTTCAAGTTACTGGCATTCCAAAGATCAACCCTGTAATAAACCCAAAGATTTTTAAAAGTTTCATAATAAATAAAAAAAATAAAAACAAATAATCCCAACCTCATTTTCAATTTTGTTTTTTCCCCCCTCAAGCCTATGAGTTCAAAAGTCTTGAAATTGTACAACAGTGGTTTCCAAACAGTAAAGAGACCTTAGATTTCTGGAGCCTTGCAATTCACCTCCATGAAACATCAGTGAAAAAATTCATCTAGACTACCTTTGCCTGATCTGTACTGTTTCCATTATCCATATTGATAAAGATTCAGGGGGCTGTTTGGCTATCCCAGACAATGGAGAAATACAGGTAAAATGGACACCAGGGGAAAAACGTGCAGAGATATTTAAGGACTCCATACTGTTCATCCTGGTCTAATTCAGGACTACTAGCAGCTAAGCAGCAGCTTTACAGAGTTAGGCTGAATGTCTACACAGTCCTCAATGCTCCAGCTCCTGGGAAGATTCACTGTGTCAAGCTTACAAATTCGTGGCATTTAAACTAGCCCTGTACAGATCCTCAAAACCTCAGGACAGGTCTACCACTTTATATAGCCTGTGTATTAACTGAAGCCTACACAATTTTTGGCACTCAGTCGTTCACATTTGGGAAGTTCTGGTATGCATCTCTAGATGGTATTTCCTTCCCTTTCACATGTTCTTTAACATTAGGATGTAAAACAACTGTACTGAGATTCAAAGTAGAAGTACTGGTGTTTTTAGATAAACACTATAATACCCATCTTGAAGCAAGGGTTTCAAACTCCAGGGCATTTGTTTCTGTACACATTTTAAGGTTTCTTCTGAGCGGCATTTTTATTATAAAACAAGATCAGCTGAGAATTTCACAGCTAAGTGACAGTCTGAATGTGCTTTAAACTTTGGGGGAAAAAGATATACGGGAAAAAACACAGGTTTTCAAATAATGAAGATTTTTAGAAGAGCAACTTTAATTTGGATAAGGTACAAAAATTATCCAATTATGGACACATTTACACAACCTTCCTAGTCTCAAGCAAGTCCCAGGAGGCTTGTCAAGGAATGGATGTTGGTAGTCCTGCTAAAGGTTTATCCTACCTTATGCAAGCACAGAGGACACCACTTTTAAATCCTCTGAGCCTTGTATCTCTCAACAGTGTCTCACGAATCAAGTTTCATACACTAGACATACCATCAGCTCACACTGCATGCCTGCTGGGTAAAGTTCTTCAAACTGATATTTTGACAGTATTTCTGCAGGGCAAGAATTCCCCAAAAGGAAAAAACTTCTTTGAGAATTCAACTTCCTCTCCTCTTTCTCCACAGCTGGTTGGTTACTATTTTCCTAACTAATTCAGATGGCTAAAAGCAGCTTCAGGAGGAGAGGAATCTTTTGAGAAGATTCTTACATAGTCAAACTTACAATTTACCAAGAACTTACAAGCTACTGGTTTCTAGTTTATCCAAATTCTTTCAAGATACCCACTAGCAATAACACTTTCAAACATAGGCTGCTGGGGGGGAACACCCTTTGGCTGCCTAAGTTACAGCAGAAAAAAAAAAAAAAAACCAAAAACAATCAGTGCAAAGGATCTGTAGGAGAGGAACTAACAACTCAGGGTAGATCTCACACTACGCAGTAAGCAAAGCAGGCATGCAAATTCTGAAATTATTGCTTTGTGTGCTTGAAGTACAAAGCATAAGCAGCATTTTAAAAATCATAATACACAGACCTCAGAGTCAAAAATATTACTGTTTCCCGAGCTTTTTAAAAGGCAAAATTATGCTCAGTGTTATTCTGAAGCTGGTCAGACTGTAGTCACAGAAAGAAAGAAACAACATAGAGGGGGAGGAGAAACAATGAACTTCACCAGAACATCTGGTCCCTAAGTGTTGATATGCCCTGCCTGCAACTTCCTACACCCACTCAAAAAGAGAAACTTTCATAGCTTTAGAGAGAGAAACCATGAGAGACTAAGTCTCCTCTTTACCCTGTGGAATGGTATTTTTCTCAGGAGAGAAAAAGAAAACAAACCCCCAAACCTATAAATTGTATGATCTGTCCAGGGGGCATGGGGGCAATCTAACTATGACTAAATAGGCTGGAGGAAGTGAGCGGGGGTGGAAGGGGAACCTGAGATAGAAACAAAAACATTCTGTCCTATAGGGGACAAAACTTCTGAGCAAAGAGTTTGCCCAACCACAACACTTTATCTGCTTTTGTCTACTATTTAAGTGCTTAATCTTTTCCCAACTATTTTGGAAGCCTCCTCACAAACTATTCATCTTTACCACACTGTGATGTGTTGGTTTTAAGGAATGACAGACTTTTCTGAATCTCAGCTCCACATACGTTATCATCGCAGACGGTCATTTTTTCAGAGAATATACTAAGTAAAACAACTGTTATCATTCCATTTAGTCCAGCAGTACAAAATAAGAATCAACTGAAGTATCAAACAATGTGTAACCACTGTCCACCAATGTCTAGGGTCCCCTTCCAGAGTCACAAAACTATCAGAGAATCCTAGCTTTCATTTAAAATCAGTGCATGGCTGCGCATCATGGTTACAAAGACTAGACTGGGACTCCCAAGACACTGTTCAGCTGCCCATTCCATCACATACATGCCCTGGGATATGGGACGTGTTACTTCATACCTACCTACACCATGCAAAACTTCGCAGAAATATGGTCTGGTGCTAGGACTAGGTCATCTGCTCTGCTGCAACACTGACACCGCCACAAAGCAGCATGGCACTGAACCTGGACCTTCGCTCTTTCTCCTATGAATTAGCTGTGGGTTGCCCTTAAACTAGCTACCTTTGCACTGCCTGATGCAGACGTTCTCAGAGAAAGAGTGGCAGACACAAATCCATTAACGGTCTTGTCATTCTGTGATACTACACTAACAGGTTACATAAACCAGCAGCTGACCATCAAATTAGAACAGCCCTCATCCACTCATTTGTGAACATAGATAGGTCCTTCTTGCTGAGAGTAAGTACTGTTTCCCCTCCTTTCCCTGGTCTCCCCTCCTTTACTTACAGCCAATTGTGCTTCTGAAATGACTAGGGAATGTTTTGGGATTTAAGCCCTCACTGTCTCTCTAGTGGGAATACATGGGGAGGAAAGGGGTACCACCACTCTCCCTCAACTTTTCTTCCTCCAAATCCTAGCATAAAGGAGAGGGAGATTTCTCAACACCTCATGCAGATACAGAAGTTTTCAGCTTCAGTGCAGCCATATCGCCAGATGGCCTGAGTCTCTAAGTTTCAATGTATGGGATGGTATGACACATGCGATACCTTTAGGTTTTGCACCTCCTATTGTTTCTTCTCCACTCTTTCTATCCACCTGTCTCCACGGACACTGTTGACAGTCCTCAGCAGATTTTAAAATAGTACTAAGTGGGTGGCAGGGGGGTGGGGTGGTGTCTTTTTGTTTTTGAAATCAGAGTTGCTTCTTTTCTGTGCAATGGATTTCACATGTATCATACCCAGCCTTGCAGGAAGGGGTTAAAGTTTTGCAGGCAAATGAGAAGAGAAACTGCCTCTGCCCCAGAGAAACTCTTGAGTTTCCTTTCAGGGAAGAAGGACCTTATATGGGTTGCTAAAATTAAGTGATAAAAGAAAACAGACCTGGTAACTGAGAGCATCATAGAGCTTCTGGGCTCTCTTGGGAAACTGAGGGAGGGAGGAAGGAAAGGGGAGCCCAGACATAAAAGGCTGCGCTTAATGACAGCCACACATTAGTGTACACACAGTGGATACAGGACACCAAGGAAAATAATAAGGATCTCACCTGCAGCAGAACCATCAGACATATTCAGATACGTTATACAAGATGGTGGAGGTAAATGAACATACAGTAAGGAAGACTCATCTTGATTTATCAACAGTAAACCCATGGTCGCCACTTTGAAAAATCGAGCCCGCTGCAAAGTTACACAACTTTGGAAGACAACTTTATACTAATAAAGTGTTTTATATTACCTAATCTCCATTTTGTCAACTTCATCAACATCTTCAATATCAAAATGGGATTTCTTGTTGTAGCTACTGGGTCTTGTAACCTAATAAAAAGGAGGAAACTTTAATAACTTGGTCTGATACAAAAGCATTCCAATGTTACTTGTACAAAGCTCTGGAAGATCGCAGCCTTTGACTATCAACTGTGACTTCAGTCCTGATTCTGAAAACATTCATGCATGTGAATAAACGTGTTGACTAAACAGATTCCTGACTATACAAAAGCGGTGGCTACACAATCATATCCAAGAGTAACTAGATACTCCATACTTTCTTTACAGAGAAAGGACGTCTTTAATATTACTACAGTACTTTGGGTTTACATTGACAAAAGAAAAAAAAAAATCATGGAAAGGAGTACCACTTTTATAATCTATCTAGGCAAATAAAAGGGCAATTAATAATTAGGGTTTAAATACAGCTGTACAACCGATGGCCTGAGGCACTCTGAAGAGGGAAAAAAAAACCAAAACCACCCTTAAAAACATTTTACAGTGGATCCAGTTAAAATTGGGAAGTTCTGCCTGTCCTGATATCCTGGAAGTCAATTTATCATGCCCATAGAAAAAATACCAAGCTGATCAATAGTCCAAGAGAAGCTAGCCTGTGCTGTGCATTTTAGAAAATAGAACCACGTACACAGTTCACCAACCATATTTGTAAGACTGATAAATGACAAAGCATAGGCAGAAAATAATGGGAAGATAACTATAAGTATAGAGCATTAGCAAAAAACTTTTTTGTACAAACATTTCTTAAAATTTGTTTTCTAGCATGAGTATAGAAAGACTTTGATGGTTGTATTTTTGTATGTGTCAGAAACTTGAGAAAAAGGCTACCCCACCCAGCTGAAACCACAGCAGGAACTGATCAAATGCAAGTGGGTATGATGTGTGGGTTCAGCTCTTGGTTGCACACAGAAGCTGAACTTTATTGTACATTTGAACACGTTTGTGGCTTAATACTTCCCACTCACAAAAACTGGCTTTTATTGTAAACCTGACTTCTTGGTTTTACATTGCACATCAGACGCAAATGGTACAAACAATGGAGGCAAAGATAGAGCTGCACAAATGGACAGGAACCAGAAAAGAATCTTCAACACGAGACACTCAGAGCCTTTTTTCTGTGTGCATGTGTGAGGCAGGCATCATGTTCAAGGTGATACATAAAAACTAAGAGGTACTAGCAGCACTGGAGACCACACCCTCTAGACTAACTGAATCAAATGCACCTGTAAGCCCAAGAGCATGGAGGATTTAAATACAGCCTACAAGTTCAGCAGCTCAGCAGAAATTTTCTTATGTAGATACAGTGCAAACTGTGCTACATAACTGCAAATGACATTTTCTATTATTGTGAAGCTAATGGAGTAATTTTTAATAAGGAAGCCAACTTTTAAGTCCTTTATTATCAGTAACATGAATTGTTAAAAAAAGTTACAGCATAGGTGTAACTTATGGCATGTCCCTTTTAAGTAAACACTTTTCTGAGAAGTTTTTACTGGAGTCTGCATCTACAAGGTCTCTCTGTTCACCTGTACAACTGCTTAGTGCGCAGATTAATACAACTCAAGAGTGGTATTCCTAAAAAGATAGCTGTATGAAGTCCATCCATTCCAAGGATGGAATTGAAGATGAGGGAACTCCCAGTCCACAGTGCTGAACTAGCTGCCAGGTACCATTTTACAAAAACGGGGCACAACTCTGCTGTGCTGGTCCTTTTCTTTAAGCAATGCTGGTGAGCCATTTATTTAGCTGCTCTTTTTTTTTTTTCCCCCAGCACATGAAGGCTTGCAAACAGGTCCCCTGCACTACCTTCTTCAGTTCCTGTGAGAGGGGCATTTTCCTGTAGCTGCATATAGAACTCCGAGCCCCCACACCATGCTGCAGCTGGAGCGGTGGTGAAAATGGCTCCTAACCATCAGGTGCAAGTTTCGCTCATAGCGCCCCTTAAACAAGCCTTTAGATTTCCCAAACCAAGGATAGCTATTTTCCATTCAGAAACTTTTTGGTTGTAGAAAGGGAAGCACCCATTCACTGCCTTTTACAGATCAGCTTCTTCCTTGGAGGCGTAGCCAATCACTGTGCTAACAAACTGCAGGAAAGCTGATGAAGCGGTTTGGAGGCAGTAAGTGACACCGCTGTCAACAGCATGAAAATGTGCAGCTCCACGGGAATCAGAGCACTCTGTTTGCATGCACCAGCCACAGATCTGCCCGTGTCTCATTAGTGAATGTATTTCCCAGTCATAGCAATTCTACTGAACCTTGTTCCTTGGAGACATTTAGCCTGATATGTACTAACTACTCGCAAAAAGACATAAATCTATGATGGCTCTGTCTGCGCTAAGGGTATGTTTATGTTTCAGCATTCCGGCTGATTCAGACATTTCCCCCATTCAGGCATTTCTGCTCTTACCCACACAGAAAATACTTTGCTCTGAGTTAGCAGAACAACTGGGGCATGGGCTTGTGTTCAGGTCTCGCTTCTGCTGATACTTGCACGCAACCCAGCTCTCAGCTTAAAGACAAGCTAAGCAAGCCTCCAGCCCCCTTCCACAACTCCAGCTAGAAGATGCTTTCTGTTTCTCTCCTTCCTCTCCCAATATGGCACCACCTGCCAAGTTCAGTGTTTAAATACCAAACGTTCGCTGTTTCTGCAGCGCACAGATGGCTGAGGAACCAGACAGGTGAAGTTTTGTGGTTTACAGTCTGAATTCCTGGATTACATTCTCACGAAAAAGCTCTCGCTGACAGACACCTCCAGAACTGCCTATGTTAAGAATAAAGAAGCCCACTTTAGTTTATTTACACATAGCATCACTCTTGTGTCACTGCCAAAGGCCGCAGCTCTGGGCCAGGTGACAGACTGAAATCCTGGGCAGCCCTGAGTAAACACAGACACCTCAGTGCAGTTTCAGCACTCAGTACCATGGGATCTCTCCCCCATCAACCATGCTCACGCAGCACCTCCACAGAGTCTCACAGAGTCAGGCAAGCAGGCACAAAGGCTCACTGCTAGCTACAGTTAAGGCTGCAGGGAAGATACATCCTCGAAAGAAATGTGTTGGGTTAGCGGAGGAAAGACTACCTTAGAAAGCTATCCTGGGTAACCCTCAGGGCTTCCACCCCTTTGGGCAGTGAGAAAGTGCTCCTGGCAATAAAGAATTTGCTATATCTGTTCCTTAAATCCAAATACATTACATCAACAAGAGCACGCTTCTGCTGGTATGATCCACTTTAGATTAGTCGGTACAACTATCAGGTTCTAGGCAAAGACGGTGGCTTGTAGAAGGAGGGGGAAGACACCAACAAGCCACTCACTGGCACTGCCAAGAATGATACGCGCACTTCAGATCTGCACAGTGCAACAGCACTTCTATGGATCATCTCTCCGCAGCTCTCCTTCCTGCTGTGGCTGCCTGTGCCCCTGAACTGATTTGAGAAAATACATCCCTAGATGCCAACCCTTTACCAGCAACAACTTCTAATGCAAATGTAACCTGAATGATGCAAGCTGTATTGGCAGAAAGGGCTTTTCAATGACATGCCAACTGCATTGTACTACTCTAGCTTTTCATCAACTTCACTATGCCAGATATGTTCTTGAGCTGCCTATTGAAATAGAACAGTTAAGTGTAGACTGGGACTAAGATGCAAAGAGAAAAAGAAAAGAGAAAGATATACATACTTAAGAAGACAGAATGAAAAGTTTCAAGAAGTAGCCAAATTATAAACACATGCACATATATGTATGGACACACCACAATTACAGCTACTCTTGCCAGAAAGAACCAAAATGAGCACTTTCATAAAAGTTATACTTTGTCTTAACTGGACATGTTGAAAATGCTCTGTATTAAAATAAAGCTGCAGAGGTTTCACCCGCTTGGGAGGAAAGGCACTGGTATTGCAGCAGACTGGTACATCCAGAACATTCAGTTTAAGTATATTTTTCCTCTACAGTTTTCAGTATTCCTAGGAGATAACCTTTCTCTCATTGACTGGGAAAGACAGGGTGGAACAGCTATAGAACCACAGGCTAAAAAAAAAAAAAAATAAAATTTCTTGAATTCCATTTTTAACCGTCCTTTTTTAAAACTCTCCTGGGGTGAGTCGCGATGGAGTGTACAGCCTGCTGCTCAGAAGTGCCCACCTTGAAGCTTTTCCTACAGAGCACCTGAGCTGAAGCAATGTACTGCTCCCTGAGCAGACAGCCAGTCTGATCCTGGGTAGTTCTTTCCCCTGCACTATACTCCAAAACAGTCTTCAAAGACAGCTGGCACAACACGGAGCAGGATGCTGTGCCAACTATCTACAGTATAGTATTTCAGCTTATCACCCATTCCTTTGAAATACCAACCTCAAAATAAAACACTTCATCAAAATGTGGATTGTTGGTCTTCTTTTTAACTTTAGTCTTTTTGGCTTCTGATCTGAATTAAAGAAAGAAAAAAAAAAGGTAAGAAACAACATTAGCAGAAGTGTGATCTTAGAACAGAGCCACTGAGGAGATCAAGTCATCCACTTGATTTATCTGATAAAACTGGAATGCCACATGGATCCAAGCACAGCAAGTCATACACATTTGCACATATTTAACAGAGGGATTCACTGCATGCCTATTTCTCTAAAGTGGCAGTAGTCACAGTTTGTTATCCTCCCTTAAACACAAGTCCTTGAACCTCAATTCTGTCTCTCGCTTGATCCAGCAGAATCTTACATCTGTACAAAGGAACTGGCAAGAATGGGGGTCTGAGCAGTAAAATTTGGGGGAGGGGGATGGTCTTAGTCTTGATGTGACTCAAAAATTCCTCATACCGTAAAAGCACAGGAGACAGGAAGACTGACATCACTATTTCTGTGTTTTATATTTTATAATCCTGGCCTGAGGAATCAATGAATGATTTTCAGCGGTGTTAAATAATCAAAAACCCCAGAATTATTTCCTCAGTAAGAATATTTTTATTGCTATATTACTGCCTTTTTTCCTGCAACCCCAACAGCACCTAGTTAATGTTATGTTGTTGAATTATTATGAGCGGTGCTGAGAAGTCTCTCAATTTCTACTGCTCTGTAGGAACAAGACATGGCAGACCTCCCTCAAACCACTCACTGGGCAACAGGCCTGACAAGATTTAGCGCTGCCCATTCATCCTCTATGGGCAGTGCCATCCGCCTGCACCTGCCTTTTAGAATACAGACATCTAACTACTTGGCATTGGGCTAACGCCAGCCAATGCATTTCACACAGGCCAGCCAACAGCTGTTTGATGATTTCCAAATGTTATGAACCTATGCTTGATTTGTTCTCATTACCTACAAGCGAAAAGCTCTGTGTTGTCCTGTGTCTCCAATCTTCCCCTACAGCTCTGCAGTAACAAGAAGGCATAGATAAAACAGACACAGATGGAGAGGCGCATCAGCCATGTGGAAAACTGACCTACTAATCGTTTCATCCTAGAATCTATCCCTCATTTCTCATGCAGCAAAGCTTAGCTAGCTTGTCACTGCTTATATTAACCGGAAAACTATATATTCTTTTACAGAGGTCAAACAAAGCTGGGTCTAATTCCCAGTGCTGCTACAGGCTTCCTGTTTGACTTGAATGGGCCAGTCCACCAGTATACAATGTTTTCCCATATATAATACAGACATAGAATCAGTTTTCGTCAGGAAGTCTGATGGCTCTCTAAGTACAAATCACACAATAAACAGCAGCACATTTGTTGAAATTTTTATGCTTGGCATTGCATAAATGTGGCAGAATAAAGCAGCTTTCCTACTCTAATAGGAGAGGCATTGAAAAATCCAGAGAGAATGATGTACAGATTAAAAATATGCCACTATTCCTAGGAGGAGCTGAGATAAGAGAGACTAATCACCCCCAGGACACAGGGCAGACTGCCTATCCCATCTCATCAGTCACACTTGCCAATCAACCTCTTTACAGTAAGCCCATCTGGGAGGGGACTGGGAAGCAGGATGTAGAATGGGAGGCAATTAAGGCAAGTACAATTATTGGGCAATTACAAAGCAGTGGATGGGATATAAACTGCATGCTGCTTGCTGGAGATAGGAGGCAAGCCTCCTCCCCCCCAAAAAAAACCCAAACAAACCCAAGACGAGGCTATGCTCCTTATTCTGAAGGGAAATAATGTTATCAGTTGTCATACATTATCTGGAATTAAGGGCAGAGGAAAGCAGACAAAGGTAAGTTTGGACATTCAAGGATAACAAGGGTTAGTCAAAAAAATCTCCTTACAGTTTCAGTAATAGCCACCCAGTACCATATGAAACAAGTTATAGGCTTAAAACATCAAAACATACAATTCAAATACACAGCTTATTAATGGAGATAAGGCATAACACACCTAGACAAAGACGAAGAACACAGACCGGTCTCAAAAACTCCTACGCATGCAAGGTACGTATTTGTCAAGAATGCATCTTATTTATAGTATTTTCAATAAATCATGGTAAAACATTATGAATAACCATGGTGCCAAATCTGATTCTTTGAGGTGATAGCAGAGCTAGCTATTTTGTTTCTAACATGGCACAGACATAAAAGATGACTCTAGATAAGCAGAAACAAAATAGCGACACCCAACAGCACGGGAGTTTCTTATCATAGAACAGGAACATTTAACCCCAAATTTAAACTGAAAAGTACTGTGCAGAATCTCATTACTAAAACCTCATTCCAAATTTTATCCATGCTATTATGTCCACATATATCAAATTATAGGTTTGAGCCACCCAGGGCTTTTGACATACACATTAATTTGCCACACCTTGAAAGTGAAAAGACTATAAAGAGTCACATACAAACATGCATACTCTGTAAGATGTTGATGTATTCAGCTTTCTCTTCTGCCCCTGCCCAAAATTAAGCAATAAATTTGCTCAGAAACTGGCCTCCAACTGTGAGCTGAGAAGATGCACAAATTAAGACTTAACCACAAATTACATACTCCAGGATATTCAAATTATTTACATAAATCAAAACTGAAAAAAGCCTCAAATTAGTTACTCTAGTATAATTCAGTAGTTCATACATGCACACACCAACACTTAACATATTCTAGTGGTGTCTAAATACTCCCATCTGTCCATCTGAGAATGCAAATATCTAATAGACAAAGGAAACAGAAAACCATCCTTATAAAATGGAAGCTCTTATATGTGCAATACTTGCCTGGAGGGTCCTGCTAAGGTAACAGTGGCATAGGGATCACATTGCCCATTCACAATGGGCAACCCTTGGCACTCTAAAACTCTAGAAAATAAGAAAATGCAGACAAATAAGTCAATTAAATGGGAAAAGTGAAAATAAAAGCAATGTGTTTTCAACCTGTTCCCTTTCCATAATACTTTACACTAGAGAATTGAAATGTCACTAAGCTCAAGCCTTTAATTTATACCTAAACTTGAAAACACATTTTGGTCTTAAACACTAACTTTAACAGGGTCAAAAAT
Source organism: Vanellus vanellus (assembly GCF_965231255.1). NCBI lineage: Eukaryota > Metazoa > Chordata > Aves > Charadriiformes > Charadriidae > Vanellus > Vanellus vanellus. The sequence continues at coordinate 154,261,517 of NC_138905.1, read as the reverse complement.
ACTGTTAAATTACAGAGAAACCTTAACTTAAAGGATTCTTATTATCCAAATACAACAACTTAAGGTTCATAGGTTCATGAAATAAGAGTCTGCTGTCAAGATGGGAGCTGTCAGCACTTTAAAATTCTGTGACAACTTATTAAAAAAAAAAACAAACAACCACCAGAATTTACTTCTGTAACAAAAGATTAACAAACTCCACACAGACATATCCCAGCAGTAGTCAAGTAGTTTCTCAGAATCACATTCACGAAGGCCTTGGAGCTTTTGACAAAATTTTTCATGGGCTTATTCGTAAAGGTGAGTTAACTACAGACCAGTAGATGGTATGACAGCAGCCATCTTTCTCGATAAAACTTTTAAATAGCAAACCTAAAGAAACACATTCAGCAGCTCTGCACGTAAGAAGTCAAAGAGACACTGGAGGGACAAAACAGAACAAATTGGGTTTTGCTGCAAGCCATTGTGAGAAATCTGCACTTTTGCACTCTCATTTCAACAACTCTTTGGAAAAAAGAAAAAAAAAAACAAACCACCAATCCACACAACCCCCCAAAAAACAGTGAAAAAATGTTCCATGTTTCACAAGTCAAAACCTACTGAGGAATGCTGCACCAATTGGAAACAAGCCAGTTGCCAGGACTCTCCCTCCTGAAACAAGTTTTGGTTCCAACAGGTAAGCCTGTTGGGCTGCTGTATTTACACAATTATAACTGGAAAATTTTGGTGAAGATGAACTCTGAAGCTCTTTGCGCAGGTGAGTAGTACTATACTTGCAGTGTGAAATACCTTGGAAAGTTCTGGGTGCTATAAAATCAGCAAGAAAAGTCATACCCGTTTTACTACCTTCAGTGACAGCAACTTTGATACAAAAAAAAAAAAATATTTAAAAAAAATCAATAGGGAAAAATTCAGTAAAATCCCACAATTTTATCCACAAAGCAAGTTATTTGGTAAAATACGATGTGGAATTCAAATACAAGTTAGCTACAGAGAGCTATTACTTACTCTTCATAAAGGGAGGAAAAAATTTAATATTCTGCACCAATACAGGAATCGTTTTTGTACCAGAGGAAGTACAATCTAGATAGGTTCACACAGTCCTAAGAAGTACACGATGAGTGAGATGTGGCTTGAACTCATTCCTGTTTGAACAGAACAATGGTACACCAAGTGTCAGTGTGAACCCCCCAGCCCCTTCCACTGCTTCCTTAAGGCAGCCTGAAAGTTCCTTAAAATGAAATAGTAACTCAATGGCTTTATAGCAGTCAGCCAATTTTCTACTTCTACAGCTCTCATCCATACAGGAAGAACTATGTGAAATTTAAACACAGAGAAAGCATGTTCAGAGTATTATTCTTGTTTTAATAAAAGCAATCCTTTCAAGAATACACAGAAAACAGAAAGCGATCCCAGACAGCACGATCTATACTTGAGGACATGTAGAGGTTATAAATCACCATACAATAAAATCACAGATGAATCTGAATGATGGAAAGTGTGAAGTTATCCACACAAAAAAAAATACACATACCCTAACTATATACATATACAATGATAGGATCTATTTTCTTATTACCACACAGAAGTAGTTTTTTGTGGATAGTCCTCTGTTGTTGTCACATCAACCACCACCAAAGGTTAAAAAGACAAACTATCATTAGCTGGTCAGAGAGAACCCAGCAACATAAATCATTGGGCACTTGCATCTTGAATTGTGAGTGCTCCACAAAACATGGAGAAGAACAACAGGATGGCTCTAACTGCTTGTGGCTCTCCCAGGTTTGTACTCTCCAGCTCAGAAAACACAAGTTATCCATTCATGAACAGTTTACAAAATCATGAATGGTGCGAAGAACATTTCCTCACAAAATAAGAATTAAGGGGCACATAATGAAATTACCAGACAGCAGGTTTAAAATAAACAAAAGGAAGTTCTTTTTCCACACAATGCATAATGAAATTGCAAAAAGTACTGCCATGGGACATCATGGAGGCCAAAAGAATACATGGATTCAAACCAGGACTACACGAACTCAAGGAGTGTAGTTTGTAGGCAGCTATTAAAGTTTAATGGTCCAGAAGCCTCCTCGAGCTCAGGAAAGCCCAAATTGCAGATTGAGAAGGGTGTAACACTGGAGTAGTCATACAATATTTGAAGTACCACTCACCAGCAAATATCAGAAACAGTACTCGGATAGACTAGAGGGACATTTAACACAGTAGGGTAGTTTTTATGTTTGCTGGGGAACAACGAAACCAAACCAAAACAAAAAAACAAAACTAAAAATACACAGATGTTCTCATACAATCATGATGACTTAAGAGTATGACATTTCTTTGTGTGCAGTTGGAATAAGAAAAGCAAAAACAACCTTGAAAGAAACAAAATGTGGGAAAACAGGAAACAGACGCAGACATAAACGGTATCTCGAGCATTTCAGGTAATTTAAGTTTAGGTTATTGTTTAAGGATGCTGGAGAAAGCAGGTAAAAGACTGAGAACTTCAGATTTTGAGGAAGGAACGCTATGTCTGGAGAGGTGCTCATTCTTGTCCTTATATCTTACTAAGCATTGTGGGGAGACAATAAAATTCAACAAAACACCCGTCTGGTCAACTCATGTTAGTACAGCCTCATTAGTTGCAGGAAACTAATCCTAGAGCTGCTTTCATTTCATGGGAAAGTTGCTAGGTAAATTAACAATGCTCCTCTACCAACCCGGTACCAAAATACTGGCTTTAACTGGTAAGCAGGAAAAGAGCCAGAACAAAATGACAGCTACTCAGAGACGCGGTAAAATGGAGCCTCAATTCTGTCACAGAAGTGTCACGTTATTAAGACTGACAGTTCATACTTGGATTAGATGAAAAAAAAAAAAAACAAACCATACAAAAAGAAACATATAACAAAGGTATAATCTTGGGGGGGGGAGGGGGGGGGCACACTGGGAAGCAGTGAATAAAGCCAGTAAAAATGAAACACCTTTGCTCTAATCATCTGCAGAATTAATTTAACATATGTGTACTAGGATAATGAAAAAAAGCCTAAGCAATCAAGATTATTCAAGAATTACAAGTTGACTCATCAGGCCCCAGAGGAAAAATGTCTGGTGGCTGCTAGAATCTTTGCTGCCCAACTGGTAGTTTCTGGTGATTAGCTGTCTCGAGCCCAGCTGGGGCAGGGCAAGCCATCCCTCGCAGCTAGCCTGGCTGGGCTGGGCTAAGGTTATTGCTGGGTCATATGGGAAAACTCTCAATGCAGCTGCCTCACTATATTTTGCTTGTGGTTTATAAAATTAACAGGTTTCAAGGAACAAGACATTTCAGTTTTCAATGTGGTTCATGACCAAACCTTCACAAGAGTAAATAAGCTACGGAAAATTCCCAGAGGGTAAAATAAAACCTCAAACCCAAACATACCGTGAGCATGCCTTCTTGCCTTTAAATTATGTGATTACAGAAGTTGAGAGGGAGGCAGGGAGAGAAGGTTTTGAAAAAAGAATATTTTTCAACAAAGACTAAGCAGCTCACATCTGACAGTACAGGCATTCCTTCTGCCTCTGGGCTGCCAACCAAGAGCTGTAGGCTGTGGTCTCCGAGACAGCCCCTACGCAATCATACTCAAAACCAGGCTTCACAGGCGAGCAACATCAGAATGATCCAAGCCTGTGGGCGTTCCACACCCCTTCCTTGGAATCGTAAAAATTATTTGAGAATTATAGGCTTTCTGACTAGTTCAGGATGCACATGTGTCATTGGCATCCTTGTGTGCCAGAATGGACAACCAACACAAAAATGGACACAAAGAAACCAGAAGGGATATAGCTGTTCTTAAAACGTGTATCTGTATTTACTGTTCTTTCCAGACTAAATCACTTCCAGTGTACCTAGTCAGGCTCAGTCCTTTCCCCAGTTTCAGCCTAGGGTAGGGAACAGCACACTGTTCCCATTCTCTTTTCTCAGATCAGACTCTTTTCTCACTGTGATTCCTCAACAGAAAACAAATACATCTTTTTTCTACACAATCTTGCTTTCTATCACTGTACATAATCCATGTATTTTAATTGCTTTTACATACATATTGGGTTCCTGGGATCAATCTTAACGCTTGGCAAGCTTACAGATGTATTGTATTAATCTTCTATTTCCAGCCTCCACTTGGTCCACCTCTCTTTTGTTTCCTAATCTTGAGGCTTTGTCCCATCTCATATGTGTAATTTTTGGCCACACTCAGGTTTTTCTCTGTGTCATTTCAAAGACATGAGACTTCCTCCTCCTTGCTTGCTCTAGTGATCTAATTATTTCTTGAACACTCAGTACTTTGTGTGGTAAGCCTGACCAGACAGAGAAGTATCAACTTAAAAGCAAACTTCGTGCTTCGTGGCAGTTTTGTCAGAATCATCATCAAAACAATCCATCTTTGGCTTATACTAAGTACTTGTTTGGTAAGGTACATTCCCCAGTATGCGACTTACTTTCTTAAGTTTTTTTCTGGATCTCCCCCCCCCCCCGCGCCCTTTTTTACCTACTGACTACAGGATCATCTTGTAGCATACATACTATCCTGAGTATTCTGTCTTCCAGGAGTAATGGAGCACCTCTGAACAGTTTTCCTTTGTGAATGGGCTTCTCAGGGCACATAAAATAGACTATTAATCTTTAACTTCATGATACAGTAGTCCATTCTTTTCATCTAGTCTGACAGTAAAGAAGTGGTGCTTCCCTTTTCTTTCCCACATTGACGTCCTTTTCTTTCAGTGCAGCCTTGCATCACAATCCAAGCTCTTCACTCATTACCAGCGGTGTAAGAAGAACTTTGAGGTAATGCAGCATGGTGGATTTCCACGTGTAACTTGGCCGACCTCACATCTGCACTGGCACACGGCAGGTGTTCTGAGACCAGTGAACTGACTTCTGTCTTCCACTGCAAGCAGGAAGTGTTCTCAGCCCTCCTTCTCATTCTCTTGGTCTGTGTGTGACCAGAGCCTTGCTAAACCAGTCATAGTCATGTGTTTTAGATGGCCTTTGCCTGGATGTATCCGCATCCACAACTATGAAGCACAAAGGAACTACATCTAGTTCAGAAGTTCTCCAAATCATAAATTCCTGGAGGCCAGAAGAGTGTACCACCATATGAATGCTCTCATAATTCTTCATCTCCTACTGGACACACTCAGAGACAGCATACTGGGTTTTGGTCTGCCCAAATGTTACATCTGAAGTGCACCTTCAGACAAACCTTGCAGTTCCCTCTTCACTTCCACAGAGTAATTGACTGATGTTCATTCAGGACTTCACATAAACACACAACCTTTTTTTGCCAAGAGGCTGACCAAGTGGCTTGTTTCTTCTGGAATAAGGCAAACATTTTCTAAATTTACTTAATCCTGGTTTTAAATTACACTCTACCTCTATCACCAAAAACACTAAGATAATTACGTCCCAACCTCCTCAAAATTTCTTTACCAGTCCATGCTCTGACTCTGCCTTGCCCCTGTCCCCAGGGAATAAGGAGGCTAGCAATACCGCATCCATGTATTGAGTCAACCTTTTGTCCTCTGGATGAACATTTGAAACCAAGGGATCATGCCCACTCTCAATAAGTGACCTCTAGTAAAAGATGATTTCAAAAGTACATATTACTTGACTTTGGGAAGTGATCTACTTGTGTAAAACCAAAATTTCCTACTATTATTCTCACCTGTTGATCTCTCCAGGAAACCTGAAACCTGAGTCTTTATCCAATCCTCAGCCACACTGCTGCTCTCCAATCTATCCTTCCATCTCTTCTACTGCCTCTCCAGGGAAAACCACTCACCTTTCAGAACTCCAGCAGTACCCTATCCTCTTTGGATGATACCCTCCTCCTTTTTTGTGTTTCTGTTGTTGTTTGGTTTTGGTGGGTTTTTTTGCTTGTTTTGGGTTTTTTTTTTGGTGAACAAACATGTTCTGGCTTACAAACAAGAACACTCTTGCCATCCCATCAACCTCTGAGAGGATTAATGCTTAACTGGAGCTACTTTCCACCCCCTCAAACGACAATTCACTTTGCCACAAAGATCTGTGGCACTAAATGAAATCCTGCACCATTCAAACAAATGGCAGACCTTTACCTGGGACCTGCATTTCTCTCAATGTGTATTCCCTTAAAATAATGGCTGTACAGCATTTGATGCATTGACTCAAGCATTTATATACAAGGTAGATACACTCAAAATCACCCCCATTTCAGCTTCTGAAATCTGGATAGAGCTTATGGAGATCAGAGGATCAGGCTGTGCAAACAACTATTTTGATTTTTCTCTTTAAAATATTCTCCAGAGCCTCCACACCAAAAGCACAACAGAAACCTTGAAATTCTGAGATTACAGCTGCAACCCCACATAACTACTGCCTTTTCTTCCCCATTCCCAGTTGGGTTCAGAATAGCTGCAGTTAAGCAAAACATTTGAACGTGTTCTTAAACTCATGTTATCCTGAACAAAGGTTCCTTCCTGAGCTGACCTACAACTGTTTTTGCAGCCTCACACAGCACCCAGATTAGCTTTTGGTCTTAACTGGAAAATTCTGTATGTGTAACATTTCTGTCACGCACACACAGTTCTTGTTAATACAAGGCCATTAATGGTGTTTTCCTTCGGACAGAGCAGAGGAAGAGGAATTGACTGTTAATGTTTGCGTTCAAGCAACAATTTATTTCCCAAGTATTTAATGAAGATATTTTATAGCAAAACAGGAACAAATATTCACACAAAGCCAATCAATAACATACTGAAAGCAAATGAAAGCTAATAAGCACAACCTCTGCTTCCCCAATCTATACCAAATATTAGATACTACAGTAAAACTACAGACAATGCAAAAACTGCTTCATTAAATATAAAGAAGAAATACTGTCAATACATACGCATCCCTAAAAGCACTATCACTTCAAATAAACTGCAAAATTTTCTCATGTCAGTACACATCTAAACATTTATTAATAGTTTAAAAATCCCATGGACTTTTTTCTTCTATTAATATGGGACCTGTACTCCATGCTACAGTTCGAATCATCCAATTTGCCTCCCAGTATCGGCTCTAGAAAGACTTTTAAAACCACGCATTTACAGAGTACCATCTGTACTCTGTACTAAATAAAGAGAACAGACTAAAAAGTGGGTGTCAGCCATCCTGTTCTCACAGGACAAGGAGTTAATCCATTAGCAGTTAAGCCAGTTTGTGAGTCAATTACAGAAGTGTTGCAAGCTTCCTAAAAGCCACTTCAGAAGAGTTTTTAGCTGGGTTAATATAAAAAATGGTTAAATTATCTTCTGTGACAGTGCCCTGAGGCCTTGAACAAAGACACAAGCTTGCTGAAATTTCGAACTGCACTGATTCAGTGACTATTACTGGCACTGACATCATCACTTCCTCCTGCCTGGGTCTTGCACTTGCAACCCCCGTTATTAACAAGGAGCAATAGCTGAATGACGAGAGAGTAAAGAGAAAGGGTAAGTAAGGAGGAGGAGTTGTTTCTAGCACATGTTGATTTTCAGAGGAGACAGAAGACCCAAATACAAGTTGCAGAAAAGCAAGAAGTATGTAAAAATTATAAGGGAATAGCATCACAAAAGAAGAGGTACAATCAGGAAAGGATGAATTTTAATGACAGAACTATATTGGTTCTTGTATGGAAAGTGAAGAAATTTGAATTTGATGTAGTATAGCAGGAAGCCAAGGAATGGGTCAGCACATCAAGGCAGCTGCAGAAGCACTTTTGTCAAAGCAGCATGGTGAGGAATGTAAAGGAGTGAAGCAGAAAATGACAACAATTACAATATGCAGCAAACGATTAGATCTTAGACAACAGCTTTAGCTGAGCTGACTGTGGCCTAAGGCAATATTAAACAGAAGCAATGAACTACTGTCAGTACAAGCAGATAAGGAAAGAAAGAAGACCAAAGACCAAAAGACAGCATGCGAGGTGGACAGAGAAAGGCAGTTATGGTTACATAATGAAGCCAGCCAGTGACACAAACATCTCCCATGTTGTTTCTCTTCGCTTGGAAATGTAGGTTTGTCTTAAGATGCACAGTGTGCTATATGGATATACAGGGTTTACAGAAAGCAAACTGCAATGATCTCTAAGTTGAGGACTGTCCAAGTTTAACCTGCTCCCAGGAAGGAGCTGCCTGCACAGGGCACAGTCCCTCCTTTCAGGCCGTGCCTGCATGGCACTGTATATATGCATGAACAGATAAATAAAAACAAAACAAGCTGCATGAGCACATCCTGATTTTTCCTCTCTGCCAGCCAGTGGGGACCAAAAGCACCTGCAACTACTAGACAGACTGATAACCACATGACAAAAAGGAAGACAAAATGAAGAGGCTAGTTTTGGAATGACAAATTCATCCCAAAGACAGAGTGTGATACTTGGAAGGGCAAGAGTTACCAAGCAATTACCTCAAGAAAAAGCTTTTGAGCCTACTGGCAAGGATCTGACCATGAAGTAAGTAAAAAGATAAGAGGGGGAGGGACCAAAACCAGAAGCTTTAAAGAACTTATGACAGGGAAAATGAAATAAGGCACCCAAGGGGGGTGGTGGTGGTGGTGGTGGTGTATTCAACTATAAGAAACAAGACAGCAAAACAGAAGCAGCATGTCCTTAACTTACCTAGGGGTTTCCTACCTAACTGGTGAGTACGAGTTTCCTCCAAAGTGCTGAGTATAGTCAAGTCAGACAACTATCCCACCTTGGCCATAGATGGTAATATTTTAAATAAAAATTCAGACATGCTGGTAAGCGACTTGAACAGATAGACATCTGTAACAACTGGGAGAGCACAAAGTACAGCAGATTGGAGGAAAGCATCTAAATCTCATGCCACAACACACTTGAATCACAGTGCACAATTACTCAGAACTCTTGGGCCAACAGAATGCATCAGCTGGAAGTCTGGATCAAATCTCAACAACTTTTGGGTGACAGGGGGTGCGCACAGGAAGGGAAGGCAAGGGAATGCGATGGTTTAATGACAGCAGTGGCACCGACAGAATGACAAACCCAGCCAGCTTCTTCTCATCCCCACCCAGTCCAAGTATAATGATTTCTGTACTAAATAAATCCTTGAAGACTCTTTCACATAGATTCTCACATCATATATTTAATTAGCTGTATTATATAGTAGCAAATGCACCCTTCTAAATGAAAAAAAAAAAAAAAGAAAAAATAGCTCACAGTTTAAAAAGAAGTAATTATTTGTGGACCTAGAAAACAATCAAAGCTGCCTTCAAACACTACATGGAAGCTACAACCTTCTGTATTGGGCATGCCTTGGCACACCTAAGGTAAGTGGAACTTTTAATGCTTTCACAACACAACTTGAAACAACTCAGAACAACTTTTGATTACATTTATGTGAATAATCACAGGATCTGGGATCTTGATTAACGATACTCACTATTAAAAGGGCAGTGATTTTTCCTACACGTTAAGGAATTAAAATTAAGCTGATTCATCACCACTGCTGAAATATGACAGCAGTTAAGTTGCAAAGTGAGTCCCAACGTAATGCTGATGCATTGAATTTTGATAAGAGAACTGGACTAAGGTTATCCAAATTGTGTCACAGTTAACATGAAAATGCTCTCCAACTAGAATTTGAAAGATAATATTAACTTGATGCTGTCTAGACTTATACAACTAGAAAGTTGTTAACATATCTCATTGTGATTGCAGACAATGCAGTGATAGAATCATAGAATGGTGATCAAGCAGGGGAGGTAGAAAAAGAATAAAAATCACACAGTATCGGGTATTTGACAGTAAAATCAAGGCATATCTCCAAAAACTATGTTTTATTAAAGAACAAAATACAGAAATATTCAGTCCAAATCAGCATTCAGATACACCCAGTCTGTGAAAGGCAGGAAGCTGAACTGTGGAGTCTTCTCAACATACAGACCAGGCTTGTTCAGTTTCATTTACCTAAATTTTTTACACTAAGGCAGATAGAGCTATTCATTTCAAGAAGCACAAACATCACAGGCATCAAAAAGCACATTTTGTAATAGACTTTCCAACGAAGTTAACTGAAAAATCCTCCACAGTGCCTCCGACTTGGCAAGAGGAGAGATCAAATAGGATTCATAAACCATTCGTTTAAAAAACAGCTGTCACAGGATAGCGACTTGCCTACTTTTTATTGTTCCTCTGGTCCTGCAAGGCCACTTACTTCATTGCGACACGTGATTATGCTAAAATCACTGAAATGAGTACTGAAACATCTCACATGTAAGGCAATACATGTGCAGCTTTTCAGAGCTGGTGTAACACTTTCAGGGATCAATTGCTGTCCTTTCTTCTTATCAGTACTGGGTATGCTGTGATGACTGTTGGTGCCCTTAGCTCCTGCTATAGCCTTTCCCTCACAAGTTTCAGCAGAGAAAGGCACCATCTCTCCTGGAGATGTGCTATAATGTTCTGTGCCTAGAGAATCACACTTTGTATATAATACAGAAATTGCAGGAAGGATGTTTTGGGGCCATTGTGTGGAAACACCAAAGAAAGTGGGTCCTGCAGACAAAACCTTCTATTAGCAGTGAAACCTTCTTAATAAGTCATCATGCTCTGCAACACCACAACTGTAAAGCACCAGACTCCTAAGAGTCTCCACAATTTTTAAGACATTAGGAAAATGCCCACCTGGAGTGATCCTGCCTGACAGTTTCTCCTGTAAAAATGTATAGACATACTGCCTTATAGGTAGTGTTTCAGAAAAAAAATTGTAAATGATTTAGACTTTTGTGAGTGACGGCCTACTACTGAATCATCACTGAGCAATACCCAGGAGGTGTCTGGAGAGGAAGGCATAGACTTTTAATGGAAGACAAAATATCTTGACCAGTTGGATGGGATAAAGCACCAGGTAAGATTTCCTGCACAATGAGAGTACATCAGAATGCTAAAACCGGTACCCTACCAGGAGCAAAGCATTACACATATTGTAACCCTATCCCATTTAACTTTCTACTGTGAAAGGTCAGTCATGTCCCATCCCAAAGAAGGCTCGCTTATGTATATATAGAACAGCGGTTATACTGTTGTTCATACAGCACTAAGATCCTTGGTGATCAAAACCAATGCAAAGTAAGCACTTTAAAAAAAAAAAAAAAAATAGTGTCTTGTCACTTTAGATCTTCTTAGGAAAAAACAGGATGCAAATTAGGGCACAGTCAGGTAGACATCCTGGTATAACCAGCTGTAATTAGTAGCCCACATCAGCTTTATAATTCCAGTTATTACTCAAAGAGTTCATACTTGCATTAAGTTTCTCCTTGTATTTTGGGGCCAAAAGGGATCACTGGGATCACACAGCCTGGCCTCTTTCAAGACAGTGATGAAAGCTCTCACCTAGTCAAGTTGTGCAACAAGTTCATGATGTCTACTGCATCTCCAGAGCACCTTCGTGAAAGAAATTTCAGCTTAACTGAAAGGACTCACAATGATTAAAATATCCTTACAACGTTCTACAGGAAACTGTTCACTGATTAATGGTCATGACTCAAAAAAAAAAAAAAAAAAAAAAAAAAAAGGCAACCAAAAAACTAACAAACCTATTTCTCACTAGATTAGCCTTTAGCTTCTAACCACTGGGTATCACTGTGGTAGGAATAAGTAACAATACAATCAGAAGGAATCCCTCTGAATATCGTGCATACTGTGGTTTCATCACTTTGAAGTTTTTCTCGCATGAATCAAACACTCACTCACTGTGAGACACATTTACTACGTCTTTTACTCTTCCTGTAGCTCTTCTATGAACCCTTCCGAGTTTAACAGCATGCCTTTTTAGCCTGGTCTCCTAAAGATACAGGCTTATGAGAAAATGCTTTTTGTCTACATTTGGTCATCAGACTCCCACTGATGATTTTTTTTTAATTCAGTTGGCGACTTCCACAAAATCTGAAAGAGTGGTAGAAATCTCAAAAGATACTCCAGTTCTAGGAATCTGGTTAAATCCAAACCTGTGTAGAGAAGAGAGCACCAGCTGACATCCCCAGGGAGGAAAGGGCTGCACATGGCAGTTCAAAGATTCTCTGTAGCCTTGGACTCAACAGTATATAAATAGTGAGAGTTGGCCATTGCACTGTGCCACCTCTTACAAACATGATCTTCAGGCTAGCAGGGCAGGAAACTGGACAATACAGCAGTGACTGTCAAACAACTAAAAGGGTAACAGCATGTGCAGTCAGTACACTGCAGCTGTATACAGTCTAGCTGAATTCTTGCTTCTGTTTGAAGCTTGTATAAAATTATTACAAAACCATCAGCTTGGAAGCAAGTCAACTGTAAAATGAGTTAGAAATCAATTGCAGACACTACTGCCTCCAAAAGCATAGCCTCCTTGCCAATTTCTGTGCTTATTAGAATAGTATCTTCCATTCTTTCAAAATATTTCCCTTTTCTCTTTGTGTTTGAGAGAGCCAAATGATTAAAGGAGGAACTAGCAAACTACCTTGTACAGTGGGAAGGTAAAGAGTGGGACAGTGAAAATGATTGATCTCAAAGTGCTATGAAATTAAAAATGCAAACTAAAAGACTTTTAATCTTTCCCATTCACAAGTGCTTTGCTATGTTAAAATACGCAATTAGCAACACAGATGAAGTGTTTCACAATCAGCTCTTACTGAAAATGCCAAAAAATGGCATCCAAGATTTACACCAAGAAGGGGGGGTGGGGAGTACAGTAGCCACCTGGTGATTATAACACTGTGGACTTTGGAAAGAACTGGTCATAGTGCATAACCAGTTATGCTCCCAGTACAATGACATACACAGAAACACGAACATGATTTCTAGCTCATCCAGATGGAGTAGGGAGAGAGATACTTTCTCATTATTGCCACACACACTGTCAGACTTCTTGAAATAACTTCCTCTCAAATAGTTCTGTGAACAACAGAGTTAATGAAGGGCGTTTCCTATGCCTTCTGTACCATGTCTTTACTCTCCTTCTACTTGCAAAAAAAAAAAAAACCCAACTTCAACACCTGGGGCCCTGTGACTTCCCCTTTACTCTCCAGCTTCCCCTACTCCTATCACACCTTGATTTCTCCAGTTCTTTTATCTAAATATCCCAAGCACTATTTAAGAGAAACTTGAAGAGAAAAGTGCAATTTGTAAGTTATGTGCTATCACACGGCTCCTTTAGAAGCTTCACCTACATTGGTTTTGGATGGTGCCTGCCACAGAAGCGTTAGGAATTCCAACAGTCATTCAGAATGAAACAGCATACAAATATATTTACCTTTGTATTATGCTTAATACAGTGTACTTCAAAGAGCCTTTTGATAAAGGTCACGTTGCAAGACAGCTAACTAACTTTTCCTAGGGCCCTATCTCAAACATAATTGAACTGCTCCAGCCGATCACCATTAGAGGACATCAGTGAAGTAAAAAATTGCAGATGTTTGGGCTACTGTCAGAATACACAAGGTGCTAAGGATTCACAGTTCTCAAAATCCACACGTCTTACAAACTACAGGAATGCTCTCTAATGCCACCAAACCACTGTGACCTCAAGCACATTTAGAAGTTAAAAACATTTATCAAAAGGATTTATGCTTGAATAATCTGCCTCCGTTTATAATTCCAGACTATGTTTACTCTGTGTAAAACAGGAAGTACCCTCACATTATTTAAACAGTGGCACTTACTGTTGAAACAGACTGACTTAGGAGTTATATTCCAGTCTTGAATTATGAACTCGGTTTTATACATATTCCAGAGTCATGTGGTGACAATTCAACCTCAAAATGGTGAGCACTTTAAAAGATGTTCTGCTGGAGGTGGACTACTGCCAAAGGGTCTAACTGAAGAAGTTGCTCTTGATTAGGATTACAGATAGAAAGACACTTGTTTGTGATTTAAGTAAACAAAGAATTTCATGAACTGAGGAGAAGCACTGAAGAAATACTGAATGCAACGCCAAAGAAGGTGAAACTGAAACTTCATTTAGTGGGAAACCTGGCAGCAGGAGGAGATGGTATTTATAGACACGGGGAGGTTTGAAGGAGAGTGAGCGATTTAAGCTTTATTTAGGCTACAACACAGTAAAGAGAAGTTTTGGTGGGTAAGGAGAAGCAAAGGGGAGAGAACTACTTAGGTGGCAGGCTGTGTAATCTCAATTCTGCCAGAGCTAGGTGGAAGCAAAAAAAAGCCACAAATGTACTATGCTAAAGCCTTGGACAGAGATACATATCCATTCCTTCTCTCTTCCCCTCCCTGATCCCCAAAACCCATAGTATTGCAGCACGACATGATAAAAATATTGGGATACTACTGGATTTAATCTCTGAGCAATTTTCCCCCACCAGTTTGTTATGGAACACATACAAGATTAAAAGCACGACCAAGATACAATCCTGCAGGAAAAGGCGCAGCCTGATGCAGGATACACTCTCTAGAGAAAGGAGATTGGGACACATTTTAATAGATGCATGAATTTATTAAAAATGAAGCCTTGAAACCACTTTATGCTCTCATTAGCATTTCCTACCAACAGCAAACAGAAGTTGAAATTTTTCAAAATACTATAAGGTGACCTGATTGATGCATACATTAAACTAGCCTGCTTGTACTCAGCAATACGGTTTTTTTTCCCTTCTAACTGATTCAGTTCATATTTCAGGCAGGAAAATAAGCTTCATTTGACCCTGCAGCGAGTTCAAAACTGGTTGTGTGCTGGATGTCTCTGCAACAGACTAGAAACTTCTCTAAAGCAACACATAAACTACGTTCTGTAAACCTGGAAGCAACAAACCCAAGAGGCAGGGTGGCTCAGGGACCCATTTTGAATGTAGGGAAAGAGCGCTGAGAGCTGTAACATCACAGGAAGAGCACCCACTGCCGGCTCTGGCCTCAGGCTACTTCCAGACTCAACAGGAGCTTCACCCTTGCACCAGGCCAACATACCATAAAGAGCCTGAGACTCAGCCCTGCTGCCTCACATAGTAATAAAATACTGTCATCAGCACAGTGCCTTCATGAGGGAGCACCTCCTGGTTCCTGTTGACTTTTCTTGCAGAGCACCACCTCTAATTTAGAAAAGGAAAAGACAGTACAGCACATCACACTCAAGAGAGGAGCAAACCCTGTTCTACGCCACTGACAAATGCCCAGAGTCCACACCGCACCACCACCACCACCTCTTAAGAGAAACCTGTAATACTATGAGAGATTAAAGAAATTGCATCAAGCTAATGGGTCCCAACATTTGCTGCATTAAAATGGCATTCAGAAAAAAAAAAAAACAACAACCCACAAAACAGCACAGAAAAGCATTATCTAAAACTTTTCTGGCTACCCTTTCTGCATTTCCACTTTATACTCTTATCAGCAGAGATGAGCTAAGACAGAAAGAAGACAAAATTTTGTCTTCAGCATCATAGATAAAATATAGCCACGCATTTCCAAGTTCTCTCTTTAATCCAATCGTTTAGACAGTCTCTTTACCTATTTCTGGGATCTGATGAAGATAGTTATGTACAAGAAAGAAAGTATCTCCAACGTAAATGAGAAAAGCAGGAAACAAGCTCGATAGTAAAGGAAAATCCTCAAATGACTCGAAGATTATGCCTGTATGTTTTAATTTTACACAAAAGTATTTAAAAATATTCCATGACTGAAGGACTAGCTGCACTCCTGTAGTTTTTCAAGGTGTCTCCAAATGCAATCACAGGTGACAACAGCAAACCTTCACCAGAGAAGAACACCATGTTTTCCTCTTAGATTAGGATGCAGACTGCTGATCCACAAGTAGGAATGGTCACTATCTCAGCCCTTCCAACTAGACTTGATATATGTGGCTTTGCCCTTCAGGAGCTGAGACTAGCAAAAAATAGAGGCTGACCCTCTAAAATTTTCAAAATGGAGCATTGTTTTTCTTAACATTAGAAACATCACATTGCATAAGATAATTTTAAACAGTTACGTAATGTCAGACTGATTTAGGGCAATGGCTGTCAACCTGTGAGCAACGCACTGCCCATGCCACTTTCCAGCAAAGCTCAGGGACAAGGAAATTCAAATCTATAATGTGAGCAATCAGAGAGGAAGGTCAGGTGTTGCTCACTGCATGCTCTGTGCTCTATTCACACGGCAAAGAAGGCTGGGGAACCATCACCAAGCCCCAGCACTTCCACCCCTAGGCAGAGACCTTCTGCTTTAACCACACTTGACAAATGACACCTTCCTCCTTACCTCCCTCTTCTTCTTCAGAAGGGCTTTTAAAGCTCTTAAATGCCCACAGCTCAGTCACTGTTCTCTTAATGACCCCTGAAGTGTTTATCTTAGGGATGTCATATCTACTTATTGTTTCCTTTCCTGCTTACTCTTGCAAACAGCCCATTTAACTTTGTTCCACATGGTCAGAATACATCTTGTAGAGCTCTCAAGATTGTTGCATGGCATTTAAGTTTAATTCATAAATTAATGCAGAGCCACCACATCTTCCACACCAGGACTACAAATGCTTAATCTATCAAATAAAATTTCAGCATTGCTAGTGTATTTGTAGATTTACGCATCACTTACTGGAAAACTGTGTTACTACACATGAAATACAGCAGTGACTACTAAACCAGCTGTATAGATTTTACTGGGGGAGGTGAGGCGGGGGGGGGGGGGGGAGAACAAAAGGAGGAGCAGGGGAGAGGGAAGCTCTCCAAAGCAGATGTTTCCAAGCTTTTTTAAACCTAAGAGACAAGATATAAGACAAGACTTGAAGGAGCAGCTGGGGACACTGAATAAATACAGACATTTAAATGTGA
The DNA here is from genome assembly GCF_965231255.1 of Vanellus vanellus. Classification (NCBI taxonomy): domain Eukaryota; kingdom Metazoa; phylum Chordata; class Aves; order Charadriiformes; family Charadriidae; genus Vanellus; species Vanellus vanellus. The sequence goes on along the minus strand of NC_138905.1, from coordinate 154,244,698 downwards.
CTAATTACATACACATGCTGGAATTCTCAAAGGAAGATCGATGAGCCAAGCTCCCAGCTCATGCTGACTTTCAACAGGAGTTCAGTGGCCTATTCCTTCAGGCATGTTGGAAGTCAGATGTCATCTTGCTAAATACAGAACACTGCTTCTAAATGTTGCCTCTGGTAGCTTAACCACAGTGAAGCCTACGGATTTTTACAAAGCTATCTGCAGGAGCCCTCCTCTTCATTAAATAAATATGAATGCATGTATCTGCTGATCCTAGCCTATGTTGCTCTGTGAGATGAGGGAAAGTTGCCTGGACCGGCTCAGAGGCCTTAAAACCTCTGGGGAACCACCTTTGTATGCTAAACACAAATGTGCTGCACAGAATTTGCTCTAACAGTGGTCGGGAAAGGTTTACAAAAGGTATAGGGCTCATTTCTGAGTACTTCCGTTGTGAAGCAGGAAGGATATCTGTATACCGAAAGTGATGGCTCAGAAAAAATGTAGGGAGAAGCACGTGCCATTGTTTTTCTGATGTATTCATGGAATATCAGTACACTCACTCTGTTCATGACCTAGTTCAAACACTTCAATTTGGCAGAGCTGCAGAAAGAACATACTTCCCTGGTCACCCCATGATCTTAGTACCTTAAAGTGTTCATAAAATTATGGACAGATTTCTGGCAGGTGACAAACAAGAGATGGCCTTCACTTCACAGCCAATGGAAGGTGAGGCCAGATGTTGGTAGCCACAACAAGCAGCAGCTGAGGTCCAGGAAGGCTGTGGTTGTAAAGAGCATGGAAGAAGACAAGATCTTTTGTGAGTGAAGGACAGAGGGGAGAAGCCAGAACCTACTAAATAAAACTTACTTTTTCCAAGCACTCAAGATGACTCACTACATGGCACAACAGTAGTTAGTACAAATGCAGTTACATGAAGGTACCAGGGGGGGTACAAAGTCCACACGTGTTGTCTTTTATCTGACAAGCACTTGGGCAAAAGTCTCTGCTCAGCAGGTTGTAGGTCTGAAGTAGAGGTGAACATATGACATATCAAGAGCCTGCATCTTGAGTCCTGTAACAGGGACATGCGAAACTTAGAGACCCAGCTGACAACTGTGTCCAAGCCACTCACTAGGACCATGAGGTTTCACAGCAGTTCCACAGAGGGAGCCCACAAGTAGCAGAGTGTTCCCAGAAGGAGCGCGCACAAGTGAGAGTTGTGGTTCTTACAGGGGACGACAGCAGGAGCCGCTGGGGGACACAAGAAGTCTGAGTGTGGTGCCTGCATCTGTACTGTCAATGTAACTTTTAAATCTACTAATTCTCCTCCTTATAATCTCTTTTGCAGAGATTCAGTCCAGGACATTGTGCTGTAGCAGCTGGCAAAGACTTGAGACTCCAAAGGGCTCTGATGAAGCACAACAGCTTAGTATTAAGGCTAAATGAAAGTATTGAATGCTTCCTGAGGAAAAGCTATTAGGTAACAGTTTTTAAACTGATTTTTTTTGCTTCCGCTGCAGAGGCTAAAGAAGCTCACATGACTTTTGCATTTCAAAATAATCTACTACTTAATGTTCAAGAGCTCAGCACTTAACAATTTTAATTTGCCCTTCTATTCAGATGAATTTTCCCATCCACCCGTCCAGCTGACTGTTCACAGTGTGCTCCATAGGACTGCAGGCTGGCTCAGTGAGGCCCCAGCTGCTGTAAAGTCAGTCTGGAATGTAGAGGTGGCAGCAACACAAAGGCTCAGGAGGCAGACTGGTGAAGACCTACAGGTAAGCTCGAAAGAAAACTTATCTTTATTTATTTTCTGGATAGGTAAAAAAGTTTCCTAATTAGACCTAGACTTTATTCAACCTGCATACGTGTCTTTGAAAACAAGCACTATTCTGGGGCTTAAAAAAGCATGCATCTCTAAGGTATTTTTAAACAGCTGCCCACTGGAAGCAGCTTTTGTTTTCCTTGCAAACCTGAACTGTTTAACCAGTTATATCTAGAGGCCATTTGTGGGGTGGTGTTTATCTCTGCTGCCATGACCCCCATTAAAAAAAAAACACATAAAAAATTAAAACTTGAAAAAAGGAAGTTAAGGAAGTTCACAAGACAAGTGTTAGATTCATCAAAACAGTCTGTTTTTAAGATGAAGTGATTCTTCATTCTTGCTCATAGTTTTACAGCCTCATCCTACTTGCTCACTGCAACAACTTCAATAAGCTGTTCACGAGAAAATCAGTTATCTTCACAAAACTCAATCAGAAGCTGCACTCCCCTAATAAACCCAGTCTGTTCTTTTCACTCATGAACTACCTATAACAAAGGTTCTGCCTCTCCTACCTTTGCTGCTCTTCCCACTGGCAAATTCCAGCTACACAGACATTTACTTCAGCATTGCTTAATTACCTCACTCTTTTCCTACGTGCCTACGCACTAGAACCAAACTATCTATGAGCAAACCTGAACAAGATTTCAGGTCATGTGGAAAAACACTAAGAGCTGCAGTTTGCTGTATACCTTCCTAAAGCAAACAGTGTGGCATGAAAAAACATGCTGGACTACATTCTGAAGTGCCTTTTTTTGCCCCTGATATAATCATCTCCCTTTCTTTTTATTCATCATTCCCTTTCTCTTTCTCACTCGTAAGACACATTGCCATGAAAACCTGCACCAACGGAACTACATACTCTAGAAATACTTTTATTTCTCAATTCCCTTACCTAAACTACTAAGCTCTACTCTCACTTACCACTCAAATAACAAATAGTTATGGAAACTAGCCAGAACGCCCAGGTCAGCTACAGAAGAGAACATAGCAATGGGAAAAGGTGGCTTCAGCAGACAAAAAAAGCTTGCTTAGGCTCTGCGTAGGGCTGGATTTCAACCAAGATAAACTCTGAACATTATGTTTCAATGGTTAAAAGCTCAGGATTTTTCTATGCATTTCAGCTAACACATTGTATTTATTGAACAATACCTTGCAAATCATGGTTACAAAATGCTTTGCAAACCAATTTAAGTATTTTGTCTGCATTGTAGAAAGTGAATAAAATAGTCTTCAAATCAAGGCTGTATAGGCAAAAATTTGAATAAAGATTTAAAACCTGTCTGGTCAAATGAATAGAAAGGTAGAAAAACATGCTGCACACTGCCATATTGTTAAAGTTGTCATTGCCTGATTGCTTTTCATGAAGTAGAAGCTGCATATGTTATGTGTTAAGAAGGACCTTTTCGGAAGCCTATTTTTAGCTTTTCAGAAATTTCACTGAAAAATCCATTGGTACTATAGTGTTCCCAGGTCTCAATTAACTGAAGAGAAAACCTTTAAAAGACAGTTGGCTGTGGCATGGCATACTCTCTCAGAATAAAACAAAGCGAGGCAAACACTTCTCACTTCTCAGGGTCCTTCAGTACCACCTAACTATTCAAAACAGACCATAGTGAGAGTACAAGGATGTCCCCGTTAATTTATGTTTGCAGAGTCCCAGACAGCACAGGGTCTCGACCAACAATTAGGGTTCAAAGGATATGGACGGGGGGGGGTGGGGAGAAAATAAAAAAAAAAAAAAATCTGTTGCTCAGGACATCCGTGCTCCTTTTTGCTCTCTAAGCACAGTATCCTCCAGGCCTGCTCTGAGGACAGGCCAAGGTTAGTGATAAGCCCCACTGTCCTGCATGTCCCCCCCACACATATACCCTCTCATAAAGCAGAGATACAGTGGGGTAAAAAGAAAAGAAACTGCCTTTTCCCACCTTCTATTTCCCCCTTTTCTGCAAAGCCCTAGGACCTATAGCAATACAAATAACACTTCAACAAAAGATGCCAGCCTAGGACTTTGTAGATGCAGATTTGAACCCTGGTTTCTCAGAACGCATGTGGTCATCAGTCATATTCAAATGGTACAAGGGAAAATGACACAATGAGAGTCCTCAAATAGTAGTTAAAGGAAGGCTAGGCCCTCCAGGTGGTGCAAAGCTATACTGACATAGCAACTTTTGTTCTGAAAGAGACACAGCTGTGTTGCCGTGGCATTGTGCCCTGGTTAATAAATTCACAGAATCACAGAATTATCAGAGTTGGAAGGGACCTCTAGAGATCATCTAGTCCAACTCCCCTGCTAAAGCAGGACTGCCTAGAGCACATTACTCAGGACTGCATCCAGGCGGGTCTTGAAAATCTCCAGAGAAGGAGACTCCACAACCTCCCTGGGCAGCCTGTGCCAGTGCTCTGTCACCCTCACCGTAAAGAAGTTTTTCCGTGTATTTGAACAGAACTTCCTGTGTTCTAACTTGTGCCCGTTACCCCTCGTCCTGTTACTGGGAACCATTGAAAAGAGCCTGGCTCCATCCTCCTTCAACCCACCCTTTAGATACTTGTACACCATAATGAGGTCTCCCCTCAGCCTTCTCTTCTCCAGGCTAGAGAGTCCCAGCTCTCTCAGCCTTTCCTCATAAGGGAGGTGCTCCAAGCCCTTAATCATCTTAGTTGTCCTTCGCTGGACTCGCTCCAGCAGTTCCCTGTCCCTCTTGAACTGGGGAGCCCAAAACTGGACACAGTATTCCAGTTGTGGCCTCACCAGTGCAGAGAGGGAGAATGACCTCCCTCAACCTACTGGCCACACTCTTCCCTATGCAGCCCAGGATTCCATTGGCCTTTTTGGCAACAAGGGCACATTGCTGGGCCATTGCTGGGCCATTCACTGCAGCTTAGAGCCTACACAGCCACTTGCACCAGATTATCCCTATTATTCACTCTGCCTCATCACAGCAGACTATGGAAAGAAAGATTTCAAAAGCGCCCACTTACAAAGCTCTGGTAGGGCCTGGATGGCTAGAGGGTATATGCACAGGCATGCAAGATCACGTACCCCAGCACATCCTTGTATCAACGGTGTGCCTAGAAGGATGGAGGTCAACCACCTGGCTCACCTCCATTTGTTAACAGCTCCTAAATGTAAAGACTACCATGACAGCTTATTAACAAAGCCTTAGCAAAGGCAATAACAAAATAATGTCAAATACTGGTGTGAAAATAGGGCTGGTCAGAACTTTCCTTGTGGAGCATTTTTTCTATTGATACCATTGCCAAATTGCTAGATTCCTGACAGAAGCCAGCCAGCTCTGCTACTGCTCCTGAAGTAGCCACCTGAAAGGCTTTGGTGTGGTCAGACAGCAATGGCCTTCCAGACTCAGCCTCACAGGAAGGCGAAATCTTGACTCTCATCTGAGTCCTGTGGCTTCTACATTTCAATTAGTTTGAGTGAGATTGGATGGCTGATTCCGAGACTGCTTTAATAACCGATGGCAGACTTTGTTTGTCAAGTCAGCTGTCACTAAACAAGTTGTGCTACAAATTTGCTTAGCTGGTAAGGTCCTTAATGCAAATCAGAAGGACATTAATATTATCCTTTGATATCCTTTTAGTATTTATGCCATGACTAAATTGGATAAGTGCTTTATTAACATTTAACACTACTCGGAAGAAAATTATATAGAGTATGTGGAGAGAAGGAGAAAACAAAAAAATCTCACATACTATAAATTCATAAGGATATCATTGATTAAGAACATTCAGTGTCCAATCAATGTTTTGATTCCTCCAACTATTTTTAAATGAAGCATTGCACACCATCTATAATTACTTTATTTCTCATAACTCTGCAGTTACATTTCAAATCCTACCGTGTTGCAAGCTTATGGCAGACGACACCAGTGTCTGTTATGACTTCACTCAGTCTCAGCTCGAGGTGGACCTTCCCCTGAAACACACCAAAAACATCATATGAAAAATTAGTTTTATGCATAGCCAGCCACACCATTCCAACTTAAAACAAAGCAAGTCAGTTAATGCAAGTAATTTCAGAAGGAGTTTAAAGACTAAGTAACAGCTGTATAGCTAAGGTATTTCACCTGCCAGAAAAAAAAATCTACATTAGTAGCCATTCCACTAAATTCCAGTGCATAATTCCCACCATTATTTTATCTCCGTATGTCTTACTAATTAAGGCGTATGTAGTGTCTGTGGTTTCACACAAAAATATTGTGTTGGAGCTTTATCTATATTTAACATTTTAAATATTAAGCAAAGATCTGCAACACAATCATTTAAAATGTATCACAGCAGTGTGTTATAAATTAATACCTACAGGTTTTAATCATTAGAAAAATAAAAATTATGAAATAATATAAACCGTGAGACAAGTATCAGTAGAGCTACATTGAATAACTGATAGAAAAAAAAAGTTCAACCTTGTTGCTAGCATACATAGCATCTACTATTACACAGTCTTCAACTCCTTACCATCACATTACCTTTATTATGACTTGGGCCAAAATATTACACTCAAATATACTGAGAAAATAAAGGCAATCATGAATACAAAGTGCATTCCTCTTATTAATTCTATTACATTAAAAAAAAAATAATCCACTCCCACTGGCAAAACCTCAGCACCAGTCTTACAGTATATATAAAGCAAAAACAAAATACATTTTGTTATTGACCTATTCCCATCTACAAGAAGGGCCAAAAGGAGGGTCCAGGGAACCACAGGCCTGTCAGTCTGACCTCGGTGCCAGAGAAGGTTATGGAGCAGATCATCTTGAGTGCCATCACATACAGGACAACCACATGATCAGGGCCAGTCAGCATGGGTTTATGAAAGGCAGGCCCTGCTTGACTAACCTGACAAGGCTGTCTATGACAAGGTGACCTGCTTAGTGGATGAGGGAAAGGCTGTGGATATTGTCTACCTACACTGTAGTAAAGCCTTTGACACGGTTTCCCATAGCATTCTCCTGGAGAAACTGACTGCCCATAGCTTGGATGGGCATAATCTTTGCTGGATAAAAAAATGGCTGGCTGGCCAGGCCCAAAGAGTGGTGGTCAATGGAGTTAAATCCAGTTGGTGGCCAGTCACAAGTGGTGTTCCCCAGGGCTCAGCACTGGTGCCAGTTCTGTTTAATATCTTTATCAACAATCTGGACAAGGGGATTGAGTGCACCCTCAGTAAGTTTGCAGACAACACCAAGTTGGGTGGGAGTGTTGATCTGCTTGAGGGTAGGATGGCTCTACAGAGGGATCCAGACAGGCTGGATCAATGGGCTGAGGCCAATAGTATAAGGTTCAACAAGGCCAAGTGTCGGGTCCTGCACAGGGGTCACAACAACCCCATGCAGCGCTACAGACTTGGGGAAAAGTGGCTGGAAAGCTGCCCAGCAGAAAAGGACCTGGGGGTGTTGGTCAACAGCTGGCTGAATATGAGCTGTCAGTGGGCCCAGATGGCCAAGACCACCAACAGCATCTTGGCCTGTATGAGGAACAGTGAGGCCAGCAGGACTAGGGAAGTGATTGTCCCCCTGTACTTGGCACTGGTGAGGCCCCACCTCAAATACTGTGTTCAGTTTTGGGCCCCTCACTACAAGACAGACATTGAGGTACTGGAGTGTGTCCAAAGAAGCACAACAAGGCTGATGAAGGGTCTAGCGAACAAGTCTTATGAGGAGCAGCTGAGGGAACTGGGGTTCTTTAGCCTGGAGAAAAGGAGGCTGAGGGGAGACATAGCTCTCTACAACTACCTGAAGGGAGGTTGCAGAGAGGTGGGGGGGTCAGTCTCCTCTCCCAAGTACCAAGTGATAGGACAAGAGGAAACAGCCTCAAGTTGCGCTAGGGGAGGTTTAGATTGGATATTAGGAAAAAGTTCTTCACCGAAAGAGTTGTCAAGCATTGGAACAGGCTGCTGAGGGAAGTGGTTGAAGCACCATCCCTGGAGGTATTTAAAATACGTGTAGATGTGGTGCTTAGGGACATGGTTTAGTGGTGGACTAGGCAGGATAAGGTTTACAGTTGGACTCAATGATCTTAAAGGTATTTTCCAACCTAAAAAAATTTATGATTCTATTTTGACTTGCCAGCACTGCCCAATCATCTTCTGCAAATCATCATGGTCATAACTGAGTCATTCATATTCATAACCACCTCCCCTCCACCCTTTTTACCAAAGGACCCCAAAATCCACATGGGTGTCATCTTTGACTCAGATCTACCTCAATTCATACAAGAAGTCTGTTGCCACCCCTTTCATAAGATCTTCCAGATTTGACCTTTCCTCTTTCTGCACCTGCCCAGAACTCTTGCCAGAGACTTCACTGTCTCTTCTGACTGGTTACAGCAACCTCCTGCTCTATGAGGACATCTATCTTGTGTTAACAGAGGAGAGTGAAGATCAAACCCCAGCCTCAAGTTGCACCTACACTGCTAAGGTCTACTTCCTTTACAGGAGATTTGTCTGGACAAAAGCTGGTGAAAACAGTCTAAAGCAGGGCAGGGAGTGCAGTAATAATTAAGTAACATGGACATGCAGAAGTTCAGTTCAAGCTCATTCCTTGATCCTTTTACATTTAGCTTAGCAGTATAAACAAACTGGAGTCAGTGCCTGAATACTTGTCCTGAAGAAGCCTATGAGAGATTCTACATCTTACTATGACAGTCATTCTCTCCCCTTCCTTGTATACCCCTTTCTCAGTACCATCACCTTTCTGCACTATCTTGAATGCACGCTTCACACTTTATTGCATTTTATGCTTTCACTCCTTAAACCTCTATCACCTACTTACACCTTCAGTATTCTGACTCAATAGCATTTCTTCCTGAGGGCTGGAACACAGACCTTTTGAGTACATGCGGCAGATGATACTGGTTTTCATCCAGAAAACAAGAAAAAAAAAGACCTCCCCAGTATAAAAAGCCCATGTTGCAGAGGCATCACAGCAGCTCATTGGCATTTTGAACAGGGAAGGACCCAAACCTGTGTGGGACTTTAAAAAGATGGCTCCTGCCAGGTGTCTTTTGCATGATTTTAAAGAAAATAACAAAAACAAACACTGCAAAACCCCAACCTGTTGCATTTGGCTGTCAGACTCCTGATTCTTCATGTCTGTTTCAGCAAGACACAAATCCTCCTTCACCCTTGTCAGTGTAAGCAAATGTCAACATCTGTCATCTTCTTCTAAACTGAAGCCTGTCCTCATGAATAAGACAAGGATTTCTCTGCATAAATGTGTAAAGCCACTTCTAGACCCATCTCTAAGACTCAGTACCACTGCAACATCCATCAAACCCACGCATAACAAGGGCTAAGCACACAAGCAGCTGAGAACTCCGGTTAAGCAGGACCTTTTTTTTGGCTTTAGTTTTACCTACTTTTTCCCTTACTCTTCACCAGCTCTTCCACCGGTCACATTTTTATCACATGAGTTAAACCACTAGCCTCTGGAGAACAAGTTTATATGAACCTGTAAAAACACTGCTGCCATCTTCATTGATATACTGCACGTTACCCTTACTAGAGAAATCAACACTAATACAAGTTTTGAAGAAATCAAGAGATCGGAAGAGAGATTTAAGAACCCTAGAGAAAACACCCCTTTGTAGAAAAATACATGTAGAAAAATAATGAAAAATATACATGTAGAAAAATATCCCTTTGTAGAAAAATAATGTTTTTACTGAAATATTTGTGCTGATCGTAAACAAAGGCGAGACTGACCTCTCCCAGGAATGAAAGAATGCTTCAGTACACTTAGGTGAGCCTGAATGTAAACCTACTTACAATGCCGATATGCTCTCTCACACAGACTATGATGGAAGCTCCTTATTTTAGAAATCAAGCTGCAAAAATCTTTTTAAGTCAGCAGCACTTCACACATTTTCCCAGCTACACTAAGTACAAAAATATAGTGCTGCCTCCTTTGGGCTGAGAGGCATTTTTTTCTTGTAGCTCATTTTCCTCTCGTGAAGACTTTGAAAATGGTCAGCTGCTCAAAAAGTGACTCAAAGCTTCACACAGCAAAACGGACATCATGGGATCACTGGCACTGGCAGCCCTGTGACTATTCCCAGAACACCTCTTTACTTCCAGTTAAAAACTCTAATACATAAATATGTTAAAATAAGGCCACAGTAACATACTTGCAGGCTTATTTCACAGAAAATACAACTCCTACATAAACAGAACGCTTTTTCCCCAAATCAATTATACTGTTAGGCAAAACATAAGGATTCATCTGAATAAATTTACTCCTGAGCAATGCCATTAGTTGGTTTACAATACACCAGATAACACGTTTTTCCAAGGGAAGACAGAAAACTATGCAATGAATGAAGGCTGAGGGGAGACCTTATTATGGCGTACAAGTATCTAAAGGGTGGGTTGAAGGAGGATGGAGCCAGGCTCTTTTCAATGGTTCCAAGTAACAGGACGAGGGGCAGTGGGCACAAGTTAGAACACAGGAAGTTCTGTTCAAATACACGGAAAAACTTCTTTACGGTGAGGGTGACAGAGCACTGGCACAGGCTGCCCAGGGAGGTTGTGGAGTCCCCTTCTCTGGAGATTTTCAAGACCCGCCTGGATGCGGTCCTGAGTAATGTGCTCTAGGCAGTCCTGCTTTAGCAGGGGAGTTGGACTAGATGATCTCTAGAGGTCCCTTCCAACTCTGATAATTCTGTGATTCTGTGTGAATCAGTATTATAAAATTAACAGATTATCTAACCAACAGAAGGTCAATTGATCACCAACACTGGATTAACTGCACCACAGAAACAGGGAGTTGCCATATCTTTATTTACTGACAATTTATAATAAAGAAATTCTTAATTTTATTATCAAAAGAACAACTGTGATAGTAACAAGAGCCTCTAATTGTACTAGATGTGCACAGTTATTGACAGCATTTACCAGTAGGAAAGATCAGATAATGTGGCAGGATAAGAAGTATGTTGTTCCTGTTGTACAGCTGAAACATGGTGGCTTGGTCCTGCTCAGACAGCACCCCTGTTGCAGAGCCAGGGATTGAGTCCTGTGTCCTAGCCATAAAGCTTTTTTCCTTCAGCATAGAGAAAAAAAAAGAAAACCACACAAAACAACAGAGGAGCTGGAGGTTTGACAATTTTAAAGTAGAATGCATTAATTACTAAAAACATTTCCATAAAAAAAAAAAATCAGGAAGTTCCTAGAAGCAGCTATGCTCATTAGCATACCCTTCACATTTGGAAGGGTAGGACTTTTTCAAGGAACAACCTGAAGGAGTGCCAACTCAACTGCTGAACGCTTCCTTTTTCACAAACTCTGGCTGATATGGATGGGTGGGTTCATAGGTCATACGTCCTTCCTAATTACATCTAGCCACATAATGGGACCAGCCGACTTCTATTTTTTAGTTCTTGATTAAAGAAGCTATCAGTAGATTGAATTTCTTGTAGGGAAGTAGACAGTATTTAAAAGGAAATCATTAACAAACAAAACTTTTAAAGGGTCTTACTGAGGAAAAAAAAAAAAAATTACTATGCATGTTAAATATCCCCTTTACTAAAAAATAATAGAATCAAGTTCCAGTCTTGTTAACATTCTCATAATGCTAACAGGTATCAGGAAGAAATACATGCACAGTTATCTGAAAAATAAACTGCAACTGATCGTAAGCTTGCAGAGAAAACAAAAATCAGAATCAAAGTCCTGTTTTTATAGACACAGGAAAACCCTGTCTCCAGCCACCCCATTTCTCCTTGGAATGCAACTGGGAGTTATTGTGGACTGAAACACCAGAAGACAGTTGTAAAGCAAGTAAAAGTGTAGAAATGCTACCTACCTGTATCATGTTTCTAGCAATTGCAAATTTGCGGTTTAATTTAAACACAGTATGTTGAAGGAGAAAAGAAAACACATGACTGGAGATTATCCTAAAGTTATTCTTATGACAAAATTCTGCCATCCTGGCGCGAAACATTTTTAGTATCTCGAAGCGGTGGGCCTTAGTTAGAGGCAGCATTTGCAAAGTTATCAGGACGCCACTGGGAGCCATTTCTGAGCGCAGTTACGTACACACACACATTTTGGTCTGGAATCTGACACACACCACGTGATCCAGAGACTGAGTGTTGATTCAGATGTAACATCTGATCTAACTCAAAACAGATGCAATCTGTTTTTTCAGGGAAAGAGTTATGAAAAAACATCAACAAACACTAAGAAATTCTGTGCTCTAAGGCTCTAGTAAATGCACAAAACACTGACAGTGTGCTTAAGTTCAAAAGACAGGAGCCAAATCTACCCAAATCTCTTAAATCATATCTTTAAGGAAGTATCAAGCAGATCTCCCTCCTTTTTGCTACTGCTAAACAGGTTTTAGAAATCTTTCACTTTTTAAAAAACAAAGGAAAAGAACAAGTCGTTACTTAATTTTAAACAAAAGTATATAAAATATAAATCTGCTTGGTTGAATATTAAATATCGAGTCAATTATCTTCATATACAGCGCTCACACAGCACTATAATTCTCTCTTCTACAAAAGAACAATAGCTGATACCACAAAAACTCCTAAAAAAGGTATTTGTGTACTGTTAAACCTGCTGGACAGGAAGCTTGTGATCATGCACCATTCTCAGTAGCCTACCCGATTTTGCTGGGGACTTTCCCCTCCAAGGTGGGAGTGCATCCACACAGAAGTTTTCCAAACATTTATCCCACCTGGGAACCCTTATCCCAGCATAGTTCCCCAGCCTCATTAGCTCTGTACCTCAGCTCAATCCTGCCCATTGGCTCAGGAGTGTGGAAAGAGGGACTGGAACACAACTTCGGCTCTTTACTCTTTCTCCTGGTGGTACAGAGTGACTGCAGGCAGTCTCACCCCAGCTCTTGGAGATGGAGGAGGGAAGAGATGTAATAGGGATGGGTTGTAGGAGAGGGCTAGGCTAAGCCAGTGACATTACTAATGCCAGCTCCTCATTATTTTGGAATCTCAAATTTAGGACTGCGATACCCCTGGTGTGTTGGTTTACCTTCCATTGCCGCAAGCTATCTGGAGAAAGGAGTGTTGGAAGAACTCAGTGCTGCACACAGACCATTCCAAACTATGGGATAAACTCTGCTGTTACTTTCTCTGTCTTTCCAAATTTTATTTCAGGACATAGCAAATGTTGTTAAGACAGATCCTATCTAATTTGAAACCCTCTTAGGCAACTTTCAGAGATATCACTTTCTGGCACCGGTAAAGCTTAAAAGCAAACAATAAAACTGACCCAAACTCTAAGGGCTCACTAAATGCTGTCCGTAAGTGGGAGAGGGAAGACCAAGGCTGCAGCTACTGCTTTAAGTAAATCCAACCCTGCAGTATTATCAGCTGCCCCACATAAGGTCACAGCCTAATGGCAGGTCCAAAAGCAGGAGGAAGAGTTTATTTGCTGCCCTAACAGCTGTTCCCTCCTTTAGCAGAAGGTAGCAGGCGGCTGGGAAAGGTCTAAGGATCACGCTCCAGATCACAGCCTGCCTGCTGGACCACTGTGTGGCACACAAGAATCTGGAACAAAATCCAGTCTATTGCTGAGGAAAGTGTAACAGCTGTAATGAACACCGCATGGATTCATAAACACTAGGCAAAGCAGAACCAATGTCTGCTTGGTCGCCATATGTGCAAGCATGTCAGAATTGCTCAATAACTGGCAAACATCTTCAAATGGCACAATATTAGCCCTCCTGTTTCTCTAAAGGAAGAATAGCTCCATATGGTCAAAATCCTTATAATTAGTCATGTCTTCCTCTCAAATACTTTGATGCCTTACAATCTGTAGATATTGTAAATGAAAGCCACCTGGCTTTCATTTCCCCAGACAAACTGTGTTCTACAGATACCACAATCCAGGTATGTTACTTTGAAATAATGTAAATTTATTATTCACCAGTACCACACGCTGTGTTACCAACTAGCTTTTTAAAAGTAACAGACCAAAACCGGATAGACTGTCATACCCTTTGTACTGATAAGTCTGAATACAATGCTCTCACATTCACATAGGGAGGAAGTCTTGCCACAAAGCAGGATCTGGTCAATAACTGGTCTTTCGTTTATCAAACATTATTTACCATTGTTGACACACGATTCAGTTCTCGGAAACAATTTTGTCAGTAGGCATGTAGCCTTGAGAATCTCCCCATCCTATCAAAACAAAGATTTCAACTCTTTTCAAAACAACTCAAAGAGAAACCTAAAAGCCACTGTTCATAATATAGAGGGTAACACCCATTTATTTCCTGTGTGTGGTGGGAAGCTGATACCAAACCTGGAAGCAGCTGCTTCTTCTTACAATTTGCATATACCCATGCTTACAGTAGGTTATACAAAACACATCAGTGACTCATCTTTACACCAGAAGCATCTAAATACCTAAACAAAGATAGTTAATGTCAGTGTTGGACAGTGGGCACGCAATGCTCTTAACTGTTTAACAGAGTAGATAATTCTGTCAGTCACTGGAGCAAAACAGCCCTATACAGCTGCTCGAGACAATTTGCTCAACCTAGTTTTTCTTAAGAATAGGGGTTTGAAGATAAGTAACAACCAGCATCAGAGCCATTCCAGTTCAACACAATTTGCTCTACATATATAAAAAGCATTTATTTAGACAACAGGAAGCGGGCAGATATTGGAGAGATGGTGGCAACTTCCACAGTATTATGGAAGTAGGGCAAAACAACACAACAGAGTAACACATTTCCAGCTTCCTCTGCAGATCTGGGATAATCTTCTCTGACTGTCACAAAGGACTGAATGGAGAAGAGCAAATTCAAAAGCTTGTGGTGAAACCTTGGCTCTGCTGAAGTCATGGCAAAAATCCCACTCTGGCAAGGCCAGGATTTCATTCATGAAGCCTGACACTTGGGATACAGATTCTGCATTCAATGGGAAGGTGCTGATAAAGGAGGAGAGGTTTTTTTGAGCAGCACAGAGCTCCCCGGATATATTCTTCTAGCTAATATACAGGCATCATTTCAGAGCCAGTAGTGATTTCCGGCACAACAAAAGGATTTTAGGCATACTCTCCAAACATACCTGTAAGTAATGTTTTTCACTAATGATGTATAGTCCACCACTTGACACTTCTATCAGTCCATACTCAAGAACAGGCATGTTTAATTAACAATAGTCAAAGGCCTATGTAGGCAAAATGCTAATGTGGTAGAAAGGCTTTTGGTGGCTGAAGAAAGTACTTCTTAACATCAGTAAATCTTTTGCACAAAGCTTTGAGTACAGAAGGTTAAAATGTGAGACAATTAGCTTCCTCAGTATTGGTTATCTGCCCTTTACATGCCTTTTTTTTTTTTTTAAAGTTGATAGCCAAATAGATACATTTCAGAGACATCAAAGTTCTTACAAGGAGGAAGGGGAAATGAGCAATTTTCAAGTTTTTATGTCAGATCTTTTTGCTCCCAACAATGAGTTTTACATAAGACCTTGAGCATGACTGGCTTTGGAAAAGCACTCTGTCATTTAATAATGAGAACTCAGCTGTAAGAGAACATGACCATTTCACATTTGCCAGTGCTGTGGAGGAAGTAACTCCAGGCACACTTGAAAAGGGGAACTTTTAAAGCAAGAGCCTGTACAGGAAAACATGTCAGAATGATCTAACTCTCCTTGTATTTCTCCCCCGCTTTGGCATATACAGACTACACAGCTTGGAGTATGCTGGTGTATTTTGATGTTAATCGGAATGTCTCTGGATCTTTAACCACTTCACTGATTACATGCACACAAAGGGTATTTGGGCTGCAAAGCTCAAACTTCACAAAACAGACTAGAACTATGCAGGGCTAAAGTTACTGTGAAAAAAAAAAATGAAGGGGAAAACTAAAACTGTTCCTGTTTGAGTAAAGATCGCATGTGCTCTTGGGCTTAAATTCCACTGAGAACACATGGACCACTGAGAGCATCTGTCATCTACAGCCCCAGGCAAATATCTGAATGGGTTACCCAATTACTGTTGGGTAAACTTCTGCATGTGAAGGAAAGGCAAACATTCATGGATCAAGAAAGATGTACATACAATAGCATGGCAATTTTTGATCCCAGTCATCAAAAAGCATGAGAATCAGAATATAGCAGGTCCTGAAAGACAAATGACTAGTAGAAAAGACACACATCCTATGGAAAGTGTGCCACATCATGCTTTAGCTGACTTCAAACAGCTCAGAAAGTTGTCTTCTGTTGCTAGTCCCTGTCCCTCCCCTCCATCTGAGGCTGCTGGATTGTTCATAGTCTATTTTGATGCAAAAGTTAAACCATTTTCAGTAATGGTTCAATTCATGTTTTACTTCCCACTGAAATGTTTGGGCACTCATACTGTCAGACACAGGGTATTTAGCTCTGGGCGTTGTAATGTCACACTGAGGAGCAGGCAGGCTCCATCAGAAGATGGAAACTTAAAATTCCTTCAACTAAATCTGCACAAACCCATCAGCTTCATAATTTCAGAACAAGTTTTCCCTTCTGGAAAGTTAAGCCATGAATTATGCATTTAACAGCTGCTGTCAAGTTTCATTCGGCACTCTGTATAATAAGCCTTCCTGATAGCATTTAACATGTTTTAGTATATTTAAAAAGGAAATATTCAGAAATCATGTCATTTCATATTTGTATACCAAACACAAATACAGTTTTGCTGGAGTTTAATAATTTGTTCTCCAAAGAAAAACTTGAACTTAAACCACTCACAGCACAACAGTTTCATCACCCAGGTTACACCTAAACAGCATTCAGGGTGTGCAGTGACAGGACTACAGCAGACTATGCAGTATATTATTTTCAAACTAGTGAGAGCAAAACCAGCCAGTGAGATCTGGGGGCATTTATTTACCAACAGAATAAGAGCCTGTTGACCCCAAGGGGCAATTACCGTCCACTGCTGAATGACACAGTGCTGTGTTCTGATGGCTACTGTTACCCACCCACTCAGATGAAGGGAAATTCAGGTGTACCTGATCATGCTGATTATCTCAGCTAACTAGTTTGTTAGACCAAATGATGAACCAAAGCCACAAAGGGCATGTGGGTGGGTAATGGACCAATCTGTGGGCTGAGCAGCTGCACAGCACCTGTACCACTTGGCACAGGACTGCGCACCACACCATGCCAGACCCCAGTACGTCTTGCTCTCAAGCAATAAATGGATGGGGCATTAAAGCATCTGACAATAATGCTCATATCAGTGTAAACTGACAATTAACACAGTCCTGCTGTCAGTAACATCTTCATTTGCCATGA
Organism: Vanellus vanellus; assembly: GCF_965231255.1. Classification (NCBI taxonomy): domain Eukaryota; kingdom Metazoa; phylum Chordata; class Aves; order Charadriiformes; family Charadriidae; genus Vanellus; species Vanellus vanellus. The sequence continues at coordinate 154,227,618 of NC_138905.1, read as the reverse complement.
AGTTTATCAAGTCATAATCTCACCTTGCACTCCTGACGACAGAAAAAATCTTTATAAGACAGTAAGAACTAGCAACATTGGAAAACCCTAAAATCAAATCCAAAGCCTTAAGCTAAATGCCTTGCAATTATGTCTGATAGAGTTAAACATTATCACTTACATTTTGATTTTTTTTAATATATAGGCTTATTTATTTTGTACAGCATCAGAATATTTAGAACTATAGCTTCTAAATAAAATTTGAGAAAACTGCCCAAAAATATTAAGAAATCCACTTAAATTCCATTAACACTAGAATTCTATTTGTTTGTTTGTTGTATTACTTTGCACTTACAAAAAAAAAAATAGCGAAATCTCCACATCACATACTATTCCTTAGCTAAGTATGAAGACAGAAAACAGTCTTGCCATTTGAAAATTTTTATCATTTCTGGAACTCGTACAAGTGAGGTCCTGTCCTGGTTTGAGGTACCATGGCAGGTACAAACCATGTCAAGAACAATTTTAAATTCTATTCATTAAACTTCAGATAGACAGCTCAAAATATCAGTTCTTACATCAGAAATGTTACTATCCGTAACTTCAAATCTGTCCTTCTGTTCTGAAAAATGAGGCCAAATGTGTCCCAGAACTGGGCATCTGAGAACCACGGCACCCAAGATCACTAATATTTCAATAATCCAGTCATTTCAAGCTGGTTTTCCGTTTCTGACTCTGCTTATTGATCTGCTTAAAACCTGGATATTTTTAGGCTTTGCACACAGTAAAGTCCTATATAGGCTTAGCACTGTCACCCAGTTTCTTTCATATCATGGCCTAATGAATTAGAAAGAATTAGAAACCTGGTCTCTGGATATTTTTTATTTATTTTTTTTTTTAAATTCCTCACTCTGACTTGTATGACCTCAAGCAAGTCACATTCTTTTTTTGACACTTATTTCTCACTGTATTCAAAGTGTGGGAATGACAGTAGCTTACCTCAATACAGTGCTGTGATGCATAACTAAATAGCCATGAAGTGCTCTACAACATGGAAAACAGTACTAAGGCCACTGGCTGACAAAACCAGAAGTAAGATGTAAGAGATTCCTGGCACACAGCTCAATGTTTAATCCACTAGATTATGTGGCCAATGCAGACAACTGCTAGCATGATAAAATTGATAACTAGCACGTTAAAATTGCTTTTTGACTACTAGTATTTGCATGCTTCCTTGCACATGTTAACTACTTAAAATTTCTTAATGATTTTCCTTAAAATTGAGTAACATTGTAAAAGTAGTTATCATTAACACATATATTCTTTTTTCTCTTGTAAATGAAAAAGTGATTAGAAAAAGATACAACTGAGATACCACAAATGTAAAAACAAACAAATAAATACTCCTTCATTTGGCTATCTTCACTTGCATAGGAATTTGTCCAAAATATTTACAAATCTGCTCCTACTATTACGGAAAACAGAAAGCCCTCTTGCAGGCTCCTTAGCGTAAAGAAGTTGGAACATCTAACTAAGTGGATAAAAATCATCAGAGTGCTATTCATATTTACACTAGTTGTAATAAATGCTTATCATAGAGCCCAGAAACCGCTTTTAACAGTTGGGCTCTAATAAAGATACAAACAGCGGAAGTGATAAACTGTACAAACAATTACAAACAGAGGACATGCTTTCCAGCAAATATTGTGCTCCTCGTCTCTCCAAAAGATAGAGCAGCCTGCAAACCTTTCTGTTATGAGTTCACCGCTTACATTACTAGTGCTGTCTTAGAAAGCACCCTGGTCTTAAAAGCTTCCACAAACTCGCTCTGTGTAAATATTGTAACAAAATAAACAATGCAGAAGCTTATCCAAATATTGGCAGGTTTCAACTGATAAATTAAAAAGGGAAAGTTTTCATATCCTGCAGGAAATAAACACTAAATCTATTGTTTCAAAGTCACTGTCATAAGAGCTTTAGGGTAAGAAGAAAGGGAGACCAGGGTAAACAGGATAGACCTCAAAGTTAAAAGGCTGTTAAAAGCCTTTCCATCACATTGGCATTGAAATGTGGCACTAAAGAGGATCAGTACTTTACAAGAGAATGTTACAGACTGAACAGGCTGTCATGAGGCTTTCTTTGCATCACATGCACAACAGTGTATTAATTGTCTCTCCACATAAACAGAAAACCTAACCTTGAATGTATTTTCAGATATGCTTCACTACACTTAACCACACTACATGTTGGAACGAGTATTTTCTGATGTGGTATGTGCAGACCTGCATGCAGGCAGAAAAGCCAACACATCATGTCCAACTTAGCACACAACAGTATCTAAGCAGCATTTCCCCTTGCATTTATTGAAGACAGTTGCACAGGTCAGAGACTCATGTCTGTGACGTCCTAAGCAAATACTGTGGTTTTAAATTGATGTGTAATATATAGTTACAGGGAAAAGAAAAAAAGTAAATGACATATTGACTTGATATCCTGCTACATCATTTTTATTTCTTGCTTTGCTATAGTGACTGTTTTCACAAGACCTAACATTGTAATAGAAAATAGAATCTACTTTAAAAGAGGTTAAGTACAAAAAAAGAGGAGTATCACTGTGTACCAAAATGTGCAAAGTACTAAACCCTAAATGGAGCTCAACTGATACTATCATCACCATTCCCATGGTTTGGAACAGGGCCTAGAAATCTGGCAAGGAGTGGTGTTTTGGTTGGTTTTTTTTTTGGTTTGGTTTTTTTTTTTTTTTTTTTTTGGAGATGTACTTATTGCCATTCCTGTGACAACCTGCCTACATAATTAGTTAAAACAGTACCTGCAGTTACTATTTTCAGGCTGACTGAGGAATCAACAGTTATTCATAGGGTTTTGAAGTTATTTGATACTTTAGATGACCGTACCCCTCCTTGTATCAGTGACCCTGATAGTTCAGATAGTTTTAATTATTTCTGTGGGCAGAATCCTGGCCCCATTGATTTACGCACACTCGTAATTCACCCTACACACACAAGTTGCAAATATCACTGAAACCTAATCCATACGAATGAGCAATGTATCCCTTTTGTAGGGAAACAACACATCTGTCCTAGAGCCATGGAACCCATAAAGCTGCCATGGCCCTTTTACAAATACTCCTTTGCCAACATAATCTCACCTGTACTTCTGAATCAGCATCAACATGCTGGAGTTGGAACCAGGTGTCTCTGTTATGATACTTCTGCAGATCTTCCTTCTGTATAGCTACCTTTCCTGGAAATAAAACAAACCAGAAGCACAGTTTAAGACATGCTATAGCTCACCCAAAGTACAGTTCCATCAAAAACAAGTTTTAAAATAATGATTTAAGGACTGTCCTATTCAAGAAAGACTCCAGAGCAAGGAAAGATTTCTTCAGGGCATACTTCTTTACACAATACATAATTCTTTATGAGCAGCTTTTCCCACTTTGTATGGTGAAAGGCTTAAATTCTTAACGTCATACTCACCTAACAGACTGAAATCCTGGGCTCTGTGGATGAGCTTGTAAGTATGCTTATAGTAAAAATATCATTATTACTTCTTCGATGTGACAAAGTTGTGAGAGGAAAAGCTCAAAAAATGTTGGAGAGAAGGGTGCTGTTTGTTTCTGGTTTTTGAGGCACACGTCTATAACAACCCCAAAAGAAAGTTCCAGCCTGGGGTTATCGCTAACATTATTTTAGGATAAGGCTTTTCCCCATGTATTTTTGTAGGAGAAAGGCAGCAACTAGAGATATCAAGTCACAGCAGATTCCCATATCTGCATTTTGAGGCTCTGTTGACCTACCTCCCTCACTCAAATCTTGCAGGGTTTGCATTCTGCTATCCAGAGCCACCCAAGTACTACCCCCGACTATATAGAAGGAAAAAAAAAAAAAAAAAAAAAAAACCAACCACAAAACACAGTAAAGCATTTCCCTTCACCTTTTTAACCCCCTCTTACCCCTACCAAATTAGGTGTTTTGGTAGTTATGGCAACAGCAGCCAGTTCCATGCTATGAATTAATGTACACGCATGATAAGGGAGAATATATATGTAAAGCTGAAACTTTTATCTTGCCCAGTCTCTCTCAGGCATTACATAAAGCACTCTCTGAGGGGCAATGAAACTTTTTCCAAGCATCTTTCTTTGGATATACAAAGCAGAGCATGGCATGCCTGAGGAGCACGTGATACTCAAAAGAGCTTTGGGCTGGGTGGTTCCCCAGGCACTGAGCAAAGCAGCATGTTCAAAAGGAAAGAATCCAGGGCAGTTCACGAGGCTCAAGAAAGCTGTTTGTTGGCATTGTGGTTTGGTAGCAGACTATCTCTGCTAGTGCACGTTGCTCACATACAGTTTGCAACCACTGTTTTGCTACAGAAACACAGGCTTTTTTTAACCAAATCCTGATAGAAAAAGTATACCAATGGACACGGTCTTAGTGGGAGAGAGATTTTCAAGGCTTCCCAAACCCATGAAGTTTCGCCAGAGGTCAGTGATACATTACCCCAGCAAACGTTAACAGAATGCATTTAAAAAAAAAACCAAAAACAAAACAAAAAAACCCCACGCGATTGAAGCCTACGAAAACGGCAAACACGAAGTATTCTCCCGTCTGAAATCTAAAAGCTTACTAAAGTCTCATCAGTACGTTATGACACCCTGGCATTCCCTCAAATTTTGGCCTTTTCCTTTAGCTGTTTGCTGGATGGCTCCACCCAGAGCTGGGCTGCTCTGCGTACCCTGCTGCAGCTGCTGCTGCATTCTTCTGTCACCCTCGGGCTGCTGCTGGTGACAGTTTCCAGATTTCCAGTCCTAGTTTCTAAACTATTCTGCCATCCTTCCACAGCCGCCCTCCATAGTATCTGCCAGGGGCTCTGCTCTGGCTTCCACAGAACTGCTGACCCATTGCTCCCAAGTCTTTCTCATTTTGCCCTCAGTGCTCTCGTCCTCTTGCTTGCCCTCTAGAGATTACCAGATCCATCTCCTGGCAAACATTAGAGATTAACGAGGCAGATTCATTACCAGGCTCTTTATTGGATATGCACAGCAAGCGACTTGAAACTTCTTAGAAAAGCAATAACTAAGTTACACAAACCTACAAAATAATATGGCAGAAACGGTAAATAAGACATCTTAACTGTGCTGAACAGCTGACACCAAGTTACCCTGCTGAGAATCTCTGTAACGATGGCTGTGTGTTTTCAAAGCTTCTACTTTTATTCTTCAACCACAGTAGTTTGTGGGCAACCCAGTTTTGCCAAAACATTTTGAGAGAGGAATTTAAATGCATGACCTTCCAATAATTGCTTTGGACCTCATCTGAAATTGTTTACTTTCACTGCTTGCTATCCTCACTGTACCCTTTAATCTCTTGCAGAAATCCTCCACCCGACTGCAGTGTAGCGTGCACTTCCCAAACACCATCGTCTGTATCTTTCAATCAGTCTCATTTGCATTCGCAGTCACCTCCCATGCAAGGAACGTCCTTGGAGAAAACTCAAGGACGATTTCACCAATTTTTGCACCTGTATGTAGCATAAACAGCATTATCACTGTCCCCCCTTTCAGCAGGGAGTTCCACTGCTCTCTACATTAAGGATGGCAAGATAATCCAGATGAGTCTGACCATACAGTCGGTATGTAACTGAAGCATGTGTTTGGAGGTATTGGTACATGCCTCCAGCTCCATGAGGGTTAACATGGTGGAACAACTGTTTTGATTAGGAAACTGTTTGAACAGCACTGTTTGCTCTGCACACAAGCAAGTCTTATTAATGAGTGAAACTTATTGACTGGGCTGGCTGGAATCCAGGGTTTTTCACTGTATACCAAGTGATCCACAAAGGATAAAAATCTACTATGGAAAAAAAAAAAAAAAAGGGCGGGGGGAGGAGGGAAGGGAGAGTGAAAAAATGGGCCTACACTTTGGCTAGTCTAAACATATGCAAAGGCATATTACTGATAGGGCAGATTGTTTGATCTGCCCTGTTAAACAATTCTCTGTGTACAGGATCACCCTGCACAATTTCTGTTTATAACTCTTTGCCTGTACCAGCCATGTCCATATTGCTCGCCCAACCCAGACTCCTCCTCACCAGGCCTGCGTAAGGCACAGTGCAGATTGAGCACGGTCAGGTCCTGCCCTTCTCTATACAGTCACTGCTCTGCCAGCAGCTGAACTACGTCTGACCTGGCTCAAACAACTTCTCACCTCACCAGAACTAGGTTAAATCTTGGCCAATAATCACAAGCTGTTGGCACCTGTCATTTGACCTGACACTACATGATAAGGGCCTACAATTCTCCTTTAAAATAAACCTGACACAAAAGGTCAGAAAGGTTTACCACCCCTCAGTTACAGGACATTTTCCTCTTTGTGGTTCTTCAGCACGCTCCCAAACTTGAGCCCATTGTCCCGTGCTCTTTCTCAAGACTTTGGTGGCTGCCAGGCAGCAGTGAGAGACTCCAAAACTTGCACCTGAGGCACCCAGCCACTCCTGCTGGTTTCCTCAGAGCCGCCCCAGGCAGCAGAGTCTGGGTCTGTTTAAGCTTTTCAACACTGTACGGGAGGAGGCAGTGTAATAAGTAATTTGGCAAAAATTTTGCTTCAGCTAAAAATGAATGTGTGCTCGCTATGGCTTCAGCTAAGATGGGTGTGTGCTTGCTATGCGTTTGGAAAAGGGATAGTTTTAAATAGGATATCAGACGAAAGCAACAGTTAGAACTACCGAAAATTTGCAGAACAAAGGGTGGTGTAGTTAGCTAAGATAACCACAGAAGTGTAAAGAGTGAAGAAGCCACAAGAAGGACATGGTGATAAAGACTTTGGCCCTCCCTCCATGGACTATCAGGAAGACCCCGGAGAAAGCATGCCGCCTGGGAGGGGGGCATGTTGCATTCCCAGAACTCATTGTTTATGTATTTGGGGGTGGGTCGCGTTCCAAAAACTCATTGATTATGCAAACCATGTTCCAAGAAGAAACATGAATAATTATAAGGAATACGAAATAAAAACAAGCGGTTGTAAAGGGAAAAATGAGGCACAGGAGGAGAAACCCCCTGTGTAACTCCCAGCGCTGTAATAAATATTCTTTGCTCCACCGAATTTGCCCCAGACTAAAATTCAATACAGTGAGCGCGTTTCTCACAATTTGGGGGCTCGTCCGGGATACCTGAAGCCCACGTTCGGAGCCTTGGACGGGTGAGTAGACCGGGACGGCGCGCCACTGCTGATTTCAGCAATCCTCGGATTCTCCCCGCCCTCGGTGACGGACCAGCGGCAACAGCCTGGCGAAGGGGCTCGTGGACCAAAGAGGGGTCCCAGGGATAACCGCGGCAGCCGATAACACTTGTGCACGAGACCCGGGTAAGAAAATTGACTGTTAAGTACTACTCGGGCGGCTGGGTGACGGGGGATTGAGAGTGGTGTGAATGAGACGCGGACTAGATCTGCGAAGCGAGTGCGGAGTCTTTCTAACCGCGGTTCCGTATCTCCGCGAGGAGACCGGCCGGTGAAGAGACGAAGCGAAAGGCTGGAGTTGAGAGATCCCCCGGGGAAAAAATTGGGACAAGGAAAAAGTAAAAAGGAATTTAAGGGAAATTCCAGGAATACCTCCAGACAGTCCATTAGGGAGGAAGTTGTTACAATGGGGGCAGGAAGGAGAGTCCTGCACCCGGGATAAAGATAAAGGAAAGAAGATTATATATTGTATGTTTAAATGGACCAAAGAGCCCATAAGGCCAGAGAAGTATTGGCCAAAGTATGATTCTATAGAGGGGTGGCTGTGTCAAGCACTAAATGTATACGTTAACTCTAAAGAATCATTTGATGAAGAAGAAAGCAAGTATGCAGCGTGTTGGAAAGGAGCTGCAGGGATTTTTAAATGGGAAATACAAAAGGAGAAGGAGGAAGACCAGAGACCAGTCTGGGATCCTCTTGAATACTTACCTCCCCATATAACCCGGACCCTCCGGAAAGCGCAAAAGAGCCTCAGGTCCCCGTTAGAAGGGAAAGCCAGAGGAAATGGAGGAGGGAAGTGAGGACGTCCATAGTGGAAGAAAATGAGAAGATGACGGAACCAATCGGGCTGCATCCTTTATGGGAAGTCCCGATGCCAGGAGTTCAAAATGGGGCAGGATTTGTGAATGTGCCCCTAACCAGTACAGAAGTCAAGAACTTTAAAAAAGAAATGAAGAAATTGTTGGAAGATCTCCTAAGTTTGTCAGAACAATTAGACCAATTTTTAAGTCCAAATGTATACACTTGGGAAAAAATGCAATCCATCATGGGAACTTTGTTCTCCCCGGAAGACAGATAAATGATTTGTTTAGCAGGGATGAGAATATAAGAAAGGAAAAACGTTCATAGAGTGGCGGGGGACCAAAAGTTATCCCTACAAAGACCTGATTGGAATCAAAATGACCCCGCAAGAAGGAGAAACGTGTCTGATTATCGGACGTTAATTATAAGGGGAATTAAAGAAGCAGCCCTGAGGGGGTCAAATGTGAGCAAAATTTTTAATAAGTAAATAAAGGAAAGAGGAATCTCCGACGGAGTGTTTGGAGAGGCTCCGAAGGAATATTCAGCAGTTTTCTAAGAATGACCCAGAGACTGTGGCTGGCCAGGAATTATTAAAAAGTAAATTTTGTCACCCATGCCTGGCCAGATATTAAGAAAAAAAAAAAAAAAAATGAAAAAGATGGAAAACTGGCATAAGAGAAGAATCAATGAGTTGTTACGAGAAGCACAAAAAGTATATATGTGAGGCGCGATGAAGAGAAGCAGAGGGAAAAAGCAAAACTAATGGTAGCGACTGTAAAAGAAATAACAAAAACTACAGCGCTCCAGAATCCAAGGCCAGGGATGAGACCATACAAGATACAAGGAGCCCATATGCCACCGCTTAAAAAAGCCCATATGAATGAAATCAGGAGCCCCAGACGGTGGAAAGTGTTACTATTGTGGGCAAGAAGAACATTTTAAGAAAGAGTGTCCCAGGCGAAAGAGAGATCGAGCGTTACGTCAACAGGAAGAATACACTACCAATTAAGGGTGTCAAAGGCTCTACCTCCTGGGGGAAGAAAGAATTAGTGAGCCCTTGATAAATTAAAAATTAGGCCCCCAGGAGGAAATTTACACCTTTTTAGTAGACTCAGGAGCTGAGAAGTCTTGTATTATGAAATTGCCTTTGAATGGGAAGATCCAGACACCGGGAAGAAGCAGCAACTCCGCTGGACCTCCCTGCCTCAAGGATTCACAAAATCCCCAAATCTATTTGAACAGACACTAGAGAAAATTTTAGAGGAGTTCCAGGCAGAACCCAAAGTAAGAATCTTGCAATATGTAAATAATCTCTTGGTATCAAGAGAGAGAGAGCAAAAAGTCAGAAGGTGACATCGATATGTTTGCTGAAATTTTTTTTTTTTAAGAACAAGAATTAAGAGTCTCAACAACAAAACTGCAGTTTGTACAAAAAGAAAGAAAGAGCATTTAATTAGTGAAAGAAAAAGAAAAATCAATCCAGAACGAATTACAGCACTAAGTGTCCCAAGAATGAAATGAGAAATAAAGAAGATTTTAAGGTTACTAGAGTACTGTAAATTATGGGTTAAAGGATACACTCAATCAGTAAAATTTTTGTATGACAAACTAGTAAAAGAAGGTCCAATAAAGTGGACAGAAGAAGAACAAGAGCAATTTAAAGAATTAAAGCAGAAGCTAATAAAAGTCCCGGTTTTAGCCCTCCCCTCCCTAGAAAAAACATTTCACCTTTTTGTAAACGCAGAAGAATGGATAGCGCATGGAGTCATAATGCAGGAATGCGTCGGAGAAAGAAAACCGGTGACATATCTATTCAAAATTAATAGACCCAGTATGTTGGGGGTGGCCCACATGCATACAGGAAGTAGTGGCCACAGCAATATTAGTAGAAAAAAGCCAAAAATTAACTTCCAGAAGAACCCTAATCGTACATATACCCCCCACACTGTGAGAACTATCTTATCTCAGAATTCTGGCCAGTGGTTAACAGATTCCAGAATTTTGAAATACGAAACCATTTTAATGGAAAAGAATGATTTTACCCTCGTAGTAGACGGAAACACGAATCCTTCACAATTCTTGAATAGACAGACAAGTAGGAGATGGAACATGATTGTTTAGACTTTATAAATTACCAAACCAGGATAAGAGGAGACCTAATAAACACACTGATGCCCTATATATATATATAAAACAAAAACAACAACAACAAAAATATCCAAAAAATTTTTTTATAAATGATTCCTCCTGATGTATAGATGGAAAGAGAGCAAGTAGTTATGTCGTCATCAATAGGGGAAAAAAAAAAAAGCAGTAATTGAAGAAAGATTAACAGCGAATTAGTCAACCCAGAGTTGTGAACTATACACTCTGAAGAGAGCTTTAGATTATCTCCAGAGAAAAGAAGGCATTATCTATACAGATTCGAAGTATGCATACGGAAATTAACCATGAGAAGGAAGTCTGGTGTTTTTGCTTTGACAGGAAAAAGCCCTGGAGAGCTTTCAGAAGATGCATAAGAGTCAGTACTGCTGCATGAGAGCAAGAGACAGCAAAAGCCTTGAAAGTGCCTTCGGACTAGAGTGGCATCCAACCCCTTCGACCCTACTTTACTGCGATTGTAATTGTTGCGTGTATATACGGTTTAAGTGTAATAATTGTAATAAGGTCATTTTAGGTCCCCGTGGCAGACAGGAGCAGTACCTCTCCCAAGTCTTCGATCTTTAGTGGATCTGATGTGAGTATACCCCAATAGATAAGTGTAAGTAGATTAGATATTATTGTTGCAGAATCCACAGAAAATTACGTAATGTGGACCAACCCAACCAGAATGTTTATAGATCCTTAAACTATCAACTCCAATACAAGTTCCAGGAACGAAGAAAAAAAACCCTACTGTGCCACAAGAATCAGAGATACCGAACTAAAGAGGATGGAGGGCAAGACCAGGTTGGCCTCTGTACTCGCTGCCAAGAAGAACTATTTCTCGGCTGTTGGAAGCACCCCAATAGGCACGAGAGGTAGGAGTATAAGCCATGCTGGACCTCCACTTCTAGTGGTATTATCACTAGTGGTATCTCTAGTATCTGGTGACGAATGCCAGAAGTGCTCTCAGACGGTCTCCTGGGGTAGATAGTCCTTTTATACTATGACTGTGCACATGCATATCAATCACCAATGTTATACCGGTGAGAGTTTAAAAGTGTGCAAATACGGCGAACAAGAATATTGAGTTGGACAGAATTTAGGAATAGGTGGAACAAGATTAAAGTAAGGTGTCCTAAAAGGAAAAAAAAAAAAGAGGCTCTGCTTCACTAAGGCAGGTCACTAGGATATTCCAGACAAGATATGGTAAAAGAAGAACTAGTGAAGGGCGTGACAAAGGTCACAAAACAGAGAAGAAAAAAAATTAAAAGTACAAAACAAGAGCATATACCAAGAAGCTGCAAAAACAGTTACAAAAAGAGTTAGGATTCCCCACTCTTGGACAAAACTTGTTTTTAAATCTAGCAACAGACATAGCTAAAGAATGAAATGTGACTGACTGCTGAGTCTGTGGGGGGACCTTTAATGACTGAAGAGTGGCTGTGGAGATGTGCAAGTTTGAGTCCGATTGAAATCCTGGAATGGAATTATACCCTCACTTGTTTGACTTGGGAAGGGGGGAACTTTTCAGATCGAATGGGGGAGACCCCATGTAAAAAATAAAGTCTTAAAAATAGATTCAAATTTCACCCGAACTTGGTTTCCTTAAAAACCAAAGTCATACCTAACGTTTCAAAACGAAGCCAAAAATTGTACCCGGTGTCCTAGTTTGAGGTAAAACAGAACCAATTTTGTTCAGTAACTTCGTTTCTTAATGAAAACATTCTGTCGGTCCCATCTGGGGTCCGCCAGGTCCCAGTAGCGGATTTTGGCCTAAACCACGACACCCGGGTACCAAAAAGTAGTCTCTTTAAACGTAAGAAGGAGGGTATGAATCCATTCTCAGGAATGAAAAACAGCTCACAATATTAAGAGAATGTAGAAGATACAATGAAAGAGTTTTAGCAGGCACCGGATGAGTTGTTCTGGATATGTAAAAACTGGGCATTCTAAATTCAATGGTAAATGCCAGTTGGTGAAATGAATTACTGAAAATAGCTTGGTGGAAGAAATTAAGACTGATTCTGCTGTGTGCCTTTTGAAAGTTTATTATTTCTGCCTTGTTTAACTATCCTGTTTCATAAGATTAATTCACAGTGTAGTCCAAAGACTGCAAGTGGCAGCCACTCCTCAGAAAATCATGATCTTGAGAAAAACCAAGAAAGAAGAAAACCTCGAAGAAGCCACTCAAATTCTTGCTAAAATAGAAGAATCCTGCGAGATAAATGTAAAACGCTTCAGCAAAATTAGATGATAAAAAGAAAAAGGGTGGAATTGTAATAAGTAATTTGGCAAAAATTTTGCTTCAGCTAAAAATGAATGTGTGCTCGCTATGGCTTCAGCTAAGATGGGTGTGTGCTTGCTATGCGTTTGGAAAAGGGATAGTTTTAAATAGGATATCAGACGAAAGCAACAGTTAGAACTACCGAAAATTTGCAGAACAAAGGGTGGTGTAGTTAGCTAAGATAACCACAGAAGTGTAAAGAGTGAAGAAGCCACAAGAAGGACATGGTGATAAAGACTTTGGCCCTCCCTCCATGGACTATCAGGAAGACCCCGGAGAAAGCATGCCGCCTGGGAGGGGGGCATGTTGCATTCCCAGAACTCATTGTTTATGTATTTGGGGGTGGGTCGCGTTCCAAAAACTCATTGATTATGCAAACCATGTTCCAAGAAGAAACATGAATAATTATAAGGAATACGAAATAAAAACAAGCGGTTGTAAAGGGAAAAATGAGGCACAGGAGGAGAAACCCCCTGTGTAACTCCCAGCGCTGTAATAAATATTCTTTGCTCCACCGAATTTGCCCCAGACTAAAATTCAATACAGTGAGCGCGTTTCTCACAGGCAGGAAACAGCAGAGCATGGTGAACTGTATACAGTATGATTTCAAAACTTAGTTTGGATTCTCAGCCACTAGACCAGCAACAATGAGTTAAAAGCGTTCTTCTCATCTGAACTAATTTCTTTCCGAAATCTGACATTTACCAGGACCTCAAGTTGGGGGAGGGGAGGAAAACCCCACACACTCCTCCAAGTTTTTCACCCACATAGCAGCAATTTTCTTATATCCCCCCAGTTCAGACTGAACAGATCTTCACTGGCACAGTTATATCCTAAGCCCTGTGTTCAAAACAAAGATGCAGCCTGTCACACCTGACCCCTTCCTTCTGTGAATCTCTTTTCAGGGAAAAGACAATCTACCAACAACTTACTATTTCAAACACTCATGAACAAATGAAGTTAATACATAGGGCCTGGGTGGTCCCAGGGGTGCAAATTCCACTTTACAGTCCCTGGTGCAAACTGATTTAAGAGCCTCCTGCTTCTCCCACCCCTGCACCCTTGTCCCTGCAGCAGGCTGTACTGAAACTGTTGAGGAAACCGATCCAAATTAAAAAACACTGAACAATGAAAATAAACATTCTGGGGGAGGAGAAGGGAAGTTTCAGGGGTCATATGTGGGTGGCGTTGGCATTGTTAACACACAGATAATTTCAAATGACCTGTTTTATGGCTTCCCCACTCAAGAGTCACATTAACACAGCTAGAAGATAGCAGAAGGTCAGTAATTTGGGCACAGAAGCAGAAATATGCAACAGAGATGGGTAGGGATGTCTGGCTTCACTGCTTGGGGAAGTGTTTGTGGAAGCACTACACCCTCAAGCGCCCATCCCCCACTGCACTTTCAAAAGCTCTTCCCAGGCAAGTCAATACAGCCCATTAGCTTGTCCCTGGACATGCCTCAGCTTTTTAATTCAGGGCCTAACTATTCCATACAAAGACTAACAGAGTTGATACTTTGGCTCAGGCATTCTCCATCCAATCACAACTACCTTCTCTCTGGATTACCTGTTGGTGACAAAAGTATTAGGCACTAGTGTAAGGATTAAATCTCATGTTTTAATACTCATTTGCCACTTTGCAGAATGTTTGCTTCACAGCTGAGATATGAATATTTATGTCAGATGCTAGATTAGCCAAAGATACATTCCTTTACCAAAGTCAGACAGCAATAGGACAGGAGTTTGCAATTTTAAAAGGGCACCAGAATCTACCCGAAAAATTATCCAACAGGTATTTTATAGAACCCTAAAAACAGAGCATTTCAGGAGCTCTTATATCTTCTCTTTAAATTATCTTTGTCTTGGAATATTTGCACAGTGAAAACCACAGAACTTCACATATTGCTGCCAACTGAGCTGAAGCAGTATAACGTATTATTTTTAATACAGCATACTCCATTAACACTGACTGCAGTATAGTTAATTTATAGCAAAGGGTTAGGTCTGAGTCACACATTAAAAGGCCCCAAACACCTAATTAATTCAGTCTTCTCTCAGCTCTGAGTATAGACTATTTTGCCTCCTATGTGCTGCAATATTAGGCAGTAAGAGGACATGGAAGCTAGTTCATAAGCTGCTTCATACTAGTATATTAAGTGCATAAACATTTTATCAGTGAATTCATTTAAAATAACTGACATGAAGGATAGTCACTTGCAATAGCTGAAAAGACTAAGGACAAATCAGAACGATGTTAATCAACATTTTAGGCTGTGAAAGACTTATGAAACTTTAATTACCTTAAAATCTCCAACAAAGAAGCACCACTACTGTTCCAGACTACCTGGAATTTTAGTTATCTATATGAAAGGTTATCTGTCATCAAATAAAAGTACAGAACTTTGCAAGACACAAAGGGCTAGATGCCTGCCTTGTTCAAGAACAGCACAAATTCATTCACATACACCCTCTCCCCCACCCCCGTAACACAGAAAAAGATTGAAACAAGCAATCTCCCTACTTGAGGATTAGAAAGATAAGGATGAGAATTAGGGGCAACATAAGGCTTCAGAGCCTTAGAAGCAGGAGCATGGCTCCCTCCCAGATCCTGTGCAGTGCACCATGGAAGCACAAGCACTACTAGACTATCTGCTAGCATGGGTAAGAATTAGCGGCAGCAACAGCAGAATGCTTCCAGCACAGCAGCAGTGCATCCTACACAGAGTACTGAAGTGAACTATAGTCATGACCCCAGTTTTGTTTGGTTTTTTAACAATTATTCCAAATATAATAAGAATATCACTTATGAAAATCATTTTTCCCCTTCATGAGTTTTATCTTGGATAATAAGGCAGAGAAAAGCAGGCTGTCGATGGGACATAGCTTCTATCCTTAAAAGAAGGAAGCTGCAGCATCGCATGGACTATCTCCTACCAGAGTAGTTTTCCTGGCCACAACCCTAAAGATCTTGCCTGGCTTACATCAGTTTTGACTCTCCCTTCCTGTTAAAAACAAAACAAACAAAAAAACCAAAACCAAAACAAAAACAAAACAAAACCACCAAAACAAAAACCTACCCAACCACACCTCTGGTATCAGTTCTCTGCCAGCTGCTCTCTAGGCCCTTAAAATGTCCATACATTTGACAAATGCGGTATAGCCCATGACTGGTTGCAATGGGAGAGCAGTCCTAAAATTTAGACTTGCAGTCACTTTTGTCTGCCTTACAGTACGCAAGACGACCCTGAACGTGCTGCCTACGCTGAACAACCATCTCTTTCATCCGCTTCATCACCAGCCCCTTCCAGGTACTGCCACCAGAAGCCACCACTACTGCATCTTCTTCACGGTCCTAGTCTTTGCTTAGTTCAAGCAAGGCATAAAGCAGACAGAGACCGCCCAACATCTGCTACTGCTGAGTAAGTCAAGTACCGCAGAAAATACAGAAAGCTCAGTTCAAACTATAGCAGTGAGAGGATGGATCTATGATGATACTGCAAATACAGATAGTGTTAACACTGCCATTTGGTAAGGAGGAGGGTTGCATAAAAGGACAGTCAAGGTTCTAGCACATTATGCTCAGTAGTTTTGTTTATAATATGTGTATTTGTAAGAGGAAAAAGGAAAAAATATGTATTTTTGAAAGCTCAACTTTGTTTTCCTGCCTTTGTGACCATCTGTTATGTTAAAAGATATTGTGAGTGCATCCTAACAATTTATTCTATGCAGAAAGTATTTATTTTAGGCTTTCTATGCAACTGTAGAGAACCTTCTCAGGATAATTCTAGTTTATAGCTTCTCAAGACTTGTCATTGTGGGACAGAGTCATCTGTTTCCTTTATTTCATTAGTAGCTATATTTATACCATACTGAGATATTATTCCCATGTCATCCAACAGTACACCACCAAAACAGTAAACCAAGTTGTGACTGCTGCCTAAACTATGGTCAGGAAACAAAGGAACACAGTTCTCTATTAAAAACTCGATCTCTACTTCACGCTGTATTGGAAGATCTTTCCTCCACTTAGCCAGCAAGAAGCATAGTTTAGCAGGGATGATTCTTTTTCAATTTTTATTTTAAACCAATAAAATAATCAAAAGGCGATGCTTCAGCTACATTTGGCAACAGTTACCTTAAATAACGGTAGATGGTTTGCTGGGACACTTCGTAATAACGGTGGCAAATCTACAAACACCTCCTCAGCTTTGTAAGTAGTCATTAACAAAGGAACAGTCACCTCAAACATGCAAGCCTCAAACAACTTTCAATTCCAGGGTGTTTTCCTTCTGTGAGAGTGTCCATGAGCTATGATTTGTTTTCATCTACTTTAGTCCAGAGTAGCTAAGTTTAATTACCTCCAAAGGCAAGTTTGTTTTATTGCCTTACTTTGCTTCAGCTCACATACCATT
This sequence comes from Vanellus vanellus, assembly GCF_965231255.1. Lineage (NCBI taxonomy): Eukaryota > Metazoa > Chordata > Aves > Charadriiformes > Charadriidae > Vanellus > Vanellus vanellus. The sequence goes on along the minus strand of NC_138905.1, from coordinate 154,210,739 downwards.
AAACAGGAAGACAGTTACAACCTGCCAGGATACAATGGCCATAAGAGTTTCAATACGTTGTAGAACACACCTAATAACCTCTATGAAGGTGACTTACAACAGTTAAGTTATAGTAAATGTAATTAACAGAATCATTTGCCAGTCTTGTCCCCACTGGCTTTCTGCTCCTTCATTGAAGAACTTAGGCATTTCACATCTGTGCTTTATTCAGTACCATTCCACTAGCATCCCTAGCCAAGCCACCCCCTCAGTCAGGAGTACTACAAACTTTCTTCTGTAAGTTCTTACTCCCCAATGCAGTATGGAGGCCAAGATTTGATACAGTGAATTTACTTCTTCCCCTCAGAACTTCACAGGGGGTGCATTTTGTTCTGTTCAGGTTCCTGCTTAACACAGATGTTCACAAGTCAGTTACAAGAATCTGTTACCAAAACAAATGAAGTGCTGGGGGGGAAAAAACAAACATGATCTGTGATTTAAGTAGAAGATAAATAATTGTTTACTTGTCATCTAAAGGGCATATGATATTAACTATTATCTCAGCACAGTGTTAAATGACTTGGTGTGGCACTCTTCTCGTTTTTTAACTGATCTATATATCGAAGGTCACAGCCTGAACTGTTCATTAGACACCTAGGAGAATACCGGGTCAGGGCGTATAATGGAGATTGTTTTCTTCACTAAATTGAGCTCAGTTATTAAAGGGTGAGAAAAGCCTTCAGTCCCACTGTATTCGCACAGCCCGCTTCATTCAACATTTCTAAAGAGCTGAAAACTAAATATCAAAACATAATCATTCAAGAACATATGATATATTTGCCTTATTTAGCAGCACTATTATCCTAACATTCCATCTACTGCATCCAGCCAGTGCTATCTTTTTTCCCCCCACTACTGCTGGAGGGGTATCACTTGACAGTTTTTCAGGTTAACCCCATCTCCTCAATGTTTTTCTCATTGGAACAACTAGATGGAAATAGATATTCTACGTATTATACAGACACATGTTCCAAATTGGCCCACTACTCCTATTTGATCATTTGGAGACAAATGAACAAATCTAATTTTAAATAGGATTTCCGATTACCTTCAGTAGTACATTTCCTACTCAAAGCATCTCAACGTACTATATAAATCAGTATATAAACTCTCACCAGTAACAGTTAAGACATAATATCAATTAAACAGCAACTTAAGAGTAGTTTATTTCCACAGCAACTGTATATTTGCTACACTGTATCTAAAAAAAAGACAAATCATATTTCAGATCCACTGACCTCTGCATTTTATTATACTTGCATTTCAACCAGTGTCCAAGATTCTTTCAAGACACGGTTGTTCAGGAGTTGTATCTGCTTAGCTAACAAAATCCTACATGACTTAGCAAATTAGGATTAGGAAAATGCAAATGTAATAAAAAACATGCAAACTCAAAGATATCTTTATCTGCACAATCCTCCCATCCTGTAAGCCAAAATACTACAGTATGTTCCAAAACATATCTGCCACACGTGTTCCACTTTCTGAATTTGTTTGGTTCTCCTTGGAATTTTCTGTCAGAGGTTTCAGGGGGTTCTTGTTTTTCATTTTCTTGCCCCCACTCCTGCTTTTGGTGGCTTGAGCATTCTCATCTGTCACACACTGAGTTGCATTTCGGATGTTAAAGAATTTACCATAACAAACTTGTACTTCATATTTGAATAAATAAAAGCATGCCTACTCTGAGCTCCAGTCACCCTGGAAATCAATATTAGAACATCAAGAGAAAGTTCTGGCAATACTAAATAGTGATTCAAAAGGAACTCTGCTAGCCAATCACCTTCAAAAAATAGCCACTTGCCAAATTCTCACTATTTTGACACACATGCACTGTGTTCACCCTCTATCTCAAAACACCCTCAAAACCAGCCAAACAAACAACACAAACAGATGTTTTAAGCATACCAGATCATACAGGAAACGGGCAAATTCACAAGCTCAGTAGCATCTGAACTTAAAATTAGTCTCCCTGGATGGGAGACAAAACCCCCAACTCCCTTCTCTGAGAAAGTTCATTGCTGGATGAGCACGAGTATCCATATTTTCTTCAGCAGGAGTATCTCATGATGACATAATATAACAAGCGATCTTTGTAATGCACACAAAGAGCCACTATTTGCAGAATTCAGCAGTTCTGGGAAAAAAGCCTAGTCTAGCACTACTCTGACCAAACTTTTCCAGTAGGGAACTCTTCCAAACCTCCCTTGCTCAAGATTCTTCAAGGAAAGGTCTCTAAAGACCAAGCTGAACGTACGCATAGAGCAGCTATTGCTTTTAAATATTACAGACTTTGTTGCAATGAAAGAGTTCCCTACAATCTCAATGTAGACAGGTAACACTGGAGTTTTGACTTTTAGAGCTACATCAGTATAGTAACACATCAGTATAGTAACACACCAGTCTGCCTACCTATGTTTTCTGTCACACATACGAAAATCAAACTTGCCGTTTCCTGAAGAGGTAGTGAAAAACAGAAACCTGATAATCATTCAGGCATCCAAACAAAAGCCTCTCTCTTATCTTCTCCAAGTCCTTTTCACAAACTGCTCCCACTACCTTTAAGAAGGTTACTCTAGCAGCTCCTGAAGAATTCCCCTCCAATGTCAGAGCTTGATTATTAAAACAGGAACTTAAGAAACATGGAGAAAAGGAAACAATTTGCACTTCTCTATCTGCAATTTCATGGGTCTGGCTTGTGTTAAGTGTTCAGAGATCCTTGTTCCAAGAGAGGCAGTAAAGCCTCGAGCAAGAAAAATCCCAGTCTATGGCTTGTTTATGGGTCACCGCAGTTGCGGAAAACCGGTGACATGCAGGAGATCAGATGAGGCAATTTTAACAATGAAAAACTCATCAGTTGAAAGAAAGGAGATCTTACCTTCACCTTGTAAGGGGAAGCTAGAGATTAGAAGACTAAAAAGTTTTCCAAAAGCTCGCTCAAAAATCAGAAACTGACCCTCTCCTCCCCAGGATACTAGACTGCTAGATGCTGTACACACATGAGCTCACTTAGGGATATAGAGAGAATGATGACCCAGTTTTGTACCACATATGTAAAATGTAAAACAATAATTAAAGACCTAGTGACTGCATGATAAACTACTGTAATGTGAAGATACATATGAAGAGATCTGCACCACCACTCCATCCACTTTAACATGATGCATTATACAAACTGTTGCTCAACATGAGACAACTTCCTCACTACAGACTCTGTCAAGATATCCACACGTCATCGACAGCTATCGTCATGTTATACTGAACTAGAAAAATGGTAGTCTAGTAGACTTAGATGAAGAAAAAAAAACCAATCCCAAACAGCTAAAATAACTTAAAGTGGAAACTGTTACCCTCAATAACAACCAGGCTTTTACAAGACTTTCATCCCTGAAGAGACAAATGGAGTGTCATGCAATTTGCTGCAAGTGAAGTGCACAGCAAACGATATCTGGAAATGCAGAGGGCTTGCCTATGCTAAAAAAGCACTGGAAGTCTTACAGAGCTATTCTGTAGAATAGCTCCCTCCGATACTCTCTATAAAATTGTCATCGTTGTACTGTGGGTACCTATGACCAGCACCTTCTGCATGCTATTAAGGTAGTCATAGTTTAACAATACTGCATGCAGGTAAGCGTAATGAGCCCTGGAAAACTGTAAGACTAAAGGGCTTGCATTTAGGGGGAAAAAAAAAAAAAGAGTAACAAATAATGTTGTCAACGTTTAAACAATGTTTTATTACCTATTTCAGTTAAACTGCAATCTGTATTTGCTACCATAACAGACAGCATTTATCTCCCAGCCTTTTTTATGATATGTAATAATGAAGGCATTGTTGTCACTTGACAAAAAAAGGGCAATACTGAACAGTACTTACCACTGTTGTTATCAGTTCTATGAAGATTCCAACTCATAAAACTACATACAATCTAACAGTTAAAAAACAAGAGAAGCAAGCTATAAAGAAAATAATAATATAAGAACACATACCTATGATGGAATCCCTTCGAAAAACATCTCTGTCAAAAATATAAAATGACAGATGGCGAAAGGTCCGAGGAATTTCACAGTAAAAGTCTTCTCCATAGAAGGGGCTGGTTAAAAAAAACAAACAAACAAAAAAAAAAACAACACACACACAAACAACGTACACAAACACACACACACAAAAAAAGAAATTAGTGTTGGTATCCTGGAGGAGTCAGTCTGCTTATACTTCACATCTAGAATATCACTCTGGACTGACGGTCTCCCCAGCCCATGAATGTGCACCTTCCACACTGTTGCACTTTGACTCTTCCAAACTCTCTTAAATGCCCACAGAACAAGATTTCTTAATGTGAAAAAAAGAACAGATACTTCTTTTTTCCTGGAAAACAAGTGCCCCTCAACAAAGAGGGCAGAAACCAGATTATTTGTTAACATACTGTGCACTGAATAGTGGAGAGAGGCCCCTGCTGCCACACTATGCTTACAAAAGACCATTACAACAGAGATCACAAAAGCATACACATGAACAGGATGAGCAAGATACAGAGTGGTTCATGGCACATATATTTTGATTGTTATTTATTTTTAAAAGTATTTTGTTTATTTAAAATAAAATGCCTACAGGCATTGCCTTCTTTCTCATCCCCTGCGAAGTTTCTTATTTAAAGTCAGATTCAGTAAACTGATGGTAACAGCCTTAGAGCTGGCATGATGCTTGTTACCTGATAGCGCTGCATATCTGTCTATTTTTGCTTACTGGAATTGTATAGAATAATTTCTTCTACAGTAAGCCCAGATTTAAAAAAAAAAAATATTTATCTCAGCATGAAAAGCTCTTTAGAGACTTAAGGGACTTTCTTTGAATCCTACCAATTTACATAAAAAAAAAAAAAAAACACCACACCTCAGACACCTAATAGCAACCCTTTCAATTTCTCTGTCCAATTATATGGTTAAGGATTCACTTGTAAGAATGATAAGCATATATCAACATTATTTATTCATTGACAGGTCTACCATTTTACCAGATTTTTTCATTCCAAGTCACTCATGCTTCAGTAGCTCTAAATAGGTGGAAGCAATTTGAGTCATATGGACAAATACAGCAAGCACTGCAGATGTAGACTTAAAAATAAATCTAATTCCAACGGATCAAAAGCCAGCAGGTGGTTTTCTTCTCCTTTTAAACACAAACCTCCTTATTGTCTTGGCTAAGCACAAAAATGGGAGACAGAATCGTGCTGTAGCTTTAACCATTATCAAAAGCTTTTTATGTTAGATAATTAGATATCCCAAAATTACTAAGAGCACCTTGCAGTAACTTTCAATTTTTCAGCATTTTGTCAGGATACTTCAGGATATAAAGGGTCTTTGCTCACAAGCTAGCAAGGCTCATTGACAGAGCTTTAAACCAGGCTTGAGTGGGACAGTATGAGGCTTGCCCATGACAAGCTGTGGTACGACAGGCAACAGGTGAAGTCCCTGCTGACTGGAAAAAGGGAAACATTTCACCCATTTTTAAAGAGGGTAGAAAGGAGGAACCTAGGAACTACCAACTTGTCAGCCTCACCTCCGTGCCCATTAAGACCACGGAACAGATCCTCCTAGAAGTTACATTAAGGCACATGGAGAACAGGGAGGTGACTCAAGACAGCCAGCATGGCTTCACCAAGGGCAAGTCCTGCCTGGCCAACTTAGTGGCCTTCTATGATGGAGTGACTACATCAGTGGATAACGGAAGAGCTATGGATGTCATCTATCTGGACTTCTGTAAGGCCTTTGACGCAGTCCCCCACAACATTCTTCTCTCTAAATTGGAGAGATATGGATTTGATGGGTGGACTGTTCAGTGGATGACAAATTGGTTGGATGGTCACATTCAGAGGGTAGTGGTCAATGGCTCAATGTCCCAATGGAGATCAGTGACTAGTTATTTCCCTCAGGGGTCCGTACTGGGACCAGTACTGTTCAGTATCTTCATCAATGACATAGACAGTAGGATCAGTGCACCCCCAGCAAGTCTGCAGATGACACCAAGCTGAGCAGTGTCGTTGACAAGCCTAAGGGACGAGATGCCATCCAGAGGGACCTGGACAGACTTAAGAAGTGGGCCCATGTGAACCTCATGAGGTTCAACAAGGCCAAGTGCAGGGTCCTGCACCTGGTTCAGGGCAACCCCCTGTATCAATACAGGCTGGGGAATGAAGGGATTGAGAGTAGCCCTGAGGAGAAGGACTTGGGAATACTGGTGGATGAAAAGCTGAACATGAGCCGGCAGTGTGCACTCACAGCCCAGAAAACCAAACATATCCTGGGCTGCATTGAAATAAACATGGCCAGCAGGCTGAGGGAGGTGATTCTCCCCTTCTACTTCGCTCTGGTGAGACCCCACCTGGAGTACTGCTGGCCAGGAGGAGTACTCCAGGTCTGGAGGCCTCAGCACAGGAAAGACATGGACCTGTTGGAGCAGGTCCAGAGGAGGGCTACAAAAATGATCAGAGGGAGGGAACACATCTCCTATGAGGACAGGCTGAGAGAGTTGGAGTTGTTCAGCCTGGAGAAGGGAAGGCTCCAGGGAGACCTTATTGTGGTCTTTCAGTACTTAACGAAGGCCTACAGGAAAGATGGGGACAAACTTTTTAGCAGGGCCTGTTGCAATAGGATAGGGGGTGATGGCTAAAGAGGGTAGATTTAGACTAGATATAAGGAAGAAAGTTTTTACAGTGAGTGTGGTGAAACACTGGAACAGGTTGTGCAGAGAAGTGGTAGATGCCCCATCCCTGGGAACATTCAGGGTCAGGTTGGATGGGGCTCTGAACAACCTGATCTAGTTGAAGATATCCCTGCTCACTGCAGGGGAGGTTGGACTAGATGACCTTTAAAGGTCTCTTCCAACCCAAACTATTCTATGATTTTAGATCACCATATACTTTTGCTTGTATTTCTGCCTACAGTAAAAATACACTCCCCCAGAATCGCCACATTCCCGTGAGACCTAGCTGACAAAACTCACTCAAAACACACAGGCACTGCAAATTAGCTAACCACTCTGCATTTAAAGGGAATATGCCACATTAATTTCATGAAGTCCAGAGATATCACTCAATATTCTGCAAGAACATTATTTAAGTCAGTGTTCCACCACCACATGGAAGAACACATTGGATAAACAACAAAGCCCAGGGCTTACCCACAGGTTAAATTTCTACCATTGAAACAGTTTCCCATTGCTTGACATAAATGCATCCAGCCACAAGTTGCAGCAACCAACATAAGCCCTACTCAGTCACCCCTACTGTGAAGGCAGGGGAGAAAATCTAACAGCTGGAAATGGCAGCTGGTTTGACTGTTTGTCCCAACTACCCCTCCAATTCAGCACTCTTGGTTATGTCCTCTTTACCCATTCTGCTCCAAGACATTTTATTTGGAATCACGAATTCAGCAGCCACTGCTTCAGGCACAAAATATTTGAGTTCTTTGGTACAAGCCGCTTCTACCAAACGAGGAACTATCTGACTGTCCCAGCAGCCATGCTTCTGCTGGCAACGCCGAGGGCCTCACTCTGTACGCATCACTTGGTGCAAGTTTTCACGCACAGGCTTAACCCAAGGGGGCTACAAAAATGCATAAACATTCCCCAAATATCTAGTGCATTATACATGCAAAACACTTGCATCGTTCTGAGCCCTAATACTCTGTTCAGCCATAAAATTGTCCTTTCTGCTGGAAGAACATGACAGATGAATTTACTCACTAATGACCTTAGAATGAAATGATACTTAATGAACTGTGGATTATATACCCAGTTCTCTATCAAGAATACAAGAGAAGCTTCAGTAGACTGAAAGTCTAAAGACAATGTAAAAACAAGACTTATACTGAGCATACTTTAATTCAGCTCAGCTGATTCTGGGGGAAAGGACAGGGAAGAGACAACAACTGGGGCCTTTGGCAAGTCCCCTATTCATGTTTGTCACTGGTGATGGTTGGGGGCAAAAATAACTAAGACCACACCACAGCAAACAAGCATGAGATTCAGAAAAGCAGAGTGGACAACAGGAAGCATCTAGTCCAATACATGGTAGCAGAAAGAGACTGATTAACAGAAGAAATGCTATGAAGGCTGACTTAGGCTGACTTAGCCATGCAGGGACCACATCTGGTCACTACTTTTAGGCACAAGCCTTATTAGCCTGAGCAGTGCCTCCTGGCTGGTACTCTTCACAGGATACATTATTTGCACCTGCTGTCAACAGAAGAGATGCTTTGTTCTGCTCTTGGCTTTCACCATTGTAGATTCACAACCTCTCTTCACTCGGGTAATACCCCTGAGGTGCACTGCGTTCTTAATTAATGTAAGCAAGCAGACTTCCAACACAAGTGCATTCACTCTGCACCAGATAATTAGCCAAAGTTTTAACTGCAAGGATACACATCCAGATAAATTTGATATCCCCCTGCCCCAATCTGGTGTAGCTCTGCAGTATCTTTTTTCTGAAGGAATCAAAAGTAACCACACAAATGCTTCTAGCTTCCACTTAAATGTGTGCTTTTCCTCCATGTATCTCTTCAGAACAGTACTTGCTTTGTCTCCCACCCAGACCAGAGCAAGAGGTCACAGCAGTCAAACCCCATGATTTACTTCCCAAGCTAACTTATCTTGAGCATGAACCCCAGGGCTCCAGAACAGTTCTTCCAAAAGAACAGCTAAATCCCTCTGTGAGTGTCCCCTCTCTCCCAAAAGCCAGAATCAGTCTGATGGGGCTTCAGCGAGTACTTTTATTCTGACAAAGCAATTAATAAAAAAGCAGCAGCATCTGCCTACACAGCCCTCAGGAGTCTGACAAGATCCTCCAAGACAAACACTGGAACTAGCCTGGCTGAAAACTTGGGAATCTTTCAGAACCAAGTGAGTTCACATTCAACTTCCAGGTTTTGAGCTAAGCTTTCCTTGTAGAATAATCAACCCTACACTGAGAAGTTTTAGTCATTCAAAGAGGAGGAGAAACAATGAAGGCCCCCTCCCCCAATCTTGCAGCGTAGCCTGCACATCAATACAGTCACAATGGAAGGGCATGGGCAAGACCAGTGTTGTCATTATTTCAGTTTCTTCTGGACTCCACACAAGTGATGGGATGTAACTGCCGAGACCAGGATCTTGCAAGGACAGAAACAGTGGACCTCTGCTGTAAATGCAGTTCAGCTCCTACCAAACTTTTTATAAAAGCATTTTCAAACCCAGCTTCTTCAATAGACTACCAAATTTAGAACAGTTTTACTAATTTCTTTTTTGTTTTGCTATCACAGCACTGAGAGGAGTAACAGTGCAGCTATAAATGGGGTTTGTTCCCAAGTTACTGTCTCTTGTTTTCCTGATGGCATTAGAAACTACAGAGAAAGACCTGTACCCATTTTTAAATCCTTTCTCCAGACTTTCAGGCAGACTGATTCTGTAGCCTTCTGACTCTTTCAGGGCTTGACTCTGCAGCTTCTACTCCACATACCCTCACTTCATCACCCATTCTCATATCTTTTCCAGTACATACCCATCACCTTGCTGTGCTCTGGAGGAGGGAAGGTCTACCTCAGCAGTCCTTCTCTCAGGGAGTGCAGGGCTCTCTTACTGCACAGCTTTTATACAGCCCCTACTACCGACACATATACTAAACAATCCCCCCTCAAGACACTTTCCTGAGGATGGTTCCACAGCAGTCGTGACAGAAGAGACAAAAAAAAAAAAAAAAAAAAAAAAAAAAATAGTCCTCAAGTAAAAGCATAAAGAACAGTGCAACGGATTTGACTCTTCAGGAATACCCTCCCCTCACCAAAAACTTGCTTATCTGAATGCTCACAGGAGCAGGAATACCAGGAAATCAAAACCAAAAAGTCCCCTCTAGGTATTGTTTCACTCCCATACAGCTATCCAACTTAAAGCCCTACCCATTTTAAGGTATCTATTTTTGAATCTCTTCTAATGAGAGTTTTGGCAATGGATATTTTTAGGAAGAGACAGGGAAGGAGAAGAGAAACAAATTACTGTGCAGATCAAGTGGAATGAAAGCAAATAAAGGAAGAGAATCCTCATCTCAAACACGATGAATGGGAACTTCTTCCCCTAGAAAAGGTTCAAAATTTGTTAATTTTGACATGTTTTACTATACTCCAGAGGCATACTTGCAACTTTAATTCCGTACCTTCAGATATCTAATGAAATCATCACAAATAATATTAACAGAGAGGAAGAGGCTTCATAAAATAAATCTCAGTGTAGAAACGTTTCTTTAGTTTCAGGCTGTGTTGCAAAACCTCGTGCTTGTTTCTCAATACTTCGGATTCGCCAAAGCAGTTTTGTTTTTGTTTTGGCACCAGTACTTCAGTGGATGAAGTGAGAGAGTTGCATGATGAATAATAATGAAACCCTGCAAACCAGAATTCTTTGTGTATGGATTATTTTTTTTTAAACTGCTTTTGTGATTGAAAGTAAGGACTATTAACATGCCACAGACAACTCCACATCCTCTATTTTAGAACGTTTAGAAATACTGGATTCATCCTGTTGCGTGAACTGAAGACCAGAGTTCACATTGCCGTGTGAGCTGAAAGCAAAATCACTCTGTACAAAGGAGTACACTTGTTTGTTTCTACTGCTAAGCTTTTTCTACTACTTGGCTAATACGTTTTATACTATGCTTTGCAGCGTATGTAAAGGGAGTGGGGTAGAGAAGAGAAGGTTTATTCAAAGCAGATAAAGCAAGCCAAATAAAATCTGAATACACTTCAGTCTCCTACTAGACACAGAGCTAGAAGACAACTGGCAAGTAAGACAGGCTCTGCAAGAGCCAAAGTCGGCAGATGTCATGGTAGCTTCCTTACGCAATTTATTAAAAATACCTAGTATTATATCTGAAGCACAGATTTGGCAGAGGACACGCTGCAGGAAGTATATGGCAAACGAGGCAACATCTAAATCCAAACATACCATTTATGCCCACTGTTAGAGAGCAGGCTGCAATCTTCCAAGCATCCACCGAGCCTAAACAAGTTTTTCCTCATGTCACTGTGCAGAGACACCCAGATGGACAGTGCTGTGTTATATCCAAAACCACCCCTACTACAGAGACAAAATGAAGCAGCGTGCATTTTCTCAACCCTATGCTCAGAAGAGAGAGACAGACACACACTAGCTATAGTTATCATCCTCACTTGACAGTTGCTGGTTTGGCTCAATGAGGCTTACGGGGATTATGATAACTTTAAGCAGCAGCCGTTTGGCCCTCAGTCACCTCTTAAAATATTCTGTAAGATGACACACACAAACAACAGAAGTCACATTACAGCTGCATTTACTTTTTTTTTTTTTTTAATCACTCAAAGCAGCCTACAACAGTAACAATTGTTACTCACATTGGTGCCTTTTTGGGTGGATGAACGCTCTCATTCATAAACCTTGCCTTGAGTCTCAAGGCTCACTTAAATTCTCCTCCTTCCATTAAGTCTTGCTTCCCTTCCTGGCGACCTTCCCAGCTGTATTACTTCCCTACAAAACCATACAGTCCTTGCCTTCAATAATGCCCCTGACCAGCCTGAAGTTGTACCCATACTCATCCCATTCCCTTAAAGGGTGTTTTCAGAATTGAAGTCTATTGACATTAGGAATTCAAGCCATGGTTAGATGTAGTTGAGTACAGAGGATGGCAGGCCCTGGGGCAGAGAGCACACCAAGTAGTGAGCTGGGAGCATGAGGAGAGAAGCTATAGAACATGTAGACAGCAGAACACGCTACAGCATCCAGCTCAAGGCCTCTTTACTTAAAGCCTCCAGGCTGGGGAAAGTTATTTCAAGGAGGTGAGCTGGCAACATAAGAATATGGAAGTAGCTAATGGAACTAAGTTGGATACAACAGCTAATTTTGGCAACACTCCAACTAAGGGAAACAACTTTGTGTCTAAAATTTGAGAAGTGGCCTGCATCCAAGATGTTATCGGAACACGAGAGAAGTTTAGCTATGCAGCCACAAACTCCAAACATCGGAAAATAAAGAGTTTAAGCAAGCCTAGAATTAAAAAATAACAACATTAAATGTGGCAATAGAATTATTAGAGAAAGTTGAGAGCTACTGATTGAATTTGTTAACTGATCTAATACTAAAACAAAGACACAGCAACCTCTTGTTAAAGAGAACACAGCCTTAACTGATTTTACAGCACATTTCACTGTTCACTCGCAAGCACACTGCAGACTTGTAGTTCTGTTACCTTCATTGCAGACTAGCAAAAAAAAGACTGGGGGTGGGGAAAGTGCCTCTGGCTTCATTTGCTGTTTCATTCAGGCTTTGATCACTATGTTTAGCACGTGAAAAATTCCTCAGTGAAATAGTGGAGAACTAAATAATCACAGACTCAAGACGCTTGGCTCATCTCTCTAAAGCACACACTGTCAGCCATTTGATTCTTAACGTACGACAGTTTTTGCCTTTATTCACATCCTTGAAACAAATTTAGAGATGTCACATTCCTTCCATTCTTCACCTATGATTTGAGAAGCTGCCTTGATTTCCTGTTGCAGCTGACACTGCCCTTTAAGTGAATGGAAACATTTGATGCAAACAGCAAAGGCAAAGTCAGTCTTAATGCCAACAAGCCAAGAAAGTTTATCCTCAGGGAAGACCTGTAGCCAGGAACAAGTCCTGGACGGTGGAGCCTGAAGTTTGAAGCTACTCATGGGAGAAGCTAAGCGGTTGGTTCAGCAAAGGAAATTAATGGACAAAATTCTTGTCGGGCTGTCTGCTTGCAGCTCAGAAGTTATAGATCTGTGCATTTAAAAAAAAAAAAATATTCTCAGATGTTCCTTAGGACATAAAATACACAAGTCCCCTTCATGTACATCTCGGCTAGGTTATATGGACTAGATCCAATTTATTCAGTGCCTTTGCAGATGATGGTAATATAAATATTGAACAACAAATACAAAACAGAGAAGTGTATTAAATCCTGGCTCTAACTGACCTCTTCCTCATATCTTATGACTTGCATGTGACCTTCATAGAATTGACTAAAAGCTTGTGCCAAGGAGTTTATGAAAACAGTGCTGCTTGAAGAGTTCAAGATTCTGTTCCTGGGAACCTGGAGAGCTTGCTCTGACCAACCCACATGTTCACTGTGCTTGTCCAAAGATCCCCAGAGAAGTCGGATGGCTCTGAACTGCCCCCACATAAACACTACTTTCACATTGCTCTGTGGTTTCATAGAAAGGCCTGCCCATGTTATAACCCTTGACTTGTTTCAGTCAGACGCTACCAAGTTATCCTCACAGCAGCCCTCAAAATCTTCCAGTACATGACAGCAGTGCCACCATCCAGTTTAACAGAAGCCAACAAAGGCTGGATGGCAGAAATTACTGAAGTTCCTGATTGTAATTTATGAGTCCCACCTGACTGCTAAACAGAGGAGTTAAGGTTCACCATGCTAGCTGCTCTCAATTTTTGAGACACAAACTTATATAAGGGCATCAGGCTCACAGAGATTCTCTTAAGAGTACTGGTAAGGGCACTGGACTGGGCAACAGGATGTGCTGGTTCAGTTCTTGGAGTTCTGAATAATTCATGCTTTCTTGATTTAAGAGGCTACAGCTTTCAGCTGTCTTCTCATACCTCTGCCACAGACCTAATAAGATAAAAATGTGCTGCAGAAGACTAGGACAGAGCTCAGGGAAGCAAATTCTTACACTGTCCCACTATAAAACAGAGGAGATCATGAGTCAGAATGCCATCATATTTTAGAAGTAGTGGTGGTCTGGCGAGGTTCCTGCCAACTGGAAAAGGGGAAACATAACCCCTATTTTCAAAAAGGGAAACAAGGAAGACCCAGGGAACTACAGGCCAGTCAGTCTCACCTCTGTGCCTGGCAAGATCATGGAGCAGATCCACCTGGAAACTCTGCTGAGGCATGTAGAAAACGAGGAGGTGATTGGTGGCAGCCAGCATGGCTTCACCAAGGGCAAGTCATGCCTGACAAATTTGGTGGCCTTCTACAAAGGGGTTACAGTGGCAGTGGACAAGGGAAGAGCAACTGATGTCATCTACCTGGACTTGTGCAAAGCATTTGACACCGTCCCACACAATATCCTGGTCTCCAAATTGGAGAGACATGGATTCAACAAATGGACCACTCAGTGGATAAAGAACTGGCTGGACAGTCGCACTCAAAGAGTTACTGTCAACGGCTCGACGTCTAAGTGGAGACTAGTGATGAGTGGCGTTCCTCAGGGGTCGGTACTGTGACCTGTACTGTTCAACATCTTTGTCGGTGACATGGACAGTGGGGTCGAGTACACCCTCACCAAGTTTGCTGATGACACCAAGCTGTTTGGCGAGGTAGACACGCTGGAGGGGAGGGATGCCATCCAGAGGGACCTGCACAGGCTGGAGAGGTGGGTCCAAGCCAACCTCATACAGTTCAACAAGACCAAGTGCAAGGTCCCACATCTGGGTCAGGGCAATCCCAAGCACAAATACAGGCTCGGCGGGGAACGGCTGGAGAGCAGTCCTGAGGAGAAGGACCCGGGGGTGCTGATTGATGAGAAGCTCAACATGAGCCAGCAATGTGCGATCGCAGCCCAGAAGGCCAACCGTATCCTGGGCTGCATCAAAAGAAGTGTGGCCAGCAGGTCAAGGCAGGTGATTCTGCCCCTCTACTCCACTCTCGTGAGAACCCACCTGGAGTACTGCATCCAGCTCTGCAGTCCCCAGCATAAGAAGGACACAGACCTGCTGGAGCACATCCAGAGGAGGGCCATGAGGATGATCCGAGGGCTGGAGCACCTCTCCTATGAGGAGAGGCTGAAAGAGTTGGGGCTGTTCAGCCTGGAGAAGAGAAGGCCCCAGGGACATCTTATTGCAGCCTTCCAGTACCTAAAGGGGGCCTACAGGAGAGCTGGGGAAGGACTTTTTACTAGGGCAGGTAGTGACAGGATGAGGGAGAATGGCTGTAAACTGGAAGAGGGCAGGTTCAGATTAAACATTAGGAAGAAGTTTTTCACTTTGAGGGTGGTAAGGCACTGGAACAGGTTGCCCAGAGAGGTTGTTGAGGCCCCATCCCTGGAGGTGTTCAAGGCCAGGCTGGACGTGGCCTCGGGCAACCTGGTCTAGTGGGAGGTGTCCCTGCCCATGGCAGGGGGGTTGGACCTCGATGATCTTCAAGGTGCTTTCCAACCTGAACCATTCTATGATTCTATGAATCTGAAGGCTCTGCCACAGATACCCCAAGCAAGCCAGAACTGGACATTCATCCAAGTACCTCTGGGAAGGAGAGATAACTGCTTTGTTTCTCCCATTTGCCAGTTCTATTTAAGCTTTACAGCAGAAGGCCTGCCTGGAAAAATATACATTTCTGCAGTGCTTAGTAGAAGCTTAATGACACTCAACTGAGTGGAGGGGGGGGGAGGGGGGAAAGCAGCAAGCAGTCCTTGAATTCCCAAGTACACAAGACAGTGTTTAATTATAAGCCTTTTCATGCAGACAACAAATGCATTTTATGCAGTTATGCTAGAAAAGATTGGCTTCTCCAGGACAAATCTGAACGAGAAGACATTGTTTCAGTCAGTAGTGCTAGGGCTGCATATGAAACACCTTTCAATTCAGACATTCACACAAAGCATCTTATTTTTCATAGACTATATGAAAATAATTTTTTGAGCTTACTGGAAGATGGGGGAGTTACCGGTATCAGTGACAATACAGGCAATTCTTAAAACTTACTTTATAGCAGGCCAGCCCCTTGTCAGCCATGAAGTGATAGGAAGTAGAAAATAGGCACGAACAACAGAGCAGAGCCAGCGTTCTCCCCTTCAAACTACAGTCAAAGGCTGTGTCACCCACTTCAATGCCAGCCACACAGATGTTCAGGCAGGACTCAATTATTTTAGTCATGCGTTGGCCCAGCTTCACATCCCTGCTCCCATCTAACATCACATACCGCAGCAGTTATACCTCAGAAAAAGGGACTAAATGCATGCTTCACTATCAGGTTGGCAAGCGCCTGGCAAAGAAACACCATACATGAAAGCAGGTATCTCTCTGCTGTATACAAATTACATGGGCCTTAGGGCACATAAGCCTCGCCTGCCCAATAATTCACGGTTACTCAATGGGTTGAATCAATTTACAAACAAGCATTAAAGAATGTAACAGCATGACTGGCTCCTCAGCTACGTGCTCATCTTAGAGTCTTACAAAAAACAATAGGCGACTGCAGTACAGTCTGAAATAATTTGAAAAACATCTTCCTCTGGAAGTCTATGCACTTGTTTTAATAGATGTAAACACAGTCATAAAACATTAAGTAGCTGTTTGAGTGTGCCTTGCTAAATAAGAGCAATTCCTATTCACAGATTAGGAAGACATCCCCGTTTACCATCCATGTATTGGGGATTTTTGTTCGCTTTTCTTTTATGCAACAGAAAAACAAGGACAGAGAAACGCAAAATTCAGCTGATAACAGTGTCTGTAAGTGGATATTCAGGGACTGTGAAGAAGCAAGTTTTTCAAAAATAGTACTTGCAATTAGAAGCTCACAGAGGGAGAAGGCAGACTACCACTGAAGACAGGAATTCACTGGGAGAAAAAACTGAGATCATCTTTAGTCAACCCTTAGATCAAATAAAATAGGACTGTAAAGGGATTTTGGGAGGTCATCTGGTCCACCACTTTTCCAAAGTGGGAAGATCACCATATTTTGATCAGAACTGATTACATAGAACCTGTTAAAAGTCATCAGCAATAAATATGGAAAAAACAAGGCACTCTATTCCAGTGCTTCAGAATCTTTAACAACAGGAAGATTTTTCTTCACAATAAACCTTAACTTAAACTTCCTTCCCCACTGCAATTTAAGTCTATTATTACTTGCAATATCCATACTGGTGATACAGAGCAATTAATTCCCTCCCTCAAGTTTTTTTTGGGGGGTTGTTGTTTGGGTTGTTTTGGTTTTTTTAATATATTTACATAGTTATACTTACTCTTTTCCCTCTTGTCTAGGCTAAACAATTCCAACCTTTTAACCTTTCCTCATCAGTTGTGTTTTCCAGACCTCTGATCATTGTGTTGCTCTCCTCTGAATTCACCTCAATTAATGAAAAGAACTTAGCTCCGCAGGAAACCAGAAACCTTCCAGTTCTACACAGCCTCAGTGTACCTCTTCAGCTTTATAATGATATCTAAAGACAGATGGAATTTTTCCCACTGAAGGAATTACACTTGTTGTTTATTCCTACTATGAGTTTATTTTCTCGACAGAAAAATACTTGGATTAGTTCAAGGAAATTACATCAACTATTCTCACACACCCCCACTCCCCACCACCCACTTCCCTGCAAAGCACTAATGATCACCCAGAAAAAAAACCCACTGTGAAACTTCTAGTTATGAGCAGAAGGGCTACAGTTGTGTGACACAAGAATTAATTTAAATGAGTTACAAATTCACTGGTATGTGACTGGTTTAGGGACACTGCATGGCCAAAAAAAAAAAAAAAAGAGGCAGTCTTTGCTTTTTCACTTTTTTTTTTTTTTTACATATAGTACAAAACCAGGAAAGTGTTAGCATCATCATTCAAAACCACTCTAATTATGTTTAGCCAATCTAAATGCCTCAAGAAACAAAAGTATGGAGCAGTACACCATATCAGAATATAAGATGAGGAATAAAGATTTAAAGACAACAAAAAATTATGTGAGAGAACAACTAAAGTGACTTAAGTCCCACTTCAAGCTACTCAGATTCATTCTTAAACGCGTTAGGTATTTCTGAGGGGTTGGGGATGGGGGTCTAGAGCTATTTCCCAAAGTAAATTATTTGCAATAACAAGACAAATACCAAATTCCTAACTGTATTACTCAACTCTCACTCTTTTCCCACTTTTTATCTTAAGATAAAAGTTATAAACTTGACTGTTCCTTGCTGCTACTTTCTCCTCAACTCCAAAAAAGTCCGGCTTCCCTGAGTATACGTATATGCCCAGCTTTGTTCCCTTTATTTTTTTGATGTTTGGGGATTTCCAGGAGAAAGCATTTTAACTTTTGCTACATGCTTCTCATTCTGTTTCATTCTACGTTTGGCTTCCACAACCTCACAGGAAGGGTCCAAGATAATCAGACAGGCATCTTGTATTCAAACCTCTCCCTTCAGTTGCAGGCTCATGACAGGAAAAAAACTTCCTAACCACCCATTAGGGTAGCTAGACCAATGCAAAATTCTAAGCATAGATAGATGCGAAATGGAGTTCAGTGTTCCCTTTTAAGTCAAGATCTAAAAAGCTTAGAGAAGTTCAAAATAAATATTGCAGAATGAAAGGTGCACTGGCTGTACATTCTTAGGAAAACAGTTAATATGGCTTGCCTTGGTGAAGATCTTTTCCCATATATACAGATGGGAATCATAACATTAATAGTTCTACCACTAGTGTTCTTAAAATGGGAAGAAGGATCATATTCATCTTCCCTCCTCCCCTCAAAGAAGTATCTTTGGAACATTAGACAAACACAGTAAGCAGAGAATGGTAAGAGTTAACAGAACATGTATACGTGTATTTGTTACCATAATGACTTCTCCACTATTTTGGTCCTGAAAACCTCCTCCTGGTCCAGGTTTACAGTACAGTAGCAATCCCTCATCTTGTTTGGCCCTGGATATGTAGGAAGATTTTTGGCTTCACCTAAAGACAAGAAAGAAAAAAACCCAAAAGGATTACATATTAAAATGTTATCCATAACTTAGTCATCTGTCAACTAATGCAGTGTCAGCAACATGGCTAAAGAGAACTAGTACGTTGTGTTCTTCTTCCCAAATGTTCTCTATTAAACTCAGCAGCAGTATTCAGTTTCCAAGGCAGCAGATAAGATACCCATAAGATCCATATAAGATATCCCATAAGATACCAGGAACACAATACAACATGGTAAAGCTTTCAGATACAGTGCACTGATTTTATCCTAAAGGCATTACCAAAACACAGCAAACAATGACTGACCCGCAGCTCTGCCACTCTCAACAGATGTGGAGATGGAAAACAGTCACTTCAGTTAGAGCCAACAGCTTTACACCAGAGGTTGGACTTCAAAGCACTTTGTTGAGGTAATTAGCACTTGTGAAGCTGCCTAAGTTTCTCACACAAAAGTACCATGCAAGTCATGAATATTCTTCATAATAAACATTTGTTTCAAAATTGCAACAAGAAACATGCACGTATCCTACACTTAACAAGAGAAAAAAGTAAGTTTGAGGAACTAAGGGTAACCAAGAGACTACAAAAAAAACCCCCAAGAATACAAAACAAGAATAAAACCACAGCTTTCCCCTCTACATATCCATTAATAACCAAAGCTGAGCACTAAATTTCCTTGGCAGACTGATAAAAATCAAAACTCTTAGACAGGAAACTGGGTAATGGTCCTCATGGCTTTGCTAAAGCACCTTAGCACTACATGGATGAGTGATTTCATTCTAAAGACAAAACTTAGAACTCTCCAAGAATAACTAAATGTAAGCCTACAATGCACGTGGTCTTATTTACCTTCACTCTTCCAGTACCCAGACATTGTAAGGACATACCATGGGAACTAGATCATCCTCTCCTGGTAAAATACAGGGAATAAAAAAAATAAAAATAAAAATAAAAATAAAAATAAAAATAAAAATAAAAATAAAAATAAAAATAAAAATAAAAATAAAAATAAAAATAAAAATAAAAATAAAAATAAAAATAAAAATAAAAATAAAAATAAAAATAAAAATAAAAATAAAAATAAAAATAAAAATATACACAGACCAAGGGAACACAGGTTTGTTTGCCAGTACAGAAGGGAACTCTAAATGACAGTAACAAATATAACTTTTTATCTGATGTCTGCAGCTCAGCTTAAGTGCATTTTACTAGACACATACTTTTCCCAGTCTCCAGGTCCCAAATAGCTTTGTACTATTAACAGAATCATCTTACTTCTTTCAACCCTATCTTCAGTAAAGACATACTTTTCTCCTTTCAGCAGAGTTATTCAACAGCACTCTGATGCATATGCACGTAAATTCTGAAGAACTACAGCAATGAAAGTTTAAGCCAACCTGCATACTCAGCTTTAAAGGAAAAGCATAAAGTGCCAAAGGACTCCACGTCTTCCTGTCTGTGATCGCTTTCTGGCACACTGTTCACACACTTTTGCTAACTGACTCGTGACATGCCCTTGGAAACACCACACATCCATACTTCTCACAAACAGCCTGTAAACTGGAGATGGTACATGCAAATGTTTTCTAAAGCTAATCAGAGAAAGTAAAGAGAGGCATCGAAAAGCGACACGAAAACATTGTTACAGACAGTAATGCTTTGCTGCAGAGTTCTTCTAGAGAAGTTTGCGCTCTCAGCTCAGCTGATGCAACTTAATAGCATTCCTCCCACTTCCTTCAGAGTTGTGAGAGACTGTACTAAGAAAAGCTGTCTCTGCTATAATTCAAAGGTGTGACTGCAACATCTGTTGGCATGCCCAATGTGGCTTTAAACTAAGCTGAAGTGCTAGCAATAGTTTAACTGCAGCAGCTCTAGGTAAAAAATACATTAAAGGTTATTGATGGCTTGCTCAGTCTGCATTGAAGCCTATTGTTCCATGGTAAACCTCCAACTTTTACTCTTGTTAGTCTGAGTTCAAGCAAGTAACAAACCAAACGTACAAGCCTCACGCAGACTGAGGTCTCTGAGTTTGTCTACTCTCCCCAAGTTTTTTAAATTTCTCTATTCTTACATTAAAGCCATGTGAAGCCAGCCTCTTTTTTGGATGACTGGGTAAAGTTCCCCAGACAGAGCGAGCGTGCGTGTCAACAGGAAGAGTTTCAATAGCAGAACGATAAGGAAGTCTTCCTCTGGGTCTGGCACATTATTCTCATGGTTCTTCCAACACAATGGGACAAAACTTTTCAAGCTCAAAAATTAAACCAAAAAACCCAAATATGCAGTTTCCCTTTTTCTGCACTCTTCCACTTCCTACTTCAACATGAACGCACACACACAAAACCAATTCCAGATTTTGAGATCTCCATTTCCACTTTTCTGATGTGCACAATATTCACTTAAGTGCATAAAGTTAATAGTGATGTCAGAGCACTCTGTAAGAACTGCATTTTGAAAACTCAGGTCTCCTCTTTGTTAAAGGATTTACAGTAAAGAAGCCCACAATACTGAAACCTAAATGCAATGCAAAGGAAGACACCATTTAGCATCACTAGAAAACGACTGCCTGCACAGTCTTCACAGCAAATTAAAGTTCACCACCACCATGATATTAGAAAGTGAGGCACAGAGGAAAGACAGAGGGAGAAGACATTTTACAGTAATTTCTTTCTTCAAACTGGAAAAAGGCCCTGAAAAACCACCGAGACTAGAACAAGGGATGAATTGACCAACTCAATATATTAATCATGTTACTGACTTAAGTATGAGCTTAAAAAAAAAACGTTTCTTTCCAATGCTGGCAGCAGCCAATGGCTGTTTAGATTCCTCTAGCACTGAGCAGTTGAGAAAGAAAAATTTGTCAAGCTTTCAAGCATAGCTAAAGACTCCACTCTCTAGCCAGACATTTTATGTCAACAAATGCGCTCTGTTAGAGCTTCAGTTGCTCTTTAGATTCCACCAAGACAAAAATATTCCCTCTGTGGCACTATTTTGCCATCTACAATGAAGCTGAACAATTTGCTCTGTATTTTTTTGGTTCTGCCGCTACTGAAATGAAAAAAGAAAGCCCAGAATACTTGATACAGTCAGGCACCATTTCCATATTCTCAACAACCAGAGCTGATGAGATCATTTAATTTGGGCAAGAATTTCATCATTTAACCTATCTGTACAGAAGAGGAATCTTCTTGCATTTTCAAGAGGCAGCTCTGCTCCCTCCTACCCCCCCCTTCATATTTGTGAAGTACCTGTATGCTAGTGAATTTGGAGAGGGTTTGCAGACAAAAGGTTCGTATACTCGCTTTTAAAGCCTTCAGTTTTCCACTTCTGTTACAAAGAAACAGAATGGTTCTTAAGATGTCTAAGACCTTGACAATTTAAAGCATACAAGCACTTTGTTTCGGAGCATAAGGCTTCCAATCTGGAGCCACAGAGGCAGAATAATCAGTTCAAGTTTGCACTAGAATTTCTCTCTATCCGTGTACTTCTAATATACATGGTCATAATTTAACTGTGTGATGCACTCAGCTTCACACAAAGTACTTAAAACTAGCAAAGCTGATTTTAGCTATAGAAAAGTTATCATTAGGTATTTTGGACAAGTCTTAAAAAACAGACTATACAATTCTGAATACATCACTGACTTGCCATCTTCTCCCCACAAATACTGGGTTACTACAGTTTAAAAATGGACTACAATGGCAGTACAGACAGCTTAGCTTGAGCTATGCACAGGGAACACAAGAGGCTGGAAAAAGAGAAAGGAAAAACTTAAAGTCATATACATCTTCCTTGTTCCTTCCAATGTAATACATTCCTACCCTGCTAAGATGCTGGCAAGAAACAGGAAGCAAGAAAAAAGGGCTCTCCTGCACATACGGTAGAGAAGAACACTGCTTAGATGCTTGGGAGCACTGGGACCTGTGCTGTTCAACATCTTTGTTGGAGACATGGACAGTGGGGTCGAGTACACCCTCACCAAGTTTGCTGATGACACCAAGCTGTTTGGCGAGGTAGACACGCTGGAGGGGAGGGATGCCATCCAGAGGGACCTGCACAGGCTGGAGAGGTGGGCCCAAGCCAACCTCATACAGTTCAACAAGACCAAGTGCAAGGTCCCACATCTGGGTCAGGGCAATCCCAAGCACAAATACAGGCTCGGCGGGGAACGGCTGGAGAGCAGTCCTGAGGAGAAGGACCCGGGGGTGCTGATTGATGAGAAGCTCAACATGAGCCAGCAATGTGCGATCGCAGCCCAGAAGGCCAACCGTATCCTGGGCTGCATCAAAAGAAGTGTGGCCAGCAGGTCAAAGCAGGTGATTCTGCCCCTCTACTCCACTCTCGTGAGAACCCACCTGGAGTACTGCATCCAGCTCTGCAGTCCCCAACATAAGAAGGACACAGACCTGCTGGAGCACATCCAGAGGAGGGCCATGAGGATGATCCGAGGGCTGGAGCACCTCTCCTATGAGGAGAGGCTGAGAGAGTTGGGGCTGTTCAGCCTGGAGAAGAGAAGGCTCCAGGGACATCTTATTGCGGCCTTCCAGTACCTAAAGGGGGCCTACAGGAGAGCTGGGGAAGGACTTTTTACTAGGGCAGGGTAGCGATAGGATGAGGGAGAATGGCTGTAAACTGGAAGAGGGCAGGTTCAGATTAAACATTAGGAAGAAGTTTTTCACTTTGAGAGTGGTAAGGCACTGGAACAGGTTGCCCAGAGAGGTTGTTGAGGCCCCATCCCTGGAGGTGTTCAAGGCCAGGCTGGACGTGGCCTCAGGCAACTTGGTCTAGTGGGAGGAGTCCCTGCCTATGGCAGGGGGGGTTGGACCTCGATGATCTTCAAGATGCTTTCCAACCTGAACCAGTCTATGATTCTGTAACTGGTAAAAACAAGTAAAACTTTGAATATGTTTCTAGGAATAAGCAAATATATAAGTACATGTATACATTTCCTTAAGGTTTTGTCATCTTAAATTTTTTGAAGCATCTGGTAGTTTTAATTGAATTTAGATACTTGGCACTGTGTCATCTTTGCTTTTGACGTATTTCCCCAGGCACAACCTTCTGAAAAGCATAGAATGCATGATAGCCAGGCATTATTTCTACCTTTTGGAACATAATTTGCTGCTCCTTGCTTCTAACTATTGGGTCACTAGCACACATCTGCCAATCTGACTGCATTAAGAAAGACTTTCTAATGTATCAACAAATTCAGCTTGCTGTCTTCTAGCAGCAACATATTTGATTTTCTCAAGATGGCATGGGAGAATCATTTCCCAAACTAATTCAGAAAACAGACAAGTAAACGAAAATCTACCTCCAAAAATTAAACCAAATAAAATCAGCTGAGCTGCAGCATTTGACTTCAGGGAGCATGCTGAAAGACTTGAGTACAGACACAAAATACCTAAAATCTGAAATGGGCAACATATCCAAACCAACAACAATCCACTTTGTTTTCCTGAATATAGCAGAAACAGTCTCCAAAGAAGCTCACAGGCAAGCATGTTAAGAACAAAAACAGAGCAGCAATGTATGCCAAGAATGAAAAGCGTCTCCTGTAAGCTCTCTATACCAATACAGATGCTGGAATCTGAAAAAATTATCTCAAGCACTCCTTTCAAGTTTTCCTTCTTCTAAAAAAGCATTATTCCTTCAACATCCACAGATCAAGCAAAATCAGAAAGAGGAATATATGCATACAGACACCCCACTGATTCCCTATCAGAATGTATGCTTTAAAAGCTCCTCATGCACAAAACCCAATATTTTAAATATCAAGATGCCAGCAAGTTTATAATCAATACTTAAAGTAATTTTAATTAAAACAGAAATATAATACCACCCAATGTTGATTAAAACACGCAGAAATACCTAGAAGCACATTAACTTTTGTGCCTATGAATGAATTGAAACTAAACGGAAACAGATGCATTAATGTTGAATGTTGAGAAAGCAGTTCATTTTTTTGTAAGGTGTGCTTTTGGGGCATGAGGTGGGGATAAGGGGAAGGGTATGACTGCAATACCTCAAGAGGGATATATAAAAAAACCCAACCCTTTTAATATTAAAATGGTCATACTTAGAAAACTTCTGTTCACATCAGAAACCAGGTTTGTTGCTAAAACACCAGTATGATAATTACATGAAATTAACATGTTTGAAAGCAGAATATAGTTACATTTGTATATAATTCCTATATGTAGATATACCATGTGTACCTCTCAGACTAGAATTTTTCAATTCATTTTTGCTTTTCCAAATCAGAAAAAGCAATAAAAATTAAAAAAAAAAAAAAAGACTGAAGTTCCAAGAATCAGTGTACCCAGTGTGTGACTATGGAGTTACATAAGCAGCTTAGTATTCTTGTGTATCTTTATAGTAACCTAAAAACATTTAATGCTTTTTAGGCAATATATGCCGAGTGTCAAAAATGTACTCTCCCCTCCACCTACGTATATAGGTCATACTGCCTGAAAATAAGAAAAACGCATGAAATTCATGAATATCTAATCAAGAATATTGATATATTTAAAAAACGAGATTTCTTTTAAAACAGATGTGGCTAGAAACACTATTTGTTCAACAATCTCTCTTTGCTTTAACCATAGGTATTTACGTGTGCATACACACACACACACACACACACACTTTGCTCTCACGGAGAGACAGATAGCATTGGATTTCTAAACCAGGTCAAAAATAGCCATCTGTGAACAGATTTTGATGATCTGGAAAATGAGATTTTTAGATGACCTGTTCTTAATCTAAGCCCTTGCCTGCCAGCCTCTTTCCACATGAAACGATCATCACATTAGAAGACTCAGGGAAAGCACTTCCTCAACAAAACAATACTGACAACCTAGACCTTAGCAACAACCCCAGAGCAACCTGATAGCACAGCTCGGACTGCTTCAGAAAGTAACCAGCAAGGAAACAAAGCAGACTACATTAATTACAACTTTTTAGACAAGAGCATCATGTGGAAACCCTCTTGGCTTTGGGGCAATAAGCAGCATCAACCCCAAATCCTTTGGCCCTAAACATAAGACCACCACCAGCTGATATCTCTGTGCCAAACACTATTTACACCTACTTAGACCTAGTACTTACAGTGGAGTTTTACTGCCTTCACAGCCTAGCGACAGGAACATCTGGCATCCATTAAAATCCTTTCTGCACAACCCACTTCACCAGTACACATGGTGCCATACTACTACACTACCACCCTTTCCCTTCACATGATTAAACTTATTCTATACCAGTTCGGAACCTTCATATAGATCTTCCTCTTCTCCGAAACCTGTTCTGAGACAGGAGATGACAGGTCTTTATCAGCTGTAACAACAGGCCTAATTAGCTACCGCCCCCATAGCATACAGACTCAAATGTATCACTCAGAATGGCTGGTAACCAAATTTCCTCTTTCCTATACGTGTGGGAACACATTCCAGTTCTCTTTTTGCAGCCCTGAAGGTCCAATAAACCATCCAAATATCTTGCCTTTACTGTCCTGGGCATAACAGAAGCAACTGAGGACATTTTCACTGGAGAGCAATGAGAAGCTGCAGGCTGACAGCTTTACTTTTCTTCGTAAGAGGCAACGAACATCGAGGAGGCTCAAAAGATCTTGTCATGATCTCAAGTACTTCAGTGGTCACAGCACAAGGGCTGTTAATCAAATCCCAGGGCTGAGAGGAAAGTTTCATGAGAGCTGCTTGCAAAATTAAGACTTTAGTTTGTACAAGAGGAGAAGCATAATTCTTCTCAACTCATTAATGTAACTGGTTGCATGCTACTTGCCAATACTGTGGTATAACAGCAGGAATCGAGTTTCTCTGAAGATTCCCTTAGGATGGTAACTTAATCCCACAAAACAAAAAAAGTGTCCAGTCCAGCTGCTTTTTAACAAGACTTAAGCTATTTTGTGTAAGAGGACACTGAATAGATCATACTAAAGTCAGACACTGCCAGGATAAAGGTGTTTTCAAGGAGTTTTCATTCAAATTCAGCTTTCCTGTGGCACTGTGGGGCTAGCATTCCAAGTATCTTTGATGGAACTTTCTTGTATTTCTACAGAAAAACTGATGAATTAACCAAATAGTTTCCTTACCTGTATTGATACAATGCTAGACTCAGCTCCCCACATACTATTTTTCAATCCAGTTTATATTTTGAAGAGGATATCTTGCACCAAGACACATCTCATGCAATTTCCCAGCTGAATTTGAGAGAGGCTCTTCGGGTTTTTCCTACTGGTTTCAGCAACGTAGAGACAGGCTACAAGTTGTTCTGTGCCTCTGAATTGTCACCTTTGTTTAGATCGGTGGCTTGTGCAGTTTTTTTGTAGGGTTTTTTTTTGTTGTTGTTTGAGGCGGGGGGTTTGGAGTGTTTGGTTAGTTTTTAGGTTTTTTGTTTGTTGTTTTTTTTTTTTTTTTAAAAAAAGAAAATAATCTTCCTAAAGTTATAAAAGACCTTCTCTCAGCACAGTTTAAGTCACTGAACATCTGTTGTGGGAGGCCATGAGGGAGAGGATTCAGGCCGCAGGAGGAGCAGAGTAGCTGAGAGGAAGTAACTTTAAACAGGCTACTCCATCATGGAGCTGCGCTGGGCAAACAGCGAGCAATTTCAGCTATTTTTAGAAGAACAGTATGAGACAGGAAATACAAGCAAATGATTTACAACATCAAACAAGGCATGACCAAAATCCAACATCAATTCAACCGCTCCTTTTGAGAGATTTTGTACTTTAGGATAATTTAAGATAGCTGCTCTATAGTAAGGAGCCTAGTCATCACTAAAGAACAAAAGTAATGTTCTCAAAAACATCAGCATAAGCAAAAAGAAGTTGCTGTGAAAACAAGTATCTATTTTTACCTGCCTTCATTTATATTATTCACATACAAACCCAAAACCCAGTTAAAAAAAAAAAAGACAATTTTTATGTATGTACACCCCATTTTTTTTAGAGTAGATCATAAAGCTATAGATGTGTGAAAAAAAAAAAAAAGCCACAAGCAATGAAAAAGGAATGATACCCTCTCTCTTCCAGGACATTAATCACTTCTTTCACAACTAACGCTAAAAACTTTTACAGTAACATGAAAAATAAATCTGCCAAAGGTTGTGTTTTGCTTAGATTAAAAACTAGTAACAAAAGGAGTGTCTGCTGAAAAGTTGAAGCTTTACCGGCAACGTGAAGAAACCATAACCGTTTCCTCTAATAATTCTGTTGTCCACAGTTGTTCTTGCTTTAGAATTACTTATTTAGAAATGTCTTCACTAACCAGAGTTTCACAGGATCAAGTTTAAATCAAGTTCAGCTTGGCCCTTTGGCCCCACAGTGTTCAAAACCAAAATAAAACCTAGCTATTGAGAAACAGGGTGACTCAGAGCACAGCAGTTCAGGGCAATCGTGAAAACCACCAAAGATTTAGGAATTAACTGAGCAAGAATGTCTTCCTCCACATTCAGAACACACTTCCTATTACAAAATTAATCATCATGAAGGAGAGAAAAGGTTTTGAAATATCCCCAACTTGCTTTACTCTAGTCTTTCTTCAAAACCAGCAAAAATAGGTACTTTCCTAGAAGAATATTAAATTCATTTTTCCATTTAAAGATCCAAACTCAGAAATATCCTCCTCCAAACTTGCAGTAATGAGTGGGTTCAGTTAAATCCAGTAACAGGCAAAACTACAACTACTTCAAACTTGACATGGTCTCGATATTTCATTAGTCCACTTATTCCTCATGTGTTCCTTCATATAAAAAGAGCATCGTATGTACTAAGGTACAATGTAATAGGAAATCCTTTATTTTAAGAAAAGTGTGATCATAACCAGTTCTCAGACTATGTGCTTATAGATGTTTTTTAAATAAAAACATTAATTTAAGGAAACTCATAACTTTCTAGTTACAGTCTTAAGCAGCTGAGAACTACCACGTTGCAAACACGCCTCTGTACTGAACAGAATGCTCAAGTTAGGACATCATCAAAATTATCCACAATATTTGTTTAGCTTTAGTTACTGGATCTTCATTTACAAAGCACTTTTTCCAGTAGAGTGAAACAAAAATAAATGCCACTTTCTCATTCCTAAGATTGGTGATCTATAAGGATAGATAGACTAAGGATATGATCCATAGGTGATTTTTCCATGCTGGTAGACTTGAAAAAAATTAAATTATCTCAAAGAAAGACTTAATGCACTGTTGAATAGCCTGTATTGCACAGACGCACGCTGACAATGAACAAGTTTTTACATAGATGCTGCTAATGTCTTGTTGCTACCTTACAGTCCCATTAATCAAATGAAACCAATAGCATCTTTCCTTACGACACTTTAAGATGCTTAGAAGTATTTGAGCTTGGCTAACAAAGTGATCACGTGCCAGTGTGCAGTGATGTGCAATTAAACTCTTAAGACTGCATATGTGCAAGGATATGCTGCAACTGATCTACAGACAGATTTCTTTGTGGAGCAAAAGAGGACAACATGCCTCTGCTCTGAAGCCCAGACTGCCTTAACCACTGCCACCACACAGTTTGCCCCAAGAATTTCTAGAAGCAGCTAGTTACAGAACATCCACACACTGACAGAACTGCACCGTAGCTATCCAAGATCCTAAACATTCAATTTGCCATGTCAGCGGGCTTACTACAGAACTATTTATTTTTTTTTTTAAACATATCAGCACAGGGTTTTTGACTTGTTTCTAAAATAAAATTTTCAATTAGAAACTATAGTCGAAGACAAACTGACCTAGATGTAGGGAGGAAAGGACATCAGCTACCACTGCCTTCTGCGTTTGCTCTTTGCAGATGTCTTCTGAATGCTCTGACATGCCGAGTGGTAACATCCCCTCTGTGAGCCTACTGGCACAGGTCCACTAGGTCTAATAGGGCTCAGCAGACATGCTACAAATGCTTGCTCAGACTCCATGAAGATAAAGAATATTGACATAAATTCAGGCAATACCTTATCTCCAAAGTGCAAATATTTCTATGTAATTCTAGCTGCTCCGTTTCTTGATTTTTGTTTTCAAAGGACAGAAGTGTTTTTCCCACTCAAATATTAAGTATACTTCAAGGAAAAGATGTTATATTTTGATATGACTTTATGAAAGTACCTTTTCTTCATAAATCAGAAGCCACTAAAAGCAGGCTCTCAAAACAAACCACTCCATCCCACCTTATAAGAACAATACATACAACTTTCAGCTAATCTCTTAGTATTTTCAGATTTAAATTTGGCATTATTATATAGACAATATTTATTTATTTAAAGAATCAATGTTCTGCCTGGGTTCCTGTAAGGAATATTCCTCCCCCTCTCCAGTTAGTGCTTTAACAATAGAGGATGTTGAACAAATGGCCCTTTAACAGAGTCAGTAGCAGTCAGACTGCTCAACTAGCAAGCTAAGCTATATTGGACAAGCTATATTTCCATCATCCCAAGGCACCTTTGCTAAGACAAAAGGCAACCAAAGGTTTCTTCACAAGGAGGAACAAGAGATGACGATGTTAGAGGAACACACTGAAGGTCAGAAAGAGCGTTTAGCAAGAGCAGTTTTAAGAACATCCTAAAATATTTTCAGACCTGCTGACAGCAGAATAACAAAGAAACAGTTAGCTAATATATGTGACAGGAAAGTAAAGAATTACTGAAGAAGTGAAGAAACAATTTTGGATCCAAACAGGCCACTTCATTCTGGAGTGAGGGGAAAAAGTAGAAATCAAAAATGTAAAAATTCTTTCTTTCAGTTTCATACAAATTGAGAAGTATTATTAAGCCTCTTTGCTTATGAGTTACAGTGTAATATTAATAGTAATGTTTCCCCTTTCCCGACTGTCCATTCGTCACAATGCTAAAGCCCATGCAAGACTAAAATGGGTGCATGTGAATAGACTTAAGATTAAGTCTTTGAAAGTTTCCAAGTTGCAAGCTGACAGTGTACCAGATTTTTTTTAAATACAAGCTGTAAAGTTCTATGCACAGATCTAGCGCAGTACATGGGACTGACAGTGTAGAGCAAAACATACTGTAAAAAACAAGTGAGAAATCCCCCATCCAAGTTCTCAGAGTCCTGAGCGGTGACAGCTGGGGAAAGAAGCTTTCAAGTAAACGAAGTTCATGTGCATGAATACCCAAACATTCACTTGTTCTTGCTAGACATGAAGTCACAGGGTCAGGTTTCCACCTCACAGAGTACAAGCCAATTCATTTTGGCTAAAGCTTTTACCAAACATACTCATCTCTTCACCAGAGAAATAACTGCCAAAATACAGGGTCATGTTGTCTTCCCAAAGAAGCCAATGCAGTAGGAGCAAACAAACTTCAAAGAAAAACATGTCTCTTATTTCAGTGGTTATTCTTATAGAAATGGGAACAAAATTCAAAAATAAATTTTATTCGTAGGGAGACACCCAGAGGCTGAGCATTTTTCAAAACTGCCAGTGATTTTTGGAAGCTGGGCATTCCCTATGAGGATTCCCATCCACACCCACAAAGTTCATCCACAGTTGAATTTTTAATATGTCTGTTTAGACACTACATGTATGTCTCACACAGAATGGAAGGAAAACTAACAATCTGAACTAATAACAGTTGTGAATGTCTGACATCTGTAAGAATCAGCTGAAAACTGGAGGCAGAACAAGACCACCACAAAAAGCTTCACAAAATACCTCCAATGTTTGAACTTTCAACAGATAATTTAATTTTCTACCCCACTGGTCTGCACCTTCACCTACTTCAGGAGCATTTTCCTATCAAAACACTGTTAACAACTTGCAAGATGGAAAATAACGCTGTTCAAAAGAGCCAGAATCAAAGTTTAATGTGGAACATGAATTCATCTCTCCTTCTACTCAGGCTTTCGTCTGTGAACTATGACAGTGTTTATAACCATTCATTTCAGCAACTTCCAATCCTCCACCCTTTCATAACCCTAATTCTCTCTCAAGGCACAAACCAGACATTGATCCCAGGAATATTCATATGATTCAACATTCTGCACAACTTAAGTGTCTGCATTAGCACCTACTGTTCACACAGGCTCCTGCGTAAGAGGATTTGGGGCACAAACGTAACTGGTTTTCTGGATCATAATTTGAAAGACTTCCTCTTGCTGTCCACTGACTAGATAGGAAGCCTAGCCAGCTAACATCAGTGTCCAGTTTAAATGCTTACAAGCATACAGTACATATTCTCCCTCCTCTCTTCCTACTTCTGATCTAGCCACCTCACATTTTCTGCATGGCTAGTCTTTTAGGCTGCTATTTTCTACAACGAACCATCACCCCTAAAATCTTCTAGTACCAAGATAAAGAACTTCCAAGAGCCTTTGTAACAACATATCACACATTAGGGACTGGAAATTGTGTCACTGTCCTAATGTTGTTTGAAACCTCATCAGAAGATTTTGGCTCCAGCAAACACTTCCAGGTACAGACAATTCTGCAAGAAGAGTTTCTGCCCCCAACACTTCAAGTTCGATTTAAATATCATGATAAGAGGCCATCCATGTCAATAATTTTTGTTGTTATCACTGTTTTTTTTTTTAATTTATGTTTCACAAAGTTCAAGCTACTACCACAACAGCAATGTAGTTTTTGTTCTTCACAGCATAATGAAGGAAACCCAACTTAAAGCTAGATGTACTTCAGCACACTGAACAACTTTGAATTCACCTGCCTTACAGCAAATTCCTTGTTAGTACCAAGAGCCCTAAATTTAATACGCTGATTTCAGTGGGACTCCAATAATATACCAGTTACCATGACTATAAAACATTTTTCAAGATAGTGATGCTGCTGAACTCAAACAGCAAGCAGGGGGGAAGCATGTAACTGGTAAGCAAGGCATCAACCTGCAGTGCAATTTATTTTTTAAACAAGATTTCAAACAGTGACTAATCTGATCACCCTGAGAGGGGGAACATCATATGAATCTTGGCCTGAGGAACAAACCTAACCAAGAAGGAATAACTCATTGTGCAGGCAATGTGATGAGAACCAAATGCTAGATCATCCAACTTCAGTAACTTCGGCAAGACAAAAAACACATTTACTTCTTCACTCCTCACCTATACTCAGTGCTAACACAGGCACAACAGTGCAGAAAAATAAGCAAGAAGATGCTGAGCATAGTCATTTATTTATAAGCAGTGATCAAAACCACTGAGTTCAGAAATTAGTGTAAATGTGTTCACCTAAAACACCACTGGTATAAGCAGCTGAGATTTTGAAGTAACATTTTAGCCAAAACCACAATACTCCCATGTAATTTCTATAAATGCTCATACAATTAAAATCTGTATTTACAGGGAAATGTGTAACTTTCCATGAAGTGTTTAGAAGCAAGCTGTTGAGTTTTTATGCAAAGTATAAAACAGGGTATTAGAAAGGGAAAGTGACCTACTTTCCTTTTCTAAACTATGCAAAGTGTTAATATAATGAAACTCAATTGATCTTAGTTTTCTTTTATTTTTTTAGTTTCGGTTTACAAGTTAGTAATACCAGCTGCAGAAGAGGGGGTGAGCAAGATACACTGTCTGTAAAGCATTCTGAAAATGTTAAGTATTTTGTATACTTACTACTAGTGACAAAGCAGAATTCATTTACCTATGCAGAAGTGGGGGAAATTAAAAAACATGAATGAGACACAACTGCTCTGAAATTCATTTGCAAGGTTTTATTTTTATAAGAATGTTCAGTTCCACAAAGCTGCCTAACACAGCACAAACCTGCTCTGACTTTGCTTCAGTAGCAGAGGTCCAACTGTAGTGAGAGCTGTACAAACGCATAAGAGATTTTCTTTCTTGAAATGCTTACGCCTACACAAATATTCATACATGATAAGGGAGGATTAAGCTTTAAAAAGGGAAGGGCAGGTGAAGGATATTTGACAGGATGGAGGTATAAAGGCACAGCATTCCCAGAGATGTACAAAATGCATATAGAAATGTGATGTTGATTTAAATTAAGAAGTGTTATACTGAAAACTTTTTCAAATCAAACCAGTATTAAGGCTGACACAGTTAGTGACAATGGTTTGCTTTAACAACACACAGCCAGAGCAAGCACTGCAACAGAGCTTATTCCTCAGCCCAATGGCCAATAAGGACAACACACCCCAGGAAGCTTAAACTCACACCTTTGAATCCACAGTTATGTGCTGCAACTGCTCAGTTACCAAAAGCCAAAATACACAAAACCTTTGTCAACCCTGTCCTCAGCAGTTTACAGAACACATCAAGCAGGCAAACCTCCACACGCATCAGCTTATAGTTCATTTTTCAGAGCCCAACACGAGTGCTATAATACACATCATGGATTTTTTGCAGATACAGCATGTACTAATTTTATCACAAATTTAAAAATAAGTCAAGCTGTGGTATCACATGCAGTCAGTGTCAACAAGCATCTATACACCAAACTATACCTGTGTAATATCTGCCTATCTTCAAATAATCTCCTGAAACCCCCATGCAAATTCATGGCTTACAAAAGAACAGCAGACTAGAGTCAGAGAACACTTCTGATAATCATGTGTAAAATAAAGTTGATTTCTGGATTATATCACACACTTTCACTGACTGTGAGAAAGTTCCTCACTGACATTTACAATAAGCAGCTGCAAAACTTAAAGCATGTAAATAGACATGCCTATCCAAAGACTATTTGTTGGATAAAAAGAAGCCCATTTTTACCTTTTAGGGTAGAACACAAGTTACACACAGTAGATGCACACAAATTCACATGCGTGCTGAAGTCATTATTTTTAATGCTGGGGGATGGGGATGAATACACCAGATATTTGGCTACCAAAAAAGACCAATGCTTCTTTACAAAGATCATCCAAGAATGGAAAGCCATTTAACTTCAATTAACCCCTTACTCATTCCACGTAGTTTCAAAAATGGTTCATTTGTTTTTACAAAGTAATACCACACAGCCGAGCTATTCTGTGCAAGAAGTTTGTATTCCCATGCAAGAAGTTAGCTCCTTTGGTTTGAGATTTGGATTCCATCCCAGTTCTGCTGCAGACTCCATCTGTGATCGTGCATAGTAAGTCAGCTAACTTCCATACTTGAACTAACTCCCTCTCTAGCACTTCATACTCAAAATGCAACTTTGGATGCCTCAGAAGACAGACCATGCTGGAGTACTGCATTACAGTATGTGCTAATGCAGCTACATGAGATGTTGTGGAAATTGCATTTGAGGGCTAGCTACAAAGCCAACCAAGCCTGACCAACATGCCTTACACCAAAGGACTCTCTTGCACAGCAAGTAAAGATCAAGATCCTCTTGGTCTGGAAAGCCTCTTGCCTGCCTACCTACCTACGTAACAGCACAAGTCGGGGGAATCAAACACAAACCAGGATTTACCAACACAGAGTAGGAGAAGACAAAGCATCTGGTCCTCTTAACAAAAAGGTAAGGCAGACAAACAGCTCCTAGTAACCATGACAGGAAATATCTTATTGTTAGCAGTGAATACTTCCAGCAGTACTGTCGTATACAAAGAGAGAGAAAAAAAAAAAAGGCTCCCAAAGACTTTATTGTGGAAAGAACACCAATTCAGGCATGCAAAAGGTGCTATAACAGCTGCAAAGCAATCTGGCAAAAAAATGCTTCATGACAGAAATTACTTTGACAGGAAAGACACCCTTTATGGGAAGCTGCCTGAGGTAAATTGTACCAAAACAGAGAGGCAGAGGAACTCCGAGTGGTAAGAAGGTAGGTACATGGAACAGAAGCGCAGGATAACAGAGACAGAAGCCCTAGAACAGTTCCCACTGAGGCATAAATTCATCTCTACATACTCCAGCACTGTTACATCCCAAATAACTCACCACCCTGCTGCCAGCTATAGATTTGAGACCTGAAGAAAGACACGACCTTCCCAGAAGATGAACCATTTGTGAATATGGTTAAAAGTCTTCAGCACATCTTCTGAAATACTTGACTAGTGGGGCTTCTGCAAAAGAAAATACTTGTTTCTTATCTCCAGCTCTAACTTGTTCTGAAATTAAAGTGCTCCCATTGTAAATTCAGAAGTGAAACAGCGGATGCACCTGCAAGTGGGAAACAAATCCAAGTTTGCTATTCAACCAAAGAAATTGCGTACAAAGACAAGCAAAAAATATCACTCTCTAAAAGAAATATCTACTTAGGTGACAACATTTTGGGTCACTGTTATTTGCTTATTTCCTGAGTGGTTTTATAATCATTAAATCAGAGCTTCTCTCCTTTGAGAGCCAGATATAACAGAACAGGTTTCTGTAGTAATATGTTCTTAGCATATAGAAGATATTCCTCCAGAGAAGGACAGCAAACAGTATTTAATAGCATAAAACCAGTAGGAAAGCTCAAAGGCAAGTATTGTAATTAATTTTTAATATTAACTGAGTTGCAAGTTAGTGTCTCTTATTTTCTTGAATTCCAACAGTCATTCTGCTCCGAAACACAAAAACGTTAAGAGGGAGTTTTTAAGCAGGGAGCAGCAACTTCTTCACCTGTTTCAGTAACACTGTAGCTTCATAGCCACTTGAAGCCACCACAAGCCAGCTGACTGCTTGTTGCCCATCTTCCCGTTGCATGCTCTTGGAAGAGATTTGAGGCTGCAGTCTCACAATTACTTGGACTACAGGCTCACTTTCCAAGGTCACTCTTAATAGTGTTGTTCTATAATGCCATCATCTAAGGATTCACCCAAAAGCAGCAAAGCCTCTGACAAAAAGAAGCCACTCTACTTACAAAAAGGTCCAATTCAAGCAGTGATTATTCTTTCTTCAACTCTCTGCTCCCTGACTACAACTTAATGCTCTCTGCCAGTTAGTCTCCTCCACTCACTTTACTGTTGAGCCCTCTTATTTCAAAAGAAATACTCATCCACCAAAGGCTTCCACAACTTACAAGATATTTCCCTTTCATTTTGATAGAAAGCACTGAAGAAAGCCAATCTATGTAAAACAGTACTAAATCCCGTCCATTCTGCAATGCTTGAGCTCAAATAAATGGATTTAAACTTGTTTTTTCATGGTGTTCTTTGACGGTCAATTTGTCTACTTTTATTTATCGTTCCCTTTAATTCAGCTGAATCACCACTGTGACTGAAGCTTATATTGTACAGCATCTCTTTCATGAAGTCCCTTGCTCCTTACCAAAATGAAGTCTAAAATACAAATTACCCACAAGATAATCATCCACTGGCCACATCACATGCATCCATACCCTAC
Source organism: Vanellus vanellus (assembly GCF_965231255.1). Lineage (NCBI taxonomy): Eukaryota > Metazoa > Chordata > Aves > Charadriiformes > Charadriidae > Vanellus > Vanellus vanellus. The sequence continues at coordinate 154,173,750 of NC_138905.1, read as the reverse complement.
TCACTGTCAGTAACATTTATTCTCCATCTGATAATTAAATATTTTCCCCAAAATAATACTTCCTGTACGTTTCTTGGTGCACATACTGCACCTAATTCTGTACCAATGCACACTGTCAACTGAAGAGCCTGTGTCACTGCCTCTCCATCTCCAACACTTCCCTTGTGGGCAAATATAGCTAGCTATTGCCTCTGCTTGATCAGAAAATGGTGGTTCAGTCAACTCCCCGGCTGCCTGCCAACCATTGCACTCGGAGGGCAGAAGCAGCAGATGACAACCGCTCTACAAGACAATCCACAGCTACAGCAAGTGAAGCATGCCCCATTAACACAGATCTCTTGAGCTATATTCAAATCCAGCTACGGACGAGACATACCAGAATCACTGCATTACCAAACAAACTCATTATAGTTCCTACTGTAAAACTGCATTTCCCCTCCCAAATGGCGCATTTATTCACTCTGGTACACATGCAAGCTGAAGGTAAGCAGACCTATTAGACTTTATTAAAAATACTGTCTTGAGATTATTCACAACAGCTGCTTCCTCTTCAAGCTAGAGGAAAACAGATGGCAACATAACAAGAGCTAGATAAATTTTAAAAATTAACTCTAAAACATGACACTTGTACAGCATTCCTTCCACCCATGCATCTCCAAATGGGATAGTAAAAAAATTGATTCCAAACGTTATTTTGCTAGTAGAATATATAACAGCTTGATAGTGTAATTAACATATTAAAAACAAGGGCAGAACAAAGAGTACATCAAACTGAAGAAAAAAACTGCAGGTTGCATAGAACCCTAAATCACAAAGCTGTTGCTGTAGATTCTCTACAAAAACACTCTGAACATAGTTTATCTCCTCTCTCAAACACCTATAAAGTCTGACAGCATCAAGATAGTGTAATTACAGGTGTGGAGAATAAGGGTGTGTTCTTTTTAATATTCATTAGCAACCTCAATCAAGATTCATAGGAGTGGAAAACAGCAAGAAAAGTATTTAAAGTCATACTAATTATCCCTGTGAACATAACGACAGGATTTTATTTTTGTCAGTCTGGCATCAACTGCAGCCCATCTACTGCATTTCATGCACAATTCCATACACTTTAGAGTAAATTTTAAGAAATTATAATACATCACTATAACATTTTAAACACAGGTTGAGGGAGACCATGTATTATTGAGCTACCACATTTTGAAACAACTGTTTAAGTATTTCTAAAAATTCCTTCCAAAACAGCAGTATTTTTGGACAGACAGCAATGAACACTCAATCGGTTGTTTCTTCTACAGAACCAATTTAGACTAGGAGAAAAAATTTTGGACAGAAATGAAAGCTATGCTTCTGACCACCTACTTAAAGGAAACACAGAGTTTAGCATAAGTGAGGAGTTTATCTTTTTTCCCTGATGTGCTTAGGGCTGAAATACGGTATGCAGCAGACCCCTGAACTTCCAGCCCAGGTTTCAGGACCTACTAACGTCTATTAGACTCACATTTAGTGTAGCGAAGAAAACAATGCTACACTTCACCACTTTTCTGGGCATTTTCTTTCCTGGAAGTGACAACTTACAACATACGTCTTTTTTGCAGGCAGAAGAATTTATTTATTTTAAAAACCAAAAAAGTAGTCTTTGCCAATTCAAACATCTTTCCAAACCCCACTGAAGATCCACAGAGAAATATTCCCACTTACATTCTCCTACATCATTAATAAGCCTCCACCACCTATTCTATCAACATTTCTAAATAACCAGATGTTAAATAACCAGAGCAGTCAGATACCAGTTTTACAGTGACAGCAAAATTGGTCCAAAAGAAAACTTAGATTGTAAGTGTGTGTGTGTCTATTCATCCCCCCTCAAAAAAAAATAATAAAAAAACTCAACCAAAAAACAAACCACACACATAAGTTGTGCCAGGTGGCTAGCACATTTAGAAACAGAGATGGTCCTAAACCCATCTCTGGATAAACTCAACCATATCATTGACAGCATAACCCAAGCTATGGTTCCTGTGATTCTTCCGCCTATAATGTTTAGTTGTAGTAATTTGTAGCCCATGTGCTCAAAACTGCAGAGCTTGTGGTCAGTAAAGTATACATACACACCAAAACACTGTTCTCCATAATAATATATAGCAAATCTATATAGAATAATAAAATATACTACACATACAATACCATAATTACCTGTATCATATATATAATGTATTCTAATTAATGCAATCTATTTTATATATATTATATATATTATATATATTTTATATTGTATACCCATACATTATATTGACATACATGAAAACAATAAAACTTTCAAGAAACTTTTAAACTTTTAAACTCTGTTCAGCTGACAATTTAAAAACATTTATCTCGTTTCTGACTAAGTACTCTGCTGGTTTTTGATACAACTTTATCTGAGTTATAGAGCTTTTTCTTCTACGAGTATTATCAAATATCATATGATGCTAATCTTTAACTAGATCATAAGTACATCTGAAGTGTCTGGAACAGTGAAATTGTTTGGAGAGTAGAAGATTGGATTTTGCAACTTGATCACAGCATTATTCAGTGCATTTGTGATCTCAAGCAAGACAGTGAAGTCTCAGATATGCTCATGTACTCTCTAGCTGTGACTGTATGAATCAACTTCCTCTATTTATGGAAAGAGAGTACTAAATTAACTCTTGCCTTGGCATTTACCATCTACAAGCTTCATTCTCAAATTCATGGGATATCCTCTGTCCAGCAGTCTGCCATTCTAACTAAGTTGTGTAACTCCTGCTGGCACGGCTAACCAAAGTTGACATGTCCACACTGTGGAGGGGAAAAAACACCACAAATTGTTATTCTCTGGCAAACCATAAAACTCAATTCAGTGGTGTTGAGACTGCCATTCCCCATTATCAGACCCACACCCAAACCTTTAAATTATACCTTTTCTATTAGTTTGCTCCCTTTTGTAAAGGCAAAGTAGGTGTAAACACATATATCCAGAATTTGTCTTGTAAATTAGAAGCTGTATTTCTGATCTTAAGCACAGACCCTGCCTTGTTTTCTTCAGGAATCAGAGGTAATAAGTGCTGTCAGACAAGCTTACATTCAAAAGGAAAGAGATGGGGCACACATACAGCTGATAACTGCAAAATAAACACCTAAAATAAATCTGCCAAGGAATCCAATTACATCACTGAGCTTTAACCAGTCACAGGGTACTTGCAGGAACCAGAATACACCCATTTAACAACAAGCTTCCTTCCTCATCCCTTTGCTCCCCTGACAGATCTCCATTAAAAATGCTTTATGACAATCACCTATATCATATGGATTATTTAAAATAAAGTTCTCTCACTTGTTATCATTAAGAGATGCAAATTACCAACAGCTCACACCCAGAGAAAGATGTCTGCTGAATAGATCATACAGCTCTCTGGTCTTCCCAGAAAGGAGGAAAAAGCCAGATAAGCATGTCCTTTCAACTTCTCTCCACTTCCACTTCCTTACTGTACCCTTCAGCTCAAAGTACCACCTTAATCTAACCTAGAGAGTGCCAGAACGAACACCACACTTAAGTAGAAGAGCTCATATAAAACCCCAGCACTAACAGTAAAGCCATGCTATAAACAAACATTCGATAACTTACCATATAGCTCACTGCTTCTTGGTTTAGGGAGTTCCTCTACCACTTTCTTTACATGACAGTTATGAAAATCTTTCCTCCTGCCCACCTCACAACTGCTGTCTCTCTACATCTTTGCTTAACTTGATTCCCTGTTATCTCCCTGCTCTTAAACAAGCAAGATACCCTTAAACACGTAGGAATGCTCACTGTCTTGCATCAAGGAATTACTAAACTCACACAGTACAGACTTTATGTGCATCTTAAGTGAAGATAAAAATCTCTGAGCAATTTGTTTATGCAGAACAAGCCTGATTCACTTTAGAAAATACTAGAGAATACTATCAGATATATCTTCCATGATACGCATTCAGTCTACAATTCAAACTATTTTGCATGAGTTATCTTTCACCTTTCTGAAAAAAAAAAAAATAAAAAAAAATACTGATAACTTCTAGCTCTTTTTTAACCAGGCAGAATTAAAGAGGAAGACTGAGGCACCGCATGCCTACCTATAAAACACTGGTCATTGCTTTCCCTTCTGTGGAAGCAGCACATTGCAAGTACTGCTGTTACAAGACGCACCACCGTCTTTCAAAGCAGCAGGAAACTTGAGTGCAAACAGAAACCTTTCATCTGGAGTCCACCTCTGCACGGAGAACCACTGGTTGAGCTCAGAAACTAATTTTTTGCACAACTTTTCCGCCTGTTGCAAAAACTCCTTCAATACAGCTCCTACAGAATTTGCACAGAGAAGTCTAAAAAATCCTTCTGGGGAAGCGGGTGGAGAAAAGAGACAGGAAACAAAAGAACATTACACTTAATAGTTCTCTTCTGTTAATCAACGGAATAGTGCTGACATGATGTAAGGGCAGGCTTGTCACAGCCTGGAGAGAAGAACATGCACCAGAAATTTTAAATAAAAAAATAAAAAAATAAAAAAATCAGACATGGTTTTCAAACCACAGAAAAAAAGAAGAATAATAAATCACTAAAAAATGTCATAGAACGAGAGCAAGATATTAGCCAAAATAGATGGATGAATAAAGGGACAAAATGCAGCTGCAAAAGGTTAAAGAGGCTTCAAAATAATTTATTTTCTTTCTTTCCATCCCAACAGTCCAATTAGCAAGCATTGTTACATACCATAGCAATAGCTACCTAATACCTAGTGCCTCCCACACACTCCTCCTTATCCACAAAGAGCTGTGGAAATACTCACCTTCCAATGTAAGTCACAGTAACTTCAAGAATCACAACAGGGGGAGGGGATGGCGTGGTGGTGTTGGCTCCCCTAGCATACAGGATGCATTTTATTGCCACAGCTACTGTTACAAAACACACAGCCCTATTTTCTGTTATTGCATCTGCACTTCCTCTTTTCACCCTTTAGGATTCCCACCGTGGCTATCCCAGGATCAGGAACTGCAGAAGATTCTATGAGATAAAGGCTAGCCCAGACAAGATCTTACCAAAACATCAGTGGTGCCAGGCCCTGAGCACAACCTCTCCCCCACCCCTCAGGCATCTGAGTGCCTCAGCTCAAGGCCAGCCATGACATGATACAGCTGCAAAAGCTCAGATCAGGCTGCTGGGAAGACAGAGGTGTGAGAAAGCACTGGAGGAAGCCTCACTGGGCACCTTTCTCCACTTAGGAGCTGGATTCCAGCTCAAACACTCACCCTTGAACCTTGCCAGAGCTACACAGCAGGTTTGTCCGTGTCTTGCCTCACCGATCCTGACCCTCAACCGCTGACTTAATTTCCTGGTGTTACCTTGAACCTACCCATCACTACAAACTTGTCCAGCAATCACTGGGCTCTTGGTTGTCCCTGGTTAACACCATGGACCTGCTCTACGCTTCCTGTTTGGCCACCATAGGACTCCCCACTTTGTTGGCAAGACCACTGCCCTGCCTGCTTTGCTGTCACACTCAGCTTCCAGTTTGCCCTTCTTTATCAAGTAACCCACTTTGTGCTCTATGACAAGCGGGATAAGATGCCCTCACAGCTTAACAGAGCCACATGAAATGAATCTTTTGTTCATTCAGTTCTGCTCCAAATATTAGTAAAACACACTACACCAGCAGGGCACTGGGAGTTCTATTACTAAGATCACAAGGACCACTGGAGTATTTAAGTAATCATTGCTATCCAGAACAGGGCTAGACTTGTCAAGGCTAAGCAAAAGGTTATATTTGAAACATGAGTGACCGGCAGCTCTTCAAAAAGGTAAGCAGCTAGAATACAAAATGGGATTGATTATTAAGGCTATAGCAGACTTCTCTACACTGTTTAGACTCCAAGCAACTAGAACAGAAGTTGCAGTATATGTTGTACACTTGCACAAACCAACACTCTACACCAGGACTGGGACATTTACACGCAGTGGAATGCTAAAAATTCTATTACTGTCACCTTACAGAAAGGCAAAAACTGGTGTTAAACCCTGCAGAAGAACAGGGAGAGTCTGAACAAGCTCTGCTGGGGATGGGCAGGGGGGAGTAGGGTTACACAGAGCGAAGAAAAGGGAAAGAAACAGTTTTGTACCAGCTTCTTAATAACAGCTTCCTCCTTAGTTTCTATTCCCCAGACCCAAATAGTCACTGAAATTGTTTTCTGCTAAACTCTTTCTCCTCCCCTCAAGTATTTCAGCTAAAACAGCTATCATCATCTCAGGAGAAGCTGGCTTGTCCTGCAGATGTCCAAATGACAAAACTAAATATTAGGCAGCCCCTGGCTTTAGAATAGGAATTTAAACAATTAAAAGAAAGTCCCCAAAAATACCAGAAAATATAAATCGGCATCTTTGCCAATCCTTGTGAGAGCTATTTGCTCTGGTATTGAATTTAATTTCCCCAGCAGAGATATGCAAGGCAGGACTTTCACTGCAAGAGCCCTACCGCGTCCAGGAGAACACAGAAGGCATTTGACTCAATGTGCAGATTGACAAGAACAGGATCTTGAGAGGAAGGAAACAAGACTTGGCTAGGCAGAGAAACAGAATCCTGCTTGTCCTCCCTTGTCCCTTCCCCTAGCAGGGCGCTCTCACCACCCTGGGCACCGCTCAACCAAAGCCAGTTAATTCCATCTCTACATACAGCTGGGAAAGTTGCCCATGAGGCATCTGCCCTGTATGTCTCAGGAGGGGGAAGGCACATCATGAATGCAGTAAGAAAGAAGAAAGAGGACTGTCACAGTGGAATAACAGTGTCCAATGTGCTGTTCAGATCTCAGATCCTTGCTGCTTTTACAAAACTGCCTTCCAGAAAAACCTAGCGTTAAACTCAAATTGTCACCATGACTGGTAGATACCTTTTTCCTACACTGTCTGCCCCTTAAGAGAGTCACCCCTGCCTTAGAAAAGGCTGGAAAATAACTCAAAGAATTCCACTGTGTGGTAAGGAACAAAGTGGAAGAGCCCATCAGAAGTGCTATGGCAGGTTTTGAACTAAACATACATGCAGGAAGCCACGTATTCCACCACAGAAACAAAATACAGAATAACTGCTCATTACACCAAGTACCACCCATCCCACGGACTGAAAGCAGCACAGCATTTTCCTTTTCTAAGCAAGTATATATTGCTGTAGTGGCAGGAAACTTCATAGACTCATAGAACGGTCAGAGTTGGAAGGGACCTTAAAGATCACCTAGTTCCAATCCCCCTGCCATGGACAGGGACACCTTCCACTAGACCAGGTTGCTCAAAGCCCCATCCAATTTGGCCTTGAATACTTCCAGGGATGGGGCATCCACAACTTCCCTGAGCAACCCGTTCCAGTGTTTCACCACCCTCACTGTAAAGAACTTCTTCCTTATATCTAATCTAAATCTACCCTCTTTCAGTTTAAAATCATTCATCCTATCGCTCCACACCCTGATACAGTCCCTCCCTATCTTTCCTGTAGCCTCCCTCTAAGTACTGAAAGACTGCTATAAGGTCTCTCTGGAGCCTTCCCTTCATGAGGTTTGCACAGGCCCACCTCTCCAGCCTGTCCAGGTCCCTCTGGACAGCATCCCTTCCCTCCAGCATGTCGACCACACCACACAGCTTGGTGTCATTGGCAAACTTCCTGAGGGTGCACTTAATCTCACTGTCCACGTCACCGACAAAGATGTTAAATAGCACTGGCCCCCTAAGGAATGCCACTCATCACTGTTCTCTACTTGGACATCGAGCCATTGACTGCAACTCTTTGTGTGACCATCCAGCCAATTCCTTACCTACTGAGTGGTCCATCTATCAAATATGTCCCTCCAATTTAGAGAGAAGGATGTCATGCAGGACAGTGTCAAATGCTTTGCACAAGTCCAGGTAGATGACATCGGCTGCTCTTCCCTTATCCACCAACACTGTAACCCTGTCATAGGAGGCCACCAGATTTGTCAGGCACGATTTGCCCCTAGTGAAGCCATGTTGGCTGTCACCAATCACCTCTATTTTCCATGTGTCTTAGCATGGTTTCCAGGAGGATCTGCTTCATGATCTTTCTGGGCACAGAAGTGAGACTGACCGGTCCGTAGTTCGCCGGCTCTTTTTTCCCTTTTTAAAAATGGGGGTTATGTTTCCCCTTTTCCAGTCAGTGGGAATGATTGAATTTTGTGCCCACAAAGGGATCAGATCAAGGTTACAATGGACAACCCTCATGACAGTAACCCTCAATTTCAAGCGTTTGACTCTGGAAGCTCACTGGTGCTTAGCAGACGCAGGGGTAGACAACGCAAGCTTTCTAGACACTGGATCCAGCTGCCAGGAACATGAATGATGACGTATGTCTGACACCATAGCATCACAGTGAGACAAGTATCCACACTGTCTTATAGGCAGAACAGCAGCTACACATTTCAGTGACTTTCCAAAATCAGGCTGTCTTTCAAATAATTAGTATAAAAACTCATTTATGATTAAGGTTAATTAGGGAATTAATGAACTGAAAAAATTACACTTGAGGAGACTGTAAAATTAACTAAGTGGGCCAAGTTAAACTTACTGTCTAGTGTCTTGAAGGTTTGGAGCTGAACCATCCAATCTAGATTATTACGAGAGTACAAACCAACAGAAACATAACTACACTGTGTACAGCTAAACCATAATTGCTGATATGATTCTGACGCCTGGGCATAACTAAACACCTTTTAGAGGCACCACTAATACAATAAAAGCACTGACACATCACCACCACTGCCTCCTCCAAAAGCACAAAGGGAAGCAAATTCCCACCTTTAAAGCAAAGCTACAGGGTCCTGCCTTGCAATTGACTCCATACTCTGAAGGGAGTATGTGGAAGCTCCTGTCCTAGTCTCACATGCTGGAGAGCAACAGGGGATCAGGCCTAGCCCACTACCCAGTATTTCCTCCAGGCAAGTCACCTCAAGTAGTGGAGTTTTTGGATCACATTCCAAAACACCTAGTTAACCCCATGCAGTACAAGAGGAGTTTTGATGTATCTGCAGCCTGGCACTAATTCAGGCATGTAAGTTCTAATTTGGTTCTAAGCCCTTTTTGGATAAGATATTCATGCATGACTCCATCTCATTCTGAACGGTCTGTTAAGCACAGTATTTGCTCCTACCCGGTGCGCAATGCAGTATGCATGGTACTGCTGAAGTAGGGATCCAAGCATTTGCTACTTCTGCTTACTGCCAAAATCAAACAGGCATCATACAAAAAAAGAGAGACGTGGAGTTTGACATGGCACATCTATACCTCAGTAACATTTCATGGGACTAGGAGAAAAACACACTTTCTATTCCAGACATTCACTTTGCACATTAAAGCTCATATTCAAAAGCATGAAGTACAAGTTACTTGCAGGACTAGATTACCAACTCCCATTACCAGAAGCAGGGCATCAGCATACCAAAAATTTGCAGGTGTTATCAGGGAACTCTAATAATGACAACATATACAGCATTTCCCACTAGACTATTACAGTGATTGGTTACATTTAATACTGGAGCTGCCTTTAAATGTCATTCAGTTTATATTTCTTTACTTTCAAACCCACAACTTTCTGGAACACTGTCACAGAAGCAGGTGTCAAAACACACTAATTATCAGCCTGTTAGAGCTTCACTTTTACTGAAGTTATTTTGCTCTATTGCAACATCCCAAATTCCCCCAGGCACTTTTTATTCCCTGTCAAAAAGTTCTGCCTCACCACTCAAAAACAGACAGTCACGAATATGGGTCTGAATAAAAATTAGCTTTCTCCCCCCCCCCCCCCCCCCATCAATTTTGCTTAGTAGGCCTAAAAAATAAAAAGCCACGAGGGAGTAGGAGACAATAAGTACACCACTTACACTGTCTTGAAATCTAGTTCCTTCCAACCCTAACATGCAACACCAATTTCCTTAAGTCCACTGCAGGCAGAGAGTATAGAGGCTGTTTCTATACTTCAATATGAGAGAGAAGAGGCATAAACAGTTCTCATAGCTTTAGTCAGGGGTGGATTTACGACCACTGACCATGACCTCTTTTCTCCATCATCATCTCTGAAGCACTAAGACTCTAAGCCTATTCTGCAGAAACTCCCTGAAGCTCCTGTCTTAAAGTATTGCACACTCTTAGCGGGAGCTCCGATGTTCGCACTGGTCAAGCAGAATCAACCAAAGGCCACTGGCTGACAGTGTGAAGCAAAATTAACTAAGCAGAACAATCTACAAACACTGGGTAAGACTAATATTTACAGAAATAAGAGTGGTGTTGGCCAACTCCTACCACACATTTGGGGCAAGAGACGCTAACAGAGCACAAATGTGGTTCCTCGGGTATCTTAACAACTTGACATTTGAATATTATGCAACATCAGCCAAGGTCCCAAACATCAAATATCTACACTGCAAAATGCAAGTCTAAATTTCCAAAGAGGAATAGATCAGAGAACGTTTGCAGAAACAGCGGATGCTATTCTGCTTATCTACTGGGGAATACTTTACACAAAAGTTCAGAACTTAACCATTACACTCATGGAAGCGAAACGCAATTCCTCCTGATCTCAGGAAGTGAACTAGATTAATGTCTCAGTGCTACAGGGAAACACAGTCTGAAGGAGGTCTCTAGGACCAGACTTGGTCTAGGCTACTGAGAGTTCGCATAGATCAAGACAAGGACTTTACTGACAGTCAATGCAGGGCACAAAACTTATGAGAACATAGTTCCTCTCTGACTTGAGCAGAGCAGGTGCAAGTTTTCTAGGACCTTTTCTGCTTCCCTGAAACAAAGCACAACACAGTCTTAAAGTAGCAATTGTCACCTACAGAGCAAAGTCACTTTGATTTTAGCCAATTCTCAGCCGCGCTGAGCAGTATTGTTACTGCTAGGGGTGTGCTATCTTATACTGCACCCACTAGATCTGCTGAAAGACAGACTTCAGACAACTGCTGGAGTTTCACAGTTCTGCCATTATTTGTGTACCTTGTGGGAAACAAGTAGCACTTCCCCAATTTCCTTATAATACATTAAATAAATATAATGTGCAACTCCCCACACATACAATCCTTTTAATGTAATCAATTATACAGTTTATGGTAGGGACATCTGAGAAAAAAAAGTCAAAAGAAGATAAGCAACTGGAGTCAGCAGATCTGAAAATCTGATCTGTAAAGGACAGACAGGTCTCACAGTGCTAGCATTCCTTGCTTCTCTCTGCTAAATTGTATTCAAAGAGGCAGCTAAAAATAAGATAAATACTTCCCCAATATTAAGTTCTCCACGAGAGAAAATGCTGCCATTTCAGAGATATTCCACAATTCAAAAATGGAAGGGAAAACAGCTAATGCATTTATAAAGAGAAGAAAAAATGCTTATAATGCAAGTCTCGTCTCAATAGCAGGTGTTTTGTGAAGAATCTTTTGAACATGTATTGTACCACTACAGATCTTTCACGACTACGGAGAGCTCGTAGAGAGAGCAAAGCTACGATCTCAGAAACAGCACTCACAGTTAGCAAGTGATAACAACAGAAGAGCCAGCCACTGGACTATGAAGAACTTCCATTTGTTTCGGAAAACTTGGGCCAGCCACTCAGATACACAAGTATTCATAAAAGCACAATTTTTGTCAGATGTTTTCATCGTAGAACAAAACACAGTCTTGCAAAAAATTAAGAGCAATTCTGTTAGACCACTGCATACCCTCTCTTTTTTAGTGACTATTAGGGATCTGGAATAATGCAATCCTAACTAGTAAATATAACTTAAACAGCACTGGTTTGCAGGGGATGGATTGTTTTTGTTTTAGATGCACACAACTCTCACATTTCGTCATACTGTCAGAGCTCAATTTTCCAAGGTTGCATTCATGTGTTCTGTAGCAGTCACCAGCTTTTCAAACCAGAATCTAAAAGAAACTGTAGGATGTCACACCCTGTGTCTCCTGCAAAATAGATCTAATTTTCCATTACAAACTGGTGATTGTTCCTGGGCAGGGGGAGGAGGGAGAGACAGGAGGAGACTAAGAAAGGGAGCTTTTATACTATCTAACAGATTTTTCTTCTCTTTCTACCACGCTCCTTCCTACAATTCTACAAGCTGAATGACCGCCAGAAAAATCAACGAAACTATTTTTCACCGAAATATCAAAACAAAACATCTGAGAAGTTTCACGACACAGTTCAATTACACCGTTAAACACAAGGAACATATAACCACCTTTAAGAACTCACTAAATGCTTTAAAATGCACATCCTAGAAGAAGATACCAAGAGAAACAGCTTTCAGAATGCCACACTGTAGTACTGAATGGAACAGGAAATGAGGAACAAAGAAAGGAATTTCATAGATTCCAGATGTACTCTAACACCAGCTGGGAAATACAAGCAAGAATCAACTAAAGCCTTGTAAAAGTCTACCACTCACTGTTTTCTTCTAGAGTTCTTGAACAAAAGTAAGTAGCTGTAAACAATTTGTAAATAGAAATAGTTTGGAAGAAATTGGAAACAGTAGGAAAAATAAACTTCTACCCCCTCCCTCCTATTTCTAAGGAGTTTAAAACCCAGCCATGAATGCATCTGTTTTTGGAGTTGCTTTTCTCAATATAAGAACTCTGTGTAAGCAGCCATAACAGAAGCATAACTGTAAATAAAGTCTTTCAAGTGGTCAGTTTTTTAATACTTGGAATATTAAAGCTTGAAAGCAAGGAAAATAACAAACAGTACAGTTGATTCATACTACACACTTTCTGTGTAACTGGAATTGAATGGGAATTAAAATTTGTAAATTGCTAAAAAACCAAGGTATCGGTCACTCAAAAACTTTGTTCCTACAGCTATAAATTAAAAAAAATAACCACTCTAGGTTAAAAATCCTGGAAACAGAAGTTCTGCACAAGTTCAAATACCCTTCTTCTATGTAACCTACCCTATGTAATCCAACATCTGCAACATTTCACATGCCTTTTCTGAAACACACACTCAGGCTTTTCAATGTAAGCTTCTTTTAAATGTCTTTTGAAATCTCTGAGTAACAAGTACAGTGACAAAGAGACAAGTATATTTCCTCCTAAAGTCACTGTAAAAGATGAAAAGAAAGCTTAAGCATGCATGTTATGGAACACAGACCCACAAAATTAGAAAATTTCCCCTCCTCCCACTATTGCAAAAATAGGTGTTCTTCCCAACTTCAAGGCTTTTAATGAATTTGTTGAATGTGGCAAAATTGAGATGCTTCATCTAATGCTTGTCCACCTACTAACAGCTTATAAAATATATTTATATATAGTAGTCCACCTACTACCAGCTTATAGATTAATATTTATGTAAATTAAACACTGCATCAAATGCTACTTGTTCAAACATACCAGTCATTCATAAATAAGTGAAACACTCTCCCTCTTACCATCACATCATACTAATCCATTTCAGTTAATGGCGATGCAGTCACACAGTTACACACCTCAGCAGGTAGGGAACAGTAAGATTCAGTGGTTGGGCTAATGAAGGGTTCTTTATTTTGCCCCAGTGCTCCCGGAGAGGTAATAACAAGCAAACACACGAGTCTAGTCAGGTAGAAAAAAGATAAGACTTCTGAGGTCTGGAAAGAAAACTGAAGAGCTTAGCTTGAACTGAAACTCTTGATCAAAAGACCTCAAACTTTCCACTGAATCTTTAAAGTGTTTGGCACTCGGCAGTGACCCATGAAAATTTTTGAGAAATTAAAATAAGAACTGGATTTTTTTTTCCTTCATAATTTTGAAGCTTCGCATGTCATTTTGCAAAACTTTCACCCAGAAAGTCTTCTATAGGAGGAAAACAACATGTGAAGTTTCAGGGAAGTTGCTTTCCCTTGGTAGAGGTTAGGATAGGAGAGGAAGGAAGTTATATTTGTTCTGGTTTTATTCCAAAACAGAGCTTCCAGTTGGATCCTAAATTCAGTCACCAGCCCACTATGCTGAAGAATCAAATGGGCACCACTAAAGAATAGATATCTACTTCACGAGGTGTAATAAATGTTGCTAAAATGAGAAGGTAAGAGAGCTATTCAGAATCTGCAAGTCTATGATCAGCTTTTCAGTTTAATAAAATATAACTTGTTATGAACTCCAAGCATATCTCAAGCTTCTCCTTGATTTAACCACAAAATAGGTAACCCTCCACTATTAGAAGGTTTAAAAACACAACATTAAGACATACTAGTGCATGCCTTAAGTGACTTGCTCCTCAGATGCATTAATAGTCCACTGGCACACACATTCATTCATCTTTCTTCTTTGGCTTTCATCTTTAGCTGAACATTTGTTGGTCTGAAATCATTATGAGTAATGTAACTGTCTGATATTTACATCTTTTATAGTATTCAACAAAGACTACAATCCTCTGTCTTAAGTTTCTTGCTCTCACACGGGGAAACTGTAAGATTTATTCTCCAAACACATCAGTTTGCAGAGGGCTTCCTCACAAGTGAACTGTCACAACATGAGAAGTATTAAGTACCCCTTAACAACCCCAAGTGGATTTTGCCTCATCCTTTCCCCCCCCACCTCCTCCAAGAGAAAACTTGCTACATGAGCTACTCAAAGAATTAATTTGGCTCTCACAGAAATATAACTATTGGCTTCAACAGAATTATTCACAATTTACACTCCTATAATGGAGTTCAGTCAGTCCTTCATCACTCAGAGGCTAAGAAACGATAGCAGGAGTACCTGAAGGTCCATTTGCAGCCTATAGTGTTTATACACTTTAAGAATTTTAACCTGATGTATACTACCAAAGGTATTTTAGAAGTTGGTTTTTTTAAATTGTATTTTCTAATCTTGCTGTAGGCAACACCCTTCAGTGTTTGCATGAGAAAGTCTTCCTTAAACAGGAGCATCAGTGCAACAAATAGCTTCATACAATAAGCGTTTGACAGGATATCTGCATAAGTAAAAATCTTACTCTGATGCAAAGACAGGGAAGGGGGAGTTCTGTTTAAGTATAAACATGATAATCAACATTAGGTACTCCAGCTTTAGAAGACAAGTGTCTGCTGAAGAAGCAGAGCAGTATGTGCGAGTATTAATCAATTAATAACAACTAAAACACCTCAACTTTCACAAGCAGCTAAGGCTCCTGAACCAAGTGTGATATGCAAGTAGTTTTCAGGTGTGGAAGGTCAGAGATACAGATATATCAGTTTGTCAGATTGACTTCTTGGTGGTCTTGCTGGAGTTTTAACATTTGTTCTCCAGAGCAGCTGACCAAGTCAGTGTATATCAGAGACTAACAATTATAGCATCATCAAGAAACATGTACTATTGAAGGGGAGTGGACTGAAGAGTGTAGAAAGATTCAAGCAGTCTCATGACACTGTAAGTACACAGAAATGAAAGCAGGGGATGCACCTGATGTCCCCTCTCTCTTTTTTTTTTTTGTTAGCAGAGGAGCATCAGTCAACAGCATGTGTTTGGGGTGGGGTGGGGGAAGAGTGCTGCATAGCTGGGAGCAAGATGAGTAGGGAAGGGGAAAAGCAAGACCTGCAGCAGCAACAAGCTACTAATTTGGGTTAGCATATCATGATGCCATGCCTTTGCCTTCACCTATGCACCTATGAGAACAGAATCACAAAGCAAGGTACGAAACATGGAGAAGAACAGCATCAGGCTGAACAGAGACACGAGAACACGGGAAGAGAAGCTAATATTAGGATTTACCTAACCCAGTAATTTGAGAGAAATTTCTTTTCAACCAATAATAATAACATTTAAAAAAAAAAAATCACATGAAAAACACCAACCAGTCTGAAGAGTAATTCAATGCAATGAAAAGTTTTCAAAAGCGTTTTCTGGAAAACCACAAAACTAAGATACCCAGCACTTGCATAACATCCTCATGTAAGAGCATTTGGTACTTTGACCAGCACATAATCACCTCAATGAGAAGACAACAAAACACTATTAGTTCTCATGAGAGAGATTAGAGAACTTTTTTTTTTTTTTTTCAAATGTACTAATTCCAAAAGTGGACAAAAAAAAATAGAAAGTTTGCTTCCTGACATCAGAGGCTCTGAGCAGATCTGTTCAATGGTTTCATTCCTGTGAATTTACCTCTACACACTCTATAAGCCAAGTCACATTGGCTTCCACTCTCATATATGAATAATTTTTTTAATTAAAAAAAAGTTAAGTTATGGATAATTTGATGTCAGGCTGGCAGCCTCAAACGCAAGCATCTTCCATTTCTTCAAAACTAAGTTCACTGCAGCATTTTCCACCACTACCTTCATTTCCTACTCTCATTTGCAGAAACTAGGCTTTGGTCTCCACTTTTGCTCCAGCCATGGCTGTTCCTTACAGTCCACAAACAGTCATAGCACTCCTCCTCTAGAAATCGCACTGGTTCCAGGTCTTTTCCATGTAGCACACCGAACACAAGTCAGAACACAACCACCACCAAATTCAGCAGAGTTTGAAATACTCAACCAGCTGTGAAAAATCTGCATAATCTATTCCGCACCTTCCACAGTCTGTCAGACTCAAGCCTTAAACAGCATTGCAGTCAATCAATAACTAGGTAAGTTGCCACTTTATTTTGCCTATGCACCATCAGTTTAAGCTGTACTTGTTAACTTTTTAGTGTGCAGAAATGATCTTGAGAAGTCTTGACTATATTCAGGGCGAGATGCAAATAACTTTTCTTCCTTTTTCTAATTGTTGGTCCACTAACTTTGAAACACTTGAGAAATCACCGTTATCTTTATAAGAAAGATTTTACATTTCCTAAATAACAATTTTCTATTATATATATCTATATATAGATAGGTACCTCAGAAAAATTATCTCATCCTAAAAATATCTATTCAACAACCTTAAGCCCCATTTAAATGGGGATAAATCCTTTTACAGTATTATGCAGTGAGCATATTTAGTCGTACTTACCTCCACAAGTAACCACTTAAGACAAGGCACTAAATCCCAACAGACAACATTAAAAGGGACATCTCAAGGCAAAAACGGATTTCCTTGTTCAACCCTAGGATTATTATACTTAAGGGAGGCCTTAAGTTTGTCAGAGACAAGATAGTTCCTCCTTAACCTTACAGAAATTCAGAGAGGCATCTCTCAAACATTTATTCCGTATCAAGTTTAACTGTGGAAGGGCAGTAAATACCTTCTCTTGGCAATCAACCTGCTTAAGCACTAGTATACGAGCGCTTAAGCAAATACCGCCTGACTTCACCCAAGACCCTCAGTTTCCCAAAGAAAAGTTCAATTGCTTTCACAATGTCTTAAACCACATGAACTAGTAAAGAAGGCACAGCAAATTTAAAGAGTCAGAGAGACAGCAGAGTCTACAAACAAGCAGTCCTCATCTAGTCAACTGGACTGTCACAACATAAGGAAGTTTTTGAGTTATCCGAAAATAGCGAGTTTATCCTTTGAACAGGGTAAGCTGCAAGTGGAGCACCAACTTAAATCAGGTAGTAGCCAACCTTTATCACAAAAATTTCACAACTTTGTGCTTCTGATCACACTTAGCACTAAGGAGTGCAGCCAGAAGTCTCACATTTTAGACTATGACCTCAACACCTGTAACCACAAAAGGCCCATCCCTGGCTCTTTCTAAAGATGATAAAAGAGCTTTAGAAGTTTATGAATGTCTTCAATTGAGACAAGCCCTCACAGTGTACAAGTGGACCATTATGATCAATGAGGTCAACAGAATGATGAGTAAAGGGTCCTCCTCATTACATTACAGCCCCTGATAGCCTCCTGTCCCAATTATTATTTCAAAACTATGGGACAGTTTAAGTTCTATAACAAGTCCTGCTACAGCTAGAAAAATACAATTTTAGAGTACAGCCTAACACTCCTAGATAAGAGAGTACTAGATTTCAGGGACATGGAAAGCTTGTTACTTTATAGTGAGAATTCACAAATGAGCCGTTTCTTTGGATCTTTCAAGAATAAATAATTTCACAAAGTAAAATCTGGCAGAAAGTTCTTCGCTAACCAGTATATAGCCTTCCACAGCAGAAATGCTGAATATGAGCTTCTATTTTTTTCAACTGAAAGTTTAATAGCTAATACCATTTAAGGAGAGAAAAAAATAGCAATTAAGTACTGTATATTTATTAAATATTATTAACAGCATAACACAAGTCATGTTGTCAAGCAGAAGGACTCTCTTTGTAGTTTTTCCAGCCAATCATCAGCCATAGAGCCTTATGTTGTTTCCTTTCGGGTTTTGAAACACTGACTCATGGAAATATCAGTACTGCACACTTCCTCAAAGTGGCAATCTTATAGGAAGTGTTTGTTTAGTCTTACATGACACATTGTTTTGTTTATGCATAAGGGATTCCGGTAAAAATAATTTTTAATTAAGGAAAAAAAGACAAGAGGGCAACAGCTTCCCTTATGAGAAACCAAAATAAATCAATTTCAAATAGACATTTGAAATAGACATTCATTAGCACAGATACTACTTTCTTCTTTTTACTGTATGTTACTTCCTTGCAATAGACATGAGCAGAAGTAGCCAGACATTGAGTTCTTTCAATTCAACAAACCACAAGAGAAAACAGAAACTGGACAAGAGGTAGCACAGTAACAATTCCTCTTAAAACTGCTACCACAATGACAGAGTACATATTGCTGCTCCACAAATTCATTATCTCAATGAGACTTTTTTGGAAGCGGTACATCATTGGCAGTGGAACCAAATGAGGGAAAGGGAAACACAGGTTCCCAGGAAGCCCAAGGGTTCACATTTTCAGTAGATGAAACAGATTGCTCAAGCCAAGCCGAAACACGACTAGAAACAACACTACTCAGAATGGGAAAGCATTTAAGAGATCTGGGATGTAATTACCCATCTAGCTAAATATGGCTGATTCTATGCAATCCATCAATCCCAAAAGAACAAGTTACACCAGCAGTAGAAAATGCCTTTATTTACCTGCAGCTTCTTGCAACTATACAACCAGACCCAGCCGTAGCAATACATTAGGGGATTCAAACATCTCTAGGCTACAGATGTTTTGCACAGCCTGAAGCCTCTAAGCTGCATCAACCTCTCTATTAAGAAAGGTACGCCACCATGGGTGCCCCACCCTGATCTCACAGTGTGTTTGCACTGATTCTTCAAAGCACCACTCCTACATTTCATCAGATTTACACTAAGGCATGTGTATCAGTGCCCCCATTTGTGATGTGCCAGCAAAGGTACTACAGAGAAGGAAACGTCTTACCGGATCAAGCACAGAATATCTGAAACTCAGATATCAGTCCCAGCTTGGCCATGAAACAAGCTCCCAAAGAACAGAACTGATCAATTCTAGAGCATGATAAATCAAAGCAAATCAAGACGGGAAGCAACTTATCCCTTTGTCGTCAAATAACTTATCCCTTAACCCATCAAAAGATTCAAAGCCTCCTGTCATGAGAGAAGAGGGAAACCTACAAGATACTACCAAATAGGAACTCCTAAAAGACAAACAAATTTACTCTTGGAAATAGCTGACAAAAGTAGTGCCCCTCCAGTGTTCACCATTTCCTTTCAAATCCACTGACAGATGTTTTTTGCAGGGAGTCTACAAGCCTCCATATACCCTTTCTTCAAGATTAGGATTGCTTTACAAGGCCTATTAGATTAAAAATACTTCCTCAACCCATCAGGGCAATCCTGCCACTTCTATTTTTCCGACAAATTTCACAAAAGATAGTCAACTACAGAAAGGTATTTAACTTTTGAAAACAAATCCCAGAAACTTGTCCTCCTGCCATGAAAGCTGATAAATATACCTTCAGATACTTTCTAGTGAACAGAAGGAAAGAGGTCGCTTTTTTGTGTACTTATTATCGCCCTCTGCTGTATTACAGTAGAAAACCTGGGCACAGCAGTGCTCCAGAAAGCGCCTGGCATTATTCTTGCAGTTCATTGAGTAAAAACCTTCTGCTTCTAAGGCAGAAGTGAAGCAGCTGTGTACTAGTGATGCACGCAGGTTTTCCTACTTACTATCCACACTAAAAGGCAACAAGAATCCTTATTGCAATACTGCACATTAATCAAATGCTTAGCTCTGATGAGGACTCTGATAACTGAAGTCAGCAGTAGGATTAACTTTAGTCCATGATTTAATGAGATTAATCTCAAGTCTTTTGCTGCTGTTATTATCTTTAATCTCTTCTACCACTCAAAGAAATCCCCACACTCTAGTGACATCAATCATTTAGGTATAGCAACATCACTTTCTTCTCAAAAAAAAAAAAAACAAAACAAAACCAAAACCAGACACTCGCATCCTATACGTGAAATGTGTTCTTACTCTTTTCACTAAAAAACCACCAGATAGGAACAACCTGCAATAACACCACTTGCACGGTGTCCAAATTTCTCCCTTGCGAAAAGACTCCCCCCCCCCCCCTTTGAAAAGAGACAAAAAACAAGTCTCTGACAATACTTCATAGTCTTACTCAATCTGTTTTCTGGATGTATAAAAGAATACAAAATCAACACATAATTTTAAGAGTAAAATTTTATAACGTAAACTAAAAGTCTGCTATCACTAAACTGCCTGCTAACAATCAATAAGGAAACGATCCTAGCAATGAAATGCTAATGCTATTATCCAATAATGAGATTTCCTATGCAAACTGAAGCTTCAGTTTTATCTAACATGACAATTTGTGGTTGCAAATTTGCTTTTACATGCATGGATATGCAAGAGGAGATTTTTTTTCAAGAGAGCTAATAGGAAGCTACAAGCCCAACTCAATACCCACCACTGCGAGCCCGGCACTAAACTTTTCCACTTCCCCCCAAGCTCCCCGCCACCGTGCCCCGTCGAAGCGAGGCAAACCGCTCCCTCTGCATACGGGTTTGACTCTATTACGGAAACGAGGGATTTCCCTCCCAGCCGGCACACTCAGAACTATACCAGGGAGAGTTTATTCTGCAGGCTGACATCTGTCGCTTACTTTCTAATAATGTGGTTTGGAACTCGATCAACAGCCAGCAGAAAGAGTGAATCTCCGAACGCGAGCCGTCGGAAGCCGCGGAGCAGCAGCAGCAGCCTCTGCCCTTCCCGCTCACCGAGGCAAAGGGCTGAGGCACCGGCTCCTTCCCGCAACCCGCTTTTTTGGCCGGTTTCACACCAGCTTCGCCAGTGACACGCAGCACTGAGACTCGGTGGCCGCCTTCAAACTTTTAGCGCGTAGCTTAGCAACGAAAAGGGGAAAAATAAATAATAATAAAAAAAAAAATTATCGCGAAATCCGCCTAATATCCTGCGCCGCCCGGGCTCCCCCCGGCCAGCCGGACACGCACCGCGCTGCCGGCCTGTCACCGCAGCACCCGGCCGCTCCGCAGGCACCGGCCGGCCGGCCCTCACAGCGCCGCTCCCCACCGGCCCCGCACCGCCGGCCGGAGGCGCCGCCAGGCACCGCCCGGCTCACCGCGACCCCCCGCCGCCACCGCCCCCCAGTCGCTCCCCCGGCGGGACGGGACGCGACGCTCAGGGAAGCGCAAAGGAGCGGCCCTCGCCGGCTGCCTCCAGCGGAGCTCACCGCCCGCCTCCCCGCCGCCCCCCACCCCGCGCCCTCACCGATTTTAATCCTGACGCTCTGGAAGACCCGCAGCCCCTCTTCCTCCACCGCCATGGTGGTGGTGGTGCCGCCGCCGCGCCTGGCGCTCAGCAGTGCTCGAGCCCCGCCGCCGCAGAGACGCAGGGGCCGGACCGGGGCGAGGAGGAGAAGAAAGAGGAGAAGGCAGGCGAGCTGCTCCGCCGCGACGGGAGAGAGGGCGAACGGAGAGCTCAGACCGCACCGCGACGGGACTGCTGCGAACGAGCAACCGAGCGGAGCGGATTAGAGCACAACGCCAGCCTCCCGCCCCTCAGGCAGCCAGCTCCCGCCCCCGCCCACTCATTGGCCAGCGGGAGAGCCGGCCGCAGCGCTGATTGGGCCACTGCCTGCCAGGGGTGAGAGGGGGAGCGGGGTGCCGGTGGAGCTGGGCGGAGCGGGGGGGGTGGTGGTGGTGCGGTGCTTTGCAACAGCTGGAGCGCGGCGCGCGCCGGCCGCCCAGCTGCGGAGCGCGCGCGCCGCGCCTCGGTCGCCCCCTCAGCCGCCGCGGGGCTGCTGCCCCCGCCCCCGTCCCGCCGCGCCGTGAGGGGAAGGCGGCGGGTGTTGAGGGGCGGCTCCGCTTCTCCCGGACGCTGCAGTCCCCCTCCCCCCTGCCCCGCCGGGACTCCCGAGGGGGCAGCCGGGGGGAGGGGAGGGGGGGGAAGGCTGACTAACTCCGTGGCCCATTTCCAACGCCGGGCCGGACCAACCGTCGGGGAGCAGCCGTTGGCCGCGTCCGCGGGGCCTGCGCGTCATGGCGAAAGGGAGGTAAGGAGGGGTGTCCAAAGCCCTCTTTCCCACAGAGCCAGAAAGATGCCCCCGGGTGTTGGAACCCATTCATTAGCGGGGAAAAAGCGTCCCGTGTTAAATAAACAAACCCGCCCGGGCGTTGGGAGCAGGCCAGGCTGTCTCCTGGCTCCATTTGATCCGCGGCAAAGCTGGCTCTACCTGATTGCACGGGAAGAGCAGGGAATTCAGATTTCAAGACTTGAATGATTACAACCTTAAACAGCAAGAAACAGGACCTGTGTCGGTATTCGGTGCCAAACTTTGGGTCTTGTAAAGGCAGTAATTGAAATCCTCCTTTCCCCAAAGGTCTGCCAAAAGCAGAGCACAAAGCTCAACAGAGGTCTACAGGTGGCATTATTAAAAAAAAAAAAAATCAAATTACCTTTGGTGCAGACAGTCACTACCCCCCCTGAGGAGGCTTAAAACACCCCTACGCAGAACAGCCTGGGGACATCACAGTCCAGCATGTCCAAGACACAACAAAATGCCCTTTCTCAAGCCTGCAGCAAAAAGAAAGAAAAAAGAAAGAAAAAAAAACAGAGGAACCCCCCCATCAAATGCTTTCCCGCTTTAGCTGTAATTTCAGGAGTGAGAGAAAGGCAAACAAAGGACAATCTATACATATATTAAGAAGGTAGTATTGAAAGAACCGAAATATTAAAGGGCAGCAAGAAATCAGAAGGCAAATCCTAAGTCAGTCATAGGCAGTATGAAGTCTGTAGGCAGGAAGTTGTCCAGGAAGCTAGAAGAATACAGTTGAGCAGGCCATCATTGCTTGAATCATGGCAGGTTCAATATGTAATGAATTCTCTTTATTTAAAAAAAAAAAAAGTGAGATATTGAAATATATAAGAGCAAATGAAAACTTGAGAAGAAGCTACAATGGCAGTGGAAGTCAGCTTGTAGGAAAGCCTGTGACGTCTAGGTTTTCCAGCACAGGTATGGTCCTAACTCTGAAGGGAGCTGGCAAGCACACAGCCAAAAAAGGAAGCAGTGAGTTATCTGAAGGAGCTGCCCGACTTACTGTATTCTCCTTGTCTGCATAGCCAAGTGACGTATGTAATTTGATAAAAATATTTTTATAGCACAAGACTCTGAAGGAATTTTTTAAAGCAGAGGCTTCCATTTACCAACATCCATGCTGTAATTCTCTCTTCCTCGCTGCAATATGCCCAGTGTCCCCTGTAACCTCATTACATTATCCTCATTCCACCTACCATGTGTAGTCTTTTCTCTGTAACGCTCCCAGCCCACTGCAGTACTACAGCCCCTCTGCCTGCTAGTCCTTTGCATCCCCCATGATACCTTCAGTGCTCTCTGTCCTAATAACCTGTCGTATTTTCTTTACCATAGCCCCAGTATATCTTCAGTGCTCTCTGTACTAATAACCTGTCGTATTTTCTTTACCATAGCCCCAGTTTCACCTGTCACAATACTTCTGACTCCCCTATTTTTGTCTCACCTTCCAGCTGAACAAGAGGCAACACAAGCAGCAGCCTGAACAGAAGCTACAATAATGCTGATAAGACAGCTCACATTTTAAGAAGGACGTTGACTCAGGTGAGCCAACCGGTTGTTGCCTCTCCGATGCTGGATGGGGCAAAAAGTTTTGGAGTATGCATGTTACACAAGTCTGTTTTAACACTCTACATGCTGACAGATAAAAAGGAATATACAATGGCTGTAAATAAAAACAGGACCATTGAATCATCTCACTGAAGAAGAACTGCAAACAACTGTTATACAAAATGCTGTAGACAGGCAGAAACAAGGACTTTTGGCTATAAGCAAGTGGATAAAGTCTAGATAGAAGCAAAGGAAAAGAGATCTTATTGTCAGGATCCTTATAAGTTGACCCCAAACGAGCTCACAAATTGAGCTTATAGAGCTCTTTAAAAGCATGCTATCTTTGTACTTGTGGTGATTCAGTAACCAAAGAAACTTCTACACACTGGTACTGGGACCTGATAAATCTTCCCCAACAGCATCAGGGAGAAACATGCTTCCATGCTCTAAATATTATAGATATGTCAGATAAAATATTTTACTTCTGTTTTCTCTGTTTGCCTTTGGTACATAAAGACTTGAGTTGACCTCATTTCCCTATCTGAAGCTTTCCTCATTTGCAGAAAGTTGACTTCAAAATAGTCATTAAAAAAAAAAATAAAAAATCAATTTATCAATTCTCTTCCAAGCATTTGCTGCTCTAAGAGTTACTCTGAGCAGATATTCAACAGACTATCCTTCCCATTTTGCAGTTGTGTTCTTTTCAGACAGTTATGGCACTTCCGTCTCCTTTATGTCCAGGAAACAAAACCAGATATCTACCTATAACTCAGTTGTTATAAGTTCACAAAACCATGTCGGTCCCATCTGGGGTCCCTCAGGTCCCCAGTAGTGGATTTTGGCCTAAACCACGACAACATAAATTCCTTTTTGTGCACCCAAATTTCCAGTCGCAGTCCACCACTCTTAAATCTAATTTAATTTGACCCAGCATAAATCCATTCTTATCTAAGGTAATGGTTGCCCCCCACATCCTAACCTCAGGTGTTGCTTCCAACCTCTCTCTACTAGCACCGGTGCTCACAAGGGGGTGTGGCGTACCACGTTTGTTGGTTAAAAAAAAAGCCAAACAAACTGTGATGACTGCCATTTGTATATTATGAAAAACAACAGGCCCATAAGCCATGACACTTTGAAATGCTTTGCCCATGATCGTAAGAAACGTGAGCAGAAAGCATCCCAATTCAAAGGTGTGACTGGGGCACAGTGGCATGCTGGGCAGCTTTAGGAGAGCGTGCTTACCCACAGCTATACTTCCAGGTGGTTTTTCAGGATGCCCTAGCTTTAGCAAGAGCACAGATATATCCCGGAAGGCTGTGCCAAAATTCAACCATAAACCCAACCTTTCCTTTAAATGTAGTCAAATACCACTAACTGCTGCACTTAAGTATAAAAGAAACTACCAAGGTGGCTACAGAGTCAATTAGCAACAATCAGAACAGACCAACATTAAAAACAGAACACTGAAACATCAAAAAAAAAACTAGTAATTTTTTTTTTAAATTACAGCAAGGAAGAAAAAAAAAAAAAAAGCTGGCACCTTCTTACACACTTGGCTGTAGAATAAACCAAGCTTCCTCACATGAGAATCTACAAATTGTTAATTGTGGCTCGCTGTGCTGTCCAACTACTCTTCTGGTTTCCCACCAGCTCTTTTCTGCTGACACTTTTTGACAGTGCTTTTGTGTATCAGCGTTTTAGTTTATTTTCTGTTGTCTTTTGTTTTCTTGACATAAGGCTAAAAACTTTTTGCTTGATCTGTAATAAATATCTGTCTCTAAATCTACATGCTGTACAGTCCAACAACGTAAATGAAAGGAATGTTTGAAAACTCATGTGAATATGTACTTTTAAAGATGTTGAACGAATTATAAGAAACAGCCAAAGACTGTGCATTGCTTTTTCAGTGTCTCCATTGTTGAAATGAAACCTCAGCAGCAGCATATCACATGTGTGTATGTATTACAGATAACATGTGCAGGCAACATGAGGTTTGCAGCTGCTAGCAGTCTGACCAAAAAATCTAGGCGAAGTGAAATGCTGTTTTTTAAGATGTGGATGAGTCTGTTAATGACAATATCTTTTCCAAGTTTTCTTCATCGAAGCCATATGGGTTTATATTATCAGCTCTTCAGAGGATTCTTGGGTCTAAATTAGACTACAAAGAAGGTCATTTTCTGTGACTCATTTGTGCCAAGCAAGGAAATAATTTCCTCTCTTGATCTACATGATAGCTTTCTCTCGGGAGGAAACAGACTATAAGAAGTTTTCAAATCTCCTTTTGCATTATGCAAGAAACTAACAAAATATGAACCTACTATCCCCTGGGTACCACAAAGCTGCTACCTATATTTCTGTGAAGGAACAACATATTTAAGACAAATCTAAGAAAATATCACTGTAACACAAAGTGAGACTATGATCTGATAACTCAGCAAGATACCGCGATTGAATTTTAGGAAGACATAGATAATTTCAACTAATAATATCTATACCAGGTTTAAAGGCAGTTACTATCCATATAGAGATGCATGGTATGGCTACTCCAACTAGGTTGACCCAAGAAACATTTATCCCTGGCAAAGTGAGTGGGGAAGCAAGGATGTCTTTGGTACTGTCTCTGAATCTTACTCCCTGACTCTGACTGGTAAATTCAGCCCTTGCAGTGATACCTTTCACAGTAAGATAGTAAAAGTAGTCTTTTTTCTTTCTTTTTTTTTTTTCTCCTGAAGTCCTAGAACCAACCAACTGGTCAGGAAAGGGCTGCCGTCCTTCCCCCGTCTCCATGCATAGTGAAGTATGGTAGACATATAATGAACCTATGTAAGTAGGAAATTAAGAATGAGTCTGTGATTACCTGTGTCTCCAAAGGCTAAGAGTTTGCATCTGATGTAGCTACACAGGAATGAAGAAACAGTAATGAAATTGCTTGTATGATTAGTCTGGCAGAGAAACACTTTGGCCATTACACTAAATGAAAGAAGGAAGAGAATGATAACAAGAAGTGGTTTTAATTAGCAAAATCTCAGCAACAATGGCAAAGCAGCACAGATTTCACAAAAATACAGAGGCGACAATGTTTAGTTGAAGGAGAAATATGGGAAAGAGTGGACACTACTGAGATGAACTCTGTATGTGTGTGTACTAGTATATACACGTATGGTGCACTCACACTGGATAGAAATAGATCTATGCATCAAAAGCAGAAAAACTGGGAATTACACTACAGTTACTACACTTAAGGAAAGCAAAGATCTCTACTGTGACCCCTGAGTACAGGAAGAAAAGCATGTCTACCTGTTGTTTTACTACTTGCCTTTTAAAAAAATCTCACATTTTTGCTGGTTGTGCTGGAAGACTGGGCCAGGAAGAGGCCAGAAGGGGGAAAAGAAAAATGGCTTTAATTACAGGAAAAAGGGGCCAGTGAGAACTGTTTGTTACAATAGCTGAGACAATACAACTAATTTTCATGTTGTATGCTTTTTTAATTTATTTAAAAAAAAAAAACAAAACAAAACACTTTGCTCTTTTAATTCTTGTTCATCACTTCTAAAAATCTGTCAGTCTAATGTCCTCCTAAAAAATGTAACTACGTTAAAATCCAAGTCATTTCAGCAGCAGGCACAGAACGTTCAGGATCCCCATGAAGTTTACCAACATGAAATACCTTCTGATTAAACTCGTAGAAGCATTGTGTTCTGGGTCATATCTGCTTTACTTGAGCCTATAAACTTTGCTTTCCTATTAAGGAACAAATCCCTTTATCCTTCCATAAAAGATTATAATGTAATAAAACTGCATTAAGATCTTACAGAAAAAAAAAACAGTGATTATGTACAAGAATGAAATGCAGTGAATTTTACTGCAGTTTAATAAGTATGCATCTATTCTCATGTCTCCCACATTGGCCTTCTGTGGAACTGCTATAACTAAGTGAAAACAGCAAATAATCTTGAGAAAGAAAAACTGAGCAGCAACAGGACTTTCTACTTTTTATAAAATACTGGGTACTGCTGTTTACGATAGTGTGTGGTTATGCAAGCAGGCATATAAACACCAGTATTTCACACATCATTGCATATTGGCAGCCATAATCACCACTCATATTTTCTCCACTTTTATGTCATCAGCTCATCTGCAGTCTTCTTTGTTCTTTATGAGAGTTAATTTGATAACACAGGACTCCATCCTTACTCTCCAGCTCTGAGGCAAAACTTCAAGCCCCCTCAGTTTAGCAGCACCAACAGTATCTCTTCTGAGTGGACTGCGAGGAGAGTGCTCTCCCCATCTTCTCCCCCCCGTCCCAGCAGGTTGTACAGTCCCCAGAGGGAAGCCACTGGGATTATACTACCAACATCTACACAAACCCACCCATAAAACAAACACTTCTCTGCCTCCTGGAGATGTTCAGTTTCGTGCTATAAGCAAGATATATATGACATGCTATAAAGTTTACATTGGCTTTGGGAAGCTTTGCATAATTCATCCACAATCAGCACTGTGAGTGACACAGCTATCCCACGTGCAGCTCTAAACCTTGAATAGACTTTTCCATGTAGTCATGCGTTTACTATGGGTCAGATCCTGTGGTCTTTCATTTGCTCAAAAATCCCATTGAAGCCAATGCTGGCAGGTCAGCTTGCAAATGCCACCCTCTCTCTGCTTGGTGAATAGCTCCCATTGAACCCACTGGGATTACTCATGTGTGTGAGTAACTACTAACAAGAGCAAAAGGAGAAAAATCACGTCCTCCTTAGGGGACTGCTAATCTGAAAAAAACCCTTCCCTCAGTCAGCAGTACCACTCAGGCAGAGCAACTCTGCCAGCAAGATGCTACCTAGGAAAGGCAATGTGGCGCAATTTGGCACCATTTTTTTTAGCATGTAATTCTTCAAAGCATCAGCTAATTATCCAGGCATGACTGCATGGAGGAGCTGTCTCCCATCACAGTACATGAGTGAAGATAATCTTGTACCATGAAATACAATTAGCCAGATGGTTATTTGGAGGTTTTTGGATAGAAGCAATTTCTCTGATCTGGGAGATAAAAAAATCAAAGCTGAATTAAAAAAAAAAATAAAATCATACCACACTTGGTTCCCAAGCATTTAATTACATATGATCATGGTTAACTACTAATTGGCTCTAATTATGCAATCTTATCTTATTGCTGTTGGAATCACATTTATAGCCACTATATAATGTGTATATTTAAGTCAATATCTGAATAAACAGTCTGGAAAACACATAATTTGTACCCAGATTTGGTTACTAGCATGATTATCATCTGCCACCTGCTGGAAATAGCTGTGATATCTCAACTTCCACCGATGGAAGATCTGGTCACTCATCAAACAAGCAGAAATATCAGAGCAAAATACGCTTCTTATACCCAGGAGCTTGTTGCTCTTGCACCCACTGGGAAAGTTTAATTTGCACATGGGGGTATTTACGTGCATTCACAGAGAAGCCATAACATGACATTGTTTAAACAAACAGAAATTTAATTTGCTATTGAGAATGTTTTCTGCCTGTGTCCGACCAGAAGGCAAGATATATAATCTGAAACTAATGCATCCAGCTAATCCCATCTCAAACTGGCATAGCATTCTTGCCACTCTGCTGGAAATAGCACAATTGCAGGTCCCCCTGCGCCATCCTCACAGAGGATTTCTTCCTCTACCCAATACAGTCTAGCATTGTTGTTGAACCTCATTTGAAGATATTTACCATTCTGGCTTTACGGTGGCCCATAAAACCCTTCAGGAGAACAAAACCTGCCTGTTGAAGACATCTGCTCTCACTCAAAAAAAAAACAAACACACACACACACAAAAAAAAAAAAAGGCAGCGAGAGGGTTTGGATGAGGTATTCCTCAGAGTGCCAGAACCTTGTAACTGGATGCCTCTGTGCCAGCAAGCAGAGTAAGCAATCCAAGTAAGCCAGAGGGTAAATCCGGAGGCAGCACTGCAAGACTGGCTTTGCTCTCTTGTTTGTGTGGAACAGGCTGAATAGTAGCAGGACGCACAGGTAAGACTAGCAGTTCTCGTCAGCGTGCTGGCTTATTGCATCTGACTGGCCGATGATGGGACTAATTGTATTGGTGTAATTTTCAAGTTGGCAGATCTCCCCGGGCCAGTGGGAAGAGACAGGTACCACTAGATTAGGGTTTCAGACCTTTTTTTTTTTTTTCTTTCTTTTTTTTTTTTTTTTTCCAAAAATCATACCCAGGCCCTGAAGCAGCTGACTTCTACGTCCCCAACAGGTTTAGAAGCACCCAGAGTTCACATTTAGATAGTGATTGCATTCAGGGAAACAGTGCCTTTTTCTGGGTACCTTTCAATTATTTCTGAGGTCAAGGAAGGAGAATGAAAAATCACAGAATCTCCTAGATTGGAAAAGACCTGTAAGATCATCTAGTCCAATCATTAACCTAACACTGACAAGCCCACCACTAAACCATGTCCCTAAGCACTGTATCTACAAGACCCTTAAATACCTCCAGGGATGGGGACTCCACCACTGCCCTGGGTAACGCGTTCCAATGCCTGATGACCCTTTCAGTAAAGAAATTCTTCCTAATATCCAATCTAAACTTCCCTTGGTGCAACTTGAAGCCATTTCCTCTTGTTCTATTACCTGTTACCTGACAGACTAGGTCGACTCCCACCTCTCTGCTACCTCCTTTCAGGTAGTTGTAGACAGCGATAAGGTTTCCCCTCAGCCTCCTTTTCTCCAGGCTAAACAGCCCCAGTTCCCTCAGCTGCTCCTCATAAGACGTGCTCCAGACCCTTCACCAGTTTCATTGCCCTTCTTTGGACATGCTCCAGCACCTCAATGTCCTTGTGGTGGGGGGCCCAAAACTGAACACAGTACTCAAAATGCAGCCTCACCAGCGCCAAGTACAGGGGTAAAATCACCTCCCTTGTCCTACGGGCTGCACTATTCCTGATACAGGCCAGGATGCTGTTGGCCTTCTTGGCCACCTGGGCACACTTCTAGCTCATGTTCAGCTGGCTATCAATCAACACCCCCAAGTCCCTCTCTGCTGAGCATCTTTACAGCCACTCCTCCTCAAACCTGTAGCATTGGTGGGAGTTGTTGTGGCCAAAGCGTACGACCCAGCATTTAGCCTTATTGAAACTCATACAGTTAAAGGAAGATGGGGATACAAGTAATTTTTGAAGGTTATCCAGGTCTGTGGGTTGGAGTGGAGAAAGAAAGACAAAAAGAGAATACACATCCAAGGACCTAATAAAATTACAACTAATTCCTCATTTTCTCCACTAACTTGTTTTAGCCATTATAAAGCAATCAGATGTTTATAGCAGAAAGAAGTAATATAAGCCCTGAAAGCAATATAACAAATCTAAAACACTGAGCAACACATTAGCAAGAATTAACATTGGCATCTGCTATTGCACGCCTCCCGTGGAGCAGAAGGGCCAGTCCTGCCCAAGGCGTGCAGCGGTGCCTGCGTCCTGTGGCAGCACACAGCATTCCCATAGGGAATACTAACCACGGCCCGTTCCCTCAACACCTGTACACCACCGTGCACCCACCTGCAAACACACAAAATGACATTTCTGTCAGCATTTGCTTTTTAGCTTAAAGCGTTTGTGGCTTCTTGGTGGTTTTTGTGTTCACAGGAGGTGGCTATGCCTCCGGTCCCTCCCAGTTTTCTCCTCTGTGCCACTCTTTCGGAGGCTGCCACCTCTCTGCCAGGAACATGGGCCTTGTCCACACCGGCAAGTTGCCCTCATTCCAGCTGTAAATTTAGCTATGCCTCATGCTGACAAGCGGACTGAGGTTTCCTCTTGTGAAGCCTGACAAGGGTTTGGTGCAAAGAAGAGACCCACAAATTAAAAAAAAAAAAAAAAAAAGCCAGACAAAGAATCGGCAGTACTTCCAGCCTGCGCACACCTGAAATCTTCTCATGGCTGCAGTGAGGTTTGTATGCAGAAAAAGGTTAATTTTCCCACGCAGATGGAGCACATGGCTGAATGCAGATGGCCAGGTGGATTCCTCTAGCTCCAGAGCAGCTTTCCAGTGGCAACAGCCTGCTCCCAGTTACCTTCTCCAGGGCCTTCTGGGGTTACCCGGAAAGCGCCCCTCTCCTCAGGCAAAGGTGGGGGACAGTGCCCTGTCCTCACCTCTGGGTGCGTACTCCACAGCACCCATGCCGTAAGGCCTGCCTGCCTCGGAAAGCTAAGGACTTTAGGGACTCATGGGCAAACTGGCCTCGAGGCAGAAGCTTAGTCAGTCATCCGAGAGCCCTCTCCTCTCCCTGTGTGCCCTCCTCCCACATTAAAACCACTGAGGAAAATTAGTTAGCAGCATGAGTCTATTTGGCATTTTTGCTGCAGATCAAGGAAATGCTGGATCTTACCAAACATTGTCCGAAAGATTTAAAATTGTGTATGTGGATATAAACATATGTGTATATATAAATAAAACTCTATATAATTATGGCAATGTTTTTCCCTTCCTCTTCCTCTTTTCCCTCCCCCTTTCCCTTCTCTCAATTTCTTAGACAATAAGTGGGAAACAACCTTTTTTTTTCCCCAGCCAAAAAACTAATTCCTGCTCCAAGCTTCCAGAAGGGGTCAAGTCTAAAGGAAGCATCTGGTAAACCTGCTTTTGTATTGTAGTGGGAGCCATAGCCCTCACGTCCCCCTTCCATTTGCACTGCTCAGCACAGCCAGCAGCTCGTGCCGCGCTGCGAAGGGTTTGCTCTGCTGCACACATATGCAGAAAGACGCACTCTGCGTGACCACAGGCAGCCCTTAGATGGAAGCAGCTAGGTACGCTGTGTGCACAGACAGAGCAGGTCCCACTCACCCCAGCAGGTTTTCCAGTTGCTTTTTTTATGCCCCTGACTACAGATGGACTCTTCAGCTACTCAGTCGGGCGGTTTGCTTGTGAGTTATATAAGGGTGTGAGCTGGCAGGGTCAAAGTCACAGCATTGGATCCTATCATGTAACAGCCTGAACCAACAAAAAAAAAAGACAAAAAAAATGGCTTCTCTTAGCATCTCCAAATGCCCATCCAGGGACAGGCAATGAATGAAAGGAGATTGAGCCTGATCCTCAAGCACACCCACAAATGGCTCCAGTCCTGCAGTTCAGTTTATGCATGTGCCCAAAGCTGGTCAAAGACTTCATAGAATAAGGTAAGGAACTGCCATGACTTTAAAATAACCAGGAAAGCTGTCAGCAAAAAAAGGACTTGTTTTCCTCTTCACACATACAGAAATCCTTTACAGCTTAAGAAACTGTAAGAGGCAGAGTGTACGTTTTCTAACTACATATACAAAGTTCATAGCAAAAGCAAACATCGGAAAAGGCACTTGTGGTCACAGTGAACAACAGTACCTCCAAAAACATGATCTATATTGGGAATGCAGCAGGAAAAGCAGCATCATCTTTAACTTATTCTGCAACTGGGCCATAAGCATAGGCAGTTGCTGTAGCTGGCAGCTCATGCACCAGCCCGAGCTCTTCTTCCAGCCAAGGCGGTGGAAAGGGCACCAACTTACCTGGCAACATAGTTCAAGGGGGAAGTAACTCAAGATTCAAATTCCCAGCAGCATTACCACCTGCAGACCTTACAGTCTGCATTATATGAGCAGGTTTGCTCAAAAATTAGACCAAAAGAAAAAAAAGAAAAAAAAAAAAAAGAGATTAAAAAGCAAACCCAGAAACCTATGAGAGCCGTAGGGTACAGAGATCTCAGAAAAGAAGCTCAGCACAGTCCAAGATTTCCATACTAAAATATTAGGCTGGTATTGACTATCTTGCATTCATGCTATAGAAAACACTCTCTGTTTTGCGTGAAAGCTGAATGTATACGTGTCTTGATACATACTGGAAAAAGCATCTTTTTGCAAAAAATCTTACGTTCTTTATCTACTTATTTCTCATCTGTTATTCTTCAGCAAGTAGCTTTTGCTGTCAAGAAATTCTATGCAAGTCCTTTTGCACACAACATGGAAATTCCCATGGCTGTCACTTCATAACACTGTATAACCAACAGAATAAACATTTCATAAATATCTGTTTTATCTTGTAGAGGTAGTAGGTCCAGTCCTCTGGTTTGTTAAGGGTACTTCACAAGTCTGCTTGTGAAGAGTAGTGAAATGCTACTCTAAAGAATCCCCTGTTGTAGTTGTAAATTTAGACTGTGAGATTAGAAAGAGGTAGGACCTGCTGTTCCTGTCTTCCAGCACCATCTTCTGACAGAAATGACCTGCTGGACCTTAGGTAGTTCAACATTAAGACAGTCAGTTCTGAAACTGCTGAGCTTTGTTTTCCTTACCCCAGAACAACACAAAAACCACCACCACGAAAAATCCACCTGAAACCAAGTTCAGTACAAATGCATAGATGGTCCACAGCTTTTGAAGGCAGAGGAAGCACAGGCAACCACAATAGAAGTTTAAAGCCACTTCCGTTCTGTCACAAACTTTAATTAAGAAGCAGCTGAAAAATTATTCCCACTGATTTCAATTTCTTGGTGGACCATGGTTTCATCAGTATTAGAGGCTAAGTTTTCCTTATATTTTAAGGGCTTCATCAGAAACAATGAGAAGTTTCCTTTGATAATGGTGCCCTTCAGATCTGTCCGTAACAGATCATTACACATGTAGCATTTAAAAGATGGAGGCCAAGACCCTGCCAAGCAAATGAAGGCTTCAGTATTTCTCCTTGTTCAAGAACAAAATATAACTGTATTGTGTGCACAGTTAGAATTTATATATATTTGAAGAAATGCATGTTAACTCTGTACTCTTTATTATTTTTACTGACATTCGCCACATCTTCCTGTTACATTAACAGGAAAATAATAAGAATGCAAGCAGCTGGAAAAACCTACTCTTCAACTCCTTCCATCATTTGTCTGAAAATAAGGGTGTTTGCTTCACAGCTCAAAATTAGTATTTATCAAGGTTTTAATTTTATGCCTGCTTCTGTTGTTTAAGCACCATTTCACATCAAGTATAACAAAAATCACAAACACCTATATCCAACCTTACTTTGCTACTGAAATACAAAAGTTAATCAAGATAGAGATTCAAGAGAGCACTGGCCCTGATTCTGTGTTGGGCAGTTGTGTGACAGATGTGTTGCTTTTCCTCTGCACCCACACGAGATGCCATGTAAGAAAAACCCGCACAAACAGCCATGTGCCAAAATGGAATATCCCCTGGTTCATCCTCGTACAGATCCATTCTGGTCAGTGAATTTTGGTGCTGTCAGCCACAGGTTCCCTCCTTCCGAGTGCTTTTATATAATGCGCATTATCTTACCTGTTTCAAAAGACCCATGACAGCTTCAAGCTGTAATTCAAGTCTTCTCCTTAGGAACTATGGACCTTATCAAGAAAACGCATGAGCCAAAAGCAAAGGCCTTCGGCAGCCTGCAGGACCCAGCTTCAGGGTGCTCAACACCACAAGGATGGAAACATCAAATGAACCATGTCAGCTTAAACCCAGCTTTGGAGGTGGCCAAGCTGAGCTTGAATGAGCAGAAGCATGTTGTTCATTTTCAGGTGGGCCTAAGAAAACATCTTTGCCCACTCATCTCCCTGCCAAGTATAGCCTACGAAGAATGAAAGCCTAGGTGGCCTGGTGTAAGAACCAGTGGTTAACTTCGTAAATAAATGGCTTTTGCAAGTTTGTTTGAGCTTTCTGTAACTCATTAGCAATCAGATAGCATGCAGATAAAGCAAGGTGAAAAGGCTATTCAAAACCAGAACTATTTCCCTACGAACACATTTGCTGTGGCTTTTGAAAGGTGAACACTTATCAATGAAAAAAAAATAATGTTTTAAACAAGTTATTGCAGTGCAAAAGATAACACCTCCCACTGTGGGTTTGCTCAGAGCATTACCGAGGCATGCCGTTTGATTCAAGGCTCAGCAAATATAGCCCACTATACAGTCCTTTGCATATTTACGGTAGTGTGCGAAGCATTATTAATAGCTTACACCGCTGTCTTTCCTTCATCCATGGGAGGAAGTCTGGCTAGTGAAGTACAATTGGTGATCTATTTTATATATGAATAAAATACTCTTTGGAATGCATTGCTATAACATTCGGTTCTTGTTTGCTATTCGTTAAATGTATTGTTTGAAATGCTACCACCAGCTATTCATTCTTTTTCTGAGCAGCGATGCCATGACAACCCCCACGTGACTGGCTACAAACATACCACAAGTCTCCAGGGCTTCGTTTTAGGAAAGGCTCAGGCTGGTATTACTCATACTCTTTTTTGTTTGTTTGTTTTTAAAGCCCAGATTCAGAGATGCTCTATTTTGTGCAAGATGCATCGAGCCTACCAGCCGATTTTCTCATGTGGCAACAAACATCTTCAGCTAAAATGGGACAAAGCAAAATACGAAGAACACAAGAAAAGGGTAGGTACAACTGTTTGATAAAGAGCAGAGGCCTTCGTGAAATAATAAGTTTACCCAAAAAGGCTACAGCACCTCTCTACTAATTTTTAATACTGCTATGAAAGCTACTGATCAGCAATAAGGTACAAGAGATGCATTTTAAGAATATCCAGCAAATATAGGTATAGCTTTTGTGTCCATTTAGAATTATCATAATTAAGTTGACCAAATTTAGAAGTGAAAGAGATTCAGTCATCTGCTCCAAATCCATAATAATGCAGGATTGCTCCCTCTTGAAAAATCTGTAAGTAGTGAATACTATCAGTAATGATTCAACTGTATTTCTACCTTAAGAAGATTTTATCACAAAATAATTAGGTTTAATATGAAGAAATAGTTCTTCATTATTTCCAGACCGGATCTGTTTCATTAACTGTATAAAAATATCTTCCTTCCTTCCTTCCATTGTTCCCATAATTTGACTTGCAGGTGGAAAAAAGTTAAAGATGAGGCAGATAATTGAACGTGACATATTTTTCTAACCAAATTGACAATATTGAGAGAAATAAATAAATTTCCTTCTGTGTGAATTAACCTCGAGAGGCTTACTATTGTATATAAGCATGGCTATTTAAACAGTGGCTCTTGTAAAGCAGGGAACTGATATTAGTGTAGCTGAAATACTCTCAGCATCCGCTGTGCATACAGACCTCTTTGTTCAGTGTACAGAGCACTTCATACACACGCTAAGGCATTCAGAGGCCAAGAATAGAGGTTAGATATCATCATGATATATAGTGAAGAAATGTATTTATTGAGGACAAAACATTTCCCACGACTCAAATGCTCTTGGATTAAACAGAAGTGTTAATTTCTGAGTGCAAGCAAAGAGAAAGAGTAACTATCATGTTGGGCAAGGGATGGCTTAGAAGGTACAGAATTTTGTTCCTTATTGCAGGGTTCACACCTGGCTCAAGCAGTGACTAACAAGGTGTCCAATGGCCAAAGAGTGGCCTTTTCAAGTGCCCCTGTGTTGTCATGCTGGCGCGCTCCTGAATTCCCACGCTAGTTGCCCAGAAACTTCACCGTGCCTTCCGTTGGCGTGAATTCAGGCTTGCTGCGGTAAGTGCCAGCTACCAGAGCAGTGGTACCTGCGGGCTGGGGTAACTGAAGGCAGCAGGGCAATTCGGCAGGTTGTCCTGAATGACGCAGCCCACGTGTGGCACAGGCTTTTGCTCTGCCAAGAGGGACAGGGACCGCTCTGAGAAAAGGCTCTAAGGGCCTCTGCTTGGTGATGTGCAGGCTTTGCATTGAAGGAGCTCATGCACACACACAAAAAAAACCCACAAAAACAGATCAAGAGAGAACGGGGAAAAATAGGGAACAAGCGAGAATAAAAGGTAACACACCAAAAAAGGTACACTTATTGGAGAAGACCACTAAAATGATGGCAATGGTTAGGGATAATTTTCTCCATGATGCAAAGGTACAAAAAAATGCCAGTACGTTTCTATGTACACAAGAACACATACATCCAGTCTGAATAATTTTGTTATTTTCTTAACAAGAAAGGAATGGGACAGGACGGGGGGGGGGGTGGGGGGGGTGGTGGTGTCACAGAGTTACATCTCCTCTCTGCAAAATTCTGCAGAGATTTAAATATAAAATGGCTCCAAAACAACCATGGCTCTGGAAAGTGCCACACAGAGATTAGTGTTAGCTTAGAAAATACCAGGTTTTACCTTTTATTGTTGTGCACATAAGGACAGAAGACAAATTAATCATAACACTTTCCAGAAAATCATATTATATTGATACTAATTCCACAGAAGTGTTATTTCTCAACCCACCTTTTGTTGTTCAAGTTTGAAACAGTTTGCATATCTATAAATCAAAATCAGAGTTTGCATAAATATCACAATTTTTCTTCACACCGGTGATTTCTACTGCCTGATACAATAACAACCCTATTTTACAAATTGCATGTCTTTGTAAAGTTATTTTTAAAATAACTTGATAGCATGATAATTTAAAGCACCTGGAGAAGCAGAGGAGCTAGCAGCAGCAGAAGCCAAAACCACCAAAACTCTCAGAGATTTACCAAGTTTAGTTCTGTTACCCAGTAAAAATCAGCTACTTAACATGATGGGATCTAGAAAGGATTAAGATGAGCGCTCTCATCTCCCCCTGAAATCAGCTGGAGCTGAGAGCAGTTAGCCCCTTCTGGGAACCCACCTCCTCAGAGACGACTGCCACAAAAAAAAGCCGCTGAACGATTTCACAAGAAACCAAGCAGTTCAAGGGAATTTCAGGCAAAGCTAGAAACGGCTAAACATTGTCCCAGTCAATGCTGTAAATTATTCACCCCATTATAAAAGAAAGGAACCTGTCCTGGTAGCATGTATGACAGGTCTGCCATCAGGGATTCAAACTTGGTTCTCAGCTCATTACAAAGTTGCTAGAGAGAGATGTGGAAACCTTCTGCTGCAGTCAGGCAGTGCTTTCATCATGCCCTGCTGCATGGGATTTGTGCTGGTGCTGTGCCTGCTGCTGTTACTTAGCCGCCTCTGGTTTTTTAAATAGCAAGTATTTCTTCTTTCTGTATTACTGAGTCTGCCTGAGCTGGAACAGTTCAAGTATGAGGTATAACAGTGGGAGACCACAAAATATCATAGTATTGTTTTAACCAATCTGGTCTCACTCCCTGTAGGACCCCAGTCTGAGAGAGAGAGCAGTCTTCCCTCTAAATCCTGTCTCGCTCCACTCCCCATTACCAGCTTTTCTTCCACAGGGTTTCTTCAGGCCAAGGCAGCTCACAGATTATTCTTCTTCCTCGTACGTTGCACAGCTATTTAGGATAACATGGAGATAAATATTACTGGGCCACTGAACTATCAACTCCAATTATTAGAATAATTAGATCCACAATTTGCTCTAGATGATCATTCTAAAGTGCTAATAATGAGAGGTCTGGGAATATTTTCAACACAAGCCCTTTTCCAGTATTGCTTACCTCTTTCTGGCAGCATCCTAAATGTGCATCCCTTTGGAAGATCTGGCACAGTTTAGGAGTACCTGGAATCTTTCTCTAGCCTTTTTATTTCTGCTGGATGCCTAATAAAAACTGCCTGCCTTCTCTTAGACAGTCTTTCCTGTGTCATAACATCAACACCAGTGTAACCAGACTTTACGTATTTTTACATTTCTCTAACATAAAGAGCACTTTGCATCTCCAGCAGACTTTAAAACAACTCCCTTTAACATTTTCATTTCCCACTACTCTTCTTCTGGGCAAGTCTGGCTTTGCCGATGTAATGAATCATATGTTTAATAGTGTTACTGCTGGTTAACAAAACAGAACAAAAGAATTAAAAGATTTCCCGTAATGAT
Organism: Vanellus vanellus; assembly: GCF_965231255.1. Classification (NCBI taxonomy): domain Eukaryota; kingdom Metazoa; phylum Chordata; class Aves; order Charadriiformes; family Charadriidae; genus Vanellus; species Vanellus vanellus. The sequence goes on along the minus strand of NC_138905.1, from coordinate 154,133,940 downwards.
ATGCAAGGGTATTTCCAACAAAAATGGATAAACATTCCATTTGTGTTGCAGATCCAGGGAGCAAAACCACTAGTGGACACAAGTGCCCCTGCAATATACAGCCACCTTCATCTGAAGTTAGGGAAGCTGAAGGTATAATATTGGTTATTTCAATGCACACTAGCATGCTTACCTTCACAACTCCTCTCAAAGAAAACAAAAAGACTACCAGGTGGTCACAATTTCAGGGCCTTTTTTTTTTTTTTTTTCGCCTCTCCTTGGTGCAGTGATTGTTGCAACAGGACTATCAGGATCCATGAATAGCACACTCCCAGCAACATTAAATAACTGATTTTATCTTTATGATTATTGATGAAATCAGAGTGCTTCAGATTAACAAGTGCTAAAGTGTTCAGATAGCCTGCTAAAAGGTACTTCGGCACAACCATGAAAAAAACATTGCAAATAAAAATAGCACAATCATCAAGATACACACAGAGCAATGAACTGAATAATAGGATGTTAACATAGTCAAAGCACAAGAAATAACAATGGGTAGCCTTGACTGGCAGTTATCCTTCAAAATCTTACTGCTCCCAAGAGGGAAATTTTTATTAAAACGCAAGAGTGGAAAATAAATGGTTACTTAATTAACTCTGCTCACTAAAAGGAAACAGTAATGATTTAAAAAACTGAAATGTGAGCACAGTAGAAAATACGTGCAGATAAACCCTGTCAAAGACTTAATTTCCAACACAGTGCCCCTCAGGCAATGGGAGCGTAGCCCATGTAAGGACTTCAGAATTAATTTCCTTAAAATTGTTTATCATCTCACTGTGCGGCATCATAATCCCCAGGCACCTTAAAATCATTTCACTAGCAAAACAATTCATTTCTCCTCCATGCATAAAATCATATGCTATATTAGGACATGGATTCAATTGCTGCCGTTAATTTTTTCCTATTACTGTAAAAATAACACTGATAAAGTTCCTTTGAAAATGAAACATTGCATAACCCCCCCACACACAGAGGTTAACAGAAAAACACCAACAGGAACCCACTACTCTTAGGCATGTTGCTTTGAACTAGAGGTCCTTATACCTGGAAGTGAGACTGTGGTCCTAGTCTCTTTCCCATCCCTTGTCTTTCCAAACTGCTACAGAAACAAAGAAAAATAAACCCTCTGATGTTGCAGTCTTCTAGTGGCCAGTTCTTCTTTACAATTGTTCCCCTCAAGGTCATTCAGAGCCTGATGGGATTACTTAGTGCACCAGTTTTAGGTCCTTTTATACGACAATGTGACCAGCATCTGACCTGCTTTGGTTATAAACCCCAGCAAACAAAGCAGATGAACTAGATTCCTTACAGTAACCTGCTGCTCTAACATGAGCCACTCAAAACTATCAGAGCGGGATGAGCAGGATTTCCTACTCATTTCATACAGGACATGCAATATCTTTGGAGCGCCTAGAATCAAATATGGGGAAAAAAAGGGGGAGAAAGGAGAAGAGTGAATTAGTATGCTCAAAACAAGACTATTTAGTCAGTGATTCTGTTCTGAGAAGAAGGTGTTGAAGTCCAGCTCTGAAAAGAGTGCTTTCCCAGCTTTCCTCCATCCATCCTCTCTCTGGTTACCTCCAAATCAGTCCTGCTGGAGAAGGCATTCCTGGGACTCAGATAACTGAAAACAAGTTTTTCTCTTCACCTCTCCCCCATTTCTTCCCAGTCCCCACAAACACACTTTTAGCATGGACTTGTGTTCTTCAAAAAATAATATGGTAACATTTTTTACAAATTAGACAATGGCCCAGGATATCCAAAGGGATTCTCCCTCTTCCACTGCACTCCTTCAATTTTCATCCCACTTTTGAGACTAAGGCATTTTGCCCATTATACAGTTAATTTCAGAGATTATTAATAATTTTCCATTTTAAAACTGAAGTTAAAGATGCTTAAAATCATGCTAAGGATGAACAGAACCTGCTTATACTGCCTCATACATCTCTTTCCATATCATCACACCCAAACCTCACTGAAGTAAATGGAAAAATTGCCATTTAATCCAAAGCCCACCAAAGATAACAGAAAGAGTCCCATTGCCTTCAGAGGAGCCTGGATGCGTCCCATCACGTGTTTGTACAGTGTCCATCACAACAATCCTAGACTTTGACAAGAGTCTATGAAGGCTGCTAGAGACACAAATGATAGTGATGATCCTGGAAAATACACTGACAAATATTTATAGAAATTCTGCTTATACAGATGAAATGCATTTGCTAATCATGCAGGCTGCTGCTGCTGTGGTTGCAGGGAAGTTTTTCAGGGTCAAATTCACAGCATTGCAAAGGGCTTTCCCTCATTGCATCACCATTAAAATGGTGAAACAAAGGGTTCTCTCAACACTAGCACAGAATTTTACCTGATCAGTGTCTGGTACACTCTGTGAAGGGGACAGCAATTTTGAACACCCTGTTAGGTATCCATGGTACATCACTGCAGCTTTCTATAGCCTTGTAAAAACAGAATCATTTCTTTATCCCTTCTGTACACAAAGTTGTAGGAAGATCGACTTTCCATCATTGAAAGAGAAAATAATTTGCTGCTAGAGAAGGTGTCCTGTATCATGAGAACAAAGGGACAAATCGACAACAAAAATAACTATAAGGCCAAAAGGTAACATCAACAGCACTTTTTCTATGTAGTTATCAAGTTACCTGCCCAGTGACAAACATAGCTAAGGATAAACTGCTCTGTGAGGACACATATTTTAAAAGGCACCCTAAGGTATAACCAACACTTCAGAAAGCCATTTGCCTGCCCTGTCACATGAAATTCAATGCCAGGTCATTTTCCTCCTACCCTCTGTTGAAGGGAAGATGACTTTAAAAAAGTTTTTCAGTTTAATAACTGAGGGGATGAAAAAAAAAAGGGGGAGGGGGGGAAATCACAGAGAGAGAACATTGCCCTACTTTTAAGGGAAATAAATGAAGCAAACCTATTATGTCTCAGCAAAGCTGTTGTTCCTGCTAAGTGAGTCATTGCTGCTGACTTTGCCAGTTGTTCCTACAGACACCACCGGAAAGAGGGAGATCCAAAGCTTAGAGATGAAATAAAAACAGAGAAAAAAAAATAGAATAAAAATTAAAAAGAAAAGTGGAGCAGGAAGCAGCCAGAAGTAAAAATATGATTTGCTGCTCAAAGGAGACAAAGCAAAATACGCCTTAAGGCTTTATCACCGGAGAGACCCACCTTACATATTTTGGATTCAGGAGAAAATTCACCCCTCAAATGGGGCACAGTAAACCAGCTAACAGCAGGGACAGGCTTTTGAAGTGAAGAGAATGGTTTGTATAACTCAGGTGGCAGCTGTTACCTCCTGTGATTCATTTACAGACAGACTACTTCATGACAGACTGACTGCTCATCAGCCCTAAAGTGTCTCCAGACAGCAAAATGCAGCTCAGGTGCAAGTGACCTAGGTAGAACTCACTACAAGTCACCGTCACAAATATCCTGATATTTGCACAGTTCCTTGGGAAGACAGAAATGATTTGAAACAGAGTTGGGTTTGCATGATGTGGACATGACCACATCATAGCACTTAGGGTTTGTCACTAGTGAATAACACCCAGATCAGTGCAGGCACCAACAAGCATCAGTTAAACTCTGCTACTGAAGGCGTGATTCCACAAGATATGGAAGGAGCAGAACATCTTCCCCCTTTTCTTTCCCTCTCTCCCTTCCTGATTCAAGTGGCAAACTCTTGTTGTTTTCTTTGGATCAACTCTGGTTTTCATCAAACCTCTCCATTAGCTAATTAAACTTGAGACAGCAACAGAAAACTAACCCAACAAAAACAAACAAACGTGGATAGTCTTTCTGCCACTTTCTGCAAAGTGATGAATTGCAGGGCTGGTGCAAGGGGTGAAGACCACACAGCTGGGAGCAGCGGGGTGGTGAGCAGGGTAAGGAAAAGAACAAGTCTGTCCTTTTTTGGTGGCAGGAGACTGCTACGAGATCAGCTCAGCTGCCTGGGAAAGAAATCACAGAAAGTTTCCAAGGTGTTTGAGGCAGTATGCTTATCTCCATGCTTCCCAACTCTGTTCATCAGGTTTCTACAGAAATTAAACGTATAAACCAAAGTAACTGAAGTTGATTGTTAAGGGTATCAGACACCAGCTATGCCCTCACCTACAGGACTGCACTACAGTACTCACCTATAGTACTGCACTACAGCAATTCCAAGACTGGAGGGTTGGCATTAATCCAAGATAAAACTAGCATTTCTCCTCCTGTAAAATGTATCCAACCTCCCTACAGGCAGGGCTGCATTTGGAAGACACCAAACAAAGACTATCCACTTAAGAAGGACAAAAGGATTGGGTTGCTAGGGCCAGTTAATGCAGATCAAGGAGGAGCAAGTCCCTGTAGGAAAGGTATAAAACCTCTAGGCAAATTTCCCCTGACATAAGATTGACAGGTACTTCACATTCTGGGTTCCCAGATGTGGGAACATGAACAAGCGTGAAGAAGTTTGATTCTGCTTATATGGTTTTCTTCTCTAGTTTAAATGGAGAAAAATGAAAGCAGGAGCTGCGGAGAGTGAATCGGGAGAACCGTGCCATTCTGGATAGAATTAAAAAGTCCCAGCCTCAGTATCAAGTTCAGCAATGGCATGCGGATTGGCTACGAGCTGAAAAATATATGGCCAATATTGCGAGATATCCTTGTGGGTGGTGTAAATCACAGAGCTGAAAGGTAGCCCTGAGCTCCTGTTCTTTCCTTCGCAGTTATTTCTAGATCGGAACTGCCCATATAGGGCATTTTGGTGTGCTTTTGCCCTAGGCATTAACTGCAAGTGGCAGCCAGCCGCACAATCAACAGCCTTTCTTATCAAATGAATCCCAGAGCCCTCTTCAGACTTTATTAGGTGATTTGTAAGTGCAGTAGTTTCTACAACCCAACTGTCCACCACAGAGAGATGGTGCTCTCAGAAATAAATTTAAAAATAATTTAAAAAAAAAAAGAAGCAATGGCTTACCAGTTCCCTGAGAGAAACAGCCAAACACTGCAGCAACATTTAAGGAGACTGAGTGGGCATATGCATTGAGGGGTCCAAAACCACACTGGCCATTCTGCACAAAGTAACTAGCTTATTTTCATTAGTAACAGAGGTAAAGAAAACAACAACAAAACAGCTATATGAGGTATTAGCAAGCTTTCCCAGAGAAAGAAAACTGGCTGTCTTTAACCTTTCCACATCCAAACTCCCTGGCTTTGAGCTCACTAACTCACAAACTCCCAACTTTGCTCCCAAGCCAGAGGGAACATGCCCTGCCCACCAGGCAGGGAGCTGGCATCAGCTCTGCCTTTACCCATCCTCCCTATCACCTTGGACTGCTGGGCCTCCATGGTCATGTGTCTTGCTTTGGGAGGGATGTCCTCTGCCATGTGAGTCTAATTCAATATATACAGGTGTTGCTCAGCCCCTATAGTCAGTGTATTACACATTACCTCTAGCCTGAGGCCACTGAAATCTTTTTGAAGTCTGTAGTTTCTGAACATACGTAAAAAGATTTTCAAAGGTGTAGCTCATCCAAATCTATCCAAGTCTTTGGAGGACAGTAAGTAGTATTTCTTTTATCCCAGGACTATCCTTCTGCCAAATCTTTGGTCCCAGTTCTAATTCCAGAGGATTTGCTCAGGAGAGGCATAGCACTCAAAAGAAAAAGCAATAAAAATTGTGGCATTGTAAACAAGAAATGGAACCTCTTGCCAACTTCTGTCCAGAGACCATTCTTGAATACAGCTATATCATTTTTAATAAAGATTTCCAAAACTATTCAGTCTGAGGGAGAAAGCAAGTATAGAAAGCTTCAACGCAAACAGTTAAGGCTTGACGAAGAAATAAGCAACTAAAGGGAGGCTTCTACAATGGAAAATATTAGGTGGCTTTAATTACTGTGGAAGTATCATCACAAGCCAAAGAATTATATTAAAAATACTAAGGTTGTAAAGCCCAGTGCTCCATAACCAGAAAATACAAAAATTATGGCTGTAAGTTATTTTTTCAGGTATTTATACATTCACCAACTTTTGATTTTGGCATATTTTTATAAATGCATGAGCAAATTCTCATAGAGAACTAAATACATACTGCAACCTTCCCCACATCAACTGTTAAGTCTGTGCTCTGTAATGAACACCTGTAAGAATTAGTCAATAGAAAACACTTTTTTCTAGTCTCCAGAATCAAGGCAGTGACAGGTTCGTTATTTTACATATGTGTATATTGATTTATCTCTTTCTGGCAGGAAGAGCAATTTAAAAAGAAAACATCTAAACAAGACAGAAAAAGAGAAAAGCAACTGGAAGAAGAAGGTATGAAAAGTAAGATGAAGGAAAAAGAAAGAGAACATGTCCACCATGGAAAGGGAAAGAACAACTAGAACAGGACCGAGTTCCAGAAATACCAGCATTCCAGTAGTCTCCTGTGAAAGCAATTTAGGAAGTAGCAAATGGCTCTTACTCCCTCTTGGATAACAATGGCATTTGGAAATTTTACTGTCCTCAGCCTTCTGCTTTGCCCTTATTCTGGAAGCGATTCCTTTCCTGGTGTTGTGGACCAGCAGAACAAGGGTTTGTGAGCCCATTTTGTGATTGCGACCCTGTGCAGCAGCATACTTTGGTTTCTGTAGTTTAAGTTAAAATATCACTGTTCCTATGCAGGTGATAATTTCTAGCATCGGAAAAGACTGGACTTATGAGTGTGGTAACCTTTTCAACTACGCAGCTAAACTCAGCAAAAATTATAAGCAGAACTCCAGCTTGATCTGGGGTGCCTGGGAAAAGCAGGTGGAAGGACTCGTATAGTTTTGGATACTAGGGGTTTAAGTACCCTGTAAGAGCGTAGATATTAAACACACCACGTCTTCAGTATAGTGAAAAAAGCATAAAGCAGAATAGCATAAAAGCCACTTCCCTTAGAATTACCAACAAAACTCCTTTGAATTTATAAAAGCCAGCAAAGAAAGAGCCTAACTGGCAAAAGGATTATAACAGAGCAACTGTAGCATAGCTAATTGATCTGATTCAGATTAGGGTTTTTTTTCCCACATGACAATTTTCATCTCAGTATCCAAAGTCTTCCCAGCGAGGACCCAGTTGGCCAACAGTGAATACTTCAGAGTGAGGCTTTTGGAAAGTCTTCACAGGCTCTCTGAAGGAGAGGGTCTCTGAAGGCTCTCTGGGCGAACGCCCTCCCAGCACAGCAACAGAGACCACTTCCTTCCTGACTCATGATTTTATGCAGTTTTTGTGTCAGTCACAGTAATTGCACTCACAGAGCAAAAATACTAAAAATACATGAAATTTGCTTCTAGCTTCCCTTTTAATGGGATTTAGCAGCTTGAAACGAGGAGAAACTGTGCCATGTGACCCATCGGTTCTCTGCATGTTACAGTCTACCACTCTTTTAGACCATCATTGATCTACAGTTCAGGGGACAGACACTTCTGTTCTGAAATGTATATTCTGTATTACTTATTTTTTAATTACACTTCTTCAAAAGAAAATGTGTATTAAAATCAAATGGATATTAGTATAGCCAAGCAGCGTAGCAGCAGTTCCCTCAGAAGAGGTATCAGTCGAAAACAAGCAGGGAGGAAGAAGTATCGACTCTTGCTTTATCTGAAGTAGAACTTAATCTGTAATCATTCTGCAGGCTTCCAACTTTCCAAGCAGACACCCCAGCAATAAATATTTACTTCCTGGCACTTGGAAATGCTTTCTAAGACATTTTCTCCTTTCTCATTTGCAATATGGTTCAGTGAGTAATGTTTGAAATGCTAATGATGAAAACTTACTTTCGGAAGCACAGAAACTCTCAAGTACAAGACTATGTCTTTCTAGTCCTGAACTGAGAGTAGAAATAACAACTACCGTAACCCCCAACTCTCCAGTACTTCACTGACTCTGCCATACAACTGTGCACTCCTGACTTCAGAAAATTCAGTTTCCCATGGCAGGATCCCCAAACTCACCACACTAGAGAGAAAAGCTTCACCATACCTAAGTGCCTTGGTCAAGAAGGAAAAAGGATTCTTGTTGCCCAAAGCAATTGTAGGACTGCCCTGATGTGCTGGGGCAATACCCATCCTAGAGTTCATTGAGTACGCCCAGACCCAATGTAGATGGGGTGACCCCCACACAGTGGTCAGCCTCAGTGCTCCATTGCTCTCAAGCCAGCAGCCATGACGGGACAGTGCCAGGACAGACAAACACAGCCTTTGATTACAGGCTGTTGTTACAGCAATCGCATCGGGCATGCACATGTCAACTCTTCCCTCCAACAGTAGCTCATTTCATAGAATCATAGACTCATAGAATGATTTAGGTTGGAAGGGACCTTGAAGATCATCTAGTTCCAACCCCCCTGCCATGGGCAGGGACACCTTCCACTAGACCAGGTTGCTCAAAGTCCTATCCAACCTGGCCTTTAACACTTCCAGGGATGGGGCCTCAGCAACTTCCCTGGGCAACCTGTTCCAGTGTCTCACCACCCTCAACGTGAAAATTTTTTTCCTAGTATCTAATCTAAATCTCCCCTCTTCCAGTTTGAAGCCATTACCTCTTGTCTTATCACTACATGCCCTTGTAAAAAGTCCCACTCCGTCTTTCTTGTAGGTGCCCTTCAGATACTGGAAAGCTGCTATATTTCTAAAAGAAGGGTTATGCACCCTTTAAACAAGAGCCAAAAAGACAGTAATTTAAAGAACCCAAACTCCCTTCGCTATCAGAAGGAAGACGCCAGATTGGCTTTAATAGCAATTCTATTTTTTAATTAAAAAGTCCTGTGCTCTTATGACTGAAGTCAAACACCCCTGAAGTCCTCCGCTTCACGTGGTTCCAAGTTGGATCTTCAGGGCACTCTGTAAGGGGCCAGCTATCCTTAAGTTATATCACTGAACCAAACAAAACTCTTGTTTCCTTTTCTTCTTTAAAAGTTTCAGATTGGGATGATAATAACCTAAAATATTTGACCGAATGCCATGTGCCTTATAATTAAGTAGAAATGTTACTCTCTTCAAATCCCTGGCTCCAAAGTTAAAACGCTTTCCTACTGAAACACTGGTATGATTACAAGCCAAATAGTTGAAGCAAAAGAGAACTAAAGTACCACTATAGAGTGTTAAGAGTGTTAAGAGTTATGGGAAATGTTAATCTGAGGTTCAAATTCTGCTTCCGTTTACACTATTGTAAATCCAGCCTAGCAGCCTTATCTTCACTGAAATTGCTGTGGATATACAAACTTAACATTAAGAAACCATGTCAAAAGAAAACTCATGATGAAGTTTTAAGGATGGGTGGGCTGAGCTTCACTACCAGCTCACTGCCATAGGAGACAAGAGGTGACTCTGCCCCTTTCAGCCCTCTCTTTGCACCCCTTTATCATTCTGTTTATCTCATACCAATACTTGTGCTCTTTAAACCCTGAGCAAGGTCAGTTCTAGGATAAAAGTCACAAAGGAAAACTTTTTTATTTTATTTTTTTTAGAAAGGAAAACAGTTTTCTAGTGGGTTAATGTGTTGAATCAGTTCATTGAAGATGAATTTAAGATTAAGGCCGCAGCTGATGCAAGGAAGAAGTAAAGCCACATATTCCTTCGGTAAAGTGGAAAAACAGTTACTCACTGCCTGACAGTATTTAACACCAAAATAGCTCTCCTAAGGGTCAATAGAAACACATAGAGCCTAGCAAAATGGTCGAAACTCAATAATCCATGTTGGTTACCATGGAAAAATTATGAATACAGACACAATCAGGGTTTGTCCAAGTTAAGAATGACTAATCTGGTATTCACCACCAGCCGCCTTTTAACTGGACAGACACCAAGTATGAGTGTATTCATTTCATTATTTCTTTATATTTACCACAAGAAAAGGAATATTACTTAAATATTCCTGAATTATTGGGCTTTTTCTTTTTTTTTCTTTTAAACATGGAGTTTTTATGATTTCAGGAGAAAACTATTCGCCTGGATTTCCAGGCCCTGAGCTTAAGCAAGAATAATGAGTGGATACCATATAACCTGCAGTTTAAATAAATAAATCAGGCCTTCAAAAAATGTTGCACTTGTATTATTGCATTAAAAGCTGTGAAACTGAAATCTGAATTGTGAATCTTTTTATTTGCTTTGTAGTTAGAGAACATGCAGGGTTCATGTTTTCAAGTTTTTCTTTGCTCGTACGAAGTTAAGAAACCTTCTTTTGAAGGGCTGACACTTGACACCCCAGCAGGAACTTGAATTTAAAAAAAAAAAAAAAAAGAAGAGAGATACCACAAAAGTTGTAATAAAACTGTAACAGTGAGGATCTTTTTTCCTTCCCAACACTCATTTTTGACTCTCCTTGCTAACCTCACTAAAGTCAGCTTAGTTGCTCTACGTTTTAAATGTGTTTCTAAACTAAAAGGTAGGCTTTATATAGAAGGAACGTAGTATGTGTAGTAGCACACTTAAATTGCATGTGTTTAAAAACTAAATCAACATAAAAGAAGTGCAAAGCAAGCAGCAGTGTCAGGCAGCAACAACCAGAGGTTACCAGGACAGAGTACAGCATGGTGGTTTGTTTAAATCTGTGGTTTACACTGCTGATTTGTCACTTCAGAATTAAAATGCATTTATCCCTCCATACATCCTACTGTGAAGTACAGAAATGCGACTTCCACTATAGATACAAGGAAATATGGCATAGAGGCTACTGTCACATTAGTCAGAAGGTCATATTTGCACCTGACTCCAAACTCACCATTCATACATACTTCTTAAAGATCAATTTACATTTCAGGACAAACCAACTAGATCACCAAGTAAAGCAGCTCAGGTATAAGAAGAATTTGAACTCTACTCTTAAATATAATATAAATTTAACTGTCCCCAGCCACTTCTGCAAATTCAAGCACATTTATTTAAGTCTGTACACAGATAACCACAGAGTTCGAGGTCCAGGTTCACAAGCCAGTGAGAGGTTGGTGCTCAAAATATCATGTGTGGATGTCACTTCCTTGGCAACATGAGGTCCAGTTATTCTTTTGCTTTTCTACAGACGAAAAGCCAGAGTCTGAACAAAAATATGAACCGCGATGTGTGGATGCACTAGAGTTTGTTGGGCTACAGGAAGACACTGTGTAATTTGTCATCCTGAAGTACTGTTACAGCTCTCCAATTTACAAGCTAACTTCTACTGGGAGTTTGCAAACAGTATCTATAAAACCATACATGGGGGAAGATACAGGACATCAAGAGAAAGAATATCCCCAGGATGGGAAAGAAAGAGCCTACAGGAAGGAAGATGGAGGTATGGTGGTTACTGGGTTACTGTATCAGAGGGGCAGGTAATGAAAAACCTCCATGCTGCTCTTGTTCCAGCCCTCATGCATCATTTCTAGCTGGAGCAGCCAAGGAAAAGTTAAATGAGGAAGGGAAGCTGGAATGGAACATCCTGGTCACCTCTACATCCGGCACCGTCCTGTGTTTCCTTATTAGCCAAATATAACCCAGATTTATTTCACTGTGGTATTTTCTTTTGAATCAGCATATTCTTCATTTTTTAATTGAAGCATATGTTGCCAAAGCTGTAGGAAAACATACAAGCTCAAGAAGGCAGCTAACGATTACTGCCATTATACATGTATGTAGAAGTGATATATTACCACCTCCAAGCAATTCACCTATCTGAAAAAGAGAACAAAAAGGATGTAATATTACCAAAACTATATGGAATTACTAATTTTCTTATAAATAGATATTTAAATAATGCTGAAATCTTTCTTCAGCCTACAGAAGCCTGACATTTACATATGTTGTTAAAGGAACAAAAGAAAAACCTTTGGTAAAAACACAGATGCAACTTGTGAAGTGAACCACAGCTACCTCTCTGCAGTGTTTTCTTGTAACATTTTTAAGACCTTTAAGAATCTGATAAAAGGAATCCAGAAACAGACAAGAAAGATTTTTTGCTTTCCTACCCATTTCTTTGATGCCCCTGACCAAAAGAAAATTAATTTTACATTCTGCATCAACCAGCAAATTTTGAGTTGCATTTCAATTTTAAAACTTAGAGTTTTCTTCATGAATTAAATATGGCACCTAGTAATACAATCACTACAGTAAGCCTGGGATTTTAGTTCCAATAATACATTGATTAAACTCTGCCCTCAAGAGTTTCAGTTTTCAGTATGACAAAGGTTGCTTTGATTATCTCACATCTGCATTATCTATGTATTAGGGTTTAAGTACAGTGCCGTGATTTGGAAGGCATGTGGTATCGTGCCTGTCATATATAATCTATACACATACGCACGAATTAAAGCCCATTGAGCTGGATTCCCTGGAGCCTCCCTGGAGCTCAGCTGGCATAGCTGCACTGAAAATTGGTCCCATTATCATGAGACAGACAATCACTTCTTGCCTCTGCCTTCCCCGCCCCCTCCAGTTGTCCTTCATGGGGCTGCTTGCCGCATCGTTTGTGCACTGCCAGTGCTTTGTTGCGGGGACTGTGGCCTTTGAATTGCTCCTGCCGCTTTGCTAACACTGCCAGAAACAGAAGCATTTGCTGATCAGCATATTATTAATAATTGGTTTAATTTGGTCTCCCCATCTCTGTCAGTCTTCCACGCAACAGAAGCATGCAGAGCAAACCTGGGTAAGCTCTTTTAACAGTCTACATAGTACAAGCTTCTTTTCACTTCTAGACTCCTTAGCTTGAAGTTTAGCCCAAATTAGAATATATGCTAACAGGTTACAGTGCAAGAAAGTGTGGTCTTAACTAAGCATAGCTTGCATCTTCCTGAGGCAACACAACTTGGATTTTGGGCCAGCTGCTGGGGACCTCTACGCAGCAAACAGGGTGCAGCTGTATCTTGGACACGCTTACATAAACACCTGTGAAAACCCACTATAAAGGACAAGCAAAGAGGGTATAAACCATCAGGAAATACTGGTTACCCACTAGTTAAAGTTCCTGCAGCTTTTCTACTTTGTCTTTTGCAGAAGTTCAATCTCCTTTTGCTAAGCATGTTTGTACAGCCTTAAAAGCAAGCTTCTTGCATGAAGTTCAAATTACTTCATATTTCCTGCTGTTTTAACCTGAGTTAGTCAGCTTTGGTTAACCGATTCGGGTTAATGCTTAGACTTAAGTGTTTTGTACTACTGATACATCCTTCTAGAATATACTAGCAGCCATTGGCTAAAGCATTTCAACATCACAGCTACATCCTAGGCTAGACAAAATGTAACCGATAGATTAAACAACATGAAAAGATCCACAAGCTGGCAGACGCACCATGAAGATACAGACAACCTGAGTGGTTCAAATTCATTGGTGGTGCAAATATACGTGGAGGCAGCTCTCTGTCCGTTGGATTATGTTTGAACATCAGCTGAAGTGAGCCTTACCTCAGCTGTGAAAAATCAAAGCCGTATTTGCAAACCCTTGACAGCATCAGCTAAAAAAAGTATAAAACACAGATGACATTATAATGCTAGTCATGAAAACCTGCAAAAGTTTGCAAATCTTCAGATACGGGTAAATAGAAAAAAAAAAAAAATTCATATTCACCTCTGCTGGAAAACATCAGACAAACAAAATTACAGCAAGTGGGTGCAAGTGCATAGACCTAGTCTGGACTTGCATCAAGATTGATTTCAAGTACATTAGAGATCCAATATGAATGTTTTGCACAACTTGTTTCAGGCTTTGCTTTTGTGAAGTGAAGGCAAGAGCCCGTTTCCTCTATGTTGAGTGCAGCTAACAGGAGTTGTAAAATGGTTTTGGCTGCCTGACAGGGCATAATACTTTTATCCTCTGACCTTGCTGAGAAAAGGGCCAAGGCTGGCATAGATGCACACTTGCACATTTTTTCCATCGTATAACGGATTATCCTGATGCAACTAATTATTGCGGTGTAAACACAATTTTATTTTGATGCTTATCATTTCTCAGAATGAGAAACACCTTCTGCTACTGAGTTTGTAAATACATACACTTTTTTAAAACCTTGCTTGTAATTGTGTCTTTTTATAGGAAGAATAATATTTTGTATGCTATGTCACCGCCAATGCCAGAAGTAGACATTAGAGTTCAACATATACGGTCTGCGCGTTCTGTGCAATAAACATGCTCACTACAAGATACATGGCCTACATGCCAAACCCACCTGAAAGTTGGGGGGAAAAAAGTATCTTGGATTTGGAAGTTTAAATTAGGTGCCCAAATAAAATAACCTGTTTTCAAAGGCACCCAGCAGTTTCAGACAGAAAGCAAACAAAAAAAAATCAAGCCTTCTTTTGTTGGCTGTCTAAATATGGTTCTATATCTTAATTAGATAATCAAATTTGAATTAAGAAGTTTGCCTCCATTTTAAAAATGTTGTTCATCTGACCACACTTGTAATGGCAAACAGCTCAAGCCACTAAAATCAAAGGGTAAGCTAATTGTATTAGGTAAAAGCATGCAAAGGACTTGACTTTACAAGCCCTTCATACACAAAACTCCCACTGCCTGCAGGATTGGGACCTTACACAGAGATCCAAGACCTTCCTAGTTCTTTCAGGTCTTTTTTTCATGCTGGAAGAGCTAGGTTGCCATCTGGCACTGGCTTGCAGCAGCTATGCCAAATGAACTTAAGCAAACATATCAGCACAGGTATGATTAACAATTAGAGGGGGACAACTACTGCATTTTAATTTATCTAAACAAAAGCTCGTGGGGAGTCCGCACCTCTGAGTTCATGTCATGTCCCACTTTTTCATCTCTAGAATTTATTCTTCAACTTCAGTGGTCTGGAGAAGGGTTCATCCAAATCACTGCTCCCAAGCATATTTTGGGTTAAACTTTTAGGATGAAACTTTTAGGATGAAACTTTTTGCCTTGAACCATGCATACTCTGTTCAACATAAATATATATATACATATCACTAAAAAAGCTCTTTTGATAAGTTCAGTAAAATGCTTAGATTTTCCTAGTTTAATTGAATTCACTAGTACTTTTAAAGCTGTCCCCCAATATGCCTTTCTGTTTAACTTGAAATACAGTTTGGCTCAATTATGCAACTGAAGAAATAAATTTATTTGCACAGAAGAAAGCAATAAACAGTTCACAAGTTAGAAAATGCATTTTAATGGCCTTAGAAAGACTGGGAAATTACTAAGTGTAGTCATATTTTCCACAAAAGTGACAGATCTTTGCAGGTCTTTGCACAAGTCTCTTGGAAGGCGTTGAGCAAATCTCTTGAATAGTGGAGGAAAAGGCAGTTTTCTCTTTACACCACAGAAATGTGTTCTTTCTAGGCTCCAGGTGAGGGATTTTTATCCCACGGAAGTGAAATGCATAGCTTTTTTAAAGCCCAACTACTTGTGGCTTGCTTGCAGAGAGTGACTGTGTTAGTTTAACTGTGGTGAACATGTGAAGTTCTAGCAAGTGGTTTTCAAATCCTCCATTTGTGCAAGGCCAAACAATTCAACTTAGCTGACTCTGTTAAGACTGAAAGGCCAGACACCGGACTGAGTTCATTCAGAAGAGAGCACAGGCTGTTTAGATTTGAGAGATCGGACAGGAAGATAAAGAAAGCTGCCCTGTGTGCGTGGTTTTGTGTTTAGACAGGGCTACCAACTCTACTCCTTTCGTCTCTCACCCTCCTGCTTTGGGGATTGAACTACCTCAACTGCACCCATGCAGTGACCGTTACCTGTGACACTTGTGCAGAGCAACCCTGCTGTGTGTGCACAATGAAGCCATTATCCCAGGCACATCAGACTGTTCTCACCCATGGTAACAGACATATTTTGGACTCTTGGAGTTACCGTGCTTACTCAGGGTAAATATATGTCCTTGAGCAGTAAGTCTGGAGTACCCTGAACATGCACGACACCTAATGCCTATCCACAATCAGCATCACAAGTGCAATAAGTCTCACAAGTTCCTTCTTCTCTATTGAACAGAAACACAAGCAAGCATGTCAGCTGGGTCTGCGTCCTGGGTGTCCAAGAATTTATGTTGCCCAAAGAAAATGCTGCTAGAGGTGCTATAGGTCAGGGTCTTCCTCCTAACAATGAACACAAGAAAACAGAGCATCTCTGAGCAGGTCCTGCCTGCCAGACCTTTGGGTCAGATTGTGATAATCACAATGCAGGATAGAGTAACTTACAGTTTGGTCCAATAAGCCACATAAAGCTCGGTGAGATCCCCTTTTCTCAGCCTCAGTCCTTTCCTATCAGCCACTGCCAGGCAGGAAGAGTGGAAACAGAACAGCACACAGAAACTGTCTCTATATGGCAGCTGGGAGCTTTCCTCCTCCAGGGGAATTCCTTACTGGCCATTTGCAAGCACAATTCAATCCCCTGCATCAGCTTAAAAATAAACTAGAGAAATCTGGTGATGAGAGACAGAACCTGGGACCTCTCTGCAAGTTGCTCCTCAGCTGCACAGGCCCTCCCTCCAGCCATAACCTTCTGGATCTGTAAGATCTCCAAGCAGGTTTTGAACAAGGTCCAGGTAGGTACAAAGATTTGTACGTGCCATGAGGTCGGTTGAATGGTGTCCAATCAGGAAGTCAACAGGTGTTGGCTTTGCCAGAACCAATGGGAGGCAGAACACATGCCAAAGTTGAGTCAGTGAGCTCAGTTTTGCTCACAATGAGCAAAAATCATAACTTACATAGCAGTAACACACACCGAGGTCGGTTTGCTGTGCTACCGAAAAAGTGCATTAATCTAGAGGCTAGAACAATCAAGCCAGCAGTTAGAAAAAAAAGTACCTCTTCAGACTCATGCCAAACCAACAGAAATGCCACTTACATTCTTACAGCTAGCATCCAAATAACTGATCACATTTCATCATGAAGAAACACGTTGCTATTGCCCAAGGCAAGCACAGAATCTACTGAGGAACCAAATGGGAACAAATAAGATATTAAGCCTGAACTTGATGAGCAACATTCCAGTTCCTGCCATATTTTTTGGTGAGGCGTGTATTAGGAAGGCAGATTATTCTATGGAATTTGTTAATTTTCTGTGAAATTTACCTAACTGTCGCAGAGTGCAACCCTGAAGATCAGGAAAAGATGTATACCTCTGGCCTTTGAAGGACAGGGAAGATGATCTAGGTTAATATACTGAGGAACGCAGCTCTAGGTCTCTCTCACTTCTCTTTTTTATTTATTTTGGTAGAAAGGGATGAGCAGGCATGTATATATGTGTGCATATCTCCTTGCAAGTATTGCAAGGTAGGATAAATTGAGAAATAACACAGGCAGAAATGAAACGAAGCGATTTTAAAAGTGTGTTAACACAGTGATCATGAGACCTGCTTTGAAAGAGTACGTCATACAAGAACCTGGTACTTATTCTTAGCCCAGAAAAAAATTTGCCTGTGGTACAAGCTCTTTTGTTATCAATATGACTAGTGAAGTATGCTGACATTTTGTTCACCAGCTCATAGACAGACTCTAATAAAACAACCTAAATCATTCCTACAGTAAAGGCAGCCAATCACCACAGCTACAATAATGTTACTTCCCTGTTTTATAAAAGCATTGAAAAAGTATCCTCAGCTTCTGTAAGCACAGTGAATTAAATTGCTAAGGAATTACAGACTAGCAGCATTTCTAGGATCAAATTGACCACACATACCTCTGTTCACTCTAGAAGGTCCCTGAGCAGCTCTTCCATTTCCTTCCTATCTATAGCGAAAGCTCAGTGTATTTCTCCCTCATCCTTGTCACGTTTATTTCTCCCAACAGTGTTGCTTCTTTCCTGTCTGAAGATAAGTAATTCAGTATTACCACATAAAATTCTGAGGACAGATGAGTTAAGGGTCCTGTAAGATGTCCATCAAAACCAGATTTTTGCTCTGCAGACATTTGTGGAAGTGCTTGAAGCTATGATTGCCTGTTATTTCCAGTCTCTAACGCCCAAATCATTACTGTTCTACCCACTGAGGCCTAAAACATTCCCTAAAATACTTGCATTGATTAGACATAGCTTTTAAAAACTATTACATCCAAGCTGACAGACAGATGATAATAACTGTGTGGTCTCATAACCTTGACCAGCAAACAAAATAGAGGCATCATAGCAAAGCCTTGCTATAACTAGTTTCCCACAGTTTCAGCTTTCCTCATAGCAGCAACCACAGATTGCGCGCACTTTGGGGCAGGGCTCCTTTTCCCCCCGTTTATTTAATTTTCAGTTTGAAGATCTCTAAAATCAGAAAAAAAAGACTCAGTGGTTCAGCGCTTTAAGTTGCAAAATGCCAGGACCACCTGAAGCTTCCCATATCAGCATTTATACAAGGTGCCATTCTTTCACCCTTCCCAGTGCTGAAGAGGAACTGAACAGACAAGAGGAAAACATTGCTTAGGAGCCACTTGCCTGACGTGCACATGTGCAGCAAGCACATACTCCTGTGTTTTGTAAGCGACCTGTCAAGTCTCATCCATAAAACTCTTTCAGCTGACCTCTGTCTGAATCTATCACAGCAGCACCAACAACTCACCCACTCCAGAACAGTGGTTCTGGAGCAGAAGAGGGGTGGTTGCACTGTAAAGCAGCAATGTCTGTGCTTCCCACTAGGTCTCTTCTCTCCCTTCCCTCCAATACACAAGCAAGAAGGACCTATACTGGAAGAGATGCTTTCTAGGGTTGCAGCCTGCAGTATGTCTTGATCACATAATATGATATTGCTGAGGAAAGCCATATAACCCAAAGAGGTGTGCCCTCACAACACAAGCCAGTGCCTGCAGCTGCACACACTGAACAAGATGGAAATAACAAAGGCTATAGAAAGCTTTCTAATTTCCCATGCAACTCAGGACAAAGACTTGAGGCTGATGCAACACTCATCTCTCATTAATCTAAAAAAAAAAAAGAGGAGATTATTTTCAAACTTAAAATATGTGTGAAGTATTCATTAATCGCCGTTAAAAAATAAAATATCCAATGAACAGGGCTCTGTCTGCTTAGCCATGCTGAACAGGAGCTAAAGGTACCGGTTCTGCAAGAGGCATCCTCAGACCCTGCTGTCTAATGTGACTCGGTGGCACCTCAGATACTTTGCAGTGGGTCCTGTTTGGTTCCATGAATCTAGACTGAGACAAGGCATTTATCTCAGTTTGCTCATCACAAAAATACTAAAACTACGTGTATGATCATTGCATGCTGTGATAAATAAGCATGGAAGAATGCAAAATACAAGTTATGCCTTTGTAAAGATTGCTCACAAATCAGAAGACAGATCCACCCCCCACCCCCCCAGTTAAATCTTGTTATCCATTTTTTCATCTTACTTCCCGATGAAATAAAACAGCCAGAGAAATAAAACACAGCCAAGTCTTGGAATGGTTAATATATCGATACAATTTCAGTTGGCAAACAAACGTCCCTAAGACTCATTTATAACCATGTTTAACAGTGACCCCTGGTGGTGTTCGGCAGCATCTTTGCTTTTTGTTGGGTGTTAGGCAAAGAATATCAAATAAACCAGACTAAAATAAATCTGCCTTTATACTGCAGGACCATATCAAAGTCAGCCTCGCAAGGGTCCATAAAAGCCCAACCGAGAGTGCAACACTATGTTGCTGTGTATCGGTTGGCCATTTCTCTTCAGCCTTAGTATTGTAAAGACCAGGTTTCCAACGTCTGGCTAAGGATTGGAGTATTAGTTCACAATTTATAAAAATAAAAACCAAGCAAAAAACATCCACAAGAACTTCCATTGGCACATATTATGGAGATCTAGATGACAAATTTGTTGACAACATTTTATTTTAATAACATCTCACTAAGGAATTATCTTCTTTTTACAATCGAGCCTATTGTTTCAAATATGATTAATATTTGGGTCATGTGTTTACATTATTTGCATATTGCAAAAAGCCATGGCATAATATCTATTTTCGCCATAGTCAGGGTCTACATTTGGGGATTTGAAAGGACAGTAAATGCTGGCTAGCTGTTTCTGAGTCATGCAGGACTGCTGAAAAGGAAGAGACTGAGCAATAGCTAAAGACTGGAGCAGGAAAGTAAAAGACAGGGAGAGAGGAATCTGGAAATAAGCAGAAGACGAGAAATGCCAGATCCTAGGCATAATGGCTGCATGAATACAGAAAAATGAAGCTAGAGAAGACAGTGAATTTTATGACATTTTTGTGATCCGTGAGAAACATTAAAGACAGATGGGTACAGGTCTCCAATCACTACAATTACCTGTGCAAACCATAAACCATAAACTAAACCATATGTAGCCATAGCCACATGTGAAGTGTCTAGTTTGACTTGAATTTAATCAGGTATTTCTATCAGCAAACCCTAAATAAATAGATAAATAAAGAAAGAATTGAGAAAAAAAAAGAGAGAAAACTATTAAGACCAATTCTACTGTGTATTTTACTTTGGTACTTATACAGCAATTTGGATCAATAGAAGAGTTAATGACATGAAACATGTCCAAAAAATCACTACCTAATACGTATCTTCACACATTTATTAGACCTACAGTGGAAAATAAACTACAAATGCCATCCTGCTTTAAAACAAACAAAAACAACAGAAAGAAAAGAAAATAAAAAAGAGAGACAATATGCAATAATGGTTATGAAAAAGAAAAGTGTCTGTCCTGGTTTCAGCTAGGGTAGAGCTAATTTTCTTCCTGTGTGTTTTGGATTTAGTATGAGAATAATGTTGATAACACAGATTGGTTTAGTTGTTGCTAAGTAATGTTTACGTTAAGTCAAGGATTGTTTCAGCTTCTCATAGAAGCTGAGCAGGAGCTTAGACAGGACAGGCTGACCAAATGCATATTCCATACCATAGACATCATGCTCAGTATATAAACGGGGGTTGGCCAGGGAGCAGGAATCTGCAATCTGTGCTTGGGACAGTCTGGGCAATCGATCACCGGGTGATGACAGCAATTGCATTGCATCATTTTATTTTCTCTATTCTAGTATTATTATTATTATTATTACTACTATTATTATTATTATTTCTCTTCCATTACTGTGCTATTAAACTGTCTTTATCTCAACCCACGACGGTTTTTTTTCCTTCCTTTTCTCCCTCTTTTTTGAGTGTGTGAACGGCTGCGTGTTCCTAGTTGCCGGCTGGGGTTAAACCGCGACAGTGTTTTAACTCTACAAGTAACCACTGAAAGCTCTAACCACCCCTTAATCACAAGTGTCACTTTCCACTTAGGCTAAAGATCAATTTGTAAGTTTTCAGTTTTCCAAAAGACGGCAGAAATTGACAGACACACAAACCCATCAGCTGATTCGAGTCTTGTACAGCAACACTAGAGGGCAGGAGAGCAGCTTTTAGATAAGAGTTGCGATTTCAACAGTTCATCGGGCCAAAGGTGTGCCGAGGAATTCCTCTTTCATAAGGGTACAAAACTGAAATAAGGTATTTCTGTTCTTATAGACTGCTTACCACTGCTAAAAGTATCATGATTTTTATTCCTGCGTACTAGCACAGGCAAGGCAGTCCAAATTGGAGCTGAAGAAATTAGTTTGCAATGAAATATCCTTTCACTAACACTCTTTATTTTTAAACATAAGCCAGCATCCCTCCGTCCATCTCTTCCACTTATGTAATCTTTACAGGCAGATTTAGTTAATGTTGCATTAGGCTTCTCTCCCTGAAAAGGAATTTTATATATTGTTTGGAATATCACAGTCAATTGTAAAGAGTTCTTCAGATTCAGTGGGCTTCCTTCCCCATCCATGGGCTGAGGACCACCAGGGTCTGCTCTCACAATTAATTTCCTTGATACAGATGGTCAAGATCAACAGCCTCTCCTGGGCCAAAAGCATCTCTGACTATTGTACAAGGAAGATGTGATCTTATTTAGCCTCAGCGAGAATTAGTGTCTCTGACCGCACATAGTATTTCACAGAATCACAGACTGGTTGAGGTTGGCAGGCATCTCTGGAGGTCATCTGGCCCAACACCTCTGCTCAAGCAGGGCCACTGAAAGCTGATTGCCCAGGACCGTGTCCGCACAGCTGTTGAGTATCTCCAAGGCTGGACACTCCACAACCGCCCTGGGCAACCTGTGCCAGTGCTGGGTCACTCTTACAATGAAAAAGTATTCCCTGATGTTCAGATGGAAGCTCCTGTGTGTCAGGTTCTGCCCATTGCCTCTGATCCTGTCACTAGGCACCAGTGACCACAGTACTTCTTTATTTCTAAGATGCACAGACATGCATAACTCTTTGTCACATCAGAACATTTTTAAATCTGCAAGTTGGCACTAAAACAAAGAAATCAAAACCAGTTTGGAACCTCAGGTTAGGAACTTCTGTCATAGCCAGCACTATCTTAAAAGGGGAGTGCACAGGGTCCCCCTGAACAAATTACAGGCTTGAAACTCCGTCACAAGAAAAAGCACGCTCAATTCTCACTCCTACACATGACAAGTGTCTAGGGATGCAAAATGAAGAGGGGATTCACACCACGAGCACAAATCTGTCAAAATGCAAATGTGATTATGCAAAAGGACAAACGCACCTGCAAGAACAGTTTTTGCGATCTATCTAATATTTAGATAAAACGTGAGTTTTGTCTACTTGTTGTGGGAACATGTTCTTTTTTTCTTTTTTTCTTTTTTTTTTTTTTCTAAAAAGTTTCCATGAAATGGTGAAGTGCTTCTCTGATACGCAGGCTGATGCATGGTTCAGTATGCAACGTTCAGGATAAGGACTATAAAGTGATTAAAGCAGCTTTTTATTTTGGAAGCTAAATAAATAAATAAAAACAACTCCTGGTGAGAGACTCAAGGGATTAAGTTTAGCATCTCAGTAGAGTTGCTGATTAGTCAAAAATACTGTTTTCATCCTCTGGAATGAAATTGTCATCCATTTCAGCCAAACAACAAAACTGTACAAGAACATGGAATCCAGATACATGTCTTTGAAAAACCTGTAACCTTCAGAGCAAGAGCAACAAAAGGAGTTAAAAGACAACCTTCAGAAGGTAATGATAGTGACAACAATAAACATGGAGAGGAGAAAAAAATGAAAGAAAACCTCATTCCAAAGATGCTACAAAATCGCTTTTCAAGGAAAACAAAAGTTGAAGTATACATACTTACATTCATTTTAGCTACTCTCTGCTTCACATGTGTTGCATCTCATGCAGCCATTAATTCCTTTTCTTTATGAAACTGAAGGACACAAGTGCAAAGGTATACCGTCTTGGTGTAAGAAGGCTGTGTCTGTCCTGGTACAGCCACCTGAGAAATGTAAAAGTTGTTTCCTGTGTATGATTGTTTCAAACATTGCATCTTAGTAACAGAACAATCAAAATCCGTATTTCTTTAAGAAGAAATGCCAACAAACTGGATTTCAAGTTAGCTAACCAGAAAACACATCATGGATTTTTTTGTCCACGCTGGTGAACTGCAGCAGTGAGCAGTCCTGTTCACAGTTAAGGGAGATGAGTAACCAGCTGTACAGCTGCTCAAGCTACAAGCCAAGAAATACGTGCTAGGTGTCATAGTCAACAGATAAAGTTTTCTCATTACTCACTATCTCACTGTCCCAAAGTCTAGTGAGCAAACCTTTAACCAAGCAGACACATTCCTATAATACACAGCATGCATATTTCAAGTAAACATCAGATTTTTACTTCAAATGAAATGTCAGACTGATCAAAACTATGCCCCAACCCCAAAGTTCTTAAAATATCAGAGGATGTGTATGTTGCATTACTTACAGTTCACAAGCATCTTCTGGTCTGCTTCCTCCCTTCTCTCTGCATCCAACTATCTGACTGCTTTCTGCTCCCATACCTGTGCTGTGTCGAACAGTAAGAGTTACTGTTATGGCATGTAAAATTTTTTTTTGTTGTTGTTTCCAGATTGCTCTGCTGCAGCCCTGAGCATGAAAAACACACCTGAGCTACCTGTCTACATCTTTCTGTTCTGGCAACGGAGGGGTAGAGGGAGAAGATATTTTTAAAAGGTCAGGCCCCTAAGTCCCACTACAAGGAGGACTCTATGGACTATTTTGAGAACTTAGATACCCAATGCACATGTAGACACACAGGACAGGATTCAAGTCCCTAAACATGGCCATCTAGTGTCAATTTAGGTATTGCTGTGAATACATCTGTCCTCCGAACCCCAGACCAGGGCTCTTCAGTAGACTAGTCCCATAGAGATGACACAGGAACTCTACAGCAACTGAGAGAATACTTAAAGTTAACAACACTCCTACACGTGGAGAAATTAATTGAGGTCCTAGGGTAGGCTCCATTTGATATTAAGTCACTTACATTTGGGTAACTATGAGATGGGTGCTTAAGGTCCCATTCTAGTCAGTAAAATCTAATTAACACAACTAATGGAGTCCAGAGAGCCCCCAGTGCAGACTATGTTTGGTCAGCTGAATTATTGTTTTTGCTCCACTGACAATGAAAACTTCCAGAAAAAAGGCAAAATCTAGACTGACAGCAAAGTAAGCCAAAAGTATGTCATCTGCCTCCCCGTATATCTAGCTTGGCTCACCACCTTTACTATTTTTGGACTATGGCTACATAGATGCTGCAGGAGAGGAGGCATATTACTTTGCATACTGGGTGGCAATCGATTCAGGTGCTTGTCAAGAGAAATCTAAGGGATATAAGATTTAAAAGAAAATCTTTAATATATAACTCTTAGGGCTAAGTCTTACTTCTACACATACTTATACAATTTCTTTAAATTTACATAAAGTGGAGCCTAATTCTAGTCAGTAGCATAGCTTTGTAATAAAAGTTGCCTTTTATGGTGCAAATATTTATTTATTTCTCAGTGTTAAAAATTATCCTGAAGGCTTTAAGTTTCATTGTGAGCAGCATGAAGAAGTGAAAGAAAATTGTATTTTCTTCATTTCCTTAAACCAGGTTTCTCTTTGTTGACTTCTGAGCAAGAAGGATTAAACATTCTTAAGCTCATCCTTGGCACCTCTGATAGCCATAATAGACTAATACTGCATGTATGAAAGAGAAATCAGCATGAAAGAGGCCACTCTTCTAAAATTAAACTCTTGGAAAAAACAAAACCAAATGTGATCTTGATTACTCTGATACAATCAATGGGACTCACTCATCACTACTGCAATGAATCAAAACCTGCTGCAGCGAACAAATATAAATACCAAGATTCTTAATTTTAGAAAAAAAAAAAAGACCCAAACAGCAATAGGTTTGTAACATCCAGATAATCACAGGAAGAAGAGTGTTCTACAAGCAGCAGACCTGGTTTCCTACAAACTGAGCCACATGCTCAATATAAATAAACAATTTGCCAAGCCCCAGCTTCCCTTTGTCCACAATACCTTCAGTCTCTGTTCTCCCAACACATCCTCCGATTGTGATCCCGAGCCATACACACCCTCACTGGACTGCTGGCAGGCCAAATGGAGCAGATAACTACTTCGCTGAGGCTGCAGCCTTCCTTGGGGGAAAAGGGGCAGTCGTCCCAATCTCTAATTTTGCCATTGACATTCTCAAAACTTGCAGGAACTAATTTTGCTATTGGAGACCTCTGTTTACCAACAAAACTCACCTGACAATGACTAACAGGATGAAAGATGTTATGGAAGAGGCAAGACTGATTTACAGCACAGTTGTGTAAGCTAAGATAAAATAAGAGAAAGAAAAATTAAATAAAGACACTCAGTTTAATTGCAGATTGCTTTCTTGACAGCTTATGCAGTTGATGGTGGGCAATCAAGGTCGGATACAGAAAGTAATACCATGCCATTGAGCCTAGAAGTAGAAGAGACAATACTACTTCCATATGAAAAGGCAAGAATTCTGTAAGATAATTGAAGAATACTGTTGGGAAACATAAAAAAGCCAATTACTTCACTTTCCATCCTGCTCCACCTCTGTGCATGCCATGGATACTCCAAGTTGATCCAGTTCAGTCCATTTCCAGATTCACTTTTTTCAGACCCATTCAAAATCAAAATAACACCTTTCTCCATCTCCTTACCCCAAAGCTTAGCCATGCTGTGGTCAGCAGAGAACAAGTCACACCACGGGAGTAATTCAGATGTTTTGCCTTTGAAAAGTGGGGATTGCCAAGGGTTGCAGCCTGGGAGGTCTGCGGTAGTTATACACAGGGTTGGAAACAAGAGTCCACATGGGTTTGGATCAAGAGGACAAGCTTCAAAATGAGGTCAGTAGAAGGTCACTCTCATTTTCCAATTATCTGGACAAAACAGCTGAGTTACAGGCTGTCTCTGAAACTTTCCCAGAAAGATTGACACCTGCTCCTGCGGCGTTTTGGGGAACCTCTCCCACATCAACACACGCCTCTGTTTCAGAGGCCTCGCTTCAGTTACAATACTCAAGCTAGAAACAACGATACTTTTCCAATTTCAAAGAAAACTTTTTTATGTACAAACTCAAAGTGAACCTACCCACTTTAACTGGATCAGGTTTACATGTGCAAGCATCAAACTGACTCAGAATTTAATTTAAAAGCAGCAGGAGGAAGCTATGTGCTAGCACCAGCATACAGTACCTATAGGTATTTTTAGAACAAAAGAAAGAAAGAAGGTTCTCACTGTAGATAAAAATACCAAAACTTCCACAAAGTGAGAAAGTTTTAATATGACTGTGGAGCCCTCCCCTTCCTCTCAAGATTTAAGATATTAGAGTACAAATTGGTAAAAAAGTTTGTTTTAACTGACCCTCTATACCTTCACAACTGTTTTAAGTACTATTGGCAAAGCAGTAGATACATCAACACCACTTGACCATTAGTTTTGCTTGTTACTAGTTTTGAATTTGAAAGAGAAACTTAGATGTTATTTGAAACTACTTAAAATTCAATTTCCCCCCTGTTCACAAATAAAATAATTTTTAAGCTCCAACCACCATTTCACAGAGATCTTGCTCTTCACAGCACCGTGCATCAGCCCCATCTATTTGCCCACACACCTACATCACTCCCAGTGAAGGAGAAGAGCTTTGGAGTCTATCCATGAGGACACTCTCTTTAAACGAACAACTACTTCATGAGCAACGAGGTCAGAGCATCTTCCTGTTGCAGAAACAGGACTGGAGCCCATCTGAGCAGAGCCACTGGAGCAGCACTGCCGTAGCCTCCCAGTGTAGCTTAAGCAACAATTTCTCAGAGCTCCAGCCCCAGAAATAGCTCACTCAGAGGAGCTAACTTTTCAGGAGAACACGAGAAAGCAGCACATAACACACAGACGTTACAGAGCAATCTGAGATGATACCCTCTGCTTTGACAATGTAAGAACTATACAGATGCTAACAAAGTAATAACATACCCTGAGTAATAACATACGCTATGTGCATTTCTGTGCCCGTTTCCTCACCTTCATAGAGTGTTCCCTGGGCCTTTCCAAGATCCTGCAGACTACAGGTCTCTTCTATGCTTCAGATCAGCTCTCTCTGGCTATGGCTGCTCTTAACCGTTACCCATCCCCAACAAGAGCACTTTCTTCTCTTCCAGCCCCCACACTTCCTGTGCATCTTTTATTTCTTCCCCAGCCAAAACTTTTATCTTAGAGATTAGCACCAACTCATATTTTTTTTATTTTATTTTTTTGTTCCGCATTTGATTTTTCAAACTCAGTCCTCTACTGAGATATTTAAACTAAAAGACAGTAGATTCAGGTTAAGTATAAGGAAGACATTTTTTACAATGGGGGTGGTGAGACACTCGAACAGGTTGCCCAGAGAGGTGGTAGATGCCTCATCCCTGGAAACATTCAAGGTCAGGCTGGATGGGGCTCTGAGCAACCTGATCCAGTTGAAGATGTCCCTGTCACGGATGAGTGGAATGCACTTCACTCAAAAGAGAGAAGCAGCACCATGTTTTACTGAGGTAAAATAATAATTTGACAGAGTTCAATAAATCCAATTGCAATGGAATTTAACAAAGTTTACCAGTGGTTTACCAAGGTTCAATAAGTTTGACGGCAATGTTCTCCTTATTAATTACTGCATGGAAGAAACATACAAAGGAAAATTGAGTTAGAATCGAGTTAGAATGATTCACACTAAGACTGACGATGCAAAGGGTAAGGAACACCCTCCCATTGAGTTATGAGGTTCAGAGTGGACCCCCTTGCTTTCTAAACTCCTGATGGAGCTTAGGTGCAGCCAGGTCCAGTCTTAGTCTCAAACTTAGACAACAGTTTATGTCTAATGGAATTACCTATACAAAGTTTATAGTAACACTGAGTAGCTGCATTAGTATTAATTCATCATGCTATCAGTCATTTACTGAGGATATGTCACGAGTAAGTGTCGTGGTTTAGGCCAAATCGGCTACTGGGGACGTGGGGGACCCCAGATGTGACGGACAGATTCTCCCCTCTACCCCTCTCCAAAGAGAGAGGTAGAGGAAGGAAAAAGAGACTTTAGAAGGAACTAAACTACTTTAATGAAATATTAATAATAAAATAAAAAGGAAATAATGAAATATATAGAAAACAGGATGACAATCACGACACCGGCTGGCACTGGGGCAGTCCCAGGCTGGACTCAGTGATGGGCGGGAACTGGATTCCGGATCTGCATTCAGGATTGGAATCAAAGGCAGACGAACAGCCAGAGTCCTCCTTGGACATCAGCCATTGAAGAAAGAGAGAGAGATGACCCTTTGATCCCTCAGCTTTTATACCGACCATGAGGCAGATGGGATGGAATATTCTGTTGGTCAGTTTTGGGTCACCTGTCCTGTCCACTCCTCCCTGCAGGTAGGACCGCACTACGCTTTTCCACTTCTGACCCTCCAACGGGGCAAATAACAAAGTTAGCTGCCTTGGGTGTTAGAGCAATAAGTTAAAGTGAGAGCCTCTCTCCGTACCATGCCTTGGCATCAACTATAAACATTGGTATTACCACTCTGAGAGAGCAAACATTGTCTGCACAATATGCTGTTAATTTCAATAGTTAGAAGAGGCCTAGCTAAGAAGCAAAGTTACTGAATAAAATTGGTTCTGTTTTACCTCAAACCAGGACAGTAAGGTGTCTCTCTGTGTTGGACAAGGAAAGATCTCTCGGTCTTAGGTAAGGAATCTCAAACCTTGAGAGGTGTCCCTGGTCAAGGGGAGAGTCACCCGGTGTGCAGTCCAGCTGCAATTCAGGGAGAGCTCAAATTGGGCCCATCCTGATGGTAATTTTTATAGAGTGAAGTAGTTGGCTGCTAGTCGATAGTACAGACAAGATAGATGTCTTAGTTTTAACTCTGGTATCTTGTTCTGTACTTTGGCTATCTTGCATTTTTGGGCTTCGAAACCGCCTTTCAAAATGTTTTTCCGAGGCACCTTCACTCCCTTGTACGTGAGCCAGGAGCTTTCCAGCTTGCAGGTTCACCACAGGGTGTGAGGCCTCTTGCTCCTTAGTCAGCCTGAACCAAATTACAGCCAGGGGTCAAGCGGATCCGTCTCAGTCCCTGCTCTTGGCTGGGGGGTTGGGCTAGATGATCTTTGGAAGTCCCTTCCAACCCAAACTATTCCATGATTCTATGATATTTGAATTCATTTTGTTCTCTCTGAGTTCCTGCAGTTTGCTGCCCTGATATCTCGTGCTGAATAAAAGCCACTGAGGTCCGGTGAGTCACCATTAGACCTGGTCTAAGAGGTAAATGTGTCACTTATAAGCAAATTGTGGGCTCCACCACTCAGCAGTTTCTAAATAGTACCAAAATCTCACTCAAACTTCTTTTATTGTACACAGAAACATTCACAAACTGACAAATACACATGCTGTTAACTGTATGAATTTCAAGGAGATTTTAAACCAACAAATAGAGTGAGTGGAGTGGTAGCACCCATGACAACCCACAGGTTTCACAGAGCTGCAGGTACAAAAGCTTGATTGCATTCTCTCTTCTGACAGAGTATGGTCAGGCAGCCATAGAAGGTATTTGGACACCTGAAGGTGTCTTCAGGTAAGATGAACATGACAATAACGCTCATTAGATAGCACTGTTGGATCTACAGAAACCACTAACAAAAGGATTTGTCCCTTCATTACACGAGCTGATGGAAAGACAGACATGGATTTTGCTTTCATAGAATCATAGAATTGTCTAGGTTGGAAGAGACCCTTGGGATCATCGAGTCCAACCATCTACCCTACTCTACAAAGCTCTCCCCTACACCATATCCCCTAACACCACATCTAAACGTCTCTTAAACACATCCAGGGATGGTGACTCAACCACCTCCCTGGGCAGTCTATTCCAATGCCCGACCACCCTTTCTGTGAAAAATTCTTTCCTAATGTTCAGTCTAAACCTACCCTGTTGGAGCTTGAAGCCATTCCCTCTTGTTCTGTCATTAATTACCTGTGAGAAGAGACCAACCTCTCTACAGTGTCCTTTCAAATAGTTGTAGACAGTGATGAGGTCTCCCCTCAGCCTCCTCCTCCTCAAACTAAACAGTCCCAGCTCCTTCAACTGCTCTTCATATGATTTGTCTGCTAGGCCCTTCACCAGCTTCGTTGCCCTCCCTCTGCACTCGCTCCAGCACCTCGATATCTCTCTTGTATTGAGGTGCCCAAAACTGGACACAATACTTGAGGTGTGGCCTCACCAGTGCTGAGTACAGGGGCTTTCCTCAAGGTCTTGGTTACCAAAACATGAGAAAGTAACAGACTTACAAATCCACTTGAGTAAGAAGAAGAAAAAAAAAATCTGTGTTTTACTGCAGGCATGAAATGAGTATCTACCATCTGCAGCACACATGCTCGGCAACGCCAGAGAAGAAACAGCCCCAGAAGGCTGACACAGTGTGAGGTGAAAATCCGACCTGACTAATAACAGGAGGAAATCACTGAAGCCAAGCGGTTTTACATCAAAGTACAGCTACTGCAAATAGATCAAGAGGGGGCACAGGGATCCATTTTTCTCCAATGAACACTGCTTGTGCCCAGCTGCCATCTTTGTGGCCTTCTCCACGCAGTGACTCTGACACCAGTTTTCCGTCTCCGTCAAAGCACAGACAGATGATTGCTTTTCTTCTACCAGTTGTATCCACTGCAAGAGGTACAGGCCACCGTCTGAACTATTTCAATTCAGGCTTTTAAATTAATTAATTAATTAATTCACATTATCTGCTTTTCTGTAGTAGAAGCCAACATTTTTCAGCAATGTCCTAGTGGATAATGATTCCCTATTCTGTGTGACACCAAAAATGACTCGGCAATGAAGGACTTATAGAAAACCTCCTGAGAGGATGCCTGCCATCGCTGCAAAGCCTTAAGGAAACATTTTCACCTCAAGGCCACAGCAGCCGAAACTGGGGGTGTGCAAGTCTCTGTAGGGGCCCTCACAGAGCCAACCCTTCGCCTCAAAACCTGAGGAGAAGAGTCTTGGGATAAATTTACTGGGGGATGGACTGCGGAGAAAAGTCAGAATCCCCCTCAGTGACTTACCCCCCGGGGGCCCCCAGCGTTGCCGGAACGATGCGCTCGGGGCGCTGTTTCCGGCGGGGGGGGACGGGCGGGAAGGGGGAGCGGGAGGACGGGAAGGAAGCGGGGCGGGTTTGAGCGCGGCACCGCCGGGTAGGGAGCCTGGCCGGGCGGGCGGCGGAGAGGCCATCGCTGCCGGCGCGGCGGGCTGGGCGCCTGGGCTGCCTCCCCTCTGCTTTACCCACCGCACCGGGCGGGAGGATGAACCTGGAGCGGCTGAGGAAGCGGGTGCGGCAGTATATCGACCAGGTGAGGCGCGGGGGAAGCGGCGGTCGCGGCGGGGTGGGGTTTGCTGGGCAAGGGGCGGTTGGTTTTCCTTCAGAGCCCGGCTCCCGGGGAGGGGGGGAGGCCCGGGGAGGGGGTGCAGCAGGTGCCGGCCTCTGTATCCGGGGAGGGGGGTTAATTTTGAAATAATGCCTCGTTTCCTCTGGAAAAGGAAGGCGCGGGGGTGGGAGAGGAGCGAGGTGGGCTGGGAGCGCCGCCGGCGCTCTCCCCGCGGGGAGACGGGGCCTGTGGGGTCCTCGTAGCCTGACGGGGGCCGGGGGGGTGTCCTCCTTTGGAGGTGTTCCTCCTTTGGAGGAGGAAGGAAGCCCGCTGTGGGAGCGCAGGATCCCGCCCTGGCGGGCCGTGCAAGCTGGGCCACGCCGAGCTGGTGGTTATAGGTGCCCATTGTACTGACCCGCCACGCTGCGGGCTGCTGTCAGGAGGGCAGGCTTGTTCTCGTCTGTTGATGGATTCAGCAATTATGTTGCTGCAGGGCAAAGAGTCAAACAAATAATAATAATAAACACAACAGGAAAAATGCGTTAATAAATTAGGTTATGTATAGCACGAAGCTGCGCTGCTCAGTTTCTAGTTCAGAGACTTGGTACTGGCATAGCTTCTGAGAGAAACCCAGCCCTTCGGTTATCACAAATATTTGTGCATGTGGCCAGCAGGTCTGACTGAAAGATTGATTGGGGAACCTAAGTTAATTTGGTGGATTTTGTTGTTTTGTTTTGCTGTATTCATTTGAGTTAAACTGGTTCACCAAGCTGCTTTGCCATGCAGATATGTAGATACCTGTGCAGTTCTGAGGAAGGGGCATCAGGAGGAACATGAGACTGCTTCTTTGTAATGTAGTCATCTTATACTACTGTAGAACTGCTCAACAGAAGTCTTAAAGTGCCCTATAGGCCTGGATTACGCCTTTCTTTTGTGCTGTTGAGAGAGTTATTTAAACCTCAGTTCTTGTAGGCAGCTATTACATATGTGGGGTTTTGGTTTGGAGTTGTTTTGTTTTGTTTTGTTTTTCCCTGGGAGTGCAGACTGAAACCAAACTATTTTCTTGGCAAATTTTCTGGGCATTCTTAATCCCCATCAAGGAGGGAATGTGGGAACACAGGATAGAAGAGACTACTTAGGTCATGGAGCATAGTGCTTTGTGAGGACTGGAATACCATCAGCATGCATTTCAGAAAAGTCTGCCAAACCTCTACTCCAAAAGCATAAAACATTCTTTAAGGTTGTGAACAAACTCCACAACTGTAATGTTCTGGGAAAGAGCAGAAGTTATTGGGGCTTTTCTAGTGTTGCAAGTCCGTGCAATGGCAGGATACCTGTTAGATGTCCAGCAGATCCTGGGAAGCATATTATGCTTCATAGCATGGAGGAGGGTAAAAAGGAACAACATTAGCCCTTGCTGATCTCCTTTGAGAATAATCCCAGCCAATTGTATGAGGTTTTCCCTAGCACGCCAAATCTGATGGGAACTTTAACTCAATTAGTGGGATATACATGCAAACTCTGCTTCTATCAGATCACTAGTTGCCACCAGTCTTCTCTATTTCACCTGCTTCTCCTGAACTGCAGACTGCAGTGAAACTGTGTGTTGAAGAGTAAGGGCAAATTCACATAGGGACTATGTTTTGTGTGAGGTTAAAGCATCTTGACTGGGGAATGAAAATTTCTTAATCAGAGATGGTGCTGCTGAAATTTCCTGAAATCATTTGTATGTCCCTTTTTAAATACAGTATTCTCTTTCTTCTAAAATGTAGCGTCTATTTTAACTGGAAGGGAGGGATTCTTGCTACTTTTTAAGTGACAGCAAATCAGCTAATGATCTATTGCCATTTTTATGTTGTACATACCTCTTGGTTGAAGATACCTGCATTTTATTGAAAATAAACAAACAGCCCTTCCTCGAATTACTTTTTGCTATCCTTTAAAAGTTACAGTACTGGCCCTTTTAAACTGTTTCTTGAACTTAGAAAGATCTCAAATGTGAATCGACGTTCATTAGAGACTACATGCATAAGATGTTAAATGTGAATGGTGTACAGTATATTTCAAAATAATCCAGGAAAGTTAACCACAAATAAATACTAATTATTACTATCATGCTTTTACAGCAGCAGTATCAAAGTGCCCTGTTTTGGGCAGACAAAGTAGCTTCACTTTCTCATGGTAAGTAGTTACTTTTTACATTGTTTTTTATTAACTTGTTTCTGATAGCATTCTGGTTTGTTGGTTTGTTTTAAGCTGTGTGGCTAAGTGTTGAAGTTTTGAGTTTGCTGTAAGTGCTTTTCTGTGATCCTTGGCATGCAGTTTTTCCAAATAGAGCAGGGTCTATCTTTCCTTCCTGTTTGAGCTTTGTATTAAAATTAATGTCTGGCCAAACCTTAAGGTTTGCCTACCTAAAGAAACAAAACAAAACAAAAGCTACAAGAGACAACAGTGGTTTCCTACAGGATTCACTGGTGCTCTGGGTGACAAGTAGAATGCAGGTTTACTGAGTAAGTTGATGCTGGTAGCCTATGTTTGCCTACAGCTATGGTCCATTTACATTTCTTAAAATGATTCTAAGGCCTTGATCCCACAAAAGCTTTGGTTGCCAGTAAAGTAGGAGAGTACTAAGCTGTGCTTCTGCAATTGTAACTTCAAGCTACAAAAGTGTAATGCTTTCACTTTCGCTGCTAGGTTCCCACTGATCTTTTTTGAGAGAGACAACTCTGGGTTGCGTTTTTCTGCCCAATGTTCAAGGGCAGCGTAACCTACAACTGCTACTTTTTATTTTTTTTTTTTAGATTTGTAGTTGTCTCCTTCTCATGATACACCTCTAGTATAAGATTTTTTGTATTCACTGTCCAGTGCACTATATCTGATGTCTTTAAAGTTAAAATCTGATTATTTTTTAATTTCTCACTGATAGATATCATAAATCATAATACCAAAGAGTGGTGCTCAATGGATTTAAATCCAGCTGGCGGCCGGTCACAAGTGGTGTGCCTCAGGGCTCAGTGTTGGGACCATTTCTGTTCAACGTCTTTATTGATGATCTTGATAAGGACATAGGGTGTATCATCAGCAAGTTTGCAGATGACACCAAGTTAAGCAGGAGTGTTGATTCCCTGGAGGATAGGGAAGCTCTACAGAGAGACTTAGATAGATTGGATCACTGGGCCAACATCAGTGGTATGAGTTTCAACAAGGGCAAGTGCCAGGTCCTGCACTTGGGCCACGATAACCCCATGCAGCACTACAGGCTTGAGGAGGTGTGGCTGGAAAGCTGCCTGGCAGAAAGAGACCTGGGGGTTCTAATTGACAAGCGGCTGAATATGAGCCAGTAGTGTGCCCAGGTGCCCAAGAAAGCCAACGGCATCCTGGCTTGTATTAGAAATAGCGTGGCCAGCAGAAGTAGGGAGGTGATTGTGCCCCTGTACTCAGCACTGGTGAGGCCACACCTCGAGTATTGTGTCCAGTTTTGGGCACCTCAATACAAGAGAGATATCAAGGTGCTGGAGCGAGTGCAGAGGAGGGCAACGAAGCTGGTGAAGGGCCTAGCAGACAAATCATATGAAGAGCAGTTGAAGGAGCTGGGACTGTTTAGTTTGAGGAGGAGGAGGCGGCTGAGGGGAGACCTCATCACTGTCTACAACTATTTGAAAGGACACTGTAGAGAGGTTGGTGCTGGTCTCTTCTCACAGGTAATTAATGACAGAACAAGAGGGAATGGCTTCAAGCTCCAACAGGGTAGGTTTAGACTGAATATTAGGAAAGAATTTTTCACAGAAAGGGTGGTCAGGCATTGGAATAGACTGCCCAGGGAGGTGGTTGAGTCACCATCCCTGGATGTGTTTAAGAGACGTTTAGATGTGGTGTTAGGGGATATGGTGTAGGGGAGAGCTTTGTAGAGTAGGGTAGATGGTTGGACTCGATGATCCCAAGGGTCTCTTCCAACCTAGACAATTCTATGATTCTATGAAATTTTTTATACATGCATATTTTAAAAAAAATTAAACTTTGTGACTCAGTAGGATCCTAGAGTAGGGGAAAATAGTTTTCTAGTGAAGTAAAAGTGAATATTCTGTATGAAAATGTTTAAAGATATATTATAAATTAATGACTTGTAATTTGTTCTTTTATTTTAGAGGAACCACAAGATATCTATTGGTTGGCCCAATGTCTTTACCTAACAGCTCAGTATCATAGGGCAGCACATGCCCTTCGATCACGTAAGTTGGATAAGGTAAGTCATTTTAGTCAAAGACCTACTGTTGTTATTCCACTTTTAAACCTCTGCTGCTAACCACAGTGACTTCTTCACCATCAGAGGATAAGGTTTATGGGAAAAGTGATTAAAAAACCTGCATGATGTAGTTATCTGAACCAGGTATAGCCCTGTGTTCAATGGGCTAGATTGAAACTGTTGTCTCCAGATAGAGTCACAGAAAAGAGATTGGGTCCAAGGATGTAACTGCAGCAGTGTAGTGTCACTTCAGGTGTAGTTGTTTAAATTGTCCTTCCACTTTGCTAATGAGTAATGAAGGCAAGAGTGAAGCAAGTGTCCCTTGAGAGTTTAATAGTAGAGAAAGTGTTACAGACTTAGTCATTTTGGTCAGGAGAGATTTTTGGAGGTGAAAGGGATGAAGAAGCCATACAACTAGAAAAGGAGAGAGCAAAGTGGAGTCTAGCAGTGTAAGTAAAAATGCTTTCTCTTTATAACTAATATGTATGAAACTTCTCTTTCAGTTATACGAAGCATGTCGCTACCTTGCAGCTAGATGTCATGTGAGTACATTTTTTAACCATCTTGTGAAGATTAGGTATCTGACAGGCAATGTAGATCTCTGTGTTCGTTGGAATGACAGGTTTAATTTTGTGACACTTGAATTAATTCTTTAACCTTTGGTATGGTTGCTGGAGTATTTGTTGTGGTACTATTCTGAAGAAATCCAACTGACCTTTTTTTCCAGGAAAGAAAATACTCCTTTAATATTTTGTGGCGAAAGAATATGAATAATTTTTGTCTCATGTCTTTGTGTTTACATTTTTAATTGGCTTGTTGTAGTCTGACCAAAGGAGATGTGATTTATGGTTATATAAATACATTTAGCAGCTTTATACTCTGTATAAAATGTGATATGTGAATAGTAAAATGCAGTTCTTTCGCAGGACAACTGAATCAATTGGTAGATTAAATATAGAAATTTGAAATAGAATAATGTGCTGCTTATGGAATAAGATCATTGTATTTTATTAAAACCTGTATTAAATATTTTTAGAAGCATATATGCTTCTGTGATTGCATAATGCTGAATAACAGATTTTTCTGTAGGTATTAATTTTATAATTTTTTGCGTATTATAGATGACTAGTAAAATAGTTGACTGTAGTTGTAGAATGACACATGTCCAAATAAGAATATGTATGCATGAAAAACCTGCTGATAAGCACTGATTGCTATAATCTATGCCTTTGAAATGTGACACTGTGTTTATCGGTGCTTTATGTACAGATGTTTCAAATCCCAACCTTGTTTTTTACATGCACATGTTTGGCTAGTATGCTGCAAAAGAACATCAACAGGCCCTGGATATTCTTGATATGGAAGAGCCAATCAACAAAAGACTTTTTGAAAAGTACTTGAAGGATGAAAGTGGATTGAAAGACTCTAGCACAGACTGGGAGATGTCACAATCCTCTGTAAGTGACATTTTTTAAAACAATTTTTTTTCTAACTAATAAAAAAATGTGTGATATCAGAAAGTGATTTTACAGCTGTATGAATCTGAAACTGTGCTTAAGCTTTCTTTTTGGATAACATAATTTCCAAAAATGCTGAATTGTTCTCCTTTCAGTCAGAAGTCAGCTTGCCTATATGAAAATAACTTGGTTTACAAAAATGAAGAGTGTTTTCAACAACTTCCCATAAATCATTTGCAGATACTTTGCAGGAAGTTCATGATCTAACATTGGTTTTTAGAGTCTTTTAGCTCTGCTGCGGTTTCAGTCTTGATAATGTAAGCTAATGCTTCTTTCAACTGGGCTGCAGATTGTGAGATAACAAAGCAACTTTTCTTCTCCTCTAGATATTTTTAATAAGGTATTTCCTTAATCACTCAAGTGTTGTTCTCAGTGGGACATTTTTTTGATTGCATCTGAAAATGATGTGACGTGAAGGTGAAGTTTTTGAAGCTCAGTGAAAAAATTCTCTATAGGCACACAATTAAAAGGGATCACTACCATGTGTAGGCTGAAGAGTCTATGAACAGTCTTTACTTTTGGAGTTATAAATTGAAGTTTATTAACTGAAACTACAGTGAAGGTGATTGACAGATGGCATTTTCCTTGTAAGACTACAGTAGCAAAATGGATTAAATCATCAGTGTGAACTTATTTCAAATGCTGGTATTAGATGACTTAAGGGAGAAGTGGATTAGACCGAGCTACTGCAGTGCACCTTAATGGGAACATTTAAGCTACCACTGCAAGCAAAGAAAGAAGTCCTCAGTTTTGGGTGTTTGTTCTTGCTCCCAGTTTCATGGTACTTCATGGCCCAAGTGTTTGTGTGGCTGATTATTGAACTTAATTGGGAAAATGTTTTGACTGAAAAATAGCCCAGCCAAAAAACTCAGCTTCTGTCAGTCTTTACCTTCACTAATGCTTGTGATAATGTAGTTCACAAACATGAGGATGGCTTTGGTTTGCCAAAGGAGAGAACTACTGAAGTGGATGCTGCTAAGAGAAATTTTAAATCGAACTGTTCTCTAGGAACGCAGCTTCTGCAAACTTGATTAGTTTGCACAGACAGTAGTTCCAGAGTAAGAGTGACTGGCCTCCAAGCTGGTAGAAATATTACCACTGTAGCAGCCCCCCTGGGGTTTATAAGTTATTAATGCAGCTATACTGTTTCTAGTATGTGAAATCCTGAGAGAGTTGGTCTTTCTGGTTAGTCTGATGGCATAGATGCGTAAGGTGTAAACTTTCTGCAAGTAACTTGCTGAGACTTCTGTGGCCTTCTGACTGAATTGAATACCCATCTGGAGAGTTTTAAAAGAACATGTTAGTTATTAGACATCTTAGTACAACTTTAACTATGGTAATAATGATCTTTCACTACTTCCGTGTCTGAAACATCCATGTTTTGGGTTGAAAAGAAGGATCAATTTTCTGCTCAAAGTAGTTGAGTCCATTGATTTGGCCTTTTTCATCTCTACTGCAGTCATTCTTGTCTTGCCTGAAATATATGGTTTAATAGTCAACAAAGAAGTGTGTCACCTTTCAAAGTGATGATTTCCCTGTATTGAATATGAAGGGAATTTAGTATAAATAGCTTACAACTAAATATCAGAGAGCTGGATGCCAGAAGTAGAAAAGATAAACTATCTTCCTCTATCCTCCCTCTACTTACTTCAAGCATGTGTTCATTTGGCAGTAGGTAATCTGACAGAGCGTTCATTTTATTTTTTAAGATAGTAGAGACAATATTTTATTTAAAAACAGCACTAGAAAACCAGGTTCCATCATACATGAAATGCTTTTTACCTTTCAGGGAGCCCATTTGATTTGTGCTCAAAACCAAATTGCAAACATTGATTCAGTCTTTGACCTCCAGCCCTGCTTTTCCACCAGATCAAGAGCTCTATATGCCTTTTGCGAGGGAAGATCTATGATGCTTTGGATAATAGAACTCTAGCAACATACAGCTACAAAGAGGCCCTGAAGCTTGATGTTTACTGCTTTGAAGCATTTGATCTTTTGACGTCACACCATATGCTGACAGCACAAGAAGGTCTGGATAGTAGTATTTCTCGTATACAAGTAACATTTAGCTGCTTTCCCAATATGCCTTTTTCCTGGATAAAAACTAAAGCAATGCTACAAGTAACAAACTTTAAAATGTTAAGAATAGAAAATGTATGAAATAAGAGAAAATTATAATCTGCTCAAATTTACATTTGAACTTTATTTTTCAGTCCTTTGGTGCTAAGAATTAAAAGAAACAAAGTAACCCAGCTGTCCTGTCTCTTAGCTCTGGCAGCTCCCATGCTCTTTGACCAGCCTAAACAATGTTTTTCGTGTGTTCTCAACTTCACAGGCTTTGAATCCACAAAACCCTACTAGCACTTGCTTAGTTATAGTAGGCATTGCTTAATATAGCAATGCAAGTGATAAAATGTAACATGTAGAATAAATAAAAATAGTGGTGTGTTATGTCATCTTTATTAAGATAAGGCTTTCTTAAGAGAAGGCTCCGGGGAGATCTTATTGCGGCCTCCCAGTACCTAAAGGGGGCCTACAGGAGAGCCAGGGAAGGACATTTAACTAGGGCATGTAGCGATAGGATGAGGGGGAATGGCTTTAAACTGGAAGAGGGCAGGTTCAGATTGAACATCAATTGAGGGTGGTAAGGCACTGGCACAGGTTGCCCAGAGAGGTTGTTGAGGCCCCATCCCTGGAGGTGTTCAAGGCCAGGCTGGACGTGGCCTTGGGCAACCTGGTCTAGTGGGAGGTTTCCCTGTCTATGGCAGGGGAGTTGGACCTCGATGATCTTCAAGGTCCTTTCCAACCTAAACCATTCTGTGATTCTATGATTAAATTTTATTTAAAAGTGTAGAGGGAAAAACTAAGAATTCAATCATTAATTTCCATAATTAGTAGTATTATCTCTTTTTAGTGTCTGTATTGTTTTCTTCCTTGTAATTTTGCAATGAGCATCATAAAAATCTTTGCATCTCTAAGTTACTAAAATGTTCGATCTTACTATTTCTTCTGTAATATGACCAATTCAATTTTTTTTAAATTCACATAGAAAAAGAACTTCTTGAATCTCTACCTCTTAGTAGACAATGTACAGAAGAAGAACAAGAATTGCTTCACTTCTTATTTGAGAATAAATTGAAAAAGGTAAACCCAAAGCTGACTAAAAAGCTGGAGAATTGATTGAAAGTCTTGACTTCAGATGTATATTTTTTTTTAATTCTATTTATTCTTAACATTGGACTAAATAAAGCCTTTGTAGCTTTGATTATTTTAAAAATTTTGATGCAGTAGATATCACTTTATGGAGGTAGTATAATAGTTCTGTGTAAACTTATTTTCTGATGCGGTGACAACTTGAAATTCTGATTAATTGAGTTTTTTTAGCTTTATTTCTTGAGAAACTTGTAGGTGGGGAAAAAGAACATTAATAATGTATGTAAAATGTCAGTTACCTGAAAATATTAGGATATAACATTATTCCAGACTAGTTTTTCCAAAGATAAAATGAGAGCACTGAAAGCCAACTATATAGTGCTCAGCACTCATTTCTACAGCCCACGCTTAAGGTATTAACACTGGCAAGTATATTTCATGTTCTAGATGAGCTTTTAAGTACATTATAAAGAACCGTTTTACCAAATAAGTGTTTTATGGGCTTTCAGTTTAAACCTTAGAATTCTAAGAAGCTTAATACTGCTTAAGTACTCTTTTAGAACTAAAAATATTAATATCTGTATAATACCATATTATATATAATTACCATCTGATTTTAGGTTGGATTCAGATGTTGTTTCTTTTGTCTTTCAGTATAATAAGCCCAGTGAAACACTGATTCCTGAATCAGTAGATGGTCTTCAGGAAAACCTGGATGTGGTTGTATCCTTAGCTGAAAGACATTATTATAACTGTGATTTCAAAATGTGTTACAAGCTTACTTCTGTGTAAGTATAGAAAGCAACTTTGTTTTCTCTCATATGGTGTAGTATATTAATTATGCCTGGACTTACAGTGAATATCATTGTTCAGTGCATTGACATACATAACAATTTGATACAAAGTTTTAGGTATTTAAAATGTGTAGTTTGTGTCTGGCGAGACACTTTATTTTTATATGTAGCAGAAGTATCCAAAGCAAAACTCCAGTTAATCTGCACTGTGCAGCACTTCCCTTCCTCCAGTCTCTCCCTTACTCTGGTACCTTCAGTTTTGTGTGTTCTGTACCTACTTCTTGTTTGACCTTCAGAATGAACAGGTTTGGATCAGTTGGTTAGTTGGGAAGTATAATTTCTCTGGCTGATTAACAGTTATGTTAATTTTGATGTGCCGGGTACTGTGTTACGTAGCCCAGGCATACAGCGCTGCTCAGTTGTCTAATCAGTCAGAACAACAACA
Source organism: Vanellus vanellus (assembly GCF_965231255.1). Lineage (NCBI taxonomy): Eukaryota > Metazoa > Chordata > Aves > Charadriiformes > Charadriidae > Vanellus > Vanellus vanellus. The sequence continues at coordinate 154,092,039 of NC_138905.1, read as the reverse complement.
TGGATTGCTTCTCAACTATTTTAAATGTGAATGCGTGGTTGTGGAGCTATTTTTTCTGCTGGCCTGACAACTAGCTTTTTAAGAAACTGTATTTTTGTGTATGTACTGCATAGTCTCAGAATATTAGTAGTATAAAATAGAAGGGGGTTTGTTTCGGTTTTAGTTTGTTGGGTTTTTTTTATAGTACAGTGTTATAGCTGAAGCAAGCCATTGCTATTTAGAATATCCCATGGAACTGAGTACAGGCAAGATTTTGGGGAATGCTGTAGAGAATGCTAACAGGGTGAATTTAAACATTTGAATGTAATCATGAGCCTATTGAAATAAATTACTCCAATTACATCATTAAGATTATATTGCATCTTTGTTTCTGAAACTTAATTGTCACACCTGGTCTCTGAAGGAGGAGACTATTACAGATGCTAGAGCTTGGAAATCTGAGTTTGAAAAGTCCATATAACTTCAAAGTTTTAGACTTTCTTTAAGAGAGCATTTAACATACTTGTTTATATGTTCTTTTATACTTTTCATTTGAAATACTTTGAACTATTTAAAAATGTCAACTAAACTTTTAACTGTTTCAAGGTGTGGTTCTCTGACAATGGATTAATAATGATGTACTTCTGATTTAAGAGATTCTGTGTATAGATTTGAAGACATAATTTCTTTCTCTGCTTAGTTTACCAAATGCCAAGGCTTACAAAAAGGGCACATGCCTAGAAGCCATGTCCGGCATGCAGTCCGTTCTCTGCGAGACTGTCTTCCATTTCTAAATGCCACAGGAAATAAAAAATTTAAAACTGAGCTAAGTATGTTTCCTAAGGCATACTGCTTAGTGTTAAACTGAGAAAGCTGAGGGCCATTGCCTGGAAGTTGCTGTCAAACATCTGGAAAAGAAGAACAGAAATGTTGTTGCTTGCTGTTTACTGGTTAAATTTGAAGTGACTTGCAAACAAATGTACGTTGTATTCTCTCTTTCTAATTGATATTCAGCTTGCAAGAATTTTCTGTTATCCTTTTCTGTTAATCTCAATTAATTGTTGTTTTTCTGGTCTTAAGATAGCCTTTATTATGCTGTTAATAGTACCTTCTGGTCAAAAATAGTTTTCCAGTGCCTAAAGTGGTAATTAACTGGAACATTACACACTATAAAAGCAGCTTGTTTATAACACATAAAAATTTTTGAAATGTGCATTGCAGATTTATTTTTTTTTTTTTAGAGTGATGGAAAAAGATCCTTTCCATGCAAATTGTTTACCTGTGCATATAGGGACACTTGTGGAGCTTAATAAAGCGAATGGTAAGAAACACAACATTTAATATGAATCTAAAGAAGATTGCAAAGCTTCAATTTAAAAAAAAAATAAGGATGCCAAGAAACCCCCTAATAAACCATTTAAAAATTTACATGTATTTTTCTTCCTACCTGCAGTTTCAAGAAAACAGTGGTAACTGGCAAAGAAAGGAGTTTTATAGCTGACAGGGCAGGGGGGAGTAGCTGTGCAAAGAGTCTTTATTCATTCATGATCATGAGCGTCACTGTCTTTTAATCCCTGGGCTATGTAGCCAGAAATTTAGTGAGCTACACTGCTTCATTTCTGTTTGATTTCTGTTTTGGGCAATCTTCTTAAGAGGATCTAAGTGTACTTTTTCTGCTCAACAATAAAATAAAATATATTAATTTAAAACTAGAAGGAACTCTTCAGCAGTGTGTATGCTTAGGTAGACATGCTTTTTCCATGTTAGGAAAAATTCTAGACTCTCCTTGCCTTTGCTGTTGTGAAGGCCTCTCTTTAGTTCAAACAAGTTAATAATCATGCAGCACCTCTGTTGGAATTACAAGAATAGCTTACTTGCAGCTGGGATGGCTTTTTCTCATTTCAGACTGCATATAAACATCCAAAGCAAGTGAAGAGCTTGAATGTCTTTAAAACCAATTGGAAAATAGAATAAGGAGCTCATATGATTTGCAGTCTCTCGAAGGATGGTGGATTGTATGTACTCAAATAGGTCATTAGGTGTACTAGTACTTCTCAATGTTTAGTAAATGTACTTTTCAGTCACTTTACAGAAAATGTGGCCAGTACTCTGATTTTTCTTCTAAGTCTGCCTTGAGAAGCATTTTGTAAATAAGTTGGTATTTTGTAAGCCAGTTTTCGTATTTGATTTTTCTGAAGCCAAGAATTGATGTAAAGTACTCCAGGACAAACTCATCAATTTAGGAGCACTGTGCTCTGATGAAATAGAAATATTATGTAGTGTAATGCTATTTCTTTTGAAATTTCATATGCAATAGAATTGTTATCCTGTATCTGATTACTTCTGCTGTTGTTAGAAAATCCATAGTAAGTTAACTAGAATAACTAAAATTATTACTTTTATTAGAAAAGTAGTCACTTAGAATTATTCCAAATAATACAATCATTTATTTGCTTTTGTCCTATTTTCAGCATGCTAATGCACAGGACTCTACTTTGAAATTGATCTAGCCAGTATGTTATACCTTTTAAGTGTATGAAATTCAAGACAAGATACATTCAAGTGTAATATTACAGGCATTTATTTTAATGTATGTTAATGACCTAAGTTGTTGCAGAATTCTTAAGGGGTGGGATGTATAGCTGCTTATTTACGTGCTGTGAAGCCTTATGGGTTGGTTGGTTTGGGTTGGTTTGTTTTTGTTTTTTTTTTTTCCAGTTAATTGCAAACCCAAATCTATTTTGAGGCAGTTTGAAGCATTACTACTAAACAGAAAACATTTTTGGTCACTTGTGCATTAATAATGTTAGATGTTCTGGATATTTTGTATAGAAAGCAAAAGGGCTTGAAACATCTTAATGGTTTAGCACATTTTAATTTTCTTTTCTTGTTTCTTCCCACTACATAGAGCTTTTCTATCTTTCTCACAAACTGGTGGACTTGTACCCAAATAATCCTGTAAGTTTTTCTAAGCCTTCATTACCTGGTAGTTTTTTCTAGGTGAAAGCACGTTAAAGTTGTAATGTAATTGTCAGTTTGAGCAACAGAATTCAAAATCTGTTTCTGGATGGAACTAGTAAGAGTGGTTCACTTCTTTTATTTTCTATGCATTGTAATTTTCTTATACCAAGGTTCTTTTTTAAAACAAAGTACTTGTAAAATATATTGTGTGAGGTATTCAGTGTGAGGTATTCACTTTGTAGCATTTGTTTTAAATTATTTTTCAGTAATAAATGTATATCACTCTCCGGGCAACCTTTTCCAATGTTTGATCAGCTTCATAGTGAAAAATTGTTTTCATTTTACTCAGTCTGAATTTCTCATGTTGCAACTTGTACCCATTGTCTCCCATCCTGTCCCTGCACCTCTGAGAAGCATCTGGCTCTGTCTTCTGTATTCCCAACCATTAGATAACTGAAGACAGCAATAAGCTTTCCACTTAGCGCTCTCTTCATGAGGCTGAACAAACCCAGTTAGAGAAGTTCTAACTTGTCTGCTATATCAAATAATTCAAAAAGCTGACTGTGATTTCAGTGAAAATGTTCCTAACTTTTCTAATTATATGTTCCTAACTTCTCTAATTATAATCTGTTCCTCTGTTTTGCATCACCAATGGTAATGTTTCACTAAAATTGGTATGATATATCTAATAATATTCGATTTTGATTTTAATGTGTAGGTGTCATGGTTTGCAGTAGGATGCTACTATCTCATGGTTGGCCACAAAAATGAACACGCCAGAAGATATCTCAGGTAATTTTTTTTTTTTTGCCAGTTTTTCTTAGTTAATCTGTTCCTCAATCACTACATAAATATTTAATGTTCGTGGGTTTTGTAAGCCCATAAAGTAAACAGAAGTCTTGGTAAACTGGTTACTACTGAAATATTCCTTTTGTTGACACCCTTTTTTTGGTATACCAATTTAGACCTCAACCTTCTACATGCTTTAAAAATGAGGTACAAACTTACATAGAATCTCTTTTGGTAATCACCTTCCTGTTATAGGCAGGTGTAGTCCCTGCATTTGCTCATGCTGCCAAGCCAACTACAGCTACGTGCTCAAGCCTCCATTCTCAGCTTAAGGACACTCAGGCATTCTCCCAGGTTCAGTTTTTGTATCTTAAAGGGAAGACTTAGACAGAAAATTCTGACATTTGGCTGTCTAGTTTTTTCTGTGTACAAGCAGCCTTAGACTTTTTAGGTTGGTAAGTCAGTGCTGTGCTCTTTCCTGTAGGTCTCCTGTATTGCATTTTTTTATCCATACTGGGGAGCGGGACCTTGCTGTGAAGTAGGGCATTTTTTTTTGGTGCTGTAAGCTTAAACTGAGAAAGTCTAAATCAACCTTTAAGGCTTTTGTTTTCCTTTGAGACCTTTATAGACAACATATGTAAAGATGGGTTAGTAATTTAGATTGTTTAAATGCCTGGTTATTATGAGCAAGCTATTTAAATTCCTGACACGTACTAGTGTGAAATTCTTCAAGAAGCTGTCTGGAGTGACGTAGGTGGTTTTGGTAGTGAAATAAAAAGCACCTTTATTAAATCTGCAAGCATCCCTAGCCACGAGGGGTCTATAGACGTGTTGGGGGGGAGGGGGGCGCGGGGCAGGAAGGAATCAGTATTCAGGGTAGTTCTGGTAAAGAGCAAAAAAGGTCTGGTAAAAGAGAAATCGTTAACAAGATACTACGAGGCTAGGGACAACTGTGGGCTAGGCACTACTTTTTAGAAAAGGATCTGGAGATACTGTGGATAAAAACACAAGCTCCCATATCATTGTTTTGGAGTCACAGGGCATGCTGCACAGGGTAGAAGACACAGCTGGGCAGTGCCCGGAAGCGTGTAAGGCAAGTGTCTTTCTGGCTGCTCCAGAAGGAGCTATCTGCATCTTTCATGTCTTGTAAAAGGGCTTACCTCATCTCAGCACCAATGAGGAAGACAACATCTGTGATAGAACATAATCCATCTTTTATAATAATAACAAAGCTGTATTTTAATGTGTCACTTGACAAGTCAACATGTGTGGAGAACTCACGATGGATGTGGGACGTTTGAATTGAATTCAACAGAAGGCAGTAGACAAGTATTCTGGAGAAGGTGGACAATTAGGAAAGTTTATGAAGTGATTGAAGCTGTCTAGGATGTAGGGTGGTAAGATGCAAATGTTTGAATATGTAAAGTTTTGTCCCAAGAGCCAGAGAACAAACTGTTCTCTAGGATCTGTGATGAGGAATAATGAATTTAACTGTGACAAACAAGATTTAGATTAAATGTTATGAAAAAAGGAAGTGTTTAAGGACAGTCAAGCAATAGAATAGATTACTTGTGGAATGTGTAGGATCTCCATGTCAGAAGCTTTTAAGAAGAGATGGGGCATATCTGTCATGAGCTGTTTAGTTATGAATGCCCTTGCCTTCAGACTGAGAAAATACCATACAGAGCTTTCTAATGTTCCTGTCAAGTCAGTCTTTCTGTAAAGACTCCAGGTTGCAGTCTTGATACTCAGGTTGCAGTCTGCAGCTCAGGACTTGAGCAACATTTGGTATATACTTCTCTGATGTGCAGCAACTGTCTGCAATGTGACAAATAAATACTCTTGTCTTCATTAAGGCTAGTATCATTATATGGGAAAATTTCAACACGCAGTTCAATCTAAGAGTTTATTCAGTGTTTTCATATCCTGCCTGTGAAACTTACATTTGCTAGAATACATTTATGTTGACATGTATAGCTACAATTTTGTAATACATTATGAGTCACTACTAACTCACTGTATTTTGACTAATTGACCTATTATATCATTACTCGTGTTCAGTAATACCAAATAATTCCTGCTGTCTGTGAACAGCAATAGAAATACAGTGAATTCTTGAAAATGTGTGATACTTTAAAGTGCTAAATAAATAATTTGTTGAACTTTTAAACTTTGTTTGCCAATAGTCATTAAAGATTATCTTAATAGATACCTAACTATGTGGCATAGCATTGCTATGTAAGTAGTCATCTGAAGCGCATGAAAGTTAATTTCAGATGTGTTTGCTTGTGACCTGCCCTTGTTTTCAGCAAAGCTACTACACTTGAGAGAACCTATGGACCTGCATGGATAGCATATGGACATTCATTTGCAGTTGAGAGTGAGCATGACCAAGCAATGGCTGCATACTTCACAGCTGCACAGCTCATGAAAGGGTATGTCAAAAATGTCATATTCAGAAAAATTAAAATTAATCCATAATTAGTGTAGAATATTGACCTATATTCCTTTAAACAGTAGCAATACATTTGCAACAATTATCTGGTAGAGAACAAATCAGGAAAAAAAAAATTCATCATCTGCATTTGACTGCATTATTTGTACTTGATTATTTTTGTGATTTTTCTAAAGTTCTAAAGTCAAGATTTATATTTAGGTAGTCTGTGTTCTACCTGAAAGTTCTCTGAAATTTGTGAATCATGTTTGTCATACCAGGTCATAAACTGCTGTACAGTAATATCTTTAACAGCTGTCCACTGCTGTGGAGAAGGTTATAAAATGAGTAATGGACCAATTGTGTCATATTGTATGTAAAACTATTGTATTTATTGGTAAATGTAAGCCCTTTATTTTTACTTTTTCTATATTCCAGTTGGTAAGTGAAATGTAGGAAGGACACTAGGGAAAAAAACCCAAACCCTCAGAACTAACTTAAGCACTAAGAAAATACATGTAATTCCAGAACAAGTTACAGTTATGTATTGAAGTTCAACTTATTGTCAACAACTAACAAAGATACAAAGTCATATAAACTGCCCCTTAGGTTAATAGTCCATTTAAATCAGCTTTTTGCTTGGATGTACATAAACATATGCAAACACAGTTGGTATTTCTTTATAGTTTCTGACGTCCTTCCTGATAAGTGCATGATACTTTTGTTTTTTTATAGGTGTCATTTGCCGATGCTCTATATTGGACTGGAATATGGTTTGACCAACAACTCCAAGTTAGCTGAAAGGTTTTTCAGCCAAGCTTTAAGCATTGCACCTGAAGATCCTTTTGTTATGCATGAAGTTGGAGTGGTTGCATTTCAAAATGGAGAGTAAGCTTGCAAAATGAGATTAAATATGATCTTAAATATGGATTATTCTGAAGTGTAATGTGCCAGTATACCTGCTAAAGTTCTTATATTGAGCTATAGAATCCGAAGTTTCTTTTGGTTCTAGTTTAGATGGTGTTTATCCTAAACCCTTGCTTTCCGCGTTGTTCTTCCTCGTTTAAGATTGAATGAGGAAAGAATTTAATGCTTGAGGAACTTGCAGCGATCAGTTGTTATCTTGTGTGTGCCTGTCATGGGGTGGTTGCATGCCTTGAAAAGGCACCTCTGCACACACAAGTGCACACATGCTATAAAACTTTGTACAGCAAAACATTTTGTCAGCTCAGGAGGTTCCAAATATATTCTGGAAAATCCTAGCAGATGTTAGAACCGTTTACTACTTCTTGGTTTGCTTCTGATTTTTTTAACTTTTGTCTTGTTAGCCCTTAGAAGCACATGCAAAATATAGCCAAACATAAATTACTGTGTTTTACAGCTAATTTCACTCATATGATGAAATAACGTCAAAGAGCTGTTCCTTGTAATACAGTTTTCTCATACTGCTAATGAAAACTCTTCACTAATTTACTTTTCTTTCCCTCCACCCTGTCAATTCTTAGCTGGAAAACTGCAGAAAAGTGGTTTCTTGATGCACTGGAAAAAATCAAAGCTATTGGAAATGAGGTATTTTTCGTAGTAACATGTATGATCATAAATTTTTAAAACTCCAGGAAATTCTATAATATTTTCGAACAAAATATGCTTATTTTAAGGTAGAAGCAATACAATATAAATTTGACTTTAAAACTTGTGTCATCTACTTATAATTGTGTATGTTGGGTTTTTAGATGAGATCATCACACATTGTCTTCAGTGCTACAGGAAAAAGCAAAAAGTATGTTTCTGTATGAAATTAAAAGAAAATAAATGTTGACTGGAAAGTGGAATCCAGGTCTCATTCTCAGCCTGGGGTCTTACTAGACCAATGGTTCTGGGCCTGAGGGTGGAACTGGGTACACATGTGAAGATGGCTTCTGCCACCTTAAGTGTTAGCCATTTCTTGAATTACTGCCATTTTTGTTTGGACATAATCCTGTAGGTATGGATTTGTTTTCTTTCTACCAGATAGAGCCACTGTGTGGGAATGGGCCCAGGAATGTTTAACTAACTTCCTGAAAGTAATCAAAATAATCACTGGCAAAAAGTTGGTTAGTTAATGTGCTCGTAGTTCCAGAGATTTTGTGAATCAAAAGTCAACCATTACAACCCCAATTCCTCAAACACTGGAACACACAAATGAGTTTGCACTGATTGGTAGTACCATTTATTTTATTTGTGTGTCGTCATCTTGTCTAAAGAAACACATTGTACTAGGGTAACTTAAGATGCCTTAATGAAAGTAGTACCACCTTGTAACAGGCTTCTTGTGAATTTGACGATAGGTTTTCTCAATTTTTAGTTTAAATTTAGTTAATGAGGACACCACCTCATGCTGCTATAATTGTTAACATGGCATCTCCTATCAAAATAATGAAATTGCTTCTAGAACAAAATAAACCTATAAAATGGAAAGCATTGCAAAAACCTATTATCTTCATCTTATCTTATTATCATGCTTGTCCAATCTGATAGCTTTCTATGATATTATAACTGGTTGGCTGGATGAGGGGAGACTCGTGGATGTCATCTACCTTGACTTTAGCAAGGCTTTTGACACTGTCTCCCATGACGTCCTCATTAGGAAGCTGAGGAAGTATGGGCTAGATGAGGTGACAGTGAGGTGGATTGAGAGTTGGCTGCGGGACAGAACTCAGAGGGTTGTGATCAGTGGCACAGAGTCTAGCTGGAGGCCTGTAACCAGTGGTGTCCCCCGGGGGTCAATACTCGGTCCAATTTTGTTTAATATATTCATTAATGACCTGGATGAGGGGGCAGAGTGTATCCTCAGCAAGTTTGCTGATGATACCAAACTGGGTGGGGTGGCTGACACCCCAGAGGGCCGTGCTGCCATCCAGCGTGACCTGGACAGGCTGGAGAGCTGGGCAGAGAAGAACCTAATGAGGTTCAACAAAAGCAAGTGCAAGGTCCTGCACCTGGGGAGGAAGAACGTAAAGCACCAGTATAGGTCAGGGGCGGACCTGCTGGGAAGTAGCTCTGAGGAGAAGGATCTGGGGGTCCTAGTAGACAGCAAATTATCCATGGCCCAGCAATGTGCCCTTGTTGCCAAAAAGGCCATTGGAATCCTGGGCTGCATAGGAAAGAGTGTGGCCAGTAGGTCGAGGGAGGTCATTCTCCCCCTCTACTCTGCACTGGTGAGGCCACAACTGGAATACTGTATCCAGTTTTGGGCTCCCCAGTTCAAGAGGGACAGGGAACTGCTGGAGCGAGTCCAGCGAAGGGCAACTAAGATGATTAAGGGCTTGGAGCATCTCCCTTATGAGGAAAGGCTGAGAGAGCTGGGAGTCTTCAGCCTGGAGAAGAGCAGGCTGAGGGGAGACCTTATTATGGCGTACAAGTATCTAAAGTGTGGGTTGAAGGAGGATGGAACCAGGCTCTTTTCAATGGTTCCCAGTAACAGGACGAGGGGTAACGGGCACAAGTTAGAACACAGGAAGTTCTGTTCAAATACACGGAAAAACTTCTTTACGGTGAGGGTGACAGAGCACTGGCACAGGCTGCCCAGGGAGGTTGTGGAGTCCCCTTCCCTGGAGATTTTCAAGACCCGCCTGGATGCAGTCCTGAGTAATGTGCTCTAGGCAATCCTGCTTTAGCAGGAGAGTTGGACTAGATGATCTCTCGAGGTCCCTTCCAACTCTGAAAATTCTGTGATTCTGTATGATTCATGTGGACAAGGCACACATTTACTAAAACAAACTGCACAGATTTATATGCTCACCAACATATAAATAAGGTTATTCTGTTTCAGTTAAAGCTGTATTGTTCAAATGAATGCCACAAACTTTGTAGATCAGGCTTAAATTTATGCATATGGCTAAATTCTTTTGTGTGTGGCATTCTTGTTTATTGAGAAGTACTAAATATCAACGTATCTATAAACACATAAATGGAAATTTAGAATTAGAGCGGGAAACACCAAAAATAACTAGAGATACAAAGATAGTCTTACATTGTTATAAATTGCAAAATCATAACGCAATAAAGTCCAAATGATTTTTAATTTTAGCAAAAAGTGTTAAGGATTTTTTTAGCTCATATTGTCTTCTGTGTGCCTCAAATGAGCTAATTTATTTAGAGCAGATGAAGTTAGACTATGGAGAAGACAGTAAAAAGACCTTCAGTATTTATGATTATTTTACAAACACCTTATATGGGGGTTCTTCAGTGCTCCTAGGCTGAGAGACTTGAAGTGTTTTTTAAGTAGAAAACAAATTATGTTTGGTTTGCATCCAAGTTTTACTATCACTGACCCTTTAAAGAAATGTAATTGGGTTTGGGGACAGAAAAATTAGAAAAAATGAATTACTGAATAAATGTTTTGAGCTTAAGTATGTGTTTTGAAAAGAACTGAAAATGCTTGTGATGTTTTTCTTGGTCATGAATAAATTGCCTTGCTCATGTGTATATTTGTTTTTTAAGTAGACAAAATTCAGTTACGAGCTGCAGTGATTTGAATTGTTGCATTATTTTGCAGGTAACAGTTGATAAGTGGGAGCCATTATTGAACAACTTAGGACACGTTTGCAGAAAGCTCAAGTAAGCAGAAAGTACTGGAGCTACATTTATCTGGAACACTACACAAATGTGTTCTCTTTAGGCCTACTTCTCCCTTATGTCAAGATTACGTACCACATGAGAGCAGTGTAGAAGCACCTTATAAGAAAAAGATTCCCTAAATCAGCTTGTGAACATAAATACATTAATCACCCCTTATATCCAGTTTACCACGTGCAAGTTAAAGTACTTGATGTGAAAGCCTTTCCTTAACTATTGATTCTTATTAGATAGAAAGTTGGTTGTAGGCTTTTAGATCCTTGTATGGGTCTGAATTCTAATTGTCTGCTGTCCCAGTCCTGATGTATTTGAATATGTCCACTGATGTAATTAACATAAAGGTGGTTTTGTGCTGATTAATTGCTTGGATCAATGCTTATGTTGTTTTCCTTGAAGTAAAATATTCAGTGGCATTAACACAGCAATAAAATACTGTTTTATGGTTTTTGATAACAGAACTATTTCGTATTTCCATTCTAGGAAGAGAAAAAGAAATTGCAAAGTACATAAGCAAGCTTTAACAGTTTTAACATAGAGAAATGTTTTCTCATTAATTAACTTAATCTGATTTTAACTAGTGTTTTCTGTTGTTTAATCAGTACCATATATTTTTTTTTGTAGTGTCATGGTTTTAATGGTTCAATTGGTGTATACTGTAATTTTTGTTTCAAAGCTGCTAATGAGAATGTGTTTATGGTAGATATAAGTTGTACTTCTGCTTTGGCTTTGGTAGTAATTGCTTTGTGCTTGAATTGCCGATAGTCTTCATTTTCATTATGAAATACGGATGTATAATAGTTACCCCTTCTGCCAAGATCAAACAAAAGGCACTACTTCTGGAATCTATTCATGAGTATAATTGCAGGGTTTTTTCAAATACTTGTTTCAGTTATAATTTCTTTTGTCTTTTTTTAATCTCTACAATAAGCTTATATCACACCTAGGGCAACTTGCATTGTATGATTTGCTCAGGTTCAAAAAGCCGACCTAATGTAAACCATCGTTCAAGAAAATTAAGTTGAGAATTTAGGCAGCTGTACATATGCTTTGACAACTTAAAAAATTCTGGATTTAATTTACTAGTGTTCATAATACATGCTGTTGGTATTATGAAAAAACCTACTGGATATGTATCTGCTTACTAGCATTATGTGATTGAAATTTGAAAGCAGCATATTAAAATACTGTGGTAGTTAATTGGACAGGTAAATACTGTGAATGAAAATAAAATTCAAATCATGGGAAAGTTTCATGCAGCAAGCAAACAGCTGCATAATGTTTCTGCCTCAACTGTTACTTAATTCGCTCCAACAACTTCATCTGTTGCTATTTACATAACTTTATTATAACTATAGACATGAAAATTTCTTCTGAATAGACAGTTTTTAACAGCTTGGTACTAGGATGTCAAATGTGACAATTTAATTTCTCAGAGTAATGCCATAATGTATGTTTAATCCTTGTTTTATAAAATAACAAATGCAATAAGCAGTCTAATTAATGGATAATTTTCAAAGAAAGGGTGGCTGGTATTTGAAAGAAATTATGGATATGTGTAAATCTTCTTTTCTGATAGAGACGGTAACAAAGTGGAAGTGACAAAAGTGTATGAAGCACTTAAGGGTTGTGGAATTTCTGCCCAGAAAGCTTTTCTCACTTTGAACAATGAGTGATTTAGTCTCATATTGCTGCTTTGCTCCCCTGGGGAGGAAAATGAAAGCTACAGAAAGAAAGCTGATGTTACAATTGAGCAGCATTAAATATCTAAAGCAATTTACCATATCAAATTGTTAAGATCATCTCTAAATGGGGACTAGCTGCAGGCAGCTGTTGCGATATATAAGGGGAACAATGATTTCTCAATTATGTTGAGGAAGAAAATTGCCAATATCCATGAATCTTTTGTGCATTCCATTATGTTCAGAGTGTGAAGCAATAATTTTTAAGTTCTTGCAGCATCGTGTGCCACTGAGCTAAGGAAAATACCCATATAATACTATATAAACACCGTTCAGCCCGAAGCTTACTAATAGATTGTCCGTATTTAACCCTAACAGGAAATATGAAGAAGCACTGGAATACCATCGCCAGGCTCTAGTATTAATTCCTCAAAATGCTTCTACTTACTCTGCCATTGGCTACATACATAGTCTAATGGGCAACTTTGAAAGCGCAATCGACTATTTTCATACGGTATGTAACTGCCTTAAATTAAAGTGCTGGTCGCAGATTCTGTTATTTCTGTTTTGGTTTTGGAACAGAGAACCAGAATTTTATCCAGCCTCCAAATTAGTGTTTATTTTATAATCTTTTTTTTTTTTTTTAAAGATTCCTAAGTTTCCTGTTGATACTGTAAAAATGGCTACTTTGGGAAGCTTAGTACTTGGATCCTTCTTTTTTTATAAATTGGTCGAATATTATAATTGTCATATACATTTTTCTGTACAAAAAAATTCTCATGCAGCTGAAATGATTTAAAATACTTCCAACCTATGCCTTGAAGTAGGAATTTTACAACAAGTGCAACATTTAAAGATATGCTATTTTCTGTTGTCTCAGATTTATCTTTATTATATGATACTTGTATATTATTGTTGCAGGACAGTTTTAGCGATTTCATGTTTTCATAGAGTAACAGTAAATTTTACTCAGTTGACTTTTTAGCATACAAGTTGATTGGCTTGAATTTAGCTGCAGTTCTGTTTACCTAGAAGCTTGTATTACATACATTTAGTTGTAATTACTTTAAGCATGTCTCAATCTATTTTGTTATAGATTGTAGCTTAGCTATACAAAATTAACTTCCTCACAGGTTTTATAATAATTGTTTTAGTAGTATGCTATTCTTCATGATTTCTGAATGATTCTCTGTCTGTATACATACCCTTTTCTGGTTTTGTTTTTGTGCTTTGCTTGCTTACTACTTCAGCCAGTTCATATGATGATATTATTTTGTTTGTGCAATGTTTTGCTTTACAGTGAAGACTATGCTCTGATAGCATTGTCAAGCAACAAAACAACAAACTCAGAACCATCGTGGACTTAAGATGTAAATGGTTTTATTTGCTACTGAATACTTTTTACTGTTTTGTTTTGTTTTGTTTTTTATAGGCCCTTGGTCTTAGGAGGGATGACACATTTTCAGTCACGATGCTTGGACATTGCATAGAAATGTATATTGGTGATTCTGAAGCCTACATTGGTAAGTCTTTCACTTATGCAACTCTTAAAGTCATCAAGTCCTTTAAGAGGAGTCTTAATTCTTGCATCAAGAAAAACTGTCTACCATTACCTAGTTAACTTACAAAGCAGAGTATGTTCGTGTTTGTTTTTTGTTGTGGCTTTTTTTTAATGGCTAAATGAGTCAGAACTTACCAGCAATTGCAGATGACCACTGTTTTTTCTAAGCATCATGACAGTAATTTCTTTCTAATATAAAAAAAGGAAAGACTTTGCCATTGGAGGTGGTGATGGTTTCTTTTATAGAAAATATTGATTTGTGGCAGCTTAGAAACCAAAGGGAATGGGGAAAAATAAAATAGAAATATGGAGTTAGAAAATCAGAGGACTTGATTTCAGCTAATGCTGCTGTAGAGAGATCTGGGCAAGTCATTTTCACCATGTCAAAACTCTGCTCTGTAGAGACAAGATAAATTCTTCTGCCTCCAAAACCAGAACTTTACATATGGTAAAAAAAAAAAAAAAAGTGCTTCATAATGATAATATATTATATTGCCACAGTTTAAATATGCTATGAAAGCTTTCTGCCCCCCCCCCCCCCCCCCCCCCAATTTATAGTGACATAGTTCTGCTTCATTGAACTCAGTGATTTATCTGTAACGAACACAGCTGATGTCCTGTCAAGCTTGTCAATGAGGCTGAAGCCAGTTCATGCAGTTGAAGCAGATGTTTCTTCTCAAGATTGTCTTGCTCCATATGTAGTTGTTTAACACATCTGGAAGATCCATGCAGCTGTGTCACATGCGTTAATGCAAATCATGCCGTGTATAACTTAAACAACAACAAAAAACCTTTTAGAGAATTGGGAAGGGAATTGGCAATTACTTCTCCGAACTGACTTTTGAATCTGAGTTGCACTTCCTATATTGTGCTTTTTTCAAAAAAGAGGCTGCTGGATTTTTTCAGAACAACTCTATTCAACTTCAGTCATTAAGCAGCAACAGCTCCCTGTTGGTCTGAAAACAGAGAATCATAGTAGCTTCTGGACGATAGTTTCTTTGACATAAATTTTTGAGAGTGTTCACTTGGAATAAGCTAATGGTTTGACTTCTTTCCTAGGAACAGAGATCAAAGACAAATTGAGATGTTATGACTTTGATGTACACACAATGAAGACATTAAAGAACATAATTTCACCTCCCTGGGATTTCAGAGAATTCGACATAGAAAGACAAACTCTGGATGAAAGTGGCATAGTAACATTAGAGACATCACATCAAAGGAAAAGTACAGATACTAGTCGCCCATTGGAAGAAACATTTGAGATAGAAATGAATGAAAGTGATATGATGTTAGAAACATCGATGTCAGACCATAGTACGTGACCATAAATGCTGGTAGAGAGCTCATTTTGTTTAAGTGTAATATGTTTGTTTTAGCATTTTTGTTATGGTGTTACACTTTCAAAAATTTGCTATTTTTATATGAATTCAAACTAATACTCTGTACTTAACACCAGAGAAATAATGCTTGCCTTAAGGATGATTAAAAAGTATACATGATGGACTATTTCTACAAAATTAATCATACACGATGAAGTAAAAATAAATTTTCTTTTTTTTTAAAACTGTTTACTGATCCATGTTTCTGCCATCATTAATATTGTGAAGGTTTAAAAACAGTACTTAACATGGAACCATTAACAATGTTGTTAAATTGAATAGCCAGTCTAATATAGTATTATTGTTGCTTCTGAGTTTTCATCCTGTCTGTGAGGAACGCTTTCTTAGTAAATAGACCAAAAGAATCCATAAAGTTTTATACTTACTGCTTTATAAATATGTATTCTTTTAAGGAGCAATTTCAGTGGTTTTCCATCATTTGACTCTAATTTGGCATACATTAAATTGATGACAAAGCATGTTACTTTGTTATACTTTCTCCTAGTCATTAAGTTCTGTTCTTTATAGTTATTCTATATTGTATTACTGAAACATCGTTTAAGAACTGGTTTTGGTAAGCTGACTAGACAACAAATTTGAATGGTGTAAACATTAAGATAAATCAGCCTTACCCACAATTAGTGTTATAATAAAGTTGTAAGCCACAGTGTACTACTGTAGGGACCACAGTCACTCTCTTTACACATAGTTGTTTTGTCAATGCAAAGGATTAACTGAATAATATACACACACACAGTTTTCACAAGCATGTAAAGTTTGGTATTTTTAAATGTCATTGGTTCACTGAAAAATGAAGAAGTAAAGCGTATGCCTCTGAAACAGAAGCACTGATTTGTTCATCCACTAACCAGGACAGGTCTGTTTGCCTTCTTAGCATGAGTGTTGAACGTATTTTGTGTAAATTTTTCCCTTCCCTTTCTTCTTGCCTGTTCCACATATGTCACTGTGTGGGGCTTAAAATTAAAAACTTAATGCTACAAGCTGTCATATTTTCTTCTGTGACTTGCAGCTAAGTTTTGGCATTTAATGTTTAGAATAGATTTCCTGAAGTGTAGCAGTCCAGACCTTAGTGTGAAGTACTTCAGAACTCAAGAACTAGCAATTTTTCTGTAGACAAAGATTTTTCATGAAATACAAAAATGATTTTTGTCATAGTCGCCAAAATAAAATCATTGGTCTAAAATGTAATTTCTACACTGTATCTCAGTACGTGTGTTTACAAGTATACTTTAAATGTAAAACATATGTTTGGTTATTGTTATATAATTTTCACCCACTTTATTGGGGCAAGGTATAAAAAACCTGACATGACATATTAGTGTGATTCACGAAATATTTCCTATACCTTTTTTTGGCACTTTATGGAACTAAGAGGAGACAAGGGCTGAATCTAAGTACCTGTATTGAAACCTTGTAGTCTTTCTCCTGTCCAGCAGTCCATCTGTCTTGATTAATGGTCCTTTTAATTTTAAGACAGACAATGTTTACTTTTGCTTTTGCAGATGACTGGATATCAAAGGATGGACTGATACTGTAATCTTATGAGTGTAATTTTGTATAGAGTTTTACATAAACTGGAAAATATAAATGACTACTTCTCATCCCACTACATCTGTCTCATGGCTCACTGAGTTCTCAGTGGCCAGGGTCTAAATCCTAAGGAAGATATCCTTAGTAGACACCCCTACTTGGAAGAAATTGCTGGGTGGGAAGGCCTTTTTTTATCTGAGGACTCTAATTAGCCAATCTGAGATACCCACTAGTGAACTGAAATGCTAATATTCCTTTTTCCTCTGTTTTGCCTTCTTATTTGCTTGCTGCACTGCTCAGACAGACTTTTTTACTGTGACTGATTATGTCTTCATTCTTTGCCTCTTTTTCCTGATAGTGCTCTCATGAACCCCCATGTGGATCAGGGAGACTTCATCACATCAATGTGGGCCACATACATAGTTTGAATCCAGGATACTGGCTGTTTTCTACCTGTCTGTTAAATACTGAACATGAACTCAAGTTCTAGATGTACCTGCACTTGAAAATTCAAGGGTATTGAGTGAGGAAAAGCTAGGGGAACAGTCCGTGTTTTAACAGCAATTGCATATGCTCTCACTGTTGACATGTGGTTGGGTCCAGGAGGTCCCCTTGCTTTTCTCTACGGTACCATAGAGAAGTCTGCTTCTGTCCCAGTGAGAGCAGGAATTGTTCTGTGGCTTCACAGAGGAAACTATGGATGCTCAAGTTACCATTGGAGTATGTGTCCAGCACAGAATTCAATACTAATCCCATATTCTCTTAGACATTAGAAAGTAAAGTGAATGAAAATGTTTTAACTTCCTAGTTCTAAAGCACTTCACCCAAAGCTGCATGTTCTCAAAAACATGGGGTGAGCCATGAGTCTGAAGTGGAAAAGTCTTTATCCAAGCAAGTGGGAAAAATGAATCATTTGGGTAACATACACATCTCCTGGCCAGCGCCGGGTCTTTTTTCTTCATCATTGCTGAGTAAAAAGTTCATAGAGGGGGGGTTCTGTTCTTTTGGTATCTGGTAGTTTGTGTATGGTCCAGGTGACGACTTATGTTTGAGGTAAACTGGAGATTTTTCCTGGGCACACTAGAAGAGTCTGGCCAGTTAAGACCCTATAAGGAGTGTGTATCGACAGCTATTGTATTAGGCAAGTTGCATGCTTTAAAGGATCTTTTGGTAGCTATTTTTACATCTGTTCTTATGTATCCTGGATGATTGTAAACAGGAAGACCATCTCATGGATGAGATGACAGCAAAGGCTTGCTGCTTCAAACAGAGCAGCCTGAAGGCTATTGCCAACAGATTCTCAAAGAGCTGAAATTCTTTTCCTCTATAACACTATCTATGTTTTTTGATCCAGCATAGGTAAATTTAATTTTCTAGTAAGACATTGTGGCAATTTCTACATGGAAGTTGGCAAAAAAGCCTAGCAAATCAGGCCTTCTGTCTAATGTCAGGCATGGATAGAAGCCCTGGGTTGTTTCCCTTTTTCTATGTTACTACTATTTTCATTGACAAAATAGTTTAGAAGATTGATAAAAGTTAATATTTCTTCCTGCGCTCTCCGGTTATGTTCTGATGGCATGTTGGCTCTGATGACAATACTGGTTTATAGTATTCCTGCCCTGCCCGTAGGAATCTGCTTACCCCTGTGCTACTGCCTCAGTTGTGTTAGTACAAATGTATTATTATGTGGTTATGCTGTGAATCAAATCAGGGAGCTGGTCCAGCATTTAAAAGTCTTTCCTCTATCTGATCAGTTCTCAGGTTCAAAGACAGCAAACCGCTGCTGTGTTAGTGCCATCAGTGGGGCAGAACGGTAGGAGTGGGAAGAAACGGATGGAATAGCAAGAATGGGTGTTGCTATAAAGACAGCATATCGTGACACTGCACCTTGGCAGGTATCTGCTTGAGGTTTTTTGGCTGGCTGTTGCTGTCCTTCATTTATTGGCATTAAACGTTACCTAGAAGAAATGTATTCCTAGACTGTGAATGACTTTTCCTGGATGTCTGAGGAATTCTTGATATGACTTGGCTTGACTCCCAGCCCTTCAGGCAGCTACAATTAGGTTAGAGCTTGTGAGCTGGTTGATGATGTATGTCTCTCAGACAGGACTTTAGGGAAAGTTTCTCTCTCCTCCTTTCCGTTCTGTCCAATCTTTTGATCTGCTCTTGTTATGTTCAAACCCTTGTCTTTGCACAAGCAGCTCCCGCTGTGCCCTAGTCTTCTGCGCTTCCCAGCACCTGTCCTGCTCCCGTCCTGCTCTTGCCTGGACTCTACTTCCTAGATAGTGGTTGGTGCCTTTCTGGGTTATTCTGACATTCTGATTTTCACCCTGACTCTAGGTATTGTCCTTATGACGTCTTTGGTTATTAATTTTTGTCTGACTTGACCTCAGCTTTTTTACTTTTGCTTTGGCTTTGGCCACTGGGTACAAGGGTCCAGGACTTCATCAGGTTGAGGAGCTTATCAACATGTCCCCAAAACAGACATCCTCACTCTGTCACATAATCTGATCTCTTGCAACAATCAGTCTTGTCCCAGAAAGGTGCAACCTGGCCATTACCTTAAAGGTTTTCAGAATTGGTTTGAAAATCCAAAAGACATTCTGCTGCAAATGGTTCCAACAGTTTCCTCGCAGGTACTATTGCCTAAAAGATTTGAAGAGGAATAACACATTTCAGAGCTTCCTCAGCCAATGCTACCTGCTTTTATTATTCTGCATCGAACGGTGTATTTCCTTCATGTTGTAGACAGCTGTTTGACGATGGACAATACAGCAGCATCTGAAGACTGGCAATGACCCTGTGTATTCTGCTTAAATTGCAGGCATTTTTGCTCATTCTGTCTAGTTTCACTAGCTCCAGAGGACTCCATTGATACACCCATGACATGTGCCCTTACTTTGGAGTTTGCTGTGCCCCAGGCCTGGGAGAAGTAGTCCCAAGACATCCCAACTCACCCAGAAATTCAAGCAACTTTTTGGATCTAGGCATTGCAAAATTTGTTGATTGAAATCTAGGGCTGAATAAGCCTTTATCTGATTCAAGTCAGATCTTTCTTACTTCCAGTAAGGTCTGTACTTACTTCCAGACCAGTCACCTGGAAGACCAGTTTCCGCTGGGGGGACTTGATTCAAGGACACCTTGCAGGTGAGAGATTATTTTGAAGCTATATTGCTATATACTTCCCACATTCTTGTCCTCATTCTGCCCATTACTGGTGACCTCCCCAGGGAATGGCCACTGCCAAAGACTGGACTGCGGCACTGTCTGACTCTACAACCATTTGTACATCCTTATTTGATACATTTCTCTTATTTGTTAAGATAAACCAGATGCCAAACATTTACCACTGTCTGACAAAAGCAGAAGACCATGGGATGTGAGGCTCTGTAGGAGCAAAAGCAGCAGCTGAAATTCAGGGAGGCAGTCAGAAAGGCAAGGAGACATCAGCCAGAAAAGCCCTCAAGCCCGCTTGCTGCATGGCCTGGGAGGCTGAGGCTGGTGGTGGCACTGCTCTTCTGGGTTGACAAGATATTCCCTGCAGGCACAAGACTCGTGAGTCAATGCAAATAACAAGTAATGGTCTCTTTTCCTTTTTCCCATCTTGTTTTCTCCCCAGAACCTGTCTAGCTTTCAGGCCCTGCACCCTAACACTCTGGGTGACGCCTCCCCAAGGAGGCTGTGACCATCCTGCTGCAGCAGGCAGAGGCAAGGCCGTGGCAGAGGGTCTCGGTCGGGGCCACCAGAAGAGGGAAATAAAACACATTTCTCTGTCCTCCCCTGCCCACCAGCACAGTGGGAGCCCTCTGGGCTCCCTGAAAGTGTCTCTCCCCCCCACCAGGGAGGATGGGGACAGGGATGGGGACAGCAGCAGCCCACAGCCTCGACCGCTGGCGGGATGGGGCGGGGGAGCGCCCCTCGCGCCCCCTCCAGCCAACTCTCGCGAGATTCCGCCCGGCCAGCGGCCAGTTCTCGCGAGGTTTCCGCCTGGCTGCGGGCGGCGGCGGCGGTGACTCCTCCATGCGGTCGGAGCGGGAGGCCGGGCCGGGCTTGATGCGGGGCGGCGGTCGCGAGAAGTGGCCCATGGACATCCCGCTGCGGCGGGAGTCGCCGCGTCGCGACCCGGACGCTCCGCCAAACCCGCCGCCGCCTCCTTCTTCCCCACCCTCCCCGCTGCCGCCGCCGCCGCCGCCTCCGCTTCACCCGGCGCCGGGTAGACAGCGCGAGGAGAAAAAAACGGCTCTGAGCAAAGTGAGGGGGCGCGAGCGCAGCTGCGGGCGGGGCGGGGCGGGGCGGGGGGTGTCACGCGTGGGCCGGGGTGGGGGGGTAGGCGGTGAGGAGCGGCTGTGGTGGGAGATGTCGGGGGATCAGAGGAAGTTTGGGGTGAGGAGCATGGCGCGGGTAGGCCCTGTGCATCACAGAATGGTTGAGGTTGGAAGGGACCTTAGAGATCATCTAGTTCTACCCACCCACCCCTCTTCCCTGGGCAGGGACACCTCTCGCTAGGCCACATTGGACAGGCCCATGTCTAATTTCAGGAGGCTCTGGCGTTTAAAACGGATGGTTTTCGTCTGCAGCGTGAGGGTGTTTATTCGCTTCGGTATTTTGAGGTGCCCAGGCGTAGTGCTGCAGGTTTGCGTACCTTTTCATCTTTCGTTCTTCAGGAGTTAAGATTGGCTATTGGTGTGGCAAAGCAGCTCCTGCGAGGACAAGAGCACTTACCTCTCCCTGGGCACTTTTTACAGAATACTTAGATAGAGTACTGTGAAATTTGATTTATTCCTATTTTCTGAATTGGAAACCTGAAGCACTGAAAATCACTATAACTTAAGGTTAAGTCAAGTTAAATTCAGACATTGGCAAGAAACGGGAATAGACTGTGTGAAGCTTGGTGGCCGTTTGACTGTTTTGTGTGCTGGCATAGTTCTGTCCCAAAGGTTTCCATATGTTTTCCCAGCCTTTATTATTGGCCAGTTTACCTGAGTGTGGCAGATTGACTAGGTGGCTGCCAGACCCCCAGCCAGCTGCTTTCTCACTCCTTCCTCAGCAGGACAGGGGGAGAAAATAAGATTAAAATCTTCTTGGTCTAGATAAAGACAGGGAGATCACTTAGAAATTGCCATCACAGACAAAACAGACACAACTTGGAGAAAATTAATTTACTTTATTGCTAATTAAAATATGAGAGTATAATTGTGAGAAACAAAGATTAAAACTAAAACACCTTCCTGACCTTTCTCCTTCCCTCTCAGGCTCTCCCTTCCCTGCCCCCAAAGCAGTACAGGGGGATGGGGAATGGGGGTTGCGGACAGGACATAACAGCTCCTCTCTACTGCTCCTTCCTCATCACACTCCAGCTGTGGGGTCCCTGCCATGGGGTACAGCCCTTCATGAACTGCTCCAGTGGGGGTCTCTCCAAAATGCTGCAGTTGTTTGTGAACTGCTGCACTGGGGGTCTTCGCCATGGGCTGGAGTCCTTCAGGATAAACCTGCTCCAGCGTGGACTCCTCTCCACAGGCAGCAGGTCCTGCCAGAAAACCTGCTCCAGCGTGGGCTCTCCATGGGCTGCAGCTTCCTTCAGGGCATCTCCACCTGCTGCGGCATGGGGTCCCCTGTGGGCTGCAGTGTGGATATCTGCTCCACAGTTGTCCTATGTGGGCTGCAGGGGCACAGTCTGCCTCACCATGGTCTCCTCCAGGGGGTATCTTTGCTCCAGCACCTGGAGCACCTCCACCCGTCCTTCTTCTTTCACCTTGGTGTCTGCAGGGCTGTTTCTCACACTTTTTTTCCCCTTACTCCTCTGTCACACACTGCTATGCAGCCTTTTCTGTCCTTTCCTGAATAACTTTCCCCCCAGGCACCACCACCTTGGCTGCGGGGCTCAGCTGTGCCCTGCGGTGGTTTCATTGGAACTGGCTGTGTCTGGCATGGGGGCACAGGCTGCCCTGGAGCCCCTGCTGCCAGCACCTGGGCACATAAACCTAATACACTAAGATGCTGTTGTAATAAAAGTCTTAAAAGTTAGTTTAAATAATTTTAAAAAGAGATACTCTAAAATGTTGTATAGTCAATATCTATTTTTTGGTCACTTGTTAAAATCTCTAGTTATTGGCTAAATTGCAGTGGTTCTCAGGCTCTTCAACAGAATATTTCAGTTACCCTACAGTTTTACAATGTTAGCAGAAACTGAGGGAAACTGTTCCATTTGTCAGCAAATCCAAGAAGGTAAATCACTAGGAGGCTAACGCTCCAATTGAAGTTTTTGAGGAAAAGCTTTTAAAGTGGAGTAATATGATTTGTTTAGTCTCTTTCTACAGTATTTAGATCAAAGATAAATCTCCATTTTCTTTTATGTATGCAGGTAGTTATTCGACGGCTTCCTCCTTGTCTAACTAAGGAGCAACTGGAGGAACAGCTACATCCTCTACCTGCCCATGATTATTTTGAGTTTTGCACTGCTGATCCCAGGTGAGGATGAGCAGTTTGTTTAGATTTTCAGGTACTTAAAACCTAATTAAGGTGTTTGGGTCATACAAAATCACATTTTTTTTTTCCATTGAGCCCTTTTTGTTAGTTTTGTTAGTTACTTAAAATATTTATGAAAAGCTGGATACATATGATGCAGAGGCAATGCATTCTTGCCCTTTTCTTTTACACTGGTGATTTTAAAACAGAAAACTTTTGTGTATGAATAGGACATAATTTTATTTGAAACCCTGATGTTTCTTTTAACTTTCATTGGTAAAATGCAACAGACTTTGTTGGCTGTGAGAAAGCATCAACCTAAGGCAAATATTACAGAAGTTTTTTCATGAGTGCCATTTGAGCTTAATTTCTTCGTTTGCTTACATGTTTTTGTATTTATTTTGTACAGTTTATCAAATAATCCAGTTTTATTCATTTTTGTCTCATTCAAAATTAAAAAAAAAAGAAGAGAAATAGGAAGAAATAGTGGTTGATTTAAAATATAGCAAGTATATTTGTGTAATTTCCTCAGTATTGCAGTGGTAAAATACGATTCCCTTTTGAACAAAACAATTTCCAGAAGAGAAGGAACTTAATCATTAAAATAAAATACCACGTCTGCACGTGTTCTGAAAAACTAAAGTATATCCATCTTGCCCATGTTAGCTTATCTTAATGTGCAATGAATCATCCTCTACAGGCACCATATTCTTTCCATTGACTACAGAGGGATCCTGGATGTTTATTGCTGACCAGCTTTTAAAGTTAGGGGTGACCCCATCCAGAGCAGATAGCCTTTCCCACCTAGGGAATTGTTTGTGGCAAATTATACTTGGAACGGTGTAGTTCCTGGGCTGAATTTATTTGAAAAGATACTGCTGCTTCTTGCCACCACTGTGTTATTAGATGGTTAGCTCTGACTATGTAGGTTCTCTTAGAGTCAATTCCACAGTTGGAATGGAACAAGTGTCTGTGTGGTGAAACTCAGTGGTAGTTCCCTGACCTACACAGTTACACGTACATGCGGCAACTAAATAGTAGGTGTTTCAGCTTTTCTGGGAGAACCACAAAGGATGAGAAGTTAGGAAAGGGGAGAGTTTAGTCTGATTGAAAGCCTTTGTAGTTATGTATGTTTTTCTGCTGAATCTTGTCATTCATATTTGCAAATGGATATCTGTAGGGCTTCCGTCCCAGCTGTTCATTTGATAAGGGGAAAATATCAAAGGCAAACAAAAATTTCTCTGAAGAAGAGTGTCTCTGTCTTCAGCTTGTTTAGCTACATAAATGCCAGGAAACAGTTAAAAATTTACAGTTTTAATTTTCTAGAACAAGTACAATTCTTGGTACAAGAATTTAGGGAGTCAGCCATCTAGAAAAGAGAAGGCACTGAAAACAGTTGTACATAAAACGTTTCATTTTTCTCTTTTCTTTTGTGTGATGAAATTTGGAGTACTCAAAATGCTGTCCACTTGTTTAATTGCATCTATGTCAGGTTACTGCTGAAAGATACTGTGGGTTTTCTCTCACGTTGTGTTATTCATCATGTACTTGCGTACAGCTAGGGACAGAACAAATATATATATAAAAAAGTTTGTTAGATCACAGAAATGACAGTTCATTCTGGTAGAGGGATGAGGACATGCTTAAAACACTTTAAAAGTTTGTTTGCCTTGAAGAGCAGATCTTGGTGATCAAAAATAAGAAAAAGTCTGAAGAAAATAAAGCTGTATTTCTTACATTGTTTTGCTACTAGACTTCAAGATGCAGCAAGCAAAGAATAGACATTTTTAAACTTTTTTTCTGAACAATGATACCTCTGATGGGTTACTTGGATTGTCAGTTTCCTTGAGTCCTATGTATAAGCCCTGTAATAAAGTAATGGTCTGGGAGAAAAATGTTCTTATCCTCCTGAATTTTGGATTCATGTTCTCTTCTGTTTTCACAAATTTAAACTCTCTAGAAAAAATGTTTTAATACGTTTGACTTTTTCAGCATGAACTGTTTCATATTTGCCTTTTTTTTTCTTCATCTTAAAAGTTATGCTTTCCTACATAAGATGTATTTTTTCAGAATGGGTTTGTCTTCACAAGGTTTGTATGGCTACAGCTTCTTTCAGCAAACTACTGCAGTTTAAATGGGCACTTAGCTGCAGCTCTGCAGAGCATTGGCTTGACTGATTATTTGTGCTTTGACTGGCCCAGGATCATCTTGCCCCCTTTGTCTGAATGCTGACACATACCCATGCACATCTGTTTATTATTTAATTATTTACATATTCACATACTCTAGAATATACGGTAAGCTTTCAGAAATTGTAAGTTAGAGACAAGATTAATACAGTGAGTCTTAGTCTCCTCTTATTCAGCGGAGATAAGGATATACTCTTCTGAGTATAAAGCATTGTGCTGCAGTTACCTGTCAGGTTATGGACAGTTCACAAAATTTCAGAAAACTCCCTGTGGATGTGTCTTCACACCATTCCAGCTAACAGGAAGAGCTACAGGACAAGGTGGGCATGTTCTCTCTACAGTGCCTTCTGTCTTTTCACTGATTAGTTTTTTTCTAGATCCTGTACTGTGTGCATAGTGGCAACCAATCCAGAGAATTCAGTGATAATAAAAATACGGGAAGATAAAAAGTAAATTTCTTGTTACCTAACGAGAATAATTTGGAGAAGCTACTTGGTGAAGAGGATCTGAAAGAAAGAGGCATACAAATGTTTTGATGCAGAAGCAGACAGATTTGTCTTAAGAGCTGTAACATCTCAGTTTAACCCCATCCTGTGTAACTCCAGATAACAGAAGTTTCTAAGAGCTCATTCAGATTTCTTCAGCTGTGGAGTACAGACTTCTTTTTTTTTTTTCTTTTTTTCCCCTCCAAAAAACACTCTGTTAAACCGTAGAACTCCTTGTCAGAAATTAATGCCAGAAATGCTGGAGGTTGAAAACGGTTAAGGAGCATTTAGACAAACACTTATTTAGACAAATATTTACCTATGAGAACCTATTAAACACAAGGATACAAGTTCTGTATTACAAAGTCCCTAGGCTGCAAGTAGCTGAAATATACTGGGTGAAGTGTCAGGGTATAGTTTCCCCTTTTTAATAAACTTTCTCTAAGTATCCTCTACTAGTTGCTGTTGGAGAGAGGACTAGAGAGGTCTAACTATAGCTGTTTCTACATTTTTATTTCCAAGGTCATCTCACCCTAGAGGACAAAACAAAGAAGATGATACACATATCAACTCATTTCTCTGTTTTTGCTGTCTAAATGTTTTCTTTAAGTTTACAATGTCTTATTATAAGCAAGCTATAAAACTTCTTAAAATTTCATTTAAGTAATGTTGTTAATGTATAACACTTGTTCAGTTACATCCATTTCAGTAAAATCATTTCAGAAAGTGACTTGCATTGTGTTTTGTTCATTTTTTTCAGATTCATCTGATTCACTGCATTACATTCATTCTCTCTTGTACATTAACATCAAAATACAAACAAAGCAGTGTTTCTGTGACTGATTCGATGGCCTTTAGGGTTGTTCGTTGGATAGACACGCTATCTATAGCTGATAATAAAGACTATGCCTTCTTGACAGTCTGTCTTGTTCTCATCTTGTTCTTGGATTCCAAATACTATTTTTTTCCAGGTACTCTTTTTTTTTCTCTCTCTTTTTTTTTTTTTTTTTTTTTTTTTGTCTGCACATAAATGTTTCTGAGTCTTCTACAACTTGAGTCATAGAATCATAGAATCATAGAATTAGTGAGGTTGGAAGGGACCTTTAAGATCATCAAGTCCAACCATTAACCTACCCTGATAAAAACACCACCACTTCTAAACCATGTCCCTAAGCACCTCATCTACCCTTTTCTTAAACACCTCCAGGGATGGTGAATCCACCACCTCTCTGGGCAGCTTATTCCAATGTTTAATAACCCTTTCAGTGAAAAAATGCTTCCTAATATCCAATCTAAACCTGCCCTGACATAACTTGAACCCGTTTCCTCTTGTCCTATCACTTGTCACCAGGGAGAAGAGGTCAGCTCCCATCTCTCTAAAACCTCCTTTCAGGTAGTTGTAGAGGGTGATAAGGTCTCCCCTCAGCCTCCTCTTCTCCAGGCTAAACAACCCCAGATCCCTCAGTCGTTCCTCATAAGGTTTGTCCTCCAAAGTCAAGTGATTGAGCTCTGGCCCTGCAGGATTTGGGTCATCCCTTGGGACTGGCACTGAATGCCGAGTGTTAGGACTCATTATTATTGTTACGAGGTTATAAAAGTATAGAGATGTGAACAGGAGCTTTGCTTATGTGAAAGCCAGTCAAATAGTCGATGCCATGCCATATATTACCAGACTGATAAAGCTTCTTGCAAACAGCACTCCTCCTTTTTCCCTTCATAGCTGCTTCCCAACATTTTACTCAGGATTATTGTAGGCAAATAGCATTAATGCTGTAGGGTGGCAGTACGCACCCAGGAACTGCAGCTCTGGAGGGGCAGCACCTTTAGAGTTTCAAGGGAACCACCACTAGTATGTTCTGGATAGAACGAGTGACAGTCTGTCATCGCAACTGTATAGTGTTTCTGTTACTCCTCTGCTGGACAAATTGTGCTCGTTTATATCTGTAAAAAGGAAAGGCTAAGTTAATTTAAAATTGTGCCAGTTCCATCCACTGTGTGAATGACCACAGAAGGTGAGAGACGAGAGGGTTGAAGGCCAGTGGATTTTAGGTTGACACGACAGTGTAGGTGATGAGTTATCACTTTGATCAAAAATTATTATGCAATATATGATTGGATGGAGGAGTTTATTTAACACTCCAAAATTTAGGTGTAGAGATTTATATATACATATAAGTATGTATGTTTGTATATATACACACACACACACACACTATGATTGATAAGTTGTTAAGTATTTTTACTGAGATGTGCTGGCTGTTTTTACAGTTATAATGTTTATATTATAGATAAACATTTACAATTTCTTTCCTGTATACCAGTTTTTTTCACAGTTGTGTTAAAAGATACTTGGTAGAAGTAAACTTTTAGAATGTTTGTTACTGAAATTACTATAAAAGTAAGGGCTTAAAGAGATGATAGACTAAGTATTATAGAAATACATGTAACCTAAAAGATTGAATACCCTTGAATCCACAACAGAAACCAAAGAAACAGAGTTGTACACTGAACAAATGTGTACAGTCAGACTCATCTGGGTTATTTCCATAAAAATTTCTCTAAGTGATATCTCAGAGATGCCAACATCATGTGCAGTGCATCTGTCCAAAACATGATACGGATGGAAAGCAGCATTATAGACAGCAAACATAAGGCAAAATAGAACCAGCTGTCTGATGATAAAACTAAGAGTGCAACCTCAAAACTGAATTTCAAATCCTGAATGAAATCTGTGCTGGTAGATACTTGAAAGAAGGAGGAGGCACACAGAGTCCGGTGGCCCTTCTGTAGGACTCAGCTGGAGGGCAAAGTCCTGAAGAGTAAAAGCTGTATTTTGTCCAATAACTGCTGAATACAGAGTACAAAAGTAGAGTAGGAGTGTTTCTTCCTGGTATTAGGCACAAAGTGCCTGTGGCCCTGTGAAGCCCTGTGCATTCTTTGCTGGATGGTTACGCTGGTGAGTTCTCAGTGGATAGGTGAAAAGGGAATCCAGGGTGGGGAGCAGCAGTTGAAAGTCAGGTGTCTGAAACATGGAGTAAGAAAAAGTATTTTATATGCAGGCCAGTGCTAAGCATTTCCAATTTGCTAGGTTTAGTTAGCTCCCAATTAAGAGAGTGAGTTCTATGCATTTTTTTTAGGCACACTGCACACTGTGTGCAGTAAGGTAAGAAGCCTAAGACAGGGGTCTGAAACACTCCGTGATCAAGCCTTTATACGCTGAGCACTCTGGCAGCTGACTTGCATGCATATGAGAACCAACTCTTTATTTGTAGCAGTGGCTCCATCAGAGGAGGAACCTGTAATCGTTAAGCATTGTCATAGCTGTGTTTCTACAACCTTCTACCCTGATACATAGCGACAATAATGGACAGACAATCCTATTTTATTGTGCTACTGTGCACATCAATATCCTACTGTGCACAAGCATGCTTTTGTATTTTTTACACGTTTCTGCTGATGTGAATGAAATTCTTGAAGATGTTAGTAATGTGTAGCAACAACATTGGATCCCTTATCTGCAAGGTAAATTCTAAATCTCTGCTTTCCGGAGTCCAGTTTATATGTTTCAGACTCAGTTTTTTTCTTACTAATAAATGCTTAATAGTCATATCAAATGTTTCTGTGTTTCAAAAGATACTCACTCTGATAAGCCTAAGCTGAAAATGTTAGAAAAATACTATGTTGTATACCAGGAAAAGATTGTGTTGCCAAAACAGATGGAACAGATGGTGTTGGTGTAAAGCTAAAGGAAAGAAGGAAGGAGTAAGTCTTTGTAATTTCAGTTCTCTTTCATGATGGTTATGGGCCCAACCATAAGGTTCAAAGTTACTGCAGAAAAAATAATCCAGCTATATGACGAAGCTGTTTGCTGTGCATTGAGACAGAGAAGAAGCACCACAGTAATGTAGCAGCTGGGACATGTGTCTGAGTCCCAGTCTTTGATCTACGGAAAGTTTTAGTATTTTACAAAAACTGAAGATGGATAAAACACTGAAATAGTTGTTTAGACTAGGAAGTAAAACTCAATTTCTCACTCTCAGATAACAATAACTGGGCTGAAAAATAATGCTCCCTCCAGATTCCTGGTTTTGTCTTGTGAATCTTCAGCACTTCAAGTGTATAATCATATCAGTCTCTAATATCAGGCCTCATTTAATTTAAACATCAAAGAACCTGTAACATAAGAATAGTCCTGTTAACATGACAGAGAAGGAATTTTACTTCTTCCTGGGAGCCACCAGTTATCAGAGACTTCTTCTCTGTTCCAGCCATTAAGCAGCACGGAGACATTTCTTACAGAACAGCTATAGATTGCCACAATAAAATTTCCTCCTTTACATATACTTGTATAGGCCTTTTTAAAAGATTTTTTTTAACTGTATGTAATTATGAAAAGTGTTACATTTAATCTTTTTTTTTTTATTTGCTTTGGAACCGATGCGAAGGAAGCTGGCTTGTTTTCTCTGCTTTGCACCTTGGTGGTAACTCCACAACCACCTTCAAGATACCTTGTGTTGTGTGTGCAGACTCGTGTAGGTTTGCAAATCTGATCACAGAGGATTCTGTAGGGTTTGCAGAGCCCTGTGACAAAACACAAGCCACGTGCCACCATGCTCATTTGGTCAAGCTGTCTAGAGGTGGCTTGCAAGCGGTCTGTAGCTGTGTGGCATCTGCGTAGGCTGTGGTGGATGAGGGAGCATGCCATCCCCGCCTCTAGCTTCTTTCAGCACTGTTTTGTGTTGGCAGCACAGCCCTAGCCGTGCCCTATCGGGCATTTTTGTGGTTGCCTGCATACAGGTCACTCAATGCTATACCATCCTAGAATATAAAAATATAGTGAGTATATATGGATGAAATATCTCTTCCTTAGAATTAGAAGGTTTATCCTCTGTATTGCTGGAGAAACACTCATAGCTGGTTTTTGCAAAATATCTAAACGAAAACAACCCTCTAGGGTTTTTTTTTTTTAAAACATTTCTCCTGGCTACAGTATCAAACACAAACTTGGTAGATTTCCAAAATCATTGGTTAGATATTGACAGCACTGCTCTTTAAGGTCACCTTCAGATACCCAGACTTTAATCCATATGGAGGCACATTTGAAAAAGAAAAAATTACTTAGTTTGTAGTAACTGTGTTGCTTTGAGCTGCCACATGTGTGGATCCTGTGATCCAATCCATTTTTTTTCTCTTTCTCACTCATTGTGAAATCTGATTCTGAAATAGCCATGGGACTGAAATACAGTTGCAACTGTGTGTGTTTATTGTCTCCTGCTGCTGGAGGTGAGCTTGTCTGAAGACAGGCCATGTGTGGCAATAATAGTATAAACATAGGTATTTTAAAGTTATGGGCTTGTGTTCAGGTATGTTCAAAAAGCATATGCTCTGCAATTTAGAGAGACAAAACAAACTAGAAATATTTGTCTCAGTTCAGAAAAAAATTCACAGTTGCATCCAGGAACTTGGTTATTTAGTTACTTTTTATCATATATATAATTACATATGTTTATGTAAACACTTTGATATGCATGTTTAAGGTAGCCCTTTCTCAAAGAAGATGAGAATTGCAGTGTGATCCTTCTAGTTTTACTTTTTTCCTAGTCCTAAACAGAATAGTAAATAACAAAAAATAAAACTGTTTCTTGTTGCAGCCTTTATCCTCATCTCTACTCAAGAGCATACATTAACTTTAGAAATCCTGAGGACATCCTTCTTTTTAGAGATCGCTTTGATGGCTATGTCTTCATTGATAATAAAGGTTGGACTGTTTGTAATATACTAAGTGTGTATATATGTATATATATAATTTTAGGACATTAATTTACTTTTTGCTAATTATGCCAGTTTTTTTCTCAATATACAGTTAATTACATAAAAGTATATTACAATCTAGCACTTAAAAGATAATGAAGTGCAAAATATATTTGTCCATGCAGTCTTGTTTTTCTGTGTGGTGTGCATGCTTTGTGTGCATTCTTGTACCTTAAGCAGTACACTATCAAGATCCTGTTAAGATAATTAGCTTATGCAAGCTTCACAATTCATCACAACAGTAACTGAACACATTGCAAGCATGAATTGCTTTCAGTTACATCTTCAGTGTGCTTTCGTGCCATAAAGTTGTGCCACTTATTCTCTTTTTGAAAAAGCAAGATGAAAACTTGACTTCATCATTTTGGTTGCCCACTTTGAGATATGTACAGCTTGACTTTTTAGAGCATTTGCGGACACCTTGAGTTGAGCTCCAAGAACAAGAGTGACAAAATTGGTTGCCATCTTCAGAATGTTCAGTCTGGAAAAGTTTGCCCAAAACTAAAGAAAAGCTCTGTAATGTAGGTGTGGGTAACTCCAGGTCTCCTACAGTAGCATGAAACTGCCATAGCCAAGAAATGGTGCTTTCCCTTTAGCAGCTCCTTGCCTCACTCACTCATACCTTCTGTAAAAAATTGCATGGATTGTATAAAACAGACATAGATTTGTGAGTTTCTTGTATAGACATTGTCTGTCTGTTTTGTACAGTCAGTGTTGCGGAGGTCCCGCAAAAAGTAGTCCTGTCCACTCTTACTGGAGAGTTGAACTCTAAAGGAGCTGTCTGTCAAACTAACAAATTCCTCTTCAGCATTTCCTACCTGAGATATTCTGTAGGCTTCTAACTTAAACATATTTGGATGGACTTCCCTAGAGATGGAGAACAGCACATTCCTCACAGTGTGTGATTCCAAGATTTCAAATTTTGGGTGTTTTAGATGAAAAACTGGAAAGAAACTATTTTTATGATTCTGCCAAGACTCCACTTCGCCTAAATTAAGCACATTCTTCAGTGTTATGCTGGACTGAAGCCAGAATATTTTGTACATTGCAAATCTGAGCTTGGACACAGCTGGCCAGTTTGGCGTGATTGTTTGTGCAAATAGAGAACAAGTTTTGATCAAAGGTGCCCTCTGGTGAGGCTTGTGGTGGCATTGCCTTTATGAGGCTAACATTAAAACAAGGATCGCTAGGTTCAATAAGGTTAACAAATGTTCTGGCAGATTTAAGCAAAGTTTTCAGTGGACTTGAGCAAAGTGTAATCTTGAGCCTGCTGCAAGTGGAAACCAGGCGAAATTCCAAAGCTACACACAGTTCTGACTCCAGTCCAAATAAGAATCTGGTATTTAAGGCAGAATTCAAAACAAAGATTCCATGCCAGTAAACACAGGCAAGAAGCTGCCTAGTCCATCATAAATGGAAAAAAAAAAGTGTCACAAAATTCTATATACTGAGTTTTACAGTTTTGGTTTTGAAAGAAGGTGGTATGTTTCATCATTGCATATTGCCCATCATTTTTTTAAGCATTTTGGCAACAAAAATTTACAGAAGCAACTCAATTGTTTCGGATTCATTGTCCAGTAGTACTTATCACTTGTCAGGCTGAGTTTTTCTGTAAATTTTTCTAATCAATGAATATCTGAAGAATTAAAAGGGAATTAGAAATGATAATGCATGAATTTTATTGTGCAGCAGTAGTCATCTTCATTTTGATGGTCTTTGTTAGCATGTCCAAAAAATATTTAATGTTTCTGTATATAATTAAAATAGAAGTGTATTTTGTTTTGAATCTAAAATACTACTACATACAATTTTTCATTAGAAGTTTAGGATGGAATTATGGAAATATTGACCTTTGATTTCAAGTAAGATTGCCCGACACAAGTTTCAGGAGTTCTGAAAATCTTACTTGAATATAGGGGATGTTTCTCCCCCTCCAAAAATTAAGCACTGATCTTTTTTAAGGTTTGGAGTATCCTGCAGTGGTTGAATTTGCTCCATTCCAGAAGATTTCAAAAAAGAAGCTGAAGAAGAAAGATGCCAAAGCTGGGAGCATTGAAGACGGTAAATATATTTTCTTGGCATCACAGTGGAAAATAGATTCCATTTCTGTCATGCGTTGCAAAGTATTAACATAATTCAAAAATTTGTCTTCACAGATCCAGAATATAGGAAATTTTTAGAGAGTTATTGTGCTGATGAAGAGAAAATCTGTGCCAATCCTGAGATTCTTTTGGGAGAGATTGAGGCCAAAACAAGGGAACTCATTGGTCTGTTTTCTTGATTTTTTCTTATTATTGAAAATATTAAATATCTTATTTTTATATCTTTATGATATTACGTGCAAGAGCTGACCTGTTCAGATGGATGAATTGAGGTTATTGCAGTTAAATTTTTCCAGCCAAGTAGTGGCAGGAAACACCCCACCTACTCTTTTAAGTCTCTATGCATGGAATAACTTGACTTCACTGGAAGTTTTGCCTGCACAGTGGCTTCAGAAATGGTTCCTTAATACTTCTGAATATTTACAGATGTATTAAAAGATGAAAGATTTATTTTCAAAAGATAAAATAGCTGGATACTTAACAATTGATCCCTGATATTAGCTACTTTTATTGAGAAACATGAAATGATTTCTCTTTGTTCTCATGGTCAAGATTCTGCAAAAGCTTTGAAAGTGAGGCAGCACCTTGTTTTCTTTATGAATGTAGCATGACTTTCACTGTCTCGGGGGGAATCTTTAGTAAGATCAGCATTATAATCTTCAATGCCAGTATGCAGCTTTCAGGATGACATGGAGTATTGATGTGCTGTATCTCCAAGTGACAATGTGCAGAACACTTAGTTTTACTTTTTTTTTTTTTTTAGGTGTGACAATTGAGTAAGGGAAAGAAAATCGACCTTTGTAAAAGTACCCACCTCTTTTGGTTAGAATCATAGAATAGAATCATAGAAACATTTAGGTTGGAAAAGACCCTTAAGGTCATTGAGTCCAACCGTTAACCCAGCACTGCCCAGTCCACCACTAAAACGTGTCCCTAAGTACCACATCTACACATCTTTTAAATACCTCCAGGAATGGTGACTCAACCACTTCCCTGGGCACCTGTTCCAATGCTTGACAACACTTTCGGGGAAGAAATTTTTCCTTATATCCAATCTAAACTTCCCCTGGCACAACTTGAAACCGTTTCTTCTCTTCCTGTCACTTGTTACTGCTGTCAGTCTGTTTGTCCCTGCCTGTGACAAGCATTTCAGTAGTAGCATTAATTATTCTTCATATCCATAAATTAATAGTTGACTGAAGAGATTTGGAACTTAAACAATATAGAGGAAATGGAAATGTCAGAAGAATCAACATTTAGATCATTCTGTTATCATTCTGCTTTTCTAGATAGGGAATTTCCCCAACAATTTTTAATCACCCCAGATCTTCCCTACTATTCGGCAGCAGAATAAAAGCAGTCAGAATTTTCTAAGTTTACAATTTACAATTTGCAAAAAGTTTACAATTTCAAGAAAGATTTCTTAACTTAAAATATTCTGTCAGTGAAAATGATTAGTATTAAGAGTTGCTGATTTCTGAGTAAAAATATTGGCTGAAGGCAGCTTTACATTAGGAGTTTTAATGATTTGCATATGTTAAATCACAGGAAATCAAATTAGCTGCTTTATTTTTTCCGCTGTTCAAAACTGTGGCCATTGCTATCAATATAAAAACAAAGATTACTTCAGTGGATAGCATTTTTATAGCAAAATTATGTAAGGGTTTCGTTGCATGTTGAGTTTCAAAGGTGTTACTCCTGCTGGAGTCAAAGAAAGACACGGCCAGGGCTTTGTTGGCAGAATTGGGCCTCACATTCTCAGCTCCAGGTAGTGTTACTACAAACCAGCATGTTTTATGCATCACGTCACATGCGTTAGCTCATAAGTTTCAGTATGACAGAGAGATATAAAACAGATTTTCTCTGTAACAAGATGAAGGTAAGCTTGTTCTTCTGGCTTGTTTGTAGAGAGCAAGATAAAATATAAAATTTATTGCTGACACAGCCCTTCATTTTGTAATTTATTTTCTTTTAAAATTTCTTAAACATTTTAAGAAAAAAACTCTTAGATTTTTATTTGCAGTGAGGCCCATGAGTAAGATGGGTAAGATTCATGTTTGATGATTACTTTCTTTTTTGCCTTCCTCTTTTGATAGTACTCATCATGCTGCCTTTCTCCCTTGAACTTCAAATTATTTTTGATGAAACCTCTTGCATCACAGACTTAGTCGCGACTAGGGTCAAGTTCTGGACTCTGAGTGCAGCTTATCCTTTTTCCAGACCCTCCAGTTACAATTTGTGATCACTTTAAGCGCATAAAAGTGCCCAGAGTTGGACACTGCTCAGACAAGGGAACTTAAGGGAGCGGGGGAAAGAGGCAGAGGTACAGATCTGAGATACTGGTAGGGACAGTGCTGGGGACCTAAAATATGTCAAAAATTAGGGGCAGGTGGGAGAGAGAGGTAGGGGGTAGCATGGGGAATCTGGAGATAGAGGGAGGAAGATCTCAAATCGACAATCTTTTTTGGTTGTTGCTTTTGACCAGTGATAGTTGGTAAAAACAAATACTGAATCCTATCAAGCCTTCCATTCATAACTGCGTAACAGGGTTTTATCATTAGCGAATGAGATGCCCCCAGGATATTCACACTTTCGAAACAAAAATATTCAAATGTTTTTGGCATATGAATTGAAACTGAAGCCAGAGTTTTATTGAATCTGCTGATACTTTGCTATGTAACCTGGGACAAACCACTTGTCTCTTCATCCAGTTTTCCGATGGAGAGGTGAATGCTAAATGGTAGTTAAGTGGAAGTGATATATAAGAATGAAAATGTTTCCTTCATGATGTACTTTGAAATCTGGGATTGAAAAGTGCTGTGTCAGATTACAGTAATGTGGGCTGTATGTGAACAGCAATGTAGCTAGGTTTTGATGTACAGTGTTAAAATGTAAGAATAGATTCTGAACACATTTCTTTCCTTTCTGGTGAAATAACTGTTTGATGAGCAAGAGAAAAAAGCCATTTTCTTGAACTCAAAAGATAAGATTTTTAATTAAACATTAAATAATCATGCAACATATATCTGTTGCTTCTAACCCTAAAGGCAAAAAAGGAACAGTGTGTTTCTAAAACAGAATGATGGGAATGCCTTCAAAAATATATAAAACAAATAGGCTTGTTAATTATTTAGCTCCCTTGCAGATAAAACTAGAAAATAGCAGTTAGTACTAAAGTAAAGAAATGAGTACATATTTTAGGAGTTGAACACTATATCACAAATTTTTTGTGTTTTAGCTAGAAGAACAACACCCCTTTTGGAATATATTAAAAATAGAAAATTAGAAAAGCAGGTACGTTCAGACTTTTGCCTGAAGTTCAACATTTATGTTTCACATGATTTTCCGTTGGACAATTTACAATTAATCATTTTGAACTCTTCAGAGAATACGAGAAGAGAAAAGAGAAGAACGAAGGCGGAGAGAGCTGGAGAAGAAACGCCTGCGGGAGGAAGAGAAAAGGAAGCGCAGAGAAGAAGAAAGACGTAAAAGAAAAGAATTGGAGAAGCAAAAGAAGATTTCTGAAAAAGAAATAAGGATCAAGGTACCTTAATGAAAAAAACCCAAACCTATTTTTCTGTTGAAGTTATCCAGAAGTTCCTTTGGTATCTCACTTATACTGTTTATGCAGTGTACTACAGTACAGTGTGGCGATACCAAACCAGTTTTGAGTGGAAGGGTAAGTAACGTAGGACTTTGACTAAATAGTGTTGTTGAAAAGTGTGACTAATTGCCTTAGGTGCAATGATGTGCTGATGCAGTTAAGGCAGGTAACTCAGATATCTTTATACAACACTGCCACATTCTATGCCGACATAATCAACGGAACATGTTCTGTGCTAACATGTCAGAAGATTATTGCAAATATGGCTTTAACACTTTCTGTCATGTAAATCTTCATTTAGCCATATGTGTTTATGCTCAGAACCGATGTATTTTAATAGTGTGCTTTAACCAAACTATGACAAAATCTTGCTAATTTCAGGCTGTGCCGCCTTATAACAATCTGAATAGATGTGCTTTTAATGACCTCACTTAGGCAGGTGTATTTTGTGCTACGTCTGGGCACTTAAAACTTTATTTGTGTAAGGTGACATAAATAAGAACTATTCATCTGAACTGAATTTTGTGGTATTGGAAAGCTTTCATATGCTGTTTAGAAGAGGAAAATTTTTATAAGAGTCTGTAGCTTAATGCAAGGGCACACAGACTCACTCCAGATCTTGTGATGGGGAGAAGCCACAGAACTGTGTACTTCTTTCCTCTTCCTTTTCTTCCTGAACAACAGTTGTCTTCACCTGGGTGTAAAAAATAGTAAGTTCTGAAGCCGAATTACACATTTTTCATATTTAGACGTAAAGAAAAACATACTAGAACTTCAGAAGAAAAGGGAGTTATTCTTTAAAATGTATTACCCAAACATGGTTGTCCAAAAGACCCCAGTATTTATGACATCTGGGCAATATGGCCTTGAAAGCTAGTTCTGTCTCCTAAAGAAAAGGAAAATGCTACCTGAGAGAAACATTATAGAAGTTTTAAATATTGGAGAAGAATAACCTGTGCTCATTTCAAAAAAACTGGTGGAATGAAAAGACTGATGAGATGTTCTGCTTATTCTTGAAATGTTAGAGAAATAGTTTGACACCGTTGGTCCTTCTATAAAGATTATTCCTGCAATGCTAGACACTGCTCAAGCCCTGTGCGGGTTATTTGTTGTGAAAGGAACAGACTTCTTGGAAATCTTAATCTTAATCTCCAAGGTGAATATGCAATGTGATCTTTTCTGGTAACATCATAATTTTTCCTCAGTCCAGTTTTCTGTCAGAGTGTATTTATACTAAGTGCCTACTTCTATATGCCGGTTTGTCCCAAGTAGTTCATGTGTAACACATTTTATATATAATATTTCACGGAGTGAAGTATTAATCTTGCTCCTTTTGTCTTAGGGATTCTGCTTTTTATTTTATTGACAATAGCATTGAGCTTTGTTTCATGATATCTAAGAAATCGTAGACCATAATAATATCTTTATATATAAAACTAAGGAGAGAAGAATAGGTAAGTGTTTTCTCCAGTATTCTCAGCATATTTAAAAGAGTGCAGTTGAATGCCTGCTAATGACTTGTCACTCCTTAGCAAAAGTAAACTTCCCTCTTTAAATAACTTTTTAAATTTTATACTTCATAAAATATATTCCGAGTATTTAAGTATCTTCAATCTGAATAGGTTTTTGATATATTTAATACATTGTTAAAATGTCTTTTACAACAGAGAATAATTTTACATCATAATATAAACAAATATTTCTTAGCTTCTTAAGAAGCCTGAAAAAGGAGATGAGTTGGCCAGTGAAAAGCACAAAGAAAAAGGTGAAGAACCTGACATTGAAGAAAACAAATGGGATAAATCACCTGGATCTGGGAGCGTAAAATCCAAATCATTGGAAGGTTCACTAAAAGAACTTAAGGAAAAGTAAGTAATATTTATCTTTTAGGCTTCAGATTAGTTTTCATTTGAAGGCTTAATCATGATATACATAGTGCACTGGCTGGGTGTTTTGTCAGCAAGGAACTGATTTCATTCTGTGTGTGAACAAATCTCTCACTGTCCTTTTTGTAAAAGGTGTTTAGTAACAACTTACTGACCTGATGGCAGTATTAGTGGATGCAATTTGTTATTTGTGAAATGTTTTGAAATCCCAGATTGGAAGGATTTCTGCATGAAAAGTCATTCAGAGTTTCATTGTTATTTCACCTGCTCCCCATCAAGAGCTCAGGTAAGGTCCTCCGTCCATTACTGATGTCAAAGACTAAATTGCCTCAGATGCCTTACTCTTCCATCAACACTTTCTTCATTTTTGCTGCAATAAACAGATAAATGTGTTTGATAAATGGGACAATGGCAGAATAGTTAAGATGTGAATGACAGCCTTATGATAGGTGCAGAAGGCTGTCTCTGTCTCCTACTGCCTTTTGTGTTGCATATGTAATAGTAGGAACAAGAGGTATAGCCTAGTTCGGTAACTACTGTAGCCTGGAAGCATCTTACAAATGTTTTCAGCAGCTTGTTCTCTCTTTTGTCCTTTGGCACAGCATGTCCCATCACAAGCAGGATTCACCCATAAGATATGTAAGATACATAATTAAGAATAACGTGCTGCTGAGGTAAACAATACTTTATTCTTCAACAGAGTTTCTCAGCCAAGCTCTCAAAAGTACATTGCAGAGCTGAATCTGAGATGTCATGTATATGTGCAACTTGTACATAAAGACAATTTTGAGCATTTAAATAATTTACCTAAGGTACTATATACACGGTATTAGAGAAAGTTTGGGATTGTGCTCTAGCTCTTGCAGGCTTCCTGCCTTTTCTGAGTAGTTTAAATTTTACCTTTGCCCACTTACGTTCTTGATTTTTATGAAAAGTATGCAGGAGCTGCAAATGTTCTCCTACTGGCAGACAGAAAAATAAAGAATAGAAACTTTGAACACTGGAAAATAAAACCACTGAATTTGCTAATTGAAGAAATGGTTCACCAATAATATCCTACATGTGTTATTCATCTTTTTTTGTCTCTGACTAGGGACTTCAAACATGGACTCAGTGTTTCAATATGTTGAGTATGTCCTGAAAGTTGCTAACAACTTCAATTTCCTATTCTTTAATGGAAATTGAAAATATTCAGCAACTCTTTCATTGGTGTTCTTCAGCAAAGGAAACAGAACAGGGTCAACAGAAACATTTGCAGGGCAAGTCAGTTGTTTGCTAATAAGGCTTTTTATGTATTAAGCTTTTGGTGGTGCCATATAACATTTTTACTATTGATCTTGTAAGCTTAATAAGGCATTAATGTAGATTTTCCAGGTGTAAACCAGAATCCTTTTGGCTGCACAGGTACAGTAAGCGTTAACTTGTCTTTCCAAGTGCTCATTTCATCATGATTATAAGTGGGTGCAATTAGGCAGCAAGCTATAAGCTATTTCAGCTGAATCGAAAATTAAAGTTGTAACTACTTTGTCACTGACTCAGAAATCAGTAATAAACTTACTTCCAACTCTACATGCAGGAGACTGAATTGCCTGTTTGAAACCATGTTTAAAGGCTGAGTAGCAATAGCTTTCTACCACAAATTAAAACCTTAGTAGGTGCATGAGTGTACCTGGTCACGTACAGATTTGAAACTATACCAAAGAGAAGTATGCTTCCATTCCCTTTACTTCCATACATTTCTGCTTTCTATTTCTCTGGCTGTGTAACTTTCTCTTCTGCCTTACTTTGTAATTGCTTACCCCACTACTCTTGGCTGCCTGTTTGCTCTGACTGAATTTTAGAAAGCTACTTTAACTACTCTTGAACTGGAGCTTGTATCCCTGTCACCTGCCTGCCTCCAGGCACATCCATTTCTTCCTCACCCGCAGTAGCAGTCAGGGGAATGCTACAGCAACAAATCAAGATGTCTCTGGCTTTTTGGAAGATCATGCTCTGAGCCTTGCTAGGACTTGGAGTCTAGAATAGCACATTAAATGTGAAACAAAGCAACTTATAGCCACATACCCCTTGAGAGCTAAGATAGTATTTTATATATGTGTGCCTATGCTACAGGTACAGTATCTCTGTAATTGTGTAATTGTGATTGATTCAGATGTCTGTGACAGCTGAGAGGTTACTTCCACTTGGCGAAGTAACAGTCTTACGAAGCACAGTCTTACGAAATGCTGAATAACTTCCCGGCCTGTCATTCACATTTTGTTGCTGACCTCCAGCTCTTCCTGAGATGGGGCCCCTGTCTTGGCAGACCCACTAATGCCCAAGTTCATGGCAGAGGCTGACAATATTCACAGTTCTGTTATTTAAAAAAAAAAAAAGTGATAAGCTCACTTCTATTGATAGGAAAGCATTCTAAATGAGAAGTATATTACTATTTGATCACTGCAGCATTAGAAATTCTCCATCCTCTCTGATTCTGTCTGCCGATTCCCAAAATGTGAGCAGACTCTGACTTTCCTGTTTCAATTTTAAGTATTTATACATATGTAATATATAAAAAGAAAGTGCCTGTATTTGCTCCTTTTAAAGTCCGATCTATTCTGTAATCTTTCTTCATTATTTGCAGTTTGGCTGCACGAGAGAAGCACCCGCTCACTGAACAGGAACAATGAAGTGAATAAGAGAGCTGAAAATTGTATCAGACAGGCAGCAAAATGTTGCAAACTAATAGTCTTTGTAATATAAAGCCATTGCAGCATAGCAGAAATTAAGTATTATGTTATGGTAAGGTAATGGTCCTTCATCTAAATACAATTGCAAAGGTACGCTAAATTACTTGGAGACATAATAAACAAAAGCTTGGAACATAAGTATTCACTTTCACAAATGCCTTCTGCGAGTTGCAATGTCAGTGAATAATTTTTGTTAAATTGAGTCATAAGACTTTACAAATTGATGCATGATACCTGCACAATTCCTTTGGGCCCTGAATGTTCCCTTTCAAGGGAATACATGAGTCATCTCAAGAATAGGCCACAAGAGGTAATCATGCAGCGTGTGTCTGTGTGAAGAGTATTGGGGAACCATTTGTGGGATTGCAAAGAGGGATAAAAGTTGAAGAATAGTCTTCCACAACAGTTGCACAAAAGTCCGATTTTGCTTGCAAAGCTTTGTCTGCTATTTTGAAGTGAATGTGTAGTCAAGGGCTGGACGTACATGGATGAGGCATTCAGGAAAATTGCACATAATGCCTTTTTAATGGCAAGAAAACAGCCTTGCCATACAATTGATCTAAATACTGTTGAATTCAAAGGAAGGCTTTGCATTGTATCCTTCAGCAGCTTTTTATTAATTGCTTGGATTTTCTTTCTTTTTATACATACTCTTAGGTCACAAAATGATAGTGACAAAGAGCAAAGAGATTTGGAGAGAAGATTTCGAGAAAAAGAATCTGAAAGACAAAGGTATCGATTGGATGATGGCAGAAAGCATAGAGCTCACTATGAGTTTGACAAGTTTGTGAGAAGGAATGACGAAGAACTGAAATGGGGGAAAGGATACAACCAAGACAGAGGAAAGAAAGGGAACTACAACTACAGCTTCACTGTGGAGGCAGTAGACAAACTGGGTAAAGAGGACAAGTGTGATGACATGGCATCCAAAAAGGAGCGCATAAGAAATAAGGTTCTTTTATTCATTTAGGATAATCTTTCATTAGTTAAATATGCTTCAAGATGACAGGTTTTACTTTTGCAAACTCAGTATAAAGATCCTTTTTCAAAAAAAAACAATTCTTTATTTAATTTTCAGTAAAACTCAGACTTAGCTAGCTTTCGATAGCTACCAGAGGAAAACAGCAGTTAAAATCAGTTAAGGTTACAGGTCTCTGCTCATTCATATTTACAATATATAGAAGACTGACTGTCTTCCTTTCAATCCTAGCATTTTTAGAACACTATTCTTGGAAGCCTCGTATTTTACAAGTGTATTAAAAATTGTTATACTTCTGATCTGTAATGAAATTTAAAAACTGTGGCAAGCTAGTCTTTTAAAAATGCACTTCCATTACCCAGGTCATAAAGTAATTATATTCTGGATTGGCCAGGCATTGCTCGGTAGAGGAACTATAAGGACTTAAATAAACAGCTAATTCAGAGACCATTGCATAGTACGAAAAGGAAAAGGCCGTCATTTGGTTAGGACAAATTATCCTCATGGTCATTGTCAGGGAAAGAGCAGGTGCAAAACCCGTGCAAGCGGGGCCTGTAGCAGGGTGTATGGTAGAGCTCTCCCTTATTGTCTCCCAGAGACGTGGGCATCGTTTTTCTCAGACTGTCTGATTTCATGGATGTGCCGGGGTCTTTTAAGGAGGTGGCTCTCCTTGTCACCCTCATTCTCTTCCCCTTCTGATCCTACATTTTCCACAAAAGATGACCGAAACACTGTTTTGTGTAGAAATTTATTCTGCATGTGAAAGTCGTCTTTCAAACCAAGTGACTGACCGGTGATGCGGGCTAAGGCTGACAAGGAGTAACCCGGTCACGTGCAGAGTGCATCGGTATGGAGTGTGCATACAGCAAGTCCAGGTGGACTCGCTGTGCATGTCAGGGAAGTCACCCTGTGCAAACACAGAAAGCCTGGTGTGCCCCGCTCTTTGTTTATGCAAGGGTCAGCTGGGCAGTATAGGTGAGATTTATCTGAGGATACACATTAGCTGCTTTCCACATACACCAACAGCTCAAGCTGTCAAACAGTCAGAAAAATGGCTAGTTCAGAAATAGGAAGATGGGGAAAACAATTTTCCTCCTGCTTGCCATGCTGCTCTTGAAATCTGGCAGAGTAATCTGCAACCTTGGAACAGGATGGTGGGTCTTGGGGGCCTTTTGTCAAGACTTAAGAAGCCGTCTCCCTTTTATTTCTTCCCCTCGCACTTCTGGTAGCTCACTTGAGTCTCTGGATTAGTCCACACTTTTAAGTACTGGATTTGTTCCCTATACAAAATAAGCAATAACAGTAAATTTTTTTGCAGTGTGGTGACTTCTTTCCTTAAAGTATTTATCACATAGATAAGAGTTAGGGGCTGAGTTTTCCAGCTTACCTATAGAATTAACAATGCCAACACAAGTTGTTAGGTCAAGCTTCTTTCTGAAGTTTGTAAGAAATAA
Source organism: Vanellus vanellus (assembly GCF_965231255.1). Classification (NCBI taxonomy): domain Eukaryota; kingdom Metazoa; phylum Chordata; class Aves; order Charadriiformes; family Charadriidae; genus Vanellus; species Vanellus vanellus. The sequence goes on along the minus strand of NC_138905.1, from coordinate 154,047,382 downwards.
TTAGAAAATGGGAAATTTCCAGTCTAAGTAACAGTTGTGCTAGCTTTCATGCAAACTGTGAGGTACAGAGTCTGTGATATGAAAAATCATTTGGACCCTTTATCGTAAACTTTCCAATGAGCACTGCTTGTCAGAGGGTCTACTTTTATGCAGGTCTTTGTGATGTAGAAAGATGTATGTTATGCCTTTCATTCCATACTACGAGGCACTAACTCGAATGATCTAGCCGTATGGGCCAGTAGTGAATCTTGATATCTGGTCTAAAGACATGGAGAAAAAAGTGAAGTAAAAAAACCCCAAAGGTGAAGGAAAAAGAAAGAAAAAGCTAAAATGCATATTGGGAATAAGAAAAAAGAATGAAAGAACAAAAGACCAGAATGACTTCAAACTATGAAGGCAATTGAAGATTAATATAGTTTGATGTCAGACTATTTCAGTGCTCTGACACTGTTTAATTTTGTTTGTTGAACTTAAACACAAGACTTTAGTCAAAAAGCCCAGGTTTTGGTGAATGGGTTGCTTTGTAACACTAAAAACTGGAATGTGTGAGCGTAAAATACTCTCACTAGGAAAGGACTTCTTAAGCAGTGTTTCCGAACAGTATGTTTTATTATTGAAATTTTGAGAATAAAAAGTGCTCTCAAGAGCTATGGAACATCACCCTTTGCAAGTTTGAAGTGTCTTTTCCTTGTAAACTGGCTCCTTCTTCTGTTCGCCAGTGATCAAATCAGTGTGTGTCACTCACAAAGCCTGCACATGCTCAGGTTGTGCTTACCTTGTTTATTATCAGGGGGTGAATTCCCCCGCTCTCAGGCTCAGTATGGAAGGCATGATGAAGTGGAGCAACAACTGTGAAATTTTATTTTGATATGTATAATTCAAATGTACATTCCACGTTTAAATTTTGGTAATGATTGATGATTTGAAGAGCGCTGCACACATATCAATATTGTAAAGTTCAGTTGAGAGCAATGTAGCAGTTACCTGCTGTTACCTGCTAAACTTTTCTCTGGTTTGTCTTATTTTTTATGCTTATATTTAATATTTGTCAGTCATCTGCAGAGTTGATGTTAGTGGAGGTAGCAAAGTTTTTCAGCAGTTTATCTGTAATTCTGTGTTGGATAATTGTCTGCAGTATTTATCCTTGTTTATGTCAAAGGTGCCATAGGATCTTTAATAATTACAGCTTTCTTCATTTATTCAAAATGCTTGGCTCCCAAGAATAGTGTTATAAACAAGACAGATATTAAATAGTCAATTTTCATTACACTCCGTTTTTTTCTTGGGTCTTCTGAAATGTAAAGTGATTTAACACAAAATCTACTTTCTTCACAAACATTCATCACTTTAAAATCCCACATATGTATCCCACACAGGTTTCTCGGAGAGTTAACCACGTCTCCTTCCTTCTAGGATCGCCCAGCCATGCAGCTATACCAGCCAGGAGCTCGCATTCGAACACATACGGGATCTACAAGTAAAACCTATGACTGCAGTGGGAAATCCTTTGAAGACGCTCTTGATAAAAAGTATGAGGCAGATAATTCAGCTGGAGGTGGTTCTGAGAAGAGCGAAGAAGCAGAATAAAACAAACTGGAGGAAAGACTTGTGAAAAGGGATGAACTTAAGATTCAGTGTCATCACAAAAAATCCGTAGGGCTGTTTCAGGACTCCACAGGCGATTGCACCACCAAAATTACAATAGCTCTGCCTCTTACTTTCTGTAAAATAAAGGGAAGAGTGACTGGAGACATATAAAGTATCTTACAGCAAAGGAAAATCATTGCTTTTTTACAAAAAGCAGAGCAACCGCTATTTGCCTAATTCAAAAGCAGTTCAGTATTTTGAATAGATTTACCTTGAAATAGAAAACCTCTAATAGTTTTAAAGGAGTATTTATATAAGACTTTTCAGAAGCTATTTCACCTTTTCAAGTCTAAGGAAATGTAATGTAGGTCTGCATCGGTTTGAAGTCTGAGGCACTTTAAATGTGTTTGGTGCATGACATGAGGGTCAGAGGACCCCTTCCTGCGAGCGGCAGCGGCAGCGGCAGGGGCAGGGGCTGCTGCAGGGAGTTGCGGTCGGGCTCGGTGGGACCGGCCCTGGGAGGAAGCTCTGGAGCCAGTAGTGTTTGCAGGATGAGGCCCACAGTTTGCACAGTTGTGAGAAATGTCCGTTGGTATCTGTACCTCATTGTGTTTACATTGTTTTTTCAATTAACTATAGCGTCAGATAAGTGTTAGTAAAGCTACAGGTATATTGTTAGAGAGTTTGTCATTTTCTGAGCCACTTCTGCCTTTTTAGTTTTAATAGATTCTTGTGCTTAAAACAGAAGAAAGCTAACGCAAACCTCAGCACTTAAACAATTTATCTGGTTTTAATACATTGGCTGTTTTTTATGTTTTTGACACTGACTTTTTAAAAACAAAGTGGTTGTACAGCGATGACTTTTTATATGCTAATGTTTCATATGAGTTGCAGTTGCAGGATTTGGAAAATGTATGATACATGAACGTTCTGCAGTTCTATTTGTTAAAAAAAATAAACACACATGAATGTCAATTGCAAACTACCATTTTGTAAGATCTAGGCCAAATTCTGCCCTCTGATGCAGGCACAGATATCTATAAAATGTATATATATATATATAGCTTCCATTGGTTTCAATGATAGCCGCGTGTTTACAGAAAGGCAGAACGTGTTCATTTATCTTTCATGGCTGAAAATTTCTCAGTTGTCTGAAACTGAGACCTGCTTTGTCATTGACATTAAATAGTAAGATATTAATTTATTTTTACATCCTCTTTGAACATTTTATTATTAAGCATAACATCTAATTGTTCCAGACTGAAAAATTATTTATTGTATTTTCCAGATATTAAGCATTAAATAGAATAAAAGCAAAAAGATTTTGACTATGATTTTGAGACGTGATCTTCTGGAATTTTTTCATCTGCTGCTCTAGAAAAATTAAGTAAGATGCTATACTCCTTGGGATTCTTCAGAAGTAGATAGAAATACAGTTGGGAAGAATTTTAATATCGAGCTACGTAAGTGAGCTGCCAACTAAAATTACTTCAAGGTTCAGTAAAACTGCTGTTAGAGAATCATTTGGTTTTAGCTCCATCTAAAGTTTATCTTGTTTGCCAAGTTTATCCACTGCAGAGGAAGGATTTTGTCTTGGCATCCTGGCTGAGTCAGGTAGCGTTAGCATGGGACAGGCTTTCCCCTCAGTGAAAGAGGGGACCTGGCTTGGTCCAAGGAGGAGACTTGCCAGGAAAGTTCTCCTGCAGTAGAGCTGGACAGGCCTGAGATCTTCACCAGATGAGGGTCTGCCCAAAAGCAAGTATTTCCCACCAGTTTGGAAGCCCAGGGAAGGCTGGAGGAGGGGTCTTACCTGTGGGAGAGACCCGCAGACCCAGAAAAGCAGCAATTTTGCACATGCTCATGAACTTGAACTTGATACCTTGTGGGCAATCGTGGCTTTCAGGTTACTCCCCACCTTTGCGCGAGTGCCCTGGGTTATGAGTAAGCACCTTTTGATAGCATTATAGGTAATTAACTCAGCACAGTTTATTTAGTGGTAATTTTCCATTTAGGGCTTCTTATTTTCCATCTCTTTTAGTTACCAGAGACTGGACATCAAACCTCAACTCAGTAAAAACTGTCAGGGTTAAAACATCAGTGTCCGTCAGGTCAAGCTGCCATGCCCTCGCTGACCGGGGTTCCTGCAGCCCCTTTGTTCACTTAGTTTTGATCCCTTGTGACTGCAGCCTCCTGCACGGTGGGCAGAGAGGCTTTGACTTATGTATTCATGTGGAAGGAGTATTCAGGACATTCGGATTTGGATGTGTAGAGTACACTAGTCAGTGCCTGCACCGCAGCCGCATCCCGAGGAGACCTGATGGCTCAAGGAACTCTTGGCACAACCTCTGTTATTCAGCAGGTACACACATCTGTTCCTCCCACATCTGAGGGGTGCGGTGGAAGGTACCAGCCTCCACCAGCAGGATCTGAGCATTTCTGTAGCCGTGCAACACCTGCCAGGACAAGCTCAGGAGAGTCGGGAGCAGCAAGGCACCTCGGCAGCACCAGGAGCACCAGGAGCCCCGGGCATGAGGGACCGCTGCCCGCAGGCTCTCTGCTTAACAGTGTGACCCCGAGGAGATGAGAAATGCCTCCTGCCAGCAGAGACAATGCTGCTGCTGAGCTTTCCCTCTCTGTGCTGATGGCCATCTCGGGCAGTGCCAGCAGGACGGCTCAGTGCCTGCAGGAGCAGGGACGGGATTTGGGATGGGGGCTTGTACAGCCGTACCTGTAGAGAAGACTGCACCCCTCACCCCACCAGGGCTCGGGGAGCACTGCACGCTGGAAGTGAGAGTGTACCTCGTGGTAACGCTGCAAAATACGATGGCCAAAGAAGCAAAATGCATTTCCAAGTCCGTGCCCCAATCTCTCCTGCATGGGGACGCAGCAGGGCCTGAGCCTGCTCCCCTCGCCGGCGTGGCCGGGCGGGAGGAGCTGCCGCCCGCTCTGTGCTCGCTGCTTCTTCTGTGCTTCTCCCCATGACACCAAATAAATGCCCGTCTTTGTGCAAACGCAGCGTGGCGTGAGAGCTTCATTGCCACAACAGTAACTTTGTTTTGCAAATTCAGCTTTGCTGAAAGCAGATACAGCATCCCCACGGAATGGGAATTGTGTCTGGTTACAACGCAGCTGACTTTGGTGCCATCTGTTTTCTCGCTTTTGAAATATAATGCTCTAAATTTAATAAAAAAACTTCACCAGCTTGATAGCTTCCCTGAATGCCTGCTGCCCTGTTTCTTATTGAGTCCTGAGGTCATCCACTTTTTGCACTATGGAAATCCCCCTGTCCGTACAGCTGGAATTGGGCTCCAGTCTGTCAGGAACTATTGTGTTAGAGAAAACTGATGTGGAACGTAAATATTCAGTAAAAAAACCCTGCATTTGTGCCGGTTGCCATTTCAAAGAGAAGCTTATTCAACTCCAAAACATCATTCTGACAACTTCACATGCAATTTGTTAAACAAATTCTGCTGCTTCTTTGCATTTAAAATCGAATGTCTGTAAGTTGTTTTCCGAGAGTCTGTGGAGGTCTGTGGCTCATCTCCCCGGCCGTGGCCGTGGTGAGGCAGCACCGCTCTTCCTGCTGCCAGCAGTTCCTCTGCTGGCCTCTAATTCCAGCATTAGTCCTGAACGGCCCAAACAAAAATGTGAATTGTTAACATGGCAAAACCCGCCATCTGTGTAAAAAATTGTATTGAACTTCAAAACAAAGCATGCTTAAAAAGGAAAAACACCCCTCTAATTTAGTACTTCCCTCGCCCCAGCCTGATGTAATATAGAATGTTAAAAATCAGCTGGAAATGTGACTAGCAAGTTGGTGGTGCTGAGTCTTAAATGATGAGAGGAGAAACTTAAAATTCTCCAGTTATTATTATTTATTATTTATAACTGTTTCCTTTGACAGAAAGAATACGTGAAGCAAAAAGGAAACCTTTTGAGCCTTATCTGATAAATTCCAAGTGACTTAAAAGAATGTGCTCTGTCTTCTCTGCATCTGCTTGGGCTTTTCACTGAAGTTCATTGGCATCTTGAAGACTGAAAACGTCATCATCTTCTTACCAAGAGCTGGTTTATCTCTGAACAGTTTTACTCTCTTCCAAACATCTTCACGGCTGCATAACTAAAAAATAAATGTATTCCAGATCTCTTTTGTTGTTTACACTTCATTAGGCCACGTCCTGTTCTCACTGAACACATTCCATTTGCATATCTCACTTACAACTATGTCAATACTATCAGAGGTTCATTACTGTTACATATATAAATATGGTATTTTGATTCAAACGGACACAAACAGAGAAGACATGGGACTGCAGTTGTGAATGCAGTGTTCTTTGCGCAATTCCAGCTAGCAGCCTTGATTAGAAAAATGAAATACTCTCCCAAAGGGTAAAGACTAACTTCAGCAGAGGTTTTAGATGCTGCTACAAAAATGGCATATTGACTTGCGGTCAATGCATAATTGCCTCCCAGCATGTGCAGAAGGCAGGAGATACAAAAAGATGCAGAAGTGGGAAGTGCTTTCGTTTTGCTCTTTAAAAATGTTTGCGTATTTTAAAGTCAAATACAAATATTCTGCATAAAACCTGCAGGAATTTTCTTTTCTTTTTAATCAGGATATCAGTTGCCAGCTCTTGTGAACAGAGAGAAAAGCAACTCTAGAACAATCCAGCTGGCCAGACAGAGGGTTTGGATTATCCACCGCAAGAAGGACCTGATGCGTTGCTACCAATCTGTGCCCAGGTCTGTCCTGTGCTGCTTTCCATCTCTGGTTACCGCAGAAATGAAGATGCTTCTACTGAATGAGACTGATGTGAAGTCCCATCTCACATCATATCTTAACAGTGAACTTGAATACGAGCACTGATATCTGACATTACCTGCTGGAACTTCTTGCATGTGTTTGACAGCTGTTGAAGGTCACCAGCATCTAGAAATGACAGTATGTGTATAAGTATGTTCTCGGGCATTCGAAAGAGAAAATCATAATGCCCCTGACATAAATTAATGGTGTACTCCAGCGTGTTGTTGCCAAAGACGTTCCTCACCAGCTCTGTGGTACAAGAAAAGGACAGAGAAGAATAAACACAAAATAATCCTCACAGAATTTGATTACTTTAAAGCATGATCATGAATGCAATAAAATTGGGTTAGGAACATGTCAACACTTCGGTGTTAAGAGGAAAGAGGTTGGGAGAGGTTGTCACTCAAGAGGAGACAATAGATTGGGCCATTGCTGTATACGTTGGTGAGAAAGAGGAAGGATGAGCTGACGACAGGCTGGATGCTGGCTGCACCTGGAATTGCAGAGAGGTTGGGGATGATCGTGGTTCAAAACTTGTCTGAAGCATTGACACAGAGGTGGGGTGGAGCACCCACCAGCCTGGTCCTGCTGGGGGCCCCGCAGCCCCCATACACATTGACCAGGCAGCCCTGTGACAGCCTTCCAGCAGCAAAGGGGCTGCAGCTCTCACAGCCCTTTTTCAATGGTGTAAAGGGAGAGGAGGGCATTGCAGTTCAAAGTGCTTCCCTTTCACAGAGCAGAAGAGAACAGAAAGGAGAATCCCGCTCTGGAGACATTCAAAACCTGCCTGGATGCTGTCCTGTGCAACCTGCTGTAGGTGACCCTGCTCTGGCAGGGGGGTTGGGCTAGATGATCTCCAGAGGTCCCTTCCAACCCTGACCATTATGTGATTCTGTGAAGATGCACTGGGTGCTGCACAGCCTCCTCTCACAGGCTGACAGCGGATAAAAGCTCCCACTCCCCCGGCTGGTGCCGGCTGCTGGCTCTGCCTCTGGGCCCAGCGCACAGGAGGCTCTGCAGGGTCAAGGTTTGAACATGCTGCCCCTGAAACAAGCCATTCACAGAGCCCCAAAAGTGTTTTCCTTGCCTTTCTAGCCCTTTTGCTGGACATAACCACAGAGCAAACGCCCTGCTGCTGAGGGAGAGAGGATTTGTCAGGGCTCCGGGTGTACCAAAAGGCTCCACAACCCCCTCCCGTCCTGCTCTGAGGGATTTGGATGGCTGTGTGTTTCCTGGTCTGGCCTCATAGAATAGAATCACAGAATCATTTAGGTTGGAAAAGACCTTTAAGATCATTGAGTCCAACTGAAGGCCAAGTAAGCCAACTGCCAAGTTGCCACTAAACCATGTCCCTCAGCACCACATCTACACATCTTTTAAATACCTCCAGGGATGGTAACTCAATCACTTCCCTGGAGAGCCTGTTCCAATGCTTGACAACCCTTTCAGTGAAGAAATTTTTCCTTATATCCAATCTAAACCTCCACTAGCGCAACTTGAGGCCATTTCCTCCTGTCCTATCAGTTGTGACTTGGGCAAAGAGACCAATCCCCACCTCAGACCTTCTCATCCACCACAGACCCACTGGTGACAGCTCCTGCCCACCCCAGCTCCCAGCTCCTGGCTCCCCATCCCTTGCAGAGCAGGTGGCTCTCTGCTGTTCCTGCAGCTGCTACCAAAGTGAGAGGACTCGCTCCACTGACAGCAACGTTGTTTAGTTCAGAGTTGGGTGTTCTGCCTTCCCTCCCCTGAAAAACTACAACTCAAGACAATCCATTGCAATGTGCCCTGGTGGGCATCAATGGCATCCTGGGGTGCATCAAGAAGAGCGTGGCCAGCAGGTCGAGGGAGGTCATCCTCCCCCTCTACTCTGCCCTGGTGAGGCCGCATCTGGAGTATTGTGTGCAGTTCAAGAAGGACAGGGAACTGCTGGAGAGGGTCCAGCACAGGGTATGAAGATGATTAGGGGATTGGAACATCTCTCTTACGAGGAAAGGCTGAGGGACTTGGGTCTTTTTAGTCTAGAGAAAAGAAGACTGAGGGGGGATCTTATCAATACTTATAAATACTTAAAGGGAGGGTGCCGGGGGGATGGGAACAGTCTTTTTTCAGTGGTGCCCTGTGACAGAACAAGAGGTAACGAGCACAAACTTGAGCATAGGAAGTTCCATCTTAACATGAGGAGGAACTTCTTTACTTTGAGGGTGGCAGAGCACTAGAACAGGCTGCCCAGAGAGGTTGTGGAGTTTCTGACTCTGGAGACATTCAAAACCCGCCTGAACGCCGTCCTGTGCAACCTGCTGTAGGTGATGCTGTTCTGGCAGGGGGAGTGGACTAGAAGATCTCCAGAGGTCCCTTCCAACCCTGACCATTCGGTGATTCTGTGAATTGAAATATTTAAGAGAGGTAATTTAGACCTCCATGCAGGGCAAAGTCCAAAACAATTAAAAAGGGAAAATTAAATGTGACTGGCTTAGGAATGTCAAATGAAAAATGGAAACACTTCCACAGTTGAATAGACGTGGTGTTGTTTCCTTAATTTATAACACTATCCCGGAATACAAACATTAAAGTTTATTGTGTATTGAAAATGTTTAAGTTCCTTATTTGAAGATCAAATACCTAAGAAGGAAACACTTGTAAATATGTTGCATAGGGTAGAAATGTATTCAATGGGTATTTAAGGCATACTTCTGAAGACCTGTGATTTCTCCACAGCCACAGTGTTAGGTAACAGGTTTATTGCTCTATTCATTACAGTCATTACCGTGTTATAAGAACAAAAAAATTCCAGAAAGTAATTTAGAGGCCTAAAAGAAAGAATGAAATGAAATAAAATAGCTGTCTTGTATGACTATGCTCCATGCTGTCAAACTGTTGGCATTTTCACTGAGAAAATTCACAGGTGAATATGATCATTTTTAAAATTTTGCTTAGGCAAAAAAAGATAATCTAGAACTGCAAACTATATGTAAGCATCTCTCACAATAATAGGAACCGAAAGGGGGGAGACTCGTGAAATTTTAGCGTGATTTCATAAATCAAATTAAATCCCAGCTGTAGAGAAAGAAATTCTCTAAAAAGTTAGAAAAAAGTTTAACCATACAGTAAAAAAAAAAGTCTTAATCACTAGGGCTGAGACAGCTGCTAAGACTTTATGTATTCTCTGTTTGCTAATGGCAATACTTGCTCTGCAACTGCAGATCCAGCAAAAATTCTGCATGGAGTTTCTTCACCTCCTTTGGGAAAACCTTCTCTTGAGTAGGTTGGAAGGAAATCCTCCAAGTACACCAGATCACCTACAGAAATCAACAGCATGAAAAAAAAAAAGAATACAAGTTAACTTAGTTTGGCTGAGAACAAATGTGGTAAACGGGGTACACCTGATTTATCTGGAATTTAATGAAGTGTTTGATTCCATGCTAAGTGGAAATTATTAGATGAACTATAGAAGCTGGAAACGAATTCAGGAACTGCGATCTAGGCACAAAGGCTGGCAAACCATAGGAACACAAAACACTCAGGATGAAATGAGAACCGCAGCAGAGGCAGGTTATTAGCTGGCTTTGGGTCGACTTCACACACTATTTCCACAAATGACTGAGGCAGGAGTCAGCTGGTGGTATCTGGAGTAATAAAACCAGGATGAAATGCAATAGTGCAAAATACAAGTACCACGCTTGGGGACGAGTAGGAAGAGTGCTCTTAACTGAAGACTTGGATGGAAAGGACTGGTTGTTTTTAAGTCAGTCATGGAAAAACCACCATCCACTCTAGGACTTGAAAGTCAGTCATTGTCCTCCACTGTGTCAGACCAGATATGTCCCAGATACCCAGGGGAAACCTACGCCTGGGCAGCACGCCCTCCTCACACCTCCCCTGGGACACCCAAAAAGCTGCTCGCCCCTCCTCAGGAAAGGTGCTTTCAACCTGGAAGGAGGGAGGAGATCAGGACAAAGAGGGAGGGAAGACCGAGCAAGCTCCTTCTCCCCAAGAACACATTACATGGGAGACAGCTGAAACCAGGCAAGAAGGAGGATGGGTTTAAACTGATGGACAATCCTGGCACAGGAACATTGGAGATATGTCCTATATGCTAAAGCAGATGAGCCTGGGACATTACTGCAGAGAAGAACAGGTAGGCACCCAACCTGCGCTCCTGCCTTTCTCCTGTGGCATCTAGAGGTGGAGTGAATGAAACATTCTTGATCAATCAAGAATCATGGTTGAACACTACACTTCCGCTACACTTTCACTACATGTACAGGATTGATTTTCTTGAAAACTTAGCCATAACTGCTGAAAAAATACTGCTTCCCTAAAAGCAGCCTGTGAGGTGTGACAGGTCACTGGTAAATGTTACCTGACACTACAGCTGAGCAGGGCAACGGGTACCAGCTTGTTTGAAAAATCTAGTGCTTTGGGGTAATGTTTCAAAGTTTTTGAAGTTTACAAGTGGCTCTATTTGAGAGGGGAAGTGAAAGCAGTTTTGAGGGATTTCTTTTTTTTTCCCATAGGGCAAACCTGGGACCCTCAGGTGGCAAATGTTGGCAACTCCTGTATCAAACACATTTAAAATACCAAGTGACTTTTTTAAGGTGAGTAATTTCCCTTTTAAAAATGATTTAGCTCCTTTTAAGAAGAGGAATGAAGCTCTTGTGTCTGAGGTGTATAAGTATATCCTTGAGCCATAAGGCATAGAAAAGAAAGCAAATTACTGCTGCCACTGACCTCTTCACTATTTCATTTCTTGATGATGGGTGTTTAGCTTTGTGCTATTGAGATTTTTTGGTGTGTGTGTATTGTTCTATGACGTACCATATTTCAAACAAAACCCATGAAGGACTTCCAAATGCCAGCAGAATGGAAGTGTCATAGAACTTCAAGCTTGAAAAAGAAACGTAAATTTGTGCTTTCTCTGGAGAAAAGTTTACTGTCAGAATCTTGCTCAGCAGGCAGGAAAGAGTGTTCAATACAAATGAAAGGATTTTAATTATGTCACCTTTCAAAACATCTTTTAGCATTACTGTAAGGCTGTTTGATATCTTTCCAGGATGTTGTGCTGTTTCGGCACCAACAGCGATTTTCCTCTCCAGAATCGTAACTGTGCAATAATTTTTTTTTTTTTACCTTGCTGGTGTCGGCATCAGTGAACGCTGGGGAAGACACCCGCGTCCGGACTCATCCCTCCTCCTTACCTCTGTGCAGGTGACAGTGAAGCGGTGGAAGTCTTTGCTGGGGGGAGGAGATTGGCAGTGGAGCTCGTGAAGGGTCTCCTGCAGAAGGGACACCATGGTGCTCATTCCTCCGAACCTGCAAGCAGCAAAACTAACCCCCGCCTGCCAGGACTTCTGCTATGGACCCGGTGCTCCAGCTCAGCCTGTTCCCCAGTCTTGTCACAGCAACAGCACCCACGTGTCTGTGCCAGCCTGCTCAACAGGAAGGATTAACTGCCAAAGCCTTTTGCAGGTGCACAATGCTTTCAGAAAGCCTATGGCTGGAGCCACAGCCACAGCTATGACTTCCACGTACCACCGATATTGCCCGGCTGGCTTTGCGCCCACTGGGCTAACAAAGCTCAATGGCTGTCCCTGGCAGGCTGCTGGTCAGCACTGGTGTCACTGCAGCAAACTGCTTGAAATGCTCTACTGAAGAGAAAGGATTTCCACAAAAGTCTTTTTATTTTACACAGCACGGGTGGCTTGTGTTTCTGTCAAATTTCTCTAGTAGTTGAGGGTCAGCAGAGATGATATCCTCTAGAACAACAGCGAGATATTGAAGGTGGGGGATGGGAGACAAAGGAACAACAGGGCTGCCTCTTAATACAACAGCATGGTCTGATTTTCACACAGATGACTGAGGCCTCAATCCTCCAGCCAGCTGAACTTAGGTACCAACGCCTGCATGCAACAAGCCACGGGTTTGAAGGGCTTAGCCAGTGCCTGCTCCTCAGGTAGAGAGTTCTGCCTGGAGAATGCTCTTGGGAAAGGGATCATCGTGCAATCATAGAATCATTATGGCTGGAAAAGACTTTTAAGATCATCAAATCCAACTGTTATCTAACTCTACCGGGCCCACTTCTAAACCATGTCCCTGAGCACCATATCTAGATGGCTTTTAAATACATCCAAGGATGATGATTCAACTGCTTCCTTGGGCAGCCTCTTCCAGTCTTTGATAACCCTTTCAGTGTAGAAGTTTTTCCTAATATCTAACCTAAACCTCCCCTGGCACAACTTGACGTCATTTCCTTTTGTCCTATTGGTTGTAACTTGTGAAAAGAGACCAACGCCCACCTCTCTACAACCGCCTTTCAGGTAGTTGTAGAGAGCCATAAGTTCTCCCCTCAGCCTCCTTTTCTTCAGGCTAAACTGTCCCAGTTCCCTCAGCTGCTCCTCGTAAGACTTATTCTCAAGACCCTTCACCAGCCTCGTTGCCCTTCTCTGGACCCTCTCCAGCACCTCAATGTCCTTCTTATACTGAACAATCAATTCAGTTTCTACTAATCAACAAAAAGGAAGGGGCAGTGAATCTACCGCTGGGACCCCCTGGGTCTGAGCCGAGGGCAGCAGCCAGAAAAGGCCGGTCGGGTCTCCTTCATTCGGAGCTTTACTGCCTGGGTGTGACATCTTGATGCTGGAGGATAGGTGAACTCCCAACTGACCGAGGCGCTGCCAGTCCCCACTGACCTGCCGGTTCCTGGCAGGGCACGGATATATGCTATTACATTGGCTGCACACCAACAGGGATCCCTCTTCGACAGGTGGATTGCTGGTGGGAACATACAAAGGAAATTTATACGGCAAAAAAACCTTGCTCCAAAAAACCACAAGGGAGGTGATATGCATGAGAAGTTTTAAACAGGTATTTCCAAACCCACAGGAACTCTTACACATTCACTTTTTGTCTTTGATGTAGCTCATTTTTCTAGATTTCTTTGTAATGTAGCCAAAAGTGCGACAAAAATACAATTATTCATATTAAGAATGACATTTGTTAATTATGGAAGCTCATTCTTAGCCAAATGCGCATGGAGATGGCTGAAACTATTTTCAGTGTTTTCTTGACAGAAGGCATAGCAAGAAACTCCATGTGACAAATGACTTATTTGAACTTTACGATTAGAAAACATTATTATTGAAAGATGTTTTCAAGAGATCAGTATGAAACTATGAGTTCCACATCACTCATTTCCAAGGCCAAAGCTAGTTCTGCACAGATCTCAGCACAGTTTATAGCATCTGGAGGCAAATCAAATCTCCAGTTGGAAACCTTTCATAAAAGACAAGTTTCTGAATGTTTGTATTAAATATGCTTTCCAGAGCCGACTGAGAATTCACAAGAACTCTCATTCACAGAAGAAGAATTTGTACATTCAGCTCTAGCTCAGCGAAGTTAATTCAAAGGAAAAAAAGGCCACTACTTCTCTTTAAGTAGCACTTTTGCACTCAGAAGTTTACAGTGAGGGACAGATTCTCAGCTACTGTAAACCAGCATGACTCCACTGCAACTAATTTGTCCCTGTACTAAAAGAACTGGTCATTTGCAAAAACAGCAATCAGGTGAATGGCCAGCAGGACAAGCAGGTTTATGTAGCAACATGAAATAGGCAGGTGACTGCAGCAGGAGGAAGCCTGGCCAATGTTTTTCTAAATAGTCCCAGGAAGGTTAAGTTCACACACGCACATCAGTGAATGAGCTACGAGAAACGAACAATGGGAGACTTTCCTTCTCTGACTATTGGTTTGGGTGAAAAAATAAGAAATGGGGGAATATGCATTATTTTGAAGGTCCTGCATTTGCTGAATTAATCCGGGTCAGATATTGGTTTGAATTTTCAGTTTAGGCTCTCTCCAAAATGTATTGGTCTTGAAAGTTTTCACCATTTCAGTGCTATAAAATTGGACAGCAAATAAAACGTTGCTTTCATCACCATTCATTATTTTTGAGACAAGAATCCTGACAAGAACTTATCTCTGCTCCGTAACAGTGATTTCCGTAAAGGGAAGCAAAACAAATATGAAGGAACTAAACATGGCTCAGCTCCACCAAGTGTTCAGGAACCTGCCACCCTGCTCCTATGACAGAAAAAGAACATAGCAAACCCCATGTGGTTGGAACTTCGGGAACAGCAGCCAGCCAGCACCTGGTTTTGGTGGTTGGAGTTCAACAGTGCGGAGGAGAATGCTGTGGTTCTTCAAAACACAGCAACCAGCCTGCAACAAAGCTGTAGAGGTACTGATGTGTGCTGAATTTCATGGACTGCCTATCAAAGGACTTAAGGCTTTGAACAAATATTTTCTTTTTCTTTTGTTATTTTAATTCACACCTAAGTTTTTTCAGATGCTACTTACAGTTCTATGTTGGGTGTATGACAGGAAGAGCTCTGACTAAGGGAATGTGAAGGGGGGATCACCCTCCTACGGGGGCTCCTTCTGCCCCCCTGTGACAGCCCCAAGACTGCTGTGTAGTGTTGGGGGAAAGCTGCCACCTTGAGACAGAGAAGCAGGAAGAAGCTGTGGGAATTGGTGTCATGTCCTCAAACCAGGACAGTTGGTTAAAGCAGCTCAACAGTGACTGAGACTCCTTCTGTGCTGCCAGGGTGCTGGGACCTCGCTGGAGCAGGGGTGGCTCTCACCTCACTTGAGCTTTACAGACCTCACTAAAATCTTTCTGGGTCATTCTGTTGCAGTAGTGAGATGCCATGGCAGCAGCATGTCATGGAGATGGGAGAGAACAATGCCATACAAAACCTATATGTAACAGTATAGGTTATTCCTTATCAAGATAATCCTAACCAGACAAGTCTATTTAATTTTTGTATGTTGGGAAACAGGAAAAATAGCTATTGTCTTGTAAAGGCCCTTGTGACTGTCTCCTTCTGTACCCCTTTTTGTGTTCAGCCCTGGTGGCTATATTACAAGCAAGAAGTTACCACACATAACATATCTATTTTCCACCGCAAATAGACATTTTTTTCCATCCATAGTTTTTTTTTTTCTTTACTTATTCTTTAAAGACATGTCCTGGTTTCAGCTGGGATAGAGTTAATTTTCTTCCTAGTAGCCGCTGTGTTTTGAATTTAGTATGAGAATAATGCTGATAACACAGATTGTTTTAGTTGTTGCTAAGTAATGCTTATATTAAGTCAAGGACTTTTTCAGCTTCCCATAGAAGCTGAGAGGGAGCATAGACAGGACAGGCTGGCCAACGGAATATTCCATACCATAGATGTCATGCTCAGTATATAAATGGGGGTTGGCTGGGGGGCAGGGATCTGCGATGTCTGCTCAGGATGGGCTGGGCAATCAGTCACTGGATGGTGAGAGCAATTGCGTTGCATCACTTTATTTTGTATATTATTTTACCATTATTATTATTATTATCCTCTTCCATTACTGTTCTGTTAAACTGTCTTTGTCTCAACTCACAAGCATTTTTTCTGTCCTTTTCTCCATCTTCTCCCTACCCTGCTGGGGGATGGGGAGGGAGTGAGTGAACAGCTGTGTGGTCCTAGTTGCTCTCCGGGGTTAAACCACAACAAACATTACACATTTTTTATGCATTTGTGCATTTGTGCTGTTGCTCCCACCAGCCACCCCCAGACTCATGGAGACAGACACATGGTAGCTTGTTCTTTTAGACCTCCATTGCATTATACACTCAAATATGTGCATGCACACACACACACAGAGGCATACACACATTTTTAATACAAAATACTACAGATTTTCTTTGCAGAGCCCCAAAGGTTGAAAAACTAGTGTCTCCACCATACAGGGTATACAAAGACAAGTTCCCTGTCCCCTTTGGGAAAGGAAAATGGGAGACACGAACAGCTAATGCTGGAACCGAGCACACCTCAGCAGTTCAGCTGTACGGATGCTATCAAGCTGTCTTTCCTTTGTTTTTTTTTATTGTATTGTCCTGTGCTGAGCTCTCTCCCCAGACACAGTTGACCAACCCGCATTAGGAGACACTGTGGTACATGACTCCCAGGCCCACGCGAACCATAGACAAAAGACCTGAGACCCATTGAAAGCCCCGAGACTCATATCTCCGAGGAGGCGGAGGCTCCTGAGATCCCCCAGACAACTTTGCGCTGCCCCTTCCCTTCCTTCCACATGGTCCCACTAGCTGCCCTACACTGGAGGATGTAAGGTAGGCCAGCGAAGACCTCAGGTTCCCCTTTCCTTCCTCTCTAACAGGTCAAATGCCACAAACAGCAAACAGACAGTGTTTCAGACTATTTTCCATCCTCACCATATGAAGGATGAGCCACGTACATTGTGTGCCAGGCTGGTGTGAATTTGTGTTTGATAAACAAGCACTACAAGGTGGTGATTACTAGCACTTTAGCAAGTAGGGGCAGAACATGGCAATACAAGGTCAGATGGAAAGGGTACCTGACCTCTTCTCAGATGGTATCAGACAGCTATGACTGAGCCGGACAAGCACACAGGTGCTCCTCCCAGACTACAGCACTTTCTGCTCCAGAGACTTCCTGAAATAAGGTAGTATATTTGTGTTTAATAGGTCTTGATACTTTTTTTTTTTTTTGCATGAATTAACATAATTTTTGTATGCAAAGAAACCTCAGCAATTGAAATATCCTGTGGCAAGGGGTCCCATGGGTTTCTTAGATACTGCATGGGATAAGCCACCCTGTTCTGTTTCATCCAACTTCTCTCCTGCCAGTTTCATTTGACATCCCTTTGTTCTTCCAGTGGAAGTAATTATCATGTCCTCTCACACCAGTTGTCCCATGTCACAGTCAGCTCCTTTTCCTAAAATGTCCTCACATCCTTATTGACAGCAAACAATCAGTGACATCTTCATAGAATTACCTACTAGAATCCCAAGTTATTATCTCCTAAATAAGGTAAAGACCTCGAAGCTGGTTATAATACAATATTAAGGTTAGGACTGTATGTTTTATTCCTACCTACATTTGAACTTCTGTGATTTTACCATTCAGTACCATGATGGCTTACTGCGGCTCTTCAAGCCGACTTCAGTTCCTATTGCCCTGAACTTCTTCCTTATATCCCACACATGCCTGTATTTTTATTCTGTTGCAGTCTGGGTTTTGTTTTTTTTTTTTTTTTTTAATCTGCCTGGTAGATGTCCACATAAGATCTACTGGTCTGAAATCTCTAGATCCAGAAAAAAATCCTTTTAAGAACTGGTGTCAGATTATTGACCTGGCATTTTTCCTGATTCCAGACTCAGCTTAAAGTCAAAGATCATAAAATCCAATTTACATTTCAGCCATTTCAGTCTTTTTTAGAAGCTCCTGAGTGAATATCCGGTTCTGGCAATATGTTCCTCTTTTTTTTTTTTTTCTAATTTTTCCACCTATGTTGCCCATATGGAAGCCTATGTACAGATGTCAGTGTCAACAGAACACTACAATTGCATTTACAAAAGCCATGACAATCAGTTCAACATAGCTCAAAACAAGTTATTCTAAGAACTGGAAAACACTTGAAATTTTGTGGAAAGACAGTATTTTTGACTCTGTGCCACAAGTTAGTGGAGGGCAGGGCAGTGTTTTGGGTTGTTACACAGTACACTTACTCTGTTAATTTACTTTCCTGATTACTCCATTAATTTACTTTCCTGTAACAATTGACTATTTGCCACTTGCGCTTTTCTTATGACAAATGTCTGCAAAAAGAGGATGTAAGAATAATGGATGAAAGGAATAATCAAAAAATTATTAAAGAAAAGGGAAATGAGTTGTGACAGCAATAACTATAGTTCTGTGGAGTTTCTTTTGAAATGTTAATATTTTTGTAGCATGCAAAAGTGTTGAAAGAATCAATGAAAAGCAACTACATCCTGCCCTGGGTTTTGTTAACTTTCAAAAGGCCTTCAACAGTATTAGCAGAAATACTACAAATTTACAGAACCTGTGTAAAACCAACCCAGAACATTTACAGATGCTAATCATAAGGTAATCTCCAGTGGTGACTTAAATGGCCTGATGTTCCTCCTATAACTCCAGAAGCATATACATTTCTGCCATGCTCTTTCGTGCCATTACTGCTTATTTTCTTCTTCTGCAATGAACCTCCAGTCAATTCGTCAAATTACAGCTTAAGCCTAGAGATCTGAGCTTTGCTGATGAAATCTGCATTCAAGATACACTGGCCAAATATATTTAGCAAAAGACCAAATATTTATTCAGAAGTGCTAAACAAAGGTCTAATAGTCACAAGATAAAAAAGAAAGGCACTAAAAATGGACGTGGCCTTACATAATCTCACTGTGTTGGAACCACTGAGAACTGGACATAAATTTAATTTTCTCAACAATATCTCTTACCTTACTTGGTATCTGCACCTACGATACAGTAATATGAACAGGCTGGGGAAGTGCTATGTTTAAGAATATGTAAGTCTAACAATAACAGCATCAATGACAAATTGAATCTATAACAGCACCGTACTAAACAAATTCCTGCTGGGAATCACAGGCGAGATACAAGACTATCTAACAAGAGTTGTATTTGTGGCTGCCTGAATGAAATATTTATATTTAAATGTCAGCCAAAATAAATAATGTGGAAGTCTTGGAACAGGCAGAGCTAAACACAGCTACAAAAATAATATAAAGGAGAAAATTGTCTTGGCCAAACTTCAAGAGGGCCCAACATCGAGCTTAGCCCAGCTTTGCTTTAGTAACCTCAAGACAAAGGAAAGAAAGTTTGACACAGACAGTCCTCTCCTGGCATCGTACTGACTGTAGCATAAAACAGAAAGACTGATCCAGCGTAGCCCAGCATGGTCTGGCACTGGTGTTAAATAACGTTTAGCTGATGGCATGAAAAGCATATGGTATCAACAAAGGATCCATGACTGCTTTCCTGGATTAAACACAGTCTTTTCAAAATGGCTAATAGGGATTGATGGGAAACAACCACTTATGATTTATGAAGAGGTTTATAATTTAACATAATAGTTTAATACAATGCGGGAAGAGATCTCTTGGAAGATGGTGGACCTCAGAAAGACCATAAAGAGACGCTGGCATTTTAAAAGAAAGTCATGTAACATAAAGTAAGTTAATTTAGAAAAAAAAAAAGCCTTTTTCTGCTGTAAACTGTAAATTAGTTTAACCTGATGTTATACCTTTAGCCTACAGAAGGGAAAGGACTCAGCTCCAAATCAATACACCCTTATTTCAATACCTTTATAAAGGTGTCTATATGGAGCAAGGTATGTAGGTTCTCCTTGTGCAGAGATCTCTGTTTCATGCATTCATCTAACCAGAGGCACCTAGAGACACCTGAATTGCTCTGGGGTTTCTGCATGGCCTCCAGCAACCATTCCAGGAGGACCAGGTCCTCTGTAGCACACTCACTTGACCTGTGCAGATGTCTCAGATACCCTGGGGCATTTCAAAGAGAACCCACTCTTTATCATTAGGCAACCGAACCAAGCCCATCACCACACATCACCAGCAAAACTGAAGAGCTACATAGACTGCCCTGGAGTAGGCACCTGCATTCAGTCAGTTGAATAACTCCCTGGAGCTGCACTGACAATCAAGGCAGATGAGATGTATAGACTAGACAAGAAAAGACTAGAAGAGAACAGAATATTTCAGTTGGAGAGGACCTACAATAATCCTCCTCACTGCATGGCCTCATGGACATTAGCTCTAGCGCAGAGAGGGGATGGCTCTGGGCTGCAGGGTTAGTTTCTGCCATGGCCCGAGAGAAGAGTAATAACATTTGGTTTGTCTTTGGGAGCCGAGTGGCAGAGGACATGTCAGGGTCACCCAGCAGCTGTGCCCAGTGCATGGCCACCAAGGACAGATACAGCCCCCTGGGCCTCCTGCCACAGGGACTGCCTCGGGGCCAGCAGCCAAAGGCCTTCCTCCAAAGGATGCTGGGCGAAGGGGCGGTGAGTGGGGCTGTGCATGAAGGGCACTGTCACCCCCATGTCACAGTGCCACCGTCCAGCAACACAGCAGTCACAATGCCCTGGGGCAGGGCAAAAGGGGGCATTCTCCCATGTCCCGCTGCCAAACTGCCTGGCTTGGCCATCAGGACAGATACGGCCTGGGGGCAGCCCAAAGACATCTGAGAGGAACTCCTTGAGGAGCCAGTGGAATTACTTGGAGGGGGCTGAGGAAGGAAGCCCAGAGGCTGGATGGGGCTGCTGGAGGTTCTCTGCTGCAAGGCCAGCTCCTGGGAGGTCTATGTTCAGAGGTCATCTGATGTAGAGAAATCCTTTTCAGCTGGATAGCAGTGGCAAGACCAAGGGAATGCCTTCTTGAGGAGCACTGCAGAGCTCACCAGCTCTGTGAAGCCAGGGGCAGCAGCTGTAAGAAATGGGATGGACAGATGTTGCGAGGACCCCCAGCGCCTTGGAGCTCCCACTGCTGTCCTTCCAGGCATGGTAAGGATTCTTGCCACAAAGATTGATCAGGCTGGGGGCCTTTTGCCACCCTTGGAAGCCCCTGAGATGGCTCCAGGTTGAGCAAAAATAGCGCTTGGGCATCTCCTGGGAGGTGGGACCAGCCTGTGGGATGAGGGGCCGAGTCTTGCTTACGTGCTCAGGGAATAGTCGATTGACATTGCTGGGGTAAGAAAGGAATTTTTGCCCAGGGCAGACTGGCACTGGTCCATGGGGTTGTTTGCTTTCCTCTGCAGCATTGAGCATGATCCCTGGTTTTGGAGCTGAAAAAACCCTGGCATTTCAGCCAAGTAACAGTCTCATTGTTACTCAACTCATGGTGAGCACAGGGAAGTGAATAGGATAGGACAGGACAGGACAGGACAGGTTATGCTACGTTATGCCTGGAGTTATGCATGTCAAGCTCCTACCTGGGCCTGAGGGGAAAAAAAGGGGAGGAGAATGGGGAGAAGGGAAGAAGGGGAGAAAGGGGGGAGGTGAGCATGCGAGGGAGGGGAGAAGGCAAGAAGAAGAATAAAGGAAGAAGGAAGAAGAAATAAAAAATAAAAAAGAGAAGACAAAAAGGAGACTAAGAAGAGATGAAGCAAAGGAAAAGAAAGGAAAAGCAATGAGAAGAAAAGCACATGAAAAAAGGAGGAAGACATGGGAGAAAGTGAGAAGGGGAGAAAGGGAAAACAAAGGAGAAGTGCAGAAAAAGAAGAGGAGGAAAATAGGGAGAAGAAGAGGAAAAGGGGGAGAATAAGAGAAGGGGGGGAGGTGAGCATGGGCAGGAGGGGAGCAGGGGAGAAGAAGCAAAGAATAAGAAAAGCAAAGGACAAACCAAAGGACAAACAAAGGACAAGCAAAAGAAAACCAAAAGTCAAGGAAAGGAAAAGCAAAGGAAAAAGAAATTAAAACAAAAGGACAAGCAAATAAAAAGAAAAGAAAAGGGGGAGGAGGCGGGAGAAAGGGAAGACGGGGGAAAGGGGAAATGAAACAAGAGAAGAGGACAAACAGAGAAGCGGAGAAGGGGGAGCAAAAGAGAAGAGGAGGGGAGGGAGGTAAGCATGGGGATGAGAGGAGTAGGGGAGAATAAGCAGAGAAGTATAAGAAAGAAGGAAAGAAAAAGTAATGAAAAAAAGACAAAAAAGCTAAGCAAAGGACATGCAAAGGAAAAGCAAAGGAGAAACAAAGCACAAGCAAAAGGAAAAGCAAAGGAAAAGAAATGAATAGCAAAGGAACATAAAAGAAAAAAGAAAGGAAAATGGAAGAAGAGAAGGAAAGGGAAAAGGAAGGGAAAAAGGAAAGGAAAAGCAAAGGAAAGGTAAATGAAAAGGACAAGCACAGGCAAAGAAAAGCAAAAGGAAAAGAAAAGCAAAGGAGAGGCAAAGGTTAAGGAAATGAAAAGAAGAGAAAAGGGGGAGGAGGCAGGAGAAAGGGAAGAGAGGGGGAAAGGGGAAATGAAACAAGAGGAGAAGAGGAGCAGAGGAGAAGAAGGGGAGAAGAAGAGAAGAGGAGAAGAAGAGGAGAAGAAGAGAAGAGGAGAAGAAGAGGAGAAGAAGAGAAGAGGAGAAGAGGCGAAGGGGAAGATGGGGAGAATAGGCAGAAGAAGAGAAGAGGAGAAGCAGGAGAGGTGAGTATGGGGGTGAGAGAAGCAGGGGAGATAAAGCAGAGAGGAAGAAATAATCTGGAAAGAAGATGAAAAGGAAAGAGAAAAAAAGAAAAGCAAAGGACAAGGAAAAGACAAGTGAAGGAAACGCAAAGAAGAAGCAAAAGAAAAGCAAAGGAACAGCAAAGGAACAGCAAAGGAAAAAGGCAAAGGAACAAGGCAAAGGAACAAGGCAAAGGAACAAGGCAAAGGGAAAAGGCAAAGGGAAAAGGCAAAGGGAAAAGGCAAAGGGAAAAGGCAAAGGGAAAAGGCAAAGGGAAAAGGCAAAGGGAAAAGGCAAAGGGAAAAGGCAAAGGGAAAAGGCAAAGGGAAAAGACAAAGAAGAGAAAAGGGCAAGCAAAGCAAAAGAAAAGCAAAAGGAAAAGAAAAGCAAAGAATAAGCAAAGGAGATGCATAGAAAAATCATAGGAGAAGCAAGGCAAAGGAAAATCAAAGCACAAGCACAGGACAAGCATAGGAAAGCAAAGCAAAAGAAGAGAAAAGGGAGAGGAGGCGGGAGAAAAGGAGGAGAGGGGGAAGAGGGAAATGAAACAAGATGAGCTAGAAAAGAGAGAAGGGGAGAATGGGAAAAGAAGAGAAGAGGACAAGAGGCAAAGGGGAAATGGGCAAAAGGGGGGATTAGGGAGAAGAAGAGAAGAGGAGAAGGGGCGGAGGTGAGTATGGGGGTGAGAGAAGCAGGGGAGAAGAAGCGGAGCAAAAGAAATAATCAGGAAAGAAAAGGAGAAGAAAAGGAGACAGGAAAAGGAGAGAAGCAAGGGACAAGCAAAGGAAGACCGAAGGAAGAGCAAAGGAAGAGCAAAGGAAGAGCAAAGGAAGAGCAAAGGAAGAGCGAAGGAAGAGCGAAGGAAGAGCGAAGGAAGAGCGAAGGAAGAGCGAAGGAAGAGCAAAGGAAGAGCAAAGGAAGAGCAAAGGAAGAGCAAAGGAAGAGCAAAGGAAGAGCAAAGGAAGAGCGAAGGAAGAGCAAAGGAAGAGCAAAGGGCAAAGAAAGAAGATAAGGAACAGCAAAGGAAATAAAAAGGAAGAGCAAAGGAACAGCAAAGGAACCGAAAAGGAAAAGGAAGGGAAAAGCAAAGGAGAAGAAAAGGGCAAGCAAAGCAAAAGAAAAGCAAAAGGAAAAGAAAAGCAAAAGGAAAAGAAAAGCAAAAGGAAAAGAAAAGCAAAAGGAAAAGAAAAGCAAAAGGAAAAGAAAAGCAAAGAATAAGCAAAGGAGAAGCATAGAAGCAGCATAGGAAAAGCAAAGCAAGAGCAAAAGATAATCAAAGGACAGGCATAAGAAAGCAAAGATTAATAAGAGAAAAGGGAGAGGGGATGGGAGAAAGGGAAGAGAGGGGGAAAGGGGAAATGAAACAAGAGGAGAAAGGGAGAAAACGGAGAAGGGGAGAATGGGGAGAAGAGGAGTTCGGGGAGGTGAGCATGGGGGTGAGAGGTGCAGGGGAGAGGAAGCAGAGAAGAATAAGAAAGGAGGAAAGAAGAGATGAAAAGGAGATGAAAAAGCAAAGCAAAGGACATGCAAAGGAAAAGCAAAGGACATGCAAATGAAAAGCAAAGGACATGCAAAGGAAAAGCAAAGGACATGCAAAGGACACGCAAAGGGCAATCAAAGGAAAGGAAAGGAGCAGAAAAAGAAAGGAGCGGAAAAGGAAAAGGAAAAGGATAAGCAAATGTCCTGGTTCCGGCAAGGATGGGGTTAATTTCCCCAAGGAGCCGGCAGGGGAGGCACGTATTCCATACCACGTGACCCATGCCCCGCTATGAAAGGAGCTAGCCGGGGAGCGGGAGTCAGTCGCCACTTGGGGGTGGGCTGTGGCGGTGCGGGTCCGGTCGGTGCGCTTCGCGGCGGTACTGTAATCGCGTTCTTGTATTCCTTTACCGGTGTTATTGTTTTTCTTTTTCCTTCCCTTTGTCTGTTCTGTTAAATTATAATATTTCAACCCGCGAGTTTTGCCCTTTTTTGCTGATTTTTCCCACGGCTGTGGGAGTCGAGTGGGCGGCTGTGTGGTTCTCTGTTGCTGGCTGAGGCCAAACCACGACAGCAAAGGAAAAGAAAAAGGAAAAGGAAAGCAAAGAACAAGCAAATGTTAAGGAAAGGAAAAGAAAAGGGGGAGGAGGCAGGAGAAAGGGAAGAGAGTGGGGAAAGGGGAAATGAAACAAGAGGAGCAGAGGAGAAGAAGAGGAGGCGAAGGGGAAGATGGGGAGAATAGGCAGAAGAAGAGAAGAGGAGAAGCAGGAGAGGTGAGTATGGGGGTGAGAGAAGCAGGGGAGATAAAGCAGAGAGGAAGAAATAATCTGGAAAGAAGATGAAAAGGAAAGAGGAAAAAAAAGAAAAGCAAAGGACAAGGAAAAGACAAGTGACGGAAACGCAAAGGGAAAAGGAAAAGAAGGGAAAAGACAAGAGAAAAGGGCAAGCAAAGCAAAAGAAAAGCGAAAAGAAAAGCAAAGAATAAGCAAAGGAGATGCATAGAAAAATCATAGGAGAAGCAAGGCAAAAGAAAAAGCACAAGCATAGGAAAGCAAAGCAAAAGAAGAGAAAAGGGAGAGGAGGTGGGAGAAAGGGAGGAGAGGGGGAAGAGGGAAATGAAACAAGATGAGCTAGAAAAGAGAGAAGGGTAGAAGGGGAAAAGAAAAGGACAAGAGGTGAAGGGGAAATGGGCAAAAGGGGGGGATTAGGGAGAAGTGAAGAGGAGAAGGGGCAGAGGTGAGTATGGGGGTGAGAGAAGCAGGGGAGAAGAAGCAGAGCAAAAGAAATAATCAGGGAAGAAAAGGAGACAGGAAAAGGAGAGAAGCAAGGGATGAGCAAAGGGCAAAGAAAGGAGAAGATAAGGAACAGCAAAGGAAATAAAAAGGAAGAGCAAAGGAACCGAAGAGCAAAAGGAGAAGACAAGCAAAGGACAGGCATAAGAAAGCAAAGGTTAATAAGAGAAAAGGGAGAGGGGATGGGAGAAAGGGAAGAGAGGGGGAAAGGGGAAATGAAACAAGAGGAGAAGAGGAGAAAGGGAGAAGGGGAGCATGGGGAGAAGAGGAGTTCAGGGAGGTGAGCATGGGGGTGAGAGGAGCAGGGGAGAGGAAGCAGACAAGAATAAGAGAGAAGTAAAGGAGAAGTAAGGGATAAGTAAAGGATAAGAAAAGGATACACAAAGGATACGCAAAGGATATGGAAAAGAAAAGCATAGGACAAGCAAAGGAAAATAAAGGGACAAGGGATGGACAAGGAAGGGACAAGGAAAAGAAACGCAAAGGAAAAGAAACGCAAAGGAAAAGAAACGCAAAGGAAAAGAAACGCAAAGGAAAAGAAACGCAAAGGAAAAGAAACGCAAAGGAAAAGAAACGCAAAGGAAAAGAAACGCAAAGGAAAAGAAACGCAAAGGAAAAGAAACGCAAAGGAAAAGAAACGCAAAGGAAAAGAAACGCAAAGGAAAAGAAACGCAAAGGAAAAGAAACGCAAAGGAAAAGAAACGCAAAGGAAAAGAAACGCAAAGGAAAAGAAACGCAAAGGAAAAGAAACGCAAAGGACAGATAGGACAAAAGTTCAAGCAAAGGAAAAACAAAGGAAAATGAAAGGGAAAAGCAAAGGAAAAGAAACGCAAAGGAAAAGAAATGTAAAGGACAGATAGGACAAGAAAAGTTCAAGCAAAGGAAAAACAAAGGAAAATGAAAGGGAAAAGGAAGGGGAAAAAGAAAAAGAAAAGCAAAGGTACAGCAAAGGAAAAGGAAAAGCAAGGAAAAAAAAATGAAAAGGACAAGCAAAGGATAAGCAAAGCTAAAGAAAACCAAAGGAGATGCAAAGGACAAGTAAAGGAATAGAAGAGAAAAGGGGGAGGACCATGACAAAGGGAGGAGTAGGGGAAGGGGGAAATGAAACAAGAGGAGAAGAGGGAAAGAGGAGAAGCGGAGAAGGGGGGGGAGGTGAGCATGGGGGTGAAGGGAGCAGGCGAGAAGAAGCGGAAAAGAAGAAAGAAAGAAAGAAGACAAGAAGAGGAGACGAGTAGATGAAGAGGAGATGAAGACAAGAATAAAAGAAAAAAAGCAAAGGAACAGGAACAGAACAGGAAGGGAAAAGGAAGGGAGAAGAAAAGAAAAAGGGCAAGAACAGAAAAAGGGAAGGAGGCGGGTGAAGGGGAAAAGGCAGAAGAGGTGAAGAGGAGAATGGGGAGAAGAAGAGAAGAGGAGAAGGGGGGGAGGTGAGCATGGGGGGCAGCAGGGGAGAAGAAGCTGAGATGAAGAAGTAAAAGGAGAAGAGGAGAAGATGAGGAGGAGACTAGGAGAAGGTGACAAAAAAAAAGATGGTGAAAAGAGAAAATATGGCGAAAAGAAAAGATGGCAAAAATATGGCGAAAAGAAAAGATGGCGAAAAGAAAAGATGGCGAAAAGAAAAGAAAAGAAAAGAAAAGAAAAGAAAAGAAAAGAAAAGAAAAGAAAAGAAAAGAAAAGAAAAGAAAAGAAAAAAGAAAAGAGACAGAAAAGATGGCAAAAAGTCAGCAAAAAGACAAGAGAAAACACAAGAAAGGAAAAGCCAAGCCAAGCCAAGAAAAGAATTAAGAGAAGAGAGAGAAAAGAAAGAAAAGAAAAGAAAAGAAAAGAAAAGAAAAGAAAAGAAAAGAAAAGAAAAGAATGGCAAAATTATAAAAGACATGAAAAGACAAGAAAAGAAGAGAAAGAAGAGACGGCAAAAAGTCGGCAAAAAGACAAGAGAAAACACAAGAAAGGAAAAGCCAAGAAAAGAATGAAGAGGAGAAGAGAGCGAAAAAAGAAAAGAAAAGAAATACAAAACAAAAATAAAGAATATTTTCAGCTGGAAGGGACCTACCAGTCCAACTGCCTGATCATATGTTAAAGCATGGTACTACGGGCACTGTCCCAATGTCTCTTAAACACTGACAGGCTTGGGGCATCAACCGCCTCTATAGGAAGCCCGTTCCTGTGTTTGACCACCCTCTTGGTAAAGAAATGCTTCCTAATGTCCAGTCTAAACCCCCCCTGGCACAGCTTTGAGCCATTCCCACACACCCTGAGAAGAGCTCAGCGCCTCCCTCTCCATTTCCTGCCCTCAGGAAGCTGTGGAGAGCCATGAGGTCGCCCCTCAGCCTCCTTTTCCCCAGACTGGGCAAAAAGCAGATGTAAGCACCCAGATAAGGTACCTTCAGCCACAGCTGAAGTTCACCCCAGGATTCCACTCGGGTGGCATCTTTCTGCTACTCTGCCCCCCCCCCCCCCCCCTCCCCATTCCTTCCCGCTCCCCGGGACTCCACCCCGCCCCCCGCTCAGCGCGGCGAACGTATAAAGCTTTGCTGCGGTCCCACCAGGCCGAATTCACCGCTCAGGACCTCCGTAACGCTGACGAACCACCTTCCCGAGCCGCCAACCGCGGCCGCCGCTGTGCCGCGGCCCTCCCTATCGCCGCCGCGGGGCCTAACGGTACGGGGCAGCACGAAACGGCCGGGCCGCAACGGACGCGCCGGGCACGGGGAAGCCGCGGCGGCGGACAGCGGCCTCCGCCGCCGCCGGCGCCTGCCCGGCCCCGCCCCCCTCCAACTGCCACGGCCGCCCCTCCCGGCTCGCGGCAGCGCGAGCCCCTCCGGTGTCGCAGCGCCCCCTGCCGGCTGGGCGGGGTGCGGAGGACGCGCCCCCCTCGCCACAGCAGAAGCACGTGACCAGGCCCGCGCGCTGCCCTGCCGGTAGGGAGGGCGGGGCTGCGCCCGGCGCCGGCGCTTCCGGTTGGGCGCCGGGGGGCGGGTAGGGGGTGGGGGGTGGGGGGAAGCGATAAAGCGGCCGCCATTCGGCCGCGCGCCGCCTCCCGGAGACCCCCCCACCCCCTTTCCCTCCCTCCCCCCTCCCCTTCTCCCCCTCCCCTCTCTCCTCCTCCTCCCCGCCCCTCGCGCGGCCCGAGCCCGCGAGCGCTGCCGGCCCGGCCTGCCGCCGCCGCCGTTGGCGGACGCCTCAGCGGTGAGTGCGGGCCGGGTGAGGTGTGTGTAGGGGGGGTGGGTGGGGGTGTTTCCCTCTCACCGCCATCCCCGTACGCACAGAGCGGCCGGCCACCGCCCGGCCCGCTCCCCTCCCCCTGGGCACCGGGCCTGGGCCTTCCCCTTGTCCAGCCCCCACCGCGCCGGGGAGCAGGCGGCCCTGCCTGGGGCGGGGGAGGGAAGGATCGCGTAGGCCGTGGGTGCCGGTGCGGGGTGGGGGGGAACACAACCGGCGGGGCGTAAGTGGCGGCGCCGCTGTTGGGGGGTGGGGGGGGTGGGGAGAGGGGAGGCGGCGGGGAGACCGCCCGGCGGTGCGGGAATGAATGGGCGGGCAGGCGGCGTGGGCCCCCTGCCCCGGGAGGAGCGGCCACGGGGGGGGGGTGGCGGGGGGGGTGGGGTGGGTGCTGGGCAGGGCAGGGGCGAAGCTGGCTACCCTCGGAAAGCCCAGCCCGCCGGCACCCCCTCCCTGAAAGAAAGTTAAAGCAATGGCTGGCAGAGCCAGGAGCAGGTGGAGCGCGCTGCGAGTGCTGCTTTCCTCACGGCGAGACGCTGCCCAGACGCCTCGGGAGGGCGGGACAGCCCTCTTCATTCGTGACAGAAATACCCGCCAGGAGGGACCGCGTCGCCCGCGAGGTCCATGAGGCAGATGCCAAACGAAGGCTCTAAACATGTCGCTGGGTTGCATCCTGACATCGTTGGGGATGGATGAAGCGCGTTGGCTATTCATGGCGTTTTAGAGCCGACCTGTGAACTGGAGAGGAGGCTCGTTTGTGTTAGCTGCGCTTGCCGTTTTGAGCTTGGAGGTGGGCTGGGGCAGCAATCGGCTGTAGCAGCTGGTGCAGGTGTTCAGAGGACTTGATGCTTGACTGTGCAGATGGGAGCTACTTTAGGTGGTAACGATTCAACACTGTTAGAAGTAAGAGGGGTAACTGGAAGCTTAACTTGTACCCAGTTGTTTATAAATTAGGAATATAGAGACTTTGGATTTCATTTTTCTCTTCCATAAGCCCCCCCTTGAACCTCATTTGCTTTCAAGGTTATGTAAATGGAATTCTTGGCCTGATGTCACTAAGATTCACAACCTTAATTCACAGTTCCTGACTAGATTGTGTGCTCTGGTGAGTCCAGTGGCACTTCATTAACTTAGGTTCAGCACTGTAGAAATAAAGTTTCTAGGGCCATTTTTGGAAGCTATCTATGCACTGTTGTGAACTTAGAGTTAGAAAGCCCTATCAGAAGTACATGACATTAATTTTTCCTACCCTGAATCTGTCATGGTTATGTTGATATTATTCTGCAGTTTATACTGTTGTTAGATCTTGTATTAAGAACTAATGGTGCTGTGTAGACTTGTCATTCTCTTAGCAAAGGTGGAAATCTTGCAAAATAGCTGCAGTTCTGTCTCCTTTGTGTTTCTTAAGTTATCTGTATGTGCATCAAGTATTGTCACTTTGCAACTCTCATCTGACTTGAACCTTTCCTAGAAACATGGGACCACACAATACAGCCGTTTCCTGCCTGGATCTGGTGTCTCACGTGTTCTCACAGCATATCTCACTGTTTCAGTAGCTGGTCAGGTCAGGGTGTTTGTGCCTTTTTTAGGTGTGTGATTTTAAAGACGTGGTTCAGCAATCATTGCTGATGGAACTTAGCCCATATAGATGAACTGGTAGCTGGGAGTTCAGCTGTGAGAATGCAGTCAGATTGCTGTGGACACTGCTGGATTAGCAGGAGCATAGTGCTGCCTGTCGTGCTCACAGCGCATTGGACCTGACCCCCGTACCTGCTGTTTCCATTGTGAAGTGCCTGCTCTGCCGCAATGTAGGAATGTTTGTGTGCAGCTTCCTCTGGGAGCTAAACTTCTGTTTCTTTTGTCAGTCACAACACAGGGATGTAGCTTCTAGAGAAGCATCATGTTGCCACCAGACTGCCATTTACTTTTTGGCACTGCAAGAACATGTCATTTTTCCTTTTGCTTAAACACAGCAATAGTCTGGATCTGCTCCTGCCAGTAGAGGCGATGATGCAGCTTTATCCAGCTTTCTTGTGCTGGGAACAAACTTTACCATTGACCCTCCTCGCTGATGGAGGATATGGCTGGACTGTTTGCCTGCAAGAAACCTCCAAGGCTGATGAAAATGAACAGCCATCCTTCCTGTGCAGTGAATGTGCCTACAAGAGTAGAGGTGTGATGTGTGTTGCTCCGTAAAGATTGAAGGGTTATCATGGGAAGGTGAGCATTCATAGAAGTACAGGCTGACTTTGTCCTTTGCTTGATGAACATAGATAGAATGGTGTCTTGTAGTTAAGTAGGAGTTCATCGGACACCTCTACTTCCTGCTGGTGTGTTGCCTGTCATTTCAAGGTTGCATGGATGGCAGCACCATTTTTAAGTCTTAGCTCATACTGTATGTAGGGAATTGCAAAAAATAGAGGTCTTTATTCTTGAGGGCTTTCCCAGCTGTGCTGGCATCATTGATGTGTGTTGCATGTCCTCATTATCTGCTTGTGTCTCATCAGGATCAATTCTTTATTGAAAGGAAAAGAGGTATAGAGCCTTCTGCCATTGAGAACCAGGACAGTCTGATTTTGAAGAATGATATGACAGGCTACTTGTTGCTGTATTCTGAAATTCTATGTGTCATATTAAAAGCAACCTGTAATTTTCTGTGCTCACAGGCAGTGTAGATCTTTAGCTTTGAGCCCTTCATTGCTTCCCTCTGGCGCTGCCTCATGACAGTCACAGCTTATCCTCTCTAGAGGAAAAATGCAGGGGTATATTAAATGTTGCAATACTTAATGTAGAATGTGTTTATTAAAAATAACTTGATTAGTAGATGTGTAGCTATGAAGTCGGAATGGGGTTGAGAAGTGGAGACATCTTGTTAGCTGCCAGAGTCAGTGTTGTGCCATGCCCTGGGTGGATTCTTTCTTATACACAGTATCTCCTGCACATTTCTTTTCAACTACTGGGAGGTTTTTGGGAGGCTGTAGGAAGTATGGGTTAATCTTTTGTGGGATCCTCATGGATGATGGGATGCAGAATCCAGGAACTGGCTCTGAAGTTGGCTGGGAAGGTACCAGGAGCTCTGTCAGCTCTGTGCATTAGCTTAGGCCACTCCTATTGCTTGATCTAACATGACCTCAATAGAGATTGCTGATGCTGTTTGACTGCAGTCTGTAGTTGCCTTGCAATATATGTAGCCAACTTCAGAATTTGCAGTTATCTCATTGCCTCTGACTTCTTGGGTACTTTCTTTCTGCCAAATCATGACTTCGGCATCTCAGGTGCTGAGAACCAAGCAAGAAAAGTAGCGATGGTTGTTCTTTCCTCAATTAGATATGGGTCCTCATTACCAACCCTTTTACCCTGCTGTTTTTCTGTTCTTCCTGTGGTGGAGAAGATTATGGCCAGTGTAAGGGACAGGAACTAGTGTAAGGATCTTCAGTATCTCTGTGAAGAGAGGAGATAGCTTGTTGTAGGAACCTTTTGTAGGTTCTAGACGTGTGTGAAAGAAGGGGGATGGGGAGAGGTGGCTGGTGGAACAGCAGTAGAGACTGGTGGTCCCACTGCTGTGATCTCTGGGTCTCTTCAAGCAGCTTTTAACCTTAGTGATGGATGTTGATCACTTCAGGTCAGCCAAACACTTTAGTCAAGCTAAGCGCTGAGCTCACACTGGTGCTGTTACTGTGCTTGATGTCTGTGGATATAGTGAGCTTGTAGACAGAAGCACTTACTTGTTAAGGTAGATTTCAGTGGAAATCTTCCATGTCTCAGGAAGACTCTGAACGAGTCCTGGCTGCCTTAACCTAAAGTTTAGTATTGCAAACTCCAGAATTTTAGTACTTTGCCTTGAAGTGGAGACAGGATGCAGACACACGACAAGTATAAATGCAGGGCTTCAGGCTTCTGCTTTAATTGTCATGTGTTCTCAGAATAGATAATTAGTTCTGTTTGGCTGTATTTGTTTTCTCAGTGTTGCAGCCATGAAAAGTGAGAAAAGTAGGAGGGGATGCAGAAATAGTGGTTAAGGAATGTGGTGTGCTTTGTAGTCTTAAAGTGGCATGCAGCACAGCCTTAGCTATAGTCACTGTGGCATTGCATACCCTGTTACTGTGAGCTTGAGTAGGGGCAATGCTGAAGTGTCCTGTTTACAAAAAACACCTGGCAGAGTGTTCCAGAAAACAGTGGCCTGGGGCCTGCACAGCATTTATCTGTACTTGGATGGGTGGCAGCTTGTTTGTTCCTCCTAGGAGTCTTCAAGCAGGCTTGAGCAATACTCTAGCAGCCATCTCCCTTCTGCTGTGTTTCATGGGGGGGGAGGGGGAAACCTGTCTCTCCTGACAACTTTATCTTCATCCTGAAATTTGTACTTTCCCTCAAAGGGCTTCAGACAGCCAGAATGGTGTTTGGTTTTAGTATTTGGTCAAGTTCTCTGCAGCACACATGAGGCACCCTGCCAGTTTGATAGCACCAGTTATTTTCCTTATGCTTTTTATGGGTCTGGGTTGGAGCAGTGCAGAGTTAGGTTCCTTTGATGTCTGTAATAAAGCATTTATGCAGAGGGAGTGTGGTCCTTTTTCAGTGTTGCCAAAAAGATGCCACTGAGCACAGATTACGTCACAGTTCATGCGGGTCCAAACTCATGGGGATGTGGATTTTGAGCATATGGTTTCTAGCCTGGCTGGCGCTGCTGGCGTGGGACTGTTTAAAAAACAGGGACATGCTATTCCTCGAACTTTCACCCAACTAGGCAAGGCAGGATCCAGTGTAAAACAAGTTCTGATGAAGGAGTTGACAGGGAAGAGAAGTGTGAAGGAGGCAGTTATCTGTGTGACAAACCTGAGAATAGAGGAGGGCGGTAATCAGAGCTATGTTGAGACAGTGGCATTTGAGCTCAAAGTGAGAAGGAATCAGGAGGGATTGACAGGAAAAATCTTATAGACTAGCTATTCAGCTGTGAGCTAAGTGAATCAGTAACATTTTGGAGTTTACTTCTTCAGAAGTGTTTTAACAA
The DNA here is from genome assembly GCF_965231255.1 of Vanellus vanellus. Classification (NCBI taxonomy): domain Eukaryota; kingdom Metazoa; phylum Chordata; class Aves; order Charadriiformes; family Charadriidae; genus Vanellus; species Vanellus vanellus. The sequence goes on along the minus strand of NC_138905.1, from coordinate 154,013,939 downwards.
ATTCAAATTGAGATCATGAGTTAATAGTGTCTCAGCACTGTTCAAGTTTGTTACTGGTCTCACAGTAACTATTCCAAAACTAGGTTTACTATTCCATGGAGTCATGGCCTGAGCTGCTGCAATACCACAGAGTTGTCTTACTCAGTAGTATGCCTCCATCAAGTAGATATTTTGGCAGAAGAGGCAGTTTCTTAAGTGACTGCCAGCTACAGTGTACCAAAGTTATAAAATTAAAAATGGTGAGTGATGGCAGTGTGAGAGAAAGTACCCCCAACTCCTGAGTGTTATTTCTTATGCCAAAGGCTTGAATGTCAGTCTTTGGATGTCTGGAGATGAAAATGAAGTTCCTGTAACTTCTCCAGTTCCAAAATAACCTTCTGGTCAAAAAAGCTTAGCAGCAATTTGGACAGTTTGTGGAAGGGAGACATGGACCTTTTCTCACTGTTGCATTTGGAAAGAAAATGCAAATTTCCATTGTAAGGTAAGATAGAACTGAATAAAAGATGAGCATGGGAGGTGGGGTACAGAAAACTCCAGAAAGGGCAACAGTTAGGTAATGTGTAAAGAGGAGGGAAACTATGAAGAGGGTAGAAGAGATTGTCTGGTAACCTTTGTTGTAAGCTATGATAAATTCGGTTTGGAAAAGCCTTTTTTGGTTTTCTAGAGAAAAGAAAACAGACAATTCAGGATTACCACCAATTTTGAAAGTTAAAAATTCTCTTTCAGTTCTGAAAATGTGATTAGTGTGATATGTCCTTATTGTCCTAATTATGTTCTGCTGTGATTTGGTAAAAAAAAAAAAAATAATTTTTAGCTGGTATGATCAATTCAGAATTTTTGGCTTTCAGATTGAAATCTTCCTTTCCTCCCATTGCCCCAACTCCCCCAACCAAAAAATAACCCTTAATTCCTAAAGACTTTCAGGTCTTTTGGAATGTTAAGACATGTCTTGCTTTGGTTTTTTTTCAATTGACAGGTTGGCTATTGCAGAGATACAGACCGCTGAGCACTACTATTATCTTTCTGTTTTGTTTTGATCTTTTACAGGAATATAAAGTTTGTTATAAGATGTTAGGAAGTGTTTTGTGGTCAACACCAAATGTGGTGTGGACTACATTTTGGGTTGTCTTTTGTAGCCGCTAATAGTGCTGGAAAATTGCAATTTATACCCAAAAGGTCCTTCCACATCATTATTTGTAGAGCAGTGCAATTACTTCTTACGTGTAGTTAGCCTGCGGTTGGATGCTGAAATTTTTTTACAATGAGGGTGGTGAAACACTGGAACAGGTTGCCCAGAGAGGTGGTAGATGCCTCATCCCTGGAAACGTTCAAGGTCACGTTGGATGGGGCTCTGAGCAACCTGATCTAGTTGAAGATGTCCCTGCTCATTGCAGGGGGGTTGGACTAGATGACCTTTAAAGGTCCCTTTCAACCGGAGCCATTCTATGAGTCTTAGGGATTTGTGCCCTCTGCTCCTCAGCCAATCCTCCTTTCCTGTTTTTTTGGTTGTCTTTTTTTTTTTTTTTCCTGTACACATGGCACCTTTTAGCAGCACTGCTAATTTACTTTCTTTCTGCCCCAAACCTGCTTACCGTTGTAATATTTTTGATTCCTTCTCTTTTTCCCTAATTACAAGCTTGAATAAGACACTGCTTGTTCTGCAGGTTTTAAGACTATTTGTGTACTGACCATTTCTGTACTGGTTACAGGCTAAACAGAGCCAGTAACTGTTAAGTGAAATATTCAGCCTTAGCCTCAGTGGAGGCATTTCTTTCATTCTCTACTCAACTCCTGATTTTCATGAAATTTAGAGAAATTTAAAATGAGACTGGATTGCTTTGTCTAATTTGATTAGCATTGACTGTAGGGCAGTGTGTTTGTGTAGGCCTCATTTCCATAAGAAACCAGGGTAAAAATGCTTTAGGAATAAATTAAGAAAACTTGTTTTGGATGCATATTTATAGAGTAGTTGTTAGTCTAATATATATTTAGACAGGAAATTTAATCTTAAAATGACACAAAAACTTTTTTTTGAAACAGCGTGTCTTACAAGACCCACAAAATTAGGTTGATAGCTTAGCATGATAATCATGTAACATCTATTTAATTTGAACCTTCAAGAAAAAAGCCTGTGCATTTCGCATAAATGTCCAAATATTCCTGTTCACCATAGAGATACCTCCCACATTTAGGTGAAAATGACTTACAGAATATAGGTAGAATTGGTTTTCTGGTTATTGTAGTAGCTAATCTGTAAATTCCGTTGGAAATAGTGGAATCTAGCCAAATCATTAAAAATTATTTGCATTTCAGATGCTGCATTTCTGTGGGCTGGGGTTTTTTGTTTGTTTGTTTGCTTTGTTTTTTGTTTTGTTTTAAGGTCTTACAAAAACAGTAATTTTGAGAAATTTCCATCTTTCTCTTTGGGGTGAGGCAGACATTGTTTTGAATAGAGGGCTGTCAACTACATCAACTGGAAAAAAGTAACTGCTGGGTTTTTTTAAGTAGTATTTTTGTTTTTATTAGGGAAGCAGATGAAATAATGAATGGAAAAAATTCTGGATAAAGTCAAAAGCAGCAGCTTGCTTTTCATGTAATTAGTGAAAGGAAAATAGCATTTAACAGACAAAAACAGAGGCTAGGCTTTAGGCTGCTGTTTTCTTCTTGAATTTTTTTTGTCTTTGTCAAAACCAGCTATTTTGTTTTGAAATTTTATGATGAAAATTAGTTTTGAAATTACTTTATCTCAGTAGCACTGTTTCAAAGTACTTTTTGTTTTCAGTTTACATGTATAATGTAAATAAAACTACTTCAAATCTGGAAAGAGAAGAAAACTGAGAAAGCAAGTCACATTTATCAAATAAAACAAGCTTAGCTCTTTATAATCTGGGTTCTTTTTTTATCATTTGCTTGCAGATCTTTTTACATAGATAGGAAGGCCTATTGTTAAATATAAGCCTTGTTTTTCAAGTTCTACTGATGTAAAATAATTTGCATAAGTTGAAGAGACCTATATTTGGTTTTCTTTATGAAGTAGTTAGTACCTATGCAGAAGATATGCTTTCTAAAATGGAGGGCGGGGGGGGAAGCACATGTGGTTATTTAGGAATGTCAAAGAGTTGAAATTAACATTGACAGCTAACTAGACAGATTTTTTTTTTTTTTTTCTTTTTTGCAGGAACTGAAGCTTGCTCTTTAAAAGGTGCAGTGCTGTGAAAACTGTTACTAACCATAGAAAAATGGACATGTTGCAGATATTACGTAAAACCACAGAGCGCTTAGAGTGTGATCACTGCAGCTTCAGAGGAACGGACTATGAAAACATACAAATTCATATGGGTACCATACACCCAGAGTATTGTGATGAAATGGATGCTGCTGGTTTGGGTAAACTTATATTTTATCAAAAAAGTGCAAAACTGTTTCACTGCCACAAATGTTTCTTTACCAGCAAGATGTATTGCAACGTATATTATCACATCACAGCACAACATGCAGCACCTGAGAAGTGGAATGAGGAGCGGAAAGAACAGGTAGAAGGAGAATCAGATTCCTCCAAAAAAAGTGTCACATTGGAGCCACAGAAACCTACCCTTTCCCCTGAGTCACGCAAATCTGCCCTTTCTCCTGAACTCCCCAAATCTGAACCTGTCGTTTCCCCCAAGCTTCAGAAATCTTCAGGGTCTCCAGAACCCCAGAAGTTGGCTCAGGTGACTTCCTCAGAGCCAGAGAAGTCGGCCCAGGCCATGTCCCCAGATCCAGAAAAGTCAGCCCAGGCCACATCTCCAGATCCAGAGAAGTTAGCCCCTGCCATGTCCCCCGACCCACAGAAGCCAGCCCCTGCCGTGTCCCCTGACCCACAGAAGCCAGCCCCTGCTGCGTCCCCCGACCCACAGAAGCCAGCCCCTGCTGTTTCCCCTGACCCACAGAAGCCAGCCCCTGCTGTGTCTCCAGAGCCCCGTCGTCATTCCCCAGCTGTGTCTCCAGAGCCCCGTCGGCATTCCCCAGCAATCTCTCCAGAGCCCCGTCGGCATTCCCCCGCTGTATCACCAGAGCCCCGTCGCCATTCTCCTGCTGTGTCTCCGGAGCCCCGTAGATACTCTCCAGCTGTGTCACCAGAGCCGAAGAAACCTACTCCGGCAGTATCCCCTGAACCACGAAGGTATGCCCCAACTGGGTCTCCTGAGCCCCGGAGGCATCCTTCTCAAATGCGTAGGCCTGCTTCTGCTGCTTCTCCTGAAACCCGCAGGCCTGCTCCTGCAGTTTCACCAGAGTCATGGAGACCTGGTCCAACTGTTTCCCCTGAGCCCTGGAGATCTACACCTCACGAAGTGCAGAAGTCTTCCACGGTTTCTCCCTGGGCTTCAAAGCCTGCCATGTCAGCATCCGTAGAATCCCGGAGGTCTGCCCCTGAGTCCCGAAGGCCTGGCCCTGTTGTGTCGCCAGAGCCTAGGAGGCTTGTTTCTGACTCGTGGAAATCTACGTCCTTTTCTGAATCCCAGAAGTCTACTCTTGTTTCTTCTGAGCCGTGGAAACCCATCTCATCTGTTTACCCTGAAGGCTGGAAACCTGTTGTGTCCCCTGACACGTGGAAGCATTCTTCCCCTGTTTCTCCTGAGCTTCGGAAATCTAGTCACACTGTTTCCTCTGACTCTTGGAAGCCCTCTTTTTTTCCTGAGGTCCGTAAGCCTGGTGCTTCGGTATCTCCTGAATCTTGGAAACTCTCTGAGTCCCGGAAATCTATGTTTTTTTCTGAAACTCAGAAATCCATCTCTGCTGCTTCCTCTGAGGTTCAGAAACGTGCTCATTTCCCTGAACCTCGGAAAAGAGCTCTGTTCTCAGAGTCTCGTAAATCTAATCCTACTGTTTCTACTGATGTGCAGAAACGTGGTGTCTTTTCAGAGCCCCAGAATCAGGTGTCTACTTCTGCTGTTTCTACTGAAGGCCAGAAACATGCTCTGTGTTCTGAAGCCCAGAAATCAGCTCTTATTTCTTCTGAAGTCCAGAAGCACGCCCTATTTTCTGAAGCCCAGAAACTTGCTCCCATTTCTTCTGAGGTTCAGGAGCATACTTCCTTTCCAGAGTCTCAGAAAACTGCTTCTCCTGAAATTCAGAAACATGGCCTCTTTACTGAGTCCCAGAAACCTACTCCTTCTGTTTCTCCCGAGACCCCCAAACAAGCTCTTTTTACTGACTCCCAGAAATCTGCCATTTCCCCGGATGTTCAAAAGCATGCTGTATTTTCTGAGATGCAGAAGCCTGCTGCTGCTTTATCCTCTGATATCCAGAGACATGCTGAAACTACTGTACCTTCTGAAATCCAGAAGAACATCCTGTTTTCCGAGCCTCACAAGTCTGCTCCAGGTTTTTCTTCTGAGCCCCAGACACCTAGTGAGTCTGGTGAGAGTGACTTTCTTTCTCACAGTTTAGATGATCAGAAACCACTGGATGACTTATTCTCACAGGATGAACAATCAATATTAGCCAAAGAATCACCAGAAGACATGTTATATTCATGCCCCAAAAAGAAGCCCAAGAAGGAAACCCAGGAGAACTCAGATTCTGAACTAAATAGCAGTGAGTGTGGAAAAACAGAGATGGACTTGATGGAGATAAAGGAGCAAGAATCCAACAGTGACCAAGAGCAATATGATATGGAGTCATCTGATTATGGCAAAGAGAGCAAAATAGATGCAACTACTCCCATGCAGCCACAGTGTGTGCTGCAGTTTACTGAAGAGAAAGAGGCTTTCATCTCTGAGGAAGAAATAGCAAAATACATGAAACGTGGCAAGGGAAAGTATTATTGCAAAATTTGTTGCTGTCGTGCAATGAAAAAAGGTGCTGTCTTGCACCATTTAGTTAACAAACATAATGTTCAAAGCCCATACAAATGTAAAATATGTGGCAAAGCTTTTCTCTTGGAGTCTCTTCTTAAAAACCATGTTGCTGCTCATGGTCAAAGTTTGTTGAAGTGTCCACGTTGTAATTTTGAATCAAATTTTCCCCGAGGCTTTAAGAAACATTTAACCCATTGCCAAAGCCGTCATAGTGATGATACACCTAAAAAACACTTGGACAGCCTTGAACCACTTGAAGAACAAATTTAATCTGTTTTTTTCCTTGTGCTAGAAAAGCTGAATTTACAGAAGTGTTCAAAAGTGTTGCTGTATGTTAACCAAGTAGTTTAGCTGATCTGACAAGTCAGAAGATGCATGGTTTATTGTACTATGTTTAACTTGTCTTATAGCTGTATTACTGAAATGATTTACTTTCGAAAGTAATTTTAAATACATGTTCATGTCTTTGTATTACCCATCAGTAGAGTCATGTTTTATTTTTCAGATGTACTATGTTTTTGAAACCAAAATGGATACAAATTAGTTTTGTAAAGATTTGTAAAACATACAGGGAATTAAGGACTGGAGTGGTAAGCAATCCATATATTCCTGTGAAGACTGAACTTTTTTCACATTTGTTAAATGTCTTATTTTTCAAAATGTTTTTATCAAATTCTCAAAATTCTCACCAAATTGAATGTGAATGAGCCAGGCATGAGAAACTACCAATCCTTCTGGAATAATTCTGCCCCAAGTTTGTAATTGAGTGTATAGTCATTCGTTGGAAATTTATTGCACTCAATTTTCTGATTTACTTGTCTCAGATTTAGAAGCATCAAGGTAGTTATTTTGTGAGTCTGTATTTTGGCCACATTTTAAGCATGTACTAATCTACATGAAATTGATGGATTAACGTCAGAATATGTATAGCTCAACACTTTCTCTTGATTCAGATGTTTGTAATGTCAGAAAACCCCTAAATTTCTTGTATTTGGTGAAATGTTATGCTTTAATCTTTTAACAATAAAAAGAAACCCAACTTGGCATTGGCCATTTTTCATTTTTTTTTCCCCAGAAGAACAAAACCTTTCATATTGAACGTAGTGTCTTTTAAGTATCTTTAGGAACAGGAGATGCAAAATTATCCTGGAGTTCTGCTCTGAATACCTCAACTTTCCAGTCATCAGCCTATGAAAGCAAGGTTAGTCTGAATTTCCTGTTTGCTTCAGAAAAACACATCAGATGTAAATGGGGGAAAGCATGGAAAAAGGAATTCATGCATTTATTTAGCATGCTTGCTTTTGTGCTATTTGCATATTAACTGTTCAAAACCCATAAATACTTTTAATTCAACAGGGGTATAGATTTTAAGTGGAGGTAGCACAAGGCAAGTTTCATCCTCCTCATGCTAAATTATGCCTAGATTTAAGCTGTTGTAAATATTGGCTCAGAATCTGAAGGTGATAGCATAAAATAAATAATTAAAAAATCTCCAGGTGTAAGCTCCTACCTAAGAGCTTCAGGTTGATTTCATTGAAGCCTGCATCTGGTATCTTTTGTGTTTCAAGAGGATTTCTGGAAGGAAAGGGAAAAGCCTCTGAAGTTCGACACTTAGGTGACTTCTCAGTGCTGGCTATTAAGAGCAAGCTTTCTTGCAGGGTCCTCTCACACAGGACCAACCCACTCTACACCCCTAAATCCAGTCCCCTTCATTTCCTTTCATGGGGTCCAGACTAGAATTCTAGAATTTTATTTTTTTTTTTCCTAGGAGTCACTATAGATCAATCTAAAGGAGAGCACTTGACTATTAAGGCTCTGCTAGTGTAGTCTTACTTTGTATAAAAGCTGCTTTTCTCCTCTGCTATCATTTCATCACTCTTGGCAAGTCATTTGGTTAAAAAGATGCCTTATGCTATGTGACCAAAAGGGAGAAATCGAGGAGGGATTTGTTTGAACTGGAAGTGGTGTCACCTTTACAGTTTGGTGTCTTACTCCTGACATATTTCTCACCGCTTTGTACCAGCTAACTTCCTTGATTTCTGGGAATCCATCATCAAGGCTTGATGCTGTTTCTCTAAATTTTTTTTTTTTCCCCTAACTGACTACTTGGTTCTTAATCTTGGTTTACAATTCTCAAAGTGTACTTTATAACTCTTGGAGGTGAACTTTGCAAGTCCCCTTGATGTTAGGGATTCAGTCTCTTTAAATCCAGATACGATGGACACTTTCCAGTTTCTCTTAGTACAGAATTTTTTAAAATCCTAATGGAAGTTGAAGGACATCTCTGGTGTGTATTTTTTTTTTGTCCAGACTAAGTATTCCTTCACCATTCCCTTACACAATGCTAGTTTGAGATCCTTAAGATGGATCTGCTGGAATCTGAACTGATTTAATTAATTTCTCTAAGGACCTGTAGGACACCAATAGACAGATCAGATTGTGGATTTATTGTTTCCCTTTCAGATGACCTATTGTAGATGCTGAGGAGAAGGATGAATACTCTTGAGAACAAATAGTGATTTTTTGACACAAGAAAGAAATGCAAGTGAGGACTTCAAGATTTACCAGTGAAAGAATTTGCTTGAAATATGCCTAATGCTATAATTTAGTCTTTGCATACTCTCTGAAATAACTTCAGTTGAAATTGTTACTAATTTCATTTTATATGTTAGAGTGTGAAGCAAATCCAGAGGTCTGCAGTTTCCAGAAACTGTGCTGCCTGTTAACTCATGGGGTCGTTTTATCAAAGCCCTCAACGTTGTGTGTGACCATCTCAGTCATTTCTGTTCTTCAGCACAGGGATCCTTTGGGGTCAGTACTGCTTCGTCCTAACTTCAGGTTTTCTTTGGAGGTGGAGTTTGGTTGGGAAACAGCATGATCAGGTCAGGATTTAGTAACTGGGGAAAACACAAAATTTATTTACAGTACAGGTACTGCAGATTAACTGCAGTTCCTTCCCTGTCTGAACCCTGTGGGCTGCTCCTGCCTGAGAAAAATGCAATTATGTACCTTAGATGTAAAGATGACAACTCTACTCCCCTCCCACCCCCCCTCCCCAAAGGCTATTTATAGCCTATGCCGAGAAATGTGGTAGGCAAATTCCAAATACAGTCTATAGAGGGAGCGCAGTGGTTCACAGGTAATGCATACAGCTATGAAGTAGTTACCTTGGTAGGCAAAAGATGAGAAGCCTGTTTGGAACCAGTGTATCAGAGTGTAGAGAAAGCATAGAGCTCCAGTTAGAGTGGGGCTGGAAAGAGATATCATTTAAGTAACAGAGAAGAGTAAAATTAAACTTGGAGTTTTTAGGGATTTTTGTAAATATCCTTAGATAAGATGCAAACTTATCTTCATCTTTGTATTGCAAAAAAGGGTTAATAATTGCACGGAATGTCTAGTCCTGTTGTTAAAGTACGTTTTCACAAACATTCAATCAAATTGAAGGTAGTCTTCTGTTGAGAGCTCAGAGGTGTTATTCAGCAAAGGCCATATCTGTCACAGATTACAACTTCATTTTGTGTGATATTTGGGAAGATATTTTTGCAAGAATTACTACTTTCAGTAATAAATATTTTATCTTCTTTCACCATACCTAAAAGTTTCTAAATGCCTGTCTTGGTGTGTCAGTATTTTGCTTAAGTTCTAAATCAAAGAAATGATGTGGAATGTAACCACTAGAGTGTGAACATTTATATCATGTTAATGGTACTGGTTGCTCTTGTATTAATGAGCAAATTAATTGTGAAAAAAAAAAAAGTTTATAAAAACGTGAAGACCATTTAGGATTCAATAGTAACATTTTAAAACAAGAATTGTGTGAACTTCACAATCCCCTATTTTGAGACTTCCAGAAGAAGTATTAAATTTTAGTTTGTTTACTAGAAGCCAAATCAAAGTAATTTTTGCTTATTTTTATTGTCTGACATACTTGACCAGGTATTTCTTGTGATCTGTACCATCAAAATAATAGGTCTATTTTCTTTTTTTTTGCTCGTTTTCTCCCCCTCCCTGAGAAGCATTGCCATCTCCACATCCTAAAGAGCTGACCGTGTCATTTCATGATCAGCTCAGGGCAATGTAACTGCGGCCTTTCTCTGGACGGCGCTGGCCTCTCCCTTGCCCCTGTGGTGCGTTCTCGCCATTTACCTCCGCCTGCTTTGTTGTCCTACAGCCTTGTGGTGACGCAGATCAGCTTACGGATTCTGTGGAAACGTGCTGGTTTTTGCCTTGTGTTGCAGTTATTCTGTCGATCTGACCTGCCTTGCAGCTGCAAGTGCTGACACAATGGAAATGAGCGTGAGGGTGACATTTCTTCTGATGGTAGAGGGCCAATGCCAGAAGGGACAGTGAGCTCAGATGTGCTTATGGTAACTCTGAAACTGCACCCCGAACCACAGACGTGCCGGCTCAGTTGCTCAGCGGGGATGTCCCAACAACTCGGTTGTATTATTTTCTCATGTCTACCCCTTGCTTGTCTGCTGGGTTGGTCTTTTCTTTCACTGCCTGCCTACCTTTTCAGTCTGTATCTTACTGAATGTTCCAGGCAAGATACTTCTTATGCCTCGTGGAAGAGTGCCGAAGCCACAGGTGATAACCCCCGACAAAATGGTTGAATTATGTACGTGTGCTTAGTGGTTTGTTAGCTGAGGTTGGAGCCTTGGCATAGTGGCTGAGACTTCTGTTCTGCTGAAGCTGCCGGGTAGCTGTCATTGTACCTAGACCATCCTTGACTGCAATGGAGGTTTGTACAGGTGTCAGAAACAGAGTTTTAATTCCCCATCTCAGATGCTTATACAAATATTGACTCTTCAATGTACACGGTCTTCTGAAACCCAAAACCTCGAACTCCAGAGTTTATGTGAAACTCAGTGGAGAAGCAGGCACTGATTCCCAGTGGCTTCCTCCAGTGCTGCAAGAGACAATTTAAAAATAGTTGTTTTCTCTTTGTACACTCAGCGTTTAATATTAATCCTTATTTTCCCTCCATGCACAGCTGTAGAACTTGAAGCATATTGAGGAAAAGCAACTCCTTTTAAGTACTTCCAAACTGAAGTGAAGCCTCCTGCCTTTTGAAGGTAAAAAGAAAAATAAATCTTATAAACCTAATGGGGAAAAGGGAATGCTTCTATTAAGAATAAAGATACCTGTCATATGTACCTGTCATCCTGATTTTGTAGACGACTAAGAGTTTACCAGTTACAGCATCCATGCTGTGTCCTTCTAGTTAGGAATAGTCATGTTCATAGACACAAAAGTGTTCTGATGACTCCTTAAGCACAGGTCCTACATACCTTTTCATCTGTAAAACAATCAAGATTAGGAACTAGGCTGAAAACAAAAATAGTAGTTTTCAAAAAATAATAGATAATGGAAACGGGCGACCCAGGGCATGGGCTTGTTCCTACCAGTGAAGGGCAAAGGCTTGCAGAGATATGGACAGATCGTGGGGGTCAGCACAAACTGTGAAGTTGGTGGTGTAGGCAAAGCTTTGATTTCTGTGATCATTGGACTGTGTGTTTGAGGCTCACAGGCTCTTAGGGAGAGATGGAGAAGGAATTTGGCTTTTATGACTCGGGGACCCTGTATGAGGATTGAGGGCCGTTGGGGAGAAATGGGATCCACCTGACAGCGTAGGGGAAGAGCAGCATCTTTGCCCACAGGCTGGTAAACCTGGTGAGAGTTTTAAGCTAAGAACGATGGGGGAGGGTGATGGCAACCTGCAATGAAGTAAACAAAACACGGGAAAGGAGTGAAAAATGAAGGATGTGGGTGTCATGGGATCAGGAGACGCCTCAGGAAGAATAATATGGTGAAAGGAGGCCTACACCTCATGTGTATGTGTACACACAAACGCTTGCAGCTTGGCCAACAAGCTGAAGGAACCAGAGCTGTGTGTGGTCACAGAGTGACACTTGGAATGACTGAGATGTTAGCTCACATGGCTAAACTGCTGTGATGGACAACTACAGGCTCTACAGAAAAGACAGGGAGGGAAGATGAAGAGAAGATACTGGTGCCCTACAGGTGAAGGAGTGGCTTGGATGCATGGTACTTCTATAGGATGGAGAACAGCCTGGTTTGAGAGCATGTAAGTCAGGACCAGAGATGTCAGCTAGGGTGACGTCATTATAAGAATTTATTGCAGATCTCCCAACCAGAGTGAGAAAGCAGACAAAGCTTTCTTTAAACAACTTGAGAAAGTCTGCATCACATATGACGGTTCTTGTGAGGGATTTGATCCCCCTGATACCTGATGGAGAGGGAGCATGGCAGGATCCAATTAATCTAGGAGTTTTCTGGTGCGTATCAGGGACAGCTTCCTGATACAGGTACTGGATGGACAATTGAGGTGATGCGCGGCTAGGTCTGCTGTTCACAGACAACAAAGGACTGGTTGGAGATTTCATAATCAGTGGTAGACTTGGCTGTAGTGACCATGAAATAGTGGGGTTCAGTGTCCCGATGGGGGGAAGTAGCAGAGAGAGTACAGACACACTTCAAGAGACAGGACTTTGAATTATTCAGGGAACTGGTAGGTGGGATCACATGGGAGGCAGCTCCGAAGGGTAAAGGAAAGCTAGCAAGTTGTTAAGGACAAACTGCCAAGAATGGACTACCCCAAGAAGATTTATCAGGAAACTGGCTTGGCGAAACATGGCACCCACGACAGAGCTCCAGTGCAAAAAAGGAGTACAAGATGGTCAGGTTACAAAGCAGGGTTTTAGGAAGATTGCAAGGGACAGCAAGGGCAATAAGAGCTGCTACTGCCACATTAGTAGAAAAAGTCTGAACAAGGAAAATGTGGGATGGTTACTGAGTGGGGTGGGTGGATTAGTGGCAGCAGGCAGAAGACTGAGGTACCCAGTGCCGCCTTTGTCTTGGTCTTCACCAACAAGGTCTCCCAGACCTCTGTGATTAGTGAAAGGGTTGAAGGAGTGGAAGAACTATCAGCTGTGAGGGTTGAGTCAGGAGTTACTTGAGAGATTTCAAGTCACAGAATTCCATGGGACTCTACAGGTGGCATCATAGGGTGCTGTGAGAATTGGCTGATGTCCTTGCAAGGCTGTTGTATATCATCTTTCATGGAGTTTGGGGGGGTGTCCCCAGTCACTGCAGAAAAGCAGATGTTGCATGTATCTTCAAGAAAATTCAGAAGGATGGACCAGAATTTCCCCAGTCCTGGCAAATATTTAATCTTTTTAGTTCTGATAAAAATTACAAAACCAGATGTTGAAGATGGATACTTCACTTGTCGCTGGCATTCTATAAACATTAATACTTGTGCTGACTCTGAGGAAAGATTCTTTCGGAAAATTTAAAAAATGCAGGGGGAGGTACATAGAAGAAATCTTAAAGCTCCTTCAGTTCTCCCTCCTTCTGCAGAGTTGCCAAATATGTGACATTCTAAAGGCTCAGTTGCTACAGACCCGAGTTGGCCCAGGGACATCCTGTGCTGTTTTGTTATGGAGAATAGGGAAGCCGGTAGCGACCAAATGAAGAGTTTGGAGGACATCAGCTCTGCAGCTGAAATGATGTCTCGGCATGTCAGTCACACACGTATCGGTACTACGGCCTCACAGGTGGGACAGAAGGTTTCACACAAAGACCATATGTGCGCTAAAGAGATAATGTGGTAACCTCTCTGCTGTGGCTTTGGCTTAAGGGGTTACTGCTCTCAGCTGCCCCACTACCTTTGGCCCTGCACTGTTCCCTAACTTCTTTTTGTTGAACTGTTCACTTGTGTGATTTCTAAAACAGAAGCTAGTCTGTAAAAAAGTCTTTACTTAAATAAAGTAAACCAGCATAATTTCCAAGTGCTTGTGTTGTTGGTTAACTGAAGCATCCCACTGTGGTGCAGATGGGGTGTCAGCAGCCAGAAGGGGCAGAAAAAGTCAGGTAGAGCTGAATGGTAGGTGGTAATTACATATTTCTTAGCAAAAGAGTATGCACACCCCCATGTGTAGCCTATATGTGGACCAAAATATTCCTGTCTGAATGAGTCCTTCACCACATGTCACCTCAGGCTTCTTCCAAGACCCTGCCACTGAGCAGTCTGGGACTTGTTATGAGCTGAGCTACGGGCCTCCCTGTCAAACAAAATGCTTTCTACATCTTCGTGAGGCAAATCAATGTGAATTAGGATGTTAAATGCTATTCCTTAAAGTTCAAATATTTCACTGCATTGTTTCTATGAGGATTAAACCATATGTTAGAACTGTAAAATACTGTTTTCCTCTTGTTTTCAGGTTCTGTTCTGCTCTGTATCCAGCCTACTGTCCATTATTACTCTGCCTCTGCTTCTAATAATTGACAATATGTAATATTACCTTCTTCTAAAAAAAATAAATAATTGTTGTGGCTAACTGTAGGTTGGTGTTGATACAAATAAACCCTTAAACAAAAAAAATGTTCCTGGTATGCACCTGAGATAAATATGTGTTGGACAAAAATCCTCATGTGCGTGCAAATAAAATGTGGCTTTTGCTAATAGCGCTTGTTCAGACGTAAGAGATGATTGATTTGGTTACAGCTTTCTCTCACGTTCGACTTCCTGAGGATCTCGGAGCTAAAACAATTCTCAGAACTGGAAACCAAACAGTCTTTACCCTCTTTTGATTGTGCTAATCTCCATGGTGTTAGCTGCAGCTGTAGGGGTGCAAAGTGTTAGAAAAGGTTAGTGTGAAAATCCATACGCCCGTTGCAATCTTTGCTGTACATTTTAATCTACAGAAGAGGAATTCTGGCTTCTCTTTGAATTGTAATACACAGATTTTTATAATGAATTGTATAATTCAGTATGGATACAGTTGCATTTAAAATGCTCCTGTACTCTGCTGTTTGTTCATTACCATATCGTGTCTTTCATTTTTTAGTTTCCCTCTTACAAGATTCTTTTAATTTGCTCTGGGTTCAGCAACACATCTCTTGGGTAGGCAGCACCTCTGCTGCAGTTGCGAAGAAATTTGGCTGGGGGTTGAGCTCATCAGCCTGCTCACAGAAACTACGTGACTGCTCACATGGCTGCGGGACTTTGTGCTGGGAAGCCCGACAGGGCGCAGGGAAGGTGCCAGCCACCTTCCCGACTGTGAACCTTGCTGGAGCTAATGCTTTGCTATGTTAGCGAAAAGATTATAAAACATGGTTAGGCTCTCTAGGCAGTGGCATGCCCCACACAGGGCTCACGTGTCTGGGCGCAGCCTGTGCCCGGGCAGAGCAGCCTCCTGTGGGATGCAGGATGCAGGATGCAGGATGCAGAGCGGCTGCTGCCTGCAACCTGCCTGCCTTTTGCGCTTCTTCCACCCCACCGGGGCCGTGGGGCCCTTTGCCTCTTGATTCCGTTCACTGTTCCTTTAAGGGCTTTTAAGAAGAGCTGTAATATCTACCGAGACAAAAATAAAACGACAGATGGATGGGGAATGATAACAGTGTTGTGGTTTTGTGCACATGACAGCTATTCCGTCACAAAGATCTTGATTTTATGCTACGCTAAGGGCAGTTTTATCTCCTTGTTGCTCGCTGCTCCCCTGAACTTGGTTTTGGTAAGATTATCCATTAGAGGGAGCTACAGAGCAATTTATTAGTAGATCAGGTTTAAGGCATAGTTTTTAAACGTGTTAAATACACATACAGAAGAATAATACATCGATGATAGGTTCAGAAGTGGCTCTGGGCTTTTCTCCTTATTATTGTGAATTAGTTTTAGCCCCACTAGGGCTAATTTCCTTGCCACTGTATTCAGTCCTCTGTTTTAAAGCACGTGTTTATTTTCTTTGACACCCCTGCCTGCTGTGCAGTTATCCCGTTCCCATAGCACGTGCATTATTTACAAGGACGTTTAAAATATTCATGTAATCTCCAAAAAATAATCGCTCTTTGGTTCCCTGGGTCACCGCTTCTCTCATCTTGGTAAGAAAAAAACTGCTAAGGGAATTTCCGAGGAAGCCTGCCCTTCCCGTGGGGCTATTGAGGAGCCGGGCTGTACCCGAAACCACCTAACGCCAGCCTGCTGTGTGGGGGGACCCGTGCTGGGGCTAAGCTCTGGAAGTGCAAAGAGGATTGACCTACAGTCCATAGCGGCTGGTGCACACAGCAGAGATGCAGCCTCTGGCTGACGAGAGGGTTTAAAATCTCAGACGTGTTGACCGCCAGAAGCTGAGAGGGTAAAGCAGGGCCACGAGCGCTCCCCACAAGTCCCGCTCGTACAGTATTTGCAGCTGCTTTTGCGAAAGACCCCCGGGCACAGCTTCTCGCCCCAAAGCTCACCCAGGGGAGGGTGGTGAGTGATCCGCAGTCACCCAGAAATGCGCTGGAGGGAACCAATGAAATGGAAAAGATGGATGCGAGAAGCTGAATGCAGAGCCAGATTAAGCTTCCCCAAGTCTGAGCTGAGAGGCGGCGGCCTCCAAGCAGAAAAGCTGAAAATACGAATCCAGACATGGCTGGCACTGCCGTAGGAAATCTGCCTGCAAGGCGGTGGTACCACCGGCTTGACTTACCCTGGTTTAGGATGTTTCTAGTTCCAGTACTGACAGCGCTGTCTTGGCTCTTGATGAGCGACTGTGCTCCGAGACACCGCCTTCAGACGCAGCCTGCCCATCTGCAGTCAAATTTTCCCTTGAAATCCTCAGGAATTTTGCCTGAGTGAGGCCATGCGCTACTTGACTTACTGAGGCAAAAGCTGTTTACAGATATAAAATACAAACAAGCCCTAAAACTTCTGTCCTTCCTTATTTTACATTGACTCGCTGTGGTCTGGGCCGGCTCCAGCGTTTTTTTCTCACTGCACTCATTACTCCAGGCAGTGATGAAACCGGATAAGCCAAATGACCAACTTAGCCTTGACGTGGTTATAATGTCATTGAAAGTAGGGGGAAACACAAACGCACTGCTTTGGCCATGGGAATCTGAAACCTTCTTGCTTCATTTACAGTAAAAAACAACCAGAAATCCTTAATTCCCTCACTTTCAGACCTCTCTATTACACATCCACAGTGAGGCATTGCACAAAACATCAGGAGAAAGAAGTCAGAAGACTTTCATAATTTGATCTTTCAAACCTGTCAGTGAGAAATCCTTTAAAATTTAACTTTCCGCTAAAGAAACCCAAGCTAAAGCTGTAGGGACATTTTAACTGTGTTAAAAGTGGTCACCAAAGATGGTCACATCACTTGGCATCATTACTTTTGAGTAATGATCTGCTGCAAGATAAACTGACAAAATAAGTGTGATAAATGATGTTAGGCGGGACCGCTGGCATAGCCTTCATTGTGTTTTTGAAGCAGCAAGGAAGGATGCAAATACCTATGCATTTACAACAGAACTGGCATAATTTATCTACTCTGGTTTATGTCGGCATGTTTATATCCAAATAGCTGAAGTGAAGATTCCAGTTTTGCTGATAAATAGCACAGAATAATTAAACCCCCGCCACCGGCTTGCACAGCATAGTTTACACTGCTTCGCAGCAGCAGCAGGATGCATTCTTTACACTTAATGTAAACAAAAAAGATACGATCCCAGCATGGGGGAGTGCTTCTGGGGTGCGAGGGCAGCTGGGTGCTGCGGACCCGCACCCCCCCAGCCAGGCTGTTGCCGGGGCCGGAGCTGCTCGGCCGCCGGAGCCTTTGGCGGCTGTTGGCCAGGGCTGTGTCCTATCCAGATTTCTTAAAACTGGCTATTTTAATGTTTGGATATAAACTGGTTGCTGATTAGATGCAAGTGGGTTTGTTTAATTATAAAAAATAAAGAAAAAAAAGGCCAGCTAATTGAGTTAAAACTATGTGGTTTATGGGAGAAAATGCCAGAGTTAATTACGGTTACCATCTGTTTCATCAAAACACTCTTTTGCTTTGAATACCTCTATTGTCAGTGCTGGTTTTAGTATCTTTCTGAAATTTATTCCAGTGAGGAGGTACTTTAGAATTACATTAGATTGTTCCCCATAATCTCTAGTAGACAACAGAGTGGTGGTGTCTGCAGTGATCTTACGGTGCTGTTTCTTTTAAAGGAAATAACTGCTGTGGCTTTAATCACTGCAGGCTTAGTTCTGTGCGCAGGAAGCTTGCGTGATTTTTTCCAGGGGTTTATTCCAGGGATTTATTCAATTATTCGTGTATGTGTTTCTGTATGAGGCAAATTGCAAACATGATTGGCATTCTTTTCCCCAGTATCTCCTGACCGTGATTTAATTCCTGCAATATTAATTATCAAAAAAAACCCATGAAGAAAACGCCTCTCCCCATGGTACTTACGCACACAAACACCTGTGTGTGCACACACCTTGCTCTTAAGAGCTATGTCGCAATATACCTGTTAGCTATCTTGGGAGTCTCGCAATACGCTTGTGTGACGCAGCCTGGAGGAACTGAGTGACCGGACACAGCACAAGCTATTACCCCATGAACGTGTTTGCAGCATGGGGACATTTGTGGCAGGTTCCCGCTGTGCCGCTGGGCTGCCTGCGTTCACTGGGGGATGCTAGCACGAACACCAATCCCTGCCTGGTTTCCAGGGGCATTGGGAGGTATTTGAAATTAATGTTATGTATTGCTATCGGTAAATAGAAGAGGTCAGACTAGTGCTCGGTGATAGAAGCAAGGTGGCTGTGAAGCTGGCAACAGGCAAGCAAAAACCAATAACTTCTTTTAACAGCCCATCTGTCTTATTATAGGCACGTTCTCCGAAACGTTCATTTGGCTGGCAAATGAGAAAGTATCACTGACCGAATGTTTGTGATTTCCAAGGCTCAAAGGAACATATGAATTCACGTGTACCGAATCCTATGAATTCAAGGAAAATTCAACGGAGATTTAATCTGCTTCTGGAAGGAAAAATTCTTCACTCTGCCTGCTTCAAAGAGAAACAAAAACATCCTTTATTATTCTTAGTGAGAGGACTGCACTGCTACCGCTCAACATAGTGAAATAACGACTCCTTAAAAATCTTGCTGCTCTTACATCTTGGATAAATACTAACCTAATGGGAGTGAAAAAGAATTAAGCAATAAGATTAGAAAGAGAGACTGTTCCTGAACCAGTCCTTTAGGATTAACCAGGCTTTGTTCCATGGCAACTTAGCTAAGAATAATCACGACTGCAAATAGTGCTGTTCCAGTTTCTTGGGTGGAGCACAGAGTGAAATCGCTGCTCTCCACATGCAATTGTTAATGTGTTTGGCGGTTCTTAAATGTCACTGTGGCTGTACTTCAGCAATTCAGTTAGCGTTGTTGTTTTTGCCATCATACGTGATGCATATGGAGTTCAAAACCCGGCAGGCGAGCTGAGTTCATAAGGTCCATGTATTTTCAGATTATTTTTGGTGGGACATGATTTCTGACATTAACAGTTGAGGTTGACAGTATTGTCTCTGCCACCTGTCCTGAGTCACCGGTGGCATATGAGGCGTGAATGAAGTATGTGAGAGTTGTGGGCTGGAGCGGTCAGGCTGGCATATCGGTGGGTCCTGATGATAAACCGGTTCTCAGGAATGTGGATCTCTGGTGGAGGAGAAGTTCAGAACACCTTCTCTGTTCATTCATGCTGCAGTACACGCGTACCCAGGTCGCGTTCTGGGTGCAGCTGAGCTGGGCCCAAGGAAAGGACGCATTACCTGTGAGCAATTTGATTACGTTGATTTTGCCAAGGAATAATCTTGAGAATCTTTTAAGAATCATAAATCTTGCATTTCTTTATACTACTTGTTTTTATTATTCTACTGTACACTCCCACTACCTCACATTGCAATATATTTTTATTCTAAATGCATCTGCCTGTCTAATCTGTGCTTGGAAGCTGTAGTGCTTTCTTAATACACCGATCTAAGTTATCATGAATCATTTTATGTATTTGATTATGGTGGCATAGTCATGCCAAACTATGATGACGAGCATGAATTTAACCTCCTCACTGCAGGCAACACCAAACTTATATGGGGTTTGGGTAGCACTCATTTGTGTATGCAAAACCACAGAAAAGCACTCTGGTAGGGAAAAAGCCCATATTTACTGGCTTATGGTTTAATGTGTGTTTCCAAATGGTCACTTATTTCTCCTAAAACCAGCTGAGGCCCTAGAAGAAGGTGTGTGCAGGGTGTAACTGGGGTAGATCTGTGCATTTGGGGCACTTCATTGCCTCTCCTCCCCACACCCTTTACCAGGGCTGCTAATCCAACAGGCCGAGCTCTTCTGGGCACCCGGCAGCCTCTGTCTTTGGGGAGTCTGGCTGATGCCGAGAGCAGGTGACATCTTGTATAGCTTTAGCTGTCTGACCTGAGTCTCTTGTCCAGTTTCCTCCATTGGTTGGTGGAGAGTGGTGGTACCACCAGGGGACGGCTCGGGTGCTCTTGGGGCAAGCCTTGGGGATGAGGGGCTGCCTCCTCCCCAAAACTGTGCCCTCCCTGCCCCGGCTGCAAAGGGGACACACGCATGCAGCCAAGACCCAACCAGAAGAAAGGGAGATGATTGCCAGCTACAGTGATCCAAACACAGGTTCATCAAAATAAAGCACTGTTCATTCATCCAAAGGGAAGTGGAGTGCCGAAGAGGGAGTGAATGGAGTGAAGCAGAGTCCAGTTGGAGGCCGGTAACCAGTGGAGTGCCTCAAGGGTCGGTACTGGGGCCCGTATTATTCAATATATTCATCAATAATTTAGATGAGGGAATTGAGTGTACTATCAGCAAGTTTGCTGATGACACTAAGCTAGGAGGAGTGGCTGACACGCCAGAGGGCTGTGCTGCCATTCAGAGAGACTTGGACAGGCTGGAGATTTGGGCAGGGAATAACTTAATGAAATACAACAAGGGAAAGTGTAGGGTCCTACATCTGGGCAGAAACAACCCCAGGTTCCAGTATAGGATGGGGAGCTACCTGTTAGAGAGCAGTGTAGAGGAAAGGGACCTGGGGGTCCTGGTGGACAGCAGGATGACCATGAGCCAGCACTGTGCCCTTGTGGCCAAGAAGGCCAATGGCATCCTGGGCTGTATTAGAAGGGGGGTGGTTAGCAGATCGAGAGAGGTCCTCCTTCCCCTCTACTCTGCCCTGGTGAGACCGCATCTGGAATATTGTGTCCAGTTCTGGGCCCCTCAGTTCAAGAAGGACAGAGAGCTGCTGGAGAGAGTCCAGCGTAGGGCAACTAAGATGATGAAGGGAGTGGAGCATCTCCCTTATGAGGAAAGACTGAGGGAGCTGGGTCTCTTTAGTTTGGAGAAGAGGAGACTGAGGGGTGATCTTATTAGCGTTTATAAATACATAAAGGGGGAATGTCATGAGGATGGAGCCAGGCTCTTCTCAGTAGCAACCAATGATAGGACAAGGGGTAATGGATTCAAGCTGGAACACAAGAGGTTCCACTTAAATTTGAGAAGAAACTTCTTCTCAGTGAGGGTGACAGAGCACTGGAACAGGCTGCCCAGGGAGGTTGTGGAGTCTCCTTCTCTGGAGACATTCAAAACTCGCCTGGACGCCTTCCTGTGCAACCTCATCTAGGTGTTCCTGCTCCGACAGGGGGATTGGACTAGATGATCTTTTGAGGTCCCTTCCAATCCCTAGCATACTGTGATACTGTGATACTGTGAAGCCCACGCATACGTTTCCCCATTAATTTTAGTCTCTCCTATTAAGCTTTGGCTTAATAGGTTGGTTCAGTTGCTCTCATTCTTGAGTTCAAAGAGTCACCATTTATTATGGGTGTTTCTCTCAGGGAATCAACACCAGGTGGTGTTGACAATTGCCCTTACATGCACATAGACACACACACACACCCTCCACCTGGCTTCTTTGGCAGGCCGGCATCTTTCAGGTTTGGGTCTCCTCTTTTGTCCTAGCTCCAGATCTGGGTTCTCACTGCCCAGGCATTCACCAGGGCATTCCCTGTCTCACAGCATCCCTGCTGTTTCGCAACAGACTCCTGGTGTTAGCTGAACTCCACCTTGCTTTGCCATCACTGCTTTTCCCATTTTTTTTTCCCCTCCAATAACTCACCACCAATTTAACTCCTTACATCAGGAGTGGATAATGCCAAACTCATAAAAACTACAGCGTCTTTACAACATAATAATTGTACCAGCCTCATTTACCACATGGTGCTCAAACTCTTCAAACATACTGTTTCATTGAAGGTAATTCTGGAGTCTGTTTACTTTTAAAATAGCTGTAAAATATGAACATATGATTTGTGCCTGTGGTTGCATAGAGCCCTGTGTGCCTCTGGGAATGCAAGGACTCTACCTTCAAAGGCTACGGCTGCGTAGAAAACATCCGTATATCTTGTGGAGACATGACAGATCGTCTTTCTGGGGTGTGTCATTTGGAAACTCACATGGAAGTTTGCAGAAAGCCCGTCTCACTGATTGCAGTCTTCAGGCTATAGAGGATTACCCATGCAAAGCAGACCTGCCGCGCGCACACGCAATGCGTTGGGCACAGGCGTAGGTTACGATGAAGGGCCCATCCCACCTGAGGCTTTCTGCGGACAGTGGAGTTAGCTGTACGTGTATGGTCGTGATACTGAAGTTCCCACTTTCCATTAGATTTTCTTGTCCTGGTAGAAGCGTTGTTATGTGCCATACTTTTGCCATCAGGGAGAGTATACATTGCTTACCAGCTGTGTCTTGATTCCACTCCCTGCCCCTACACTGTGTCCTCGTGTATATACACCTCCATATCCTATGTGTATATACACCTCTCAGGATGTCTGCTGAATCAGCCAGTTGAGGCTGAAATACTTTTCAAGATACTACTTTAGGAAATATTTATGCAGGAACAACAAAGGAGACAACATGACCTTTCTAGTGTCCTTTGGCTGGAAGATAAAATGAAGTTTGTCAGCGGGAGAGAGGAGCAGATGCTCCGCAGGCCAGTGCTGGTGCACAGGACAAGCCACGAGGGACAGGGCTGCGTGCTTCAAACACACGGCCCTGGGTAGCACACACTCACAGCGCTGGGGTAAAACTGCAATGTGTGTGACAAAGTACCCTCCATGCCCACCAGCTGCTGAAGAGCTGCTCTGAGAAGGAGCTAGGACTGTCCTTATGCTGCTTACCAAGAGCATTTCTTGCTCTTCATACTCCTTTTTTTTTTTTTTAATTTTTACACAACAATAACCCCCACGCCCCTTCCCTAAATTACAGGAATTTATTCAATGTTTCATGCTTTTTTGCCAAGCTCATAAAGTACGTCTCCTTTTTAATGCTTTGCAGGAGAGTGCTGATACTTTTTCCAGAACCTGATTTAATCTGTATACATTGAAGTCTGATATTCTGCAGATGTTTGGCTAAATTCTAATAAAACAGCCAGAGTGACCCACCATGGGAATTTTATCATAATCCTCCCGAGGAAAAAAACGTTCATCCCAAGGGATGTGTCATAGGTCAAACAAAAACTGTCATACCTCCTCCTTGTTTTGAAAACACCCATCATCTTTACTTTTATTTACAACAAATATATAAAAGCTTTTTGTCAGCAATTTGTCTTTCTATTTATGTGCTGGTACGATAACTAATTATTACAAGTTCCACACACTGCTAATCTTGCCATAATGGTATTTCTAGTGTGACAACTTTCATCTGCTGACTAAACAAGCACAGTCTTGCCTTTTCTCAGCATGGCCGTGAGTCAAAAACAAGTCACTGGGATTTGAGGATCTTAGGACTCGCCTGTACACGGGTTTTGCATCAGCGCAATTAGACGAGTTTGAGTCAAAGCAGCGCAGCACCCAAGCATGGGTGAAAAGGCACTCTCGTTAAAGAGCTTGTATCAGCACAGCTCATCTGAGTAAATTTGGCGTAACAAGCAGTCCACGCTGGAAGAGCTGCACTGGAGTACACAGACCAGCTGTCCTGGTCTGGCTGAGGCAGTCTCACAATGACCACCGCTGTGCCAGTGTGCCCAGAACAGTTCTGACCATATATGTGTGAGATTTTAGAAAGAGCTCATGGGACAAGAAACTGGACATCATGCTGTTCACCAAGCACATGAGATTTTTCCTTCCGTCTCCTTTCAGATCTGGGAATTAGGGGCCTGGACTCTGAGCCTAAAATTGGTTATAAGGAACAACACAACACAGGGAACATCCCCTTTCAGGTCACCTCACACCAAATGACTAGGTGTAGGAAACACACTTTTTGCCATATACCCCAGTGCAGCAAATGTTCTTCTGACACACAAGCTCATGCAAGGGGCTCATCATGCAGAAACCTCACCACAGGACCAGGCTCAGCGTAGTTGTCCTCTACCACATGCTCTACTGTGTATGACACATCTCCTGTATTGTGGGGGTTTTGTTTGTTCCCTTTTTCTTTTTTTCTTTTTTTTTTTTTTTTTTTTAATAAAGCCTGGTCACCATGTGCTGATGGTGTAGGTACACAATGTGTTTGCTTTGGCAATGAAAGCAGCTGAAGAATTTCCCACTTCATCCCCCAGCCCAGCTGCTCTCCCAGTCCCTCTAAGGTTGTGCTGATGCAACTGTTTGCGTACGGGTAGTATAAGCCAGGTCAGAGAAATAACAATGTTAAAAAGTAACTTTCAACAAAAAAACCCACCCACAAGTGCAAGGGGGAGGACACCGACTTGTGATTGGGACAGGAATGCACTGCAGAGGGCAAGCGACTTTTTAATGTATCATTACAAAAATAGTTCATACAGGACTCTGGAAAAGAAGTATGAAGCAGCTTGTGTTAGGGGCAAGGGGGTTAAAGCCACAAAAAATGTGAAAAACAAGTGTTGAAATAAATAGAGCAAACAACTAAGATGACATTTGGAATTACACAAATGTGTTGTCATCCACTGTGAGTATCAAGTGTACTTCTTCAATCTGCCTAATCTAATATAAACACAGAGCAGCATGTATATCTAAAAAAAATCCTCTAGCAAAACATTGCAGATACCCATCTTGCCCTGGGGAGATGATAAGGGAAGACGGCAAACCAGGTATGACAGCTCCTGCAGGCATCAATTAATGCATGGTTAGAAGGCGTTTGCATTCCGCTCTAATATTAGAGAGTGGTAAAAACACACCAGGCAGAGGAGAGAGGAGAGGAGAGGAGAGGAGAGGAGAGGAGAGGAGAGGAGAGGAGAGGAGAG
The DNA here is from genome assembly GCF_965231255.1 of Vanellus vanellus. Taxonomy (NCBI): domain Eukaryota; kingdom Metazoa; phylum Chordata; class Aves; order Charadriiformes; family Charadriidae; genus Vanellus; species Vanellus vanellus. The sequence continues at coordinate 153,989,023 of NC_138905.1, read as the reverse complement.
GAGAGGAGAGGAGAGGAGAGGAGAGGAGAGGAGAGGAGAGGAGAGGAGAGGAGAGGAGAGGAGAGGAGAGGAGAGGAGAGGAGAGGAGAGGAGGCGGTAGGTCTCAGTTAACAATTATAGCACATTAACACTGAAAATTAGTTTCTCAAAGTGTTTTCTCTTTTTTTTTTTTTTCCATGCAAAATAGAGACCAGGTGAATTCAGCATGAAGTAAAATAGAGGTAGCATTAAAGCTTCATTTTGGATGCTAAATTTACTGGAACAAATGTGAATGCTTTTATTGCCACTGACATATTTAAAAGCAAGTCTGCCTTCAACCTGTTTTTTTTGTCTCATAGCAAGCTGTTATGGTTAAAAAATCCCACCTCTTTCCAAACATACACATCATTAAGCCAAAAGACTCCCTGCATGAATTGTTGTTTGAAGGAATAACTTTGCTCAAATTGAAACTCTTTCGGGACAATCCTAGAGCTTGTGTTTCGTAGGAGTTTGGACTAACCAATGACAAAATTTTTTCCTTAAGTGACGATCCATGAACTCACATGGGTTTTGTTCCACCACCCTGAAGTGCTATTGGCAAGAAAAGTCAAGGTTTGATGAGGAGAGGAACCAAGCTGCCATCGGGTTTTAATGGTGACTCTCCAGGCCCTGGTTTGTCCACAGATGATCTCACTCAAGAAAGAGGAAAGAGAACTTCAGGTTCTGCAGACAAGAAAGCTTCCTCCTGTGACTAGAAACACCACTGGCTGCTCTGTGACCCTTTGAGTATCTTTCACTTTGATGTGAAATTAAGCTAACAGACACATAATAAAACTTCTGCCATATTTTAAGTGTTGTTTGGATGTAGTCTATACAATAACAGTTTCTAAAATGGCTTTGCTCTAAACAAGAGAGGATTTAACCTGCATTTTTATTTCATACTAAGAAAAGATTTCTGAGTAGGATTAGCCAAGGAGACAGTGTTTGCATTTGAATTACTTTTCTGCCTTTAGTTTAAATCCTAGTTTAAAAACACTGACTTTCCAAAAATATTTTTGGTGTCATTTTCCCTGTCAGTGCAGTAAATCCCATGAAATCATCAGTGGTCATATTTCATAGGTTCGGGGATGAAATCTTGAAGGGGTTCCTGGGAGATTTTGGCTATGCATAGAAAGAAATTGGAGAACTGTCCCTTCTTTCTTTGGCTTTGATGCGGGATGACTCCTGCCTCAGTGATCCAGCTTTTGCTCCCGCCCACTGTGCTCTGACAGGAATGCCTGCGCCAAATCCAGCTGTTTCCTTCCCTTCTTGCTCTTCCCCCTTGCTGCCAGGCCACACGCAGAGCCTCTTCCACCTGCGGAGCTGGGCTTTTAGTACCCAACCTGCTGTTCTCTTAAAATGCGCTTCAGTCTATGTTGGCAGCTTTTGTCTGTGGCCTGGGGGAAACATTTTAAAACCCAACAAGCAACAGATTTCAGCTGTTGACCTCAGCAGTTCTTAGGAACTACATCATTTCCCTGATACTTGCAATCCAGTAACCTGAGAGGACGCAAGTTGGCTGTCTTTCAGCCAGGGAGTGGGTTCCTCTGCACATCACTGCAATCATTCCAGTCCATCGCCACAAGCACCTCTGGCAGTTTCACAAAAACAAAGACACATTAAAGATGCTTCAGTCTTTGCAGCTGTACACAAAAGAGGAGCAAACAGCCTATCGCTGCTTTGGGAAGTTAAGAAGTTGCAGTACTGGGAGTTGAATGAGACCAGCAGTATTCATTTCTGCACAGGCACTATTGAAAACAGTGGTTAAGTCTTGATTTTTCCTGAGCTTCAGATCGAGACACTGTTTCTGAGGAGGCTCCGTGCTTCCCCCTGCCAAGCAGGCTGGCACTTACCTACATGGGCTGATGCCCACAGAGAATGAAAATTCAGGTAGAATGAGATACCAGCTTACCCGGGGCACCAGACACACGCTTCCCTGGCCACGAGAATGACGCATGGATGTATTTCGGTGGATCCTGTCCTCTCCTTCTTGTGTGCTTACTCTTACAGCAAACTTGCTGGAATTAAAGTTCATTAATAAAACAGAAAGCTTCTAATTGATTGGATATTTAAAAAATGAGGCACAACTACATCTTAACAAAAATGTATTATATGGCACAAGAATACAGTGAAGTAACTTTTAGTATGGAGGTAAAGAAGGCAATGTATTTACTCTTATTTAAACCACATATATGTTGACAACTTTCTTTTGCAATGCAACTCCCTGGTAGATTTTAGATAGATCTATATGTTGCATTCCAGCCATTGCAGCACATTTAATACTAAATAGCTAGACTTGTTTCTTTCATGTTTTTTGTTTTGTATGGTTTTGTTTTGCTTTTGTTGGGACAAGCAATTGCATCTCTTCACTCATGAATTTAGGTTCCTTCCTCTCTGCCGGGCACTTGAATCAGGGGGGATTCACCACCGCTGTTAGTCGGGTATGTCAGAAGGTGAGTTTCATCTATGTAAGGTGCCTGGTTCTCTTTTAACCAGCACTCCGACGGGTCACCACTGGGACAGTCGTGCTAGCTCTGGCTGCAAAGAAGGCAGAAACAGGTAAGGGATCACACATGGTAAATGAGGTTGATACTCCCTAAGGCCATAACCTAAAACTACCAAAGCCAATGGTATTTCAGCCCTTTGAAAATTTTATCATGTCTTCCTGGTCCAGTATTTTGGATATTGGGCCAAAATCCATCTGAGTTCCCTTGGATTTTTTTTTCTGTCTAGCTGTGCAGGGTAACACGCCAGGGGTCAAACTTGTCTGTCTCTGACCAGGGTAGTTTCGTGGAGGAGGGAAATATAATCAGAGCTGGATGGCAGATGTGTCTTACGCATAACACTTTTTTCTGCAGGACTTCCGTTCAGTGCAAGTGGTTAGCAGGCAGTCCCTGCATGGGTAACACTCACTGTCAGCTATGCAATAATTTTTTTTCCCTTATAGGGTCTCAAGCCCTGTTTGTTGAACATCCCTCAAGTCTTGTTTAGAGAAGAAAATTATTTTTTCAGAAGACTTTCTATGTGGTTTATATCAACAACCATCTGATGGCTTATGCAAGCCATGAGGGTGGCATCATCTCCATGGGAACTAAGACCTGTGTCAGAAGTGTCTGTGTTGAGTCAATTATTTTGGATGTCCTACTTGAGATGCTACGGACCCAGCATTTGGGAGCATTTGGCATTATTTGGCACTTTCTGAAATCAAAGTCAGTAACCCAAGGTAAGCCTGGTGGGCAGGGTTCTTTCTCAAATTCTTTCTGGGACTGAAAATACAGAAGAGGAAGGCTTCCTAGTCTCAGTTCCTCTGCCCCTACCCAGGATGGTCAAGAGAGTGAAGGAACTGCATTTATAGAGAAGGGCCTACTAAGCTGAACCATGTTTCCAGAAAATAAAGGTAAAAGTTGCTAGCATGTCCTTGCTGAGCATACACAACATATATTTTTTCAGACATTTGTAACTTGGAAATAGGAAAAAGCACATTTCATGCCAAACTGCAATTCCTTCCTCCCGAGGATGGTCACATTGCAACCTTTACATATTTTTTAATGTGAAAAACAACACTTTGTCCCTCAGAGTTATTCTGTAGTGCCTAATCTCTCACAGCTGACATGAAAAGAAACACCCTTCCCCCCTGCCCAAATCCCCTGATTAAATCAAACTGAAGTGAGAGAATGGAAAATTTCAGACCATCTGTTCAAAGTTATAAACAATTGAAACAAGGTATTTTTCTGGCCAGAGCTATCAACCAAATCTACAATAATTAGGTTTAGCTGTGTTTCTTTAAACTGTGTTCCTTTTTTTTCCCCATACAAATACATTTGTGATCTAGAGCTCCAAAGGCACTGGAAAAGGCAAAACAAACAAACATAAAAAAAATCTCCTTCCTGCAAAGATGAATAGGGAGAAAATCCTCTTCCAGAGTCAGAAACAAGGGTACTGTTCACAGCGAAGAGAAGCCATAGCTGCACGTGCTGACAAAAACGGCTTCCACTCAGATGGCATATGGGTTTGTTGCCACCTTTGGCAGCAAATTACTTTCATTCCCTACCCATAGCTTTTTGACATGAGTAGCCATAGCTTCATTATGGTCTCAGAGGAGTTAACAGCACAGAGACTCCAAACCCTCATAAAAAAAAAAAAAAAGAAAGGTTGGATTTTTTATCTTTTGCATTTTTTACATTTTTTACATGTTTGTGGCTATTGCTGCATAACAGGTGACCTGCAGGGGAGTACGTGCATTTAAATGCTTCCATGGCTATGAACTCAGCAGCTTTACCGTAGGAGTCAGCAAACCTCAAAACCCATTTCCATTTGAGAAAGTCTGCCAGGGTCAGGATGATTTCCTTATTAACCACATCCTCAGTGTATCACCATTAGATAACACAAGGAAATGTGTTCACGGCTTGCTGCTTCATCAAGCTGCTGTAGTGATTCATTCCACATAGACTAGCACTAGGAGAGCAGGAAAGCCTGGGCTGACAGCAAAGATGTGAAGGAGAACACCATTCCCATATGAGTCTTTTTCACGCGGTGTCTCTCCCATCGTTTTTCCACAGAGGAAGGTTTGCTCTGTGCCATCCCAAGAAACCTGCCCTCCGTTTACCTCTCAGAATAGGAGATGTTTCTGGTTGGGTCAACTGCTCAAAGCGTGTGTGTCAAAATGTGTGTTTCTGGAACTCAATGGCAGCTGGGAGCTGCCACCTTGCAGGGGGATTAGCTGGACACTCGTCTCTCTCTGGAGCGGTAATACCCAATTTGCACCAAATCCCGCTCCTGGAGAGGGGAGTGGTCTTGGTGATTTTCTTGTGGTCATAGGACTATTTACCTAAAAGAAGAGAAGCTGGGGCATGGTGCCCCATTCTGAGCACTGTACACTCCACAATGGTTAATTGTTCTTTGTGGCATCCCCTGTCTGACTCTGGTCATCTGAACCAGATGCATCCTCCCGGGGCAGGGCCTGGACTCCTTCCGCGGTCAGGGAACAATAGCTGCATGTAGGCATCTCCAGAAGACGTTTCATCTGTCTTGTTTCAGCCACCCACCTCCACACAGGAAGCCTATGCAACCATTTTTGGATCAGCTTGTCGAGCTCTTAGAAAACCGTACTTGAGCAAGACACATCCACCCCTCTATATTCAGAAATAAATCTTGTATTTCTCTGGAGAAGTGAAAACAGATTTATGTACTGAAGCATCTCTGCATTTTCATTTTATTCCACCCCCCAGCATCATTTCCTGTCACCCACATGTAACCTGTCCAGGCTTATAGCATCATGACTGATGAAAGACTGTGTGTGTGTGCAGTTTCGGGGTCTGTCATCTGCCTGTTAACAAATGCGATGGGTCCATGAATTACTGGCAGCACAGCCTGGTGCTTTGAGTTATTTCAGGGACTCACAGTTATTTTTGCAGAAGGCACCATATTTTATATTACACGTCTGCAACACTGTTCCCTACCACTGCAATATGTCATTAGCTTTTCTTTCAAAGAACAGCCTCTTCTAGGTGGCTTCACTGAGCCTGTCTTTCCCTGCAAGCACATTCCCTAAAGAGGGGAATCACTACTCAAATATGTCATGTACTTGACAACTCTTATCCCAAGAGGTATGCGGATCTTAAGGATTAGACCCAGTGTGTGGAAAAGTGCTGGGGGTTTCCCTCAGGAAGAAAAAAATCTGTTTTTTTCAGCCACTGAGGGTTAGCATTCATGCTAGTAAAAAATATAGTTTTATGGTTTAGCCATAGTAGCATCATGCCAGCTAAGTCCATATTGAAACATGGCTCAACTCTTCTTTGTCAGTATTTCAGGGCCAGATGGCAAGGCCTTATGCTGACCTGCATCAAGGGAAATATTGCGCTTTGATCTTCAGTACTGGTTAGCCCAGGGTCCTGCCGAGTTCCTCACCCCCTAACCTCTTTACCTACCACCAAGCAGGCTGATCAGCTGTGCATTTGAATTCTCAATCCTGCTTTGTCCATCTTTATTCACTTTGCTGAAAGGCTCCCTTTCCCTCCAAAGGGCGCCTTCTCTCATGCAGCATTGCAGCCCAATCTGCTCCAGAAATATGCCTGAAGATGACTGATACGTTATACACAAGCAAACAAAATGTTTAACATGTTATTCTAAGTCCTTTGATATTAACCATGTGTACAATGTAGGGGAAGTGGGGTTTGGTTGTAATTCTTGTCCCACCAAAAAAACTCGTGGCTGCTTGTTCTACCAGTAATGACCTGCCGCACAACCTATTTTTCTGCAGCATTTACTACATTCATTTAGACTGTGCTGAGGAGACAGACAAGGATGAGAAACTAAGAGGTGCTGAGCTGACAAGAGACATGGAAGAGAGACTTTAAGACACAGAGCTGACTGCACAGGGGGAGACAGGTAGATAAAAGAGGCACTTGGCCTAACAGCTGGTTGGGAGGATGGTGTTACACTAAAACAAACAGGGTTATTTAGAAGCAATTAAAAGCTACAAATTAAAATGCCTTTGATAATGGCATCATAGTTGTGTGTGCCTACAAGGAAGACACACCCTTAGGAAAAGAACCGTCAGCTATGCTCTCCAGCAAAGGAGAAGCAATCTATTACTTCTCTTCAAAGGCTTTCACCTTCACTAAAAGTGGTGGATTTTTGCCTTGTCAGTGCTGGAATCTCTAAAAAGCACAAACATCTTAAAAAGGGAGGAAAATATTTTCTCTTTCTGTCCTGTTAGTAATATTCGTGTATGAGTAGTATTGTAGCTTTGAAATGTTGTGGAAGTTCCTTACCTTACATCAGCTTCACAAGCAGGGCATTTGTCTAGTGCCAAAGTAGTCTGGCGTGCCAGCCTGACTTTGACAAAGCCAATGTCCTTAGTATTAGTTGTGTCTCTCTTGGGAATTCTTTTTTTTTCTTTTCTTATGAATAAGATAAGCCTGTTAAATAATGTTTGTTTGTTATCAAACTTTTCATTCTTAGGAAAGGAGGGGCCTTTTTCCTCTTAAGGGACATTTGTTATACTTCTGAAGGTTTTCATCACCAGTATACTGGCAGGTAGCATAGACAGCACGGTTTAGCAACAGATTTTCTATATCTGAGTCACAGGATGCACAATGGAAAGAATATAATGTTCTTTAGGAGGAAATAGTGTTTTCAATTTAGGACATACGCAACGTAAAAATTAACAAAATAAAAAAGTGGTGATGTCTCACCATTTTCTTCCTATAGAAAATGTGGCCAAAAACGCATTGATCTTTTAAGAAAACAGATGAAGCCTCTAACATGTTTCATTACATTTCCCTTTTGCACTGGTAGTGACTTGTTTTGAAATAGTACCTCCTAACTTCTGTAACCTTAATCCTATTCTTTTTAATACAAAACAATGAATAACCTGAAATGTAGTTCCTTGCTGCACAATTACACAGAACAGAAAACTACCGTGAGTGGGAATCTGTTTGAATGTTCACTGCATAAACACTTTTCTGTGTGAAAAACCTGTCTCTTCTGCAAAGAATTCTGTCTCGGCCTGTTGCCATGCCACTTGCTTGTGGAGATATCTAGCCATTGGCTGTAGTTTGATTAAGCAGAGCTAGTCAGAACTCATCATCTTCCCACTCTTCGCCATCTCCTTGCTCTGGTCACTGTTGGCAGTAGCCTGGGCTGGCTCCCAGCTGCTCAGGCTCATATCTGGGTAACATCTAAACCAGTATTTGTACGGTTGACCCCACTTCCAGGCACAGGGATAGGTAGAATCAGTGTTCCCTAGTCCATGATCGGTTCCATGAAACACGAGAAGGTGATCCAGGAAAAAGCTGCAGCATAATATTTGTAACAATCGTCCAGGCAGCTACTCACCTATAGGAGCGAACAACAACAAAAAGTAGTAGCTTTAAGAGAGAAGCCTTCAGACTTTGTCCCTTTTTTGTAGTTGTAAATGCAAATCTTTTTGGCATTGCTGTGCAAATGATCTTCTGTGATCCTTTGAGTAAAAATGTTGAGGAACACTGGAAACAACACCTCTTAGTTTCTATAACATTTTTCTATGCAAAGAGTAACTAAACAGCACTTTGCAAGGCATGCGTGCCTCTTCTGCGTTGCAAATGTAACCCTCTGCAGCAGCAAAGAACGTGGTTGACAAGCCAGGACGACTGTAGCCCCTACCTGAGTGGCCCTGCGCTAGACCATGAAGCACCTTGAAGAGGACTGAGACTTTTCCCCTTTCACTGAGAGACCCATTCCCCACAGGCATTGTCAAAGTGACTTCTTGATCCTCCTTACAACCTCTCCTTAAAATCCTTCTTTGCCATGCCCCCTAGCCTCACAGACACTCACCAGCAGGCACAGTGGGCCAATGATGCCATTGCAAATTGCACTGACTAGTTTTGTCTCAGCGCTTGATCACTACCTGTCTCATCTCTTGTACTGTGATCAAACTGTAAAGGTCTGGGGCAGTGACTATCTCCTCCTTTTCTAGGTATCACTTAGCCCAACAGGGTCTAGCTCACAATGAGGATATTGAGGAGCTAAAGCAAAAGGAGTGAAAAAAAAAACAACCTGCAACGAATTAAAATAATAGAGTTAAACAAAGGAAGTAATAAGTACCCCTATTTAGCATATTATACGTATTTTTAAACAGTTAGTAATGGAAAAGATCACCATAAGAATAATAATTATTACTATTTCTGTCTTGTGTAGATCCTTTCATCTATGAATCTCTGAGCACACTAATTAAAGACTTTGTGCATATCCAAGTACAAATAATTCCCATCTGGAAGGGATGGGATGCTGAGAGCAAAGCAATCTAATGCCAACAATATCCTCATCTGACATTATCACTGCAGATCGGGGGTTAAGCTTCCATTTTTAATTAGCTAGCAATCTTAGTATGACACAACTGGATTAAGTAGGTCCTCACTACTGTTTGATACATGGGCCAGTAGTTGCCATCAGATCATGGATGTTTGCTATGGGCATGTACCAGCAAATCTGTGATTTCTGAAGTGACTCAGTCATTGGCCAGAAACGCCTGCATGCCTCTCTGCTTAGTGTTAGCAATAAAGCTGGGATCCAGCTTCAGAGCTGAAGGTGGTTAACTTCCTTCTCATTTTGCCGCTCATCATGTGTGGTAAAATAATTCCTTCCTCCAATTTCTTATTGACAGCATTAAGATTTCAGCTTTCCCTTTGTGGGATGGCAACCGCCTCTTCTCTTCAGTAAACAGCAGAGCAATCAGTGTCAGTACCAACCACATACCTTTTACTTGGAGTCAGGCAGCCACAGTCCCAGAAAACAGTCTTCTCAGTAAAAAGCAGCAAGCTTTTAAATTTTCATCACATGTTGTTTTACTAAAACTTCTGCAGGTGATTAGATGACTCTTCACTTTGCTGCATGGCTATGGAGAGGGATGAAGGCAATCACTTTCTCCCCCCCTCCTCCCATTTGAAAGCAAAGGTGAGTGGGTCCCACTTCTGTTTCAGAGGCCAGCTACCCACTTGCAGAACTCCCAGGGTCTAACTTATCTTCCCTTTTCACAGAATAACAAAGTCCCAGTCTTCCTTGGAGCAGCTCTGAGTCAGGCTTGGGTTAGTGCCATGGACCCATCAAAAGGAGCCAGGGAGCCAAATAGGCGAAAGGCACCACAGTCACATTTAGCTGTATCCTTCAGTAGCTGTTTCTGTTGTAATTCCCTTTTTGTTCAGCCTGGAGCAGATGGTGGCTCAGAGCACCTTCGGGAGGGTGGAAAAATCTTGCAGCAGCACGGTCTGGAGCACTGTTCAGTGCTCCGGCTAGTGTCTGTCTGGCTTCACTTGGCTCCTTGCATGTCACCCCCCTGCCCAGCTGTGCTGGCCCAGGGGGCTGTCTGCTCAGATGGCTCCAGACGGAGAAGAGGGTTGAGGAAGAAAAGTGGCAGATGGCAGCTGAAGTTGGATCAAAACCGGATGCCTCACCTCCATAGGACAAGCACTGACAGGATTTTTTTCTGGCTGTGTTTTGGTTGGCTGTGTTTAAAAAGTGCCCCTCTGCAGAGGACTTTGAGTTTTTTGATTTAAAAAGTCCACAACTTTCTGCAATGTTTTCCCCATCTCATCCCGCTTGTGGGTATAAAGGGCCATCCCCAGACATAAGTTAAAATATTTGTGAACGTGAAGCTCAGGTGGCTGGGCCTCTTGATGCTGACCAGCTGTAAAGCTTCATCTGTGGGGAATTGTTTTGAGGGGTGATCCATCTTTCTTGCCATGTTTGCTGTGTGAACATGTCTGTGCAAGATGTGTAGTAAAAACAACACAGCCTTTTCTGTGGCCCTTCTCTGATGACAGAATGCTGGCAAAGCTGTTTTTAGACCTTCCCAGGTGCCCTTCTTGTGACGATGCCAACATGTTTTGCAAACACCGAATTGGCCAAAGTAGCTGCATTTCATGTGCACTAAAATTCACCCATATAAAGTGCTGGGAGTGTATAAGTAAAAGACTGGCCTGTAGGAACTGGTATATGCCCATGCAATGCTGTTTTCTATGCAGCTCAGGATACAATAATTACATTCTGCAAATGTAGAGGCATTTAGCAGAGGCACTTGGTACCTGTTGTCAGCTGTTACTCTTTCTTTTGGTTCTCCTGCTTTGACAAAAAAAGAGATGGATTGGGTTAGAAGGCTGATGTTAAGTCCTTGCATAAAGCAACAAAGTGTCAGACATATCATTTAAGTTTGCAATGTCAGTATAGAATGGGGAAAAAACTAGAGATGAGGCCAATATATGGCACTAAAGCTTGCTAGCAGGACAAGAAAAAGTGGCAGAGGTATCAAGCCTATCTCTAAAACTTAGGTCTTTACAGCTCAAATTGAATAGGCAGCACTGTTAAGATCCATAAACTTGTGCTTGCTACTCTACCAGAAGTGCCGATGCCGGTATCTGTATTTTTGGCACAGGAGTGAAGTGTCCCAGCTGCTCTGCAATGAGATCCCTGAAGAAAAGGAGATCTAGCCACGAAGCTTGCCAGGTGGGGGGAACTGGAACCAAAGCTGATGTGAGTCAAACTTCTCCTTAATTATGTTAATAGTAGACAGGGGACAATCTGTTTCTCCTGGCTTTCATCCTGCTGATTAGGACTGCTCCAAGCATTTCCTATCTTTTCAATCTATTTTTATCTGGAGGAGGTTTCACAGAATGTGCAGTATCTTGGGGAGAACAATACTCAGGTAAATCAAACTGTGTGCCGTATTCCAAGTAGGAAGCGGTTTTGGTAAGCTTTCCTAGTTCTCTTTTGACAGCTTCAAAAGCAATTTGCCAAGCTAGGACCCACCTTGTTACATGACCTAGGAGAATACGTGCTAATGAAGGAGGCCATTGGTAGGAGGCTTGGCTGAAGCAGGTAGACTCTACTAGCAATCTGTGTCCTGTGGTGCCTTCTGTGTGTGTGAATAGTTACCTTCTAAGGCTTGTATTGCAGTAAAAATGAAAAACTGGATGAGACATTGGGGTCTCAAAATATAAGCAAAGTTTTCTTAGGTTGTCTAGAACGGTATATAGCCAACATGGGGAATGGGAGTTGTCTTCCCTTTGGGCTGGGGCTCCGTCCCATTGTCACCTGCAGATGGAAGGAGCTACAGGGAGCCCAAAGGCCTGCCTGGCTGCATGGAGTATGGCCTGCTTCAGTGGAGGTAACTCCCCACTGGGGCTGGCACCCTCTGAAATAAGCTCAAGGAGGAGTGATTTGGTCTTTTTTAACGTCCGCACTAACTGCTTTTGTCATTTCATGGCTGTGAGGTGTACATTCACCTGGCAACAGAAATTGTAGGGCATTGGCATGCCTGTAAACAAATAATAAAACGCTTGGGTCTCTCAGGGCAGTTTTGCAGGGAAGAGGGTAGGGATCTGCCAAAAGTTTGCTAAAATGGGAGCAAAATATTAACGAGCCCCCAGAGGAAAGTTTGGGGGAGACACATCCCCAGCTGCAGTTCTGAGTGAAGACCAGGGAGGAGGGCAGCTACCCTCTCAAGCCAGCTGCCTCACAGAGGGGAAGGGGAAGGGAGGGGTACCTGCTTTCACTCAAAGCAAGCCCTGCAGATTGGCATGGGGTCAGCCTGCAGCACCCAGCCCTTGCTGCTGGTGGTGCGTTGGTGAAGGAGCCCACTGGCCCCGTGGCCAGCTGAAACCCAGCCTGCCCAGCAGCTCAGCAGCCAAGGCCTGCGGGTTCAGCCCAGCCTGCCATGGCCACCCTGGAGGCCTCGCCTGCCCCCTCACCAGCACCAGCCCCTGCATTCAGGCCAGGCTGAGGGTGCTCTAAGGAGGGATGAAATCCCGTTGAAGCACCTCTGGAAATCTTGGCAGTGCCCTAAGGGCTTATTGTCATGTTGAAGGGCAGTTGTGTTATTTTCCTCTTTGCCAGGGTATCAAAGTGGCTGCCAGATTCTTCAGCTCATTTGTGGAAACTGAAGAGCCAGAAATAATCTCACAAAAATCTGTCTCCCAGCATGTGGCGGTAGATCTACAGTATGGGCTTTTGCATCGCCATGGAAATTGAGAAATCTCTGACAGCTTAAATCTCACTGAGAAGGAAAAGAAGTGGTGAAGTGTCACAATGTGGCATGACGAAATGTGTCCTTCCTAGATTTCCAGTGAGACAGTTTTGGACCAGTGTCAGACAGAGCGACAGGGACCACAATGGCCTCCTATCGGAGGGCCCCACTGCCAGTGAGAAGTAATGTCTTGAGCGGTTACAGTGCATTGAACATTTCCATCCTGCCCCTTGCAAAAACATGTTAGTTAAACATTAACGTGGCTCCTTTGCCAGTGGCATGGGTCCCAGGATGGGGACAAGCAAAGACACGTGATCACAAACTTGTGTTTCTCTTGCCTTTCACACATCCAGGACTACATCCTGGCTTAGGGTTTCTTAGCCCATATTTACCTCATAGCATGAAAGAGCCCCTGGTATTTCTGACATAGTGATTTTAGGAAATAGTATTGGCGGTGGAGCATGGTGGAAGTGTGGTTTGACAGCACAGGATATATCTGTTGAAGAAGGAGCTGCAGCACCAGTTCCACCACTCCCTTCTTCCCTGGTCTCTTGAGTATTTGCTGCTTCCATCTTGTTTGGCCGGACACTGGTGCTTCTCTGGCCCTTCTCTGAGCTGACTTACTTCATTAAGATAGTGAAAAACTAACTCCACAAAAGAAAATTAATCATTGCTGGGTCTGTAGAAGGGAACCGGGTCCATTCACTGAAAGGTCAGATAGCTGGCAAGGACAGGATCATATGTTGGGGAAGAGCAGATATTGGGAAAGAAAGGGGCAGGTCCCTCTCCTTTGGAAACAAGGAGCTGTTGGAGTGGGTAGGCTGTCTTTTCTACCTGCAGCCTTATTGCTCATGGCTTGCGTACAGCTGCCAAACTCTGGCAGCACAGCAGGGCTCATCCCCAGCTCCATCCCTCAGCAAGGCAGGGCACTTGAGCTGGGACAGGCCGTAGGGGCCACTGCAAGATGGGTTTCACTGGGGCCCTGGCTTGGGTGAAGTTACATGATGATCTAGGACAGCAGAGGTATGAAAATAAGGCCAAGGGAAGGGGAAATGTAGAGGGATGCTTTCCCCAGCTCCAGTTACAGTAGCCCCACATCCTTTGGTTACTGCATTCCCTCCCCTGTGCTGTTGGGATGAACTGGTTTCCTCCAAAACCTTCTGGGAAAGTGAAATGGAAAACCAGAACAGCACATTTGTTACTGAAAGGCACTCAGTCTTAGAATCACAGAATCATAGAATGGTTTAGGTTGGAAAGGACCTTGAAGACCATCAAGTTCCAACCCCCCTGCCATAGACAGGGACAATGGTATATGCATGCAGGGTGAAAAGGTGGTGTCATAATCTGGCTTTGAACATACCAGATCCCAGGCCAGAGGTAACATGGATCAGGCAAGGGCACACGGTCCCATCCCCACGGGGTCAGGAAGAGCGTGACACGGGATTTGTGCTGCCTCTACGCTGGCTGTAGGAGATGACAGGTGATGCAGCATAAAGCTCGAGTGGCACAAACAGATGATACTAGATCTCCTATTAAAAAAATCCCCAAACCCAACTCTGCCAGTACAATAAATCAGCTGTGAAAATTTGACTTGCCAGCAAAATTTAGCGTAAGTCAGCACTTTACATTGTGTGGCTGCAGCAATGTTGACCTAGGAGACCTAATGCTGGATTTACTGCACTGGGAAATCTTGGACACAGGATGGGGAATGCAAATGACCAATTGAGGCCACAGCACTCAGTACCTCAGGAACAGTGACCTGCTTATAGGACTAAGCCTGCAGCAAACTACAAGTTCTGATGGGTCTGGTAGTGTTCAGAGCTCCCAGCAATATTGTAAGCACTCATCAGAGCAGATTAACAGCTTGCCAAGTCCAGTATCTACATGAAAAGCTGGGAAGAGGGAATGTGATAAATTATCTTTCCATATTCTGATTGCATATAATTTGGTGACTGACCATCTGTGTACTTTTTTTAGCTTCTTTTTAAGTCTGTGGCATATGCGATGGCTTTCAAAATCACTTCCAGCTGTAAAATTCTTTCAGATAACAATCCCTTTTTTCTTTTTTCACATTAGATGTTTAGGTGAAATGGGTATCGACAAAATTATTTCTTTTACCATTGCCTTTCTCATAATTTTTTTTTTTTGATTTAAAGTGTGCTGTATTCCAGTCCTCTCAAGTAAGGAGCCGCAGTGCCTACAGTATACGCACTGAGAGCCAAAGCTTATGTTCCACATGCTCCTCTGCACAAAGTAATGGTGCCTTAAAGTAGCAGAGAACAAAGTTCCTGGGGTAGTGTGCTCGAGGTGAAGTCTATAGGAAGGAACTTTATGAGAGAAGGGAACCATGTGAGGAAGATATCAGTGTTGTCCCTGATTACCAGATTTTTTTAAATAGCTGGAGGGGTTTGCCCTGGAGTGTCAGACTTGCACAGTGACAAGAACCAAGTTCACAGAAAAAATTAAATAAGCAAAACACCAAATCCACGTGGAATGCCATAAGTTTAAATGTCTAAAATTAATCTCCAGAGGATTTCTGGACAACAAATTTAACTGTTATACTCTTTAACTGACAGTGAAAATGCTTTGAAGCCAGGTCTGAAATGAATGCATTTCTCAAGATGCCTCATCTCCTCTCATGTCCTTTGACTTCCTGGCTCATCTTTAGATAACATGCTGGAACCAACATTTCTATAGAATGTATCACAAGCACTATCTTCTGCCTGCTGGCATTCATCTCATTATTGAGGTGAAGGATCTCAAATATTTCCATTTCTTTTATCAGAAAGTTAAGAATCTCTGCATAAAGTTACCAGTAATGAAAAAATCTTCTCTGAAAGCAGGACCTAGTTATTCAAGTTACATGAAATTAGGAGAGCAAAGATAATGGATATTTTGAATCACAGATAGTTAAAAAAAAATTAAAGGGAAATAATAATTCTGAGTTGCATCAAAACAGAAACCTTTCAGAAATGGCTGGTGAAATCAAAAGGTTTGAGAAAAATCATTTCAGGATAAATTAAATATTTGGGTTGACCTAAAATGCATTAATCTTTCTGCTTTGAGCATTGTCATTCATATTTAACTTACTAGAAAGTAAATTTCAAGGAAGTATCAAAACAGAAAGCTGAAAAGAAATGCATTTCATTTTGAAAAAGCAGAAGTGAAACAAGTAATGTTCTTCAAAAAGATTTTTTTTTTTCTGAATAGACAGTTAAAACCCAGCATCAATTCACAAAATGTCGCAGCATTACTGAATATTCTCCGAGAAATAACTCCCACATTTGTATATAAGTTGCTTTCCAGGTGGGAACAAGAGAGAGAAGGAGGGGGATGCAAATAGCCATAAGGAGACAGTAGTTGCAGGCCCTTCTGCCCATCTCCTCCGGTGAGGGCCCTGGGGCCCCAGTCCTGGTTTGCTGGCAGGACTCGGAGAAAATGAATCTGCCCGGGGCTCCCAGCCTACAATGTGCACAGATGGAGGCGTCTTGAGCCAAAGGAAGAAAATCAAAACCTCTTGTTCTGAAACAACTTTGATCTGGTGAGGGAGAGACCTCCATATGGATGTTAAAGTAAGCAGAAATTCTTACTGACAGTGTGACCCACTTAGATTTCCTGTATCTACGGACTTAAGGAATAGCCATTAGAACACTGATTTTTTGTGACCCCCCTGCCTGTTTGTGAGTGGCCCCTGAGATGCAGCCCTGATTCAGGGCAAACTCAAGAGGGCAGGAACCCCCCTCCCTCTGAGTCAGCCCTAAAAGCACCGGCCTTTCTCCACTAAGAGCAGAGGGACTGAGGGTCTCAAGTCCATGCTCTGACTGATTCTGCTGGGAAAACTTGGGTATTGCAGCCCAGGTGCAGCCACGTTGCTCACCCTTCAATTTTACCCCAAATTTTCAGACCACTTAGTGTTTGGTTTTCAATCCACACTTCAGCTTGCTTCTCCTTCTTGATCTTCCTAAAAGTCATATTTGCTGTCTTTGCAAGACCATTATCAAACAGCTTTTTGCTACTGTGAATACAGAGGGGGTAAAAACACTTCTGCCAAAAATATTCGAGAGATTTCTACTTTTAAGGTCAGATGTCTCAGCTCTAAAACCTTTCCTGCACATGAACTCTACTGCCTTGTAATGGGTTAACCATCTTGATATGGAAATGCTTATTTCTGGAAAGAAGAACCCATCTGCAGAGGCACCTCTGTACTAATGTGATGGAAGGTGTGACCATAAGGTGTGTGTGGTATAAAAGAATCAGGAAGGATAAAGCCTTATTTTCATATATAAGTCAGTGGAAATTTTCCAATTGGAGTGTTTTGGCAGCATATCTTTATTTGAAAGGGCATATTACTGCAATGTGGCGTTTGCTTGCTTTCCAGATATACTATGTACTCCATTGATTAAAAAAAAAAAAAGTAGTATTTTGGCATACAACAAAGCAAAGAAACAATAATTTTAAAACACAGCACAGAAAGTCTTCTGGTGGCAATCACTCCAAGCAGTAGGAGGTTAGTATTCAGCTAAACTAGTCTTCTGGTACAGCAGGTTCTGGCTATCGAGGCTCCATTGTCATTTACACGCAAGCATATTTCAGCAGTTAGGATGTCTTCATTCCATTTTGTTTGGATTTGGCTGGTCTCCTTGTGCTTGTTACTCTCTGAGCGCACTTAAGGGACCAACCCCTTCAGTTACATGTTCAGTTACACAATGATTTTTTCATCAGGTTGCTCGTGAGTTGCTATTTGCCGAGTGCTGCGTTAGAAGCATTTGCTGGTCTCAGGAGAGGCGATGCTTTACTTGTCTTGCGAAGCAGAAGACAGAAGTCCTCACAGGCAGGAAAGGCTAGGCTAGATGGAAAATGCATTAGCATAAGTAAGATACAAATTTAAGGCATGGAAATTGTACTTGCAAAATACATCTGTGTGAATTCTGGCATTAAGGAAACCCTAGAAGCCACAAAGAAAATAACTCCCATTAGCCTGGGAATGACAGTAAAAGAGGTTTAAACTAAATGATATTACACGATGTTTAGGATGCACCAACAGCACATATAAACATAGGGGTCTAGCTGCACAGTGCATCTGAGGATTACTAGCAGTTTGCCACTGAGAGAAGGGGCAGTCCAGCCATTCTCCATCAGTCCTAACCTAACCCCTCCAGCCCTGTTCGCAGCCACATAGCTTTTTCCCTTCTCTTGAACCGTCTCTGTCTCTCAGACTAGAATTGGTGAGCCAATTCTCACCTGGCAGAAACTGCTCACCTTTTTTTTTTTTTTTTGGGGGTGGGGGGGATATTTTTGGTCAGCACAGCAATTTCAATTGGTGCTTCATTCCATCAGACAAGCACCAGAGCCACTGCTCAGAAGAGGTTGTGAGCTTTCACCTGGTGTGAAGGGGGCTGGCAGAGGACCGGTACCTCCTCATTCAGTGGCACGAAGCAGGTAGGTTGGCACTCTTCTGTCATACTGCAGGACCTGGGAGCTAAAGTACATTAACTGTGTTGTATAATTGTGTCACTCAAAGTAGTCTGTTCCCTGGCTATAAGAATTCATAATCTTTCTGCAGGATTTATAGTGCTGCATCATCTTTTTCTCCATGTAGAGCTGCTCAGTATAGCGGGAAAAACAGTTTGTTTGGGGGCACAGAGTATGTACCCCTTACAGTAAGAAGGATATGCCTTAAGTAGATGGCAGGCATACTCTAAACAGTGCTACAGAAAGCTATGCCTTTGGACAGATGATTACTCACAGTTAGTTTGCCTTTTTTCTCCCCAGTTCCTGTGAATTTACAGTGTCACTGTTTCTCATCGTGTCAACAAACCAGCCCCAAATACCCAGGGTTTGTCCTTTCCACAAAACCTCAAAAAGACAGAAGAATAATACGAAGACGGTCGGAAGTCTCATTCAGAAGCAACCACGTCTATATGGGTTACTGCTGGCATACTGCATTTTTTCCTGTGTAAGTGTTGCTCTTTTCAAGTTGCTATCGGTACACAGCCTATTCCTTAAAATACTACAATGCCAGTTGCAGTTACTGCCTCTTGTGCTGCTGTCCCAACTTGACGGTGACTGCTGCTAAACTGCAGTATAACTGAAACGCTGAGGTATTTGCATAGGAAGGTACTTTCTGGAGTCTAACCAAAGTTTGTAAAAAGAATAGCTTAAAACTGCAAATGTATATGGAAGGTCTAGATAGTGTAGACAAGATTAATTTGGGACTTTTAGAACAGTAAAGGAGATTTAGCCACGTATCTTTTATTAAATAGCATGTGGAAATCCCCATGTCCAGCTTGGAAAATTTTGATATAAACTATTTAATTGCAGATGACAGTCTTCTTGAGCAGTGCTAGCTCCAGCTCTGACCCTTTTTAAATACCAAATTCACTAGAAAAGAAATACAGAAAAACTGTTACACATACAAAATTGCTGAAGAATGGAATGCTTTCCATGGTGATTTAAAAGAAAAAAAAAAAACACAAACCAAACCAGAAATCATGTTCTTAAATTTAAAACAGCATTTAGGGGCTACAACAATGTAGAAACCTTGGCAGGATAAGGAGCTCTGATTGAAGGTTATTGTTATTATTCATTTTCTGGTAAAGCAGGAGCCAGTTGTGCTACAGTTTATCCCAATAATTTTAAAGGGATTTTTTTAAATACCTTTATTTGGTTCTTTTATCATTCTCTTAAACTTTTCACTACTTCTGGTTTCATTTTTTTTTTGGTCAAAACCACAAAAATTTGTTAAGGAGGACTTGGTTAGTTCAAGTCAAATTTTCACTGCTTGCTTTCTCACTATTGTTTCTTTCAAATCTTGTATGAGCCAAGGTTAGCTCAATGGGTTCTGAGCTTCAGTTTCTATCCCTTGATTTGTACATTAATATGGCTCTTTTGAAGTTACGTCTGGCTCAATTTGCAATTATCAGAACATAATGAAAGAAATAAAAGTTGGATTGAGTAGTTCCTTGAAATTATTCTGTAATCTGTGGACTAACAACTGGTCTGCTATGCCATAATTTGCTGTGACATGGTTTGTGGTGTGCAAATGATTGAGAACTCTGGCTCTCTATTGAGTAATTACCATAAAAATTTACATTGGCTTAAAAGTACTTATCCTCAGAAAGTCCTTGTTCCCTCCTTTGACTATAAAAAGATTAAAAAGAATAACTGATATAGTAATTTAACTTCTTGATGACTGTATTAGTCCTGTAGATCCTGCTCAATCAAGATGCTAACACT
This sequence comes from Vanellus vanellus, assembly GCF_965231255.1. Taxonomy (NCBI): domain Eukaryota; kingdom Metazoa; phylum Chordata; class Aves; order Charadriiformes; family Charadriidae; genus Vanellus; species Vanellus vanellus. The sequence goes on along the minus strand of NC_138905.1, from coordinate 153,969,270 downwards.
GCTGCTGATAAAATACGAGTTGGCAGACGTATGCTGGCACCAAATATATTCTTGCACTTGACATGAAGAAAGTGTTGCTAAGGTTAATCATAAGGAAGTTCTAATTAATCATAGCTCTGGAGTGAAATAGAAGCAATGTACACAAATACAGAGCAATTTTCAGCAAAAAGCCCTAAAATTTTATTATTATCTCCCTGTGAGACTGCAATTTGTAATTTGCACTGTAATTCCATCAGCTGTCTTTTCTGCTTCTGTGCACAATCAGATATAGCATCACTGTGTCATTAAAGAAACAATTATTCTAACAACAGAACTAATAAATGCCGTCTGTTAGATGCAGGATTTAGCCAGCAAATACAAATAGACCTTTTACATCAGTACCAGCTAGGATTAACAGTGACATTTAATGTCACCCACTCATTCATGAATTGCCACATTGTTATTATAAGCCACAGGGTGGAAAAAAAAAAAAGGGAGACAACTAGCAAAGGCAAAGTTATTCATGGGAGTGAAGAAACTATGACTATTTAAAGATATTAGTCAAAACCTCTAAGATTAGCAAATATTTGACTCCCACATAAATTGCATATTTAAGATCGTAGGACTGAATATTTAATAAGAATTCGGTTGAACAGATTTTTTTTCAGGTACAGTACGTTGTATTTCCTACTTGTTCACAGACTTTCTGTGTTAACTTGGGCAACTCATACAACATTTGTGTGCCTCATTTCCTCAGGCTTAGGATTTTTGTGGTATATTTTACAGCAGTGTTTCCCATTCTTATATGTGGATTGGAAGAGATTTAGTGGTGTCTATAGAGAACCTAGAGATGCTCTATATGGGTAGGGGAGCACTGCTGTTACCATAAAACATAGGAACCTGAGGATCCTATCACGACAAGTGCCTTTTCCCCCCTCACATTTCCCAAATCAAAAAGCAGATTATAGGGAGCAGCAGGGTTAGTGAGATTCTTAACCGGTGTATAGTTAAAGTTACACTGTAAAATTAGACTAGATTTCAAATGTCAATTTTTTAACAGAGATTTTTTTTTTTCTGTGGTTGTTTTGTAAACATTAGTGTAGGAACACACCAAGTAGATTTTCTGTAGCCCTCATCATTATGGTAGTTAGGTATCAAGCCCAGGTTCTAAATGCAAGTTGTCAGCTAAGGCCTTGTAGCCAGTCTTGCAGTCGTAGGCTGATTTTTACATATATTCATTGACTAGGCTGGGCTTAAGTTCCTTCCTAGGAATATTAAATCAGTTTAGCCTGAATTCAATTGTGTTGTTTAAACTAGGTTTTAAGAACGTAGGTTTGAAGATTCAGGCTAATGATATCCCTTTAATGCTATTTGAAATTTCATGAATGCCAAACATTCTTGAAGATTTTTAAATGAGTTGACCAGCTCCTAGAAGAGTCATAGTGAGGTGTGAGGGAAAAGTAGGAAAACATCTAGCCAAAAGTGGCATGTCTTTTCTGTTTTGCATGTGTATATATGCATTTGATCTGTTTTGCATATATGATCCCTGCCTGGCTCCCACCATTTGAGCAGGCTACAAAGATTCTAGGGACAGTGGGAGGAGCTACACCCTTTCTTCTATGTGGACACCACCTGGTATTGTGGGATACTGACTGTGATTTAGCAAGACCAACCTACAACCAGTAGCAATAGCAATGTTGTCAACAGTTTTGACAGCCTAACACACTTCCTCCACTCCCAATCAATCAAATTTCACTTCCTCAGTATCACTTCCCTGTTGTTTCATTCAAATGCACGTCAAAAGAGCAGGTGAAACCTTCAGGAGGCTGTAAAGAACCATAGAAAGTCATCCTGGCAACAGCAGCTCTGTAGCTTATGGTAACAATTCCTTTCTAAAAAGACCACTGGGGAAAAAGCAATATTCTCTGAGTAGGTAATTCTTTATCACTGACCCACTAGAGTAACAGGTGTTTTCTGTAGAGGTCAGTGGGATTTAAACCAGGCAGCGGAAAAGGACCGCTGAAGAGCTCTAGTGTGGAATGGGGAACACTCAAACCATACAGTGATTAAAAAAAGGAGCTGTTGCCCTGTACTGCTTAGTCACTGTGTGTGCTGGCATGCTTGAGACAGGTTACTTTTTTTTTTTTCCCATCTTTTCTTTAGCTCAGGCATTCAGTTTGAAGGGTGTGTAGGGAAGTGAACTTTGGAGGTGATTAGTCATCTGTAAAGTTACAGTCTTCTACTTTTAATAGGATGTGAGGCAAAGTTTTCCAGAATTTGGATTCATCTACGCAGGGATGAAAAGGGACTGACTCATCTGCAAAGGAGAATGATGCGGGCATTCAGGTTAGCCAGAACTCCCTCCCATTTACGACCCATCATAAAAGACACTAGTTTTGACATGGGTAATAGAATAATCAATGGAAATCCTGTGAGCTATGCTTAGTGTTTCTTATACAAAGTGGTCTGTTATTCAGTGTTGCCTTTAAAATACGCAATACTGCAATCATTGAGGAGAAAGTGTGGTCTTTTTCTATGTTTGCCCACCAACTTCAAGTTTTTTGTCTATGTTATAATTAGAATGCTATATGTGGAGACCTTTATCATCAACACAATTTTTGTTCTTCCCACTCTTGAAATCTAAAGTAGAAGAGAAAAACTTATGTCTACTAAGAATTAAATGGAAAAACTAAAGAGCTCTCTTTATTTGAAGCATCCCCATTTTCTGAGCTTTATAGCTCTATTAATAAATATTTGTGCAATACAGACTACTAAAAAAGTAGCAAAATAATGGGAAGTAGCCAGGAAAGAAGGAGGTAGGTGCACAACAGATGAATGAAGATGCACAGCACGGCACCCCTGAGAGCTCTGCACTTTGCCAAGCACCATCAGCAAGACATTTTCAGAGCAGGTCTTTGCTATCTAGTGGAAAACTGGTTGCTTTGTTTTCAGCCAGGGTGTTCTGGTCTAGGAGGAGTCCTATTTTAATTTAGAATTCTGTGAGTTTTTATCTCTTCTGAGAAGTTGTCTTAAACTTTTCTACAATGTAAAAAATAATGACTCCTGTACAACTGGTGTATCAGAGAGAAAAAAATATCAGTCCCTCGGTGTGTGCAGCAGAAGCCTCCATTTATCTGTACTCACCTGTTCACAAACATTACTTAAGCCAAATTTACTCCAGTTCAGAGTTTGGGGTTTCATCTTGTTTAAGCCCCACAAAGATAAACTCTGTAGAAAGGCCACTACCGCATTTCTCTTGCACACACAAGTTCGAGAACTGCCCAGCACTTTACAGATGTGGGCACTGGGGAGGTGACGCTGTTACTGAAGGTGCGCATCTTCCAGATCAAACACAAGTTACTTGTTTTTTGCTGTTTTGCACTTTTATAATTAATTTACAGAATGGTTTTAAAATATGGAAGACTCTGGACCTTTATGGCCAAGAACATCTGTGTTTTCAGTTGGATGACTCTTCTTTTTTCTATTTTTTTTTTCTCCCAGTGTTGTCTCCCGAGGATGGCTTTAGTTATCGCAGAAGCAAAAATTTTGCTAAAAGGAAGTTGAGATTGCTGCAGGAACTTGAAACAAATGTTAGAAGATGAGAATATTTCAGCTTAAAACCCCAAACCCTAATACTTCCTATCACCCTGACAGCTATTAGTGAGCTACAATAGAGCCCTTAAAAGAAATACTTCTTGGGATGTAGTACTGCAAGCTATTAGCCACCATGCAACTAACTCATTTTCCAACTCCTATGCAATGAAAAAACATCCTTAACAAATGATGTCTCTTAAGAACAGATACGATAATTTTGCAGCAACTCCTCTGCAGTAGTTTCCTGTAGCAGCTGTTCAGCGTTGATCAAACTGATTTCTAGCAGTGGCTAAAGATTAGTAACATACTCTAATTAGCCATATCTGCTATATGAGGCACTTGGCACCACTTAAACGTAAAAATCTCCTAAGCACTCCAGTTTCATCCACAGGTCAATTCATGCCATTTATTCACATGCAAAAGTGTAATACCTGTATAAATGTCACAGCCAGATGAAACGATGTAGCACCTCTGCTTCCATCCCCATCGAGGGAAGTACTACCAGCAGCTCCAAAAGGCTTCAGATGTACCAGTGCTACAGCTCACACTGCAGCTGCAGACTGCATGAGGTGGCAGCTACGGCACCTGCAGTCTAGTCTACTCAGCCCATCTGTGACAGAAGGGGAAGTTTCAAGAGGCAGAAGACAAGCCCGAAGTTGATAGCTAATGGTCCTGCTGTAGGAGGCAGTTGAACCAGCAGAACATAGCTGCATCCCTTTAATTATACTCTCCCAGATCATCATGGAGTTACTTCCATAAGATATACCTATAGTAAGATACTATGTGATACGTAACAAGGAAAAGAAATAGCAAATATAAATGTCCTTGAATATTCAAGTGTTACAAACATGTTTTCTGGTATTTTGAGGCTTTATGTCATGCAGGTTTAAGTCCAGTGAACAGAGCACATCTTTATAGCCTGCAAAGTTAATTTTGTCTTTTTGTATTTAAAGTAGTATCAGGGACAGCACCTCTTTAGTATGAACTGTCCCAAGGGATTTCTGTGCTCCAGCAAATACTGCAGACATCGTTTATCTCTTTTTTTAAAAGCAAAAAAACCACACCACTAGAAAAAAAAAAACAAAACACCGCATCCAGCTTCAAAAAGAGGTATCTGTTATTTATGCTCACTCTACCACCAGTTTCTCAGGCACTCCAAGGAACCGCAAAGTGAAATAACCGGTAGAGCTCAACAGCGAGCTAGCAAAAGTGAAAGGCTTCTAGCTTCGGGGGACAAATACTGAGGAAATAAATGCCCAGTGTTTCACCTAAAGTTAGGGCTAGCTCTAGATACAGCCCAAGCAACTGAATTATTCTAGTGGTTAGAAACAATTAAGATTAAATTTCCAAAGTCTCTCTTCACGGACAAGGATTGATGCAAGGATGCATTCTATAGGCTGGCTGCTTTACACTGACAGCAGCAAGTTGCAACGATCTACCTGCATCCATGCAGAGGCCTGCATGGACACAGATCTGTTGACTTCCATTGTCACCTCTTGACAGTCCCACCACAGTCTTGCAAAATGCCTTTTAATGAAATAATGGCACCTTAAAATAGATTAGTATAACTTGCTAGCTTCTCCTCAGGCTTCCGAGTCATCTAGGGTGGGAGAGAGTTTACGGCTGTCTATATAGAAGGGTAGGTGCACCTAAACTACAATGGTTCATTTGGTGTGACTAACCTGGCTGAAAGGACACAGAATGCTTTTGCACCTTGACCCGAGTACTACCTTCTTTTAAGGTAACTCTTCCACATGCCACTAGCAGCTTAACTCCTTTTAAAAATCTCAGAATACCACAGAAGATTAAATACCTCACCTGTAACACAGTCTTATTAAAAACAAACAAACAAACCCCGGTAGCTTGTCTCAGTTTTTCCAATAACGTATGCATATTAGGACACCAATACTAATTTTGGCTAAACTGAAAAATGATACAAGGTAAATTCTGGAACAGCTGCAAAATGATAAAACAAGATGTTTTGTTATAACAACATTGGGAATTCAAAATCCTGTCTTCCATCTTTTTGTCAAACTGTTCACATTTTAACACAAACTGAATAGCTAGTCCCTCTCCCAAACCCTAACATTAATCTCAGACTTCTTCCTTCTCCCCACACTCAGATAAGGACACAAAAAAAATGACAGTATGTGCTTTTTTTTTTTTTTTTTTCTTTTTTTTCTTTTCTTCAATGCCAACAAGGAAACAAAATGCATGACTAAAGTATTTTTTCCTGGATGAAGTCTCCCAAGTTTAATCTATTGCCTTCAGGTTCACATGCAATCCATATACCTCAAGGCATATTAAGTCTGGACTGTAGCCCCTTTACCCCTCCTTTCTAGCCAGTGGAAAAATAAGTTAGCAATGCAATGCTGAAAGGCTTCTCTCCCAGTGAGAAGCGTAAAGTTAAGTGGGGCCATTCTGATGTACCAGGACTCTCCTGCAACAGCTGGAGCTACACTCAACACAAGAGTTGTTTGTGCTTTTGCAAACGGCACTAGCTACACTAAGAAATGTTGGTAAAAGGACCAACTAATTAGCATCAGACATTAATTTACATTAGACCTCTCAGCAAGTCATCTCTCTCAACTGTTATTCTGTAGGAGAAGGGATATATGTTTAGATACTATTTTCTAAACAACCAGTCAAGCTATTGCATGATCAGCAACGCTCCTGTAGACTCCTCTCCTACTAAGTCCTCCTCCTCCGCTGTAACCTCAGCTGCTTCCTGCATGCCCCCACTCTTCCCTAAGCTTCCAAGAACACTTCCCCCTCCCTTCTCCTCTCAGCCGTGTCCCCAGACTACTGATTTGGGGTCACTTGGTTTGGAACTGCATGCATCCTGATCCACCCGCACGGTAACAGATGAGCCTTTCTTCAGTCTGAGCACAAATCTGGATGTCTCTCAGAGGAGTTACTGGCAGCATAAGGTTTACTAATTTTAACATATATTTTGGTAAGGCAACAGCTTCAAAGAATTTTTAGATATACCAAAATCCCACAGTCTAGCTTGGTAATGAAATGAAACTTCCCTTTAGCAAATTTGCCAGCTGTAGTTAAGACACATTATAAAAAGCCTTAATCCTAAACCTTTTTTAATTAGGTATTGACCTTTACATAGTGACCAAAACTAGTATTAGCCTTCCCAGAGTCAGAGATATTTAACTACATAGAAATAAGGTCAGGACGCTATTTTAAGTTAAGCAATGCCACTCTCCCAGGCCCTTATTTAGACATACTTCTCTGCAAAAAAAAAAAAAATAAAAAAAAATTATTGCATCTTCATTTACTTTGACATGAGCTATTAGAGAGTAACTGCCAAAGAAAAATGTTACTGTCTTGCAAACAACTCAACTGTATTTTTTCTGTCTTACTCTTTGAGTGTTACACAGTACTGCGCATCTTCATGATAAAAAAAAAAAAGACAAAACAGTACATAGTTTTAACAGTGAATATGCAAATAGCACCTAAGCATGTAGCAATGTAGCATACAGAAGTCGATTCCAGCATAAACAATTCATGGGTTCTTTTTATTTCAGTAAAACTAAAGCTTACAGATTTTCAACTCATAACCATTCAGAAAGACACCCATAAAAAGTTGTATTAATAAAACCTGGCAGGCTTCCAGGCCCCTAAAATATGTCAAACATAGGATACAATAAAAGATATCAAATGTTTACATTACAGTCTTGCTGCCTTACACACCATCATAAAAAGTGAACACACATTCAGTAACTTCAAGCATACCATTAAAGACACCAGTAAGTGCTCCAGTTTTCTGTACCATACAACTTTATTTCAAATTCACATCTTTCTAGGTAATGTATCCAAAATATTTGACTCAAGAGTACCTCTAGACTGTAAATATTCTGTAACAGGGCATCATGCCTTTCCTATCTCCAAACAAAACTTGAGTTTTAGCTCGTTATAAAAAGTAACCATGTGGAATGTGACAAGTCATAATGTGAAATCAAAGTGCTTTAGTCCCATAGCGCAGACAGACACTAGTGGTTATCTCATCATTCGTCAATATATCTCAAACACCAACAGAGATGTCTGTTCTGTTGCACCCCATCTTGCAAAGACCTTTGGACTGTTATGGTGAAATTCAATTAATTGACAACTAAACAGTATGAGAGGACCAACAGTTTTACTCTGATACTTCAAATAATGAGTTATGTGAGGCATCTTTTTATAATTTTTTCAAGTTCCCTTAGTAATTACCAAAGTTCCACTGTATTATGCAAGATAAAATTATGTTCCAGTTAGTCTTTTAAAACACAGTGTGCTATATTCCAAATCCCAAAGCATCAAAACCCTCAGATTTTTTCCCCAGACCCCAACAGCTATAGAAGACTCAGAATTTTTGTGCAATTCTTTGCTATTTGCATGTGAAGAGATAAACACTTCACCCAACAGTTCATATGAAAGAACTAGAAATTCTCAAAGCAGAAAGTTACTTTAATAAGGTTTGGCCATAGGTAGTTGCATGGAATATATGCTCAATTCAGAAGTGGCCGTGCTGAAGAGGGCTCATATTGCAAGTGTTCAGTCAGAAAACTTCCTTTCTACAGAAGTCTAAAAGAGCTATTTATCTTCCAGAGTGAAGGGAGTTTAAAACTTAGGCATTTAATTCTCTTCTGTGTTACAAAAGAATTAGCTCTATAGTGTAATTTGTATGATATTCCCCCCACACACTTGCAGACACCCCATTTTTGTAGAAGAGCTAAGGGAAAATTTCTGGTCCTGTCTCACAGATGTAAAGACAAAGTGCTTTGCAAGACTGGTATTATCCATCACATTTGTGGCAACCAACCCAAAATGAAGGCACATGAAATCTGTAATAATACAGTTTATAAATTATAATCTAAAGCTGAACCTCTGTATAATTTCTAGTCTTTTTGCACAAAAGTAATGACCAGCACCTATGCAGAGATTCAAATTTTCCTTTGATGTAACTTTTCCTGGGAACAGTCAAGTGTCACTTGCATGCCTATGCAAATACTGTCATTTCTTAGGTTTTGACACAAAGTGCAGAAATTGGTAGTTGATCCGCATGGGAAGTCTGAAAGCAGGGAATCGCTAGCACTCCCTTCCCCTGTCACTACAAGAAATGTAAGCCATCAGCAACAGCTGTTACCTTGCAAGTGCACAACTCCCAGCGGCAGTTTCCCTGTGAGGTGTTCTGGAGCTTGTGGTATGCATTTAATCAGTGTCTCAAATTTGGATTTTAACATGTCAAGGCCTATCTACTTTTGCTTAATTACTGGCCAGACATGCACATACATTCTGAGGAAGCTAACTCGAAACATGCTTTGACAAATGTTGCACTGAAACTGGTCGTACCTTAACATCTAAGCATAGATGAGTTTCTACCTTGAGCAGCACTCAGGATCCATGGTCAGCTCAATACCTCATTTTTAAGGAAAGCCGAGTTTGGATACAAATCTGCCTCCTACATTTCACTGGAATCGCTACCTTTAAAGCAGAGAAACAAGATTCAAGGTTTCTGAAAGCTTTAGCAGACAGATAGGTTCATCATCAGATTAAGACTTACTAAGTTGTTAAACAACAGTTCAAAGCCTTGGTTATCACTTCTCTAGCAATACAGGTTTAAAAGAACTCAAACACCATTGCCATCACTTAACTAGAACATGTCATTATACTGCTTTCACTCAGGATGATAAAGAGGGATAGAGTTTCAGAGTTCTGGTTATTTTCACCTTGTGTGTGAATTCACACCCCCTCTTTTTTTTTTTTTCCCCTCCATTTCTGCACAAAGTCAGTTGAAGGGATTGGCACACAAGTTACTAGTGAACACAGACCTGTAGCTATTACATTACAGAAATATATTAGAGTTTCATGAAGATTTCATGCAATGGTGTCTGTGCTCTTTTCTAAAGGAGAACGACTTTCACAGGTAGCACATACAACACAATTTTCTGATTTTAAATGCAGTGAGTTACACAAACAACATTAACAAGAATTGACCAGACAATAACTGGAACTGCGCTATGTCTGGCACTTGAGAATTCACAGTGATTAAAATAAAATTGCTTCACCTAAGACAAAACTTAAGATACCAAATATATAAAAAGACTCTTTGCTTCCATTATCTTGTATTAGTATTCCAACAGCAATAAGCTCAGTAGTACCTCAGACAGCAGAGACTTCTGCACGTGGTCAACTTTATTCATTGTTTGCAGTGCAATGGATTTTTTAAAAAATATATATTCATGATGTCAAACCAGGCAATTTTCAATGAATAAAGTCAACATAGGCTCAAGTCTTTGCTGGATTGAAGATTGGATTCTGACGGGAAACCATTATCTACCGTCTCATTTTGAGTACCCAACTCCACACTGTGCCAGGTGGTATTGCTGTTAAAGAGAAACTTAAAGTATATTTGCATATTACTGAGGTGTTCTTCTTACATAGCAAGTTGTTTCTAAGTAGTTTATAGTACCAGTTGATAATATAAGAGTAGAGGATTTGCACTTTTCTTTCCCCCACTCAACTCGCTAATCCTAGTAGATTCACTAACACAGGTTTCCTCCCAAAGCCTGCCTTTGGGGAGAAAGGAGCACAGCTTTTAAACACCCCAGCGTTTCTCAACGCACCCGCTGCCTCTCATTTCAGCACCGAGGACCTAGCCGAAGCACCTGCTCTCGGGATTTGTAAGCCACCAGAGCCCCGTTGACCCACTGGGCTCACTGACCCCACCAAACTGAATTTAAGCAAGATACTCAGGACCCATCTCCCTGGAGCACATGAGTGTAGATGAGCACCCACCCGTTCCTGCTTCACCTTCTGCGCTACACCCTAGGGCACTTTGGTCCATGTGCCCACCTCCCGGACCTCCTGCTCCCTGGCCTTATCCAAAGACATTGGACTTTGGCCTGAGCTTGAATGATGCTTTCAGGGATTTCTCCTCGTGCTCTTCTTCCTCCGTGTCACCGCGAAAGGAGGGCGTGTTGTGGATGATCTGAGTCCTGAAGCGGATCTTATTAAGCCGAGGCTTCATCCGCCCGCTGCCGGAGGCTTTCCTGGTCATCTCCTTGCCCTTGCCTTGCACTGCTGCCCCTTCGGTGCCCTCAGCTTCCTCCCCAGTGCTGTGATGGTGGTGGTGGTGGTGGGAGAGCCGGTAGCTCATGAGGTTGGAGGGCAACACCTTGGAGAGCCTCCAGCGCCCGCTCCCATTGCCAGCAGCCCCTTCCTCCTCCTCCTCCTCCTCCAGGGCTCCCACGAGACTCCGCATGTCCCCCGAGGTGCCCTGGTGCAGGTACTGCGCGGCCTTGCGCCCGCTGTAGTCACGGATGTCCACGTCGGCGTCATAGGCTCCTACCAGCAGCTTCACCACTTCGGCGTGCCCGTGCATGGCGGCTATGTGCAGCGCGGTGTGCCCGCCACTGGTGCGGGCATTGATGTCCACGGGCAGCTGGTGCCTCTGGGCAAAGTTGACCAGTGTGGCCAGCAGCTCCTGCCGCCCGTGCTTGGCGGCCCAGTGCAGCACCGTGAAGCCGGTGATGAAGTCCCGCTTACAGAGCAACGCCGGCTCGCAGCTCAGCAGCCCCTCCAGGCTCTCCCACCGCCCGTCCGAGGCCGACAGCATCCAGGCGTGCTCCAGGGGGTCCAGGGCCACGGCGCCGGTGGTGCTCCCCTCCTCCTCGGCGGAGGACGAGGCCACCGAGGCGCTGTCCGAGTCGCCGCCGCGGCCGCGGCCCCCCCCGGGCAGGGCACCGCGCTTCAGCTGGGGCGAGCCGCCCCGCGCCGCCTCCCGCAGGCTCCTGCGGCCGCTGCCCTGCGCCGCCGCCCCGGGGGCGCCCTCCGCTGCCCCCCCCGCCTCCTCCGCCGGCGGAGGGGGAGGCCGCCCCGGGCCCGCCGCTACCGCAGCCTCCTCGCCGCCGCCTCCGCCTCCGCCGCCGCGCCCGGGCGGCGGCCCCCGCCGGGAACCCTTCCGCTGGCCGCCGCCCGCCGCCGGGCTTGGCCGGGGCGGCTCGCCCCGCCGCCCCGCGGGCTGAGGGCGGCTGCCGGCATCCTCACCCGCCGACGGCGGCAGCGGCGGCGCTTCCTCAGCGCCCGCCCGCGGGGAGAGCGGCGGGCTCGGCCGCTCCGCGCTGTCCCCCACCGCAGCCGCCGCCGCCTCCTCCTCTCCGGGGCTCAGGGTGGAGGCGGGGGGCTCCGGGGCGCAGTACCGGCGGCGGAGGTGCACGTACTTGACGCCGGTGCCAGGCTCCTGTCGCACGGTGGCCACGGCGTTGACCAGCTCCTTGAAGCGGTGGCGGGCGGCGGCGCGGCGGCCGGGCTCGGGGGGGCTGAGCCAGTCCCGGAAATGCTCCAGCAGCTCCGCGTTGCTCGCCCGCCCGCCCCGCGCCGCCAGGAACCCCACCACCGACTCCTGCCGCAGCTCCGCCGGCTCCGCCATCACCGCCACTGCTCCATCGCGTCGCCGCGCCGCTTCTCCTGCTGCTGCTGCTGCGGGCGCGGCAGAGCCGCCGCTACCCGAGCCCCTCCTCCCGGCAGCGGCGGCGGCATGCCCCGGCAATCACTGCCGCCGCGGTGGCCCCGCCGCGCCACCCTCCGGCCGGGAGGGGCCGGCGCCGCCGCCCCGCACCACCAGCGCCCGCCTCAGCGGCGGCGGGGCGGCTACTGCCCCCCCCTTCCCGCCCCCTCCTCGGCTCCTCCCCCGCGCGTGGGGCCGCCGCCGCCCCGCCTGCCCCTGGCGCTGCCTCCGCCCGGCGGCCGGGAGCGCCCCGCCACGGCGGCCAGGGGGGGGGGGGGGGGCGGTGAGCGCCCTCTTCACCCGTTTTCTTCGCTCCCTCCTCGTCTCGCCGGGCTATGGCCGCGTCCCATGCCGGTCGGCAGCCGGTAAGTCCCCTCCGCCGTGCGGGATGGGGGGTTCCGCCGACTGTTAACGGCTGTGGAGACTGGTGGGCAGCCCCTGGGCTGGGGGGGGGGGGCGGTGTTACCTGGCGGTAGGTGTCAGCCCGGCGCGGCTGAAGGGACGGGTCCGGCGGCAGAAGGGGAAGGAGGGCGGCGGCGGTTACCAGCCTGTGGAGAGGTGGAAGCGCCGCTCGTAGCCATCTGCCCTGGCCCGGGGGTGGGGGTCGGGGGCCGCCCCAGGGCCGTGGTGGGGCAGCCGGCGGGGCGGCGCGGGGGGAGGCCGGCCCTCAGCGCGGGGCTCGGGCTAGCGGGCGAAGTAAAACCCGCTCGGTTCCCGGAGTTGCCAGGCTTTTAAAAAACTCGTCTTTTAAAGGATCTCGTTTTCAGCCCCATCTTAGCGCTCCCGTAGCATATGCCAAGTAACAAGTTGTAGCGCTGAATCTTGGCTGTTGAAGAAACTTCCCCTAACGCGTAATGGCAGAGCCGTCAGCTCTACGCTTTGAAGACGGGGAATCCATCCACACGTTGGTGCTGGAAAATTAGCTCCGTTTTTGAGTGTGGAATAAATCGATTTGTTTACGACTTGAGTTTTCTGCCGTGTTTTACATCTCGGCAATTCAAAGCGCAGGCGTGTTCTGGAAATAACATGAAGTGGGAGGAATTTGGGGGAAAAAATCCTCCACCCTAGCTGTGCAGTTAGCTACTTCTGCATTTTCTGGTAGCGGGAAGGTAAGTAAAGTACCTGTCTCCGGTGATTCTTGGCTCATTGCTGCCGCTGTGCTGTCACGCCTCCGTTGTGCCGGTAGAGCTGTGTGCGAAGGTGCCCTGTGAACTAAAAAAAATTGGAAAATAACTATTACTCATTTGAAATTTCCTTTCCTTGGAGTGATTTTCATCCGGGGCTGTGTCTTGCTCTGCTTATTGATGGCACACCCGAGGGAGCGGGAGCGGCGTGGGAGTAGGGGCGTGAGAAGGACGAGGGGCTGCTTTGAGTTCGGGTGCTGAAGGAATTATTTGTTGGACCATTGTTAGAGCCACCACAGGGCCTGACCATGTCCCAGCCAACCTCGGACTGGGAGTGAAAGGGCTCCATTCATGTTCCCCCGTGTGTTCACAACTTGGCTGTTGAGCATAGCTTGCTTTCTGCCGGGGCTCCCGCTCAGAGAGGTCCATTTCACACATTCTGTAGGGCCTATATGAATCCTTTGCAGTTGCAGTATAACGTAGTGCAATGCATTAGCTTTATGTAAGCTTTCTCTCTTCATACATCATGTGTGTATCTAGCGAGGTGGAGGGTCAGTGCTTGACAGGCTGGCTCTCGCAGGAGACCAAAAAAATGTGGAAAGAAAAAAACCTAAGAGCCAAAGCACAAGAAACAATATCAAATTATTTTGGTGGTTAATGTTTGTGTGAAGAGTGTGGACAAATGCAGTAAATCAGCAAAAGTGAGTGAGAGCAGGACTGAGGGTCCACTGAGTGGATAGAATTGGTAAGGGAAGAGAGAGAAGCATGTACATGGAACGCTTTACAGAGAATGCTGTAAAAACAGAGGTATAACATAGTTCTGTAATGGAGGAGGGTGGTTTTGTATTAGGTTTATAAATGTAAATGATGTAAATGTAATGATGTAAAATATATTTATATCAACATCAAATAATATTTCCTAGTTTAACACATGCTGTGTAATTGTTGAAGTGTTTCTTACTGCATTGTGGGATTTTGTTTTCAGTTGTTTTGCAAAAGAAATGTAAAATCATTCTCAGAATGCAGTCTTCTATAAATCTGTTTACAATCAGACTGCACAAGTCTGACATACAAGTATTTAGTACTTCTGATTTTTGAAAATTTGACTTCTGGGAAAGTTCTGGCAGCTATTGCCCCAGTACAACAGCGTACAGTGCTTGTCATTGATTAATTAAAAAGGAGGGGGAAAAAATCCTTGTTGCAGTCAAAGAGGCCTTCTGATAGCAGCCACCGTTGTTGCATCCAAAACCAGCGTTGCTTTCTCATTTGGACAAGGAGCAGCAACAACAAGGGGCTGATGTGGTCAAGGGTGAAGACAACTGACTTACTGCTCTTCAGGAAACACAGTGCTAAATCTGCAACAAGCACAGCTGAGCCAGCACACCCAGAGAGGTGCAGATTTTCCGAAAGTGACTGCAGTTGTGATACCAGTACTGATACCAGCGTGGGTATTGTTCTGTGTCAAGGCCATCTCAGAGGCCTACACCAGATTTCCGCTTCTTTGTTCTTCCTTCCTTGAAAACACACAGGTCAAAAGAGACCTTTCTACAAAACCGAACACTTTCTCCTTCTGCATAGCAGCAGCTGCTGATCTGAACCAGCACTGTCATCATCATCCTTTGTCTGGCACATGGAGTGCTAGCTGTGAGGAACTCGTTTCTTTTCTATTGTCAAGTCTTGATTCCCCACCTGCCGCCTCTTGCCACATCTATCTATAGACAATATGGAGGAACAGGTACTGCATGTGCTAGATTTTCGAGTTACTTAAATGCCTGTTGAAGAAAAGCCTTAGTGGCATTTACAAATGAATACGCTGCTCTCTGTGAAAATACCTCATCACAACTTGGAAAACTAGCAAAGTGTCTCTGCTTGTTTGTTTGTTCCTAAATACCTCAAAATACAGTCCAGAAGTTGCCTTCAGTAGCAGCCTGCAGATCATGCCTCCTGTTCTCTTCTGACAAGGCTGTCACTTTTTCCTCTGTCCATCCTGGGTGATTTCAGGGCATTCAAGAAGATCCTGCCCTGCCTCAAGTTTCTTCAGACAAAAATAGGGCAAAAAGGTCCCCCTATTTTTTTTTTTTCTAAAGTTTCCTTCCAAGGTCTCTTCATATATATGTGTATGAAGGAAATCTTGTGACGACTTATGGTTTAAGGCAACTTCAGCTGTCTTCTGTGTTGAAGTGGGCTAGAAAAGGAAAATAGTTGGTGCACTAGAATGCAATAGAAGAAGTCATTTGCAAGAGCCAAGATAAGAATTCTGAGCTGCTTATGTTTGGACTAATCCTTAAAAGTTGTCTACTGTTTCTGTCATACTCAATAAATTACTTGACAAACACGAGTGAAATTTGTCAAATGAGTTTTCACTGAATCGCCTTTTGGCCAATACTTTTTTTTTCTACACACCTTTTTTGGGGGACTGTTTTGTTCCAATCTTGACTCCTGTGTGCTGCTTTCTGTTTTGTAGAAATGCATTAATTCCATGTAATTTTAATGGATTTCCTTTTTTAACTCTGCATCTTCATGGACTTTTCTTTGTATTTTTTTCTACCTCATTCTCCTATATTTTCTGTTGTTTTTCTTCTGTCTTATTTTGCCAAGGTTTCCTTTCTGTTCCCTGTACTGATCCCATCTGTTCTCTGTCTCCCTCTCTCTCACACATGTATCGACATAAAGAGATGTCAATGCTATGTATGCCTACACCATGCACCTACATTTTAGATTTTAACTACCCAAAAATTGAAAGTGTTTTCCTACTTGCTTTCAAAATTGTTTAGTTTTTTACTTCCTTCATGTGTTATGAGACAACAGCAACATTGATGTTTACTGGACTAAATGTAACTTTGGCTATTAGGAAAGCAATTGACTGAAGAGAGTAATGCAATTTGGTATTGGAAGATCAAAGCAGATTTTCTGGTTTAATGAATGTCCACACCTGTTCATGGTAATGGAAGGCTCCGGGCTCTGAAAGAGTCACATCTGGAGTGTTCATGGGCACGTTAAGGTGGTGTCATCTGCCCTCGTGGCTGATGCCCAGGCATCCTTCCCAGGGTCTCTGCACAGCCTGCGTAGCCGCCTGGGCCTGGCAGGACCCTCACTTCCTGCCTAAGCACACAAACATCGATTACATTTTTTTCTTCAAGCTTTGGAGAGCAAATTTCAGTCACCTCTACAAGCAGAGTGGCAAGCTAGTTATTTGCCTGGACTGCAAGTCTGGTTCTGCAGGGGACTTATGCAGAGGGATGTGTATAGTCTGCAACCCACCTTTTGCTGTGGAATGGCCTGGTGGTGTGCAGTTTTAGTTTGAAATATGTGGCAAATTTAAATTCTTTTTTTTAGTTTGTTTCTGAAAGAAAAAAAAAATTAAAATGTTACTTTTGTCTCAGGCAATGATTTTTCTTTGTACGCAGTTTTTAATGGGTAAGACGAATTTGCATAAACCCATATACTTAATTAACTGAATTTGCAGAAACAGAGATGCAGTTCCATGAAAGCTATGCTACCAGCCCTTTCAAAAGGGAAGGGGGAAAGAGTGAGATGTGATTTAGACCATCTCAAGCTATCTAAATGGCATGCTACTTTGATAAGAGTATGAATTCTGAGAACATGGTGAGAAACAGGAAGCATTTACGGGAGTATTACAGCTCTGGTAGCATTCAGATTTGAGTTATCCACTAAATAAAGTTGGATGAGATGTTGTCTTCAAGCATAATTTAGCTGCTCCATCCAACAGATATTAATTTGAAAAGACTGGCTAATTTGGTGACTGGATTGTTTTGAGCATGATTTATATTTCTTCATTTTTGACTTGTCACCATTTTTCTAAACTGGTGATATAGTAGTAACTTGTTTTTCAACAGGATGATATGTTATTTCTTTGAGAAGTAGTAAGAATGCAGGCATCACATGGTCAGTTTTGTGGATTAAATTTCTCTGCATACTTGTTAGACCATAGCAGAGTGAAGCTGTATGAGGTGCTGGTGTTGAGGGAGAGACACGTGATGCCCTTGGAAAATTTCAGAAGGAAAAACGTAAACTATTGCTTTTCTATTAAGAGAATGCTCCAAGCGATGTCAGATGGAACAGGTGCACAAAGTGATTCTTCCATAAGGAAGGTGGAGGGAGGCGAGTCTCCAAATGAGAACAGTACCTCTTGGTCCTGTAACGTTTGTTGCATGGAGAACAGAAGTATGCAAGAATGTAGGCTTCTAAATCAGCGTGACTGAGACTGTTTAAGTTGAGCTGCACAATATTTCTTGAAAGTCTTGTAGTCTAAATTAAGAGCTTTTATTGCAGCATTTTTGGTGAAGCTGATTCCTGAAGACTCTGTTGGCTCTTGAGACAACTAACTGTCTGAGCAGTTTAGTAGCAGTGAAAATCCCTAAAAAAGTAGATATATTTTAAAAACAGAAATAGGTTCTTCATCCTTCTGTCTCTAGCTTTCAAAATTTTGCTATTAATGTAGTGTTGGTTTGGTTTTTTTGGCATGTGTGCACTACCAGAAATCTCATTGTATGTACTGTGATCAAGTCAACTCTGGCCATTTTCTTGAAAAAACTTACATAGGCTATGTTTCTGTACTATTTATCTGTAAAAAAAATGGGTTTTGAGACCCTGAATTATCCCCTTCTGATTATCCTTGCCAATTTTCTAATTAAAACAAGAACTTTAGGACACGACTTTAAAACACGTTCTCATGAATGGTATAAATAATATCATTTCTGCTTGAAATTCTTGTTCTCCCCTATCCTGTGGTTATGTATGTTCATTGTCAGGTCATGCTCAGCTGGTAAACGTATGAGGTTTTCGGGGGTGGTGGTTAGTGGTTTTGGTTTACTGTGTCATTACCTCTAACAGAAAGAATTAGAAAGAGTGATCTTGTGGTTCTGGTGCTAAATTACATGTAGGGTGAATGAGATTCACGTTCTTGCTCTTTAGTCTTTCCCTATTATCTCCACTAGTAACTTTGTATCATCTCTGCATGCACAAAGTGAAGATGATATGTCTCTTCCTCCCCCGGGACATCACTGAAGAAAGCTGTGCCTAAAGCACAATTTCTCTATTGGGGATGTTCTTCTAAGTATCAGGTTCTGTAATCTGTTTTTATGATTTACCAGGACTTTTGTGTCTTATGTCAGTTTTTTGTTTGGTGTCTGAAATGACATAGAACTTGCCATGTACTTTTATATATTTATATTTCCAGGAAAATGGCTTTAATTTTCACTCATAGCTGTGTAGTGTCACTAAATTAACTTTTATGAAGAAAGATAAAATAATCTACCTTAAAATAGCAGCAAATTTGAGATGTCTCAGAATATCTTGGCAATTGCATAAATACTTATTGCAGAAATTGTTAGTCTTTCCTGACTGCAGTACCCATCCATAAGAAGCATCTCTTGAGAAACTTAGAACTACAAAGAAATTAACCATCTGGGACATCAGATATAAATTTCTAAGTAGTGATACAGCCAGATGTCTATTGAATACAAGCATAGCCAAAGCTTTCTAAGCAAAGCACAGAGAAGGCACCTTGTTTTCCACATTTATTATTTCTCTTTGTCCTCTGTTTCATACAGAAATTTGGTTAAATTTTCAGTGATAAACAGCCAATGGAAGAACGAATTATTGTTGATTTCTGTTTCCAGAAAAGAGTAAACTTTTCTATGATTCTATGAAACTCTTGAGTTTAATTGCTAGATTGTAATTAATCTCTCACTTCCTTTTGAAAATGAAGTTAATGGAGTTAATGGCCGAGGACTCCAGTCATCTGTTTCTGTTCTTAGCTCTCTACAGCAAATACAACTGCAATACCATTTTCCTCAGCTAAACGCTTTTTAATCCTCACATAGTCTCTTGTGGATGATGTGGTAGTTGCTCTAATGACCTCAGGAAATGGTCAGTAAGGTTGTGGGTATCAGTGGTTTGTCCACTGAAATCCAAGCTAATTGTTTTTTTTTTCTTGGAGAGTAACAAATGGCTATGCAGGGATTTTGAGGGTAGCCCAGCAAGTTTTGGGTTTAGGCTGGTGACATGAAGATGAAAGGCCTCCCTTCTACAGTTATGCTGAGCCTCTAGCACTGGCTTTCAGTGTGGAGGCTTAACAGGTTGTTGTAGAGGAACTGTCATCTATTGGTGGCGACAGAGGTGGTTTGAATATCAGACTGTGTAACTATAGTTGTTTGGTGTGCTGCCACTCTGTCTCAGATACACTTGTCTTTAAATGGACAGGATACTGACAGTTTTCAGTGTTTGTCAGCCCTTTTTAATAGTAATTTCCATATGGTAGAATACCTCGAGAAATTTCTTTTTCAAACATGCTTTGAATGAACATTTTTTTTTTTTTTTATATAGCCCTGAGCTGTCATATTTTCTCTTTAAATTGTTCGCTTTGCTTACACATTTTTCTGAAATGAGCATTAGTGCAGTCTGTAGTCTCACACAAGAAGTACTGTGGAATACAGGAAGAGGATGAGTATTTGCTGCCAGGAATGTCCATATCCTTTTAGCTGGGAGAATTCTGAAACTTGCTATACATACCTATTATAAAAGGTGACACTTCTATGCGCTTGTAAGTGTTAAATAAAAATTTTCCTACTGTTGGCTATATACATGTTCCCAGGAACCAGTAATGGTATGTGGATTGGAAATGTAAGAGAAAGAATAGTATGGACCTGTCAGTGTTTACCCTTTTGATATGGAATGTTTATTTAAAAATACTGTTCATTTGTATGAACCAAGATATTTCCTTTTAATCTTATACATTTTTTAGTGTGCTCATTGCCTTGATGTCATGATGCTAGATTGCTAGCTGACATTTGAAAGGGAATATGCACCTCTAGACATTTCCAATAATATATATAATATTATCTTTAGCATTCTGGTGGGTAGATAATGTATTATTTTACATAAATAACAATTTCAATTCCAGCTACTCAGAATGAGTTCTGATTGATAACATACACCTTCCTGTGATTATGGTCTCTGTTTTGAATTCTGCCACTTAAATTGTTTTTAAATACTTTTTTCTTCATTTCTAAGAGCAAACCAACTAACATCTATTTTCTGTCTACAGTTTTCAGATCATTTTTTCAGTTGGACTTGTCTACTTTATTTTGTTCAGGTGTTTTTTTGCAAAACATGGACTTCACTTTGAGCCTGCAAATAGTCCTGCAAAGTAAATTTGAATGTTTTTAAAATCTTGGAATAAAGTTGATTTGACAGATCTTTTTTTCAGACTTTTGTTTTTCTTGGTTCCATGTAAATCGCAAGGAATGAGTTCTAGTGTATTAATACAGTTCCTTTGTTGCCATTGCTAATTACTTTGCAACTCACCTCACTAACATATTTTTAAATGATTTTTCCATAGCAAAATGATGGCTTTCGAATCTTATCCTTGTCCGGGCATGTTGGTTTTGGCAGTTTACCTGATCAACTGGTTAAAAAGTCAATCAAACAGGGCTTCTGCTTCAACATTCTTTGCATTGGTGAGTAGTTTCTGGTTGGCTTAAGGCTTTAGCAGTATACCTGTCCTTAAGAAGTGATTGAAATTTAAATCCAGTTGCAATGTTAAACTCTTTCTTTAATGTTAGGCATGAACTATAATTCCACCCCTTCCCCCAGGTTTGCTTATTTGTATCCATCCTTTGTTTTTATATTTAGCATTTTCATAAACAATATGAAGACCAAAAATGTTGAAAATGGATGCCAAGCATTTGTTGATATATGGGCAGCTTCTTGGATTCTTTTGAGTAAACTTGGCTACACTCTATTTTTACTGTAATAAAGAGCTTCAGGTCAAAAAATCCTAAAATTCCAGGGTGGTGTTACTGAAGTAGTTCTATACTTACCAAAGGTTTGCTCTAGTATTTTACCCTTATTCATAAGAACCCTGTGTTGAACCCTGTGGTTTCACAGCTAGTTACTTAGCTGGTTTAAATCTGTAAGAAATTAGTTCACACGCTTAAAGAAACTGAAGTGTCAAGAGACTGCTCTGCTTATTACTCATTAGGAGGTTTCTCTCTCTTTTTTATGTGTAGGATGAAAAAATTAACTAAAAGATATTTAGTGCTCATTATGAAAAAGGAATGCAGGCAACCATTTTACTTGAGAAATCAGTTGACAAGTTTTTGTGTAAATTTGTCGAGTTGCTGTGATAACACTTTCTGTGCTTAGTAGGTATTTATTTGATGTGCAAAATATCTTCCCTAACCCTTCTGTTTAACTTTAGGGGAAACTGGAAGTGGGAAATCAACCCTGATAAACAGTTTATTTAACACCAATTTTGATGACCCTGTGTCATCGCATTTTCTGCCAAGTGTACATCTTAGAGCCCAGACTTATGAACTCCAGGAAAGTAATGTTGTTTTGAAGCTGACCATTGTAAATACAGTGGGATTTGGTGACCAGATAAACAAAGAAGATAGGTAAGTGCTCCCTTGTTGATATGGTATGCAGAAGGTTTGGCCTTCAATTGCAAGATGATTTTTCTTTGAGGCTTTGTTGTAAGTATTTGTCTTGCATATATTCCAAATATTTGATTAACTGTTTTCTCTGTGCACCAAAGTAAACAAGTTTTTCTTCTTATCTAGGAAATTATTTGAGAAATCAGATGAACTCTGACCCTTTCTTTATGAGATAATCTTTTATAAATTTATGTAAATAAAATGGGCAATAGTCACTAGAGCTTCTTTTGGGGTGGAGAAAAGCAGGGAGAAGGTCAATGGGAGACTTTTTAAACAACCAAACAGGTTATAAGGTACTGTAGATTATATAGATTAGATGCATAGGGTTTTTAACAATTTGATTGGAACATATTGAAGACCTTAAACTGGAAGGAACATCATGTGGATTACTGAAGGCCTTTGTTTTTTGTGTTAGACAGCTTAATCAGAAGATGTAGAGGTACCACGCTAGTGTCTTTCAGAACTTTTTTTTGAGTCTCTGCTTTTATGAATTGAAGATTTAAAAATATGGAACTGTCTCTCAGCAGATTTTGTTTCTTTCATCTTAATTGTAAAGTATTTTAGTAATCCTTTGTGCTATATGAGTGCCTAAATGGTGGTAATTATAAATGAAGGTTAGAGAGTCACATTAAGATTATCATGAGAACTATGGCTTATGAAATGAGTGGAAAATAGCTACTGCTATTGACTTGGATGAGTGAGATGCAAGTAGATATTAGTATAGATATCAGAGGTTTTGATGTGTGGTATAGGAGCTGCTTTTAGTCCTTTTAATTTTGTGTGGAACAAATATTTCTGAATTTTGATAGCATTTTATCTGGTTTATAAACTATGTGTAGCAGCAGAAATATGAGGGTACGCTGCTTGTACATGTAGCAACACTTTCTTTTAGAAACAGATTATAATCTGGTTTAAGTAGGATAAAGTATACTTAAACTGTACTTATTGCAAATGAGATTTACATTCTTCTCTTACATTCCTCCTTTTCAATTTTTGTCTATTGTTCAAGAGCTCTCTCATGTAGAGTACTTCATCTTCAGAAGATAAAGGCGATCCTATTTTTTGGTACTGGTAATTGCATGTTCGTTCTTTTCTTGTATTGTATCTAAGAGTTTCTTGTATCTAAGAGTTCTGCAGTTGCACAGCTTGATTGCAGAAATCCATAAAACATCCCTTGGGAAGATCGGTTATAATCATAACTAACTTTATGTAGATTGTTTTCACTAATAGTAGCTAGGAAATGTTTTATCTGTATTAGGTGCACAATTCTTTTTTGAGTAGCCTTTCAGAAATTAAGATTACTCTAGACATTTAATTTTTTGCTGTACTGGGTAGATACTTGAGCAGCCTTTTGACATGTAAAGCAAAAATCCACAAAACAATACAAGAGGAATTCCTTTCTTAGTCTGGCTCTGTTTTAGGAGTAGCTAATCTCTGGTTGTTAAATTTTATTTCTTACAGTTATCGGCCAATAGTGGATTATATAGATGCACAATTTGAAGCCTATCTCCAGGAAGAACTGAAAATTAAACGTTCTTTATTTAGCTACCATGATACTCGCATCCATGTGTGCCTCTATTTCATTTCACCTACAGGCCATTCCCTAAAAACTCTAGATTTGTTAACCATGAAAAACCTAGACAGCAAGGTAAGACTTTGAAACAGAGTTCTAAGAATTTTTCTTATTTTCTGAAGCATCTCTCAGGTTTTAGTTCCTCTACCACCCTTGAGTTCTATACCTGTGTGTTTGATTTTGGGGATATCTTTTGGTACTGGTATACCTTAAGTTCAGAATAAATTAGTTCCACAAGTAGCTTGCAGTTAATCACCTGTTTATTTACAAATCAAAAGGAGAAAGAGACACATCTGTCAAGAACATTGAAAAAGCAGCACAACAAGGTTTGAAAAAAAGTAGGATCACACCAACTTGATTTTTAACAAACTGTTAACATCTTAGTGTGGTTGGTTAGGGTACCCTCCATGAGTGCTGTAATATTTCTAAGCTTGTTTCTAGTTCACCATTGAGTTTTGGAACTGCTGGAAAGTTGGCATATATAAAGCGTTGCAGCACTGTGAAGATCTTTGTTACAGATAACTGAAGAGGCAAGTGCCATGAACAGAACACCTTGCCAGCATGGGTTTTTCTAAGATAGGCTGCATTAGTGTTTTAAACTCCATATCTTGATTTGCTTTGAAAGCTTTAAAATTGCAGTTTCTCATGTGATTACTTGCACTTTTAAAATTCTTAACTTTCTTCCTGTTATGAGGCTGTGTGAACTGGATGAAGCTAAATGTTTAACCCATTTTAAGAAACCTTTCATCATTTGTGTTTAATTTGTTGAAATTTTGAGAAATTTGAAAACTTCAATGGATTTGCTGTTCCTCTAGCCCTTTCCTTTGTGCTTTACTAGAGCCTCTCCTGCTAAATTTTCTTTCTGCATTTTCTTGTTCGTGAGATGTTTCTTCAAGGTAACAAGGATAAATTCAGCTGTCTATTCCACGTTTGCGATTGATGAGCACATTTGGTATTTTTGTAATTTTGTTTGTGGATGTATTTTGTATTTTGAACTTTCTCAATAGCACAGAGCAAGTGGCGGGGAGATACGGTGGGACAGAGGTAGGAGAGAGCAGGGTCACTTCTTTCTTCTATGGTGCTGGTTTATGCCGAATTAAAATTTTTGTGAAACTGCTCTGTAATATGCACTGATAGCTAAAAAGGCTTGATACTAGAAAATGGGACAGTTTCATGGAGCATATTGTTCTACTCTGAGTTTTGAAGTTGGAGATTGTGTTAAACCAAGAGAGGGTTGTGCCCTCTCTTTACTGAACTACCTTTAAAACAGTGTTGCTTCCAAAAGAAAAGGAAATAGATCCATGCGTCCTAGCATCCTGAGAAAATATTTTTCCATCAGGATAAGGCAGAAGTAATTGTGCTTTGGGGGATTTTAGCTTCTAGCCACCTACTGTATTTTTGGTTTTACTTTGGCTCAGAGAGAACATGAACGGCATGTAACTTTGTTGTTTTATCCCTTTGCAAGGGATTCTACTTCCTGATATTACTGCAGAAATATACGTATACACAAGGATCCTGTAGTTTGGTTTCCATCTCATTGTGGAACCTGTTTGTGATGCTTTTAGTACTGCACTCTCTTAGTGGCAATTCAGAATTTGGGATTTCCCAGGATGTGGAAGTCACTGGGTGTGTTCGCTGAGTACAGGATTCCGTAAAGAGAAGGGGGTACAGCAACATGCGTACATCAAGTGTATAAATCTATGTCAAAAGTTGTCTTCAGTTTCTTCCTAAATCCACCACAGTGTACACAATTATGCTTTTATTTTGGTCTGCTTGGTACAAAACAAGATGAGTTACACAGATCAGAGGTAAAGAGGGTTCTTGGAATAGGATAGGGTCATCCTATACTCTATAATCCCAGGAGAAAAACACAGAGGTATCTGTGGGCAATTAATTTTTCTTTATTGCTTGTAAATTGTATGACTACCTAAGAATTTGCTCTCTAGCTTTTAGACTTTGGAAAGTCCTGTAGTTTTGCTTAGGACTGAATCACTACAGACCAGCCAGGTTTCATTCACAGATTAAGGGGATCTTCTTCTGTATCGTTTCTTGCTGGGAACTAGTGATTATTCAACTAATAAATCTGCATTTTTACATCTTGCAGAATTATATACAGATGACTGTTAAGTCAGAAAATGACATGAGCATACCGTGTGGGGTTCGAGGTTTTTGTTGTTTTTTTTTTCCTTCAAAAGGAATGTTTGGAAATTTTTCATAAAGATACACTTAAATCAGCCTGCAAGATATCAACCAATAATAATTTCAAGTATGTGTATTTTTTTCCTTGTCTGTAGCACGAAGGGGCAACAGATGTTTTGACATTAATATAAGGTGTTACATGAAAATCTTAATTTAGAGTAATAGCATGTTTTCTGATTGTGGGGGAGGAAGCAACACTTTGTATTTCAGGCAGAAGGATGATCAGAGGGCTGAATTTGGTGCTAGCGAACAGAGAAGTAAAGTGCATGGATAAAGTTTATCCTGGTGATTTTATATGGTTATTCTGCATTGCTATTGAATGAGGCAGTCTCAGCTGTTTCTTCCCATTGTGCACGCTTAAGTGTTTTGAGCATCCAGTTCTCTGGACGAGGGAACTGATTTATGTTGAAAGCTAAAGATTTTTGCTGGGTTAGGGAACTGATGAAACTGAAGTAATCTGTCTCCTTGGCAGCTGCACAGATTTTAGTTCTACCTGGCAATGAGCAGCTGCAGGCAAGGGGAAGGGCAGGACTGTTCGTTTTATTGCAAGTGTAGACTTTTTATGTGGGGTTAAAGCGATTCTGCATTAATGGCCTATTGCTTTGTAGCAAAATTCAGTTTTGTAGTTGTTGAGAGTTGTAGCTGGGGAAGAGGCTGGAAGGGAGTCAGTTGGTTTCCAAGTGAGTAGTAGGCATAGGAGGGAGCAGTGGGACTTGGGGCACATCTATATGTGGTCCAAATCAATACAATTTAAGTCTCTTGTTCATAGAAATGTGTGCTGTCAATTAATGTTATTCTTGGATGAAAGTACTGAGATACTAGTTTTCAAGTAAGCCTTTGATGCTGCAAGCAGAAATTTTGTTTAACAGGCAGAGCAAAGATAACTTCTTTTTGTTGTTCTTGTTGCTTATCTGAAGCCAGAGTAGTATTGTTTTTGAATTTTAATACAATGGTTGTTATTTAACATCAATGTTGATAGGTGTAATCACAGTTTCTGGTGATTTTGTTTTTCTTTTGTTACTGGTCTCCTCATCAGTTTTTCTTTGCTATTCATTATCTAAGAAATTCGTTCCTAATTAACGAGTGCTTGAAAAACTTTCATGTCGAAAAGAGAGAGTAAAGGTTAATTTAATTTTGAGGACTCTGTGTTCCATCTATTTTTAAAGCTATATGATGGAAAAACTAAATTCGTGTCCCTCAGCAAATTTGATTGAAGCTGTGAATTACTCCTAGCTGTAATAGATTGTTTATGCAATCCTAATTTAACTCGGTTATTAAAAAAATATTCTAGCATTTTATTTGATTTTAGCTATTTTACCCTGTATGTGCTTAGGTTGCATATGCTACACAAATTAAGGACCATCATCAGGTAATCTTAGAAGTCATACTTTAGAGTTGGTAGGCTTTTTTTTTTCATTTGGACATATTGCTGAAGGCAGAGGACTTATTTCAAAAGCATCCATTTTGAATCTGTTCTTGACAGTCCATGTTTAGACATTTCCTTTCAGACGGAGTATGCAGAAGAATAAAAAGAATGTGTGGGGGAATTTTTTTTTTCTCCTTCCTTTTTGCATCTATGATCAAGGAACTCTGTAAAACTCTTGTCTTCTGAAATCTGGAAGATTTATTTTTATTCTTTTT
This sequence comes from Vanellus vanellus, assembly GCF_965231255.1. Classification (NCBI taxonomy): domain Eukaryota; kingdom Metazoa; phylum Chordata; class Aves; order Charadriiformes; family Charadriidae; genus Vanellus; species Vanellus vanellus. The sequence goes on along the minus strand of NC_138905.1, from coordinate 153,942,198 downwards.
CCAAAATATTTGGACATAGGCATTAATTTTTTGTATCTAGTTCTGAAAAATGGGTATTTTGGGAGCAGTGATAGTATTTTAAAGAAAAAATTGACATCTACTACCTTCCTAAGTTACTGCCATAACTATTTTAGGAAGTAGGGGAGTTTACCTTAGTAGAACTGAATTTCGAGTTCGAAAATAATTGGTGTAAAGACTGGTAAGCAAGATTCTTCAGTCCTTGTCATTCCTCTGCTCACAACATATACTTGAGAAGCTCTGTGCTGCAGTGGTGAGGTGAACAAGATGTAGCTGAAGGGAACCCAAGGAAGAGGCTCAGGGGTGGGCAGGATTCGGTAGCCAGCTTCCTTTCCTCTGTGTACTTAAACTGTCAACTTTCATTTAACACCTGAGTAATGTCCCCTGATGCTATAAAGTAAAACAACCTATTTTTTATCAGAAATATAAATACTTAATGTAATTTAGTTAATAAGTAGGTGTTGCTATTCTTTTGAGTACTCCACTGTGTGAAACCTCCTTCCTTGTTCTTTTCTCAGAATCAATTAATTTTAAGGGAGTGTATTAAATAATCTGTTGTTACATTCAGTGGCATCATTTAACAAAGTATTTTTCATGGTTTGTGAAGTTTTGATATCAAATGATGGAAAAGCTTTGACTGTGGGGGAAGTTTTAAAGAGCTTATCACCAAAAAATGTAATTTATAGAAGATCTCACCTAAAAATTGAAGTCTTACACATTTCATATAATTTGTATCTTCAATAGGTGAACATTATACCAATTATAGGCAAAGCAGACAGCATTTCTAAAACTGAATTACAGAAGTTCAAGAACAAAATCATGAGTGAACTAGTTAGTAATGGCGTCCAGATATACCAGTTTCCAACTGATGATGAAACCATTTCTAAAATTAATACCATCATGAATGTAAGTAAATAACAACAACATTGATATTTCAGTACTAAAGCATCAGTCTCTAGTGCCGATTCGTGCCCGTTCTTTCACCATTATCTTGAGGCTTGTAGGTTTGTACGTAACGAGTTTGTCAATTTATTTTTCTCTCTACTTAAAAAGTTTGTATGTTTTGGGTTTTTTTCCCCTACTTGCAAATCTTCCTGTCCTTCTACTGTTGATACCGCTTGTTTTAGGAGGCTTTTTCTTTTCTGGCCCAGCAACAGAAAAGAGACTCTCACTCATAAATACTTTTCCTAATTTCTGGATAATTAATCTAGAATTACTAACATAGATGGACAGATTGGCTTTGCTCTTTTCCTCAGCAAATACTACCTTACATTTGTTACAGAAGGTACTTGAGCGCCTTGTTTCTCCAGTTTTCTCTGGTCTTTATGATAGCAAGTCTTCCATCTGCTTTTTCCTTTTATTTAGTACTTTCATTTGAAATTAGGACAAATTTTCTCTGGGGATTAAAAAGTCAGATATAATTCTGCCTTTTTTACTATTGTCCTTTCAGATCCTCCCGGGAGTATCTGCCAGCTTCAACTAGGCTTGTGAAGCTAGAAATCTTTCCTTTGAGCAGTCTGCCTGTATTTGCTCTTCATGTGCATATGTTTGTAGATGCACATGAACATATGTTTGCATGTACTGGGGTTTTAAAGTAGGGAGGAGGAGCCAGTATGCCGGTGTGCATGGCTCTGCAGTCCCAACCTCTGTCACTTGTGCCAGGGAGTGAGGATGTGCAGGCTGTCATTCAGTAACAGGTCCTTATGCCATGGGGAAGGGTGGTGGTCTGTTACTTATCCTCTTTCATCCTCTGCGAGTGATTTTTCTGGTTAATTATTTTTTTTTTATTATTATTTGGTCAGTTGTTATGGGTCAGCACACAGACAGTCAGTACCCAGCCTGTATTTCTGGCCATTTGGCCAAGCCCGCAGCAGTAACCATACCTCGGGTTCAAACTTGTGATTATCTCATGACTGTTACTGGGGATATGAACTCTGGTTGAATGCAAATCAGAGGGATGTGTTCTAGAGCGCCTTTCTATTTACTGTTGATACTCTTCCTAGTGCAGCTCAGGATGTACTTGGCCGTCTTTGCCACTGGGGCAAACCTGCTGAATCAGGTCCAACCTGTTGTCCACCAGGAGCCCCGCGTCTTTTTCTGCAAAGTGCTTTTCCAGACAGTTGGCCCCCAGCATGTGCTGGAGCATGGGATTCTTCCTCCTGACGTGCAGGACTTGGCATTGCTTTCATTTGAACTTCATGAGATTCCTGTTGGCCCATTTCTCCAGCCTGTCCAGATTCTTCTGAATTGGCAGCACGCCCATCTGGTCTGTCAACTGCTCCTCCTGGTTTTGTTATTGTAGCTTGACTTTTGTATCAGTAGTTTGACTAGCTATTCATCTCTTCAAATCGGTTTTTGGTTTGAAGTTGCCTATTGGCTTTTCCTGAAATGGTGTTTTTTTCCCCCTAATTTGTTTCTGAAGGGTTTGCTTTTCAGTTCTGACATAAGAATGCTGAAAGATAAGACTGTATTGGTGTGACTGTTAACAGGGGCATTTGCCATTTGCCGTAGTGGGAAGTACGGAAGAGGTGAAAATTGGAAACAAAATGGTGAGGGCTCGTCAGTACCCTTGGGGCATTGTACAAGGTAAGTGAGTTCTCAAAGGTACTTTTACGAGATTTTTGTTGTTGTTGTTGAAGTATAAAATTCACCAATACTAAAAGGGGCTGGTATTGTCTATTGATGACATATTGATTGTATTTTGGATCAACAGTTTAAGGAGATTCTCGATTAATACCTGAGGTGTGCGCTAACTGCTCATTTCATCAGCAGTGATGCATCCCTGTAATCAAGCTATGAGATGGTGTATGTAATATTTGGGTAGGTTAGTATGGTGGTAGTGCCTGTAGCACTACCAAATTTTGAAGTTTAATGATTATCAGTTAAGAAGAAGGAAAAACAGTGAGAAATTTATCATTGTTCAACTCAAACAGGAAATCAGGATGTTTTGGAACATGTTCACCAGTACTTACAGTTAGTGCTTCAATGTGTGTATTAGAAATTATAAGGAAGTATAAGAGGTATAATAAATGAGATACCTTTTCCTGGAAGTATAATTAATAAACAAAATAATTGACAATTTTGCTACTTGTGCATAATAATAAAATCTTCCTCTTTTAACTGATTAGTGGAAAATGAGAACCACTGTGACTTTGTAAAGCTTCGCGAGATGCTCATTTGCACAAATATGGAAGACTTAAGAGAGCAGACTCATGCACGACATTATGAGTTGTACAGACGCTGCAGACTGGAAGAGATGGGCTTCAGAGACATTGGCCCTGAGAACAAACCAGTCAGGTAAAGGACTTCTTGTGCAGCGCTTGCTTTCAGCATCCATTCACTTCACATTTGACTGTATCAACCCAGTACAGAGCAGGGTTCATACATAGAATAGATTTTCTAAGAGGGAAAGAATTGAGTTATTTTTAAATCAGAGTAAGTATGTAGCTGTTCATTCAGTTGTCTTCATGGAAAAATATATGGGATTATACATATAGCATTGCTTTTAAAGGCATACAAGCTAGCTGTATTTCTGAAATCTTTCTCTTTTAGAATAAACCTGGGTGTTTTAATTTTTGTTGTAATGTCAGTTTTCTTCAGGTACATGCACTTTATGCCTTTTAAATTATTCTCCTTATCTGTTAGCACGCTGTTTTAGCTTCCATCTTAATAATGTCTGATTCTGAACAATGGTTTGGTTGGACTCAAAGTTCAGAAGGAACTGAAGCAAAAACTTTTACGAAATCATTGATCTGCCATAATAACAAATGTCTATCCTTTTCAGGTCAAGAAATCTCTTGCTAGATTGTAGGAAGTTAATAGAGGATTCCAAAGGAAAATTAAGCAGAGGGTTAGAGATACTGGGTTGTTTCATGTAGTAAAGCTGCTTTCTGCAGGAGGTATTTACAATTTCTATATCCAGTTTGTGTAATCATTTATTTCCCATTCTGTCGCCTCCCTCTCCCTCTTCCAACTTCTTTTGGTCATTTTATGCATGGAACTGTATTTTGTAAGTGGTTAGAATCGTGATGGGGAAGAACTGTTGCTTCAGGAGTTGTTCAGGCCTTCACAGTTTAGCAAAGTGCTATTATTGCATAGTCATGGTGGGAAATACCAACTTAAACCAGACATGAAAACAAAATACAACTTTGCATTAAAAACAGTTTCTAGTGCTTTGAACCAACTGGTTTGTTTACTTCTTGTTTTACTTAGAGATCAGTCTGTCTTTACCCATTCTGTTCTGGTAAAAATAAATGACTTTTAGATGGCTTCCCTTCAAATCGTGGTTTTTAGTGGCTTAAATTCTTTGCTTTCACCTGTACTTTGCACAGGAGTTCTAAGACAGTTGGAGTTACTGTAACTTGTAGAGTGTTGATGGAGCAGCATTTTTTTCCCTTTTGACTAGGTCTAATTTATATATTGTTCAAACAATAATAGTTAAATACGATTAACCTGGCCAAGGAAGATGCTGGATGTGGGCACTTCTTTCTGAAGTCTTAATGTCAAGGCACATTTAAAGATTAATTCATTTAGATGATCTTGAGCTGATGATGAATCACAATGGTCTCTTGACATTTCTCTTGACTAAACAAGGAAGAAATAAATCCTTTTCATAAATAGAGAACCAAAGTTGAAGGAGGTTTAAAACCAACTGCATCTGACCACAGACTTTTCATTGGGTTTAGGTTTGAATTTAACAACATACACTAACAGCCGATATCTTGTTATCTTTGTCTAGGGAAAGCTTTTTTTTAGAGATTTGTTCTTGGCAATATTTACTGTGGTACCTTTGGCTTTTCTGAACTTGAATTTCACAATGTACAGCCATCTCAAGACAAGAATTAAATTATAAAAACGATCGTCCATAGAACTGTTTTCTTCCACAAACACGAGAATTGTCTTGGTAAAACCCCTAAACAGTTTGCATTTCACTGACAACATAAACTGGCAGGTTTGTATCAGAATGTAATAGTATTTTATGCTTCAGAAGTTCGTTAGCAATGGATTGCTTTGTGGAGATACAGAAAAGCTAAGTTCCCTTTGGTGTGTCGTTTTTATGTATGGGCCACTAAATGTCAGTTTACTGAGAGCTTTGTGACAAGACAGTACACAATAATTAGTTTTGGTAAATTGCATCTATTGAAAATGCCATTGTTTCAGAAGGATTAGAATAGGTATTCCATAAGAATCTAGAAAAAATAACTTTTTCCCAGATTCACTGTGACAGGAAGAGAAAAGTGGGACTGGATCTAGGATGTGTGGTTGTCCCTCAGATATATGGCATAGTGAATAACACTGAGGTCTGAAAGAGAAAGGATTTGCTCTCTTGGGAGAGACATTTTATGATACCATAAAAAGGGAAGAGAATTTAGAGGATCTGTATGTAGTGTCATTAGCAGACTAATGTAGTCTTACCCATAAGGTGTTTTATGAAGCTACTGAGGAAATGATAAAAAGTGTCATCCTCAGCAGTGTGACAGAAAACATCTCTTTCCATAGAGGAAGTTCAGTGCTTCCCATTTGCTGACTTGTAAATTTAAATATCTTTCAGAATAGGGACTATGCTGTTCTAGGCAAAAATGTGTTATTAAATTGTCATTCTCATTGTCCTTAAAGATGTTTGCAATATATACACATGGATTCTGAGAGCTACAGTTTTAAAGTATAGTTAATATTGCATAGCAGTATATGACTGATGATTAAAATTTCATGCTACTTGTGTAAATAATAATCAAAATGCATGTTGAGAAATCTCATTTTGTGCCTGTGATGTAGCTGTTTACATAATAAATTTAGTAATTTGAATTGGGTTGTTTTATGTAAAATTGGAAAATTTCTGCTAGCCTTGACTAATTGGCTGATTTTACTGCACTGGGGTTTGTAGCATTTGAACGTTGACACTTGAGTAGCTAACATACCCTGCCTTTTGGCATGTCATGAAAAAGCTGCCTGTGAAGTACCTGTACCACTCTTTGGGATTTAAAAGTATAACAGTAGTTTATTCGTCCAAAATTGTATGCCAATGCAAAGAAAAACAGTAATTCTTGGATTTTCAGCTACCTTGTGAGATAGGTTGTGGGCAGATATTTGTGAAGGCTTTCACTCTTACATGTGAAAAAACATGCTGGCAGCTTTATTTTTTTATGGGAGACATAGAAAGAGATGGTTTCAGCACACAACGGATGAATATTTTTACATCTTTATTACTAGGTGTGAGGAGGGAAAATAAAGGTAGTAGTAGTCTGAAGTGATTGTCTTGTGTAAACTTTTAAAAATACCTATTCCCTAATCATGTATTTTTTTGTGAATTTGTATCATAATAACTTTTAAATTTGTTTATTTGCAATTGCATTCTAAGAATTAACTTTTTCATTACCCAGATTTCCAGGGAAGGTGAAGTTTACATGATCAGTCTGTTAGTCTCTCCCTAAAAACTTATGAGCCATCTCTCCATTTTCAAACTTTGGTAAAGGGTTGGATGCTTCCAGGGGATTACATGGTTAGTGTTCTTACTGCAGGAAAAGCAGAAGACCTCTGCTCCAGCCAGTTGTTGGCCAGCCAGTGTGCATTTGTTGTCAGTAAATCATTACCTCTGAACAAAGTACTGTCTTTTGAAACTCTTGGGAGCTTGGCAGTACTGCAGTAGGCTGAGAAGGTCATGGGTGACTGGGAGGTAGCTAAGGCTACTGCAAGTGCAAATCCACATGAGTACTCATGATAAGTAAAGAATATTTAGGAAGCACAGAGGGACACTAATTGTATAGTTAAAAAGATGTAAGGATGTGGGGAGGACTTTAAGTGTTACAGTCATTGAGAGAATAGAACATAAAGTCATCCATAGGAATTTGGGCTATCAGTTCTGCTGCTTTCAGGACACCTGGTTTATACTGGCATTTTTTCAAACCGTTATTTATTTAAATTGGATAACAATAATTAGCATAACTTAAATTAATGGGTAATTTGGAACTTACTTAATCTCATTCATACACCTTTCAAAAACAATACACAAAACTTTTTTATGAAGAGTTCAGTCTCATAGTGGGGTATCATTCCAAAAGGTCATGAGAATTACAGTCACTTACATACCAAATCAGATTAAAATATAGCATGTGGTAAACCACTTTAAAAATGAAGAATCCACCGTATGGTGCTTCAGGAAATCAATGGAATACTGTCTAAGGCTAAAATTAGTCATATAGGTATAATTTGGTTTCCAAGCCATGAAAAGCAGCCAATCAGGAATGGGCTTGGAAAGGCTGTTATAGCAAAATTTATGTAATGAAGTCAATGGATAGCAGAGTATTTGGGGGGATGGTTTATGCATTTTATGCAGTATCTGTTGGATGTAAAATCCAGGAAGTGCTTTTATTATAATTTTTTAATACTTGAAATAGCGATTTGCATTTCTTTGTTGTTGAAAAGTAAAGATAGACCCTTTTTTTTGTGTGGATGATCTAGTCCTGCCTTTTTGATGTCAAATTATGTCCATTAGGAACACGAATTCCTAGTTGCAGGTCAATCTCAGCAATAGATAATTGCTGCGATGTCCCGAGTGGAAAAATTGGGGATAGTTAAAAAAAAAATCTAGACATGAAGCAAAGTTGGCTTTCCAGCAAAGTTGGCTTTCCAGCGAAGCAAACTTCTAAATATATCCACACCTAGTAATCTTAGATGTTTGCAAGGGAGGAGAGGATTACTACTGTTTTGAAGTTGGACATTTTGTAAGTCCATTTTCCAGTCTAAGCTATGTTGTTGCTTAAGGGGACATTCTTGTTTTGAAAGAAGAAAACTAATAGGCAAGGGTCTGTTGCAAATAGCCGAAGATTGATACTCAGGCTATATGCTTGCATATTTGGATTCTCTGCTGTTAATCATTCTCTTGTTTTGCTGTGCTTATAATTACAATTTTTTCTTCATTGTAATTGCAGTTAAACATAATTCTAACATAAACATCTCAGTTTCTCAGTATGTGAGCAGTTATACATTCCATGCTTTATTCCTCCCTGAAACTGGGATATTCAGACCTTGCAGTTCTTGAACAAAAACTTGTTTATTTTTCAGTCTTATTTTGAGGGTGATGGCAGAAAACCAGGAAGGATTCAGTAATATGAATAAGTTTACGTGTAGAGGAAGGTTGATATGACTCTAGTTGTGTTTTCTAAGAAAGAAAACCTAATATGAAGGGCTATTACACTTCTTCCTTAAGAAGTCACTTGGGAATGGAGTTCATCTGACCAACTGCAGACCTTTGCATTTGAGCTAAATATTTTAACCTCTTTATAGTAAGACTGAACTGCACCCAAAATACTCATTTTTCATGCCTTCACTGGGAAAATGGTAGTTATTTAGATTACCATATCCTTAGTGTTGCTTAATGTCAACTTAGGTACTTCACTGAGTGAAGGGACCATGCTAAAAATACCTGCTTTTAAATTTTTTAGGTTTTCTGATATACCTTAATTGATAGTCAAATGTTTTGCAAAAAGTTACCAGTGTAGTTTTCAAATTTGTAAGCTTTTTAAAATTTAAATGAACAAACTTTAAACTATTGTGTAAATATCTGTTGTTCAAGGCACACAAACATTGTGTTCCACTGGGAGCTAAATTCACTTCAATCAGAATCTTTATTTATGAACATAACATGTTTGATTTGCATCTTTATATTTAGGCTTCCATGTTCTAAGTCTTATGCAGATAGAAAAACTCTGTGTCACAGCTATGCTTCAGTAGAAAGGTAGGTGATAGTGCTGTTACGAGGTATGTAACGGATTAGTAAGGTGTAGACTTTCTTCACAATCCCTTCCCTTCCTCCAAAACCTCAAAAGAATACATTATTTAAATAACTATCTTTAATGTCTTAATTTTGCAAGTGGTTTTGAACAGAGTATAAAATTCTAGAAGTCCAACCCAGAAAAGTAAGAGAACCTGTGAATTTGATTTTCATAATGTGCTATATGAGAAGCAGTGAAACCAGTCTTCAGGTAAACTGAAGAGTGTTTTAGTGTAAGCAATAGATGCAGTAATGTTGCAAGGATTGGCTTAAGATCTGGTGAACTATTTGCCCCTCCTCTCCAAACCTCCTAAAACAGAAGACTCTTTGGACCATTATGTTGCTGATACGCCAAAAATAGAAGAGGAAAGTTTGTTTTAATTTTGTCTTTATGATTTCCAGAACAATTCAGTCCAGAGGGAGGAGGAAATTTTAAAAATACACTTTTATTTCTTCTCTTCCTTATACATGTGATGTGATTACTTAATACATCTAGTGTCTTCAAAGTTAATATTTTACTAATTTCAAACTAGCTTAGATTGAGTCTAAAGATGTCCGCATAATGAAATGAAGGTGCAAAAGCAGCATGTGAGCTAGCAGAACTGACACAGGGCTCAGAAGTGTGTATAGTGAGATTGCTAGCACTTGAACAACCTGTACTATAGCTTTATTGTTATTACATATGCTGTCTAAACTTAAAGGTAGTGTGAGTTAATACAGCTGTGTGAAAACTATGCCCTTGTTTCACGTGGTAAATACAATTCCAGAGTAACCTAAGTTACTTCACAGCTGATAAGAAAAACCCAAACCAAAACGAAAACCAAAAAAACAACAAACCCCAAAAGGTGGTTTTGAATTTGTTTTGTTGCAATGTATTGCTCAAATAAGATAGGACAGGACAAGTGCTCCGACCTTACAAACGTTAAGTCTGCATGTGCAATTTCAAGACGATTCTTCTCTCTCTCTTGAATACAAGTAAGAAACTTTTGGATTGGGAAACTGCCCAGTCATCTAAAATTTAAATATAGAAGAGAGCTGTTTAAGCTTACTGTTGCTCTAAATAATTAAGTTTTTAGATGTCCTTTTTTGTAAGTATTTCCATTTCTAAACTGTTTTAATAGAAACATTAAAAGATGAGACTTAAAAACTGGTATGAATGTAAGTGTATTAAAAATATAAATAAAAATTAAAGATTTGATATACATATATATTTATTTTACATCAGAGTAGAAGGCATGAGATACCTGGCAAAGGACGGTAACTCTCAGGTAGCTGAGAAGGGCTGACTAGTAAGCACTCAGGAAGTGGTAGAAGACATGAATGGTGTAAGAGAATAGCCCCAGAATAAAGACCTAGAATATTATCCATGTTTTGATCCGTTCATAAGCCCTATGTCCTACAAGATATTGGAGAGACCCTTTTGGTGTTGTAATAACCATTAGCACAGCTCTGATCCACCAATTCTGCCTCTCTGGACTCTTGTGACAAGTTTGTGGTAAATTTTTTGTTGGAAGAATTTGTGTCATTAAGCAGGTATGCTTTTCAAAGGTAGTGTGCTCTTTGACGTATGAGATACATATATGTACAAGCTCCATTCCTTTTTCCCTGAAAAGCAGAACTTTTCCTGCCAGCACTGTGGTGATACCAGTAGTAGTATAGACCCTGAAAATGTCAAACCTCTAGTAGCATATGAATAAATTACCAGCATCTTTTAATTTGCCTCGGTATGCTTTGATATGAAAGAAGCTTCTCAATTTCAACTACTTGTTGTTTGGAGGAAAAAAAAAAGTCTTGTGTACTGAAATGTCTGGTAGAGTAACTTTAAAAAAAAAAAAAAGGAAGGGAGGCATAGATTTAAAAGTAAAGAAATGTTTTAATTACTTGCTGTGTTGTTCTGTTGCAAGATATTTGCTCAATGGTCTGAACTAATTTACACCTCCTATATAATTTCAAATATAAGTGCGGTATGTATGCAGTGTATTAGCTTCTGGGAAAGAGGATTCAGGAAAAAACAATCAGTATTGAAGTTTTGGCTGATGCATGTTGGAAAGTAACCCTATCTTTTGGATGTTGAACTACAGAGGAAATTGTATTTATTCTATATTATTGTAACTCTGTCATATTTAAATTTTGTCAGTACATTAAGAGAGTGCTATATATACATTGAAGGTCTTGTTATTTTCCTTCCTTTTCGTATAGGAATAATCAGTTTGTTAGTTGTGTTACTGCTCCAGATGCATTGTTTTTGTAAAGTCCTATTCTAAGACTGAGGTTTCACAATGCATAAATTTTGGAGGATTTTTCTGGCAATTGTGGTGTTTTATTAATAAGTAACCTAAAGAAAAAGGTTATGCATGTTGGAGGCAGAAAGTTATAACTCAAGTCTTTTAGAACATGAGATTCCTAGAGTGCTGTATTTACTTTGAAATGTAAATTGCCCAGGAGCCGTTAGCATAAATAATTTCACTCAGGGTTATTTACTTAAAAAAAAATTTAGAAAGGTAAAATGCTTGCTTCTGTTCAGGTTTGTTTATGAATTTTTATGTGGGGAGCTGTAGAAATGAATATTAATTGTTTAAATAATGTTCCAGATTGTTGGTTTTATACATTGGATAAAGCAGCGTGCTGGAGACTTGCTTACATTTTTGGACTTCAGTCTACAGGAAGCCTATGAGGCAAAGAGGCACGAGTTCTACCTTGAACTGCAAAGAAAAGAGGAGGAGATGAGACAACAGTTTGTGCAGAGAGTGAAGGAGAAGGAAGCTATATTGAAAGAAGCAGAGCAACAGGTAAGCATGCCTGTCTGTCTTGATCAATCTTTGTGGAACGGTTAAGTTCTTAGCAAAATCACAACTAGTTGATTTTTATAATTTCTCAATATTTTGAGAGCAGTAATGCTTAAAATCAAAAGCAGATTGATTACACAGATTGATTGGATTAGGAGATTGATTGGATTAGCAGATTGATTAGACACAAGCAAATGAGGACAAATCCTGTGAAGAGGGGTTGTTTAGCCTGGAGAAAAGGAGGCTGAGGGGAGACCTTGTCGCTCTCTACAATTACCTGAAAGGAGGTTGTAGCCAGGTGGGTTCAGTCTCTTTTCCCAAGTACCAAGTGATAGGACGAGAGAAATGGCCTCAAGTTGCACCAGGGGAGGTTTAGATTGGATATTAGGAAAAAGTTCTTCACCAAAAGGGTTGTCAAGCATTGGAACATGCTGTCCAGGGAAGTGGTTGAGTCATCATTCTTGGAGGTATTTAAAAGATCATAGAATCATAGAATGGTTTAGGTTGGAAAGGACCTTGAAGATCATCGAGGTCCAACCCCCCTGCCATGGGCAGGGACACCTCCCACTAGACCAGGTTGCCCAAGACCATGTCCAGCCTGGCCTTGAACACCTGCACGGATGGGGCCTCAACAACCTCTCTGGGCAACCTGTTCCAGTGCCCTACCACCCTCAAAGTAAAAAAATTCTTCCTAATGTTTAATCTAAACCTGCCCTCTTCCAGTTTAAAGCCATTCCCCCTCGTCCTATCACTACATGCCCTAGTAAAAAGTCCTTCCCCAGCTCTCCTGTAGGCCCCCTTTAGGTACTGGAAGGCCGCAATAAGATCTCCCCAGAGCCTTCTCTTCTCCAGGCTGAACAACCCCAACTCTCTCAGCCTCTCCTCATAGGAGAGATGCTCCAGCCCTTGGATCATCCTCATGGCCATCTTCTGGACACGCTCCAGCAGGTCCATGCCCTTCTTATGTTGGGGACTCTAGAGCTGGATGCAGTACACCAGGTGGGGTCTCATGAGAGTAGAGGGGCAGAATCACCTCCTTTGACCTGCTGGCCACACTTCTGCTGCTGCAACCCAGGATATGGTTGGCCTTCTGGGCTGCGATCGCACATTGCTGGCTCATGTTGAGCTTCTCATCAATCAGCACCCCCAGGTCCTTCTCCTCAGGGCTGCTCTCCAGCCATTCCCCGCTGAGCCTGTATTTGTGCTTGGGATGCCCTGACCCAGATGTAGGACCTTGCACTTGGCCTTGTTGAACTTCATGAGGTTGGCATGGTCGCATGCAGCCTGTCCAGGTCCCTCTGGATGGCGTCCCTCCCCTCCAGTGTGTCTACCTCACCAAAAAGCTTGGTATCATCAGCAAACTTGCTGAGGGTGCACCCCACTGTCCATGTCACCGACAAAGATGTTGAACAGTACAGGTTACAGTAGTGACCCCTGAGGAATGCCACTCGTCACTGCTCTCCACTTGGACATCGAGCTGTTGACTGCAACTCTTTGAGTGAGACCATCCAGCCAGTTCTTTATCCACCGAGCGGTTCATTTGTCGAATCCATGTCTCTCCAATTTGGAGACCAGGATATTGTGTGGGAAGGTGTCAAACGCTTTGCACAAGTCCAGGTAGATGACATCAGTTGCTCTTCCCTTGTCCACTGCCACTGTAACCCCTTCATAGAAGGCCACCAAATTTGTCAGGCATGACTTGCCCTTGGTGAAGCCATGCTGGCTGTCACCAGTCACCTCCTTGTTTTCTATGTGCCTTAGCTGAGTTTCCAGGCGGATCTGCTCCATGATCTTGCCAGACACAGAGGTGAGACTGACTGGCCGGTAGTTCCCCAGGTCTTCCTTGTTTCCCTTTTTGAAAATAGGCGTTATGTTTCCCCTTTTCCAGTCGGCAGAAACCTCGCCAGACGGCCACAACTTCTCAACTATGATGGCTAGTGGCTTAGTGACTTCATCTGCCAGTTCCCTCAGGACCCGCGGATGTATCTCATCAGGTCCTATGGACTTGTGCACCTTCAGGTTCTTCCGGTCTCACACTTGATCTTCACCTATAGAGAGCGGTTCTTCATTTTGCCAATCCTCGCCTTTGCATTCTGCATCATGGGCAGTGTGGCTGCACTGTATAGACGTACAGACATGGTGCTTAGGGACATGGTTTAGTAGTGGACTTGGCAGGATTAGGTTTACGATTGGACTCAATGATCTTAAGGGTCCTCTCCAACCTAAGTGATTCTATGATTCTATAAATGACAGTCTTTTTTTGGGAAGGAGCTTATGGTCTAAAGGCTTTGGTGAATAGCTGGGACAAGTGAATAGAATAGGAGGTGATATGGTGAAGTAAAAGAGTGTGATGAATGTAATGGTTGCACATTTCTTTGTCTTCTTGAGGAGTATGCTGAGAAATATTCGTATGCCATTGCAGCACAGTAGGTGCTTTTCATGCAAAGGTTGCTCTGTAAAAAACAAGAGTTCAGGAAGAAATCCCATGGGTTGTTTTTCAGCCCAAGAGAGCGGTGTGTGTATGTTTGTATGACCTCCAGGTTCAGTTATTAAATACTAGCTCAGTCCTCATGTTGAGAGGTTTGAAAGTCGGGTGTTGTTGGTTTTGTTTTGTTTTTAAAATCTCATCTGTTCCAAGCTGCCTTAAGAATATTTGGAGATGTGGAACATTTCTTGAATACTTTGTTGAAGATTTAGTCCTGTCAAGCTGGACTGGCAAAACAGGATCTTCTCATCTACTTTCTGCCAGACTCTATCATGGTCATGCGTATTTACGTTCAAACAGTGGTTTAATTGAAATTGGAAACCTGTGCATATTTAGTAATGTTCTTTTCCGTACCTCAGTCTCCCAGCAAAGATGTAGGAGTTTTTGCAGGTGTTCAGATGCATGTTTTAAATAATAAGAAGGCTTAATACTTTTGTTTTCTAAATCTGTTAAGTCCCCTGTGCTACTTGTTGAGAAAAAAGTCAGGTTCAGTCCTCCTCAGTAAGGGGCTGTCCAATGGGAAGAATACTTGGCCATGTTCAAAGTAGGTTCAGCTAGGTCTTACACAGTATCTGTGGTACCCTTTGATGTTTTCCTTCTATGATTTATACCAGGTGGTTTGTGAGATCTGCATATTGTGATTGGATTACGTATATTCGTTTTCCTGGCTCCTGATGTGGGAAAGTGATCATGCAGTCACTCCTAAAGAACATTTGTCGTATGCACTTGCTGCTCGTTCTCTGGGAAGTATGTATGTGCATCTGGAAACTAAAGAAAACCAGGAATTTCTGTTCTCCTTAAGATTGCTTTCACATCCTTCATTTAGAGGAACCTTGTAGGTGCGATGTGCAGCATTACCACTCCTGACACACACAGTTGCTTAGGACCTTACTGTTTCTGCTCTGAATGTTTTTATTGGTATACCTGTTTTTGGTTAACTGTCACAATGAAATAAATAAATGAATAGTATGCATACATACACACACACACGCATTTATAAAATCTGACAGCTCTACTGCGTAGAACAGGCATACTCTTACATTTGTAATCTTAGTTATTTCTTAGCTCCTTCTTTGCAAAAGATAGAAATAAATCTCTCTGATTTCTGTACCCGTATAGCTGCACTCAGGTTGAGTTACACCAGTACAGATAGATACAGAAGCAGGATTCCAGGAGAGTTTGTGTGTGGTAAGATGGGAGGTGAGGAAGGGTGAAGTACCCTTTGGTTATCATGCACAACTTCATAGTAGGTTTAAACTGGTCTGGAGAGTAAAATCCATTAATATGTCAAAAGAACATTCAAAGAACAATTACTGCAGAAAAGCAGTTAACTTCTTGCAGCCCACAAGTAGCTTCCCCAACCAGACTTATTGTATGTGTTCGTATTACTATGTAAATGTAATTAATACACATATTAAAATAATATATATATGAAAATACATACCTGTGTAACTAAAGTATGTATTATTTTTTGCCCACTTGGTTTTAGGGAAGTAGATTCTACTTGGTAGATCCTGGTTTAATCCTTCTGTTGGTAGTTTCCTCTCTAAAGGTCTCCTTATTTTTGATATAACCAAGATGTAGTAAAATCTAGTAGGAATTCTAATATTCATTTAGTGCCTTCCATGATTTCCACCTGTACTTTGTGTGTAGTAGCCTGACTTCTGTGAGAACAATCTGATATGAATGATTATTTTTCCTGGATTGCTGTTTTTTAGTCTGATCGGTTTTGGGAAAGAACAATGTCGTAAGACTTTTAGCACAAGTTGAGGTAGGTTTTACTGTTTAATTGGAGAGGATTTTTGCATTGTGATATCACCACCTTGTGTTACTAGTTGGGAATATATTTTTTGTGCTTTCTTTAAACAGGTACACACTAAATTTGAACATCGTATGCTAATGCATCAAGAAGTGAAACTGAAACTGGAGAAAAAGAAAAAAGCTCTAGACGATGAAATAGCCATGTTTATTGAGAAGAAAGCTAATGCTGAATTACTCCAATCACAAGCATCTGTCTCTACCCCTCTTGTTAGTTTGAAGAGAGACAAGGACCGCAAAAAGTAAGTACTGATGCTAGTCATCAGAGGCAGCAATAAAAAAATTCATCACATATCACTTTTACAATGCATATTTTAGTAATCTTTTAGAAAAGATATAAACATAGTCCTATTCTGTTATGTGATAAGAAGACAGAAGTGTGTAAAATACCCTCATGCTTGGATCACTGGGTCTAAAATTTACTTTTAGAGTAATTGCTGTATGTTCTATGAGCATTCTTTCTTTTTTTTTTCTTTTTTTTTTCCATGAAGGAACCAAGGTTTTCGACTTGAACTCCTGTGCTTTGATGTCAGAGATGAAGACACTGTGAATGTTCATGCACAGAGTGAGAGGGAGAAATTAGAGAGGGAGAGAAATGCACCCAGGGAATTCCAGAAATAGTATTTGATTGCAGCACTCAGGTTTTGAATGTAGGATATTTTAGTTTTATGAAGCAGTCTGACTCCTGCTGTCCCATAATACTAGATGTTTCTTCCTAGTACAGATTTTTGAGAGGAGAGATTGATAAAATTGGCTGTAAAATTACACTAAACGCAGAATATGACCTGATAAACATTTCACTGTCTTCCCTCCCACCCACTTCTTTCTTTCTTCACTCCCAAAAGAAAAGCTCTAATAAATTGTCACCTTTCAGAAATGTATTCAAAAGTAGTCTCCAGAATAATATGCCCAGCTTCTTCATATATAAATGTTAAATTGAGTATTTTTCTCCTCCAAAACCAGAAGTCAAATAACTTAATAATTTCCTTTCCTGATAGGTTACAACTTTACTGCAGGTAACATTTTGTTGATTAATACCTTACTGCAATTGAAAGTAGGTTTTTTGGTACACAAATTATCCATAACTGCTAGATTATGAAAAACTTTAGAAGCTAGGTGGGTGCACATATTTCCACAAACATCATCAAGGCAGCTTTGGCATTTTGGGGGTGTATGCTAGCAGCCTGCTTGTGTTTTTGCCAAAGTTTATTGCATTTCAAGTAATGTTACTGAGTTCCTTTTGCTAGACTCCTTTTTCTGGATTTACACGTGAAAGTGCAGGTTTTGGTAACAGAAGTCATTATCTGCACTACTGTGAATAACTCTCAACTTCAGAAAATTTTTAGATTTCTTTTCTCTGTTTTAGCTTTATTTCATCCAAGTATGTTACAGTTTATATGCTTGCTTTTGTTTTTCAGTTCCAGCTTTCCGTAATACTGATGAGAGAAGAAACAATACTGGTAATTTCTCTTGAGGACGCAATGATTCAAAGTGTGCTTTTGGAGGTATAGCAATTGCAGTTTCTTACTAAAGGATTTGGAAAACATCTCTTGTTGCTGCATGCTGCAAAAGAAGAATTGTAAAGTATGACCTGTACACATACGGTGTGGTAATTACTGTCATTGCCATCACAGACTTTCTATTACAAGTCTGCCTTGATACGCACTTGCCTTACATATATGTACCCAGCTTGTTTTCCTTATAAGTGCATTGTACCAAAGAAAATGTCTCTGCCATAAACAGTTCCATTCATAATATGAATGCTGTACTACAAAAGTATTCAGTGAATATATGCACTATAACCTTTCTAAAGAGTTATTTTCATATGGTATGGTGTATTAGTCTACTAAATATTATTTAATACAACTATTGACATAATTCAACCGCTTGCTGATTTTGCTGATGGATTTTGTTTATAGGCTTTTATGTACAAGCACTGTCTTAAATTTCAGATATGATCTTTCTAATCAAAATTTACTGAGATATTTTTGCAGTTCTGTACTGTTGCATGATAGTTTATCTGACATTACTAACTTAATATGGAAAGTACCTATAACTTTTTTATGCTTGTGACTGTGGTGTTCAGTTACAGCAGAGGAAAAACTGTTAATTACCAAAGCTTCAGGTTAAAACAAGTTTAAAATGTTTTCTGTATTTTCAGTAGCCATGATAACTAATGGAAAACTATAAGAGGTGCAGTTGTCTGAAGTTGTTTTGTGCGACTCTTTAAAAATGAAATACTAACTTGATAGAAATAAAATACGTTGGTTTTGCTTAAGTGTTACTGTTGTTTTGCTTCCTCTCCCTCCCATGTTATTAAAAACAAAGAATAAGATTTCACATTAATCTGAAAAATATAAATGCTTCACTTCTGTTTAAATGTGTTAAGTCATTTATTGATTAGAAAAAAACAGGTGATTTGTGCATACAGTGCCAGAAAGGCAATATTGACATATGATATACTTGTCATATACCACTGTACTTGTAGAATCACAGAATATCTCAAGTTGGAAGGGACCTATAAGGACCATTGAGTCCCACTCCCTGCTCCTCACCGGAATACCTAAAACTAAACCATACGACTAAGAGCATTGCCCAAGTGCTCCTTGAACTCTGACAGGCTCGGTGCTGTGACCACTGCCCTGGGGAGCCTGTTCCAGTAACCGACCTCACCTTCTGTTTTACTCACGCAGTGATGCATCTCATATAAAATTGTTTTCCTTCAATTCCGTAGCAATGGGGAGGGATAGATGCTAAGATACGTAAACCCTTCATTGACCAGGAAAGGGTCAAACTGCTAGTTCATTCAGCTCCACCAGCACAGCAGGCTGTAACATAGGAGGGAAGGGTTAAGAGGAGACACCCATTTAGCCCCACACTCAGCAAGTGTGTAACTGAGCTTCTTTCAAGGGAAGAAAATGGGCCAGGGCCAGGCCCTGTGATTGCTGTCTGATTGCTCCTTCCTGAGCAAAATGTAGCTTGATGAAAGACTGTATTTTTTGTTTGGCTTTGTACCGTTGACTGAACCATTTGCATCTGTTTGATTAGAAATAAGGGATACGCCCTACTTAAAGGAGGTAACAGCCAGTTGAAAAGAAAACACAAACCATTTTTTGAACTGAGCAGTAGATTTGGAAGTGTTATGAAGTGATCTCAAGCAGAATGTAATTACAGTTAAGTGATGTGTGCTGTCAGCACTCAGTTGTCCCCACGTGGGTTATCGCAGCCACTGATGTTAGTTAGCTCAAGCACAGCTCTTCATGAGCGATAGAAAACTGCATCAGAAGACAGATTTAGCTGTCTATAGTGTGGCAAGTTGGCTGAGGACAAAGCCTGAGATGGATAAGTGCTGTTTGACCTAGACAGCTCTGTGCCTGGCCAGTACTGGAGGATGAACTGTGCTTTGACAGCTGGGAACCGTGAATAGTAGTACCCTGTGGGTACCATATCTTGGTCAGAACGGGTTTATGTTCAGTTGCACGTGTTGGCCCTGCAGGACGCGGCAGCAAAACAAAACTGGTACAGGTGCCTGTGCAAGTCTTTGGAGCAGGTGACAATTAAAGGGAGTTTGTTCAGTTGTAGCACAAAATGACATAGCCCAAAATGAGAGAGACGATGGGTTTTTCTTTTTTCCCCTGATACTCATTTAAGCAGTGGAGAGTCATCTGTGAGTATGGGAAATTCCATAGTTGTTTTGTTGAAGTTTGCATAAAGATGAAATATCAGATAAGTGCACAAGCGCACATCACAGCCTGACAGTCAAATGCAGTTCGAAGAATTATAAAGGAACAACTAACAATATCTCCTGAAAGTGGAGAATTAATAGTGGTAGTAAATGAAAATGTTTATGCCTCACTGTGGTTTATCTTAGCTATGGGCTTTTTAATTAAACACTTCAGAGAGGTTTATTGTGCAGATGAAATGGTTTCAGGACCATTTATTAAGGTCTCTTTATTGTCATGGTACCTTCTGCAAGTGGCTACTGCAAGATCATTTACAAGTCTGAAGCCTTTACCCTTTTAGATCCTTTCCTTAGGATACTTCCATATATATTTTGTATATTTATTTTTAACTATATCTTTAAAATTACTTTGCCACGAGAAGACACAGCCAGGATGCATAAGTGGTTTTATCTTAAATCTCCTACTGCTAAAAATATAGCATTGCCTACATATTTGGTGTCAGAAACATATTTAGATTTGCATTGTGGAATTAGGTAGAGAATATACTGGACTTCAAACGTTAAGAATGTATGGACATCGGAAGCAAGGACAGGCAACATGGGAAGACTACAGAGATGCTGTTCGCCACTGTAGGGAGAAAATTTGTGCAGCCAAAGCTCAATTACAGTTCAAGCTGGCCAGCACTGTGAAGGAAACAACAAGGGCTATTTAAAATGTGTTAACAACAAAAGGAGGATCAGAGATAACATTGGTCTGTTGCTTGATGAGGTTGGTGACCTCGCAAATAGGGGTGTAGACAAAGCAGAGACGTTGAATGCCTTCTTCGCCTCTGTCTTTGACACCAATGATGGGCCCAGGGACCCCTGGAGCCCTGTGTTGAAAGACTGTGACTGGGAGGATGATAAACTCCCAGCTGACCCTGAACTTGTTCAAGACTTGCTGCTCCAGTTGGATGCACATAAATCTATGGGGTCCGATGGGATTCAACCCAGGGTACTGAAAGAGCTGGCCAATGTTATCATGGGACCTCTCTCCCCTATTTTTCAATGGTCTTGGGAGTCTGGAGAGGTTCCAGTTGACTGGAAGCTGATAAATGTCCCCATTTTCAAGGAGGGTAAGAAGGAAGAACAACAGGTTTGTCGGTCTCACTTCAGTGACTGGTAAAATTACAGTGAAGGTTATTCTGGGAGTTATTAAAAAGCACTTGAGAGACAACACAGTCATTGGTCATAGCCAGCATGGGTCCATGAGGGGAAAATCCTGCTTGACCAACTTCATTTCCTTTTATGACAAGGTAACCCATCTAGCTGATCAAGGGAAGCCAGCAGATGTGGGTTTTTTGCATTTCAGCAAAGCTTTTGATACTGTCTCTCACAGTATCCTGGACAAAACATCCAGCATACAGCTAGACAAGTCCATAATATGTTGGGTGAGCAATTGACTGACAGGTCAGGCTCAAAGAGTTATAAATGGGGTTACATTAAGCTGGCAGCCAGTCACCAGTGGAGCTCCCCCAGGCTCCGTTTTAGGCCTAGTGCTCTTTAATGTTTTTATAAATGATCTGGACACAGGAGTTGAATGTACATTAAGTTTGCTGATGTTACTAAATTAGGAGGAGCTGTGGACTCCCTCGAGGGTAGAGAGGCTGTACAGACAGATCTGGGTAGGCTAGAGAGGTGGGCAATCCCCAGCCGTATGAAATTTAGCAAGAACAAGTGCTGGATTCTCCATCTGGGATGGGGTAATCCTGGTTATACGTACAAATTAGGGGAATGGAGAGCAGCTTCATGGAAAGAGAGCTGGGGGGACTGAATATGAGTCAACTGTGTGCCCTGGCAGCCAAAAGGGCCAACCATGCCCTAGGGTGCATCAAGTACAGCATAGCTGGCCAGCTGAGGGAGATGATTGTCCCACTTTACACCGCACTGGTGCAGCCCCACCTCGAGCACTGTGTGCAGTTTTGGGCACCTCAATATAAGGACATCTGTTGTGGTTTAGGCTACAATCCACTACTGAGGACGTGGGGGACCCCAGATGGGGCCGACAGATGCTCCCCTCTACCCCTCTTCAAAGAGAGACGCAGAGGAGGAAAAAGAGACTTAAGAGTTTAGAAGGAACTAAACTACTTTAATGAAATATTAATAATAAAATAAAAAGAAATAATGAAAAATATACAAAACCGTATCAAGGTACCGAGATGACAATCACGTCACCAGCTGGCACTGGGGCAGTCCCAGGCTGGACTCAGTGACGGACGGGAACTGGATTCTGGATCTGCATTCAGGATCAGGATCACAGGCAGACAAACAGAGTCTTCCTCAGACGTCGGCCATTGAAGGAAGAGCCCTGACCCTTTGATCCCTCAGCTTTTATACTGAGCATGAGGCAGATGGGATGGAATACCCTGTTGGTCAGTTTTGGGTCACCTGTCCTGTCCGCTCCTCCCTGCAGGTGGGACCCCACTATGCTTTTCCGCTTCTGACCCTCCAACGGGGCAAATAACAAAGTTGGATGGCCTTGGGGGTTACAGCAATAAGTATAAACAGGAGCCTCGCTGCATACCATGCCTGGGCATCAGCTATAAACAATTGGTCTTATCACTCTGAGACAGTGAACGTTGTCTGCACAATATACTGTTAATTTCAGTAGTTAAGAGAGGCCTAGCTAAGAAGCGAAGTTACTGAACAAAATTGGTTCTGTTTTACCTCAAACCAGGACAACATCAAACCATTGGAGTGTGTCCAGAGGAGGGTCACCAAGATGGTGAAAGGCCTCGAGGGCCAGATTTATGAGGAGCAGCTGAGGTCACTTGGTGAGTTGAGCTTGGAGCAGAGAAGGCTGAGGGGTGACCTCATCTCAGGCTACAGCTTCCTCAAGGGGTGCAGCAGAGGGGCAGGTGCGGATCTCCTCTCTCTGGTGACCAGCGACAGCATACAAGGAAATGGAATGAAGCTGTGTCAGGGGAAGTTCAGACAGGACATTAGGAAAAGGTTCTTCACCCAGAGGGTGGTCGGTCACTGGTACATGCTCCCCAGGGCAGTGGCCATGGCACCAAGCCTGTCAGAATTCAGGGGGTGCTGGATGATGCTCTTAGCCATATGTTTTAGTTTTAGGTATTCCTGCAAGGAGCAGGGAGTTGGACTCGATGGTCCTTATGGGTCCCTTCCAACTTGAGATATACTGTGATTCTATGATTTTAACTTACAGAAACACAAGCCTCTTCTGTAACAGCAACACCATCATCTCTATATAGAAAGGAAAATACTCAGACTGTTTTTTCAAGACCTTTGTGAAGACTTGTGTAATTCACATTGTGTATCACTGCAAAAAGTAACTTAGTGTCATTCATAGGTAAATTACTTAACTGGATTTTATAAGGTACTGAGGCATCTACCTTGCCTTGTTTTCTTTACTAAATGTATTTTTTAAAATCCACACCTGAGCGTCAAGGCAGCAAAACACCGATAGCTAAGTATAGATACTTGTGGGATTTAAAACCAAGAAAAAAACAGGCTTCAACAGGATTTTCGCTAGGGCGCGCTCGAAGAACATGGCTATCGCTTTTGGGGACGGGACTGTGGCGCTGAGCAACTATGGCACTGGCCCTGAGCAGCCCGTGTAGTTGAACCTGCTTTTATCAGGGGGGTTGGAGGAGGTGATCTCCAGAGGCCCCTTCTGACACCAGCGATTCTGTGATTCTGTAACTCATTTAGCATGAGTGATTATTTTTTTTCACAGAAGAGAACATTAACCTATTTTCTGCATAAACAAAGCTGTGAGCACAGGAGGCAGTATGAAAGTAAGTACAATGAGAGCTGACCTCATGTTGTTGATTGTATCTACTAGGGCATAAAAATGTTGAAATCAGTCTTTATAATTTGAAAAATTAAGAATACAATTGCATCTCATTCTGACCCAAAATCTTTTTAAAAGACTTCCCAGAAACGTGTGTGAAAATAGCATATTTTTCTTGTTGGGAAATACTCTTGAGATGCATCAGGGTAGTTTCTGGATGATCATCTTGTGAGCCTTAAAATTTCTGAAAAAGAGTATTATGGAGATGCACAAATGTCTTTTGGGATCAGAACTTTAAGTGTCTCTTTGGTTTTGGAGTACCTGTACTTGCGATCCATAAATAATTGCTCCTCTTGGCACTTTTATGTATCAGAGTTTATTAGGAACCCACCAAACTAATGGTTTCAGAATAAAAGTCTGTCTTCTAGCAGAAATTTGCCTTTCTCTGATTTTCATATCTATGTGTGTAGGATTTGGATATGTTCCTATTTATATATGCAAATCCATATTTTTTTTTAATAAATGTACACACACACAGAGATGTATCTCACTCCTACCTGTCTAGATGTGTGTATACAGTTATATAGATCATGCACAAGTGCCGGAGTTAGCTGTGAGTGGTCCCCAGGCTGTGCCATCCCTGATCAATTCAAGAGGCTGTTCTACTGCTTTACACTTGGTCTTGATGCCTGCCGGCGGTTTCTGCATCCCCTTGTGCTGGGAGTAGGAAATCTGTAGTAGTCTGCATACTTTTGGAGGGGCTGATCCTTCCCACTGAGAAGAGACTGGGAGGCAGAGCTCCCAGCACCCCTAAGATTTTAGTCCTCTGTCCTCACAGGGTGGAAATGTGGAGCTAGTCCTTCCTCCTCGGGAAGATGTTAAACTCCTTCACCCAACGCTTAGAAAAGGCAGAGACCCCGGTAACCATCACCCCTTTGGAGGGAAGAGAAAAGAGCATGTTTAGAAGAGGATAAGAGGGTGCTGGTATTTGTACAGCCTTTTTGGACTAGATTTTTCATGGCTTCTACCTACTGATGGTGTTTATCTGGTGAGTTTTGGGAGTGCCAGAGAGTGACTTCCATTCTCCCTCATTCCGGCAGGGTGAAGATACTTGTTCCTCTTAACCTTCTGGGGAAACACGGCCATCCCGGTGCATTTTGGCAGAACCAGCTGAGCTGTCTGACGAGGTGAGCAAGCAGCCGGAGAGATGAGACCCACAGAACACTGTCGCAACCTTTCCTCAAACGTTTGTTAGCCTCCCGCCACGCCGTTCAAGACTCATTAGACTTGCAAGATCCAGTGAAAAATTCTTACTAGCTGCTGTCTAGAAACACAGCCGGCAATACTGACGGGCTGTGCAGAGGAATACAAAACAGCGGCGCTGTTTTATGACTGTGTTCGCAGTAGATGAATGACATCCAAGTTTTGTCCCAAGGTCAAATCATTCTATGCCCCTAATAATTTAAAATGTGCAAATGTACAAAGCAAATACTTTTAGGTGAGAAATAATTTCATTTTCTGTCCTGGTGGAGATTGAGATTGGCATGTGTGTTTTGTCTCCAAAATTACAGAGGTTTTTTTTTGCTCACGGAAGCTTCTCAAGGGAAAAAAAATTTCTTAGGCAAGTTAGAGTATCTTCTGACTGCTTCTCAATCTTCAATGCATTTATTCTCACAAAATATATTAAGAAGTTGGAAGATACTGCTTGCATTAACAGTTGGAAAATGAGACCCACAGTGGGTAGGGCTCAGATTTTTAAGCATAATCAGATTTTTTTATTTGCACTCACTCAGTGAAAATGAGCCATGGAAGTAAATCCGTCATAGCTTTTCATATGTAGTTACAGTCACACAGGAAATCTGTGATGGACTAGGT
The DNA here is from genome assembly GCF_965231255.1 of Vanellus vanellus. Taxonomy (NCBI): domain Eukaryota; kingdom Metazoa; phylum Chordata; class Aves; order Charadriiformes; family Charadriidae; genus Vanellus; species Vanellus vanellus. Next base: position 153,916,968 of record NC_138905.1, on the reverse strand, counting down.
CCTTGGGCTGACATCCTTAACTGGTACTAAGCACGGTCCTCTGCCCTCCAAACTTGTACATGGTTCTCAAACCTGCTGTTGCTTTGGCTGATTAAAAAAAACAGAGGAACCTTTCTGGAGGATGATCTGTGGAAGGAGGAGGATGATGCATTCTGAATTTTGACTACTTTGGGTTAGGTTTGCATGAGACCTTTGTCTCCCTAAATCCAGACTTCAAATGCCTTATACTGCTGCTTCTAGATTCCCCAGTCACTTAGGTTTCTGAGAGGTTCTCATGTACGTGTTCAATGTGTCCCAAACCGTACTGGGGTTCCTGAAGCAACATGGTCCATGGTGTGGACCTGAAGTGTCTGTGAGTGTATCCTCATCAGAGGAGAGACATCCCTGTCCATATGTAATTTATCCTGAGTTGTCAGTCCATCTTGCTGACATTTTTCAGCTTTAGATAATAAAGTATGCATTGATTCTGAAACAAAACAAAACAAAACAAAACAAAGAGCAAGATCATGTCAAATTTTACTCATTGCTCCAGTATGGGTGCAGTTGTTTGTACTAAAAGAAGACATTTCAACAGAAGATGAGGAAGACCTACCTCAGAAATTCCCCAGCCTGGTGGACAAGATCATTGTCTGAAAAGTGAGAAAGCTCATTTCAAATCCCTGCTCCAAGTCATGCAGTCCAAAGGGCTTGGTTTAAAATCATTCATGCTCCAAGATTATTTGTGACTGTGTTTCCCGTAGTTTCTTATGAGGCAGGGCTTTCTCAGGTTGCTGAGTGATGATGCTCTTTGGGAGAGCAGGTGTTTACGTGTGGCTGCAGGGAGGCTCTGGAGACATCAGGAGGAAAAAAACCCAACCCAGCTTCTAATAAAGTCCATCCCAAGCTTCCCTTTCCAGGAAGGTGGCACTCTCGCCCCTGGAGATGGTGCTTGCTGGGGAGTCCTTTGTAGCCTTCTGTCTTGGTCCAACCTCAGGCTCATCCCTGACCTCGCTGGTCTGGCTTTGGCAGAGGTTTCTAACCAAATGGACTGTATCCGGACACAAACTGCTTTCCACATGAGCACACAGACAAAGGTTTAATACATATTTAGGTGGCTGAAGAGAAGGAGACCAAGAAGCCATCTGACTGATGGCGTCCTGTGACAGTGGCATGGCTACCTCAGGGCACTGCCAGCAGGCAGGGCAGGGAGGAGAGGCTCAAACCCCATTCATCTCCATCATAGATCTGTGTCTAGCCTGGATTCTCTACCTGGAAAAAACTATAGGACAAACATGACATGTACCAAGACTCTTTGAGACACTGCAGTTCAGTGAGCTGAATTTTAAAGATTACCAGCAACACTGATGCTCTGTTTCTCTGACGGTGTGCTCCCCCCCTGCCCCAAGCGCCAACCTGATCTTTATCTCCTGTAACCCTGCCCAAGCAATAACTGCCCGTGGTGGTCATAATGGGTGCATGTAGTTGTGATGGCTGCATCCGGGGCTCAAAGTGGTTTCGGGGGAGACAGATGACACCACCATAGCCAAGGCCAACTTGAGCAATGCTGGTACTGTGGTCAATATGCAAATACGACTCTAGGTCAATCATCTTACCTCCATAAATAGTGAACAGCCCAAGAGCCCTTTGAGCTCTCCTGCACGGGAGCGGGTTGCATGCTAGAATCTCCCCTTGAGTAGGGACGCCGCTCAAAATTACTCCTCAAGGTTCAGAGGTTCCTTGCCACAACACATCGTTGGTAGGTGACTAACAGCACGCGACACTTCGAAATCTTAGCTAAGTGATATAAAGGACTGATAGTGCATCTATAATCCTATAGACATAAACTGTTGACTAAGTCTGGGACTAGGATTGGATCCAACTGCACCTGGACTCCTCTCTGGGAAGGAGTTTAGAAAGCAAAGGGGTCCTCTCTGAAACCTCATGACTCAATGGGAGGGTCTCCCTGACAGCTCTGTCTAACCATGACACCTCTATGCAGTAAATAACCCTGTGCCGGGCCATGCCATCTCGAATCTTGTTAAAACACTGTCGCATTTACCATCAAAATTTGTTAAATCCCTGGTTTATATCAATAAATGTATTGCTACTTCTCTCTAAGAGTGAAGTGCATCACTCCATCCACGTCAGTTTCAGTAATTTTTGAAGAAAAGAGAAAAATCCTAATTAAAAGACTGCATGGTGTTTATCTTGACATCCAAGGAAGTACTATGCTGATATTTTGGTGGGGCTGGAAACAGCTCAGTTTATGAATTAGTCATTGAAAATATGATCACAGAAACTAGAGATCATAATAACCTGAGGGCACTGCTGATAATATTCCTGGTAAATGAAATGTAATTATGGTAGATGGAACAGCAGATTTACCCAGTAAGAGCCTGCATGCCAGTAATATGTTTTGAATTCGTGGTATTTTGCCTGAGAGGTCAGGAGTGATCCTCGAGAGTTTTACTGGATGATATAATGGAGTTTGTATACTGGCAGAGCTTATAGGATCAATAAATAAAGATACTGCATTGCAAGCTGTGAATTAACGATTGCAGTAAACAGTTGGCTGAGGTTGCTGTCACTATAAGTGTGCAAATAAAGGAATTACAGCCTAGCATGCCCATTGCTAAAAGCCATGTTTGGAAATTTGCCTGGATAGGATGTTTAAAAAAAACCACACAATCCTATGTGCTTTCAAACATTTATTTACAGCTTTAAAAATTTTATAAAATACAATAATATAAATTTCATATCTCAAGACATAATACCCAATGCGGTAAATTCCATGCCCTCTAACAGAAAGACAAAACCTCCATGCAGAAGTGTTAGCTTCAGTTTTTGGGACCTGCCTTGCCCAGCCTAGGAGGCTGCGGGTGCGTCAATGAGTTTCATTGGCTGGGAAAAAAAAAATAAATTCCTGTTTGGTATGAGATGAAGTTACAAAGTACTAAAAATGGCAAGCAGCCCATCCAAAACTCTGCAGAGGAATTTACAGATGTGTGAGCTTTCAAACAAATTAATTTTACCCCGGCCAGTATTCAGTCAAGTTTTAAACAGAAAGACTACAAAATTATCCCTAATCTTGTAGCTATGCCAAATGTAAGGGAAACACAAATCAAGGTGTCCTCTGGGTGCGTATTTCTGGTGTCATCCTTAATCTGCTCACCTTCAATAGCTGAAACCCAGTTAATGACTTTAAAGTTACTAAGGACGTTCCTCAAATAAAATGTTTTGATGTAGATGCTAAGAAAAAAATAGATGTGAGACCAGGGACTTCTGTTTTTTGAAACACCACGTCTGTTTGCAGGGAGGACTGTTTTTAAAGAATATTGCAATTGTCTTGGAAATGTAATTTCCTGAAAATGAGGAAGGAAAGGCATATTGTGGTTGCTGTCAATCTGGGTTTCTCTGGATCTTACATTTGGTACATCTTTTGTTCATTTCTTCTCTCTGTATTTTAAAGCCCATTTTAGTCTAGTTTATGGAGGCTGCCAGTGAGGGGTGCTAAACAACCATCCTGGAGAGGCTGCAGCTCCTGGAGCTGTGTCCCGCTGCAAGACAAAAATTATATTTAAGCATAAAAACAAACTCAGAGGCAAAGGAAAGCTGTGAAAGCTCCACTTTTTAAAGCCAAATTTAAAGGGTCGTCAGGATTTTACTCCTCAGAAGCAGCCGTGACGGAAAATCCTTGGGCAGTTTGAAGTCCATGAGAGCGCAGTTGCAGGAAGGATTCGAGAGCGTGAGATGTGCAAGGCCGGAGGGATGAGGTCTTGGATGGGAGTAACCGAGGGGGAGGCAGAGAAGAGAGCTGCCAGGGTGGGCATGGCATGGTAGCAGTGAAAATCCTGACCTTCCCAAGGTGGAGAGTTTCATACAGTGTATTTTAAAGCTTAGATGCTTAAAAGGAAGACTTGAGATTTTTCTGTCGTAATTGTCAAACATGTGAGCGATTCTTTTGATCTAGACCAGTTTAACAGTGTATTTTCTCACAGTGGACATTTTATTTTCTTTTAATTCTAGACATAACAGCATGTCCTTCCTCTTTCATGTTAGCTGCTTGCTCACTAAATCTTCTGGTGAAGGTTCTCAGACTTAAAGCTGAAAATGTGCATTACCTAAGCCCAAAAGAATGCTCTTTGGTAATATACTCAGTGGTTTACATCCCCAAAACATCCTTCAAAATAAAAACTGCACTGCTGATGTCCCTGCCCTGGTGCATTGACACCAGAGCTGGAAAGCATGTTGGATCTATCAGGCACTGTGCGGATGTGATGCTCTGTAGCAGTGTCTCAGGATGGGTTTGGAAGTAGTTCAAAGTGGAGATGAAAGGTGCAGATATAACCAGGTTAGACAACAAAAAACTCCCTTTTTTGCAGAAAGAGATCCCTTCTTGGATTTCTGACATGACTTCTTGTAGGGTTGGAGGGGGTGATGTCTGGTCCTCTTAAGGATGGGGGGATGGGGGCAGTCCCGTTGCAGCAAACAGTCAAGGCAGTAGAAGAAAAAACTCCTTCACCAGCTGAAAGTCAGCAGTGGTAAGAGGAGTATTTTCTCTCTCTGTTGGAGGCAAAGGGGGTACTTGAGTCCTAGCTCCTAAATGACAGTTTCCTACAGGTCCCTGAAGAGAAAGCTTTTTCTTCTCCGTTCTGAACAAAACCCAGTGACATAAAACATGTAATTTCATTTCATTCTGCACAAGTTGCTCCTCTGGGCACAATGAAACATTTTCTTCTCAGGCACGAGTGGGTCAGTGTGGTCTCAACACTCATCTGCCAGGTGAGGTTCATCCTTCAAGCTGCCAGAGAGGATTTGTTCTGGGCTCCTGTGCTAACGCCTCCAGCATCCTAATGATGCACTGGGACAGAGAGCATCCGAATAACAGCCCTTACAGCTGGGCTAGGCAGCAAGGCACAGTGCAAGGGACACTGCTCATACCAAGTGGTCCATCTCCAGCAGGTGGGCAGGAGGATGGCTGAGCCTCAGCCTGGCTTGGTGGCTGGAAGATTGGCCTCAGAGCCTCATGGGGCCGGTCCATCTTCACTCAGGAAGAGGACTGCCACTCGCTCCTTGCCATTCAGGTAAACGCCCCAATCGCTCAGCCGGTGGTAGCAGGGGAGGGGCTACTACCTTGGGGCTAACTTTCAAATAATTTGGGGGTGAAAACTGAGCCTTTTGGCAAAGAGGAAAAATAATCTCCAACTTTGTCTCCTCGTCTGCTGCTTCCCATTCAGGGGTGATGCCCAGCACCAGCTTACTTTTTCTTTCTGTCCCTCTCCATGATTTCACTTGCAGGTCGCGGGGGTCTGGTCCCCTTGCCTCAGTGCCTGCAGCCTGCCAGCCAGCCGCTGGCCACAGGATGGGCAGATGGATGATTTACCCCTTAGGGATGTGACTCTTCCCTGGGAATGCAGCGCTGGGACAAAGCCGGTTAAGTTCAAGCTTTTCGTTCGTGTAGTGCAAATGCAGCATGGACAACGAGTGGCGTTTGCCTTCCTTTTGCAAAAGATTTGAACATAAGAGCTTGTTGAGCGCTGCTTGGGAGGGTTTGGTTTTTGATTTGTCAAGTCACCACCACTTTTTAGTGCTCATGCACAGCCTGTCATCTCTGCAGCACGGGACCATGTGCCACGGCACCCAAAGGAAGGCAGCAGGAGCGAGGAGTCCCTGCAGTGCCAGGGTCACCTTTCTGGGGGCGATGGAGCTGCCCGTAGCCCCCTGTCCCAGGGCCTGAGCCTGGGAGTAGCCACCGGGCTCCCACAGCTCTTAGCACGGCAGGGGCTCTCGCCCAGGGGCAGGGGGGAGTTCTGTGTCTTTCCCCCCTGCCCAGATAATGCTATCACAACATCGACTGTGCAGAAATCAAATACGGATCTCAATGTCCTCAAAACTGCTGTGTGACGCTGTGCTTTTAGTGCAGTGTAATTCCCGCTGAGAAAAGCCGTGCTCGTCCAGGCTCTTCTTTGCTCTCTCCCTTTCACACGTGCACACACTCATGCTTCATCTCTTGCTTGCAGACTTCTTTTAGCCCTTGCTTTCTGAGTGCCTCCTTCAGGAAATATCTATGGGTTTGATTGTTTTCCCCAGGTATATTGGCTTGCACCTTCTCCGGGTTAAACTTCACAGTTCCTCTTTGTCTGTACGTGATTTGTAAACTTCTCAGGTCCCGCTGTATTATTTCTCTGCCCTCCCTTGCGATCGTAACACCTCCCAGCTCCATGTTGGCTCCAAATACAGCATGCTATTTTCTATAAAGACTAACAAGAAGACATCAGCTTGACATCAACTCGGATATCTGCCAGGACACGTGCTTCTGACTAGACTGCTCTTCTGCTGTGCGCCCTGAGGAAACGAAGCAGCCACAGGCCGGCGGGGTGCTTTGCCGCACAGCCAAGGGTGTGAGCTCGTGCCTTGTGCTCCTGCCGACGAGCACGGCGCGACCGCCTCAGCTGCGAGCGAGGGGTGGTCGTTCAGGCTGGACCCCTCGCTGTGTCACTGGTGTGCAAAAGCCGGATTAGCCCCGACGGACCCGCGAGGTGTGTGGGGATCTCCGACCCTTCCTCACCGAACCTGAAAGCCTGAAGCGGTGGGGGGACAACTCTACCGGAGCTGTTGGTACCAGGGGGAGCTTTTAGCCTTTCGCAGTGCTTAGAGGTTTCATACTAGCGGTGTGACAGCATATTTATTTAGTGGCATGGCAGCAGCCCAGTCAGGGACACTAAGCAGGAAGCCCCTGTGTTTAAAACGTAAAAGTGGAAGGAGCTGTAGTTGGGGAAGAGAAGGGAGACCCAGTGGTCCTGAACTCGGGACTTGAACCTGCTTCTTTCCTGCTTTTCTCTGGCGTCCGCATGGGCCCTGGGATCTCTGCCTGCCCACGTTCAGCTCTGGAACAAGGACAGTATTTTTCTGTGGCCAGGAGTGCTGAAAAATAACCTGTCTGGGCCTAACATGAGCAGCTATCAAAGACTGAAATTTTGCCATTTTGTGAGACGGAGGATAGGCAGGGTAATTACTGTCTCAGGAATAGGACTCACTTTAGGCTTGCACAAAAATTGAGTAGGCGATAAGAGCCAGAGCTGTGGGCAATTACACGGGTGAGTCTGTGCATAGACAGGCTCTTTACTTCAGAGGTAAAGCGCATCTTGCTGGATGCATAAAGTATGATAATTCCCCAAATGGCAGATTAGAGAAGGAAGAGCGCGCATTTAGTGTAATTCTACCCTTTATTTTCACAAGGGCTGGGTAAATATATTAGCAGCCAGGAGCATTTTTGTGCTTGTTGCTGATGGATGTGCTTGTCGCTTTATGTCTGTGCGGCTTCACAGGTCCCATGGAGGTACAGGGATGTAAAGCTGACATTTAGCTTCAGGGGCCACAGGGGATGGAGGACAGAAACGGGCTGGGGTTGACTGGGAGCTCTCCCATCAGGGAGAAGAGCTGAGCAGTGAACATCTGCGTTACGTCTCTGCTCCCCTGGGTGTTAGCGCCAGGGCGATTTCACCGCCAGCAGCTGTACTGATGACCGTCCCAAGGGAGGGATGGGGGAGTCCTGCCGCGTACCACTGGGGCCACCCATTTCCACTTACCCCACCTGGGATTTTTGCTCTGCTCTGCGGTTTGCTTCTCTTTTTTTTCCTCTTCCCTCCCTCTTACAGCTTTGCTGAAGCATTTCTGTTGCTGGCTGGGGCTGTCTCAAGAGCTTTAAGGAAGTACTCGGTGCTGCTGGCCAAGAGCTGCTTGGCCAAGGACAGCCATAGAGAAAGAAGATGAAATAACTCCCAAGTCTTGGTGACTCAAGGGCAGATGCATGGGTCCAAGTTCTGTTTGTGGAGGACCCCAGTCCCAAGATGGTGCAGTGAGAGGGAAAGCAGAAATCATCCTGGAGACCCCCCCCAGTGCTGGTTTGGTTCTCTGGTTGTGCAGGTGAGGAAGAATAAAAGCTCTGGACTCAGGTGATGTCAGCCTTTGTTGCAGCCTGCAGGGGTCTGCATCACTAAATGACCCCGTGGTTATTCCTGCTCTGCTAGGGGGTCCTGGTGTGTCCTGATTCTGCACCATTGGCTTTTTCCGCCCTCCCACTCGGCTTTCCTCTGTGGGCTCATCGTCCCATGGTAGCCCATGTGTCGGCTGTGACAGCCCTGTCACCTTCAGGCTGGAGCTGCGCTCTTGCTGAGCATCCCCTGGATGCCGGAACGGTCCCCCGCTAGCCCTGTGGCCGATCCACTTCCCTCTGTGTGCCCCAGCTCCTGCCCAGCCTGGAGCAAACCCACCATGAGGCAAAAGCACCGGGTGGCCTCAGCAGCATCCTGGTGGTGCTGGGGTCAGACACGGCAGCGAGGCGGCTGGTCTGAGCGCTCATCTCTCTCCCTGGGTTGAATTTGATAAAAGGAAAAAAGGAGGAGGAGAAGAAATAAATTTGACACACTTAAAAAAAAATGACCTGTCCAGGACTAGATTGTAAAATGTATTCCGTTAAAAATATAAAAAATACTTTAATAAACGCAAGTCAATATTGTAGCAGATTAACTTCTGAAAACCTGAGGTAAAAACTGAGTTACAGTTATTAGGCTATGATGGAGATTTAAGTGAGACATTAAAGAGATGTGTTTCGAGTAATATATTGGATTTGCTGTAATTTTATTAAGTCAGAGGCAGGCCTGGCACCGTGCCTTCCTTCACTTTGCAAGTGCATCATACGAGTGCTTGATGCGTCAAACAAGAGAAAGGAGCGGGTATCAAGGGTGGATTTTTAAATTCATATTATCACAGTTTGGCCCAAGGAAAGGCGATGGCTTAAAGGGGCTAAAACCAGACCTGAAACCCATCTAAATAGAAAACAGACAGTTTTTACATCTGCAAATGTTACTGACACGGCTATTCAGCACCCCGGAAACAGATTTATGTTTAAATCCCAGCACTCTGCTCAGTGAGAATGGTAGTTTTAAACTTGCTACAAAGGTCTTTTGTGCTGCGCTCCTCTTAATAATACAACTTTAGGGTCTCCTCTATTCAGCTACGGTTGCACTTGGGCCATTGGAAAAGCCCGCGCTGCCACGCTGCCTCCTGTACGATGGCAGAGGGACGCGGTGCGAAAACAAAGAAAAACTCTAATCTGCATCGAGCCGTAATGAAACTAAATTTTGCCTTAACTGCGTTCGGTTCTTCTGCCACCACCATCGCATGCCAGAGGCTTTTTTTCCTAATTGAAAATGATAGCTCCCCGGGTGCCGGGGAGTCATGTGGCAGCCTTTTATTGCCGGGTGGATTATGTGCCCGCTATATTTCACACACCGCCTGGAGAAATGCGGCAGATTTTATTGATATGAGGGACAATCTCTCATTGGGTTTTTTTCTGTCTCTCTCTCTTACGCTTGTGTCCTTAGCACAGCTCATTTCCAATTTTATTAACATCTGGGATGTGGTAGGAAGGCTTCAATACAAAAATTAGCAGAGAGCTCATGAAGAAAAATTCCGTAATGCTTGGATTACAGGGATGCGCATGTGTGCGCTTCCACTATTTTAATAAAGGAAAATTTGGGAGAAAAAGAAAAAAATCCCCTGAATTTGTTTGACCATGAAAAAGTTAAAAAAAAATAAGTTAATCTGTCCTCAAAGAGGTTAATTTAGTCTATCAAGCCAAGGAGATTAATGAAAGTGCAAAACCTAATATAGTTTAGAAACTAAGTCAGCTTTAGAAAGCAAGATAAGGCTAATGACAAAATAAATCACTTTATAACCATTTAGCAAGAGAGGTTTATGACTAATGAGGTACTGGGTGGGTGTCCCTTTCCGAGCTGTGGCTGTGCCCCAGCGAGGGTGGGCCAGCTGCTCCCTCGTCCCCTTGTCACCCCCTGAGATTGCACCCTTGCATCCCGCCAGGGACACGCCGAGCCGGGGGGATCCTGCGCCCAACATCACCAGCCGCGGGCAGTGGGGCTGCGAGGCAGAAGTTCACTGCTCCTGTGTGAACCTGAAGTAGTAGGTGGAAAAACGGGGTGACCTGGGTAGCTCCCCCTTCAAGCTATGGCCACCCTAGGGGTGGTCCTCACCTGCACCCCAACCCACAGCCCGGGGTGGGCTCGGACATCTCGCGCACAGGCAGGTGCCTACGTTTAGCTGTCCTAAGTTTGGACTGAGCCCCGCCCAGGGATCACCTGGCTCAGAACCAGTAAGTGTCCAGCAAGAGCTGGGCCCTACCTACTGGCTGCATCTGGGCTCGTGGGTGTCAGCGAGTGTCTGAGCCAGCGCTGCCCCGGGGGCAGACTCAAATCATAGAATCATAGAATTGTTATGGCTGGAAAAGACCTTTAAGATCATCAAGTCCAACCGTTATCTAACTCTACCAGGCCCACTTCTAAACCATGTCCCTGAGCACCATATCTAGGTGGCTTTTAAATACACCCAAGGATGGCAATTCAGCCACTTCTCTGGGCAGCCTCTTCCAGTCTTTGATAACCCTTTCAATGTAGCTTTTCCTAATGTCTAACCTAAATCTCCCCTGGCACAACTTGAGGCCATTTCCTCTTGTCCTGTCGGTTTTAACTTGTGAGAAGAGACCAACGCCCACCTCTCTACAACCTCCTTTCAGGTAGTTGTAGAGAGCAATAAGGTCTCCCCTCAGCCTCCTTTTCTTCAGACTAAACAACCCCAGTTCCCTCAGCCGCTCCTTATAAGACATTCTCAAGACCCTTCACCAGCTTTGTTGTCCTGCTGCCGGGCAGGCACAGGGAGGGAAAAGGCCACCTTGCAAATAGATAAACCTCATCTGAGCAGTCCTGGAGCTGGGCCGAAACTCTACGTGTTGCTCCGGCCCATCCTGCTTGTGCTGAACCCCGGGCATTGCCTGCCAGTGCTGCAGGGGTGGTGGGAGATGCCGCCCCACCAGCCGCGTGAGTATCCGGCAATTACTAAGGTGGCATCGCTTCTGGCACCAGCCAATATTGTGGCAGTGATGAGGTTCTCCACGTCTTTGGGACAACCTGCTGAGCTTCTGGGCCCCCTCCCAGCACAGTGGGGACGTGGAGGCTGGAAGGTGCCTCAGGCACTTGCCGTCTCTCTCTGCTTCATATAAATAACCCGATGCCCATCAGAGCAGCGACTGGTGACCTGATCCTTCCCACCCCAGTGACCCTCTCTTGTGTTCTCGTGCTCTCTCTCTCTCTCTCAGCTAATGAATATTTATTTAGACAAAGTGAAGCAGTGCTTTTAACAAATTGTCTTGGGCAAAACTTAGCCTTAATTGGGTATGTGTTTCCAGAGCACTTTACTGTCCTCTGCTCAGGGTAAATGGATGGAGGTGTAATATTGCAGCAGCTCTTCATATTAACCCATGGGAAATGCTCAAGAATACATTTTTCTGGCTTTAAATCTGAATGAACACTGCCCTATTTAATAAAGGGCTCTTCTATGAGGACTGGAGAACAGGAGGAAGGAGGACTTCACTTTTTGTTTCATTTTCCCTTTAAAGTGCCGGTTCCAGAGTTCTCTGACATTAATAGAAAGTTTGGGCATTGGATCATTTTTTAAATGAATCCTATTGCTGCATCTCCAAACTCGTAGGAGGTCGTCAGAGTAAATCCAGAAGCTGCCAGAAGCATCAAGCTTTTCAGACAAGGGAGTCATTTGCAGCTCAGACCTCAGGGTGGCTTCCTTCAAGTTCCCGGCGTTGCTTTAAAGCCAACCTCTGAAACTCTTGCAACACAACCCCCTCCAACACCGGCACAGGTAGCCCTGGACCAGCGTAAATAGCACCAAGCAAAATGGCACTCAGTGCTGCGGCACTGTCGGAGCTCAGCAGGAACACTTGGCTTTTTTAGGGGCTGGTACTGAAGTGGTGATGGTGAGATGTATAAATACATGTGTACATACATATATGTATGTGTGTGTGTGTGTGTTTTATGTGTGTGTGTGTATATATATATGTTTATCACAGTAGCCAAGGCAAGATCCACCGTGTCCAACCTGTGCAGCCAGCTGCTCTGCCGGGTGCAGCTCGCGCCGGCAGAAGCAATAACTTCTGGCTTTCCTCACCTCGCCCGCTCACAAGAGCTGCAGGTCAGCAGCCGTGTCCTCAGAGCCTTTTGAAAATCACCTGCTGTATCTTCCAACAACAGTAAGTTAAACAAATGCTCATTAATTGGCCGAATTTGCAAAACTGTCTCTAGTCCTTCTTCTCCCACGGTGCAATGAGTCCCTTTGGAGGGATGCTCTAGCCAGTCCCTGAAGGAGCAGAGCTGGTGGGGGAAACTAAAATCCCGGCTGCCCCCTGAACAGAGGGCAGAGCCCCCCTGGGTGAGGCTCATTGATTTCCCTTCTAAAAGTCCGGGTCCCCCTGCTGCATTCACTTACTTTCAAATGTCCTTCTAATCGTAGATTTGGGTGAGTTATTTGGCTATTCTACACTAAACAGTCCGAGGGCCTGACAATTTATACACACGCAACTTGTGTCACATTTACAGATCTATTGCTATTTTCCTGCCTTGTAGAGATTCATGTGTATTTTTCTGTGTGAGATATTTAAAATGGAAAATAAAAATAACACATTAATCCTTTCCTTCCTCTGCCTCCCAGATGAGCAAAACTGTTGGAGGAAACTCAAAAACGTTCCTTAATTTATGGAGAAATGCAGAAGCCTAAATCAAGCTCCGAGAAGATTAGATTACAGACTTTCAGTGGAAAAACTTCAGGGAGACCAATTCTGCGAATTGCCGAATGCTTTGAGTTGTTGAACCCCCCGAGCTGCCGCAGACACCTCTTCCCTCCAGGATGCGACTAAAGAAAACCATTGCCTTCCCCGTAGAAAATGCCAGATGGTACAAATGCCAGTGCAGATCTCATGCCGGCACGGCCAGCTGCTGCGGTGGGCAGCCCTGGTGTGCTGTCCACACGGTGCGGCGCTCTGGTACCCACCGTGCCTCACCCTGGAGTTCGGCACAGTAGCATGGAGTAGCGTGCAAGAGCGATGCGCCCAGCAGGTTTGAAGGCTTCGACTTATGCAGTGACTTTTTTTACAACCAACCAACCGGCACAAAAGCGGCTGCACATCCAACATGGGACAACCCCCTAGAGAGAAAGCCCACAGCAGACGGTGGCCTCTTGGGAAGCCAATGGTGTTGGCTGTATTTAATTTTTCAGATATGTCCTGTTGCTGTTCCTGCGTAGGAGCGTTGGAGATACCTGGGCAGTGCTGCCATGTACGAACCTGCGCTAATCTAACACGAACAATAGGCCACAAGCGCAGCAAATGTTTTTCTGCCTCTCCGAGGCACGGCAATGTGTTCCATCAGAGGAGAACAAGCTGGGAGCAATAGACATAACAGGATTAAAATGGTGCTGCTCTGTCATTTTCCACGCTAAGCCGGTTGCCTGAGAATCGCTGAAATATGGCTGAAATGCTGCTGCGCTACATCTTGTTTAAAAAAGTGATTTGTTAAAAGAAAACCCCCGAATAACTAAGTCTGGTCCATTAAAATAATATGTAAACACTGGCCCCACGGTTTAATCGTCACACATTTTGATAGCCTTTAGGAACTGAAAGGCAATTCTCGCCCCTCTCTGCATTATCCTATAACCTCATCAGAAGATAAACAGCCTCCTTACCCCCAAACATTTTGCAATTTGCATTTAGATTGTTCGGTGCCAATGTTCAGGATAAGACACTTCCCAGCTCTGTCAAACAAAACCTGATTGTCATTTAGCAGCGTGGCAGTCAATTTATGTTTCCATTAATGCAGATCCCAGGCAATTATCTGGGGAGGGGAGGGGGAAAACCTTAACAAATTGCCCCCTCCCCCCCCCCCCCCGTCTGCTAGGCTGATTTTCCACTGGGCAGCTGGGGGGGAAATTTGACATACCCATGAGGAAGAGTGATGCCTTTCTGCTGTCGCTGGGGAGAAAGGAAAGGTGTGGTGGGGCAGCTCAAGGACCCCTTGGCTGTCCGCAAGCATCTCACGGAGGCAGTGGTGATGTGGGCAGGGTCAGGAATGGCGGTGGGGACATGTCAGGCTTCGACTCCCAGCCTGATGCAGTGATGGAGCTGAGGCCCCAGCAGGTTTCCTCGGGGCTGGTACAGCACATGTCCACTCAGCAGGTGGGGATGCGCTGCCAGGCACTGTCCTGTCCCCGCGGCCCCCTGGGCTGTGCCTGCACCCTCCTTGGGGTTCCCAGCCCCGCTTGTCCTGGTGAGACAGCAGACGATGTGTCCTCCTGGTGACGGGACTGCCCTCCGCTGGCTTCTGTCCACAGCCCAAAGCTGCAGTCCTGGGGCCTGATAGTGGCTTGCATGTGCCGACATGGTTAGCATCAGCTTTAGCAAGCTCTTGTGCAGATGGGAAATGCAAACTTAATACATTTTCCTTCTCTGACAGTAAGTTGAAGACACTCTTCCGTTCCCTCCTGTCTTATGGCCTGATTTCTCCTCTGCCCTGACACTTAGGTGTGCTCCCCATCACTGCTGTGCTCCTCACGGGGAACCCCTGGGCAACAGAAACCTCGCTGCCAAAGGCATCTCCCCCATCGCTCATCCCCATCTTCTGCTGCGGTGCAGCCGGCACCTTCCCCAGCTATGCAGCACCGAGAGCACCAACCGAGCCGAGTCTCCCTGGGCATGGCATTTCCTGCCCTGGATACTTATCCCTAATTAAAAAGCCAACCCCCCTTTCCAGCCAGGTACCACCAGGGTGGCCCCACTCCCTGGCAGAACTCCTACACACATACACGTACATGCACATGCACATGGGAGGTTGCAAAGCTCATAATTTTGCACACAACACTGTTTCTTTCGTCTTTTCTAAAAACACCGTGTCACATCTCAGCTGATGCAGAAGAGCCATTTGTGTTGGAAACACCTTCCAGTGTTGGCTTCCTTGCCAAGTCGGTGGGATGCTGGTTGACTTTCCCTGGAGCTGCAGGGGTCTCCATGGGGTGGGAGTAAAGAGAGCCAAGTGGGGATGGGCTCATTTGCAACTGAACTGTACCAATAAACACAAGGGAGGTGCACAGTGTGCTGCTGGGAGAGGCGGGGGGTTGAGAGGACCCCCCAGTGCAAGCCCCTTGGTGGCCTGGCTCGTTGTCCCTCCACGGCAGCATGGGGCAGGTGGTGCTGCTCAGCAGCTGAGAAAAATCAAGTCATTTTTCTGAAGGGGGGGGGGGGGAGACACCCACACCCCAGTAATTGGAAATACATCTGTGACCGCTTGGAAAGTTATTTTTGCTACATGAAAGGCTGGGATGCGAGGACAGGGCCTTCTCCAGACTGTATCACCTCTTGGCTTCCCTGCTAGTACAGGTCATTTATTTGGTTTGGCACCAAGTAACCAAGCTGTGTAGCTGCCAGGTTCACCATGTTATAAGGAGCTGCTGATGTTAGGAAGAGCTTTTGGCCGCAGAAAGCCCTGCAGATGTTGTCCAGGTGGTTCTGCTCTCCACGAGCGTTTAGGAATAGTCAAGCCATGTAACAATTTTATGATGATTATTTTTCTTTCAAAACATGACTGGGATTCCTATCAATCAGGTGGTGGAGCAGGAGCAAAGGGCGGCGTGTGGTGTGAAGGCTGGGCGAGGTGTGCAGTGTGTGCTGGCAGTGCGGGCTGGAGAGGTGCCAGGGGAGCAGGACCAGGCAAACTGCAGAGAGGACTGGTGCTCCAGACCAGCTTAGGAGGCTCCTCCATACGGTGTTTTGCACCATGTTGCTTGTCAGGCAGGGCAGCTGTTGAGGCTGAGCAGAAGGAGAGGTGTTGCCTGCCCAGGTTCAAATTCTTGTGGTTCCCATGTTTTAAAATTTTGACTTGGGAGCCAGCTGAGACAAAGAGACACTTGTGTCACCTCGCTGGAGGGGTGGCTGCCTTGAGTAAGCCCATGACAAAGACACCCCTGAAAGCTGGTGAAGCATGGCTATGTGCTCCAGACTGGGGCAATGAATCACCACCTGTAGGTGCCCTTCCTCAAAGGCATCTCAAAGCCATCTCCCAGCTGAATGAATGCAAACACATCCAGACCCAGTGCATGCTCTCTCCCAGCTGCTCTGCACTGTGCTGCTGAATGGGAAGCTCAGGCCACATGCAAAAATGGGCTTACACACCTCACCTGGGCTAGGGGGGCGTTCAGATGCCCAGGGTACAACCTAATCCTTTCCTTTCTCTTGGTTCCTTGGCTGTACATAGACTGGAGGACTTGTGGTCCATCCACTGGAAAGGTGGAGAGAGAGACATTGCCAGTGAAGACTGAAGCAAAAAAGTTGTTGAGAACCTCAGCCTTCTCCTTGTCTGTTGTTACCAGTTCGCCAGTCTTGCTCATCGGGGGAGTACGCTTTCTTGGACCTTCCTTTTCTGGCTGACATACCTGTAGAAGCCCTTCTTACTATTCTTTGCATCCCTTGCCAAGTACAGCTCCAGCTGCCTTGGCCTTCCTGACCCCATCCCAACACAACTAGGCAGTGTCCCTATACTCTTCCCAGGACACCTGTCCCTGCATCCACTGCCTGTGTATTTCCTTCTTGCCCTTTAGTTTGACCAGCAGGTCTCAACTCAGCCATGCCAGTCTCTTGCCTTCCTTTCCTGACTTCTTACACCTGGGGATTGAGAGCTCTTGCACTCTATGGAAAGCATCCTTAAAGATCTGCCAGCTCTGTTCTGGTCCCCTGTCCCTGATGGCAGTTTCCCAGGGGGTACTATTGATGAACTTCTTGAAAAGCTGGAAGTTTGCTTTCCTAAAACGTAGGATGTAGGGCTGGCTCAAAAAAGCAGGGTTTGCAGAGGGGTCTTTCCTGTTCTCTTTGTGAACCTCAAAGTCACTTAGATAGCTTGTTCACTTTGCTGTCTAATAGAGACAGAAACCTCAGTCAAGTTGCCTTAATGTTTATTTTATTTAAAGAATCAGAAACACAGTCATTGTAGTTCATTTGTACTCATATCTGCCAACATCTCCTAAATCACATTAACATTCATGTATAACAAAAACATTTTCTGAGCTGTGCAAAGTTCAAAGGAATTGTTCAATTACTTGAACCCATTTCTAGAAGAGCAAACCTGGCATTTTACAAACTGAGGCCTCCAGAATGAGTCTTTTCTTTTTTCCCGCATTGTAGGAGATACAAATGCCCCCTCCTCCCCACCTTCCCTGGTAAGACAGGTCAAAATTAGACCACAGTACGAGTTGAACCTTTCTCAGTCCAGGACTTCCCAAATGACAAAGGGTCACGTTTTCGTATCACTGAGCTGTATTTAGTTCTGCAGTTGTGCTCCTGGCATGGGAGTGATTTGTCCAAGATTACTCAGTAACCCAAACTGTGATGACAAGCAATAAACAGGGGCCAGAAACAGCTGTTACCAAAATAGACACCCCCCCACCCCCCCACCCCCCCCCGGCAATATTTTTCATTGCAGGAGGTATGACTGGAAGGGTTGTCGTCCATTAGAAAAACCATGATCCTCCCTGCAAAATAAATTTTAAAGCACTGATTTCATGACACAACATCTGCATGTTTTCCTTGATCTTCTCACACACCAACTTTTGTCCTGTTAGAGTTAAGCATGAAAAGGTGGAAATCTGGAACCATTTTAGATCTGGCTAAACACAATAGGCAGCAAGCAAGCTGTCATCCTGTTACGTTTTTCTGAGTGTAGTAAATACACCCACGGAACAGAATTTTAAGAGAGCTTTAACCACTGTAACTTGTCAGAAGAAATCTCCTCATCTCTGACAGATCTAGCCCAGAATTTTGATTGGAATTGATAACACCCATTTTGGGGTTGCTGACTCGCTAACTGTGCAGTTTACTGTTTGAGGTGCAGTGATACCAGTTCTGATCTGGACCAAATAAGTGGACAGATATGGCTCTAGTCTCAAGCAAGTCTTTCCAAAAGACGTTTCTTCAGTCTCTTATTGGTTATAAAAAGGCAATTTCCTCCCAACAGTAACTAAACTTTTAGTGGCTGACTCATTACAATCTGGAATATGAACAAATGCAGCAACGTTAAGTATAAAAAGAAACACCCTGAAAATGATGCCTCCTTGTTTGAAGGTGCTATACTTGGCCACGGACTGTGTTTCTGGAATCGGTTTGTTACATGTGACAGCAAGAAGAAACTTATTTTACAGAGAACAAAGTCACGGAGCTGAACTTAAATAGGAACACTCACTTACATGGGTTTTGATATGTACTAGTACACGCGGCTTGAATGAAAACAAAACTTACACCTTCGCATATGAAATCCTGGTAATGCAGTAACGATGTTCACCCACCGGGCCTCTTCCTTTTAATAAGATCATCTCCAGGTTACAGTGCCTCCGACACACTTTTAAACGACCACCACATGTGGGCTTTGGCGAACGGCCAGCCGCTGGCACAGGCAAGGTATGGATACAGCTACGAAAAGCCTTTCATCACGTTTCATTCCTCAAGAGCCGATGTCTTTTTAAATACTCTTACAATCACATTATGGATTTTTTTCTCATTCTGCTTCATACGAATAACTGGCTAAACTCGCTTTACATTTATTGCACCTTTAAGTCCCTGGTAGATGGAAGCTTATATTGCCTGATAGGGGTTGTATTGTAGCTTGACCATGTTAAGAAATCGAACAGTCTCCAGAACTGTACATTTCTACAGTAAGAAATCACATTTCGATACCGCTAATTACAGCCGTCGCAGATCAGCTCTCGTCTCCGTGATGCAACAACAGAGGAAAACTCCACGGTCCCTGTGCGTGCTAGAACCTGCAGTGTTCTTCTTATTGCCATGAAAAAGTCAATTAAAACGACTCCTCCGGGAATTACTTCCAATTCTGGAGTAATTATCACTCTCCAGACAGAATGCTGTGCTTCAGCATGGGTCTTCAGCCACTCTAAATACGCAGGAGAGACCGAGCGTGTGCATGTTGCACAGGCACGCTCCCCTAGGTATATTTATCGGTGGCCAAGCGGCTTTTTTCTCTTGTCCTCTACAAAGCACGAACAAGCAGTCTGATCTCAATCTTCAGGTACGTTTCTAATTTCATATGTTGAACACAAATCTTGTTGCAGCCTCTCTGTTTAACCAAACCAAATCTTTAACAATTAAAAAAAATAGCACCAGATGTATGAAAAAGAGGAAATGTCTGATCTAGTAGGAATATATATAAAGTAGAGCAATTCTTACAGTAAAAAGGTACATCATACAAAAAAGCGATGGAAAGTGATACTGAAGGACAAAAATCCATGCTGCATATAATAAGGGCAGAAGACAGGCAAAAGGGATTCTGCTCAAATAACCACAGTTTAATGGTGGAGCTGTACTTCCTCCAGGACCTCCCCGGTGGCAGCGCCGGGACACCAGATGGTATGGGACTCTGAGCACTAACACACTCACCGACAAACTTGCGCAGCATATCTTTGAGGTATATAGAAAGCATGACATTAACATTTTGGACTCCTCATTCTTTCTTGCACGACGATGCACCAATCTTTAGCTGGGGTTTTCTCCACCCTCCCTCTCCCTCTTTTTCCCTCAGGAAAAGTGAAATCCCAGTTTAAGAGCTTCCTAGCACACCTCCTTGAACTCTCAAATCCATCTTGCATAGGCCAGTAATAAGAACACTGCAGCTCTGACAAATAAGTTACAGCAATATAACAACTTTCTTCTTAATTTCTTTTTTTTAAAGATATCTTCTCTATAATTTACACAAGGGGTTAACAGCCAGAGTTCAGGTTACGTACAGTCCAGATGGGCGTCCTTTCAGTCTGTGATTCCAGGTGGAAGGCACTACTTCAACATACCACTGTATGCACCGCACACGGACTCAGGAGCACAGCGGGACACTGCATCTCCAGAGCTGTAGACTGAAGGGCCTGGGGGAAGTCTTTGGAAATAAAAATGGCAGTGGTTATCAGTCCAGTTTCCCTTTGCTGTCTCTTCTTGTGCTATGCAGTTTCCCCTGAAAGCTCCTCCAGTTGAGAGAGTGGCGAGCCGTCCTCAGAAGCTCTCGACAAAGCTCCCTGGGAAGAGGCCCGTCCTGCCGTTCCTCTGCAACGTCCCTTTGTACCAACCGTCCTCCCGTTTCTTGTGCACAAACACAATGTCACCTTCCTTCAGTTCAATCTCGGCCTCGCTCTGCGGCGGGTATGGGACAACAACGCGGTACCTTTGGAGACAAAAATGTAAAGATCTGGTCAGCCAGCAGTTGAGCCTGTGCTTGATGGGAGCAACCATGGACCACGCGTCCGGCAGACCCTACTGGGCAAGACATTCAACACGTTTTACACTGGCCTGAACCCCCACCATTGTGGATGGTCCCCTGAATGTGAAGGGCTGTGTAAGCCGACAGACTGGCTGTCAGGAAGGGAACCGCCCCCCCAAATCCCATGGAGGGCACCTTAGTGGTTCCCCAAGGCGTCACCTGCAAGCCGCTGTTGACTGCTGAGGTCCTTTCCCTATTTCTGGTGCTGACCTGTAAAGCCAGAGAAGGCAGTGTTGCCTTAAGGCTTCTTTCCCCCGGAGCGCTAATGATGTGTCAGTGCTGGCAGCCACCTGGAACTCCGCATCATGTCAGCCTGCTCCAGGAAAGAAAAGGGAGGCAGGTTTCCTCCTCCCTTCCTGCACCCACTGCTTGGGCAGGTTCCTTGGGGGCAGCTTCAGAGGTTCCTGCGAGCTCACAGCCTGTACAGGACAAACTTCAGGACATGGGAAGCTTTTATTTATTAAAAAAAATGGCTGCACGTAAAGTCAGAAGCAATCATCTCGCCTCTCTCTCCCTGCCTTCTTGTGAACCAGAAATCTTGAGGAAAAATACCTTTGGAAACATCAGTAAGTTACATTACAAAATGGCTGTATCTTCTACACCACCGTTTTCTACTAAAACTCATTATGATGGGGAGATCTCTGGCCAGCTTGACTGGAGACTTGATGGGGATGTACTCCAGAACCAGACAATGAAAACAGGAAGGTCTTGTCAAACACTGGGACTACTCATGGTGGTCCCTGCTCCCAGTCGCATGCTGAGCCAGCGCCAGGAACTCTCCTGCTTTCTCCCAGCACTGCATTTGCCTCTGCCATAACGTGTCGCATTTAGCACTGCATCTGCTCCATCCAAAAATGGGGTTCGCAGTGCTCCCACCAACTGCCTGTGATATCGGCAGAGGTTAGCTAAGGCCGTTCACATTTTTCTTATTATTATGTGTCTGGGGAATGTACTTTTTGGGTCCCTCAAATCTGAGGGAAGCGAAGCTACAATGGAGGGGTAGCAAATGGCTTTGGAAGGACCCTCCAAACCAAGATGGAGCCCCTGTTCTGAACCATTCACAGAGCTCTCCGGGAACTTGGTTTTCAAGTGTCACTTCATTTTAATGAAGTAATGACAGGTCTGATCCTGATATGGCTATTCTGCACTCAGGCTTATCAGCAGGTGTCCTCCTGAGAGGACAGACTGGGCCCTTTACATCTGTGCACTTGTGTGCAGAACAGGGAATGTATTTCTGGTGCACCAGTTTCTTTCCTCAGCACATGCACTTTTGCATTCATCTGGCATTTGGTTAACAATCAATAACTGTCTTGCTAATTGCGAAGTAACGAATATAGTAAGATAGTTAAAAGATGCCAATTGATTACCTAAAGCCCATCTCCTGAGCATTAATATTTCCACAACCACTGCATGGCCATTGATGCCTCAGTCATGTTTGCTACAAGGCGAGTATTCACTTAAAATAATATCCTCTCCTCGACAACTGAGTTCAATGTGCCCTGGAGGCTCCGGAGCCTTCCCTGGTGCCATTCCCAGTGAGATGGTACTAAAACAGGGGACTCTCCAGTGGCAGTCACTAATTTTCTTTGCAGATGTTGCTCAGGTACCTAGTGACTGCAGTTCTGAAACTAGGGACTCCACAATGAAAATACCCTCTTTGGCTCTATGTTTGGACATCTCCACAGCCAGTCATCCTGTTACTTGGAAAAGCATTCTGCTCTAACACCCTACTACAGCCTTTTTATCTTGCCACAGTCATGTAGAAAATGTATGTGTTCAACCGCCATCAGAAATCTGCCGGTCTTCTCCGTCCCTCAGTCAATACATCGTTGTCACTTCCTTTCTCCGTGGCAAAGCAAAGAGAGGTTGAAACATGTGCTGCTGGCTGGGTGCAGGAATATGGTCTATCAAGCTATCATCTGTGGAACTGCTACACTTATATCATGAAGCTTTGCCAATTACAGCCATTATGCAAATGAATGCACACATTATTTCAAACACTCTGCTGCAGTGTTGATTAATTAAATTATCAGAGTGGAACAATTGTAGCTAAGATGATGCCAAGTTTCAGATCTCGCAACTGTATGCACAATCACAGAGCGTTGGAGCTCTGGACCGGGACCTCAAGAGGCTTTGAGAAAGAAGAGGGTCGGACCTCAACAGAAGTCGGGTGGTGCAGAGGTACTCATGGGCCCTTTTGGCAGATCAGGAAACAGGAACAAAGTAAAAGGTGGTGACTTGGGCAGGGTTGCCCCAAAGACCCAGCTGAGACTGCCAACACCTCATGTTATACCATAAGCACAAAGCCATCCTTTTAAAGCCAGACTACATCCTAGGAGTGAGGAGCTGCTAGTCCCTAAATGGTTCACATGAGGAGGGAGGTGACCACGCTCAACAGGAATGTGCCCATCATCATAAAAGAGGTTCTACACAGCATCTCCTTAGAGATTTAGAAAAATAAATCTCAGTTGCTGCATTACCAAATGAAGTACTTTTTCCCATATAAGGAAACCCCAAATGCTACGGTTTAAATTTAATTAACTACGGTACCTTATAGGATAGCACCAAAGTGTTTTTGGTAGAATAAAAAAATCTTAGATACGAAAGACCTTGCAAATCGGTTAAGAAATCTTCCGTAAGAGATGGAAAAAGATGCTTGTGCTTGTTCCCTTAAGAGGCTTTTGAAGCCTGGGAGAGGCAGCCCGGTGACGGCTGGAGCGGGCAGCAGCACGGCACCGCTGCTGTGCCACCCCTCCTGACCTCCAGGTGGCATCTCAGCCTAGTTTATCCTCTGGAACTGAATTGCAAAATACAGATATTAGCCATATTTTTTTGGCAGAAAAGATCTCTTCTCCCAGACACCCTCCCTCACTCCCAAAAAGGCAGTCCCGTATACTTCTATTTATATCTCCTTTTTCATTTCCCCTTTTGTCCCCTCTTTGAGAAGCTACTATAAAACTGTAGGTTTTCTTACACCAAACTGCTTCCTGGCATTTTAGATGGATCTCAGAGTGATCTCAATTTTGTCTGTGTCACATTACACCTCTAAATTACCAACTTTAAAAAATGCTAATTAGCTGGGCAACAATTCTGATGACAAGTGTGGTAACCACCTCTGCCTGTTATAACAATGTTTCATATCTTCTGTTGCAAATTGTACTTTTGGATAGTTGTAATTCTGCCAAATGTTAACCATTTGGGCCCAAAGTCTCCACAGCAGTTGATTGTGTCAGGCTGAGGGTCCCACATTCAGCCCAAATGGTCTCATCACCTCCAGGAGCAACGTGAGGGTTTTTGCAGCAGGACCCAGGTGAGGGCTTCCATAAACTGCTCTCGGTCCCCATACTTGGAAGCCTGTCCAGTGACCCCACAGGTCTGTCAAGGATGGTGTTCCTTCAGAAAATCACCTGCTTTCAGCCAGGTTAAAAGCATTCAAACCATCCTGAAATGGCACATGCTTATTAGAGGCTTGTATGAGCACTGAAGGTAAAATCTCTGCTGATTCATGCTCCAAGATGTCCTAGCTCTGTGGGATCTCAGAGGTTGTGTTTCTCTTCCTTTCCCAGCAACGGGCTCCTCTCATGTTTTTCTCTCAGGGCACAGACTTGATGTTGGACTTCCCCACTGCTGGCTGCTGTGGCATCCTTGGGTTGGGCACTTCATCCCTGGAGGGGACTATCTGGGATGGGCAGTGGCCTGGGGAGAGTCCTGAGTGCCCAAGAGAAAATACAAGAGGCAAGACTGCGAGTAGTATCAGCAAGGATGGGGGATAGGGTTTGGTGGGCAGGGAAGCCTTGGGGAGTTGGAGAGCAGGGTAAGGCGAGGAAGAAGGTGGAGGGTGAGGGAGGCTGATGGGAGAAAACCTGGGAGCCAAGGGAGAAATGGGACCATGAGGAAACCTGGAAGCCCTGAGAGAAGGTGTGGGTATGGCTGCTGAGGGGGACAGCTGTGCTGAGCTGAGTCTGGAAGAGCAAAGATCCTTGGTGGGAGAGGGCCTGGAGCTGGGACATGATGTCCTGTGGGGCAGGAGACTGCATAGGTAGAGGCTGGCACTGGGGCTGAGGGTGGGATGGGGACCCTGGCAACAATTACCTCACTGAGAGCCAGGAATGAGTCCATCACCCCTGTCCCTCTGCTGTCAGCAAAGACCTGGGAATCCCACTGTCCCATGCCTTCGCAGCACTCATCCTTGCAGTCAAAAGAAACACCTCTCCCACTCAGGTCTCCCTTTGCTACTGCTGCTGACATCTGCAAGGTGCAGCTAAGACTCCTAACCTTAACCAGACATTACATGGCAGAAGTTTTGGTTTTGTTTCCTTTAAAAAAGCAAACTAACTAAAAATGTCGTGTATGTAGATGCATAAAGACATCTGCTAACTTAACAGAACAGGAATGTTTCACACCCATGAATCTGAGCTGAAGAAACAGGCAACTAATATTGCCCATGACTTCACTTTTGCTTGTGTGCAATATAATCCTTCATTACGCGATTGCATACTATTTTTCCCACGGGATGCATTCAATGCACAAGATGTCCTGCTCTGGACGTGAGCCAAGGCTCTGACATGGATGAGATGCGTGGCTGCCAAAGCCGCCCCATCTTTCACAGAGGTTGGAGGATGTCTAGTAAGTGACCACAGCAAAACTCACTGAGTAGCGCAGGTGTTGGGAAAGTGGCTTCTCTGACTCCTCCAGCTGCAGAGCCTCGTGCCACACTTTCCACAGAGTGAGACTCATCTCATGCACCCTAACTGCGTAGGAGTCACTTGTCTGGTCTAAATTACTCATGCAGGCTCTCCGTCAGCATGCGCAGACAGGCATTAAGAGTATCGATCAGAACCAATCAGTAATTAAGGGCTGGGCTCAAGCCTGGCTACTGAGGGAAAAAAACCCCAAAATACTGAGTATCTGCTCAATGAGTAAATACGTGCATCCAGGACCTTGACGGAGCTAGAGGAACTTAAGAAAACAGATGTACAATGAGGCAAGTTTGGTCTGCAGGGCTAACCTCCAAACAGGTCCCATTCAGAGTGCTTGAGTTCGGATGCTTAATGCAGGTTTCTGTTTGTCAAAGTATCATGCACTCAGGATAGGTTTCAGGGGTCCAGTACTGTGACTCCAACAGGTTGCTTATGTGTTAGGGATACAGTTAGTTTTGTGGGGGATAAACAATTGGTGAAAATGAGGCATCTACCTCAGTGAACTACTGCTCTTGTTCATCGATGGATATTGTTTTTCTCCATCCTTTTATCGGCAGAGTGCAGAGACCTGCAAAGTGCCTCTGCACACTACAAGCCAGAACCCGCTTAACCATATTATGGTGTCTGAATCAGCAGCCTTAGAAGAACAAATCTCAGCTGGATCTTTTACCCTTCTGCTGGAAATATTGCAGGATTCAGTTTCTGAAATGGTTAGTTCTAGTTTCTCAGTCCTAAGGCAGGTATCCCTAGTCAGAGAAGCACTTAACCATGAGCATACATGTCACTGTTTAGTCAGAACCTACTCCTGGGGTCATTTCTCTCGTATCACTTTCCAGGAAAGAAAAAAACCTTCCTTTGCTTTCCCTTTTGACAAAGAAGATATACATGCACAGCAAAATTGAAGTCAATGGGCGTTAAGCACATGCTTGAATGCTTCCTTGAATTGGGAGCTCAATTTCTAACGTGGCAGCGATTTGTAGAAAGGATACATGGAAACATGGAGGGGTCTATTTTAAAGGTCAAACTCACTGCTCCCATCTTATTCTGCAGCACTGCGGTGGTTACAACTTGCTTGAAGGCTCCATGAAAACCATAGAAACACGGCACAGATATGCGAGTCATGACGGTAAGTCTGGATATGACCGCTTTATCAGAATATAACGTGGCAGAATTAGTGCCAGTTACTATAAAAGAGTCAACAACGCGTGACATGTTTTACTCAGGTTTGCATCTGGGAACAGTGCCAGGCAGCGAGGGGAGCATGACTCACGCGCACACACACATGCACGCTCAGCTCTCCTGTTTTGCTTAATGTACAGTCATATTTTCTTGAAGGGGGTGGCAAGGAAAGTATTTTGCTTTGGCGCTGCTAGGCAGACAGCACACCCCTCTCCCACGTGAACCGACAGCGTCGGTGGGATGTGGGCAAGTCTGTGGCCCAGGCTCTGCCCAACAACAGTGCATCCCTGCACTGGTCCTGTTTCTTGCACCAGCAGAAACTGGATGGAGAGATAGGTGGAAATGAGTGTGTGGGGCACATACAGCCTGATGGGGTAGTCACTTGACAGTCAATCACTGCAACACAAAGTGACAAGGACACCACCCGGGAAATTTCTCCGCTCTGCTGCTCAGACTGCTGGATGCTTTATGGCAGAGAGCAGCTGAAGGAAGGTGGTTTTATAAACCGATAGTGGGAAACGACACCCAGAAGCCAGAGATGGGCACTATCCCAGCAAACCAGTTAAATACCAAGACTAAATGATGGGAGAGTTAGGAGCAATTTCCTTTCTAATCCAGCCATCCATAATCAGGTTTTGGAATATCAAGTAGGATAAGATAAAATAATTATTTTCCTCGCTCTCCCTGTGCACAGAAAAAAAGGAATGAGAGCATAAACATTAGCAGCATCTCCAAGAGGGCGATGCTCACTTCACCTTCCTGTCTGACTGGCTGCAACTCCCACGAAGAGCTGCGCTGTCAGGCAGAGGAATAGGCGATTCTTCCCTTAAATCATGAGCGTCGAGCTGCAAGACATCAGAGCCTTTTAATGCACCTCCGATATGGCTAGTGGCATGACCATGGGTTTGGTCAGTAGCCTGGATGTGGCAAGTGCTGGAGCTGTAAGCCAGCCTCTATGGGAGAAGTAGCGGTGCACTGCCGCCTGCATGAGCCTCATTTTGAATGCCGTAAATATTAAGGAATGCGCTACTTCTTCCAACCTTTCAGGGCTCTGTCTCCGTGCGCACAGATGGGCGTTGGGAGACAGAAAGCCAAGTACAGCTAAGTGCACTGAAATGCTTTGCAGCTTTTTAAAATTTCATCCAGCATCTGAATCTGTTTATCTAACCTTTTTTTTCCCTCTCCTCCCTTTTCTTTCTCAAAGAATTGCTCCTACTGTGTGGATGAAATGCACCAAAATGCAAACAAGCAAAATATGGAGCTGAGTGACGTTGAATGCGAGTTCCTCCATTGCCAGATGTGAAAAGAACAAGTGGTTTGAAAACCGTAATTTGTTTTAAAAAAAATATAATTTGGTACTTCTGAGCAATTTGATGATTTAATGAGCACAGATGGATGTGGGATGAATTTCTAGGAGACAAGTGTTTAATGTATCTGCTCAGATTATTCCAGGACTAAGCATTATCCTTCCTAGTGCATGAAGGTAATTAATATTTCCCATTATGGGCATGAAAAAACCCATATGATCAGTTAAGGAATGCAGATACACCAATGATATGGAAGTTAATTCATAAATCAATTAGAGAATCTTGCCTGCTGTGTATAATTAGGGTTACTTCAATTATAGCTTATTTTCGGATTTAAGACTCAGGAATTAAAATGCTTAAAATCAGACTAAGTTCCTTACCACCGTGTACTGCAATTGGAAGTATTTACTCAGTTTTAGCAGTCTAAATCTATTTACTTCTGATTCCAGCACGGCTGAGCAGACGCAGCTAACCCATGTACCTCTGATTCTGTTCTGCCACTTAAAATTGTCATCAGTTAAATGCTTCAATATCCGGACCATCCTGAGGTGAACTGAGAAGTTTGTAGGATATGGCACTAGCCCTGGCATATTAAATAATGTGTTTGGACTTCTCTACAGTAAAGCTTTGCAAGCAGCACCTCAGTAGCCAGCTCTGGAGTCATCAGGGGATGTTCTTCCTGGCTTCTTTTCATAGCTACGTTTAACTAAAGGTGCAGCATTCCACTGATTTAGTTACACTGGCACTAAATCTGGTTTATATTGATTTAGCTTTTCTTAGAATATTAATCTAAACTGATGTAGACCAAATTAAGTGTGCCTAAATAGGGATTGGGTTTTCACTCCTTTTACTAAATTGCTTTTTCATGGATTTTAAGGACAAGAGAGTACTGTGATAGTCTGCTCTCACTGTCTTCATTACAATGCTGAAGGACTTGCCTGTATTTATTTCTGCTTCAAGTCTAATAGCTGCACTTGAACAACAGCATCTCTTTTAGACAAAACGCCCAATCTGGAGTAAAAAATTCCGATGTCTGTCCTGTCTGCAGTTTCTTACAGACCTTTACCAAGCCATTCCAAAGCCTCTTTATCAGGTGTACCAGAGCTCCCTGTATCACTCACTGCAAGTATATGGTTTTAAATCTTCCGTTATTCTTATGATGCTTCTCTGAGGCCACTCACTTGCTCTTCTGAAACATGCTGTTACTTTGTGTTCTCCTTACCAATGCGTTGAATTAGCTCTGTACCAATTGGTCTGCCCTCTTCATCACCTACCTCCCACCAGTCCTCCGTTCTGCAACAGCAAAGACTTTATGTTGGACAGTGCAGGTGCAAGACTCAACTCTTGTTGGTCTACACCACACACATACACAATCATTTTCTAGTGATTTCTGATGTAGTTAGATTTGATGCCAGTAAATCAGTTTTCAATCCATTTAGTATCTGTTGTGTTGGTGGTATACAGTTTAGTCAGCAAGATATTTTATGGTAACAAACCAGATGCCTTAGGAAAGTTTAAATGTTACAGTGACGTTGTTACCTTCCCAACCAAATTTCAATCTGCATTCAGTAAAACACTGTGTGAGGTATGGACTGTCCTGCAGCATCCCTGCAGATGCCCTGCATCATCTGCTCCATGACCCCAGCTGGATTCAGGGTCGGGTGGCCTGGCCTTCAGCCTCTTTCATACACTCAGACAAAAATACTTTCTTTCAAACTTCTGGAACTTTACTATTGTTCCCAAATTATTTTAAATATCAATTCCAGAGAGTTCCCTAGACTGCTTTTTGAAAACTCTTTGATGCTTCTGTAAAAAAAAGTTCTCTTCAATCACTTTTTGAGTGCAAAGCATTTCAATAGCATCATATCAGTGCATTATCTGTTCCCTTCCCAGTCCTCAAACGGCAGTCTTGTAGAATATGCTGACCTGAAGCCAATATGACTCTGCACACGGAAGCCTAGCTCTTTTCGGTACCCCTGTTTCTGGTCAGTTATCTCTCTCTCCACCTGCTTTTGTATGTTGGTGTTCCCACTCTACTCTTTTAGGGTTTCCAAGGTCAGTTATTCTACGGTACCAGAGTAGGCTGCTGAAATGAACTCCAGAATCACTGGTATATTTAGAAATGAGCTACATTCTTGGTAACAGGTCACTGAAGATGGCACCATCTGTAAGTATCCTAAACATGGAGAGTTTGAAACAGTCTTTGGTATCGCAGAACAGGCCAGAAAGGGACTTGATGAGAAAACACATCACCCTTGTTGCCCCCAGGCAGGAAGCATCACATGACAACTCCATAAGTTTATTAAGACATAAGAATCCCACTTAAAAAGTGGCCTTTGCCAACAGTATTTACACCCTTTGGGCTGAGAAAGTACTGCTGTCCTCCATATTTAGACCAGGGCTGTACGGTGTCATGGGCAGGTGCTGCTCACCACTTTTTTAATCAATGAACATTAAACCTGCACTGTGTGTCAAATGATTTTCAGCGGGCAGATGCATGTAAGCCCTGTCTTCCTAAAAGACACCCGAGCTACCTACAAGTCAATCCACAGAGCAGCAAAACTGCAACAGCCCTTGAGCAAGTTAAACTTCCAGCCCTCCTCCAAATACTCCCTTGAGGATGCAGGGAACCTCAGGAGATACACAGCTTACCTTTCCCGGGGCAAAGGCTTGGGCTCTGGCCGAATAGCTGCCATGGAAGATAGGGGCTGCCTGGCAGGAGAAGAGATGGAAAAATTCAAATCCAAGGAGCCTGTTTTCCTGTGCAGAGGCTCCAGCCCCATAGCTCCCTGCATTTCACTCTCGATAGGGCATGAGCCGGCCCTGCCGTGGCTGGAGAGGGAGGAGAGCTCGGGTCCCACTGCCCCTTGCAGGACTCCTTCGATGGCTGCTTGGGGGTCATGCGTGGGGGACACGGATGGTGGGGAGCGCGACTTCTTTTTTGTTGATGCTCCTGCTAGAAGTTTCAGCAGCCCGCTCTTCTTCTCCTTCTGCAAAGGAACCAAATGAAATATGGGCAGTGAGCAGACATACCAATTCCCTTCGTTTTTCTTTTGGAAAATCTCAATGTGTGTGGCAGGAAACCTCTCAAAACTGCCATGACTAGAGGTGGATCCAGGTAGAATGTGAACTTTCAGTAATAAAGATCCTATGAAAATCCCTCCTTGTCCAACAAGGATTCAA
The DNA here is from genome assembly GCF_965231255.1 of Vanellus vanellus. NCBI lineage: Eukaryota > Metazoa > Chordata > Aves > Charadriiformes > Charadriidae > Vanellus > Vanellus vanellus. The sequence goes on along the minus strand of NC_138905.1, from coordinate 153,886,404 downwards.
CTCATTCAACAGAGTAAGGACCTAACATACTGCAAAGATTATCTCCATGTCAAATCTACCCAGGCAGTGATCATGTGTCTTTTGAAAGAAATAGGGCAGTTACAGTGAGACAGCAAAGGTACAAACTTCCCATATAGAGAAGGTGGCAATCAAACTGCTGCCCTCTGTCTTCCAGGAGAATCCTTTCCCTCAACACAGAAAGTCTCCAAAAGTAACAAATCAGGCCCTATGGCTAAAATCCTCCACTGGCAACCACAAGGGTCTGAAGAGAGATTTCAGATCCCAGCCCATTGCAAGAGAAGTGCTCATCATTACTGCCTCATTTACTACCTGATGCAGATTTACTGTAGGGAGAACGGAGGCACAAGACAGAGGTTTAATAGCTCTTTCTAGCGCGTGGTCCCCTTCACATCCTGCATCACATAGCTGCACCTATTCGTGTTTCACTCCCAGAAGCGGGTCACTTCTCCTCAGGTGTTAAGGTGAGGGATGTTTGAAGACCACAAAATTCACAATTGGCAATTGCAGTGGCAGTGCATTGGAGGTTTCAAAGTTCTACAAGGGTTTCTGATACAGAGGAATGAAAACAAGATAACAGCACCCTTTCAACTAATGTGGGGGAAAAAAAAGTTCAGCCAGCATTACTGAAGAAACACATCTGACCTTGTGGGTTTTATAGCAGTATGAGAAATTCTACTGCACATTTACCTCAAGCACACACAAATACCAAATATTATGTCCTTCAGCTGGAAAGTTTTTTGGGTAGAGAGACTGTGTGCAGAAACTGGCCATCCTCCAGTACATGCTTCGCAGCGCTAGGCTAGAGTTGCAACAAGCAATGCTGTGCAGTAAATTTTCCATTTCTTTTTTAATGACAGGAAGTTTTGCAAAAGGTCTGTTAGATTTCTTCCCCTTCTGTCAGAAGTGCAACCCATTACCCAAGACTATCTTCAGAGACTCAGGGCTGTGAAGTTTAGCTATATCTGATAATTTGTTCTATAATAGGATCCCAGGGGAAAAAAACGAACCCAGCAACTGCAATACTTATGGAACAGAAACTATTTCTCTGTCTTCAAGCAGGAACACTCTTTGGAAATACAATCCAGTAATTTATTTATTCTCTGTAGACAAAATGTCCCATGCAAGGTTTAACATGATGCTCTTTTATGTGCTGACTGCTGAAGTAATTTCTCAAAGCAGCTTTAAAGAATAGGAGGACTACAATAAAATAAATATAAGCTTTTAGAAGATATTTGGATTCGCTACAATCAATGTACTTGGAGGATCTGATATCTCTGATCCCAAAGTTCTTGTTTGCACTTTTTAGCTGTCATAGACTCGTAAGAAAACAGACATAACTTAGATGATAAGACACGGAAGAGCTAAACTGAAGCATAGATGTTATCACAGAGACAACGTCCACCGATTTTTGAAGAGTAGAGTCTGAACTACGCTTCTAGATCCCAGTCTCCTGCATACCACTGGTTCCAACCATACGGTCTGTTTAAAAGGGCGTTTGTCACTTACAGGATGAAAGGATCCATCCTGCCAAGATGTTCACTCAGGCAGAATCCATGGAAGCTATGGGAGGCCGGCCATATGGCACCATCAGGTCAAAAATACTAAATAAATTCCCCTGGAAACAATAGAAAAGCAGACCAAACACCCCTGATAAATATCTTCTTTCTCCGATAGGAAGGGACATTTGTGGGAACCTTGGTAGGTGTGCATGTCGGAATTCACCTGAAGCACCAGAAAAATACTTCAGTGTTTCTCTCACTCTCTGATTAAGCAATATCACTGCTGTCATCATTATATCAAATTTTAAAAGTCTTCACGAAATCGCAAAACTCTCCTTTCCCTGTGGCACACTGAAACAATAGCTCTAATGATCCCAGCATACTGTGTCAATATGCATTTGAAGGTGTCTAAAGGTCAGTGGCAGAATACAATAGCCATTGTGGGGCTCTGGAGAAACGGCTATTGTGCCGCAGTGAGCACTTCGAGCCTCTTTAATTTGCAGCTTTGCACATGCAAAGTAACTATGTGAACTAAAGCCCTGTATAATGAACAATTAATATTCCTATGTGGTAGCAGCTTTTCTAATTTTTGCTTCTAATTTAAATACCTTGGCAAATTTTCATTAGAAAAACCTTGTGTGACTTAGACCATTTAAGGCACAGAAGCAAAAATCTTTGGAAAGAAGGAGATGCATATATTCACACCCATCTGCACATTAAAAAGCAGATGAGTCTGACAGTCATTCAGTTTTGTTTACAAGAATGGCTTCCACTCTACACGGTTAGCTCGAGCTACCATCCCTTCGGTATCAGAGAGGTATAATGAACTTGCTGATGTACCCTTTGTTCTATTTTAACAAAAGGAAAAATAAAGAATTGATTTTTAACCCTTCTTAGTCCACTGAGCATTGTATTAAACTTTTGAGACGAAGATCTGTGTTCTCTAACGAGAGAAGATGACTTACTTCAATTGCCAAGTCTCGTCCTGCTAGTCAAAACCTGAGGAGTCTCATCCTTCCCATTGTGGCCTTGGGCAAGACGTTTAGAGGTGAACTGATACTAACCACTTTGGGTGCCTGGAGATCAGACATTACATCCAGCTCTTTCTCCCTTTGAGTCTGGCAAATGCTCTCAGCCTTCTGGTACCACATTGCCAGATCCTCTGTCGATGCTGCTCAGAGCACTTCAAGCAAAACAAGGACTGTCAGAAGCTGATAATTTACTGTGATGTTTCTCATGAGAAACAGATTGGGTTTGAACCTCCTGTGATCAGCAGTTCAACCTAAAACCCTTCAAGCCTCCTCCCACTATTTGTAAATTGGGACCAAGTTAAAACTCCTGCTTGTGCTGTGGGAATTCGTTAATGACTCCAGTGTTACAAAGCTGTACATTTCTTTGAGAGCAACCTTTTCCATGGCTTTAATATTAAAAAAAAGAAAATATTTGGAATTTGGAACGTTTGTATGCAGTCCCAGTAGTGATTTATTGCAAATGTCCAAGTATTATGAATTCATTTAATATTTAGTGTAATAGCAGCCATCCTTCACAAGAAATTAATTTAATATTTATATGGCTGTCCAAGACAGTTCTTTCTTCAGCAGTTTCACTGTAAATCAACGAAGTTGGGCACAAATGCTGTAGAGAAATGTACACCGATTGGTTACAGACTCTGCAGGTTTTGAAAAGAGATAAGAAGTTTACAGTGAACATATCTGATGACTTTCAGGAATTAAATTTTTGAATGAAAAAAGATGGTTTACTTTTTCCATTCACAGACGGCTGTTTTACTGTTTTCTAGGAAATCTTTAATCCACTGAAACAGCTGTGTAATTATTGAGTTTTCTTTGTCTAGTAGCTACATTTCCAATTGACTGCAAACTGTGTTTGACATCCCTACCTCCTGAACCTGCCAAGGTCAGACCTTCGCATCTGTGTTGATGGATGGAGTCACAGTATGGACAGCACTACTCCCATCTCCTGGTTACTGCCCACATGTTTCAATGAATTTAAATCATCACCTTTGTTTTGCTCAGATTTTATTCTAGGAGGTTCAGAGTCAAAACTTCCAAACCATCCAAACCATTAATTTCACAAAGATCAATACCTTGTTCCAAAAAAAAAAAAAAAAAGCAAAAGAGTGAAATTAGCTCTTTCAAATAAATCCCAGACTGTTTCTAGTTAAGAAAAAAAGGACTGTGAACACAGACAGTATAGGCAGGTCACAATTTCTTACTTCTCTAGTGAAGCCTATGCTTGAGACTCCATTCCTACGGCGTAGCACAAAGGAATCTCAGTGGAAATCAGTCTCTGGTAGTACAAGGATGGGATAGGCAGCATTTCTGTGACCCTGAAGCATACACCTGGGGCAGCCAGCACTTGGACAACTGCAAGTTCCCCTCGATATGTCGCTGTGGGAACATCTGGCAAAGTGAATACAGTCTGAGCTTAAGAACTCATGAAGGACTAGATCAAAATTAAAGTCTCAGATATGTAAATGTTGAAATATTTTGCTTCACAGTAATTGGGGATGATTTTTCCCCTCATTAATAACCCCACTTGAAGATAATAACTAGCTCTTCTTTCAGCTTCAGAGATGAGATGAGCACAGAATGCAGCTACTTCGTTGATGACTGAGTGATAATGGAGTCCCCTGTCTGCGAAGTAATAATCATGCCATAATCCAAATACCAATTATATGTACTGGCTATATTAATACAGATCTTTTTTTTTTTTTTTTTTTAAGCCACCCTAATAAACAGAAACTTCTCGTTTAGTTTTCTTCATCTGCAGCTCCTAATACTTAATTTCCTACCTATCCGGGCTCATTAAATAAATGAAGAAACCTTACTGCAGCTGATAGAAAAACTGGCTCCAGCCATTGAAATGAGGTAATTTCTCATGCAACACCAGTTACATCAATAGATAAGAGAGCCAGAGGGAGAAAAAAGGTTTCATTTACAAATGAAGGAAAGAGAAACAAAACTGTTTAAATGCTGCCCTGAGCCCTACAGAACAAATGAGTAACTCATCTATCAGTCAGTATCCCCCAAACCACCACTTTTATTGCTTGTTTAACTTGGTCAGTACTTGTTTCAGTAAATTTAAGTTAGTGTCTGGAGAACAGTGCATTTTTATTCTGATTCCAACTTGGCTACTGATGATTGATGCTTGCATTGAAAGAGCAGGTGGTATTTTGGATTATGTCTTTTAGGAAAAAAGACATTTTGTTTTTTAAAATCTGTAAAACTACTTGACTTGAGGTTTTAATAATTATTTAAGAAACACAAAAACTGAACCAGAATCATCTCAAAGGAAAACTTCAGGTCTGGATGTCTTTGGATATGGATTTATCATTTGCAGTTTGCCACTACTGCTCGTGAAGAATAGATGACATACTGAACAAGACAACAGTAATCACTTACTACACAACTACTTCTGATTTCAGGGAAATACGAGTCTTGTATCATATATTGTATGGAAATACTTGCCACAGATTTAGTTTTTAATGGAGACAAACTGCTTCTGGCCAGAAGTCTATTATTATAATCTCAGTATACAAGTTACATGCCAAGGAGCAAAAAGGATTTTAGGATCATAGTATCATTAGCATACATACACGCACAAACTTGTTAGACTTATGGTCCCTAATTTGAAGATAATTAGTATTAAAGCCTGGAAAAAATAAGTAAAATGTCTTGCAACTAGACCTGATTGGGAATTTCAAATGTTCTAAAAACAAAACTGAGAAGAAATTAGTGTTCAGGTCCCAATACAGCAAAGCACATAGGCACTTCGTCATGTGCTTTTGTTGAACTGGGGCGGATGCAAGGCTCTAGAGACTACTAAAAGAGATAAAGAGGGAATCTAAAAATATATTTGAATATTCAATTTAGACAGAATATTAGATCTTTCAAACACTGGAACAAAGTTAAAGGCTAGCTCAAAGGGAATAAAACCCTGAAGTGGAAGCAGAGAGTCTCAGCTATCGGTGAGCTTCCTGGAGGCTGCTGAATCTGTAACAAGCAGAAGGTAAAAGGAACGCTAACACGATTAATGGTGATTGAGGGACAGATGATCTACTACACTGATATTGTCTTTATAGCATGTTTGATGGAGAGAGATGCCGATGGATGGATGGTTTTATATTTCATTGCTTTTCCTGGTCTGGTATGTAGGGAATAGGTGAAGGTTATGAAAAGGATGGAACGTTGTTAAGATACACAACTTACTGCATGCTCCAATGACAGTTTTCAGTGATATTTTTTAGTAGGAATAGCTGAAACAGAGCACCGGGGAGCTGAAAACTAGTGTTGTGATGAAGTAACTCAAAATTGGATACTGATAAAGTGAAATGCAAGAACACTGAAGAAGGTGATGAAACCATGGTTCTCATGAAGCCTGTGGCAGCATTTCCACCTATTTCCAAGAAGCCACTGTCTCTAGAACTATGCTCAGATGGATGTGTTTTAGTCCTGATTTTAGTCCATCTCTTCCTTTGAAGTGTGAGCAACCTCTTTGGGGACACCAAAGAAGGGAGTAGGCATGATACCCTTGTACGCATTTGACATTCAACTCCTTTCTTTACTCAGCAATCCACTGGATGTTTGATTGTCCTACAACAAGTAAGGGAACTTCAGCCCAAAACAATAAGACCTCTCCTTCTCTGCTCCACTCTCCTGCCCCTGGATAGCCTATACAGAGAGGCATAAAGCATACACACTTCCCCTGGGGAGTGTGGGCTCCCATCTCATTTTGGGAGAAAACTCAATCAAGGAGTTTCATGCAAGTGCTTCAAGTGTGGGATGCCCAAGCATCAACAAGAGTTCCTGCTCAGTCATATAAGAAATCCTCATCCTTTATTTCTGGAAGGAAACCTTAGCACCCTGCAGAGCTGGGCACATGCCATGAATCCCAAGTGGAAGCAGGTAACTTCCTCAGAATGAAAAAATAAGATCCAAGCCACACTTCCCTTACCAGCATCTCCTGCTGGCTTAGACATCTGTTCTGCTTGTCAGACTTTGTGAATCCCATTTTCTAGGAATTTAATTCTGCCCCCATATTAAATGGGAATTATGAATTCAAGCACAAAGCAAGAGCCTTAAAGGTAACAAAACTCCATACTCAGCAAAAGTTAATGCCCATTGCGAAATCGGCCAAAAACCTGCCACGCCTACCTTCCTGAACACTGTGTCCTGTTCTGGCTACCACAGCTGGAATAGGATATTGCGGAACTATAAACAGCACAGAGAGGGCAGTGAGGACCACGAGAGGTGTGGAACAACTCCTGTGCATTGGAGATGCCCGCTTGGAAAGCAGACAACTGTCAGGAAATATGATAGTGGCCTACAAAATCCCTGCCTGCACAGAGAAGGTAACTTTGGAACAGATTGGCTATTTCCCACACTACAGGAATTAGGGGGAAGCTAATGAGATTATCAGGCAAATGGTTGAAACTAAAAAATAGGAAGCACTTTTTCACCCAACACATAATTAAATGGAGACTTACTGCACACAGTATCGTGGAAGCCAAAAGTATGAACAGGTTCAAAGGGGATTAGACAAATTAATGGAGAACAGATCTAGGCTATTAAAATAATGGTATGGATCCAACCTCTGCTTCATGAAGTCCCAACAGGTAAATGAAACAGCACTTACAGCATGCACGGGGTGACTCCACCTCGCTACAAAGAGATCATAAAAACAGTGAGAATGATTGCTATGATAAAAAATTTGGCTATTCGGGCAAGAGCACAGGAAACAGGACAAAGCCAGGAATGAGCCCTCCCCTGTGCCCTCCCAGCTTTGGGAAATCAGCTGTTGAGAGACTTCCTCAGCTGCAGGGGTCTGAGAGAGGGCAAAAGGCAGCCGGCAGGATGCAGTGTCAGCCAAGGAAGAGACACAAAAGGTTGGGAACTGCAACCCCAGAGCACTTTCACAGCCCTGCAACTGCTATTTGGGTTCCTCAGCTCCATCTCTGCTGTGCAAAACATCATAGATCAAGGGCTGCAGCGCTCACCCTGGTGATGGGGCTGACAAGGCCCTGTCGCTTCCCGGAGCCCAGCTTGCTTCCCAACCTGGCATCGCACTGCCTTTGTACACACCAAGGGCTTCCTTGGAGCTACCATGGGGGTCTCGAAGACCTACCATAAACTGAAGCCCAGCAAATGTTGAACCTTTATTTTGATATAAATCAAACATGACTAGATGATTTAGGCAACTGTGGTAGACTAACTGTACTTTCCAGAGGATTTAAGCAAAACAGCTGGACAGAGTATGAGCATCCTTCTGAAACTTTAGGTTCATTTATTCAAACTAGAGGAGAATCTATCACAGCTTCACTGACAGCACGGGATTCTGAAATGAGAAAAATATGTATAAATACATTAACTGTTAGACAAACTGCTTAGAACTAGTGTTTTTAAATAAGATGACTTAGAGTGACTGGTTAGCTTGCTGCTCCTTGTCTCTCATAAGGAAGTGAAAAAGATTTATTGGTCCTGGGGAGCACTGGGAGCAACACTCACATTTTGCAGAAAGCCAGAGCAAGCTCACTCATTGAACACCTGAATGAAAGAGAATCAATGACAGAAGTCAGGATGTGCTTTGACATACTCTAATCTTAGACGTAGTTAGCTCTGGCTCTTTCCATCCACGAGGGGTGGATTTAATTTCAGAAGCAAACACTTAAGATTGCTTGGTCTTGCTTTGTAATCTTATTAAACGACAGGTGAGAGAGACTTGTATTTTTATGGAAAGCAGAAACATGTGGGTAAAAGGTTTGGAATAGTGGAGGTCATCTTGTCCATTGTCACTGATGTACCTATTCCCACTTAGTTGATATTGTTCCAGCAGCTCTGCCACCTCAGGCTGTAATTTCAGCCCTTCCAACAAACTAAACGGTATTGGGCTGGCCTGCACTCAGTGGAAAATTCAGGCATCACAGGAGGAATAGTCTTCTCTCAAAATCAATTCCGCACGGAAGAGAAAAAGGGCTGTCTGTGGACAATGAAAAATTGCCAGGATTTGCGTGTACTAGACACTGGAATACATTACAGTGAAACAATTCCTACGAACAATTCATCAGTTCATAAAAGATGCATTTAGCTAGAGACTGAGGAGCCAGCTGAGACTGACAGGACATATCACACCCGCATGGACTGTGGCCTAGAGGTGATGAAAGCAGAAGCTCCTCTTGCTCAGGCCACATATTTCTGAAAATTAGCTGGGCTTCGCACTGCTGCTGGGGCAGCCTGGACTGGGTGAGGGGAGGGAATGAGAGGGGCCCTGCTGGTTCTCAGGTGGTCTGACACTGTAGAAGCAGGTCCTTGACATCATCAAAGCAGGAGCATGAAAATTTTGCTCTCTCTGAAGGCTGCCCTCCAATTTCGGCAGCTCCCACAGCATCAAATCTGAGCATCCAAAAAATGATTCCTAATGTATTTCATGCTTTAAAAAAATCAGGCCTTGCCCTTGCTCCCTCTTGCTTTCGTGACAGCCTGTCTCAAACAAGGCAGGTAATAATTTATTAGCATCGAGAAAAGAAATACCAACGTGCTCAAGCTGACGGCTTCTTTTCTGGGAGTAAGGGGAAGCTCAGCCTCTCAGCGCCCACGGGAGTGCAGGGAGTCCCAGGTGCTCTGTATCCATGGGCACCTCAGGCCTCGCTGCACCCAGCAGCACTGCCCAGGGACCGAGCTGTTGTCCGGCGCGCTGAGGTGCGATCAATTATTACTGTGCATAAGCTTTGCAGGCAAAGCAGCTGAGGTTTCTGCAAACTCCCCTGTCAGCTGTGCTATAGGCATTTTCAGTCCTACTATGTTTCCAAGCAATGCCCTCTTAATTACTCCTGGGACATGCTGAGGTGGCTGAACTCCTTTTCTCTTATAGGTACCAATTGATCACGTATGCTCTTTAAAAAATGAAGAAAGAATCCTAGAATTGTTTTAAAGGATTGCAAAGTAAGTGGCTATCAGTGTTAGAGGAATGCCCAGGCATCTAAATGACAATTTCTTTGATAAAGTGACCAAGGCACTGTGGCTTTCCAAATGTCACAACACTTGGCTTGTAATTACTAGGAAGCTTTGCAATAGCAAAAGGCTTGCTAGGAGCTGCTCAAGCCCTGGCAGCATTTGTAATAACAGCATCCTCTCTTCAGCAAAAATTGAATTTCAACTTTTTTCCTAGTTTCGTCTTTTTGCTACTTAAAAAATAAAAATGGAGCCATCAAAGACCATTTGCTAAAAAGAGGTCCCAATACCCTTATACTAAACTCAGGTCTTTAAGAGTATAAAATTCCCCTGTCTTAAATTAAAGAGCTGAGCAAGAAGGATCACCAATGAAAAATGGACCTATCCAAAGGGAACAACTAGGGTATAAGCAGGAAGGTGAGTCAATAGCACTATGGCTTTTTTTCCTTTTGCACTAAGCCTGGTCTTACATTGCAATCCTATCCCTCCGTTCTATCTTCCCTTCCTTTATCTGTTTTGCCCTTTTTTTTTTCGTTGACACATGACCTACAGGTATGACCATATAATTAAATGCAATTGAGTTGCACTGATTTAACTAATTACTACCTGTCAAGTGTGCCACCTAAGCCAATGTTCTCCATTTCCTCATCCTACCCCAACTATGAGACAAATAGCTCAAATGTCAGACTTCTGTTGATTTGGGTAACCCAAGATGTCTGAGGACATGCTTTATGCCAAAGCTGGTAGTAGGATAAATTTAGTGGTGCAGCCAGTGAGCAGCATCTCACGTGGGTTACACAAATAATCACATCTGTAACCTCATGAGCTCTCCGAACAAAAATTTGTTGCTTGTCTGGAGCATGCTATGCAATGAGGCAGTGACATCTGGTTGGTGTTTTCACATGTGACTACTGCAGAAATAATTAGCAATGACAACACATACACAGCGTATTCCTCTTTACTCTGCCATCAAGTTGACTGATGCAGAAGAGGCCAGTCTGACCTGAAATAAAAGGTGGATCCTGCCAACTAACAGCAAGAAATGGTCAATTTTAGCACACAAGCTCAAAATGCCTTTGTGTTGGTCACATACACCTCACATCTGAAAATGATGGAAACTATATAAAGATAAAATCACTACTGCACTGGAGCAGAAATGACAGCTTTGTGGTAATAGTCCATCTCTGAGCCCGCCTACCCTAGATGAAGATGAAAAACCCTTTACACAAGTCAGATAACAGTGCAAGAAGACTTCCCCTTGACCGCAGCGGCTGATCGACTGATGGTCTGTACAGAAAGACTGACAGCCTGACTTATTTTCATTTTAGCAAAACAGTATGGGTAAACATTGGCTTAGAATTGTCTCATCTTCAATTTGATCATGGTTGACTGAAATGTCTCTGTCTATGAAGATAACAGAATTAGTAGTCCATTAGTTAAGCAATCACGACTTCTATTCAAGCTTCTGTACTATGATGACTGCTGTATCTGACAATCTTCTCACAGAAGAGCAGACAATATGATGAATATCTTGCAGAAGTTTGTTCTCTCAACTTCTTCCTGTAGGACAGCAGTGTGTGTGTTTGAGAGGTCCCTTCCAGTCTTACACTCTCCCTCTTAACTCAGCAGCATACGTGCAAGAACTCAAACTGTAGACAGATAACCAAATGCTACCAGTTGCTTTGTAATGTGTTCCAGTTCATGGCTTTCTGTCAAACTGGGCGAACATTTCAAGCAGGTACCAACAGGGCTTGCCTTAGTCTCAGTGCCAGTCAATCTTTTCATTAATTATGTGGTAGGTGAGCTAGAGAGTGCGCTTCTAAAACCAGCAGTGGGCACTGAGCTGACCAAGTCTGCAAGCAGTTGGAAGATCTACAGGTTTTAGCTGGGATAGAGTTAATTTTCTTTGTAGTAGATGGTATAGTGCCATATTTTGGATTTGTGATAAAAAGCGCATTGATAAGACATCCTTGTTTCAGTTGTTGCTGAGCAGTGCTTGCACAGCGTCAAGGCCTTTTCTGTTTCTCATGTTTCCCCGCCAGCTGACCAGCGGGGTATCCCAGACCGTACGATGTCATACTCAGCAATAAAAGGTGGGGGAAGAAGGAGAAAGGAGGGGACCTTTGGAGTGATGGTGTTTTTCTTCCCAAGTAACAGTTATGTGTGATGGAGATGGCTGAACACCTGCCTGCCCATGGGAAGCAGCGAGTGAATTCCTTGTTTTGTCTTGCTTGCGTGTGCAAGTTTTCTTTACCTATTAAAGTGCCTTTATCTCAACCAATGAGTTTTCTCACCTTTACCCTTCCGATTCTCTCCCCCTTCCCACTGTGGCAGGGAGTGAGTAGCTGTGTGGGGCTGAGCTGCCTGTGGGGGTTAAACCACAACAGAAGGATAAACAGGGTAAGAATTCAGAACAATTTTGCTAAGATGGAGAAATGATCCCAAATCACCATGGTGAAATCTGAAAAGTATGACATGCTACTGCTAGGAAGGAGAAATCAAATGCCAAATACAAAATAAGGAGCGACTGGCCAGCCAGCAGCTCTGCAGAAAGGGACACAGGAGATAAAGTTGATCACAAATGGCATGAGTCAAGAGGCTTCTGTGAAAAAGGCACACTTCAGATGGAAACATATTAACATACATCTTATATGTAAGCCATGGCAAGTGCTTATTCCATCCTAATTGGCACTAACAAGGTCTCAGCAAAACTCCACTATGTGACACTGCTCTCTAAGACGCCAGCAAGCTGGAGACTGCCTAGAGGAGAGCTGAAAGGATAATCAGAGACCTAGAAAGCATTACTTGTGAAGAAAGGCTAGGAGCTAGGCTCAGTGAGGCTGAAAGAAGAGAATTCTTGAGGACTGAACACATTATTAGTTCTCTAATACGTGGAAGGCTGTCAGCTGTTCATCTGGAGCAGGACGTGAAGAAGCCAAGATTCATTTGTAACCATAGAAGATTTAGAAGAGATAAGAGGGACCTTTCTGGCCCTTGGGATATGAAAGGACAGGAATAGATTGCTCAGGGAAGTTACGGAATGATCTTAATGGAATGATTTTAAGAAAAGTTAGACAGAGATCTGTGGTGCGTAGTAAGCATATACTAACTTTCTCACTGCTGGTGAATGGAAAGCCATCCCAGGCCTGCAGGGCCACCATCTTTCCTACCTTCTCTGTGCCACGTTCCCTGCCGGCCAGCTGTATCTCTTGGCCAGGCTGCACCTAAGCCTGCCAACCAAGAGTATCTGGCTTCGATATAAAACCTGTCCAGAAAAATGCTAAAAGTTGGGAAATCAGTTCTCTCTTTTATGTCCTGATCAAAGCCTCGCTTATGCATTTCCCTTGCCACAGCAGGCACCATGGTGTTGATAGGATCTGGCTGCCCGACCTCCCCCCCTCTTCTGTCTCAAAACTTAAGATATGAAGAATAACATGATGTTGTACAGAAGGGAATAGAGACCTCTGAAGTCGTCAAAAAAGCCAGCTAGTTTCATTTTATAATATACCAGGTTTGAACTGATCACGAATTGCGACTGAAAGCAACAGTACAGGAAATCTACTTTACTGCAAAATAAGTTGGCCATGGACTCACATTAAATTACTTCTTCTCTCCCTGGGGCATCTGGTGATGAAGCCCAATGCCAGTCTGCTGCTAGCATGCTGAATACAGTGAGGTGTGAGCGAGGGTTAATATTTTAGCTTCTGTAGTCTTACAGAAACATATCGCTGAATATGAACCAAACAAAACATAAGCAAAAAAGCAATGCAACAGGTTGAGTTCTGCCTTTATAACAAATTGTTTTTTAAAAGGTTGACTGCTTGACACCCTATGTTAATTGATTACAGGCAGCCTGAAGACATACTGTCTGAAAAGCAACTTTTGCATGGTGTACTTTCTGAATTCCTGAGACTGATCTTTTCTCCAGAGGGCATAATAAGAGCATTTTTTTTTCAGTCCTTCAGAGACCAGCACTGACTCCATGTCTTGACTTGGTCTGAAGGGAATTACTAGATGCTTGGGACATTCGCTCAAAAAAATAACAACCCAGACTGACTTTAAAGTGGCTTTACCATTTGGCAAAAGAAAAGCTGAGGGCTTGTGAATCTTTCTGCTGCTACTGCAAAATGAAAAATAAACAAAAATGTACAAAATAAGATAAATATCCCTTTGCTGTAACTTGGTTATGCCCTCGAGTTACACTATGAAAACAGAAACATGCCACAGATATCTGTTGTCTGTTGTAACGTGCTGTTCCTACAGTACTGATGTTTGTCAGAAACTGCACTTTCATTTAGTTTATGTAATTCTCCTAACAGAGCTTACTGAAGTATTTCTGCATTGACACTAGATATTTTAACCCACCTATTATGCATAACTATAGAGAAAAGCAAAGAAAAATACCAGTACCTGTGTGACCAAAAAAAGAAACATGGGCACTGAAAAGTTGAGTATAGCAAATTTTTGCAGGAAAGTTCAAATTGCGTCCATAAAATAATTGCATTGGCACTTGAGATACCCTCTTGGTTGTTTAAGACTTACTGGCTTGTGAATTCATAGTTGGAAAACCACTGAGAAAAGCAAATGAGTTCTGGACATGTGGGAGGCCAAGATGCCACCAACTCCAACACATTGTAAGTTCATAGATTCATAGAATCAGAATCATGAAATCATAGAATCATAGAATGGTTTGGCTTCCAACCCAAACCATTTCAGTTTGGGTTGGGGGTCCATTTAGGGGACCTTAAAGATCATCTAGTTCCAACCTCCTGGCCATGGGGAGAGACACCTTCCACTAGGCCAGGTTGCTCAAAGCCCCATCATCCAGCCTGGCCTTGAACACCTCCAGGGATGGGGTATCTACAACTTATCTGGGCAACCTGTTACAGTGCCTCACCACCCTCATAGTGAAGAATTTCTTCCTTATATCTAATCTAAATCTACCCTCTTTCAGTGTAAAGCCGTTACCCCTTGTCCTATCACTGCCCTTGTAAGAAGTCCTTCTCCAGCTTTCTTGCAGGCCCCCTTTAGGTACTGGAAAGCTGCTATAAGGTTTTCCTAGAGACGTCTCTTCTCCAGGCTGGACAACCCCAGCCTTCTCTCAGCCTGTCTTCATAGGAGAGGTGCTCCAGCCCTCCAATCACCGTTGTGGCCCTCCTCTGGACTTGCTCCAACAGGTCCATGTCTGTCTTATGCTGGGGGTCCCAGAGCCAAATGCAGTACTCTGGTTTTGAGGCATCCAGCTTTTTACTGTGTTTTTCTGCTGGAATGGTTTCATCCTGCATGTCTCCCTCCTAGGAGCGGTGGGGCAGTGGCAGTCCCACGCCAGCTCTGTGTTTTACTGATCCAAGGCAGAAAGTGGAGGACAGGGACAGACACAGCATTTGTATTCTGTTGTGTTTTTTGTTTTTTTTTTTTTAACCTGTGCATAGGAATTGGGAGCTTGATGTTATGCGGGAGTGAGTGATCAAACCACATTCTTCAGAAACTGGGCAGGAAGAGGGCAGAAGCTGTGATGGGATTCTCAGCTGCAGAGTTGTGCGGTCTGGGATGGGGATTGGCCCCTATGATCCCTCAACAGCCAGAATGTGTCAATGTCTCCCATTGACACCACAAGAGTGCTTACATTTCACCCAACTAATCCAGGAAGATGCTTTCCATCCCCTCCCACAGCCTGGCCCCATCCAGCCATCTGGTCCTGTGTGATTTCTTCTGCAGGCAGGGGAATGCCATGGGAACGCCAGTGCTGGGATGCTCACACGCAGACACGCACACACACTCGCGCACACACACGCCTCCAGCCTTCTGCTTCCAGCTCTCCCTTGCATGCTCTTTCTTTTGTCAGTTCTACTTTCTTCCCCAGGCAGCAGCAAGGATTTAGTAAAAGCCCGTGGGTCCTCTGTGTTATAAAATTAGGTCTCTACAGGTGCCAGCAGAATGCCGTGCCTTGGCATCCAAACAGTTTCGCCCCGAGTTAGTAGATGAACTGAATTTCCTCTTGAAGCTAAAGCACTCTCCATCCTCGCCTCGCCTGGATCCACTTCCCCTTACGGCCGCAGAATGCAGCACAGAACCACTTGAAATGGCGTTAGAGAAATCCACCGCGGACACTTGAGAAATCCTGTGACAGCACTACGAGGCAGATAAGCACAGGCAGGGGGGAGAGGAGGGAGAAAAGGAATAGCTTTCGGAGACTGCTTGGCAGCAAAGTCAACGCCTGAAATATCTGTGGGGAGTTTGAAAGCATTTCCTAACATCAAAAATGCGAAGAAGAAAAAGAAATTTTGATCAATGGCTTGTTGCCCTTGATCTAAGCAAAAGAATCTTAGCTGGTCAGAAATAACAGAAATCTGTTTTATTGTAAAGCTGAAGTTTTCGATGTTTTGACAGCTGGGGCTCATGCTTTTGGCTGGGTTATTTGCCAGCCTTAAAATACTCATCAGCAAGTTGCCAGGTTTTTGTCCTTTCAAATTGAACTCTAATGAGGAAGGAGAAGGTGCTGGAGAGATTTTAAGCACGAGTTCTCTGCCCTAAAACAGAATTTTGTGGCCTGAATTCACATGACCAGAAAAAGAGGTTTCCACTCCCTGGCCAAGTTTCTGGTGAATCACTTGCTGGTCACAGAGCCAAGATTCACTTTCTGGAGCATGGGAAGCAGTGGCTCATTTGGGATGAAGACAGCCCCGTTGCCTTTGTTGAGAGGAAATGGATTAACAGTATGTATTCTGTGCACAAGTCTTGAGAAAACTGAACTAAAATATTGCAGATTAAAGAATCCTTACTGAAGAACAACCTGGAACACATGTTAAACTGAAAAATCAAATCCGACTCTGAAAATGGTCAGTGACACGTTGGTGTTGGTGGCTCCAGGATCAACTCAGATGTTTTACAGAGTATCCAAACAAATTAGCAACACAGAATTTATTCTTTATCTTTTTGATGCAAACCTTTACGTTACTATTCCAATGTTACTTCCTCTTAATGCTTTCTACATTTTGATGTATTTATTCTAAGAATTCAAACCAGGCTCTTCTGCTCTTGAGCAATTTGTTCATTCTTATTGTCCTGGTGTGAGCGATACAGGACTAATTTATCTTCTAATACTTGGGAAGGCTGAACTTTTAGAACACTCTAGTGTCTGAATTGCTGAAAATATTTATTTCATAAGCCAGCTATGGTGTGTGGGTTTCAGTCTCAGTGTTTTCGAGCTTGCCAGGTACAGGGACGAGGAGGAGCGAGACCTGAGCCCTTGACCCAAGCTGGCCAACAGGACTATTTCATACCATGAATGTCACATTCAATATAAATTAGGAAGTTTGCTGCAAAGTTCTCTCTCTCGATGGCTGCCATCCTGAACACTTCCTGCCCCAATGTGGGACGCCTAAGGCCTTCCCTTCCTCCTGAAGCTGTAGCGCTTGCAGTGTTCAACATTTGCTGTCCGCTGCTGGGAGTGCACAGCTTCCTACTTATATAGTTGGCCGAGTATAATCTTTGTATATTTTGCATTGGCATCAGGATCAATATTGGTTCTTTAGTGCTATTAATGTTAATTATCTAATCTTATTCTATTAAATCTATTTATATTTCAACCCCCGTGCTTCCTTGTTTTTTCCCAATTCCCCTTCCCAGGTGGGGAGGGGTCATCAGGTGACAGAATGATTGTCTAAATGACAGTAAATTGTTATGGGTTTCTCAAACCATAACACTTACGTCTTGTGCATCTTCCACTTACTCACTTAATTGTTATCATTCCGTTTCACATCTGTACAACTTAGGGGGCTTTATTAAGTGAACCAGTAACAAAGAGAAAAATAATAAATCATTTCACATCTGCTGGGAAGACTGAATTCCTCTTCCAAAAATTCAGGGTCACTCATATTGACCTTGTTTCTGAAAAATCTACTTTCATCAACTCTGTCCTTAGCTTCTTTCACTCGTCCCAGGGTGACCACTATTTTTGTCATGTCATTTTATATCTACCAAGTCCTTGCAAGTGCTCAACACTTCACTTTTGAGACTGATCTTTCATTTTCTGGATAAGGAATTACACTTCTTTAGTGGCTATGAAGTGATAACAAATCCTTTTCATTCAGGGACAAGTTAATATGAAAAGAAGTTGCAATGCAGAGACTAACACTACATAAGTGAAAACTGAAGGTGCCCTACCATGTAGGATCAGGTCCTTCAGGCAGTTTCAGTTCTACCAATTGATAGCTTAATCAGACAGCTGTAACATGAACTAAGGCCAAAGAGCACCTCAGAGTTTCCAAAGCCAAATTTGCAAAGGGCCTTTGATCTAGTCTCCAACCCTACTTAAATACAGGGTGGGCGACTAAGTGTGCAGGCAGCAAGTCTGCGCTGAAGGATGTTGCCTGGTGGAACCAGGCACCGGGCTGCAAATTAGGGGAAGGCAGAGGAAGGCACGGGCAGAAAGGGGGAGCGGTGGAGAGGGAAGTCTCTCTGGTCATATCTACACTGGCACACGAAACAAGGGCAGGATTTAGCAACAATCCCTGGTCCGCCTCCATTAACCATTGTGGGTTTGGCTTATATGAACTGGCACTCTCCCAGGACAACATAAGGGCGTGGTTTGGGCCACACCACATACCGGGACTGTTCTCAAAGAGCAGTCTGGATGCAGTCACCCTATTTTGGGCAGAGAGGAGCGCTTAGAAGTGCGGATGCAAATCATGCAGGGACACTTGCAGGGCCAGAAAACAGGCCTTGGCTTGTTCTGTTATGTAATGTAGTCCTTACACCAGGATCATGCCAAACATACTGTATCATTTGAGGAATGCAGCTATTTTGAGCAGAAGGACCGATACTTAAGAAAGTGAGTGACACTGGTGAGAACAGACAGATGTTTACTGATTCAGTCTTCACATGCAAAACTGTTGGTGCATGTTCAAAGTCATTTTCTGAAGCTGTGTCTCTTGTTATCTTCGAATCAGTAAACAGCAGCTCAGTGTATTCTCCCATTTGTTGTGACTTGCTTAGCCAGATCCTGTATATATTCCAGGGACACAGTTACTAAATTTAAAACTGCAAACAGATTTGTTCTCTCAGCACACTTGTAAGAAACATTTAATTTAACATTGCCAGTTTTCAAATACTTCTATATACTCTGGCTAGGTAAAACAGGAAGGAATTGGTGTAACTCAGTGATGAATTAATAGCTGGCTTGCTAGTGCAAGCTCTTATTTTCCTCTTTAGCAGATATTGGGCCAGACACTTTGGAAGAGTTTAATCAAAATCCTCATCAAAAGCCAAATGAGTGGATTTTAAAGAAAGTTTAATTACAGTGGTCAAACCACCCAGCATGATTTGCTTGATTTGATTAACGTAACGAGGAGCACATTTAATGAGAAATGCATTAATTCATTCAAACAAGTGGTTTTATCAGAGGTATTAAGCATCAGCCCAGATTATGTACAGCAGAAACTATTATAGCAAAAATTGACCGAGGTCAAAGCAGTAGTCACGCGATAATTACAAGCTCTCAGCTGTAATCTACCAGTTGAACTGGGGCAGTGCTCATCATGACTGAAAAAGCAGGGACCCCATTCAAAAAAGCCCCCAAAACACAGGGTTTTGCTTCCAGCTGGGATCTTCATCCCTTTCTTTTGGATGTTCAGAAGATTCAAGAACTGGGATTGAACTCTCTGAGTTTCAAATGGTTATACATGCTAATGCTAGCAAACGATAGAGCGAGAGCTCAAAGAACCCCTGATACCACCCCTGACCCTTAAAGGAAACAGAGTGTTCCCCATTTGCTCTCTCTTTTACCTCCTTCCTGTCCCTGTGATGTCTTTGGGACACTCCTGTTCCTAACCTGGAACAGAGTGACTTTGGGGGAGAATTATTATTTTCCTTCTGGGAAAGGAAACCTTCTTGGAAAAGAAGAAAAATCGGCTTCATGTGTGAAATATTTGAGAAAAAGAAGAAAGAGTCTCCTTTACACCTTGCTCTCTTAAACTGCCTTCTTTAGATAATTTCCAGCCCCTATATTCCAACTTTCTTGTTTCAGGACCCCTCCCCATGGGCTTTACACAGCACCCTTCACCTCCACCCTCCCCACTGGCACTCCTTCTCCACTGCCCCCTGCTATTTCTCCCAGCAGATGCTGATGCTCTTCTCTCTCCTATGCGCCCTGACCACCGTTACCTCTTTGACTTCTGCCGTGCTCCCTTGCCTTTATTCAGTGCCTGGCTTGTTATTCCTGTAGTGTCTGTGCCACCTCTGTGTGAGATGCCTTTCCTGCTGCTTTGTACTGCGTCTGTACAGCACCGAAACAGCTTTGATTTTTAAGCGCTCTACTAAGCCTGCTCGGCTGCTGGAGCACTTTTTGAGCACTGTTGCGCAGTGGACTTAAGCACTATCTATTACTTAGTCTTTCATCAGCTACCACCAGCAACTGGCAAAGGAGAGCAGCTTTGAAACTGCTCCCTAAGCGGACAGGAGCCTGGTCACGGAGCTGAGAAGCGGAGCACAAGCCCAGTTGCAGATAGAATCCTCTGGCGGTAGGTTCATACTGACAAGACAAGACTGGCATGGAGGCCATATTTTACCTCCTGATTAAGTCAGCAGGAGTGTGACAGTAAGACACTAGTATTAGAGTGCCTAAATGAATGTAGTTACCAAGGTTCACCTGCAGGTTTGGAAGTCCTGACCAAGACCTTCTGGGAATAACCTGAAGTAGAGAACTAGAGATGTCAAAAAACAGACCTAAGGATTTATTTGCTGTATTAATAGAAGATGAGCGAGAAAGCCATTCCTGCTGATCTGAAAACCATAATCCTCGGGATTTTTTCTGCTACTTGTCTTTAAACCACAAGGAAACAAAAGTAAAATTTGGAATCGGGATCCCTTTATTTTAGAGAAATCTTGGGATGTGCCTATATGTGACTGCTGCACACCAACAGGAACCTGTGATATTGCCATATAAACATTTACATAGAGGAAAGCATTAACACTATACTCAGCAAGTCTGTTCCCAAGGTAAAGACAATTTCGCCTTGGAACAAGCAGACCAAATAGCATATACAGACTCACTACAGTAGCTGCCCCTTGATGTCACTTTTGGTATCCTTGAGTGGAATCTAGGTGGGAAATCATAAAACATAAATTGGTAGAAGATCTTATCTTAAAATACTTTTTCCCACTATCTCTCAGCTCGGCCTTCAAGCAGCCAACCAACCTTGCTAAACTTATCATCTGAAGAAAATTTCCCAAGGACCAATAAATCTGGCTATTTCAGAATGATAAATGTAAAAATTGCAATTTATCTCCATAGTCCTCACAAGAAACATCTTCTACAACAGACCCATGAGAACCAATGGATCCTCAGCATGTCCATCCCGGAATGCAAACTACTTCATAGGTACCATGTGCCCCCTGAACCACAGTGAACTCACACTGACAATCAGTGTGTGAAAGAAAAATGTGGTTAATAACAAGAAAATGTTTCCCAAAACATCCGTTCTCCCTCTTAGCATTCAGCCCTAATCCTCAACGGAAATCTACAAAAGAAACTGGAAAGACGAAGCTGGGATTAAAATTAATAATTTGATGGGACAGCAAAAATTGTTGATTCCAACAACAATGCTAACTTTATGGCACTTTACAATTTACCTCAGATAGGACTTGCTAATCTCAGTTTTTCAGGAGATAATTACCTGTGCATGTCTTCCATCCTGTGTTCAGTAGAGCTGAAGACCTTATTACTGCTCCTCTTACTAACATCCCCTCTATTCCTTTCATCTCAGAGTACCTGACTGATGAATATAATGAAACTGAACACAGATAAATTGCTTCCAATCTTTGCTTATCCGGCAGTTTGCTAGTTATGTCTCTGCTTCTGTTTTTTGCCCCTCGACTTGTCTGTTTTCTCCTGCCAGGTGTAATGATAACAGATATTGCCTCTCCCCACAGATATTCTTTCTGAGTGTTATGACTGTTCCCTATGTACCAAAAAACCTGCCCAATCAGACTCTGCTTTGGAAATATCAAGCATGGTTCCAGATATGGCTCCAGTCCTGACTCACAGATTCCTTTTTGAATAGTTATATGGCTTTCAGTCTGGCATTATCCAAGCTTTCAACTGTTTCAAAGAAATATTTGGGTTTATGCAAAGAATAGGAACACAACTTAATTGGCCAAACATCAGTCACTACTTCTAAAAGGAAAGGAAGCATTGCTAACTCAGATCTTTCTAAAATGAAAGTGAAATATGACATGGAGGAGATTCAGGAATATGTTGTTCAACACAGGGCAGTTATGCACCACCCAATCCAGTCAGAGATGAAAATTTTATCGCCACTTCTCTCTGATACTTCCCAGGTACTGAATTGGTCTTTGGCAACACTCACTGCAATGATGCAGTATTTACTTGTCCCTTTCATCCATGGAGCTCAAAAACCCCATAACTTTACTTCCCTGCATCCAAATTTATTAACTTAAAGCTGTAACAGCTTGGGAAAGGTTAACCACTATCTTAGGAAGGGACTCAATATAATTTTGCCTAGGAAATTTCAGTGTGCAGTTTCACATGAATTAAAATATATGGATCTAAAGAACAGCAGGTTATGTTTTAGGAAGTATTAAATATGCCAGTACACAAAGCTCTGAGGTAACATGCAGATCTACCACCTTCTGCCCAATACCATACGCTCCCTTGGGCTTGCAGAAGTAGCATGTATTGTTCTGATCACACAGATTGCAGTCCTTCATGCACACTTGGAAGTTATTCTTTGCAAACAAGTACTGAAATTTCAGATCCAGGGCAGAAGTTCTACACCCTTCTTTCACTGAAAGGCACTCAAAGAAAATTCAAGACAGGACTAAGGAAAGGATTTTAAAACGTCTATTCCTCATCTTGGAAAACCAAGGGTTATCTGTGAGCCTGACCACACGTAAGCCCTGCAACCTCAGCATTACCATGTACAGAGTAGATGGTAAATGTTTACCCCATATGTGCCTGTCATCACAGAAAAGCTCGGGGAACGTATGGAAAGGACTTTTTGCAGGTCCAAAGGAAAAGCAAGCCCCTACATCTCTTCTCCTACTCAGGTACAAAGCAGGAGCTTTCTTCCAAGCAGGCAGTTTGTATCAGTGGGCTCTGCTAGGCAGTACAGAGATAACTCTCAGCATTGATAAATGGGAACTGCTAACGTAATATAAACATTTGGTGAAAGCAAAATATTTGCCAAGAACCTAAAGGGCTCAGCACTTAAAGCAGCTCTCCATGCTGGCTTTCCTTAGCAAGGTGCACAAGGGACAGGCACTCAGCTATCAGCCCCACTGCTGGCTCCTAAGTGATTGAACCTACAGCGCATCGTACCTATGTCCCAATGAGCTGTACTTAATTCCCTTCTCCCTGTTTGGCTGTGTCACTACAAGGAAAGTTTCTGCAAGAAACTGACATGTTTCTGGAGCAGTAAAACAGCTCCTGCCACTCATGAACCAGTGTTTTACTGTGCCTGTGGCACCTGCCCCAGGGCTGGTACCACCATCAGCTTCTTCCATGTAGCGAGGCAGATGGCTTCTGACTTGGCCATCCAGTTTCAATGACCAAGAGCCCATTATAACATCTTTTTGCACCACTGCAAATTTGCAGATCCAGGTGCTGATTGTTGGAAGAAACACACAAATTCAGCCCACTAGTGGCTCAACCTTGTTTCCCACCCACGAGTGGGTAACATGGGAGCAGCACCAGGGATGGTGGGGGAGAAAGGATGAAGCATGAAAATAACATGAGACAAGGATGCCCAAGCCGGCAGGGGATGAAAACCAGCTTCCACCCTCCCAGGCGGCTGCAGGGTCCCTCCTCGACAGCCCCATGGGAGGGAGAGGCAGCAGGAGCATGGGGTGCAGCGATGGCACGGTGGCCCTTACCTTCTCATTCTTCCTCTCCTCGGCCTTGCCGGTGGGGCCAGGGGTCACAGGGCCACCCAAGGGCCCGCTGCCGGCCTCGCCATTGAGGTGGGCAGCGCTGACATTGGGTGGGGTGATGGCGGCAGCGGCGGAGGTGAGGGGGATGAGGGGCCGGGCCCCCGGGGTGGGCGGCTGGTGGCCATGCTGCGGGGAGACGGCGGGGTGAGGCCGGATGGCTGCCGCTGGCAGGCGGGAGGGCGAGCTGGGCGTCCGCAGGGGAGAGACCGTGGCGGTGGGCCGCTCTGGGGCTGGCACCGAGGGGTGAGCTGTGGAGGGAGGACAGAGCACAGTTAAGATCCCCCTGCACTGCCAGACCAGTGGCCATTGCTGCCATGAGGCGCCAGGGCCCAACAGAGAGCTAAGCTCTTAGCCTTCACCCAGGCTATCTCAGCCTGCAAGTGTTTTTGTCTAAATCCTAGAAATCCCCCTCATGGGGGATTTCCTGCAGACAGGCAAAAGGCCTAAAAATGGCCCGTCCTCCCTAGTGATGTGACTGGAGAATGGCCTGACCATCCCTGCCCATGACCGGGAATAAATAGCAAGCCTACCGTGTTTTTAAAATACCTTATCTCGTTCCAGCTGAGCTGTTTTCCAAACCTCCAGGACCCTCTCCTAATCTGACAGATTTTGGAGCAAAACAACATGGAACCTAAAGGGTTAGCCCAGATGATCCACGCTGACCTCGAAGGCAGCAATTACAAAGGAAGGTCTCTTGTTTCAGCCCTAGCAAAATGATCAACAGCACATCACTGTGCTGCGCAAGATAAATTAAGCAGAAATCCACTGGAGGATTTCTGAGCTCGGCCTCATCTCTGCCAGCAAAGTCCCTAAGGAACTATGCAGTGCCTTTTAGTCTTGCTGCTCCTGCTGAGCAAACCCTGCCTACAAGCACCAGGAACCAGGAATTAGCACTCGTCTGTTTAACGGTGACTGTGAAACGCTGCTGAGGTCAGCTCTCCGGGGATTTGGGAGCTTGTTGCACGCCTCATGTTGCAAAAAGTGTGAGGAAGTTCCAGGTCCATTTCCACAACGATGTTGCCTTTGACTTCCAGCTTGGTTGATTGTTAGGTGTAACATTCCTTCAAGTATGTACAAATCAGAAGCCAACTCCACACTCGGACATCCCCTCACTTAATGATTCAATAGTAAGACTGGCTGGAAAATGCCCATTTCACAAGTGATTTCAAGGTTTCATAATCTAGTTTAGTTCTGCTTCAGTGCAAAATTTGAACCTCTGAACATTTTTCTGAGCACAATCTACTCACCCACCCCACAAAAGCCTCTATTCTGGTCAGGGCATTCACCTGGGATGTGAAAACATAGGATCCAGTCACTGCACTGCTCTCCTCTGCGGAAAACAGCTCTGAGCAGCTGTCTATTCCCTTTGCAACTTGAATCAGGACAACTTCACGGCTGAAGTCTGGTTGAACTACATCCATTCCTAACAAAAAGCTTTGAGTCCAACAAATCAGCTTTTCTTTGATCAAGAAGCATTTTTCTGGAAAATTTCTGACCCACTCTGATCTGTGGTTTGATTACAAATTCATCTGAAGGATACATTTTTACGCAGGACCAGCTGGAGTTCACTCAATCTATAACTAAACAACAATGCCAGAACAACTCAAACCACTATTTTCTGTTTCTATGCTTAACGGTGGTACCCATTACTAGGGACTGAAGGGATAAGGAATGACGTTAATCATACTCACTACACCAGCTGAGCACTCCTGCCAGGAGGGAATTTCATCCCCCAGCCTTATGCCCTATTATCCAAAGTGATACTGAATATGATGGGCCAGTGATCATCAGATTAGCACCTCCAAAGTTCACGTGATTCTCCCTCACCGTAACTCCTTGACTTTATAACATCTCTTTTTATTAGTGTTGCTCATAGCAAATCAACCCAACTATCGTGAACCAGTCTTGACCCTCACGTGATTTTATCATATAGCATGAGGAAGGGCCTAAAAGTTCTTCTATTCTTACTATTAGTTACCATTTCCCCCTCCCTGGATTACCAAGAACGTATATTGGAAAGTGCAATTCCTTTCCAGAGAGTCAGACAGGGCACCACTGGTTATCTTGAAGTGATTCCCTCCTTGTGATTTTCCAGTTTGGAACCTATGTGATGAGCAACCACTAATGCCAGGGATGGTTAAGCTTGCAGGGTCAAGGTTTTGAACTACTGGTTGTAGGGAGCAATGGTTTTCCTAAATTTAGAGGAAAAGCACAATAATGGAATTTCACTGCATGTACCTGAATGCAGAAGACTCATTTGATAATCATATTAGGTACATTACTTCTTTCATATAGGGCTCTGTGTTTCCAGACACAAAGGAAACAGAAAACATGAGAAACAGTAAAATAAATGGCCTGAGAAAAATCAACTCTGAGCAGAGCTCTCACATATTATTCTGTAATTTCATCTGCTTACTGTTACAATGTATGCCTTTGCTCTGGGATCTCTGGATCTGGACTGTGCTGCATCAAACATGCTATTAATTAGCAATGCTCACTGAAGGCTATTTTTGTTCTACACCACTCATATTTCATTTTGGGTGTATTCCTACATTAGTGGCCTTGTGCAAAATTGTTTTGTTACTCATGTATATTGCAAGCCAACAGAAACGTGATTTGAATACTGTGCCAGCTTGCCTCTCTTGGAAAGCTTTTCCAAAAGTCAGTGTGCATTGCCCTGTCCTGCAGGACTAAAGAGAACTTTTGAGGGGCTCTGGCCACAGGATACTGATGAGGACATCCATTATGGAGAAAAATAGTGATAATCATGAAAAATTTCCTTTATTTATCCTGGCAAAGGGTTATTTAATTAAAACAACAATCTCATGAACCTTATGGAAGGGCTAGAGAACTCCCCACTCAAGAGGTTTTGGAGCCGCTCTGTGGTCCTTAGATCACCCTGCCTGCCAACTCCTTGGCACTTTAAGATGTCAGACTGACCTGGAGGAGCAATCTTAAATCAAGGAAGCTGCTAGAGGTGTAGCATAGCAATGCTGTGAAAGGAAGGTGTAGGGCATGCCAGGCGCATGGGGCAAAATGATCTGTCACCTCAGTTTCAGGGGAATCTGTCTGCCAGTTGGCATGGGCACAGGAGGCACCAGGAGCACCCAAACTCTTCCTGAGAGCCTTGCCCAAGAGGGGACATTTCTGCCTTTGCACTGTGGGAGCAGAAGGGCTTTTGGAATGGTGTGACTTGAGGGGAAAGCAGCACTTTCTGAACTAGACAAAAAGAGGAATTATTCCCCAGTGTAACAAGTGTCACACCACCACGTAAAGTCCTGCCACTGTTTGTTGAACAGAGGAGTCTGCACTGTTCGAGATCCAAATTCACATGCATTTGATCACGTTTTCTTCCCTTTGGTCTGGACTGTGTAGGAGGTGAGATTCGATGGTCATAATGGTGCCTTCTGGCTTCAAAAGGTATGAATCCATGACTTACACCGCAGTGTATTTCTCATTTGTGCCTGCTCTGTTTTGTATCTAAGACCTCAGTTTTCAGCAGTCACAGTCCTTACTGATCTGCCTTTGTAAACACAATGGCACACATCCCTATAAAATATCAGAAACAAAATGTTTTAAATTTTGCTATCAAGTTCCACCACAGGATTTACTTTTACTTTATTCAACATCAGAGCTGTTTAACATCAGGGAAAGGGGAATAAATTGCACTCTAGAAAATTGTGCTGTACATCAGAAAGGGAACCTAGAAAGAACAGAGGCCCCCTGGTGTGAGAAGCTCTTACTCTCGTTTCAAAAAGGTGGCAGTATTTTTCAGATCTTTTGCTTTATCACTAACACCGGGTCCCGTTCTGCCTAATAAATACTTTTCATCCCTGAAGCCCAATGAAATGCTTCTTAATTTTAAGTCGTGTATTACTTGCCCTGCGATAAGGGCAGTATTTTTCCATCAGCACGCCAACCGGACTCAGAACTGTTAATCTCCTCAGTATGCAGGGTGCTTGCTTTCACTCAGATAAATTGTATAAATATTTGTAAACACTATAATCTATTTCAGCTGTAGCAACAGAACAATCTGATAAACACAACGTGGTTCCCAGAGATCAATAGAAGCCCATAAATATTACAAGCAAATAAAACATACTCTATTCCACATTGACTGAGCTGTGACTAAAAACCAGAAAGCGAGCTGGGGACTCGAAAGGCTTGTGCTCGAGGGGTGCGACATCAATCCCGCCGATGCAGGACGAGAGGCACCGGCGGGCGTGCACACATACCCATCTGCATGGCGTTGCGGGTCTGGCTGGCTGGCTGCTGAGCTGAATACCTCAAGCAGTTATTCAGCTGCGGAGAGGCCGCCTGTAGCTGGGGATGCGTCTGAGGAGCAGTGATAGGAACAACCGGTCTGACAGCCGTGGCGGCGCTGGTGTGACCCGCCCCGATGGGGTGGATGGCTCCTGGGGCTCCTTTTGTTGTTGGAGCTCCCCCGGCCCCGCTGTTCCTGGGCTGCCCAGCTCCCACTGGCACCCTGCATGGAGACAAGGCACCGTGTAAGCACACTGTAGAGATGCTGATACTCAGCCACAATGCTGATAAGCACCCCCAGTTACTTAGGGAGTTCAACGTGATATCCTCACAGGTGTTAAAGTAAACCAAGATATAGATATATATTTATCTTTAAAGGACAGTCATAAGCATGCTAGAGGACATTTTCACCCCTTTATCCTATGGGAAGAAATGCGGGGTAAAAATGGAAAAGACAATTTTTCTCATCACTTTTTTTCTTAAGGTACATTTCTGTCTGAATTATTTCTAGTAAAATCACAAATCTAAATTCAGAAGAAACGGATATCTCCCAAATGTAATTTTGTGTGCCAGAGGCTATTTTACAGGCACTAATGGAGTGATAATTAAAACAGACTCAGATATCTTTTCTTAGGACCAAACCTGCATACAGCCCCACAGGGAGAAAAAAAGATGGATAACACCAAATCTATGTGTGGCTGTTGAAGGGGACTGAAAAGCAGCAGACTTGGCAGGACTTGGCTTGGCTGAGCGCTTACCCTAGCGATGCAACCAGCCCTAGCTTAGACTTGCTAAGGAAATGCAAAGGGGAAGGGAATGCAGCTGACCTTACTGCAAAGAAAATCCAAACAATAATCGACCCCTCTTTCACTGCTCACTTAAACTGTATGCATAGTCTGATTTCATCTGAGTGGCTGGGTAGACCTCAGAGGGAAGGAATGAGGCTCTTTCTCCTATGCAATGAGTTCAGCCTAGAGCAGGCCTCGATCCTCTTACCACTGAGCTAGAAACTCTGACTGGGGCAGGAGATCACTGGGAAGGACAGAAGGACACCAATGGACAAACCTAGCTGCTGCACAGCAGCTCTTTCTCTGAGTTTCTTACTCAGGTTCCTTAGTAGTTTCTTTCCCCAGCAGTAGGTGCTAGGCAACAGAGGGTTCATTTTGTTCTGTTCTCTCCTGAGCTGCTACACGTGCCAAGGTCCTCCTCCAGGAAAGGACAGGAAAGGTGATGCAGAACAAAGTATGGAGGAGGACAAGGAAATGAGACACTGTAGGGGGTTAGCAAGGGAGGAGAGGGTAACAGAAGGGGTGCAAGACCAACCTATTGGGGGTGGGATTGAGAGAAGTTCTGGTGCCCCAAAAATGTTGTGTGGGAACACAGGAGAAGAGCAGAAAGGAGGAGTATGCTGAACAACCCGGTCCAATTCAGAGGACAAGAAAGACAGAAGAAGCAACCCTAAGAAAAGAGTGGAAAGGGGAAGAGCCTAAAGAGTGAAATTCTGATAGAAAGAGACCAAAACACAGGCTGCAAAACTGCAAAAGATAGCCATCCCCTCTGCCCAATCCCTGCTCCCCCCCAAAATCACAGGAGGAAAAACAACACTGGTGTCATAGAATACTTGACTCATCTCATTGTGCAAGGTTTGCCTGGATTACATTCTGCTAAAAGAACCTGATCTTTTTTTTTTTTTTTCTTCTGTTTTTTTTTCATCAGCCTCCAGGTAGGGAAAAGCTGGGAATCCCAGCAGATGGAAATCTTGACTGTCTGTCATCTGCTGTGAAGAGCTGGCAGGGTAACAGCAAGGTTCAGCTGGAGCTGACTTGGCCATCTGCACTAGATTGAGTTTGCCAGAAAAGCACACCTAATAGTCCACGGAAAGCTGCGTTCAGGCAAACATGCACACCAACAGGTACAGACATTATCTGTGACTCCCGCAGAGCTGGATAGATGTTGGATACGGCAAATTTTCCCTGCTGGCCTGTGCCTGACTGTCCATCTAAAGCATCTTGCCCTTTTTCCACCATGCTCTGCTCACACATGTGCTTTGGCAGCTTATAAATCTAGTTCAGTGTTATTAAATTCATGGGCAACTTCTTTTTCTTGCCTTTTGAAGGGAGTGGCAGAAAAACATGCACAAATCTAATTCTCTGCTTTGCTGTCAAAGGGGAACAAAGTAAGCAGAAAGTGCAGCAAACAGGAGATTTTGTTGCTATCAAATTTTTCTTGCTGTTCTCACTGAGGGTGATTTACAGAGGAACTTAATTAGCTCACAGGATCATAAATATAATCATAAAGCTGCTTTCGGGTTTTGTGGAAAGCACTCTTGCCCTTTAGCACTTCTCTCTGTCTTGTTCTAGCTGTGACATGCTGCATTTAATAAAGTCTTGCTGATTCAGATCACCAACACTTCAGCACAAACTTCTTTACTAATTAAGAGCTGAAGAGGCAAGGAGTGAAGGCAGCCAAGGGACTCTGTAAAATAAGGTAAATACATTTAGGCTGATGAACAGTGAAGACCCCATGAATTAATTTTTTTTTTTTTTTTTGACTGAAACGCAGTATTAGGACTGTCAGCAGCTTTAGTTATCATCTTCTAATCTGCTCTTAACTTTTGGTCTTGCTCAGTCCACATATTAAAAACTTGACATAAACTGAAGATGGAACAAACCTGGATCAATTTTTCAAGATCAACACTGAGTTGTGAGCTGCCTTTCTCTAGAGAGGAGTGAAAGATGGTGGAGACTGTTTGCATGTGGGAGGAGAGACTGAGAGCATATGAGTGAGTTTGATTTGCAAACCCACAATTGCTTTAAAGGAGATATGGGCATACACGTGGCAACATTGGCCTTCAAGGAGCATGTGGGGCAAAACAGTCTTTAACACACTGATGAACTTTCTCCTCGGGTTGCAGACTATTTCAGAGTGGGGTCTAGATCAGAAACACCCTTTGATTTGGTGTTGTCCAATACCAAAGTCTGACAAATGGCATTCCTCCCATTCATCTGCAACTGAGACAGAGGTAGCTAAAATCAGACAATTTACTGAACTCTCCTACCACTTCTGAATTTTAACGGTTCAACCATTAGTCCAAACGATTGATCCAAAACGATTAGTGCACCCTTGATCCAAACCATCCAAGACCTCTGATTTAAGAAAAACAAAATCTACATGAGGAGCTACTGAAAAGCAAGACACAAGAATTCCTTATTTTGCTTATCCCTGTTACATGTCCAGTAGTTTTATAACAATAAAAAAATCATTACCCAGCAGATTCTTTACAATAGTAAAACCTGGGCTCATCAGATTTTACAAAGTCAGAGGTTGTAAATGCCGTCATCTAACACAACTAGTTAAGTCTTCTGAGAAGATGGATAACTCCAACGCAACAACCAGCAAGTTTCATTACCCAAGTATGCAATGCCACTAGAAAATTTCTGGAAGGGGAATGTGATTTATAAGCAGAGCTATGTTGTTTTCAGCATCGTCCAGTTGCAGAATCCCTCTC
This sequence comes from Vanellus vanellus, assembly GCF_965231255.1. NCBI lineage: Eukaryota > Metazoa > Chordata > Aves > Charadriiformes > Charadriidae > Vanellus > Vanellus vanellus. The sequence goes on along the minus strand of NC_138905.1, from coordinate 153,855,196 downwards.
AGCCCCCCCTCAGGCATATCCACCTTAGGCAGTGGTCCTCACCTTGAAACAGGTGTCACGTAGTTGCCTGGGAAGACACCGGACATCCCACTCCTCAGAGATGTCCCCTTGAACCAGCCGTCCTGGCACTTCTCAATGACCCGGTACATCTCACCTTTGCGGAGCTCCAGCTCGTCATTCTTCTGAGGCTTGTAGGCGTACAGGGCTAGGTAGCTGCGGGGAGAGGTCACACAAGAAGAAATCACACAGCTGATGTCTATCACCGCCTGTCTCACTTCGACTCCAGCCCAACAGAGCAGAAAGTGAGCAGAAACACTGCTCAGAAATGGTGGTTAAAAGGGGACATCATTACAGCACACCAAACAAGGAACAGCAAAGACAAGATCAACTGGATGCTAAGACAATAAGGGAATAACTAATCAGATTAAAGGGAGGAGGTAATTTAGAAACTCATAGGACATTCTTCTTACTCGGGGCACAACCAAAGCAAAACACTGCTACAAAGCAGCACTCAAGTTAAGGACTTAGCAGCAGTTTCAGAAGGACAAGGCAATTACAGAGACAGCCAGAGTAACCAGGACTCGAGTAGGAAGGCTTTGCAGACTAACATCTGGATGAAGTATATATTTGTATGCTTCAGGGTGGGAGCCACCTCTACTGTGGATTTTCAGAAGAAACCTTTCTTACGGGTAGGCTACTTCAAAAACATTTTAGGCAGCTTTTCTTGCAGTGTTCTCGCTGGCCAGTTTTAGAAACAACACATCAAATCGTTCTGATCTTGTATGGCAACTCTTGTATTATGTGGGTAAACCAAAAAGTGATAGAGGGCCAAATTATGCAAGGGGATTTTTACTTAAGCAAGTGAAGCCGTAGAATTTGGCTTTGGATATTTTGCATGGAAGTATTCTAATAAATCTTTAATAGAGGACCCAATACGTAGAATTTCTTATTTATTTATTTACAGCTTTTATTTATTCTCTTTGTTTAGAAACCTTCCTTTTATCTCTCTTTTGTTCTTCCGTTACTACTTCAGGGATGTGTCTAATGTTGTGAAATGACTACAACTTAAAGTCTCCAAAGATATTCTGTCTGTTTAGAGAGATCCTTGTTGAAAATTAAGAATGATTGCTTGCACTTTGGGGAATAATGGAAAGTCAGGATAGGATAGCACGAGTGAACACACAGAACAACACTTTCTTTGTAAATAGTAATTTTTTTTTTTGGTACTGTCGCTTTTCTACAAATGCAGAAAGGGATTTCTGGTAATTCTTGATCAAGGTTGTGCCTTCTTGAGTGTTTTTTTATTTGTGCTCTACAGGCAGTGCAGAGAGATTAGGACAAATGGGGAAACACTTACAGAAAGTGCATTTACACTACAAAGTGCAGCAGAATGCTCTTAGGCTCGGGGGTGGGTGAGAAGAGGCTTGCTGCCCACCTTACAGCAGCGAACCAGAGAAATAATGAAAACTATAACCATTGTGATTGTAGACTTGCAGCCAGTAAAAATGATACATGGCTTTTTACTTCTGCTCTCCAGGAAATATAATTGAGGAATAAATCCTGTTAGTTTTCCTGGTTCTACTCCTTTATGGGACCAGTAGATTTCCCTATTTTTATTCTGAAGGCAGTAAATAAACAGCAGTAATGAGCAGAATATGAAATATTTCGTAACAGCTCCTTGGGGCATGCTTAGGCTGATGTGCCTGGCTCTGTTTATCACGTGCATGGGGTACAAAGACCTAATCAGAAACTGTATTTCTTTAGTCAACAGATGGGAGAAACCATCCTGCACACCCTTTGTTTAGCTTATATAACCAGGTGGTCCCGAGCAGGTCTGTAGCGATTCACCCGATGGAAAACATGAGGCTACATATGAACTGAAGAACATTAAAATGCATCACCCTGACATGAAATAAGGTTGCATGCTTCAGTGCTAATCCTTCAGCACTGCGCTCCGCTAGGACATAGCGGAAAGTGCCAGACTGCACTCACTCGAGGGAGCAGAAAGTGTGGCTTTGACTACCCCTTTCTTAAATTGCTGCTTACACAGGGCTCATCATCAGAAGGTATGGGTAAAGTGGGAGGTCAAGGACAAAGCATTTAGATAGACTTCCTCAGCGCCTTCCCCAGGGGGGCTACGTGTAATAATGTAATTTACGGGTTGAGACGCTGGAAGAAGGTGCAAGGAAAATTGCCCTAAGTGGATATAGGTTGCTTTCCCTTGCAGCTATCTCCAGCTCTCCTACTAGTTTCTTTCTGTTCCTTCCTGCAAATTCCCCCAACTCAGCCTCCAGTAAGCCTGAATATCCAATATCACAATGAGCCTAAACATCCTCCAGAGAGAGTATCAAAATCCTTGCAGTGACTAAAAGAAGGTGTACAACAGCCCAGCCTGGACTCCATGCCAAAACTGGGCAATCTCTGTGTGGCTAAACTGATGAAAACCTGTATGTGATAACCACACAGCGTGACCCTAGGACAATGGAGGTGATCAGCATTTTCTTCATGGACTGTCGATCCCACCACCTACGTGGGGCAGTGAGGATGCCCCTCCCTGGGGGTTTCCTCTATTAGTCTGCAAGGAGTCAGGGACTTCTCCAAACCCAGCAACAGGCCCAGCCTGGGTCCACTGCTTGGCCATGGATGGCATGTCAGCCCTATGGGAACAGGCATACGTCCCATGTGCTGGCAGAGAGGGGGCTGTGGGAGAGCTGGTGGAACACCTGCTCTCATACATGGCTGAAAACAATTTGAGTGCAGGCAGCTTCCCTCCCCAGAAAGTGTTTCTCGGCTTTTCCTCTGACAAGGAATCAGGTCTAGCGGTCCCTTTTGCTGAGGCTGATTTTGCCTTAAGCCGAAGCCTTTGGACTTGAGATACATTTCAGCGTTCTCTAGATTTTAGGTGTGAAACTTCACCAGCAAACTCTCTACAACTGAAAAGAAAGTGTAAAAACAAGACTCTTAAATCTTGCAAAATGTAATAGCAAGTTATTCTGGGCTATGTGAAACAGTGAGGCTAAGGGTTAGGGAGCAGGACCTAGAAGAAGCCAAAATGTTTACTAAAAGTTCCCTAAAAAAAGGCCTAAGCGAGAAGGTAGCTCATGTTCTTGGCCTCAGGGAGCTGCCTGTGACTATACTTAAATGCAGAAGCCCCAGGGCTCTGTCTAGGGTTGTACCTCCCCAGTTCTGCTACAGCTTTCAGATAACGCTTCCCCTTTGACTGGAACTTGGCTTGCAAATGCAAAATGACAGACCGGATTACGAGGCTGCTTCACGAGGGAGACGACAGGAGAAGCATGGGAGGGGAGGCTTGCTGAGGCACAGGTGCAGGGGCATTGCCAGAGAGCTGGAAAACGTCCTGATTCAGCAACTAAATATTGGAAATACTGCCAGTTACTGATTCCCTGGGCGACGTTTGAAATAAATTTGTGCCCCACTACGTGCCACACAGGCTGCACAGGGTGACCACAGGGTGATGATGAGACCTCTCTGTGGGGCCGTGAGTGATGTGTGGTATGAAGATCAGGTATGAAGGTCTCATCTTAGTGGCCAAGAACAAATCTGTTTTGGTTCTGTTCCAACTCCCCTATTCTCCTTAAATCAGATTTGCTATGTTATTTTAGGATTTTGTTTGTGATTGCAGACCTTGTTTTAGCCATATCATAAAACCTTAAAATGTGGGTGTGCATATGTGTGTGTGTCTGTATAGTTCTACTGCTTTCACAAGGTATATGTGATGAGAGGAAAGGGTTCAGTAGTTTAACTAGACAGGTACCAGATAAACCAACCAGGCCAGAAGAGATTTATTATAATGAGGTCTACTCTTTTTGCTTTGTATCTAGTCAACCTTCTGTTATTCTACACACTATTCAATAAGCCCATATGCCCATGGTATGAAGTTTATTTGTTGCATTTGTTTATGGCACTGAAAAACTGGAATTGGGTCATTTTTTCTGGTTAATGATGAATATATCAGGTATTTGATCACATGGGACTACACCAGAAGATTTTCTCTAGCTGAGAGGCATTCCATTTGCTTCACAGTGATTCATACAGCTGTAATAAATATACCAGCAGTCTAAAAGGGCTCACATAGAGAGGGGGAGTCTTGATTTTCTCTACATGTTTTTCAATTTCAGCAGAGGCTGGGTCATGTATGAAATTGCGAACTCTCTCTTCTCCTGAATGCTCCTGAGCTGAGATTCAGGCTTTCAGATTTCAAACACATGCACACACACGCACACAATTGGAAACAAAGAGTACGCAGGGACTGAGATGAGCTGCTTACATATTGAGGGGGAGCTGGACCTTCGGTGGTGTTCCCTGATCTCCAATTATTGCACTTGTCCTGGGACCAGCCACAGTGGCTGTTCCAATCGAAGAGGAATCCTGAAAATAGAAAAAGAACACACATGGATTAAGATGAAGCCCACCATTTCCTAAAAAGCTATGGGGGTGAAGGCACCGAGGAAAAAAAATCACATAATTTGTCCATTCCCGGACTTTCTAACTTCATGATACTGCATTAAAAAAGACATCTTTAAGACTTACCCATTCTAAAAATACATTTCTGACACAGGGGATATTAGGTTATTAACAGCTTTTCCATGTACTTGTCAGAAAAATTTAGTTGTACCTTGCATGCAGACCTTAAAAGTTTTAGAATGCAAAACTACTTCACTGCTTTGTAAAATCAGCTCAACGTGTACATCTCTACAATAGTACCTTCTTTGGTAAAGGTAACCTTTTCCCCTCAAAAGCTTGTTTTAAATTTGCACTCTTCTGGTTAATGGTTATGGATCTATGGAGAAGAAGACACTATTCAATTTCTGAAATGCAGTCGCATCTCTGTACGCTGATTTTATTGTCAAGAATATTCTTCTCCTTAAGAAAAAGGTGACAGCACAACCCAAACCAGGAGTACCTCTGAATGAAGAAAGCAGGAGTCCACTCCATTTTTACCACAGCAAATAAATTCGCACTCTCATATAGAGAACTAGGCAGATCTTTTCCAGCTATTGATGTTGAAAGGCAATTCTAAATGCAATCGTTCACGTTTCAAAGCTTAATGCTCAGCAAAAGTATGTAGGGCAAACTCTTTTGAGCTGTCTCACCCAAGTCCCCATTCATCTATGTCAAAAATGAATCCTGACTGGAAACTTGTCCCGAAGTAACGCCAAGGGCTGTAGCAACAGATCTTTGCTGCAAAGACAGGGTAGAGCTGGGTTGATATGACTTTTAATGGTTTACTTGAGCAAAAGGCTTTTTTAAGTAAGTCTAACCAAATGCTGCATGCACATTGATATGCAGAAAAGGCTCTACAAAGTAGGATCCAAAGTCTATGCAGAAATTGCGGGTTCAGACAGAGCCTGTTACATACAAAAAAAGATTCTGAGCATTTCACAGACATCCAGTGCAGCTTTTCTGTTTCCAAATGCTATCTAAAAAACAGTAAATATTGATTTATTTTGGGACCAGAAACATAGGGACATTTTATTGCACTTACAAATGACACTGAATTAAACCAAGACACATATTGCTACTTAATTAATGGATTTCAAGGTCAGCTCGTTCCAAAGAATCCCACATAATTATTACAGTGTCATGTCTTGATATTGCATTGCTTTGCTCTATATTAACACAATATCATTGGGAAATCATGCATCAAAATATGAAGACGCTGCTCTGTGATTCCATAGCTTTTGGCAACAAGCAGCAAGCTGTCTCATCTCTCACCAACATCTACGCTCAATCATGAAGTTGCAGTGACAAGTACGTCTTCTTTTTCTCATTATTTCTCCTCACTTTCTGGCTGCTTGCTCAAACAAGGAAGGTTCCAGGCAGCTCTTAGTCCTCTATGTAAAAGTAAGCGTTCTTTCCAGTTCTGTGACTAAGGCTTTATTAATCCTGCCTGTCACATCAGTGAGATGATATCAATTTATAGAAGAAAACCCCAACCCACCCAAAAATGTAGCAATAGTTGGAGAACGATCCCGCATTTGTTATTTTGAGCTGGTTAATGAGGTTAGGGATTGCGGAAGATGCTGGGCAGAGAGACCTGGCAACTGCCTCACCCAAGAGGTAAGTGAGAAATTGGCTGGTTCAAACTTCTTCATGTTGTACCACCAGTGTACGCCTGCCCTGGGCTACAGAAACTGCCTTCAAGAAACCAGATGGGTCCCCACCCTTTCTTGGTAGGACAAACCACTTTGTTTTTACCTCATGAGAAACCAGAGCTGAGTGAACAGCCTCAGGGTGCAACCGTAAAGGCAGAGAAGATCACAGCAGCGTAAGACATGTGTTACCCCTTCCTTGGCTCCTACGATCCTCTCTCCACACACCTCAGTGGAGGCAGAGTTTGCAGAGGTGCTGCTATCCCAGCCAGGAGTGACACTGCAAGCACCCTGGGCGAAGCCAGCCTGTCTCTGCAGAGAGATGAGTTGAAGCCTGGAGAGCAGTGCAGCTGTTAGCACCATCCATTCGACTGTTCACAGCAGCAGTGGCGGCTTCTGTGTGTTCTGTGTTACTGGAAGCATGAGCCCAAACACCTTCCATGTGCTATTATGCTTGTGCTAACATACAGTCCTATGGATTAAGACATCATGTACTTGTCATTCGGTGTTGACATAGTTGATTTCCTTCCTTGAATAATCCAGAATAAATCTCCGTAGTCCTGTATGTTCTCTGTCCGCCTGACACACAGTTTCTTGCCTATGGCCTGTTGCTGTAATATTGCTGCATCTGGTGCCAGCCTGGACCCTACAAACCATTCATTTTTGCCATTTTGCACAGCCTAGTATCATATGCATCCAAACTCTAAATCAGTGCCTGCTTCCTGATTGTGCTCCAGTTTTTCTTTAGCTGCTCTCCCCTGCGGGCTTTGACATGATGGTGTACTTGTCAGTCTGCCTATGACCCCACTTTTCATCATCAGGTTTTACTCCACAGGACCCGCTGGCCTTCCACTGCATTGAATTCAGCTCTTCTGTTCACATCTTGGCATTTACTTTCACACAAGTGTTCTCCTCTGCAGCTTCATCTGCCTCTGTGCTCCTTGATGAATTCTCTCAGTGGCTGCCTGATTGCTACTATGCATCTGAATGTTCACCAGCTTTGTATTTAAACTACAGTCCCTGACACAGTTGATGAAGGCTTTCTAAGCCTCCTCTTTCAAGGTCCTGTTCTCTCTCTTGTTTACCGCTAATTAGCTCGTATTATAAACTACAATATTGCCAGATAATTTTGCAAGATAATATCTGCAATAAGATTTTGAAGAGACTGGATTTTGTGAGAGAATAATGTACTTCTTCGTACTTTTGATTACATTTGTTGGAAGTTTATCTTTCCATTTTCCATTCCTAGAATTTTATGTGGGTCTCCCCAGCTACTGGTAACACTAATAAACCTCCCAGAGCACACAGCAGGCCTTTCTTCATCACAGCTGGTAGCAGGATTTAGTTTGTTTTCCTTCTTTATTTAGCCCTGGAGCCAGGTTGTACTTTTGCTATTGTGATCTAAGGAACAAGCTACTAAACGTGTCCTTCTTTCCTCTTCATCTGCTCAGGGGAATGGGAATCCAAGATGACGCTCCGATTTTTTTTGTTCTCCACTTTCATACCTTTTGGGAGGTCTGTGTGCCACATCCTTCCTTTCTGGTTGCACGTCCCTGTGTGATCCACAGGCATGGATCTGTGGCACCAGGCATGCAAATACAGCCACACACAGTCATTACACAGGGAGAGCCCAAACAATGCAGCATTTGTGTCTTAATCCTTCTTCCACCTCTGCTACTCACCATTGCTAAGCCTTACCCAGGAGGGGACATCTCTGACAGCCAGGTTTTTAAGAAGCACATGGGCACCTATTAATAAAAACAGGCACCTTGCAGAGTTTTCTCAGGGAGGCATTAAGAAGTACTTCACTGCCTGATTCCCCTGGATGTTATTGCAATGTAAGTAATAAGAGTCACTTCCGAAAATGCCATTTGGTGCCCTTCTGTATCCTTATGAGCCTCTAATGCCTTTAAACATTTGGCCATTGAGTTTCCAGACGTGACCTGCTGGGTAATCATGCTGTAGTACACCTCCTGATTAGGAGGCAGTTTACTCTAATGGTGGTGTGCAGTTTTCTGAACTAGACACTGCCAATTCTTGTCCCATTTACTTAGGCCACTAAACAGCTAAATATGACTTCTGCACGCTCCCACTCCAATCTGGCATCCTTCGCGTACCACTTACCCCTGTTGATGTTTTCAGCTCAACAGCAACAGCTCTTCTCTTTCTTCCAAGGGACAATCCAGCCCCAGCTGTCAGCCAGCAGGGAAAAGCGGCTGCAAGAAGGCACGCTGAAGACCCCCTCTGGATACCTCTGTGCTAATTCCTGCTTCTTTGTGCCCATTAGTAGCACAGCAACGTCACCTGTACTGGAACTCATGCTGAGCCGCTTGTTTTTACCACCAGCTACCCTGGTGTAGTAGGCGATTATGTACCCATGGGCTGGATAGTAATATAAAAGGACTTTTTCCTTTTTGTCTGTAAATACAGCAGCCTCCTTGCAACAGCCTGAAATGCAACTCCCCTCGCTCCCCTCAACGCTTAAGCTAATGGCTTATAGAAACTCGTAACTCGTGCCTTGAGGCCTCCTTAAAAGTTGTCTGTTTCTTCCTCCCAGTCTCCATGTTGGCTATTTCAAGGAGACTTTACGCAAGAGCCAAGAATGAAGAAAGGCCCTGCACAAAGGTTCTGGGGGCTTGGCTAAACTTGATCTAGTCCTAATGGCAGTGTGGTCCTCTGGAGCAAAACAGCAGTGGAGCACCGGGTCTGAGCTCTCAGTCCCCACACAGCATTTCCAACACCATTTTTAGATGCTTAAGTTAAGTGACAGCACCAGACACCTTTCAGGTGTCATGCAAAAGGAAGAAGACAAAGCTAGCTGTCAAAAATTGACTTTCCAGATGACCGTCCAGCCTGAGGGTCAGCGTTCCCTGGTGAGAACAAACAGTCTGACTTCCTCAGAAGTCACCGTAACGTGTCTAAGCTCAGACGGCTCTCATTCCTCCTCCAACTGATAAGTATTATTTGCAAGAGAACTACAGGAGCATCAAAACAAATTGCACTTTAATGTATACGTAATGATATATTTCTATTACAGTTTATAGCATATACTCCTGGGTAAATAATGCACTGCTGAGATGTTGCCGCCTCTTGTGTCAGCTCTGACATATATTTAAAAGCAACCAGCCTGGCAAAACGTTACTGACAAGCCCACAGAGACCAGGAAATTAAAGGTAATAACCATTCATCTGGGACGGAACTTCATCTCAAATTCATTCCCTTTCTCTCTTCCCATCCACACCTCACTGAAAACATAAGAATTAGTAGTCTGGACTTCCAGCATAAACTATCTTTTTCTCTCCCTTGAGGATTTACTTTAGATTTCCACCAGTACTTTAAGGCCACATTTGTGGTTTAATCGGAAAAGACATGGTGTCTGTAGGGATTAGTGAAGTGCCTTGCAAAAGCATGGGACTCAGTTTTGGAGGGAAATAGAAGTCATGAAGACAGTGATAAAACTAGGAACAGAGTACAATGATATTGCAGGTTGCAGCAGCCTTCACAGAAAAATAATTGCTGCTGCTATCAGACGAATGTCCTTATCATCTAGAAAATCACCAACCAGAAATCTCTATTTTGACTTCAAAGCAAATCCAGCACTGTCTCACCACAGGGCACTCATCACATTCATTAATTCACAGGAAAATTTCTTTTAATGTCTTGAATGCATATTTACAGCTTACTTTAAATTTCTCTTTAATATTACTTTAAAATAAGAGAAAAACACTCAAACGTTCAACTCGCATAGGTTGACATACCGTCCTCAGGAAATATCGCAAAAAACAGCCTAATGGTCTTTAAGATTCCTGTGACTCGTTACTCTAATTCGCTGACTCCATAAAAAAATGACTGTGGCAATCACTCCAGGCCTTAATGTCCCTAGAAATAATGTATTAGCACTTAATGCATGGTAGTGCCACCAAGTATTGATGAAAAGTGTTACACGCAAGATCAAGTAGCCTCATCAAATGCTAATTACCAAAGTGGGAGCTGAAACGGACTTAGCAATTCTAGAGTAAGACTTTTTCTTCCATAATGGTATGTGTGTAAAAAACAAACAAATGTGCACGATAACAGCTGCAGCTGCATAAATAGCTGCATAAATACCCAGTTCCTTCCTGCAAAAACTGGAGCTAAATTTATATGATTTAGCATTTAGTGAGGGGTTCTTACAACCTGTGAGGATCTGCGGCTGTGGATGAAGGTGAGGCAGAATATTATGCCAGCCTGTTCTAGCACCATATTGGCCCTGCTTATTTTTTGGCTCACAGTAGGTCAAAAACTCTAGACCGTATCTTCCGTGAATAGCTCGTGGAGCTACACAGAGAGCTGGAGAAGTCACATAAACATATGTTCTGAGCTTCTATTTCCACTATCCTGCAGTCTAGGGATGGCTGCAAGTTGGCGAAAAAAAAAAACCCAAATATTTTTTGTCATCGTCTTTCAAATGCTCATCTGACATTACCGTCCATAAAAGCACTGATTATTCTGCTTTGCAGCTTCTCAGTTCCTCCAAATGAGGACTAATTAAGCATCATGTGGATGAGCATCATGAGAATTATATTTTATTCAGCCTTGTTTTCGCTCAAACTAACCCTTTCAGCACTGAGCACCAGTGTCTAGCTCTCTATCATGAGGTTTTAAATGGTTTTATAGTAAATAGTTTCTCACAATTCTGGGATCAAAGAACACAAAAAATCAGATGCAGAGAGACAGGAAAGCTTAAAGTGAAAGCTTGACCTCTAAAAGATGTTAATTTAATCCCATGTTGATAATTATCCTTTTGATAACTGCACAACAAACTCATTGAGGTCCTGTGCAATGCCTCCTGTAAGAAGACCCCTCCAGGGAGAGAGTAGTGGTAAACAAATAAACAAAAAATCCAAACAAACGAAAACGGGAAAATACACACTGCAGTCATTTCTGTTCAAATGTCATGCGTGTACACATAGCATGTGCCGGGTGGACAAGATTTTGTGGTATAGTGTAAATACCTAGAGAGTGCCTTGCTTGCTCTTGAGGCTTCCAAATCAGTAGTTGACTGGCAGGTAGCGTAAAGCCTCAGGATTAGCCCTGTGCAAAAATTATTCCAGTGGCAAAATGTTTTTGGCTTACTACCCTGTGGAGCATCTGGAAAAAAATATTTTGTTTTTGTTTTACAGGCAATAGGATTTCATGCACAGTTGAATAACCCTTCTAAAGCACATTCTTCTCTTCCTAGATTCTGTAAAAAATTAGATTTCGTGGCTCTTGAAGAATCTTTCAAAATGTATTTGTGATGAGGCAAATTCTAGGATAAGGAGAAGACACTGTCTCTAAACTGGTAGTTTCTGAAAGGTGATTTTGCTTTGACCTGGATTCTTGGTAGCTTATGTAATCAGTCAATAGATTGAGTCAGCTCATGTCTCGTTTGCGCAATTTTGACAGATAATGTAATATGTCCCAATATGCACAGAGTATATTCAAAGACCTAATGGTAGCCAAAAAAAAAGCAGCTTACATTCCTGCCCAAAACTCTGTGCTTAAAAAAAAATTAACTCTTTCCCACCTATAAAACCCCCAACAAGAGTTCTTTATAAAGTTATTTAAAATAGAGATGCAGCAAATACGCAATGTTTGGAACCAGTTGTAAACAATTCAGAATAGAACTGGGAATGTACAAAGACCATGGAATAGTTTAGGTTAGACTTCAGCGAAGTCTCTTATGCTGTTTTTATGACATATTTGATCTAAACGACAGAAACACAGGTTGTACTCATATTACTTCTCTTTTGCCATTTTGACCGGTGCGGCCTCCTGAGATAGCTGCCCTTGGTTTCAGCTGTCTTGCTCTCATTAATGGATGTCTCATTCACAGCCAGCAGCAGGGCAGGTTGCACAGAATTTGGACCGCAGGCCAAAGCTAAAAAATACCTGAATTTCTCTTCTTTGCTCAGAGCCTGTTGTGCACTTGAAAATTCAAGGTTCATATTTAGTCTCCGGATTTTATGTATAATCTGTATGCTTCTCATGGTCAGCACATTTAGGTTATCAGCCAAGGCTCAACCAGACTTCTGCTATTACATTTTCCCAGCTAAAATTCGGCACTTCTAAATAACTGATAAGGAGTCACACTTCCAAATGATTTATAAAGCGAGACACTTCAAGGCACACTTTTCATTTCAAATACTGTCACTGTTTGGGACTGAGAGCGTGCAAGACATTGTTCTCAGCTTTTCCTGAACATGTGGCCTCTGGTTAGGAGCCTGTACTAACACTTGCAGATACGAATGGACTTCTTGTGCATGGTGATGAGTTGTTCAAAACACACATAGAAGTTCCTTCTGTGGGGAGGATCCTTTTTTTCCTCACTCAGCTGTTACCTTGGTGTGCACAAAGCCATACTTCATTATTCATGAGATGCATTTTCTGTCAAAAACCAGGGGATTTGGAGCAGTACTGACCTACGACCTTTCCAAATAGCAGGGAAGAATAATTCATAAGGGATGAAAATGGAAGCAAGACGAGCCATCTGAGGTCTAGGCACGATTACTGTCCAGGAGGACTTTCCCTGCTCTCCAGGGAGCCTCAGTTACCAACTGCTCCTCTGCACCCGTACCCTAATTCAGCTTCAGCTCCACCACAGGCCTGCAGCACTACTCACACCTTCAATAAAAATCCATTTTGCCAGCACGATAGGACATTGTACATGATGGACAGACACTATTACCTTTTAGATGGAGGTCTTGTGTTTCATGAGTGATATTCAGCATGCAACAAAAAGCACACAAGAAGTAAATTTGGCTGCAAGAGAAAGGAAGATCTCTTTGAAAATAAATGCTTTGTATCCTGGCTATTGTGGTCTTCCAGTCACTATTTTATTCAGCTGAGGTGTCTTGAAGTTGATTCTTCTACCTTTGAGCATCCTTACGTTTGCAGTCAGTTAAGATATTTTTTAGATCATCACTCATTTCAGAATACATCTTGGCTTTTGGGAAACAGCTGAGTTGGTTCTGATTAAAGAACAATGAACATGTTATGGAAGGCTTCTAGTCTTCAATTATTAAATTAATGATATGCAGAAGTACTTTCAAAACACGTGATTTCATACTCTGGTCTGCATGTCAGTGCTCAATATGCATAAATCCGTGCCCTCCTGGAGAAGCAGGAGACTTATAATAGTTTAACAACTCATAAAGACAGAAAACATGTCAGCTCAGCATGAAAGTCTGGTTTCAATTCACAAAAATTGACAAAAGACACAGGAATAGAGTACCATGCATGAAATCACTTCGAAGGGGTGGAATATATTCCACATTTACTGAAACACCTATAATTCGCACCTAAATTTTAAGTTCCTCCAGTAAGATGCCCTCAATGTCTCTGTTTCTTCTCATGTCAGCAGAGAGAAAGCAGGTGCCCCAGCTGTAGGTGCCTCAGGTCTACAAAGGAAATGGATGCTTGTTTTAAGAAGACTGTTTCGTGGGGCACCAGCCAGTTGCCTGCGGTAGGGGACTGGATGCCATTCAGGAACTCCTGTAATTGAATTCTGCTTGTTCAAAGGACAGTCTATAGGAACACTGTGTTGAACTTTTTAAAAACGTAGAACCCCCCTGCAAGCTAAATACCAATCCTGATATGTACCAGAGAGGCTCATACCGACTAAACTGAACAAAATTCCTTTATTTCCTTTTATGAGGAGATCTGTTAAACAAACAATGATGAAGTGCCTGGAAAATTCAAGGACGCGGTATAAAGACACAATAAACCAAACTGAGATCCTAATGTTGAAAAGAGGGGCATAAATTTGCTAGATAGCCAGCACTGAAACTGTAAATTTGTTGTTTCCCCTATAAGAAATATGCTTTGGCTGAATTTGCCGCTGCAAACTCGCAGGGACTTGAGATGGTTACAGAGAGAACCACGCAAGGGCTGTGACGATGACTTGCAGGGCAGAGAGGTTTCTCTTCAAGCAAGGAAAGAAAAGGTGAGACATCTTCCTGCGGCAGAGCTCACCGGTCAGTTTGGCAGCTACACACACAGCCTTCCTACCAACCTGCCCATGCTCTCAGCAACGCCCCTGAGCGCTTCCGAAGCAGCGGTAGAGTCAGTTTGCAGGTTGTCAAGACGTTGAACCCCAAACAAGACGTACAGGACGTTTACCTTAAAAATGCCAAACACATTTTAAAACAAAACGATGATCCAAAGACAAGATTCTCACTGCCCTGAACACCCTGATGTAACAGCTCAGGGGCCCTCTGTTTATGCTACTTTGACTGGCGTTCGGCCATGTGAATAGAAGAAAAATGCTGATTTTCTGTCTGAGGCTGCAGCATCATTGATTGTTTCAGAGCTGTGTCAGTTCTTAGCAGATGGCAAAGAAGGAACTGAATTTCTGACATTTTTAACTAAAGTGGAACCTCTGTTATTATGGAATTAATAGATACATAAATATAGCTGCACAATTTTAATGTACATTTTGTAAGAAGCAAATTCTGGACTCTTTGTAGACCTAACTAAGAAGGCTGAATGCAGGTGAATTCATGTTGGTAGCTCTTGTGATTTTATTGCTACTTTTACAACAGTGAGGGATTTTTCTGAAGGCTGCTTCTTAAGTAAAGAGAATATAGTGAGAACGTCAGCTCCACTTTTTTCCCCGGACAGATCCACGTTCCTAGCAAAGTTTGCAAAGGGAAATATTTACATCCCTCAAAACAGAAAGCAAATATTAAGGCCCCCAAAAGCAGAGATGTGTATTCATACATGCAAATGCCACGCTTGGGGTGACTGGGTCCTTGGGACTGCAATAACGCTTTTTGACAGAGGGAGATCTCTTTTCACTAAGATTGATCTGAACTACCAAGACTCTTTTTCCCCTCCCTGGATTGTGGCCAAGACAGTTTTGGCTGGCAGCGATGGAGGCATGTGCTCAGCTGCCTTGTCTGCAAACCTGCTCTATGCCCTGAGGCAGAAGAACCACCCCTCAAACCTGTTCCCACCACGGGCACAATGGAGTGGCATAATTACACCCCAGCCCTAGCTGTGCTTCTGACCGTCACACCAGTTACATGTCTTCCCATCTGCTGCAAAGGACCCAACCAACCTTCCTGCGGGCTGGACTTCAATAACTGTTAACTTGTTACAGGCAACACAGGGCACTTCTTGTCCCCTGCCACTTGTGCCCAAATGCCACAGTGGTCTGCGAAATGAGTAGGGTTTTGCACACTGATTCTGTTAAAATGGGGGAGAATAGTCAAGACGCTTTCTGCTTCATGGTCTAATTTTTGTGGTTTACTAGCTTAGAATGAGTCTTCACATGACTCTAGCACGGGTGTGCATGGTTTTTCCCTTGACTAGCACAAGAACTGAAAAGCCACAGTCTGTCACATCTCTCAAAAGTCCAAATGTGTCACTCTGAGTGCCAAAAACCTGGGTGTCATTTACTTGACAAGCTCGGGACCCTCACTCATGTCTAGTGCTTGTGCTGCTTCACAGATGTCCCAGTACATCTTGGCACACGTGCTGCTTTGTGCGGGGGCTGTATCCTCACCTTCACCCTCCTGCTGAGGGCTGAAAGGAGAGGGAAGACCTTACAGCACAGAGACCCCGCCAGGAAAAGGCATGTGGAAGAAAATGAGCTAAATTACAGTTGGACTGAGCTGCCTCTCTGGCTCCTACACGCGGATGGGCAGTGGAGGGAGGCGAGCAGCTGAGACAAAAGCAAAGGATGTTGCTCTGTGGTGGCAGCGACACCTTGGCACCCCATTTCAGCTGGCCATGTGGCACACATCGGCTTACATGGAGGCACCCTGTCTTCCCCTATGTCATTGCCAACCTGCGCTGCAGGGGCTTGGGAGCTCATGGCATAGGTAGCAGTACAGCACAGGCATCGAGAGTGACCCCACAGTCTGGAGCACCACACCAGCCCCATAGGGGAGACCCACCAGCCCTGCAAATGGGCATAAACGGGCGTTCAGAAAGGTTGTGGAGTCTCCTTCTCTGGAGATGATCAAAACCTGCCTGGACACGATCCTGTGCAACTTGTTCTAGGTGAGCCTGCTTTGCCAGGGGGGTTGGACTAGATGACCTCCAGAGGACCCTTCCAATCCCTACTATTCTGTGATTCTGTGATTCTGTGATTCTGTGATTCTGTTCCTGCCCAAGGCAGTCCCTGCAGTTTTCTGCTTGTCCCCATTCCTGTGCTGCTCTCTCCCAGCTGTCTACATGCATGCCAGTGTGGGTAGTGGCTGTAACATGGATCACTTTCCACTCCAGGCCACCGCAGGGGCAGGAGTTGATCCACGTTTGTCCTGGTATGGGGACACTGGTGCAAGGGGCAGGAAGGCACGGCCAGGGAGAGGGAAAGGGCAAGGGTGGCTTTTTTTCAGCAAAGAAACATTGAGTGGGAAGACCCTGCCATGCTTGGGTTACCTTGGTGCTAGCAAGCAGCACAGACCATGAGGAGCTGGTCTGCAGAGGGAATCCGTGGCTGCTAATCTGCACACCAAATGTGTAGAGGACTAAGCAGGAAGGCTGAGGCAGCAGACGTTTGAGACTATCATTCTCCATTCTCTTCTATGCCTTCCAATGGCAAATTACCACTTGGATTCCCTTATCCACAGAAACCGCAGGCATTTGCAAGACATTCCAGTGGATCCCTGGTGAGTTTGGCTCCTGTTTTTGATCTACACGGCCCCCAGAAGCTCCTCTGGGGGGACCTGCAGGGATGTTGGAGAGGCTGAGCCTCTGCCCCTCCTTCAAGAGGGGAAAGGACGGAGGGCTGCGCCCTCAGCATGTCTGATGGTTTAAAACTTCTTTGGGTGTTGCTGAACAGCAGCTACTCGCTGAGTACAGTTGTCAAAGTATGGCACATTTGCTTATCCTCCAGTGTTCTTCAGGGAAATAATTACTCTAAGAATCTTTTTTATCCCCAATGAATTTCATGCCAACATTGCTATCCTGCAGGGTAGCAAATAGATTCAGGGTAACAGGATCACTCAGAATTATTCCTTTCTATGACAGAAAGTGATGCAACTTCAGCTGGATTAGTTCACCCTTCAAACAAATTAATAGAATCATAGAATCATAGAATTGTCTTGGTTGGAAGGGACCTTTAAGATCATTGAGTCCAACCATCAACCTAACACTGCCAAGTCCACCACTAAACCATGTCCCTAAGCACCATGTCTACACGTCTTTTAAATACCTCCAGGGACGGTGATTCAACCACTTCCCTGGGCAGCCTGTTCCAATGCTTAACAGCCCTTTCTGTGAAGAAATTTTTCCTAATATCCATCCTAAACCTCCCCTGGTGCAACTTGAGGCCATTTCCTCTTGTCCTATCTCCTGTTACTTGGGAGAAGAGACCAACACCCACCTCGCTACAACCTCCTTTCAGGTAGTTGTAGAGAGCGATAAGGTCTCCCCTCAGTCTCCTTTTCTCCAGACTAAACAGCCCCAGTCCAGGACATTGCCCTTCTCTGGACATGCTCCAGCACCTCAATGACTTGTAATTGTAGGATTACTTTTTTTTAAAAATGTGTTCAATTATTGTGAATCAAATTTTGCCTTATCCTCCAGCTCCTCCTGCCTGCCCGCTGATTAACACAAAGATGGGAATGACAGATGCCAAGTACCATCACCTCAGGATGTGAGGGAGGACAGCACCGTGCAACTGCTTTGTGCAAGGGTCAGCTGTTTTGAAAGAGGTGAGGCAATGGCAAGCCAGGCCCTCTGGGTTGTGCGCCATCTGCCAAGGGTGCCCAAACCCCACCTCCACCCGCCCCTTACCTGGGCTGGGGCACTGGAGGAGAGGTGGGTCAGGTCCCCAATCCTGGCGGCTGCCCGTGGGTCGCTGGAGCTGATGAGGACAGGGGCACTGATCTCCATGGAGTGCCGGTTGCTGGCGGCCTGGGAGGACTTGTGCGTCATGCTGAGGGCAGTGAAGGAGTGGCGCTTCTTGGCATTCTTCTTGCCCTCCGCCTGCCGCTGGGCCGCCCCAGCCACCCCAGCACCAGCCAGTGTGGAGCATGGCGCCAGACCAGCCACCGCCGCCGCTGCCACCGTCTCTGTCGGCAGTGGCACATCGCAGCCGGAGGCGGCAGCCAAGCACGTCTTGTCCATCTCAATGAGCTGCTTGGCAGATTCATTGAGCTGTGGGCAGAAGAAAAGAAAAAGTTAAAAAAAGGTTAAAAAAAGAAAAGAAGGGGGGATGGCAATGGCCCGTCACAGTTTGATGATGGCACCTGCTGGACCTGCCTGGGCTTTTATCCCTGAAGGTCTTTTCCTGGTGGCCTACTCCAACCCCAGCAAGAGGATGCTGCTGAGCACCGAATCACAGTGGCAGCCCCCCTGGGGAGGAGGGGGGTCTGGGGAACCCTACATGCCCTCACGCCTGCAGTGCTCACTGCAGGGGTTTCCGCCCTGGCAAAGAGGGTGTTGGGACAGGTCCCAAACCCAGCCTGGTTTTATCATCTGTCCATTACCTCTTAGTCAGCCAGGCAGGTCCCCAGGAGGCACACTAGCTCACTGTTTCCCCAAACCTCCTCCAAACCTTCCATGATACAACACAGCGTTACTGTCCAGCTCCAGGGAAATGCCCAATTTAGTTAATTTTCTGAAGCTGGGTGGGTTATTTCCATCCACTTCTTAATGCCACGGAAATCAAAAGAGAGGCAGAATAAGCATCCAGGAGTTAGGCTAGAACCAGGCATCGCAAGTTGGTGCACATCAAGCTACAACATTTAAAAAATGGTGTTCCCCAAAAGAGCTTGCTCCAAGCTGCAGAGGCAGAGTCAGGGGAAGGAGGCAGGAGCCTCTCCATCAGTGCCTCACTATTCCCAGGCTCATTGTAGGCCTGTGCCTGATGTTTGCCACACAGGGTTTTGATCCAGCTTCCAAGTCCTTCCAATTTCATCTCCCTGCCTCCCACCCAGCACGGTTTATCCAAATGCAGATGCAAACTGAAGGCATTTTTTCCAGCTGTATCACTTCAACCAAGGAGGAGCATGATGGCCCCTGGAAGACTTGCTCAGGGTCCAACTTGAAAAATTGGTCTCACCAGTCCTCCCGAAGGCTTTAAAACTTGGCCTGCAGCCCAAGTCCAGCAGAGCACCTGGACATTCAGGCCGGTTTTCAGCCCCCCGTTCCTCATTCAATCCACACTCACAGATAACCTCTTGCCTATAAATGCCAAAGGCGTGCTGGGTGGGACAACCCTGTCGTTGAAGCCTCTTACCTCCTAGCCATACAGGAAAGCTACGCCTTACATAGCTGGAGAGTTTTTAGGCACACAGGGGTGCTACAGTCACTGATGATACATGAAGTACACTCTGAAGTCAGCAGTGCTTTCTGCGCGGCGTTCATTGCCAATAGATCTTCCCTCGAGGGGTGCTAACAGCTGAGGGAAAATGCCACAATTTGCCAACAGACCTTTATATTAAACTAGGATGCACCGCAATATGTTTGCATTTAATGAATAAAAACAACATATGAAAAAGGGAGCCACGGCTAACGCTTACGGGCTTTTGCATACACTGCTATTCTGAGACCCACATAAACCAGAGGTGCACGTAATACTATTCTGGACCAAAACCAGGCTATTTTTGTTTCTATAACCGCTGTATGAATTATGGCAGCATCCAAGAAACTCAGCTGAGGACAAGGTCTTCTCAGGCTCTAAATTAAAAAAAAAAGAATAGTTGCTGCTCCAAGCCAAGGCAATTTAGAAACCGAATACAAGTGAAAATAAAAGGGAAAAAGAGAGGAATGGGAAAGATAACTATAGAATTGTGCAGTTAAACAAATGTGTAATTGAGTAGTTTTTATGACTCCCAACCACTGTCACCATGCTGTAAATATAAATAAGGAATAGATATTGCCAAGCTTATGCCAGTCCTCCTAAGTTTGAAAGTGCTTCTGAGCACTTCCACAAGGACTCATTCTGAGTAACAGGCAGTAAACCCACTAACACCTAGAAAGTAAACGTCAACTTGCAGGATCCTTCATTCTGTGACAGCTTCCACCAAGTCAACCAAGAGCCTCCAATTAATGATGCTCCACGACTGTCAGAGCTGCTGGGAGTCCTGCAACCATTCAATTAGCAGGCCATTTTCCCAGCTGCACTCTCCAACTTGAGACCATGCTTACAGCCAGCGTAGTGCACTGCACCTGCCAATTTTTGCCAATAACAGCTGATCCCATTTCAGATTCTTCAAGAATGTCCATTATTTCCCACTTCATCATGCTTTAAATTGGTACAACCTAATATTTGCCAGCAGGCTTCACGTTGCAAGGAAACCAGATGGTTCCCCTCCCTTAAGTAGGTGTTACAGCTCCGCTTACCCAATTGATGGAGATAGTCTAGCCGAATTATTTGAAATATTAAGGAGAAAAGGAGAAAGACATCAAATATGCATGATTCTTTTCTACAGCAGAGGGTGAGGAAATACTTTGCTAGTCAAAAGAAAGCAGGACAAGAATATATTTTAACTCTTTGACATAAGAAAATATAGTTAAAAAAAAAAGTATTTAGAACTTCCCGATTTTACAACAATGCTCCATATGAACAATGAAGCGCTCCAGCTCTTAATATCAAAAGTCTGATTCCTCTTGTAAGAATTAGATTATAAATCCCAATGGCTAGAATCCAATTTAACACTGAAGCTGTTCTTTTTAAAACAACAAAATCAATTACTTTTTTGTTCAAAGCAAAACCTAGTTAAAAAGGTCAATAAGAAAGTTAGCATCTAAACACGGAGTGATAAAAAATAGCCCTGTGTTGATATAAACAAAGTCATTCTCGATATCAGTAGAAGATTAAAGGCAAAAGAAAACCCCTCCCCCAAACAGTCAAGCTAACGAACTTTTGGGGAATGTCAGAGTCTTCCTGAAATACTGGGAAAAAATTATTTTGGTCTGCCAAGATAAAAAATGCTTTATAGCTTTACCACTTTATTTTTGTAGAGAACTGTTTTTAAACAGCTTTGCCCATGGATGCTGGAAAGTCCTTCCCAAATAGGCTGCGAATACCAGAGAAAAGGTTCTGCTTACTACTTTGTAAATGCAAACGGTGCTGTCTTTTCACAAAGAACTTTTAGAAACCCCTTTTTAAACATAAACGTGATTACAAATTTCTTATTTTAAACTCTGAGTATGTAAACAACCGTTGCTTTCTGGTGTCTGTCATTGGATCTTCAGTCAGATCTGCTTCCAGAGGAGAAGCTTAATGGAAAGTTCTGACCCTCAGTCAGTCTCAGGAATTTGACATTTCTGGAAGGCTGTAGCTCTTACGACAACGCCTAATACTAGAACTCAGCTTTCTTGCCCATTTTTGATCCCTCCTCTAGGAAGAACCTACATTTGAAATTCTGGTCCTGCTGATCCCAAACGGTAAAATACCCTTGAGATTGCAGCGGGACTGATTTTACCCCAAATCCATACCGTATCAAGAGGATGTCCTAGACAACTCCATATATGATTTAGAGGGATAAGGCTTGGATTTGAATGCCAGCCAGTCAAACATTCCCAGCTGCCCTGCAATTCTCGGTCTGGGAATGCAAAACCTTGTGAGAGCAAGCCTTATAATATCGGAGGGACCCTACCATGCAAGAGACGTGATGAAACGGTACAGTAAAACTGTTCACAGGGTCTCAGTGACTACTGACTGTGGGTGCTGCATACTGAGATAAGGATGCACCAGCCTCAGTTCATAGAGCTACGGTGACGGTTTCTGAGGAAGGCATTCCCCAGCTGCCAGGAACCGTACTGAAGACAGGTCTAGCTTGTCTGGTTTTGAGCGTGAAGGAGGGTGCATGTGGAATACCTCTGTGCACAGAGCCTTGTTCACCTCCAAACAACCTTTTCCCACAAAGGGAGCCGTAATCAAGCTCCGTTCATTAAAAATTTGCTGACCTTGATCAGGGAGCCACACTGCTCTCCCCGCCACAATGCAAGCTGACATGACTTTGGCCTCCAGCCAGACAGCCCATGCAATATGAACTATTGGAGAGGTTTTTTTTTCCTCTTCTGGCTTTTAGATATGACTATTTTAGATACTCTACTTGAGACTTTACCATATGGGCGACAAAGGTACAAACATTAAGCTACCTCACTTAGTACTTTTCCACTGCCAACAGCATTTTTTTATTAGTGTCAAGATAAACCTCATTTTTCTGCAGAATGCATTATGGTGACTTTCTTCCTCTGTCTCTGTTGCACATGCTTACACACACTCACACATATACACGCACCCCAGTTCACCCCAGTTCCTGACACATGTGGCTTTAAAAGGGAATTCCTGTAAACAGTTTCAACATACTTCTCTATTAAGGATTTCTCTATTAAGGATTTCTCTATTAAGGATTTCTCTATTAAGGATACAGGAGCGAAACTGTCATCTGCACTGACTATCTGCACATGGGACTAAAAATGCTCTTTATATCCCAATGTGATTTAATGAACTATAGTTTCAATGGGCAGTGTTATGCACCTACTTACATACACCAGCTGGGATGAAGAGCAAGGAAAAAGCTGCTTCTTGTCCAAAGTGGTTCATAATTAATTCTAGTTTTAGTCCAAATAACAAATTATTACTGTGGAACTTATTATTATGGAACAAGATAGAAGCGTGGGAAATTTAGGTCAGATTTGAATAATTAACCATTACTGCATCTCCCCTGACAAATACACCAGTGCGTTTACTAATCCATGGTAGTGGCAAAATTGTTCTAGCCCAGTTTAGACCTCCAAGGGACACCTTGATACACAGTGGTCACCACAGCAGCTCCTGGGTTGTTGCAGTTCACTGACGGTGCTGTCTTCCATAAGACAGAGGACAGTAAGTCTTATTCTGCTATTGAAAACTCTTAGCTATCTCGTCATTTACGTCTGGGTAATGGTTTCATTTCTGACTGATATCTGACCCACCAAAGAGAGGACCTCGCTCTGTTTCTGGTTGAGCAACATACTTCAGCTCGTACTTGACACCATGCACGGGCCAAAATGTCACTAATGGGACTAGAATGCCATTCTTTTCTGAATAAGGAAGGATTGCTTAAATACTCAGTTTTACACACTTGCCTAAGTATTTTGTTAAACTGAAGCCAGTTTGAACCAGAAAGTACAGTTTATTAAGGCTTTCAGGAAAATAATGCTTCATTTGTTATGTAAGCTTTTTTTCTGTCTTTATGGAAAATATTAGCTAACGGATCGTGCTGTTCAAATACAGGTATAAGATCACAAATACGTTACTTTGGGCTCCTTTTAAAAGTGAAAAGTTACAAAACCCCACAAATCAATGCACACCTAATGAAAAAGAACAAACCGGTAAGAAAAAACACCATGCTGAAGGTTTTGGAAAGGAACCACTGAGCAGAGCAGAAAGGAAAATTAAAACTATTAATAAGACTTCGTCACAATGTCCCCCTGAAAGACTGAAAGTCTTTTCACCTAGGGACCGCTAATTTTTATACTTTACAGTTCATAAATATTGAGAAGATCACGCACATCCCTATTTTATGCCTTGCAGAAACTTTGGCAAGTTGGAGTTCCATAGCTGATTTTGTGATTAAAATAAACAGTCTGAATTTATTACTGCATTTTCACTTCAGAGTAGTTACTTTCAGGAAATATTAAGTTCTTATGCCCTCATTAAATTAGTTTTGCTAGGATTATAATTTATGTTCTGAAGCACAGTGAGGTTATTAAGTACGTAAGGGCATAAACTATACAAGAGCCTCCTGTCTCTACTAGGTCCCTGAGAGGACGGCATCTGTGAAAGCATTTTCATCCCCCAAAAGCAGTATTTCAGAAAGCTAAAGCAGCTTTTCCTTACTGCTACCCCTACTGCAAATGCAGGATACAACCTTTCTTCTACTGCAGCCAAGTAGCAAAACCACCACTTGACTCAAATGGGCATTAGAAAGTAAATAATACTTTACCTAATACTTTACATGTTTATTGGGTAAGTTAGTACAGTGGATGCACAGCAGTTCCAAGGGCTTACTAATGGGATATTAGGAGACAAAGTTGTGCTAAAGGCTATTCAACCAACTCATATTGAATATATCTATAATTTTCATCTTTTACATGTTTTGTAAATTCAGATTTAAAAATGTTTAGAGGAAGCCTCCCAAGCTCTCCATGGACAATTTAAATTCATTGGACAGAAGCTACAAAATCCTATCTCAATTATTCATTTAGGCACCATCTTCTAATAAAGAACCATTATTAAGGCACAGTTTAAGAGAAAATGTTATAGCTAAACCAAAGCATTATTTAATGTTTTTGTGTTATTCTCTAACAATCCACTATTGCCTTTTCTAATTTATTGCCAGGGAGGGAAAAGCAAACGTGGAACGGATTTTCTGCAAGTGGTTTATCCATCGTGGAAGATAGATTTCTGAAACCCCACGCTGTGATTGAGAGCAGAGTTATTCCATGCACCCAGAAAATACAAGAAGCGCCGTATACGTGCTTGCTTGAACACATTCACACGGAGCAATAGCTGCAGAAGTACTTTGCTAGGATACATCTCAAACTTCAGGTGTCCTGTTTCTCCAGTCATGGGCTGAGGCATATGTCTCGTTCTTGTTTCCAAAAGCCTGCTAAACATGTTAGCATGTTCTCGAGGAAGGATGTCCCTAAAACCATACAGCAGATAGCCTTCCTAATAAGGGTCATACATGTACACAATTATGTATAGTCTGGAAAAAGCAAGCCAATCATGGTTCCTTGAAAGGCAGCAGTACTTAGCAATCTATTTCCCTGTCTTACAAGATCTTTCTCATTTAGCAGCAATGTCACTCCTAACGCACTGAGAGGCCGAAGGAATGTAGCATATTAGAACAGCATGTGCTTGGACGAGCATGTCATCATGATCTTGCAGAATGAAAATAAATGATGCGTGCAGCAGAAGTAAACACTAAGCCTTGGGTGGTGAACTGGGAATTTTTTTTTCTTTCCCTTTTTTCCAAACAATTTTAAGATGGAAAATGGTTTGCAGTGATGGAGAACAAACACATGCCTTGGTGAATCCCAGAAAAACGTGCAGTCTGCTGCAGAGTCTGCTCAGAAGCAAAGTGCAGCTAGTTAACCTTATGGAAACTAACATCCAAATCGCTGAGAAGAAAGAAAATAAAGCTAAATGGAATGGCATTAAAAATAGATGAACTCACCAAAAAGAAGTATGCTTTCTGCATCCCTCTTGACTGCCTGAAACAATTCTAGCTATCTAGCTTTCTGCTCCAAGTATGAGGACTACCTTGCTCTGATCTGTCATCTTTGAATCTGGGATCTGTTGTGCATCTTCAATGTGCCTGAGGATTTCCTTCTCTTTTCTTCCTATCTGTCCTCTATGGACACTCTTTTTCATAATGAGATGCTCATGACTGCACCAAAGCTCCTTTGAAAGCAAGAAATGTAACCAAATACAGCTTTGCTCAAGATCAGAAAGAGTGGGAGAACCAAGCCTATTTTTACTTATAAATTATTCGGAAAGCTAAATAAAAACTGCAGTCATGAATTCATGGGCTTGATCCTAATTCCTTTGAAGTCAGTGGCAAAACTCCAGCTGCCTTCAACGGTGGAAGGACTGGTGCCCATCTGGCACCAATTTCAGTACCAGAAGAGTCCCTGTTCAAGCTTGTGAGGAGTTTACTGACAAACTATTTTTTCATCAAAAATGGAACTCATTGGAACTTAAGCACTTACTAGGAACATGCTGGTTTTGACAAGATGTCCATCAGGAAACCGTTTCTAAGATGATATTTCTCATCTCAGACACAGAAATCACCAAGGCTACAGTGATTTGGGAGTTCACCCAGGTACCTGGGCTCCTGGCTCAAAGTCCCTGTGTGGAGGAACAGACACAGGAGACCTGAAACAACACTGCCACTTTCCTCGTAGAAAGCCACCAGCTTTCTGGCTATGCTGAGACTCCCTCACTCTTGTTCTTGTTAAATGGAAAACCTTTGTGACTCTCCTTCCGAGTCCAGGCGCGCACCTGCACAATGTCAGAAGATGCTGATGCTGGCAGAAGTGGCAGCCTTACACTGGGCAGCAGCCTGGACAGGAGGCCAAGATGGATTCAAGAGGCTTTCAGAAGCAGTTCAGATGTAGTCCTAATGCCTCACTGACACCTGGCAGCTGTATGAGCCCTTTACACCATTGCTGCCAGTTATCGCAAGGAAGGGAAGCCCTCTGAAGCGGCTTTTTGCTGAAATCTAGAAATGCCTTCACTTGCAGAAACTTTCATTTCAAGCCAGCTGGACCTCAAAATTTCAGCATGGGCTAGGAAAGATACTGCAGTTCCTGGAGCACAGCCTTGTGGATCACAAGTGATCTCTAAGCAATATCTGCAGAGCCTATATGCCTTAAAAAGAGCCAAGCCTCATGCTTTCAGAGTTTTCTGGCAACTTTCTGCCTTCTTTCTCAATGTTCCACAAGGCTTCTGGTGCTATTGTTTATTTGGGTGATCAACAATACCCACCAAATTTTGAATTAACTGAAAATTGACAAGTCAAATACCATCAACTAAGGCAGAGGATCTCTTCAGAGTCAACGCACACATCAAGCCTGGAAGTCTCAAAGCTTATTATGGTGTGTGACCCCAAGTAATTATAAATGGAATTGTGAACCAAGCAATATCATGCTTACGTTGTTGCGCGGACCCACGTCTTCTTGATAGCTACACTGTGCACATATGCTACCAGACACAACAACATGCCCTTTTGCTCATTTTCTGAGTTTTCTTCCTGGAAATATTGTTCTTAACAATACTGTTTTTGTAATGTTCATGGTTGCGTGAAGGAAGCAACAACACCATGTCTTTTTTTAAGGAAAACATTTGCTTCCAACTTATTGTGATAAAGGATAGGGATGAAAGAAACAAAATATATGTATTTGCTGAAGTCCTTTCTGAATTTGGTAACAAAAGTGTTCTGCTGGACAATGAGAAAAAGGCCTACTCATCAATATTATCTGCAGAAAGCATGAAGTTGGTTAAATCTGTGAAGCCCTTGGAAGCTCTTGGAATCACAGCACAAGGAGCACATGGGAAAGCCAAAGTAATTTTTCAAGTACTGCAAAGCTTTGCCTACACTGAGCAAGGAAAGAGTCTTTGCTGCTGTGATTTACAACTTTGTGTAGAATAAGAAATCTTGTGCTATTGGGGAAAATTAAGTTTTATGTGCTGCTACTGAGGATTACCTGTGGGGAATCTCACACAAATAAATGTACTGCTGTCTCTATCTCTGATAAAGCAGTGAAATGAAGAATGAAAGCAAATGCCAAGAAAATGTTTTGGTTCAATTGCTTGTAAAAGGAACCAAGGTATACACACTTCAAGCAGACATTAGTACTAAAGGACTGTGACAAACAGCGTTTGCCCTGTGTGTACTATATATAGGAAAGAGAAATTTTTGGCTACATATTCTTCTGGCTCCTGCTTCCCAGATACACAACAGAGAAGGATTGCTGGAAGTGGTACAGGGCATTTGCAATAGAACAACGTCCCATGGGGCTGTACAGTTAGATATTGTGTGCGTGGAGCTCCTTCTACAGCTGGCTACAAAGCAGGGTTGCTGTTTGTGGTGGAGAGTCGCAGCACCAGCTCCGGGGGTCACACTGTCCATTTCACCGCAAGCGGCCAACATCAAAGGATGTCAGCCACCCCTCATGAAAGCTGCTGCATCGTCGGAGAGCTGTGTCCAGGCTTTGCTTTCACTATTTGCCAGTTGGGGCGAAAATACGGGTCAGAACATGACGTGCTGCTGTTTCACCCGAGCGCCTGATGACTTCCTAGAGGGACAGTTCTGAGATGTTTCTCTGATGTTTGTGACGGGCAGCATCAAACCAGGATATGGGGATCGTCCGTGTGACAGGGAGACTCGCCTTCTTACCTACGTTCTGAGAAACACCTCACTTGCCAGCCTGAGTTTGTGTCTCATAGTTTCCCTATCGTGTGGTTATTATGGTATAAACTCTGCTTGAAATTACCTGTGCGTTCGAAGTGCCTCCTGCCCACACAGATGTGCTGATGCATCCCTCAGTGCACTATTTTGCATCCTTCTTCACTCTATGCAGTGATTGTATTTTTATACAATTTTTACATGAGTTTGTCTTACTTTGGAGACCTTTATACTTTGGACATATTTGTTAAAAAGTGGGCAACAGATTGGGACGGCATTAGGAAGCGGTGGGTGTTGCACATGGCATAATCACACACATCTCAGTAGTGCACGATGCCTGACCAATAACTGAAGGCTCTGAAAGCCAGTCTGTAAGACATGAAAATGCATTTTCTCTGCTATATGATGATGTAATTGGGTTCACAACCCTCCCCCCTCATCTCATGGAATAAAAATCTGACAAGGCTGAACTGTGACGAATTCCCTTGACTCCGCAAATTCTTGACTGAAAATGGCAGCATTCAGCCTTGCACTCGCGGGATGACTGACTGCCCCTCGCCTAGAGGAACCATTTGCAGCCTTTGGAGAATCCGAGTTGTTAAAATATGATTGGGTACAAGGCCAAGGTCGGAGTCAGATGTCTCTCCACTGACTTGCCAACAGCTGCAGTCAAGGGGTTCACTGAACTTTCCGGCTATCAAACTAGAAAATGCTATTTGTTCAACTTCCTGAGTTTGATTTCTGGTTTAGGGTAAAGGACACGTACCTAGCGCTGTTGAGTCATGCAGTGAAGCAGCTAGTACCCTTCCCTCTCGGACGCTCATCTAAAGCTGGATTCACGCTCTGGTTTCTGTCACAGCCTGCTCTGCCGTGGGTGTCACTGCTAGATAAGAGGTATGCCATTTCTTCAGCGCCAATGAGCTTTGAGCAGATCTCTTAGGATGCTCAGGCACATGTGTCACATTACTGCAATAAAGTATGATGATTGCTGGCATTAGTCACTTTTATGACATCCATATGCAAATGCTGTTTACGTTAGTATGCTACAACTGGAAGGAATTTGGAAAACCACTGCTCTAGGCCATGCTGTTTGAGTTCTGAGATGGCAAAATTAATGGGCTAGCAAAAAATCTGCACAGTAGGAAATCTTTCTGAAAGGGCAGAACACTGGGTTGGTTGTTTTTTTTTTTTTTTTTCTGTTTGTGGAATTACTCAAGCTCAAATATTTTCCTAACACATTCCTTTCTGAAAATGGACTTCCCTGGGTTGCACCTACATTCTGTAGGCAGAGAGACAAGTTGTCCCAAGGAAACTGAATTTTTGCAAACTGTGACTGCACCACATGATGCAGTCACACAGAGACATTTGTTACTAATACTTTTATTATTTTTGCCATTAAATGCTGAAGAACTCCCACCGCGGATAAGAATTCCATTGTGAGAAGTATTATGTAAACATAGAGCAACAAGACAACTCTTGACCCAAAGAAAGTACAACTTAAGAGGAGGACAGGAGACAATATATAGATATAGACAAAATATACAATAAGACAGTCTTATCAGCAAGATGGACGGAGGATTTTGCACGCCATTAATCTTCTGTAGGCGTCACAGCCAAGAACAATTTTAGAGAGGAGTCTGGAGTAGTAATGCTGATGCAGATGTCCAGATGTTTTTGAAGCACTCGTCACAACAATGAAGAACAGAGCAGTATGGAAGAAAATGAGAATTTGAAAAAACTGACAAAGTGATTGGCATCACTGGCTGATCAAAGACAGGGGTTGATTTTTCAGTAGTAAATAAAAGATGATAGGTAGAGACAGAAATTAGTAATCAAAGGTTTGCAAGTAAGGGCAAGTTGTATGGGCTCTAGAGGACACAAAAGGGCTGCAGATAGAAAGAAAGAAGTGGCAGCAGATGAGCACTCTGGATTATTATGAATGAGGCACGTCTGCATGTGTTAAGAATGCAAAAAGGATGTAGCCATAATCAGGATATGAGATGATGAGAGTTTGAGCTTTGTGAACGCTCAGCAATCAGGTTGGCCAAAGACTAGGTAGGACTGCCAGCCACATGGATGAATGAAGCCAGGCATGAGAACCTTGCCATGGCCTGCGGGACTGCCAGGCATGGGGTATCAATCATCCCTATAGCCCTCCTTCCACCCCAATAATTCATATATTGAGAGAGAGAAAAAACAGGCACCTACTAAATCAATTCAACCACACTTCTCTCTCCTGAGCAATGGATCTATGGAAGGAAAAGGTTTTGGCTAGGAAAGAGCAAGCCTCTTTAAGCACTAGACTGGGGCAAGGAGAGAAGATGCTGAGGCCATTATTTCTGCCCTCAAAGGGAAAGCACATAGTCCTTCCTCCTGGGCTAGGAAAAGGAAAGAAAAAGGGCACAGGAAAACATGCCTGTAAATTCCTTAATGTGCTACTGACGTAGAAGCAGATCAGAGAAAAGGGATCAAGGAGATCACCATCAAGAAACATGCCACTGTGCTTTACTTTCTCCACCAACAGCAAGGCACACAGGGCTTGAACCAGGAGTGCTCTTCCTCCTTCTGCAGGATTGCTTTCTTCTCAAGAAACAGTAACACAAGACACAGCTGCCTCTCCCCTCAGTGCCACAGGGCAAGAGGAGAATATCTCCAGTATGAGTCCACCACTGCCTGAATGCTCTGGCGCCTCTCCTGCTTTGTCCTAAAGTTTCCAGAAAAATTCTGTTATGGAAAAATTCTATTATGGAAACCTCTCTCATGAAATTTCCTGTCAATTTGATTCAATTGTGTCTAAACAGATCAGAAGACTTCAAAGTTAGATTTAGAGCAGGACGCTCCCTCCAGCCTTACTTAAAGCAAGGCTAACATTATTAACCTTGTTTACGGAGTACCTAGTGCTGCTTTGTCATAAAATTATAACTTAATAAAATAATTAAATAAATTGAGGGACAACCAGGAGGTAGAGGAGGTTGCTTACACAAAGCCCCACGTTCCTCACGGCACCATTTTGACGTGATGGCTTAGAGTGCAGTTCACCGGCAGCATCACCTACAGGGTATCCGTGGGTGAAGGTTGCTGCCCTGGCATGTTTTCCTGCAGTGCGTGTGAGCTGCCACACGTCCTCCTTTCCCATCTTCCCACTTTCTGCACCCTATCAGCATGTTCATGTGGCTATGCAGTAAATGGGATGGTGGAACAGATATGACTGGAAAGCAAAAAAGCAATGACAACTTCAATGAATAGCTTTCAACAGGGTGAGTTTCCTGATCCACCTCAGCATGCAACCACATGTCTGGTAGTCCTGGAACAAGGAAGGCAGAAGCAAAGTGTTGTCACAGACAAGGCAAAAGCAGGACAATCCCTTTGGCAGCAGCCCTTGCTTTCGTCAGAATAAAATAACACCAGTATCACACCCAAAAATGGCGCAGCAGAACATAAAATAAACAACAGCTGATCAACTTTGTAAAGGAACAAAGTAAGCAAAAACAAGGACCGCTATGTAATTTCTTCTACAGGATAGACTAAACACAAAGGAGTGAGCCTTCAAGAACCTTGTGTGTTCTACAGAAAATATGGAAAAGATGGAGATGCCCAAATCAATTCTAACTATCTCTCTCTGTTTCTGATTTTTGTGTTTATTTTGCTTGTACTGATTCCTCCTCTTGCCTTTTGAACTTGGTTTTCTCAATGTTCAGCTCTAACACCTAACAAAATGTTAGGGGGTTTGAGACTTAACTCAAACATCTGGTTTTGGCATAGCTAATGACATTTTTAGGCTAGAAATCAACTTCACATGTTATTTTTGTTGTTTGAAGCATGCATTCAGCACACATATGCGCTCCTGGGTCTCTTTGTGCCTAGAATAAAGACAGTTTCACCATTCAAGGAGCTGCCACAATAAGAAGTAAGGAAAGAGATAAAAACAGTTCATAGCTTCATCCTATCAGGAAACTATTATTCTTGAAACTACTCCTCTTTGAAAGCTTAAAGAATCAAGCTTAACCACATTTTGTGACTCTCCACCATGGCAGAATAATATTTATGTAACATGCTATCTTCTGAAAACAGAGACCCCCCAGCAAATCATTTACAGTGTCACTGACATCAGCTGCCCATCCTTTTCCTCTGATGGAGGTCATCCCACCCACCACAGGCACAGCGAAGGTTAACATGTGCTTCCACCTCCTCCAGGTCCTTTCACAGGCTGGGATTTTAATACTGGACTCACTTTTCTTTGGCACTCCCAGCACCAGGGCTGTGACTCACACATGAAAACATTTTACTCTCTGCTCGGATGGCTGTGGCCGACAGCAAAGGGGCAGAGAAGACAGCCAGAGGCATCTCCCCAAACCCTCGCACCTCCTCTCTGTGGATACATTTGGATTGAAGATCTCCACTCTCAGGGTTTTATGGCACCATGAAAGGTCCCCAGAAGGAAGCTAATTAAGATGTGCAACATAGACTAATGAGGACACTAGGAAACAAAATAAAGAATGCTTGCGTGAGAAATAATGAAATCCTCTAGGATTTTATTTTTAATTAACTGCTAGACAAATCGTGTATTCGGTGACATATAGTTTCTTAATATACATTCATGCATTAGCTCTAGGTAAGTGAGACTGAAAGATACCTTCTTTTCAAACGGAAAAAGATTCCAGGAATTCAGCACTGCTGAAGCAGTCTTTAGAAGCTGTCAGAGGTGATCAATGGCTGGAAAAGACAAAAGCTCTGTTCTCGTGCCTCCTCTAGAGAGAGCAGATTACTGATGATGTGCTCTAGAGCTGCCCCAGGGCCCCAGGACAGTGGGTACGCTCAATGAGGAATGCTAATTTCTAGCCCTCGGAAACCTACGCAGTTGCTGAAACATTTCACTCCAATGGTGGAGTGCTATGAGGATGCTGAGCACCGCTAGGAAGTCCAAAACGTTTGTTGCCAATTGCACAGGCAAAGGCTAATCCTAAGTAAAGTGCTATTTTAGTCGGTCCTTCTGAGTAGATACAAGGGGCTGATGCTTTGCCTGAGGTATTTTTCCACTTGAAATATTGTATGACCGCATGAACATATACTCTTTTTTGAGGAGGAAGATATCTTTGTTGAGGAAGATATCCTCAACACCCGTGGCAGGCCTCAGCTATCCCAGGAGCAGAACAAGGAAGTAATGGGTAGTAAAGAGTGCACCTAAGCCTCCCCAAGATTTGCTGTACCTGTGTCTAAGCGTTGCCAAAAGCTTATTCATTCAGGGCACCTTGTTGCTTCTGAAAGACACAGCAGATTTAAGGTTCCTTAACAAAATCAGAACAAACTTTGACAGGTAGATGACAGACAGGTACTTTTGGAAGTTCATAAATATTGCCCATAGCATCAAAGAACTGACCTGAATGGAGATACTCTTTCCTGGTGAAATGGCAGGGTTTGTGTGCAAGGAGCATTGCGGGCCTTTCCCTTTCACACTATCCAGAGCACAGACTCACAGCCTGAGCAACCACAGAAGACGAGGGGTAGTTCCCCCTCCCGTAGGCTGGAGCTGGCAGCCCTGCCTTCCCCTCCTAATCGATAAAGAGAAACAGGGTCTTCTACAAGTAGGATCATCTGACATGCTTTAGATGTCTCCCTTAAGCAGCAACACCTACTTATCTTCCTATGGGCATCCAGTCGTCTCTCTTGATGGTAAGGGAGAATCCAGACAATTATCTCAGACGTAGAGATCTATCTGCTGTTGGTCAGATGAACTGTACTCAGAGACCTGCAAGGTCTCGCAAGGGACTTGTAAGAGTATTTCCCAGTTCAAAAGTGCTACCGGGGGCAGAACCACTGTTGTGTTGCTGCTGTTGTTTCTTGGTGTGACTCACCAGTAGGACTGCGTGTCAGCAGATGTCTCTTCACTCATCACCTGACTGCAAATGTAGATGTTTAAAAGAAAGAGTGGAAAAAAGGATGAAATGACAGTAAAGACAAAACACTAAAATGATTGACAATATCAAGCAAGATGCAACAGTTTGTGAAGGCATTTTATACTCTGTGTCCAGGGAAATTGGGGGTCATAACTACTGCCTGTTTTGTAACAAAAGCACCTCCGGGATCACAACAAGAGAACATAAACTTTGAGGCAGAACCCAAAACTCTGTGTAGAACTAACAGAAAAAAGGCAGAATTGCAGCCAGGGCCAGAAAACATGTATTTAAGCACAAACATAGTTCAGGAGAGTTGGATGAAAAGGGAAGGGCTGATGGGTAGCGCTGTGTGCTGGTATCACGGGGAAGTGGCAGCACATGCGAAACGCAGCAGGTGAGTCCCCAGTCAGTTTGCACCGGGAAGGATGACAAACAAGATTTTGCAGGGGAAGTGCTGGAAGTCCTTGAGTGCATTGTGGCTAGAGATCAAAGTCTTGTTATCACATCAACAGCAAAAACCAGTCCATCTCACTGATACCTAACTTGCACTTCAATTTTTTGGTGCCTAGGAGGCAGCACTTCAAAAATGCTGCATACAGATATAAAAATTATATACATGCTTTTGAAAGACTCGTGAAATGGGCTTATTTGCCAAGGTTGTGTGCTTAAGTTGGCTGGCCTGGAAACCCTCTATAAATAACCCTAGAGAGTTATTTTTACAAAATAAAATCTAGGAAATTCAGATGTTACTCATAACGAGGGCTGGGTGGGGAAGATATTCCTGAATATGACAGCTGGCCAATTTCTGGTTCAACAGTCCCTGAAACAATAAGAGGTGATAACAGTTCGGATGTGGTTTTGATTAATAGAAAGATTGGTCATAACATATAAATCTGAATAACTTAATTATGAGTTCATTTGTGGGAAAGCAGGCAGGAGGACAAGCAAGAGAAGACCTGTAACTAAAACTGCCAATACCCAAAAGGCAAATTTTCACAACCTACAGCTATGTCTAAATTTATGCTCTGGCTCTCCCTGCGGCTCACCACAGGTCTCATGACTGTCTGGGCTGGAGGATGACTCAAAGATGACAGCACTCCCACCTACCTCTATGCGGGCTTTCCCTCTGTGGCGCCCACCCCAGATGAACGTCAGAGGAACGTGCTCCCTGACGCAGAAACCAGAAAGCAATCCTGCATTGACTTGTCCAGAAAAAGCCTGCAGGGAGTGAGTGATTAGAAAAGGTCTACCGAGCCGAGGAGCTCAGCTAATCTAACGCAGGGGAAACCTGCCATTTAAGTCGAAAGGTGACAACGCAGCTCAATTTTGTATCCTGAAGATGGAGGAAAGTCTTATAGACTCTGGATGAATGATCACCTCATGAAGGATGCTAGAAAACTTTAAGAAAACTTAAAATAAATTACTCAAAATTAAAATAAAATATTTTGCCCAAAGTCATGCTAATTTACATTTTACGTAGGAAATTAAACCAAAGATCAAAAGGTTCTTTATTTATATAAGCAAAATGGAAAACAAGAAATTGAGCTGTTACGCAGAAAAGATGGGCCACAGATTAAAAATAATGGGTATATATATAATCATATATAATTACACATTATTATATATAGTATGTTTAATCTTCTCCCTTCTGACTGCTAATATTCTTAGTTTTCCTGAGTGACATCATAGTTATTTGAAGTTCTTTAAATTATTTTACTTTGTATGTGTGTAACAGCACTTTAAATCAGTAAGTTTTATTCACGGATTGATGTGAAAGTAGTAGTAGGTGTATAGGTTCTTACTGAGGTCCCTCTTGCAGCCTACAACACAAATTCTGCATGTTTTAGTTTGAATGTGAAATACGGGAACTGTATTTTGTACTCCATTCACGTAGAAATATGATACCAAAAAGCACCTTGGAATATTCTACAATATTCTATGAAAGAGGAAAACAAGTAGGACCAACTTTTTAGAAACTATGAAGGTGCAGGAATGAAAGTCTTAAAACAATGTAATTACAAAATTTGAAAACGCATATCAATAAAGCTTTTCAACAGAAATTGGCTGAACACCTCTTAGAGCTTACATTATTGTCAGCTTTACAAGGTTCTTATTCCATTTTAATCTGACACACAAAAGGAGAGAGAACAGAAAAAAAAATCAATTCTGATGTTAATGGGTATAATTCTTAACTCATTAGTGTTACACCTACTTACGACTGGGATGAGTTTGCTCCTCTGAGATTTAGTAAGTCAGCTTTTCTAAAATCATCGACATTAGCTTCCTTCTACCCACCTTTCAAAAGCCTCCATTTTTATTAGCATTAAATGATACTAGCAAGGCTTAAATGAACCATTTTGACAGTCCTTAAAAACAGAGATCGTATGTTCTTTCTGGAAAAGGAACCAAACAAACATTATTATCTAATGACTGTCTAATGCTCCTTTTTTTTTGGAAGGATTTCAGAAAGGGTACTCTGAAAGGTGCAGAGCATGCTGCCACAGAGACCGCGGCTATATAAATGACGGGTCGGACATCAAGGTTGAATTCATTATGAGAGTCCCATAGGGACCCATCTGTCCTGCAGCTACAGGCAGGAATCAAACAGATTGAGGAGAGAGAAAACATAGACAAGAAGTGGACAGGGCAACAATTAGTTGTTGATGTTGTTGAAAATGGTCAAAACATCTATTAGAGCTACAATTACACACATGCACACATATGAGTTTTCAAGAATATAGCTGTGATGACAGCCAGGATATCTGGAAATGGCTAAGGTGGGAATCTGCATTTAGAGAAAAAAAGTACAAAATCTGCCATCCAGACTGAATGCCAGACTGGGGGACACACCACCAGGAAAATGCCAAAGAAACCCAAAGTCAAGCAGGTCTCTAGGCTGGGCTATGGGAAGGGCTTTTCCCTCTTCAGAGTGGCTCCCTGCATCTCCTCCTGGAAACCTCCAAGACTTTGGATTAACTGAAGGCACAAACAGACACACAAACACAAAACTCTCAACCATCTGCAGGCTAACTAAAGGTTACCCTCAGAAAAGCACATAGTTATACAGTTATGGGCAAATTCTGCTGGGAAGATGGGTCTTTGTGACGCTATTCAATGACCACAGCTGGAATCCTGGTAAATGTGCTCAGGTCCCCTTGTATGGGTTAAGCTGTGTTAGGATGATTGGTAGACCCAGTGGTACAGCACAAAAATCATTAAATGTGCTGCTCTGCTCTGCAAAGCTAATTTTGGAATGAAAAATCATTGTTTTCTTTAAGAAATGCATTTGGCTTTGGATTTTATTTTTTCACTTTTTGGCTGAACTCTTTTTAAATGCTGACTCGTGAGAATTCTTTTCCCCTCGGTCTCCAGGGAGTCCTGTGGATCTATGCTGCAAGGCACCGAAACCATCGGCTCTGCCCATTCTCCTCCTTCCTCTTCCTCCTAGACCTCCTTTCCACCTTTTTCTCTTTTTGACTGTGAAGAACAGGAGAAGATGCCCATTACCCTGCTTCACTGCTCTGTAAAAAGAATTTTAAACCCCCTAATATTACTTAATCACAGCTTTCAGTACCCCTGCTGCCATAAAACATTATAACAATGGGCTGGCACTTCATCAATTGTAATTTGCTGATATTACAGTCACAGTAGCGCTCGACATAATTGCCTTGCTCTACCACTCACTCGTAAGGCTCCTTGATCTCGGTCAATACTTCTTTGCATTGGGGGCTGCTACTAGAAATTTTGGTCTAATAGTTCAGCTTTTTGAATTTCCAGTTCCTGCCTATCTAAGCACGATGCATCCCTCCAAATACTCGGCACACCATTGCCCTCAAATTTCATTCCCAGACACTTAAATCTATTAGGACACACTTTATTCTTCATTATTCTCAATTTTACACATAGTAGCACAACACTTACAACTTCCAAACAGAGATAATAGCAGCGGTTATTAAGAATGAAGGAGCTAGCTTGAAGACAGTAAAATAAATTTAGTTAGGACTTTGAATTCCTTGCAGGTCCAAAACCCCTCCCAGCAAGAATATGACTTCAAACTATACGGATTATTAATAAGATGTTTATTTCAGGACAGAAGGCACCTTGAGAATCTATTTGATTATATTGTGTTTTTCTGTAGACAAATTAAAACGTAAATTATCAGCCCAGATGACTTCTACCGGAGATGAAGGACAGCAACTAAATAAGAAAAAAAAATAGTGCAAACTCTCCCTGACAAAACATACTGTGTGTGACTCATTCTGTAAAAGTCACCATTGTGAGCTGCAAATATTTATTCCTTCTGTGATTGTAGCTTCTCTGAAGTTGGGACAGAGATGACACTACAGAGGCAGGAAAAAGCCTCTCTGCAGAGAGCTGTCAGACACAGCAGGCGTGCGAGCACCCTTGCTGGACACTGGTAGGGAATAAAGCGTAAAATCCATGTCACATTACACTTATATGACTATACGGACAACCACACATAATGCTGAGATACAGACTTTCGAAAACACTGCAGGGAGCAGATATAGTTTGATGTCTTTGGCTAGTTTTTTGTGCCACTGCTTTGTGACACCACACTCTGGCTCTCCAGGTTGCCTTCCCAGGCTTCCCTTAGAGAAGTGGACCGCTCTCGCATTCAAGTAAGCACAGGGTAGAAAGAAGATGAAGGAGCCTAGGGAGACACTGAAGGCTTTTACGTGGGCCAGCTGACAAGCCCAAGTGCTGGGAGGCCAGTGAGGTCCTGATGAGGAATTTGCTGGTCACCCAGGGATGCTGTGGCACACCCTTCCTTCCCACCCCACCGCGGCTTTCATGTGCAAGCACTTGCAAAAACCTTTCTTGGGAGCATCCGTGTAAGGGGCATAGCGGCACATTGCCAGGACCAAGTCTCACCGAAGGAGAGCCACAACAAGGATTATATTCCCTGTTTTTAGCTCTGGAACGCTCAGCTCTGAGATCCTTGAAGTGACCAGTTTGTTTTCCAACCCTCTGGCTGCCATAGCAAGGGTAAGAGCTCTCGCGTGGGCTATGGGAACATCTGAGGACATTAGTCCCTGCCCATAGAGATGGACTCCAGGCTGGAATTTGCTCCATCCAGAGTGCAGGGCTTTGGATGCCATGAGAAATCCCACGCACTTCAACCATCTGCTCACACAAGTGGACGGCTACCGTGAGAGTTAAACTTTGCTTATTCTGCACGTTTTGCCAAGATTTTGAAAACCACTTAATGGACTTGGACAGACTCAAGGAGTGTTTTTAGATTCAAGTACTACTTGTTTAATGGATTTATTTTATAAACATTGGCACTGAGATTTTCAAAACTTCTTTGGGATTTGGCCTGCTGATTCCTTTCAATTTTAATGTAATGTTATGGGTTGAGAAACCCATAACAATTTATTGTCATTTAGACAATCATTCTATCACCTGATGACCCCTCCACACCCAGGAAAGGGAATCGGGAAAAAACAAGGAAACCTGGGAGTTGAAGTATAAACAGATTTAATAGAGTAAGATTAGATAATTAACATTAATAGCACTAAAGAACCAATATTGATCCTGATACCAATACAGAATATACAAGGATTATACTCAGCCAATTCTATCAGTAGGAAGCTGTACCCTCCCAGCAGCTGACAGCAAATGTTGGACACTGTGAGCTCTACGGCTTTGTGAGGAAGGGAAGGCCTTAGGGGACTGGCATCAGGGCAAGAAGTTCTCAGGATGGCAGCCATCAAGGGAGAGAGAGAACTTTGCAGCAAACTTCCTAATTTATATAGAATGTGGTGTTCACGGTATGAAATAATCCTGTTGGCCACTTTGGGTCAAGTGCTCAGGTCTCGCTCCTCCTTATCCCTGCACCTGGCGACCTCAAAAACACTGAGACCTTGAAACCCACACACCATAGCTGGCTTACAAAGTAAATATTTTCACCGATTCAGACACTAGAGTCTTCTAAAAGTGCAGTCTTCCCAAGTATTAGAAGAGAAACCAGAACAAGTAACATCTGAAGCTGGAAACAGTGACACAATTGTATAACTTCAATAGTTGCATAAGCTCATCTCCTATTCAGAACAAGACCTCCATCTACTAGGACGTGGATAAAATAGGTGGCTGATATTTCTGCCTGGAGGATCCCTTCCCTTTGGCTTTACAAACCATGGCGCGAGTATTATGCCCACGCCTCCCAACTACCTCAGTTGAAAGGCCCTTCAAGCCTCCAGATGTCAAGCTTATACAGATAAAATATAGGTGTGTGCATATATATACAAATATAAGTGTATATAGCTGTATTTATTTTATATAGATGTGTATCTGTTTATGAATGTATATGCACACACGCATTCCTAGGTTCCTTCTCCCTTGGTGCCAGCTGCCTGGTTGTTTGCATCCCTTTAGAAACTTCCAGCATTGCTGTTTTGACTCTACACAGCACTACCTCTTGCTCTTCTGTGGCCACCCGGGATGTGCTAGTGCTTGGAGAACTTCATTGAGACAACATTGCATGTGTTCCCAACAGGCTGCTCCTCTGAGGCTTCGAGCCCTTCACCCTATGAGAGTGATAATTAAGGAAGACAGATACCTCGGGGTGGGAGAGGGATCAGGATGCTGTTCGGTGCGTAGGCAGTGCGAGCACTTACAGCCTGTGGGTGAAATTAGAGCTGGGGAAAGGTGGTGGGGTGAAACGGTGGCTGGCTGTACAGAGGTCCCCAATTCACTCTTTCTGCAGCAAAGTTCAGGAGGGCAACATGGCATTCCCCGGGGACAAGAAAGAGAAGGGAAAAGGGATAAAATGTGGGAGAAACGCAGCTTTCTCATTTAATCACAACAAACAGAAAATGTCTTACGCGTTCAGAATAGAAGAAAACTAGTCATTAACTTATGCGAGGCAGCTGGTTTCCCAATAACGGCTCCTACACATTCTGGTTTTAATATTATTGTTCTTGTCAACTGTGGGAACGCAATGTATATTAATGATGGTTTATTCCAAATTGGTCATTGTCGGAGTTAATAATTAGGTAGTCAGGCACTAATTATCTCTATTTTGTCTCAAATCATTAACTAGGAAATCTGGAGAAGTAATTTTGGAGGCAGGCATCAGAACCGCATACAGCGGGGCGGGCTCCGCTGTGGGCACAAGAGACGCTTCACTCCAGAGAGCGGCACCAGCCTACGCCTGGGAGCAGAGTCAGGGCAATACTGCTCCACGTACCAGGTGCACAGTGGCAGCACCTCAAACAAATACATAGGCGTGTGGTGCCCATCCATTCTTTGCACCCCTGGTTCACCCATGAAGGAGGAAAGCTCCCCAAAGGCATCACCTGGCACCTGGACAACAGAGCATCTCCAGCAGGGCCACCACGGGCCACCACTGCTCACTGCAGCTCTTCTCCCGAGCAGCATCCATCTGGACAGGCACCAGCAGGAGGGCACAGCAATGGGAAGACGTGGCACAACAAGTCTGCTTGGAGGATGTAGAGGTCTCAGCATTTACTCTGAAATAAGCCTCCCGTGGAAATGACCGCAGGAAAGCGCTCAGAACAAGGACGGGTCTGGCGCACAGGGAATGAGAGACCTTGGGCACGCAGGTGGAGCTGCCTGAGCTCCTGCTGGGGCAGGGGACACCCACAGCACCCCTCTGAAGGTCTGTGCTTTCAGGGCATGGCTGAGCATGCACCACTGCTCCCCACTTGACAGCAGCACCCACCTCTCCTCAGGTGTGTGCAAGATACTCCAACTGCAGTCATCCTCCCCAATTTTCCCTACGTATTGTGGAGATTACACCAGAAACGTTACACGGGAAGCCTTCAAAATTAGTTCGGGTCATAGGTTTTGCTGGCCACTTTGAATTGAGTGTATCCTCACAGTGCCTTAGGGGACAGCAACCAAAAATTCCCTTTTCAGTTAGGCTGGTATAATTTGTCCTTCTCATTGTCGAGGATATCCTGCCCTTGTGGGCACAAA
Organism: Vanellus vanellus; assembly: GCF_965231255.1. NCBI lineage: Eukaryota > Metazoa > Chordata > Aves > Charadriiformes > Charadriidae > Vanellus > Vanellus vanellus. The sequence goes on along the minus strand of NC_138905.1, from coordinate 153,813,340 downwards.
AAAACCTATGAGACGTCAGGAGAAGCACCCATCACCACCTGTTATAAACTTACCTCAACATAGAGGATAGGGAAAATGCCAATCTTGTCACCCAGCATTCCTTCTGCCCAGTTGTCATCTACCCTCCTGATGACCGTCAAAATTTCATCCTAAAATCAGAGATACACAAAATACATAATCAGTTTTTTTCAGGAGAAAGGTGCCAGTTTTTAGTTACCCACTTGACAGCTTAGGGAGAGAGTACACAGAGGAGGCCATAAGTCACATAAAAATGTTCCCTGCATACTGGCCCAGCAGCATCCCTGGCCCAGCAGCATCCTTGGCCCAGCAGCATCCTTGGCCCAGCGTCCCACCCCAGGCATCCCATCCAAAGTACACTGAAGCATCTTGCAGATGGGTGCAGCTCATGCCGGCTGCCATCAGCTCCAAGGACCTGTGCACACGGGTTGGGAATAGGTAACTCCTGGCTTCATTGCAGGGACAGGGAGAACGTTTGACCCAGGAGGTTGCCTCTAACCCAAAGGAGAAAACTCTCTAACATAAAGCTGCCTCAGTGCATCCGAGAGTCCACTGTGGCACTTGGCTCCTCCAGAAGATAATTCGAAGGGAAGCACCAGTAGAGCACAGGCAGTCCCGGAAGCACTTCCAGTAAGAAGCACGAGATATAGAATGAGGTGGTCAGCAACTAGCCTGCGCTGCTGATGCACGGAATGTCAGTTTTCCTTGTAAAAAAAAATATTAGGAGGTGAAAGTGCAAAGCAGGTAAAAAGCCAAGGATAACATAATGAAGTTGCATTCAACTGTTGGATCAGCTTCTGTTTAGATACAAGTTTGTTTTCTAAAACTTATGGCAATTTAATATTATAGTTAATCTAAGGAATCTTTCAAAAATCTCAACTGAAGGTGAACTTCTTTCTGATTATAAAACAGGAGATTAAGCAAAGTGCAAATAAAATTCATATCGCTCAAAGTTTCTCTTGACAGAGTTAAAACCTAGAACATACCAGTCATTACAAAAGCTCCGGTGACTAGAACTAAACCCTGAGTTTTCCCAGTTTGAACAGCTCAACTTGGACTTCTGCTACCCCATCTGTCTGCTGGGGTTGTCATACCAAACCCAGCCCTGAGCCAGCTCCGCTTGCTACAAGGGGTGCAGAAGGCAGCCCTCTCTGCAGGGCACCTCCTGGATGCTCAGATCTCCTACAGCCAGAGGAAAGGAGTGGGCTGAGAGAAACCGTGAAGTGAAATTTGCTGAGATGCCATTCATTCTCTCACAGCATCCGATCTTCCTCCGTTCATGTGCAGAAATTTATAAAAAAGAAGAAAATCTCTTCCTCCAGAAAGCTGAGACAGAGTTCCCTGCCATTCTCACTTCATTTCCACCCCTCACTCTAGACAAATAAGAGCTACACGTGGTCTATCACCCTCATGTAACAAGTTATCTACGCTAACTGGTCAGGCAAAGGGAGCTGGTTTTTTGCAGATCCTTCTAACACAGAAAAAAACCCTCAAATTCCTGGTCCAGGATGTTCAGACTGTGGATTTACGTTGATAGAAAATGACCAGAACAGGGATGTGATGTGATGTACTTTGCAGTTTTTGAACATGTGCGTTTTGAACACGTGCACTTTGAAATAGTTTAAATGTTTCTTCTGAATTATTCATCTGAACGATCCATTAGGGTAAAGCTCAGAGAAACAGCCACAGACTGAGTCCTTCAGCTATTTATTACAGCTGGAAGGATGCAAAAAGAATTTGTGCATTTAATTTCCTGAAGAAACAGATAGCGTTCCCTTCCAAAGCCCTGTCTGCACGGAACTTTTTTGATCTGTGTAAAGAGCTGACAGTAATACATCTCTGCAAAGTTTCCACATGCTCTTACAAAAGACCGATCATCATAAATTTTGAATCTAGGTAAAGGGGTAAATGAGGAAAATAAAAGACTGCATCGCTTTAAGAACCGGTTGTGAGTGTTACTACTTTCTATATTTGTTCAGCTGTTTTCTTAACAGACTTTTTAAAAACTCAGAATGCGATCGGTCTACCCTTTCACTGTATGTTTATGTATACATACATAATCTTATGTGTGTATGTGCCTACATATGCATATGCATGTATAAATGTACGTGTGTATATATGTATTTGCATATGTATAACCATATAAGATCAAAAATTAGGAAAAAAGTTTGCAACTGTAAAACCCCAGGAGCCCTAGACTGGATTTTGTCAGAGGTACCGTGCAATCCCATCCCTGGAACAGGCTGGACAGACACCCGGCAGGAAAGGTTTATCCTGCGTTGATCCTGCTCGAGGATGGGGCAGGGGACAAGTGACTTTTGAAGATCCCTTCTAACTTTACTTTCTACAGACCTGTGAAATCTGGAAGCCTTTCCACACACTGATCTTAGTTTGGCTTTGTTAGGTCTGCCGAATGTGGTCGCATATAAGAGAAAATCAGATAGCTGCGCATCCCAAGATACGCTGACATTCAAAAAGTGTGTCTTTGTGGGAGAGCAATGTGCAAATCCTTGAGAATGCTTTCCATTACAGAATTCGTTTTCAGAAGGGTGTTGAAAATCTCCAGGAATTACAGCAAATCCCAAAATTCTTTATTAATAGAAAGTTTCTTTCATTTCGCAGCCCGCGACATTATTTTATACGCGATCACTTTCAACACGAACTATTTTAGTACCTTAAATTAGTTGGATAGCCGTGCTACTTATAAATCCCTAGAAAGGTTCCCAAAAGGATCATGAATAGTAAAGAGCCACAGATCTCTTGGCATACCACTTCAACTTTCTGAACTTCACTGTTTCACATGTACTAAATTGATTTCCAGGCAGCATAAAGGAATCCAAGCCTCAAATCTCATTTCAAAAGCCAATGGTATCCACTGTAGTTTGACAAAGATACCTTGTGCTCTTTTTATGCCTGTTGCTAAAGTCTCTAATTATTTGCTCTCTCCTACTTGCTCAAGTCTCTCTGTTCTTCAGGACCGGCTAGCCTTGCGGCAGGCACGTGGGACCTGCAGTTCCAGTTTATAACCATTATCAGAAAGGAAGTCCAAGATAAATCACAGAAAAAGCAATCTGATTGACGGAGAAATGAACCCTTTTGCCGAGAAAACAGCACAAAATTGTGTCCAATAACAGTCATGATTCACAGCCTGATTTTTACTCTAGTCATTAACGGCCATTAACAAAACAATACAAAGCAGATGTGCCTGCTATTCTGCAGAGATAACAACTCCATCTAGAGCACTGGGGAGATCTCAGCGATGGCAGGATGGCATCATCGCGCAGTGCTTGGTGCACCCGCCGCCACTGCTTGCCAGCTGGCGCGAGAATCCCAATTCCTGGCTACCGCTAGGACAGTCCCTCTGTGAACAGCAAATGTTGCTGGAATTGAGCGCGAAGGGGCTGGGATACTGCTCCCCAGCCAGGAACCAGTATTGGATGTGATGGTTTCAAGATTGGCACAACATTTGCTGTGGGCTGGGAACGAAAATGTTGGAAAATGAAGGAGATAGTTGAAGAGATTAAAAACGTGATGAGCAATAAAGCACGGGAAACTGTTGGCGCTACCTTGACAGGTTTGAGACTCGCCTACCACTGGGACTCAGCCTTCAAAGGGCCGTGTGAAGTCATGCACGCAAAGGATGGTCAAACACCAAAACAAAAGTGTGGGCTGAATTTGGTCTTAGTCTAAGGCTGGAGTAGCTACACAAATAGACATCAATGCAATTACTCCAGATTTACACCGCTGTAGCTGAGAGCAGAGCCCTCTTGCGCAAAGCTTGTACCAGAGACCGCGTAGCCCAAGGGAGGATGGGTTATTTTTTAAAACAGAGACAGCAAGAGCCCAGGCTCAACTGGGGTACCACATGAGGGGACATTAGAAAGCCGAGTTAAATGAGTATACCCCAAGGGCACGCAGTGAGACTCTGTAGGCCACATGCAGATTTCAGCCATGCTGGTGAACATCAGGAGTTAACACTTCTGAAGTTTCTGGGGTTAAATTGGTGCAAAGCTGAGACAAGGCTGGAACCCGTCCTTACAGAGAGCAAACCAACTGCTAACTGACTGATTTGGCTGATCGCTGCTGAACACTGAGGAAAAATATGTTAACTCGCAGATCTGGGATGCTTTGTCTTCTTGTAGCCACTGCAGAGGAGGGAACAGTGGTTGGCCCCTATACCTCTACATACGACTACTGTGGGAGGAGTTAGGGGAAGCAGTCCTCTTGGTGTAACAGGATGACAGGTTGGAGCTTTATTGGTTGCACTGGATACTCAAGAACGAGGTTTCTCTGTCCCTCAGTTTTATAACTACAGATACAAAATCATTGTAGTTGATTTATCTTTGGCCTTTTATCTGGAAAGTGTTTCATCAGGAGATGAAAACGGTTAAATGGCAGAAGCCCTCTGCAGCACTGCTCATGAGCATCAGGGTAAAGCAGACTTCATTTCCTTGCAATCCACCTCTGGAACAACAGGACATTTTAACTTGGAAAAAAAACAACCCAAGCTAGTAAGAGGAAAACCCAAATATCCTTCCTTTGTTTCCTTTTACTGCACCAACAGATATTCTGAATGCATCATAGCAAAGGGGATGGGAAAAAGCAAAGTCCAGCAAAAGAGCAACGAAACATAGCGATACAGAAGATCCCTATGTTTGATTTCTCTTCTTGTAGTTTCTCTTCAGAGGAAAACTCTTCTTAATTACATGTTTATCAGGAAAATCCGATTAGAAGTGTCTGGTAGTATTAAATGCATTGCAGGACACAAATAGGTTATACTAGTTTGTATAAACGGTACGCCGATGCAATCCTTCTACCCAAGGAAAGAACAGATAGCATAAATGAAACTGAGATCAGGTCCAGCATCTTCAGATGCAAACTGAGACATTCAAATGATGAATATTGCTCTGAGTGACAAATCACATCTACAGCAATGCAGCGCTCGTGAATCTGTGCAGAGGAACTGACTGCATCAGCAGATGATCTAAAATCTGGGCTAAACAGGAACCTTCATCAGCGCAGGTGACAGCTAAAATTAGCATTGAGAAAACTGATGAAAACATGACGGTAAAGTCCTGAGATGAAAAATAGATTATTCACTGTCAGGGAGAACAATGGGCAAGACATAAAACCAGTTACAGTGTGAGAGTGCGCGTAGTCGAAGGAGCTAAAGAAGAAAACAGCAGTAGAAGAGAAACCAAATCCCCTTGGGGAAAACACAGTCATCAAGGATAAAAGGATGCAGACAGTAACACAAGGGGTGAAAAAAAGGAAAATTGAGGGATTGAGAGTAGCAATATACAGCAGAAAGAAATGCTCTGCGTAAGAATGACATTGGACAGCCGAGAAAATGAGAACTATCGGTATACAAAGACAGTTACTGTAAGGGAGGTATACTAATATATGGCACCAAATATAACAAATACAAAGGTGACTAGGCAAGGATCTGCTCTAACAAAGAAGGCTACAACTGCCCACCATACCTATTAAGTTTCTTAGATCAAGCAAGCAACGAATACCTCAAGCGGACAAGGAAGATTGCTTCTCAGAGAAGTCACCATTGTACCTCTGGGCAAGCAGCGAGGAAAACAACATGCCAGCAAACATATATTTGCTGATAGGATCTCAAAGGTAACTTCTGGCTAGCTTTCTGTTAGTGCACGGCTGCTGCTTCTCACCAAGCAGCCCACTTTCTCGCAGAGATTCACAGCTCCGGGGAAGCCGGGTAGTTGCAGGGTTTGCACTGTTTGCAATCAAACACTTCACTTGCTATGGAGCAAAAGTGCTTGCAAATCTTTTGTTAAATAAATATGAGAAGGTATACATTCTAGGAAATTGCGTTCTGCCACGAAAAGTTGCATGAGCAAAAAAGATGTTACATTCGGTGAGAAAAATTATATGCTGCAAATAATTCATTCAGCTATAATAAGTAGCCTCAAAAGAGGAGGTCAGTAAAATCCTAGCGAAGGATATTTTTATCATCTATTTCATATTCATTTCCAGCATAACTGTTATTATTTTATGTGATACTATAACAACCACAGACAGCTGAAATAAAACAGAAAATGACATTGAACAGGTTCTCCGTGGCATTCAGTGCCATAAATTCACATTAGGGGGTAGGCTTTATTTTACTCTGGGTTTCTTGATATCCATGAAACCCATCGAAGGTCAACACAAATTGCTAGGGAGGGGAAGGGGAGACGGAAAGCAGGTGGGGAGGTGGGGAGAAAGGGAAAATGTGACATTTTAAATCCAAAGGAAATTACAATATCTCAGTTTTCTCTCATTCCAAATGGAATTTATTAAACATTTTGGTTTTATGAAAACAAAGACCTTTTTTAAAATGTCTGCTTTTGAATGTCTTTATGTTCTTAAAATAGGAATACTGTGATATATGATGATAGTGTATTTCAACCGCTGTTTGCTATGATGCAATATGAAGCTGAATGGCATTTTAAAACATCGGAACATCTGATTCAAATAGGAACATTAAAAGACATTTCCATCAGATTTTTTTCTGGAATTGAGTCGTTCTTGCAGAACATTTCAGTGCAGATGAAATGTATGCTTTTTAGACAGAAAAATGTTCACAGAAAGTGTGCAGCCAGTTCTACTTGTTGAGTTTCACTGGCTTTACACCAGCCTTGCTGCCCATGGCACGACCTATCTCACTGGTGTCTCCTTTAGACAAAACGGGAGCAATTTCCCAAGGACGCTAGCACGGGGCTTGCCCCGGGGGGAGGTTTTACGCCCACCCAGTCCTGCAGCACAGCTGGTCCGCGGGACATTGCAGAGCCACCGAACAGGCTCTGCTTCCGCAGGGAGGAGGACTTACAAGTTGGGAGAAGTCAATGTCCTTCAGCACGTTACATGAGGGGATACACCACTTAAGAAAGCAAATTCAGCCCCGTCAGGCTGTCCCCACTAGGATGCCCGAGCTCAAGGGCTTTAATTTCTCATACAAGAAACCAGCTGAAAGAAACAAATGGAGTGTAAGGTGTCCCTGGGCAGAGCTGACCGGGCAGGCCAGGCAGATGTCCCACTGGTCCCAGCACCACTGTGCTCCAGCTCAGCTGTCAGCATGTCCCACTGGCCCCAGCACCATTGTGCTCCAGCTCAGCTGTCAGCACCCCACACGCCCCATCAGTCCCTACAGAAGCAGCTTTCTAAATTTTATTTTTTTTTAAAAACCCACCCTATTCCCCTACCTTGGTGAAGGTCAGGCAATCTTTGTCTTGATCTTTATCCTTTATTTCAAAGTCATAAAGTGCTTTGCCCTGAGGTGGAGCTTGCGGGAGGGGCTTGATACACTGGATGTAGCTGGCGGGGAAGAAGCCGTGGTTCCCATTGAGCTCCCCGTGGTACCAGTTCTCGTCCACCTTCCGCCGCAGTATGATGATGTCCCCCTTGTTAAACTTGAGGTCACCGGGCTCTTTGCCCTCATAGGTGTAGAGGGCTTTGCCATAGGGAAGCTGAGAAACATTCTGAGGAAACAAAAGATGCAACAGCTTTAAGCAAACTCGAGCCAGCACCAATTTCCTTCTTAAAGTCACTTTCAGCCAGAAGCAAACTGATCATCCGTGACCAGATTACCCCAGTGACTGCAGCTGACTGCTATATAACGCTATAACCTGGATCTTACAGGAAAACTAGGATGTGCGTGATGATGAGACCGAGAAGGTAAGCGTGTTATGTCAGAGGAGGCGCTGCAGTTCTCTTGAAGCTCAGCTGAAACCCGAGGTACTTCTTACACTATCAAGCAGCATCTGTTAATTTGCAAAATATCCTATGTAAGCATACTGCGTGCTTAAACAAGTAAAACTTGACATGTGTAAAGGTAAAATATTAGCCATTTTGACCTTCTGAGTTGCTTTGGTTTCTGAGGCTCAGAAGATAAACAAAATAAAACAAGCTTAAAGATTCACATGGTTCTAAAAGTTGGCAAGTTGAACATTTTTCATTGCGTTTGTTTGAGCAACTCCAAACATTTTTGGGTTTGAAGCTTTTAGTTTAGCTTTTGATTCTGTAACCAAATACTCTTACTTCTTTTAAAATCCCCAAGTCTCATGCTGCTCACTGAGGGCTACTGTAAACAGTTATAATATTCTTTGTTGCTTATGAATTAGTGTCCCTGTGGAAAAGCAGAATAGGCAGAATGCCTCAAATCTTTCTTTTAGAACTAAAAAGAGCTCTGAGGCTTTCACTCTCATTAAAAGAAAGAAACAAACTTTAAAAAAAATTCACAGCACAAGAGCAAAAAGGCCTAAAAAGTTAATAGTTTGGTGGGATAGAAAAGAGAAAACTATTTGATGGAAACTACTTGATTGTGAAGAATTCTTCCCAGAGTTCACTTTGGCCCGGTGCCAGATCATCTCACCCAGGCTGCGATCGTGCGGACAATCTTTTGGTGGAGGTACCAGTTTACTCTGGATACTTGCTCCCCCTCCCTGGATACTTGCTCCCCTTCTTGCTGAATCCCACAGAGCAGGGGGTGACTGTGTTGGACACCGTCGCCTGCCGCTTTGGTCCTACAATAGCTCTTTAACCCATACAGAGGGAGAAAAGGGGCTTCGCTGGATTATCCTCTGCTTTTTCAAATTTTATTTAGCTTGAGCTAAAAGTCAGCTTGCAAGCCTCAGTGCAAATATGTAGCAGCACGTACCACAGGGGATGTTAACGGGGTGCTGTAAAGTCAGCCTTTCATAAGAGTCTTTTTTTCAGAGATGTATTTATAAAAATGACATGGTTTTCTGTTGCCTATATATGCCTACGAGTAGTCCGCTCCCCGCTCCGCACACTGGCTGTCAATGGGGTGTCCTACAGGGACAATGAAAAAGTAAAGGCATGTTTAATAAAACACCCTGGTATTCCCCTGGGTGTTTCTTATGCCTTTACTTCTGGATGACATTCCTGTGCCTAAGAACAGCACTTGGATGTTTTCCGCAGGGACAAGGTGGAGTGGCCCGACAGAAACACTCCATTTCCCCACCCCAGCTGGAAAATGACATGCTGGGATGACCTTTTACGGCGTTTGTTAAAGCGACAAGGAGGGGCATTTTTCCATCACGATGTGTATGTTAAATGGACCGGCGCTGGTAGGGCAGGTTTTATGCTCTTACACCTGCATCTTTCGGCAGGAGGAGGAGAAGCACCAGCCCACCATCCGCGCTGCCTGCCAGCCCAGCCTCCTCCGGCTGCTTCTGGGCGCCAGATGGTGGCTGCGGCAGGCAGCTAACACACTGCTCAAAAAGTAAGTTTCTTGAGTGCACCTTCCCGCACAGGCGTTAACTTACTCGTTTTATTAGGAAGGGCTTTAGTAGCCGTGCAGGTCTCGGAAAGCACGTGCAACAGGTCTCCTCGCCTACACCACACAGTGAAGGAGGCAATCAAACAGGCACAGCTCTACAGAGCACTATCCATGTTGTCTGGACGGGGATTTAATTTCATTCACATGTGTCCCCAGCTCTTGGTTTTCTCATTACAAATTTATGATTCCTCCCCCCCCCCCCTCCCGCCCCCCTTTGTACTCTTTTGGATTTTGCTGTATCTGAATGAAGGTACCTAGTTAATGACCAGCATTTTGGAAGCACCTTCAAACGTAACAAAAAAAGCATAAAACCAGAAAAGAAAATCAACAGCCAGCTAACAAAGCATACATCAAACTGTCTCTGCCAAATCAGTGGCATCGTCCTCCTTACAGTTTTCTCTCTGCCAGGATAGTTATTTCCCTTGACACCAAAGCTTTCTCCCCGTCCCCAGCATTTTAAAGATTAAGCCTATGATACCATCGAACTCCTTAGGTAAGGCATAGATTGCATTACCTATTTGAAACTAGAAAAAAATAAACCTCAGCTGAAAGACTACGGAGCCTTGTAGTAATTTAGAAATAAAAGATTCATTACTTCAACTCATGCTGGGAGAAGACAATTTATCAAACACCGAGTAAGACTTCTGCCAGGTGCGCACTGAACCACCGCTGATCCAGGCACACGCCTGGCAAGCACGCTCCGTATCGCTTACCCTAGACGGGGCCTTCCTATTCCCAAGGTCTTTGTAGCAATTCAAGGTCAGATCACTTTCTTTACTTTTTAATCCCTTTTTTCTTCCCAAGCCTTGTTTTACTGTGCTAAAAGTGAACAGCCCCCAGAGCTACAGGAAAAGAAACTGGATTTTATTCGGTCTCACACATCATCAATGAAATTCTTACAGAACACATGCTGGGCTTTTATACCTGATTAATTGAGCTGGCTAAAAGATGATTCAGGTGCCTGTTTATACCTTAACCTGATGAAAATGCAGACTTTCAAGCAAAACAAACAAACTGCAAGACAAAATTTTAATTTGAAATCTGGCATGGTTTTATTTGGAGACCCTCAGGGAATTTGGACTTTAGGTACTTGTGTTCCTGTTCTCTTTCCTGGGCTTAGTTACAGACCATGTCATCTGGGGACTGTCCTCCATAAAGAACATCTGCATATAACGTACCTAAACTACAACTGTCAGTAGGAAGGTGCTTCCAACAGAAAATGTTTCAATTATCAGCTACAGCTTTTCTAATTCTGAGCCACAGGTTTTCAACTAAAAAAATCTGTAGAAGCATTTTTTAAAATGAACATGTTTTTTAGTGGAAAAGACACCCTCCTATTGAAAAATTGCTGTAATTGAGAAATTTCCCAGCCTTTCTGTAAGGCCAGAAGAGCCAGTTTTGATTTAAGCATCCCAGGTAAACCTTGCATTTATGGTGGCCCAGGCAGAGGTAAAGAAATAATTGAGTCCTCTAACCCTTTTCAAATAAAGCTGCTTTTCCCATTCTAAAGCTCTAAGTGTGTGCTCCAATCTGACGTTCAGAGTAATCAGTGGTTAGATGACCAAAGAGAGAAATTCAATGTCACAATTACAAAAAAACCCAAACCTCAAAATTAACTCTTGAAGCATCCTTGCTGATTTTTTCTTGCCAAAGGTCCAGCTTTCAGTGGTAAGATTATATTAATGAATCCTAGTCCCCAAGAAGCAGATTTAGGGAAGTTTCCCATTATTGTTCCTACTTTTGGTTAATCCATAAATGAGAAGGAAATCAGATTCAGAAAGCTTCTCTTAACTACACCTGAAAGGAGTGAGCATTAAGCGTAGTTCAGAAATAGAAGAAAAATGATCACTGCTGCTGTTTTCTAGTTGTAATGCCACTCCCCATCAACAGTTAGGTGATCCTTAGAAATCTTCCTACGATTCTATGATTATTTCCCTCTTTGATAAATCTTTGTGCAGTGCAATTCTGGCCTAATGACCCCCCTTTTCTTCACTTGACTCCCCCACTTCAAAGGGAAGGGGATCGGCCCGGACTGACCTCCGACTCATAGGCAAACCCCCCAAGCCCTGCTGGGGAGCACGCCCTTCCCATGTTCTGTTCAAAATCTCTGTCCCATGCCCTGTCCTATTTCCCCTCAGCTCTTTCTTCTGTGCAACGGCATTTCAGTCAGAAATCATCAACTTCAGCATGCCCAGGTGGTCCTTCTTACGAAACCTTCTAATCTAAAATAGGCTGCAAAGCGTCATCTAAGGGATGAGACTACAGAAAAGCAGAGGCAGGCAATAGTTTTGGTGGAGGCCAGTGATAAGCACATAGAGATGTTGCTGCAGCAACTACAGGAGTGCTTACACCTTTCTCTTGCTCCCTGCTTCAGCAGAGCAAACCCTCCTTACCCCTCCTCTGCTGCTCCTCTACCTGGGTACCACTGCAGCGAGAGCTGGTGGACGCCACCGAGCCACCATGCTACCCTGTCCCCATCCCCTTCATCCCCTGCTCCTCAGCCCGAGCCCCTTCTCAGCTGCGCTCCCATCTCGGGGTCTTCTGTAACACTATGTCCCGGTAGGGAAACTCCCTTTCCCAGCCTGGCCCCAGCATGATGCTTCTCTCCCCATGGCACCCAGTTCCACAACGGCCACTCTGGCAGCCGGGGACTGATGCAGGAGCAGCCTAGCTCCCCTGGCAGGAGCTCAGCGTAGACCACCACCCCATTATCTCCCTCCTAGGCAGCTCTTGACCAGTGCTCCTGCTCTGAGGGGTGCCTGCCATCACCCCCCTCCCCAGCTGCCATGAAATCTAGTCAGGCATAATGCAGGCAGCTCCAAAATTAAATGGCCTCCACATCTGACTGTATGAAGAAATCGATTTGCCCTGTTGATTTATTGTTACGTTAACTGGAATTCGGCTCTGATGTGTATTAAATTTCAAAACTCTGTGTGGGTGTGTATAGAAATAAAGAATGTAAGAAAGAAAGGAAGGAAGGAAGGAAGGGATGAAGTCACAGTCAATGGCAGTGGCCAGCTTCTTTTTCCTGCCAGTAAATGCGCATTGGCACAATGCTGAATACTGCCAAAGGTTTCTTTTCTATTTCAGCAATCAATACTGACGTAAAAGCCTGAAGCGTTAATATGCTGAAAACCCCCCTTGCAGAAGTCGTAATGATATGTTGGCAACTCAATCATTCTGCGTTTGTGTTTCAGCAATGTCAAATGGCAGCAGTTAAGCAGAAACCTGCTGGCAAATTGACAAACAACAGCCATGAAGCAATTAAGTGGCAACGCTGGAGAATTTTTCATTACGTATCCTGAAGAACAAAAGGAGGGGAAAAAAACCCAAACATGCTTGTTTCTGATAAATTCTCCCAGTAGAAAGCTTTGTAGAGTGTGAGCTGCACAGGTAGAGTAGGCCTTAAGTTTTCAAAAGTTACAGAAAAGAGATACTTCCCAATATGCTCGAAAGCAGCGCAAGCTCGAACACGGGTCAAAGCCTGCCAGCTTCTGCGCGTGATACTCGATGAATGAGGTCACTACTTAGAAAAAGACCTGATAGTTGCCCAAAGTACAGGGTGAGTGCCTCCAGAGCATGCTTTGCCTACTTCACACTTTTGGGGAAGGCAAAATAAAAACTTCCCTGTGCAACCAGTTTTTCTTGAGAGAGCAAACAGAGCCTGGGTGTCTACAAGGAGTGTGCCTTCAGTTTCTGTGTCTGTGGACAACTGGGGAGGCTGGCCAAAATCATCAGAGAGGCTGGCCAGATTTGCTGGCTCGCAAACACACAGGAGGAAAGTCCAAGACCATTCCTTGACATCAGTACACTGTGTTGTATAAGAACTCAAAAATAAAATACACAGGGGCAAGGCCTCCAGATACTAAACCCAGACAGAAATGCTATGACCCAACCCTTTGCTCAAACCAAGTTTGTGTTCAGATTCCTGAAACCCAAGAAACCTCTTGAGGCTCCAGCTACAGCTCGTCTCTGCAACAGCAGAGGAGAAGATTGTTTTTCTGCCATGTGAAAGCCATGTTAATGCTGAAGGGTACTTCCCTCACCCAAGCTCTTGCCTTGTGCAGGTCCAGCTGTACGAAGAAGGGAAAGCTCAGTCTCTTTGTGGCAAGGGCTTCCCCTGCCGGCGGGGATCCCCCACAAGAGGCAGATGTGGTGCTGCCTGCCCCGTGAGGCAGATGTGGTGCTGCCTGCCCCATGGGGCAGCACCCTCACCTGGCCCCTGTTTCAGAGGGCTGAAGGGATGAAAGAATCGGGGAAATGCAAAAGGTGGAGGAGTGTTTAACCTCTCCTTCCTTCCGCTTCATGGGCCTTGTTCACAGTCAGAGCTAGAGGTGAAGCAGGAATGGATGAAGCCAAACAGCTGCTGGAACAGCCTGATAAGGGCACTACTAGGGACAGTAATTTATTTTTTTTTAAGGCTGTACTTAAGTCATTTTAGCAAAACACATTGGTATGTCGTTTGTTGCCGTTCTTCAGATTTTTCCAACATCTCCATATCCCCCATCCTCCAAATACACATCTGAAGAGTCTGTTCCTCTGAATGAACGAATACACATTTAGCTCCATGAAGTACCACCAAGTGTAAACATCCAAAGCCAATCAAAAGTCAATAAAGAAGAAAAGACACAGAAAGGAAAAAGTCATGAAAAGCACTCACATCTCGGTGATAAACTATAATCAAACAGAAACCACTACTATAAGGCATAAATAATAATTAAAACACATATTGTTGATTTTTTGCCTCATTACTCTGAAGCCTCACACAAATCTGCCAGCCTGCACAAGCAAAGATTTGGTGGCAACTCATGGGACTGCATTTACACCTTCCAGCTCGTAGGAAGTTCCCCACAAGCAGGCTGGGCAGCACTTCAACATATGTTTTCCTGCCATGCATAACAGCTTCGCAGAAATTGCAGCAGCTGTGCTGGAGAGGACAGAGGTTGTGTGGCGGAGCATCCATCGGCAGGACCACTGAGGGGGAGACAGGGTGCGCCCCATTACTAGCACCCGGATCTTGGCATGGAAAGCACCCGTTCAAATCAGCTGATAGCGATTTAAATCATGAGTGTGAAATACCTGCTTGGACCCCTTTGGGACGGAAAAGTGGAAGGCAGCCTGGCGTTCAGAGTAGTCAGCGGTTAGCCCAACAAGCTACTCAGTCGTGGTGGCAATGACAGCCATATCTGCTGGGCTTGGTAAGGACCACGGCGTGAAGGGCAGCAGGGGCTGTGCACTGCCCTTTGCTCCTCACCACCCAACCCTCTACAGTTGCTCTCGGTTTTCCATCCTTCAAGACCAACACATTTCACTTAAATCAATAGCTGTGCTTAAAACACATCTCTTCTAGGAAGCACGAGAGGGCCCTTGTACATGCAACGAGCTGAAGAAACGAGGGGCTGAGGCAGACTTTAGCCAATGCAGCTATAACAATATACACTGTAAGATCTGCGACCTGCAGAGTTTTAAGTGGCTTCCGTCCTCAAGAGGAACTTTCAGGGTGACGGATCATAAATCATCATTACGTCTCACAGCAAAAACTCTTAAAAAGTGGTTTGTCTTCTGTGTAAGATGGTTTCTTTACTGTACTGCCACGCAGAAGAGCTACCGCCCCCGGGTCACCTGGCTTGACAGATCACGATCGTGACACTGCAGCATTTGCTTTCACGGAAAGCTAATGATAGGAAAATTAATCAAAGAGAATCTAATTTTGCATATAGTAGCGAAGAGAAAAACCACCTGTTAGTCAGCTCTGTGTGAACCATCAGCAAGAGCCTGAAAAATCAGTTTGCAGGTACAACCTCTTTAAAATCAACTCTGAGAATAAAAGCAGTTAAGTCGACAATAGAAATGGCACCATGAAGAATGAAAACTGAACGTAATCTTTTATATGCCCTGGAAAGTGTCATGCTTATTTATAGTACCATATAAGTAGTAACTAATCACAATAAAAATAAAACTTCTTAACTAAAGCCCTACTGTTTTGTTTAGATAAGGGCTTGGACATAATGGTTCGGCCCTCATCCCGGCTGATGGTGCCATGGAGGGCTGCAGTCCTTGTGACACCTGAGGACATGTGCAGGCGATACGCACGTGAGCTGTGCACAGCTCCTACCTGGAGTAGGTGGTTAAATGCTTCTCTGAAACTGTTTTGAAGTGCTAGGAGGTCTTGGACACACCTCTATGCGTTCCCAAGAGGTGGTCTTTATACATGGAGAGGAAGTGCCCAAACAGCTTAGAAGCCTATCTGCCTTTTCCAGAAGTGACTTTTGCAGTTAACATGAAGATACCACAGCAAATGCTCAGTGGAACGAGACAAAAGGAACACAAGCAGGTACAGCATCATTCTACCGCATCGGTGTTGCTCCCCAAAGAACAGGGAACAAGGGTGTTCATCACCGCAGAACAGCAAAGGATGTTTTTAATCTTTTTGAGAGATAGGCAAATGGAATACGAACTGCTCTTTAAAGAGAACAGTATCTCCCAAGGTTATTCTGTAGTTTATACATACGGCAAACAGGCCCGACTTGCATTTTACCTTATAAGGTCCGTCTTTGTACACACTAAGATTAAAAACATTTCAAACTTTTTCTTGGCAAATGCAGTCGATGCCTGCAGCACAACTAAGAAAGAAATGGCAGGTTTTCTGCTGCACAGCTGGTCATATAGGTATGTTTGGGATCCTCTGCTTTGCCAGAATAAGGTCGCAGTTCTACAGGGCAACACTGTTTATCTTAGGAAGTCTAAAAACTTGAATGCGAGACCATCCCATGCCGACCTCCCCAATCTCGTAATCACAGCTGAAAGAGTTTCACACCTTCTGCACATCTCGCGTTGCTTCAGCCCGTCACTCGGTATCTATCAATATTTACACATTCAAAGATCTCTTTTTCCTAGTAACACGTTGTTTAAAGCAAAATATTCTCAAACTACATTCACTGCTGTTAAACATAACATGATTTTCAGGGTCAGGTTGGATTTCTAGCAGTGAATTTGCAGCTATCACTGCCCAGAGAATCGGTGGCTAATACCAGCCAGCTGTTTAACCATGTCAGCACAAAGTCCCTCATGTTCCACAAAACCTGAAACCTTACAGACTCTCTGCTATTTAATAAGTGGTACTGTCAACACATTGCTGGCATTGTAGGCCAAATTCTGGTTTCAGTTAAACCGCTTTAATCCAGTCAATTTTGATGAAGCGGCGTGGATGTACAGAAAATTCTGACAACATGGAGCTTTATCTTACAAGTAATCTCCTCTGAAACAAAGCTGAATGGCTGGCAGCCTCCACCAAGGAAAATATTAGCGATCTCTTGTACGCAAACCATAGCCTTTACGAAGCCTAGGTATGCTCTGAGAACCTGTTCTTTCAGGCAGAAAACAGTCTCTGCATCCTACGGGCTAAATTTTACCCATACAGTCCTGCACAGGAGTCCTGGTGAAAGGACCGGCTGCCGCACACAGACATGTCAGAGCAGAAGCTGGTCTACAAAAAGTCCCAACCAAGAGCTGATAGGACTTATAACCCAAGTATGCAACGTGGCTTCATGAGAAACCACCACCAGACAAAATACGCCTTGACTGACGGCTTTGCAAAGGCAAGGGCCACTGAGCATGTCCTGAGCGAGGACTTCAGAAGCTGGCGGTGGGTTAACACAAAAGAAAACAAATAACAGAAAAAACCATCTGCCGCTGCAACTTAAACGGGCAATCTCACTGCGGTGTGCTACTTGAGCGGTTCAAGGAGGAAAGACAGCAAAGTTGGCTACATTTAGCCTGCCAGAGCCATGAAGAGAGACAGGCTATAAACCAAATAGGAGCTCCCTCGAGGCTATGGAGAAACACAAAACAAAACCTTATATTTGAGGCACTATGGTAGTTATATATTTAAGGTTGCCTTGTGTTCTCCATTCAAAGTGTGTCTTAAATCCTTTAAATATACATGAAATCTCTCACTGATTACTCCCCAGAAGACACCGCTTTGGTCAGGACCGGGACCTGGTTTTCCCAGCCGCCTGCCAGAACCCAGCCCTCGCGCGGTTTTTGGTAAAAGAAATGAGTTAAAAGTCAGCCTGCAGTGCAATTTTGAGACCCTTACGTTCTTTCAGGCTCCTTCACCTCCACAATGGCAGCATTTACAGCCCTGGAATTTTACACAATTCTTTACGCAGTAGGTCACAGCAAGAAAAAAGAACATTTGGGGCAAAATACTAAAAAGTATTGCATAAAAGCCCATAGCGAGGTTCTGTGCTGCAACTGCTTCATTTGATCTTTCCTGGTGGACGCTGACAAAGCACGGGACAGCTTACATTTTCCAGCGGTGCCTTTGTAACTCTGCTACCCAGCCCAATACCTTTGGTTTGCTTTCCAGCCTTTCCACATCTTTCTTCTTGGCTCCTTGCCTCGTGACTCAAGCGTTTCCTTAACAGAAACCCTCTCCCACCTCTGTCCCAGAAAAGACTTTATGGTCCAGTTCTGCTCCAGCTCATCAGAGCTGGGTTTCCTCCTGGCAGGCACCAGGCAGGTCACAGCTCAGAGGTCCCGCTCCCAGACTCTGCTTTGCCGCGACTTTTCCATTGCGTTTTTTTTTCTCTCTCAGGTGGACCACAGGGAAGAGAGAGTGGGATTAGGAAGGCCTGGAGATGAAGCTGCCCCAAACCCAACGCGGGCAGCTGTATTTACCATCTGGCGAAGCTCCCAGAGCTCAACAGAGGGAGCCCCACTCCGGCAAATCTTGCTGGGATTGCTACTGGTGGAGAAGAGACTTCTTTTTTTTCTTTTTTTCTTTTTTTTTTTAACATAAATAAATGCACACCAGGAAAGTCTTTCTCCTCTCTTCCTCCCTCCCTTCATGCAAATGTTAACTTAAAGGTTGCACAGAAGCTTTTCCCATCGTTTCAATCACCGAGAATCAAGAAAATCAGCGGCTGAAACAACACAAGCCACTTTGGCAGCCTCAGCTCACAGGCTCCAGCACCTAAACCAAACAACACAGAAAAAATTAAAAATGAAGTAAAAATGAAAGAATTTTTTTATTTATCTTTCTGAGGTGACATAGGGCTGTTCAAGGACCGTGTTGTGATCATTCCTCCATACAGAAACCTGCATTTGCTGAGGAGCTGAGGAGTCTCTGAGGGTGTCAGAGCATTGCCAAGGTTTGAAGGGTGGAACAGGGATGGTCTTACAGGGGAGCGAGCAGAGCCACTTCCAGGCTTTTCAGAGAGTATGGGAGAGGCAGTAGAAGAGAAATGAGCATGAAGACCATCCGATACAGGAATGGGATGAAAAGTGCCCACGCTAAGAGCCTGCCTGCCTAACAGTGATGGTGGCAGGGAGGCTTGTAAACTGAGATGGGTGAATGATGAGAAAGCAGCGTTAATTCTTATTTCTGATGAAGGGAAGGATCCAAAATTCCTATTTAAACACTAACACTTCTGCAAAAGGTAGCATCTGATTTGCTTACACTGGTTTTACTGTATGCTTTATGATAAGAAAGTGTGGTGCCTAGGAAGCACCTCTTTCTGTTGTGCCTTCCTCACTGCACCTGACCACAGAGCAGAGGCCTGCACTATAAAACTGAAAATATATCCTCTGCTTTCCCGTTCTCCAAAGTTTTCATAAAGCAGGTTTAAAAAACATACTCTATGAGAACTTTCTGAAGTGGTATTAACAGTTTCATAAATACTATATTACCTGAACTGTGCCTTCCCCGAACTGACAGGGCGTTTGATAAATGCACCGTGGGCTGCATACACAGCAGAGCTAAAGAACACGTTTCCTTGGTAGCTCAGTTGTTAACTTCAATAGGTGGATAAATTCCCATGTCACCAGAGAATATTTACAACTGAACCTTATTTATCAGCAGCGTGCCCTTACCAACAGCCCACACAAATCCCGTTACACAAAAACGGCTATGGCTCTTTTCTCATAGTTACATGAAAATTGCAGAGGTTTCTTTTTTACCGGGACAAGCTTTAGAGCCAGCGAGATGAAACTGCATTAGGAGATGCTAACGTTGAAATATTCTTGGCTCAAAATGTCAGTGTGAGAGGAGTTAGCTCATCCACATCTGTGCCATGTGAGCAGCCTCCTCGTCCCTTCGCTGTCGGGAACCTTCTCAACTGAGACCACACTGGGGCTCTCCATGCTTATGGTGTCTGAAGAAACAAAGGCACTAATCTACTCACCAGGAATTTAGAGAGATTATTCATCCCCCCATTTGCTGCCACTAATAATATTAAAATATCCGGTATCCATTAAAAATGAGAGATACATGTTTTGTTAAATTACCGAGTTTCGGCTCTTTTTACCACTGTAGTTGTTATTTTCTCCAAAAGAAGACCTTATTGTTTGGGATGCCTGCCCTCTCTCTGGTGGGATTACCCTCTCCCTGCCTCCCTGCACCCTGCCTCCACTTCACCCTCCCATCCAGGTACCTGGTCCCGAAATGACTCAACTAGCTACAACTTACTGACACGCACCCTCTTCACAAAGATGATAAGGGATCACTTTCAAGCCTCAGTCCTGCTGACAGGCCAGACTGGCACCTTCCTGCTTGTTAGCCATCTGACTGCCAGAAGGGCTTTAATCAGCTCTGGCTTGGAGGAGTGCTGGGCGGTTGGAGGAGAAGGCTGCCTCCCACACCTCCCGTGGCCTCGCCGTACCGAGGAGGTCAAAGAGCATCTCACACTCTCACGCTGTGAGTCTTCATCTCCTCCGCGGTGGGAAAGGTTCCCCCCCCTGCCACCGCGCCGGGCTCCCATTAGGAGCAGTTCAGCTTCTCCCCCGGCTGCAGCAAACCTCCGCACGGTTTGATGTTAGGAAGCAATGGTAGTTGCAGCAGACAAGGAAAACATCAAGGAAGATACAAGGCTTCATAATGCAAATCACGCTTTTATGTCATTCTCCCGAATCCCTTTTGGGGAGAGGAAAGTTGATTATCTGCAGAATATGGGTCAAAGTTATGCCTTAAGGATCTTTCAGTGCTTTGGCTGCTTGCTGACATACTACGGGGCTCCTTGGTTCCTTTTCAGGTTAATGCTTTCAAAGTCCTGTCCCTGTGCATCATCATCACCATCATCATCGTCATAATACTAAAAAAACTAATTTCCTGCACCCACTCCCAGGAGTTTCTCTCATGCTGAATTTAATTGATGCTTCCTCCTGCACTCTGAGGAATGATTAAAATGAACGCTACACATGTTTGGAAGCACCTCAGATTTTGAACTCTGCGTGGTTTCTAATTAAAGTGACAGACACAGGATGCTCGTGCTACGTTTCACTCCTCTCTGTGGCTATTATTATTACATATATTTCAGCAGTAGTCAAAAGAATCTCTTCTACCTCACATAATAGAATCCTGATTTAGACTGGATAATCACCAGTCGTTGATCTGGGCGAAAAATGTCTTTAGGAAAGGATATAAAGAGGCTTGAGATGTAACTAACCCTCTGGTATAGACATTGATAGTAATGACTTAAGTGTTTGAATTTCTGGCTAACCTGGAGTATGTAGTACTCAATGTTAAGCACTGGTGCTAATGAAGTAGAAGAAAAAAAACCCAAACAGCTAGAAAAAAAACCAGCATAATCTGCCGGGATGTATGTGAGTGATGAAGCAGCAGCCCTCCTGTCTGAAGGTCTTTGCCGCTACAGCCAGCTCACTTGTTTTGAGGATTGACTCCTCTCCGAGGTGAAGAGCATCAAAGGACTTGCTCTGCTCTCAATCATATCCTGATGTATTATTGACATATTTGACATGGTCCTCTGTCATCTGTGGATGTGTTTCCACAGAGCATGGGTCAAAGCCACAGGTGTGCTCAGCTCCAGAGTTTTTGGGAGCCACAGCCCTGCACGTGCCGTGCCGTAGGATATGGCCTTGGTGCTCACCGACCTGTCGGCATGGGTCAGAGAGAGCACGTGGGAGCAGCTTGGTGTGCTCAACGCTGCTTGCGTGCCTTCCCTTTCCCTTGTGGTCCAAGCGTAACCGGAGATGGCTTCATCTGGGGCTGGCTGAAGCTCAGAGATATTGGAGGGAAGGGCACAGGTGGGTGAGTCTCAGCATTACTCTTACCCTTCCCTACCCACCCTCTCCCTCCCAGCTGTCTGGTCTCTGGGTGTCTTGGGGGGAAATACTTGATTCCTGGGCAAAACTGCCTGACTTCAGCTATAACTTTTTGAGATGTTGCTCAGCTTTACGTTCCAAAATCTCAGGACCCAGATGGCCGGGGGAAGCAACCAGCACGGAAATCTTGCCCCAGTTAGTTACACATCTGCATCATCAGCACCTGCATCTGACATCAACAAAGCCGCACAACAAAGCTAATACTCTTGCTTTTCTGTAAGAAAATATGGGGCTGTAAACCTCAAAGGGGAAAATATTTCACATATATTTGCTATTAATATAAAGCCAGCTCATAAACTCTCTCTCGCGAAGCCATACAGTAATTTTGAAAACTGCAGCTACACCTCGCTAGATGCAATGACCTTAACATTTTCCAAGGCCAGCTTCTGACTTTGCTTACATGAATGTAAATAAATCAAGAGCTCCCCCACTGACCATAATGACAGTATTCCTGATTGTCACTGTTGTGGCAGCACAGTCAAGTTCTGTGGCAAGTGACACCAGGGGAAATGCTATGATAGCAATCCTATACTGCATTGCGTGCATCTTTTACCATCTAGTAATATTTAAAATAGGGGATGCATTTGCTTTTTGAATCTCTTGTAAAATGCTACAGGTTATAAATAATTCAAACCAATAATAATGGGATGCCTGGGCATTTCTTTTTCAGGTTTAAGAAGGCAACTGTCTAACTTGGTGGAATAAACCGTTTTTACGGAAATAGTTTTCACTGCTGATAAAGAAATAGCTTACAATTAGATACACTGCATATTAGCAACAGAAAAAAACAACAACAAAGCAAAATAGTGCTGGTGTATACATTTTTATTACTTATTCATCTTCTGTATGGTTTTGAATCCCTTCAAAATAGAATTGAACTTCTGTGCTTCTACCCTGAGCTAATGCTATAATCACTGGGATGCTGTATAAAATAGGAGCACTGGCTTCTCCTCTAGCCGTGTTATGAAACTGAAGAGCATTTTGCTTTTCAAAGACAGATTTTCGACACTTAACTTCAGTAAAGGATTAGGGCATATCTCTCAAATGGAAGAAGAGACTTTGGCCCTTGAGAGGGGCAGAAGTAAGACACGCTGCCATCCTCAGCACTTCCCCAGCAGCTAATTCAACACGCTGGCCGCACCTCTCCCCTCCTCCAGGATCCCAGCCTGCCCTGACTCTTCTCACTGGGTGATAAGCTTAGGTGACCATTTCGGGACAGTTGGATTCTGGTGTGGGAGCGAGACACCTGCAAAACAGGGGTAAAGTATGGAGTTAAGTATTGCTCGGAAAAAATATAAGCGTAACCTGAAGAAGACTACATCCTGTATTTCCAAGACATCAAAACCAATTAAGCTTTGTTTCCCTTCTCGTTATGCCTAATTATTCCATCATACCGCCTCCAAAAAAGCTATTCATAGTTACACGTGTCACGTGACTTCAGCACATCTCTGAAGACTCAGGGTTTGCAAGTGAAATAGCAGCAAGTGCTACGTGGTCAAGTGGTCTCTCTCTGAGACGTCCTCCTTTGGGGAGCTGCTGGAGAAAGCTGCAACACCCTTGACTCTCTCAGCAATGGGACCTAGAAGAAAGAGCTTGAGAAAGAACTGGCCAAGGGTGCAGCTTTATGATATGAGGGAGCCCATCTTCAGGCAAGCTCTGCTGGTTAACCTATCTGCGGGTTTAGCTCCCCGAGCTGACTCCTCAGGCTGCGAGACAAGCACAATGTGCTGCACAAAGAAGGCAACAGGACTGCACACCTGATGGGAGGGCTGTGATGGGAACCAGAACCTCCTTTTTCAGCAGCTGCCCCCAGACGGGCTCTATAGCCTCAGCCCTACCCTGAAACCACAGCTCTAGTATGACAATAAGTGATAAGTCCAAGTCTGAGAAAGAGCACTGGGTCCCTAACTTGAGCAGATGGGAATTACTGTGCCAAATTTCAAAGGAAGGGAATTTAATTTCCATATGATGCCAGTACTTTCTTTTCACCACCTCATCCCCCTGCCTGCCAGAACCTCAACTTAGGAATTGGCCACATCCTGGTTTGAATGTTTCTATGGAGTCAGAACTTGAAAGAATATGTCTGTGCTCACAAATTATGCGTGAGTCCATTACAGCACAACAATAACTCAACTGTAATTGCCCAGCGGTATAGGCTGGAACAAAGCAAGTATGAGCAAATCCAGACTCTGGTCAAGTATGAGAAAAGTCAAGAAATGATGGACAGAGAACCCTTTGAGACCACTGGACTCTCACATGACCGCTGAGCTTATCCCTCTGTAATCAACAAGAAATGTTGCTATAGATATATTTCTCAGGTTCTCAGACATTTTTTCTACTTGCTCTAGTTCACCACAGGCAACAAAGCACCTCCCAAAACCCTCTCCTGAACTTAACACCAAATGGGAATGACCAGAAGCAGTAACTTTCACAAAGTAAATGAAGAGAGCAGGAGAGAGCAGAAGCATTGCCAATGTCCTGCTCCTGATGAAGGAAGGGAGCTCAGCAAAGCGTGGCAAGAGGGTTTGCTCACCACGTAAGATGATAGGTACCAAGAAAAACTCAAAAACACATCACCGAAGTACTTTGCAATCTGAGTGGAGGAGAAAGCTTTTCTCTCACCACAAATCTAAAGACTGATACAAGCCAGAGCACACAGCAAAGACATACCAAGCAGACGCTTGGTACGACTCTGAGCCCCAGCTCACCTGTGTCCTAGCACTGGGTGACGCCAATGCCCAAATCCCGGCAAGAATGCCAACTCCCAATTGAAGGTTTTTCATACAACCTGCAAAAGTCCTGCAGCACGAGATGAAGGCAGTGTAAGCATGATGCAGTGTAACAGTAGCTTTAAAATCCCTTTGAGTATATCAGTGTAGCAAATACGTAATTATTCATACTTCTAGAGCACCAAACAAGCCATTATCCCTGCAAAAAACCTGATAACTGTGAAAATCCCCAGATAGATAGGAGGGCTGTTCAGCTGGTGAGATCCTGTAGCTACTAGATCAATGTCTTCTCACGCAGGTAGGAAATGAGAAATTATGTGTTCAATAGTTGAAAAATACAAATTTCTGAGTAGAACAAGAGGGAGGATAATCAAGCCCAGTTCTGAAATATCACACCAAGAAGATGTCATCCCCTCATTTTGGTCTCCATTATAACAGTTGGCTATTTTAACAAGAGAATTTCAAGAAACTTTGCAAACTTGCTTTCAGACAAGGTAATTTCAGTAGAAGTTGAAAAGTGCTGATGACAGTGGAAAGATCCTGTAGGCTGAACTCTAGAAAACAATTAATCTGTGTTAATGATGTCCAGGGGAAGTGACAGGAAATGCTGCTTAAGGGAGATCAAGCCCATTTTAGCCTTGAGCAGATATTACATGAAAGGGCAACAGCAGCTTAAGATGTTACCTTCCATGTTTGCCAGTATTGACCTCGTTCAGGCAATTTATCAATCTCCACATCTCTTCTGAACTCCCATCATTATGACTGCGCACACACCCTCAATGTCTGATACGCATACATCATCCACATGAATTAAACCAACTTGCATTTGTACGCTGAGCAGCTGGTCTGAAATTTACTCCAGAATAAAATAAAATAAAAAAAAAGTCCAAAAACCATATATGCAGCTGGGATTGCTTATGAGTGAAAAATGTGGTATCTTTATAGCCAACAGCATATGTATTCAGTACGCAGATCTACAAATATTGGATTCACTGCCAAAATCATTGTTAAGTGAACTGGCTGACTCGCTGCATTTTCCTGATGAACCAGAAGGAACCTGCTGATGAGCAGGAGACAAAGAAGAGCACTTTGCAAAAATTTCAGATCACGGATTTATGGTGGGTGCAATGCCGTGCCATCTAGCTAGTCCCAGAGGAGCTGGTACGTCCCTGCAGCACGGCGTGTTTCTGACTGGGATAGGAGCTCGGATCCCGGGGAGGTGTCAGCACCGTTGTGATGAGCTCCACTGGTGTGGCTACACCGCAGCCAACTGGAGCAAGGTCAGGTACCTCCGCACACAGCTGTGGTGAGCGCTGTAGACCCACCTAACAGCACCCACAAGCGACACTGGGACAAGATCCTGTTTTCAAAGGGATTCAGTGGCCTCCTGAAGTGCAGAAGATGACATGCACAACTCTGCTATATTGCTTAGTTTACAAGATCACAAATAAATAATAATAAAAAAAAATCAGTCTTCATTTATGTCTCTCTTCGAAACATTAACAAATGCTAAATTCCCTCCTTCTTATTTCAGATAATGGAATCTATGTAATGAGAATCATTTTTAATAGAGCTTCTCTGTGCTCTTACTGAGGGCATATTTTTACCCACTGTGTGGAGCTGACTTTGCACATATTCATTCTGCTATTTTAGCAGTAGGAGACTAGGTTAACACACCAGTCATTCACTCCTGGAGATCTGGATTCAGTTCCTGGCCTAGATGACAAGTGATAATGAGTTTGGTTATTGAATCTCCAGGGGATATTTGTTCACATTACTAAGCAACCGCATAATTTGGCAAGATGTGTTAAGTATGTGCTAAGGATAAGACCAGGGGCCAATTGCTCAAATGACTGACACAATGCAGCCTCCCTCACATCACACCAACCTCCTCCTTTGTGCAGTTCTGCTGGAGACCAGGAGAAGTGTGCAGGTTTTTCAGCATGTCTGTACCAACACGGGCCAGTGCACAGCACCGCAGGTACTGCAGGATCTGGACCTGCAGATACATAAAGAAACAGGACCTATGTCCCTGCTATCAATCTCAGCACATAATTCAAGGTTACTTTAATCAGCTCTGCATCCTTTTTTGAGTACTCGCTACACCCAAGCAACAATAAAACACAATGCAAGCTGAAAAAAAAATAAATTGGGATTTAAAAAATAATTACATAATAGTTATTTTGGCTTGCCTGTTGGCATGCAGCTCTTCAGGGTTTGCATCTTAAGGTTTTTCTCTGCAAACACAATATTTAAAAAGCTTCATTTAAACAAAATGAGAACTGCACCTCTTACATGACCGCAGAAGTCCATAAAACAGTACGTTGGCCATTGCAAGTACCAGTTAACACTGATATGTCATGCTGGTGAAGCATTTCAGGCTTGAGTTCCCTTAAAAGGCGCAGATTGCTTCTGTGACCAATGTGGCAAAAGTAGTCACTTATCCTAAGGCTAATTCCAGGTGATCTCCTTTTGACCCTAGTCTAGCTGACTGTGGCCCTGCTTAAACAGGAGTGCAAGCTTTTATAGATGTCCTCTAGGCTGGTGGCACAACCACTGGGAGAGCAGATTGGGTCTTTCAAGGATGATACATACCTATGATTGCTATGTTATTTTTAACAAGTCTGGCAACCTCCTTTCCCTGGGCCTCTATATAATAGATCTGTGAGCTCTGAACACATCTGAGGAGCAGGCCCATCCCAGGATTTGGGAAGAGAAAGGCAGACTTTGCCTTGTCTCTGCATTGCAGTGGCACATGCACTGCTGCTAGGTTCCCAGAGCCCAGGCTAGCAGACCTGTCTGCGTGCTCCTGCACCTATGGACCATTGGAACTTTGGGGCAAAACACTGAGGTGCATAAGGAGATTTAGATACTTGAGGAACAAAGGTGTTCTTCATCACTTTCTGGGACATCTTTTAGGTAAGGGCAAGAAAGCATTCTGGATCCTTTGCTTGATATACTAGAGTAGAAATAAACCTTATTCATGGGTCATAGCCATCTGCTACAGATTAAGGTTCAAAAGGGTTAACACCTCCAGCATGTAAGAGATCCAGATGTCACATCATCGCCCAGTCCTATGACAAAAGTCAGAATTCATTGATAGGTTCTGCAGGAATTTAGGTTCAGCACCTGGCAGGCTTAAACCCATAGCAGAGAAACAAAAAACAGGAGTAAGCCTGTTCCCATTCCAACAGGAACAACGCTCATCGTGGGGGTGGCTGGTAGCTGAGTAAATCTGGAACGGCTGCAAATCAGGAAATGACTTGTCAGCCAACTCCAAGTCTTTTTTTGGCACACAAGCCTCTTGGGGAGGATAGTGGCAGGAATGAGGCATTTATGTCTGATCATTTGGGAATTTTATGAACAAAAAGATAAAGTTCACTCGCTGTGAATCACAGAAAACCAGAAGACTCTCCCTGCCACGACCAAAAAAGTGTATGAATAAAACTTCATTGAAGAGAAGCCATGGTAGAGCCATGATGTTACTCATAAACAAACACCAGTAAGCTTATGCTCACCATGAGCTGGGCCATGCAGCCAACAATTAAAGAGCTCCCGTTTACATTGGAAATAATGTTATGGCACCTTGCCAGTTTTCACTGAAGGTCTGGACAGTGACAACATCTGAGCCGTCAAGCGAAGGTGGACGTGAGCGTGATGTTTCATCTCACGCAGCGAGCTCACGGCAGCCGGGCAGGACACGGGGCCCCGCTCCCCCCCACCCCACGCCACCCTTGCCTTTTGGCAGCGCCGTGCCTCTGAAGCACGGGCAGCCACCACTATAGCAGTAACTTCAAGTACAGCACCGTGGGTGAGAAAGACGGTTACAGCCTACCTGATTTGCCAGCCCATCTACAGAAACATTGAGTCGTGTCAGAAACGACAGAGAAAACATTTGCTTTGATTTAGAGCGCCTGCCTTCTATTTAGGGGATGCCAGAGACGCAAAGAGTGTGAACAAGCAGCAAAGCGAGGAAGGCATCTAATCTAGCGCTTGAATTTATTTTATATGTATTTTTCTCTCTTGTCTCATAACACTCCACCTTCCCCAGATTATCTTTAAATCAAGTTCTGCTCCACTCTGATGCAGTTCTTTGGAGTTGTATAAACCTGTCTGCTCAAATGCTCCACCCGCAGAAAAGCTGTGCCAGCTTTAACTTCATCAAACCAAGCATAAATCCTAGATGTGCCAGAAAATGCTGCTGAAATGCCAAAGCAAGCCACGTTTTCCAGGTCTCCTGCAGGGAGAATGAGCCCTGAACCCCAAATGAAGGATTGTAAAAACCAAGCCAAACTATAATTGCTTTTTGCTAATTTGAAGACCATTAATATAAACACCGCTTTCCTCATGCATGAAGCTGTCCTTCCTCCTGCCAGGTTTTAAGGATGGTATCTTCATTTATTACAGCATTAAGGTGCATCCACCTCCTGCTAAAAAGGCCAACAAGATAATGACAGGATAAATATGAATATGCATCTGAGACGGGGAGGTGGGGGGGGCTGGGAGGGCACCCAGGCCAGCATCTTCTCCTGGGTGCTGGCAGTAAGGTGCCGCAGAAAGCATCCTACAGTCGTGCTAGAGCCTCAGACAAGCGTCCCCAAGAAAACCACGTCGCTTGCCACAGCCTCCAGCAGTCAATAGATGCTTGACCAACAACAGAGTGGCAACTGTCTCCAAAAGCAATGATGCCCTGACATCCCCAGGAAGACAGGCCTCATTATCCACCGACAGCGGTGTAAATCAAGCTTAAGCTGCTGGTGAAAAGGCAGCCCAGAGGAAATGGGAGTCAAGAGCCATTTTACTTTTGGGCCTCTTGAATCAAAAATCTGCCTTCGTGTCATGCGAAACATGAGCTGTGGCGAATTAAAAAAATTATGGCCTGATGATATTTATGGCATGAACTGGTGTAAGGCTGATGGTGTCAGTAGAGCTGGGGCAACTCACACCAGCTGAGAAACTGGCCCTATACATCGAGTATACCACGCCTGGACATCTCTGACTCTTAGAAACTGCTGAAATGGCATCTGTTGCGGGTCAGCTTTCAGCTGAAGGGATTAAGCAGCTCAGGAGGTTGGTAACAGGATATGGGCTCTTCCATCCCTGTTACTGGCTGCAATTCAGCCCAGGTTTACGCCGACCTTTGTGAATGAACGGCTGTGCCAAGAGTGGGACCCGGCCCGTATGCTTGCCTTGTGCCCCCGGCAGGCGTGCTTCTGCACCATGGAAGTAAAGCACGATGCGGCTTGGTCATCTCGCCAGCGAGAAACTGGTGGGAATGCAGTTAAATGGTCTCATCTGTCCCTCAGGCCGAGGTCAAGGCATATTGGTGGGACAGGCGTGGGGTCCCTCTACCTAGGCGAGGTTGTAGAGATTAATTATGAATATTACTAATTCAACATATTCTATCCAAATGAAAGCTGGATTTTCCAAGCAACTCCTGGGAGACAGAAATCTTCAGAAACATTTTACTCAGACAGCAAGGTAAAATTAATTTTGTTGAAACAATACTTCTGCTACACTACAGAGTTCAAAGGCAAAGACCCCTTTATACTATCTTTGAATGTCAAAACCACCCTAGCTAACCCGACAGTAAAAAGGAATCTCCTAACTTTCCCTCCAAACCCAGGAAAAATTCAGCAGGAAATAAAAAAATAAACATTAGGGGTCCACAGACTGCTTTGGGTAGGATCTGGCCGCTGCGGCAATGCTGTGGGAGGGCACGAGTGTTGCCTCACTGCATCTGCAGTGCCAGCTTAATGGGTCCAGGTTCCCTCTGGGCTCTCCCAGAGGTGAGGACCAGCCATACCCCCATGGCACGTGGCTCCTCTTCCCTCTGGGGCTTTCAGGGATGCTGAAGCGCTGCTGCCCCTGCGATCCTGATTTTTCTGCGAGAGGAATGAACAGCCCCCTCTCACCCTGCTGGCTGCGTGTGGCACGGGGCTGGGGCCATGCCTGCTGTGGTGGCAACGGGTGACACAGCGGCAATGGGTGACACGGTGGCAATGGGTGCACGCTCCCAGGGAGGGCAGCTGGACCCTCCCAGGGCAGCTGGCAGAGACCCTCTGCAGCTGCAGGATCAGGACTAACCCCAACAGGGTGAGGTAATGACACAGTTGGGGTCTGTTGAGCTTTGTAGCTGGAACAGGAATTTCTCTGGAATCGCTTGCTGCTTATAAATGTAAAAAAAAAGTAGTGTGCTTATACAACGCCGAGACTGAAGGCTTGAGCAGTGGGACAGATAATATAATACTCCTTCTGTGGCAGCGTCATTAAATAGAACTTTGCATAGAAGCCAAAGCACAGCACTGCAAATCTCTCTCTCCCTGGCAAAATCCTCACTGCCTGCATTTTTCTGTATTACTCATTACCACCAGGAGAATGATTTATTTTGAAATAGGAGGGAGAGGAGATGCTTGGCACTGTGGCTTTGAAGAGTTCCAGTCTTCTGTTCTGCAAAAAGTATTCCGGCAAAAATACCATTTAAAAAAAAAAAAAAAAAGGATTGCACTTTAAAAGGAAGAGGAATAAAAGATTTTGTACAGTGTGAATTCCAAGATGATTCACATCCTGTTCCCCCTTCCTCAACGTAAGTCCTTACTGTAGCGTGACATCTTCTGCAAAGAGTCTTTTCTTGATGGGGAAATCCACCAAGGAAGGTCAGCACAAGGTTTGCACAAAATGAAAGCTCCCCCCACCCCAGTGTTATTAGCGCTAATGGGAATGACTGGTTAAAATGAGGCAGCAAATTAACAATTGCCTATCACCCGGATAAAGGATGGAGGCACTCAAAGAGATGGCAAATGTTGACATAAATTCTGTGTACATGACACATATGACATCTGTGGAGGGGAGGGTATTAGACAGCTGGATACTCCATGGTTTGAGAAATGAGAAACTCTGCTTAATTAAGCTGTACTGACCCCTTGGCAGGGCAGAAAAGACTCTGCCTTCCTGCAATATCTTGTCTCAATTTTAATGCAGTTCCCTGAGGGGATTTTAAGCCCACAGGGCACCTATCAGTTCCCCAGTCTCTTTTCATAAAAGTCCAAAAGAAGTATAATTCTTTGGCTGGCCCAACACAATAATGATTTTCACTCCTGAAAAAAATAAATGCATAATGACCTTAAAACTCCCTTCCTGCATTTAGTTTTAATTTATTATGAATTCTATCAACATCTAGTCAGATGCCAGAAGGGCCTTTGACACCAAACCTTAGTGGTGCTCCCTAAAAACGCAGTAACTCAGGGTAACCTGCTGCAGATTTCTGTTGGCTCCCAAATTATTCCCAACCTCTATAGTTACAGCTTCACCTTCCCTCATTTTTAAACATCTGAAGAAATCAAGCCTTGAAGATGACCTGAAAAGTGCATTGGAAATGCCAGAGGAGCAGATTTTTGTTCTCGTTCTCCACAACATGGCCACCAACGCTCAGTTATCCAGGTGGTCTCTGCTGTTTCTTGGACTACCTGACGGACCCCTTGTCTCAGCTGCAGGCTTTTGCCTCTCCCACCCACCTGGCATTTCCACCATCATTAGCTGTGCAGGTTTTCATTGTATTTTTCCCATCGTTATCTGCTTGATGGGCAGTTGTTAGTTTGCTGCTAACCCTTCTCTGGCTAAGCAGCCCCGGGAGGCAGCTGAGGCGAGTAAGTTTGATAGCGGGGCGATGCTGACCGAGTTGTCAGGAATCAATCACAAGCTGCACAGTTCACCGTTTATTAAAAGGATGCCATCATTTGATCATGTACATGTAGGACAGCCAGTTAAATCGGACTGACAACCCGTTCCCAGCTCAGTACAAGGGAAAATACCAGTGCTGACAACGTGACAGCTTTCCAGCGAGGCACCTGTGGGAACGGGACGATGTGACGGTGAGCAGGCTATTACAGCATGCCATGTCGCAGCCCCAGAAAATCCCAGTGCAGAGCAGTTTGACTACTACAAACACGCTACGTACTTGTCTTCTTTCATTAGATCTTGTCTAATCTCATTAAGCTAACAACCTAACCAATGGCAATAAACCACTCGCTCAACAAACGCTGTGTAGCTCTAATTGGCATTAATAGGAGATACCCGCCGGCCCCTCTGTGCGTCAGAAAGGTGCAGTCCTCCCGCATGGGCTCCGCTGCGGCAGACATGGGCAGCGCTGCCCGTACCTGCTACCTCCAAGGCTGGGCAGCTCCCGCTCCTCCGGGAGCCGAGCTGGAGCGACACGCACTTGTGCAAACTGCAGCTCTTCCGTTGGGTCGGAAAAGGGGATAAGCACAACCTTCCTTTCCTAATCCCGGGTGCTGGTGAGGTTCCCCAGCAGCAGGGTGTAGACCATGGCATGCCCTGGGAGACTCTGCCTTGGACTAAGGGATCGGTGCCATCAAGGATGCTCCTACAACTTTGAAAGCACCAACCTCGCAAACACACTCTCCTCCTGATCTGTGCCAGTATCGTCTCTCGCTGCCAGCGAGGCACTGGCCCCCTTGTGCAGAGTTTTTACATTCTTCAAATATTGCACAAGATTATATTTCCACGTCCAAGAATGATAAAAATTGGCAACATGCAGCAGATTTATTCACTCAGATTTATTCTTGTACCAGCAGCAGTGAAAACCTGCCTCCATGCTTTACTATATGAAGCACCATTTGTGGAATTATTCATTAGCACTTCATTTATAAATCAGACATTTAAAAAAATTATTGGCAGCATCTCCCTCTTTCAAATACCAAACTTTAATAAAAATAGATTTCCTTTTCAGAGTTCTGTCTATATAATACCTAGCAATAATTTTTTTTAATAATGTTTGTAAAATTTGGCCATAAATCTTTACTGCTAGCTTTCGTTTATGAACCATGGGTGTACCACTGAGCACAGCTTTTATTTAAAAGGGAACATGCACATGGGACAACTCCCTTTGAGCCACCCATCATTTCCCTAAATTGTCATCCCAAGGAGGGAGGACTATTTTACTTCACCTTTCATAACTGTCTGGTCACTGAAGTGACTGCTTATGACAATTTACTGCTCTCAGCTCCTCAGGGCATGGCCACAGGACTGGTTGCGGCCAGGGTCTGGTGCTAAAGAGGTCATGGGGGCTGGTGGAGCTCCCTTTCCCCTCCCTGCCTGCTCGCAGCCCACCCAACCCTGGGGTTAATGCATCAGCTGAAACCTCAAGGAAGGGCAATCTCTTGCTGAGACGATGTGATTTGACCACGCGCCAAGCCCCCATGCCTCCTT
Source organism: Vanellus vanellus (assembly GCF_965231255.1). Taxonomy (NCBI): domain Eukaryota; kingdom Metazoa; phylum Chordata; class Aves; order Charadriiformes; family Charadriidae; genus Vanellus; species Vanellus vanellus. Next base: position 153,779,932 of record NC_138905.1, on the reverse strand, counting down.
ATCCACTTAGAAACAGATTTGCACAACGTGCATTTTGCTCAGAAACATCTGAAAAAATTAATACATGAGGAGATTGATTGTGCAAACTATTACTCACACGAAGCCCGCCCCCACCCAGCACCAAGTCTCATAAATCCATCGGGAGTCTCCGGGTTTTCAGCTTTCCTAAAAGACCCATCTCCTGGAGGCCAGCGAAGCCCTTTGGTCCTGCTGTGGTGAAGAGGAAAATCCATTGGATGCCTTCACACAGGCACATCCATCGGTCATTCCTCTCCAACAGGGACAAGCAGAAGCTGGTGGCAAATTCCCCCTTTAATCACCTTTGGTGTTGCAGATGTGTTGGTTATTTTTATAAATGAAAATGTATTTTTACAGATCAGGAGGGTTTTAACTCACACCTTCAGCGATGTGAGTACATAAAGTTGTCTTACGTAAAACTCTAGTGGTGAAACCCCACCAGGTGATTTTCCTATCTCAAAAAGAGAAGGCATACTTCACTGAAAAACAAATTATCTCACAGTGCATGCATTCATTGTACAAATTTATTCGTTTAACAGAAATACTTAAAAAACCTCAGCTACTCATCTGATGCTCTAATCAAGAAATTACAATTGCCTAGGAGATAAATATTGCTGTTTACTATTTATAGCTGTTAATAAGCCTCATCCCATGAAGTAAACAATTTTCACTTCCAGTCCAAAAGATTCTCTTCAGTGAAAGAAAAAGCATAATCTAATTTTTCAAAACACACCAAAACTGGACAGAATTAGAGAGGCAAGTATTTACTGACGGAATTTCCTTCTCACGTGCTAATCCCCATCACTTCTCACCATATATGACACTCCTGCATATTTCAATTTCCATGGCACATTTGCTCTGATGATTTATTAAATTAAATGGCAAAAGAAGATGAGGCAAGAGAGGCCTTATGGGGGAGGAGAGGTTTAGACTAGATCCACAAGAAAGCACATTACAAGACAAAAGATAATCATAACTGGGGCACTTCTGTAATCTGTTTCTGAAGTAACATGAATTTAAATTTCAGACATACCCTTTGATCTAACTTTTCTTTTTTTTTTTTAAGAAACACATATAGCACAACAGCTGCAAGCAAAACCTGCTATTAATTTCTGGTGGACGGAAGGAGTACTTGATACCAGCGTTTGCAGGGCTTCATCGCTTCACAGAGGGAACGCTGAGGGCAAGGTTTGCGGTTTACAGATCAACACCTCCTATCAGTGGTGCTTTTCAGGCGAGCACCACCAGCCTCTTCGTGCATACAAATGGCCTTAAATTGTCAAGCTTGGCTCTGGGTTTCCTTGAAAGTAAAAGGAGTTTTCCTACCGAGTGAAGAAATGCTATCTGGCTTCTGCTCCAAGTACTAAGTGCCCTGTTTTACTATTCGTCTGCGGCTGTTTTACCTCCAGGAAGGTGAAATGGAAAAATGTCCAAATTCAAAAAATCTGTCCGTACATGGAACGGGGCCATGCACCTATTACATTACAGGCTCTGTCGTCTGCTGCGATAACAAATATGTATGCAAGGAAGAAACCCAAGAAACGCTGCAGACACCGGAGCGGAGTGCCCTGTGCATGCAATATGATCGGGCTATTGTTTAAGACCCGTTTTAGGGGATGAAAATATTTCTCTGGCAACGCCGCCAAGGTAGGAACAGCTCAAATTATCTGCTGTGTAAGCACCGTTCACATGAATGAAATATGCTCGGGGACTATGAATCTTGTGACAGACCTTTCCTAGCTGTATTATCCATAGCCCGCTCTACATTTCTAGATAGGAAACACATTTCGTTGCTCCTTCATGTTTGTTTACCTTGGTCCTCTCATTTCTAGTTCACATTACTCATATCTGTTAGGCAGCTGGCTCTGTTGGGATGATAAAGCTGACAATTTCAGAGCCACATATCCTTGCTCTGAGAAGAAAGCAGCTTGCCTGTACTGCTCACAAGAAATTCAAGCATGAAGGATCACCTATGAAAATGGTCAAACCCCCTTCTGGGAAGTACTTTGGACTCCTGTCGGGACTTTCTGGTCGGAAATGTCCCTTGCAAGGGCTCTTGAAAGAGTCCACATGAAGGAAATGCTGATGCCCAGATGGGGGCTTGCGAGATGCCACACGGGACACGGAGAGGCTGTGGCTTTTTATAACAATGCTGGCCAACAACGCTGGGCTAACCACAGTGCAGATCACCACTTCTTCCTAAACACAAGATCAGTAGCAGGGATAAAAAGGAAGAGCTATGAGATACAGGCAAGAACAAACTAAGAAGTCAGTACGCAGACAATGTGGAGAACAACATAATGAAACTGAAATAACCACTTTATAAACCCCAAAGATGTGGTTAAGATGACCACATCAAACAATACCCTCACCAACAACTCTTTAAACTACCAATTTTTTCAATCTCTTTCCTCTTCTAAAATGAATTTTAACATTTAACCCGATGCACTGAAGGCATTTATAAATAAACCAGCCATCAATAAGTATTATTAATTGCTATTTCTCTACGGAGATTTGGGTTGGTGGGTCACATCCCTCCCGTCCTTTGCCATCACTACATGCAAGTTGAAAGGGCAGGATGGGACCAAGGATGACAACGGGCCAGCTCCCACTCCGGCAGGCGCTCCCCCGTCCTGCCTGTCCTGCACTGCCGTGGGCACAGCACATCCCACGAGCAGCAGCGCGGGAAAATCACAGATATGCGAGGGCAGAAGAAAATATACAAATAATAACTGAACGAAGGAGCACTCTGCAGACAAGGGAAAAAACAAAAGACCTTGTTCCCTTCCTGGAAACATTGTTTGTACCAGCCTAAGATGATAGTAAAGAAGAGCAATTTTCCCAGGGAATAAAATTATCTTGTTTTTCTGAAGATAATATTACAAGTCTAAAACAAAAAGGGCACAGAATTATTGCATCCAGTCCAAAATTTAATCTACTGAATACACTCGTGCACAAAACCAACACACTCTTATGAAATCGAATTCTCTTCTTTATCCATTTGACTTTTTTTCATGAATCATATTAAAAGAATAGCAAAAGTTTTAGGATTCAAAATCTGAAATATTTTGAGATATCTAGATATAGGAACTTTTGAATGGTTCAAAAACACGCAGCGAACTAAACCAAGCATACTTCCTTTTATTCCATTTTAACATCAAATTCCAACCTCTTCTGGCAGATCCTACTTGGAGGATCTTTGCCCTGTTAAGTCTCATTCCTGCTAATTGTCTGCTGAAAGCTGAATAAATATGCTTTCAGGGTAACTAATGTGCTTTGAGGGTTTTGGCTGTCTGTTGGTATGAAGGATCCAAATTTTCCTCGTTCCTGGTTTTTTTGGTTGTTGCTGTGGTTTTGAGAAAGATTATGTTAATATTTTGAAAGCAATCCAAGCCTTCTTTTTACTTGGGTAATTATTTCCACATCATTCAGTGCTTCCAGCTTTGGAAGTATTTCCTGGATTCCTCCTGGTGGTCATCTACCCTGTAAAGTAAAAAGGGGTAAGCATGCCACGTTTATTTATCAGTAACTGAGAGGTATATAGCTAGCTGTGGAATAAAATTACTCCAAAGCCAGCCTTGGCTCTGTTTCAGTTTCAAAGTTATTTCTTACTTCCACACAGCATTAATTTTGGGATACAGCAAACACTTATATTTGTCCTAATTTTGAAATCTGACTCAAGGTTTTTAAATGTTATTTTCACTCACACTGCAATAAATGTCTCTACTTTAAGGAAGCATTGACTACATATTTTCAACCAATGTGAGGTTTAACCTCATAAAAATCTCCTTAAGGTGATGACCTTCGCACTGATCCATTTCCATCACAGTTGAATTTAAAATACTTATTTGAGAGTACACTCTGCTTAATTTTCCTACTGAATGAGGCTTGGCCTAGAAAGCCAGTGTTTTGTATGAAATGAATTTCCAACATAAGTTTTGAACCATATCACATAAGTTAGAGAGAGGTGGGCATGATCAAAACAATAAAGAGACCTTCCGAGTGCCGGGCACCCCCTGCAAAGAGGAAGAGCCGGCAACCCGCTAATCACAGCAGGGTTGACTCAGCTGTCCTCATTCATGGAAGCTGGCCAATGCATTCGAAGGGAGCTTTACTGAGTAAGTGAGGTGCAGCTCAGCGTAAGGATGACAAGAATTCACTCATTGGCTGGCCAAAACCCCTCATCTTTCTCGCTCAGTCCTCCCCTGAAAGCTGTGCGTTAACCCATACAACCCCACCGGGTTTTTTGCATTTCCACTTGGAAGTCAGGAGAGCATCCCTCCAACTTCTGAAAGACAGAACGAGCCAGGGCTCTGCGATGTTTTAATTGGTTCACTTGGGAGCCACCCAGATCTGAATTCCTGATTTATGTTAATCATGGACTGAAAATTCTCTTTATGCCGTAGAAGTCCTTCTTTTCCGCCCTCACTTAATGTCATAGTGGGAAATATACATGAATACAATAAGCATTTACGTTCTTGACTTAACTTGACTTGGACAGAAAAAAAAACCTCTATCAGCTAAGTGTAAAATTTGCCACTTCTATTTTTATTCTAAGATGAATTAAGTAACTCAGGCTTTTGAAGAGGAACAGACAAAGGCTATGTACCCATCACTTCTACTTTGTAGTCTCAGATACTACATGCATATATTTGGGGGATAAAAAAAATCAATAAAAAAGCAAACGCTTTTTTAAAATGCAGATCAACTTTCCCATTCCCGGGTTCATCATCCCCTGACGTTCCAAGAAGCTGGAAGGAACTAACTTTCATCCTGAAGAAAAGTAAGACTCAGCCAACTGCACAACATGCACCCGAAGTTCACTGGGACACTTTGGAAGAAGAAGGCTTTGCCTACGTCAGTGCGTGGCGTGGAGCCATAGAAGAGGATTGGCAGAGTGGAAGAGCCGGTGCTAGGACCTAAGGACTGCACTGTAGGTGCTTTGTGAGCCTTACCTCAGATGAGGCTCCAGTCTGTGGCCATGAACTAAATGCCCGTTACCAGTTGGGGTGCATGAGATGTGCTGGACTACATCTTCCCACTCAGTTTCATCTGAAAATAATAAAATTTATGTGCTCCAAGACCATCCTGTGACAGAGCCAAAGCCCAGTTAAGTAGGATGCTTGAAGACACTTCAAATACACACTCCTGGTCCAAACAATAATACCTATGTTCACAAATGCACAGTGACCATACAAAGAAGATGCTTGGTATTTACCTCTGCCCCAGGAAACCTGAGAGAACAAAGTGCCACCTCTCCCCAGCCCTACTGCAACCTCCTACCCTTAGCGTGCAGCTGAAGAAGGCTGCTGCAACTCTTCCTTCCTCGAGGTTCATGCTGCTGTAATTGCACCAGCCATCTTAAAAACAGGCAGTATGGGTCCGTTATACGCTAGTACTTGTCATTGGCAAAGCTCATACCCTTTAAAGTCTGTTAACAGGATCAGTAGATTTATACCAGCCTGAAAGAGGTGTGCGTGAGCCTCCCGCCCAAGGAGCAGCAGTGCCCCATCAATGAGAGAGACCCTCCCGAGTCGGCTGGGGTCACCCCGCAGCCAGTCCAGCCTTTTCCCTGATGGCACGCATTCTGCCACCCCGACACCCCACGTAACCTGCACAGAAGTTCAGCATTCTTTCCTCACCACTTATGCTACTCTGTGAAAAGCTGTAATTACCCTTGTCCCATATGATTGTAGAGATGGGTGGGAGCATCAGAACCCGAGCAGATCAAGCAAGCGCTCATCTGACCGCCTTTGGCAAATGGAGATGAAGAACCTGAGCCTTTTTGGAGATCCGTGGGGATTTGGTCACTTGGGAAGGCCCAAGCCAAGCTGATTTTTCTTGCAGTGGGAGGCAGAGCTATAGCAAGGTGGGGAGGACAGCTATTCCTGCAGCACCTCCCATCTAGGCAACAGAAATAGTGCCGTAATAAAGTCTGCCCAGTCCAAATTTCACATCCCCCTCCCATATGCATCCCCTCCTGCATAGCAGCCTCTCTGCCCAAAGACCCTGAATGAATGAATGCACAGCCCCATTCCTTGCTTGTCCTTCAGCTGCTTGAGAGCACCATATCCTCCTATTAACTCCAGTCCACTCAAAGCAGTATTTTTTTTATTAGCTGTTCCTCCTCCTGACCAGTTTCTCCCGCAACAAGGCTGTTCCACTTCATTTAGATCCTGTCTTGCAGTTTTGCAATATTGTATCTTAGTTTTATCTGTCTCTTATACAACATATATTTATCTTCCTCTTGTGTCCCAAGGCACTAAAACAGGGCTCTTGAGCTTTAAAAATTCAGCAACTGTTTTTCAGAAACCTCCTGGTTTGTGCGTCATTCATTCCAACATGCTGAAGACCAATTTTCCCTTAATAGGGTCTCAGGAACCTGGAGAACCTGGACAGGACAGATGAAGTGGAATTGCTTCCTTTCTAATAACCCAGACAGTGCAAAGTGCTCTGAGAATCTTTCATTCAGCACTTATTTATTGTTCATAATTCACCTCCTTCTGACAGAGAAGGGCATGATAGAGCTAATTTAATATTTCCATGGTCAGATTCCATTCATATTTGAGTGAAACATCAGTAAATAAAACTGAAGCACCATTTATTAGGCTTCTGAAATTGTCACAGGTTAGGTTATCAAACACATTGTGTGCCGACAGCATGAAAATTAATTCACAATCCTGCTCACTAGACAGTGGCCAAGGAATCATTCAATCCAGGTGACCAGTGCTTTTAAGAAGCCCTACGTCCTTCCAAAAATATGGTCCGATTAAAAAGTCCAGCTGAGATAAATAAGAATTGAGTGAATACGGCAATTTATATCGAATTGTTTAATGGAGCTGAGCAAAGCTGTTTGGTTGGGGTGGAGAGGGAAGAAAGTGCATTTGGGGTATGGGAAACATGGAATGGATTTGTGTCAGATTGCTCCAGGCCACAAAAGATGAAATCCTTCTCATCCCCGAAAGGAAAATGTTCGATCTCGGCATTTACTAACTGAAGCAGACTGAAGCAGAGGCTGTGGTTTTTGGTTTTTTTTCCCCTTTTTTTCACAGACACTTATCTATTTCAATCAGCTGCTAACAACTGCCGAGTCCTGGCTCTGCTGGAAGAGGCCTGGAGATGCCGAGAACCTTGGCTTGGACTGGTGTTTGCAAGTCCTAGAGCCCTAGCTTTCAGCAAGATCCCTAGGATTTACTGAGAGCCACAAACCTGAAAGGTCTAAATAAGGATGCTTCAAAAGGTTAGGAAAAATAAAGACTCCTTCTGCCACTTCTAAATTCAGGTAAATCTGAACGCATGCTGCGTTTCAGAAACATTGGAAGAAAGATTTCCTTCCCCTTTCCCCCAGTGCATACATTGTTTTAGCTTCCTGCAAGGTAAAAAAAAAAAAAGGGAAATTATGGAAATTGCATAAAAGAAAGCTTGATCCCACAATATTTCCAGCTGACTTTGGCAGCTTTAAGAATATTGCGTAGGTTGCTGAACTACTAGATGTACATCCAGCCTGACCCTTTGATGTGCACACATCTTAAGTTCAAAGTGAGTCAGAGTTTAATAAAGTGATTTACTTAAATTGCCCATATTTTGAATTCTCACGGGCCCAACGCCCCATTTAATTTGAATGCCACCAATGAACGGCAATATACTGAAAGCCTGGAAGAAACCAGAAATCTCCCAAGGCTGAAAGCAAGGACTTACATAACCTAAGAACGACTACATCAACATTTCCTAGTTATAACTCATTGCAAAATAAAAGGAGTTTGCAGGCAAGATAATTAAAGAAAATGTAAGAAAGATAGAAAATACCAGAGCCAGTCAACTAGGTGTTTTAGCTGAACTCATGCTTTTGGGCTATGATTTATTCTACTGGATGTGTCATTCGTTGGGCTGTCACAGCACATCCACAGTCAGTGCTGTTTGCCAAATCGAGTCATGCAAAGACCAGGCAGGGAGGGATCACTCACTGTAATACAGTGCATCAATCAAAAGGGTTATTTTCATGGACTTGGTCTCTAATCAAGCAGCAAATCATTCTCCAGTTTTGCTATCAAGGACCATTACTTTTAGGAAGTGCTTAATCTGAAAAAAATGCATCTATTTGAAGCTACAGGGCGTCTGGTAAGATATACTGAAGACAGAGGAAATGAAATATGTGTGACACAATTCACCCTCTCTGTAGCGTTTTATGAATAGCTTATTTGTGGAGAGAGCGGTAAGTTGCTGGCAAGACAGGAGTTTTAGCTTTCTATTTGTCTAGTTTGTTGAGTTATTACAAAGGTCACTCCTGCACTTCAGTTATCTCGAGTGCCACTTTTGATCGGGGAATTTTCAAATTATATCCAAGGTGCCTCAAATATTTGCAAAGGGCTTCGGGGTACATGTGCCTTTTTAATTTAAGTGCCTAGATAAAATTACTGTTATGTCTGCGTGTTAAAGCATTTTCCTATCAAAGTTGGGTAAAAGCCTATAAAGCCCCAATATGGCACCATCCAAACGTGGCTGTTCCTTCTGCAGGTGAAACATCCCTACCGGATCACGTTGTGCCATCTGAACGTGCCAGCTGGGTCGGTGCTAGCATGAGAGAGCCATCTACTGCATCCCCCTGCCCTGCCAGCTGTCACGCGGGAAATCCCAACCCAAGGGACCGTATACCCGTACAATGCAAAGAAACAAGCAGCAATATCAGGGTTGACTTTGAGTCACCCCCCAAACAACTTTATCGTACTTTCACATAACACAATTAGCATCTTGTGGACCTAATAATCCGAATAGCTACATGACGCAGAGAGTGGGATACCAGAGCCTACATCAGCTTTCAGAAGCCAGCAGTGATTGAGGCACAGGGCTTGCACCATCTGAAAAATGACCGTTTTCACCTCCTGTGAGTTTTGCTTTCAAGGACAGTTTTTCCGGTGGTCAAAACAGGTCAATATGCCCCCACATACAGAACAGGTCAGCTTCCTGATGCCTTCTGTGGTGGGAAAACAGGATGGAGTATGGACATAACAGACCTGACAAGGCTTCATGCTGGAATCTCTAAATTCCTGTTTTCAGCTGCCAGGTGTTGTTCACCATAACACTTTGCTCCAGGAGTGATCCCACTGAAATTTGTGGGGTCGCTGCAAAAGCAGACTATTATTTTTTGGAAATACTGAGAGAAAACCATGCATGCAATGGGTGAAAGCAACATAATCCCTTCTTGTACAGATCTTCTCTTCCCCATCCCTTCAGATTTCTTCCATGTTTTTAGGGGAAATGTACTAAAAAGTGTTCTTAACTGCTTTCACAAAGGAAGAAATTTAGTTGCTGCTTAATGAATCCCACCAGTGGCCAATCTTTGCTATACATAATGCACAGACCATATAGAATTACTTTGTAATGGCCGTTCAAAATGTGATCGAGATAATGAAACACGTTAGATGAATGTGTCCTAATGTGTCCTCTCTGCTGCCAGCCCCTCGCTCTGCCTGCCAGCGCCTGCTAATTCCTAACACTGCGAGGAAACGCCTCTACCAAGTCACCATCAGCTGAGCACATACGTACAGAAAAACCCAGAGGAAACCAGGTTTTGGATATAGCTCTGAGTACAGATAATCAACAAAGCGTATTTTTCTTTCTCACATATTTGTTTCAATTAGAGCTTATTGAATCATATTTGCAGCCCCGGAGAGGGCTCAAGCAACCACCAGTGCTGGTCAGGAGGTAATTCAGGATGCCGCCTGGAATATTTGTCCTTAATCATCTGCCACGCACTGCTCTTTTAGGATGTTGTCACTCAGAGACTGAAGAACAAAAAGGAATATTAAAGGGTGTCTGTTTGAATGTGGCAATTCCCTGCATAAAAATGAGTCCCATTAATAGGAAAGCCCAACCTATCTCCAGGCAATATTTCAAGTCCTTGTCTGTCTGTAACCTCAGAGGAATTTAATTCCTTTAAATTATTGAAATTATACACTAGAGGGAGAAATTACGAGGTACTGGTCATTTAAAATGCTTTCTTTAAAATATACACTTAAAAGAGCTAGCAGCCCTCCTAACAGTGACTTCATCATGGCAGTCTAAAACAATGTCGGAATTTATTGGCATTTATAAAGTGTCATTTTGTCCTACAGCCTTTGGTCAGTAAACCAAGGTTTAAACAATTGCCCTCGCAGCCTCGTTCACTAATACCCAAGCACGTCAAAACACTAAGTGAAACAACAGCAGACCAAAAAAGGCAAAGGAGTCATAAAAGAAGACATATACTGCTTATACACTCCTTAGTTCAAAACCTTAACTACATTCAATGGCTTCCCACTTCTTAAAGTAGTTCGGTGCGTGGTTACTGTCTGGTTTGGAAATCCTGGGGGACTGAATCTTTGGGCCAGCCTTTTATCTCAGTTACCTGCCTGTAAATCCAAAGCAGCTTGCTGATCTCAAAGGTATTATTCCGGTTTATAGGTTCGGAGCAGTTCTGCCAAAGCAATGCATACTTTGAAAAAGCCCTTTCTGATTTCAGCCGTGGTTCGAACAAGCTAACGGCAAATCAACTGTGCTGTTAGGAACTGTCACAAAAAAAGGTAGGACCACATGTAATGTACGTGCCTAGTAACTACATATTTGTTGCAACACTACATTCAATTATTTTTATTCTTTTTTTCTGAAGGAAGTGCCTATTTCCCTTATTTTACACTCCTGCCCAAAACACCTCTGAAATCCATGGCAGGTTCAGCAATCTATTAACCATACACCATCATAAAACTAGAATGCCATTAATGCTAAGCTTTAAAAATTTCTTTCTTCTCAAAACAGCAGGGAAAAAATCCATGTCCTGAAATGGTATAAAACACCTGTGTAAGAGCTTGGTCTAAAAGGATTTTAAAAAGAAGAAAACCCACCACAATCAAGGAGCTAATATCTTTTGGCTTGCCCACACATAGGTGCATTAAAAATACTTTCTTCTCTGAAAGTGAAGCTGTGGAGAATTTCCAGCAAGTACATGTACCATTTTAGGGTCAAATACGTAGTTTAATTTTATGTGGGGCATATTTAAGCAAAAGGCCACGTTCAGAAGGGGATTCGGGCATCACTTGAAGAAAGAAAAGAGCCAGAGAGTTAAATCTCTGTAGAGCAGAACATGCATTTCAGAAGCAGATGACCCAAGTTCACATCCCTTCTGTCTCTGGATAGCTGTGTAGCACACAGAAGGTGGATGCTATTTATTTATTTCCTTATTTATTGGAACAGTTCCACTTTCTATAAAGCACACGCTCACTGGAGCAGGAATCCACATTGCTCCCTTCCCAGCTCTACCACACGTGGCATGAAGACTTAGTCTTTTTCTGCTCTGGTGAGTATATTTAGTACTTCATAACGAAACACCTTCAGGGGTAACGGTTGTGAGCAACCATGCTGGTACTCAAGGCACAGTCCTGCAAGAGCTGCAGGGTGAGCATCCACCTTGAATCATTCAGGATGAGGACACAGACCTGCTCCTCCTCCTGCTGTCACGGGCTCCTCTGTTGGGTTGGCAAACGGTGCTTGAGCATCCGCTCTCCAGAAGAAAAATCCAAACACGAACCATTCCCAATACTTCTGGATTGTTTTCCTTGGTTTTCAGCCTGCTTTTCTAAGGATTATGTGATGCTACAATGTGCCTGGTTCTCCAGCTGCCCTAAAGGGGCTGTCTTAAAGGCACCTTTAGCCTGCTGGGCACTTTCAGCCAAACGTGAGGCAGCAGAGTAGAGAGCTCAAAGGCACCGCAATGGTCACGCAGAGGAGAAGGTGGTGAATCCGCTCCAGTGAGAGGAGCCAGAAAGGGGAAGGAAAAGAGAGCAACAGTCTTTTTCAGTTCTTGGACAGAAGAAAAGCTTCAGTGGAAACGCGTGTTACTAAACAACACAGCATCCTCACGGGAGAAAAGCTTTGGCTGAGAAGTAGATTCTCTGGTGCCTACTAAGGGATGAACACACATTGCAGCTGCAGCATAATTCAGTTAAAAGCCAATCAACCAAGAGACACGCATCCATTGGAAAGCAAGCATCATTAGTTTGGCTGCTCGTGGAGCTATTTGCTTATTAGCTGAGACAGCACCTCTCTCCACGGTATGCTGCGGGAAAAAATAATCCAACATGGAAGAGCATCTTATTTTTCTAAACCGAGGGGCACCTATGTTTAGTAGCGAAGCATAACCTGAGAAGCACATACAATGAGTAAAAGACAAAAAAATTAGTCTACCTTTTAGACAATTAAAACTGAAATGGGACAATACTGGAAACAGTTGACTTCACAAGGCTGAAAACTGAACTCATCTAGTTCTCTATGTCAGTAAAAAAAATATACGGCCTCTGCACCTCCCTTTTCAATGTAAAAATGTATTTTGTTTGTTCTGAAGGATTCTAAATACCGTCTGATTTCTGAAAAAAACCCACTGTTCAAAGCTTAATTTCATTTCTCAGTGTTTAAGTTTCAGGGCTTTCTCTGCCAATGCTCTATAATACAGTGTTAAAGGCCCCTTTAGTAATTTTTTTAAATAAAAATAAAGCTGTTCTGCTTCTAATACTGATGCACAGGCAATTTATTTGTGTATCGTAGGAGCTATGTGAACTGAACTGGAATTTAGTTGCTCACTTTAAAGACGTTAGCATGTTTTTTTATGTTTAAAACAGATTTTTTTACCCAAGGGAAGTCTGTACACCAACAGCTCATTTTCTCTAACCGTTCTCTCTTCTAAGGTTCACAGACACACCATGCTCATATTTATGTCTGTTAATGAAGTTGACTCCGGCCCTTTATGTTTTCAAATTTCTTAGAACAAGTAAAGGCCTTTAAAAATCCACAAGGAATAGGGATCTGATCCTTTCAGAATAAAAACAGGTGAAGCACTCTCGGCACAAGTATGCATGCAAGTAGGTGTAGTAAGAAGGTAAAAACTATCCCCAAAATAATGGGGGAGTTGACTTGAAACATTAAATAAAGAAATTAGCACAACTGTGAGAATCATGGAGGATCTGTTTCCAGAAATCATAGAATCATAGAATCACAGAATGGTTTAGGTTGGAAAGGACCTTGAAGATCATCGAGTTCCAACCCCCCTGCCATAGGCAGGGACACCTCCCAATAGACCAGGCTGCCCAAGACCACGTCCAGCCTGGCTTTGAACACCTCCAGGGATGGGGCCTTAACAACCTGTCTGGGCAACCTGTGCCAGTGCCTTACCACCCTCAAAGTGAAAAATTTCTTCCTAATGTTCAATCTGAACCTGCCCTCTTCCAGTTTAAAGCCATTTCCCCTCGTCCTATCGCTAAATGCCATAGTAAAAAGTCCTTCCCCAGCTCTCCTGTAGGCTTTAGGTACTGGAAGGCCGCAATAAGATCTCCCCGGAGCCTTCTCTTCTCCTGGCTGAACAGCCCCAACTCTTTCAGCCTCTCCTCATAGGAGAGGTGCTTCAGCCCTCGGATCATCCTCGTGGCTCTCCTCTGGACACGCTCCAGCAGGTCCATGTTCTTAATGAATCACAACTGTATTAAAGTCTGAAAGCATCAACAAATGTTATGAGGAAACCCAAATATCCACACCAGTTTTTCCTGTGTAGGTAATACAACATTTCTTGATAACTCTGTTTCTCTGTGCAACCATAAACAAGCCTCTTTCTCCAGCTTTGTTCTCTAATGGTGCAGCAAAAGCTCATGATAAAGCAATGCTGTTTTCCCTGGAGCACACTGTCTGCCTAGCACTCTCTATTCCTCTGGCTCTCCAAGATTTCTCATTTATAAATTACAGAGGTTTAGTCTGAGAAGCTCAGCTATACGGCGTTGAGGGAAACTTCCCTTCCTCTTGGCAAAATACAACTTGCGCATATACACACACGTAGCTCAAGCTGAACTGCTCATACTTCAGGAATTTCGAGTCGGTGGGACCAAGTTGCACTTTGGGCTGTGACAGAGAAGTTTGTGCACGAGCCCATGATTAGCTGAGGCTTTCATTTGTTTTTCATATTACTAAACTTAAAAAACCTGAAAATTAAAAAAAAAAAAAAGGAAAAGAAAAAATGGCAAAAACATTTCAGGGGGAAAAACACTGAAAGCAAGCTGACAAAATGCCCTCTTTTTTTTTTTTTTCTTCCCAGCACTACAAATCCCAGCTGATCAAGCTGGAACAACTCAGAGGGAAGGTCCCACATTCTTCTCACAGTTATGAATGGGTAAGTCTCAAGTACTGCCTTGGGCTCTACTTGGATGGAGCACCAAAAGGGTAAATGTTTATTTAAGCCTATGTCAAACACTTTGAATTTTTTGAGTATACAAAGCTGAGCTAGAATGTCATGAGTAAGTGAATACTGGGACATTATGGTATTTCCTCCTCTGCTGAAAAGGCATTTCATTTTAGAAATACGGTTTTGGTTCTGATTAAACTTGGGCACAAATTCAGGCCAGTGCTTTATTTATGAATATGAATATTTCCACTCCTTGAAGTTAAGTCATGGACCTTTAAAAAAACACAATTGCCCCAAACCAGGGCTGCCACGGATGCTAGCTGCTGCAAGGGTGGGAAAGCCTGCCTCTGAGTGGGCTGCTTGGTCCGCCGGGCAGGAACAGATTCTGAAAGCTGAAGAGGCTCTCGAGAAAACCTCACCGAGTGAGCGAGACACGCGGGATGGCGGGGTGATGGCTGAGAGGCCAGAAAAGGGCCATCATGAAACAAGCAGCTCTGGAGGTCAGAGAGGAGCTGGTGAGTACACAGGAGCTGCTACTTGTCCCCTCTGTCTCTGCCCATTAATCCATTAATGGTTACGGATTGTTATTCCACAACAGAGCTCTAATTCAGCAACTGCCTTGTCTTCTACGTGCCAATACAACCGTACTGCATCAGGTTTCTCATTCTCTATCCTACATATCCTGCCCAAATGTTTTCCATTCCTAAGAACAATTCTTTGAGGCCAAGAGAAGATTTACACCCAGACCTCCTTCCACTTTCACTTTGATTGCCTGAATGACAGTATCCCAGTAATTAGGAAGTCATAAATACTTTTTACCAAATTTCAGTGCCTATAGAGAAAAAATGCTTACTGTTATAGGACTCCTTCTTCATAAATTAAGATAATGACAACTCTGGAGTGCTCTTACAAAGACAGAAGAAACTCTCTGTCTTCCATCACGTAGTGTCTTTCATCAAAACTACCAACCTGCTTAACCATTTCCCAACTAAACAGACAAATGTTTTCCCCAGTTAATATTCCGCCGATTAGGGATTCATGCAGGAACAGTCATCTGAGTAATGCACATCTCAAATAAAACATTTTAAAATCCTACCATGACCGTTTCTGTAATGAGTGTGTCTCCACCACACACCTAAGCAGCTTCAGGAAAGAGTTCACCTTCACCTATATCAAAGGGGCAAGATTAACAAATGAAGGATCAAATCTCCTTCCCAGAAAGAAAAAAAAACACAGCCTTTTCTATGAAAGTTGTTCAGACAAATGCTCCAATTCCTGTTCAAATAGTTTATTTATTTTTAAGTTCGTGTAAGGCGACAAACTGCCAGCTTCAGGAACAGAAACTTGCTCTTTGGACGGGCTGAGCAGGCAGCGGTGCGACAGGGTCAGCAACAGCTCTCGTGCCTGGCCACATCCACGGGCTTCAGGTCTGCCCCTCTCACGTTGCGACGCAGTGAATCCCACCTCACCACCACCTTTTTGCTAACAGTGTATTAGTGCTTTTGGAATTAGGCTGTATGTTCCTTAGGGCAGAGGTTTCCCTAATTTACCGATGAAGTACCAGCTGTTTGGCACTGACAAAAGTAGGGGAACGGATGCGTAATAAATCATGCTCTGAGGTCATCTGAAAGGTGTCAGTCGAAGCACAAGAAGTCCATCCATGTGTATCAATGAGGCTGCAGTGAGTGCTACCCAGGTTTGCTGAACAAGGGAAAATAAACAACAAGGACATTTGGCTTTTACGGCTCACTGATTAAAGACCAATACATTTATGAACTGCCCAATGCCAAAAGCAAATCACTACAGAGCTGTTTAAGTGCAAAACTCCCTGGGGAAAACAGACACTGCACCAACAGAAGTAGCACGGGCAGATGCCAGACTTAGAGATTCCCAAGGAACAGGCAACACCAGAACCCACCATCCTGACTGTCTGGGTGCAGGAGAGGTGACTTAATGCCCACTGATGTGGCCAGGCACAATCCCCTTCATCCTCCTCTGCTCTACCTCTGCTTTAACCCTCAAACCCTCTGTACCCATCTTGGTACCAAACTGATTCAAGCTCCCATCCCAGTGGAAAACTGTTTGCTTTGCTTTGGGTGAGTCTTCCAGATGAGTGCACTGGCTCAGATGGGTCATGTAACTGCAACCCAAAAATGGGCGCCAAAGCCGGCATGGCAGAAGGCCCAGCTGGAGGGCTGTGGCATTCACGGTGATAGCCCTCCGTGCCAATGGTGCTGCAAAGCCCCGTGTTTTGCCCAGGAGCAGGTCAAAACAGTTCCTGAGCACCAGGAGATCTTGAACAAGAAGTGGTCAAAGGTGATCCAGAAGAAAGGTGATGTGCAGAAGGAGGAACACCAAGTTCAGCATCTTGCTCCCATGGGGAAAGCTGCCAGCCTGGACAACGTGGCCAACCAGACAGCTATATGACAGAGGGCAAGCAATGAGCATTCGGTGTAAGATAGACCGAATCCAGGAGAGGCAAATAAAGGTCTGCCAGTCAACCAAAACATCAAATAAAATCCCAGAGTCCTATTCATAAACCCCAAAACAGTGACCACAAGCAGATGACCACAAAACAGGGTAACACCAGGACAAGTCCAGGCATCGTCACTTTCTACTCATCCTCCCCATTGGGTCCCTTTTGTTTATCTTGTAGGACAGAGGCTGATTGTCTCCACTCTCCAAACCCTTCACAAGCTATTTTTCATTCAGTTTTAAGCAGAACTGGTAGTGCTGAGCTCCCAGTGTACTCATGGTGACGGCAATGAAACACTCCACCAGAAATTAACACTGGGGGCGGGGATGGGGGGTGGGGAAGAGACACAATGGGTGTTTGAAAGAGCTTCTTTTCTCAATCTACAAAGACAAGAGGAGAGTAATGTGCCATCTGTGTCAGCTCAGAGTGCATTCGCTGGGTATGACCTCTCAATGATATTAAATGGATGCGATATTTTCAGTTTACACATTCCTACTTTTTGTGATGGTTCAGAAAATCCCCCACAGCCTTATGAAAGTTATTTTGCTGCCGTGCAATTTATGCAATTTAACAGCAATCCAGTGAGCTTTCCGCCAGCCACAAACAATAACACCGCCATTTGCCAGTCAGAATAATATTCTTTATGCCCTTGGTAAGTTCATCAATGTATTCAAAGATACAGTTTGGAGGCAAAAATGCCATATCCCAAGCTTTGCATGCACAAGTACCAGTCACTTTTACAGTACAACCATCTGTTTTTCCGCATACAGGCATTACAACTTCCAGAAGCCCACTAAAACATTAAGCCACTAAACTCCCTCAATAGCTTTGGACCATCTGCTTTTTCATCCCAAAGGTTTACCTCCCCACCTTCTACATTTTTTCCCTAGCTAAGGATCAGAAGAAAAAAAAAATTCATCCTGAGTAAGGACTGTGCCTCTTCCAGCACATAAAGGTTCATGGGCACAGTTGCAACAGCCTAAAAATATTGTATTGGACAAAGTGTGATTAAATTCCGTGTTTTCACAACTAGACTAAGGGTAACGTGACACGTGATGCTTCTGGGAACACACGCAAAGGCTCAGAAGAGCATTATAGTGGATTCCCAAGGAATTTATCAACAAAGACTTTTTCTCTTACTTATTCCTTTAGCAACAATCTATCTTAAAGGATAGCATAAGAATGCGTAGACCCCATGGCGTCTAGAGAGAAACCAGATCTTTGTTTGTATACTTCCTAATACAATTTAGATCCCTGGTGATAAATATCTTATGGATTATCCCTTTTTATGCCTGAGTTCACTGCACTTTCCCACTGAGAAAATATTCTGTCAATCACCGTAGGTCCTGCTTCCTCTTTGTTGCATGTCTTCCACAGTGCCAAATCCAGAACTAACAATTTACAGCAGGCAGAACAGATGGGCACACAACTGCCCTGAGCTATGGACATGCTGTGAACTATTTTTAACAAATAATAATAATAATAAAAATAAATTATGAATGGTTTATAAGGAGGTTTTCTGGGTCTGCCTCACGTAAAAGGTGAAGCAGTCACCACGGTCTCTTCCAGTCATACAATCTAGGTCTGCAATTAAGATGCTCAGGGACAGCTCAGGTTAACTTATATTTAAGTATACCAGAAGAGCTAGTTATCAGTGCCCTGCTGTGTCCCCAGAAGCGCTGCACCTAAAAATACTCGCAGGATCCTGGGGCTCCCACTGTGTACCTCGGCCAAGGAGCCTCACCACTGGCAGCGCAGCACCCAGCACTGCCACGGCCCCCCCCCCCCCCCCCCCCCCCCCCGCTTTCCTGGCTACACAGAGGGCCTTGGGCTTCTCTGAGTTTGGTGCTAAATCCCAGTAATCCCAGTAATTTGGCTGGAGGGAGCACAGACCCCGAGGAAACATGGGTAGCCAAAGCCTCGCCCAACGACAAGCCAGTTTTGCTCCAGCCTGGAAGCAGTTGACCCAAACGTTGCCTCTGTGCATGTACCGGCATAGTTTTCAAGGTATGAATATTGTATGCACGAGCAGGTATGAAATGCATTTTTATTTCCAGTACTTGTTCTTTAACACCATCTTAGCTTCCTGAAGCCACAGCACTTTCCCCACATATAAACTGTGTAAATGTCACATTTATATTCAAAGAACCTGAAAATAAGAATCATTTGCTACCAACACTCAGATCGAATGGTTGGGAAGGTAAAAAAAAGAGAAAGAAAAACATATCAAGTATCTTATTTAGCACAAAAAGCAAGCAAGCAATGGTATAAACAAAATGATAGCAAGAAAAGATCTAACGACTCTTTGGGAAGTAAGATTTTCTGCGTACCACATGAAGATATTGATATAAAAGACTGTCTATGTAAATCAGACTAGAGAAAATGGTGGCCCTGTGTCTGGAGAGTCAGTGCATTAGGGATTACATGTGACTTGGTAAAACTTGAAAGCTTCTCCAAATCCATTCTGTTAAATTTCTTGTCACTGTTGCACAGAGGTAATTAAAACTGGTGAGAGTTCTTATATATGCTCATTGCCTTCCAGCTTCCCAATACTTTTTTTGTTTTATATTGCTAGGCCATTTCTTTCTCTTGTGCCAGAGATATATCAACTCCTTTAAAAAAAGAAAGGCTAAAAAAGGCAATACAATCCCCCAGACAGGTTGTTTAACACATGCTTTGCTTAATTGATTGGAAAAACCTAGTAATTTCTCGACTTAGACAATATAACTTCTCTAATGCCTCTACTGTTTATTATAAAGCGAGACAGAACAAGGGATTGGTGCCACTGCAGAACACGCCGCCTTTGGGGCAGTGCTGGATGCAGAAGCTCACTGCTGACCCCCAACCACTGCTACCCCCTCACGCCACCGTCTGCTGCCCCTCCAGGTTGTGCCGTGCCGCCGAGCTGCACCGATCACCCGAGTGATCCCACGTGAAAACAGACAGCTCAAAATACACCCTAAAAATGGCAGCTGCAGAGGATGCGGCCATCCCTTTGCAGGCCAGCTCCCTCCTGGGGATGGCCCCCCCAGCCTGAGCAAGGGACCAGGACACGAGGGTGGTGCCAACTGGGCAGACTGCGTGCACCTGGGCAGTTTCACGCCTGCCAAAAGCCCGCCAAACATCTGTGGAGGTGGCCCCCATCTTCCTGACTTGACCCCCTTTCCTTTGTACAGCCCTGTCTCTTTTGTACTCTGGAGCGCACTCAGCCCCTTCAAGGATTTAGTTGGACTAAAATCATAATCCTTTTTCTCCTTTCGGTTTTGTTTTGTTGCGCTGTTTTTCAAGTGGATTATCATGACAGGGAGGTCTGTTATGAGCGCCAGTACCTCACAGGGATGCGATAACCCAGTTATCAGATGCTCACTCTTATTCTAAGTAGCATGAGCAAACAAATGCAAGGCGTTATTCACGACTGCAAACATGAAATTGTTTCCTCTAGCCACATCAGAATAGGAAAAGTATTTCCATCTTCAAATGTGTTAGCTAACTTGTTTTAACTAATGTGATTTTAAGCCTGAATTAACGTAAGTGTGGACAAGCCACGGGCTTCCCCAGTGGTCCAGCCACAAACACCCTACCTGTTTTTACATAAGCTTGTCCTCACTTGCATCCTGCATTCCTAGAGTTTTCCTGATTTGCACATGCAAACTTAACTCATGGATCAAGCTCACAAATCCAGCATTCACGGTAGGAGGAAGTAAATGGGATTTGCCGGCGTGCAGGCATCCTCAGATCCAGTTTTGCCGGTGGGCTCAGGCTGCAGAGCATGGCTGCTGCGGACAGCATCCCTGCAAAGCCTCAACAGAGGCTAAGCACAACATGTTTAGGTCAAATGCCGTCTTCCAAATGGTGTAGAAATCTAATATGGACTGAATCCTATGCACCCACAGAAAGGTGTCTAGTGGGAGGTCCCCAAATACATTGTGGGTCCTACACCACATGTCTCACAGAGAGGTGCAGCGTAAGTAGATGGGGACCGCGATGAAAATTTTCAAACCTCTGGAACTAGACAAGGGAAACTGGGGGAAATGTGTGCCTCTGTCCTATTCTGCAGTCTTTTGCTGTTTCTTGTATTCCTGTTTTGTCCCTCTCATGCAGCACCACCTCTAGAGGGGACACAGCAGGAACTGAATTACCAGGAGCTGCGTTCAGATCCCCCATGTTGAGCATGGCCTCCTAAATTTTCTCAGGAGCTCAAGCCACCGCAGCACTCTGCCAGAGTCCTCACTTAGAGGCAGATCTCACCTCATCCCCTCTTGCAAACTCATCTCTTTTCTCCCAAGAGAATTAGAGACCTCATCGCAAAATGTCAACTGCTGAGCAAAGGCAAGATTTTATCCCATTTTTGACATACATCATTTTCCAAGGAAGGCAAAAATTGGTGAGTTTTTCTTTTATAGTGTCACCCTTCAGAAGCTATTTCATCAGCCACTGGGGTTCCTCCAGCTCTCTGGGCCATCCTAATGACCCCGCTGACAGTTGGGCACACTTTGCTATCTGTTTTGGGAGCGGATGTTTGAGCACTGGGGCTAAGCCTTGGACCCCTTTTCCATCCCAGCCCCTTTAAGTGCCACCCCAAGCTTTCTTGTCTTGCTGACACCTGAGAATTGATACTCGGGGGGTCCATTAGTGAGGTGTCCCCGAAGCCAAGGAAGCAAGGGACAGCTGCTACAGGGCTGGGATCTCAAGTTGCTGCAGTTCTGAGACTATTGTAGCTGGTAGCATCTCTCTGATAGCGGGAAAAAAGGCAAGAAAGGCCAAAAAATAGGATTCTGCACTCCTATAGCGGAGGGCTCTGCACAGGGAACTTGCATAGGGCAGTATATCCCTATGCAGGAGACCTCATCCCTGTTTCCCCAGCGTCAGCAGGAAATCCACACCTAATTTCAGCAGAAGTGAGACTCGGGTTTGTTGCCTCGGGCAGGCAGTAGACACAAAGGTCTGACACCAAAGAGTAAGGAGACATGCCTTTTAATCTCCAGAATTTAAACGGGTTTGTCTTCTTAGCAACAGACAGATGTTTCCTGACAAATCTAGTGATGAAACTTTCATAAATTCTAACATGTTCTTCTGTAAAGCACAGCTCTGAGAGGCTGCAGAGAAAGGCTAAATGAGCTCCAGTCCCCATTCACACTGCACGAAAACATCCTCTGATTGTGAATAAAACATGTCTGTATCACCCTCCTCCTCCATTAAAATGAAAACCTGTGACCTGCTAGCCCAGCTGATGATAGCTTTATATTTCTGGGGGAAAAAGAAGAAGAGAAAGAAAGCCACCAAAGTGAAACTTTGAAGACTACCAGCTGCATGTTCTTTAATTCCAATTACGAGGAGAGCATTTGTATGCCTGCCTTGCAGAGATGCCATCCAAACCCCAAAGACTGTTTAACACAGCTATTAACAGTTTATTTTAGCCACCCTCACATAAGATCAATTTGCACTCAGTAGCAAGGTGTTGTTTGCATCCACGTTCGACAGGTCTCATCAGTTCATAGGAGGACTGAGAAGCGTGCCAGGTCCGGAGGGCTTTGCTCCATGGATCAGCTTTCCATGCCCAGCCACCCCTTCTCCCCACCCCGAGTCCCTCCACCAGCAGCGAGGAGTTACTTGTCTGCCCTGCTTTTATCTCGCTGCAATTACGGGATGAGTGAAATCTGACTGAATTTCGATGCCACCTGTTGTAAAGCCCAAGAACAATATGCATTGAGACTCGCAGCTGTTTCCTATATTGTGCTCATTTTTAATATTGTGAAGCCAGAATTCCCAGAGTATTAAACCAGCCTGAATTTAAAACAAAAAAACAAAGCCAAGGCTGCAATGCAATTTAACAGAAACCACAGAAGCACATGCTTCGCACTGAGGTTTACCCCTCACTACACAGAAATGATCTGGCGGACGCGTACAAAGGGACCCATTCAAACGGTGCCCAAAAGCAAGCAGGATTACACTCATGAAGAACACATTGGATTTGGCACAGATCCCTTCTCGGGTAATCATTTTAGCAAAGAGAAAAGGCACTCGAATTACTTTACTGTTGTCTCGGACTTTCTGTAGATTCTATTTCTTTAATTCTATTAGGTATTAAATCTGCCCTCCAACCATAACCTGAAGCTGCCACATAATTAAGTACTTCACCTACACTACGAACAATCTTTCCTCTTTCTGCATGCGAGTACACGTGTACAAACAAAACAAGCATGTATTATGCTAGCGGTGCCTCTTCTTCCCCCTCCTGAAAATATTCTTTGCTGTTCATAAATTTTGGATGTCTCTACGTTCTCCCACTCATTTTCTGAAAACGCTTCACAAAAAAAAAGTTAAAACCTATCAGCAAAAAGAACGGTGAGAAGGATCCCCAGTGAGAAACCCGACAGCAGCAAGGGCGCCCTGCGTCGCTCTTGCCGTCCCTTAGAGCCCCTTTCACGCTTGCTGTGACATTGAACGCAGTGCCATCCCTCTGAACTGGAGCACAAAGATCGGTTCGAAGGTTAGGTCATCCCATTTAGCTCCCGCACAAAGGCTCCAACATAAACCCCTACCCCTGATTATTTATAGCATAAATCAAGACACTGTCCAGAAAGCCCGAAGCATCCCAAGCCTGCCTCAACTGGCCTTATCAATAGCTTGTTGTCTCGCCTTATGCCAGCCCTATCTTTGCTGCAATGATCATGCAAATCAACAGCAAGTCATGCATATATATTTGTAATTTATGTGCCCGGGGTTAACCCAGCACCTTTGGTGAAACTGTGGAAGAACTCTAGCAAATTGGAACCAAATCCAAGGACATCCGTAGTGAAACACTGCAGAAAATGCTGTAAAGAAATACTCTCAGAAGCAGATTTTGAAAATACTCAGTTATCAGTAAGTGGATTAAGTTTTATGTCATGTGTCCCATCATTTAAACTATTTATATCAGCCATTTTTGTAATTTAAGTCTTTTTTACAAGGAGTTAAGATATTTTACTCTACATTTTAACAGCAACTCTATATTTTTATGAAGAAAGATACACATTTGTCATTTTTATTAGTGTCTGTCACAGACTACTCAGGTTTGAGATATCTAAGAGAGAAGAATCCAGTGTTGTTAAAGGGCTGGCTGGGCAGCATGATACAATGCTTAAGCTGGACACAGTTTTGAACTGTAAGCCATTTGTAAGAATAAAATGAAGACTCAGCATCACATAAATATTTCATGAATTTGTATCAAATTTGCTGAATTGTTAGCTTCCGACAAAAGAAATCAGTGAAAAATGGAAAGGCTTCATTTTGACATTTTGAAAATGAAAGGTTTTGATTTTCTCATTTGAAGTTACTTCTGTATACAAATTTCCCTTATTTCTTAGAATATTTGAATTGGTTTGAAACCAAAATAAAACCTTTCATTTCACGGCAAACAAAATGTTTCACTCAACCCAAAGCATTTGGGAGGCTGTGGGGTGCGGTGGTTATTAGCCCTCAATTCATTGAAAATTTCATCTAATTCACTCTTAGTCTAACAAGAAACCATCCCTTTTTCCCCTCAGAGACACTGGGAAACAGAAACGTCCGTTGTTCTCCATCCTCTGCTCAGTGGGTATTTTTCATATCCAGCATCTGAGATTCTATGAAATGGTTTTAATACAGGGAAGGTCTACTCAGCACTTCAAATGCTTTTTACTGGTAAGTAAAAAGACCCAGTATAATAGCAACAGAAATACCCAGATGCTGGTTAATTATGTTTTCTTCCAATTTGTAACAGCTTTGTAGAAACCCCTACCCTAAGGTCTAGAACTCAGCCTTTAGGTGTTATTTCAAGAGCAACAACAGGATTAAACGAGCCCTTAAAATCAACCAACTTCACAGTTGTAACAGCTGTGGCAGCATCACACAAGGTGACCTTTCAGCATCATTCAGACTCTGAAGACCAGATGCATCTCATCCACCCTAAAAAGTAGGCATCTGGCTTTTACGGCAACATAGGGGCTGCCTCTCTAGGCAATGGAGAGAAACAGGCAGTTCAACAAGGTAATTAATCTTATTCTGGGAGAGGTGTCTCAAACAAGAAGGAGAACAGACCTTAGGAGGTATTGCCACTAGCGAGTGACTATAGCGAGCATTTGCCCACTGTATCTCAGGGTAGATGCCCAAATTTTTAAATCAGCCTGACCCTGGCAGCCAGTGCACACCCAAACCTCTCGCAACCCTTAACTGGGCAGCACCAGCCGCCTCTGCAGCGTACTCTGCCAGCTCTGTGCACCATCCCGAAGTCCTCCTGGAGAGGCAGTTCCCATTTCATGGGCAAGTGATCATCACCAATGCTGATCTCTTGCAGGATCAAACCATGGGCTGTGAGGTCCGGGATCATAGGGACCTCTGCCTCCTCTCCCTAGCTCCATTATAAACACCAGATCACTCAGACAAGGAAAACTGCGTTTATTTCTGTGTATCTGGGTCCAGTGGCCTCGGTCCCAGCAGCGGTTCCCCCCTGAAGCTCGGCATGAGGAGCAGTTATCAGGCTGGCTGTGCTTCACCTCCAGTTTCCACCCAAGGAACAGGTGTTCACACAGCCATTGCTCATTTTTCTTAGGGACCTTTCGCAGAGCATTTAAAAGCCATGCAATGAACTCTGCCAGGCCTTAAATGTCACTTCGCCTGCTCCGCACCCTCCACGTTCCCAACACGTGTCTGCTGACCAGCCATCTTTCCTCTTCTCCCCAGACCTGAGCAAGAAATCTCCATAAACTTCCTCACCACCGGTGCTTTCACAGGGGAGCAGAGCAGGAGCAACAACAG
The DNA here is from genome assembly GCF_965231255.1 of Vanellus vanellus. Classification (NCBI taxonomy): domain Eukaryota; kingdom Metazoa; phylum Chordata; class Aves; order Charadriiformes; family Charadriidae; genus Vanellus; species Vanellus vanellus. Next base: position 153,754,469 of record NC_138905.1, on the reverse strand, counting down.
AGAAGATACTTGTGTTTGCCCACAGCCACACGTTCTCCCAAGGATGCTGGCCACCGCTGCTGCCTGCGTGGGCGAGCCTTCCTGCCTGCTGCTCTGCCTGCACGCACCAAAACGCAGCAAAACCTCTTGCATCTCCGCCCGCAGCCCTCATGGGTACCCCTGTGCCCAAGCCGTGGCAGCCCACCTCGCTGTTTGCCAATGGTTATCATCTCTTCCAGCCCTTCATCAAGCCAGGGGTGAAGAAATGCCACCAGGCCATCCAGAACCAGGCAAGGAGGTGCCATGTTCCCAGATATTTGCATTTTCTCCATCATTGCCCTGAGGACAGTTTTGTTAATAAGTTATGATTGTATGATCATTGCTGGTTTTTGTTTTGTTTTGGTTTTTTTTTCCCCTGTTGGTTTCTCTTTAGATGTTCCTGTGATTTAACCTTGGGGCAAGGCAGAAATAATAGTATGACCCAGCTCAACTGCAGTACATGTTAAAAAAAAAAAAAAAAAAATTCCTTGGTACTTTCTCACTGAGGGTGCGTCTGGGCACATTTCCATTTACTAAAAGAAAAATAGAGAAAATAGTCATTATAGACCCAAAGACAAGTAACAAATCTGTTTCTCTTTAAATAAAAATCTTCCTAATACATCACTTAAAGAAGAATTTCAGTTTGTGCAAAACTCAAATAAAAAGGCCATTACTATGCAATAAAATAGAGTTGACTGTTTATTCTCTATTTTCAGTACTACTATTGTGGATTATTTGTGTCTAATTGTTATTTCTTCTGTGTTGTTAGTTTAATACAGAGCAGAATCAAAATTCTGCACTAGTATTGCCTCGGATCAGGTGCTCTGCAAGGAAACTGTGGTGTCACCCAGGCACTACAATGACTTCTTTGTAAGATGAAGCAAAAAAATAACTGAAATGTAGGCACGGGGAAAGAGCTCATCTAAGTGCTACCTTCTAGTAGTAAACATATATGCTGTGTCACGTAAACATATGCTAAAAGTTTTTTATGATGTTTGAATTTACTTTTAGGAAAGTACGCTAAAATGTAGGGGTTTGTTTTGTTAAACAAATGTATAATTTGCTGAGAAAATTCACATCAGTCTATGTTCTGCACTTTACATACATTATGGGTAGCTTGTCAAAGGGGATGAGCTGCAGAAATCAGAATGATGTCTTTCAGGACTAATTGGCAGGTACGAGAATTTTGATGATTATTACAGAAGCTATTCTCCTTACTCATGCATCTAAGGAAGAATCAGATCTAAAATGTAAGTTTCTAATTTAGTCTGAATCCCTATCCTGTCTCTGATGGTGATATGGGTGATTTACCAGTTTTAAAATACACTTGCCAGATAATTAATGCACTGGAAGAGCTTTAGTGCCTTTCTCAAGCTCAGTTAATTTTCCACATGTTCGTATTCCAGCCATAAAATCACCTTTTAGTGGAGTTCACAATATAATATGAAAGAAAGAAAAAACACCCCCCAAAATTTATAATTCGTGTCTAAGTGTAATTGCATGGGCATGAAATTAGCAGGAGCACAAGCAGAGCCATTTTGACTTGTCAATCGTCAGGTAATGCTTGTCGCATTTCGGATCACAGATAGTAGCTCCATGTCCATTTTCTCTGCAGGTGCCATACATTTGCACTGGTAGATGGTGCAAAGGAATGGCACGTGCCTGTCCATGCCTCCTCAGAGTCACCCACAGCTGCTACACCGACATTTCACAACTGCCCTCATTACTATCACCACGTGAAGTGCAAATGAGAGAGCTCCACATGAAACTCTATCAATTTCTGAGACCTTGAGACTCGTCAAGACAATACGCACTTTGAAGAGAAATAAAATGCTTTGAAAATACATAAAGAGAAATTGCGTATGGAGGGGAATTACTGAAATAGCATGTCAATATGTGAAATACTCTTCCAGCCCACCCATTCCTACAATTTGAAAGTTGCTCATTCACTGATAAGATACACTCAATTGCAAAGACGTAAAAGGCAGCAATTCTTTTGATAATTACTTTAGCAATACACATGTAAATGGCATTACAATTGAATCTTGCTCAGAAAATCCTTCTGTGTATTGGCAGAACATGGATTTATATGAGAAATGTCTCCAAAGAGAAGAATGCAAAGTATCAACAAAGGAAGCCAAGTTAAGAAAAAAACCCCAACATTTCAAGCTAGATGTATTTATAATGTGGGGTTTTAGGTTAATGAGAGCAACCTGAAGTAACTACTTTACTTTAAATGCCTACTTTAAATGTAATAAACACTAATTACGGATAAAGACTCTCATAAATTAATTTCTAGAAGCTGTCACTGAGAGGCAGAGCTTCAAAACATGATGTAATGCCTCCGAACCAGAGTACAATTTAAAAAAAAAATATCGAATTGCAAGACTTTAAAACAGGTCTTATCATGATGGTGTCTCGACTCGAGTTCAAGAGTCAACCTGAGTTCACAAGGGTGGGGTTAGCAAGAGCACAAGCCCCGAGAGGCAGATGTGCAGTATACAAAGTCCTTCTGAAAGAAGGCCCTGCTGGCAACAGAGCGGTTGAGAAGAGAAAGCCACAAGGTCTCAGTGGCTGCAAAGCCATATCAGAGCGAAGGAGGAGCTGGGGTGCCAGTGCTGGCCCTGCGTCATTTGCTGCAGGCGACAAAGAGACCCAGCTAATGACCAATTTTCTTCTCACAAAATAATTCTTCTAACAAGGGAAGCCCCAGGGGGCACATAAACTATAAATATTCCTAGCTGTTAAATTACCTCAGCGGTTAACGGGTTTTTATTTTTATCCTGGCATTATTTAATACAAAACACAACAAGTGCTGCTGAGGGGGTTTTTTTGTGCCACCTTCACAACCCGGAGAGATAATTTGCTTCTGTGCTATAATATCAATAGCTCTGTGGTGAAGTACAGATGATCAGCAGAAAGTTGGAGGGATATACCACTGAAAAGGGATTATTGCCCGTAGTTTTCATCTCTATTACCACCGTTTCAGCTCCCAAAGAGTTATCAACACAAGAGCATTGGTACAAAGCAGGTTTCTGGAAGGATTACCAAATATATTACATTCAGCGTTGAAATGGCTGTTCCTATGAAAACCAAATGAGAGCAAAGGAAGACAAAAGCTGAGTGCTTCTGCAAATGCCATCTCAAAGCTTTATGCCATCTTAATCTTCATGTAACATCTCAGTACAATCTGGTCCCGTAACTATACTCATGTGGCCATGCGCACCTCCCCCATACACAGAGTCAAGTCCATTTCCAGCTCCACCTGCCTGACTCAACCCAGGTAAGGCTGTCAATGGCTGTGCATCTCAAGTCTGGTCCTCACCCACAGCATGTCCACTTCCCACTGCACTTGCAATGCAAAAAGACCTCCAAGAAGATACAAATAGGGTAAGCGTAAGAATTGAGGATGGAGTCTTTAAGTCAATCCTTTCCTGAATGTCTTGCAGTCTAGAAACTGTGACCTCCTAGATCCTCTAAAATACAATGTCCTAAAACCCCACCCATACAAAGATGAGTCCTCTACTCACTGCCTTAATTTACATTGTTTCTTTGTATTAGGAGACATTCCTGATGCCTCCTAATGAATAGGCCAGTTTAGCAAGTCATACAAATCGCTCTGTAAGTAGGCCCTACCTTAGGAGATGCATAACGTCCTCTTTTGTCACCGCTGAGCTGGAAAGTACTTTGCCATCATCACCTGATTCACACAGGTAACCTTGCTTTTTTCCAGAAAAAATACGGAACAGAAATGTTTATTGATGATTCCTCTTTTCTGCATCATTAACAATTTTGCCATCTCCATCAAGTAATGCCTTATACTGTTGCTAGGATATCTTTTCTTCCTAACATACTTAAATAATCTTTACTGTCCCCAGCTCTGCTAACCATTGATTTTTCCCTGATGTCTTTAGCTCCCCTCATCAATTTTCTACACTTCCTAACTTCTAACTTATATTGATTACCATCTCCTACGCTTTTTTTCATTTTGCTATAATATTGCTTCTTTATTTCTAATTACTGCCTTCCTCATAACCCTGAAACAGGATGGGCTTTGACCTGATAGTGTCCCACTCCATAACAGAATCTATATCTGCTCATCCAATAAAATCCCCTTTAAAAACTTTTCTTTGCATTTTTGTAGCAAAAGATTTTCTTGCAGTTAATTTTACCAGTTGTTTTCCTTAGTTTTGTGTATTGACTACTTTGACGAACAAAGCATATATATTGCTGCTTCTTTTATGCCACACATCTGTAAGCCTGCCCTGAGGGCAATCGGGCTGTGATCAGAGGTTCCTCACCAGCCACTAGGGTAGAACATCTTTATTCATTAAAAGATTTTAGAAGGCAGTTTCTTCGTGAGGTAAGATATTCTCATCCATCTTTTATTCAAACTTTAATAACATGTTAGTGTTGTCTTCATGAGGCAGCGCAACTCCCACTGTGACGCCCTGCACCACTGCCATTCTTCCTTCCACCCGTTACAGGCAGAAATGTAAGCAGCACCTAACAGATTTCTCTCTCTGGTTTAACATGGTGACTACCACCACCACCACCAGACTCTTTACCGAGGCTCTGCTGATTAATATTGATCCACATGCTTTCAAGACTCCAAAGTTTTGAGTTATCCACATTCATGCAACATAAAGCAGTGGCTTTATGCAGACTGTATAGACTCTCCCCACTCTCTTCCAACCCTTCTTGCCCTCTCTGTCTTTCATAAGCAAGATAAAAACCAGTGACCTTACTATTTCGGTGTTAGGAACCAACCTATTAGTTTTCAGAGATGGCGTTTATACCATAATTGCATCTTTTCATCAGGGATAATGTTGCATTCCTATGGCTTGTCTGAACTATTAACACAGTTTCCAAGCTCTAAGATTATCGCTTTATCTGACATTCTATACCACATTGACCCAATTTCTTTGCAAAAAAATCTAGGTTTGAACTCTTCACTGCTCACTCTTTTGGTTTTAGTTTTATATCTCCCTTGATGCTTTATCTAGTTTCTAAGAGGGAAAACTATCTCCTCTTCCTCCCACTTTGTATGTCCGGGACTCTGTGATCCGGGTAGGAAGTGACACATCATTTTCCATAGAACCCAAACTTCCAGTTTTACCTCAGAAACACAGCCAACTATTCAAACCCTGCATCTCCTACCTGCTGTATTTTTTCATTCATACACGTGACTTAATACCTAAGAAAATGACGCTGGCTTTTCTCCACGTCCTTGCCTGAAGTCTTCTATAATCTGCATAATTCTACATTTGCCTAAATAATTTCCTCTATTGTTGATAACCACTGGTGGAAACTTGCCAGCCTTACAGTTTCATTTCATGTTTTTATGATAGGGAGACAGCTGACAGATTTCTTGCTGAATTCTCTATTCATTCGCCTAAACATAGCATTGCTGGTGATGATAGTTGAATTTTAGGATGACTGAAGAACCTCGCAGCAGCAGACTGATTCCTCACGCCACACACTGTAACCCTTCAAGTATCTCTCCAGTTGTGCTCTCTTCTGCTCTGCAAGTTCTTCCCATATTTTTTTTCAATGGGTATCCGAAAAAGGGTCGATACTTCTAGCTAGTTTGCATGTCTTCCAGTTTGCACCCATTATCTGATTACATTTCTTTAATTTTTAATTTTTCCTTTTTCTTTTTCACAAATTCCTGCCCTTAGATCAACAGCATGTGGTTGTCCAAGTCTGTTTCTCTCAAATGCGGCACGGTGGCAGGATCCAAGCTTCTAAGACCATGCATGTTCTCCTTCACGACGATGATTAGCTTGCATTCATGTACAGGAAATCTCATGTCTTATCAAGAGAAGTCAGTCCAAAGTAGCTCCAAACTCTGGGTCTGACCAAAGAGCCACTGGACCCTCACTCCACAAACAAATGGGTCTTTTCAGGAGGCTCACAAGAACTTGCGCCTTGCCAGTCACATGGAGAACAGTGAGCCCCGTCCCACAGAGACAACTGAACAAAGAATAAGAAAAAGGCAGAAATGCAGATGCTTCGGCAAAGCGCTAGACAGGCCTTTCTGCCCCTTCACCCAGAAAGCTGCCTGCAATTCCTGCCTTGCCAGTATGAGGTCTCCTCAGCACAACCACTGCCCATCCCTGTCTACAGGAGTAGTATTTAACAATTCTCATTTTATAAACTGTATCACCCTGGGAGACCATGACTAGCTCATTTAGAATTGCCGGAGAATAAATGACACTTCAGTTAGGTTATTATCTGAAGATTTATACAGATTAACATAGATAGTTCATTGTAATATACGTCTGGATTCGTAAAACTTCAGCAGTCAAAAGGGAAAAAGCCACAAGGGGTCTAGGTATGGTTATGTATATGGGCTTAGAGTCAGCCCTTCTGACTTCAGAAACCTACTTGAGGCCCCAAAAGTAGAAGCACAGCCACCCTTGCCTCCATATGTAGGCAATGAAGAGTGATGGATGGATCGAGTCTCTCTTGAAAAGAGCCTGAAATCAAACTGCCTTCTGGGAAGCGCTTATTCCTCTCCCCTGACTGTACGGAGGGGGGCGTCTGCCACATGAGTTAGGTGGGCTGGTCCCTCACAAAGGTCAGCAGCTAGCAAATACCAGAGAAAACAGTCAGTTAATGTTCATCTCCTTTGAATTACAGTATTTTCCCAAAATAGTCAGGTCAGCTTCCTCCAAAGAACTATTTTAGTTGTGTGTTTTTCTAACAGGCAGCTCTTGTGATCCTGTTCAGACACAACCAGTGATTTTGTGGGTTAATAACACCTCGGTACTAAGGTAACCTAAGAATATAAAATGTTGAGGATGTGTGGCGTTCCAGTCTTAATGTGCTTTTCCCGAGGAGCTCCGCAACGAGGCCAGTTGTCAAGTGTTGTTATGACACACTCCTGGGCTTTCACTTTGACTTCTTTTCACATCTTGTTGACTCTTCCAACGTCTGAAAAGGCCATTTCGATGTGCTGAGGTCATATGTTAAAAAGCTGAAAGCAGGGGCCCTCGCTAATGGTCCTCTGAAAGCAATTGTTTGGCAGAAGTTCATTGCATAAATCGCTCTATACTTTTTTAGGATCGTAAAAGGAAAAATTATACTTTGTCCTCTAAGGAGGAGATGTAAAGATGATGTCCAAGAGCCATTGTTCAGCCACCAAGAGCTGGAATGGGGACTGGAATAAGTGGGTGGGGAGAGAACAGGCCACTACCATCAGTGGAGCAGCCAGAACAGCCCTGGCAGGCAAGAGGAGGGGAGAAGGGAGTCAGGGAAGCTGTAAATAACAACCAGGACAAATAAGAATATTCCTAAATACAATACAGGGGTAGGCAAGTCCCTCAACTACAAAGCTGACATCAGGCTTTGTTACATGGTCAAGTTATAACGTTTATATTTAACACAGATTTTCATAACTTGCATTTAAAATTTGTGCTAATTCCTGTTTGGAAATGCATATTTTGGCTTAAGGACAGTTTATTTCAGTTTAAGTGGAACACAGTGCTCAGCAGTTTTGACCAAGCAAAGTAATGTTAATTAAAACCAATGAAGGAGACTTCCCGCAGCCTGCTGTACCACTTGAGGCGCTCTGCCTTTAAGACATACTAAAAGTAAACAGATGCAATTTTATTTTACCTTTCTGATCTGTCAGGAAAAGGTCTTCTTCAAATGCCCAGGTGTTGGGAACAACATTTAAGATGTGTTGCATTGGTGGACTGCAGTAAGGGGCGGCTTTGGTCAGTAAAAAAAGGGATCTCATAGATACACAAAGTTCCCGCTTTAAGCCCTTTTCTCCCCAAACTGAAAACAACAGCACCTGGAGAAACAGTCCACAGAAATGTCTTCCCTGTATGCACAGAGCCAACTTGCCACGAGTTCTCTCAGGAGCAATACTCCTTGGGACCCAGTGGGGATGTGACAAGGTGATTTGCAACATCTGAATCAGACCACTACACTCATGCAACAGCGTTTGGCTCTGCTACCAGGACTTGTCCCACCAAAATGGGCTGGACCACTCAAGGGAGCAGATTCAGAGGTGGGACATAAGACTGGGATCTGAACCAGGCATTATTATTTGATCATAATAATATTTAAAGTTCTTCATTACTGAAATATTCAAGAATCATACAAAATCCAATTGCACGTGTGCCTAGTGACAGGCTATACCAATACTGGCCAGCAAGGCTTGGGGAAAAGTAAAAAAGGTTAAATAAAAAGATAGTCTGTGCTTCGGATATGGTTGGAACACAAACGGAAACCATGAGGAAAGCTGTACCAAAATTTACAGGAAAAGCACAAACAGTTCAATTTGTTTGGTTTTACAGTCATCATAGGCAAAATAGAAATGTTAGCAGCAGTAAGAGAGAGCAAACAGGGTATCTGGGAAGTAGGGCCATTTCACTTGAGTTCGGTTTTGCTTCCAGTCTTCCATCTCTATTTCATCTGGTTGCATTGCAGACAGGCTTGCAGAAAGGCTAGGAAAGTGCGACTCAGGTAGACCGGGGTTTTTAATATACGTGAGCCTGATTTTGTAAAGACATGCTTACTATTGTCCACTCGAGCAGTGCCACTGCGAGCAGAACCAGTTGTGAAGGCAGTGGGAAGCACCATGAAGTTTTTTCCAGGATGAGCAACTTGACAAGCAAAATCTCTGCCAGTTCACAGCCTCTGACACTTGGTGAGTACTGTAGTCTACCTTTAATTAGAGTTGGAGTAGAGTACGAGTGCCCCTAAATTAGGATATGAATTATTTTCATACACATGGCTATTCATACTGTGCATCGATTGTAAAATATTTTAATGCCCTGTGCAGTTGAAGATGACATCAGTCCTTCTGAAATGTATACTAAACCTCCAGATCGCAATTCAAAGCATATGTTCTGCCTGGTCTGCTGAGGACATAATGGTACAAAACTAGGATGCCTTTAATGAATAAAACACTAGTCACTGATACCATGTGCATTATACATACTTTCCACTTCAGAGGCAAAGCAGTTACAGCTTTCACTGCCTGAAGCCATACTCCATCGGACCGTGACTGTATCACATCTGAGAACATAAGCACATTGAGGCGGTGCGGTCTTTGAACAGGAAACGTTGAAATGAAACCGAAGGTGCTGCCCAAAGCGTTGCTGGTGATCCTCTGCCTCTGAGCCAGCAGCAAACCCACACCACAGCCTGTTCCTGGGGTCGCCGTGCGGCCCCGCCTGGAGAATCAAACCACGTGTCAACCATCACCTCTGCTCAAAAGAGATGCCACTCAACTTACGGTTGCCTGGCCAGGCTGCAGCTTAGTCAGTCATACCCTGCCTACCTCTATTTCTCCAGCGGTTTCAACAGCGTATTATAACCTCATTATTTTTCTGCCCTAAACTATCATTTTATGTCCCTCCGCACCGCTAAAATAACTACCATAATCCATGCCAAAAAGTGCATTCCAGCAATACTCAAAATCACATTAAGGCTCTATCCTGAGCTTGCATTCAGCTGGGTGAATTTAAAGTACCTCAGCACAATTTGCACAAGAAGAGCCTCTCCACACGTTAGGAGCAGGCATGGGATCTACCTGTTTTGCACGTGGCAATGAGTGTCCCTTTGCTAATCCAGACATGGGAATACATGAGAAATTGGCCCAAATCCTGTCAACTATACTATAATACAATAATGCTTCGACGATACTTGCACTGATTTAACCATAGTTATTCCAAATTGTTTTTAAACACAATTTTGGAGCAGCTTATTTTGCCGCAGTATCATCAGGGAGAGTGGTGGCTTTGTGATGGTGTTCGGGTTGGGGTTTTTTCAGGATCCAGCTAAACCAAAATAAACTGTTCCTCCAGTAAAATATAAATCTTAATGATAGACCTATGATGATCTAGATAAATCAGAATCTTCACCTGATGTACAGGTCTCTCAGCTTCCTTCCTTCATGGTGTCGAGTCCTTTGTGCTGGTGTGTCCCTATGTGTCCAATATGTAGGACCATGTAATGTGTATTTGCCTGATCACACGAGCCAAGGGCAGCTGGGGCGCACAAGCGACGGCACTCCAAGGACAACTCACACCCTGCCAGTGGGTCTCTCTCCCTCTCTTCCTGGGACCTCTGTGTGAGGTGCACCTGACCAGCAGATCACAGCTCAAACCAGTCAGCAATAGCTGGACACCACGGGAGCGGATGGGAGCTGCAGATGTGTGAGATACAGGTCCACTTCCGTGCTGTCTGATTCTAATACTCCAGTCGCAAATAGTGCATAAGCCATGTGCTGGGTTTAGTCTGAATTCACTGAGCTTTTCTCTGTTCTACACACTTTTATTCCAAATTGAGAATGCCCATAAACAACTTTAAGTTAATTAGGTTTGCTTTTTTACTGTTTTTGTGTAAGAGTGCTTGACGTTTACCCCCATTTATGTACTGATCAATATAAACAGTCACTCCCGCATCTCTCCCAGTTGTGGTGGCATATGTTTAAGAAGACAGAATGTGAGTGGTTCTGCTCTCACCTGCACCCGTGCGAATCAGGCATAACTTCATTAAGGCAATGTAACTGAACAAAACAGAAGTTGGAACACCTTATTTCAAATTATTTTGGTAGAATACAGTTCACGCAACTAGATAGAACCTCGCGAAAATTTCAACTTTTTATGGAAAAAAAAGAGTACGTTGTTTTTCAGTTTTCAGTTAAACATTTCTCTTTCTCATCACACCTTTCCAGCAGAGCAAATAACCAGTGTTTCCTAAAAGAACTATGATTAAGACTATTTCCGAAGTATTCAGCTTTCCATTTCCTGATTCTGACATTTCATTCATGCAACAAATCAGGAAAGGCCCTCATTTTTTTCCAGAGTCCTCATAATCCAGGTCCTTTTTCCTGGACATAATGCATCCTACTTTACTTAATTTATAAGGTAGAGCTTGCAAAAATTCGAAGCAGATTGCTTCTTCCTCTCCTGTTCTCCAACCTATTCTTAGTTATCCGTACTAGTCTCAGTATTTTCAGAAAAAGCTGCCTTTTGCTTTTTGGCTTTGGGAAGTGGGAATTATTTCTGAAGAAGTTTATAAATATTTGCTCCGAATGCCTGAACAAATGAGCTATTTCCTGCGATTTGCCTTTTGATACCTTAAATCTGTTAGCACTTTGGCATCGGATCCTCCTCAGTGCCTCAGATCACAGCGTGAACTGACGGCTTATGAAAAAAAGGACAAAGTAAACGCTGGGAAGACTGAAAACCAAGAACAAATAATTAAATAAAAGTAGAAAGGAAAACAGCTTAGGCTCAATCTGGAAACAGAGGCCGGGCTGAAGAAACGCTAGCAGTCTCTGGTAGCTCTATTATTCTGGTAGTTTTACTGTTGTCCTTCCTACATCTCCAAAGGACAGGTTTAGAAAGGCTTCGTGTCGGCGGGTCCCTCCCGGCTTTTGGGCTGCTGCTCGGGATTTACGAGAACCTCTCTGCAGAGAGGTCAAAACGCACCCAGGGGGAGAACGAAGAATTTGGTGCATTTACGGCTGCTTCTCCACCCTCCAGCCGGGGGGAAGCTCCAGCTTTACTCCTTTCGCTCCGGTGAGATGTGGGGCCAGCCCTGTGCCTGTTAGCCCGCACGTATCCCAGTTAGATGTGATAAATGTATTTATTAGGCACTCAAAATTGGCAGTAGGGGCATTTACTGTGTGTAAGAGCCAGGAGGATGTCTGCTACACGGCGTTGGGGGCGGGGAGAGACCGGTGGAGAAGTTGAACGCATTATTTAGATTCTAATGTCAGGACTGACTTCAACACCAGATTCACAGCTCCTAGTAATTCAGGGAGAACTCCGACTGTGAATCGTAGGGGCTGGACGTCCCTCAGACAACAGGAGTGTGTGCAAATCCTAATTCCTGCATGCACTGCCCCGAAGCAACCCAACAACTGCCCCGCACAAGATCATTTAAAGAGAGGAAATACATCCACATCAGCTTGTTTCAGTCTTTCCTAAAATGACTACACTCCAGAAGCACTAACAAAGAAGCAGATGTAAGATTTTCTGTGACTTATCTCCAAGGCAATTATTTATAAATCTCCCTGATTCATTACATGCCAAGCCTAAATTAATCCCCTGGTTTAACAACAGAAATGTATATGTAGCCTTGCACATTGCAACCAATAGCGCACGCTAGGCATTTTGCTTTACAGATTATTGCGGATAGCATGAAGCAATTTTGCCCCTTTTGAATATTTTAGGCAGAAAAATAACTTTCTCAAAGAAAAGCCCTTGGCTAGGGACAGTTCCTGCTGCGAGATCTTGTATCTAACTGCTTCTGGAGGCTTCTGAGGGGTCAGGGAAAGCCAGCACTGTATGTGGCTGAGAACGGTATAGAAAAAGCACACACCCGGATGCACATGTACGCACACACACAGGTGCACATGTGCACACACACACGTACACGTGCACATAGACGTGCGCAGAGTTATGTAGAAAACTGCAAAGTATGGTCTTCTTCTCCCCTCTCTCCTCCCTCCCATAATAAAGTCAAATGAAATGGCACGAGTCCCTGAAGGTTAACATTCCCCAGGCTTAGCTATTTTGCTTATCCAAAATACATCCTACTCCCGGTTGTCAGAGGCATCGCAAACCGGGAACGACAGGGCAGCTGGCGTGCTACGGCACAGGGCTGTCTGCGCTGTAGTCTCTGCTGCGCTGGCTACAGATTTGAAGAAGGGGAGATGCTATTTACGCCGTGTGTCTCACAACTTCTTGCTCAAAGTGCTGGAAAGTTCACGTTTGGGGGCTGATATTTTTTCCCTCCTCCCCTCCACCCAAACGCTAATTGTTCTTGCTTTTTAATGAAAGTCAGCAAAGTACAGGATTTTAATTTAAGCTGTCAGTCAAAAGTAACGGAAGAGCTAGAAAGCCTGACGTTGCTTCTTTTCTGTGTGCTGAGTAAAGCTCTGTTAGGGGGTATGTTTCAACAGGAATGAGGAAGGAAGGACCAAGGCCAGAGTAATTAGCCACCAGGCCTTATCTAGGACAAATATTATGAGGGAATAAAGCCATTAAAATGCATCACTTATTTGCTGATGCTAGAGCAGATGCGGCTTCTTTTCCCAGGAATTAAAAAATAATCATGGCAATAGAAATTTTGTCCTGTCTTGTTACAATATCTGGCAGAAACTCCGCTCTCGCCAGGGGCAGGAAAGTTAAACAGAAAACGGGAGATGTCAAATCAATGTCCGGCATCTTACACAGCATGGCGCTGGCTGGGAGCCTGATGGACTGAATGGGGCGACGCAAAGCTGTGGGTGCTCATAACCTGGAGGCCAGCCTTGCAAACCATCTGCGTGTCTACGTGGAGGTTGTCACCCATGGCACCGAGTCCCTCGGGGCAGTATGGACACTGCCCACTGCCCAACCACACACTTCAGGTTCCCCAGGGCTCGCACACCCAAACCCAGCTCTAGAGCAGCACACTGCAGAGCAGCAGGAGAGGTGAAAGTAAGCAAGGCAGCCCCAGCCCTGTCCCCCCAGAGGCACCCACCGAGGGGGGGGTGGGGGTGTCTGGCCGTGGGATGGGGTGGCAGGTCCTGGGGCTGGGAGTCTCCCCAGCTGCAGGGACCCTAACGCGGAGGGGCTCGTGTGTGCAGGAACGGGAGGGGAGGCTGTCTCATGCCTCTTCTACTCCTCATCACGCTGTTTTTGAAGGGTCTTTCAGGCTATTCTCCTCTCTCTAGTGCTGCATGCTTTTTCTCCTGCCTGTCCCTCCTTTTGTGATTTCAAGAGGAAGTGGTGTCTGGTTTTATTGTCTGCTTTGACATTCATTTCTTACATGGCGTAGGAGGACGACATCTATAAAAAGCTATACATCCATCTATCTATCTATCTATCTATCTATCTATCTATCTATCTATCTCTCATAGATGGAAAAATAACTCAGCCTTAAATGAGACACAATGCAAGTCCTGATTAAATTGCCACATTAGTTATGTTTGACATGTTATAACCTTGAATACTAAGAAACTGGGAAAAAAAAATTAAAAAGAAAGCTATATGCAAATAGGAAGGATGATATTTATGTACCAGGCGGCATTAGGCTTCAAACATTTTGGTTGAGATGCTCAGTTTGATTCCTTCAGTTGCTTTGTCGAAGGGTCACAAGTCCAACTTGCCTTTTTTTTTTAATTCCAGTGTTCCGGGACTCGTTATTTGCCATTCACGGTGTTATTAATTCTGGCTGCCTGAACATTTTCATTATCAGAGGGAAAGGAGGAAACCAAAGATAACTTATCGGGCATTGTTCCTGTTTAGGTGCTCCTCTGAGATTTCCTTTCGACTGGAATGTATTTCATTAATTCGGGGGACATTCTGGCATAGATGTCTAATTAGATCTGCTTAATGGGTTTCACGTCACAGAGGCATGTAAATCTTTCCATGAAAGACAAGGTTTGTATTGAGAGATAATATCTTTTATTAGACCTCCAGACAGAATTGGAAGGGATGGACAATATTTTCAGTTTCTCTAAAAAAAACCCTGTAATACTTTGCTACAAACTTTTCCTTTCCTACCTTTTCAGATACTTAAAGACCTGACCACTGAAGTCTCTTCATGGTCTTTGTGTATTAGCATTCACTTGTTTTTCACTAGGAGATTTTGCCCCATCTATATTTTTCTTATTTCTTCCAGAATTTTGGTCTTCTGACATTCACCTGTTTTTTATAACCCACTGCACATTATATTCTATGAATGTTTATGTTTAATTTTACCTGTTCAGAGGTGGAAGGGATCCCAGATGGGGTTTCCTTCCTGGTTTCTATGCCCAAAGATCACCAACTCCCAGAGATTACAAAATGCTACGGTCATCACCGTGGTTGTGTTATTGCCTACTTGACTTAAATGCATATGTGGCAATTGCATGCACTTGTCATTATGTACACCCAATAGCACCCTTAAAATATCCACTATTCTATCCTAAAATCTTTACTAGAGTCCTAAAATCTTTAGAGAGAGACGAGTTGCTGTGCCTGGCTTGGTGGCTCGCCTGTTCTCATGAGAGCAGGGCAGAACATGCACCCACAGGCCACTTCCATCCTCCAGCTTAAGCTTTATTTTTCTGATGCTGGAGGTATTTAAATAACTGACAAAGCAGATTCTACCTAATATATTAGTCACTGCATAGGATGCTGTAGCTAATTTATATGGTTTGTTTTTTTTTTTTATGCCAGATACTAATGCATTCTGCAAAACATGCAAAATACATTACTACATTTTGGAATACTTCAGTTCTTGTAATAACTGGTTTGGTATATTCCTTGAAGTCTTAGGATGCTTATTGTTCAACAGGAAACTGAAATCCCCTGCAGATCTTCTGTTTTGGCAGATATCACAAAAATTCTGGATTGATCTTGCAAGCTTTCTCATGAACTTCCAACCCCTGTTTTAATGTCGCTAAATACACAGCTTCAACTACATCCCGTGGCAAGTTACATGGGTTTATTCTTGGTGGCACCAACCCCCATATCATAACCCACTTGTGTAGGTCACAAAGACCTCTGCGTAAGTCATAAAAATCACCTCTTCTATATGCAAAAAGCGTATAAAGCTTGAAAAAAAATGGGCTTTCTGTTGTGAAAACCTTGTTTGGCTGTAGAGACTAGAAATTCTCTGACATGTAGTTTCGTTTTGCAAAGAACAGGGGGAGGAATAAATCAACTCCTCCTCTCTTGAAAGATAGCTTTATTTTTTAAGCGCATTCAGGTATATGCCAAAACGTTTTTTAAAATGCCTCAGTTTCAGGATATCTCAATGCTAATTGGCAAAGATTAGGCAATAAGAAAACTCTAAAAAAATCAGACCATTTAAGATGTTTGGAATTTGGCACATGAAAACAGAAGCGATAGAAGTCTTTTCCTTAGGAACATATTAATTTGAGTTTTGATCAGTTCATGCTTATTAAAACTTAAAATTAAGCACCTCTGATACCCAATACAGTTGCATCTTAAAATAATATTGCCTTCTTATTTTGCAAAATTACATCCTTCTCCAAATCCAAACAAGGAAATAAACTTCCCCTAGCGCACATCATTTTACATCCCTTGCAATATTGATGATAGCTATTCAAAATGATATCTTTTCATGGCTCTTCCCAGAGACGTAAACGAAAGTGGGATTTGGTACACAGAAGCTCAGCCAAGCAGATTCGTAAAAAGCAAGCACATGCTGATAGAGCAAAATCTTTAAATTGGGTAAGCTGGAAACTGGTTGCCACGCTTATCCATTATCCCCAGACACAAAGCCCATAAAGGGTTCAACTTCAGCCCACAACAGTAATGACTAAAAGCCATTAGCGTATGTAATGGCTGCTCGTTGGCCTATAGGAAATGAACGGATGGTCTCAGTTCAGTTCACGCAGGACAGGCGGCCACATCACAGAAACCACCGAGCATTGCGTGGGGAGGGAGACCCGGTTGCCCTCTCCTGCCCAGAAGCACCTTCCTCCCGAGAGCATCCGTGTTGTACCCGGCAAGCGGACAAACAGGCATTTTCCACTGTCAATTAGCCACTTTTCTCAGACACAAAGCTCACGTTTAGGAGAGTGGAAGAAAAAGTCTGGAGCCTCATGATAAGCCCAGGGGATTAATAAAGGCAGTTTGGTTTACAGGATAAAGTAGAGCCTTTATCACCTGCAGTTCAATCTACCAACTTAAAAATACATGAAATCACAGGACTGGCTTCAACACCACATGAAATAAAAAGCTAAAATAAAGTCTGTATTTGGGGAAGTATTTCTAAAAGATAAAGAAAGAAGGATACCCAAGACTGAAGGTCACACTGGCCATTTCTCCCACCCCGTAAAGCTTAAAGTACTGAACATAGATTGTAGTAACAGAGAGAATAATAGTTGTCAGAGATTTTCTCTAAGAACATAGACGAGGGACAGGGATGGGTCCAGGGGACAATCTCAGCTTCGCAGGAGTGGAGGGAGTTACAAGCTTTCAAATTATCTTCAGTTTGCCTGCCGCTTTGGACACTTCAATTTTTCCCTAAAACTTAAAGCCTCCTTCTAAGCTTCCGGTTTCTTCAGGGTGCAATTTATCACAATCTTATTTTATTTTAAAATGCTCTAAAGCATCAAGGCAAAAAGGGAAGATGAACTCCATTTAATCCTTCTGTTGTACCGCGGCAACAGCAAGCAAGAAGGGAGTTGGAAGTTTACGAGGAAGGCAGGAGAAGAAATGGGAACTCATTGCAACCGGGTTTGGAGATCCTGAAAAGGCAATAATAAGCTTCCAGAGCACAGCTGTCTGGTCGTAGAGCAGAAAAGCACTTCCAACCTCAACTTGACATCATTTGGCATCTCCTTAGCTGGCAGGGTGAAGAACACGCTGTTATTTTACACGGCTATGAAGTACATGCCACAAGAGATTTCAGCTGCTGCGAGGGCCAAGTACAGACATCAAAGGCAAGCGTTTGGATGCAAAGAGGTGAGAAATGCACTTGATTTCTCATAATGAGAAACGTGACTTAATGCTTTATCAAACCCTAACTTCTAATAGGAGTTAGTTACATAACAAAAAGCTCCGCTCCTCTCTGCTGACTGCCAAATAGCTATCAAATATTAAAGAGACGAGCAAGAGCTCCGAAAGGGAGCTGTACGGTCACAGCGCGGCAGCCTTCACGTGCACGGGCGCCCGCGTGTGCCTCTGCATACGTGAGCAAGAGAGTCTTCATGGCAGGCTGGAACCTGAAGGCCAGTGAGGAAACTCGTAAACGTCCCCCCTCTGCGTTGCACTCCCACCGTTCCCAGTTTCCCCAGAAGGCAGGAGTCCCCGAGAGGTCTGGTGGGAAGGAATCGGGAAGAATTGGTTCGGGTCCTGTTTGCAGACACTCTGCCCATAACGTTAATGGGCTGCCAGTGATGGGCTGTTGATAAGCCCAAGCCCCCAAGTCCCACAAGCAACGTGGCCTGCTAGAGACAGCAGCAGTACCAATCCTCTCAATAGCAAGCACTTTTTGAGATCCACTCATGGAATAACACAAGAATCTCAGCTGTGATTAAAGTAAATCTTGCAAGTTTAAACTAACCCATCTAGTTTTTGTTTGTTTGTTTGTTTGTTTTCTAGAGAGGAGAAAGGAAAAAGGAGGTTGCCTCTTGCATGCTCCATACTTGGAGCTGACAATATTGAGGCTGTGTCTAGAAGACCCAAATCAAGTGTTGGGAAGAAGATGAAACGCGGGGTAAAAACTCGGTTGGGCATCTTCAAGACTAACCTTCAGTTTAACTATACTTTCTTGTTGTGCTGAGTTAGCAGGGAGGTAAGCCCTCCTGACAGTGGATGAGGCTTTTCAAGTGGATCAAAGACCTGGAAGGCAAAGCGGAGTGGGAAGTTTCCACTGACTTCCAGGTGGTTTTGTAATAAGATGAAGTATAATTTGATTCCTTTTGTACTCTCTGCTGACATAGCCATTTTCACAGAAGGAAGAGAAACAACTTCAGGACTTGTGGGGAGCAAGACAGAACTGCTGACTGCTTGATTTCAAGTAGTTCACCAATCAGTACAGCCTAGTCAAAAAGCACACTGGACAGGTATATAAAGAAATGCACTACAATCAACTATACTTTTGAATTGTTTTGATCCTGGAGAAAAGGAAAAGAAAAAGGGGGGGGGGGGGGGAGTAAAACAGAAGAGTATAAAAAATGTCACCCCAATATAAACAACGTAAAAAATCATTTTTAGGGAGTGCCCCAAACAATGAAAATTAAATTCAGATCTGAACTCCAGCAATGTCACTGTTGGGTAAGTTGAGAACTGAGTGGGAGACTCTCTATAAGGCTCTATCTATAAGGCATTTATCCTGGAATTCAGGATATTTACATCTGAGGTTATCGTACTCCAGGTGGAACTGAGAAAACCAGAAAGGCTTTATCACAAAACTTACATATAAATTGTACTTGCTTTGACAAAATATAGACATGTATTGAATAACCCAGGATTTGGTACATGTATATGTTGGAATTTCTGTTTAAAAAAGGTTGATGATATTATTGTGGAAGAAGCTTATTTTGTTTATATACTGTGCAGTATCATGTGTGTGTGAAGGTTCTTAATCTATCCAGAAGCCTTTGCAACAAGCAGAGTTGCCACTGAATTTCTGAAACTCTGCCTAGTAAAAATATCTTCAATTACTAACAAGAAAAAGAGATTAATCTGTTAGTAGTTAATGTCACCAACAATTTGGTGGGGAGCACTCCATGAACAAGAAAAAGAAGGTAGTCCCATATCCACATTTTAAAATTGATTAAAAATCAGATCTAAGCCAGTTGTTTACATGACCCCCAAGCACCACAACAGAAGAAAAAGAAAGAAACCAGTGAGAAAAAGTATGCTAATGTGTCCTGCTCTGGAAGTTAATTAATGACTAAAAAAACCCCCGGTCAATTGAAGGCAGCATTATTTTTGATAAAAGGCGAAATTATCCCATGAAAGTCTCCTCAACATGCTTAGCAATGTCTCGCACAGGTTTTGGCCATTCAGACGAAGCTGCTCTTTGCTGCCCATTTTTGCCATATTGTCTAAAAACCAAAGGCCGGCATTGAAAACCGCCCACCTTATGGTCTCCTTTTGAGGCAACTAGGTCCCAGAATACAGTCTCCTTACGGAAAAATGAGTTTCTTCCCAGTTTCTTTGCCACATCCATACAACATGACCTACCAAGAGGGACCTAGACTTCTGGGAAGAGGAGACCTGGCTCCGCAGAGGCCGCTGTGCCGCAGGCCAAGGAGCAGCATGGCCCACGGCCAAGGCCATGCAAGGCACAGCAGCTCCCACTTCCACAGCCGCCTCCTTGCAGATCCACACCTGATGCCAGCCGATGCCCAGCACCCGCTCGGGAGCAAAGCAAAGTTTGTGCAGCAAAATCTTTGGTCTTAAACTCACCCCTTCGGTGGATTAGTTCAACTTGTATTAAACCAATACTCCAAAGACGTAAGTTCAAGGATTAATGCCATATTTACGTAAACAATGACAAGCCATTTGCAGTAAATGAAAGCCCACCAACCTGCAGCTACGTTTAATTTGTCAGTGCTTTTCATGAATAAATGTACTTTAATACTAACTGCTGGTATCGCAGCTACGCTCACTTAGTTTTATAATTCAGCCAATGTTAGTCCTTTCATCAAGCAGTTCAGTATACTAATGCTTTTTTTTTTCCCCAAAAAATCATCTGTGTCTTTGGGATTTCTTTGGATTGCTTTTCAATAGAAATAAGCCGTGCTATGAGTGGGGTATTGAAGGATAGACTGGTGACAGAGTGAACTCTCCCTTGTAGGTTTATGGTCAACAGGCACCAATAAAAAAGAGTACAAAGAAAAGTGGTTTTTTTAGCTACCACTTTAAAGCACCAAATGTTCCCTGAAGCTCAGGTACTAGACTTAAATGAGCCAAATAAAAAGAAAACTCAAATTATAACAGTGCGGTGATTGACAGCAGGCAACTCCACATTAAGCGACACACCAGGACTCTGATTTTCTGCAAAGATCCGCAGAGGATTCCCACATTGCTTTGACCTTCATGTGTTCGAGGGTGCCCTGCTCAACAGCAAGACATACTATTGCTGTAGATTCTTATGCCTTCCTGGAATATGATCAAAGACCCAACAAGTAATTTTTGTAGTCCCACACAATTGCAGACTGAAAATCAACTTTTCTTTCAAGCACAACTATTTGTACTTGATTGTTTTCAACAGTGCATTAAAAGCCAGCTGGAGCAGGAAGGAAGGCTAGTGCAGAGGATATACATATTTTTTACTCCAGACATGTTAAACCCACAGCCCTATTATGCCTAGCACTTCAGAGACATTATGTAAACCTTTGTTGAACATCTATCTTAAAAACTGTCAGTTACGCTTCATTTGTACTATCCCTCTTTAGTTCCATGTGGTAAGGTATGTCTTTTCCTGTAATCATGTTGCAAAAAATTAGTAGATCCCCTAATTACTCCGCATGGCTGCAGGGCGAAGAGCATAGGTCAGGCTGCAGCACTGGTGGTCACCATCCAATTGCTCTCCTGCCATCGGTGCTCTGTCTCTGACTGTCCCCATTCCCTCCCTCTCTTTTAATTTTTTTATTTTCTCTAGAATATATATTTTTTCCCTAACTCATTGCTTCTCCTTTACCGACACACAGCTATTGTACGAGCTTGGGCTGATATCTGGGTTTAATTAACCATACTTGTATAATGTAGCAATACAATTTCAATGTGACTGCTATGTTAGGAATAGTGGAGTAATATAATGGTCTACTGAAGCGTAGCATTGTCTGTTAAATTGAAGGTGCAGCATCTCCTAAAACATAGCAAGCAAAGCCACCCACATACTTCATGTACTATTAAAACACCCTTATTCAATTTCACTCTCAAATAGTTTTCTGAAAAGAAAAACTGTATCTTGTAAAAACATAAGGTGGCCTGAAACTAAATGCATATTGGTTTATGATGAAAAAATGCCCTCCTGTCACCGCCTGGAAACATTATCCACTCAGCATAGAAAATGTGTTGGGAGAAAGGACTGCAGCGAGGAAATCCATGTCATGAGATTGCTGTGCGAAATGTTGCAGCTCATGTACATGGTCACCCATTGCTTGATAATTCTGAATGCTTTCTCCTTTTGTTTATTTTCATGATCACTGATGTGCTGCACACGCACACACACACACAAGGGAAAAATACTGCAGGTATCTCAACTACTCTGTGTTGATCAACGCATTTCCAAACATTTCCCTGTCCAAGCACACAGGTAGCATTTTTGCTGCCATAACCAAGAGAAAAGTCACACCACTAAAGCTGCATGTGTAGATGAAGTCAGGATGACAAAGGAGAGATTATATTTCAGCAAATTCTATTTAGACATAGTTAGGGATGTTTAAAATCTTCAGGGATCTGAGTGCTGGAGCCAACTTGGAAACAAAAGTTCCTGTCCTTGCCTGCAGGAAGATCAGCACTGTGCTGTTAGGAAAACTCTGCCTCTTCGTGAGAACAGGCAGCATTTACCTTTTCCCCCACCCTGTTCTGAAGCAAAACCGGGGTGGTGGGTGTTTTCCACAACAGCTCAGTAGTTAGGGTGTTAAGTCAGAACAGGAACAGTCAGGCACAGCTGCCTGCTCTGCCCAGTTCAGCCTGGGCATCTGAGCATCATCGGTCCTTCAGGTCTGAGGGAAGGGTCCTAAACATCGTGTTCCGCCAGCAATTTCCCAAACTGGTTCTGTCCAAACCATTCAGTTTTCTATGAAACACAATATTGGCTGTGCTAAGGTGAGTCCAGCACTGCGGTGTCTAGACAGGACCCACACAGGAGCCTGGGAGACCAAGGCTCATGGCCCAGGCCAGGAGAATACAATACTTCACAGAAAGGTGCGGGAGAGAGAGGCTTGTATCTCTAATCCAGATCAACACGGATCCAATCATGATAATCCCACACAGTCTTCTGATTCCCTTCATCATTTCCCCAAAATAGTCGAATAAGTTGTCTCCTTTAACCATGCCGCTACATCAGTGGCAGGTCTCAAGACCTGCCTGGTGGTATCAGCCGGAAATGGTCATAATAGGCAGGCATGTTGTACCCTGTCACACAAACCAACACTGATGGAGACCTCCAGGACTCCACACCGCACATCCCCAAAGGGTTTTAATATCTAGCAGTGCACACTCTGCGATGCCAACTGAAGGAAATGTGGAGACACAGATTAAGGAATGAAGACCTTAAAAAGAGGGTGAAAAGTGAGGTCTTTCTAATCTCATCCATCAGACTATGGCATGTTTTTTCCACCTTTCAACAGGGGGACCCAGACACTGCTGCCTTTCTCTGTGACTGCTCCCTTGGCCTCATTTCTGTGAAGCTCCCTCTCTATTTGCAGTAAGATCTCTCATTGGCTGGCAGCACTCTTACAGCTACAGGATTTCAAATTGGGAAAATCAAAACCTCCACTGGCCGTTATGGACATGGCTAGGGTGGACAAAAGGGCCTTCCAGTACTCGCCTCTGTTTTATTCAGGAGCAGAACACACCAGTCTGGCTGCAAGGCAATCCTAAAAAACGTTTGATGGGAGGCCAGGGGGGAAAACATTTTGCTTTCCCCTTGCTGATGTGTGTAATGGTAATGACGGGATACACAACATTTAAGCCAGTTTGGTCAGATGGTTGTCTGGATTACAGAATATCCCAGAAAGCACCTGGATGGCGTGGGTCCGGGTGCTCCGACACGGATCATGAAGCACTTTGCAAAGCGCTTAACAAGGAGCAGGGCCGCGGTGCAGCTGGGCTGACATTCGCATTTCGAACATCAAGCAACCGGTAAATGCCCTTTGATTTTATATCCAAAATATTTAAATTCAGGGATGCCTGGGCTTGCCGCTGTTATGTTTTATGGCCCATCAGCAGGTGTGCCACAGAGTCCTGTATGATACAGCTTGCAAGAGAGGGGTCGCACTGGCAAGGCTGGCTGGCGGCACGTCCTTCCTTTGGAAAGCTGGGACCTCTCCCAGTACCAGAGTGGCATATACGGGATCATGCAGTAAGGAGTGATCACCCAGTGTAGTCAACCAAAAAGCACTTAACAAAGCCTAAGAGCCACCTAAATCCAACCTGCTGCAGTTTGCCTCTTTGAAGTCAACAATCAAAGGCAAAATGTCTCCGATCACACGACTCCCCACGCTGCAGATGAACCTCCCATTAGTTTCATTAGGGCAGCTGGCGGCCAGGGTGGGACTTGCCAAGACACAAACCCTGTAGTTGGCAGCGCAGCTTTATCTGTTTAGGAAGTAGGCAGCTTTGCTCTGAGACGTTACCAGAACATGATGGAAGAGCAAAATCCAGCACCGAAGTGCCTTTGGACTTCTCCTGTCATTGGAAAACTGTGCCTGCAAACCAGTTTCCCTTTTTTTGGCCAGCACAGGGACTGGGAAGGTTTTAGAAAGACATGAGCAAAGCCTTTCGTCAGCCTTATGTTTTTCTGACTTGAGGTTTTGTCTGTCAAGCAAAATCTCTGTTATTATTAAGAATCTGTGTTCCTCTATTCTACTTCTCCACAAGCTACTATATAGCAGCCTTTATTATAGATAAGACGCCAGACCATGACAAGAGTTGAACCGACATAAGTTCAAAGTGGATTAATTCTGCTCCAGCAAATGAAGTTTGCCTGGATTTACAGGGATGCAGAAGAACAGACTCTTGCCTGCTTCTGCTCTTCCACTGAGGGAATTACATAGGGAAGCATGACCATTAGGTGCCTGAGGAAAAAATATATGTTAGCACCCCATTCAGAAATAGTCATCATCATTGCAATATGGCTCAATAAAAGAGTAATTTGGGGAACGTAAGACATTCCATTTTGTATTTTGCGGACAATAACACCCAGTTTTCACTTTCTGATTTATGGGTTTGCTTCAAGGTATTCAGTGCTAGCTCTACAGCCCAGTTAAACATGATTTATACTATTCTGGAAGCCCAGAAAGGATTCAAAATAGACAACTGAGGATTCTTTTCACACCAGGAAATTCTCATTTGGCACAGGACCAACACGGCCAGCTGTACGCAGTGTATGGGACCTGTCAGGGATACTGCTGAGCTAAAAAGGCATGATCAGACTGCAAATTGCAGCAACCAAGTTGTTGTTTTTAAGGTTCCTGCCTCCATCTCGGATATCTTTGGGCCTTGCACTGACCGGTGCTGGTGACATCTGGTATAGCTGCCTTGGAAGGGAATACGATGAAGGAGGCAACCACAGCCCATGATTTGATGTGATAAATTAAATACGGTAGAACATGCTCTCCGCAGTGGCGGGTGGTAAGCTGGGTGCAGAAGGTTCCGCTCTACCAAACTAACGAGCTTCTCCCCAGGATGTGGTCGGCACCGGGGGCCAAGCTGCCCTCGTGCCAGGCGAGCTCCCTCCAACAGCAGGTTTGGCAGTGTAGCCGTGCCTGCGCCGGGAGCTCTGGCTGGCAGAGCCCTGCCAGCCGTAAATCATACCTTATCACGGCTCAGCTCAACAAAGTTATGCTGGCAAGAAGTCCCAGGGTGGGCTGGAGCCAAGTCTCATTAGAGAGCTGTGCTGTTAGACTGTACATCTCAGGTGATTAAAATCGTCAAAACTTATGAGCTGACTAGGCCTTCTGGACTGAGAGCACCAAAATACACCTCACGCCATTGCTATCAACTGATACTGGAACTTAGCCTACTCTTAAAAGCATCATCATCCTGCACATCACGGCAAAGAGTTGTGCTACTTTGCGTGAAACACAGCTCCGATGGGAATACAGCTCACCAAGGGGTTGGGGACTTGAAGTACTTAAACTCCCGCAGCACCACGGGATGGCTTTGGAGCGACGGGCTCCAATTTTCAGGTATTTCTGTCTTCATTTTCTTGTGAAAGCAGATGCTTTCCACATAAATGTTTTGGCCAAAATCCCAAGGTTTTCACAAAAATTGCTTTGAAGGAAAATTTTCCGCCCTTTTCATTACGTGCACGCATTCAACTTGCAACACAAGACTGTAAAGCGATGCCCAACTGTCAGCCGTGTCCTTCCTTAGAGATCATTTTGACCAGTGATAAAAATGAAAGAATGAGCCTGGTTAGCTCAGCAATTTTGACCAGACATGTGGATAAAAGAAACCTAAATCAATTTAACCTGTTATACATTTACTCCAACCTTTCCACTAGCTGAATATATAGATGTCAAATGTCCTCTGTTCCTTGCACTCTCCTGCTACTCTCTTTGCAGTGAGCAGATCTTCTGTATGTTTGCTTTGCTGTGATTCAGCACTGCTTGGCTATACTGTTAAATAAAAGCAGGCCAGGGAGCGAGGCCAAGTGCCAGCTCCTGATGGCTCACCCCACTTTGCTGTTCGCTCACTGCCCGCTTTGTTTTGGCCTCCTCAAGACAGTCTCTGGATGTGGTCCTGGGATATGTCACTGCGTCTCCCAAGACGGCATGGTGAGGACTGCCCCAGGTTTGTCTGTGTCCTCCTTACAGCATCCCCCCTCTACCATCATATCAGCACTTCATCACGAGTGTACTCAAATGCTACTCGTGCTCTCCTCCCATGGTCCCAAGGCACTGAACACAAGTCCCCCATTTCACGTTACCAAAAGACCACTGCAGTGCTCCCAGAAACCTGGAACTACAAAGATGCACGAGAAATAATAATCGTCTCTTAGGACCACCTAAGACCATGAGGGGCTCTGAGGAGATTTGGGGCTGAGGGCTATGTGGTGTGGATGTGGCCAGTCTGCTCCTGAGGGCCCCTGAGGTTTGGGCCCCGGGGGGCAGCGAGCACGTTCTAAAATGGGGGTATTTAGCTTATACAGATGTCACCACTGGTCTACAGAGCTGAGCATCCCCAAGTCACTGCCGCAGCACTGCCTCGCCTGGCTGAACTGCCTTGCGTACGGGCAGACCTGCAAACTTGCACGTTTGGCAGTATTTATGTCAATGGAGATGGCTCTTCGGCGAGCACAGAGATGTCACGGGCCCCGAGCACACCGCGGCTTGTGTGTAAATCCTTCTGAAAACCTACCCCTTCATACCCATGCTTGCTTTTCCAAGCATGGGTTTTTAAACATATTAAAGACGACCTTACTACTAGAAAGTATCAAGAACAAATAATTATATGTTCCAGAACTTGTATTAGCTTTAATTCAAAAAGGTTCTGTAGGTAATTGTGTGCGTTCAACAAAAATAATAACATCATATACAAATGACATTCTGAGAAACAAGACTGCATTAAGTAACTTAAGGAGAACTGCTCTACAGGAAATATATAGATAGAGCCTGCCATCTCCTAATTGTATTTTCAAAACAACCTTCTTTTTTAACAAACATGTTTAATTTTAATCTTGTGTTGTTGTTAGTGTTGTCTGCTATTCCCATATCAATAAAAACCAATTGTAACCAGTGCATTTGTGTGTTAAAAATAACCAGCTACTTCAGCAAGTTATTCTTGTTTCAGTTTTTTAAAATGTCTGCATTAATGTCCATTAAGATACCAACTAGATCAAAGAGATTGACATGGTCAAGAAATACTCTTAAAATTAAGTTGCTTATTGATCTCCAATTTATTTTTAAAAAGCTATATATTAATGGGTGACAGCTTAAAAGACTATTTAATACCCATATTTCTGCAGTTTTTGTGCATGACTGAGGAATGGAAGAGACAACAAAGACTCAATATTTTTCTCTTCAAAACTAAAAATAATCTCCATTAGATAATCTTAACATCTTGTCAAATTAGGAGATTCAACTATTCAAAACCAACAGTTCAGCTAAAGGGCTGTCAAAATACAGTCTTTTGGATGCAGATATTTTTGTTACTTTCTTAAAGCACTTGATAGTAGGGGATTCAAAACCTTTAAGCAGTCCAATTAATGCACCCTCTATTTGAAAAGACCAACTATGGTAAATTGGTCTTTTCAGTATGGACAGAATGGACACTGAGACACACATGACTTTTTGAAGACTTGCAGAAAACTTATCATATTTACAGCACACCCAACTTCATGCTTTATTAGTGTGACCTCAGTTTTCATAAAGTGTGAAAATGGACCTCCAACGTGAAATCTATTTGGCATTTCAGCTTTTTAGCTGCAATACTACTGCGAATAAGGAATGTAAATTGCTTCCCTACTTTCATTCTCCTAATGATCAACGTGCAGCTCAGTACTTCTAGCTTATTATTAATACCCATTTGAACTAATGTTTTTATCTATGCATAAATACCAGAATGTATTACTTTTTTTTTTTTTTTCCCATCATGCAGAGGCAGGTTGAAGTCATCTGCTGAAACTCACATTCAAAATGCCTCCATGGAGGAGGATCCACACACAGACCGTGCCTGAAGGAGTCACCCATGTTGGTGAAAATTACTCCCGTGGGCTCTCGCCTTCCATCAGCACTTATGTCTCTATGAAAGAAGTTAAATAAAACGGCATGAGAAGAAGAAAAGTGGAGGTCAACAGCAATGCTGATGGGAACCAAGAGCCAAAACCTGTTTGGGGGTGAGACTAGCATCCACAGAAGTTTGTGCTGGAGAGGATGCAGCAAGGAGGGAAGGACCTGTGCTCCTGCA
The DNA here is from genome assembly GCF_965231255.1 of Vanellus vanellus. NCBI lineage: Eukaryota > Metazoa > Chordata > Aves > Charadriiformes > Charadriidae > Vanellus > Vanellus vanellus. The sequence continues at coordinate 153,726,378 of NC_138905.1, read as the reverse complement.
GCACGGCTCAAAGCCTTGGGAACTTCACCACCTTCAGAGGGCTGCGAGCCAGCTTCTCATGAGGAAGCAGGGAGGACTGGAACAGCAGCGTTGTCACCACTTAAAGCACAACTGGTCATTACTACTTTTTAGTAGGGCCTGTAGTGATAGGACAAGGGGTAATGGTTTTAAACTAAAAGAGATGAGATATAAGGAAGAATTTTTTTACACTGAGGGTGGTGAGATGCTGGAACATGTTGTCCAGAAAGGTGGTAGGTGCCCCATCCCTGGAAACATTCAGGTTCAGGTTGGACGGGGCTCTGAGCAACCTGATCTAGTTGAAGATGTCCGTTCTCATTGCAGGGGGGTTGGACTAGATGAACTTTAAAGGTCCCTTCGAACCCAAACCATTTTACGGTTCTATGAAAGGCCATTGTTGCTGAAAAAGGGTCACATTCAGCAAGCGGAGCTGTGCTACAGTGTCACGTGAAGCATGCTGCACTGCCCTCTCCATCCTGGCAAAGAAAGTATCCACCAAAGTGGGTTTCAAGCACAAAGTCCTCTCAGAAAACAGCTTTAATTGTGTGCATTCAGATAAGCAATTATACTTAAGGCTATTATGCCAGTTACCCAAAACCAATATAAATAGTCATCTCGCTGACAGATAAAACACATGGTGCCAAACTTCTTATAACAACAGGACAGGCTATTAATCCCATTCACTTTTGATGATATAATGCCACGGAATATATTTCTGTCCACATTACTGGCAATTAATGCAGCCTGCACACTGAGAAGGAAAGCTTTGTGTTCGAGGGGAGTAAAATTTCCATGTAAATGTGGGACAAAGGTTCCAAATGGATGCCAAGCCTGAAAAGGAAAGATTTACTACTCAACGTGCATTTTGCCAAAGAGAATTTTTTCTTAAATAGTAGTAATAGCAGAGAAATGTCCTGCCTGTTAACTAATTGATTTGTGCCATTCAGGCACCCTAATTTATACTGAAATGGTTTGCCTGCCTTCCCTCTTTTTAGCCTGGCAGATGGACTGGGCAAAAATGTGAAATTCATGCAGTCATTGCTACTCATAGCCCACTTAATTCACAGGCCTTTGTCAAAACTTCTTTAGTCAAGATTAAATGAGAGGGTACCATATCTATCATAACCATCTGGACTGAAATTTGCCAATCTGGACTGATTGGACAGAAGCCTAAGCTGTACTAAAGAGCAAAACCCTGTTTGGGCTTAGTGGAAGGAATTCAAGCGCAACGGAGGTGAGGTGCTCCAGGAGCTGGGCACATCGAGCCCTGCTCTCCACTACTTGGCTCCTCTGCCGTTGACACAACTAGAGACGGGCAAGTGAAAAACGCTAATCAAGATGTTTGCATTTTACATCCTTTTTTTTTTTTTTTTTTTTTGACAACTGGCAGTGTTTATACAAAGTGGGAAGGAATTAAGAACATAGCCTGTGCGCTTTACTTTTAAAAATGAGAAATCGATTAGGTGATGTACTGTCAAACCATCACGCTTTCAGCTAAGAAAATTCCTTCTAATGAAAACATACTGCCGGCTGCTGAGCACAGTTAGCGTATTGACTACATATTTAGGATTCATCAAAGTTCTGATGTGCTCAAACTGCCTCTAGCACAGGGTAGAGGAACCAGTCTGGAAATTGAGGGGCAGGAGATCAGCCCAGGTTGGCCGGTGGGCAAATTTCTCTCTGATTTCAACTGCTGGTAAGTAAGAGTCTCCACGGATCCCCAGACTCCTCATGAAAATGAGCAGCAACCGTTCAGAGGGTATTTGTTAACATCTGTATTTGCAATAAGCGGGCTTTTTTCATCCACATGTACCTCCCCACAGCAATCCCCAGCTTTTTAACCTCTGGAGTGAATTATCATGGCAATCTCCGCAGGGAGCTGCACTCACTCCATCTGTGAATAGCACCGGGGAGAGTATCAGGTTTGCGCTCTACTCATCTCCACGCTGTGCAGATGCTCCCCCCTTGGCTTTGCCCCTCTGTGACTCTGCAACTAAGCACTACAGCTGGTTAACAAATACAACGTGGCATTTTCAGTCATGGGCGATGGATTTTACTCTCCAGCTTGGCTTCCCCCAGAGAGAGAAAGGATGAGTCAACTTTGGATTATACTCTAAATTTACCAGTACTCCCAAGCTTTTCCTGAAGGTTTGGGTGGGAGATGGAGGGTGGGTATGTTGAAGACTATAGTGAGGACTGTCTGGTTTAAATAAAATATATAGAGAGAGGGTTGTTTTTTTTTTAATTGTACAAAACATGTTTGGATTTTAGATGGGCAAAAATAGAATACATATAAATAAATAATGAGGTTCCTAGGGGCAAAATAGCTATGAAAAAGTTTCCTTTGTAATTCTTTGCTGAAAAGAAAAATAATATCAAGGTCAGACACCTGACTGGAGAAGTGAGGGCAAGCAAAGTTGCCGGGGAACACACTTTCCTCACAGATGCTCTGTTTTCAGTTGACCAGTGCTAAACTGTTGGCAGCACACCAAGAGGTAACACATCTATAGCAGCCCTTTCCCATAAAGTGGCCGGCTCCTGGGAACCCAGCTGAGCTGTAACGCTTCCCTTCCCATCTGCACACAGCTCGCAGGGAAGCTGCACCAACATGGCTGCACATAGCTTTATTACAAAGTTTTTTTCAGCTGCGTTCCTCTTCCATCTCATACCAATCTTAAATCCTGTTGCAATTCAAAAGAGAGAGAGAGAGATATCACAGAATCATAGAATGGTTTAGGTTGGGAAGCGACATTAAAGACCATCTAGTTCCAACCCCCCTGCCATGGGCCGAGACACCTCCCACTAGACCAAGTTGCTCAAAGCCCCATCCAGCCTGGCCTTGAACACCTCCAGGGATGGGGTACCCACAACTTCCCTGGGCAACCTGTTCCAGTGCCTCACCACCCTCATAGTGAAAAATTTCTTCCTAATATCTATTCTAAATCCACCTGCTTCCAGTTTGAATCCATTACCCCTCATCTATCACTACATGCCCTTGTAAAAAGTCCCTCTCCTACCTTCTTGTAGGCGCCCTTCAGATACTGGAGGGAATGAAGATGAAGAGAATGCAATTCTGTAATGAAGAGCGGTTGAAGGAGCTGGGACTGTTTAGTTTGAGGAGGAGGAGGCTGAGGGGAGACCTCATCGCTCTCTACAACTATTTGAAAGGACACTGTAGAGAGGTTGGTGCTGGTCTCTTCTCACAGGTAATTAAGGAAAGAACAAGAGGGAATGGCTTCAAGCTCCAACAGGGTAGGTTTAGACTGAACATTAGGAAAGAATTTTTCACAGAAAGAGTGGTCGGGCATTGGAATAGACTGCCCAGGGAGGTGGTTGAGTCACCATCCCTGGATGTGTTTAAGAGACGTTTAGATGCGGTGTTGGGGGATATGGTGTAAGGGAGAACTTTGTAGAGTAGGGTAGATGGTTGGACTCAATGATCCCAAGGGTCTCTTCCAACCTAGACAATTCTATGATTCTATGATTCTAAGAGAATGAAGGAATAATGATGAAGAGAAGCAATTTAAGTATCACTAAAAAGGCCACCCTGTCTCCCACAGAGCTGTGTGAATAAGCAGCATCTAGTTTTCCATCCTGGCAAATCTTCACCAAGGCAACTTCATTTTCAGGGCCAGTGGGTAAGAAAGCGATGAGGCAGGCAGGGACAAGTTCTCCGGAGGATGTTTTGTTTGCTGACTACAAGCAAACACTCCCCAGCTGGCTGGCCGTGCCAAAGCCCTGACCCTCTCCATGGACGCTGATGCTACATCAAACATGGGGTCTGGCATCCACGCACACATCAGTGCAATGACGCCCTGGAGTAGGGTCTTCATGACTAGATGGGCCAGAAAACATCTCTTCCCCATCAGCTGCGAGCTGGCAGCGGTGCTCCCTGGCACAGTGGTGCTGCCTGGCCCCCAGCCTCCCAGCAGAAGGTGCCATGGAAAGGGCTCAATTCAGAAAACGGCTCATTACTGAAATGCAAGATCAGACTTCTCCTGTGGCATGGGTCTGCCACAACACTGATGGCAAAGAGGCGGGGAAACGACCACAGAACTGTCAAAACGTGAACTTCTGGGGTTTTTTTTTAGTGTCCCACCTGCAGACGAGTCGTGAGGAAGGCAGTGGGGCTTATCTCATTTCTTAGTGAGTGAAATTCCTTCAGGTACAACACTTCCAGGTTAGTCTCAGTGCCACCTTTCACTGCCAAACCAAATACTGAGCATAAAAGTCTTCTGCTGCATAAGAGCCAGGCTTTGAGAAGTGAGCAGAATGGTGGTGAAGCAGCACAGGAGTAGGTATTATCTCTTTGAAAGTTGTATGTATAAAAATACACTCTTCCAGTAAATAAATTCTAGTACAAAACGTCATTTGCAGTACGCACACATATCTAATAAACACGCTTTTGAAAATTTGGGCTGTACATCTTATCAGATATGCAGGGTCAAATATGTAGGTGGCTCCATTGACTTGAATAAATCGACATAAAGTTTCTGAAGATCTTAAGTCTGATTTTGATATATTTTGCTTTAAACGGAGTTGACTGAGAGCAGACTGACTCTTAAACTAATATATTTCTATTTACTTAACAGGATTGATAATAGCTTATTTTACGAACTCATACATTTAGTTTTCACTCATATGGCTTGATTCTGTTATCAATTTTTTTTAAAGATATAATTGTATAAAGTTTGGATTGCAGTAAATAAAATTTTGGTGCACAGTCTTTGTTTCTGAGAGTTTCAAATGATTTAAACAATACTATTTTTTTTCCCTTAAAATAATTTGTAATAGTTATTTTTTTAAAATCATCAAGATAGTGATGACAATCCGGAGGACAAAACACCTGGAAGTACAGATAAAACTGATAGCATTAGAAGAAACAGAAACATCCTCATGATATTTACATGCAAGTATTTTACTTTGGCTTATTTATACTAGCTAAAATGCTTATGAACTTTGTATATACTTTCACGTAATCTATAAATGAGATTAGCAACCGTTGTTTTTTCCAGAGGGATTGCAAATGGCATATAAACACAAACCTAAGAATAACTCGGTGTGTTAAATACACGTGAAAGAAAACTTTACAAAATATTTTTACTGGCGTAACATGTGGAACTCCAAAGGAGGGATCGGGTTCCTTTTAGCTATGGAATCAGGGACAGAGGCAAGATTTAAAGCATGTCATGGTAAGCAGGAGACAAATGGAGAGAGATGGGGATAATGATATGGGGAAACGAGGTACCCATCTAGAGTTGTGGTCCCAGAAGCCAGAAGTGACCACCTTTCCCGAGGAAGCCAGTGGTAATGATTTGCAGGTCTCACTCCCCCAAAGGATTTACAAGGGAGCAAGATGCTAACTTTCACAGTTGTTTTTTTTCCCTCAAGTAAAAGGGACTGCATAGATGGAAGGGGTCAGGTATTTATGGGGAAAGCAGACAAGCAGTTATTAAGAGCAGTGCAAAGATAAGTTTAGACTTGGATGATATAATGTGCTGATAAAGCTGAGGGAGATGCCTCCTACCCAGAGTGTTTTAAAGCCCTCGATCACTGTTGCAATACTAACCAGTTAATTAGAGTTGGGACACATGTAGCAATTTACCAGGAAATGAAGTTTCAAGGTGCCTTAAAGGAAAATGACCAAAAAACCCCATGTTTTCACAGCACTGGTTCCAGAATGCTTTGATGTCCAGGTACATTTAATAAAAATGAAGAAAGCAAAGGTATAGATTCCTGAAATGCTGTGGGAAAAGGGCAGGGAAGGAAATGCACGTTCTGTACAAGAGCTGGGTCTCTCGGCTGTGATGCCCAAGTTTGTGCCCCGGAGCGGGGACTCGGTCAGGACCTGCCATCCCCTGGCTGAAGACCCCAAGGCCGGGCAGTGCCAGCCTGGGCAGGGAGACGACATCAGCCTCCTCCATCTGCCGAGCCGCAGCCGCGGCGTACCTGCCCCGCTCGTCAGGAAGGTGGGTGAATACGCAGCCATCGCTCTTACAGCATCCGCGCACAGCAATAACGTGGTCATGCATGACAGATCCAAAACTATCTTGGAAGAAAAAGTCTGTGGGCACAGGGAACTGCATTACCTCCTGTCCCCCAAGTGGGACAACCTGGGGTCTGGGCGATGCTGCAGCCCCCGTGCAATAGCGGTGGCTGTTCAGCAGTGCGCTGATGAGCTGAGGACCACAGCTCCCCGGGCACCGCTCTGCATCCGGAGCTCCACTGCAGAGAGCTCGCTTTTTTCCTCGCTTAATGAATATTTAAGTAAGCTGTGCGAAGTGGGAACACCGTTGGCAGAGCAAAAAGGGTATGCTGGGATCAGCCGCTCCCATTCACATTTATAGGGAACGGTTCCTGGAAATGGGTTCAAGTCCCCCCAGGCAGTAAAGGGAATTGAGCCTCTCGCGTCTTGGGTTAGTGGTATAATTATCTGCAACTGAGTAAAAAGGCAATGGGTTCACCCTTCCTCTTTGGTTTTCTAACCCGGGCTTTTATCTCATTTGCTTTTATTGCAGAGCTTGAAGATGAAATGTGACACAGAGAAAGACAAAACGCTGGAACAAGATGCATGGGATTTTTTTCTTTCTTTTTTTTGGGCAAGAAAGAATTGCTTTGGGTTGATTTAAACCATTTTTTTCCCAATTGCTTGCTCTTGGTCAGAGAACTAAAGAATGAATAAGTGCGCTATTAATTGCAGTTTGGGGTTTTACATCAAGCTTTCCTTGCTTTTTTTCTACAAAACAAGCAATGCTCACACACACACAAAGCTTTTAATACATTAACAAATAAATGTCACATGAAATAATTAGGATATATTAACGGCACAAGTTAAAAAATCCTCAATATCTTCTTTTTAATGTCACTGTTTTTAAAGGAGAAACCATATATCTGTATATCTATATACCCATATATCACGGTTCAAATGGTATTTAAGGATATTACATTTCTTTTGGGGAACAAATAAAGAGTCGTGAATGACCTTAAGTTGTTTTTGAAATTTGTTTAAGTTAAAGCATAAAGGGGAAAAGAATCCCTAAGAAAGAAATTTCTGCTTCTCCTTGGGCATCCTCCCCTCTTGCCAAGTACTATTTGGCAAATATCATTAAAGAGAGTTAATATGGCCTTATCTGTCTCAGCGAGACCTGGCAAACTTCACTAGCAGAAAGCTGAAAGCACTGCTTCTAATTTGTCTTTGTATTACAGTCACGTCGCCAGACTTGGCTAGTTACGCCAGCCTATTAAAATAAAGTAGCAGATAGGAAAAAGGAGGAAAAAAAAAAAAAACAAAAGAGGAGGAGGACAGAGCAGAGGACGGGGTCAGATGCAGCAGCCACCTGAGAGGCAGAAAGGGGGGAGAGCGGGGGCACAGCCCTGCAACTGCCTGCAAAAGTAACATCACTCTTCACCCTCCAGGAAATCCTTCCCTGAGAAAAAGGGGACCAAAACAAATGGCAGACCAAGAAAGAAAAAATTGGCAACTGACAACAGTTTTACTATTTGGTTGTCCAAACATGGAAATGGTCTGATGATGGTTAAATGTGTTACAAAGGAGCAGCTCCCCGGTGTACTTGACCCAGATGAACAGCCTCCATCTTGCTAGCGCTGATGTGAAGGTGAAACAGCAGTAATATTGGGAGAGCAACTGCAGGGAAAAGGTTTGTATAGACGGAGCCTCGGATAGCTGTGGAGGAACGAGGTGCCCTGCACACACAGCAAGTCTGCCCACACGCTTATTAGCCGTTTCAAAGTCTGAAATCGCCAGTTCTCACTACCTCTCCCGTAATCAATGCGGCAATGAGAGATGTTCATCAAGGTCTAAGATAGATCTCCCCCCCTACCTCCTTCAGTCTGGGGGCTGGCAACAACAGCGTGCAAAAACATTGGCAGGAAAACACTCTCGCCTTGATTAGTAATAGCCGTATCTTGGCTTATTCTTACCGGTCATCCAAGACATGTAAATCCCTCAAACTTCCCATCCTGTTAATTACCTTTGTCAGAGGACAATGAAATTATACTTCACGGGTCACTCTACTGTCACTATTCCTATAAAACAACCGTTCGCATACAGCCGATGGCTGGGATCACACAGGACGGACAACATGCACCAGAGTACTTTGCACCATGGGGATTGTGACCTCCTTGCCTATTGCAGCATTATTTACCAAAATAAGTGGCTGTAATACCTTCAAAACCACTCTTGAAGCATGGCTGGGAATTGCTTGCTTTGAAAATCAGTGGTCATTTTGCAGGGTGTCTATAATCCGAGAACTTAAAAATCATGGGACACAAATGTCACAACATCCTGGTACATGCATTTAGTGCGTTTTGCAGAGGGGTAAATTTTGGACCTGACGTGCCCACACCAGGTTGTAAATCAGTGGCAAAAATTCTTGATCCTACTGTATTAACAGTTAACCAGAAAGGAGAGGTACTGATACTGCGGTGCATTTCCACCCGTTCAAACATTTCATCCTAACTCTTTCCATACACGCCCTGCTCAACATCCTAAACTCAAGTGTTTAGGTGACAGAGGAGCTAAGTCAGGAGACTCAGCAAGATATCTTGAAAAAGACTTTTTTTTTTTTTTGTTATCATACAGTGCTAGCATTGAACTCTGTGTTGTCATGGAAATTCTCTCTTTCCCCAAGATGTTTAAAGTAAACAGCCATCCTTCTGCCTTTCCTCAGTTTTCATGAATGACAGCTTAACTACCACAGCCAGCACTTATCCACAGGTGGTTTTGGCAGTTTAGGGGGTATTTCTCATATTTTTTCACTTAAGTCTGGAACAGAGGTCAAGGCATTCCTCTCTAATCGCTGACCTCCCTTCCCCTCCATTTCTTTTCTATGCCAGCTGCTAGAAAAAAAAAAAAAAAATAGTGCTATCCATTCATTGATATCCACAGATGAAAAGGCATTGGTTTGAAATCTCCCATCATTTAAAACCACGTGAAAGTTTGCATTTAAAACTCTCCCAAGTGGTACTTTCTGCTCTTCTACTTCTGGTGAAGGGGAGGGGAGGAGAGGAGAACCATCCCTGCATAAATGAGTAATATCAGCTTCTTCCTTCATCAAGACTGGTACTAACAACATTGCTGTATTTGCAGAAAACATGAAAAACACTGAAATCACTTAGAAAGAAACCATGTTAGTAAGTGGGAGCAACCATCCTTAACACAAAAATGATCTTCTCTTCAGGGTGTCCACTAAGACAGACAGTAACACAGATGACGCTGCAAGTTATCTCTTCTTTGGGCACACTTCCAACAGTATTGTCCGAGACAAAATACCTTGAAATTCTGCCTGGAATGGATGATTTACTTGATCTTAAGGGGAAATAACATTTTTTCTGTGCTTTTAATGTTCTAAAAAGGAGAGCTGCTCAGGAGGATTTTGGCAGAAATCTACCTCACGCTCTCCTTATTTTAGAATGAGAGGAAATAACCTACACAGACACGAGTGTCGCCATACTTTTGCAGTTTTCCCTCTTTTGCAGTAGCAAAGAAGAATCTGGACAAGTAAACTAATCAGCACTGCATGCTCAGAGAAAATCCTTCCCACCTTCCTGTGCTATCTGCTAATTACCACCACGTTCAAAACCGAGGGTGTCCCTAAGGTACCGCAAAACACTTCCAGCTGGCATCTCCGGGGAGGACGCTTCTGCCGGGAGAAAGGGCATGCAGCCACGTGCGTAGCAAAACAAAACCGTAGAGCTCAGCAGGGAAAGGCATAGACCTGGTAAAAGTACTTCTGTACTCATGCAAGAGCTACATTTCTCACATTGCAGGTCTCTTCTCTCTGTTTCCGGGTCACGTTAAGGACCAAGAGAGAGACAGTGAAACTTTGCACAGAGATTGAGTCTCAGCAGCACTGGTGGTAGGACCATGCTGGTACCTCGCTGTCGCTTACCTTCATCAGCCCTGGCACAAGCCATGCTGCCCAAATACATCCTCCCCCATCTCCCCTCTTAAGCCAGAAGCTCTGAAGGAAACTCACTCTTTGCGAGCATATAGCAACCCCCAAAAATTAGCTTTCAAGTTGTTTTGCACTGCCAAGTGACCTTCTCAAAAGCCAGGCTTCACCCCAGGCACAAAGCACCATCTTGCCAGCAGGCTCACAGTTCACTGCTCACGGAGGACTAAATCACAGCGTTCACGTCCATAAGTTCAACAAAAATCTGCAACTATTTAATTGCTTCGTTATTCAGGTTCTTTGCTGCCACCTGAATTTCAGCTGTGAGAGTCTTCTCTGCTAAATGTCCCTCACTGCCCTTCTCAGCGTGCTTGTGCCCGGGCAGTCTGTTTCCCAAAACAGTCCGCGCAAACTCGGGAAGAGAAGGGTGGCTGCTGTCTTAATGCGCCCACAGCTTTCTTCGTCAAATCCTTTGTTCTTCAAACTCCGTGAATACAAACTTGCAACATTTCAAATAGAAAATTGTTCTTTTTACCATGTTTTACTGTCAACTGAATTCACAAAAACACACCACTCTACAACTAAAACACCATTTCAGCCTGCAGCAACCTCCTTGATTCGTTTTGGCCCAGGGAGTTAATCCTTCATGTTGAAATATGTGGCAGTGGACTTAATAAAGCCATAGAAATTTCAACTGTTTAAAAATCCGATGTGCCAAAAAAATAGAAAAAATTAGCTGACGTGAGAGTGATGAAAGCTGTCTAATGACACAGAAAAGGTCTGTTCTCGCCAGCTCCCCAAGTGCCCTCCTCACCTGTCCTCTAATCTTTGGTAGATGCTGATAACAACGCCTGCGGGCTGCTTGATGTGTGAATCCCGAACCGGTGGGCATGAGCGAGGAGGGGTCTCAGGTCTGATCTAACAGCTGGACTGTGCAGCTTTTCGGTACGCAAGGCTGCCAGTGAGGTCAGCAGACCATGCATCCCAACTTTCTGATGAGACCGAAGCCTTTGGAAACCCTGGACCTGCTAGGTGGTGATGGGTTCATTTCTTCAGCTCTCTTCCTATGCATGTGAATAGATGACTTTCGGTAGTGCTCTGGACAGTAAGGTAAAAGTAAGGGTAACGAACTACTTTTCTCTGCTGTTGAGTCCTATACCTATCCTCTCTGTGGCTGATTTCCACCTTTGCTAGGATCAGGATAACAATGCTTCCTCCATTCACAGGGAATGTCAGGGTGGAAAGTCCCACAGAAATGCACTTTATTAGTCTGTTGAACAGAATATGTCATTGGTAACCATGTAACTAGACAAAGAAATGGAAATAATAAATGTCTCAATAAAATGAAATAGTCTGGAGCAGTATCAAACCCAGAGCTGCTAATCATCACCACATAAATTTTGTTTTCATTCAAGGTTTAATACAGCATAAAGAAGGTAACAAAACCAAACATTGTAAGGAATGGAATGGCATCCTCAATTGTTTATGAATTATAACACTAACAAAAAAAAAAAGAAAAGAAAAACCAAGTGTGTTGGAAAACAACTGTTGAGTACATTATACATCAAAACCAATTTTACTTCTGGGTTCTCAGAATGGAGTGTTTCAATTTTCACACTCTAAAACAAAACATACGAGAGCTTTAGATGCTCCAGATGGGACGCCTTTTGTTAAAGCTTTTGAAATCAGCACTATAGTTTGTTTCATGGATGAATTTTGGTTGGTGTGTTATTGCAATCAGTAATGCTAAAACAGTCTGTCAAGCTTTCTAGTAGAGAGAAGACAGAAGAGAGAACTAAGGGGAAAGAACACACACAAACACCCTTTTACAACCCATAATGCATCATGTCTTTTTTTTTTTTGAGGACATGAATTGAGAAATACAAAAAAGGCAGACACTCAGGAATGGCCCGGCCAGTAAATTGCAGCTCATCATTCCACACACTCCTGAATTTATGGATGAAAGCTTGTGGGAAACAAATTATGTTTTCTACATGTTATAAACTGCAGTCTGGACTCATCCTAAGTATTACATAAAATAAATGAAACAAGAGTCCCCTTAATTTCTAAACACAGCAGTCCGAGTTATGCTTTTCATGAAAAGATGATAACAGAATTAACTCTAATCAACGCGGTTTTACAGGAAATAGGTCTGGTCAAGCGAACTTGTTGCTGTTTTCTGATGGAACCATGAGCTTGATGGGTTGAAGCCTTCTACAGCCCCAGGACAGACCTCTGTACAGCACTGAGGCACGCACAGCTAGCAACCCTGACTTTTTAAAAGCATTTACACAAAATCAATGCAGCCGATGCTAAATCGATTAAAAAGCGGCTGACAGCGAGTTCACACACTTGAATGAGAACCCTCTAATCATAAATGGGATTCATCATCCGACAGTAGCTTTTTTAATGGGGCCTACAGGGATCTGGTTTCTGACACAAAACTGCTCCGTATTTTCATCAATGATCTGAAAGAAAACACCAATCAATTTTGGTAACAGTTGGAGAAGGGCGAAAATCGGGGGATAAACGCAACTGTGGATTTGTCAATTATTTAAGATGTCTTGAGTTGCCTGATAAAGAGGGCTCTTCTGACTTACATTAAACACACGCAGCCAGATGAAAAATCTCAGGCGTACCAGCAAAGACTACGGGAAAAAAGGATGAGGATCTACGGCAGAGGTGAAGCTGTTGTGGCAGCACCATGCCCCGTCCCAATGGCTGCCTGTCCGTCAGGGGAAAATACTGACAGATTGGAGCAGGACCGGATTGGAGAAGATGCTACAAACTTTATCTGAGATTGAGGTAATGAAGCAATACCGAAAGACTGCCTTATTTACCCAAGAGAGCTCAGAGGTGACTCATTAGCAACATTCAGTTTGTTACAGAGGAAAGAGGTTTCCAGTCATAAAGCGTGCTTTTACCTAGCAGGAAAAGACACAGAAGTATCTAATGGCAAGTTTAAATTCAGACTAAAAAGCCAAATTCAACACTAAAAAGCCGTATTTAACATATCAAGACCTTTCCCTAGGCAAAAGAGTTTCTTGTTTGCTTTGCTCTTTTGAACAAAAATGAGGGGCTGCACCAACGCAGGGGGCATGTATCTGCTAGATGCGAAAACAACTGACTTTAAAATTAAAAAAACCCCAAACAACTCCTTCCATTTTATAGGCACACAGCCTTCTTCAAGGCTTCACTGAAGAGGCAACGCTGACTGAAGCGTCACGTTGAAAGATCAATTGCCTAACAAAAAGCAAGCACCACCTAACAAGGCCTTGAAGGGGCACAGCAGGGGTAAAGAGGGAATGGGGGAAGATTCACCCACTGTCCCTGCGCGCCCGCCGCTCCCAGCCCTCCGTCGCTGCTGGGAAATCTCATCAGGCACAACGCGAGTCTTTTAGGTGGATCAAGTGCTCTTTTTTTTTTGGTTTGTTTTTTTTTTTTTTTTTGAGTAGTCACACCATGGCCACCATCTAAGGATACACGGCAGGCAAGATTTGTACAGAAGCATATTACTTTTTACCAGTGTCCCTGGGGAAAAAAAAGCACACGAGCTTTTGGGCACGCAACCCCCTTTTCCAGGTGCAAGGTAAGCTGTGGAGCAGAGCGAGGCTGTAACCAGAGGAACGATGATGAAAACGGAGATTGGGGGGCAGGGGAGGGGGAACAGCGATGGATGCTGGGGAATGGTCCTCGCTGGCCTTGGTGTGGCATCCCTGTGCATCACCCTGCCCCTGCAACCCTGGCACCGGCTCCCCCTGCCCCTCGCAGGGGCTGAGGCCAGCGTGGTGTCTGCAAGGCTCCCTGCAACGCTAGTGCTGTGCAGCTGCTTTAATAAGTAACTACACTTAACTCATTAACTCTCCAAGATTAGCAGAAGACGCGCACTGGAGCCAAGACCAACAGAGCCAAATAAATTCGGAGTTTTCAGGCCAAGTCACAGAGTAATGACAAGCCAAAAATATTTTTCAAATGAGGAAAACATTCACTAAGTACTTCTCATTCTTCAGACCTTTGCAGAGCCCATTGTAGGATTTGCTTCAAACAAGGCTGCTCCTAGAGCAAGCGCTGACACAAAACCTCAGGAAGACTTTTTATTTTGGTGCCATTATTTTTAAGTACATAAAAAAAGTGGATTCACGGCAAAAGGTCAGCTTCAAGCTCACCTATGAAAAAAAGCCGCCTACATCTGAAACAGATCACAGCAAAGAGCCGGCAGCCCTTGTGAAAAACTGTCGGGGTTGGATGTGGGTGGAAAGGAGATTCTCCAGGAAAACAGCTTGGGGAGAGTGAGGCCATTTCTGCCGCCTCTGATATGAACAGCCCCGCTCTGATGGACCGGCCCTGCTTGCACGGGGCACTGCGCGCATCCGAAAATGCCACGCCGGCGAGCGCTTGCAAGCCAACAACCTCTTTACATCCGTTAACATTATGGTCACCACAAGCATTTGCAGTTATACCATGAGTCCGAACAAATCATTAACACGGTCCTGTGTTAATGATTTCATGCTCACTTAACTTGACTGCCAGGCATCAGGCAGGTCAGGAGCCTTCTGCGTTTCCACGCATGCACTTCGCATTAATGCGGCGCCGCCCGAGGAAATAATAAGTTAAGAGAGTTGCTGTAAAGCTAGTCTGGCCTTAAGATATGTGTGTACACACACCCCTGAGGAGATATCACACACACGGGTTGTAGGAGGACTTGCAAAACGATACTGACCATTAGAAGCCACAGGAGGTGGCCAGCAGGCGCCTTCCCCTTGGGGTCCCCTTTCCCCCTCCTGTCACCAAGTCACTCCACAAGCTCATCCCAGCTCCCTGCTCCAGCAGCCAACAGGTAAACCCGTCCCCGGTTCGGTGGGCAATGGGATCGCAGTGAGCCCTCCGACATCCCCCACCTGCCCCAGGGAGCTCATTCACCAGCGCTGGGGCTGGCATCCAGTCGAAACCGATGGGTGCTTGGGGGGGGACCCCGCGTCTCGGAGCGCCGGGTCCAGGCACACACTTCACGCACGCCAGCTATGCGCATAGCATCCCTGGTGCTGAAATAAAAAAAACCCGCACTTTTGATGGGAATAAGAATAATATGCAAATCCCAATAACTCAATATTGTAATTGTTCATTAAGAAACTCCCTCAAAGTCTGTGCTTTCCAAGCCATACCATTTATGTATTATTTACCTAGAAAAATGCTATTACCGTTACGTACCCAGTATATGGTGGCATACACTTTGTATGAATACTGTATAAACGCATTCCTATACCTGAGCTTAGAAATTAAGATGCCAATACTTCCTTCAAATAAAAAGGCAGAGATATGGAGGCTGACAGCAAGCTCATCTTTTAAATACTCAAAAAGTCCCCAGAGAACTATAAAACGCAAGACCTACTGTGCATTATTTCACGAAAATGTAAGAAAAAGTAGAATTTCTTATAAAAGGTGACACATAGTAAAGTGCAATTCAGACAGTATAAGAACATAAAAGCATGAATAATAACCTAGCATTAAGTATATATAGAAGTTATTGTTGGGGGAAATCACAGATTTTCTTTTTATTATGAATTTGGAGAATTCTAAAAAGAATTTGAAAAGTGACAGGACGTTGTTCAGAGCAGTTTCTCCCAAGTGGACCTTACTGTAAAAGTCCTTGAGAAAAAAAAAGTTTATCTACACCTTCTATTGCTCAAAAAAAAAAAAAAAGAAGAAAGGCTCTGGTAGGTGACCTCTGGCAATGCCCAGCGAGGTGAGCTAGGATGGCACCAGCCCTCTGTGGGCAGCTGCAACCAGTGTGGCAGAGCTGTGTGGCCGTGCTTTGGCCGCCCCAGTTCCTGGTGCGACATCTTAATGACAAACCCACCTTCCCCAGTAGCTTGATCTAACATGCTGGGATGGAGGCACATAAAGCCAGTGTAAACCAGTGCTGCTGCTGAAGAGGATGCTCTGGCCCTCCTTGCTACCTGCAGCTGCTCTTTCCTCTTCCCTCTCCTCCTGCCAGCATAAATATTTGGATGCTGAGCAGTCAGGGAACTAACCCACCTGAAAATGAACCCAACACGAAATACAATTAATTTGCTTTTGCTTTCGCTCCCCGGTGCAGCTGGGCAAACCCCAGCGGTAGCAGGAGGGGGAAAGGAAAAGGAGAAAAAGCAGTGAGGGCAACACACCGGGGGCTGATCCGGACCCCCTGCCTAGCAGCAGTCTGGCAGGACCAGCATAAAAATGTTTATGTCTCTGAGGCAGAACAAGCTTCAGGTCCTATGCCTCTAAATCCATAGATGGAAAAAATTTGTGTGGGAAGTTTATGTTCAAACCCGATGAAAGCAAACTTCAGCGGGGTGGCAGGAGGGAAGGAGGAAGGCTGGCGTTGAGTAGGACCAGACCAGCCGTCCCTGCGGGTCAGACTAACACCCGCTGGCGCGGAGGGCACAGCAGCACACCGCCACGGCACGGGGGACAGCCAGCAGCACGTGTCAACACTCAGAGGGACCCCAGAAGTTCAGCCGTGGTTCTTCATCCCAAACACTCAGCCCACACCTGCTCCACCTCTCTTGGGCGATGCCGAATTCATTGCAAGACGGCTCATCGTGTAACAAGGACCACCAAAACCCAGATGTTAGCCCAGCACGCTGCACATCAAGCTTTTTCCTTCTCTCTCCATAACTGTTCTGTCACTTTCCACCACGCACCTTTTGCAACCATCTTCCTTGTGTGACAACACGATGTTTTTGGTTTGTCAGCTTTTCGGTGTCAAAGTATATTGACACTTTGGCAAACAAGACACTCTTGCAAGCTGACAAGCATGACTTCTCCGCAGAACTGACAACTCTGCACCCTCTGCCACCTATGCCTGATGTATGACTCTGAAAGCAAACTTTGCAGCAAGCCTTGAAAACCGAATCCTTCCATTTATGCTACTTCTTGAAATAACTAGAGACCACTCGCTAGCTTTTAGGAATACACATGCTAAAATCCACATCTATCCCCGTCTTTCTTTGATTGCTCAAAACTATTATTCCTTGCTTCTTAAAACCTCTGCATAAAAACTCTCCAATGTTTGCAACCCATAATGTTTGTATTATCCATAAAAAGGGTAGTGATAAAGCACCGATACATTTGCGATAGAAAGGGGTGGATTTTCATAACCGATTTCCATATAGCAGAGAATACAACTCCCTGACTTTGTGTTTGCCACCGAGAAAAAGCTGCTGTCAGGTGTGTAGACTGATGAGGATTACAGTATTGGAGTGGAGGCTCATTATAAACATACTAATTAGTACCATGAAGGTGGCAAATGCAGCGCTTTAGACAATGTGAGTACTAGGTCGCAAAAGTCAGAGAGCTGCTACTTTAGCGTCTGTAATTAATAACATTGCTTATGATGGCCAAACCAGTGAAGTAGAAAAAAGATTAAATTTTTTCACTGGCTCACTGAGCTCTTGCCAGAAAGATCGCACTAAAATCCAGGCAGTTAAGTTTCTAATTCACAGCCACAAAGTTTGACCCTACTTCATAAACCAATACAATATAAACCAGCAGCACTACATCAAATGAGCTATTTCGTATTCAAAAAAGCCCTTTCAATAACAGAAATGTTTTCCCAAAACTCACTAACCTCTTTTCCCCTTTTCTACAGTAATCTAGTCACTCTAAAGAGAGAAAGCTGTGATTCAAACCCAGAAAAAGCTGCATCTTAAGAACTGGCCTCAAACCAGTGAGCAGCTACATTAATCCAGAAACATTTTCCAATGTCTCTAGCGTGCGAAGAAGCCTTTTGTGTATTTGCTTCTCCTATAGGAGACAGCAGACAGGAAGAAATGAAAGAGCTGGACTCTGGAGGGTCAAATTTTGTATGAGGTACTGAACAGCCTCTCAGTTTGCAGACCCTAAAATTGCGCAAAAATCAGTTTTCGTTAATACTTTTAAGCTGCTGTGTTTACATAATTGAAAAACACTTCACATCAAAATCAAAACACAAAGTAAGATGTCTTCAGTTTGATATCAGATCTAAAAAGCAAGAAAATCACTCTTTTTTAACCTGCTTTCAGTCCTGTCTACAATACAACACAGACAAAGAATTGTAAGATTGTATGCAGAGGCCCACATGCAAACAGGGAGCCAAAAACTAATCTGAACCCAAGGTGAAATTCAGAGAATTGAGAATATCTTCTGCTTTCAGCTACAATTAGCCGTTCTGCCTTTACGACGACAACTGTGGAGAATTTGGCCTACATTTTCTAAAAGAAAGTTGTGCTGTTAGTAAAATGTATGTATTTTTAGATTTCATTCAATCTCTTTGAGCAGCCTAACAGTTGTGAGATAAAAATACTATAGAGGAACCCCCCCGCTGCCCATATCAACGGAAAGCCCTCGGGGGAACGACAGAGCGTTAACCTGCCCAATAACTGCATTAACCTTTCCCCGAAGGACTTTTTCTCTGAAACTGTGAAAACCTGCCAAGAATATTAGGATGCGTCTTCCACCACATCGCCCCCGTGCCCTTCTGTTGTAAAAGGGCAGTAATTACCAGAAAACAACCGCTTGAGGCAGAGGCCACAATACTGACAATTTAATCACGGGATTTCGTCATAGGCTCTTGCAGTAAAAAAGACTTATAAACATTGCTATCCCGAGTCTTTTCAAAGTCAGGAGTAACAAATATTATCTTCCATGAACTACCTTCATGGTTGCCTCTGTAAACTGACATTCAGGAACCTTGAGGATTAATTACAAGTAATGAAGCTCGCTTCTGCATCGCACAGTTAAACACAACTCCCCGCAAATGAGTTTGACCTTTCCTGCACCGCGTGCTCTGGAATTTCTTGCCCAGAAGGGGATTACCTACAGCCAGCATCTTCACATGAGGACCAGTGTCATGTATGAGCCATGTTAAGAATCTGGCTCAATATTCAGCCTTCAAAAACAAAATAGATATTTGACGGGAAACCGTGTTTTAGTAGACGACACCGTGTGAGCCACTGACAATTAAACAGGCTTCCGGCGGAAAACGCTTGACGACACTTGTGCAGTCTTGTGAATACATGCGGAAGGTGTATCTGCACAAACGCACAGCTCAGTACAGAGGGGCCTGGGCTGTGAAGCATGAAGCTACCCCAAAATCAGAGCGCTACAAGGGCAAGATGACTGCGAGACTGAGCTAAAGGGCTGATACGTTATTGACAAACCATTCAGTCCTGGTAGCGCACTGAGAAACATTCCCATGCTCTCAAGTGATGCCATTAAATAGGTGATAGGATGAAATTTTATCATGCATTCCATGTTGAGATTTTTTGAAAAACAAGCAAGATGACAAGATTATATAACAATGTTTTGCAAAATGAACATGAAAATTTGTATCTAATGTAACTGTTAGATGTAACAGGGCTTCCGTTAATCATGTCAAAACACACCTCCTGCACTTTTGCTTGAATCTCAGATGCAGAAGCCAGGAGCTCAGGAGTTATGGACACACAGAACACAAAAGAAAGAGCTCATCAAGATCTCATTGGCTTCAAACATGTTATGTTGTGTCATTGTTTGGAAAAAAAAATAAAATAGTAGTGATATGAAAGAAAACTAGAAAAAACTCATTCTCCAAAGTTTCTCCGCAAACATGCAGACTCACTAAGTCATGTCTTAAAAGTCACATATGACATCAGAATTTACTGGCCCTGATGGACTTGATCCTCAGAAGCTGGCAGAGCCGCGTCCTTGCCCTCGATAAAGGGGGATACCTCCTCCCTTCACGTGCTCACTTCTAAGGCTGGGAACTGCCTGGTGGCTGACGAGCATTTGCAGGTCCGCTCGCATTTTTTTGGTTGCTGCCTTCAGTCATCGCTCCCAGTAGAGAAGAAACAGTTTTGAAATGCCAGAAAATTGACAATCTCCACTCTTGCAGGGGAAAGCCACTAAATCTAACATCGCTTCTCATCACCTACCCTTTATAGGTCAGACGTGTCCAACTGCAAGTTATGATTAAAAGTGGCTTGCTACTAATCTTAGCACAAACATTAGTGCCGCTCTAATACACCGTGCCGTGCAGTAGGGAGGGAGATGAAATAATCAGCTATCTGGTTGGCCTCTGACCTTGGCTTTGAAGTACCTGGGGGTGGGGGCAACATTAAAAATGCATTTAACGATCTCTGCCCGTCTGGGTCAAGTTCAGTGATAATTACAACAATAAATACGAGTAGTCTCACTTCGAGATCCTTCAGAAGATGCTGACGACAACTTTGAGTTATGTTATTCTCAGTCAAACAAACACCATTTAGACAGCACCTCTCAAAACTACAGTGTCTCCTGCTTTGTCTTACAGCTGCTAGCATGACTTGGGATTCAATGCTCACAGCAGCTTTAACAATTTTTAATTAATAATTACACCAGCCAATTTTCCATATGACTTCAACTTCATCAATATGATTATCTTTGGAGGTATCTGTGTACAGATCCCACTGGAGCATTTCAAGCAAGGCCAAGGCTAACATGTTTGGATCTATAAATTCAACCTACAACTGTTTCCGGTGACTTCCCTAAGGATCTGTTCCCTGGGTGCATTTTTTTTAAACCAAAACCATAACAAGATGAAATCGGCATTCTCCTTCTGTGCATCTAAATGAATCTAGATGTCTGCAAATTATTAAGATTTCTTGGAAAATCAGTGACCGTAACAAGAACCTTCTGTGCCCCTCAATGAACAAAAAAAAACATCACCGAGTTGCAAAGCAAATTTACAGAGCAGAAATACTTGTCAACTTAATTTGGGGGAAAACGTCTGAGGTGTAAGAAAAGCCTGAAGATAATGATTTACATCATATGGAACCTCTGAGCCTCGTTCTCTTTTAATCACCTTCACCACTACAGAGACAATGAGGTTTTTGTTTCATCCTTTCAGCTTCTCGGAGTAAGTGCTGTTGCCCCGTTAACCACAGTCCCGCAAGCAACCGCGAAGGGACAACGAGCCTTGTAAAGAATTAGCTCCTCTCACTTACGATTCCTCCGCTCAGAGAACCAAATCCGAACCATCCTGCTAAGCCGCCCGCTGATAATAAACATGGAAAGCCGTGTTAGTGGTAAAAGAAAAACATCTGGCGTGCCACCACCATCCCAAAAAAGCACAGGAGAGGTTCTGGCCGCTCCTTGCTGCTGCTGCTGCAAGGGGACGTGCTGCGGGGAGCCAGACGCAGGTCGGCTGCTGCTGCTGCTCCTTCTTCTTCTTCTTCTTAAAATGCACAGCTAGTTTAAGGACAGATGCGATTAAAAAACCTGCACAGATGGTATTTGCCAGAGACTCTTCGATAAGTTACATTTATGTTCACTTAAGCTCGGAGTAAAACAGCAACGTTATCGTTAAAATTAATGAATTCACGCTTAGGTTTGCTGTAATAGTTATTTTGTTGTAGATTGACTTCCCTTCTTCTGTACAGTCTAGCAGACAGCAGAAGGTAAATTTTGACCATCCAGAGTATTCTCTGTTACGTAAATTTATTCACCAAATAGGAATCTTTATTACCGTGAAGGAGCTATGGTTAAAATAAAACAAGCACGGGTTTCCTGGGAGAAAGATGGCCAAAGTTTGAAGTGCAAGCAGAGATACAATCCTAATAAGGCCATGTTTGCTTCAAACCAGTGGCTCTAACCTTCACATGAACAAAACAGGCTAATCCCATGCTTGATGCCAATGCAGGCCTGGTAATATAAATAATTTAGATATTCAGCTTCAGGTAACCTACAGCTCAGTTGGGCATGGAAAACGTGACTAGCTCCTGCCTGAAGTCATTCAGCTGAAAAAAAAAAAAAAAGTTACTTGTGTAGAGAGAAGCAGCGCTGAGGGGATCGGTCTCGGCCACGTGCCATTTGTTTTCCGCTTCCCAGAGCGGCAGGTGACAAAGACGGCGGTGCAGTCCTGAGAGACTGTTCCTGTCCCCAGCCCTGCCTGGATGGGAACGCCGCCTCCCGGCCCGCAGCACCCCCTGTAAGCCGGGGGGATCTCAGCCTGGAAAGCCTCACGGACCACCTTCGCCTCCTCTCCTAAATCACGCTGACAGTTTACCAGAGGGGCCAGGGGAGCGTTAATCGCCGCGAGTAACGCCCGCTACAACAGGGTACGCTCACCGCCCCGAGGCTGCCCCTTTCCCTCATCCTCCCGGCCTTGCATTTGGGCTATAGCCATCCCTGAACATGTAACCTTTATGTAGCTGGGTTATCTAGGGATTTTTCCTTGACTATTTCTTGAGTATTTTATATTCCTTGAGCACCGTTCACAGTAATTGAATAATCCAGTAATTCTCAGCAGCCACATACAGCTTAGCCTCCTTCTAATTTGAGCATGATGATGCCTTATAAATGAATTGGGGCAAGCCAAAAAGTAAAGGCGTTTCAGGCGGTAATGAAATCTAAAATGCTTGCCTGCATCAATTTATTAATGTCACCGCAGAGCAAAAAAGCAATACAGCACCAAAATGAAACACGCTGTATCTGCGGCTCGCCTATCGCCTATCACTTACACGCACACGCACATAGCGTTAATTAAAGACTGCAAGGCCGTAGTACAGGTTTCTCTTCATCGAGCCTTTCTGCATTATTTCATGTATAACCCAGACTAAGATGCTCTGATAAAACCTCAGTAGAAAAATGTCCAAGCAGCCTGCCAAGAACCACACAGACTTGGCCTGTGGACAAAACACAAATCCACAACTGTGGAAACGAAAACAAAAACGAGGACAGAAACCCAACTTCTCTTTCATTTTGGGATACGGAAAGTAGAAGCATGTTTTTCAGCAGCTGATTGCCGACATGAAATATTTAAAACTTGCTCTCTGCAGCACAGCCAGTTGTTGTTCAGAACCAGAACCTCGCCGGAGGTCGCGGGGCTCCTGACTGCCGGCATCGCTTGAGCAGAGCCCGGGATTACAAGAACCTCTGAAGTCGCCCCAGTGCAACCGTTAACCTTTGGGGAGCAAAACTTCTCCTCGGGGAAAGACTCCGAGAGATTGTCACAGGCTTGTGCTACACCTGTTTGAGCTCCCATTACAAAAAAGCGGGAAGTTATTTTGACGCTGAGCCAAATTTTTAAGAAAAATGCATACAAACTACCTCTCTGCACAGCAAAACTACCTCATCTCAGTATCTGAGAGTTAGCTATTTGATAACAATTTTTTTCTGATAACATACTCTGAAGAGAGCTGTGTCCTCAGTCTAACATAATGTCCCTACTCTAGTTTGCACTGTCCTGAAGAATTTTTATGACGCTTTACAGCACTCCACTGTTACAGTACAGTGTTTTCCAGGAATTGATATACATTTACTTAAAGCTAGATTTATATAAGAGCATTTCATGTTGATCAGCGGACAGTACTATGCATACATGAGCAACAGAATGTCTCGATTTTGACATTAGTGTGATTTGAGAAATGCTATTTCAACTGAGAGACAAAAGTTGGAAGACAGGCAGAAGGCAGAAAGAATGACATCATGAGCCCTTCCCTTAAAAATTCTGAACTGGAAGGGTGGAATTAGGGTGACGTATTTAGGTACTAGACATTTGTATACATTTGTGTGTCCAGGTAGACATATTACCCAGTCTTCTGAAAGACTGGAATACCTTGAAAAAAAATTTCAAAACCAGCTAAACAGAGCTTTACTGACTACTTTTCTGGCCGAATCCCCATCCTTCCCACCAAAAAGAAAGGAAAACAAAATTTCCATTTTGTGCCAAAATGCTTCATTTGAATAAAAACCTGATTCTATTTACTTTCCTTTTTTTCTTTTTACCTTTTGTATTCTTTAGTTTGTATCAACATAAACAGTTTTGAAAACACTTGCTGTATGGTCATTGCAAACTAGACACATTTGAAAAATCCCCCACAGCAGAAAGGCCAGCTGCCCTCTTTCCTGGGGTTCATCTCTCCTGGTTCCTGAAATGCCCTTTTTCACCAGCCCTCTTCTCCCTGGTAGGTTGTTGCTGTGGCTTCCCAGAGACCACACCAGCCTTGGGAATTCTAATTCCATGTGCTCACAGATGTAATCCAACTTACTCTGTATCCTAAGTGAAGGTACAAAATCCATCTCATAACAGGACTGAAAAATAATTATACCATACCTTACTGCATACAGGGTTCACGCATGTTGTGTCACAATGACCCAAAATGCACTTATAATATCATCGAGGTTTATTAAAATACGCCAACTAATCAGGGAATGAATAGTAAAAAAAATGACAAGTTGAAATTAAATGACAGTAATTAAGTAACTTTCCTACTCTTCTCGTTGTAACGCCTGACACTGCCTACTGCAAACTGAGAGCCAGAAATCTCACGCAAGGAACCACAAGAAAATTTGACCTTTTGTCATTCACTATAAAAAAAAAACCCACAGAAAAGTAGTTCTGTCATATGAGGACAGCCAGGATGAATCACACAGCTATTCAGTTAATTAGTATGTACTTTACTAGTAGATCCTCTTTTGCTCCTAGAGTGGAATTACAAAGGTGGCAGGCCACCTGCTAAGTCTCCAAAGCCCTCAGAAAAGGGTCAATTGGGAGGGTAGAAACCACTCAAGCAAGATCTGCAAGGCAGAATAGTAATGCGGTTAAACTTTGAAAATCACTGCCAAACCAAAAGGTGTCATTGGGCCCATGGCAAATATAGAATCATAGACTCATAGAATCATTTAGGTTGGAAAAGACCTTTAAGATCATTGAGTCCAACTGTAAACCTAACACTGCCAAGTCCTACTAAACCACGTCTTTAAGCACCATATCTATGCCTTCTTTAAGATTCAGTATGTATGGTTTACTTTCAGATTGCCTCTGTGTCCTATACCAAAGCGTGCCCAAAATCAAGCCTTGCTGTAATCTCAGTCTCCTCTCTTGCAGCCTGTACGTTGACGTTTCTATTCACCATTTCTGGTGTTTCAGTAAATTTCCTACCCATGTAATAACGGTTACATCCATCCCACGCAAATATCTTTTCATGTGAGATTTCAGGAAACGTTATGTCAAATGTCCAGCCACTTAACCAGCTGAAGATCTGTTATTTGTAAAGGGCCGTTCAGTAATAAAATGAAAAAGAACCTCCAGCAATATAAATATATATGCAAAATGACCAGTCATCTTTACTGCAACAGCTGCTGAGGAAACACAGGATTTCCTTGACTTAAAATAACTGAAGTGTTTCCATCAGGTGAAAAACAGTTTCTGAAAAAGCATTGTATTTTGCCTTGTTTCACTGCATTAACCCCAGTGTGGTGAACAGAACCAGGACCATTCTTGTTGCTTTTTTTTCTTTCCTTTTTTTTTTTTTTTTTTAATTTCTGTGCAAGCCACGAATGAAAAAATGACCCATTCCTCCTGGCCACACAGCCATTTCATTCACCACAATTCTCCATTCCCATCAAAACAGCATCAGGGCTATGGCATGCCTTAAGAAAACAGAGCTTCGGCCACAGGCTGCCATCCCTCCCGCGAGCCTTGCCAGGCTCAGAAAAAACCTGGGGAGCCGCTGAGGCCAGGCACCCCAACCCTACTGCTCGCAAATCACCTCGGGGCTCTGCCAGCACCTCTGCAAGAGCAAAACTCAGCACGCTGAAAAGTATGGTAAATACAGCACGCCAGGTGGTTCGCCAAAATGCGGTCCGCAAGCTGTTGGTTGCTTGCGAAGAGCGAGTTTTCCTCTTTGCTTCCAGATATTAGGATGAACAAAAGAAAAAAAAAAATCCAACACTTCTTTTTTTTTTCCAGGACTATTTTCCTATGGAAGTGGGGCATCCCTCAGGGCAGCCCCGCTATTAACATGAAATCGGGAGAAGTAACACCTGAAATTGTCACTTTGTTCTCCCAGTGACATCCTGTGATCACACATGGAGTCCCAGTAAAAATACTCCACAGTATGCTCCTTCCCTGGCTGATCTGTGAGCCACCAAGAGCTCACCCTCATCTCTAAATAGCAAATCTCAAAGTTTTGCCAGGACCAAATCACGTTGTCCAGTACAGCTGAGGTTCACCTTGCAAAGACTTCTTTCAGATACATTCTGAAGAAGGGGGAAAAAATTGGCATTATTTCATCCAACTGTATTTTATCCCTGAGCTGGTCTGATTACCCACCCGCTCTGAGCCCAGGAGGTCGGAAGTTGGTTGGACCAGTGCATGTGCCCATTTCCATCCTCAGCCCATCCTGGCTGCTCGAGGCTTGTGAGTGTTTCAGGGAATCCCGTAACCACAGCACAACTTCTGCCTGCCTAGAACGACCATGGTGTAGGTTTTGCATTTTGTTTTCTTTCTGATTATCAATACAAAAAGGAAAAAAAAAAAACAAAAAACCAACACCCAAACCTGAATGGTTTGTGAGTCTGCACAGATACAGGGATCTCCTCTGGGCTGCCTGGGTGGTCACAGCTCAGCTTTACTGTTATTGTTTACTAGTGATGTATCACAGAGACATGATACAATAACATCAACAACTCAAAGACACACAGTGAGAACATCTTAAATGAAGCAAACAACACATTCCGGGTGGAGAAACATTCAAGGTATACTAAGTCAGTCATTGGCTTTTTATACCCACTGGCTTTCTATGACTGTCACATTTTTGTAGTGTACTGGCCACACAAAAAAATCGAGAAAATATTTCAGCAACTATCATTTATTATCTTTCTGTTAACTCTCAACTTGCTGTTTCAAACTGTATATACATGGATAAACCTGCTTCCTCTGCCTTGACCTAAAAATGCAATCTAAGGGCCACAGAATTCAAATAATTGCGTGGTTCCATTAATTTCTACGTGGCAACTCAGAGTTTACTGAGCTGCCGAGTAACCACAGGGCATGGTGGAACAAGAAAAGTGCTGTGGAGAAGGATGGGCAGGGGCTTGAAGGGCCTTCCATGTGGGAATGCACAGAACAGACTCAGCCTGGGCACCATAAAGAAGAGATGACGAAGGAGCTGAGTAAAATCATGTACTGTAAGGAGAAGCTGATTATCTAATGACTTTTCACAGTTGCTTATCACACAAGAACTAGGGCCTATTGGGTGAAAAGTTATCAGTCAACAGGCCTGAAATAAACCAAAGGATTATCTTTTCACAGAAGACATAATTATAATTGTGAATCTGAATGCTATAGGATGTGGCAGTGGCCAAAAATGTATGTGGGTTCAAAAAGAGATGATAAAAGGTTTTTCAGAGAGAAATCCACTATTGACCACCAAACTATGTACGACACCCGACTCAGGAAACTCTCAAACTGCTGGCTGCCAGCAATTAGGAGAGTATATTATGGGGAAGGATTGCTTTAAAAACCTCCTCCATTTTAGACTTGTTCCCTGAGCACCCCACACAGGTCACCGTTAGAAACAAGCTACTCAGAGAAACGTGCTTCTGTAGGAAAACCCCTCCTGGTTTTGCATTACACTCAAAAACTGAACTACTCTCCCGGCAATGATGCCAGAAGAAAAGCAGCAGCAGTGCCCGGTGTATGCATCTATAACACATTTGCATTTTAAAAGCGGTACGTTTGCCACATCTGAAATACTCTTATTTCCCTCAAGTAATTCAGGATTGCCTTTGCGAAAGGTGGCAGGCAAGGAGGTGGGAGAAAGGAAACAACCCAAACAGACTTCACACATGGATATCTTGGCAAGGTCTAGTTGGCAGAGCCTTCCTCCCTACCCCCTCCCGATGATGCAGAATCAGTCCTTTGCCGTCCTGTTCAGGAGGTTGGCCAGACTTCGTATCCCTCCCCCAGTTCCCGCTGGATGCCTCAAGCGTCTCATGGGCTGCACGGAGGGGACAGCCTCTGGGCACCTCAAGAGAGCCACCTTCACCCCACTCTTCCCCCAGAAACATGGGCCGTCCCACTCAGCCTTCCCTCCACCCCCGCGGCTGACCTCCCACTTCGGGTACCCTCCAGGAAGGATAACATTTCCGCAGAGGAAAACACATCTAGTTTTGCTTTCTTTTCTGCAAAATACCACGCACGGGGAAGAGCTACATCCGCTTCCCCCTGGCCGGGGAAGAGCCATGCCCAGAGCATCTTGCTCGACGTGGGCAGCTCCGTGGGCGCTACCGGCGTCTTTGGTTATTACAAAGTGCCAGCCCCGAGCGGGGAAACACCGACTTCGTTCCCGACAGGGTGCGCGTAGGTGTCGGTGCCAAATCCACAAGTTAATTAAAAACCGTATTTTCTCTGGGAAAACAACACGGCCGGCATAATAGAGCTATAATTATAGCCAGGTTTCCACTGGCAGCTTGTTAATTGAATCTTATTCTGTTTCTTAAAGGAGAGCAGGGCTGCTGTCACGCCCTCTTTCCTTCCCGCTACTGCCATTTCTCCAGCAATATTCCCACCGAAATGTCAATACATCTGTGTCCCTGCTCTAAAAGGGGTTCAGCATACTGTTGGGTGACATGCACCGTCCTGAAAAGAAGCTGCTCTGCTGCATGGCAAATCACTACATGTGTAATTACCTACATCATTTTATATAGAGCATGAAAAAAGAAAATATGATAAGTCTCTCCTCAGCCCTGCTCTGTTGCCATGGCAACCGGACACTTTCTCCCCCCGCCCCCCCCCCCCCCCTTTTTTTTTCCCAAGGGACAAAGAGAACCGCTGGAGACTTCACAAATCGGCATAGATTAAGCACAAATAGTTTTCCAAATGCGTTTGTTCACTGACATCGTTTACTTCAGTAATTGCGTGCATTGTGCTCGCCAAAAGTGAGCTGCTGTAAACATAGCCGCCCGCGTTCTGCCCTGTCCCATCCCGTCCAAACAGCCCCCACCTCCTTTCCCCCACCTCCACCTCCCTCCACACACCCAGGCAAACTCCCTCAAGCCCACTTGTTAATTTTTTGTTGCGTTTCACCATTGTTTTCCTATTTACATGCGCACGGATGAACCGAGGGGAACTCAGTTTGACTCCTCCCGTACTGCTGAGTCCTTAATCACGCCGGTGAGCAACAGGTTGAAGCAAATACCTACGTCCTGTAGGTAGACGGCCCTTTCACACGTGGCACGCTAAAGACGAGGTGAGGTCTGGGTTTTGTGACCCAGGTAAGCGGAAAATTTCACGGCAGCATCAGTGGCTTGCAAGCACCGCCTCGGCTGCAGGAGGTGCGTGGAGCGGGGCTGGCACAAGCCCTCCCCCAGGAGAGTCGCCAGGCTCTGCCTCCCGCCCGCGTTTGGTCGCTTGTGGTTTTGCCAAACTTTAACGGATTGGGCTTCAGTGTCCCGTGCCGGGTGTTCACCTTACACCTACAGAGCAGTTTGGTTTGGTTTGTGTTGGAAGTGCTTGTTAAAATGATTCTTCGACTCCTGAGAACAAGGCTGGGGAGAATAAAGTCTTTGTGGGTACTAAACCCAAAATCTAATTTTGATATGGTCCAGAGTTGAAAAGAGGAGGAGAGGGGCACATATGTTTGCATGAGAAAGATGTACCTCTTTTTGTTCCTGTGAACTTTCCACTGAGTTCAAGTACTCGAATCCCCACAAGCTCCTCCATCCTCACGTGCTGAAGAGCGATACCCGCGTTGACGGAAGCTCCCACCCCCACCACGGCTGCGACACCGAGAGGGAAACCCCAGCAAAAGGGGTCCTGCTGACCCGCAGCACCCACCCCTGCCAACGCTAGGAACTATGTGGCCCCGTGCCCGCACCTCCTCACTGCAGACAGCTGCGGAGCCGCTGGCCACAAGCACCGAAAACAAGACCCTCGTCCCACAGGCAGCGCGTGGGCGACACAAGAAGCCATCCGTGAAGAAGCCCTCCTCCAACTGAATGAGGCTTCTCATTGCTTTCAATGCAAATGAAGACAAAGTGCTGCAAAGGCGACTGATGACCTCTCGTGCCAGCTGTCAGGAGGCCATGCGGAACGTGACATCGAGGATAAAGACTTAGTGGCACCCTGCACCAGCAATGTCCACTTGCTCCAGCAGTCAGTAGACATTGTTCTCGCAGATGTACCAGGCGCTCTCCCATTTCAGGTCATAATGAGCTGCAGATGCGACAGGCCTTTCAGATTCTGAGTCTGCAGCAATGAAACGCTCTACATAGATGCTTCTGCCTCATTTTTACTTGCTAATTTTTAATAATGACAATTTAACTTCATTGTGTGCTTCACGTACTATAACGGCCAATTCAGAAATCATCCTAAAGGGCTCTGATTGCTTAACAAATCTCGCAAATAGCTTTCCAGCATTTTTTATAAAGCGTGTGTTCCGAAATTTCAGTGTCACTTTGATAGTTCTCTAGAGGGAAGTAATAAATAATTAGGAGGCACCATACTTTGGAGATACTGAGCCAATGCTTCAATTAGAAGCATCCCCATCTCACTTTTAAAGAACTTCAAAATCAGCATGAAAAAAAAAGCTGGTGTTATACAGAATATATTTACACACATCAAAGAGTAAGTCGAAGGCAAAAGCTTAATTAAACTGAAATTTGGGTTGATCAATTCATTCATAGATTTCAGAAGGGAAAAACACCTTATGCAACTCCAAGAAACTATGATAAATGTTGGAAGGCCTAGACATTCCAAAACGAGGCTAAAATGAAATCCCTTCAATGTTGCAGGTTTTACTCCATCAAAAACCCTTCACACTTTTCCTGTAACCCTTTCACATGGTGATGTGATCGTCTCCAATTTTTTGGTTGCTTTTGGCAAAGAGCTAAAGCCATTTACATTATCCTGTGGTACCAGCTCCTACTGTGGTTAAGAGTATAGTGAATACTCTATCAGAAACAACCTGGAGTTCCCCACAGGGCTACAGCTCCTCCGTATCAAACTCCAGAGACGACTCTAAAAGCTGTTTTCCAGCACAGTTTATTTAACATCGACCATGAATATATATACAGTCTTAAATGCTCCTCACTTCAGGGAGGGGCTGCAGTAAGATAAGCTTTGCAGATGCCTGCAACACACAGCGCAAGATTCTTGCAAGTTATGTCTGGATATCAGTGCCTCTCTGCATTCATGAAGTCACGTATATTTTCCGAAGCATGTGCTGAAATGCTGGAGAGGAACATTTTTTGTTTCACAGAACCAAGAAGTTACATTAAATGACACCGAATTCTACCTTACTCTACCCTGCAACCCAATTTTACCTAGTTTTACCCGTTTACCAGTTAAAGCAATAATCCTGAGGAAAGGTTTGCAGTAACATACTGCACTTGAAGCAGGTAAGCTCTTTAACAGATGCGCACATCGTATTCACAAAGGGAACATGCACACACTTATTTTGGATGCATTCTTATACCTCACAGATTCATGCCTTAAACACATATCAATTGCATGCGTGTTCTAAAAGCGTATGGAAATGACATACACCCACTAGGAATATCTGGAGGCAAGATTTTTGGATTTTTTTATGTGAAGCTGTCCTTCGCATCCATATAAAAAAAAATACACAAATGTTTCTGAAGAAGAAAATCTTTTGAACTTCTTTATGATTCGCCCACTCATTACAGGAAAAAATTCATTCTGTATTATGAAAAGTTTTGCTGTGCAAAGTCTCATGTTAATTAGTTCATTTTGGTGCATTTAAGCAGAGAGGAGGGTAGAGATTGAGAAAACATGCTCAACGCAGAAAATGAGTTTTGACTTCAGATTTGGAAGGACAAGCATTCCTCCGTAACGCAGGTCATCACAGCACATTTCCAGGAATAAGTAAAACAAACCCAAACCGAAGGGGGAGGAGGGGCAGAGCCTAAAATCTAGGTCAGAGGAAGAAACCAGACAAGTACGAAGCATCCTTTTCCGTGAGTCTCACAACTTGATTGTGTGAAGGTCTCATCTCCTGCCGCACTTGTGCATATGTGACACTAACTGCCTCCCTGCCGCAGAGGGAATGACAGGAATGTTAAACAAAGGGAGCCCAAGTGGCACCTTCGGTGAAGCATGAGAGATCACATCGGGGTAATAACTTACCTGGCTCTACTAACGAGATATCACTTCAGGGAGAATTCACTCATGGCACAGCCTGCAAAAAGATTTACTTTCTCAATGCAAATAACGGCCAAGGAGCAAAGGGGGATCCCCAGCAATACTGTGCTCAAGGTATAGCCTAAAAATTTAAGAAGCGTTTACTGCGTTTTTTCATAAACAAACCAGACGTACAAGTGGTTCTTACACCCCAAATTTTTATGATCCTCTATTTGCAATCTTTGTTCTGCTGCTCAGCCACCTGGTTTTTCATTTACAGATGGCTTTGAGATCACAGTTTGTTATCTTACTCAAACATAATTAACAAACACATTTCATTCTCTTACATCAACAGAGATCCGACTCTGTGATAGAACAACGAAAATGGAAAACTTCGGCAGACGTAGCTGGTTATTGCTTTCTGTCATCCTCTGAGAGATGTCTTCAATACCTCCTTCTATTCTTGCTGTCTTCGGAATAAGTCCTTTCCTATTGTAGCAGGGACACAACTCCTACTTAAAGTCACTATCATTTTTCTTGTCTTTGAACAGAAAAGCAAATTATCTGATGAATGCATCTGTTATTTCCTTATCTTTTGTGTTAAATTAACCGCTATCATTTTGAGTGACAAAAACTGTCTCTTACCATCTGCCCACTAGAAATCTGCTTTAAGAACGTTTATCATCATTTATTAATCCCTATAAATCAACTTTTTTTTTTTTATTCTTAAGGTAGTGGTTTTGCTTTTCTTCTGGGTTTTGCTTATCTGTTGGCTCTACCATGAAGCTCACAGCACCCAATGTGAAGAGTGTAACACTGAAGGAAATTATTGGACATTGTACCTTCCCATTGCATTGCACCCAGACAAAACCAGAGCGAGCACAAATTTGGGAGCTGCATTGAAATGCACAAATAACTGGCATTCCATCAGAAATTTTATTTCTAGCATCTTGCAGCCTCTTCATCCTTGAAGACTAACTTGGGCGCTATGAGAAGCAGGAGGGCAGAGAGGCAAGAGGTGTTCTAGCGCAGGGGACCTTTCCGTGCCGCCTGGCAGCAGCCCACCGGGATAATTCCCACGAGGCACACGGCAGATTTCTCCCCATTTCCATTGCCAAAGCACGTGTAAGTGCAGGCTGAGGGTGAGACCGGGTGGTGGAGGCACGTGTTGGGGGTACGGGCTGCCCCATGCTTCCCACCCACACCCCCAGGGTGCCCCTTTGCACCCACGTGCTGCCTGTCCAAGGGGCACGTGCCCACACGTGTTTTCACAGGTCTCAAGCGGGAGCTCGTAA
Organism: Vanellus vanellus; assembly: GCF_965231255.1. Taxonomy (NCBI): domain Eukaryota; kingdom Metazoa; phylum Chordata; class Aves; order Charadriiformes; family Charadriidae; genus Vanellus; species Vanellus vanellus. The sequence continues at coordinate 153,693,244 of NC_138905.1, read as the reverse complement.
TAAGCCCTGGGGCGATGGCAGCCCCACTCTTCCCCTACAAAACGAGATGGGGCTCCGCTCCGAGGCTCGAGGCAGGGGCTGGCATGGCACAGGGGTGGGAGCACGGTCACTCTTAGTTCACAGCAGACACTTCCAGCCCAGCACTGAGTGATCCCAAGCTCCTCTGATGAGGAGCATTCCTCTGCCCCTTCTGTGAATACAAAAGCAAATTAACTGACGAAGACATCTGTTCTTTCCTTATTGCATATGTTCAATTAATTACTATCTGTTCTCCCTTTTTCTGGCTACACCTAGAGTGAGGTCAGTCATGAGAGCCTTCATCATCCACAGCGCTTAATTTTTGCTCCGCCTGTCTATGGCTTGGTTTGCCCCAGCCAGCTCTCCCTAAGCCAGTGCCTTGGCACCCTCCTGGGGATATCTGACTCTGGGGAGCTTTCCCTTAAAACTATGGAGAAGACAATAGGTACGGCTGCCTCTGCCCCATGCAGCTTTGTAACATTATCCCACTGGGTTTTGTATGTTCAGTTTGGGTCTTAGGACCTCATGCCATGCCCCAAGTTGTATAACGTGTCTTCAGCTTCATGAAATAAAACCAGCCCTCCAAAGGATGATGAAAAACTCTGAATAGAAAAAAAAAAAAAAACAAACAAACCATAAAAACCCCCTCAGGGCTACTGACCATATGGGGTCCAGAGGAGATTCAGGGTTAAGTACTATGTGGGCTGAATGGACCGCGTCTGCTTTGGACGGAGCTCGCCATAAGCAACATGGGTGCAAACCAATCCATGCCACTTGGCCTCAGGGCTTTCTTTTGTTATTCCAGTGGGTCTAGGAGATAAAAGGACCCCTTCGCTTAGTCTGCCAATGAGACAGACATTTAGTATTTCAAAGTTCATTGTTCAGCTAGTAACTCCTAGCATCCTTTTTGGTACTTCTCGGTAAGCATTGCTCCTTGCTGCTTATCAGGAGTCCCGCAACAACTCCGGACTGAATCACCTTTCTTATCTGACCTCTTCTAGTACTCCTTTGTCACTACCATTGAAGCTTTAACAATACTGACTCCTACAAAGCAACTGCAAAACCCTTTTCTCCGCGGTGGATGCGTTTGTTAGCACAGCAGGCCAACTTTCAGGTTTTGCGAATGCCTGTCTGTGCCTCAGTTCCCTCGGTGTGAAAATAAAAAAAAAAAAACCCAAACAACTATTCTGTTAATAATACTTCCTTGCTCACAAAGATTTTGAGGATGAAAACATCTCTCTCTTTTCCATTTTTATACATTATGACAAAAACCCATTTGGCACTTGTATCAAAATACGACAAAACTTTGTGAGCCGACTTCACACACTTCCAGAGCTGTCACCATGTAATCCAATGTCAACTCGTCTTCACTCTTCAGTCCTTCCAACTGCAAAGTGGATAATCCTACATCCACAACTCTGTGGGAAGAACTAAGGCTGCTAAAACAGCTCAGTAGTCCTGAATGAGAATGAGAAGCTTGTGTCAGAACGGTGAGGAACCATTAGTAACGGCAGCTGTATTACTTTCTCGAATGCTGTCTCCACTAGCCTCTGCAGGATTTTTATTCAAATTACGTAAGAAAACAGTTCTGCATTATTTCTACAGAAAGTAAACCTTCTGTTATTTTTTCAGTCAGTACCAGAATAATTAAAAACCTTCAATGTCCAGGATTTGTCTGGTTTGGTTTTTTTGTTTGTTTTCAAATAAGCTTTTCTTATCTGTGGAGAGACTTTGTCATCTATTTTCTCAAACTGTAAGAGATTTACAATAGCTAGGGATTACAGCAAGGTTGGGTGGTTCTTAATTTCTTTGTATCAACCTCTGGTGTCTCTTCCAGAATCCTTAAATCTTACCCTTCTGTAGATGGCAAATTATCAACTGTTATGTTTATTATTCTTTTTCCTGTTTTGTTTGTCACACATATCCTGTTTTTTTCATTCCTTTTATAAAAATTTATAAAAGGACACAATAAGCCGAGGAAAGATAACTATGTAATGTATTCCAGAGAAGATTTATCTATAATTTAGTAAGTTCTTTTTGAAATCACAGCATTTGGATCAGTTTTGTTTCCATCTTGTACAGCAGTCACCATCAAAATATTACTTCCTTCTTGCAAGCGAAAGCTGTTACCATGGTATTCCCATTATTCCTGACACAGAGACTGGGGGAAAAATTGTTAAGCTCCCTAGGAAATTCCCTTACTTCCAGTGCAAAGGTCTGCAGGGGTAGTTGCAACAAGACTTGTACCCGCTTTGCAGCGCGAGGGCAAAGGGAGACCGGTCGGTGGCTGGCAGCAGGTTCTCCAGCTGGAGAGACTCCTGCACTCGGTACAGTTCCCATCTGTTTCCCTGATTTATGATCGTGTTTGGGCGAACACCACAAAAATGTCACTGTGGTGTGGCATGAGAAAAGCTTGCCCATATCATAGCCGCTCGCATCTGAATTTTAAACACTCCGTTTAAAATGATCGTCAGGCCCTATTACTCAAAAACGGAAATTTTGGAGTGAGAACAGCTACATTTTCCAACTCTTTTTGCTGTGCTGTGGCCCAGCTGAAACCCACTGTGGAAAAGCATGGAGAAGCATCTGCAGAAAGAGGGACATTAGTGAAAGATGATGGGCTCCTAAAAACATGATTAATGGACCTGATCGCAGCCAGAGAGAGATCCCGCTCCCCGGGAAAGGCAGGAGCACCCAGGGACAGGGCTGGGGTGGCTGACAGGCGGCAGGGATGGTTTGTCTCTTACTTTGAAAGCTACAGCAGCAGCAGGGCTACAATGACATACCGGAAAAAAAAGCTGCAAAACGCTGGATGACATCATCAGACAGAGCTCCCAGCTGCCAAACCTGGCTCCGGGGAGAGGAGGGCACTTGTAAGTCAAGGCTTCTTCTCAGGACAGCTTTCATGGTGGAACCTCTTCAAACCATCTCTTCTTGAGCACATGGGTCACGTCCCCATGTACAGAGGTCTGTCTGGGTCTTCTGGGCACAATGAAGAGCCACATGCCCCTCAGGAGGCTAACCCAATCAGGGACCAAGGGTGGGCATCTTCCACTTACAGCAGTTTATTTGGTAGTTTGATGAAAAGCTTTGCTTCGGTTAAAGCATTTTCTGCCCTTTCTCGTATTGAATCAAGTGGAAGTTTGGAATGACATTTTCAAAATAAGTTAACTTGGTTTTGTTTTGAAAATGCCAAAAGGAAATGTTTGAAACAATGCAATATTATTACTTTTGTTTTATACTTAGCCAAAATGATTCAGCAAGCAGATTCAGATGCCCTAAAACTGTATTTCTGGAGAATATCAAGCCAGTAGGACAGTAAATTTTTACACAGCTCTAGCCTGGCTTTGGTTTCCTGCAGCTCTGTCTGTGCTGCAGACTTCACTTGAATTATCTGCACTTATGGTCCCCTCTCAAACTGAGCTGCTACAGTGTGAAATGGCAGCGTGCAAGTGTCGGGATTAGTGAATGGGACGATTCTGTTAGCAGTGCAAACAGATTACAGCGCTAACAATATGGTGAAGTGAAGTTTTTGGATGAAGTGTTTTATTTGACAAATACACAGTTTCAGAATCATTAGAAGGATTCACAACTTCCACTTGAATTCAGAAAATAATTTGATAAATACTTGATATGTGTTGCACTGCAAAATGTTTCAGAGAACTCCAAGTGCTCTGTTTTACCACTTTTTTTTAATTTTTTTTTACACAAAAGGTTTCTCATCTTTTATTTTGATACACTCTTCAGGAATGGCACTTAGCTCTTGCCAAATGTCTCGCAAGATCATTTTGCATCAATATTGACAGCATCGCCATCCGTCGCTTGTTCCACGTGCGACCTGAACAAGTCTCACAGCCAAAGACCGTTATCTGGAGTTGGCTGCGGGATGCAAGCCTGACCTGCTGCCTGATGATGGGCGGCATCCCTGGTGTCACAGCCTTCCCTGCGGTGACAAGGGACTGCTGGCTGTTGCCTCAAAGCCACTTTTTCCCTTCCTTCTCGAGGAGTGTAACTGAGCACCCTTAGCACCTCTGGGGGCAGAAGAAAATAGATGCATCTGGCAGAGCTCCACCATGAGCCGCTCACTCGCTAGCTAGTGAAGCAGAAGACAAATACTCTCGTTTTCTGGCTCTCCCCAGGCTAACCCACCCCTGAAGACTGCAGCAGCAGCAGCAGCTGCTGCAAACGCTCCTTCCTCCTTCCCTCTCCACCCGCTGCCTCATCCGCCCAGAAACCAAATGTGTTCCTAGAGCACAGCCCAGAAAGGAGACAAACGTACTACGGCACACTGTTAGTGGTCTTTTTGAAGCAAAGCCTGCAAATATTTCTGTGGCAGGGAGAGCTGGCCGAGCGGCTGGCCTCTGGGGGGGCAGCGAGAAGGAGAGAAAACCCCAAGGGACGGCTGATCTGCTGCTGCTGGTTTCCGACAGCCTCCCCAGGCCACGGTACCCACCGCTACAGAGCCGCGGACAACGAGCTGTAAATTCCTCTGCAACATCTATTGTAAGTCATACTTCGGAGAATCACTATTGCAACCCCCTTCTGTATTAGATATTCGACATCTACTCCAAAACAACATTAAAAATAACTGATTTACTTCCAGCAGGCAGATGGCTACTAAATCCTGCTCCATTTTTCTGCATGCCATAAAACTTACGCTTGTATCTTCGATAGATACACTCTGTGATAGTAAGATAAGTATTGAAAATACAGTAGCTACAAAGCTGCTGTAATTAAATACACCCTCTGAAGAAAAGCTCAAAGTTGTCACTGAAACTATGCCAGAGCTGTTACTCAGACATCAATGGCATAGCATCACCCAGAAATTAAACAGAAGAGCAAAACTAAAATGTCTTTGGGGCCCCTTCTACATAGTAAGTAGTAAGATGGATAAACCTTCGGGAGACAGATGCTGCATCCCATCTTCCCAAATCCAAGTCCTGCATAGGAGGCTCCAAAACTGCCGTAAAGTCTATTTTTTCCCCTGATGCATCTACCAGTAAAGACAGCGAGGCTCAGCCTGGAGCCGGGTGCGGGGCAGGCTCAGGGAACCACAGGGAGGTGATCCGCAGGTGATGGCAGAGCGCAGGCAGGAGGGAGCCAGACCCCATGTGTACAGCTGCCAGCAGGGAACAGCGTCCGGGGCTGACTGTCCCCAGGCCACACTTATCGTTTTTCTCAGAAGGAGCCAGCTGGGTCACTCAGAAAAGTAGTTTGGAAGGAGAAAAGTATGTATGGGGCAGCCACTATCTGTCTGGGGACAGGACCCTGAAGCAAAGTAGGGAGATAAGCTATGAAACAGCGCCAGTGTTATTAGCTCTACGGAGCTAATAAACTGGTTTTTCTTGTGGAAAACAAGCAAACAAACAAAAAAGCCCTAGTTTACTTATATATGACCCTCTGTCTACAAGAAGAGCTTTTCAACCATCTTCAGGCATTCACCAGTATCATGAAACCCCTGAGAACAACCTAACTTGGACAGACTGGGCTGAATATTTGCTTTCTGAGTTTCTTAACACTTGCTAAGGTAAAAAGCAGGTAAACACCTGGTCTTCAGTAGGATCCTGAATTAACAGCTGGCAGCCCACCGCCTGGCAAGTTGATGAGGACACCAAATTACCACTTGCTTATATGGCTCCATGCCCAGGCTCTCGCACAGGACTTTCACCATCAAGACAGAACCATAAAGGTCCTTGAAAGCAATGGGAAAGTCTGCTTATAAAGCTGATGGCGTGATACTGCCCTCCATCTTTGCTTCAGCGTCAAGGACACCCAGGCCTTTAAGCCAGGTACAAGGTAAGCACGCCTGCCCCAAGCCCCTCGCAGGCTGAGAAACTAATGGCGAGCTCAGATATATCACCCTAAGCGACAATTAATTGACCTCAAAGCTGCAGCAACTCCAGAGGCATCGTTGCTGGCTCTATTGTTTTTTAATGTGTCATTCAGAGAAGGTCAGCAGGCTCCTGTAAGAGACATACGAAGGACTTGCTGAAGCAGATTGCCAGCTCGAGAGAGGATTAAATTATGATTCCTCAGACTCCAGTTTTATCTTACGGTGGGTGATTTCAGTGCGAGGCAGAAGAGAAAAGAACAGACATCGCAACATTTCTCAAAAGCTTTTCCTTTTCAAGGGACCTACAACATACATCATAAAGTTTGTAATACCAGAGCATCGGATACAGAGATAGTGTCTCGCCCTTGCCAAATAGCTTTGCTAGGCCCTGTTGATGTATTAACACCACTGAAAAAACAGCTCTAAATCAGAAATGTAGGTCTCGTAGGGTAACCAAACCCTGTGAAAGAGCTGCTGAGTTTGGAAATGGCAAGTCCTACACTAATAAAAAATTAAAGAACAGGAGGTAAAAAAGCAAAGAGATGCCCTTCCCCAGTATCCCGATCTTCAAACTCGCTTCCAGAGTGCCTGAAGAAAACAAACCATTTGTTTTGCCTCAAGGTGTTAAAAGTTGCAACCACCCAAATATCAAAGGCCCAGATTTCCTCTCCCTGTCAGCAACTATTACAATTAAATTACATTCTTTAAAAACAACAGCAAAATGTCTGCATTGCACTGAAACGTGAAAACAAAGAAGTCTGCGTACAGCATGCAAAAACCAAAGCGTGCCTCAGTGAGGCTCTTTCAACAACTTCTATTGCACAGCCTTGCAACTGGATGGCCTTCAGGCAGGCTGTGAGGAACAACGGAGACTCACCTATAGTGCATTAACCTTATGTACTGACCTGGTTTGGTTGTGTTGATGGTGACTACATCCTTGGAAGAGGGCATCTTCAAGCAAAAAGTAGCAAGAGTGTGTAGTAGTAGTAATGTAGGCAGCACTCAAGGTTGAAATCATGAGGCTGTGAGGGGTGAGATGACTTTGTGCTTCAAGAGGAATGAAACAGGATCTCAACAGAGGAAAAAAGACTACTCGCTTTAGGAAACTCACTATTCATTGAAAATAAAGAACAACAATTCTGAAGTGGTCTTTTAAATTATCAGAGCATATAGCTAGGCTAAATTTTCCGGAAGAAGAATTTGTGTCAATTTTGGCAAATAGTTTTGGCCTTTTGGTGTTTTTTTTAGTCAAAACTAAACTTTTTAACAAAAATAATAATTTGTGTTGTCCTGACCCTGTATTTAGTTTTGAGGGTGTTTTTACTCTTAAAAAAAGCTGTGATAGAACAAGAGGTAACGGGCACAAACTTGAGCATAGGAAGTTCCGTCTAAACACGAGGAGGAACTTCTTTACTTTGAGGGTGGCAGAGCACTGGAACAGGCTGCCCAGAGAGGTTGTGGAGTTTCCCATTCCGGAGACATTCAAAACCTGCCTAGACACCGTCGTGCAACCTGCTGTAGGTGACCCTGCTCTGGCAGGGGGGTTGGACTAGATGATCTCCAGAGGTCCCTTCCAACCCTGACCATTCTGTGATTCTGTAATAAGCCAGTACATGTTACTAAGGCCCATGCTTCTGCAGTAATTTGAAAAAAGTGAAATCTTCCATAATTTATCTTTATAAAATATTTGTAAAGAAATTTACAGCGATAGAAATGCATTTACACTCTTGCTACATGCGTATATCTACTGGATTCCCTGCCTCAGCGGTTTCAGTTTCTCCTAGGCACTTTAGCAGCCTAAAAACCTAAACCTGCAAGGTCCTCAGCTACCTGGGATGACAGTGCAGGGCAGGGACCTGGGTTAGGGGGTGATGCCAGCATGCAGTATCGGTCACCGCTCCTTCACTCCAACTCCAATGTCCCTTATGGCACCACCACCCATTTGAGACAGCTGCTGGTGGGAACTGGAAGGGCCATCAGCTCCAGACACAGTTGATTGCTCTGGTTAGTTTCTTTGCATTTGGCCATCAGGTTTCATGACTTTTAAGCACTACCTTCTTAATCCATTTATGGCAGTGGTGCAGACTTTAGGATCACATTCCCTTTCCACAGTCTTCCCCGAGATCTCTTCTTTCAGACTTTAACAGCTTATGGTAGGTTTAACAGTATAAGTATATATGCCCCTCCCTTCACACACATGGTACATCTGTAAATGTCAGGCTGAGAGCTACGTAAGCTCAGAAAAGGTGTTCCAAGAAACGCAGTGTCAGGAGAAGAAATCAGCAATTTCAATTGGTAGGGGATGCTCTGTAGTCTGATGCAGAAGAAATAGGACCTGAAATTTTAGCCTTTAATTTCTGCGCATGTTTTTCTGTGGCTGTGGGCATAAAACTGACCTTTCGTCATTTATGTGCTTCACAAGAGCACCTGTCTAGGCTGATGAAAGTACAACGATGATGACTATGCAGTCAAGACAAACGGGATTTTTGCATTGCATTCAACAAAAAAGAAATCCTCAGTAACTTCCATAAAGGTTGAAAATAGCTTTATTCAACTGCTATTGTGTTAAGGTAGAAATTATTGAACATTTTTTTCCGTGGTTATGCAGGCTTCCTCAAAAAGCTATTATCAGCTTTTTTAACAGGAACACAAAGGGGCTATTTCAGAAAACAGCAACTTAAAATTATCATGAAAGTACCCGTACATGGGATTTTCACACTCATGCCTGTTTCTGAGAGAGGACAGGCCTTTTTAGGACACTTTTGGTAACATGAAGAACCACGAGAAAATTCCTGATGCTTTCAGAGAACAAGGTGGTAACTACAGAGCATTTGTAAAACTGAATAGTGGAGCTGGAAACTGAAGAACAAGCATTGACATGACAGAAATAAAATTCCTGGACTGAACATGGTCCTTTGTTAGGGCTTAGCTATTACGCACATTATATATGTGAGGTTCAAATGTGCATAAGAAATGCAGTTAAACAAGGTGACACTGAAAGGCCCCGGGTCAGGAAGAGGGATGGGGCCTTACAGGGTCTCCATCACTCCTATATATAGTCCTCCTCCTTTTAATTTCCCTGGTCTTGCTCCGTCTGGGGAGCAATCCTTACCTCTAAGGCAGCACTGAGGGGGGACCTGCTGAGCTGATGGGCTGGGGGGTCCTTCACTTGTCCAGCACAGTCTACTCCAAGCCAGCCACCTTGCTACTTCTGACACAAATGTATCTTAGGAAAGTGATGTAATTTTCTATACTTGGGCACGAAAAGCGAAGTAAAACATGCAGCAAAAGAGTAGATTCTTAAATTGGCTAGTTTGATTAATATATCAAAGGGAAAAGCTATTTCAGAAATAAAAAACCTTATTATAAAACAATGATGAAACCATATTTACTACATCTGATTAAACAAAGAATAGGCAATTTCTTGGATAGTACACAAGATCCTGGTTTATTTGGATTTATTAATAAATCATGATAATTGTGTTCCATTGCTTTGCTATTAAAAAGTTAGCATCAATATTGTATTTGTTTCTACTAAAATAGTGATTGATGGAGTACTCCTTACATTAAAACCATTACAAAAATATCAATTTATCAGTAAACTTTAATGGACAAATAAACTGGAGACAGCATGTTCAGTTCAAATAAGATTTAGCCTATTACCGAGTTTCAGACTAAGGACACAGAATATTGAACCTTTGTATATTAAACAAAATTGTAAGCAGATGCAGTTTACTGCTTTGTTTGTTAGCTGACTTTCCATAAGCAACCATAGCCCTCTGCATTGTAAACCCTTAATTTTGTGATGAATTTGAAGCAGGGATACAGCAATGCGATGTGAGAGGGCTATTTCTGTATTGTTTCCATCCCACCCGCAGGAAAAGGAATCCAGCGGCATCCTGCCACGAGTTAACCAAAAAGCTTTCTTCAAGTTTGACCCCACCAGGAGAGCTGCCCAGGCATCCCCCAGGCTGCAGGCAGGACAGCGGGCAAAGCGGCCTGTGTCCGGCTCCGGGGTGGGTATTACCATTTTGGGGATGTACGTCGAAGCAAGCACTGATCTTCCTGGCATGGACTTCTTGCGGTGATACTGGGAAGGAGGCGAGGACAACAGGAGCTTCAGCCCCAGGCGTAGGGTCCTCCCAATCCTTCGTATGGAAGAGGAGAGTGAGCCACGTTACTGCCCCATCGGCCTCTCAGCAAGGCTAACAGACGCCCAGCTCGTTTCAGTAGGTAGGAATGGGAATTTCCTCTCAAATCCTTTGTGAGCGGGCAAGCGGCACTCCATGAGTCAGGAACCACCAGAGACCAACCCCGCAGCCAGCCCGGTCTGCGGTGAGGGGGATTGGCCACTGCCGGCAAGATGCAACCATGGAGCTCCTCTGCACTCTGCTCCTTACGTTCACAGCAAGATCCAATGTCAACTGCAGGAAGTATCTGTATATACTCACCGTAATTTTTTATCAGCCTTTAAATGCATCTATTCTCCTTTTTTTTTCTAAATGTGGTTAAGGGAAAAAAGCGGTTCCTGCCGACTTCTTGGCTTGTCTTTGTATTATTTTTGAAGACACCACAGGTATATTTGCAGCAAATTAATTTCCTAATTTGGTACGAGAGCGTTTTACATGCCTGTTGTCGAATAACTCCTGAAAAACTGCACCATAAATGCACAGACACAATGTCTGGCTAGATGGGAAGCTTTGGTTCTCATTGAAAATACTCTGTATCTTCCCATATGCTAATATACGATTAGCAGGCTAATAACAACAACACATCACCGGGGTAACTCAGTGTTTAGTCACATAAAGGAAGCGTGCACCTTGTTATCTAATAAAGCCATGTTTGCAAATAGCAATTAAGTTGAGGCCTTTGCCATACAGTAGTTCTCATCAAACTTAAAACAGGTGAAGCAGTCTTAAATGAGAGCAGCATAACGAGCCAAAGGACGTGTTACTTGGCCACCTCACCTGAAAAGGATTTAATCAGTTATAGCCACACAGTGTCTATTTTGGCATCAAAATTATTAATTATTAAACAACACATTACTAACACCAATGTTTGTAAAAATTCACTTACCCTCATTGCAATGGGCTTTCGAGCAATTTACTCTTTTACTGCTCATTTCCAAACAGTCTAAATAGGGCACTGGCAATAATGAACCAATTTCAGTCCAAGAGTCTGAAAAGCAATTGAGACATCTGCCGTGGCCCTGGGGCTAAGCGCTCGCATCCTGCCCAGGACGTGCTCCACAACGGAGGATGTATGTCCAAACGAACGCTCCCTCAAGCCAGGCATAATGCTTATCACCATGACAGACTACCGAGAGACGTGATGGCTAAGCGAAATTTGGACAACTACAGAAATGTTTTTTTAAACTAAAATAGCCTCCCCCCCCACCCCCGAAAAAAAAAAAAAGAAAAAACAAGTAACTTGGTAGCTCTTCAAGTAGCATACTTTAAGGAAAAGGGTGGTTAAGAAACACTTAACTGCACTGTAGCCTTTAATGGCTATTTTAGATATGAATCCTTACATGTGTACAAGAAAATTCTGTCCTAGAGAGAGAGGAAGATTCAGGTGATAGCTGGTCTGTGTTCTACCATAAATTCAAAACCATTGCCACGTATCGGGGATTCTGTGTACCTGATCCACACGCACGCAGCAGTTCTGCCATGCGCTGCGCATGTCAGATTTACCACGCAGGTCAGGAGCAATCCACCCTGCCGATGCAGTGAGCGTGATGTGACCGGAGCCCATCAGACCGGCACTCAGCGCCCAGTGGTTGTTTGCTTTGGGCTGTTGAACTTCCAGCTGTTCAGCCCGAGCTACTGCTCACCCCACTTGCTGGGCATCCAGAAACGTGGCAGATAGATAGATAATAAAAAAAAAAAACAAAACCGCACAGCGGGAATCAATGGGTAAAGCAACAGTCTACCAAGCCTACAAGAAGCTGTGGAGCTGGCAGACACGTGCCCGTTTTGCTTACATCTTTTTACTAGGCAGGTGCAATTGAAACAAAAACTGAAATGAAAGATGTCAAAAAGCAAGAAAGAAGAAACCGGTCAAATTCTATTAACGTGAGGGAAAATAAAATGCCTAGCTGCTGTACGTGCTTCGGTAAATCTCTGACCTAAATTGAGAGAGAAATGTCCTTTGCAGAACACACAGAATGCCGAATACAGATTTTGGATTCATCTGTGAAAATGAAACAGATTATGTTACTATCAGAGAGTGCACAGTGAAGCCTCAACCCTCCCATAAACCCAGTTACATACATACATACTTAAATAAATCCCTGACTAGCCAAATTTCCTTAGCTGATGTAAACTGTTTTTTAAGATATTTCTATTACATGAGTAAACATCACTTCCTATATTTTTTGTCGACTGAGTGTAAGGATTTAAAGAAGACAAATCAAGTTTATTTTAGATTCCCTGAGGAAAAACAAACCCATCTGTCCTCACTCCTTCCCTGCTGCTTTACAGTGTTCACTATTAGTTATTTCCATAACACACCTACATTTATCCTTATCTGCAGGAGGAACATTTATCTACAAATATTCCTGTCAAATGGCTCTAAAATGCCAGCAGATAAAACAAACAAAAAAAAGTTGATACCCATAGAATTCAAATATATAACATAGCAAAGGAGTCAAGACGAGCTCTAACCTGGTAAGCTTAAAGCTGATCCCCTGACACCTCTCACGTAGTGTCACACGGTCTACACAGGGACAGACAGAAGTTGAGAAACAAGTATAATGGGCAAAAGAGAAGCGTGACGCCTGTTTGACTACATAATGTCAGGCTTGCTATCATAACAGCGCTTCTTTAGTAGCTCTGTGGTTGGAGACATCACAGCTGCTTGCTCTTTTCTTCTCCCTCTCAGGGGTGGCATATGTAAAAGCTGAAGTCCAGTACTACCTGTAACAGAGGTGCGGTCCCAGCACGAGAAGTCCCCAGCACTGAAGGATTTCTCTTTATTGTCACCGGCACAGCGGTGACTCTCACAGGCTGGTGCTGACAGTCCCACAGCCCAGCAGAAGGACTCAGCCAAAGTCCCTTGGAAATTGTTTTTACAGCCACCCTCTCCCAGCGCCCTTGTAAATCACAGCAAAGTAAACCCACCGAGAGATCAGCAGCATTAAACGATGCAGGGAGCATCTCAATGTGGACAGTAGTTTAAGCAGCCACCGCAGAGTCACAACCTGTGCTCCTTTTTGCAAGAAAATGCTCCACTAAAATTGAAGAAATCTTACAAAAACTGTATTATTGAATCACGATGGCTTAAGTCAGCAGAGCAGATGGAAAGTCATGTTTACTGAGCCCCAAAACACACCTGCAGAGGATGCTTCCCTGCAAAGTTTCACAGCTCTCTACAACTGTCATACAGGGCAGTACGAGCAGATGTACGTACGGAAAGTGTTTCCAAGCCCCTTGCTATGTAAGCGGGGACTCAACCTAACACTTACAAGTGATCCTGTATCGTGAACTTCCACTGACAAAATAATATAATGCACTGTCATGACGATGGCCTTACGTAGTTCTTTCCAGGACAGCGGTAGTTTACAACACGATTTCTGTTGTGCTTTTGCCTTACGTCATGGGACTTCAGATTTACTCCCCCTCATTTCCACGGGCGGTGCTGCCGTTCACACTGCACGCAGATGGCTGAGGTGCGAGCGAGGCATATTAACGCCCCGATAAGAAAGTTAGGACAGCAGCAACGCAGTTGGTAATTTTATTTCTCAAAAGCTGCTCCCTGCACGCCTCACCACCGCGGCACACAAGCCTCCAAGGCACGTCTCCCTCCACACGTGTTTCCACATCAGTAGATTTGGTGAATATCTCGAGACAGTTTTGTTTAATGTAGCACGGAGCTGTGCTGTTTCATTAGTCTCAATGACAACATCTCAACTTACCTGAGCCGCAGGTTCACGTTTCTCTGCACTGACAGTTTGAACACGATTTAGCTTGTGCTCAGGATAATCACAAATCCCATCTGTCTTTGCCTCAAGAAAGACGAGAGACCTTCTGGGGAGGATCCTGTGCTGTTTTGTCTGCTAAAACTCCGTCTTGTGATACCAGTTCAAGGTAGACCAGACAGGAGGAGGCAGCTGGGCCAGGCAGGGAGCCCCATGCTATGCCCACACCACCCACCACGTTGCCACCAGTGTCCTCCCATGGAGCGGCACCACGGATGAGAGACGAGGTTGGCATCGGGCCCCTTTCCATGGCTGCTCACGCCCAGCAGTGTAGACACAACTGCTGACCTCAAGCTGTTCCCCATGTCTTTCCAGTAAATAACCTGTCTACTCGAGGCAGCTTCAGCATGAGGAGGCTGGGAGGCTGTCGATGGAAATTCCTACCGGAACAGCGTGAATGTGCTGGCACGATGTGGGCTGGGGAGAGGAACTCCAGGCACACAAATCCAGGGCAGCAAAAAGAAAGACCGCATCCCGTCATAAGGGGTATCAAGAAATAGCAACTATGTAGGAAAAGCTAAGGCTTTTTCAACAGTCTGAAGAAGACCAAGCTGTTTATAAGAACTATTCGCATTACTTCTAACAGCCTGCCTACAGGGGCTGCTGGGCAGGTGAGGTGCATTTAGAATCCTTTTTTTTTTATTCCGTCTGAAGAAAAAGCATTTCAATGAGCCTTCAATGTATCCTACAGTTCATAAGTACTCCTTCTGCTACAATGCCTATTCTAGTTGGAAAAAGATAAATAAGTTTAACAAAAGTTGAACATACATTTGCTTTCTATTTGGCTTTATTCTAAAATCACAGTAGTCTTTGTAATACCAATTCTAAACACAAAGATGTAAATTGTTTACTTAATTCTTCCTTTTATTTGCTTTGATTTATTTAAAAACAAAAACATGCAACGTCCTTAACATTCTCACCATAAGCAAACACAGACAAACAGCTTGCCTCAAACTTGAATTAAGTCCTATTTAAAGCACACCACAAGGCTAATTTCTAGTACTGGCAGCACAGTGATACTGATAACCACATTATGCTACTGCGCCCAACTGTGGCTTCCAGAGGAAGGCTTTCCAGATGAGGAAAAATGCATCTACTTCTGAATAGAAATCTTCACACTGGTCCTTAGGCATATTTAACGAGCATCACAGTACATGCATTTGCGGATGTACACGTTGTTGGCATTAACATTATCCTCTCTATAAGAATGCCCCACCAAAATCTTTACCTCTGAAAAGACGAATGCTATGATACTTCACCTTGCACTAAAAATGCCTTCTACATTAAACACACAAAAATTATATCATATTTCATTTGCTTTACTTCATTCTTCCATACTTCTTGCCGCCTGCAAGACCACAGCACAATTCCATCTAACCCTCAAAGGATTTTCCACCGTCACGTAACATTACAATGTAATGAGTAACCTTTCAGTAAACTTCTACAATTTAACCCAGTCTGCAGTGCACAAAAGCCTGGCCAGCCTGGCCAACCTGGCCAACTGGCTGGGCGGTCACAATCAAAGAGTTGCAGTCAACAGCTCGATGCCCAAGTGGAGAGCAGTGAAGAGTGGCATTCCTCAGGGGTCAGTACTGGGACCTGTACTGTTCAACATCTTTGTCGGCGACATGGACGGTGGGGTCAAGCACACCCTCAGCAAGTTTGCTGATGATACCAAGCTGTTTGGCGAGGTAGACACGCTGGAGGGGAGGGACCATCCAGGGGGACCTGGACAGGCTGCAGAGGTGGGCCCAAGCCAACCTCATGCAGTTCAACAAGGCCAAGTGCAAGGTCCTACATCTGGGTTGGGGCAATCCCAAGCACAAATACAGGCTCGGCGGGGAACGGCTGGAGAGCAGCCCTGAGGAGAAGGACCTGGGGGTGCTGACTGACGAGAAGCTCAACATGAGCCAGCAATGTGCGATCGAAGCCCAGAAGGCCAACTGTATCCTGGGCTGCATCAAAAGAAGTGTGACCAACAGGTCAAAGGAGGTGATTCTGCCCCTCTACTCCACTCTTGTGAGACCCCACCTGGAGTACTGCATCCAGCTCTGGAGTCCCCAACACAAGAAAGGCATGGACCTGCTGGAGCGTGTCCAGAGGAGGGCCACGAGGATGATCCGAGAGCTGGAGCACCTCCCCTATGAGGAGAGGCTGAGAGAGTTGGGGCTGTTCAGCCTGGAGAAGAGAAGGCTCCAGGGAGATCTTATTGCGGCCTTCCAGTACCTACAGGGGGCCTACAGGAGAGCTGGAGAAGGACTTTTTACTAGGGCATTTAGCGATAGGACAAGGGGGAATGGCTTTAAACTGGAAGAGGGCAGGTTCAGATTGAACATTAGGAAGAAGTTTTTCACTTTGAGGGTGGTAAGGCACTGGCACAGGTTGCCCAGAGAGGTTGTTGAGGCCCCATCCCTGGAGGTGTTCAAGGCCAGGCTGGACGTGGCCTTGGGCAACCTGGTCTAGTGGGAGGTGTCCCAAGATAACACCTTGTCCGTGTTTGCTCCTGCTAACACAGCCGTCCCTCAGCCACTCCATTCCCAGTCCGTAATTGCTGAAGTGGTCTGAATGTACCTTTCATTAAGGATCTAATATCTAACTCCTTCAAGTTTCAATAATACAGTTTGAAATGGAGGGTACCTCAACGTACACTAAATTAAACCTTCACAAAGCTTAAGGTACACAGCAGCAGCTGACCAGATGGTCAACAAAATAAAATACAACCTGCCAACAGCAGAGAGTTACTTCCACATATGGTAGCACAGTGGCTACAAATCTCCATGGACAACATGAAAAAAACCCTCCTGCACCTTTGACCTGGAATTAAAACCATGGCTTCATTAACCTTGATCAGTAAAAAGAGCGATCACACACATCTCCTTGCTGATACATCTCCTCCATGTTTAAAATGTCTATTGAGACTAATGACAACTCATATATGCTTTTTTGTTGTTAAAAGCTATAAAAATTTACAGAAATTGAGGCCCAGTGACATCCGTCTCTCCTTACATTTCATGCTGAGAACAGCAAAAGGAGTGTCCATTACAGATCCTTGGAATAAATGTAGGGATTGGATTGTCCATACAAAACCACAGCCAAACCAAGAGAACAGCACAGAAAATTAGCATATGGTTGCAAAGGATGCTCTTTCTCCAGCAGCAAACATTATCTACAAGTTATTTTTAACATGTTTAAAGGACCTGGCCATTGATCTGGTTCACAGAGGCTCTCACAGCTGCCTCGGCACACTGAAAGGTGGTGAATGTGGGGCTTGAGCAGGCAAAGGGACTGGGGGGAGCCCGGGCAGCAGCCTCCGCAATGGGCTTTACTGCTAAAGAAATTGTAAGATGGAAATACACCCTCAGGAAGGGCTGAACCTGTTCCTCAGGATTAACTAAAGCCATGACACCGGACAAAACCGCACCACGGTCCTTTCAGATCTAGTAGGACAGCAAACAGAAACCCAGGTTTTTAACACCGCAGTGTAATCAGAAGTAGTGATTGCTAGTACATGGCTCAAATGCTGTTGTCACTGCTCCGGCAGGAGGGGACGGACATCGGTGCCGAGGAGCAGCCAGCCCCTGTCCTGAGTGTCCTCCCTCGTGGCATGCCCACTCCCACCGTGGGAGGTTGTGGGAATGACGAAGCTGAGCAGAGGTGCACTGCGGTCAGATAACACCCCCAAACGCTGCTGCACCCCAGCACCCAACAGCACACCCATCTGTGGTGACACACACAGAAACCTGCTGCTTCTGACCACAGCCTGGTACCATACCGAGCGCTGAGCTCCCCTGTACAGCTAATTTAAGCCCAGTAGGGCTCCCTGGGTGTTAGCAACATTATGTGCTTTCCCTAGAGGCAGGCGACAAGAGGATTTAGCTCCAGTAAGATAACTGAAGTGTACCCACAATTCCCCAGAGAGTACTGTTCCCATCACTAAATTGGGAAAATCAGGTACTAAGACCCGCAAACAAGGTGAATTGGTTTGTGTAACTCATGGAAATGCTGAAGGTAATGCCCCAACAGTCACCTGTCACAGTGCCAATTATTTTAGTAAATTTAAATAATAAAAAACTGCTCTCTCTCTCTTGCTTTTCAGTAGAAATAAATACCGATATGTGCTAAGGGTTTCATCATTTCTCGTCTCCATCTTTGTCATTTACAAGTCACAGTGAGCTCATAACTAACTGCAGTGGTGAGAGTTTACAGTAGAAAGTAAAAAAAACACTGTTCACCTTTCAAGCTCTAATTCAAGCTCCACCAATTCCCAGATCCAAAGGTAACAGCAATTCATGGCTGCGTTGAAGTGTCAGAGAAACAGAAGAGGACTAGAGAACAAGCTGTAAAACCATGTGTAGGATTTGGTAGCGTTCAGTACAGTCCTGCTTCTCACACCCTTTTTAAGACTGTAGGCATGCAACACTGTCATGGATGGATGAATAAAATCTCCCTGTATAAACCTAAGAATCAGCATTTGAAAAATCATGTTTTCTATCTACCAATGTAATCCTGTTGATGTGTCTGTGTAAAACACCTCATTCCTTAACCCCAGGCACACCTGCAGCATGTGTTGTGTCTGTACAACAGCAATTCCATTAGCCTTACCCAAAGTGTCATCAATTTGCTGCAAAACTCCGGCTGCTGAAGTGCTCTGTGCACTGCAAACAGAGCAGGCGGACCTCCTCCCTCGAGACCCTACGTACGCCCGTCTGCATATTTCCAGCAATATATCTAACTTCACACCTGAATTCGTAACTATTCCCAGGGAATCCACCACAGCCTGTAGACAATACACGTGGCAACAGAGGTGAAGATCTGAAGTCCTTCCACTGCTTCCTAAGAACACCCTGTGACAGATTTCTGGAAAACAGTGGTGGCATAAATAAAAGGAAAAAACATCCCCTTCATGTCTGCTGTTTCCCTGCTTTTTGAGCCTATTTCTGAAAGGCAAATTTACCTACATAAAAAAAAAAAAAAAAAAAAAGAGGGGAAAAAAGGCCTATTGCAGAGAAAGCTCATTTTGAACTGTGCCCACCTTTTTTTTTACAGTTTTCCCTGTACTTCACTTCTCAATAGGCCAATCCACAAGTAGCAAGACCATAGAAAAGCGTTACGCTGAAAGCTGCAAACATGAAGGAATCTTCACAGAATCTGCTCTCGAGAAGAAAGTAATGTAACATTAACTTCACAACCAGAGAAACAGAGATAAGGAGAAGTCTTATAAGGAGTGGCCTGGCACAGCTGGAAATTTGCTCAGCTTCAGTACTGCACTACGTCTGGCTGTTGTTATTAGTAATACTTTTTTACAGAATAGCCTACTAACAGGGGACTTCGCCGGTAAAATCAGGATCCTGGCTTTCAGACCATAAAGTCTAAGTTGCACAAAAAACAATGGCAGTGATAATGTAGATACTGGAAAGCAGGTGAGCAGAGCCAGCAGTACGGCCAGCAGAAGATACACTGTGTTATGGCTTTGGAGAACCATCATTAGGTGCATTTCTTCATCATTCAACTGGGCCAGTTTTAACCTTTCCTCAGAAATATACTTCACATAATTGAAACGCCCTTTATTTGATTTTTCTGGAGAGAGCCCAAATAAGGCAACTAAAGCCAACTTTTAGAAGCACCACAGAAGACAACAGACTTTTGAGTGAAGATGCATCTCCCTTACTACTGGCCGAAGATCTTCCAAAGAAAACAGAAGGTATTACAGGAAATTATCAGTAATAAACATTCAGGTAGGGTTCTCAAAGGTGAAGAAAGACTATTGATCTTCTCTTTTTCCCAGCCTAAGCAGAAGTTGGAGAAAGGAAACAGCAGAAGGCAGCTGCACCAGGTGGCTTTGGGATCCTTGCTCCCCCCCAGGTCTCTTCTCACTCCACCCTTCTCCTTGGACAACCTGCTCCCTTCCCATGTTAATTTCTGTCTCTGTTTGAAGCTGAAGACCTCCACTTTCAATTCACGCCCTAAGGCAGGGGGAAGCAGAGCTACCCACCCACTGAGGTTGCCCACCGCGACGCAATGATGAGAGACAGCCCTTTGCCACACAGCTTCTTTTGCCAAGGTTTCTTTTGCCTCTTGGGCACACGTAAAACCTACGTGCACCTGTGAAAGTAACAGTTCATGACTCTATAAAAGAGCACTCATTAAAAAAATACATATTATTTGAGACCTCTCTGGCTATATAGGGCAAAATTTAGTACAGAAGGTAACTGAACGTGTTCTGTGAACACTGCAAACAGATTAGTGTCAGCATATTTTGTTTAACTTTGTTAAGCTACCTCGAGCACTCTTACCTTATACCCACATACATGAAGAGTGAAACTGTCTTTTTAAAAACTGCCATTGTCAAGGTATGTGTATTTAGAAATAAAATTACTCAGTCGGTGCTTCTTTTGGACCCTCAGGTGAGTAGGACCTGGTAGAGTATTAGTTAAACATACATTAAAAAAAATCTGTTAAGAGACTCTCGCCTTCACCTAATTCTCCAGATTCGGGGTCTACTATGAACCAAAGGGAAACTCCCTACCATGAAAATACTGCTTTTTTTTATGTAGCATTTTGAAAATACTTCTCAAGTGTTGATTACCGTTTTAAGTTAAACAGAAATATGTACAGAAATGGTTCGTACAGTACCATTTACAATGGAGTTCCATGGGTTTTAGCCATCCTGTTAATGTGAACAGTATGACAAAGAATGTGTTTCTTTTCCAAAAATTAATATAATGGCCATCAGACTTCCAGTATTCACCATATTCACCATTCTTCCTCTTTGACTGAATTAAGAGCATGTTCTGAACTGAATTAAACACAGAGCTTTTATACAAATGAATTCGAAACCCAAGAATGGAATTGGCTTTTGCCATCCATTAGCATGCTTCTGTTACACGTGAAAAATGCTCTCCAAATTTCCATTAAGGAACTTGAGAATGTATCCTCCGTGCAGGGGCTGAAATGGAGCACACCTCTAACTGCGGACAAGTGGAAGCCCATTAGCGGTTACTTTCATCATCCATGAGATCAGCTGTGGGAGATCACAAGAGAGCAGGGAGAAAAGCCGCACAAAGGAGAAAAATATAATTGTTTGTAAAATATTCCCTTTTATGTCATACTATGCCCACTAAATAATTAATTACGAATACATCAGCCGCTGTTAAAAAAAAAAAAAAAAAGAAAGGGGGAGGGAGGGGACAATCAATGAAAAGCTCACAAATGTAGTTAATAAAAAAAAGTACAAGAAGGACTGCTGTTCCAAACCGCCCAGGTTAAACGCTGAAGAAAGCGCTGCCAGCAGCAATTGCCTGCAGGCATCCCATACATGATTAGTGACTTGGTGCCACAGAAACCGCTATGTTGAAGAAACCCTCTGACCTGAGGATCTTGACACCAGGAGCTAATTGCAAACCATGTAATCGCCCGTTCCAGATGGCTCCGTTGCGTAAAGCCACGCTGCCTGTGCCCAGTTTTCCGCAGCAATAGCACCATACAGGTCAGGAGGAGTCCGCATTAATTACTCCCTGTTGTCAGCATCACCTAAAATTCCAAATGGTTTTTTGGATTCTACCTGTAAACAAAAATTTCCATTAAAATGCCTCGGAGGAAACGCCTTTCCCCCAGTTAAAGATGTGAATTACAGATAAATACCCTGCCTGTTAACGTGATTCCATGTGAATACAAAATGAGGTTTTCAAAAACTACTGCACATGAAATATGAATGTCTTTATTCTGGGAGAAAAAAAAAAAAAATTGCTGTGGAAGAATCACTCTCCTTTACCCCCTCCGCAGCTACAGCAGAGACAGGCAATACATGTTTTCGAGATTTCACATTGCCACAGATTGATCTCTTTCACATTACGTGCGAGACAGCTGATAACTTGCTACCTGAAAGGCAACTGCACGGGTAGAAAACCACCCGAAAAGGGGAAATGGCTCAGACAAGAGAGTTCACAGTGGTTAACCTCCTGGAACACATTAGCTACACCAACTCCCAGTTGCCCAGACTAAACAACCCTGAAAACCTCTTGATTTTATTCACTAACAGGAAATGATTCAGATACAGTTCTGCAAAGGCAGTCAACAAGAAGAGGTAAATTACACACACTCACTGTACTACATTTTACTCTGAAACAATCGAGTATAAAAATTTGGCTCCGGTGTAATTTTTTCTTCCTGCTTTTTAGTGCTTCGCCCTCGGTTGGCACATCTAAAATATAAATTGTGATGCTTTTACCTTAGAGCTCAATACACATCACTTAATTTTTTAAAACACACATATCCTACAGACTCCTGACGGAGCAATGCATCGCCAGGTGTGAGAGAGAGAGACAGAAACTGGCATCTCTTACAGAGAATGGTGCCTGCATATAAATAATAATGAAAACCAAAGTGCTGTTGGGTCTGGACCTATGAACAGAGAGACTTTCTTTTTCCTTCAAAGCTTTCTTTTCATAACAGAGATTTACTTACCAACATAAATGCTACACACACATCACCGAACCAGCACGTAAAAGGATCAAAGTCTTTTCTGGCTCCACAACTCATCCAAACTGCTGTGCGAAGCGCAGCTATGGTCACAAAACCAAACCCCCTCTATCTTTTGCCAAACTACGAAGTACCAGCAGCAGCAGAGCAGTCCTGTTACCCAAAAATAAAAGTCAGCTTCCTTCCTCCTGCGGGTATCCGTACCAATGAAACAGGCAGGCTTCAGGCTGAACTTTCACGCTAAGGCAGAGAGTTCACACATTTTGCAAAATTTTAACTATATTGGCCCTATATATACACATATATACTTACAGCCCAGCCACAAAGAGCAGGCAGAGGAACGATATTTGGGAGAAGCCACCAGCAGTCTTTCACCTTTTGCCGGTCAAACACCACCTAGCGTGTTGACTGCATTATCAGACACCTGGAGCACTGCTGTGATCAAGGACAAACTAGAGACCCAACACCTCGTCCCTATTATCTGCTCCAGACTTTGTTGATGCAGACTACTGGCAATTATTTCCCTTTGTCTTTATCATAAAAAAGTCCTAAGGGGCCTAGTAAAACCCCCTCATGGCCCATCACCATTCAGGTTTTAAGAGCTGCAACCAAGTACTTACAACCCATGCAGCCAGGCCGAACCCACGTTCAGGATCGCTCTTCTGAGGCAACTTCTGGAGCTCTTCATGCCAGCAAAGACCTACCTAAATAGGGGCTGGGGGGTGGGTGTCTGGTTGGGCAATTTGACCTCAAACACAACTCCAAGGGCCGCAAAAGGGTAAGAAAGCAGCAATTTTCCTAGTCACGTGCTGAGGCTTGCTGGGAACCTTCAAAGTCAAGGGAGGAGGCACCTCACAAAATGCCAGCTTGTGACAATTTTAAAATACGGGTTTTGCAGCGTCCAGATTCCCACAGCTGGAGGGATAGCGCTGGGCAGGGAGCAGAACAGCACACCCGGACGCTAGATCCCCTCACATGTCAGGATGACATACCCTGTTCCCATGCTCACGTCAAATGGGTTGCCAGCTGGGAGAGATGCTCTCTTGGATATCTGGGTATACTGTGTTTCCTAGGATATCCCAGGAATTTTATCAACATTTTTCCGTGCTATTCTAGGGATCTATAAACACTAGCAGGTCCCTTCCTGCTCTTTCTGTTATCTTTGAGTTTAGGTTTTATATTTACCAAAAAAAATGCTGGTAAGTGACTTGTAGCCTCTGCTGAATCAGGCCATGGGGAGGCAAGTGGTTTGTGGATCTTTCTAGAATGACTTTTTTTTTTTTTTTGCACAGTTGTCTCACGTAAGAGGAAACTGAAGGTGACGATCACATGGTCTCATTTATGTATACAGTGTTGGAAAACATGAGCCAAGAATGCTCTACTGCCTTACCCGACTTTTAAGAGCAAGAAGAAGGTTGTGTGAATTAGCAGGAGGCACCAGAAGTGTCCAGGGCCCTGCCAGGTCACGGTGTCATTGCCACCCCTGAGGAAGGAGCAGCACCTGAGACCATCCAACGCACCACGTGCACCAAGGCACTCGCTGGCAAGACAGCAGCAACTGCTGGGTAGGATCACTACACGCTGGGCATCCTGCGAGCATGTTTCTGAGTAAGTCACCTGGTTAAAGCAAGGCTTAAGTTTGGGACCTTTTCCTAAAAATGACCGTGAGTTGGCTCAAAGCACCACACGAGGAGGCCAGGCAGCATGTATGACTGCAGCTAAACGTCTCTGTGAATAAGGGCACCCACAGTGAACACCATAACAGGGCAGAGGGAAGAAGCACCGCAGGGTCACGTATAGTTTAGCCAGTCTCTGGGACAGACGCGATAGCCACAAGGCAAGGGATGCGGCAGCAGTGGCTCAAGGAAACGCTGGCATGTCTGAATGCTGGTGTCTGATGCAGGATTGTTCCGTGGAGAGGTTGTTCCTTGCTGGCACAGAAGATGAGAAATGAAATTCAGTGAAAGGCACTCGCCAGAGAGGGGGGGACTTATGATGATGCTGCAGATGTCTGGTTCGCGAAGATAACACCACCCTTCCTCCCCTTTCACCGCCCCCGCGTGACAGCAGCACGGCGAGGGGCTGGGACCAGGGACGCACGCCAAGCCGGTGACAGCCTCAAGTGTGCAGAAATGAATGATGACTGCCCTTGGAGGGTTACTGCTGGGCTGCACCTAAATGAGTTATGTTATTAAAGCAGCAGACCCTTTAAGTCCCACCGTCTGCACCTCGCCTTTCCCCCCCCTGCACATCCAGAACAACCCTCCTGTTCATCACCCTCCACCTGTTGCAAGCTGTAAAAGTTTAGTGTCCCAATTTCTATCACAACCCTAACCTAAGCACAGACAGTAAAAAACACAGTGCTAAAACCAGTTCCTCTATTTTTACATTTGTTTCAGACTGGAATTCGCACAATTTGCTAACCATATGCTTTATGGGACTTACCAGTCCTGCAGGGCTCACAGGACTCATCAAACCTAAAAGTGAAGAGTATAGTTGCTTCTGACTTCTGCAACGCTTACGTTGTCCTGTAAATCACTGCCTCCACTCCCTGGCTGCTCATCAGGAGCCCAGATTTTTTCACACCTGCAGCACTTAGGACTTTAAGACACAGCTACAGCAATGGTTATTGTGGGATGGTTTACCAAGGAAAAGAAGACGCATGGGTGAAAGAACAGCTCTGACCTTTTTTCTTCTGTAAACACAGCAATCCAATCATTTTGCTAGATGGAGAACCTGGTAGGGGAAATCACCTTGTTGATATTTAAGAATAACCTTTATACCTTCCAACCAGAACTTTCACTTCATATCTCCATTTCGTATGAATATTTCAGGAAGTAGGCCATATATAATTAAAGACACCTGTGACACTTGTAATGCTCATCCTCCCTGCAATAGCTGACAAAGAGCCGTAACCCTGAAATTACATTTTCTAGCCCTGCTTCTGCCCAACTCCTTCAGCTCCTCTCTTATGAATTAGTCAAGTGGAAGACTTCAGCTGTGTTCTTAAACAATTCCAGATAGGAGGACGCAAGCCACCGCAGCCCGCGTTGCCTCGTGCTAAACAGATGCAGACAGGTAGAGCCCGAACAGAGTTCAGTAGCTACTCAGAGAAAATTATCTCTAACCTCAAGTCAGCCCTTTATTTCTGCAGAGGACACTTCAGACATATGTTTAATTGAGAACACGCTGCTATAGTTAACCACAGGCAAAACTGCTGTAACAGAGATTAACACAAGTGTGCATTTAAAGCCTCTGCTGAATTGGGGCCTTAAATGAGTACCTCACTTGGGAACCGGGAATTATCATCAGAATACCTGCATCTGTAATAGGCCGCTGGGAACTGCTTTCAAAATTGCTTCTGAAATACTCTGTTTTCAACATCCTATTATCAACTCTACTTGGGAAGCAATGGATTTAATTTAGAGAAACAGTTCAGCAAAACAGATGGGCTGCGTGTCACTTCTGGGCTCCTTCAAGACCGGTTTCCTTCCTGCATTTTGAGAAAACTCACTAATACCAAAGGGAACAATAGTTATGAACCCCATATGCTTTGAATACATAAAACACCTATATGCGAGTCCTAGAGCTGTTTGGCAAGCCCTTCTTACTCCTGTTTCTGAGGGAAACTAGGCTGTAAGACTTTGTGACCTTTTTGTTTATCATATTCATCCATTCAATACTACTGACAAAGTGACTGCCTGCTTTGATGGCTCATGATGAGCCTTGCCAAGTTAAATAAAGGGCTCCCTGCTATTAATCTGCTCTGCTAAGGTCTCTTATTTGGCTGAACCTGTTTGTTGAACAACTGTAATATCTATAAATACTTCAGATTAACTGACAGTAGCCCCAAAGCAAAGCAAAGCTATAAATTTTCAGGACAGGTGACAATTTCCAAAGTCTGAAGGAAGACTCTCACAGCTAAGTGGCTGGAGCGATGGTTGCGCTTTCCAGCTCTGCTTTCAGTCACCAACAGCACCGATATGAACATTAAAAAGTACACCCAATCAAGAAACTAGCCAAAAACATGTTTTCAAAATTAACAAAGAGGGATGCAACTCCTAACACTGCAAGAGCAATGGGTCTATGGTTTTAAGGACTGCTTACTTCTGAAGCCACTGCCGTTGTTGCCATAACCTGACATAGCCTCTCTTGCACGGATGTGTTGTTCAGCATCTCTGTTCATGTTCCTGGGCAACCAGTGGCCCTGCTGGAGCAGGGGGCTTGGACCAGATGTCCTCCAGATGTCCCTCCCAACCAGTCTGTGATTCTGTGATCTACCAGTAATGCCCTGGGACACTCTCTTTGTATTCAGACCCAGATCCTCCTACACAGCCTGGGAGACAGGTCGGCTGCTTTTCTGGTGCTTTTTCAGTACTTCTTTCCAGGTCCCTGTTAAGGACACTTTTGGCTGTTTCCACCTTTCTATGTTCCTCAATGCACCCAGGAGCCCTGGTGCCTTGGGACACAACCTGGCTGGGCTGAAAACCCAGGTCACATCACACCCTTCTTCTGCTCCTTCATACAAATGCACCTGACAAGAAGTATTGAATCATAGAATCATAGAATTGCTGAGGTTGGAAGGGACCTTTAAGATCATCAAGTCCAACTGTTAACCTAATCTGACAAAGCCACTTCTAAATCATGTCCCTAAGTACCACATCTACCCTTTTTTTAAACGCTTCCAGGGATGGCAAATCCACCACCTCCCTGGGCAGCCTCTTCCAATGTTTAATAACCCTTTCAGTGAAAAACATTTTTCTTAATATCCAATCTAAACCTCCCCTGACACAATTTGAACCCATTTCCTCTCGTCCTATCACTTGTCACTTGGGAGAAGAGGTCAGCCCCCACCTCTCTACAACCTCCTTTCAGGTAGTTGTAGAGTGATAAGGTCTCCCCTCAGCCTCCTCTTCTCCAGGCTAAACAACCCCAGTTCCCTCAGTCGTTCCTCATAAAACTTGTCCTCCAGACCGCTCACCAGCTTCGTTGCCCTTCTCTGGACACACTCCAGCACCTCAGTGTCCTTCTTGTAGTGAGGGGCCCAAAATTGAACGCAGTACTCGAGGTGGGGCCTCACCAGTGCCGAGTACAGGGGGATGATCACTTCCTTAGTCCTGCTCACCACACTATTCCTCATACAGGCCAGGATGCCGTTGGCCTTTTTGGCCACCTGGGCACACTGCCGGCTCATATTCAGCCGGCTGTCCACCAACACCCCCAGGTCTTTTTCTTCCGGGCAGCTTTCGAGCCACTCTGCCCCAAGCCCATAGCGCTGCATGGGGTTGTTGTGACCCAAGTGCAGGACCCGGCACTTGGCCTTGTTGAACCTCATACCATTGGCTTTGGCCCATTGGTCCAGTCTGTCCAGACCCCTCTGCAGAGCCAACCTACCCTCAAGCAGATCAACACGCCCACCTAGCTTAGTGTCATCTGCGAACTTACTGAGGGTGCATTCGATCCCCTCATCCAGATCACTGATAAAGATATTAAAGAGAACGGGCCCCAGCACCAAGCCCTGGGGGACACCACTTGTGACTGGAACGTGGATAACCCCATCATTTATTTTTAACTCATTTAGAAGGCTTTAGGGCATTAAATAAGCCAATAGTGGAAGATAATTTAAAAAATTTTAATAATATACAACTCAGTTTAGCAAAGCTATGTGTTGAAGTTATAGTCTGTGAATGCCCAGCTCAGCTTTAATCACTTCAGTAGGAAATGAGACAATCAAAATATGATTCAGAAGAACGAAAAGAGCCTGGGACCTTCCACTGGCAAATAGTAGAAAACCAGATTGATCACAAGCAGCCAAGAGAGAGATTTGCGTGCCTTGTACAGAAAGAGCAATAGACCATTCATATTAGCTGCAGATGAATTTGTTTGTCTTAGCAGACAATTTCCTATCAGTAACGCCTTTTTAAGGGTAAAATAGCAATGTTTTATACTGAAATAAAATAACAAAATGAAGGTTTCACTCTGACGCAGTGAGTTGCAGTGAGAGCAGTATTTCCTTCTTAACAGACTGACCACTTGCTATCAATCTTCAAAGAAAAATACAACTCTTGAATAAAAATGTGTATATTCTTCCTCATTTGCTTTCCTTCTTGTTACAGGATCCACTGTGCCTGATGGTGGTTAGCAGATGAGCAGTTTCCAATGATGCGTCTCCTTTGGACCTGTATTGCTGATGCACATGATATTTAAGGGCTACTGGTCCAGCAGAGAACTTCTGGGCAGCAATTCCCAACCCTTTCACACAGATAGGTGACAACCCCATCAAGAGGATGGGGTTTTCCACCAAAGGAAACATCAGAAAGCTCCAGCGGCATAGGGATTTATTCGCTCTTGACTTTTCTGGGAGTCTTTCAACAGGAGAGGGCGGTGCAGGCACAAGTGAACATCTCCCAAGAAATAATTACAGCATCCTTAATCATAGGCTTCAATGAGAGAAACTACCTTGATGTCCCTTCTTCTGGGTTCTCTGAAGGACTGCATACTCCATGGGTGGAGTTTACTCCGGATAAGTACTGATTTACGGCAAAGTTATATTTTTACTAAAACTGTCCTATAAACAACACCATCTGTTAGAGGAAAGAAACAAATAGTTTTAGGGTTTCTCCTTTTCCATTCAAATTCATAGAAACAGGTTTTCAGAGAAACCTGTAGGAGCCTACAGGAAACAGACGGAGCTTTGACACAAACTCTTATTTTGCCTTTTTTTCCCCAGTTTATTCATCAGTTCTCTAACACTGCCAATAATCTCCTATACCATGGATAAATGAAATGTACCAAATGGTTAATATTTTGCGAACTTGCTAAACATGTCCTATTTTCCCATGGCAGATGTATCTAAGAGCATCAGTTTCCCGTATTGGACAAACATAAGGAGAACGCCCCCATATTTTATCTGCTACAGTAGGCACCAAAAAGGAGGATCACATTTCAAGTCCTCAGACCATCCTCAGACAAACAGAGTGGTTTCTCTTTCAAGCTTTCCATGAAAGCCAGGGGAGAACTGATTTAAAAAAATTATATTAAGGTCAGCAGAGGCAGTGTCATGATTTCCATGTTTTCCATCTTCTCCAGATATGGAATGATTTCTTCTAACAATAAAGAACAAAGTACTATTTAGCAGGAGAAGTAAATCGAGGCTGTGCTTCATCTTTTTCCTTTGCCAACACAATGGAGCTGTCAGTAATATAACCTTGAATGTGTTCATTTTCATGCATTAACCCTTTCAGTCCTGTTAAATTTAAGCATTCTTTTTGTCTCACAGGGGACAAAGTGCATTTTAAACTCCTGAAACAATGGAGAACAAAAATTTTAATTAAAGTTTTCCTTGTACACATGCACTGATAAACCTCCCTTTAGCAAAGAAAAGCCCTTTTTAAAATTAAAGTTATCATGCTGAAATTATTAACATAACTCCTGGGAAAAATGCATAATCTTTGCATATCAAATGCCAAAATGACTACGTGAATTATGTTTAATAAATATTACGTTTCCCTTCAAGTTCATACACTCAGTTAATCATGGACTGATAGGCAAAAAATATTTTTAAAGCAACTTAAGCATTTTAAATTTGACTGGCGTCCTGGTCTTTGCGGGTCCCAGAAGGTCTCAAATCTTCTCTCCTCGGGGTGCGAGCCAGCAAGAATAACTTTCTGGAAGAGACCGGGGCTCGCAGACCAGCAGCGCTTTTCCGCAGCTGCCAAGTCCCGCTGCTCTCAGGTGAATCGCTGAGCACGTTCATCCGCACTGCCGAGGGCACTGCTGCCTGTGCTGCTGCCTGCACTGCTGCCTGCAGCTCGCTCGGTACCGCTTTTTCTTCTGTTTTGGGGTGGGGGAGGCATTTTTAGAGGGTGTCTGGGCTGGCTGAGTGTTCACACTGTGTGATTCCCACTGAACTAGCACCCATTCGTTATCTGTTTCGATCCCAGAGCTTGGCCCACGGCTGATTCCTTATTTCAGGGTATCAACATTTTGGCATGCAGGGGAGAGAATTTACAAGCAGAAATTCAGAAAATGCTAGGCCCTATCCTGGTATTTTTGACGCACACCTTTCCAAGTTTGACTGTTTATCGGGCTCACTTAAAATGAAATCTCAGTCTCTCTCAATACGCAAAAGGGTGAGCAAAAATTGTTAATGTTATTGTTTGTTTTGCGCACTTAGCAAGAAGATTTAAATGTCACTCCAAAAGAAAACCTTGACCACAAAGTTACCGTGGACGCATAGGTGAAGGAAAGACCCAAAAGTAAGAGCACCATAATTTCATTCAGTCTCCTATATTTACCACCACTCCTCCACCCCTGGCATCAACTACTTCCAGCCCTTGATTCACAATATACATAACCACGATCAAAGGACGCAAACTCCTTCAGCCCAATTGGGGGATATGTTGATCCGTATCATCCACCTGTCCCTAACCTCTCTTCCCAAAATTCAAGGTGCACTAGCATCCTAGCTGCAATGGTCCTCGGCCATAACTACAGTTCCTCTATGAGGTCTTTTGCCTTGGGAGACTGATCCTGGTCTAGCCAGTCACCTTAAGAGACATATGTCATCTTTAAACCAGAATAATAATAGCAAATTATGAGCACAGTTGTACCATTTAGCAGCTACGTATATAGCAGCTGTATTTAAAAGTAGCCACTAACATCCAGTGAAAGCAAATTAATTATTTAGATATATTTTATAGGATTTATAGGGCAACTGAAGCCAAAGCTAGTTAATTGAAATCCTCATAACAGATTGAATCCTGCACTAGATCCTATACTGTGAAATGCAAAGTCTTTATTAAATAAAGCCATTAAGGAGGATGATAATCCCTGTGGCCTTAAATATGAATAAGGTGCAATGTAAATAATAAAAGGCAAGAATCCAATTTTCATGTAGTGAACTTTCAAATACTCTGCTGTTTCCATTAAATTACCTTTTATTCAACATATTGTAATGGCACCGAGGGCACATCAGGCTTCCTTGTAATACAATTATTGTTCAGCATAAAAACTGGTTTTTAACTTGAAACAGAAATGTGAAATATTTTATTTGGCTTCTCTCATATGTCAAATGACATGAAAATTGAGAACAAAAGCTTCATAGATGCAATAAAAAAGAAAATAAGCAAAGGAAAAATAAACACATGCAAACAAAAAAGATCCAAATTGTGGAGACAAAAGAAAGAAACAGGGTACGTAATAGTAGTTTTCCAGTTAATTTTACAGCAATTTAATACTAGGAAATAGAACAGGAAAACAATTGCAGTAACTAAAGTAACTAAACTTGGATATAGGCCAAATGGAGCTGTAGCACACAGTACAGGAGGTGAAACTCATCAAAGCTCTTTAACCAGAACTAAATCTGGTGTGAAATGTCTGTCATGCTCCTTCCAAACATGCGAATGATGACAAGAGCTTGAGCACATCAAGTGCCACAACAGCACAGTGCTCGAGCCTGGAGGCGTGCGGTCGCTCCTTGGCTCTGCCGTACTGGTAGCAGGTCACTTCGGACGTGCTTTAACTTCTCATCTACAAAGGAAGCACTGATATTTACTATTTTCTATAAAGCATTCCGTGGAATTAAGAAACGTTAACTAAAGGTACCTCTTTATTATTTATTAAAGAACTGGAAACCGTAACATAAGGTCAAGAATTTACTATTACTGTTCAGAAACAGAATATCCCTATTGGGAAATTTAAACAATACATTAAGGATGAGACCGTATTTGCTACGGATGTCAAAACAAGTTTTCCACTATAAACCTTTCCGCAAATCAAAGCAATTCCTCCAGCAAAGCTGCAATGAAATAAAGAGAAGAGAATGACTTCATATTTATTCAATTTTATATTCAATTTGGAGGCATTATACCCAAAGAAGCCCTTCAGCACAACAACGCAATTTTCCTCATAGCATCTTCACTGCATCAAGACGTTTGAGGAATCAAGAGTAGATATCTGAACTACTGTAACCTCCCAAAACACATAAACATGCATTTTACAGTATTTACTTTTCACTGACTGTATCTATGTCTGCCACACCCTGTTTTCTGTGCCCATTCTCTGGTCATAGAGTCACAGAAACACAGAAGGGTCTGGGTTGGAAGGGACCTTCAAAGATCATCTAGTCCAACCCCCCTGCCATGGGCAGGGACTTCTTTCACCAGACCAGGTTGCACAAAGCCTCATCCAACCTGGCTTTGAACACTTCCAATGATGGGGCTTCCACAACTTCTCTAGGAAACCTGTTCTGGTGTCTCACCACCTTCATCGTAAACAATTTCTTCCTTACACATAAATCTACCCTTTTTCAAGTTAAAACCATTACCCCTTCTCCTATCATTACAGGCCCTGGTAAAAAGTCTCTCTCCATCATTCTTACAAGGCCCCTGTAAGTACTGAAAAGCCACAATAAGGTCTCCCTAGAGGCTCCTCTTCTCCAGGCTAAACATCTCCCTCAGCCTTTCTCCATAGGAGCAGTCTTCCAGCCCTCTGACCATTTTTGTGGCCCTCTCTTGCACCTGCTCTAACAGGTCCATGTCTTTCTTGTACTGTGGACCCCAGAGCTGGACGCAGTACTTCAGGTGGGGTCTCACCAGAGCAGAGAGGAGGGGCAGAATCACCTCTTGCCACCTGCTAGCCACACTTCTTTTCACGTAGCTCGGGATACAATTGGCTTTCTAGGCTGCAAGCACACATTGCCAGCTCACGTCCAATTTTTTGTCAACCAACACCCCTAAGTCCCTCTCCTCAGGGCTGCTCTCAATTCCTCCATCCCCCAGCCTCTACTGATACTGGGGACGGCCCCAACCCAGGCACAGGACCCTGCACTTGGCCTTGTTGAACTTTATGAGGTTTGCATGGGCCCACTCCTCAAGCCTGACAAGGTCCCTTTGGATGACATCCCTTCCCTCAAGTGTATCAACGGCACCACTCAGCCTGGTGTCATCTGCAAACTTGCCGAGGGTGCGCTCAATAACCCTATCTATGTCATTAATAAAGGTACTGAACAGTACCTGTCAGTACAGACCCCTGAGGAACACCTCTTGTTATTGGACATCGACTGTTACTTTGGTCCACCTCCGCTCCAATGCCACTCGTGTAAAATGGGTAGGAAGCATCTGAGCAACCAAACAGCTCTGCGCCACCAGGTGTCTGCCACCCCATGCAGAGGGCCTCCTGGGGCCAAGGGGTGATGGCAATGGGGCAGGAGGACAACGCTGCGGGGCTGTAGGGGTGATGGCAATAGACCCGACTGACCGGCTGCTGCCCAGGTGGCTGTGAGTAGCAAGAAGCACTGGTGGCATGGGACCTCACAGGGGTGCAGAGCGGACAGGGTGGTCTGTGGGGGCTTCCTGAGCTGTCACCTCCCATCAAGCCCGACTGAAAACACAATGTGTCCCCCCACGCCCCAAGGGAGAATCAGCAAAACCCCTCCACAGCCCAAACACACGGGGAACATGGCAGTGGAGACACCTTCTCCATGCAAGACCTTTATTACTGGGAAAATTGTTCCCTTTGGCTGCTTGTGTGTGCAAAGAAAGTAAATTCATGAAATAAGAGGGAAAAGACAGATCTATTCATGGCATGCAGAGCAGAAAATAGTAACATCTGACAGACCTAAAGTGAAGTAATACAGCAACTCCATCAGTGCAAACCATCATCCTGAATAATATTTGCACCAGGTCAATGAAGCAAAGCTATTCGAACAACATTCCTCAAGTTTTTCTTCGTAGGAAGGAGAATATTTCCTTCCAGCAACACTCTCAAAAACGTCTCTGCTGAGGTGCTACGATATTGCTACTTACTACAGTGGTGATTTCTCACACCTCCCACCAAAACTGAGTCACAGTCCTAAAAAGGCCTCCGAGACTCTCACATGCCCCTAGGAACAGCTTGGGTATCACAGCTCTTTCACTCTTAGCTTCCAAATCTGCAGTCCCTTAGAGCTACAGGGACTGAAGGGGAAGGGGAGACGGAAGTAAAAAAAAAAGAAATCAATTCATCCTTTCTACTACAGAGAGACTTTTGCTCTCTTACCACGTGCCTAGCAGCACTGCCAAGTAGCAGATTACTCACTTTCCTTCATTAATTACTGAAAAAAAAAGCTACGAAAAACAAAACGGTGTTTATTTGAAGTTCATTCAGACTAAGCTACTAAACAGCTAGGATACTGAACACTACGAAGGTCGGGCTCTCCCCATACTTTCTTGGCTCTGCAGCCACAAAACTTCAAAAAGTGAAATATTGCTGTAGAGCCATCTTTTAATGCACTTCATCAACCAAGGAAGCTTTTCAGAGGGAAAAAAACAAAACAAAACAAAACAAAACAAAACAACAGAAAAACCCAAGTAGCCTTTACTGTCTTGCCTGAGATTCACTCTGGTCTTTATCTGCTTGCTGCCAATTGCTCTGGGTTTATGGGCTACTGAGACAACTTCAGGGTGACCATAGTCTTTGCTTTATGTTTGGCTTCTATTTATTTCACTGGCATTGGAAAGGAATCGCTGATGTGGGGAGTCGGCATCACTATCCTAAACCTTTAAGTCACGAGTTGACTCGCCAAGGAAGCACATGTTCATTGAAAGCATCAGAGCAGCTGAGGCACCTCAACTCCATCTGGTTTCCCATGCTCTCCCATTCTAAATGTGAGCTCAGGCTCTTTTAACCCCAACCCTGTATCAACAAAAAGTTTCCCTCTGATAGCTATGGAGAGCATTAAACGAAATACACTTCTCCTACATCCAAGACAATGGACTGATACTTAAAAAAAAAAACACTTTCATCCCAATTTTAATAATCAGAGGAATTAATTCTCCAGTGACCAAATTAAACACAGAAGGGCCCCTCTGACAGAGCAGTGTCCTTGTGCAGAAACTGCCCAGCACTGCGTAAGTATTATCACCTGAATCCTCCTTCCATGCTCATGGGCAGGAGACATCTGCCACTGTTTTCTAAGCAGGTGGTGGCTTACGTGAAGAGTGGTCAAAGCAAGGTGAGTCTAGGCAGTTTTAATCTGATGACAAACATGCCACGGCACAAGCCCACTGACTCCACTTCAGCTGTAGCAAAAAGGAAGATGCTCATCAGCAACAGTCGGCCGTGCCCCTGCTGTGGCTGTGGTTCCCGAGCTCAGAGAGGGAGGGTACAAAGGCTCAAAAAAGAGAGTTCAACATGCTCTCCAAATTTTATTAGTCTTATTATTGACTGCATGCATGAACTCCAACCTACAATGCTGTCAGGGCAAATTCTCCATAAACACTCCCCTCATATTTTTAAGATTAAGCTATCACACAAGCCCTACTCCCACAGGAAACCAAACATCCAAAATGATCCTCTCTCATCTTCTGCACAGCCCCGTGCTGCTTTTCAGTATGACTAAACCTGGTACAGTCATCCCATCATTAGCTATTACCAAGCACACCCCTCTCCTGGGGTCCTCAACCACAAGCATCACCAGTGACTTGTGAAGCATTTCATCGTCCACGTGGAAGGAGCTCATCTTCTTGGTCCCACCACACAGAGAAGAGTGACGATGCCCAGCCCGAAAGCCAGACTCTGCAGTATGGTCTTGAAAGGATTCAGATGCGTTAATTTGGGAGGTTACCAATTCAACAACCACCTGTGCCTGTGCCTCTGCTCCTGACACTGGCAGGTGCCCTGGCCCGCTGGAGAGTGAGGATGCATGCAGAGAGGGAAGGGGGACGGGAGAGCCATAGCCCACCCCTCGGACAGGCTGCCCCTGCCCACTCCTGCCTGCTGGGTGTCTTCGACCGGCAGCAGAGCGTTGCAGGAAAGGGATGATGACACAGATCCTTTCCTGGATCTTCTGTTATGGCTACTAACAGAGCAGTTTGCTTCTGGAGTTCCTATTTTTAGTGACTTTTTAAAGGTGGGCGAAACATCTGGGAGAGGAGATGCATTCAAGAGCATCCCAAACTCCCCCACATCCCCCAGAGGACCGCGGTGACTCGATGCACCAAACCCATTTCCCGCTCTCCTTTGGGGGCAGACAGGGTTCTTCTCAGCTCTACACGCTGCAGAAGGCAGAAAATTCAATGCTATATTTTATATTTTTTTTTTTTAAAATAATAATAGACTACGCAAAACCGATTCTTAGCAACAGAGATTTTGGTGGTATAAAATCCATACGAAACAAACATTAGTAGCAGAGAAACTGGAGAGCAAAAGCCCTGTGGTTCTGCACACCTCTGCATCTCTTGCAGCGTGCTGCTGGCAAGACAAAGGGAGGAAGACACCGACCTTCCCCTTAGCTACTTACTTCCTTGTTTTCGAGGCCTGGGACGAGTGGGAGATGGCCATTCATCCTTGGCTGTTGAGTTTTTGTTTGTTAATGAGCACAAAATGACCTCTCCCTGGCTGAACATTATTATTACAGATGCTGAACCCTACTCAGCCCCTTCTTTAATGTGTGCTAAATTCTTTTTAACAGTGACGACTACAGTGATAGCCCTGCCATGGAAATATATACTCAGATAAAAGCGAGACTGCCCGCATATAAAAGGAAGCGCTGTGTTTATCAAAAGAACAAATAAAACTCAAGCTAGGAAAAAAATAAAGTTTCCTTTCTGCGACATAGATCAAAAGTACTAGCCTTTCCTTTTAGAAAATAATGTACTGATTTTTCATTATTAAAAAGGTATGATTGGTTCAGATTTTACATTGCTACGTGACCGTGAAATATAAATAATCAGATGTTTTCCACTATGATCTAACACCGTGATTACCTACAGAGCAGAAGAGAATAAGCAAAAAAAAATTCATCTCATGGTTGTCAACTATTATTTTACTGTATTTTATGACGTGTACGTATGACTGTATTCTCCGAGGGCTTTTTTATGATTTGCTTTAGAAGGGAAGTATGCGAAAGAACGAGGCTCTTCACACGAAAACTCTTGGCTGAAACGCAAGATGCTCTGGACTGAACACGAAGCCGTCCACGCCTGCCTCGAGGAGCAGCAGCCCCAGCGCTGATGAATCCTGCCCACTCGACAGGCTGCAGCTCACGCTTCTGTCAGGAAAGCCTGTGCTATTTCTGTCTCTTATCTCGTGACATTTTAGCACAAAATCACAAGGAGGCTCAGCAGCGAAGACCGGGAAAGCCCGTCACGACAAGCCCTCGGCATCCTCACGGGACAGGCACCCCGCAGCAGGCTGGTACCCATTCCCCCGCCTCCCCTCCAGCCGACTCCTGCTCCCCTCGCTGGACATCCCTCCTCCCTCACATGACAAGCAGGTATCTGTATTTTTGGGGTGCAAGAGGAGGCTGCCTACGTGCACACCTATCATCCCTCGAGCAGGCATGCTCCGTCACGGAGGGTCGCAGCGGGCACACGTCCAGAGGCGCAGCAGGAGCAGCCACTGCAGCGTGACACAACATACGCCCGTGCCCAGCACACGGTGACAGTACTGCACGGTTTACTGAATGGGATATGGACTCAAGAAGAATGCACGGAAGAGGCTTTGCTGTCAAAAAACTATACGTTCAGGGAGAGAGAGAGAGATATATTACATATACACACACATACATATATTCGTGTGTGTCATCTTTACAGATAAATAAATGTGAACTGAAGTCAATCAAAATGTAATCAATCAAAACACAATCTTCCTTCTATTTCCTTCTACTTTACTGCGTTAAAAAAAAAATAAAATTCATAAATTGTTACCACTACTGGAAATGAAAACGTATTGATTTGCTTATAGGGATGACAATATAGCAAACCTGATACAAGCTGCAATAAAAGCATTTCAAAACAGGTAAGAAGGCAGCCAATAAAAAGGCAGCCTGTTAAAAGCTGTTTCAAAATGAAATTAGAAATCAAAAAGTAAATTCATAAAGCCATGTCTTTTTATAGTAACTCACATAGGAGTTTTGATTGGAATTAGCCTAAAATTAATCTGCAAATAAACATGTTCAATAATATTTACTGAAATGATGATTTAGTGAAGTAAATATGATAGTGCTGTACTTGGCTGACTTCTTGGCTGTCACTCGGAAGGCAATCAGGAGGCAGCACACCAAACACAGCACTATCCTTTTCTTTTTGGTTAGGACCGTAATATCTTTACCCACAGTTCGTTCAAACAGCACAATCAACATTTCAAATCTCTCTTTCCCTCTACCCATCTAGCACCTAAACCCACTTTAATGATACATCAACTGCAGCAATTAATGAACCTTTGTCCAGAAGGGGAAAGACTTTAACAGCTTAATGAGACAGTAAGACATATGAAAATCAATATTATTCAGATGATGTGTCTATTCTAGTCCTCCCTCTGAAAATAACTGAGACTGTAGGAGAAATGATCATTAGCATTTTGATAACGATCTTGCCAGCCTTCTGTTAAAATATTTTCTCTTTAAACTAAAACTGGGATTTGTTATCTCATGCAAGCAGACCATTCTAAAATTAGCAACGGCCAATTCATATTGGTTTGGATCAGATCTTTAAAAATCTCGGGAAAAAAAAAAAAAAAAAAGAATGCTAACTCGCCTGAATAATCACTCTCGTGCCTGTTGCTGTAACAGCGGAAAGACACTCTAAGCATCGACTCAGAAGGAACCTCTTCCCATAAACACCATTTTTGTGCGCAGAAAGGCACTCCTTAACCATATACAGCATGAGTTTCACTTGTCTGATAAATCATATTCCAGCTAACAGCCAACACGAGGGACAAACTCCTCACTACCACAAATCCTTAAGGTATCTTCAAAACGAAACGCGGCCGGATGCCGCAGGGGGGGGGGCAGGGAATGGCTTTGCACCTTCGTCCCGTCGCCTTTGAGAGCAGACAAAAATTCCTCAGCATCCCCGAGTCAAGTTATGTTATGCGATCACCATGGCGAAGGAAAACAGTCCCATCTCTCTCTTTTTTTAATTAGCGAATCCCACAGCCTTCCCTTCCCTGGCACCCAGCGCTGCAAGCCAGGCTGCGAAGCCTTCCAGTTTCCAAAATGGGACAAGATGGAGACCTGCTGCAGAAACAGCTCTACAGCCCCTCCGAAAACCCTGTCCTCGGGGTCAACCACACGCAAACAGACTGGTCGCACCAAAAATCCCCACCACTCTGGCGGGACAAGAAGCCAAACTTCAGCAGGAGCCAACCTGAAAGTGCCAGAAACCAGTTATGAGACAAAGCCGGACCGTGGCTTTCGATATTTAACCCCTCGATAGGTGGCTTACAGATGTGGAGGAGGCAGCTTGGCGTCAGCCACCAGCTCTTCCCAGTGACCCCAGCAGAGGGGAGCAGCCCCATCCGCTCCTTTGGGCAGCAATTAGGCTGCCCATCGCCCAAGCTCACAGGTGACCCCGGTTAATAGCGACCAGCACACAAGTTCTGTGGAGCCGATGGAAGTTATGCTTAAAGAGACTGGGCAGAAAGTGCTCTCAATTCCAGATGTTTTACATTTTTCTCTCTCCTTTTGAAAGCAAAATGTCTTTTTAATACCAAAAGTAATATTCCCTCCTTCTGCCCTTCCCCTGAACTGAGCGGCATCTCATGTGCATGTATCGTTAAATTAATGTTTGTTCTTTTTAACCGAATAAAAACGATCAAATTACAGGCAAAGACAATTAGATTAAATTATTGGGCACACGCTGTGGTTTTGTTTTTTTTTTTTTTAAAGCTATTCAAACAATTCTAAGGGTTTTTCAGCAATGCTCTAGAAACATAAGCAAAACTTCCCGCAAAGAGGAGGTAACGAGTTTAACATTACTGCTGAGGAAGACAGTAACGGAGCCAAGCGAGTAAAATGAGCACATCGGCAACCCCCCTGGCTGCCCCAAACCCTCAGGAAAAGGCATGGCTCGGGCTGTCAGAGGAATACAAACTGGCAGAAGAAAGAGGCGCTGGGGCTGGTAAATGGGGAGAACTTGCTCCCAGGCCCTTCTGCACGATGCACTAGGAAGAATTTTTTCTAATTTTTTTTCACTCTCCTTTTTTTGGGTGGGGTTTGTTTTTCGGTGTTTGTTTGGGTTTGTTTTGTTTTTTTTTTTTTAACTTTCTCTTTTTCATAATGGTCAGGCCAGTAACTTTCCAGCCAAAGTACCAGTCTGCTCCATGCTACGAGGCTTGCGTAATCAGGAGCAGTTCGGTTCGGCGCAAGACTAGGGAGGGATCAGTAGGTAGCTTTCAGCTGGCGCTGCGTTCCCCCACGACTGCCTCCCCAGCTGCAGGAGCACAGCTGCTGTGGGAGCTGGGGCAAGGCCAAGGTCACGCAGCTTTCTCAAATCCCGTCGTCTATCTTTGTCCAGGCTCTCGTGTCCTATTGGAACTTATCTTGGGTTCTTCCCACGACAGCTTGCCCCAGATTGGGAAAACCTGTTGTAAAAATTTCAGATTTTAACAAGACCGCATTGAAAACGCTTGCAAAAATTCAGCTTGATATGTGATGAGTGAGCGCTGGAAAGCTATAACCACGTGCATCTAGAACAGTTTTGGTCCGCAGAAGTCACCAAGTCCCTGAAAACTGAATCCATCCAGTGCAGCAGAGGTCAGCAATTACAATGCTGCAATGGTTTATGACATTAATCAGGGTGAAATATTAATTATAACTCACCTTCTGAAGCTTAAGGAAAGGCTTCTAAGAATGAGTGATCTACAACTTCAAAAGAAAGTGGCATACCTTACGGATATTACAGGTGGGTAACAGTAGTGCAAGAGTGAGAATTGTGGGGTTTTTTATCTGAAATTTAAGTAGTGCTTCTTAACAGAGACAGCATGAAATGCTGAACAGGATAGTGAATTACAGGGGACATTCTAAATACAACAATGCAAAACCCAAGAAGTACCCAGACAGACTTTTAAAGTTGAAACCGTAATGGGATTACTAACCTAAAATTATGAGACAGCAAATAAAAATAACTCTAGACTATTAAGAAAAGATGTTCCCAGTGCGTGACATCCTCCACAGCGTAAATAAAATATTGCTGTAGCATCTGATGTGGCAGCCTACTGACCGCATGGACACAGCTTTGTTGAGAAAGAGCCGGAGTAGCCTCCCCCAGACCCGCAAGCGCAGGCTCACGGCACCGACAGCCACTGCCCGCAGCCGCGCCGACCTGCCGGGCACCCGGCCAGCACCGGGACTCTGCCCGAACACGAGCTGATAAGATTAGAAACAAGGAATAGAGTGTACCGTTACGGTCCGTACACAGCGCTCATCGCTGCATCCCAGCACTGATGCTCCCCGCAAACAACATGCAGCAACTCTGCCAAACCCCATTCCCACAGCGGAAAACAACTGTTGTAGCTTCCAGTGTATACGATCGGCGCCGTTTCATCTCCCCAAATCCCAGCCTCTCCAGTAATAACTCTGCGTCTGTAGGGCAGCTTCCCCCTGAAGATGGCGAAGGACATGAGGGTGGGTGAGTGTTACTGGGGCAGGTGTTCAGCTGGGAAAGGCGAAGCTCATGGAGGTCGGCAGCCGCGTTCTGCACAGAACCATGCTCTCTCTTCCTTCTCTGCCTTAAAACCACAGCAGTGCCGTCTCCCCAAACAGCAAACAGCAGAGATTTAGGGGAGGTGGGCAAAAATTGCCAGAATTAAAACATGCAGAGGATCTTAGGGCCAAGTGGAGCAAGTCTATCCATCTCTGAGTAACCAGCTACCAAACGCCGAATGCTGTCATACGCTAAGCGTTACCGGCGCTCATCATGAATCATTCAGAGGTATGACGTGCAGGGATTAAACTTAGCATTCACATGTGACAGCAAGAGGAGTCCCGCAGAGGCATGCCACACTGACACAAACTAATACAGAGGGTCTGGGGCTGGTGGCCCAAAGTCCTCTGCACAAACTAATACAGAGGGTCTGGGGCTGGTGGCCCCACGGCTCTTCTAGGTGTCACTGACCCACTGCTGGCCATCCCCATCCAGAAGGAAAAGTCCACTGTCAACACTGGCACCCTTTGTTCACATCGGGCCCATCACACATTTTTCTAGCTTGCAAAAGTAAAAGTTAACAGCATCATCCAAAGACAGGTAAAAATACTCCATCTCGGGAAAACATAATGGTCACGAAGATGACACCTGCCAACAGTGGGTTTTCTGAAAAGCGTAAGAGCTCAGCAATTGATGAATTTTTCTGACTCAGCCCCTCAGCGATCCCCTCCCCTATGCTCACTCACTTCTGTGAGGACAGCTTAAATTGCTGGGATTTTAAATACTCTTGGCAGCACTTTTCAGAACACCCTTTAGTATGTTTGTTAATCTCCTGTGTTGAAACACATTTTTTAGCCATCTGCCAGCTAAAAAAAAAAAAAATCCTCAAGATCAGAGACTTTTGACACACGGAATACCAGTCCTATTTGGATGGCTTTACAACAAAGTTCAGGCACTGGCCAGACAAACTACAGTA
This sequence comes from Vanellus vanellus, assembly GCF_965231255.1. Lineage (NCBI taxonomy): Eukaryota > Metazoa > Chordata > Aves > Charadriiformes > Charadriidae > Vanellus > Vanellus vanellus. The sequence goes on along the minus strand of NC_138905.1, from coordinate 153,650,555 downwards.
TCAGAAGCAAATAAATCAGAAATAAATCAGAGAGAAAGAACAAAAGGGAGGTAAGTCCCTGGGCCTACGCATATTGTGCGCTGCTGACAAGAATGGCACTCCCATCTGTGCAAATCTGATCATGAAAAAGCCACGTTTAAGTCTCCTCTGCCCAAGACAAAGTGTGTCCCCTACACAACCCACTGTGGCTTGTAAGGGATATAAACGGATATGAACGCCAGACTCCATCCGCTTCCTCTTTGCGTAACCCAGGGCGGGATCTTCACCTGACAGACAATGGATCCAGAAGGAAACACAGCAGCGGAAAATCACTGCAAGGTCTACACCACCTTCAGTTCACTGTAACCAGTGCGGGACGAGGCAGCGCTCTCATGAAAAATAATAACTCAATGTCTCTTTTTGGAGAATTTCTACAAACGGAGCAACCCAAAAGCCTAGATAGCAAATTAGCGCTGCTCCCTCTGCTTGCAGAACTCCTGTGATGCCAAGGGCAGCAACCTTTCCCTTGGGCGAGCTAATGGCAGCCTTCCACCTGAAACAGCTCTGCGAAGCTGACGGACGCGTGAGAGAAGCACCCTGTGCGACACAGGGGAGCGCAGCCCACCCATCGCCTCCCTCAAGCGCGCTGACGCATCATTTCCCTTACGCACCCATCTTACTCTCGACCGTTACCTATACCTCCCTCCGGTAACGCACCACACGTCTATCCGTCACTTCAGCCACGTTCTTCTCTCTTTTGGGAAAACCGAGAGACACGTTTTGTTTTTATAGGTTGTTTCTTTTTCATGCAAATGTTGTTCGCAGTTTGTGTTGCAAGCAAGCAAGCAATAAACCCCGCACCTGGGGTGGGAGATGCCTGGTTCGGGAGGAAATTGCTAAAGACTTGCATGCGTTTAGCTGGCTATTTGATCTCGAGAAATCCTGAAAAAATTCTAAGTGATAAACTGCAATAATTATTAAAAAAAAAAAAAAAACAACAAATAAACAAAAAACAAACCACCCCCCACTCAGTAAAGAAGGCAGATTTACCATAATGCCTCAACGATCTAAGGGAGCCATTTACTTTGACAGAACCTGAATTCCCCGAGCGGTTCGACAGTGGTAATGGAAACAGAGGAGCCAATAAATTATAACCTTGTGTGTAATGCGCCTACCATTATAAACCACTCTTAGCCTCCTGCTTTATCCCCTGGGGGTCCACTCTAACAGATGCCGGATTTCCTTTCCTAACTCTTCCAGTGCGCTCCTTCAGCAGCCGGACCCTTTTATAATGTCTGATACCGTACTCTGCATTTACATAGCATCTTTAATATGAACATCCCAAAATACTCTATACAATTTAGAAACAGACTATCGGGGTTTTTTACAGGCTGAAATAGAGGCATTGGGAGACTAACTGGCTTCCCAAAGCTCACATACCACTCTATATCCATAGAATCCCAAATATTTTTCAAGCATGTATTTGTAGGTAAACACCGCTTCCAGATCTCTCATGCTGAAGATGTACACCACCTATCTTAAAACACCTACAGTATTTTGGAAGCGTTTCTGAAGAACGGTCTTGGATGACTTTTAGGAGGACCCCCAGTGCCAGTTCATCCCCAGCCCAGCCCCGCTCACGCGGGGTTTCAGCACTCTGGATAGACCGAGCCTGCGAGAAACTACGGGAAAAGAAGGACCAACGACCGGATAAAGAAATACAAAACCCCCAGAGTTTTGCCAAAGTGCTAAACAACATTCGTTGATTTCAGAAAATACAGTCTATGCAAAGAAGACTCCCCCGGAGTATAGGGTGTAGAAGCAAAACACAGGTGTAATAGCAACACGGAAGCTGGCCCTGCTCTGACTTCTAAGGTTAATTGAAACTCTCAGAGAAACAGATCCCCGGTGTGACTCTAACATATCGGTCCAGGGATCTGGGCAAGACTGAAGTCTGATAGAAGTGACCTTGGCTCTCTGCCATTACATTTCCCAATTAGCATTTTCCTTCCTAACCGAAAAAGCCCATAATGGTATGTCCCATTTTATATACCGCATTACCTAAAATGAAAGGTATTAATTAGTAAAATAGTGTAATTTGCATTTAAGCCCCAGGCAGCGAATCTACAGCATTTAAAAAAATGTATATATCATAAAGAACCACTTCAGCTTTCTCCAAGGGAGCTAAGCTGTCAAAGACCAACATAAGACTGAAAGGGATGCAATTCTGCTCTTCAGTATCAGCCTCAAAAAGCCTAATTCTAGGCTGGTTTGTACCATCTATTGTTTAGTACAGAGAGAGGTGCTGTACGTGTCTCCAGGATAGCTCAGCAATCAGCTGTATCAGCAGCTCCAAGGAGGATTACTCTCCCCTGCTGCTTTTTTTAAAAGCAGATTAGTTCAGACTTTCTTTCACTGTAATGAACCTTGTAAGGATCAAGCACACTGCATTGATTTCCAGGATAAAATTGTGCGGTCAGTCAAAAGGCCAAGCAAACAGTTTCACAGACCCACCCTGCCCCAGCAGACCCACTGCCCCAGAATCACCCATTAGCCCCAGCAAGGGGAAAAAGAAATGCAGTTGTTAACCATAAAAGCCAAAATGTGATTCTCGGGTCATGTGTAACTTTGCTTTCTATCAAATTCAGATGGATAACAACCCAGACAGAAACAGACAACAGAACTGAAGATGCTCACTGAAGTCCTATTCAACCAAAGTCAGAAAACGACAGAATGCGATGTGGTTTTATCTACTACGTGATATCTGCAATAATGGCTAGGGAAGTAATTTTTAACAATCTGCCAATTCATGGCAAAATAATGAAAATTCAGCTTCTCTAAAAATTTGCATTGAGATACAAAATTACTCTCAACCAACTTTCCCTATCAAGCATTTCCTTACAGGCACATCCCCCTGTAACATCTTAGCTGGACTAGGATTTAAATATATGAAAACCGGAGATTGTCTTCTCGCTGGATGGTCACAAAAGCTCAGTCAGGGTGCAAGAGCCTGCCTCCGCAACACGAACCCTGCAGGTGCAACAAGCCTTCCATGCAGACCCTACCTCCTGTAAGAGACTACTACCTGGACATCAAACCAGACCGTGAGGATACCGTATTTTAAACTACCTAATGAATGCAAACTTCATTTTTTGTAACGCTGAAACTCAAGATGACAGAAGTCATCTGCCATGACAAAGCCGCAACCCTAAGTTTAGTTGAAAAACAAGTAAGAAAAAAAGCAGAGGGCAGAGTCCCATTGCCTTTTTCTGTTCTTCAAGTTTGACAAATCTTTATTACGTACCTGAAGATCACTGTGGTCTACAGCTCAGTAATAAAGGATCTACCCTTCCAGAAATATTGCCACGCATATTTCACTTCAGACTCCAAAATTGAATTTTATGGAACAATGTATGGCATTTGCGATCATTTCCTGCAGGCAAAACTTCAAAACGCCAGTACAGGTCTATTCATTTTTCTCAGAAAAAAAAAAAAAAAGGAAATGAATTAATTGAAACATTTACTATAGCGATACAACTTCACAAGGAATCTCTGAATTGACCTTTCCAAATCAAAAGCCTGTACACTAAACTACAGCTCAAGCAGATTTCACGAAAAGATCAAAGACAATGAAATACATCCACTATATATATGACATTAGAAATAAGATGAAGTTCACAGCCTTCAGAGCATCTCCATTCCAAAGTCCCCTAAAGAGGTCCTATAGTAAATTTTATCATATCAAATCATATAATAACACAGAACACCGGGAGGAATCGATCTTGCCCCTTCTCAGTCAATGAAACCCTCGCCATTGATTCTAAAGGGAGCAAGATCGGGCACTCGGTTGCAGTTTTAAAATAAATAAATGCATATGTTGCAGTACTCTCCTTCAATAAATCATACACTTTATACATAAAAATGAAATTACGCTCCCTTGGGAGGGGAAACTTCAGCTTCCAACCGATTCTGGCTGTCAGAAGGACTCTGCGCGGCTGTAACGGCACAGGCAGCGCCCCGGGAGCGGAGGGGGGAAACTCGGGGGGTGCGACGAAAGCACCGAGTACCGCACCGGCCGCGTTATTTCTGGCCGCTCACCCCCGCAGGCGGCAGGGGAGCGGGAGCCAGCCCCTGCCTGCACCTGACCGACACCGGGCAGAGGCCGACACGCCGAATAAAACCGCTTTCCAGCCACTTTGTGTTTCCCAACTCCGGGAGCCGCCTCTGGCTCGGCTACACCGGGGGCTGCCCCGGGGGCCCGTCGGGGAGGCAGCTGCCGGACGGCCGCCCGGAGTATTTCGAGGACATCCCCGGCCGAGCCTCCCCACGCCCCCGTCTTTACATCGGGGGAGGAGGGGGGGGGGGGGAGGGAGGAGGCAGACGACGACGGACGGGACACCCCCAACCGCAGGCGTAGGGAGAGGCCCACGGCCGCGGGACAGCCACCGCCGCCGCCCCGCGGGACGTCCCGCCGGCAAACCGGGACCGCCCGGCCGCGCTCCCCCGGCCCGCCCGCCCGCCCCCCGCCCCCGGCCCGGCACCCACCTTTCCCAGCAGGGCGCTGCGGCTGGCGGCCGCCAGCTCCCGCAGGCTGGCGGCGGCCGAAGCGGCGGCGGCGGCGACGGCGCTGGGGGCGGCGGCGGCAGCGGCGGCGGCGGAGGGCTGGGGGTACGCGGGGGCCGCGGCGCTGGGGCTGCCGCTGGCGCCCCCGGCGGCGCGGGGCCGCTGTCGGATGCCGTCCAGGAGGCGGACGAGGAGGATGTTGGCGGGCAGCTCGTCCACGCCGCAGCCCACCAGGATGCGGCACTCGGGGCAGCGCAGTTCGTGGCGGGAGCTGACGATGCTCTCCAGGCAGCGGCGGCAGAAGGTGTGCTGGCACGGCAGCACCTTGGCCGTGGTGTCCAGCCGCTCCAGGCACACGGAGCACTCCAGCAGGTCCAGCAGCGACGACTCGTCCATCGCCGCCGCCGCCGCCGGCTCCCGCTCCGCCGCTGCTCCGCCGCCGCTCCGCCGCCCCCTCGCCTCCGCCTCCGCCCCCGCCCCGCCGCCGCCGCCTCCGCCTCCCCTCCGCGGGGCAGCGCAGGGCCCCGACGCCCCTAGGGCCGCCGCGCCCGGCGGCGGCGGGGGGGGGCCGGCGGCGGGGCGGCAATGGCCATCGGGGCGGCGGGGGTGCCCCCGGCGGCGGGCCGCGGCGACCTCGGGGGCTGCCTGGGCGGCGCTGCCCACCGCCGTGCGGCGCGGCGGCGATGCCAGCGGCGCGGAACGGAGCGGAGCGGAGCGGAGCGGAGCGCTGCGGGAGGAGGGCACCTGCGCCCGCCCGTGCCTCCCCCCCTCCCCGCCGCCCGGCGCGGTGCGGTGCGGCGCGGCGCGGCGCGGTTTGGCTCGGCAGCTGCGGCGGGGCCCGGCGCGGCCCGGCGAGCCGCCCGCCGCGCCTCCGCGCGGGGCGGGGAGCGACGGGGAGCCCCGGGGGGGCGCCCGCGGCACGGCGGCCGCCCCGCGGGCGGTCCCCGCCCGCCCCGCCGCCGCCGCTCCGTGGCTCCCTGTAACCCGACCCAGCAGGGCTCGCCGCCCGCCTTCCTCCGCCGCCGCTCCCTCCTCCTCCTCCTTCTCCTCCTCCTCCCGGCGGAGGCGGCCGGACGGGCCCTGCGGCCGCCGGGGTCAGGCGGAGGAGACCCCCCTCAGGGAAGCCGAGGACACCCAGGCGGAGGGGGGGAGGGGGGTCGCCCTTGCAGCCCGGGCCGGGCGCCCCGAGGGGAGCGGGGGTGACGATGGCGGTGGGCCGGGATGGGGCCGGTGGGCACAACCTGCCCCTCGGGGGAGCAGCGGCGGCGCCGGGAGCGGGGCCGGGGTCCGCGTCCCGTCCGGCCCCGCCATCCCTGGCGGCGGGGCGCCCCCTGGCGGGCGCGGCGGAGCGCAGCGCGGGGCTGCGGTGTGTCACCACCACCCCCACCTCCCCCCCACCTCCCCCCCCCCCGGGTGCTACAGCGCGTCCACAAATAATCGTACTTTAATCGTTATTGAAAGGTGAAAATAAGAGCGAGCGTCGCGCCCCTTCTCCCCGACGGGGGTCCCGAGGTCCAGCCCGTTGCCCGCCCCGGTGCGGTCCGTTCTCCACACGCTACCCGCATCCCGAATGCAGCTGCGCGCAGGGTCCTGTGTGAACTGGCACAGCTGGAAGGGGTAAGACCCCGGCATTATGGAGTTAGGGATGCAGGTTGTATACTAACCACAGGAGACACGAAAAAATAAGCTGCAGGCACTTGCACATGTGAAATATGAACAGAACTTCCCCTTAGAGAAGCTGCAGGAGAAGCTCCGTTCTTCAGATAAACGTTTCTTTTGAAAAATGCCTTTTTGGCTAACGTTTGACTATTAGTACGATTAAAGGGCCTACTTAAGCCAGAAGCTACTATTGGAATACATTGTAATTTTGCCAGAGAGAATTTTCATTTGTGGTCCAATCCCCAACCCAAGCTTTCTTCTGTGCCTGTGCCTGTGGTATAACAGAGGACTTCTGGATTTCAGAATTGCAATTCAAGCGCTTGCAGAAGCCCTCCTATTCCTCTCGCAATTGACACTTTTAAAATTGGCTTTTTGTGAGAGTTGTGTCAGGAGGGCTGCACAAAATCCTTTTGTCAGCTTTATGACTCTACAGTTAACTTCTGATGTATACAGCAAGATGACCCTGTTGTGATAAGGGTAATCTAGACACTGGATAGTAAAATTTACTGAATTTCAGTGTGCAGAAAGCCATGAATCTCTTGCCGCTCTTGCGTTACACTAGAATAGAAGGAGTAAGTGTAGCGCTAAAGAAAAGCTCCTGATGCAGAGCTTGGATCATTATTTGTTGCTGAGTAATGTCCAGTAATCTACCCTATGTCCTTGCTGAAAGAAATTCCAAACTCAACAGTTTTAAACTATAAATAACACTGATGCCTGGAGAAGTGTGAAATACAGTATCAAGGACTTGGTCTTTCTCTGGAGTAAAACCGTTAATTTAAGAAAAAAGAGTAATGGAGAACCTTTAAGGATAAAAAGCATTGCCACAGCAAGGAGAGGGAAATACTGGAAAATCTGTCATGAAATGCATAATTGTTTCAGCACCTCAGATTCCTTCCTTCAAAGGTAAGAACTTAAATATCACTGTCAAAACATAAAAGCCAAAAGTGGTCTGTTACACACCAGTGGAAATCCAGACTACTTGCAGTGACTGGAAGGGTGATTTTCATCCATCTTTCCTTCTGGTTGCTCCAGGGCTTGCAGCCAGACCAACCTGCCACCAGGTCTCCCAGAGCTTTCCAGTTATATATCCCATCCCCAAATCAGGAAAAACACTGGAGCAGCAGCACCCAAAGATGATGAGAGGGTCTCTTGACATTGGGACAAACTTAAAAAGGTGCAGATGTGCAAACCATTTATTATACGATAGAAGAAATCACTGACATATAAAATGAAAGTCTGTTGTAATCCACCTCTAAAGGACCTTCTGGAGCTGGTTGCCATCATGGAGCAGCAGAAGCTAAAACTGAAGCAAAGCTTCAGCAGAGCCCTGTGAGAGGGAGGAGGTGAGGGGGCTCTAAAACCACCCCACAGGACGTGGGGCAGGACGGAGGAAATGGGGAACCTGAGAAGGATAGGAAAAAGGGAAAATGAGAGGAAAAGGAGGTGAGGAAAAGGGAAGGGAGGAAAAGATTAGAAGGGGAAGATTTATACAGAAGTTACACAAGGCACTAGAGACAAGTAAAAACACACTTCTATGAAAAGGAGGGAGAGACTTGCGAGTTGGGCTCCAACTAGAAAAAACACTTCCTGACTGTTTGAAGACCCTTTGATGTCAAAAGAAGTATTTTCACACTTAAAAGTTTAGTGTGTCTTTGTGTGCTTCCCCGGGCCTGGGCCTAAAGGAGAGTTAGGCCAGGCCTGAAGGAAATGAGAGGAAAAAAAAATCATCACACATACTTTCTCTTCTTGCCAAAGACACCATGGGAAATAGTACATTAAATATTAAGAAATTAAATACTCAGATTATTAAGTATGGAAATAGGAAAAAGACGAAACGCTCAGAAGCCTGAGATAGAACACATAGAAAGGAATGGAAAGAGATACAGAAGACGTAACAGGTTTTAGCTTACTTTGAAGAAATGTGGATTCTATTAGTTTCTCTGTCTCAGCTGCCAAAACATCTAGCTTCAAATTATAAGTGTAAAGTGATTATTTGTGAACCAATTAAGTAATGTGCTTAACACGGTTCTTAAGCAGAGGTGCTGTTTTACACACAGGGATGGAGCCGCACATTTTCCCGCACGTCCCTCGGTAAGTGTGTTTGAGGAGACAGCCGATAAGCAACGCCTGTTTCAGGCTGTGGAAGCAACTTCCCTCCCATGGTGGATGAAACAAATCCTTCTTGATGCAATAACTTTGAAGAGTACCTGGAGACAGAACGAGACTCAAAAAGGCAAAATACTGTTGCAGGAGAGCAGTCCAAAACTTCATTTGTAGTTGTCCTTAAATTACAATCACGTGCTAGGTATTGCTTAGTGTCTCGATTAAAAATTTTTTAAAAAGCCTGTTCTGCTTTGCTGCTTCTTTTCCCTGCATGATCTTTCTTGTTATTCAGTTCAGAACAGGAGACTGACAGTTTTTGCTGTCTGTGGCTGTATCTATGCTGATTTCGAAGGCATTTTCTGGGGACAGCACACGGACGTTACACCTTCAGCTTTGCCTTTGTATATTTGCATGCTGCTCTTGAAAATGGCTAACTCTTTTGCGCTCTTCTACCAAAAGGGATTTGATTATATAGAAATTATTCTGACTCCTTGCTTGTACGCTTGCTTTGCTTGTAAAGGTCCTACAGCACAATAACTATTCAGTTTGCACAGCTAGGGAACGTTTGCCTACTAAATAACAAGTAGCTCTTATTTGTATGGTTCTTCCCAAGCCCGTAAAGCATTATAAGAATGGTAGGCATTATTATTTCAGAATGAGTCAATGTAATTAAACTTGCCGTGGAATGCACAGCAGTCAAGTTTTACTATTGCATTTTCTCTGTATGTTTAAATGATCATTCAGTTATGCTTACATTACTTGCTTTATTTACATTTAGATTCAAAAAATTAAGGCACTCTCGGACTTCTGAAGTGAATATTAAAACTAAGCAGACGGAAGGAGGGGTTCTTGACAGCTCTGTCTTTTCTTCCTTTTGTTGGACCTAAACAATCTGGTAAAGCAAGCAAAAAATACCAAACTGCTTTCAGACCATGGTAATACTTCTGCAAAATGGAGAAGTTTGATGATGGGATCTTCTGTCTGCTCCTTTGACTGGAGACGAGATTTTTGATCAAGATCTATCTATCTATCTATCTATCTGTCTACATATACATCCCCCTCCATTGTAGAAGCTTAACAATAGCTTTGCAGAAAGGCTTTTCTTACACGTGGAGAGAGTAAAGTCTCTGTTCCCTGTCAAAAGGCAGATTGTACAGAATCAGTGGCTGAAAATCCTTATGGAAGCTACAGCAGGGCCACTGCCCCCAAAGTACATTGGCTGTTATGATACCTGTCCTGGCAACACAGGTGTGACATCCTACGCTTGCATCAAGGTCTGGAGAGTGTATCTGAGATTCTCTATGTAAGACATTCATAGAAAATGCATTCAGTTGGACTCTGTTGTTTTTTTTTTTTCAATGCCAACTTAAAAGACTGGTTAAGGAGGACATATTCCTTAAATTTCTCTTGACACTGTTTTAACACTGACAAGAAAATCTTTGCTCGCTTCGTGTTTAACCACAACATTGAAATCGGGAAGGAAAGGAGGACTTCCATATACTTCTGCAATCTCCTTACGTGGATGCTGGTTGTGTTGGCCACAGGTCAGAAGGATGCAGTGGAATGGCAGCAGATGTTCCGGCAGGCTCTGCAGCTGCCCTGCCTTATCTTCCCCAACAGCCCTGGCTGACCGTTCTGACCCCTCCCTTGCACCTTGCCTGTATAGTCACCCTGTCTTCATGAAATTCCTCCAGACGAAAAATAACCCTGAAAAAAAAAAAGCAAATAATTTTGACCATAAAAACAACAGATAAATGTTAAAACTCTATAAATTAGGAAAATGACTGTGTTATATTGCGGTTTTGTTTCGATAAACTTGTGAATTAAAACGGTGCTTTCTCTCAGAATACGTGGTGTCCACTGCCCGTCTCAGTACGGCAGCCTATCAAACCATTGCAGTTTTTCAACAAGTTTTCTTACATTCCTCATAGTTTGGGTTTTTTGTGGATGCAGGCAAGCCAGGTGTTGCCTGTTGTGCAGCTCTGACTGCAAATCTAACCCTCCTGGCAAGGAGATTACCTTCTTTGCAGTAAATTTGGCATAAATGATGCAAGGAGCTTTTAATCTTGGTGGAAATGAGCTTGGTGGCATCAAAGGCTGGAGAGGAATATTATTCTAGCCCTGAGGAACTTTTTCAGGTCCTGACTATAGTGACATCCATTAGTTCCTCACCCTCTCTAGGAGTCGTTTACAGTTCCTTAGATGATTGTCCTGGTTTGAGTGACACAGGACTAATTTATCTTCTAGTACTTGGGAAAACTGCACTTTTAGAAGACTCTAGTGTCTGAATCGGTGAAAATATTTACGTTGCAGCCAGCTATGGAGTGTGGGTTTCGAGATCTCGGTGTTTTCAAGCTTGCCTGGTGCAGGGATGAGGAGGAGCGAGACCTGAGCACTTGACCCAAGCTGGCTAACAGGACTATTTCATACCGTGAACGTCACATTCAACATAAATTAGGAAGTTTGCTGCAAAGGTCTCTCTCCCTTGATGGCTGCCATCCTGAGCACTTCTTGCCCTGATGCCAGACCCATGAGGCCTTCCCTTCCTCCCAAAGCTGTAGCGCTCACAGCGTCCCACATTTACTGTCCACTGCTGGGAGGGTACAGCTTCCTACTGATAGAATTGGCCGAGTATAATCTTTGTATATTCTGTATTGGTATCAGGATCATTATTGGTTCTTTAGTGCTATTAATGGTAATTATCTAATCTTATTCTATTAAATCTGTTTATATTTCAACTCCCGGGTTTCCTTGTTTATTCCCGATTCCCCTTCCCAGGTGGGGAGGGGTCATCAGGTCATAGAATGATTGTCTAAATGACAATAAATTGTTATGGGTTTCTCAAATCACAACAAAGAAAAAAAATACATTCTATTTCTTTTCTCTTCTTTGTAGATCATAAATTTGATTAAATTGTCTTCACTTGACCACACCGATTTTTCTTAAAAATTGAAAGATACTTCTGTTAGTGATGAATTCATCTACCCTGTTTATCAAAATACTTTTTCCAGTTTGTTGATTTCTTCCCGCTAATTCACATGTGAAATTAACAGCGTCTTTAAAGATATCTGACCAAGTGTCTTCTTGCAGGACTTCACTAAGAAGAGACGGCGGATGCCCGCAGCAGCAGGGAGAACACGCCTCAGCTGGCAAAGCTGCATGGTTGCAGTAAGGCCACCCCGCTAGCAGAGGCCCCGGTATGGCATCGTAGTTATTCCTCCGTTATGATTTTCTTGTGACAACCATGAGAAGACAAACTATTTCATCACTGTCCTACCACCACTGAAACACCCGTCCAGTTGTTTTAGAAAAATCTGTCGGAGGGAAGAAGAAGAGATTGCTATGGTTAATCTATACATTTCTAATTGCAAGGCTTTTAAGAGTTTAATATTAAGTGTTTAATCTTCTTGTGTTGCAGTCGTTTTTAAAGGCCCAGTTGCCAGTAAACTTACACTTATCTGAATTTCTCGGATTTGTGTGCTCTCATAGAGCCTGGATGGTGTTCAGCTGGGGTTAGTTAATATTTCCAGTTTTAGTCAGGGTTATTCGGTTACTCAACTTACAGCAGCCAGCCGAAAAAACTGATTTGCTTGGAGCCCTGTTCTTTTTCTGGAGGCCCATCTTGCACATATGGCGTTGGACAACAAGTTGTCCATGAGCCAGCAATGTGCCCTTGTGGCCAAGAACGCCAATGGTATCCTGGGGTGCATTAAAAAGAGCATGGCCAGCAGGTCAAGGGAGGTCATCCACCCCCTCTACTCCGCCCTGGTGAGGCCACATCTGGAGTATTGTGTCCGGTTCTGGGCTCCCCAGTTCAAGAAACACAAGGAACTACTGGAGAGAGTCCAGTGGAGAACTACGAAGATGATCGAGGGGACTGGAGCATCTCTCTTATGAGGAAAAGGCTGAGACCTGGGGCTGTTTAGCCTGGAGAGAGAACACTGAGAGGGGATCTCATCAATGCTTATAAATATGTAAAGGGTGGGTGTCAAGAGGATGGGGCCAGACTCTTTTCAGTGGTGCCCGACAACAGGATAAGGGTCAACGGGTACAAACTAGAACACAGGAAGTTTCATCTCAACATGAGGAAAAAATTCTTTACTTTGAGGGTGGCAGAGCACTGGAACGGGCTGCCCAGAGAGGTTGTGGAGTCTCCTTCTCTGGAGATACCCACAACCCACCTGGATGCATTCCTGTCCAACCTACTCTAGGTGAACCTGCTTTGGCAGGGGGGGTTGGACTAGATGATCTCCAAAGGTCCTTTCCAACCCCTACCGATCTGTGATATCTGCCCAGTATTGGATAGGCACAGCAGTTGTGTTCCTGTCCCCTGAGCAGTGGCGGTGCCTGGGTAGCTGGGTCTCACCTCGGCAAGAGAAAACTCCAGGTATCCCCACCCCAACAGGGCCCGCACCATCGTGTTATCAGTGTTTTCCTCAAGTGTTAACCAGCGCACCCAGCCAGCCGAAACTGCTGCTGCACCATCAGTTAATCGATGTATCATCAAGTTAGCAAGCCATCTGCAGCTAAAACATGAAAAAATACCATGCACTGTAAAATTCTTCATTTCTGTATCATGCATATGACTTTTTTGTTTTTTGAAGGAGAATTTCCTTTTCTTGCATGTGGTTCAGGAATAACTTTGACTTTTATTTGTAAAAGTTTGGAAGAATGAGGATTAATTACCATATGTAAGAGAGAACACGTGTTCTTTCAATCAGCATTGACTTCTTTAAATCGAAGAGGGAAAACAGCAACCAACAATGCTGCCAAAATAAATGTTTAATGGAGCACAAGGTTGTAATTTTCTCTATAATGAGGCGTACCATCTCCAGGAGCAAAATGGGTACCATCTCTGCAGACAAGCGTGTACTTGGAAACATAAAGACGCAATACAGAGAAGTCTTCACAGTTTCAAGCTACAGACAATACAGGAAGGGAATAACTCAATAGACTTTATTAATATTCAAACAAGCAGCTGTCAACACTTCATCCAAGAACAAGCTGAAGCTCCTTACATAGCTTTTGCTACCGTAATAGTTGGGTTCATTGGCAGTACATTGGAAAACATGCAATACTAATGAACCCTCCCTGCTTCTCCTGACCTACCATTTAATTCTTCCTAAAGTGAAAAACATTTACTACATATGCAACACCACGCTCCCGAGAGGCTTCAGGTTCAAGAGAGACATTTCAATTTTGTTTCTTAGCAACATACATCCAATAAAAGTGAAACACTATACAAACTGTAATATATTTGTGTTGTTTTAATCTATAATGCAGTACTTTGCCAGTGCTAAGGAAGTACGCTGCTACAGGATCTTTACAATGTCTCTTATAATTAGACATATGCATTTTTTGTTTTCCCATGCTAGATTACCTGCTGCAGAATATATTTCTGAAGGCACTGTAATGTTTTCATGAATAATAAATAAAGAGGCAAGTTCTGCTCTAATAAGGGCACACTTGCCAGGATTATAGCGTGGTCTGTTACATAGGAAAAGATCTTTTGATGTCTCGTTTGCAGGCAGCATTTGGGCACCTTGTGAGGAGTTGATTTCTAGAATGAGTATCGTCCAGTCTCCAATCCAGGGCTGAAAGGATTTGTACAGCACTTCTTTCTTGGAAGGACAGTAGGCACAGCTCAATATTTACTTCTCCCCTCTCCGATACCTGGCTTGATGTGACCAAAACCACTTTTGTGGCCTCTTGACTTCAATGTCATGTCGAAGAAGAGGTGGAGCCAGCCAGGTCTCTACACATAGAGAAATATGCCCTATAGAGGAGCTTTCAAAATTTCACTCAGCGCAACTATAGCTCTTCCCTGCCATCATTTGGCATAATTGCTTCCCCAGTGCCTGCAAAGAGGAATAGGAAACATGTGGTATTTAGCTTCTTCCTATGCTTTTTATCCTTCTCCTGTATATATTTATCTCTAAAATTCAGAAATGACTCATCTCTAGAAAAACTGTAGTACTTGTATTCTGTAAGTGCCTGGTAATAACAGTTCCGGCACATGAACACTGCATTTTCAATAGGCAAATATTAGAAAGGTGGAAACGACAAAATTCACTATATAAAGAAGTCCTGTCTTGTTATTTAATGCAGCATACGAGATGATAAAAGAAAATAGCAAAAATGGCATCCTGTCTTCCATCAGCTTGGAAATACCCGATTGAAGAAGCGCCACAATGTTTCCAGTTCACATCATGATCTGCCTTCCTGAGAAATCTCCTGCCCCAGTCCTCTTCATGCTGATCTCATACATTATATTCCCTACGTTAGGCGCTTCTACAGACTAACTCATATTTTCTAGCAGTGTGAGCTGAAGAAAATCAGCCTGAAATATTCAGAGAAAACTGGTTTGAGGGGAGACCCATAAGTATCTAGCACTGTAGATATAACTTATGAAATTATCTGATATTGAAGGAGAACAATACCAGGCAGAAACACCAGGTGGAACTAGGAGGAGAGGAAAGACGGAAAGCAAGAAAAAAATCCTTTTTATAGTTCACCAAGTTTTCTGAAGAAATACTTTTCCTAAATGCATTGTTGGTAGAAAAATCACGGATTTACTTATATTTCACTAATTATCAGCTTCTCTGGATGCATATAAAATTTAACAGGCTGATTGGCTCTTTAAAGCAGAGAAGCAAACAACCTACTCTGAAATAATGAATATGATAACTCAGCCTAATATGATGGCCCAGCTTGACACCTCTCTTTGCATGCAAAATCTGGTGGCAAGACATAAACCGTCCTCATACTGTGCTCTAATTACCTGATTTTTTTTCAGAAAAGCTGAACACTTAGTAGCTCTTGCTGAGGTCAACTGAAAGTTGTGGCTGCTGCCTGCTTTTGTAAATGAGGTTATAAAAGTCAACAAGCTCCATCAAAACAACAGAGGAAATGAATCACGTGGCGAAAGGGCAGTTTCTCTCATGGAAATAGTTAATTCAGCTGACTTGAACCATCCCAATAACATGAAAGAAGGTGTGGGGTTTTTTTCCCCCTAGTAGAGATCAATGCAATGCAAGTCCCTGTGGACCAATAGTTACCCCCTAATTTGCACTTAAACCCTGCCTAGGATATCACCCTCAGCTGTAGTGAAATGCTGCCCACAGGTTTTGCAGAGGGCCAGGAGCCAAAGATAATCCTGAAGCGAAGTTTTGGAGCAGCCTCAGCTTCTTGCCTCATGGAGGGCTGTCAGAGGAGGAGGTGCTTTGTGGTGGCAGCTCCAAATCATCTCTGTCCCCAGTAAATAGGAGGGGTGTACATCCATCTCTATGTAGAGAAATTTTATTAGGGAGCATTTCAGATTTTGTATCTTTAGCTTTTGCTTCTACAGGAAACACTATTGCAAGATCCTGAGGTTTGTAGAATTCAGTAAAACAGACGATAAAATCTTCCACTGCCGTTCACACGTCCTGTCCCTATTTTCATAACTTTACATTAGTTTTGATACCCATTTAGATATCACTATTAAAATTCAGGTGACTCCCCAAGTTAAAATATTAACATTTTCTACCATTAAGCAGTCCAGGATACATTTGAAGGGTTTTTTTAATATAAGTCAGTGCATTATGCTCACAAAGGCACTAACAGCAAAACCTTAACAATTCTGTTTCTGTTTAATCAGAAATATTTACTGGAGAAATTATGTAATAAATGCATTGCCTGTAATACTGTAATTAATCAAGTATTCAGTGTGTGATGTTTACATGGAGGCATTCATGTTTTCTGGATAGAGAAGAGCAATCATTCGTACTGGATTTTCTGTATGAGTACCCCTTCAACAAATCAGCATTCACTCTTCATATGCTTCTCTGGGATTTACCTTCCTCATGAGCATTACAATCAGAGCACTTATTTGCTAGATCACTTGCAGAAAGAAAACACAAAAAGGTCTTGAATACAATCAAAGCACATTTTCCTTCATTTGCAGAAATGCTCACTATGTACCCAGCTTTCTGTTTACAAAAAAAAAAAAAAAAAAAAGCGTTTCTTTCTACTATGTTAATTTTCCCTTTTTTATTTCCCATCTGAGAAGCCAAATTATAATAGCTTATAACTGGAAGGCCAGTTCATACTGTCTTACCCCTTCAGTAATAATTCATCCTTGTGCAAAAAAACATTAATGTGGCCCAGCAGAGCAGCATTTATACCTCATTTGCACAGCATAAATTATATAGTCCAGGGTATTGCACATTAGGTTTTCCATCCCATAATTTAAAACTGAACATAATCAATAAAATTACAGACTCAACAACGTTGCCTTTCCAGACCACATTTGCATGTTGTCAGTGCTACTGCATGTTGTAAAAATCTGCACACAGAGGATATGCTGATGCAAGACAATAAATTTGAAGGAAGACCTTCTTTCCCCCTGCAAAATCGTATCATAAACTGTTTTCTCAAAAAAATTTATCTGGGAACTCACCTCAGCTGAGCTAATGCAGAACATAATAGGGGCATTTACAAGCAAACACTAGTTTACAGTAGGTATGCAAGTAATAGCATTTAATAAATATAAATGGAAAATTATATGCTTTGGTCAAAAGTCAGGCTGCTATTCAGGAGCAATGCCATCACACGCTTTTTTACAAAGTCACGCAACAAAAGGGGAAAGGTGATGTAATGTGGGCCTCTGTGACAGCGGGGCTGAGACCGATTTAATCACTTCATGCTGCCTGCTTATGCAAATGGATCAGCCAAGCCCTGTAATATTAACACTATGGGCCAAACTACTATAAATATTTCTGACAAAATGAGCTGGGAAAAGAGATAAGGCTTTACCGCTTCCCCCTTTTACTTTGACTTCGGTATGCTAAAAAATGTTAATAATACGCTAAAATGCAGAGCTTGGAATATAAAGGTGTCCCCTCAGCTTTCTAACAGACGGGAGAAGGACAGTTTCCCTTCAAAGACTGTGAGTCTTCAAGATGCTCTGCCCAGATATATGTATATCCAGATGCTGATGATCTCCAGGCATACAAGGGAAGACGCAAAGGGGCGACCACATCTTTTGCCACTGCAGAATCTGGAGGCTGGAGGCAGTGGCTAAAACAGATCTCAGGAGCTACTGGCGCGAACCTTTAGAAGCACAGATGAAAAGGAGACATTTCAAGCATGCAGCTATGCCAGCTTTGTTCATGCTTACACAGAAATCAGTATACATCTCTGAAGTGTTGACCAGGCGCACCAGCGAGGCATTTTTCCCAAAGCAGGCACCTGAACACGAAGCCTCAGCTGCAGAGAAGTGTTGAATAACAGCGTGGACTGACGCTATCGTCAATACCTCGGAAGTGTCTGAAACATAAACCTGTGCTGTCAGTTCCTGTCCCTTTTGGTGGACTCTGGCAAAGCAGCTTCCACCTATCTTGGGAAAAGAGGTCTTAACAGCTGAACTCCATCCTGGCACGGGAGGAAAGAGGTCTAGCACCTCCAGGAAGGGCTTTTCTATGAGAAGTGAGGCTCAGTTTGGGTCTTTCTATTACCTATTTTCATTTCAGATGGCTGGCAGCTTTAGATCTGAAGGAAGAATTGGTCTCTGCTTCCACAGAAACGTAGACTTGGATTGGGTGTGGGGTTTTTTTTTAACTATCTTATTTGGTGAAAATGTAATAGAGAAAAGGTATTAAGAGGAATCGGATGCCAAAGAAAAATCAAAGAGAACTAAGGCCAGCAGCAGTTCAGTCTGCTTTGGCTAAATCAACAGCTTAAGCAACACTGTCTAACATTCCTTTGGAGGCATACTCCTGCCAAACACACTATGGACACCCATGCAACCACTTCCCACAATAGTGACAAAGAGGGATGTTTCGCAACATGCGCTCACTCAGTAACTTGAATAAATGCCCTGCTATGGAGGAGGTGGTCCATCGTTCAGCGTGATTGTGCAGCCCTGCGAGCAGCTGGTACCCTGCCTGGTACTGGCAGAGGCGGCTGCCTGGCTCTGGGACGGACTTCCCCCACAACACACACACAAACAAACACACATTTACGCCTGCTGTCAGCTGTTTCTCCATCGCCCTCCTAAACCCACCCTTCACCCTTCAGACTACCTGCACGCCCTCATCTACCACTGCCCTCGTCTACCGCTGCTCTCCAGACTAAGACCCCAGTCCCGTGCTCCAAAAATAACTCTCCATAGCTGTCCCGCGGTAGAGTCTGCTCCAGAAGCACCAACCCACAGGCCGATCTGTAATAACCATCCGCAAGGAGATTTGGTGTACATCGTCCCCTCCACCTCGGTAGTCCTACAGAGCCGTGTCAAGGGGTTGGTTGTCAGCGGTTGAGCGAAAAGCACATTTTCAGTGCTTATTTCTGTTTTTGTAATATCTAATGAAGTGGCATGTAAAGATAATAATGCAATAGACCTTCTGAAAAAAGCATTATATATTTGCTCACCCCTGTATTTTTTTTTCATCAGAATGAGCTGCATTCTGCCTCAGAAAACAAGTAGGAGGCTTTTGTAGGCTTGTAAGAGCTGTCTGTCGCTTGCTGAAAGGAGCTCTCAGAGATCAGTAAGGTTTTAGGGTAAACCACCCTGTACAAAAAGAAAAGTGAGGTTTTTGTAAAACCTTGCATAAAAAGGAACTGCCATCACAGGGAGACACTGAAGCAGCTTTATTATTTGACTCCTCAAAGCAAAATTGGCCAAGATTTTTAAATGGCAGACAAAAGGAGAGGAGCATCTGCCAGGGAGGAGAAGAGCACAGCACAGCCCAGGTGGGATCTCTTTCCACAGCCCAAACAAAACAGGTAGAGACGTGGTTAGAGATTTCACTGTCAAAAGTAATTTTTCATTAGTATGCCTCAGTGCAAAGAGTGGGGTGAATGGGGATGTACGAGCTCAGATGCACCATATCTCAGGAAAACACATGATGTAACCACCTGTGCAAAAACGAGCAGGTGACAGAGCTGTGGTGTCTTAGGTGACTTACGTACACCTGTGTTTCAGGGTCTGGTTGCTCTCAGGAAGTGGAAATCAGTGCACTTGTCAGCACACCACAGGGCTATATACGGGCAGGGTTATATCCCTGTTAGCAATCCTCCACGTGGTGAGGACTAAGGTCCCCAGGAGGCTAAAAGTTTCCTTTAAGAACAGGTTAGACAAATGTCCGCCAGGAATGACATAAGTGCAGGTTATCCTGCCTCAGGCAGAGGGATGGGCTACATCACCTCTAGCCTGGTCTTATTTTCTGTGGTTTCTGTGTTAATAACCAGCTAAATAATGAAGTGGTAGAATTTCAAAAGTTTATAATATCCACAGCTCTGTGGAGAAGACAAGGGAAATAGATGGAGATTTTACAAAGGAATATTTCCTAGAGAAATACTAAGGAAACAAGGGGGGGTTTGCACTATTAGAAAAAAAAAAAGGCAAATAGAAAGGACAATGCACAGCATTTAAGAGACCTGTTTACCACACAAGTAAATGGAGGAGATGGTCTGCTCAAGATGGGAGGAGCTGGTTCATAGTCAGTCTGAGAGGAACCCACTGCAGAACAGGCAATATGCAACTATTGGGTGAAAAACAGGAGTTTTGCAAAGACATCACCACAGAGCCCCGTCTTAGGGCTAGACCCACACATGCATGCTGCAAAAGCTGTGGGAGAAACTGGAAGGTGTAAAAATATCCCTGGATTGTCAGTCACCAGAAAGTGGCTGGAAATGGCCCTTTCTCAGTTTCCGAAGCTGCAAGACTGGCTTGCAAAGAAGAGAGGTAGAGCCTACCAGGCTGGATACGTCCCAATCCAAGTGGTGGCAGAGCCAGAGCCAGCAGGATCTGAGCAGGGCTGCACACGACGACAGGCTGGGTGGGATGGGTGGCCCCTGAGCCAGCCAGGCACCTCTGGGGATGCTCAGAGCATGGCTGGGTACTGCCAGGGGCTTATGGGGACACCCCATAGCTGTTTGGCACCTTCGTAGCTGGAAGCGTCTTGAGGAACATCTGTAATGCACTGTAATTTCTATCCTTTGAAGGGATAGAAAAAAAATATTTTCTCTTGTGAATTAGTGCATTTTCTCCAAAGTCAGGTAGCTCTAGAAGATCTTAGAAAGTTTCTAGCTGCATTATGTTGTCACTTAAGATTCATCAATGTGTTTTGTCCTGTTGTGTAAAAGTACAACTGTGCTTTGATGGGGAAATAAGGCTTTTGTAGAAGGAAGAGAGAAATGAAGTAATTACCGTTGATGGAGACAAGACTCTTTTTTCCACATTTGAAAAGTGGGGGGGGGGAAGCTATTTCATAACACCAGCAAATGCTACTTGCTTTGGTCATCATTTTGAGTCAGGGGAGTTAAATTCCAGAAGAATCTTTTCTGGGGGAAAAAAAAGCCTCTTTCTGATAGATCAGATGGTACTGGTGAAAATAGTGAGGCTGAAGACAGGCGTTTTCCCTTGGGTAGCAGCCTAACAGCACTGAGTCAGTGACATTTTTTACAGACTCCCAGACAAAATCCATGGAAATTCCTCTGGAAATTGCCAAGCTCCAAGATTGTCAATGCCCAGAGCATTGGGAGATGGACACAGCCTGTGCCTGAAGATCAGCTCCCTTACAATGCCAGCAAATCAGCATTTACGTCAGCAGTGTCTGCTTTCTAAGGTAACTGAAGACCACCATATGAACACGCTTGTGAAAAAGGGTAACAAATGAATTGGGAGCTCAGCACCCTGCATCAACATTAGTTCTTGATCTACGGCCCTGACTCCAAGGGTGTTTCCATCCACTCCTCTCTGACATTTGTACAGGTGGAGGCAGAGGAGCACAGGGCTGGAGAGGATCTCCTGGGTCACTGAATCCAGTTCCCATCAACTGCAGCAGAGGCTTAAATCAAAGGGATGTTTCCCATGCCATCCACACACATATGTCCTGCCACAAGCTTGGGACATGTAGGAAAAGACCAGTTATGATACCTTTAATGCAGCAGAGGAAATATTAGGAGAAACTGAGAACGTTTCCAGTTCCCACAGTCACAGGATATCTGATGAATGCTTCAAGGTAGATCATAGCCTGTGTTGTGCATGAGGGACACACTCTGACCCTCCCTGCCAAACTGTCCAGCACAATAACACCTTTCTGGCCCCAGATCACAAATTGCCTTAACTCAGTATGTGAATTGGGCACACTATGTATGCCTTAGCAAGTAAAAAATTCAATAAACACGGATTTGTAGAGCAAAACCATTGGTGCTGAGGACCTGCCATTGACACAACACAATTTAGGGGGGATAACTGCTAGTCTGATCCTAAGGACCACATAGGGCACATTAGGTGTGCAGCTGAGACACATCTGGTTTAATGTCCTTCAGGGAACCCCATTCACACACCCTGCAGCTTTGCTGTGATGCAACCCACACTGCAGTGAGTGGAGACCACCAAGACCACCACTTCAAAACTACGTTCCTGATCTGGGTTAAAATGGTGATGTAGATGCACCCACTAACGACTCACCTGAGAGCATTACACCGTCAAAAGCACCTGTGTGTGCCCTCTCTCCCACCCCCTCAGAGAAAAGTGTGAGGAAAACAGCTGGTGACAAATTATGCATTTAGATGACAGAAAGGAGTTTCTCTTTGTGCCTTACAGGTGATCAGTGGACACCCAGAAGTGAATAATATTAGGTTAAAGGATGGTGCACCGAAGCAGCGGAATAGCATCAGCTCCTCTTGCAGGTATCTGTGTATCACAGACCTATTCTGTCTCCAGTAATTCTCCCTTTCTTTTTGCAGCTCTTGCTGTGAGAAGTGGCTAGGAGGGACACGGAGCTCTTTGATGAAGAACAAACCTGAGAGCTCAGAGTAGTTCAAAAAAGCTCTTACAGCTCGTAAGAGCCGAGCCTTGACAAGCCCCTCTCCCTTCAGACTCAGAGGACTCCTTCAGACACCAAACTTCAGGGAAACGAGCTTGTGCAGGTCTCCTTCATTTTATTTTTAGAGAAGAGAAATAGGCCGCGCATCTTTCAGAGATGTGCTTAGTGTCTGTCACTTACTGAGACCGCAGCCTCACGAAGGGAACAGGCTTTAGACTGAGGTAACCCACACCCAGCCATCATGGACTGGAGCCTGGAAACTGCAATGCGCTCTCCACCCTGGCTTTTAGAAAGAAAAAAAAGAAATTCCTGTTACACTTGATATGATATAAACAATAGAAAATAATTAACTCTTCCATCTCCTCTTAAGCAGGAGTCGTACTCAGATTATTCCGTATATATAAAAATATATCCTGCAGTGGGATTACACAGCATCTGCAAGTGCAGACACAGTGTATGCTGCTGATGAAAAGAGTCACTGAGTTTGCATGAGAGACCTGTGTTTGCCAGGAGACTTCAGACTGTCAGATGTTCAAGGACCTAACATCTAAGAAAGGGGAGGACAGTGTTTTTTCCCCAAAACTCAAAAGGAACGTATATGCACAGGTTTTACTGCTGTTCTTACATCTAGTACTAGAAACCTTGCTTTATCCATTCATTAAATCAGCGCCCATTTATCACCACAACTGACTGAAATGATCCTAATGATAAATGGCTTGTTACATAAAAAGCAATTGAGGGAGAATTAGTGACATTAAGAATATTTTACAGTTTAAATGATAGTAAGTCTTCTTTCCTGTAAAGTTATTTCTTTCAGTAATCCATTCTGACTTTCGTATCTCCTGAACTAGAATTAGTGACGTTAATACACTTTTTACTATTCAAATTATGGACCACCTTTTTTCCATAGCTGGGTATTTCATTTAGTAAAGGAGACTAAATTAACATCCATACAAGGAGATTATTTAATTTAACAAGAAATCTTTCCATGGTTGGATGAGGTAATAAAAAAGCTTAATTATGGAAAGTTACTGATAAAGTTAATAAAAAAAAAAATCTTGATGAAAGGTATGCCTTTTATGAGAATCTGTAAATTTCTGTACTTTTCTGTTCAAAAGCCTGCCACTCTCCTTTTCATACATACTTGTTATTCTAAAAATCCTAGAGTTCATCAAGAAGAGAAGAATCACAACATCATCTGAAGAATGTAGAATTTTTACATCTAGTTTCCTATTTTATCATTCACAGCCTCACACAGGCCAAATTAATAAACACATTCACCTCTTTTTAAAAAAGTAATGGCTTCAGAAGACTGGATCTACTAGATATACAGGAGACAATGAAGATTTATTTAAGAGAATTAATTACACCTTATTATCAGTAATGAATGCCTTTCCAATTAATATTGTAAGAGCAGAAATTACAAGGTAAAAAAATCTAATCACAGAAGGAACAGGCTTCTGAGTGGCAGCCCTAGTGTATGGCTACTGCCGTGCAGGCAGAGCAGCTCCCTGGAGAGAGGGACAGATCCAGCAAATCCTTACTGAGGCTACCCTTAGCAAATTATATCGCTATCTATCTCTCCATATCTGATATATAATGCTAGCTTTACAGGAAAGGTAATGAGACTTGTAATGGACTTCATCTGCCTTTTAATAACACCACTCGGGAAAAAATCATTATGAAAGGCAAAATCGTTATTATGACTGGTTTAACGTAGGCAGGAGCTGAAAGGCAGTAATCTAGGTAATATAGCTATTTAATAAAGAAAAAAAATGTTAACCTGGGAGAAATGTACTTTCAGGGCCTAATCCTAGAGATTTTTTTCATCGTGGACAGAATCTACTGAAGTCAAGCCGTCAATGGTTTATAGAAATAGGTCATTAGGTAGTATTCTAGTCAAGCATCACAAAACCAACTTAAATGCTGTTAAAGACGATGACTTGCACGTTTCCACAGCCATCTCTTGCACTAAAATTAAAAGAAACATGGCAATGAACCCATTTCCTTTTCTAAAGAGTTACTGAGAAAGGATAACAAGCAAGTACCAAGCCTGTGGTGTGAGCCCAAATCCTGCACTGCAGTGTAGCCCAGAATTATGGTTCATCCCAGGCAGTCCATGAAAGCTGCCAGTGAACTTTGCCAGTGAACTTTGGAATAGCAGACATTCCCTCCTTGGGGCCACAGAAAATGTTTAGATGGGCCACCAATCTGGTTTGCATCTTATTATTGAAGGATGTAACACTCTTGCCTTCTTCCAGCATACCTCTTTTCTTTATTTCATTTGGTTAATAAGAGTGATGGTCTGAATTATGAGTTTGAGAGCTAGACCAAGGTTCAGCTTTACCTTCACCTGGGGCATTGGATTTGGTAGAGTGGTTTCAGCCCCATCTCTGCACTGATGGAACTAGTTTTCACAAAAATCATAGAATCATAGTATTGTTGAGGTTGGAAGTGACCTTTAAGATCGTCAAGTCCAACCATTAACCTAATCTGACAAAACCACTTCTAAATCATGTCCCCAAGTACCACATCTACCCTTTTTTTAAACACCTCCAGGGTTGGCAAATCCACCACCTCCCTGGGCAGCCTATTCCAACGTTTAATAACCCTTTCAGTGAAAAACATTTTTCCTAATATCCAGTCTAAACTTCATCTGGCATAACTTGACCCCATTTCCTCTCGTCCTATCACTTGTCACTTGGGAGAAGAGGTCATCCCCCACTTCTCTACAACCTCCTTTCAGGTAGTTGTAGAGAGTGATAAGGTCTCCCCTGAGCCTCCTCTTCTCCAGCCTAAACAACCCCACTTCCCTCAGTTGTTTCTCATAAAACTTGTCCTCCAGACCCCTCACCAGCTTCGTTGCCCTTCTCTGGACACACTCCAGCACCTCAGTGTCTTTCTTGTAGTGAGGCACCCAGTGTCATCGAAGAAACTGGAAAAGCACAACGTTACTGGACTGTAGTGTTATAGTGTGTTCTGGTAAAAGAAAACAGCTGAAAGGCCACTGGAAGTGTTCTAAAGAGTGGGGAAAGCAGCTACATCTGAACACCAGCCACAATTCACCTCTCTGTATCACCTTTTGTGCACAGAAGTATCTTGGCGACAGCAGGGGACGTACAGCTCGCGTCATACTGGAGAGGGCGGCTGGTTTGGCAAATTCTCCGGTGACAAGGTTCAGAGGAATGGCACAGCATTCACAGCATGTAATCACACCATTATGCCCCAGGACAGCTCCTAACTTCAAAACCCCCTAGCTCAGGGTTTTGGGCAGCTGGTTCAACCAAAAAGCCTGCCCTCACTCCTGCCCCACATCTCTGCCCATTCTGCAGGTGCTGTGCATGATGTGTAAGGGCAGAGAGCTCCTACAGGTCATCCAGTGCAGATGCCACAGAATTTGTCACTGGTTGACGTAACATAATGCATGACACATACCCAACAGAATCATAGAATCATTTTGGTTGGAAAAGACCTTTAAGATCATCAGGTCCAACCATTAACCTAACACTGCCAAGTCCACCACTAAACCATGTCCCTAAGCACCACGTCTACCCGTCTTTTAAATACCTCCAGGGATGGTAACTCAACCACTTCCCTGGACAGCCTGTTCCAATGCTTGACAACCCTTTCAGTGAAGAAATGTTTCCTTATACCCAGTCTAAACCTCCCCTGGTGCAACTTGAGGCCATTTCCTCTTGTCCCATCACCTGTTACTTGGGAGGAGAGATCAACACCCACCTCTGCAGTCCTATTTCTTTATATTAAAACAAGCCTTATACCACACAAACACATTATTCTCTAGTTTTCACTTTCTAAAAATACTACAGTTTCAGGTATACATCTTAACAAAATGCATACTTGAAACGCACAAAATGAATATTTTATACCTCCAGAACCCTCAGCCTCTGTAAAATATCAACTGACCAATTAAAACCAAACCAACCAAAACCCCAAGTCAGATTACTAAAGGCTGGCATCTAACACATTAATTTTTGTTGCTTTGTCTTGGCTAAAAGGCCAAGAAAATCAAAATAGATTATAGAGCTGTAATTACTGTTTTACTTGTGATAAGACAGTAAAATGAACTGGTTTACAAATAGTTATTTAATTTGATTTCTAGTTTGAAGATTGATTATGCAGCCTTTATCAATGTTTTATTTATTTGAAGTTCTTTATCAGTCATTTTAGCACCAGAGGCAAAGCCAGTTCTCCTGTGGGCAAACTTCAGTCTAAGACTCACTGAAGTATTTATGGAATGAGATATTTACTTCAGTCCTGGAACATGCAAAAATATGCCTTCCGCAGTATGGAAAACCAGCAGATACTCCAAGTGCCTGATTTCATCAAATGCACTGAAAATTTACTTAAGCCACACAGTTTGGCGTAGTATATACAGTTATAGTTACAATAGCTACATCCGTAGCATACTTACAGCCATCACAAACTGTTCAGGATGAGAATGAAGTGAAAACACGGTTTCTTTAAAAATTTTTTATAATTGCAATGACACATCCTGTGCATTTTGGCCTGTATTTGCTGCATTTGCTAGAAACTTGTTATGCCCTTTCTGGTTTTCTTAGCTATCTGCTGATTCCCGCTCTGGCCTAGACATAATTCTGATTTGCTCAGCTACAAAACCAACCTGTGTTCTCAGAAGGTTTATAGAATCTTTTCGCTCAAATACAGAGGTGACAAATGCATCTATGGTTTGCATTTTAACAGCAAAAAAGGGAAGTGGAGGGCTGAGGCAAAAGTAGCCTACGGAAGATGAGAAGTGCCCAAAAGACTGCAAAGATAGGATTTTTTAAGTTCAGAAATCCTTTTTTGCCCCAATATTGTCATTGTGGATCTTTATTAAGTTAAAGAGTTACATAAGGTGACAGATTTTAGTATTATTATTTGTCTTGACAGTTCCAGAAGAAAGAAAAAGCTCTGAGAGGCAGAAAGAAGAGGCCTCTCTAGTTTCACCTAAGCATGGTCGCAAATTATTTTAACCAGAACCAGTTTTAAAGGTTTTATTACACAGTTCTGTCACTGTTCATGAGAGAGGAGAGATAAGGGAGCACACTCTCTTTCAGCCAGAAGGCTCCTGAGTACATACGGGCATTCCTGGGGCCATCGGACATTGATTTGACATGGGTGGGTACAAAACAGACTCTGCGGAACGACTGGGCCAGGACACAACGGTGCAAGTGAAAGCCCAATACCCTACCACATTAAGAAACCGTGTTGCTCATGCTTTACTCTATAGAGGCCTGTTGTATTCGATACCAGAAGTAAATTGATTTTGGTGGAGAGACTTGAAAGTAAATAGCGTGCGCTCTGCTGGGAAATGCCACATCCCTGGCGGTGTCACTGTCCCTTGAGGTGGATTTCACACAGAGGGAAGGAGGGAGAGGTTTTACCTTCAGAAGATTTTGCTGCATAAGAGAGTGGTAACGAGTAACACGCATTTCCTCCATACCCTACTGAGACAATTTCTTCTTATCAGAAAAGATGTTTTATAAATACACTTAGAATTTTTCTCTTAAATACAGTTGTAAAGAGAAATCCAGCATAGCTGGAGACACAAGGAAAAATGGGATCTGCTGGTACCATCCAGAGAAAGCTATCTAACTTGATGTCCCAGCAGGGGAAATGCTGTGTGCTTAATGTGCACTCTCTCGCTTGCTGTTATTGAAAGCCATTATTAGCTTGGAGAGAGAAAATGGTTTGGCTGCATCTTTCACAGTACAGTAACTCCAGCCAATTGGATTCCCGAAGCAGGCTGTCTAAAAGGTGTATCATTACTTCCTTTTGATTTTTTTTGTGTCTCTACTCATTAACAAAATATATGAATAAGTACCCTGGGATGAAGAGAGAGGGAGGTGCAATAGCAACCATTTGCAGAATGCCACCAGGTTCAAGCATCGCTACTACCTTTTTCAAGGTCAGTAGGGATGTGCCTTTGGATAGAGGCCAAAACTGAAGGTATCTTACAGGCTCTCCCAAAACCTTTGATGTGTTCCAGGTGCAGTAGGTGTGTCTAAAGTTAATACATAGAGATTCACCTGGGCTAAGCCAAGCCAGGAGAGAGTTGCCCTCACTGTGGAAATTGGATCCAACTTCTCATGAGCCCACCCCACTCAGCTGTCCATTGCACAGGGAGGATGACCATCAGTGTCTCCTTGCTAGAATGAGGTACGTAAGGCGCAGTGGAGTCCAAATGGGGACAGGCAATTGGATACTGTAGAGCAGTGTGAGGGCTTGAACACTGCAGTGAAGGGTGTGGTGGTGCCAGTCTCTTGCCTGCCGTATGTAAAATAGTAGAAAACTTCCTGAGCCCACCCTGCACAAAATGTAGTCATTACATAGTCTCTGATGGGAAAATGTTAGCATAAGCAAAGGGCTGTAGGCCAAGGAGGACTGATAACGCATCTCCTAGTTTCCCCACCTTCCTAATTAAAAGGGGAAGTGAAAAAAGGATTTAGATTGCATTGAAAGAACAGGCACTAGGGAGCAGATTCAATTTTTGAGTCATCACAGAAATTCTCTAAAATTCAATTACAGTGATGTAGATCTGACATAGGATGTATTATTATAGTACCCCAGAGAAGGTCAATAAAGTGTATTGTAAGGTCTCCGCAAGATTTCATCAAGACTATAATATAGATAAGTCTCATTATTTCACATGTTTTGCAGCTGCTCTAACTTAATTTTCAGGGGTGCCATCATATAATTATCAAAGATGATTAAATTTTATGCCCCCAGATCTTTCAGGTTGTGTCTACAGGGAAAGAGTTCAAACCTATTATATAATAGCGAAATCTAATTGGACTCTGGAGAGTGAATAAATAAATCACACTAAGCAAAAAAGGGCAACATATCTACCAACAGACCAGCACACTTACAGCTGAAGCTACTGTCATATGATGAAAAGACCAATTTAAAGTACTGCAAATTTGCAGGTATTTCACAGAACCTTCACTTTTAACCACTTACCAGTAAAATATCTCTATTCCTTTAGATACAAAATCTGTCCACACTGACTGATGTTTTCATCTTCTCTACAAATACAGATGGGCCACAGTGACTTAATATTGCATGTGTGGGCCAGATTTTGCCTCCAGCACTCACCGTGAAATTGCAAGTGTACAAGATTTATGTATATTTAAATTCACATTAAGTTCACAAGTCAAAAAAATGAGAGAGATTGGCGGCAGGTTTATTTTGTCTAACCACAGGTGCTTACTGCCATCTGACATGCCCTTGATATCTGGGGCATCTGAATGGGGCTGGCAGTTAGAACCCAAGGCTTGTGAGAGAGGTCCGCTCCCTCGTGAAATAGTAGCTGAAAGCAGGGGGGCATGGTGGCATCTGAAATGACTCCGGATGTCATTATGTTTTAGCAAGCTAATTTTTTCCTGAGGAGTTATTTAGCATTGGAGTTTGATCCAGTGCCTGCCGAAGGACCCAGGTGTTTTGGTCACTGGGGTAGGCCCCAAGACAATTTTAATCATCAGCCTATGTGGGTCAGGGATTTAACGCAGGACCAACCATTTATCAGTCTATACCTTTTTGTGTGGTAAGGGAATAAATTAAGAACTGCTGATTGCGGTAACCTCACCTTGAAAAAATGTGGTGGGAATAGAGGCCAAGAGATGATGAGAATGAGAAGTGTGCAGAAGCTGAAAAGACCGACCCATCAGTGAGCAGAGAGAAACATGGATAATGCTAGCTGTCCTTTCTGCCTGTTTGAAGAGAAGAGGCCAGCTGATGTCAATGAAAACTGAGGAAAATATCTTGTAGCTGGAAATTTCATGCCATAACACTGAGTTCTTTAAGCTGTGTCAACCACTTCCCAGGCAGGAGAAGTCTCCTCGCTGCTCAAGATGGCTATGCCTGCGTGTCAAAATCTTACCTCACAGAAGCTGATTTACTGCTGGACTGTAGAGTCTTCCATCCCCCTTCTGAGGTCCTGGCACAGCCCCAGGGTGTAGGAGTACCTTCACAGCATGACCCAGGCCCTTAGCAGCCCCAACGGCTGGTCCGGATCAGGCTTGCTTTCACTACATGCATTTTCTTGGACAACCCTCTGTCGGTTCATGAGTTTCCTCAGAACAGCTGTGCCTGCTGCATTTGCGGTGTGAGGCCAGGGGAGGATGTTTAGAGCTTCTGGGGGGAATTCAGGGAGCCTTATGGTAAATGTAGATTTTGTAATGAAGTGTAGATTTCTTTGTGGATTTAACGGGAGTACAGCTGCTGCTGCTTGGATGAGGCGTTTCTGAGAAAATGACTAATTAATCATTGCTAGTTATATCCAGACTGTTTATATTTCAGCTTGTTGTACTACAGTATAACTCTGATAAAGCAGAGATGTTAAGGGCAGTTCAAACCATTTGCACTATAAGCTAGGACTTCTGTTTGGTTTTTTACGTTGCAGAACACCACTTTTGCCTCTGATACTACATGGATAAAACCTACACAGCACAACCCACTATGCTGTGAACTCTTTAGTGATGCTGGGCCAGCATTACAGTTCCCAGTGCCACCTCAGCTCTCTCTTTTTTGGCACCGGCTGCGGTCATTATGTGAATGACTTATTTCACCTCACAGCTCTGCAGAGCCCTCTGCACTGCTTCCCAAACCCATGCACCTCCCCAGTCCCCCAGCACCTCTCACTACAGTGAGTACCTGCTTCTTATTCCTTACCCCCATGTCCCCTCCACTAGAATCTCATCCAGTCTCTATCTTTCTTCCCAGCTCCCAGTCCCCATTTCTCTCTCCCTCCTCGGTCTCCAATGTTTCCTCACCAGGTTTTTCTGCTAATCTGCTCTGCATGCCCACCCCTTGCCCACTCGGAATTCAAATCATCTTTTTTTAGGCTTCTCAGGCACTGGCAAGGTTGTTGAAATTGCTGAATGTGGTCTTCCAGTGCCAGACCACTCATATTACCTACCTAGAGAACAGAATTTGAAGTGTGGTGCCCTGGAGGGGATGGAAATGCCTACTTTAGTCTAAAGCAAGAGGGTAGAAAAATGTTCAGGGAGACCCAAAAGCCCAAGAGCAAAGAATGTTTCTAAGACTTAGTAAATGAACAGGCTGGGAGAGATTTGTGACTGTATTGAAAAAAGGAGTAATATTCCTAGTATTCCTCGAACGGCTTTCCATCAAGAATCTCAAAATATGCCAGTCATTAACTAAGCCTAACAGTGCTGCTGCAAGGAAAGCATAGGCTCCATCAAGCCAGCAGATGGCAAGCTGCAGAGGTAGGTGCAGAACCCAAAGTTCTCATTTCACGGGGTACTGTGAAGGACTAGCTCAGAAAAATTATGGTACAATATTTAGTGTTTTTATTCATGTGAAAGCATAGAAAAATGCCTGCAGTGTTTACCTGGGTATCATTTTGCATGCTCCCTTAGCGTGAAAATAATATGTGGATGTGTTTAAATTAAATGATGCATTTGTGCATGCAAATCAGGTTTCTTACACATAGGCAGAAGTCTCCTCAGATGTTTTATGTGCAATTTAAGAAGCAGCTTTGAACATTTGGCCCTGTATTTGCCTGAAGGAAAGAAATCTAGTACATTAAGATTACATTCTTCTGTGCCCAACCTTAGCAGTTCATAGAGCATGTTGGGTCACCGACTCTGCTAAGCATTTAAATTAACTTTTCTTAACAATTACAGTAATTAAGTCTCTCCTAAATTACAAATTAAGATCATCTGGATGCATTATAGAAGCAAAGGTGGTATTAACAGGGGGGAGGAAACAAAAAGTTCACCAACTCTTCAATTATTCATAATTTTACATACAAGTTTGTGTTTTTGCAGACCAGGCTGTGCTGTTGCTGTGGGTGTGTAGGGTGAGGTGTCTCTACAGCATGTCCTGGCCACCGTCTCCCTTCCTGCTGCTCTCCCTGCTCTTTGTGTAGCCTCTTTGCTTGTCTGTAAGGTCTTCGTTAGGTACACTGAAGTGCAGGTGTGAGTTTGCCATGGCTTAAGTCTCTGGTATCTGTACAATTTGTTGATGTCCTCTACCTCCTTGTTTCGCTGAGCACTTGACTGACTGGTGAGCAGCTGGCTTGCTCCAGATGTGAGTCATGACATAAAGCACTAAGATAATGTGTTCCAGTGTTTGATAACCCTTTCTGTGAATAATTTTTTCCGAATGGATATTAGGAAAAATTTCTTCACTGAAAGGGTTGTCAAGCATTGGAACAGGCTGCCCAGGGAAGTGGTTGAATCACCATCCCTGGAGGTATTTAAAAGATGGGTAGACGTGGTGCTTAGGGACATGGTTTAGTGGTGGGTTTTGGCAGTGTTAGGTTAATGGTTGGACTCAATGACCTTAAAGGTCCCTTCCAACCTAGATGATTCTTTGATTCTATAATGGGAGAATTTGGACTTAAATACAAGCTTGAGCCTCAAGTGAATATGGCAGTATAGGTAGAGCCATTAGGAAAGCAGCTTAGTTTTTGTTTGTCCAGCAAATACCACAAATAAAGTCCAGATATCCTGTGAACTTCTGGAGTAGGCCTGCATACTATTTGGCCAGCAAAAAATTCATTTGACCTGTTGGTCTTTGTGGTTAACAGAGTAAAACATCTGGGTAGTATTGCAACAGGAAGGCGAAGGACACAGGAATATTGCAAAGGGAGTGGGTGGAAAGAGTGTATTGCAGCCAGAGAATTTAATTTCAGATCATTAACAGAAGAGAACTGCTTTCTACCTTTGAAGAATATAAAACCAAGGGAGACATTTCAGACCCTACATAAGCTGTAGAAATAAAATGTCCAAAGAAGACACTTAGAAGAGTTTAGCCAGTATTTACATAGTGAGAAGTCAGCGTGAAGGTAAATCAGCCAGTGTGGACGCTGAAGTGAGTGGCACAAGTAAGGTCTATCAGTCCAGCCTATGTTACTGTGCATCAGCTGTGACCTCATGACCCTCATTCTGTCTTCCCAAGTTTAGCATTTTGGGAATGTGTTTTCAAAGACAATTCAAGATACAAACAGAGGGCCGGACTGGCTCCCGCATCTTTCTCTTCTTAAGACATCCATGCAGGCTGCCAGCACAAAGATGTTTTCTGCTGCCATTGAACAGTAGTTGCTTCAACAGTAGCTCGTTGACTTCATGGTTACTATTTACGTGCTCATTACTGTGAGTCTTGCCCAGAGCAATCAAGACCATGGGCCAGAGAAAGCATAGAAAAATGCATCAGTTTAAAATAAAACCTTTGGCTGCTGCCAACACCTCGATCCAATTTTCTCTGTCTCCACCCTTTAGTTTAAAACAAAAATTAAAGAAGATGAAAGCCTTTAACCAGCAAGCAGTGAAAATGCTTGGAAGAGGTCTTGGTGTAAGCCCCCAGTTTAATTCAGACCCTACTTACCAAGGGAGTACTTTGAATACTGCGTTGTTAGCTCTGCTGGAAAGGGAAACAAACACACATGCCTCTCACACACCTACATACACCTTCTATCCTGAGGATATTTTTCCAGGAATTAGCATTTTAAAACAACCTTGGAAAAAGCTTTGGATTCCTTTTGGGAGAGAATCCCAAGCAGCTCGGTTGTAGGAACTAAAGGCAAGGTAGGGAAGGTGGGTTCTGGTCTGAGAGAGGCACTGAACTGCTTCAGGACAAACACAATGGGGATCCTAGCCCTGAGCAAGCACGTGGCCTTGCAGTTCTCCTTTAAAATGGAAACAAGAATTTGTACTTGGAGAACAGCCTGTCAGTGGGTAGTAGATGATGCAGATGGGGGCGTCACCCCCATCTCCTGACTACTTGCTGACCTTAAATCATCTGCACTCATATGGAAGTATTATTGCAAGGCTGGATTTGGTCTTTTTAACCAGCTGACTGTTTGGATTTATTATGTATTTTGAAGGTTAGTAATATACCACAGTCATACATTGCAGGTGATACAATACTGTATTAAAATATTAATCAAATCTGTAAACCATCTACATTCATGAAGGCAAGTAATCTGCCAAGGAAGAAGTTATAAATTAAATGGAATTTCATTGCAATAGCTTTGAAAAATGTGCTACAAGCACATATTTGGAAAAGTATCCTGAGTACTTCCTCTTAATACAAGCTTCCTAGAGGAAAGATGTATTACATACACTAAGAGTAGTAAGAGTGTAATTGATTTTAAGCAATGAGAATTTAAATTCTCCTGTCACTCTGGAGAAAGAGCATGGACACCAGTTGGGTAGTGAATGGAATGGGGATATTCTGCTAGACCTAGAAATTTGGTTTTGCCCATCTTGTGACCTAAGCTGCTTTGATTTTTTTCCACCATTTAAGTGAGAAACTGTGACATCATTGTGGTTAGTCTTACCCACAATTACAGGTAATTTTTACCCGTTATATGATCCAAATTTCAATTAGATTTTGGGTTTGAACCAATGGCTGAATTCACCACCAATTTAGAAACCTCATTTTAAAGATGTTTATAAGGTCAAAACTGTTCATGCCCTGCTTATACTTTTTTATTAAATTAAAGTGATGATCATGTATTTTAGATCAAAACTTCTACGATGATCAAAATGATAATAAATGCTTAAAACACTGCTCCAGTTACCCCTTCTAAGTGATTCCTCCAAGTCAGATTACTCCAGTGTTTTATTCAACGCTTACAAACAACAGAGAAAAACAAGCTCCAAGCTGAAAGCCTCCTGGTTTTTGCCAAAAGCAAGGCATAGGATCATAAAATCATAGAACAGTTTAGGTTGGAAGGGACCTTGAAGATCAGTCATCGAGTTCCAACCCCCCTGCCATAGGCAGGGACACCTCCCACCAGACCGGTTGCCCAAGGCCACGTCCAACCTGGCCTTGAACACCTCCAGGGGTGGCACCTCAACAACTTCTCTGGGCAACCTGTTCTAATTCCTCACCACCCTCATAGTGAAAAAATTCTTCCTAATATCTAATCTAAATCTACCTTCTTCCACTTTGAAGCCATTCCCCCTCATCCTATCGCTACATGCCCTAGTAAAAAGTCCTTCCCCAGCTCTCCTGTAGGCCCCCTTTAGGTACTGAAAGGCTGCAATAAGATCTCCCCGAAGCCTTCTCTTCTCCAGGCTGGACAGCCCCAACTCTCTCAGCCTTAAGCATTTACAGGCAACCTGAGCATTTACAGGCTCAGGTCATGCTTGAGATATCTACAAATAATTCTTGCAAGTTAATTCACTTTTTAGGTGGCTAAATGACCTTAGTATCCTGTAGCTGTTTGAACAGGACAACTGTTAACTAAAGAATTCCCTCCTGTAGCTCCCTGTAAGAGTACCAGTGAAATATAGGCTTTAATATGCTGGTGAGTACTGCTCTCGTCAGGTGGCATGGCTTGCTGTGGTCAGATAAAGTTTCAGATAACTTCTGAGTGATGCAGCCTGATCCATCAAAAGTGGGGGCTGCCAGGTAGGATGGTTCATCATTCAGGCACTTCCAATGCCTACTACTTCTTGTCTTTCTCTTCAGATCTCATAAATGCTAGTGGTATAAGAAAGACATTATTTTTGCTACTTAAAAACACCAGATAAGTGCTCCTCTGGCAATCCAGTGTAAAACTTCTGGATTCCCAGGTGTCCTGCAGGGTTTCAGTTACCTGTTTGGACAGGAAAGGTTATGGCTCTTGCTGAGGTAATCAGGAGTAAAGTGGTTTTGAATAATTTGGGTTTTACACTCTTAGGGTTTACTTTCGTGTGCAAACTGAGTATAGGAAGTCACCAGACAAGTGTGACAGTGCTGGAGACTAACTTTGCCCGAGTGGCAGAGGTTACACAAGATAAGGCAGAATTAGGCACCTGGGACTGAATTTAAAGATTTACTCAAATTAATTTACAAGTGCAAACTACAGTATTCTGTTTAATTATATGCTAATATACTGTACTAGAGTTTGCCTCCTCTGCTGTAATGTCTAAACAAGTGAAACTCCTAATCATAGGAGTTGTCAAAAGTAGAGAGAGGCAAAGGGATGCAGGAGGAGAAGGAGCATTTTCCCACTTCAGGCAGCTAACTGCTGTCCTGGAAACTCTGCCTCTGACAGAACCTTGTCTTAGGTCAGTACTGGGTCCAGTCCTGTTCAATATATTCATCAATGACCTGGATGAAGGCATAGAGTGTACCATCAGCAAGTTTGCTGATGACACGAAACTGGGAGGAGTGGCTGACACACCAGAAGGCTGTGCTGCCTTACGGCGTGACCTGGACAGGCTGGAGAGTTGGGCAGAGACAAACCTTATGAAATTCAACAAGGGCAAGTGTAGGGTACTGCACCTGGGGAGGAATAACCCCACGCATCAGTACAGGTTGGGAGCTGACCTCCTGGAGAGCAGCTCTGTGGAAAGGGACCTGGGAGTCCTGGTGGACAACAGGATGACCATGAGCCAGCAATGTGCCCTGGTGGCCAAGAAGGCCAACAGCATCCTGGGGTGCACCAGAAGAGTGTGGTCGAGGGAGGTCATCCTCCCCCTCTACTCTGCCCTGGTGAGGCCGCATCTGGAGTACTGTGTCCAGTTCTGGGCTCCCCAGTTCCAGAAGGACAGGGAACTGCTGGAGAGGGTCCAGCACAGGGCTACAAAGATGATTAGGGGATTGGAACATTTCTCTAATGAGGAAAGACTGAGGGACTTGGGTCTTTTTAGACTGGAGAAGATTGAGGGGGGGATCTTATTAATGCTTGTAAATACTTAAAAGGAGGATGCCAGGGAGATGGGAACAGTCTTTTTTCAGTGGTGCCCAGTGATGGGACAAGAGGTAACAGGCACAAACTTGAATGTAGGAAGTTCCATCTTAACATGAGGAAGAACTTCTTTACTTTGAGGGTGGCAGAGCACTGGAACGGGCTGCCCAGAAAGGTTGTGGAGTCTCCCACTCTTGGAGACATTCAAAACCTGCCTGGATGCCGTCCTGTGCAACCTGTTGTAGGTGACCCTGCTCTGGCAGGGAGGTTGGACTAGATGATCTCCAGAGGTCCCTTCCAACCCTGACCATTCTGTGATTATCCTGCTTCCCACAAGAGGTGCAATACAGGCCTGACAGAGTAATAAGCTCTTGTGCTGGCTGCCACTGAAGTCACTGCAAGCTCTTTTGGAATATATCAAGTGCTGTATACCATGATGTAGCCTGAAAAATCAGTCGTGAGGCATTTGAAATCAAACATCTGAAGTTATTGGGCATATTTGATCATCATTTGTCCTCTATCTCCCTCCCTTTTCTATTAAATCAGGCTAACACCACCCATTTTAGAGAGAAGCTGAAAATACAATCAATATTGCTTGTAAAGCTCTGGAATACTGAGTGTTTTACAAGAGACATCCATAATATCGTGGCAACATCCATAAGAAAGTTAATACACGCGTACAAGGGCTTGCTGTTATGTCATTAATAATGCTCATGCTTCCACATTGCATAAGGAAGAAAAATAGGACTGCCTTAAGAGCTACTTGTTCAATGTACCATGGACTGTGGCAGGTACATGTCCAGTGTCTGGGGACAGAAGCTGCAGAGGAAATGTGTGGTCAAAATAGCAGCCAAGAGATGATGAGATGCGTAAGCTGAAAAGGCCGACCCATCGGTGACGCAGAGAGAAACATGGATAATGCTAGCTGTCCTTTCTGCCTGTTTGAAGAGAAGAGGCCAGCTGATGTCAATGAAAACTGAGGAAAATATCTTGTAGCTGGAAATTTCATGCCATAACATTGAGTTCTTTAAGCTGTGTCTGAAGCATGAGGTGTCAACCACTTCCCAGGCAGGAGAAGTCTCCTTGCTGCACAAGATGGCTATGCCTGCGTGTCAAAATCTTACCTCACAGAAGCTGATTCACTTCTGGACCTAGGTGTCCAGCCATGGATATGGACCCAAGAGCTTGCAAATTTTAATCTCAGATCTCAAAAGAAAAAAAACTGAAAAAACAAACAAACGTCCTTCGAAGTTATGTTGACCTTTGGTCGTTCCCAGTTTTCTCCCTCCCTCTCTGCCTCTGCAAGTTTTCCCTCATCTTGTTCTTGCTAATTCTCATTGCTTTCTTCTCCTTTTATGCTAATGCTCCCATCCTTCTAGCCTGTCATTGTCCCCTCACCTTCTTTGTTCCCTCCAACCTAACCACTGCCCTGTGCCTTTCTCTCTTCCTTTCCTTCTTTTTCTCTCTTCCCTCCACTCACATTCATGTTTCTTCCTAGCTCTTATATTCTTCCCGTGCACCAGAGATGGGCCTTTAAAAGCATAGGAGGAAGATTTCCTTTCAGATCGTCACTACAACGCCAATAACACTAACAAGAAACGATTACAGGGAAAAAAAGTCCTCAGTGTTGAAGCCCATTCACTGCAAGAAGAAAGTTTGGAGAATTGAATAACTCACTTTTCATTGTGCAAATGCAAATAACAATATTCAGAGATTCATACCTTTCTCAGATTGGTGTGGATAGCAACAAAAAGCAAAATACAAATTTTCCTTTCTCCAAAAATTTAAAATCAAAATCTGGGCTATTCTAAGGTTTCCTAATTAAAGACTTTGCTAAATATTAACATAAGCAAAATTGCTCCCTTGTAGTCTGACTTTTCAGAACTGTTATTGTCTCTGACAATTTGATATCAAAGATAGACTCACTGATAAAGTTGTACTGTTTTCAAAAAACAGAGAAAATACAAGGTCAGCTCACATTGTCTTGATTTTGGACAGAACATCAGCATGTGTGTAAGTATGTATAAATTATATTGATTACATATGTATCCTAAGGGCTACCCTAAAGGTTAGGGTGATAAAGAAACTGTCTGACATTGGCATCTTCTGTGTTGGATGATTTCAGCAGAGAAATCCTGACATTAAACAAGATAGGCAAGAACATCAAAGATGAAGATGGAAGAAATCTCTCACAGTACTGCAAAAGTTTGGAACAACAAATACCAAATCCAGAAGCATCAATGTTCTTTAATACGCATAGTTCTCTCTCCTCCCCAAATAATGAAACCTCACAAAATGTGACAAAGTTTTAGAAACATGAATATGGTAAGAAAAAGAAACCAACCATTTGACAAATGTCTTTTCTAAAAAACAGGCAAATAATTTTGCAACAGTAAGTACAGAAATGTCAATGCATGGAAAAGGACAACATACATGTAAAAGGGAAGAATTACAATGCAAAACAATACATGCGAACAAAGATAGTGTGCAGAATGAAGCTACAGATCCAGATTGAAATACAGTTTAATGCAGCAAATACCCACTAATCCCTGGTTTAAAATTTTATATCCAAAGTCTAGCTCAAAAGAGCTTGAGCTACTGACTGTCCTAGTATCCCATCTTTTTATTAAATCAATAGCAAAACTCCAACAAACATTTTTAATGCAGGAAGAGGCCTTTTAAATGTACTTTTAATACTAACTCCTGCAACAGTGTACCTCAAGTGTCCTGTACTCCATTTTTTTCCTGGCCCTTCAGGTTAACTCTTTCCTAGCTTTCTCTCTTCCCTTGACTTTTTGGACATTTGAGAAAGGTTGTGCTTGGATCCATCCTCCTATGTTCTTCAAAGGCTGCCTGAGTTTTTCAAAGACTATGAAGAAAATGTCATATAGCATGTAAAGTGTTCTCTCTCAGCAACAAGGGAAAGAGTGGTTTTATTTGGTTTTGGTTTAAGTACTTGTACAGTAGTTGGCATGCAGTCTTCCTTCTAGGAAAGAAGTCATGATTAATACATTTGTTAATTATATACATTCTGGAAGGCACAGAAATACATTGTTAATTATTTCAAATATTTATTACAGACACAAGAGCACGGTTACTGGTGCTGTGCAAGATAAGCTAATTGCTTTGTAATTTTCAGATGCTTGCTGCCTTCCTTGTAGAAAGACATAGTTCTGAAAACTATAAAGATATTTAAATGAGCTAGCCCGGAATGTTCTGCCCAATGATTTGGAAGAAGTTCTCCAAATGCCACATAGGGTTTTGTGACTTGGTAATCAACTTCAGTTCCCAGATATCCACGAGGCTGGGGGCTTGTAATGAGTCAACTGAAGTGAGTCAGGAAAATCTGAAGAGTCTCTGGGAGATACTGTTTGAAATAAACCAAACCTTTCTGGCTGTAGGAAACCTTTTTCAGACTAGTCTCTACACAAACCAGCACCCATCTGTGTTTTCTCAGACCTAATAAAAAATGCAGCAGCTGAAAGGGAGTGCTGTGGTTCATGGACAGAAGAGAGTCAGTGAAGGGCAGAACCTATTTGCCAACCACAAGGAGTTAGAAAGTGCTGGAGGAGAAGGGCTGAGGGTGGTGGTAGATATTGCTACAAACCTGACTGGGGACTGGGTGGATTATGAAGGCAAGGAAGAGGATTAGAAGCCCTGGATGAGCACACTCATGTGTAATCATCAATTTAACATCAGTGAGTCCAGCCTTTGAAGCAGGTGGGGTACTAATGGAAGATGGAAGCCCTTTGCAGGCATGTGCTTGCAATTCTGTGTTTTGGGAAATAAATCTAAGCTCTGGGAAAGGGGCCCTTTGTCAAGCACACCCCCAGAAGTGCTGTCTTTTCATTCCTAGGATGTTCTGTTCGATTACTTTTCCTTCTTAGCGTATTTTTCTCTCTTAGCCCTTAGTTTTGCAACAAGATGAACATCACAAATTCTGGGACACAAAAGAGGTCTTTAAACAGCTTAGCTTTAGGTATAAAGCAGAAGATTTTCTACCACAAAAAGAGAAAAGATCTCCAAGAACCAAAGTTTCTCATAATCCTCTCTCTTTCTCCTTCTTGTGTCACCATCTCTGGACACAAGTGTCCTGCACCACAGTGGGTCAGGGGAATACCAGCCCCTGTGGAAAAGGGAGAGGATGCAAAATGGAAAAGGGAGAGTCCCATCAGCGTTACTTAGTTGATGACAGCACCAAGAACACACACAAGGCAAACCCACTGTCTGTTTTAGACATGTAGTGCAGGTACTTTTCATGGCGCCCTACCTCTCCCATGACTTGAGGGAAGACACAGGCCCTTTGGATAAACCTGTGAGGGTGGTGAGACTGCCACAGGTTGCCCAGAGAAGTTGTGGAGGCCCCATCCCTGGAAGTGTTCAAGGTTGGATGGGGCTTTGAGCAACCTGGTCTAGTTCCAACCGCCCTGCCATGGGCAGGGACACCTTCCACTAGACCAGGTTGCTCAAAGCCCCATCCAACCTTGAACACTTCCAGGGATGGGGCCTCCACAACTTCCCTGGGCAGTTCTTCACCATCTTCATAGTGAAAAATTTCTCCCTAATATCCATTCTAAATCTACCCTCTTCCAGTTTCAAGCCACTAACACTCATCCTACCATTACATGCCCTTGTAAAAAGTCCCTCTCCAGCTTTTTTGTAGGTACCCTTCAGATACTGGAAAGCTGCTATAAGGTCTCCCTGGTGTTTTCTCTTCTCCAGGCTGAACCACCCCAACTCTCTCAGCCCATCTTCATAGGAGAGGTGCTCCAACCCTCTGATCATCTTCATGGCCCTCCTCTGGACCTGCTCCAACAAGTCCGTGTCCTAATTATGTCAAGGGATCCAGACCTGGACACAGTCTTCCAGGTGGGGTCTCACGACAGCAGAGTAGAGGGGCAGAATCACCTCCCTCGTCCTGTTGGCCATGCTTCTTTTGATGCAGCCCAGGATATGTTTGGCCTTCTGGGCTGTGAGCACACATTACCAGTTCATATCCAGCTTCTCATCAACCAACACCCCCAAGTCTTTCTCCTCAGGGCTGTTCTCAATCCATTCTCTACCCACTCTGTACTTGTGCATGGGATTGCTCTGGCCCATATGCCGGACCTTGCACTCGGCGTGGTTGAACTTCAGGAGTTTTGCACAGGCCCACCTGTCAAGCATGTCCAGGTCTCTCTAGATGGCATCCCTTCCCTCCAGCGTGTCAACCGCTCCACACAGCTTGGTGTCGGCAAACTTGCTGAGGGTACACCCAATTCCAACATCCAAGTTGCCAACAAAGATGTTAAATAGTACCAGTCCCAGTAACGTTGATTCATTATATGCAGTTCGGTATGTGTTGGATGAACAAATCACCCCTGTTTTCAGTGCACACATTTGCCCAACAATGTGTGCCATGGTGACTGTCGGGTCAGCTGTGGAATTACAAGAACAGCATATACCAGCATATAGATTTTATGAATCCTGTATCCCAACAAGGCTGAAAAGTCCCCTTTGAGAAATATTTTCCACTGACCTATCAAGCACTGTCAGCTTTTCATACTACATGTTGGACGCTCACAAAAATAGTTGTAATGTTGATGTTTCTCTTTTATCACCTCTGAGTTAACTGCTCTAGTTGCACTCAAGCCACTTACAGGTGTGGTTTGTTGTTTGTTTTTTTTCACATTTCATTTATTTTCACTTCAGAATTAAAATGTTATCTGAGTAGATTATTTCACATTTTCCTATTTTAAGGAACAATCCCTCAAGCAGAGCTAGCTGACAGCCAGAACTTTTAGAAAGCTCAACGGTATAAGAATATTTCTGGTTTGCTTTGGAAGAAAAGAATCCGTAGTTCAGAAAGGCAGCTATGGCATTTTCAATTTGAAAAACATCAAAGTTATTCCTTTAGAATTTGCTAAAAGCAACAGGGAGCTGTGTGTGCCCTGGCCTGCCCACAGCTCCCTGGGAGCCAGTGATTCTTGGGGTCTCCCGTGCTGTCCCTCCCCAAATGGAGTCCTGCGGGAAGTTCAGGGCATCCCCAAACCTGCTGCTGAGAGGTAGGAAAGTGAGGCAGGCTTCAGTCGTCATGCCAAATTCCCTCAAAATCAAGGTATTTGTGCAGAATAGTTTGATTTTGACATACCAACATTCACTGCATTGAACCAGCTTGATCGTCAAACTTCCCCCTTGTCCCTTCTACTCCCGGGAGCTTCTCAGATGCGTTCCCTTCCTCTGCGCCCCTTCTTCAAGGCAAACCTGATAAAACCTTCTCGTCCTCCTGTCCACCAGCAAAATGCGAACCCGGCAGGAGCGGGAAAGGGATGCGGGGCTCCTCCTCATCCTGCGGTGCACCTCTAGGTGGGGCAGGCGAGTTTCTGCAGCGAGCGGAGCCCGCGGCTTTTCCGAAACTTCCCCAGCAAAGGGAGAAGTTGTTGGGAAGCCCCTGTGAGCCAGCAAAGACAGCGCGGGGCCGGCAGCCGAGGGCTTTGGTGCGTTTGGGCTCCCTGGGACCCAGCTGGGGACATTCATGACAAGCTCTGCGAGGAGAGGGGACGTGCGCTGGCTGTGCCTGAGCCTCGGCACCTGTGAGAGCCCGACCAAGTGGTTACCCCGAGCCTTGTACCCGCCGGAGGACCTCTTCTCTGGGCTTCGGCGGTGGTGAGCCCATCTGTGCAAGGTAGGCTTGCGTCGAGCGCAGCTGCTGCCTCGTCCTGAAGCTGGTGTGGCTCTGGTACGGGAGCCGCTCTATCGTGGGGATGTCACTGGGGGCTGTGGCTGGAAATCATGTCGGTTTTAGATTTCTTTTGAACGAGGTCTCCCGTTCAGTGGGTTTCTCTGCTAAAGAACTGCTTTTTTGTCTGTGAATGCTAGAAAGTAGCTACAGTTCCTGGTAGCATCTTTGATCAAAAGCTGAAGTTTCCTCGTATTGAACGTGTTTTAGACTTTTTTATTATTAAAAGTATGGATGTTCTGACCAGTTCACAAGCTCTAGAGGATCCCGTGGGGTTTTTTATTTGAGTGCAAGTACATATTTCTCAAGAGGATAGTAGAACTGCTGGTTTGGGTTTTGTGTTAACATTGCAAACTAATTTGCTGTACATTTTAGACTTTTACTATACTTTTGAAATCACAACCAACGCTGTACAGTATTGCAGCATCGGTAGTGTTACAGCTGACTGCATATACATGTGAATACATGTTTGTCGCATGCTGATTTTTAGTTTCCCTGCTTCCACAGCCTCCCTGTAAAAGGGTGGTGTGGGACTGAGGTCTGGAGAGGAGAGCGGGCTGCCGCCCACACCGAGGAGCACCTGGGCAGCAGTGGCGTCGCGTACCTGCTCCAATGTATGCTGTAGCTGTACGTAGTGCCGGAGTAGCTTTGAAATGCCCGTCTCAGCTACCTCTGGGGCAGCAGAGAGCTCAGACAGGGCTGCAAAACCTACTCCAACAGGAAAGTGGCCTAAGTGAGCCTTGCACGACTATGTAAGGCTGTCATCGGTACTGAGCTGGGTTTTTTTAGCTGCTGCTGCCATGGCTACAGCACTGATACCACGGATTAGGAAAAGTGCAGCTAGGCACTTGTATGCCTAAGAGAAAAAGTGTTTTCATTTTTGCAGCCAGTGGAGCTTTAGGTACTACATGAGAGGGCACGGGATAGCACTTCGGCTCTGTCCCCCATGGGGTGACGGGTGAGATCCTCATCTAGTGCAACCGTGCCAAGGAGTTTAGTGATCGACGCCTGCTTGGGGTACCACCCAAAACCT
Organism: Vanellus vanellus; assembly: GCF_965231255.1. Taxonomy (NCBI): domain Eukaryota; kingdom Metazoa; phylum Chordata; class Aves; order Charadriiformes; family Charadriidae; genus Vanellus; species Vanellus vanellus. Next base: position 153,606,015 of record NC_138905.1, on the reverse strand, counting down.
CTTTATACGCCGCGAGCTACAAGGAAAGCTTTCACACCTACGGCTGCTGTTCGTTGGAATAGACAAGGCCTATGGCTACTGCTGCCACTCCTCTACAGCAGAGGCGGGAGCTGATGTTGTGCGCTGTAGTTTTGAATGATAAGTCCTGAAATGTTTTGGACAAATGGTGGAAATCTCTGGCAGCTCTATAAGAAAAATCATGGCAGTTCACAAATTTTAAAAGGAAATTAATGTGATTGCACAAAGTGGAGTCAAACCCCGTGACTATGATCAGGATTGCTTCGTTCTTTTTTCTTCTCCATCAGAAATGTCTAAGATGTAAAAAGTGAAAAGAAAAGAAAGTTTAGGCATCCTCTATCGAAAAGCTACACTAATAAGAAATTAATTTTGAAATTAAATGAAACAAGGACAATGAAACAAAGGAAATATATTATATTCATCAGCAGCCAGTTTGGCTCCACACTACTCAGTGGGAACAATTTCGCCTTCAGGTAAGCTCCTGTGAGCCCAATTTCACTGGAGATGTCTGACAAGGGTGAAGCTGTTACCAAAGCTTGGCGCAGCTCTTTTGGTTGGTAGGGTACAGCACAGTTGTGTTGCTGTTTGCAATAATGTAGTCTGACCGCAACAAAGAGCTCAGATGAGAATGTGCCCAGTAAAAGTCAGCAGGCTTTTTTTTGTTGAGTAGATAGATAGCTTTTATAGAAAACTGCTGCCATAAATAGGCATTTTTTTTCTCTATTGCAGTTAGATGGAAAACATGTGATGTTTTAATTTTTCACATCAGATTGTGAGATGGTAATTTTCAAGGGATCGTACTGAATTGTATGCAGCGGAAATCACCTCACTGAATATGTTGAACTGAATGTGTGACTGTACCACAAGGGTGCTTAGAATTCTTCCAAAAATGGCTTCACGTGAAACATGTCAACTCAATGCGACATTTCTTGGAGGACTGGAATATTTTGTCGGAGTCTACAGTTTCTAATTGAACCCATATAGCTGTGCTAGATGAACGGTCCGAGTCTCAGTTTTCAAAAACTAGCAGCACGAGCTTTTGAAGATAAGATTAATATTAAGATAATGTTTTTCTCATGTTGTCATCAGTGGAGGAATTCCCCTCCAATATCCTCAACAGAGTTGTTTCCTTTAACCATGCTAGGATGGAACTGGATTTCAGATCGTATCTATGCTGCTTCTCTTCTCGGCTAAAGGGTAGATAAATTGCAACGTGAGCTACTGCCTGTAGCAGAATAACCCAAGAGGTTCCAGCATGACCACACCCTTGGTGAGTCATATGTGAGGAGCTGGGGGTAGATCAGCCTTTCCCTTCACTCCTGTTAAAAGTATCCCATTTCTCCCTCCGGTTATTCTCCAAACCAGGCCTTCGCTCCCTTCTGGTGCCCTCCTGACCCTCAAGACCCACTATGTTTTTTATGACGCATCCAGAAGATACAGGTGCCCCTTTTTACCCAACAGCTCCTGGAGCAGCCGTTCTTGTTGGGGAAAACCCTTCCTTCCTAATAGACAGAAATGTTCTCGCCAGTGCATCGTTAGGGCAGGAGACATTTGCAAAAACAGACACAATTTCTTGCCAGGTATAGTCCAAGGAAGTAAGTCCCTGTAAGGGATTAGATGTCCTACTGAACTAGGATGGAATTGTGGCATTAATGACTATCCACCTTAGGAAGTATTATTGACCTGTGCCAACGGTCACCATGTGGACAAAGTGCTTGGCCATACTTTTCCCAGAAGACTAAGAATCTGGCTTCATACAGCAGAAGACTAGGACATCCAAATATTATTTGGAGGCCAAGTAACTTGTTGTTCCTTTGTTTGATTTATCACTCATCCAATTCTATAAAAAAAATGAACTGAGATCCTGGACCCATGCAGTTGATGGCAGAGCTCCCCCAAGGGTGGTGTGCCCAGTTCTTGCTGGCTCTGTGGCAACATTAGTGATCAAACACTGCTTCCTGAACCATGTTAGCTTTGCACACATTTCATCTGACTTGACATAGCTCGGATCTTTCAGTTTCTTTCCACCAGGGAAATCAGAACAAAAGTAGAGAGGAAGTTATTTTCAAATTCAGAAGGAGTCCATTAGAAACAAAAGAATAAAAGATAAACAAAGACTATTTTAAAGCACTATCTGCTATTGTCTTTTGAAGAAGTTAAAGCTTTGCGAGTGGATTTTCAAATCTCTGGGGAGACGGAGTCAGGGCCACATCCTCCTGATCCGACGCTAGCGAGTGCTGGTTTTGAACTGTCAGAAGTGGCATTCTGTGAAGTTAATCCACAATGCTTGAGCTGAATCACCCGCCATGAATCTACCAACAGGTTCGACATTACCATAACGTCTGACCATCTGCAGTGCAAAATCAATAGCAAAGTCCCTGGTGGATTTCATAGAGTTTCTGGTATTTATTCGTTTTCAGACTCAGCTCTGTGGAGCTGAGCTTTTTTTGGATTTGGTGCCTTAAATTCTGCTCATTTCCTTTTTGGGAGGGGAGGGCTGGTAAGATTTTATGTGGCAGAAGGGAGTGCCAAAGCTGTGTCAGTTTTATAGCAGAAAGGTTTTTTCAGGAGCTTGATGTTGCCTTGTTCCCTGCCCCACAAGAAACCTGGCCAGCAGTTGGTGGTATCTCAGCTGACCCTTGCCTGACTTGTGTACACAAGGCTAGGAAGGTCTTGATGAACTGACTGTCCAGGGGTCTGCTCTGATAATAAACATGTGCAGGGTAAACTGTGTTTTGGGAATGTTACTTGGTCAGTGGCCACTGGGGAGGCAGGGATGAAAACCAAGAGTTTATAATGCTTGTTCATAAAGAGTTTGTAAAGCTTGACTATGTTTGTGGCTTCCTGAAATATTGATAGACCTGAGACCCTTTTGATCTTAAAGGCCAAGATCAAGCTCGTTGCAACCTTCCAGCATTCAACTCTTCCCAACTAATCTTCAATGAGTTGTTTGCTTCCCTACGGGAGCCTGGCACAGAAAGATATATGAGCTCCATTTTCTTACACTCTTTGTCTCCCCTGTGCAAATGCTGATGGATGTACATCCCCTGCAGATAGTGTTAATGAGCCTCCAGATCATTAGGCTTTACAGCTAGGACACGGTGCTGCAAAATTTGGCTGAATCCAAGTCCAAGCCAGTTCTTCGGTAAGAAGGAACCCTGGAAAGATTCAGTTTTTCGCCATCTCCCCTGGAGGTTGTGTTGTATATGAAGCTCTGTTAGACCAGCCTTTATCCTCTGCTCAGCGATGTAACAGGCTGGGGACCAAAGCAGAAACATATGGCCAAGTACTGAGAGAGCTTTTAATTCTGACAGCGTATCCATCTCTTCCTTCAGATATATCACAAAGAAAAACTGCTGAAGTGCCAGTTAAGCAGCATACAATTATTTGCAGATTGAGTGCCAGGATTTTACTTTTCATCTCAAGCAAGAACTATTTTAATAGTTCAGGATTAGATATTTATAATTATTCAGGCTAGAAGGATGCATTCCTGTGACATGCTCCATTTTTCTCTCACAACTGTATACACACTCCACTTCTTGGGAGAAGGACTGGGGAGGGAAAGAGATCTGTGTACTAATAGCTGATAAATTGAGGCTTTATAGAAATTGGCTTCTGTCACTGAAAAGAAGGAGACAAAAAGGCCCCGTGCATCCAGATCACACATCTTGGAAGAGGAAAACCGGGACTGCAAAAATATCAGGAACAGACGAGATCAAAGGCTAAAATGGCAGAATCTGTTAAACTACCTGGCGCTGGTTTATAGCGTTCTATAGTCAGGAACTATGAAACAGACGGCATTCTTAAACGTGGGACTTAAATTTACCACTTATAACAAAAAGGAGGTTGAAATTACCATCCTGAAGTAAAGTTTCTCTTCCTCTTGGAGTCAACAAAACAATTTGCGATAGACCTCAAAAGAACAGAGTTTAGTCAGTGCTGACTGACACTGTCCCTGAAGGGCAGTTGCAAAAGAAAAAATAAAATAAAAAAAAAAAAACCAAACCCTAACAAACAACCCACCCCAAGAAAAAGCTGGGGATGTATTCTCTTTTTGTGACTTGAGATTCTGCCATTTCTTCTCTCAGTGGGTGACAATGGGTCCCCTGAGTTAGATGAATTTGTATTTCCAAAAATAGACGAGGGTGACCCGTGTGCTGCCACCCGTCCAGTGGCCCGTGACAGGGGGGGGCAAGCGAAGCGGCACCACCTTCAGCTGGCTGCCCCCTTTCTTTCTGAGTCTTTCCCACCTGCGCAGCGGGTATGGCTCAATGGCTCGCGGACTCATCTCCAAGCCGCGGGAGTTTACGGGCTGGCGGATCCGCGTGATCTGCGGCTGGCGTCAAGTCTGGCAGTCTGAAACTGGATTCATGAAGCGTTCAGTTGTGCTGGCTGCAGGAGGGCAGTAATTTCCAAGAGAGGGGCAGAGCGCACAGCTGAGGGCAGTAACTATCTCAGCTGTCACCATTTAATCCATCACCAAGCCTGAGTGTCAGCACCCTCCAAGAGAGACAAAAGCAGAACTGAGTATCCAAGCATTGTGGGGTGCAGATTTATTTCATTACATTCAAATACTTCCCCCTGATGAGCCTTGTCTCTTTAAATTTTCCATACAGAAAAAGCATGTGCTAACATATTGCCAATTGGAGGGGTATATTTTTGTGTGCATGTGTAGATCCAGTTGGTTTCTTTGGGATGTAAAATACAAAGGAAAAAAACCATTGTTCTTTCCTTGCTCTCAATTTTCAAAAATTACCAGCTCTCATAAGCAGACCAAAACAGATAACAGATGGCATTGGCTAGCAACAAGGAAACCTAGATGCAAATACAGTACGGTATATGAAGAACGTCTCTGATGTGGCAGGGTTATGTTTTCTATCATGGTTTCTAACCGGTTGTGAGAAAAATCCAGCACTAGCAGTTTGTGGTATTTAATTGGATCTGAAAGGTGCAAATAATTCAGCTGGTGACCAAATGACAAGATTGGTAATAAATGAATAAATAAATAAATAAATAAAATGAACAAACACACAGGGGCTCGATCCACTTCCCAGTGAAGTCAACAGAAGACTCTCCAGTAACGTCAGCAGCTATTCAAATGGGACCTGCATGCCCATTTCTGATTTTCATCCAAGGTCCAGATGTACATGGTCTATGCTACAAAAGAGAAATAAAAGGTTCTTGTCTGTGAATGCTTTCCTGGCCCAAGCAAGGAGCCACTGGTTTTCATAGACGTCAAAGTCAGAAGCCATGTGGGGTCACTCAGAGGAGGCAGCAGGTCCAGCACATCAGCCACATGGGTTCCAAGCAGCCCCTGTGCCCCTCAACCTGGAGATATTTACAATGAACCAGGAGCCACAGCTGGGCTGATCTACAGGGGTTTGTCCATAGCCGTGCAGTGCAGGTCTCCCAGATCTTGTGTAAGGTTGTTTTTAATTTAGCTTAGGTGGAAGTCAGACTAAACAAACAAACAGGTATCTCTGGTGGAGTATCTCTGCATGGGGAAACACCAGGAGCACTTTGAGGAGGCAGTGAACAGTGCCCACAGGGGACAGCATATGGGAGAGGCACATCCACGTGTAGATGAGACAATTGGTTGCAGTTTGATGAGTGTACATATTTTCCACTCACTCGTGCCCCCAATGTCACCTCTGCCTCGGCTTTTAAATTCCAGCCTCCTAGAGCAGGGGAAGACAGTGCAGGTTAAAAGAAACGAAAATCCCACCAGCTTTTTTTTCCACCAAGAGCGAATCTCTTCTTGTAGAAAATGGATATCAGATCCATCCCCAGGAATGAACAATAGAGGTCTGAGCAGCTGAAAAGTTGAGGTCTGATGTCTTGGCCGAGTGAGACTCCAATTGCACGCTTTCTTCCTGCAGAAATGGGTGCTCGCCAAATCTCCAGTGTAACACAGAGCACTTGTTGCTTGTACTGCAGAGCCCTAAGATGTCAGGCCTTCTATGTAAGGCAACAGACAGACAAATGCACTCAAAATGACAGGGCGATTTCTAATATTTACTCTCTTTGCCTCTACCCTTAGTGCTTGTACGGGCAGATCCATGGCAGTGAGAACAGCCTTACCTTGTTGGTAGAAGGAAGTGGTTAAAAGCTCGCTGTTTTTTCTGGAAAATGAGCGTGTTGATGTGGTGCCAGTCAAATACCGGCCGCAATTTGAGAGAGTCTGTGCAGCTCACTCATTCATTGATGCTCCACTTATAAGTCATGTGCCTGTCCCATGCCCTTCCTGGTAAAATACCTTTTCTCTAGCCCTTCTCCCATACAACACTGAATCTATGCCTAACCGTTTGTCTCGTACTATGAGAAATGTATAAAATTCAATTTTTCTTTGAAGTACTTCTTAACGCTCCCTCTGTGTTCAAGTAAAGCTGTCACTGAGTTCACTGAGGTTTGCCCACGCGAGGAGCAAAGGCTCTGTCCCCTTGGGAGTACGCAAGCCATTTTCTAGTAATTTATCTGCTAAGATGACAGATTTCCTTATTATAGCACTGAAAACAGGAACTTCACTGTCTTCTAACAGAAATGACTTTACATATTTTATGAAGCTGAGCCAAAGGCACTGCTCTTGTTAGCTGGAGTTGGTGGCTGTTTTGTTGGTCTGGACATGAGAATTATCTACTTCCCCTTCCTCTTTTTTGTTTTTGTTAATGAAGGTTTTATACCTGACTAAAATACATAGCTATATTTTTCCCTTCAGGTCATGTTATCGGAAGCTTTGAGTTGGGGGTGGGGGTAAAAAAGTTCACTTACTAAGTAAGATTAAAGCAATTAAAGGCTAAGGCTCATGTGTAATTTTCCCTCGTAGATGCAATTTTTCATGCAGTGACAGCATCAAAACCTTTTCAAGTTTTATAGCTATTTCGCATTTGGCAGAAACAACAGGAAACCATCTGTAGCAAAGCAGGATTGTTGTAAGCATAATATTCAGTAATGAAAAAAAGATTAAAAGAAAACACTGTTATCTTTACGTGATAGCTTTGAAGGCGCAAGGAGCAGGATGCTTGCATTTGCCCATCGATCTACTAGCATCATAAAAAATTTTCTAGATGAGACAACCACGTAGAGAGTTGATTATTTCAGCAGAAGGAAGAAGTCCAATAGGAAATTTGACTTTTGGTTTCTTGTTGAGATTTCCATGATGAATGTAAAGATGCTTGTGCAGAGGAGGCTGTATATGACTGTTTTCTGTATATCGTGACTTACATGGCAGAGCTTGTAAAGCACACACACAACTTCAAATCAGCAAATAGTGCCACAGAATGCAAGTAAGCTACTTGCGTTGTTAATCATTAACTCAATGCTTGGAAGTCTTTTCTGGACCAGGGAAATAAAAATAAATTGTGGGAATTCAGATGGTTCTATTGCCCTGCGTTCCCTTGTGGCAAAGTGTATTTGTTCTTGCTTTGTTGTGTTTCATGTGCTGGAAACGAGACATCCAGACTGAAGGAGTGCCTACTCATCAGTTGCAGGCGAAAAATACTTTTTGCCGAAACTTAGTTTGTTAATTGGGCTGTCACATCCCGAGGGTGCAGTTTTAGGGGTGCTCATGGTAGCCACTGAATACCTCTGAAGACCATGGTCAGCCCTGTAAAGTTGTTGCAGTGCTGTAAGTATGCTCAAATTTCTGATCATGCCAAAACACTCATCACTATGTCTGGTTCAACAAAGCGAAAGAATGATTTTTTTCAGGTGCACTCTAAAATTTAGCCTGGTCTCTTTCCTCCAAATATGTTGAAATTTTGACTGGTGAATGAGAAACAAATCAAACTTTCCGTAATTTCTTTGTCACTGACGGTGTTTCACGTATTAATAATCAGACCTAGTTTTAAGATAGCATTCCGCTGTGCGAAAGTCAAAATATGTCAGGGAGCTGCAATATCTCCTTGTTATTAATGTCTTAAATTATAGCTAGACACCCTGTTTTTCCAGTTTTCATGGCAAGTTATGAAGGCTTTTTTTTCAAGCGCTGAGCTGATGAGACATTAAAGGTTTCTTTTTCAAATAGTTTGGCTGTTGGGTTGCTCCTTTCACTCACACCTGCCCCTTGACTTAGAAATCGTCTCCGCCTCTTCAGCATCAAACACTGAATTTACATAGGCACAAAGAAAGTGTGGAAGGCCAACAGCTCGCGCTGTCATTAAGATGGGAATGCAAGAAGAACAAAGCAGCACAATGGTAAGAGAAATATCACAATACCCTACCTTTCTGCGAGGCTGACTAACCAGGGCTTTCCCACAGGAGGGAACGGTGCTGAGGATACCGCAGGATTAGCAGATGCATGTAGGGCTGCTGGCAATGACTAAGTTGGTAACAGCGAGCGAGTCGAAGTTCTAGACATGAGTCAGGTTTTGAACTTGTTGTGGTTTGTAGCGGCTCAAAAGGCTTTGTACGGCATCATGGTATGAGCCTGCGACTGCGAAGTGATGGGCTTACAGCTGGTAGAGCCACGGTCTGCTTTGGAAGGGAATGCTTGCTTTCAGCAAAACGTTGCTTAGCTCCACGCGTTGCTCACCCGCAGCACAGCCTTGGGTGTGCCTCTCGCATTATTTTAATGCCTGTGCAAAGTACTCTGGCTTATTAATTCAGTAAGTTCTTCCTAATTATACAAGCATCCCTGAAGAATTTCAGAGATGCACGTAAGTAGTGTGGCAAAGTTATTTCTCAAAAATTACGTGACAAAAATAAGAAAAAAGCAGTGGAATGATATATGTGTTTAGCACCTAAAGTAAGTAATTTTTTTGTATGTGTGCATGGCTTTTTCTTCTGGAATTCTAAAACACAGAAGCAAAGAAAATAAGAGGGAAGTGTGGTGTCTGGATTTGTTTTGTTCCTTCAGAACTTTTTGTTCATCCCTTTTATAACAAGTTTGGTGGAAAGACTTGAGTGAAAATACTTGAGATGCTCCCTCAGTCCTGATGTCATGGGTGTTTTTGCCATTTCTTTTAACAAACTGCGGATGTTGTGCTTTTATTTGCTGCTGCCTGTTGCCTATGACTGAACTGCACAAAAATTTAAAGAAAAGGTACAATTGCTGCACGAGCTGCCAAAACTGTATTAGTTTAATCAAAATGAATGAAAGAGAAAGGCATCTGCTCTTTCCCTTGCAAAGCCAAGTGCAAAGGCAGTGCTTAGAGCTCAAGTTCCCAGAAATACATACAGAAGCAAAGCTGCTATCTGTGGTATTTTCGCTGTCGTTACTGATGCTAGCTGGATTAATTTAACAAGTGTTGCTCACAGACCTTTGCTTAGCTTCATAAACATGTTCATTTTTGCAGAACAGATGAAAGCTCATAAACAGTTGTGTTTAACTTTGCAATAATTTTCATCTGGAGTTTTTACCCTTTTTCATATGTACAGATGAAACACTTTTCCTTAATCACAGAAGAGCAATTAGCGATTGGGTGTGTGAAAAGTGCGCAGAATAGCAGGCACTGTCTGAATCTTTGATTCAGGAGCACTCTGAGGTGAGAAGCAGATACTTTCTGTTGGATCATCCTCATGGGCTTAATCCCACAGAGGAACTTGGGTGTCTAGCAAACCTGTCACTTCACACACCTGAAATTTAGATCCTAAGAAACCTTGCTCACCTGCCCCTTCACCCCAGAGGTACCGACATTCCTTAACACCCACGTTAGCATCCACCGAGTTCCTTGCATGCCTGGACGTGTGCTTCTGGACATGCTTTACCTGGCCTGGCCTGGCCTGTGCTGGATGAACAGACTCACACACCACATCTAAGTCCTGCCGATGAGAATGGCTGCACTTTGACACTTAGTCCATGCTTAGGGAACTCAGGTGGGAGATCTGGACTCAGTGTGTTCCTCAGCCTGGGGACACTTTAGCTATTTATGCCACAACAGTGCCCCCAGCACCGGCTCTTGTGTGTTCTGGAAGAGGTGTCTGTCCATCCTTCTTTTTTTTAACTGTTACAATTTCCTACACATAAGTGACTATTTGGAGAGCGAAAGAAAAATAATGCTGCTGCCTGGTGGCTAGGGTACTTGCCAGGGTGTGTGGAGACATGGTTTCTGGAGAATACTCAATATGAGATATTTAAATTTTTGTCAGAGTAAGAACTGGACCCCAGTTTCCAAACCCTGTCCCAGGTGGTGCCCCAATTGCTAGGTTTGGGGCTCATGTGTCTCAGTGAAAAAGAGAAAAAATTGTTTCATGCAAAGCAGAAAAGCATCAACAGGATGGAGCCAGACAGCCCTGCCAGGGAGTCCCTGCAGCCGCGCTGCCCGGCCGAGGGCTTGGGGCTGTCCCCGCTCTGTGGAGCCCACCCAGCCTGTCCCCAGCCACCAAGAGGGAAGATTTCCAAACTGATGTTCAGACAATGGGGGATGCTTTCTGCAGGCAGGTAGGGGTGTTTGGCCTTGCGCTGCCCCACGGCTGATGGGGTTATTAAGGGCAAAGAGATGTGTGGAGTGGTGCTAGTGCTGTGTTTTGTGAAAGAGAAGTGGCCTGTAGGAGGCATTCCGTAGGCTGGGTTTTGGGGAGAGCCTGGAGGACTGAACACCAAAGCCTTGCCAGGTTCCTAGGCCTTGCCAGGGCCATGGCCTTTGGCATATCTGCTGGCTTTTGAGGAACTCTGTTTTGTGGCATCTCGCTCTCCCCAGGCTCTGGCTGTAGCAAGGATGCTGCCACCTCCTGTGGCTTCCACAGAGCACTGAGTCCATCATGGCACTGCTCCTGTTGTGAATCTGGCCTGATCCCTGCTGAAGCAGGGAGCTTTCCTAAGAAAAATGTGCTAGAGATTAGCCCAGGCTAGTTTAAATTATTCCAGGAGGAAATTTTTCACTATGAGGGCAGTGAGGCACTGGAACATATTGCCCAGAGAAGCTGTGGAGGCCCCATCCCTGGAGGTGTTCAAGGCCAGGCTGGATGGGGCTTTGAGCAACCTGGTCTAGTGGAAGACGTCCCTGTCTATGGCAGGGGGGTTGGAACTAGATGATCTTTAAGGTCCCTTCCAACCTAAACCATTCTATGATTCTAAATCAGGGATGGCAAAGAGGCATGTAGCTCCAGAAGCACCAGCATGGATAAAGGTTGATTTCTGATGGATTTGTGTCTTGCGGCTGATTGTCAGCTCCAGATGAAGCTCGCCCCACTGTGACATTTGCAAAGACCTTGCTGCCACGTGCATTTGTCGGTAGCTCACAGGGCAGCCCCCTCCTGTGCTGGAGGGCACCAGGAGCCCAGGCTCAGCCATCTGCGCCATGAAACCTCCAGGGACTAGGTTCCTCCCTGTGCCATCCAAGTGGCCAGGACTGCTGGGAGAGGAACTGGGTTTTGCACAGGTAACCCAGGCAGAGTGGGTGGGAAATTACATCATGGCCACACAAGCACCATTTGCTTTGGAATTCAGCTAAAATTGGAGGAAATAAGGTTTGGGTTTGTTTTTTTTTTTAAAAAAAGCCCTCCTGAAAATATCCAATAACCCCGTGGTTTTGGCACTCTCTTGAGAGACAGGGGTTCGAAGTTTAGCTCCCTGTTCCAGATTAAACAGAGGGAATATTTGATGTTGTCCCGTTTTACTCAGTGTGTCATACTACTCCACTAATAAATTGATCTGTGGAAACCATATACTCCTCTGAAATGTGCTAACCATACTCTGTATGCAAGCCTTCAGTGCTTACTAAGAAGAGTAGCAATGCTTTTTAATGTGTTCAAGAACAGCAAGCAGTTCAGAGTGCAAGTGTGTTCAGAGTGCAAGCAGAGAGCACAGCAGAGATTTAGGAGCAAGATGCTGCAGGGGCGAACTTCAGTGAAGGGGTAATAGGTGGTATGAACGTGGTCATCTGTGGTTTTCATTTCCAGGCTTTTGACTGGCTTTGAAGTAAAAATCGTCTACAGAAACTATAATATTTTCTGAACACTGAAGGCAGACTTCAAAAAAACACTTTTACTGTAGACTCTTTGGATTTTATTTAGGAGACTTTGCTAACTGCGTTAACACACCTTTCTCTTAGTAGGCCCACTGATTTCAGCTGCTGATGCTGCTCCATGAGGAGGGGCAGCACAATCTGGTCTTTATGTTTTGAAGACTGAATTTATTCCTTTCTGTAGAAGTTTGCTTTCTTAGGCACATGAATTAGGGATAGCCCTTTTGTAGCTCTGTATACAGCTTTGGCTTCTTCCTGCAAGAAGAATATATGTGCAGGAGATGAACAGGATCTCAGGGATTCAGGTGAGGTGCTTTATATCTGTAACAGTCTGAGCAAGGAAAATGTACAGAACTGGCTCCATGCAAACAGGCAAACCCAGTCATTGTTTCCTTAAGACTTTAAACTTACATCACCATGAGATACCAAGAGACAGGGCGGTCTTATGGCTTTTGTTTTGTTACACATTTGTATACCCAGTATGTCATGACATGACAACAAAAATTAAACAGTTTTAATTGACATATAATGTATGTGGGTTTGGGTCACTTTTCACTACATGCCAGTAGTTCAGAAGAAAAGTAACAAACACAGCTTATTAGTAACAAATGAGAATGCTATCCTTTCCGCTGCACACTGGTGGGTCGAGCTTTGACGTAATTAAGCATAACATAAAAATAACTCATCTATCAATACCATAATTTATCATGAAAGGACGAGCTCTCTGGTTTTAATTAACTGTCACTTGCTGTCGAAGTTGAGATGTGGGATACACATTTGGCACTTAGGCGTGTACATGAGTTTTTGGAGATGTCTTAGAAGGCAGAGCCAAGACAGCCAAAAAAAGCCTCTGAAAGCAACCTGAGCACACATGTGAACACAAGCACTTGCTATCCATTGAAAGCTTTGTCTTTTAAACAAGTTTCCTGCTTGCATCCTTTTTTGGAGAAAAATTAGCTTTCGCTGTTCGCCATTTGAAGCACATCACTAAAACATGCCCCCAGGTCTCTGTGCAGTGTGACATTTTAGACAAGCTGTAAAAGAAATGTAGTTCCTCAGTTGCTGTTGTGCACATGATAGTTGTATCTTCCAGAAATGTTATTCCTATAACCCTTTACTTACTTCAAGTAAACAGTCACGGAAATAAGTCATTTTCTATTATAGAGTTTTGCTATAGAATACATTGCTGCAGCGACAAGAGTGATTTTTCTGCCACTTATACAGGGCAATGCATTTAGTCAGGCTAAGCCGTCTTCTAAGAGCAACCCCAGACCAGGGCCTGGGGGACTCCAAGGGGCCGCCTGGACCAGGCAGGCTGTCCTCAACTCTTGGAGAGGAGCGGGTGTGCCGGGAGGCAGGAAGGGGCTCTTCTCACAGCCCCCACAAGTCAGAAACATGACTGTGTTGTTACATTTCGCTTTGCGAGCCGGTCTTGGCGTTACCCACCCCTTTGCAGGCTGAGGCTGATGATGCATGGTACCACGTTGCCCTGGTGGAAATGGGCCCCAAGCAGGTGGGGGCGAATTGCCTGGGATTTCGCTCCAGGTGGGATTATTCGGATGCAGAGGCAGCACCTGCCCAGCGTGTCTTTGCCACCTTCTGTTTGTGGTGGAGTTGAACGGCTACGGAGAACGGCTGCATGAAGGGAGCGGGTAGGGCAGAGGGTCAGGATTGCGGTGCACGTGAGGGTCGGAGGAAAGGATGCTCAAATCCTGTTTGGGCTCCCAGGTGTATGAAGAGCTGTGGGGACACGTGCAGCGGCTGAGGGAACAACACGGGGTGCGGGCAGGGGGAAGGGGTACTGGCTGCTGTCCTGTTGAGGAAGAAGCTGAATTAATACGAGGCAAAGGACTGAATAGGGATGAAAATAGCAAATGTTTGGAGGACGGGGAGAAAGGTGGCATCTCTCTGGGGGATGGAGAAGGGATTGCTGAGGAATCGAGGGCATTTGCTGCCTAATTCATCGCTGGTGCTCTCATTAGGCCAGGAGGCCCTGACAGTGCCCGTAACTGCTTCTTGAAAATTGCAAGTTCTTTTTAACAGGCAGGCAGCAATGGAGCGACTGCCTAGAGCCACGTATTTCTGTTTCCGTCTCCTGCGGCTCCCTGGAAGATAGGGCAAGCTGAACTGGCCTTGCTTACGCTTTGGGTTTTTGCAAATCTGCACTCCGTTTATTGCATTTGACTTTGGGTTCAAGCAGCATTCTGTAGCACGCTGTCAAGAGCTGAAATGTCAGAATGAAATACTGAATGCTATTTCCTCAGATGCTCAGTGTCGGAAATTATGGAGGCTCCAGGCTAAGTGTCCGCAACGGGTTCCTGTGATTGCTGCCGTGGAGCCATGCTCCATTTTTCAATACAGTGGTCACGGGTTGATGAAACTGATTTCTCTGAGAACCTCCTGCTGGCACCAGATAGAAGACATCATCCCCAAAGGAAAAAAAAAAAAAAAAACAAACAACAAAACACCCCACAGGAAAAAAAAAAAAAAGTATAAATAGTAAATCTTTCAAATGTGAAAATAGAACAGGATACCTGTGGCCAAGTTGAGATTGATAATGCAGCTTCACAGGCGGTTATATCAGTTCAGTTCAGCTCGAGTGTAGATGTTTCTCCTCCCATCCTAGTGGGCAGATGTTGAACATGTTGTACAGGCTCACTTCCCACCCTCTCTTTTGCCCTATTTTAAATCTGCTGCAAACTTAACCTGCTTTATTCAGATTTGTAATGGCATGAGGTTTATGTGCTAGCTGGGACATGCAAGTACCTGGAGTCCCAGAAATGCTCATAATTTGCATTCTTAATAAAACATAATTTAAAATCCTAAATATAGAAAGTGCTCTATAACTGAAATGGATTAAACCAGCTCCTTTTTCCCAGATCTTAACATCCCAAACATCCCTGTGAGCCCAGAAATTTTGGAATAAGCCCCGTAAAGGCCTGGCTCCAAACTGATTGAAAAAGGAGAATCAGAAAACCAAATCTAGACCTTTCTGTTGGGCTAAATCCACAACATGCTGATAGGCCCTCCTCAATGGCAAGGCCAATCTGTGATGCTAGAACAGCCCTTAAGCATCCTTAGCTTTGTTGCTAATCTCATATTGCTTTCTGGTCCCAGGATCAGAGAGACATTATGAAATGCTCGAGAAGTTTTTCTGGCTTCAAGTTTTATATTAACCACTTATACTGTCATTTTTCTGCCGCCTTTTCTCTGTCCGTGTGATTTCAGAATATCTTCTCACAAATGTTTTTGAGTGCCATAGATTAATGCAGTGTTATTCCAAATGCCATGGTAATTCTTCACCCTGAAAAATGCTCCTTAACTGGTTCTGTACCACGAATGGCATCCTTACGCCCCAACTTTTATTAGGCCTTTGAGCGATACGACGATACAGACAATAAATATCTTTGCAAATTGCCGGGTGTTATTGTCTCTTTATGACAGACATTTTCTGCCCGTGTTACTTCAAAGCCTTTGGTAATTAGTGCAACAACTGCTAATGCTATAGTTTCAGGAGCCTGAGCTGTGGGATATTGTGGTGTTTCTCTAGGTCCTCACACTGTCCTGAGCACTCTTTTCTTTCCCCTTATTGTTTGCTTCACATACCACATACCTCAGTGCTCTATGGCTTTGCCTCCCATCAGACGGGTTCTTAAGTCCTTACTAACAAGGGTTTTCTCCCAGAGGAATTTAAGAAGCTGAACAAAAGTGTCTTGCTTAGGGAGAGGATGGGTATGCCTAAAATGAGGAAACCAGAGTTGTCTCAGAAAACACGGGGACAACATGAGCTGATGCCACAGTCCTTCTCGTGGTCGCCCACCAGGTCAAAACCCTCCTTTCAGTCCTTCACAAGCAGCCGGCATGCTGCCGCTTCCCTGGCAGCGGCGGTGGCTTAGGCATCCCGCCCAGCGCCTGGTCCCGCAGCCTGGCTGCCGAGGGCGAGGGGAGGCTGTGCTGAAACACAGGTGCCCGCACAGGCGGCCAAACCCATTTCGTACTTGCGCCCCGTGCTGCAGACTGTCGGCCGTTGCCAGCTCCCTCCCTGGGCACATCCCCACGTGCTCCTTTGTGCCCGTCTGTTTGTCTCTCCACCCACTACCTGTATCAGGGGTGTGATTTTTCGTGTTTTTTCTTTTTTTTTCCTTTTTTTTTCAGTTGTTTTTTTTTTTTTTTTTTCACCTCAAAGTGATAGCAATTCCTCATGCATTTATCTTAGATGATGTGGTCGTTGTAAGATGAAGTACCTGCAGCAGCCAGTCTGCGGTTGATTTGAACGCAGGCGAGTCTCAACAATGAGCTTAAAGGAGGGTGTCAGGTATAAATCTTGTCTTCAAACAGCCAGGGTGCATTCCAGACTTCAGAGACACCTCTTTGTGTGGAAGAGGAGGGGGGGTTTATGCCTCCTTTTTCTTTTTCTTGGACCTGGAAGAGGATGAAAGTGGCGGGGTGTGTGCGTTCGTTTAGGCTGATAATGAGAGTGGGGCTCACGGGCATGGTAATTTGGCAGCCTCTTCACTTCCTGTAACAGTTTAAAAAAAAAAAAAAATCATCCAAGGGCTGCTTAAAGACAAACATTTTTTGTTTAACTACTGGTGGTTCATTTTCTGAACAACCATGCAATTAATCTTATTTGTATTAAAGAGGCAGGCTGCTTTTTGTAAGCTTTTCTGAGCTGTAATTAATGAAGATCAAAAATGTTACAGAGACATAATATTTAACTTTTCATAGGTGCGACTACACAACATCTGCAGCAATTAGAGAAGCAAAAGAAAAAAGGCATTGTGTTGGGCTTTTTGCCTTCAAAGTGTCTTTGTTAAGCCTCTTTCCTGCGCACAACTCCTTAGTCCTCTAGTTGTGAACGTAACTTTCGGTGAGGAGTCTAATCAGTAGTAAAACCACAGATTTTGTGTTTTTTTAATTGCATTGAGAGATAAACACATTGTTCAAAAAAATGTTATCAGCTAGGTTAGACTTGAGAGGACTGAGGCCATGCAGTTAAGCGCAGGGCTACCTGTGCTGCTCCTTGAAGAACCGGACCCAAACAAGTGTTTATTGCTTGCACAGTTGTTTTCAAGCAATGCATGTGTGTGTTAAAACTTCAAAAGCATCACAGCAGTTTCTTGATTTTACATGTAAAAAAATCCTGGGTGTTTTGCCACTAGGAATTCTGTAGCACAGATTATCTCTTAGCTGTGCTGCTTAAAAAAATAATTAGTTTGTAATAAGTAGCAGCTTATTTATCTCTGGATGATTAAATAAAGAACAACTCTGGAATGCATCACTTGAAGACATATGACAAGAAACGTGCATGGTTTTACCTGGGCATCAGCTGTTTCCCGCTCCACCAACCTCTCAGCTACTCTAGCAAAAGGAAAATCTGGTTCTCACTGGCCTGAAAGCAAAACACGGATGCCTCCAAGTGTGTCACTCAGATTTGCAAAACAACTGTACGCTTTGCCTTTACGTAGAAGCAACTGGCCCATGACTTCATGATGCCGGGGCTCACTCATTCCATATGCACGTGGCATTTTGCTAACGCTTTGCAAAGAGAAGCTGCAGCTACATCGTTCCTGTTAGTATCCGAACTGTTCTGGCATTGCTAAGGCCAAGTCAGATCTGTGATCTGCGTAATCTGGGATAAGTCTGATCTCAAACACTGAGGAAAAGCTATACCGGTATGATCCCAAAACCAACAGAGGCACCATCTGATGTGTACTAAATCGCGTTAAGAACGAAAGAGGAATTAATCTTTGTCCTTTCTTTGTGGGATGCAAGTGTCACCTGGGAGGTGACATACAAAGAAGTCACAACCCAGGGATGTCCACCGCATCATAGCTGTACCCTAGAAAAATTTGTGCTACCTGACGCTGAGTCCCTCTGTCTCCAGTAAAAATAAACTATGCTTCTGGAGACTTGGAGGCAAATACGAGGAAGGGGTGCAGGGCAGCGCTGAGCACCCTGCAGCTGTGCCCCGGCAGCCTACGCCCCAGCTACTCCTTCCCAGGGGGAGAGCAGTCTGGCGCCCTTGTGACTGGCAGGTCCTTGCCTTTAACCCCTGCTTGATATCTGCAGATAGATACGTTCAGTTTGGAGAAACGTCCACAAAACTGAATCATGGAAAGTTGCGCATGCTGATTACATCATATTTCTGTTATTTCTGTTTACTTTGTGACTCATAACTTTCCTAAGTATATGCAAGCAAAGAAAAAGTCTAGCAACTTCATGTATTTAAGTGGAAAGCCTTCCACCATATACAAGAGACATCTGGGCTCCGAAGCTCTCCTTCTAATCCCTCTCAAGGTCAAAGCCCAACAAGTTGTTTATGGGATGTCAGGGTGCTGATGCACGAGTGTTTCCCTCAAAGCAGGACCAGCGGTTTGAGCGAGAGAGTTTGGCTTTGGGCAGACACGGGCTGCAGCAGGGTGGCACAGTGGCCACCTTGGGGGTGCCGGGAGAATTAGCAGCAAGGCGCTAAGCCCTAACAAAACCTGGCACAAGCAAACGTCGACAGCTTCACCTTTTCTTCTTAAATGCAAAACTGTTATATATAGATATATATATAAAAAATTACACACTTTCAGTACCAAAATCTGTATGTTCTTTGAGTGATTTCCAGGTTTTTACGTTTTAACTCAGGTAAACCCCTCCCGCAGCCCCCCCTGTTACTCATCTTCCCAAGCACTCTTTCATCTTCTTATCTTTCAGACTGCAAGATCTTTGAGGAAGAGACAGTCTTTATTTGTGTACTGTACACCACCCAGCATATTTAACACTAAACTCAAATGTTTGCCTACACTGTAAAATAGATGCCAGAGTGTGGTTTAAGAGGGTGTCAAGGGTGTTAATTTCTAACTATTAAGAAGGGAGGGAGAAGCAGTGTGAACATACTGTAGATTTCATTCAAAACGAACTGGTGGAATGTGGAGCCACCTGAAGATTTCAGAGAGCCCCAAGTGCAGCGTTGGTCAGTGCATAGTTGAGGTTGACCATGCAATGGCAGTTTTGCTCCTTAGCTTCTTTCTGCCCCGTGCAATTTAAGCGTTAATCGCAGCCGTTGTTATGAAAAGTTTTGACAAGGATGATTTCAGGAAGAGTTGGAGAGGTCCAAGCAGCTATGGTCACCATGCTCACCCTTAACAGGCTCTGTTTGCTCAGGGAAAAGGGATATTTTCAGGTTTGTCTTCGCCCCTCCGGCCTGTCCCCTTTTACCCAACAGATCTACCAGGCCCCAGTTTTTTTATTCTGCTCTCAAAATGCAGGCCTGCTTTAAAGTCAGAGGAACGGTGTCTTTGATTACTTTTATTTATATTACCATATAAACCATAAGCACATGTTCAGTTTATAGGTAAAAACACAGCTAGATTGAGTCTGTATGGCACATTTTCACATGATGTGATTCTTTACTCTGGTGACCTGCAAAAGTGTGAAGTGAGCAAGTAAGAAAAATAGTATTTTCACCCTCAGTTCATGTAGGAATAAGTATTTGTGTGGGCACCAGCCACTGGAAGTTTATATCTGTTTTCTTTCCTGACTACCATCACAACCTGCAATCAGAAAATCGCTCTGCATCTTGCTTTTATGTGGTCTTAAGGATGAGATCTTTCAATGTTGCTTTGTTTCTGCCAATGATTTTAAATGAGTAAGAGATCCTTCTGAAGAGCCCTATTCATTTGCCTGCCTATGTGTGGCTACTGCCATTTAAGGTGTGCTACATAAGACGTCCACGTGAGGCTGGCAGGTCTGACACTGGACCCGGAGGGGACCTGCAGTCTTTTGGAGTGGCACACTGGGGTCAGGCAGGATGCCACAGGACATCTCAGATGGCGCCAGGCACCTGTGCGTGGACAGCTGCGGTGAGCCCTTGTTATGTCCAGCAACTACAAGAATTGCTTAGTGAACAGCTCCAGAAAGCTTCTGATCATCTCCCTGATCATCAGATGACTTCTTTTTTCCCTAAGTACATCATGCATTTCTTCTTTCGTGCTCCTGTGGTGGTTCCCAGCTCTCCAGGTAACCACAACTTCTACGCTTGCTACTGCATATAGTGGATTTCTAACTTGAATATAAATACGATCACTTTACAACAGCCTAGCAGGGTTTCAAAATTATGCAGACACTTTAATATATCATAAATACGAACCAATTACTGGCTGTTAACAAACTTTTAAGAAAATCACAGTGAGAATAGAACACCAAAAAATTGGCTGAGGGACAAGATCAAAGCAGATTTTTTTTGAATTCTAGCTCCAAAAACACTGAACATCCAAAAAGTGAGCTCACTCCATTTTTTTTAAATTATTATAAATTTCTTATGCCTTGTGCAGCTTACCCTCATGTTTCCAAAGAAGCGTGGAACAAGATCAGGCCTGTGACGTTACTGAACAAGTAATATGAGATTTACTTCAACATGTACTGTGACTGCTAGATAAAGAAATTGCACCTAACTGGTAGTGCAAAATGCTTTTTTCAAGCCTGACCCATTGCAGCGACTAGAGATTAAATCTAAAACTTTGTCCAAACCTTCAACTCAGTGTTGGCATTGAGAGAAAGATCACCGGGAATTTCAGAAAAACTTGACTTCTTCTTTAGTCAAAACTTGCTTCTCTCTGTATCCATTTCTTTATTAAAGACGCATGTCAAAGTGAAGTTAAAGTATATCTGCATCTGAGGCGGGTCACAGATTTGTTTCTTACAGTGGTAGTAGGCTGGTGAGGATCAACATACAGTATTGCTTGTTAGGAATACACACATTTAAAAGTTCAACACAGAATTACACCTCCTGCATGTCTTCATGCCCTCGGCTCAAATTTCCAGTACTTTATAGAAATCCTCTTTGTCCCTGTTGCATTGAATCTGGGAAAAATGAATTTGAGTGTGTGGTGGCATTGATCTGTAGTAATGAGGTGTTTGTAAAAAACATTGTTTACTTTACCTTGCACTCGAAGCTAGAGGGTATAACACAAGAGCTGTCTTGAAGCAATACTCCTGATGCCGCTGAGCCTTGGAGAGCCGGCGTTCTTGGTAATTGCCATTAGAAGCCAGACAGAGCTGTCACGGCAAGGATTCAATGTCTTTTCTAAATATAAGGTCAGGCTGGCTGGTAGTTCAGAGGAAGTTGTACGAGGGATGAAGTATGGCGCACTTGAGGACTGCCTGTACGTTGCTTTCAGTGCCCTCAGTGTGTCAGATGAGGACCAATCTCTTCAGTCCCATGTCCACCACCACAGAGTCCTCAAACCACTTTCGCAGAGGAGTTTGTATTAACGTTAAAAAAGGTTACAGATAGAAAGGGGCAGTCTTTTCAGCCAGTAACTTGTTCACACACACACACACAAACCCTGCCAACACTGTTTCCAAGCAACTGAAACCACTTATAAATTCAATTCTGATTTGGAGAACACTTTTAGACAATAAAACTGGGAAAAGGCTTTGGAAAATACAAACCGATTCAAATGTAGGATTTGCTAAGTGAAACAGCGTATATGTTTATGGTACTTTACCTGAGAAAATCACCTATTTATTTTAAGGGAAGCTAAAATCTTTCCCAAAGCCATGGGGAAACACCTTTAGCCCGGTCTTCTTTGCATGTGCAGTTTCACCCTGTCTGAACTCAGTCTTCAGTTTGTCCAGTACAGTTCCCTGCAAGTACTCCCTACGGTCGTGGTGGGAAAGCATTAGCTGTCCTGGAGGCACAGTTGGGCAGTCCTGAAGCGGCACCAGGGAGCCATTCCCATCCCTAAAGCAGTCATGCTCGGTCCAAGGGCCCTCTCAGAAATTTTCCCCTCTCAGAGGAAAGGAGTGCTTGGCTTAGTGGCTTCCATCCTTCCTAAATGGAAGGGTACTTTCTTTTCTCACCCCGAAGCAAAAAGGAAGGGGGAAAGCAGCCCAAATCGCACCACGGTAGCTCTAGGACTCGGGGTGTTGCAATCCCAATGTTCACAGTGCGAGACGCAGTACAGGACACCAGAGAGCGGTGAGTTGTCCCATGAGGCGTCCCTGCCAAAGACCTCTGTGAGGTGCCCTGGGGAGGGTCTCCGACCCCCCAGGTCGAGCAGGAGGGGGAACCACAGAGTATCACCTGCCTGTTCCCCCCTGTGCTCGGGGGGAAAATATGGGCTTCCTCAGGATTACTGCTCGATGCCATAATGGATGGCTAATTACAGGTCTTGCAGTGAAAGAAGCAGCCCGGCAGAGATCTTAAGCTACTAGAATTTAAGTAGAGATGTTATTTCTGGGATATTATTCCCACAGGCCAAAGTACAATTATAGTAGTTTTATGTTTCCTCACCAAAAAAAAAAAAAAGTTAAATGAGCAAAGTGTATGGTTTTAAATCAATCCTCTTATCAAGGAGTCATTTAGATGCAGTGTTTCATCTTCTGCTTCCTCCCTGTAACGCCACTGATATCTGGGAAAGTCTCTGGTTTGAATCTTTGCACAGCACAGGGTAAAGGACCTGAGCGGGTACAGCCTGGCAAGCTTGATCATGCAAGCTTGGGTACCTTCTTTGAAACCAGCAGAAAACCTGATCCTGTAAAACAAACAAACAAACAAGTCCTGTGCTATCCAGTACTCCTCCAAAACAGCCAGGGGAAAATAATGCTGTTCCCTCTATGTATAGGAGAACAAGTTCTTGAAGCAAGTCAGAGGTCTCCTTTATTCCGAATGGGAGCCTAGAAATATGGTTAGCTACACCTAGCCACTTTAAGGTGAGATACTGCAATGCAAGTCTTCACACACATCCTAATAATGGCCAAGGAAAAGGTTTCCACAAGTTGTCCGTAATTGATCTTTCCCCAAAAGATAAACTATATGAGGAAACGATTGGAAAAAATGAGCTCTCAGGTTTTCAAGTAGGTGAGAAGCCATTTTGCCCTCTCTAAAGTATCACTTCTTTGGGCAAAGTGACAGAAAGATGGATGAAGTTTGAAAGCTTGAAGCTGGCATGGAAACGGTCTTTGCTGGGGAGTGTGCACTTCTCTGACCTGAAAATAAAAACGGGCAGAGTATGACAGGGCTGGGAGCATTTGGAAGCTGTGCTTTGGGAATAGTCAGTGGAAGAGATGAAGAATTAACCCATCAGAACTGAGGACCGTGCCTTTACTTGTTTACTGATGTGTCTGCCTGGGATATTTTCAAAGCCAGGGTACTGTTTAGAGGGCCCTGTGAGTTTACTCAGGATGTCATTGAAGTGCAGAAGGCCAAAGTTTGTACCTGTCTGACACATTGTGCTGTACTACTGAGAAACAGCACGTGGTCGGATGGTGGGAGGTCATTATAACAGAGGGAAGACAATAGATAAGATTGTATTTTCAGTCTTATTCGTGTATAACTTCAATCCCAAAACACATGGAAGGGTATACAAATTGTATGTAAGAGTAGGCTTGTTCATACCAGCGTGCCACTGGTTTCGCGAAGCGGGGTAGAAAACACAGTGCTGTGCTCAGCAATACTTTCCATTTCCATTTGGAGCGTGTGAATGAAGGGCTAATATTTTAGATGTTACAGAAAATATCAGCTGGTGAAAAAAAATGGGCTCTGGGTTTGAGCGACAGGGAGACGACTCAGGTATTTAATCTGGAAAGAGCAGTGGAACATTGGTGGCATGGCCACTCTGCAGGGACCAAGGCGGTCCTTTGTGGTCCTGCGCTGCCCAGACTCCAGCTTGATAGCTTGATAACACCCCCTTTTCCCAAGCACCAAGGATCCTTCCCTAACCACAGTTTAAATAGGATGCCTGTTTACTGATCTTAAACAGCACCGTCAGCAGCTTGATACTTCAAAGATCTTGCTAGGTTGCTGGTTGGGTGCCAGCACCCAGAAGGAAGGGTGCCCACATCACTTGGCATGGCAGCCCACGTGTCTTTTTGTCTCACCTCCAGATGCCTGTGCCAAGCCTGCCCCTTTGGTGAAGCCTGGGATCTCTCTTAACACTGTGCGTGATGACCACACGCCGCACATACAATAGTCTTGGCAAACAAAATTAATTGTCTCTGAGATGTACACCAGCTTGGGCAGTAGCTCCATCTTTAGCAGAGAAAGCCTGTTCCCTGAGATGTGGGTATACGGGAACAAAGAAGAATGGATGTGGGCACTTTAATTACCAAGCCAGGCAGACTGTTGCAGAGCTATCCCAACCCCCAGTTCTATGAACACATTTAAAGGATGAAAAGTGAGTGATTCATCAGCAAAAGAGAGATCTAGTCATAACCTAATACCCCAGGCCTAGACTAAGCTGAATATTGTTCTTAAAGCCTGTTGGCTTTCCAAAGATTTCAATTTGTGTGACAGGATGCATTGCCCAAATGGTCTGTCAAATCTATCACAGTGACAAGGAAATATTGTGCTCTCCTCCTTCCCTCTGAAATTCCTTGAATACCTGGTGGCAGCAGTTCAGCTGATAACGCAAAGAGGGATGAAAGCAGACAGCCTTGTCTAGAAGAAGTGACTTTTCAAATGAGCTGTGACAGGCTCCCTTCATCTTTCTGTAACATGTCATTTTGATGCAAGCAACAGACTACAAATAACCCCATCAGTACAGCAAGGCTACAGCAGTTTTCGTATTTTCACTAATTGTGAACTATTACTTAATTGCTAATCTGCTAGTGACTGCTCCATTACTTGGAATATACTGAGTGTTGCATTTCAGGCTCTGAGCTAGGATTTGCCTATTTTAAAGAGAATTTTAACGTTTCTGATCAGGCTGCTAAGTATGGGTTTATGTTAGGGTAGGTCTGTGGTGCTTGTAGTGGTATTGTTTTGATAGGGAAATTATACAACTGCTTCCTTTGAGTGCAGTGAACACACACCATTTTTATCTACATGATCCTCTTTTATTAATTCTGTCAACTACTATATTGAGCGTGCTCTTTGTGTGTCATGGCTCAAATCCAGATGCCGCCAGGATGACTGAGAACTTCATCGCAGACTTCAGTGGGATTTCACCTGCGCAGCTGTGCCTGATGCTCCACCTCGTGGGGGAAGCAGCCTTGTTCTACGCCGAATCCCAGGTTCTTCCTTTGAACCAGGGTCGTTCAGACAACCCACATCCTCCCGAGTGCCTCAGCCCCTCCTAGTCTAGGGACCGTAGTCTCTACCTGCAGCAGGTCCAGAGGCAGGGACCTCAGTGACCACCCTACCCCACCAGATGGAAGAGAGTGCCGTCACGCAGGGAGCGTATGTAGAGACGCAGCCGTGTCCCTCAGTGCCTCCCCAAAAAAATACTGCCAGAGGTGACAGGTTTTAGATCTCTAATAGAACAGAAAAATCTCTAAAGGACAGGGAGAAAAGCCTACCCAGAAAACAAGAGAGGACCGACCAAGTTGTTTGACTTATGGCAGGCAAGCAGCGGGCAAGGTGTGACCAGAAGCTACTGCATGTACATCTTGGAGTTAACGCAGCAGAAGAAATGTATCTGTGTGGCAGTGCTGGCCTCAGCACAGAGGATGATGTGTGCCCTGTGCTGAGATGATGATGAGAGCTTGGATTAGCTCCAACATATATGAAAGTAGCCTGAGGGCTGCTTTAACTTGTATCCAGCTATAAGGGCTCCAGTGGACCACTGAGGTGCGCAGGCAGGGTGAAGGGATGGTTACATGTTTTCTAAGATATTTGAAGCATCTATGGCAACTTGTCAGACTGATCCATTGGAAGATAACTGAAGTCTACTCAGCTGCACATGAGCTCACCCTTCTGAGAGAGGTCCAAGGCTTTACAAAAATAAGCAAGTTTACATAAAAGAGCAAATGTTTCCCCTATTTGCTGCTTCCAAACCAATCTACAGCAGTAAGTCTATCATGGGAATTATTCTTCCGTGTTTCAGCCCTTGCTTTTAAAGTATGCTCCTACTACGTGACACAACAAACTCTGCTAGACTGTGCAGGCCACGCTCCAGCCTCTGTTGCCACAGCCCGTGTTCAGGAAAACCTCCCTTCCCTGCAAGATGGCTTAATGGATAACCTCCGGTAACGTGAGGCTGAGGACAGGGGCAGGAGCAGTGCTGCACAGCAGGGTTGGCATGCACTGTTTGAGATACCTAAGAATACGCGCCTGATGTCTACCTATGCCTCCTATAGGTTAGAAAAGTTGGATTAGTCCTTTCTGACACCGTAGAGCAATTTGTAATGTACCTATGGATGGATGTTGTCTTTCCCAATGAGAGGAGACTCCCATTTTCCAGCTGCAGCAGAGTCAGTTTCGTATTCATACACCTCAGGCAGGGTTGCAGATACAGGCGCCGCCAACGTGCAGGACTTAAGCACAGGACATCAGTGGCAAGTATGTGAAGCATGAGAGAACAATTAAATTTGCGGCCCT
Organism: Vanellus vanellus; assembly: GCF_965231255.1. NCBI lineage: Eukaryota > Metazoa > Chordata > Aves > Charadriiformes > Charadriidae > Vanellus > Vanellus vanellus. The sequence goes on along the minus strand of NC_138905.1, from coordinate 153,579,780 downwards.
CAGACTGCTTTCTTAGCTGCACGGTGATGTAACTCTTTGGCCGTTCCAGGCTTTTTTTTCATGCTAGATGTTAAGATAGTTAAGTAAGCAGACGGAGAATGCTCTAGCAGCCGCGTTCAGAAGCAGCTTTACAGGTTTAATGTGCTTTAACTTCACGGGTTTAGTTCATTCCCCTGCCCCAGTTCCTCTCCCAGACTCCCCCCATGTTTACAAGCCTTTAGTGTTATTTTAGCTTCTCGCTCTTGCATTCATCATAATCTGTGAAAATCAGAGTTGACACGATGACAAAAGTTGTCACATTGAATACATTGTTTACTTGGCTTGAACAGTTATTTTTATAGTCTCTCCAGAGAAAGTTTCTTATTCAAATTTACCAGAGATACTCAACAAGTTTAACTAGAAACTTGGCATTTCCTCTTCCAAAAATTCTTCGAATGATATTTTCCAGCAACAGACTAATTGACAACATCTTGCTGCACAGAGGCACACATCCTTCTGCATTAGATTTTCTCAACACATTCACACCTGGAGTTTGGGGATCGGCACTTCGGCACAGCATCGCACAGCCAGTAAACGGTTCACCTAGGTAGAAGGCACGCTGATCAATCCCCAAAATTCAGTTTTGTGTAAACGAGGGATAAAAATCCTGCCCACATGTGACAAGAATGATTCTTCACACTCAGACTGAGATTTCTCCAGCGTTCTGCACTGTATATTTTACATACTGAATCTCTCACCAATTTAATTTTCCCCAAGGCTTTCATATTGTTCTAAGGGAAACAACAGCTAAGATCTTTTCCAAACCAGTGGAACGAGACATCATGTTTGACAGGAAAGGCCTAAAATTTACGTTTTGCTCGCTTCATGCTTAGACTTGAATTTACCAAAACAGCTTCTCCAAGAGGGGATAGTCCTGTGTTATTTATATCCACTGAACGCTGCAGTCACCTGTGTGATCCAGGTCCGCCTGTGTCTGGGTTATTTCCATATCGATACGTGCAGACGTTTTAAGCTGGAGAATGGGTAGACTACTTCCAATTTTATTTGTGACCAATAAGGAATACCCACCCACCCCAAAATTTTTAGCTTAGAAATAATACTTCCCCCAAATTTGGGCTAGGTAGATTCACCAGCACCATAAAATACTTTATGATATATGCCTTTTGGCCTCCAGAAACCATGCACCAGTTTGCAAGATCTCTGCAGCAATCACTATTAGACGCCTCTAGGGCTACAAAACAATTCTTCTAGGTATAGCCAACTGGTAAAAATCAGTGTGATTTGCAACGTACAGTGTAGTTAAGGTAGAAAGAAGTGAGGAGACATGGTAATCCAGCAGCAGCAGCTGTGATTTCAGGGTGGTCAAGAGGTCTTGCCACACAAAAGGAGCTGAGTTCTACATCCTAGAAACCTGTTTATTCAGATTAAGAAAAAATGAAGGCGAGATCACCACTAACATCTGACCCAGCTCTACAGCAGGCAAAAGAAATGTCCAGAGAAGGACAGAGGCTGGCTGTCCTGCCAGCCACCAGGGAGCAAACAAAGCTGTTTATAAAAGAAAAGGAAAAAAAAAAAAAACCAAAAACAAACAACCCAAACTTTGTCATTCTACAACGTCCCATCTATTCTGTTTCCAATTTATATAACAGTTTAGGCTTTAAGGAGCAAACAATGTGTTTCTGCTTCTGGCTCTTCAAACAGCTGTTGGATTTACCTTTCTCAGCTCTCAGAGGGTGGGTGTGCTGCGTGTCCTGCCTTGCCTCCTGCCTCCTCCTGCTGCATGGACGCTGAGCTGTCTGCAGGCAGCAGCGCCAGCTGCTCCCCAGCCCACACGGTGCCCGGGAGCGCCGGGGCACCCAACATTAGTGTTGTGTCCTATTTGGGCTGTTTATCTTGCTGAGCCATCCATGCCCTATCTGTGCCACCCTTCTCCCCTCCCCACTGCTATAAACATCTGCCCCTTCACAGATCACACACCAGGTGCGGGGGCATTACTTTGCTGGATGTGAGGGTTTTTTCCAACTTGCCCCGCAGAAGCAATGCATGCATACATTTAACATAAAATGTAACTAATTGATATATATCAAGCTGATTTGGGAGGTGGATCTCAGAATCTGTCCTGTTCAGGAGGGGAGGTTACCCCATTAACTAACGCTACGCAGCACCTCGAGGTCCTCCAGAAAGTATTGAAGGAGGTGTTACCAGTATAAGCTGGTTTTGTGTGAGCTGAAGAGCGGGTTTCCTCCATTTCAGATGCACCCAGCAGACTAGAGCTGGCTTTGATGTACATATTAGCTTTCTATTCAGGATAATCTCAAAACTATGTGGTCCCATCCCAACCCAACAGCCAGGACTGAGAATAGCTGGCAGACAGATCAGGCAGGCAGTCTTTCCTCCTCCTTGCATTTCTCCAAAAGTGTTTAGTCAGCACTGGCTCGCTCATGTGATAGCGGAAGTAGAGCATTGACCTGCTTCTTAGACTCCTTTCAAAGCAGACACTTGACTCCACCAGTTGCTTTCTCTGGGTGCAAACTCAAGCAGGCAATAACACACCTGGAAGGTACTCCAGTCCACTTTTAATGCACTGTCTTCTGAGGAGACTAAAAAGAAAAGGTAAAAAGCTTACTACATGCGTTTTCATCATAGGGCTCTTTTCTCCTTGGGTTTGATATTCCTGCAACCTGTAAGATTGTAAGATTCAAAGATTCCTTTGAAACTTCAGCACCTGTAGCAACATGGAAATTTCACTCTCTGAATGCCCTGACTTTCTGTTTAGTAAGGGTCACATAGTGCTAACAATGGGAAAATTATAGGGTTTGTATGAAATTGAAGCTTGCTATGTTTCTTATAAGTTGTTGGTCTTGAAAGTACAGAGGAGCTTGCTCTGCAGAAGCAGTCACTGCTTTATATAAAATAAAGCTGCTGAGAAGTTCACTCTCTCCATGCAAAAGCCATCCTTCAGTCTTCCCCGCAGAAAAAAATGCAGGCAACACCAAGCGATTGCAGGTGTGCTCCAAAGAGACAAGACTTAAGCTCCACTGTAGCATCTCCTAGACGCTACACGTTGCGTATTACTTTGCTTTGCTTTTATGCTTCAGGACAGCAGTTAAATGCACAATTAGTGACTCCCGCTTTTCTACAGGCTGCTTAAGGAGTCAACAGCCTAAGTTTAACATGGTTGATCACAGAACAATTGAATATCTGCAATGTATATTTGCTGAGGTCTATAGTTTTGTGTTGTTTATTAAAGTAGACGTTATCTATTAAGTCATCCTCCAGTAGTTTGGGCTCAGGGCTGGCCGTCAAGTGACATACAAGATACTCAGAGGGGTTAATGGGCAAAGGGGAGCAATTTCTTTGCTCTGTTTAAAGCAGAACTGTTCTCGCCAGCTCTCACAACTGGATTCCCTCCTGACCACGCAAGTGTGTTTGCCCGTAATACATTCAGTCCTCAAAAAGAGACATTAGAATTTGAGGATGAAAGCAGATTTTTGTAGCGGAAATACTGCAAAGATGTTCTGCCAGAAAAATCTTTTTCAGCAACTTGAGCATCCAACTCAAAATAGCAGCTCATGATGCTGGAGTCATTGCTTTCATCCAGCATCACAGTGAAAAGATTGGAGCTGGCATGGCTCAGCAGTCTGCAGGAGATACGATGACAGCTTTCTGAGGGTGCAGATTGCTTTTGTTCTCCAGATGAAAACACTCTTACCATGGCAGACTCAACATCCCCTTCACCCACCTGGCAAAGCAAGGAGCATGGAGAATGGGAATATGTTGCTATGGCATCACTGGAAAAACAATAAATTTGGTAGTTTACTCCAGCAGAATGAAAAACCCAGGGCTGTTGTTAGGCACAAAAGAAATATATCTGCTGGCCCACAAATAGCAACACTGCAAAACTGATATATGTCTTACAAATGCAAGATAGTTTTTCACATCTTGGTAGAAATGCCAGCATAGATGATGGGGAAGGAGGGAGAAGAGCAAGTCAAAAACCTTACCATCTTCAAACATGTAGTAGCTTAATAGATGAGATTTTATGGTCTCTAGCAGATCCCTAGCTGACTGCGGGACCTTTATTCTCTCCACAACCTCATCCAGGGATGCGTGAAAAAGACCTTATAAACTCTTCAATGAAATGCTCTATCCAGGATGGCCAAGGCCTTCACAAAAATACTCTGTTCGGTTTTAGACAGTCACCTCAAGAAAGGTGGGGGCAACCTGGAGAAAATCCAGGTAGAAGCACAGACACCCAGTGCTCTAGAAATGGTGGCTTAATGGTGCAAGACTGGATGAGTTAGGACTGTTTTGCATAAAATATGACCACCCTGAGACATGAGGTCAGACTCAAATACCTAGGAGACTACTGCAGAGCAGAAGGAAATGATCTGTTCTTCACATCCACGGTGGATAAGACAAACGACAGCAGCTTCGAGTGAACGAAGAGAGGTGTAGATTAGACAGTAGGAGAAGCTGCCAAATACCAAGAATGGCAAAGCACTGGCATAAATAGATGAGGGGAAATTGCATAGTCTCTTTCACTGGAGGTTCCTAAGACCCAACTAGATAAATGTTTGTTGGGGTCGCAGGGAATGATTTTGTCTTAGTGTGAAACAGAAGGGTAGATTAGATAACTTCTTGAGGTCCTTTCTGGTCCTTTTTTTTTGATGAGTGAATTATTTGATAACTGATAAGTATATAATAAGCACAGATCTCAGAATCACCATTTTTTTCTGACAGGATGCATTTTACTGTACTGATAGGTTGAATTGGCAAAGGTCTATATAATTCTCTGTAAAATCTAATGGCTTTATAGTTTGGTGGGTTTGATACTAGGTGTATCTTGGAGGTACATAGACTGTTAAAGAAAGTACAGCTGAGAAGATGCAAGAATCTTGTTTTAATTAGGCTAATTTAATGTAGCACTGAGATTTGTTTCAGTATAAGCTTTGTTCTGCTAACGTTCATCAAAATCACTCCTTCAAAAATAGGGAGATGAAGTATTGGAAAAGTATCCTTGTTGGCCTTGCAAAAGGAATTTTCATGTTAAAATACTTGGCCACAAATGTCACGCACATAGACACAAACTAGAAAGCTGTCAGATGTGATAGAAATGAAACATAGGGAGAAATAATTTTTTCCATGTTTAGTAACAAGCTGCATGCAGGCCATAAGATGGAGTTGCAATATCCAAACCAGTAAGCACCTATGATCCAAGTTTTCCAATAAAGGTCCATGTGAACTGAAGAAGTGTTTGCAGTATCATCTGAATTGCAGGCGAGTTTAATCCATGGAGAGTCTTCAGCCTCTTATTGCTGCAATTACGCTGAGTTCCCAAGTGCTAAGAAAGTGAAAAAAAAAACACTTGAATTTACAGCTGAAAGCTATTCTTCATCTTTCTTATAATCCTGTAAAACATGAATTATCCATTAATTACCCCAAATTGTTTTAAATCTTCTTAGAATTATCTTAGTTAGTTTTAGCCAGTTCTGCTTTCTGCCTTGCACTTCTCTTCTGCCCACAAGCTGAGTGGAGTGACAGACCTCCAACCAGACACACAGCGTTTCTCCTCTGTCAGGCACCTAATGCACTGCTTCCCAACAGCCCATCTCCCCTGTCCAGACCCCAACGTATCCAACTTCAACCCTCATCTTCCTGTGGCCCTACTATATTTTATCAATCAGCTGAGTGGGACCTAGTAAGACCATTTATTTGAGTGCCTCCTTAGCCTCCTCCTCCTGCATCAGAAGTCTCTTCCTTATAAAGTCCAGATGCGCTCCACCAACCTGTGGTGAGGTAAATCTGTGTTCTTGGCCTCAAGGCTCTCGGACAAAGCCATTCATGGCATGTCCAGCCCTGAAAAAAACCAAACCAAAGCAAAACAAAACAAAACCCTCAAAGCACAGTGAGAACCTCCTCCTCCACAGGCTCCAAAATCCGGGGACTGATGAGTCAGCATGAACTTCCAGCAAGTTCTGCCTCTTCCTAGCCTAGAGGGATCCTAAATAGCTCTAACCCTTCTGCCCAGCTCTGCTCCGAAACCTGTTCAAATGTACCCAAACAGGGACAAGAGCAGTGACCTGTACTAGCTCAAATCGGCAGACACGGGTACAGTCCTGGCACAGGTATCGCATATCTACTTTACGTTTCTCTACAGCCTGAAACAAGACACAGAAAAGCACCCATCTCCTCTCAGAGGGTACAGCCATGATACTGCAAAAACACTATGAGGGCCCCAGTGACAGCAAATTAAGGCCCCAGTGAGAGAGGGTTTACTCTAGCACAGGGAATGGGTTGCAGGCAGCACTCTCCCCGAGCTCCCCAGTCCATCTGCCAGCACAGGCTCCTCTCAGCTAAGCAGTTCCTCCACATGCATTGCTCAGGGCGAGGGCTTTGCTCAGAAAGGCACAACACCGGCATGAAACTTGCTCAAGTGCGTTCTCTGCTGTGGTGCAATTTCTGTGTTTCACCTACAGTAGCTGCTCTGTCTGTACGTATCCCTCAGCCATCCAGCTCCTGGGTTCAGGCCAGAATATGTGTATGTCTCCCTTCAGGGTGGCGTGTAACCAAGGTTTTGTCCTACCAACTAATTCTTCACTCTAATTCTTGTCACCATCCCAAGGCTCTTGGCACGGCGCTGCAGAGCTTTGCTGGAGGAAGCGCAAGCAGCTTGCTTTGTGCTGCCACGGGGCAGACATCACTGCTCTCTGTCAAGCAATCTTCTCCCATGCCTTCAAGTAGGAGCTTGAACCTCTTCACAAGGATAGTTTAAGGCTCATCCTCTTCTCCATCCCTCCACTCAGCATAGGATGGTTCCATTTCTGCTTCCTGAAGCCTCAGCAACCTGTGCTTCTGTTGTGTTTGCTTCCAACCTTGGAGGCCCCATGCTGTTTTCTGGAGTCATGTACCCCAGACCCCACCAGGCAGCTGTCCTTACAGCTTGTTGTGGAGTAACCAGCAGGTGGGGCCCCACCAAAGGGCAACCACAGCCTGTGCTCAGCTCTGCTGCCTTCCAGTCATGTCATCCAGTGGGGAACATCCCCACTCCTGTCCTCACCCTCGGTGCCCTTTCTCCAGCCCAGGGCTCCCAATCTGGATGCTAGCCCTCCATGCCTCCTCCAGCTCTGTGCCTAGACTTCTGCCCTGGTTCCTGCTTCCACCAACCTTCATCCCGCCTCCCCGGATGCCCTCCAGTCTTCATTTCTCTTCTAACCAGAGAACAGGGAGCCCTGTCCCACCCGAACCCTGGTATATAGGTGTGGTAGCACCTTGTGGGGTTTAACGCTTAGGTGGTGCTCAGAATAATTAAGGGGCAAAATGGATTCCTCCCACAGCTTGGCTACCCCAGGAGAGCGGGGTTGTGCATACATTACCCCTGCAATCCTGCACACGGCGTTCTGACACCGCACGACTCCTGTTTTCATGTCATTCCAAGCAGCCTTTGACGGATACAGGTCTGCAGCGTACAGACAGGACCTTTGCCATGTCGAAATGCCCCCAAGCAGCAACCACCCATGTTGGCAGGCTATTAAGTTTCTATAGAATTTTGACAAGCCTCCAGATGAACATCAAACCATCCCAAATCTCCTGAGGGGCTAAGAATTAAAAAAAAAAAAAAAAAAAAAAAAAAGAAAAAACCTCAAAAAACTGACTTCACATGTCATTATTCCCTGCAGCTTTGTAGCTAATTTAGAATCTGTTGATCCTGGTGCCAATAAATAGTTTATCTTTAAACTACCTCTGTACTCAGACTTGATTTCATTCTCAGGTTAGTGTTGGTTGTTTAGCTAGCTAACAGTAATCTAACAGCATGCATAGGTGAGATATTCGCTGTATTTATTTGCCCGTGTATATTTGTTCCATTAAGCAGAACCTTGCATGACAGCTAAATATTTCTCCAGAAAAACTTCCTTTCTCAGAAGAAGGTGAGTGAAGAATTCATATATGTGCTAATGCACTGCCCCCCAGTGGAGTTGGGATCTGGTATAGGAGACAGCGCTTTGCAAATCTTCACCTGTAGGGTGTCTAAAGAAAACACTCATGGGATATATATTAAATCAAAACATTAAATTAACCATTGGTGGGGCAGTTTTAAATCTATTCAAAGGTGGTTTATGGAGATGATAATTCGCATCCAATCGTAATTTTGCAGTACAAACTAATGGTGTTCCAGAATACCTCCTTTCTCAGCAAGTACTGCAGTCTGAGGGAGCAGAAGGTCTTCAGCTGCTTCTGGATGACACTTCACATTTCAGAACTGCTAAGGGGAGTTATAAGGACTTCTCATTTTTAAAGAATAGCGAAATCCAGAATGTCTCAAGGCTGATGAGATGTTACACATAACTATTAAAGCAGTTGGAAGGAGCTGTATTTATCCACTGCAACATCCCTCATCATCCAGTAGGAAAATGTGCACCTTTTGGTTTGTACCAGGAAAGATTATGTTTATTTGAGTATATTAAATGTTACTGGAGATAACTTTAAACATTTTCTTTACTGCTGCATTTCATTCCCCCACTGGTTCCTTGTCTTCCAGACTTCTTAGGGATGTCCTTGCTCCCCAGAGGTCCCTTTCTTATCCTCATTTCATTTTTCCTACAACAACACAGAATATTGTAAAAATTGTTGTTCAGTTCACAGTTACAGGCACTATTTTGGCATGTCCAAAGACTCTTTTATCAAACAGCAGCCTTAGATGAATATAAATTTAAAAAAAATGCACACAGCTAAATGTCTAGGTGGTAGAAACCAAGAGCATAAGGCCATGATGTTCACCATTGCTTCAGTTCTCTTCTGGTATTATTCTTGTCATTTTTCCCACAGTGCTCTGCCACGTTTCTATCACATCACCTCTGTGTCAGGACAGGGTAATGCTTCTGAAGCCACATTTCCACGTTTTCTTGCGCTTGTGTCACTGGAATGGGATGAAGCAATAAATGTGCATACAGATAATCAAAATATCTTTTTCTGCTCACAGCATATTTGGGTTGTAGCACTATAAAAGGCATCTGGATCAGCTAAATGACCAGTTAATGGGGGGAGGGGAAGAAGAAATATAAAGCCAATGTGAAATACAATATATTTGAAGAGAACGTGTAAACTAGGCTTAGCAGAAGCAGGCAGCAGCCCGCCCCAGGTGACTGGGGGATGTAGTCATCAACACCTTTGTAGTGCATGTGGGAAAAGCAGCGTCTCGCACAGCACAAGCAGAAGGAATATAGCTTCGTTTCTGTATATATACTGTCCTAACACCCTACAGCCTTGCCTTCCAGGGCATTAGTTTGCCAGCCTGAGCTCCCCGCTTTGCCTGTGCATCCTGGGGTGCTTGCTGTCAGGTCAGCAGGTGGCAAAGCCTGACCCTCAGATATTGCGGGGTGGCCAGCAGAGTGTGCGACTCTTTCCAGTTGCACCAGTTACCAGGCCGCAGGCATCCAGGCTGAGAGGCCAGCAGGACCCACAGGAGGCAGCCCCACACCTGCCCTGGGGCAGCTATCCTGGCAGGACACTCGCTCAGCTACCTACAGCGAGCAGACCCCAGAGTCCCCTGGACCACCTGGACCCCACTGGTCCCTTCTCTCAAGATGGGTGCTAGCAACCTGCACAGGCACAAAGTCGCTACTTCATGGGAAGGAGGTCAAGTGGTTGCTCACACAAGCTTACATCTTGCGTGGCACTGCTGGTGGTGGTGTCTCAAAGTTCTCATGATGTGTGCGATGGTGATGGCGGTGGGAGAATAAGCATGGAGAGAGAAGTGGTGTCTTTTTATTAGACCAGCTGATAGACCTAGAAAAAATAAACATCTTTTAGGGCTTGCCCCTTCAGCAGGCCCAAAAAGCAGCAGTGAAAGCCATGCTACCTACAAAGTAGGAGCAGTCACTCTTGGATCAGTCTTGCTATGCTAATCAATCTCACCACATGAGAGAAAAAGGTGGTTAACACCTGCGGAGTGTGGGGGGTGTTAACTGGGAGTGAAGTGACAGGCTGTTAGCTCCTGCAGAGGGGGAAAAAGGAGGGGGGGAAGGAAAAAGAAAAAAGGTCATTAGCACCTGTGTTATATTTTTAAATACATTATTACATTTCTGGTATTTTGTAATTAACCCAAGTTAATTGTGAGCTCTTGGCTTGCACATTTCCAGCCCAGAGGATAACCAGTTTTTCAAACTAGCTTGCTCCCTTGAAAGGCTCAGCTTGACATAGCCTGGTAACAGGTTTATCAGATAAGGTACCACTAGGCTTAATGCACTCCTTAATTTGGAATATAAACACCTTCATTAAAAAAAAAAAAAAGAGGGCCTCAGAGAAATTATGAAGAGATTTTATGGTTATGGACTCAAAAGAGAAAGTATTCCAACAGAGAAAGCCATTTCTTCCTCCTTCCCTAAGAGCAGAGGCAACCTACCTTCTAATTGTAACCCTACGTGGCACATTAAGCACGTTAAGTCTCCCTCCGGTGGGACACGATCTGGGAGTTCCAGGCTGAATGGAGGTGTGAGGGACAGTCAGTCCCTCTGAGGGCACGCGGGTCTAAATAGATGTGTTTGTGTACACATGTGTGCTTGTAAACACACAATTTCTGTAGGCATGTCCGTATAGTGGACTGTGACTTCAGCTGCTGTTAGCCAAGGTGGTTGTTGTTCCTCCTCTCGCCGGTATGTGTGGTGGTTGGCATCGGTGGCAGCCCCAGCAGGTCACAGCTCGCAACTACCCACAGATACGGAGGATTTGGTTGCTCAGGCACGTTTTTCTGCCTGGCGTTGGACCAGAAGCTGTGTTTTGGCCTCTCTAGGCCCCATCCCCTCGCTGTCTGCCTGGGGGGACTCACGCCCACGAGATGGGTGGGTGGATGGGCTACATGGGGGGGGGGGGGCTGCTTCCATGTACCACCCCACATCCCCCTGGTCGGAGCATAGGGGCCGGCAAATCCTGGTTGGTACCATGGGCACCCCATGCTGTGCCCCCCGGCCGCCTCTCTGCTTGGGCACCCCCCGGCACGGTGCCCGCTCGCTGTGTGGCCCCTGTTCCCAGCGGAGAAATTCCCCTCCCCGTCCTCCCTCTCCCTGCTCTTCCCAACAATGGTGGCCCAGGCAGCTTGGGATGTAGTTTCGAATTTAAATGCGGCCAGCCTTTAGTTTACAAAAATAATAAATCCCCTTCAAACAGAGTTATGTAAAAAATAGAATAATAAAAAAAACTAATGTTTGTTGGCAGCGTGTGTATCCCTTTGTCTGCAAGACAGAGGCCTGTTGACAAACAAGAGGCTTTTCTGGGACTCTAAAATCAAGTACCAAAGCATAAATGGCCACCACCTAATACTGACTTCATGACTTTTGCCAAACGCAGTGAAGATGCTGCACGGTTGCTTGGTGCACTTGTGCAAGGAAAGAAAGTTTGTGGCCAGGACTGTCCCAATGTCATCCTCCCCGTGCAGTCACCTGCTCGGGGGAGGTTTACCTGGTGAAGATACCACCATGCTCTGCTGCAACCCCCACCCGTAGCACCCCAGCTGCTGTTCGCTCTACCTGTAAGATGCAATAATTCAGATGGTTTGGGTTTTTTAAGTACACCGTGGAAAAAAAAAAAAACAAGAACCGTGTGTTGACCTCTCTAACAATTTTCTGGCTTTTAGCTAACAAATGCAAATGTGCCGCACAGCTAAGAGCAGACATTATTTATTGATGGTCACCATGGGATTTCTATTCAGTTTACAATTTCAATAAATTCTGTTCATGGTCATTGTAGGATTTTCAGTTTCTTCCTGTAAAGTATTTCCAAATTTCTCCACCTCTGTCCTGTCCGTCAACCGTTAGTGTATTAAAAAGACTTCAGTCTCTGCACAGTGCTAAAAATCCTGTTTCCCAAATACTGTGAGATTTGAAGGTACTCGGCAGCTCACAGGATCAGACCCTGAGAAACGGAAGCAAAGTGTGAGCTCAAATCCTTATCAATCTTAATAATGCAAGCCAAGACTCAGACTGTTCTTATTAGGTTATCTGTCATCTAGAAAGCATAAAGACCAGTAAAAAGGAAAACTTGTTAGAAAAACATCACTGTTGCTTTGGTGGTTTCTGTTTTCCTAATAAGCTTTTAACTTTCTGCTCTGAATGGAAAGTAATAGTTATCTTAGGAACTAAGGAGAGCTTCTGAATCTAAAATGAGTTGTTTCCATACTAGCAATTTTACCTCTCCCCTGGAAGCGAAATGCCAAAACCAAGTTTCTTCTCCCTCAGGCAGGGGCAGATGGGGAAACTTCTAAGGAAGTGGTGATGGAGAAAGCACAGAGCTGATGTGGCACTGGGACAACCTGGTAGATGGTGAACAACTATACTGCTGCTCGTTAATTCTTGCCTTAGAATTATTAGGCTGGGGAGCCTAGTGTGCTCATTTGCATTTTTTTATGGTGATGTAGGATCCATCTTCCAAGTATTTCCATGGAAAGCTTGGGTGCCCTCTGGCAGCTGCAAGCTGGCAGCGGGATGGGCTCACCTGGGCAGTGGAGCAGGAGCTCTCCAGGGGTGAACACAGCTCAGCCCCGACGTGCCTTCACCACGCGGCTCCCACCACCACCATTGCCAGCATTTCTTAAAAGAAAAGCCTGAGCCCTCCTAAAACAAACAAGTAAGCAAGCAAACCAGAAGGAATATGTCAGTTGTGGCACTTCCCGGCAGACATTAGGAGGGGCTGAAAATAACAGGGAAGCCTTCGTGTGAATCACCTTAGAAAAATTTTAGTTTCGGAGAGATGGAAAGCAAGCCTCTCCCACTGAGGAAAATCCTTACAGGGACCAACCAAAAAAATAAAAATTTTTTTCTCCATTACAAATATAAGGTTTCTGATTTTTATTTTTTAAATTGTGCATCAGAACAAATCCCAGAAATTTTTTTCTTTTTTTTTTTTTAATTATACAAAACAAAAGAGATCATGTGACTTAGCCTAAGGGTCAGGGCAGCCTTTTGACTGGGGGAGGTACAAGTCCTTGCTCACATTTTTGCCCTAATGAGTATTTTCTTGTTTGTATAAAGCAGCACCCACTGCAGCAGCCTCCATGGCAGGAGGTCATGAGTACCTTTTCCCCGCAGCTTCACTTCCCCACCAAAATATCATCCTTTCTAGCAGCAACATCACCTAAGCAGATGCGCTGCAACAGCAGGTTGCGGGGATCAACAAATTACCATTTTCCTGCCCAAAAAGCTGTCCCATACTCACTCCCCGCTTACCTCCCCGAGTGTCTTGGGTTGCTGGGGCGGCAGGGAGGGAGGTTTGCCTGTGAACCATGTTCCCTGGGAGGACTTTGGGGTGAGGATGGAGACCGCTGTGCTGCTCCTGCAGCCCTGCTCTGGTGGGGTTGGGTTTTGGAGGGATGCTACTGGCAGATGAGGCCAACATCAGCCTGGAGGAGGCCGAATGGGGGCAAAGCTGGTAGCAAGGGGGCCAGGGGGCTGCTGGCTAGGCGCCAGCCAGATGTGGGTGCCCTGGGGCCGGGCAGGGAGAATGCATGGTCCCCTCAGCCTGCACACCTTGTTAGTGCCCCCGTTTCTGCAGGAACATATGCCGGCCGTGCAAAGCGTGTTGAAAAGAGCCTTTCCTTCTTTCTTGCTTTTTTCCTGCATCGTAGCCTCTTTTTTTATTTTTTTTTTTCCCAAAAGCCCTTTCTGAAAGCTGATGGCCCAACTACATGAGAGCCAAAGTGTGTCTTTATGTAAGGTGAGAAAGCAGGTTCGAATATGGACTTCCAGAAGTAGTTTCCAGATAGGCGAGTCTGTGAGAGACGGATATCTCTTCATTAGGCTTGATTGCCCCACATCATCAGCACACGGTGCCCCCATTAACAAATTAAAGAATCTTTTATGTCCCCTCTTGTCAATGCAGCTCCCACTGGAAAAAATCTTGTTTCTGTGCCTGAGCAATGAATTACTTTTCTGATGGAGTTGCCAGATCACAGAGGCAATTTAAGTTTTACGGGTAGCTTGAGCTGTTCTTGCTTCCTTTTGATGTTTCAGGTAAAAGGAAGAAGAGAGTTGTGTCATTTTAACACTTTTTACATCTCTCTCTGAGGTAATTCTTAAGGTATTTGCAAGGTCAAATCGATAAAAAACAGATACAGGAAACAGCGTGGTTGGCATTGTCCTTCAATGTAATATTGTTCTGTGCAGTATTTTTTCACAACAATACAAACTGTAACCAAGGCTACAAAATAGTTTTCTTCATCATCTCTGTGTTTCCATGTGCTTATAGTTCGCTAAGTTTATTCTCTCCCCGAGCTTGCACTGCCATCATTGTCATTCAGTGATGGGCTCAGGGAACCACCTTTCCTCCTGAAAGAAAAATTCAGATCACATCTTTTTTTCACGAGGCCGGAGCCAGGCTGAACTCTGAAACCTGTGAGGCCTTGCAGTGAGGATTATATGCTTATCACAGCTAGGAAGGGTTTAGCAGCATCAGGAGGACGCGGGAATTATCTACTGAGCACATGCAAAAAACTGTGGTAACGTGCAAAAGGCGGTTCGTGAGGTTCCTCTCATAAACCCCAGGAACTCGGGGCAAATGCTGGGTTTGTTGGTGGCACATGTGAAGTACATATGACCTGCCCGTGTTTATTTATATGAAACCTTTTGTCTCACATTCTGCTGTCAATCCCTCCTGTTGTTGCTAGTAGTGGAGGTCTTGGATGAGGATTCATGATTGATACTGATTTGCTGGCTACTCGGGAATTATATTTGTAACCACAGACCTACTAACCAAACTGCTGCTTAGAAAATCCCAGAAAAGAAATCCGTATAGAAATATCAAAATGGTGAAGTTGTCTGACACAGAGGTTGTGCCTTTCCCTCTCTCAAAGCCAAGGGCAACAAAGCTGGTGAAAGGTCTTGAGAATAAGTCTTATGAGGAGCGGCTGAGGGAACTGGGGTTGTTTAGTCTGAAGAAAAGGAGGCTGAGGGGAGACCTTATCGCTCTTTACAACTACCTGAAAGGAGGTTGTAGCGAGGTGGGCGTTGGTCTCTTCTCACAAGTTACCAACAATAGGACAAGAGGAAATGGCAACAAGTTGCACCAGGGGAGGTTTAGGTTAGACCTTAGGAAAAACTTCTACACTGAAAGGGTTATCAAAGACTGGAAGAGGCTGCCCAGGGAAGTGGTTGAATCATCATCCTTGGATGTATTTAAAAGCCATCTAGATATGGTGCTCAGGGACATTATTTAGAAGTGGGCCCGGTAGAATTAGATAACGGTTGGACTTGATGATCTTAAAGGTCTTTTCCAGCCATAACAATTCTGTGATTCTATTCTAAGTTTTGTGTCCTTGAAGTATATCTGCATCAGTGATGAAATAAGGGAATTGAAGAGACACCAAGAAAACCACCCTCTCTACAACAGTAAAAAGCACATATTTCTGTACTTCAGTCCACGTATTTGTTTCCCTCTTTTTTTTCAAACCTTTTTTTACAACCAGAAAGTGTATGATAGGAAATTACGTTTTGCTTTGTGTTAATACTGAAGCCACAGAATTAAAATAACGGCAAAGATCTTCCATCAAAAGCTGTGAGCTTTAACTTAGACCACCAGCCAGGGCAACCTCATTGTCTGCACCTTCCCTACGTTTACTCCATTTACTCATGAGTACTGTAAGTATCATGACAGTGCTGCCTTATCGTGGCAGTAAATTATCAAATTCAAAGGCTGACTATAACCAATAATGCTTTTTGTCCTTTGGGCAGCACAAACTAAGCATTTTCTGCCTGGGGATTTATTTATTTATTTAGTTAGTTAGTTGTATCTGGCAGTTCTTGGTAAGAAGCTGCAAAGACTATATAGGAAGGCCTTTCGTCTGGAAGGAGAAATATTTGATTAATAGGGTCCCAGGCGTCTCTTTTCCTATTCCCCCAGGCCAAATTTGTGCCTCGCAGTCTACAGGAGAGAAGCTGAGACAGCAAGTCTCTAGCATTTCTTGCTGTGGTTGCCACTGGGAAAATAGTCTTCCTTTTCCTGTCAGCTTATGTATATATTCTTAACAGCTATTAACGAATATGCCCCGAAAGGCAAATAGGGCTGTAATTAACAACCCCCTCTAGTCATGATGAGGCTTGCTGCGTGTTGCACACCTGATGCACAAAGACACGGGTCTGTGTTTTACACCTCTTCTCCAGAGACACCCACACAGCCTAAACAAAGTCACAAGTCGGGATCTGTGGAGGGCTCAGCGGACGAGCTGCCGGAGACCCCAAAATGCTTACTAGTGATCACGTGGTCCGGACAAAAATCCACCTTCAGCTCCTTTCCACCCACCGTTGCCTGCCATCCCACAGGAGAGGGTCGTTTGCTTTAGTCAAAGCACGGCAGAATATGAAGGAAAGGCACAGTGTTTGTTAGCTCATTAAGAACTAATTGCTTTTAATGATTACGGGCCATAATAATGGGTCATTCTTTTTCATGCTCTTTGGAAGACGCAGGCTCACTGCCCAAGCTTTGCATGTCTACACAGATGTCAGCTGGAGAAAAAAGCAATCTTAGCACTAGAAGATCCCTTGTTGCATGGATGGGATTAATGTGTGACAGATAATATGGCGCGGGTGTAAATTAACATGCCTGAAAATTGACAGCAAGCCCAAGAGCAACCTGGCATGTCTTGGTAAATACCGTCAGGTATCATCCCAGCTGAGGAGCTACCTATGGCCCTACTGCCAGAAACATCCTGCATCTGCCTTCCCCCACTCCTGCAATATAAAAATAAACATTTGGGGTTTTAACTCCAAAGGAGGTAAAAAAAAAAAAAAACAAAAACCAACAAACCAACAACAGAAAATAACACTGCTAGTTTATGGCAGTGTGCTTGAATAGGGGGATGAATAATTAAATTTAACTTTCTGGTATTCCAATTTGGGATAAATGCCTCCTCTGGAGTTCTAATCTGGCCATATTCAGCACTTTGAACTGGCTTTTTCCATCTGAAAAAGTATTTCCCATATGCTTGACATATTGCTGTGTATAATGATGGAATGCAGGGAGGAAAAAATCTATGTTTACATACAAAACATACCCCCACATGCATATTTATATTGAGAGACAGAAAAATATTTTATGTATGTATGTATAACTTGACATTTTCAACATTTTATGTAAATAAATGCCAAATGTATGGAGAAGATTGCATTGTACGTTAATGGGCTACACTTCTTCATTTCCATTTTTCAAATCCGGCTATGATTGCATACAAGTACCTCAAACAGCAAACATCTGGGTGGCTTGAAAGCAACTGAAGCATGTTTTTACTGTAAGACATGTTTTTACTGTAAGACATATTTTTACTGTAAAGTTACAGATTCAAGCTTTACCAAGTGAAAGTTTTGGTCCTGAGCAGCCTCAGACCGAATTTACAATAAATACAATGATTTTGCAGTATCGGTGGTGACACAGTCTTAGTAATATTCATATTTAAAGTCTAACAAGCTCTCTTATAATTAGCATTCAGTTTAACAGACATACGCATTAAGACTATATCCTTGGAACTTTTCCAAGGAACAGCACTGTCATAGCCAAAGCCTTTGTCCAACTTAAATGTTTGACAGTTTATACAATTGCATGACTATTTTCCATCTCTTACCTCCAGATTTAGGACACATTATCTCTGATTCTCTTTTGTTTTTAGGTTTCAAAGTGCAATTTCCTGCAGAAACAAATATACTCATAATTCAGGTTGTCCACCCACCCACCCAGTTACCTGTCTCAGCTAGCCCAATTGCTGGAAGGAACATATAAAGCAAGCTCATAGCTTGATGCTGGAGTGATATAATCTTTGCTTAATCTACTTAGTGTTTAAAAATGTAAACGTTAGTGGCTATCTCAAATACTAGAGCGCTGCTCTCATGTAGGTTATATGCTCAAATGTGGTACAAAGCAGTAATTGTACTATTCTGGGAGACTAAAAGCCTTGCAGTGTCTCAGACCTGGAAAATTTAAAGAGTAGTTTACATCTGCTGGGACCAAAGTGTTGCAACTGTATCTCAAACATTTGCAATTTGAAGCCCTAAAATCCCTAGGGCATATTATGTGCTGTAACAATAGCATTAAATATGTTGTATCATGCTAACAAAACAATTTGTGCCTCTTTTTCCTGTCTCTTTTTCCTCCTTAGAAAGAAATCCAGTACATGAATATGTAACATCAGGCCTTATTCAAAATTATGCATTTGAAGAAATGAAATAAATTAGCACGTGTGTTTACAACAGAGATTGCAGCCTTTCTTTTCCCCAACAATTTTAATAGCACTTCAAATATAACATTTGGCTTCTTCCTTGAGTTTAACCTCTTAAGTCTGCAGTTTGCTTATTGAGAACAAAAAGCAGCCGATGCTTCCAACTGAAGGCACCTCTGGGCTTTCTCAGTGGACCTTCTAAGAGCCGGCGAGGAAGGTGCAGCCCCGATGTGCCGGCTGCCCACGCCGCTTGCTGTGGGTTCGCTCCCTGGCTCTGCTTTTGGCTGCTCCATCTACATCTTTCCTAGACTAATCTGATCTAGCGGAGTGAAGCACTAAGCGGTGCGCACACAAGCCAGGCTACTGGTCCCCATCCCTCTTTCATTCAGTCGTCGAGACATTCCTCCGTTCCTCTGAGGGAGGATTTCTCAGCAAGCCAAGAGGCGTGGGGCTCAGAACGGGTTCCTCATCTTTGACAGATTTTTATAAAGGTTGCAGGACCGGGCTCCCTTGTGCCATCCGTCCTCTCAAAGAGAGGAAAGAGGTGAGCAGTAAGGGCGTGTGGTGTGTGCGTGTGTGTGAGCGCACGTGCACATCTCCCCCTCTCTTTGTTTAGACCTCCGGGCATCGCTCTCGTGTAACCTTTGTTCTGCTTATGAGCCCTTCTGTTCTTATTTTGGCAACACGCACAAATATTTACTCATGTTCGTAAACAATCACCAATTCTATCTTTCCAGGTAAAATACCAAGAGAGCATGGCTCACCTGGGTGAACGGAAATGGACTCACGTGTTTCCTTTCCTGGTGGTAGGTATTTCTGTGCGTACAGGTCTCTCCAGTGTGCAAAGATAACCGGGTTCCGCTTGGGTCTTTGCAAACACCTCGGAATAGTCATGGCCCAACTACAGACAGCTTAGGGACTGAACCCCAATGCAGTGATGAGTTTCCATTCAATGAAACACCGAGGCGTGTGCTGCTTAGACTAAGGCTGCTCGGGAGGAGGGGGAAGGAGAAGGACCCAGGATGGCACAGAGGCAGGAGGCACTGGAAGAGCCGATTAGCCTGGGTGTCACATGAAGCACAGCCCTATCATGATTGAGGCCTGAGGCAGCTCATTATCTCAGGTTGTTATAATTGTCCCTTGCAGTCACATATATGAAGGCTCATTAGAGCTGGGAGGGGTGAGGGTGCAAGCTCAGGTGTTCGCTGCACAGGAGACCATGAGAATGACTAGGTCAGGAATCACAGCCTGCCATACTTTGAGGAGCAGCTGTGCCAACAAGCAGGAACTTTAGTGCTCTGAGAAACTCTTAGCAGGACCAGGTTGCTGAAAACCCTACCTGCCTCCATCCCATGTAGCGGCACCACTTCTGTTTCTGAGCTTTAGGGGTGTTTCCCGCTACAATGCCGGCCCCGACGCTTTCTGAGCCACAGCAGCTGGGCGAGGGCAGGGAGCGAGGCGCGGGGGACGAAGGCAGTGGAAGTGACGGTGCTCTGGGATGCTCTCTGGTGACAGGTCTCCCTGGTGTACTCCGCCAGCGCCGAATACTCCAACTGCGGCGAGAACGAATACTACAACCAGACCACCGGCATGTGCCACGACTGCCCCAAGTGCGAGCCAGGCGAAGAGCCTTACATGGTAATTTCAGCTTCCTCTGCTGGTAGGGGGATATGTATCAGCACCAAATGCAAAAAACCCAATTTTTTTGTTGTGTGGTGGTAATATATGGCTGGGAGAGAAACTGGGGAAGGGCAGAGATGCTTAAGCAGGAGCGCTCACGCCTGCGAGTGTGTCGTGGGAGCGAGGCGCCGTGCGTGTGCACACCGGTACGCCGCGTCCCAGGAGCAGCCTGTTAAAAGTGATACTGTAAAAGTCGTAAGGTAAAAGTTTCACACACGGTCTCTGCCAGTCCGTTCTCATCTCAATAACTATTTAAAATCTGACGCTGCCGTTCCGGCATGGTGTGATAAATCAGTTAGTCTGGCGTGCTCGCTGGCCCCCCACACTGAGAATTTAATTTTGCTCTCCCGCTAAGATATTTTGGCACTAGAGGAACTTGGATGCTTCTGCAACATTTTAAATTACGGTTCCTAAGTAACCATTTGATTTACAACAGATAATTGTTGCTTATTAAAAAATAAATTACTGAAATCCTGTTTGGTTTTAATGGGATAAACATCCTATTGCAAGAATTTCACACAGTTGGTAGTCCTGAACAAGTATGTTTGAATAGTAACCAGTTGGTTTTAGTTTTATTTAATCTAAACGTAATGTTCAGCTGGGACACGTGAGTTCAGGGGTTACGAAATCTCATACAAACATTGCCTTTTGTGATGTTCCTTCTGGCCTCTTCAAGCATGAAAGCAAGATCGCTGATATCCCTGCTGCAGCCGTGTTTCCCCTGTAATTTTCTTCTCTATTTTTCAATTTTTAGTTCACTTTCAATCTAAGCAGCAGCTGAAATTCACTTCCATGACTTGCTGGAAGATGATACAAATAGCTATGGGGGGCCACTTTCAAGGAGTACGATGCTCTGGTTCCCCTTTTCTCTCTCCAGCACACAGCGCGTTGGGTCCTTATATACCTCCATGGCCTTTTTAGGACAGACACTAAGGGAACAAACAGCAAATTGTTTTCCCTTGGTATGACATTATGCCGCAAAGCCAATGGGACAGACTTCGAACATTCCCTTTTGCTAGAAGCCAGTGCGCAGCTTCGCAGTGACTTTGTGTTGTTGCAGACATGTGGATATGGCACCAAGGATGAGGACTACGGCTGCATCCCCTGCCCTTCGGAGAAGTTTTCCAGAGGAGGTTACCAGATATGCAGGCGGCACAAAGACTGCGAGGGGTTTTTCCGGGCCACAGTCATGACACCTGGTGATCAGGAGAATGATGCAGAGTGTGGCCCTTGTCTCCCGGGGTAAGGATTTCACCGTGGACCTTTGCTCTACCCAAGGCGCAACAAAATACTCTTTTAATGTCAAAATCTCTGACGGCCTCTTCATGTCCTAGATGACTGTAGGTACAATACCGGTGAATTATGTTTTTCAGTCTCTGCTAAAATTATATATTTAAATGTTTCAAAAGCATTGGTGAAAATAGTGTACCAGAAGACCTCATTAATCTTGCTGATCTCTCACTGAAGAAACAACTGTTGGAACGACTAGAAAAACTGAATTTTCTCCTCTTACTAGGATTGGAAAGGGAACAGCTCGCGTACCCCAGCACAGGTGTGCAGTGCCATTTTAGGTGCTCAAAGAAATCCAGCTTGGCCTCCAGATGTGGCTTCAGAGGGCCACCTTGTAAGTCCTACATCCCACAAAGGAGCTCCACGAAGAAGCCTTGGATACCCTGTAGGATCCATGCTTGGGAGCGTTTAGGAACTTAAAATATCTCCTCTCCAGGTGTGATCAGCTGGCAAATTTGTCAGTAGTTGACAGCATTAGCTAACATAGCCGTTAGGTGAGATTTACTGAGGCATTTTAGTCTCTCCGAGTCCTTTCTAGCCAACAGAAAGGGGTCTAAAGAGCTGCTAATGTGGTGTGTGTGCTGCTGTTCATAGTCAAAACAAGTTCCAGGGCTGGCTACAGGCGCTTAAAATAGATGCTGTTTATTAAGTCCATTTTTTTAATCATCTCTTATGCCCAGTATAAGTCTAGTAGTAATGGTGAGAAAGCAATTGCTACATCGAACATGTTAGCAATATATTCTTGACCATGCTACCTTTTAAAGTCTGAAACCCCAGCGTACATTTGCTTTCTCACCTTTTTTTTTTTTTTTTTTTAGGGTAAGTAAATACTTTAAAACACAACCTCACCTTACATACCTTTCCAGTTTCTGCCAGTGTGCCTCTTTGGTTTAGAACTGTAATTCCTACTGACATTTGGCTTTTGTGCACTTTGCAGACGCTATATAACCCACGCTACTTACAGCGCAGGAAACCCTGTTAAAGAGGCCCTGCAAGCTTCCAGGTTTATTATATCAGTGAGTCTGTGTGAAATTTTCACAGTTTACAAATAAAAAGAAGGACTTGTCTAGCTGCCAGCCGAGCAAACTGATGATGTGATTTGAAAAGAGCTCCCTCTCGACTTCCCCTCATACATCATAAAGAGCCAGAAAGTTAAATAGCGGCCACAGTTGCTGTTTTGCAATTTTTGTCAGGACTAATGAGGTCACCCAGGTGGGAGCGGGGTGCTAGCTGAAAATAATCAGCTTGCACAGCTGGTGCTTGGGGAGTAATCTCCAAACATCGTGTTTGCACAGGTGTAACCTGTAGCAGAAACCGGCCTGCCGGAGCCTGGCTGTGTGCTGCTCCGCCTGTGACTCCTGGGTTTTGGGATAGTTTGGCGACGGCCAGCGGTTAGGGAGAAACTCCCTCTTACTCTGAGCTTGAAGAGATGAAATTCTCAAGAGAAATTAAATATGGCCTAAAAGAAGCTCTGAAGCTGCCTTGACTCCTCGTGCGGCTTAACGACCCCAGAGGTTGCTTCTGTGTGGTGGTGAGGGGACCTCAGAGCCCCTGCCCCAGAGCAGAGAGCTGGCGAGTGGCGGCGCCGACTGACCGGCCACCCTTCCTCGCTGCCCCCGATGGCACAGGGACAGCCAGGTGCCCGGGTGAGCGGCTGCTGGCGGAGCGCTCCCTTGCCTGGGCAGTAAACCTCAAAGAGGCCCCGTGTCAACGAGGGGGGAAAAAAATTAAGGTTTCCGTTTTCAGAGGACTGTGCTTCCGTAATGCCCCACAGACCTTCCCAAGGTAACAGCCCATGTGCTGCAATCTGTACTTCGGGGCATCTCATCCCTTTTTGCTGTTTTGCACCAGCTCAGTAAAGCAGCCTGAGGAAAAGGTGAGCATGTGGCACATTCTGACCAAAAGGTTTTAGACAAAACACCACTGAGCTGGCAGCCTTTTCCCAGTGGCTACAAATGCCTTTCTCTGTCATTTGCCTTAAAATAGGTGCTGGATATTTTTCCCTCTGTGTTTTTCAGTGTTATTGATGATTAGTTTTAGGGACGAAGGAGACCTTTGTTGCAAGAGCATGGGTCATCCACTGCTTCTCTGTGTCCAGGTTCCCTTCCATATAAAATAGGAATAATACCATATGTCAAGTTCACAAAAAGGTTGCAAAACTGTGACTGGGGGGAATTCAAAGGCTTAGCTCCAAAGCTGTGATCCTCAAAACCAAAGTTCAGCTGCCAGTGAACTCTGGAGGTACCTAGACCTAACCTTCTGGGGCACTGCTCCTCTGCTCCTGTCCAGAAGCTCTTCCATCATGGTAAACAGGACAGGCCAGGAATGCAGAAATTAGGTGCGACTCAGACTATTTCCCTCAATGGGATGATCCATTAGGTGTTCCTGTAGCATGGCTGAGACCACAACCAACTAGGAGCAGTCACAGTGGGTCACGGCAAGGGACTCTCTAGCCTGGTTGTCTGTTTTCAGTAAAGTCCCTGAGCGTGCCATGACACCACCAAGGTTAGCCTGAGATAAACCACCATGGTGTTAAGCAGGAAAACACTTAAGTCTGTTTTCCAGTCTAGCATTTACTCTTGCATTTTTCCTGTAACACTTCAAAATCTGAGCCTGGCAGGTGTTAAGGAAAAAAGAATAAACCTTATAATGGAAGAGTAACACCATAAAAATTCATTATTTCATTAGTGGGCCACTTTCTCTCTGTAGTTATTGATGTAAGGGGGTCAGATATTTCCAACATTGCCCTTAACATTTGATGCATTGCAAAGCAGCCAGAAACACAAATCTGTTGCCAGTACTTCATAGGGGTGAAACATTAGTGTTTGCAGTTGCAGAGCTTCCTACTCACATGGGTGAACAGTTGGTTGCCATGAGCATCCTCTTCAGTTTTCTTTACGCGTCCTCCACCATTCTACATCGTGGTGAAAACCAAGAAATATTCCACCAGCTTGATTTAATTAACTGTCAGAAGGGCTGTTTGTCTTTCCTAAACCACTGTGGCTATTAGACTGCGGATCCTAACTGTCCTCTATTTTTCTTTATAGATTTATATGTATCTTTGGCCTGCCACTCTTTTTCTTTTGTGGTTTGGCAGTCATTTCCTGCTTATTTATTAACTGCTTCACAAGCTAACATTACGCAGGCCCCCATAAGAGTGGAAAGATGAGGCTTTGCTCCATTAGAGAAGGGTAGAGTGGCAGATGGGGCACAAGAGACATTCAAAGGGAAGAGTGAGGGCAAGTCTTTTAAAACCAGTGAGAAAGGAGGAACCGTGTTCAGCCTACCTGCTCCCTGAGGTACCTCCAGCCCCCGTCCCCATCCTTGCATCTCTGCGTACTCCATTTCATGGACCCTTATTTGTAGGCTGGGTCATTCGTTAATGACCGACTGATTTTGGTGGACAGTTTCAGCAGTGATTTCCTAACAATGCATACTTTTTCCAGATAAAACATACTGCACGTGCATAGAAAGGTACGTGAGAGCAGAAAACAGATTCCCCATTGCGTAAAGTGTTTGTTTTGTTGAGTACCTGTCTGCATAGAATGGATTAAGAATTTATTTATTTCTCCATTAAAATTTGTAGTGATTTTCAAATGATTTGTAAGGACATATCCATAACATCAGCTGTGTATGATTTTGATGTAATTTCCTCATTAGGTTGCCCGTGGATCCAGTTCTTTCATAACCAATTACCTTATTTCGACACTAATGTTATTAGCAGCCCAGAAGTTCACATCATGAAAACCTTTCTTTCACACTGTAATTCCACTATGAAGAACTAACTCATAAACTATATAGCAAGGAAGTAAAAAAAAAAAACAAACCCAAACCTCTGTAAAACCTAATCCAGGTTGTAAGGGTGGTGTATTTTTTATTCTGATTTGGCTCAGATTTGGTTCTGACATTAAGGAGATTATTCTTATGGAGTCTGTGAAAAAAATTAGCCAACCATATGCAACTGATGGTCTAGCCTGAAAGATTACTCCTTCAAAAAATGTGTTCCCTTATTTTGAAAAATCTTATTTCAGGGCATGCTGTAAACTGCAGCTTGAACTCGGCAGGGAGAATAATGTTGTTTTAGGCAATGACACTACTTCTTGTCATGTAGACTTGATGGTTGATTAATTGTCTTTTAGAAAGAAAGGAAGAAGAGAAACACTGTCTCTATTCAGGCAGTTTAAAAAAAAAAAAAGAATGATCTTTGCATCGAATTGCTTATAAAAGTTTTTTTTTAAATGATTTTATCTCAGGATAATTGGTTGCTGCTGAACCATGCTCAGTTGTAGCATATTAATTTACACTGTTTTGCCTCGTCTTGCCCTTCATTTCAGTTACTACATGCTGGAAAACAGACCTCGAAACATATATGGGATGGTTTGCTACTCATGCTTGTTGGCGCCTCCTAACACCAAGGAATGTAAGTGTTCTGTGATTTCTATGCATTTCATCTGGTTTTGACTAGGAATCATCTGGAAGCTCAATATGAAGTCCTTCAGCAATGATTATTATGTTCAAACAATAAGGCCGTCTCCAGTAAAGCAACTTCTGCTTCCAACTAACCTTGCCAACAAAGGGAGCAAATGCTGAACATTTGGGGAGAGATCAGAACATTTGATTTTAGGACCTGCTATTGTTCAGTTCT
This sequence comes from Vanellus vanellus, assembly GCF_965231255.1. Classification (NCBI taxonomy): domain Eukaryota; kingdom Metazoa; phylum Chordata; class Aves; order Charadriiformes; family Charadriidae; genus Vanellus; species Vanellus vanellus. Next base: position 153,553,975 of record NC_138905.1, on the reverse strand, counting down.
GCTCCAGTTTTCATCTGTTAAGACATCCCATACAGGACTTATTATGGTTCCTTAACCAGTAGGTACAGGAAGTCACAGAGCTGTGTATTTTTTTAATTCAGTTTCAGTTCAGCTATGAAGCAAACATGGGCAATTTTCTAGATTCTAATAAAGGTGCATCACACCTTTTCATATCCTTTCTCCTTTATGCTCCATATGCTTTCTCCTTTAGGGGGTAAAGAACGTGAGAAAAAGGAAAAATGAGGTTCTCTCCAAATGAACAAATTACTTTGACACCCCCTCAGAGAATCTGGAGCAGATAAGGAGAAAAAACTTTTTAAAAAAGAAAAAAACAGCCAAAATGGGCAGTCCCCCAGAGAAACCTGATCCGAAACCAAAATCCTGTCCATGTTCTGTTCTTTTAAGTCTTTATCATGAAAAAGAATTGCAACATTTTGCCTGCTTGATTTGAAAGCAGAGGTTGACACAAGAGTCCCTGAGCATTTATTTGCGTACATAAATAGCAATTACTTAGTTCAGATGCTGCTGAACTGTGTATTGTTGGTGCTCTGCGAGCCACTTCAAAGGAGGATAGGGCATTAAGAGCTACCGCCTTTCCTAAAGTGCAGGAGCCCAGATGAGCCAGGGGATAATTACCACCTCACACAGCTCCTGGTGAGCAGTAACAATCTGGGCATCTCCCTGAACTGTCTGCATGCAAAGTGGCTGATCCGCTCTACAGCCGCTCACCCCGCTCGGCTGCAGAAACCCACCCGGTGCCGAGACCTGCACCTCTGCCTGCGACGGTGGGAGTGGGCGAGGGCAGGGTGAGCGTGGTTCTGGTGAGATGAGGTCTGTAGGACCTTGTGGGTGAGGTCTGTAGGAGGAGGTGAGGTAAGGGTGCTAGGGAGGACCCGAACGTGGGATGGGGGAAGAAGGTGGAGAGATAAGTGAAAACATGAGGTTAGGAGTCTCGGTGGGAGATGAGATTGTCTGGTTAAAGGATGCGGACACATCTTCTCCTGCACGCACGTGCAGGCTGGCTGCCCCGTTGATGGGAATACAACCATGGCTGCTGCTAGCCGATAGCCAGAAATGAATCGCTTCCTCAGCTCTGACGGTCTGTCTCAAACACATGCTGAAATGGGATTTTAGTAGCATCAAACATGTTGTAGCTTACTGGTTTGGCAAGGAAATACCAGAAGATCTTACGGCTATTACTCAATTTAAAAAACAAATCTTTGTCTTTTATAGGGTATCTGGCAGATACTATATACAATGTCCTTAGTTCTGTGAGGAAAGTATGAATCGCACAACTGATTAACCACATACAATTTTTAACTTGACAAACACAAGAATAAATATATATTATCATTGGGAGGAATTTAGGCAGATGCATAAACCGACAAATTGGGTACTAAGGTAGGAGAAAACATTAGTCCTAGAAAGAGTAAACATTACCGTTTCAATGAAGTCCATGAAACCAACCATTTGATTACAAGTGTTCAAAAGTGGGAAAGCTTCTTAAAATCCAAATCCCTCAAATCACTGACCTCAGGTAATTTGGTTTATGACATCTAAACCTCTGGACCCTGTTTGGGATGGCAGCTCTTTAATTCATAGGCAATAATTTGTACTCCGGATGGAAAATCAGCCTTGCTGCAGGAACCTCTTGAAAGGCTCACTGTTGTTGTGGCAGGCAGCATAAAATTTGGTATTAGCAAATGATCAAAAATAAGTCCTCTTCATCCCTCCCATGTTTCACTGCCATCAGATTGTAGCAGTCAGAGCAAAGAAAAGGTGTCATGCCAGTGTAGCGCAACTGCATAATTTTTTGAGGTTTGCAAATTCCAAATTCGGAGCACACACCCTTCATGTGTGCATGCAGTTTCTGTCACATGAAGGATAATATGAATCTATAGTATGAATAGTATAGATATGAATCTATACTATGAATATCAGTTCTTTGGTAAGAATGGTTCCTCTGTGCAGAACCAGCATCTGCGCAATGGTGTTCACTGCTCACCCGCTCTGGCTGCCATGGTGGAGGACCCAGAAGGCCTTAGAGAACCCCAAGCGGTCCCAGGCATCTTCCCTTCCTTTTCTTGAGACTTCAAAATAACATTGAACAGTGTTCAGGAGCCTCAACTTTGCCAGGGCGCCTCTCCCCTAGAGCTGCCTTTTCTCCAAATGGTCCTGCACACAACACCCTACTGGAGAACGGTGACCCAATGGGTCGCAGGGAGACCAAGGTGGCAAATTACTCAAAAATAGGAAACTGCTGGGTGACAAGTTCTGGCTTTACACTCCTAGACAGAAAAATGAGGGCAGAGAAATACCATTTCAGGCCTTCATTAGGTTTGAGACAGGGTTGGAGGACAGCGGTGCTCTCCTTAGCTGGAAAAATACCTTGCTGGGGAAGCGCCAGGCCTGCGTGTTATGGAGGGCCAGAAGGAGAGCGAAGCAGCGGCTGTGTGCTGCTGCGGGGAAACCTGGGCAGGGAATTTGCCTGACGATACATTATGTCTGGCAGAAAAGTATTCGGGTTTGATCAAAGGGTAAACAAATAGCTTTCAACGCCAGGAGCCTGCCGCGCAACTTTCATCTCCTACACAGTCAATAAACCTTGAAATGGCTCAGGAAACAAGATGAGCGCCCCATGTCCCAGCATCTGGAAAGATTAGTGTAAAAAGGACTGGAAGTGAGAAAGAAATTCCCTGATGGGTCTGTGTCACCTTTTTTTTTTTTCCTCTCAAGCGACTTGAGACATAAATAGCACAAAATAACATGGAAAAGAGGGGGAGGAGAGGGAGACATTTCACAGAGGTCAGAGATTTAATTGAGGCAAAGGTACCATCAGGTTACTGGTGGTGAAACTGCCTCTCTGGACTGAAGGGTGGGAGCAGTCTGGGAGGAACATCAGGCTTCAGGGGCAGCTTGTGGGCAATGGGCACGTACGGGGGAAGGGGCTGTGCATATATAAGCATAAGGATGTGTATTGTATAGCAGCAAAGGTTTTTCTTATGGAGAAAAGGGTAAACATCGTTGTAAAGACTGCAATTCTTCATGTCTTGTGCACTGTGAAACACCTATGGGAGACTTCTGGGGTCTCAGCGTGCAGGTCCCTCAAGTCTCCTGTGTAGGACCCTCAGGACTGGTCTGCTAAGCACAGGGGAGCACAATGCCAAAACATCAAAGATGTGAGAACTTCAGCTGTGCGTGAAGCAGATCATGAGCAGATCAGTGACCCTTGCTGACAGTAAATTGGGATATGATACTTCTGTGATAAATGGCAGCACTGCAAAAAGTAGGGGAGGCAGGTTTCCTATGCAAATCAAAGAATGAAGGTAATGAGCACCAAACCACTTTAAGATGTGGCTTCCCACAGTTAATGGTGCTGGATTTTCTGTCGACACCTCTGGAATTGGAGTTACTCGAGGCCTCTGACTACGTTGAGTGTTTTCGTTGTGGTTTTTTTCTTTTACCCAATGCAAAAGTATATGCAAAAGACAGAAGATTTAAACCTACATGCAGCGTCTCTAACAGAGAGGTACAGTTACTGCTGGAAGAGATTTTGTCTTTCAGCAGCTGCAATTCTCTGTCAGTGTTTGTATATTAACTCTGCTCTTCTGTTCAAACTTTGATATTTGCCATTCCAGTTCAAAAATGATAGAGGAAAACAAAATCAAACCCCGCTGCAGAAACCTGAAGAACATTTATTTTGAGTTGTATTTACGTAATTACATCAAATATGCAAATCCTTTTCCACTCACGGATTATTGTTCTAGAGAACTTCGGCAATTGATTGAGGGTTTTCTTTTTACTCTACTGTGTATATACCTAAGTTTGAATGGGCACAAAATACTTTTATTTCCTCTCACCTTTTTTGCTGGTTGCTGGTTGTATATATGAAAACAGATGCAGTAATCAACCTGTGTAAGTTTTTAAGTCTAACACCTACTAATGATGGCTTAGGAAAATTAAAAAAAAAAAAAAAAAGAAAAAAAAAGAAAAACAACAAAGGAAAATGTAGGTAGACAAGTTATTTTCTAATTACCAGAGAACAAATGGCATCTAGAAACAGAAAAGATGATAATTTTTATTTTTGTATCATTAGAACTTCAAAAACAACTAAAGAGATGAGACGGAACAATTGACTAACAGGCTGTTGGCTTTGTGGAAGCTGTAACCAGGGGGCCACGTCCATACCCATAGAGTGAAGACTGAGAACTCAGCCTGCTTAATTGAAATGCTTAATGCAAACAAGCCTAATGCCAAGAGCACTTGTATTAGTGAGAAATAATTCTTTCAGCTATTTTTATTTTAACTCCCCATTTTTTGTAATATCACTAATTTTCTTTCCTTGCCAGTTTTGTCCTTTTGTAATACGATCAACATCAGGACTTTTTTTTTCCTTCTGTTTCAAATTATGCTTACAAATGAATAGGCTTGTTAGCTGGAGCTAACAAACTTTTTTGGGTTGGTTTTTTTTTTTTTGAGTTGTTTGATCTCTGAACACCCCATTCCTCTTCACATGTGGAATGGGAGAAATGTCAAAGGCAGTGCTTTATTGTTCGCTGGTGGTATGGGCTAATCCTCATCCCCTCAGGGTTTGTCTATATTAGGAAACGAACCTAATCTTAGGACAAAATTGGCCAGCCTCAGCCATAAACCTTCAAGGGGAGGGATCTGAGAAGCAGATAGGGGGTTTGCTGTCTTCTGCTGGGAAAGCTGGGCCCAGCGCAGCTCTCCCAAAAGAAAACTCCAATGACTTTGATGTTTTCACCTGTGCCGGAGCTGCAGCTCCCACGGTGAGCACCACCCGCCCGTGGGAAACGTTGCAGGTTTCTGCAGCATCGCTCTGTCCGGGCGCATGGGCTGCAACACCTGCAGGGCTGCAGCTTTCCACCACCCGTACCGCCTGGCCACCAAGGCGCAGGGGAAAGGGCAGAGCGGCTCCTTGCGGGTCCGTTCTCTTCCTTCTGATGCTTCTGAAGTCACCGTAGTAGGGTTTTAATGGCAATTATCCCCTTCACGTTGCACAGAGAAAGAGAGGATAACACTGAGTTCCTGGAGGTAGGTTTAATTCATGAAGTGTGTGCCTATGACCTTCCAGCACTGTGCAATGATTAAAGCTCCCAGTGCATCCTAAACAAAGCTACAACAGATACAAATAAATTGTCGGACTAAGGCCACACAGCCTATAATCATCACCACTTCCCTGCCCTGGCAAAATAAAAGGAGAGAGTAACAGAACAGTTAAAGACATTACAGACAGCACAACAGCATAAAATATTTTACTTTTATGTGTCTGAAGAGTAGTGGTTACTTACAGTGAGAATGATCAGATCAAAAATAAAAGTCTGGGGGAACTTTGCTGTCATCATTTTTAGAATGTTCAATCTCAGGAATTAATTTGCTTCATACTCTTCCTGGTTTAATAACTACCTACACTAACTGAAGTATCGACCTGTAGCTCCAGGAAATATTGAATAACGTGCCTTATAATATTCTGTATGTCCCCTGAAAATAAAAGACAGTAAAACAGAGAGCAGTCAGGCAATCCTCCATTGTCTAGCATGTGCTCTGTTATTACTGATTTGCAGTATTTTCGGAGTTGGTTAATGTTTGATTACTGAAGTCATATGTAGACGCCTTAGAGAGTGGCTTGGCTTTGCCTGCTGCTTCAGCTTCCATGACTTTCCAAGTGTGCAGGGTTTCCATATGAATTGTTGTTTCCTCAAGTTTGAAACCAAACCTTTCACATAAGTACCTGAGTACAGATTTACGTTAATTTGAAAATTCTGACCTCTGCTTTCTAAGTATTTACATCTTTAGTTATGACTAGGTTTAGTTATAATCCAGTTTTCAATTACTTTGTCAGCCATAAACTGTCTGCTTTTATTGAATTTCAACTCAGTATAATTTATTTTTCATCTCGTATTCCAGGCTGCTAGTTAGTTATTTGCCTATGATGTGCTTTATCTTACTTGGATCCCGTAAAACAGTCTCAGTGATGGCACTCGCAGCTCAGCTGGCAGTAGTGAGCGCTCATTGCCATTCATAAATGGACCACGGCTGTGAGAAGAGGGATGCACTCAACAGCGAGAAATAGATTCATATGTACACAAAGACATTTTTGAAACACGTCTTATTTCAGGATCACTCTGATAGTCTGTTGCGTACACACTTGGGGTGTTTTTATATGGGTGTCATTAAGTATTAAATAAACTTCAAAAAAAAAAGCTGTTGCTAGCTATGAGCAGCCGTCCTTTGCGTGGACCAGTGAGCTGACACCCACAGCAACATATGTCAGGAGCACATATGGTCTCCTACTGCACCAGATTTTATTCACTCACAAACACTTGCAAAGGGGCATGTTGGTGAAACCTCCCCTCCCTGTGCCCTCCTCCTCTCACAGATCTGGTAGTTTTGTTCATCGCTTCTTACTGTAAATCTGCCTTGAGACACATGAACAACTGTAATAGTCGTGTTGCATAAAGCAGAAAGGTTCTTTGAAACAAACAAAAAAAATTATTTTATTGCCCAGCATTTGTTCACTGTGAGGACAAAAGGCTGACTGCACGGCAATTTAAGTTAAAGCTATCTTTTGAGCTAAAAAACCCCAAACATTCAAATGTGGATACAAGTTCAATTGTTCTTTTAAACAATAGTATGTTTTGGTTTTTTTTTTAATGAAACTGTATTTAGACTCCAAGAAGGTTATAACTAAATTACAATTTTGGAATAAAAACATTTATAAAGCAAAAGCTGACCAAATTTCAGTGATGATAAACTTCTTTCCTAATGTCTTTATCACATTCCTACAATATTACTTACATGTGTCTAGGAATATAAACCACTCTTTTGTACAGCTATATTACAGCTATCAGTCTTTTTTTTGTGCTTAAAATGGAGTTGTTTCCATATGTTGTGCTGTAGCACCTTAGGATGTCTCTGCCTGAACTGTACCTCTGTCTTTATAGATTATGTAAGTGTCATTTATATTGGAACCAGCATTAATAATGTGATCGAGATGCAAAACTGGATGTGCACAGGAACGACTGACATATTGCAATCATGGTGTGCTGCTGGACTGGGAAAAAGCAGCAGCTACGAGTTCTGTTTCTTTTTGCTCACACAAAGACGATATGAACTGAACTTCTGCAGAAGCTGGCATTTTTGGTTCCTCTTGTAGTGCAGGTGCACGAATTGGCACTTTCTTCTAAGCCACATCTAAAGAAAAATCTTGGCTCATAATGAATATGCCAAATTATTAAATTTGATAATAGGCTTAAAATATGCATAACGACTAACTCCCACCTAGGCATATGTAAAAGGCATATATGTTCTAGCACCAGCCTTGATTTTGCCACAACAGGCACTACAGAACAAAGCGGTCCCATTCCCATGCAACTCCAAGAAAATTCTGCACGTAGACTATGGAGCTGAAGGTGCTTGTTCTTGTGCACAGGAGAAGCTTGTGTGTGTGTGTGCACGGCATGGGCAACACGCCATATCCCCCAGCTCTGCAGCCCCCAACATAGGAAAGACATGGACCTGTTGGGGCGTGTCCAGAGGAGGGCCACAAAGACGATCCGAGGGCTGGCTGAGAGAATTGGGGCTGTTCAGCCTGGAGAAGAGAAGGCTCCAGGGACACCTTATTGCAGCCTTCCAGTACGTAAAGAGGGCCTACAGGAGAGCTGGGGAAGGGCTTTTTACAAGATCATGCAGTGATAGGACGAGGGGGAATAACTTCAAACTGGAAGAAGGTAGATTTAGATTAGATATTAGGAAGAAGTGTTTCACTTTGAGGATGGTGAGGCACTGGAACAGGTTGCCCAGAGAAGCTGTGGATACCCCATCCCTGGAGGTGTTCAAGACCGGGTTGGATGGGGCTTTGAGCAACCTGGTCTAGTGGAAGGTGTCTCTCCCCATGGTCAGGAGGTTGGAACTCGATAATCTTTAAGGTCCCTTCCAACCTAAACCGTTCTATGATTCTATGATGTGGGGTAGAGCTAGGTAAAGGGTGACGATCATGCTGAATGAAGACTGAATGACCAGTATAGGTTAGGGAAGGACCTGCTGGGAAGTAGTTCTGAGGAGAAGGATCTGGGGGTCCTTGTAGACAGTAAATTATCCATGAGAAAGCAATGTGCCCTTGTTGCCAAAAAGGCCAATGGAATCCTGGGCTGCATAGGGAAGAGTGTGGCCAGTAGGTCAAAGGAGGTCATTCTCCCCCTCTACTCTGCACTGGTGAGGCCGCAAATGGAATACTGTGTCCAGTTTTGGGCTCCCCAGTTCAAGAGGGACAGGGAACTGCTGGAGCAAGTCCAGCAAAGGGCAACTAAGATGATTAAGGGCTTGGAGCATCTCCCGTATGAGGAAAGGCTGAAAGATCTGTGACTCTCTAGCCTGGAGAAGAGAAGGCTGAGGGGAGACCTTATTATGTATCTAAAGGGTGGGTTGAAGAAGGATGGAGCCAGGCTCTTTTCAATGGTTCCCAGTGACAGGACAAGGGGTAATGGGCACAAGTTAGAACATAGGAAGTTCTGTTCAAATAGACGGAAAAACTTCTTTACGGTGAGGGTGACAGAGCACTGGCACAGGCTGCCCAGGGAGGTTGTGGACTCCCCTTCCCTGGAGATTTTCAAGACCCGCCTGGATGCAGTCCTGAGTAATGTGCTCTAGGCAATCCTGCTTTGGCAGGGGAGTTGGACTAGATGATCTCTAGAGGTCCCTTCCAACTCTGAAACTCTGTGATTCCGTGATTCCTCCTTACCGTTCCTGTGCCGTGTGCTGCTGTGTGATTTCCCATCTTGGAAAGTTCCACTTCCTTTCACAGAGAGGTGAAAAACATGAGATTAACAATACCAAACAATTGAAAGATTGGATAGGCAGAAAATACTTCAAGGACTATGTATTTCAGGTGAAGAGAGAGAGAGGGGAGTTTGAGAAAACTTGCCTATGGAGGAGACGAGCTGAAGCTTGTTAGACAAACTCCACACAGACGGGGCAGCAGGGCTTGCCCGCGTTAACTGCAAGGCAGTGTTAAGAAAAGCCATTGTTGGCTTGTTGCAGCTTGTAAGGGCTGCGCGGAATTGCAGTTGGCTGTAATTGGATTTGCCAGGGGGACCGGAAGAATAGGCATAAGCTGGGTAGCTGTGGACATAACATTGGCCATTTACTAAATTGCCTCCATTGTCCAGCTGTGATGAGTAAATATATAGGTCGAGACCATTTCAGTTTTGTGAAGAATTACTGAAAATTTAACAAATTACCTGTCTTTAATCTCCAGTACACACAGATGACATCTTCATCTACTGCTAACTAGATGCTCTACAGCTATAGTGCAGTTTCTGGAGCTCATAACTAATTCTTCCTAGAAGGAAGTTTGTCACAGAGAAGGGACCAGAGGCAAGACTTACATAGTCTGCCTGTCATTTACATAATATGAAAAGCATCTGAATTAACAAATTAGTATACGAAAACACTTCTTCGGTTCAGAAAAAGAAAGCAATTATAATAAATGAATCCATTTCCTTCCAACAAATGAGGTTTGAAAGAAGTTTTACCATTGTTAAAGAAAATGTCTTTTGAAGACATCTGCAACTCATACTCTGTGGCCACTTTAAGAGTGTACATTTCTCATTCACTACATGCAGCCACGTTTTATGTTAGGTAATACTTTTTCTTTTTTTTTTTTCTTTTTAGAAAACATTTCTCTTAATTTGAAGAACACATATATTGCTTTATTCTTAACCATGGAACATTTCTCAGACCATTCCAGACCACTTAATTTCCTGTCAAGCTTACCTGGTGGGTTTAATTTCTCGTCATGTTTACTAGGTCAAGCGAATGGCACAGTTAGTTCTCAGCTACTCTAGTTGCCAAACGAGCTTGTGGAGCCGTGTGCTGTGTGCACCTTACCAGATGACGGGAACAGCCTTTTGCCTTTAGGTCTGCTGAATTTAATTATCACTGGACTTTTTCCGTAGACAGCTAATACAAAGCAGGAGGGCTTTCCTACCCCCTCCAAGCCAGAAGATGTTTTTCCGTGTCTGCTGATAGTAGCTGTTGCATAACCTGCTTACCAATGATATTAAAATTTATATGAGAATGAGGAGAATGTTTTCTCCCACCCCTAATGTTTTGATTCTGTTTTGGAATGCTACGCCAACACCATCCTGTATGAAAGCACTCCCATCAACAGCCTTATTCCCAGTAATACCCAGTATTGTCTGGTATTGTCAAAATATGTTAATTTATGACTTGGTTTACTGCTTTGAAAACTTGGTGTATGACACCATCAGAACGATTAGTAGTTACTTTTAAACTTAACTGTATAATTTAGACATGGAAACCCCTACTGGACAGTCTCACTCCTCTGCCAGCAAGAAGTTCTTTGAATTCCTCATTTCCCTGTTTGTGTGGATTTCCCCCCTCCCCAGAATACAGATTTGGACCGACGGGGAATCATGAGAAATGTACTGCCCAGACAGATTGCAGAAAATTCTAACATGCCCTTTTATGATAGTTTTCTGCTCCATGGAACTGAAAGGCAGCATTATTTGCCACCTTTCCTAGGTTTTCCTGTGGGGTCACGAGGGTTGGCATACCATCAGAGTTTCACCATGATCCTGCTAGTGAGGGATGCTTGTGAGAAGCACTAGTTCGCTGAATCTACCAGCTGGGACTTGGGGTCTACAGTTGCAAATAATGGAGCGGGGGGTTGTAAAGAGTTTGAGTCATCAGCTGGATCCTGGGAAACTTTCTGCTACCCAGGACAGATCGGTAAGACGGGAATCTATATGTAACCCTTGGCCCTGCGTGAGTGCCTGAAGATGCTTGGGTTTCTTCTAAGTTCAGAAGCTTTGACTTCCTCCCCTCCCTCTAAATGCAAAAATTCTGTGACGCATTTTTCAACATGATAGAAATGCAATCAAGCGAAGTAAAGATTCTGTTTACTTGGGCCAAGCTATTGCTTTGACTTGGCAAAGTAGCTGTGGAAGTTGATGGCATTTGTGTTTATGTTCCAGGTGCGGGGGCTACCTCCGGCATTTCAGCCATTTTCCCAAGCACCTCCGGCACAAGCACTTTCTCGCCTTACCAGCACGCTCACAAAGGTAAGAATCTATTCACAGGTTTAATTTAGCAGCTGTTTGTTTTGAAAATAGCATCAATAAAGTGCAACTAAACTGAAAAGGTCTATTGTGAATTTCATTGCTGCTATTTCCAGATTTCTAAAACTGCTATTAAAAATAATTCAGAATGATTTTTTATTTCTTGGTTAATCAGCACCGCTGTTTTAGTCAGATGGACTTAAAATGGATTTGAACTGTACTCAGTAATGCCAAGCAATGAATTTAGCTCATTATTTGTAGCCGTACAGAAATGGCACTATGCCTCAGCAAAGCATAGCTTAGACTGGTGAAAATAATTTAATGCACAAATATGGCCAGTCTCTTGTTGAGCTCACATAAAGTTATCCAGTGTGATTATTGAGTTTTAAAAATATGTGAACCTGAGAAGACTCAACAGGAAAGATGCAGTTAATGAGGTACTGACAATGCTGATCTTCCTGGTATTGTCTGGAAACATGATCGTGAGGATCGTGCTTTCAGAAAAATTAAAGTTTTCGTGCATTTTACCATATCTGTCATTTTCTGCATCCTTTCGCGGCTTTTCAGTTCTGTCTTTTATATCCAAGTTCTGCTTCTGAATACCTTTTCACATACATTATTTGAAATTCACCTTCTAGCCATGCTGCGTTTATGTCTCGGTTGGAAAAACATCACAGTCCTTCCACGTGTTCATTGTGTTCCCCTTTTTATGGCAAAACTTTTGAGGCAGCCGTAGTTATCAACAGTCATTTTAGCTCTCATCCCAGTTGTTTTGGATTTGGTTTGTTTTGTTTTTTTTTCAATGCTGTTTCACAGAATAGTGTTAGGAAAGTTGCCACTCTTGCTGACATACAGCTTCCTGTATTATCAGCAGATAATATAATTTCCTACACCTTTGTATCTGATGGATCGTGCCATCAAATATTTTTAGGAATACTGTTAACTGGCTATTGCAGCATACATACCACGTTTTTCAAAAACTCTTAGTTAGCTTGTCTTTAAGATATAACACTACCTTTTTCAATGCTTAACAAGTAACCAAGACTCAGATCAACTAAATGAGTATGCAAAATGTAAGCGTAGAGCAGACCGCAAACTGTTAACTGATCCTGAGTTGCTCCTTTATGAAAATATTTTTTTTGTTTATTCCAGCAGATCTTTCAGGACAAGGACATCTGGCTACAGCTCTCATAATTGCAATGTCTACCATCTTCATAATGGCTATTGCCATTGTCCTCATCATCATGTTTTACATTGTGAAAACAAAACCTTCTGCTCAAGGTAATTGTTCAGCACATGAAATTTTAACTGCAAATGCTATTTTTAGATAGCTTCTGAGAGTAATTAGTGTTATATTTTTATATTCTAGCCTGTTGCAAGAGCCACTCAGTAAAAAATGTCGAAGCTCAGGCTAACACACAAGAAGAGAAAAAAGAAGTGCAAGGTATAAGATGCTTTAGTTTTGCTTTTTCTGTCCAAGATAACATTAAGCTTAAATACTCTAAATGCATTTCTCTTAACTACAATTGCTCCTTTGAACTGTATAAAATCCACATCGGTTTACTGAAGAATTGTGTATAAGAGTTTGTGTGCTTCCAGAACGTCACTTAATCCTCTGACAGCAATTAAAAAGGTAGCAGAGAGATGTATGTTTGCATTAAGTTTGCCAGCAGAACCAACTCCTCAGACAAAACACCGGTTTGGAAAGGTTTGGAAACTCATTGCCAATTGAAATTTCTCTAATTGTTGATCTGCAGATAACGTTGTGATATTCTCTGAGAAAGAAGAGTTTGAAAAACTTACAGCAACTCCAGCTAAGGCTGTTAAAAGGTGGGTAAAAAATAAACGTACTTCCAGTTCGGCTGAAGTGGGGAGGGGATGTACTTACCATTCATCCTGGAACAGAGGAACATATGAAGAACAAATTGGATGGGTACGCTGGGAGTTTGCTGCAGCAGGGAAAAGCCTTAATAGGCTTTTGCCCTCCGGTTTCTAAGAGAGGATAACAGAAGTTACCTATAGAGACCTGTGTCCTTCCCCCTCCCTCTGTGTCCAGTTCATCAGCTCTTGGGGCTCTGTATCCTCTTGTGAGAGGACCTGAGTGTTGCTCTCACATACATGCCCTTAGTAAGGGGGCAAATAAGGGAGTAATAGCTCCTCGGGGCCTCAGGGACACTCCTTGTCCGTAGCATCATCTGGGTGTCACGGTGGGATAGTTTTCCTCACTTTCTGTCTGCCCGGTAGTCAAACCTGGCTGGGTAACATGATTAAGGTGGGATAAGCACTGTCCTCAGTGGAAAATCCCTCTATAAAAGGATCCTTGGAAGATACACGTGACTGTGTAACTTGGTGGACATTGTACATACAGCCTGGGCCAGTGAGTGCAGTTACAGTCACAGGATTTCGGAAGAAGGACATTATAAAACATGGAAAACATTTTTATTCCATTACTCTGGGATAGCAAAAAGGAGATGATTGGAGTCAACCCATGAGAGGCCTCACTAAGATAACTGAATCTTTCATTTTACAGTGAAAATGATGCATCTTCCGAGAATGAACGACTTTTAAGCCGTAGTATGGATAGTGATGAAGAAGCTGCGGTTGACAAGCAAGGGACTCCAGAGAGATGCTTGTTATCTTTAGTACATTTGGCCAGAGATAAATCTTCTACAAGCAATAAATCAACTGGGGTAAGGCTATTTTGAGATTTAAAAATTGAGAGGATTTTCCTGTGCTGTTTTATTTTTTAGAAAACGATATACAAACTATCGCTCCCAAAAATGCATTATAGCGCAGACCAGTCTAACTTACAAGAGCTTCTCCAGACCAATTTATTATAGAAATCTATTTTGCATAGTGACATACATGAACATATATACTGTTCAGGGCTGAAAAAAAAACAAACCACAAATGTCCTGCAAGAGTAATAACTTTGCTTTTTTGAGTATTCTATTTTATAGTCTAAAGAAAGAAAAAATAAGTAACGGCAAACACCCAATATAGTTAATGGTAACCCCGATGCTACATTTACCACAGAAAATCCAAGACAGAAAAATAACGTAGCAGCACGGCTGGATTCATACGACAGCGTAGCATCTGAGTACCTTGACCCAGTAGCATCAGTATTTCCACAGCACAGACTTTTCGATAATATCCGGTGTTGTGCTTGGTTTTCGTGTATAATTTTGAAAAACGTGCATGTGCTGTGAAGGTCACTCCTGTGCTCTGAAGGACACTGCAAATCCACTGTTTGTTTTGCTGTGGAAGGCCTTTGCTTCTTCCTGCTGAGCATGTACTGCTCAGGGCGTTTTATCTCACTCGGAGTATTTCAAGGCACAATTAAGGCCACGCCGCACCCACAGAACTTTTTAGTTTATACTAACATGAAACTATCCTTAAAAAGAAAGTGTCTGCTCAGATATTTTTTGGTTTTAGTACTTCAAAAGTAATTCAGAAATGGCTATACCTAGGACAAAATCGCATCATTAATATCAAATATCATACAGCTTTTAAGAATAGAAAGGTCTGAAAATGCATCTTTTAATGTTTTAAATTGTTGGGATAGTTCGGATCAAACTTTCTAAAACAGCTCATTTTTCAACTGAGACCAGACACACAAAGTCTCAACACAAAAGAAATGTTTTTCTAGTTGTAGACAGTTATGACCATCTGAAAGTAACTTACAACTCCAATGCTCACATTTTAAAATCCAGTTTTCTGACGCCTTTCTGAATATCCAACTTTATCATACTTCTGTATGCACTGGTTTGAAATTGGATAATACAAGTTGGGTATGCATGGAGTCAGAACGTTTAATAAGAAGTGGCTTACCTTCTAAAGACCATATATAGTAGATATATTCTCTGGAGTGATTTAGATATCTAGTTTGTAAGCACAGCTGAAGCATGAACTATTTCTTCCAGACCTTCTGTCCTAACATATTCCTCATGGACTGAAGCCTGCTGACAAGGCTGAGGATAAAGTTTGCAATGAAAGTGCAGACTGCATCGAGATCCTCTGTTCCGTACCTAAGATTTCACAATTAAACCAGTTGCCAGAAGTTAGAAAAACAGTAATTTGCTTCGGGCTGGAGATTAAGTAACATTTCTAGTACAGGAAAGAGCATAAGCAGCTGGTGGATGAGGGTAAAGAAAGTTGAATGCCTGCCCTTATCCAAGTCTGCTCCTTCCTCGTTAAAACAAAAACCATTATGCAATGAGCTACCACATGGGGGACCGTCAGGCTCAACTTTACCTGTTTGCTTTCAGCATAAGCTTTACGAACCCCCCATCTTCTGGCTCTGGTGAAAAAGAGCATCCTGCATAATTCTTCATGGGCATGGAATTATTTAACCTCCCTCCTTGCCCCAAAAATGAGAGAATGAAAAAAAACCCCATCCAATAGTTTGCTTAGAAGGAGTTTCAATAAATCCCATTAAAAGAAAATATCCTGTTTACAAGGTTCTAAAACAGCTAATCCAAGCCTAGAATAGCAGCACAACCAATTAGGCACATGTAAATTATACCAAGAATACGTGAACCGCAATCAGAGCCTGCATTGCATCGCCCTGCGATGCAACACGCTTGCACAGTGTCTGCGCCTGCGCGACGGGCTGCGTTCGGGTGGAGCAGCCACTTTGTGGTCTCCCGCTGCAAGTCTATTAATCCAAGTCATTGATGTGCCTTGCCCTTTAGAGTCCAAATAAAATGAGGAAAATCTTTCCGCAAAACAAAATACTGAAAGCAGAGCTTTTGTTCTAGCCTGGCTTGCAGCGAAAAGTGGCACATTTGTGGAGATAATGTCCTATCAAAAAGACAGCTTTTCAGAAAGCTCAGTCCTAATGAGAGCCGGCAGAGGGATGACAATTGCAGTCCCTGAGAACTCATGACATCTTGACATTTGTTTTCACTCTACATTGAATCCAAAGCCAGACCTTGAGAATATTTTTGCTAAATGAAACCATTTCAAAATGTCCATTTTCAGCTTGGAAAATGTCAGGTTTTCAGTCCGAGTTTCTTTCTTGTCAAAAATTACTGGAGCACCCTGGACCTCAGATTTTCCCTGTCCAAAGCTTCACTAATTTATAATTTTTATCTATCTGTAAAATGTTTCAGATTCAGCCAGGAAATGTATCATGGAAGAGGCTACAGTTAATTAGTAATGCACTCAGCAGTTCTAAGCCAAATGACGAAAAGGAAGATCCCCTCCTCTATAGTCCCCTTAGATTAGTGGAAGAAGGCAGTTTCAGTCTGAATTTAATTCCCTGTGTCCAGTCCTGTCCTGACTTACCAGGACATCCCTGGAGCGATTGCCTGCATGCGTGGCATTGGATTTGTTCTCATTGTCAGGAGTTTGCTTTGGTCTGAAAGAGAAATAAAATATACAAACACTTGGAGCAGAAAAGTAATTGATCTAAAAAAGACTAGAAGATGGAAAGAACGATCTCTAGCAGTGGAAAGTGAAATCAGAAACAGGTTTGTGCTTCATGGAATTATTGCTGCGTCCTTTTCTTCGAGTCTTCAAAAGGGACCTTTGAGGACATTAGGTGGTAACCCCTAGCGCCACAAAATGAGGACCTCCCACAGGTTTTCCACTGCTGTCTGCTAATTGTTTACTCCCGTGAATGCAAGATTAATGAAATAAAAATCTTCTCATTTAGATTCAAAGTCGAAGGAAAAAGATTCTTGATGTGTATGCTAACGTATGCGACGTTGCAGAAGGTGAGTGTACAAAACTTGCACCAATGCTAACGGCACAAAATTAGCTGACAAGCGTTTGCTATAAAATGAGAAAGGCCTCTGCCTCCCTGTGGAAAGGAGAAAGTCCCAATCCAGAAAAGACACTCTGGTAGGCAGATTTGTATTCACTTACCTGGAAGCACTGTGGTGCCCTGACCCCAGAGCTGGGCTTGGGCTGGAGAACGCCACGGCTTCTCTCCAGGCGTGTGCATGGCCTCCGTCCGATGGAGAGCAGGGAGGGGGGTGTTGGGTCATGTTGGGACACGCACACAGACCAAGTTGTGGAGAAGCACTCTCGCACTTCCCATCTAGAGGAAACCCGATTGATGTATTTGTTCAGTCCCTTGGATAACAGATAGTTCCCAATATGAAAGTGGGATGTGCGGAGGGTCAGGCTTGCATTTCAGACACAAGTCTCGGCCTACTCTGCTCCTTTAAACGCTGTCCCACTTCTCACGATAAAAATTGGCGTTTCCAAGTAAGTCAGTGTTTTAAGTGTTTTAAGCCTCTTTACCACTTGACTTCCTGGACTGTTTTGGCAGGAGAGACATGAATTAATTTCCCTGCAGAACTGAAGACATGGCTGCATGTACTCCACACACACACGTTTGCTTTGTGTGAGTGTGCTTTTGAGTTTTCTGTGGTTCAGGGACCTCAATCTCCCACCAAATTACTGCTGTTGAATGTGAAGCAGGAGAACTACAGAAGCAAAAGACTGGTTTTGGAAAAATGTCGTAGCTTATTCTCTCCTCTATTCTGTGACCATGAACACTTAGAAAAAATGTCCAGGAAAAAAATAGCTTTTTCCCCACAGGATGAATGTTAAATCCTCTCTAGAGATTCAGTGATAGTAATGACAATCGAGCACTTGCAGGGGCTTTTATGCTTGCAAGCATCTGGCAGCATTGCTTCACCTCACTCCTCACATTCCTACAAGGGCAACTTTCAATTACAGAGATGTTACAGCAGCTGCTGGTGACAGGCTCGGGGAAGGGTCAGAGCTGTCTCTCGAGCTCAAACACTGTGCCTGACGTGCAGAGGTGTATTACTGGAGCTGCTCACTGGGGATATGGTTGCAATATACTTTTCCTAGCAGCTAGTAAATCGGTGAAGGAAGGGGCAGTGCCATGGGAATTCATACAACCCATCTGATGCTTCTTTCCCAGACAACTTTTTATCCTAATTATTGTACCCTACTGTCACTAGGAAGAATTAATTTGGTAACGTACAGTAATAACTGTGGAGCTAGACATGGACTATGACTTGACGTTTTTAGCTGTACTTGTTGCTAACAGTATATACTGTGGTACTTTAATAAATGTCTTCAATAGTCAAGGCTCGTGCACAGAGCCATCTGAAAATAAACACCTCCCTTTGCAGGTCTGAGCCCTACGGAGCTGCCATTTGATTGCCTGGAGAAGACCAGCCGAATGCTCAGCTCGACCTACAACACAGAAAAAGCCATAGTGAAAACGTGGCGCCACCTTGCCGAGAGCTTTGGACTGAAGAGAGATGAGATAGGTGGTATGACAGATGGCATGCAGCTGTTTGATCGCATCAGCACAGCAGGTTACAGCATCCCAGAACTGCTAACCAAACTGGTGCAAATCGAGCGGTTGGATGCTGTGGAATCCTTGTGTGCGGATATTCTGGAGTGGGCACAAGCAATGCCCGCTCCTGAACCAGCAGGGACATCCTGACATGCCTGCTTGGGACCCGCGCTTCCACACCACCTGCAAGAACCACGATTCCATAATTCCAGCAAGCACCGTGTCAAGAGACTTTGGACAGCAGACCGTTGACGTTTCTTCTACATAATTGCTCCCGATAACCAACAGGAAGCTATTCTCTTTGACTTCTAAAAAAAAAGTGAAGTTATACATCCGCCAAAACAAGAGCAGAAATCTCCCAAGAAGCTTGGGAACGAAACACGTCATTAAACAAAACGCTGGTGTTAAAGAGTTACCGATAATAAGTGGGCACACAAACATCCATTTTGCAGTCTGTGTAGGAGTATACATGTGCAGATAACCCTGCTGGTACCCTTCCTGCCCGGCCTTCAAGAAAGCCATTGAAGTGCTCTCTGAGAACATTCCTGTTTCTTAAGGCTTCGTTCAGTGGTTTAATAGTTACAGTCAAAAGCAGTACCACAGCTACAGTATCAATTAATACGCGAGGCACGTACATGTCTGTCGGCTCTAACACATTTAGTACGTCACCAGTTTCATTTTCTATACTTACTGTGGGTTTGTTGAATCTAGAAGTATGTGCATAGGTGTATATACACAGTCCTCACGTTACCGAACTACGCCATATGAAAAGAGAGTCAACATAATTTACAGATTGAAGTGCTTCAAAACGCTGTACATAATGCACGTAAATGCACTCTCGCGCCATACTGACATTTCAGAAATCGTAAAAAACTGCTGACTTGCTGAGGACAAGCTGGTTGGCACGTGGCCTGTAAAAGTTGGCGCTCACTCCTTCTAAGTTGAGAGCAACAAGCTCTTCTACTGTATTTTCCCAGTAGTGACATCTCTATAGCAAATTATATTCCAAGCAAAGGAATTTCAGACAACAGTGGTGCACATTTGACACCGAGGGCAAAAAGAGTAGATTTCTGTAGAGGCACTTGAAATGCAGAGGAAAACGTGTTTTTTAAATGCTATACTCTTGTAAACGTAGACCACGAGCACAGAATCCACAGGTGAAAACCAGCTCCTCTGGAAGGTAAAGCATTATCGGGAGTTTGTGCACGACAAAAAAATGACCTTATTTTTTTTCCTTTTAACTAATCTCTGATTTTCACAGTTAAAAGTTCTCTAAAACTTGTTCAAACCCCAAATCAGTAGTTGTTACCAAACCTTTTTGCTGAATTTATAGCTAAAATGAGCGATGACAGATTTCAGCAAGTGTAACCGCTAAATTGAGACGTGTCAGTTACAAAGCAATACTTTTTTAATTCCAAAATGCATGACTGAACAAAATGCTATAAAAAATATTAACTATTACCCTGAAGTTAACAACCAGTATTCCGTCACTTAGTAACTAGACCTTATCTACGATAGTACCATAATTGTGCAGAACATTTAGTATCACCCTTTAACATCTATATTTAGTATCTTTTCAGCACTTGATTTGTATAGCAGAGGAAGTACATACTGCAACATAAAACCTATCCCTCGCGTTATTCTTCTTCCACCATTTCTTTTGTATCATAACACGTTCTTCGTTAATTTGCATATGCCAAATCTGATGAGAATTTTGACTTTTCTTTTAACGGAGCAGCAAGCTGCATTTATTTGAACATTTAACTAGCTAATTGATGTTTAATTTAGGGGTGAAATTCTTGCTGCCTTGCAATCGATGACAAATTCATACATATTTCAACAGCCTTCAATAAGATTTCTAGATCTGCTGACAACACAGCGACCTTCAACGAGATTTTCAAGACCCTGAATTTGCAGCTTAGTCCTATTGCTACTAGAATTAAAAAAGGAAAGGCAAAAAAAAAAAGGAAGATTCTATTTTTCTTGTGCCAGCGTGTAACTACAGTGTTATTCAGTGGACTGCCTCCTATATTTCATGTGTCATTTAACAGTACACATCATTTATTTGTTTAAAAGAAGATACAAGAATCCTCTTTTTTATGTTTATTGGGCCATGAAAAATTAGGGTCTTGAAATCGATGGTGCCAATGTGAACACAGACTATTTAACATTATTTTATTTAGTATACAGTATTTTTATTGTTACACAAAAGATGTACAGGAATGAAAAAAAAAAATCCTGTAGATCTTGCCAAAGCTTACTTTCTAATAATTTTGTTTAATGCTGTATATATAACTTATTATATTGTAAAGTATGAACATAAAATATGCTAATAAAAGAAAGAGGTCACAGACAGTTGTGCTAGCCATTTCTTTGATTAAATCATGTATTGCCTTATAAATCTGTAATTAAATGAGTTAGCCAAGGGCTAGCAGGCACATTCCTGTGGTATGGGAGTGTTTAGGTAACACACACGAAGGAGTCTTTGCATTCCCGCAGGATACTGCTTCTCTGCATCACACTTTGGAAACTTTTGAAGCAGAAACCATTCTTCCTCTGTCAATATAGTTTTGGTTCAATATTTCACTTTGTAGGTACTATGAAAATGCCAAACTCCTAGCAACTCCTGGGAGAAACTGTTTGTAAGTTATTATATACGTACCAAGAGCTGGTACGGACTGGGAGAGCGGTGAGTAATCTCACAGTAGCAATACCCTCTCATTAACGTGTTTTCATTTTGCGTTCCTAAATTAGCAGAACTACACCACATTATCAGAGATCTTAACAGGAAGCTTTCCCTGCCTGACAGGATAATTATGTTCATCCAATCTTGGGCTGCACTGGTGAGCCGCCAGCAGAACTGAGAGCTTCTACAAAAAAAAAAAAAAAAAAAAAAAAAAAGCATCGAGTCGCATTGCCCCCAGAAGAGAAGACTTTCGGAGTATTTCATACAGATCAAACATTTTCTAAATGGAAGAAACACTGTCCAGCTTTAAGAGCAGTTTGGGATTTTGTTTATTCCGATTCATTTGTTGGTTTCAGCATGATGAGTACATTCTTGTTCCATCAACGATTAAAGGAGAGAAAGGCTCCAGAAACCCCAGCAAAAGCTTTGAGTTTGCCAGAGGGTTGGGAGGAATCAATGTTCTGAGTTTCGCTTTACTGTCTTTTGACTCCCTGCACTATACGTGCGGGAGTTAACACAGCACGAAGCACACTCCAACAGGCTTTGCTGCATCTGAACACATCACCATCTGAAAGGCTTGAGCATTCTCGGCTTTAATGTGCTTGTGGATAGCCACCCAAAGGAGGAACTTTGGCTTCTTACGTTTAGCTTGACAAAGCACAAAGTCAGATCTGCATAAAATACCCACGTCCTTCCATTGTGCAAAATAATGAAACAAAACACAGAAACATAAAAAAAAACACACCACCTGAGAGCTTCTGTTGGCTTTGTTTCAAGTTTTCATTCTTTTTTTTTTTTTTTTTTTTCCCCAATTTTTCATCTGTGTGCAGTGCTTCCAGCACACTGGGACGTACCTGTGCAAATACAGGTGTCCGCAGTGAGATGCGTCTTGCGCCAAAGCAGACATCTAAAATAATCAAACTACGGGCTGTAGCGTCTCTAGACCATAAAGAGAACCCGGAGTGACAAGCTTTGATGTAGACATTTACTGTACAGTTGTCAAAGGTTAGATGAGTTGAATCTTACCAAGTAACCAAAGAATTTCAGGTGCGTGACTATATTTCAGCTCAGTGACATCTCTGAAATGGCTGCAGCCTGCAAGCGCAGAATGAAGATGAACGTGAAACTATCATAAATGATGTTAATTGGTGTTGTGTTCTGGGGAATTATAGGATCAGATGAACGCTTAAGGTGTACTTAAGGTTAATTTCTCTGGCATTGTGTAATAATATTATTAGTATTTACAGCAAATTTGGCTCATACAAGGTTAGAGTAAAGTTACGATTGACTCTGCTATCATAAACACAATAAGGAATTTGCAACAAGAAGTTAAACAGAAGTTTCCGAATTCCCATGTAAGAATGCTAAAGAATGTAACCTGCTGCAGTGACCAGCTCAAACGTAAGCACATTTCTTACCGCACAGTCTTAAACCAAACTCACTTCAACGATCCAAACTCTGAAGAAAACATGACCACCCTCGCTCAGAAGTGGCTTTTTACCTCTCTGGCAAACTACAGACTGACTGACTGCTTCAGAGCAAAATATCAATCCTGCTTTTGGTGTGGGAAGGCCAATTTATACTTTTGCTTTTAGAAAAGATTTATTTTTTTTTTCAGCTCCCGACAGCACTTCTTTAGGAAACACTAATTATCTTGGTCTGAGCTTTTTAACCTAATGCTGAAAGACAAGACTGAAGAGGGGGAAAAATGCTTACTTACATTAGCGTGTGTGCTCAGGTACAGTGATTTTAACTTGACTAACCCGTAAAATGTTTTTACACAGCTACAGATCCACTTTGATCATCCCTGGAAGTTTGTTGTCTTACTCAACACAACAAATGCCGCACAATCCAGGTGTGTTCTAGAGATAAAAAAAAAAAGATAACACCCCTCCCCCCAGTCACATTACAATATTCTACTCCTTCCAAAGCCTGCCTTTCCACAGCAGAGTGGAAAGGCGACTGTTTTACTTTGTCCTGATTGCCACAAACCGTCTCAGGCTTTTCCTCTGGACAGAGGAAGAGTTGCGCCTTCCCGCGGAGCAAAGGAGCCCGCCAGCAGCGAGAGGGGCTTCGGGAAGGCAAGGTGGGAAAGGCTGGGGGGCAAAGCGAGGAAGCAGAGACTCTGCAGCACAGCAGGGAAGGGTAAGGGCAGGGCAGGTACGGGACACGGCCTCAAATGTTTTAGAGGAGACCCGTGGAGTTTGCTGCAAACAGAAAGTTGTTAGAGCTGGAATAAAATTTGAGACCCAGCCCTAAGGAAATGAGCGTGTCAGGGAGAAAATTATCGACAAGACCTTTTATTTCCTTTTTGACGTGCTTTATTTTTTTCCCCCCTAAAAGATAATTGTTCTTCTTTATACTCTGATAAAACCCAGCTTTCAAGTTGAAAAGACCCTTTAAGTCCTTGGAAATGCTGACTTAAAAGACTTCAGAGATTCATACAAAGATCTGGTCAACTCAAGGTTTTGCTGCAAGGACTTCTACAGCCCATGTCACAGACATTGTAAAAACAGCATTAAGGCTTTTCTCTTTTGTTTTGTATCAGCAGACCCTACAAGAGAGTACTTAACTCTGTGTCTACAGATAAACCTATTCCCAACTCTGTCATTGGCCTTTTAGGTGACTTT
Organism: Vanellus vanellus; assembly: GCF_965231255.1. NCBI lineage: Eukaryota > Metazoa > Chordata > Aves > Charadriiformes > Charadriidae > Vanellus > Vanellus vanellus. The sequence goes on along the minus strand of NC_138905.1, from coordinate 153,530,269 downwards.
GTGGAAAGCTCTTCCCAGGCAAGATTAATACTTACTACCTTGCAAGACCTTTCCCACCTAATCCCAGCTTCCTAGCCTGACCAGTATCATCCCAGTTTTTCCTTAGAGAAACTTGCTGGACTTTGCAGACTCTCTCTACTCTTAGAGTTGCAGTCAGGAACTGCCCTCTACGTAGCGTTTGATGTCTGATGCTCCCTGTCTGATGACATTAATAAAAGGAAATGACAGAGGTATGGTGGGCTGAAAAGGATGGGTCTCTGCTTTGCAGCATGAAGCAACGACCTACTCTATAATCTGGAATCATTAATCCATTATCCATGAGTAAAAAGACAACGTGCATAAATGCCCAGCAGTATGGGTTGGAGGATGAGCTGGAAAGGGACGCCAGTTTAATTTCTCCCTGTGGAACTCAAAGCCTCACACAGTTTAGAAGTCCTGCTTTGTTGTAAGGAGGGTGTAGGAAAAAACCTTACTGTTGCAGGTGAAAGACATGACCCAAAGGCAGACCAATGACTCCTGCATGCAGAAGTCATTCTTCCACAAGCAATCTCTATACTCCTCTGTGATAATGAAAAGCAAAGAAGGCTCATGCCCTTATTATGTAGTGCATATTCCAGTAAATATATTAATATAAACAGGGTAAGAATGCAGCGTCTGTCTATATCTAGTTCCAGACACGTAATATTGCATATATATTCTATTTCCTCAAACCCAAATAAGCTCTTTCGATTATTTATTGTGATATGATTTATAATGCATAGCACCTGTTACCTCAGGCATTAATTTATCACTATCAACCACTCTTCAAGGACAGAAAAATGTTGATTCCTTTTTGCCAGTGTTCTGTGAAACTAGACCATCTGAATACTTATATTATAGAGGAACGATAAGAAGCCTTTGCATGCTGTGCTGCAGAAGACATCGGTGATTAGCTGTTACACAGGTCACGCACAGACATCTCATTTGTTCATCACCTTTTTTTTTTTTTTAAAAAAAAGATAATTCATTTTTTTATAGTTGGTGATAGAGGCTACTTTAAAAACAAGATTGTAATTGGATTCAAGTTAAGTATGGCAAGACAGTTCAGGAATACACAATGATTTTCCAATTTAATCCACCACATAGAAGTAAATGAAAAATCCACATAGAAGTAAATGAAAAATCAGGAGGAGGTAACACTGAAGACCCATTAGTAGAAAGACACCTGAAACAGGAAGGAAGCAGAACTCTGCGTCTCTTTCTGGAATTTGGCCTTGGTGTGCAAGGTTGCTGTGAAAAGAAGTCGTAGCCACATTTCAATGTGGAGGAGGACAAATCAGGAGGACATCAAACTGCTGCGTTTTGGGAAGGACCATGGAACTGAGAAATTCTGTGTGTTTGCATTTCGTATATAAATAGCTCTTGAATCCACATATAGAATACGATTTCTTCCAAAGGACAAAAACCAGTCTAGCAACACAAGTTATCTCCGACCTTCTTCAAAGGCATACTACTTTTCCAAAAAGCTGGTGTGTGGGTGGAATATTACGCTCCTGATGGAACATTTGTACCACATGATACTTTTTTTCCCCCTGTGAACTGGATAGATTATTTTTATTTCTTTTCTCCATAACCAACTGCACCGAGGATGCCTTTTTATGGCGCTGAAGATGACCTTGAAGTAAACTTATTAATAGGAATGCTATCCTATGCTGAGCTTTCATAGCTACTGTTGGGAGCAGTATCCTGGCCACCGAGTTTACAGCCCTTGTTTGTTGCGTACGTCTACCAGACCATTTATTTGCAGTGATCAGAGAGATGTGGTATGTTCAGGGAAATATTCCTTGGGACCACTCTAAATATCCTTCAGTAATGGGCACAGAGAGAATTGTTTTTGAAAAAAAAAAAAAATATGGCTTCTCGGATCTCTTTTTCTCGAGTAATTCTCTCAGTGCGACTTTAGAAATCAGAATGCCTTGTGTGTGTTAGGTCTTGTTAAATTTCGACGCAGGACCATTCACTCAAAAAAAGTAGCTACAAGCAAGAAAACAGTAAGTGGTTTTGTTCAAAGTTATCTCTTCTAGTAGTGATCAGGGTAGTCATAAATACACAGGACATTCGCTTACAAAATTATGTGAAAACCAAAAGTCTAATAAACACGAGTGTTCCTAACCATGGTCAGAAGATGGCATTAAAGGCTTTCATCAGCCCAAAATGCATCTGGTTTTGACAATGGACAGTGGTGGCTTTGACACAGCACACTACAACTGTGTGTATAAAACATAAAGATGCCTTTGCCCATCACAATGTTTCTCAGGGGGGTGTCATAGGTAGGATCACGACGCTGCACAGCACTATTACTTTTAAAATAATTTTTGTGAATTTTAAGAACATGTGAGCATTATATCATTAAGAGGAGCACAAGGGGCCACTGCTCTGCCACCGCAGTTCCTATAACCATTTGGAAAGTGGAAGATTACCAAATTGTGTCATAGATCAAATTTTCAGACTTTCTGGACTAAATTTAAATATGTTATCCTGAAGATAAATGCTTTTATCAGACCATCAATCCCTGAAGCAGTATAAGGTTTAGGTGAAAAATTCAGTATCTAATTAAAGGATCCAGTGTCACAGCTCTGAATTATGAGCTCTGCTTACAGCTCCTTTTAAATCTGGTCTGGTAAATTAAATCCTATATTTTAGACATTGACGCTGATTGTGAATAAAATTTCTTCAAGAATACGTTGCCTTCAGCATACTTTCACCTTTCGGGTTAATTCATCTGCTACGAGAAATATTTCCCCATAATATATGAAATTCAGTTACATAACATTAAAAAAAGTTGGAAGCCAGTCGTGTTCAGGAGAACTGGAAGATAACTGTGAAATCCCACTTTACGAGACAGACCTTTCATCAGCTGGTGAAAGTCACGAATATGAAGGAACGGAGCACAGCTGTGCAGGCTGGGTAACATTAGCCTACTTTACTTCTATCTGCCAAGCTTCTGCAAATACAACTGCCGCCTGTCCAGGGAACGATCTTTCTTACAAATTTGCCAAATCTAGACTTCGTAGATTGGGTCTGAACCATTGTCTTGCCCATTTATCAGTAGGAAGCCTTCAGTAAACGGCAAGGGCGATTACAGTTCTACAATGCATGGGTTCGTAAAAAAAAAAAATAAAGAAAGAAAACATTCTCTTCAAGTTAGGTAGCCTTTTCTGGGATTAAAACTATCACAACATAAGCAATATCCTTGTTGACTTTCCCAATGAGAACTCTCACAGCTGTTCCAAAAAAAAGCGACATAAAATTGTGGGTCAATTCTTTATCTTCCTTTAAAGTGTCAGGTGGTGAATACCAGAAACTTTCTTCATTTCAGGCCAGTGATGGTAGTTAACTGTTTCTGGAGACCTACACTCAAGCAAGACACGTCAGATTGTAACTAGCTTGAAGCTACATGTTCTGACTGGAAAGTGAGAGTCCCCGTCTTTCTTTTAAGTGCAAGTATTCTTAAGGTCTCTCTCTTCTCCTCAAATTCTCTTAAAAACATGGTTGACAATATTCTTTTGCCTGCTGCCAAATCTGGCCAGAGGTGGCTGGCACATTCAAAATAGCATATCCCTTCTCAGGAATGCAGACAGACAGTGATCACATAACCTGTGTTTCCTTAGGGAATCGGGAACGGTGGAAAATAGCCGGAGTTACAGTTACCTTTTTCAAATGTCTCTTGCTGCAGATAGTCATCTGAAAGAAGGATAAAGTAGTTGAAATTATTTCTCATATTACAGTACCCAAATGCTGCAAAAGCAGAAAACCCCCAGGAAATTCTAGATTCCATCTGAGAAGGCAAGACTATATAAAGAGGTGCCCAAAGTGCGGCCAACTCGACAGAAGTCTATCCTTCCCAACCCAACCCAACTCCACGCAAGACGGCAGGGAATGCAACCGACTTCCTCTGTCCCCCTTCCCCGCAGAGGCTGCTAAGGTCACTCAAGAGAATGATAACAAGATGGGCATGTTTGAACAAGGCCACAAGATGGACCTGGTGTGGACAACCAGGCGGGTTGGCCCACAAGATTGTTATTCAAGACAATGCAACAAGCAGTGAGCACAAAATTTGATATACCAAATATTTCGAGGCAGAAATATAGAAATAACTGTGATTTTGGTACAATATTTATTCCAGTACCTACTTCTGCCTGTTAAGGACAAAGGCAAGCTAGGTTACCCATGCTTCTAATGTAGACACCATTATTAGTTAGCTTCATTAGGTAATCAATTACCAATTACAAATTGAAACAGAAGAGAGCTAAAATCTCCATTTCAGTTTATTATTTCCAATTTTAGTTCCATTTTTGTTAGACTGACATTTTACTTTCCTTGGAGTCTCTGATCCCGAAATCTTTTCACTTGTATTTATAGTCCATGTACCATAAAATTACGTACATTTAAATATGCAATCCAATGCAAACTGAAAATCTGATGGCATATAAAAAAATTTCCAGATTCATCATTGTTTTACCTTTCTAGGTATTAGGAGGCTTCACAAATATTTCCGCATTAACAGGATTGATTAGTAATAAATTTGGGAAAAAACATGGCATGGTCTATATTCTTTAAAGATCTTCATGGAAAAGTTTTATGACAATGTACTAAGGAACTACTACAAGCTCTCTACCAACAACTGACTCAAAAAAAAAAAAAAAAAAATCACTTCTACCATCGCAAGTCTAGCCTCCATATGACTCTATTGAAGTGTATTTGTGACTTTCCTTTTTTACCCAAGAATTATTACCCTGAGTCAAAAATCACATGCACATTTTGGAACTTTACTATAGCTTTTTATTTATAGAAGTATCTATTCTCTACAAGACTCTTCATATCATTTGCATAATTCATTTACTTCTTTATTTCTGATAATTTTTGTTTACTGTAACATGAATGTGAAATTGAGAACTTGTATTTTTCTTCACAACTCAGTTAAAATTTACTTAAGATCAAAACCATTAGTCTCATCCTTAGTTCATAAATACAATTACATTAATATTTAAGGAATTAAATTATTTTTTTTCTGCATTTTAACAGTCACAGTCTAGATCATAAAAACTAGAAATAAACAGTGACGCATCTTTTCAGACTGTAAAGACTACTGCATATAAAACACCAGGGACCAATAGTAAAAGCTACACCATACTCTATGTACCTCTCTTACCGCATTACTTTTACTATTATTAGATGCACACATTGCGTTAAATTGGTACCACAAGGAAGACTGTTAATCTACCAAACAACAGTGATGAAGGCTGAAAGCCAAGAGCATAACCAACGTTCCTGTGGATATAGGAAACTTAAAAACTTTCTACAGCTATTTTTGGTTATTAATTTTCTAGTATTTTTAATGACCAAGCAGACAGAGCAGCACACGAGGACTGGGAACACATTTCCTAAATAAGAGGATTTTGTCTCCAGCCAAAGGCATGTGCAAGTTTTTGCACAGCTGGTAAATCTGACAGAAAACTGAAACTACAGATGAAGAAATACTTATTCCAAAACATAATCCATTTTAGCTACGATTAGTGTTATTTAAAAATTACCTAGAATTGGTTTCCAGCCCAAAGAGTACAGACTGCTTGCTCTCTCTTCCAGACATACTTGATGCCAAATCTGGTGTAGACTCCTTTCGTAGGAAAGCTTGTCAGAAATGTAAGTCAAATTGCTAGAAAAATATTTGCAGTTAGAATTCAACTTCAAAGACTCAGTTCAAAGACTGCTGGTACAAAATACAAAGGAAAACCAAGAAAAAAATGTATGAAAATGAGAAGTAAACCTCTCTGAAGCTTTATACTGACTGCCAGTGTTAGTCAGAGACTAACGTACAGCAGATCTTTAAATTTTAACTGCAGTTTCAATTTTACAATTAGAGAGTTTCAGTAGTTAAGAGTACAAATCAGAAATGGAAGTCTAAGTTGAATTTTTGAAAAGCATCCTATTTCCTACGTGTAAGAACTTCCGAACACTGAACTGTGGCAGACAAAAATGTATTCATCACACTCAGAAAAGATACGTGGGTACTAAGAGATCAAATGAGGACTGTATTACAAATAAATATAAAACACAGCAGAAATAATAAAATATAATAATTTTACATTAGGGATTACTACTGCCAGCCATTTTAAGAAATGTTTTTATTTACATTTTCAGAGATATTACAACTCAAAGTTACACTAGAAATTCATACAAAGCAGGATAAAATACTAGATGTTACATAAATACAGGAAAAGATCAAATAAACACTAAGACATTCTGAAATTAAAACAACAGCAAAAAAATTTCCCATTCAACACATCCGGTTATGTTAAATAAAAATCTGTTTTTAATCATTCAATCTGTAATTATCTCAAAAGATAATTTGACAAGATACCTGTCTGTTACTTATCAATCATCAAATAAATAAATGAATTTATATCTGAAGAGTCAAATGTAACTAAGACTCATACCTACAAGGAAAGGTTGGTATTTCTGAACTGTGTACTCAAGGGATCCAATTCCTTTGATTGCATGAGTCATTTAGAACAGCAGCACTATTTCACTTCTTTAAAAAGTATTGAAGAAAGCTATTTAGCATATTACGCAATTTTTAATTTCCCTGTTTATGAATGAGGGAAATATCAATGAGATTCCACATGATACAGAGTAATTTATACAGTACTCAGGTTCTGCTTAATTTATTTATAAAAAAACAGTAAAAAAATTTCCAAATTTCAAGTAACAAACGAAGATGGTATAAATTATACAGAACAATAATTGGATTGTGCTAGTGACTTGTGCTTAGACTGGAGGTAAGAGAGTTACTCCTTGACAATCCCAAATTCAACAGAATTGAATTGAGGTTTATACAGAGGAAAGCATGATCTGGATTTGTAGTCCTATGTAGTTCTTGGATCATGTGGTGAAGAGTAAACAATTCAAACATCTTCTTATTGCTTCTGCAAAAGATTTTACATAAAATAATTGTCAATTGAGAGGTTTCATCTAAACACTAAAGATTCCACAGAAAATTATTTTTTTAATGAAGAAAAATGTGCATTATATTGGGAATTTCACATAATTCTTCTATGTTGCATACAATGTCTCTAAGCAGAAGGTTACCAATGCATGGTGAGAAAAATCTTGGCAAAAATCACCAAAAACTATAATTTGATTTGAGTACATGGTATTTACTTGTAGTATAATGAAAGCTCAAGGAAAAGCTACAGCAGGGTTTCACTAATGTGAAATAAGATTCCAGAAACAATAAATAAAAAAATTTAAATAATTATGATTTCTGAGCAAATTTTACTTTTAGTATATTTCCAATGTAAGTTATGATTTATATTAGATTACAGGAAAATATATTTTTTCCTAGAGTTCAATTTTGTTCCAAATAAAGTAAAATGAAAACCTTAGTTTTGTCAACAACTTTAAGGCTAATGTACAAAAGAGCTCAGTTTACATTTTTGATACCTGCTTTTATAAATGAAACAATCCCATCAAGTAATGCACCAATGGAGCTCAGCAGCACATTACTACTGATACGATGAAGACCTTTGTTACAACAAGCTAATAGCCAGTAAGTAAGGGGAACATATTTTACAAAGATTAACATTCCCAAAAGGGTTTAAATGGCTCAAGACTTTAAATTCTGATTTTAAAGGAAATGAAAATGGATGAAACCTGAACGCAAGTCACAGATGAGACTAAATTTTCAAAGCAGATTATTTCCAAGTACCTGAGTAAAACTGAAGGTCAAGGGGAAAAAAAAGAAGGGTTCTCTTCTAAGCATTCTTGTCATCTGCATACGTAACAACTATTTCCTCTTTAGGCTAGTTTTTTTGGTCGTAATTTTTTTTAATTTGTATTCTGTAAATTGAACTGGATTTATAAGCAAACTGAGACTCTTGTCTTACACATCTGTGACAAAAATGGTTTAAATTTAACTGCTAACAGAATACAGCATTGTCAACGGTACAGCAAGTAAACAGCAAAATAGAGATGCGTTTTTGAAAAAGGAGAAGGATAAAGGTCCCCAAGTTTGCTGATCTAATAATAACTAACAGAATAACAGTGGTAAAGGATTACTTTATTCTGGAGAGTTTTTGCAGTATAGCACAGAGCTTTTCCAAAATCGGAATATCTAGCTTAGAACTTCGAAGCAACACAGAGCAAGTACGGAAGAAGGATTCATTACTGCAGGCTTCCAGGAAAGGCTGTAAGGAATCTGTAAAAGAAAATAATTAAAAAATGTATCCCAGAGCTCGGTGCAGGGAAAAGTAAACCAGCTATTGATACCTTTAGAAGGCTTTAAGTACCTCATGTTGTGCAACTATTAGAACAATGAAATATTTCAGTTTATGCTGGGGATGTGATGCAAACCCCAGGTAAAACCAGGAACTGAAAAAATGCAAGTTCCTAAGAGTTCTGACATTACCGACCCTTGTTTTAAAACAAGGCCTGTTCCCTTGAGCACAAAGGAAAACAGGAAACAGAACAATTTTAAACTCAAATAAAAATTCGTATCTTGAACTTGTTTATCCAATGCTCATTTATCATGGTTCTTTCCTTTTGATCATGTGAGGGGAACATTAAGTCATGCAAAAAGACTCACAAGGAAGTATTTTAAGCTGCTGCAAATCACACGGGCAGGGATAGCACATGCAGAAGCTAATGTGATGCCTGGCAGCCTTTTATTATCAAAATACCAAGACAATCAAAATTTCAAGACAAGCAAAATAATAATTGAGAGGTAAAAGTAAGAGCTGGATAAGAATACTTAAATAACAACAAAACACCCTTAAAATAGTGGATGAATTTTTAAGTCACATTGTATAACATTTCCCTCTATCCTGTTCCCCAAAATCTAATCACTTCAGAAAAAGGTTAAATCTGTTCCCTCATTATCTCTTTCTTGGTTCTGATATTACAGATCAATTTATAGCAAAAACATCAATAAAATAAGTAAGAATTTATTTTTTTAATGAATAGTCTTTCATATAGCATAGGGCATTTGCATTAGAAGAATAAAGATGTGAGGAAAATATTATAATGTTTACATAATGCTAAAAGTATTTATTAATGTGTTATACCTTGTAAGAAGCTGCAATATGCAAATCACAGCATAAACCAATAAACACAGATATTAAAAAAATTCTTCACACATACGCTGAATACTGTGATTTATAAATAGGATGTCAAGATCATTTTAGCAGTTCAAAGAGGACTGGATGTATCTTTTTGGTCAAAATTTTCCCTTTCCTTGTCCAAGGACATACAACTTATTAAATATAACAAGTAGCCTTGGAGTGTATTCAAGGTTTTAATTTATTTCAGGAAGCTTACCGATACAAAATCAGCAGAAATGCTACAGAAAACTGTCTGGAATAGGGCTTTAAAAAAAAAAAAAAATCAACTAAAGTCAGGTCAAGAGCCTAGACAACTCATTTTCTCAGAGCTGGGCATTTATACTGAACAAGGACCTAGACAATTCCTAGACCTTCCTGTTAGGAACAAGATCTTTAAAAAAATCTATTTTTTGCAAAACAATGGCATGCTACTGGCTACAGCAAAAAATAACCCAGTGTTGCCACCCCCTCCTGATGCTGAGTACATATTATCATGCATTACACTATACAGTGAAGTCAACAAGATATGTGGGCCTTTACTGGTTTACACCATCAGATGAAGAAACCAAGAAACAGCAAACGTCTTTAGCATAGATCAGAGAAGCTATGGCTGCGTGTAATCTTCTCTCCCTTTTCAGTGGAGGTGCTTTTGGCAAAATTGACTTAAAATTGACTTAAAAGGCTGGATTCAATAGACAGAATCCACAAAATATATAATGGAATGTGTGGATGGAAACTATATAGATGCAGGTAGCAAGGGGCTAACCTTGCAGCAACAAAAAGCAAGATGACAACTGATGTACTATGAAGCTTGGAAAAGGCAGGCAAATGTTTTGTGGTTTGCACAGCTGAAGTGTCCTCTGTTCTTTACCCAAAGCAACACAAAATAATGATTATTCCAAGAGACATTAATTATCGGGCAATAAATGGTTATAGATTGATTTAGTTTTCTGTTTATTTCTACTTTCATGTTTCTTGCATTCTTTCTACCATATTCAATCCACCTGTGGTTGTATGCGTATTCTTCTCTCATTTTTAGTACTATTTCCAGTTACAATTTGCTGTCTCAAAATTGTAACAGCAATAAATAGAAACCCAGAATGAAACTAAAGTAGAAATGTAAGCAGTAATCAGTAAAAACTATACTAAAAAATAAGTACATACATATTTTTATTCTCTGTCAGTAAAGATACTATTTCTCATTTTAATTTAGCTTATGGTCTTCAATTAAGGATAGAATGCTTTAACAGAAGAGATATATTAAGTACCACTGACAGATTCTAAGACAGGGAAAACATCACGGATACTGGAATAGTGAACTGCGACCGCATTTCTATAGACCTGCAGATACCACAACATATCAAAAGCAAATTAATTGAAGATTGGCAGTTACAAGAGAATTGCTAAAAGGAACAAAGAAAAGAGCACAGCCTCCTTAAAATGAAAAATGAGGTTCATGCTGAAGAAATACGTTTTATATGTGTGCATAAATACATATTTATATAAAATAGATTAAAAAAACATTTACCAGATATGTTTGAATTGATCTGAAAATGCTTTTTTATCAAATATCACAAGGGATGAGTAGAATGATTTCACACACACACAAAAAACAAAAAAGATGAGAAGGATCTATTTTCTAAGGAAAATTAGATATTATTCTAAAGTGGGATTATTCTAATGTACAACTCAATAGGTAACACAACTGAACAAATTTGTCAGGAATCCAGTAAGAGAAGTGACTATTGACTGCATTCTGCCCTTGGCATGTACAACATAATCCCCAGGACGTAGTTACTCAGGCCATGCCAATTCCAGTATTTCTTTTAATATTCTTTTAATATTTCTCTAGTTTCACTGAAGAAGGTATTATTTTTCAGAAATTGTGACGTCAAAAACTCAGGGCTGTCAATTACAGCAAGCAGAAAATCCTTAGGCGGGTTAGTAGTATGTGCTAAATTTAGTGATACACGACTGACATACACTCAAGATTCAGCACTCTTTATTGAGGCACTGCTCCCTGTGACAGAACTTTGAAGTTATTAAATGCATACAGCAGTGTATTAAACCTGGAAAAAATAATTAACCACCACTTCTAGTATGGTGGTATCATGCTCTGGTGTGTCTAACTTGTTAAAACTTATGAGGAGAGGCAACAAAACCACAAACAGAAACAGCAAATAAGCAAAACCCAATGCATACAATCCTACCACCTTAAGAGCACTTTGTATCAAAACATTTCTATCACTTGAGTGTTTGGAGTAAACATTTCTATACAGATAGCAAAACCAGATAGCCTTGTGTAAAGCAAGAAAAATCTAGGACTAAAATTATGTTATCACTTACGAACTACAACTTTATAGAAATTCTTCTACAATTTGCTAGAGTTCCTACAACGACTGTCTATTCCCAAGAAATGGAAACAGTCCCATCAATCTGCCCAGCACCACTGATGAAGTCTGTTTTAACAACAAAAACTTGAACAGTATCTCGTACTTACCCAAGATGTTTATCAGAAAGGTAAGAAGAGAAAAATGTAAATAAATGTGTGAGAACACTGACAATCAAGCAGTAAATTGAGAAGAAAGGTTTTTCCTTCTTCTATTGCCTGCTGAAACAACAAATAGCTTTAGAAACCTCTAATTTAACATGACTTCTGACAGCTGAACTCTGATTCATAAGAGATCTGAAAGTAACAACACTGCTGAGATGAAGAGAGTGGGTCCTACAATTTATTCCTATAAATATCCCTAAGTAGCCATAAAATGCTTTACATTCCTTTTCTGCATGGGTAAACAAACACCATATTCAGCTGACCTGGGCATTTCTTTGCTGCCTTGCTCTTACTGGTTCCTTAAAAATATTTAATTAAAAAAACCCCAACACACACAAATATATATGTTTTGACTGCGAAGTTTACAAACCAACATAAAATATATGCGTTACTTTTCACGGAATCACGGAGTTTCAGAGTTGGAAGGGACCTCTAGAGATCATCTAGTCCAACTCCCCTGCCAAAGCAGGATTGCCCAGAGCACATTACTCAGGACTGCATCCAGGCGGCTCTTGAGAATCTCCAGCGAAGGGGACTCCACAACCTCCCTGGGCAGCCTGTGCCAGTGCTCTGGCACCCTCACCGAAAGAAAGATTTTTATAATAAAACAGAAGAGCCAAGCTGGAAATAACTTCTCAAGTTTCACAAAGTTCAATTATGTGAAAGCAAACTGATAAAGGCACACATTTAAATGGACTTTTTGTACGCTGCTTATATATTCACTTCAGAAAAGCTTTTGCAGAATATAAGTAATCAGAAAATGTACAAAACAAGCATATAGTTTAAATGCATGTCTAGCTGATGAACTAAAAGAATATAAGCTTCACATTTTTAAATATTTTGGTGGTTTAGATTTACACAGATTTTGTTTTTATTAACTATTTTGGAAAAACTAAATTGGAATCCATCCTGACAAAACTTTGGCACAACTTAAAATAATCTGCAAAAGCCTCCACTGGTATCCTTAAAAACTGTAGCATGTTGTAGTTGTATTAGCTTAACTTGATTGGTAGACTGCAATGAACAATGAGCAATTTATCACTGTTGACAGAATTCATCTGAAATTTACCCTCAAAGTAATCATTCACTCACAGCATAAAATCTCACCAGCCATAGTTATCCAGAAAATTCTGTTTTATACCTAAAGCTATGCCACCTCAGAAAATGAAGACTGTCAGGAATGCCAACTTTAAGTTCATGTTTTAACAAATTAACGATTCCAGTTTTGCCTCATTTCTAATTGCACGAGAATCTGCTGGGAGAAGGGAGAGCACGCAACAGCGATGCAAGTGAGTGACATAGCACTGTCTACTAGTGTGGAAAAGTTAACTAATGCAAAAATTAATTAACTATGTACCACAGCAGAAACACTTAAAATGAAACAGTAATATCACTTACATGTTGCTAATAACCAGTTGTCTATAATACAGTCACCTGTAAGATTTGAACCATTTGCTGAATTTAACTCTTTCTCCTGTAATCAATAGTCAGGGCTGTTAAGCGCCACTGATTAAAGTGGAGACAGGTCGAGATTCCAGTCAGCATAAGGCACCTCAAGTGTTCATGCCTACATGGGTGACCTGAGTTGAGAGAGCAGAAGTGGCAATTTCAGCTGGTCACCCAGTATGTGTTGACATCAGTATGATCTGAATTGCTCCTCGGTTTCCCAGGATGCACAAGACATTTATGCAGACATGAGACAGGACGTATGGGAGACCAATGTCATTCTGAAATGGCAACTGAAGGTTACACCCACAAAAAAAAATTGTAATAGAAAAGGTTAAAAAATTAGCAGGAAGACTTATGCCACAAGAGATACTTGGAAGGAAAAGGAGCCTACAAAGAAAACAAAAAAGATCAGAAGAGAAAGCTATGCCCTAGAGATCAGAAACTATCTTTAAGATAGAAAGGATAATATGAAAAGTCAAGTGAAGTCAGACTTTGTCAAGAAGAAAAAAAGTTCTCCCAGCCATTGAAATAAAAAATATAACAAAAAAGAGGTAGTAAGGTTATCTGTGGTCAGCACTAGAAAGATGGGATAGAAGCAAATGGTATTTTAGTCTTCTGGGTGCACACTTTGGCTAATATGCTTGCTTTCAGGAGAGCTGTAACCTGATTAAAGGGACAAAAAAAAAAAAAAATCCCCAAACTTGTAATTCCGAAAGGCTCCTTTAGCATGGGACACCACAACAGACTTCAGGATTCTGAAAGAAACGTTACCTCAATTTTATGACGAGAGTTAAACAATCGTTGCTAACAAGTCAGGAAGCAGCACTTTTTGAAGAGAGAACAGCCAAGGCAATATATTGCATATATATGTTGGATTTGGACAAAATAAGGCAATCTGAACACACGTGCCCTTCAGCAAGACTCTAGAGATATTTTCCAGAAGTAAAGGCAACAAATAAAAAATAAGTTTCTCTTTAAGTATGTGTATAGGAACTACAGGTATGTTGTGTCAGAGTAGTCAGATACTTTTGTTTGGCAAATAAATGCTACGGCAGTTGCAACTCCGCTAGACTTCAATACCATTTGGTAGAGCAATAGGTGACATTACACTGGAGCAGCTGGGGGTTAGTAGAAGGGCTGGAAGGTGTGCAGTGTAAGGAACTGGCTGAAAGCAAAGCAAAACATTTTGCCTTGAAAAGTGAACTTTAGTTTTAAATACTGATTTTTGCAACTGTGCTTATTTAGTGCAATAATTAATGACTGTGGCATGAAACCAGCAGTAGTCTAATGAAATTCCATGCTGGAACTGCCCATTTAGAAGGCAACAGGTATAAAATACATGAAAACCAGAATTATCTCACTTGCTAGAACAGCAGAAGCTTAAAGACAATACACTAAGAAACAACAAACATTTTTCCTGGAAAATCACTGATTAGAAACATCACAGGATGAGAACTTTTGGTGTGCTAATTGAACTCAGTATGTCTATAAGCAACCAACATGGTCTCACCGTTAAAGACCGATTCTAATGAGGCCTGAGCGAGAGAGAAAAACACCATCTTACAAATAACCTAGATAGTATTATAAACTGAAGCTATGCGCTACTATGGGTTACTTTGCTCAAGAAACCAGAAAAAGCCTAATGAACTACCAGAATCATGAAGGAATCACAACTCTTGTCTTACAGAAGACACCTAAAGGTGCTTTGTTCCAACACTTTCCATCAGAGCTTGCCTGCCTTGTTTCCCCTGCTCCCGTATCTCCACCCCTGTAATAACCAGCTCAGAACTAAGCACAGTATTTCAAAGACAACGACAAACTCAAATAAGGAAGCCTTTAGATAAATAAACCTATTTATCAGGCATGACCCAAAATTCTGTAACATCAGAGTGCAAGTAAGCAGGTAAATAATGTCTGAACTCTGACAATTCACAGATGTTACTCAAACTGCACAAATTGTACTATTTCCAAAAAAAAGCCTGTCTTTATGAAATTATTTCAATTATGGCATTGCTCTAAATTCACCTTGCAAGTTACAGAAAAGAGCTGAAAAAATGTGCATTAAAAATATTTTTTCTAATTAAATCATACTTTTTGTTGTAAATTAAATCATTTTACAGAAAATTATAAAACTGTAAACTGTTTATACAAAATGCAAGTTTAGTACATACAAGCAAACCAGATCCTACTTGAATAAACTTTACTGTTCTAAAGATTTGATAGATTAAATTGACTTGAAAAAGGCTGTGTATATCCAAGTACTGATATAAACAACTCCTTTTTACATCAAATACTTTCAAAAAGTTAGCATTCACATCTACCTTCAAAACAGTATGCTGCTTATGAAGTACAGTATTATTACCCTGAATGAACAGTGAAGTTTTATTTACAAAGTGGCTACTTGGCTCTACATAAGTTTATATTTAATGGTCTCTTTTATTTCTTACTTTAGAGTGGATGAGACAGCAGTCCAAAATTCAGAATGGCTAAGCATTACATAACTGTTACTAGAACAAGAAGAAAATACTGACAAGAACGTTGTCTCTTAATAGAGAGAAGGGTACTATTACTTCAGTAGAAATCAAATGACATTATTCCATTTACTGCATTCATTTTTAAATCCTGTAAACATGTATTTCATCAAAATCAAAGTATTCAAACTAAGCTTGCAATTAATTAACAACATGTGCAAATTTTTGGGGTACTTGCTGACTTTCAGCAAGTATACAGGTTGGTCCTAACATTATCATAGGCTGCATTTAACAGAGTTAGACATATTTATCTGTGGTTAAAATATTAAACTAAAACATCTATTAATCCAACATAATTATTCACCATTTTCAGAAGAATGAATAAAAAAATTAGAAAGGTAAGACAGGATAACAGAGGAAGGATTTCCTTTTAAATGGTTTGTATTTCAATGTTTATCCCACATAAGCTGTAAATCATTCCTTTCGCTATAGCTTCAAACACAGTTCCTCAGGATAGTTTCACATCTGCCTTTCACACAGGTGGGTGGGAATCCTACCTTAGTATGGTATTCGCGGACTTGACAGTTTTACCCTTTCGGTGCTGCAGAATAAGCTCATTTGAAAACTTGCAATCCTGTGAACAGTCACCAGTAAAGATAATAAGCTGCTTGAAGTCTCAAAATGCTAAGACTCAGGAAAAAAATAAAGGAGTGGGTTTGGCTTTCCTTGACAGGTTCTAACCACCAACTTTTCAGAAGTACCTGTAGAACAGTGTGAATTGTGGAATACCTTGCATTAGTTATGGAAGCATTCCAACTCGAAGGAAGAGAGGGAGTATGCATGTAGGCAGTCCACATAAGAAAATTGTCTTCATAGTAAGAAGCTGTGATTCAGTGTAAACTGAATCTTTTTATCTCCACTGGCTTCATTAACTTCCCCATGAGATGAGTAAATTTGGACATAGACTTGATTATCCATGACCATAATATTTTCTTACCAAAAAAATTAGAAGTAAGGTTCAGTGAATGTGTAAATACAGCTTACTTTTGCAGTTACTAAAAATCTTAATCTGGATAAAAAAAACATACTGAAGCCCTACCAGAATGTGCATTGACTTACAGTAAGCATGAGAGTCATTTAGAGATTTTTTTTTTCCAATATGCACTCATTTCAATTTGTGACAGGCACACAATAATGAAAAATATTCTCTCTGTAAAACAGAAGTAAGCTTAAGGATGACGTAAATGTAAGCCTTATTTAAAGCAAAGGCCAGTGCTTTGTAATGTTTAATGAGCAAGTAAGTTTTGATTTCCTTGAACGCACACAAGGTTGGGAAAGGAGAACCTACTAATCTACGTGACGGAAGTCAGCTTTCACTGCAGGAGGAATTTAAGATGTATGCTGTCTTTGTGTAAAAGTGCAAAGGGTGGAACTGAGACTGGCAGCTCTCTGCTAATAGCAGATCTCAAATCAAGCATGAATCAAGACTACAGTTCAACAATGGTATTTTTGATAGGTGACTATAAACTCACCACATCCTTTGGAACTCATCTAAGTGATTCACAGGTTAAAAAGAACACAGTAAGCTGCGCGAGAAGTGAGAAGACAGGAATAACAGTATTTAACCAGATTGTATATAAGTATTCAACTCAGGGTGATTTAATACTAATGATGTGATGTTCTTCAACACCCACAGAACAAATTTTCTTGCTGAGGTCATGCTACTTTTTACTAGATTGTTTCCACAAAATATTTCAGGTCTGGCATCCAGGAATTCTCTTGAATGGTGTGCTGCAACTACCGTCCTAGAAACAAGATCTGCTGAGAAAACAAATTTGTAGTCGTCGGGAGAGAATTTTGGGGTATGAAGATGCCCTGGAAGCCACTGGTGTCATACTATAACAATCTCGATGATTAAAAGTAACTATTACTTCAATTATTAAACATTAATCTTAACAGTAATTGAAATGGTAAATGGTAAGAGCTTTGTTAAGCAATAAACACATCATGAGCCATTCGACTAAACTGAAACATAGCAGTATTTAGCAGTTAATACATTTTGCTCCAAAAAGGCGGTCAGCCCACTGCATTTGAGGAAGTTTATGACCGAACACATTCAGAGTTTATCAGGACACTAAATCTACTTTTTGTGACAATGCTACCAGAGAAGGTTTTGTTTGTACTTCTATCTTCACACAGGTTCATAGCTTACACATGCAACTAAAAACCAAACACTGTGGCTTGGTAACCTGCTTTCCTTAACTAAGGTAAGGAAACCTTCAAAAGCCTTGGTATTGAAATCTTTCTTCCCGGTCAAATCGGCAGTAATATATCTCTTCGCCTTTTACTCAAGGGGAAACAAGAAAGATGTCTTTATAGACCACTCATTAGTTTCAAAGAACAAAAGAAGGATCAAGTTGAACTTTATGTCACTCATCTGAAACCCCAGATTCAAGCAAAACACCACCACCTTAAAAAAAGACTGTAGGACTTGTTCTCTTGATTCTGCTTTTATCAGTCAATCTTTGCAGCAAAGGAAAGATAGGCAGCCTCCAGAAAACAAACATGGATTGAAAAGCTGGTAATGGTTATGGAGAGCCAAATAAGAGACTGAAAAGGATAAACCTGATCTAGAACTCATCCCATCTGACCATGAAACAAAACCAGCACTGATGAGATAGCTACGGTGAAAATATAGCTAAGCCAGCTATTGGAAAGTACATTTAAAATAGAAGACTGAACAGGTTGAAATGTACCAATTTATGCACCATTACAGACATTTTTAGACAAAAATACTAGCAGAATGTAGTAAGAGAAAAGGGGCAAAATATCTTTGTTGAGCTGATTTTCTGCTGCCAGGTTCATAACAAGCTGTTAACTCCCCCAACTGTGGATTTTAGAAGTAATGTATCACGCCTACTGAAGACAGCAGACTGAACCAGCTAGACTTCAACTTAGGCCACTGAGCTCATCCGAAGGAAAAGAATCACTCCAGCATGCAAGTGACATAAAATAAAACATAAATTACTTAAAATTATACTGTTTACCCTAACAATTACACCTTACTTTCAGCTACTTATCAAGTTTGTAGCGTACGTTAAATGAAGCAAGTATTTGCTAACAGAAAGCAAATGGTTAGGTAAGGATTTCACAGTTGCAAAGTTTCTTTCCTCAGTAAAAATAGTGAACAGAATCCACATAAATACTGGAAGATGGAAAAAAAAAAAAAAAAGACAGACAGACTATTACAGCATGAAAGTAAGATGAAACTGAAGTTCTCTTGACGCAAAGAAAACTCTAAAATTACTCCATAACATCTGTAGCAGCTCCTCTCACTCTTAAGCCCTGAGGAGCTGGCCAAAACTAACCTCAACTGTTTTCACCCCTGACATTTAAAAGCCAGCCTTTGTTCCAACTATGAATGTTTTTGTATATTACAAGAACAGTAAACAGTATAACATTTTACCCTCCTCCTTAGGCTTTAACATTTTTATAAAAGAGGTGAGGCAAACAAGATTGGCATGTATATATATATATATTTATATATCTGTGATGTACTGTTACAGCTCCAAAAATGTTAATGATTGGGACAAAACGGTGAGATTATTTTTGGCTGGCTTCATACTTCAGAATTATATAATAGCATGAAAACTCACTGATGTTTGGGAAATGTCTCTGCAGCTGGAATACCATCCACATTCTCACACCTAAAACATAATGTAGTCTGGTGACATGTATGCAATTTGAGATCCCAATTTGATAAATACATGTAACTTGGATCCTTCCAAGAAATAATGTGACTGTATTGTATACTATCATGTGGGCTCTGGGGATTTGTATGCTATGATGATGCATCTAAGTTTCAAGAAACATACACAAATAAGCTTACCAAGGGTACCAAAAGTCTTAATCATTTCTTCACAGAATTCCTGTGGTGTTAAGACCACTGTGTTTCTATGGCCTAGCTGGACAGGTACACTGGTGTTATCCACTCTTGTACAGAATACACATCAACTCAGACAAACTTTTTATGACGCTGTGGACCTCAGGCATAATTCTATTTATAGTTTTAAATGAGCTTGCAGCTGATATACAAGATCTACGAGACTGGCATCATTCCTGTGGAATATGGTAAACTCTCCTTAACCCGGAATCAAAAAGATTAAAGAGTAAACCCTGATTCTATTAGTGACCGAAAATGTTCTAAGAGATGTACTAAGAGATGAACCAAAAAGAGCACCTGAAGGTTGATAGCCCATCTTGTGGCTCTAATGAGAAAATGATGACAAATGGTTTTACCACTAAGAATGCAAATGGATAGACCTCTTGACACAAAGGGGGTCAAAATAAGCCTGTTGTCCTTGGAGTAGGAATGAAATGTCTAATCCCTGATTACTAAGGTTACATTTTCTGCTCTTCTGTCATCTAAGAGAACATTCAGATGTTGCTTTAATAGTACCTTGTTGTGAAGGCATGGATGGAAGAGGTAATACAAGAGTAAAAATTCACTAAAATATTCTGTAGTCTATAATTCTGAAATCTGTAATATTCACTGCTCACACTTTTCTCGCTCTCGTTAGACCTGGGGATTCCAAGTCAGGTTTTCTGAAAGAAAGTCTGTCACTAGAAGTTGTGTAGGAGTCATTTGGTCTAGTAACCTATGCTTCTTCCTTTGCACCTCACATGTTGTGTAGTGCAAAAAAGAGTCATCTGCTTCTTTGTTCAGACTGGAATGCATAAGCTCACTGAAAACACAGAGGAGCTCCAAATTCTTAATGAGCAAAGAGTTTCATTAGCCTTTGAACTGAAGGGGTAGCAATCTTTAAATTAAGGGGTAACAATCTTTAAATTAAGGGGTAACAATCTTTAAATTAAGTATTTTTTTATGTCTTGAACTGCAACCCTGCTAGTTATCTTCACCAACCACAGTCTTAAGGGCATGGATGTGCCCAAACATCCAAAACCATGTGTGGGCACATTGCATACAAGGTGTCACGATACACAGAGATTTTGGCTATCAGCTGCCTCTCACAATATAGATTTTACTTCTTCCCACCACTCTGTGGGAGTCTTTTTATAAGTAGACAACCTGTTTTATAAAAGTTAGCCTTACCTTGACAGAAGCACATGGTAAGTACCAACACACATTTACAGAACAACAAAGTAGATCTTGCCAAACAAATTCTTGCTTACTGTCCTTTTTCATGCATTTTTTTTCAGGTTTTGAAATGCCCTGAAGCCATCCTCTGGACCACCTTATGATCTAGCAAGCTTTCTCAGACAACTAAATCATTCTAGAATTAATTATTCCTCTACCTCTGCCTGCTGATCCTTCTCTTCCTTGTGAAAAAAAGATCTAACAGGCAACAATCAGAACAGTAGGAGATATTGCGTCTGAATGCGTATCCTGAGCTAGTCAGGACTGATAACCATGTAATAATAACATCATAGACAGACAGATAAAAAAGTACCGAAGAATGTTACCTTTCAGTCCTCCACCACTTCCCATTGAAATGGTGTTGTCAGGACTCTCCTAGATTCTTGATGTGAAACTCCTGAACAGAAATGGATAGGGGGTGCATGAAAGGCTGTGTGCCAGTAAGATACACAGCAGTAATACCATAAATTTTAATTTGCCATTAAGGTCTTGTACATAGATATAAAACAGATGATACCAATGCCTCAACTGTTGCATTTGACATCAAGTTTTCAGTAACTGAATGCCTTATCAGCACTGCCAATGTCCTATGAACTTGCAATGGAACCTTGGATCCTGGAACCATTGTACCAGATACACTATGAAGCCAGAAGCAATGATAGGGATCTAAAATATGAAAGCGTGCATACCAAAACCAAACCAGTCAATAGGCTTAAGCGGTACTGCAGACTCTCATTATGATTTTTATCAAAGCACAGAAATATCCATCTTAGACCAGTAGGTATTTTCTTCAGATGCAGCTTAAGTAATTTTCCTTAATATACAAGGGAAATCTAGCTTTCATTTCTGGAACATGAGGAAGATAATTTCTTATAGGAAAGAGAACCTACATGAAGACCTCAGACAGACCTGGACTGTACAGAACCATTACCATTCATTGCTTCCTGTAACAAAAGGTACATGCAGTTATACGGAGGAGTAGTGCAGCATAGTAGTTATTTCATATCTGATTCACATCTTTCAGTCTCGACAACTAAAATTTGAATCTGTAAAAATCCTCCACAAAAAATTTTGAAACTTAAAAAAAAAAAAGTTATAGAAAAGAGTATCTGGAAAAAAAAAGAAGCACTGGCTTTTTTCTCCAACTTAATTTCTAATCACTTCAGCTCTAAAGGTAGTATTTTTGAACAAAAATATTGGAATACTCCTATAGAACCAGAAAATTACTGCAGCAAGTTGAAAGAATGCCTAGGATTGCATATCTTACAGGAAAAAATAAAAGCCTAGACTTTGCCTCCTGTTGGTCAAATGCTATCTTTTTGGGTAATGCGATTCCATATTTTAGCATACAGACAGCTACATATGACTTCATATTTAAGGCTGCACACCAACACAGCTTTAAAATTGAGCATAAATTCCTGTTTTAATCTAACACTAAGAGCCCTCTGAATATCCACGCCTTCTTCTAGTTTATCTTTTAATGACTTTTTAATAGGAAACTTACAAAGGAATGAAAACACAATTTCCCATCAACAATGCTACTTCTCATTGTTAACAATTCACTGCAAAACACTATGTATTAGAAAAACGCAGACGACGCCTATAACTTGTGTATTGGCAATTTATTCTACCGAAAAGAAAGGCTCTGCAGAAGGCTTTATATCCAGTTGCTGAGAAAAAAAAAAAATCTCAAATAAATGTCAGTTCAATTAAATATTACTCTTCCTTCCCTGATTTCACAAATATACATCTTCTCTGAGAAGTAACAAGGCAAAACGTGAGTTGCTCACACAATATCTCCATTATGGAGATATACTGGGTCGGGGCAATCCCAAGCACAAATACAGGGAAGGGCTGGAGAGCAGCCCTGAGGAGAAGGACCTGGGGGTGCTGATTGATGAGAAGCTCAACATGAGCCAGCAGTGTGCGACTGCAGCCCAGAAGGCCAACCATATCCTGGGCTGCATCAAAAGAAGTGTGGCCAGCCAGCAGGTAAAGGGAGGTGATTCTGCCCCTCCACTCCACTCTTGTGAGACCCCACCTGGAGTACTGCATCCAGCTCTGGAGTCCCCAGCATAAGAAGGACATGGACCTGCTGGAGCATGTCCAGAGGAGAGCCACAAGGATGATCCGAGGGCTGGAGCATCTCTCCTATGAAGAGAGGCTGAAAGAGTTGGGGCTGTTCAGCCTGGAGGAGAGAAAGCTCCGGGGAGATCTTATTGCGGCCTTCCAGTACCTAAAGGAGGCCTACAGGAGAGCTGGGGAAGGACTTTTTACTAGGGCATGTAGTGGTAGGACGAGGGGGAATGGCTTTAAACTAGAAGAGGGCAGGTTCAGATTGAACATTAGGAAGAAGTTTTTCACTTTGAGGGTGGTAAGGCACTGGGACAGGTTGCCCAGAGAGGCTGTTGAGACCCCATCCCTGGAGGTGTTCAAGGCCAGGCTGGACGTGGCCTTGGGCAACCTGGTCTAGTGGGAAGTGTCCCTGCCTATGGCAGGGGGGTTAGACCTCGATGATCTTCAAGGTCCTTTCCAAGCTAAACCATTCTATGATTCTACGATTTTTCTTCAAACTGAAAGCATCTAGCGTATCAGAAGGACTACTGCTAGGTAACAGAAGATGTAGTTACTGGCATTACCCAAAGTAATATCAGACACCATCCACCTTGCTTAGGTTACTTTTGTGCATACAACCATCTCTTTCCCAATCACTTTACAAATCATAGTTATGAGTATTAGGAAGAATACTTGAATGTAAGACTACACTAACTACATGATCAGAAAAACAGTCTGCAAGGAAGCATAAAAATCTTTCTGACACCTTGCTACAAAATGGCTTTCAACTCAATGCTGTTCCATTCCAATTCAAACATGCTTTCTATTTTTACCACTACAATGCATGGTAACAAAATACGCCCAAAATAACACTATACATTTCAAAAATAGCAGCAGCCCTTTACCCTTTTCTGTTCTAAAAGGCAGTGAGTGATTTTTATCAGTCACAAGGTTTATGCAACATGGCACTGGAATGCCTCACTACTTTCATGTTCATCTAGTTGGTTATTAACTGATTCTTAGCCTGTATCACTTGGAAAAATGCTGTGACAAATGAGACTATTAACCCTTTTAAAGGGCCACAGCACGGTAAAATTCAGCAAAATATAACTATCTCAGCACAGTAAAATTCAGCAAAACAACCATCTCTTCTAGAAATGTCATTTCCAATTATTAGAAACTGAAAAATGACTGGGTATGAGCTGTTCATTCAAAATAGAAAAAGAATTTCAATAAAGCCTATTTTTTATCTCCACCTACTGGCAGGTTTTCATGATATGTCTTCCCTGTCACAGTCTGACTTCAAAGAAAAACATCAGCAAGGTAAAACAGTGGAATAAACTGAAACCTCAAACCAAAATAGCGGCAAAAAATTCACACCAATATATAAGAAAATAACCAGGACAAAATATAAAGCATAGGTGCTGCAAAGGAGAAGAAAAGACACGACAACTCAGAAAGAGACAGACATTTCAGAATGACATTTTATGTCTCTAATGAATCTACACGACACAAAAAAATGCTTATACTAGATCAGATTATTTATACATAAGAATCATGCTATGTTGTATTTATGCTTACCCGACCTGTTCTCAGCATGATTTTACATTTTTTTTTCTAATTATACAAATTTACCAGATTCCATGGTCATCTGAAGTAATCCATCAAGAGCACTGGAAAGCAGACCTCTGCTGGATACTTTTAAGTGACTTAGTATGACAGGCACACATTGGTATTCCAAAAATAAGGCCTTCCCTTCATCTGTCTTCAAGTCTATGCGAAGGGAATCAAACGCTTGAGCCAGGTAATCCACTGAAAGATATCAGAATACAGGCAATGAAACTTTTATAATCATAATTCCATCAAGCAATATGTGAATAGCTATCCTGAGAGTTACCGTTGCAGATATATACTTAAAAGTTAAATGGCTGAAAATATTAAATTTCATTTTTAGTTAAAGACATCCTCTGCATTTTTTTATTCCTTAACAAATTGTTGAGAGTGGAGAAAAAGACTAACTGCAGACTAACTGCAACTCATATGTCTTTAGGAAAGACAGGCCAGCAAGGCGAGCAGGTGGAGTCGCTCTTTATGTGAGAGAGCAACTGGAATGCATCGAGCTCTCCCTGGGAGCAGACAAAGAGCAAGTTGAGAGCTTGCGGGTAAGGATTAAGGGGCAGGGTAATATGAGAGACACTGTTGTGGGTGTCTGTTACAGGCCACCTGATCAGGATGGGGAAATTGATGAGGCCTTCTACAGACAGGTGAGAATCGCCTCACAATCACAGGCCTTGATTCTCATGGGGGACTTTGACTACCCTGGTATCTGCTGGAAAAGGCCACACAGCTGGGCATGTACAGTCCAGGAGGTTCCTCCAATGCATTGATGATATTTTTTTTACTCAGGTGGTGGAGGAGCCCAGCAGGAGAGGTGTACTACTGGACCTAGTACTGACTAACAAAGAAGGACTGGTGGAAGATGTTAAGGTTGGGGGCAGACTGGGCTGCAGTGATCATGAGAATATTGAGTTCAGGATTAAGTGCAGTATACACAAAATGACAAGTAGGGTTGAAACCTTAAACTTCAGGAGGGCTAACTTTGATCGCTTCAAGGACTTGCTTGGACAAATCCCATGGGAGAGGGCTCTAGAGGGTAAGGGGACTTAAGAGAGCTGGCTACTATTTAAGCGTCACTTCCTCCAAGCTCAGGATCAGTGCATCCCGAAGAGCAAGAAATCAAGCAAGGGAAGAAGGAGACCTGCATGGCTGAGTAGGGACCTTCTGAAAAAGCTCAGGTGGAAGAAGGGAATTTACAATAGGTGGAAGAACTGGCTGACCGCTTGAGAAGAGTATAAGAATGCAGTCAGGGTATGCAGGGAGGAAACAAGGAAAGCCAAGGCAGCCTTGGAATTGAACCTGGCAAGGGATGTCAAGGCCAATAGGAAGGGTTTCTTTAAGTATATAGAAGACAAAAGGAAAACTAGGGAAAATGTAGGCCCACTGTTGAACGAAACAGGTGCTGTGGCGACAGATGATGCAGAGAAGGCGTAGTTGCTGATGCCTTCTTTGCTTCTATCTTCACTGCTTGGGACAGTCCTTGGCAGACCCAGAGTTTGCAGGTAACAGAGAAAGTCTGGAGGAAGCAAGATTTTCCCTTGGTTGATGAGGAACAAGTTAGAGATCAGTTAGATAAACTGGATATC
The DNA here is from genome assembly GCF_965231255.1 of Vanellus vanellus. Lineage (NCBI taxonomy): Eukaryota > Metazoa > Chordata > Aves > Charadriiformes > Charadriidae > Vanellus > Vanellus vanellus. Next base: position 153,504,242 of record NC_138905.1, on the reverse strand, counting down.
CACAAGTCCATGGGGCCCGATGGGATGCACCCTCGAGTGCTGAGGGAGCTGTGAGAAGTCATTGCTGGGCCGCTCTCCATCATTATTGAAAGGTCCTGGAGAACAGATGAGGTGCCTGAGGACTGGAGGAAAGCCAATGTCACTCCAGTCTTCAAAAGGGCAAGAGGGATGACCCGGAAAACTACAGGCTGGTCAGCCTCACCTCCATCCCTGGAAAGATGATGGAATAGCTTGTTCTGGGTGTCATCTCAAAGCACCTGGAAGAAAAGAAGGTTATCAGAAGTAGTCAACATGGGTTCACCAAGGGGGAGTCATGTCTGACTAATCTGATAGCCTTCTATGATGGCATGACTGGATGGGTGGATGAGGGGAGGGCAGTGGATGTTGTCTACCTTGACTTCGGCAAGGCTTTTGACACTGTCTCCCACATCATCCTCATAGGCAAGCTTAGGAAGTGTGGGTTAGATAAATTGACAGTGGGGTGGATTGAACTGGCTGACAGATAGAGCTCAGAAGGTTGTGCTTAGTGGTGCAGGGTCTGGTTGGAGGTCAGTAATGAGTGGTGTCCCTCAGGGGTCAGTACTGTTCAATATATTTATCAATGACATGGATGAAGGGATAGAGTGTACCATCAGAAAGTTTGCTGATGACACGAAACTGGGAGGAGTGGCTGACATACCAGAAGGCTGTGCTGTCTTACAGTGTGACCTGGACAGGCTGGAGAGTTGGGCAGAGACAAACCTTATGAAATTCAACAAGGGCAAGTGTAGGGTACTGCACCTGGGGAGAAATAACCCCACGCATCAGTACAGGTTGGGAGCTGACCTCCTGGAGAGCAGCTCTGTGGAAAGGGACCTGGGAGTCCTGGTGGACAACAGGATGACCATGAGCCAGCAATGTGCCCTAGTGGCCAAGAAGGCCAATGGCATCCTGAGGTGCATCAAGAAGAGTGTGGCCAGCAGGGCAAGGGAGGTCATCCTCCCCCTCTACTCTGCCCTGGTGAGGCCGCATCTGGAGTACTGTGTCCAGTTCTGGGCTCCCAAGTTTAAGAAAGACAGGAATCTGCTGGAGAGGGTCCAGCAAAGGGCTACAAAGATGATTAGGGGATTAGAACATCTCTCCTATGAAGAAAGGCTGACGGACTTGGCTCTTTTTAGTCTAGAGAAGAGAAGATTGAGGGGGGATCTTATTAATGCTATCAATACTTAAAAGGAGGATGCCAGGAGGATGGGAACAGTCTTTTTTCAGTGGTGCCCAGTGATAAGACAAGAGGTAACAGGCACAAACTTGAATGTAGGAAGTTCCATCTTAACATGAGGAGGAACTTCTTTACTTTGAGGGTGGCAGAGCACTGGAACAGGCTGCCCAAAAAGGTTGTGGAGTCTCCCACTCTGGAGACATTCAAAACCTGCCTGAATGCCATCCTGTGCAACTTGCTGTAAGTGACCCTGCTCTGGCAGGGGGGTTGGACTAGATGATCTCTAGAGGTCCCTTCCAACCCTGACCATTCTGTGGTTCTGTGAAAAATACACTTATGAATATAAAACCCTTCTAATATTTTGCTTAAGAGTAAAGAAATTATAGGCTTGCATAGTTTCAGACAATGTTGGTTTCAACATCTGGGAAACCTCTGTTAAAGCAGTCAAGGGCTGATTTGCCTGAATAAGAGAAATTACTTTCATGAGAGCAACTACTCCCTTTCCTTTCTATATAAAGCTGTACTTAAGTTTCGGTGCATACATTTTATATACTCATCCATTGTGGAGTTCACTAAATTATACAAAGAATGTAGACTAAGTGAAACAACCTAATTTTCTTAATTTCCTGATATCACATCATTCTCAGTATCTTGGAATAGCATTGATCATCTGGAGCGTAGAAAATTAAGTGTAAGGAAACAATTTATCCCATAGCAAAAGTTTAACGACAGTGCCCTCTGCTGGATACTGACAGTTTGAATGAAATGGGATCTACGTCTGAACCAAATGTGATACCTTATCACTAGATCATTAGTGCCATGTGATCAGAGCGATCAAAATTCATAGTAAATTTTGTGAATTCATAGCGACATTTGTGACATTAGTGACACAGTGACATTTTAGTGAATTCATATTGACATTTGAGATACATTTAACAACAGATCATATTTTCCATGGTATAGAAGCCAGCAGTAAACAACCACGAGAAGCTAAACTGATTCATTATCAACAGCGTTCATCTGCTTAGAGTAAGTATGTCTCTGCAATAACTAATTTTTTTATTGCAATTCTTTCTGCATCATTTTTATCAACATAGCTAGAAATGGAAGTCTCAATTTAAGAGTAATTATCATACTTCACCAAAATATCTTGACTGAAACAGTTCCCTCCAACAGCTGAAATACTGTATATGTTCACTAATGATGTCAGGGTGGTCTTCCACCATGTTTAAATCCTGTGTTTACTGTAAATAGTCACAATATAAGTACTGCACAGGTCAGTTAAGCATAAAGACATACTAATCTGCTTAACCATCTAATCCAGAACAATGACTTGCATGAACAAGAACATTGCTCATTACCTATGGATTTAAAATCTTTGGCATCCCTGATTAGTCAACCAGGGTGCCAGAGACTGCAGGAATTTTGTGATTTGGATCTCTGCTTTCTAAGAAATGGCCCAAAATTCGCAATATATTTCATGCAAGAGACAGAAAAAAATGAGATGCCCAAGTAGATATCTGATTCTGACACTCTGGCACTGTTTTTCAGGATCATCTTGAAAATTAACACCTCTGTAACCTGTCTCCATCTCTTTGTGTAACAGGCAGAGGGGATGTGTTACTGGTAAAGACATTTTAAAATGCAAACCATTCTGAGAACAAAAGTGAGCAAAAATACAATCATGGAATAATTTAGGTTGGAGCCTCCTGCCCAAAGCAGGACCATCTCTGAAGTTAGATCAGATTGCTCATAGTCGTAATCCCACTGAACAATTATTTGCTATCAAAATGATCTGTGCTTTTAAAATGTCTTTGAAAAGGGAAAAACTAAGTGGTTAATATCACGTTGGAAAAGCGTTATAGATACATTCATTCTTATGCTATCCTTGTAGAACTTATTCTTGCAGAAAATCCCAGTTATGCGGCACCACAGTAACACCTAAGTTGCTGCAAGTAGGCAGTAATCACTTCTTACACCTGCTCTTAATGGTATATAATTAGTGTTTTCTGCCTGACTTCCATAAAAAGGATCTGCAACACCTCTTGTTCCCTATTTCCCTTGAAGAAAGAAAAGCTTCGTAACTGAAGGCAGCAGTTAACAAATCAGCTGAGAGAATGGTTACTGTATTCTTTGAGATATGTTTTCCACAGTTTTTTTCTCATCCTGTCAAGACACAATCTGATTGTTGTTAACTTGTAGTATCTACTTTGAAACCTTTGTCTTCTCCCTCTCCCATGAGGCAGGGAAGACCCAACTTCCCCTATTTCTTTGCCAACACAAAGTCATATAAGTTTTAAGTAGAGAATTCTACTTTACACTACTATTATACATTGTCTGCTAATGTGAAAGGTGGGAGGATCCTGGGAACAAAGTGGAAACAGAAAAAAACCTCACAGTGAAAGGAAAGATTCACTTACCCTCTGATAACCCCTTTCACACTCCCCCGATTCTTTTTGGTTAACAAAAGGCAGAGGCATGAGCTGAAAGTTATGCAGATACAATAATCCCCTAACAGGTATTGAAGGCTGTTCGGACTATGTTGTTTAAGAGGATGTTTGAATTTTTCTTTTTTTAAGCTCAATTTTTTTCAAAGAAATAAATACACAAAAAATCAAGTCTTTATATAGTCAGAAGCTCAACTTGATAATATGTGGCTATTATATTACATTCAGGATTCAGAGAGGACCTATCAACTCTGTTGCTTTTATGCTGATGGACTCTTTTTGCATAGGTGAACAAAATTGCTTCATAGCAATCACTGAAACCATTACTGAATTAAAACAATTAAGTTTTAATTAAGAGAGCTAATAATAGAAGTAAAAATAAGACATTCTTTCGTATTACTCATAAAATCTGCAGATTTATGAATTAAGAACCTTCAAGCATAATTCAGATTAAGTATTACTGTAGAAGTTTTCAAAGAAGTCATATATAAATTAGAAATAGAATTTATTTAAATGACCAAAGTTAATTTTAAAATCAAGTATCTCTATAAATCAGATTGATTGAAGGTTTTTCTTCTCTGGGTTCTGACAGAAAAGCATATGCTCATCTCTATGTCAAAAGGATAAGGAAGGAAAGCATTACAAATCTGAGTTTGTGCCTCTTCTCATAGCGTGCTCAACACTCAGAGCTCACAAGAAACGGTCCGTTTTTGTCATCACTTTAAAGAAAATGTTTCCATCTTTTCAGATGATATCTGTTTTCAAAGAAGGTCCCACTGAGACGATTTGCCACAGCATCTTGAAAACTGCACAAGTGGAGTAACTTGTCATAACCTGAAGCAGAAGTCACTATTTTCAGAGCTGTGTTATCTCCTGATATGACCTTGTACATTACTATACCACATCAACAAAGGAATTTTGGAAGATTCTGGATAAAAAGGCCACTTTTCATGCCAGACACGTGGCTTTGAAGTCTAAAACATTTTTACATAAACAGAACATGGTGCCTTTGTAAATGAGCCTATTGAACAGTGAAATCTGAATGGACAATCATATCAAGCACTGACAACTTCATAGAGTTGCATTTTCCAGTGTTAATATTATTGGTAGCCATTTGCAGTGCCAGATTTGGTAGGGGAGAAGAGGGGAGCAGCAGACAGGTAAGGGCTGGAGTATGAACTGTATACTAAACTTAGACCAAAGGACAAAGCAATTTCAGGACAGATATTGTATCACCATTCAATCAAACAATTACAAACCACGACACAGCTGGCTTTCTCTATGTGACCACAGATATGTCAGAAATACCTATGAACATCAGATTTATCTATAAAGATAAATGCAGCAAAATCATAAATATGTCAGAAAATAAACCCTTGACACTGCAGCTGATCAGCCTTTCAGGGGATAGGTAAACAACCTACGAGCTTATACAGGACAGTGAAATTCTAGAACTGTTCAATATCTGTTACTTATTTCAGTTTATAAAAGAGTAACTAGCTGTGCCATTCCACGCAGTAAAGATCTTGGCAATCCAATCACTGCTGTAGTAACAGTTTGACAGAATTACTAACATCTCCTTTCCCCTTCAGAAATGTTTATTTGTCTGACAAGAAGTCGATACACTAAAAGGAACACAAACATTCAAACATGAAATTAGTAACAGCAAGATTCATATTTGTTTCCAGTATATTTTTCTTCACAAGTTAGTAAAATTCAAATAAACCACTTTTCATGAATAAAGCATAACTGATGCTACAGTGTCACTGAAATGTTTTTTGTCCAGGCACATAACTGAAATAAATAAATAATTTAAAAAAAAAAAATCAGAACTTACCTTGTGTCACTGTTTTAAGCACAATTAAAGTTGACAGAAACCTCAAAGGCATACAGGAACTCCTAAAGAAAGCTGCCGATTTTGATTTACTCTCCGTAGACTGTTCAGAAGAACTATGTGGATTTCCCTTACTTATTACACCTTTGAAAATATCTTCGCCAAGTCTCCTCATTGTTGATGTCATTGTTGCATGCTGTTTCAAACAATGCACACACTTAATGTAAAGATTAAAACACGTTAAACCCCTGTGTACTATGTAGAGATACAAACGTCCCCCCAGCAAATAAATATTAAATAGCAAATGGTTTGACCATGTGTTGGATCCTTATCTGTACAGGATACTCTGTGTTCCAAAAGCAGTTGAACAACATTATCACAGCACCTTATCAACACCTACTTCACAAAGGGAATAGTTAGCTAGGTCCCCTGATATGCTGACATTATTTAAGTTGCCTCTGGTTCCAGAACAAGATCAGCTTCAGTCAACATTATTTTGTAAGGTTGCCTGAAGTTATATCCTGTAAAAGCATTTACAGAATCAAGGTCTAAACAGGAACCTTAAGAACACTGTACAGGTAAGACCTATTAGACTTTTCATCATGAACTATACAGAAATATTACTTCAGAATCAAACTTCACAATATGTTCATTTAAAATTTTTCTTATTAGCACTAAAACTGACAGCTTACTATTCTATTGAATTTAAACTCAAGATACTTACAAAGTTTCCTACCTTTTGCTTTAGCGAAAGCACTATTGACAGCACTATGTGCTACACTGAGTCTTAACAGTATGGCTACCGTATTTTTCTTTATTGTACTGCTATGTATTTTCTTATAGCAGTCTAGTCAGAGGGAATAAGGAATGTCTTGTGGTTAGACAACTGAGCAGAGAACAGAAAAATCAAAATTCCTTTGCTGCTTTGCCACACACCTCCATCAATTTCAACAAATCTCATGTAGAAAGCGAACCTAAAAATATTGCCTTTTCTAGTGCAAAAGGTTTGTAAATACATGTAAAAGTACAATTTCTGAGATGCTTAGACACCACAACAGAGATCACATACTTATAAAAACTGTTTAGATACACAATGCAAAATTTAAAATTAACTTGAAAAAGAATTTATTTTTTTCATTTGCCATGTATCTGTGGTAAACATTATGAATTTATGTTTTGCAAAGACAGCAAAGTTTCTTTTATACATACTACCTGAAAACATCCACTTTTCAGATGTATTTAAAACACAAAATCCACTAATATCTTCTGGGAATATGGGTTTAAAAAAAAAAACACATACAGCAAGACGACTACTGTTTTTACCTGAGTACCACTGTCTAGCTGTCTTATAGTCCAGTAAATAAATTTAATCACAGGCATGTGTAGCTTAGGATTCACAAATGGCATCCACTGGAGTTGCTCAGTAGCTATAGGAAAAATCTGTAAAAATAACCATAAGTGAAAAAACAAACAAAACTCCCAATATTCTCTTGGCGTTTAACAGATTACATATGCAAATACTCACTGGGCAGATCCAGTACAGGTAACAGAATTATAAGCATACACACATTTTAAACTTTACAGAAATTTACATGCAAAGGTGGAGATCCATCTCCACTCAATCGCAGTAAATCAAATCACAATGGCTATAATTCTTTAATATAATGAGGAAAAACAGTAAAGGTTTTCTGAACACTTCACTTATTTCCAAACCTTGGGATCCCCAGAAAGAAAATAATAAAAGCGTTAAAGGTATACCATAGTAGAACCTTTTATCAAGCATAAATTGAAACTTTAATACCTAATATAGGCATCAAAATATAATTTTCCTTAAAAATTATCTATATACTTTACAAATGACAAATTGTCTATTATATCTCACTGCCAGAATTAATACTGACTTATTAACAGTGATTTTGTTTTAATTACTGTATCCAAAGCATGTATCAAACAGTGTTATATTCTCAAAATCATTCAAAGAAATCCAGAAATAGAAAACGTATTAACTCAAGCAAACAATACAAACCCCTTTACCTTCATACACCTTTCCTGGGTGTGGGTTTTTTGGAAGGTCTGGGTAAGTTTATGACTGTCCTCTCTTTCTTCTTGTATTTTTATTTTGCTAAGATGCTGGTCTGAGATCCAATCCATAAGAAAAGTTAAGAGCTCATAAACTTGAGAATTCGATGGTAGCTGTAATACATCCACAAAAACAGATATTTCAGCTTTCAAGTTAATGACTTTTATAAGCCAAAATAGTAACAGACTGAAATACATGAGAGTACATTAGTTCTGAAATGTTACGCGTAATTTAAAGGATGATGAGTATATACCTGATAAAATCTGGGAGGTAAGTTACTGTATTGGGAGGCTGTGGAAAACATTATACTCAATGAAATACAGATCTTGCACAGGCCATGTCTGCTCTGTTGGGTCTTGTACCCAGGGTTTGAGAAGCCTGTATGCTATTAATATAGCCTGCAACTTATAATATCTTTGGGAAAGGTAAACTGTATGTGGATCAAGGGGTGGAATGTGGTGACCCTGACCCAGAGACTGCCATACATTGAAGAGTCAGAGATCCACATCACAGTTAACCTGAGCAGGCACCGCCTACGCTGTGCTGCACAGATCCCTTGGCTGCAGGATAAACTCAGCCTGTAACAGGAGCCTGCCGGCAGCTCCCACTTGGTACTGGTGATCACGCCTCCCCCGTGGCCTTGCCTTTGTCTAAAAGGGCAACAAGAAATTCTCTTGTGAATGTTCTTCACGAATAGAGTTGTTTTCTTAGAAGAAAACTATATAGTAGCTTGAGCAACCTAAAAGGAGGAGCTTCTCTCCATGGACAGAACCTGCTCAGCATGCCCTGCAAAAAATCCACCCGGGCTCCATCTGATGCTGCACAAACACAAGGTTCCCAGCATCTGAAGGGATGTTAATATTTACTTGCTCTATACATTGCTCCTCTTATTCTGTCTTATTAAAACAGCTATTTCATTAAGCCATTTGCTGTTAGGCTTTCTTATAGAGATCTAGAAAGAACTCTGCATCGTTTCTCTCTCACACCTCACTCCCCTCCCCACTGCAGACCAGATACTACCTGTTTCTGGGTGTGAAAAAATACACACATCATGTATTTCGTACTTAGACAAATGGTTATAAAAGGCCTGGGAAAAGATTTTCACATACAGAATCACTCCATTTTATAATTTTGGGCCAAATTAATTACAGGGGAAAGCAAATGTTTAACGTCCTTTGCATGTGAAAATTCTCATTTCAGTGCACTAGACCTCTACACTAGACCATACAATCCACTGTTGTTAAAGTCTAACTGCATAACTAGCATTGTTAGAAAAAGAATAGACTTAATTAAATGGTCATTCTGTCCCTGTACTACATTGCAATGAAATACTCTATGAAAGCTATTCAGAGGCACCTGAGGACAGGCTGCACCGACAGTTCACTAAAGACTTCAAAAATTTTCTTGTATCTACCTTTAGATAACTGTTTTCCTCTTCACTCAGAACTGTAACTACTGATACTGTTTATATTTCACTTGCAACCAAAGTACACTAAAACCTATGTAAACAGAGAAATATGTTGGCTATATATAGACAGCACAGTTTTAAGGCATCTGATACAGATTAATTCAGGTAGGATGGTGTGAATATCTCTTTCCCATTTCACAGTTTAACCTCTAGCTGGAGAAAATCATTACCAGTTGGAAGATGTTGGCAGAATACTACCACAGGACTTGCTACTAAATGGAATAACGTGGAGACAGAAAGCATTTCATTAAATGATATAAGAAGATATTTTAAGGAAAACAAGGTGATCATTTTGGAAATGTGTATCAACACTACATTTACTCCCTTTCCCTCATTAAAGACAATTTCTCAAAAAAATAGCATTAGCACAATTGCCTCTGGCTTACAAAATTAAAATTCTTTATCTGATACCTCTGACTAATTTTTAGCTAGTGTTATTCATAAAAACAGTGCTGTACTGTAGCAGTAACCAGCATGAGTTTAAGATTTGCTCTGACACAGCAAAAGAAATCAGTAACAGTGTAAGCAGGTTATCATTTTAATTGACGGATGAAAGATGATGTAACAGGAAGAGAAAAACATACCATATAAATAAAAATATATACATACACTATATACATAGACAATATGAAATCCAACAGACATTTTTAGAAACGAGCTTAATTCTTTAACTGCTTGGTTTTGCCCAATATAATCTATATCTTTTCTTACTGTAACTAATTCATTCACAAAATAAATAAAATTGGAAGTTACATGTTTTTAATTTCTAGCAGATACACAGATAATGTTCCACTGCCTAATGTATTTAGAAAAATGAATCTTTCATTTTGCCCGATTCTTACCTTAGCAATTTTTGATGTTACCATCACTCTTTCCTGCTTGACAGGTTTACTTTGTTGCACCACTTGACATATATCCTTCGACTTCTGTACCATTAAAAATTCATGCTTCCTCTACAACAAAATGTAACAATGAATTAAAATTCACCTGATACCTATAAAGGAAGCAGGTACATGTAAAAACAAACCTTACTTGTAGATTCTCTAGACGAGCTTGTACTTTTCTTGCTTGACCTTCCAACTTCTTGTTCAGGTCAGTGACATCATTTAACTGAAAGAATCAGAAAATATTAAAGTATTTCTAAATTCAAAACTCACTTCTTGACTTAATTATCACACTGAAATAATTTTATGTGGTTGCTGAGCAGCTAAAATATTTAAGTTCAAGTTTTTTCTTCTGAGTATGTAAAGTGATAGAAACAAAATCCTCATCCACCTCCTCAGCAAATCACAGAATGGTCGAGGTTGGCAGGCACTTCTGGAGGTCATCTGGTCCAACCCCCCAGCTCAAGCAGAGCCACCTAAAGCTGGCTGCCCAGGACCATGTCCAGATGGCTTTTGAATATCTTCAAGGTGGGACACTCCAACACCTCTCTGGGTGACCTGTTCCAGGATAGATGAGACAGAACTAGCTCTTTTATGACTGGCAGCCCAAACTTTCAGTTTGCAGGGGAAGAATAAGCACTACAATGCTTCTCTCGATATACAGGCACTACACATTCGATTACTTTTCACGAAGACGTGACATAAACATGAAGTGCACATTTCAAGAATAGTCCAATCGTCTTGGTTAGTGGGGAGGGTGAAAGCTTTCTTCTCTGCAGAATCAGTTACCGACCATGCTACAAAAACCATTTGCTCTGTGAGAAAAGATGAGGAAAACTGTAACATATTTAAATAGAAGAAACACACTCTACAAATACAACAATGAACAGCATGATTATCAGGGAAGCCCTCAGTTTGCACAGAAATTCAAAGATTTTCTAGTGAGGTGAAATAAAGAGAGAGATGGGTTGCACCATCAACATTCTAGGAGTTAGGTCTGACCTTCTCTAAGAAGAAGAATAAGGCTCTGACGTAGATTTTTATTGTACTCAGAACTGTAATTACTTCAACGAATAAAAAAATGGTCAAATAGTTTAGATAGCGATTTGTGTATCAGCGTTTTAGATCAGACTTAATAGCCAAGTGAGATGAAAATTCTTACTCTATTACTACAAACCACTATCTCAATTTAAGCACCGAGAAAATACGGCCTCCATTAACATTTGTGAAAAACACCTGAAAATACCGAGCAAACATGAAGTTAGAAATACACATTCCACTTTTTATTTAATAGAATCAGCACAGCACTTCAGCACAGAGTGGATTCCATTATGTTATAAATTACTTTCTCTCCATCCACTCTCAATTTCCTTCAGAGGATATGGATTTGTCCTTCCTAACAATTAGCTGCTGCTAGTGGGTCAGAGATATAAGTACAACTTTTTTTTTTTTTTATAGTGTAAAAGATCAAAGAGGCTAAATTTAAAGTACTAGAAAAAGGTGAAGAAGGTACTTTCAGTTGTTCATACAATTCTTGTCTTCCAGAAACAAAAAATCAGCAATTTTGCAAACTTAAGCTGTTCAAATATTTGACATTGTTGGCTGTAACTTGTGAAATTATTGATAACAGAAAATAACTAATTTTACCTGTTTTCTTAGAGAGTCATTCATTTCCTTCAAGGTGTCAAATGATGACTTCAGTCTCCTATTTTCTTTAGTTATTTCTCTCAAGGCTTCTGTCAGCTGTTTAACTTCTGCCTCATGTTGCTATAGAAATATTAAATTTAAAAACATGATTTACAAGAGACTATTTTAGAAACAATTCTAAGCTAAGTTCCATTTCAGTATTAGAATAATAGGACAAAATTCACAGATCAAGTTTGTAATTCTGCATGGCCAAATTTGCACATTTAACCAGTAGTGAGGAAAACAACATCCACACTGCATATTAAGAAGAATTTATAAAGAATATGACAGCAATGTGCACAGCCAATTGCTCTTACTCTTTCCAGATTCTACCCATAAAAGATGATATCAATATGTACATTTCTTAGACAAGTCAGATGTGGGAAAGGCTTGTGAAATAAAACCATTGATAAAGCTTTTATTTACAGCTTATTCTTCCATATAATAGCAAAAAAACTGTCAGTCTGTTTTGCAGCAACTTTTGAGGTTCCAACTAGTTTTTCTGGTGTTGCTCTCTCTGAATCATGCAGAGCAAGAAACTCATCCTATGCCGCTTAGATTAGTGCTCTGGTTTACAGCACAAGCATATGAATTTCTAACTACAACCTGCATATCAACTGCCGTTCTTCTCATTCCCCTTAATCTTATTTTAGATTTAATCTTCTCTGGACACCAGTACATCCGATTTGATAAAACAGCAAAGTTTTATTTTACTGAAAATATTTCAGCTATATATACTTACTATTTTTCATTTTTCCCCTTCCATGAATTCACTATTCTTCACTCATTCACACACTCATTCTCTATTTTTCCATTCCAGTCATATCCTCTCTTCCTACATGTGCAAATGACAAAGATAAAGCTCAGCAGGCAAGCCCTGAAGAGATCCTTCTCTATATTTCTGCTTGGAAGCACAGTAACTTCCATTCCAGCTATACAGGAAAACCACCTACAACTTCTTTTTTCTCAACTGCTGCTCTTCTTCAGTCAATAGGATCAGAACAGCTGTGGGCAGGACATTCTTGTCTAAAGCACCTGCCCACACTTGGCTAAGACAACATGAAATGACAGATACCCTTTTCATACCAATAAACACGTAGACACTGCCAACGTATAATTGAGTGCACCCTATCACATCACATAGAATGTTTTACTTCCATTTTCTACATACACAGTTAACAGGTTTATTTGAATTTCAATAGCTGCTCTAGGAAGAATCAGTAGAGAATTTACCTGAAAAGTAAGTAGTACCAGTATGATAAGCCATAGGGTTGTAGCTGATGCCAGGATGTCCGAGCCACCCGCTTCCATAAGCCAATCAGGCAATGTCATTCATAACATAACCAGCTATACCATTTCTCCTTCCAGATGTTTGCCTAGGCCATTCTTAAGTAATGGAAATACTGCAGTCTTACCAATCTACCTGTCCCTATCCTTAACTATTTTTGCTTAGATCCAGTTTTTCCTAACGCATAACCTAATTTTCCCTTACTACTATTATTACTTCTCCTAACACAGACATGAAAAAAATATTAGTTTCTTCCTCTTTGTTGCAGTCTTTGATGTAGCTGAAGCTTGGCACATTCACTCTCAATTCATCCTGTATGTTGAATGCGTGTGTTTGCTCATCATCCTCTATTTCTGCAGCTGATATTTCTATTCAGGTGCAATACTGTACACTTACACCTTCTGAATAGGATAATGGCTTTTTTCAGACCTACCTTATCTTCAATTTGTCAAGATCAATTTTAATCCTAATGTTCTTTTTCAGTATACTTGAAATTCCCCCTCACTTGCTATTTTCTTCAAATTTAATAAATGTGTTCTTTCTCACTATCAAACTTCTTACTGAAAATACTCATACCAGACAGAAAAGGTATTCCAGAATCCACAATATACATTCCTTCAACTCTACTGCAAACTACTGTCTCACTACACCTTCACACCAACTGCATTGTCTATGTTATACTTTGCTAATATGATTATGAAAATGCCATGCAAACCTGTATTAAAAAAATTCTACTAAGTCCAGATATGTATATAATTCAACAGTAAACACCCACAAGAACAGTGTTGTTGAACACATTTTTCTATTGTTGAAATCATAACATTTCATTTCCTCCCATATCCCCAAAGTTAGGTTGATTTTTTCTTTCTTTAAACTTTCTGAGTGTTTTTTTGCTAATACTCTCTGCAATAGTTGTTATGTCATAAGACCTCATTGTGTCTTAAAGCCTTCCCAAAGAAATCTACTTCAACTAAAGCTAATGAAAAGATACTCATTTAGGTTACATCAATTACAGATAGACCACAATTGTTTCTCTAATTTCTAAAATAGCAAAAACTGTATGATTGGTATAAGCTACCTTTCTTTTCGAAATTGTAACAGTAAAATGTACCTACACATCAGACAACTAAATGCACCATTCTGAAACAGAAGCCATACAAAAACCCTATTGATACTGTTTCTTACTTTTTATGTAAACCTTTCATTTGGGGATTTCAAGCACATTAAAAGAAATAAACATTAGATCTAGCAAACACATAATGAATTAAGATAACTACAACCAAGTTAAATAGCACGTACAGCAATAAACATCATTAAATATCTTCCCATACCTCTTTCATAATTCCAAATCTTGTGTGAACTTCTTCTTCAACACCTCTTATTTTAGCCAAAGCTGCTTCATGTCTAAAAAGCAATGCTTCTCGCTCTGTTATAAAATGCTCTCGTTTCTGGAGTTGCAAAGCATACTCCTGTTGTGCTGAACTTTCTCTCTGTATCAAGAAAACAACTGTTGAAACAGCTTTAAAATCCATGAAATTATCACAATTTATACTGAATTTGAATTTTCCCTCCCAGAGATATGCTGAGCTTTTTGTAAAATTATACAGTTACACAACAGCTTACTGATCAAAAGTATCCTGATGGACATCTGTGTTTAGTTTCCCCACACATTAACCCACATGTTTTTGATGTGTATCAGGATGGCTCAGCCTCCCAAAATACAAAATTCAACTCTACATGGTTGTTCAAGTATAAACCCAGACAATTAAATTTATGATTTTGCTTCCAAAAATTTTGGATAATGGTATTAACTCTAAGACAAAGGAGAGTCTGATGCAATTGTCTATCCTGAACACTAGATTACTTGTATTGTTTCTTCAATTAGTGGGAAGACTCCCTGAAAAAGTGGTGAGGAAAAAAAGAGATACAAAATTGTTTTGGCAAAAGACAGTCCTGGCAGGGAATCTAGCAGAAGCATGGGAGCTATTACAGAATAAAACCATAAGGGAGGTTCTTCTGTCAGTGGCGTACACCTGCTAGAGCATGAACTGCTGGGATTCCCCAGCACCAGCAAAGTAAAGATAAGACAGAATGGAGAGTTTTCACAGGAGGCCATGAAGGCAAGCACTAGCAATTGCCTGGAGCCAGAGTAGTTTCAGATTCTCTCAGGAGAAGCAATGGTTGCTTCCCTCCACGCACACAGTGTGTCACAAGACATACTCCTCTTGGATGTAGCAGCACTGTGTTCAAACTCCTCCAAGCTGAATTTTACCTGATCTACCCACTATGCAAGTCAAAGCACCACTACCAAATCAGTGAATTAATCGAGGGGAAGAGGTGGATGATGACAGAGTTTAAGTATATGAGTGATCGTGATTAGTATAAGTAATAGTTTTAGTACATACGTCCTTAAGTTTGAGTATATAATTAATAGTGTTTTATTACATAAGCAATTTCTGAATTCTCTATCAAAAGTGAGAATCTTCATAACATTACTCAACAAAAATTTTAAGGCGATTCCATTTCCTACCTGAAGCTTCTGATGTATGACAAATAATTCATCATAAATTTGACTGATGTGAGGTGGTATTAAGCCTTGACTATAGCATGCTTGAGCATCAGTTCCACTCACAATTTTCCTCATCCAACCACTAGTGATATTTTGGTCACTATTTTCTCGTGTATTTGCAGCCAAATGGGACGGTAAGGTGCTGCCTATGGAAAGGAAAAACCCATTTTACATTAAAAAAATAGTCCTAGATAAAGAATGACATCATTGTTGATCCAAAATATCGAAAACTTATTTTAGACATGACAGGCATTTTGAGTGACAAGTATAGAGCAAGAGGTATCAAAGTTAGAAAGAAATCTCCTAAAGAATTAGGGAGAATTGTTCAAAGCTGTGTTCCATGAATTGTTTGAATCGATCAGTGATCGATAAAGTTTTATCAGCAAAACGATGTCCTCCTCTTCAATACAGAAATCCCATAGATAACTGTATGAAATCTATGCACAGACTGAATCATAACGTAGCCGAAATCTCTTATTATTTTTGTAACAGCTTTAGGCAAGTGATTTGCTGCTGACCAGATCTTGGCCTGACATCTAAGTTAACAGAACAAGACTTAAGAAACTAAACTATTGGACACAACATGAGAAACCGCTAGACGTGACAGATTAGAGTGTAAGAAGCTGAAGAAAGTTGCAGACAGCATAGTAAGGAATGTCTGGATTTCACAAATAGTCAAATGGCCAAAATTCATAGATGATTGAAGGGAAGTACTGGGATCTTTTGGGGAGAGACATCTTGCAAGGCCAACAGCACCGAGGTACCACATCACACCAAGATTACCTAAGCGACAGTATCAGAAATGTAAGTTTGGGTAGTGTGCTGGTTTTGGTTGGGACAGTTAATTTTCTTCATTGTAACTGGTGTGGTGCTATGTTTTGAATTTATGACAAAATGGCGTTGATAACACAGGGACGTTTTAGCTATTGCTGAGCAATGCTTGCACACCATCAAGGCTTTTTTTGTGTCTCATGCTACCCTGCCAGTAAGTAGGCTGGGGGTGCACATGAAGCTGGGATGGGACACAGTGGGGACAGCTGACCCCAACTGACCATCCCAGACCAGCAATAAAAAACAGGGGAACGATGAGGAACAGGGGACCTTCAGAGTTGTGGCATTTGTTTTCTCAGTTAACCATTACATGAGATGGAGCCCTGCTTTCCTGGATATGGCTGAACACCTGCCTGCCGATGGGAAGCAGAGAATGAATTCCTTATTTTGCTTTGCTTGCACACGCAGCTTTTGCTTTACCTATTGAAGTGTCTTTATCTCAGTCCACGAGTTTTCTCTTTTACCTTTCTGACTCTCCCCCTTCCTACTGCAGAGGTAGGGTGAGCCGCTGTGTGGGGCTAAGGTGCCTGTGGGGGTTAAAACACAACAGGTACAGCTGTAGCAAAACTCAGGCCAATGAAGAAAAAGTAATTAGGGATAAGTTGTTTATATGGCAGGCAACTGGGGAAGAGAAAAGAAGGATAATGAGAAGAAGCATCAAGAAACAGAAAAAGGTTACTAGATAAGCAAATGATGTAATCAGGGCTAATTGGTGGTATGCATCAGGCAGCCTTGTGGTTGATCACCCATCACAGCTGGAACAGGACAATAAACCAAACCTGCTGTTCTGCTGCAGTGTGTCTGCTTCAGGGGTGAGGAAGCAGAGCATAACTAGTACAATGCCACATAAATCATAACAGAAAAAACAAACAAACAAACAAACAGAAAAAAGTAGTTACATCTGAAACAACTGTTTGTGCTATTTATCAGTCTTTTCCATTCATTTTGCCTTCGATCCCAAATACTGTAAACTATGCATTTTTCCTGGTGCAACTCATCTTTTTTTTTCTTTTCAGAAAGAATGTGTTTTCAGAAAGCTGTTCTCTCTCTCTCTCTCTAAAAACTCTCCCAACCCATTTAATACAACTCTTGGTGACAGTCTATTACAGTTCCATTGAACTGTTCTGCCTGGCTTCTGAAATTCCTTTTAGCTTCTTCCTGGGTGGGTTGGCTGTCTGTCTGTCTCCACATTTCCAGATACAATTTCAAAAGAATTCATCAATGTTCTTCTAAACCTAAAATTCTCCACAAGAGACAGACCTACGCTAATTCACAAATTCCTCCAATTGCGGCAGCATTTTCAAACATTTGCAGTGAATTAATGCCATCTGGTTCCTGCTACAGTCTTCCAGTTAGAATTTCCTGAGTTAAATGAACAGCAGATAACACTCTTTCTCTACCCATTGTCAGTTTTCAATCCTTAAACTGACAAAAGACATCTGACTTAACAGAGTTGTAGTATTTGTGACTATAGCTAGTTACTTAAAACAAAGTAAAACAAAACAAAACCACCAAAACCCACCTGTTTCTTCATTCATATTATAAAGTCACCTGGCAACCAGTTTCATAAAAGGTTGATTTTTCTTTTTAAAATGTTTGTTAGTATTGCATCAAGTATGTCTGGACCTCCTAAACTAATTCTAAAGGAGTTACTCATACTTACACGAAAGGTTAAATCCCCAAATTGAAATACATTTTAGCTGATTATTGTATTTCTGAACCAAACAGAAATACATTTACTAGAAAGTTTTTTGAATTACATGTTATACTTCACATAAGAGTCGTAAAAATATTTAAAATTCAATATTTATTACCTGTTTCCACATATATAGCTGTATTTTGAACTGCATCAGTTTCAGAGCAACTAATGGCATTTTCTTCTATTTCCAGACCACTTGAATCACAAAAAGAATCTTGCTCATCATCAAAACTAAAAAAAATACAAAAAAGCAATAACTTGAAATTACTCAGTCCCTTTTTAACATACTACATTTAGAGAACTGAGAGAAGTTTGTATAAAAATCTAAACATTGCTCAATCTAAGATTTTTATATTTGACTGCTAACAAATAGCAGAGTTAAATCGTTTGGATGGAACGCATTATTACTCATAAGATTTTAACCACAACAATTAGTAATGTTGCTTACTTAAAAGTGGTAACAATAACTAGAATTTTTATGCTGTAAGCACATGTATGCCATAGGTAAAACCAATACTCTTCTCTCACCACCAACCACCAAATCCCAGGAAAGCCAAAAATACAGCCCCACTTTTTTCACTACTTTTCCCCCATTTGGTACAAAGTAGACCTGAAAAGAGATTTCTTGGCTTTTGGAATCAAATTATCTCCAAATAAACTTAAAGCTTTTCATCAGTCTGAGCTATTAGTTTTCCTCCTAGTTCAGTTTATATCATCCCTGTACTCAGTTTATATCAACCCTATATTCTGTTAGCAATTCCAACATAGATTAAATTAGATTAGAAAGTGAACAATACAATACTCCTCATCAAAATCACCATCCACATTATTTCATATGTCAGCCACAAACAGTTCTTTACTTAACAAGAATCTTAAAACAACTTTTGGATCTGTGCAGTCTGAATGTATTGTTTACTCGTGGTTTATCTGGATAATGAGAGACAATGAATGATAAAAGAGAGCTGAAGAGAAAACACCTCTTACCAATCCCAGTCTTTAAAACATTGTAGCAAATCACTAGACGATCCGATGCTGTTGTCTGACTCTAAAGAACATTTGGATAAAGAAATAGTTGTATTTTCCAATGAGCTTTCCACATCACCTGGAATATATAAAATAATATTTTTATTTTGTATTTGAGAAGCTGACATTAAGAAATCAACAAGGGCTTATTAAAAATGTTTGCCATGTAATCATGCAGGTTTACGAACCAAAAAAAACACTGATGCACCCTGACAAGTGAATGAAGATGTTATAATAGCTTAAACTATAGGAAGAATTATTTACTTTTCAAACCAGATTTGTCTTTCTGAAGTTTTACAGCTTGCCTTCATATACTAATTCTCCTATAACCAAAGTCATATAAATACATTGTTTTACTCTGCTGTCTGCATGCACCAGCAACATGTGTTTCTCAAGAAGCCCACAGGCATTCTAAATATTAAATGTACAGGTATCTTTAAATTAAAGCTAAATGTACGTGTTATGAGGTGGGCTGCTACCAACTACTTGAAGCAGGACTTAAACACAAACAGGTTGGGAACCACTTTTCTAAAGCATCCTTTTTTTTTTTTTTGATGCGAAAGTTAACATTCCTAGGGTGTCTCCCAGGTATCACAAACCCCTGATCAAGAACATACACCTATTTAAAATAAGAATATACAAAACTACTTAAAATAAATTCAGGAATGATACAGTTTTACTATGTATTTTCCCTGAAAAAGACATCAAAGCACCATTGTTTGGTATTACCTTTGTATATTAGGGAGCTTCCACTCTTACATTCGGTATGTAATGCTCCTGAAAGGCAATCCTATAAGAAAGTGCAAAACCACTGTAATACAGTCAGAATTTTCAGTGAAAGTGTATGTTACAACCTACTTGTTTAAAAGTGACAACACCTTGTGGCAGAACTCTTACTACAGACTACTGACTTTGAAAAGGGAAGTGTTTTTTTTCCAATATATAAATATAAATGGCCCTCATATTAATATAAAGAGGCAAACATATTCACCACAGTCTAATAATGAAATATTCATAGTGTTATACATTAAAATATTTGAGAGACTACAAGACACTATGAAGACAGTGACATAAAATAAGGGCATAAAAGTAGGATTAGGTAATCATGGAAAGAGCGCCATCGATCTTTACATCTAGGCTTTTTAAGTCAAAGTTCCCTGCTCTACTTTTTTCTAGTAACTTGTAACGACATGCTAAAAAACGAATGACAGAAGTATTAAGCTACAAGCAAAATCAATTAAATGCACATTAGAAAAGATCAGACTCAAAGCAGCTCTCATGATCTTAGCTGTGTTACACTGCATCTCTGCTATCCTCTAAATGAAGCGATTGACCGCTGTATTTTCTTACACTTAAATACTGCTTCTCAATGAAATAACAAAAAGCACAAACAAATCTAGCATTTCCTTCCCTGCAAGTATTACACTTCAAAGTCTCAGTGATAGCTTTTTAAAGACAACTTCTGAAAATTATTCAAAGCAGAACATTCCCCAAGGAAAACAATAGCATCTAGAGCACCACAAAATGCTATCTGAGTTGCAAGTCCTTCTGGAGGAACTGCAGCAGATACAGTCAGATTTTAGGTGCTAAAGAACTGAAATCTTCACCTCATATTTGGGACAGTTCTTGACTCTAAAATGGCAAGTCACACTTCCTCAGAAAAAAAGGACTGGTTTCTGTATTCATTTGATGATTCCCAGGACCAACTTGATCTCCCAATCGAATTACATGTCTAGCCCAAATCGAGCTTTAGATCTCTCCCAATCTTTGGCTGCTAAGAAGAATTTTTACAATTTACAATATTACTTCCCTTGCAGCATGAGTTTGAACACTTAAGGTCTGTTATGCCCTGGGCACACAGGCACACCGCAAGAAAGGAACTGCTAAAATCTGTCTCAGTGAAAGACAGACAGACTTCAAACAAAACAAAAGTAATCACAATCCAGTTCCATCGTTCATATCAGTGCAAGGAACCTGGCACTCCCTGGTGCAAAATAGCGTTGCTTTACCTTGGCAAGGTAATGACACCCATAATAATTTACTGTCTGCTCATTGTGGCACTCTTACGAACTGTGGGTTTGATTCTCCTCTGGTTGACTAGATACAGAACAATTTCCCCCTCCCTGAAAACAGAGCTAATCACTAAGCTTTACAAAAGCCCACAAATACTCCTAACACCTTCTAAACAAGGCTAGCGATTGCTAAAGAAGATATGAAAGAAATGAGTCACCCTACTACATATATTTTATAGATGCCTACTATACTACTTCTAAGAGGATTCACACATCATCTTGCCCAACTGGCAGGCACCAAAAGGCTTCAGGGAAAAACTAAGTGCCAAGCTGCTCAGGCTGCATTTTGGGAATGTATAAAATGTGGAATTGTAATTTCCAGGGAAGTTCCCGGTTCAGACAAGGATGACTGTTCAGCACTTCCCCCGCAACACAGTCAGAGCAGAAGGACAGGGGCAAGACTAGAAAGAACACGCTCTACACGTAAGCTCCTAAACCCTGATTAAAACCCATTTTTGGCTCTCAGACTGTACACGTGTGTAATACCACAGTGTTTACAACGAACGCCAAGGGAGGGGGACAGAAACCCCCCTCCCAGCACCTCAGGGACCGGGTGACGAGGCACAGCTTTCCCCTTCCTCCTCCCACCTCCCTCCCCTGACGCGCAGCCCCGCGGCCCTCCTGTCTCACCCCCGCCGGGCCCCGCCGGTAGCGCGGCCGCAGACGCTCTGCGGAGCGGCCGAGGCGCAGGCCGGGGCCCGCCATGGCGCGGCGCACCGACCCGCCGCTCGCGCTCGAAGAAACCGCCA
Organism: Vanellus vanellus; assembly: GCF_965231255.1. Classification (NCBI taxonomy): domain Eukaryota; kingdom Metazoa; phylum Chordata; class Aves; order Charadriiformes; family Charadriidae; genus Vanellus; species Vanellus vanellus. Next base: position 153,482,414 of record NC_138905.1, on the reverse strand, counting down.
CCACCCGCCGGCGGGCGAGCGCGCGCAGGCGCGGGAGGCGGCGCGCACGGCCCCGTCGCCCGTTGGGGCGGGGTGAGGCGCAGGCGCGTCCGTTCGGTCGGGCCGGAGGCGGGAAGCGGCGGCTGCTGCCGAGTAGCGGCGACGGGGGCAGCCCTCACCGCTCCCGGCTTCGCAGCGACTGTGTCCCTCCCGCCGTTGGGACAGAGCTTCCCGCGGGTCCGGCCTGCCGCTCCGGCCGCCTGAGGAGAGGTTTGAGGGTTGTATAGGCTAACGCTGTGGTAAGAGTACTCCTATTGTCCTTTAAAAAAAAAAAAAAAAATCAAAAATACTTTGAAAGCTGAATCTAAGTTACAGAGATCATAACGCCAAATGGCTTAGCTTGAAAAAAATCTTTCGTAATGCCAGTTCTGAGCTGTAGAGCGTAATTTTTTTTAAAAAAGCCCACATTTATTCAAGCATATTCAAGACAAAGTTTTAAAAGCTAAAGAAGACGCTGTCGTAGATAAGCTGCAGTGAGGTCAGAGGAGTGTGCCATAGGAAATGAAACCAATAACCATTGGGAAGAGAGCAGTAGCAGTGGGTTATACTACAGCAGTGCAGGAGACATCCCAATGTCAAGTAGATGGTTTTCACTAAACTAAGTCATTTAGAAATATCCTACGTACAAAATAAAAATAAAATATTAGTGCACTTCTCCAGCAAAAAAATCAAAAACATGAAGAACTATTCTCCAGCTTTCAAATACTGAAGTGCTTTTCAGAGACTTCAGAGAGCACAAACCAACATCTACCTGGTAGCTGCCTCAGCTTGCTTTCTGCACATCAAAATAGTAAATTTTCAAGTAAACCTTCAGTTTACTGACCAGCAATTAGTACCTACAATATGCATATTCATAATGGAGATTTATGAGAGCAGGAAGCCAATTATGCAAGTTTCTTATTTAAACAAACCAGAGTGAAGACAAGACATTTATTTTAACAAGACTAAGATTTAATTTTTAAAATTTGACATTTAATACAAATATGTCAGAATAACACAAATACACCTGAAATATGCCAGTGTCTGAACTTATTTAACATGCAAAAATCAATTAGAACACATAAAAAAACCCCAACTGTAAGCTGTAATTTTACATTTATACATCAGAAGTGTCCATTTTAAGAAGTCAAAATAATTAGTCAATAACATCTAAATACTGATTTATACTGCTAGAACATCTGTATTCTCAAAGCGATAATTCTATATTTGCCCACAGTCTGTAATGACAATTCTTCCATTTACTAGCCCTTTAGGAGAACCAAAGGATTCCATCTTTTTCACAACATCCATTCCATCTTTCACAAACCCAAATACCACATGCTTGAAGTCCAAGTGTTCTGCTTTTTTAAGTGTTATGAAGAACTGAGAATTATTTGTGTCCCTGCCCTTATTTGCCATTGACAACAATCCAGGACCAGTGTGTTTCACTTCAAAATTCTCATCTTCAAATGCCGCTCCATAAATTGACCGTCCACCTGTTCCATCGTGGTTAGTTATATCACCTCCCTTAAAAAAAAAAAAAAAAAGGCACAGCATTAACATACAAGTCCCAAAACATAAACCAAAAGGGAATATAATTGTGCTGTTATCAGCGAAGATTTTGCTTTGGAAGAACTTGTTAATTTTCACAAGTAGTATATTTAATTAGACACAAGGCATCCAGCTTCAGCAGCTTTGTTCACGGTAATGGAAGCAGTAGTGGAAAGCTTATCCCTTGTTTATTCTGAACACAGCATTTTATCTGCCTGCTCCACATGGTGATCCCTCTGCTCAGCGTGTCTTTCCCACTGCCTGCTTCCTGCATCACTTGGCCCCGATAGCCAAGACCTGCATTATCACACCAAAGGTCTGTCGTTGCTTAGTCCCTGCAGGCACAGAACTGATCACCTGGAAAAGGCTAAAGTACCAATGATCAGCATTTTTTTTTCTGCAAAAACGTGGCAGCAGCTTTTGCCACATTACTGCTCATTTAGGAGAGCAGCTACTGTTAGCAAGCAGTGTCTTTTGTCTTTCTGCAAGGCAGAAAGCTTCTGGCTCCCAATTATTTGGCATAAAGGTAACAGTATAGGTTATCATATCTTTGAAGAAAAGCCTTAATTCTCACTAAAAAGCTTCTCACTGTACGTGGAGAAAGTTCAGGCAAAGCAGAGCAAACTTAGAATATACTAATTTCATGTGATAAAAGCTCACTTTTTGTCAGGGTACACATGGTGCAGTTAAGTTGTTTTAAGAAAGTCTGCTCCTTATGGGATGTGGAATACCCCAAAACAAGCTTAAACCCTAAATGAGCAACACTGCTTTCCTCATCAGAAAGGCACAAAGTTTTAACAAAAGAGCCATAAAGGACATACTTCAGACACAGGTGATACCTAATCCAGAGACTGGATAATTTTTTATTCTGGTAACAAGCCACTCCTATATTACTGTCTACTTCTGAGTTTGTAGAATGTTGTGTCTCGTCTTCAGGGAGGCTGTGACATGCAGGAACGTTACTGTAGTGTATAAGGAAGTTGGTTCCTTCTGCCTGTTACAAGTCACTAAAACTCACTGAATTATTGAACTTGCTAGTGCTACCTAATGCGCACAGAGGTTTAAAGCCAACACTCTCTACATAGGGGTTCAGATGCACTGCAGGCTGATACTCTTGGTGAAAAATTTGAGTATTTTAAGGAACAGGCCACTGCATGATAAGAGATCTAGAAGACTTCATTTAGATGGAAACTGGAACATCTAAAATATATATCAGTTTTAAAGTGCATGTTATCTGAAATATAAAATGTACTTTAAAATGTAAGAGAAGCCTAGAAAGTAATTGTTCTTAGCAGGTGAGCCTATGGAAGTTCCTCTCTGTAGAGAGACAGCTGAATGCTAGTTTTGGGAACCCCTATTCTCCTTGGTGTTTTCGTTCAGCAGCAGGCCCCTTGTCCATTGTAAGAGGAGACCTCCATCTCCTTTTTTTCTTCCACACTAACATGGCAGCACTAGGTAACACTAAAGCATCAGGCAGCTGGCAAACACAGGTAGAAAGCATTTGGCTTTGGGCAGTGTGTGCTGCTTGCACCATTTCTCATATCCTTATAGGGAGAGGGTAGATGAGAGTAGCTTGCACACCGGATTCATGCTGCCAGCAAGAACGTGCTAACCTAAGTAAGTGATTTTTTTGAAGTGTTATTGTTAGTCAAGATGCATCTCATTCTCTCAATGAAGAGTCTTCCTGTTATGCTTACCTGACACACAAAGTCAGTGACTATTCTATGAAAGCTGGAGTTCTTGAATCCAAATCCTTTCTCTCCCGTGCACAGGGCCCTGAAGTTTTCAGCAGTTCGAGGGACAATATTTGAAAACAGCTCCATGGTTATGTGTCCTAAAGGTTCATCGTCAGCAGAAACTTCAAAATACACAACGGGGTTGGTGTCCTTTGACAGTCCTGCTGCCAGAGATAAGTGTCCCTTCTGTAGTTCTGACAAGCTTAGCTGGCATTCTTCAAACCTCCTCTTGAAAGAATTAGCCATTTCTTGGCTTTTAAATCTGACTGCAAGTTGTTCTACTTTTACTTCACCATCTGAAAATAAATGTGAGAAGAGGTTTCTTTAGTTCTATTCAATATATTCAGAAACAAATAGCTTTCGTCTTATATAATCTCCATGGGAAAACAAAGCCACAGAAACCACAGACCACCTAGAAAAAACAAAAACCACCTGAAAAAAACAAAACAAAACAACTCACCAGCATAATCTGTGGCTGTCCAAATTAAAGCATTGTTTGATGTATCAGAGGGCACTAAGTTCATTTCTTTGGTGATGACATGGTTTGCACAGACTTTAAGAACTTGGTCCCTTCTCATGAGGACTCTATAGTATTTCTTCTGTGTATGGAAGAGGATCTTTATCTCTCCAACACCACGCTCCTTCCACTGAGTAGCATCTCTGTCCCATCTGTAAAGTTTTGCCCGCTCTTTGAAGAGAATTTCTTCATCTTCTTCTCCAGATTTTACCTCCACCTAAAAAACAGCACAGTGGAGTACCTGTGATTTCCAAGAGCTGCTGTCACCAATGATATTAATAGTATTACGTATACTTATGATGTTTCTGACATATTACAATGGAAAATTAATCAATATATTCCATTCTCCAACATCATATTCATCACACACCAAACGATAAGAACATCTGTCTATTGAGAAATGTGACTCAAGAAGAGAAGCAGCAAGTAAGGGAAGAAAGAAAACCACAGAAGTCATAACACGACACACAGATGAGCAAAGGCCTACAAATTTTGAAGAAGGTGGTTGAAAGCAGGTTATGAACTATATCAGATTTGCTGTTCAAATTAAAGGACACTGCATACTGTTTATTTGTGCTTTATTTGTCTTGCTTAATACTAATCCATAATTAAATTTATTAATATTTTTTATTGGAAAGCCAAACTATGTAACATTGGAAGAGTTTGAAATGCTTATTAGACACACTAAGGCTAAATACCAAATCAAGACGTGAACAACTGTGTGAAGCCTCACTCAGTAAGTTATAAGGCTACCTTTAAAGTTGAAGGTTTTCCTACGTCTTGAAAAACAATTTATTTTTAAACTAACAAGGGTAGCTCCCTTAGCCTTCAGGTGAGGTTAATTGTACTATATCTTTATTACTTACTGATTCTAGAAATCTCTTGCCTAGCTTACAGTAAATTTGGCATGGCTTTCACAGAACTGAACCTACAAGTCATAGATACAAAGCCACAGCTGAGTTGTATTAGCACTAACAGTTATTCAGTTCCCCCCATTTGGTTTTCAACTGTGCTATAATGAATCAATTTTAGCTTTTACAAGTTATGTATACAAATTTGCATACTGATTAACACTCAGTCAAGGTATAGTGAAGTAAACTTTGAAGATTTTAACTGGTGCACCAGACACTTCCCCAGTGCTAAGCTGTACTAAGATTTAAAACAGCAGGTATTTCTACACTGGCAGCGCAAGAAATACAGAACAAAGCACACAACACCGAAAGCAAAGTTAGTTAAGCAAAGCATTTTCTTGCTGTGTTAGCAGATATGCTTATCTTAATGTTGGTTTATATCCCAGAAGTCCCCTTACCTCTGGTAAGGACACAATTGGCTCAAAGTGGATATCATCACTATGTACCACCTCATCATCACTACCACCTTCATCTTCATCTGCTTTACGGGCTGTCTCTCCAAACACAGCTGCTCCTGTATTCGCCCACTTGAAGTTTTTATCTACAATTAAGAGTGTTGCATTTTAAACTTTGTGGAGTTTTTTCTTCCAGACAAAAACTTGCAAAAAAACCCTATTGTTAACTGATTGATCAGTAGAAACTTGGTGCACAAAAGGCATATTATATGAAGCAGAAATCCACCTGAGCATTTGTCTCAGACTAGTTTAACTCACCTTTTGATCCAAAAGCAAAGTCTCCAGAGTTTTTGGAAGCCAGATCTGCAAATGACAAGCCTGCAGTATTGCCGAAACCAAATCCGATGATTCTGTTTTCTATTGAATAAGAGGGAAAAGTCAAAGGTTTTTCTGTGCCTTTCTTAAAGAAAATGTGTTTGACGTTATGTAGTCACAAAAAAAAGAAGTCTCTACAGTATTTTTCCTTTCCAATAAATTTTAAAAGTTTGCACACCACTTGTAATGACAGTCATTTATTATGGTTTAAAAAGGGACTCAGGACTCTGTGAGATACTTTCAGCATACTACTTTGTGAAGATCCACAGAGCTCCAGTAAGCTAAGCCACTAGCCATCATATTTGAGAAGTCGTGGCGGTCTGGAGAGGTTCCTGCTGACTGGAAAAGGGGGAACGTAACCCCTATTTTCAAAAAGGGAAACAAGGAAGACCCAGGGAACTACAGGCCAGTCAGTCTCACCTCTGTGCCTGGCAAGATCATGGAGCAGATCCTCCTGCAAACTCTGCTGAGGCACATAGAAAACAAGGAGGTGATTGGTGACAGCCAGCATGGCTTCACCAAGGGTAAGTCATGCCTGACAAATTTGATGGCCTTCTATGAAGGGGTAACAGCAGCAGTGGACAAGGGAAAACCAACTGATGTCATCTACTTGGATTTGTGCAAAGCGTTTGACACTGTCCCACACGATATCCTGGTCTCTAAATTGAAGAGACATGGATTCAACAAATGGACCACTCGGTGGATAAAGAACTGGCTGGACGGTCACACTCAGAGTTGCAGTCAACGGCTCAATGTCCAAGTAGAGAGCAGCGATGAGTGGCGTTCCTCAGGGGTCAGTTCTGGGACCTGTACTGTTCAACATCTTTGTCAGCAACACGGACAGTGGGGTCGAGTGCACACTCAGCAAGTTTGCTGATGATACCAAGCTGTTTGGTGAGGTACACACGCTGGAGGGGAGGGATGCCATCCAGAGGGACCTGGACAGGCTGCAGAGGTGGGCCCAAGCCAACCTCATGCAGTTCAACAAGGCCAAGTGCAAGGTCCTACATCTTGGTCGGGGCAATCCCAAGCACAAATACAGGCTCGGTGGGGAACGTCTGGAGAGCAGCCCTGAGGAGAAGGACCTGGGGGTGCTGATTGACAAGAAGCTCAACATGAGCCAGCAGTGTGTGATCACAGCCCAGAAGGCCAACCATATCACGGGCTTCATCAAAAGAAGTGTGGCCAGCAGGTAAAGGGAGGTGATTCTGCCCCTCTACTCTACTCTTGTGAGACCCCACCTGGAGTACTGCATCCAGCTCTGGAGTCCCCAACATAAGAAGGACCTGGACCTGCTGGAGCATGTCCAGAGGAGAGCCACGAGGATGATTCGAGGGCTGGAGCACCTCTGCTATGAGGAGAGGCTGAGAGAGTTGGGGCTGTTCAGCCTGGAGAAGAGAAGGCTCCGGGGAGATCTTATTGTGGCCTTCCAGTACCTAAAGGGGGCCTACAGGAGAGCTGGGGAAGGACTTTTTACTAGGGCATGTAGTGATAGGACGAGGGGGAATGGCTTTAAACTGGAAGAGGGCAGGTTTAGATTAAACATTAGGAAGAAGTTTTTCACTTTGAGGGTGGTAAGGCACTGGAACAGGTTGCCCAGAGAGGCTGTTGAGGCCCCATCCCTGGAGGTGTTCTAGGCCAGGCTGGACGTGGCCTTGGGCAACCTGGTCTAGTGGGAGATGTCCCTGCCTATGGCAGGGGGGTTGGAACTCAATGATCTTCAAGGTCCTTTCCAACCTAAACCATTCTATGATTCCATGATTCTAAGTATTTATGCAGTATTCAACAGTAAACTGATGAGACAAAGTATATCGTATATAAATTATACAACAGACTTTAGCATTGCTTTGCAGTAGTGCCATTTGAACATACCAGAATTTGATGTATATAATTATTTTAATCCCCACTCCTGGTTTTACTTGATTGGTACTCACACTTCCAAATCAGTACTGGTACTACTTCCCTGAAAGTTAGCATCTGCATTAGATAAAGTAATCCACAGAAAAGCATACTTAAGTGCCTAGAAAAAAACAGAACATACCCCTGACCTTACCTTGTGTGGACTCCGAACAGTCCAAATCACTTTTTTTAGTTGACAAGTCTACAGGTTTGTCATCAGCTCCTGATAAAGTTTGTGATACATGCACAGTTTCCGTGGTGGAATCTGGTTCTTCACTGTTGGTAGCTGACTGGACAAATACTGTCACCTCATCAGTTGATGGAGTAGGTACTTCTTTCTTACTGGTACAGACTAAGTCAGTTGAGCTTGTAACCTCATTCTCCTGAGATTAATAGAGTAAAGTAATAAGCAAATAAGCTAAAAGAGCCTAGTATTCAAACCACCTCCTCAGGACACTTAATTGTCATTTTAGAAAAAAAAAAAGAACACCAAGAAAAATTGTTGTTGTAAGCTTTCTGAAGTTTTTCATTACACTTAACACACACTGGACATCAACCTGACAAGAGACTGAAGTATCTTTGTAGTAGAATGCTTTCAAAAAATACTATTACTTTCTGAAATCAATTAGTCCATATATATACACACTTTAGGAGTGATTTTACTAGCCAAAGCAGTTTACGAGAACAGCTGTACCTCCTTTCTCTTTCCAATGAACTTAGGATCTAAGGTTCCGTTTCTGGAAAGACTTGAAGAACAGCCACAAAACAGTCAAATAGTTTTTCACCACTGGACATTTCTGTTCTCACATGGTGAAAACTACATAATATTAAGTCTCACATGTACATGAAGTAACCGTACAAGTTTAACGACAAAAAGTTTAGTAAAGATTTAGCTCTTACTTTCATTTCTTCAACTTTAACTTCTGTCTGAACGTCTTCTGGACTGTCATCCTCAGTATCACTGCTGACACCACAGACAGAAGTAGAAGGAACCTGCAGAGTTTCTGCTTTAGCCTTCTCCTCAGGAGTTGGTTTCTTTTCCCAAGCAGTAACACATTCTCTTTCATTGCTGAATTCACTTTTTGCTGTGGTACCTACTGCAAAAAATAAAAATTAGTGGAAGATAGCCGGGAAGGCAGCTAAGTACTGAAGTATTTTTTGGCACCTACATTGTAAAATAACCTCATGATAGCCAGAGCAACTTGGAGTAAGACTTCAAGAGTTTTTCCAAATAACATTACTGTTTAAACGGTGGAAGTGAAGACTAACTTAACTCCACTCGGGGTGACTAGAATTGGAAATTCATCATACTTGTTTTTCTATTGGTATCAGGGTATTTCCATGCAATGATGAAGAGTTCGATCTTGCAGCCGCCACTACTACTAGCTTCCTTGAACATTTGCTTCTATTTCAGATGGCTCAATATATACCACCTCTTTCTAGCACACACCCTCAAAAAACCCCCAAACTTCACTTCTAGAGCTATCTACCCAGATTTTCAGTTATGCAACACCAAAGTCTGAGGCACAGCTGAAGCAGACAAACAGAAGCAGCAAATTCAATCTTTGACACTTGTACTTTTAGTATAAAGACAAAATATATTATTTTTTTTTACTTGAACAAGATTAACTCATGAGATTAATTTGAGTATCTGCAGAAGTAGCAAGCATTCACAGACGTAGATAACTTTTGTTCGTACAGTATCATCCCAAGCTGAATTCTTCATATTCGGAAGGAGGAATTCAAGGCAGGAAGACACTTTGGTGTTCTTATTTAGAGGCCACCTGAACCGTACATTTCTCATTCACGTACCACTTTACTGCTAACTAACAGTTCAACATACTGAGCTTAAAGCTGTATTTTGAGATACAGCTTTTCTGCTCCTTGCATCACTGTTTCTAAAATCTACCTCAAGAAACAGAAAATTAATCTCAGTACCCAAGTGTCCTCCAGATTTAGAGCTTGGAATTTCTTATATACTGAAACATAAGTATTGTGTTTGAAGACATACCTTTTAGTGGATCTTGCAATTTCTTTTTCTTTTCTGAATCGCTGGGATACAGTCTTCCATTAAGTTTCTTAACAGCTGTTTCATAGTCTTCATCTTAAATATAGGAAACAAGTGTAAGTTCTCAGGCATCCTCTAAGTACAGAGAAGTCTGCCAAGCCCTTCTGACTACAAGCCTAGCAAGCATGCATAATTTTGCTTATTTTTTAAGAGTTCTGTAGATCATCAAGTAAGCTTTCACTTCCTATTTTTCACAGATGAGCTTCAGTGTGCTATTGACACTTTTCTCAGCCTAGATCATAACGGATACCTGGTACAAGTTTTGTTTGCTGAAAATACATTTCTTATTGAGTGATTTTATTAATAATATCACTATCAGAATTGGGAAGGAAGACTGAAGATCATTTATATAGAAACTAGCAAGCTCAGCTATTTGTGGGAGGGGGCTTGACTTCTATTTTCTGATGAATACAATGTTTCAGAACTTCCATTTAAAATATTTGCTGTTGAATAAATTAAGAGTAATTTAGTTGCATGCAATGAGATTTCATACAAAACATTCCCAGGTTTAGTACTAGGAATTTGCTTTAGATGAAAAATAAGCCATTAGTTTAGCATTTAGGGAACCTGAGCATCTTCCTTTTTGATAAAGGCTGCCTTGTATTTGTCTCCAAAATTAAGTTACAGAAGTAAGCAAGCCTCTTGCTCAAATGAGACTAGACTCAAACATCCATTTATTTAGTCTTACCTAACCAACTACATTGGTAATATGAGTGTCGACACCAATACAAGTATCCTTTAGTCATTCCTGGGTCTCTGTTATACTATTCTGTCTTGAAGACCTGAGTGCACATCTTTTGCCATAAGGAAGATGACAGGATTATTTCCCATCAGCCCAAACAAAAATATTTGAGTGTGTAATGGTTTTGATAGTATTCACAGACTATCTCAAGTTGGAAGGGACCCACAGGGACCATCAAGTCCTCCCTCCCGTAGGACTACCTAAAACTAAACCATATGACTAAATGTCATCCAGGCACCCTCTGAACTCTGACAGGCTTGGTGCCGTGACCACTGCCCTGGGGAGCATGTAAAAGGAGCACCCACCCTCTGGGTGAACAGCTTTTTCCTAATGTCCAATCTAAACTTCCCCTGACAGCTTCATTCCATTTCCTTGTGTGCTGTTGCTGGTCACCAGAGAGAGGAGATCCGCACCTGCCCCTCTGCTGCGCCCCTTGATGAAGCTGTAGCCTGAGATGAGGTCACCCCTCAGCCTTCTCTGCTCCAAGCTCAACTAACCAAGTGACCTCAGCAACTCCTCATAAGTCTGGCTCTTGAAGCCTTTCACTATCTTGGTCGCCCTCCTCAGGACACACTCCAATAACTTGACTTCATTCTTGTATTGAGGCACTCAAGACTGCACACAGTGCTTGAGATGGGGCCGCACCAGTGCAGTGTACTACACCCTCTCCCCACAAAAAGGCAACACAAGGATCAACTTTGGCACTCCTTACCATCATCCTCATCACTCACATATCCAGGCTTATTCTTATAACAGAAGAACGTTGAAGGTAGCTTGAGAAAACCAGCAAGAGCTCTCTGTTCAGGGGTAGGTGTTAACTCATAAACTATTATAACCTCATCAGATGGAAGATTATCTTCTAACACTGTTGTCTTCTCAGCTTTTTACAAAAAAAAAAAAAAAAAACAAACAAATGATTAAAACCAAAATAATTTCAGAACAGGGAATAACATTAAACCCACATTGCCATTATTACAGAACTGAACTAATTCTAAGGGAGAAGAAATACATTTAGAGCCTACCTATTTTCTGTTGACCCACAGGAAACAAAAATCAAAGTTACAGGATGCTAGGACACAGCATGCTGTTAAAACTTAAGAAATTCTAACCTGCATGCCCAACTACATCCTGTTCTATTGCCTTTGGAATTCAAGTATCAGAACACAAACAAGCCTGCATCTTCATATCATTACAAGGATTATTTAATTAAGTCCTCATGTCAAACAAAATACGACTATGGAGAGAGAGGAATATAGGTGTTTTCTAGAGGTAGAGAGGCAAACTTCAGGTCTGAAAAAAGAAAAAGTTGTCTACAGCAACATGTCCTATTGCATTGCTTAGAAGTGCTCGTTGTGGTGTAACCTCAGCTGGTAACTAGGACCATCCAGCCATTCACTCACACACACCCCCTCCAGTAGAGTAGGGAGACAAGGAAGAAAAAGGGAAAAAAAGCAAACCTCATAGGTTAAGATAAAGACATTTTCATAGGACAGTAACAAAAGAGAAAATACTACTAATAATGGTAAAAGAATATTAAAAAAAGTGATGCAATGCAATTGCTCTCCCCACCCAATGATTGATTGCCCAGCCTGTTCCAAGCAGAGATTGTGGATCCCTGTCCCCCAGCCAACCCCCATTTATACACCGAGCATGACATCTGTGGTATGGAATATTCCTTTGGCCAGCCTGTCCTGTCTATGCTCCCTCTCAGCTTCTATGAGAAGCTGAAAAAGTCCTTGACTTAATATAAGCATTACTTAGCAACAACTAAAACAATCTGTGTTATCAGCATTAGTCTCATACTAAATCCAGAACACAGCAGCCACTAGAAAGAAAATTAACTCTAGCCCAACTGAAACCAGGACAGTGCTTTAAGTTCTACAAATTATCAAACATCAACTGAATAGAACTTATTTCAGTTTACCTAAGGGAAATCTGAGCTTTTTATTAGCTAATCTCAATTTATCACAATAGCTGTTGCTGAAACTTTAATTGTTACAAAAGTAATTTTCAGTTCCACAGTGTTGAGCAATAAAAAAAATACTGCTTTCAGCATATTTAACTAGATTTTCCAGCAAGAACAAATACCACCATCAACTTTATTATATAGCTTTTTCTCCTCTCCCCTTTAACACTGTCTGTTCCTCTTGTATTGAAAAAACAGTGCATAATCAAAAGTAAAAGCTGAAAGCACAGCCTAGAGCAAACTGCAGGAAAAAATACGGCTATAGAAACAAGCAGACAGCTTTCAAACAAAAAATCTGAGTTTATTATGAGAGAATGGAAGCAAAGAGGGAGGATATACTACTTTAAGCATGTTTGGTTGGGGTTTTGTTTGTTTGTATTGGGCTTTAGTTTTGTTTTGAGAGGGGGAGGTTGGGGCTAAAATGTGAAACAAATTTGTTGATTATAAGAATTACCCCATAAGCACATCAATAACCAGCCATTGGCTGTTTCTAAGATCAATTTCTTCAGGTTTGAGTTAAACTGGTCAGCAAAATTTGCTCACTGTTCTTTTCACTGGAAAATATTTGCTGTTTGTGGCACAAAGTAGTCAGTGGGAACCTAAATCTTCAGCTAGAAACCAGACTACTACTCAGTTCCTGAAGGACAGATTTTCCTGCTCATGCAATTTGATATCCATTATTGCAAGAGGAGACTAGGACAGAAGAGAAATATAATGTTTATAGACATGCCCCTTGATCCTTTGACACACTAAAATGAATCTGCTTTTTAAAAGTAGTTTTCCCACTAGTATCTTCCAGTAGATTACGAGCAATATAAAGAATAGTAGAGTAAAAGGAAAATCCAAAGTACTAGTTAAAATTTAAGTTTTTTTCATAGTGTTTCCTGCCAATCTCTGCCTCAGTTGACCCTCCCTTTGTTTACAAGTTAGTAATTTCAGGCGTTTATATAACAGAGTGTAGCTCAAACCCATTATCAGCACATAGTCTTGTAATCATTTTTGCTGACCTTTTTAGATCTCAATAGCTCTTCCGAGTCTGTATAAAGTAAATGTAGGATAAAATTCCCAAACAGCAAATTTCATATCATGACAGCAGGCTATAGATGTTTTCATATATTTTCTCAGCATCTTATGCAAAAAACTCAATAACCCTATATGATTTAAGAATTAGGAGTACATCTTGTACCATGTTATGAAGATATGCAGGTATCCTGCATATTAGCAAGTGTTTTATTCACTCAGATTAGTCAAGCAAGTGTCCCAATTGGACTGAGTAAGTTTGCAACAAGTTCACCACAGTGGTTTAAGTGTGGAGTCTTTAGTCTTACAACCATTAAAGGTTACAGGGGAAAAAAACAAAACAAAACAAAACAAACCCATCTTTCCTTAGTATTAGAGAATTTTAAAAAATTTATCTTCAACAAAACAAAATTTCTTCCAAAGTCATTCTGCTAGATAGGAAAAGCGTGAGCTTCCTTTCATCTGAGCAGTATAAAGCTAGCTAGAAGACCCTAGCAACAGAGGATATAGTCAATCGTATCTGACACACAGCATTCCTAAAGAATTATCATGCAGCCTCTCTCAGTAGCCTTTGCGCAAAGCAGCTGCAGAAAAGAAATACATTAAAAAGTCACTTTAGATTAATTCATATGTGAAGTTCTCCATGAGGCTGATCTATCAAACACTGGACTAAGATTCTACTGTTCCAAACACCCACTCAAAGGGACAAAAGGGTTCAACAACACAGATTAAGATTACAACATGCATTTGCCCTCAGAATATTAAAACTGAGCAAGATGTTCACTAGTTAAATCAATTTCTACTCACCCTCCCCATGAGAAAGTTAACTTTTCTTATTCAAAAGTGCTGCAAACAGCTTAAATATATCTTCACAAGCAGCCATGAAAACAAAGAGCCATGCATACGTACAGCGTATCTTAAAAGACTTGGTTTTGTAATAATAGAACTTTCTACTCAGGAGAAAAAATCCACACAAAACATTGTTAGTATATGGAAGGAAGAAAATAAAGAACAATACCGTGCACAACAGTTCTTTCCACTGCTGTACTGTATTTTGTTTACGTTTCAGCTGACATTAACACCAGGTAGGCCTAAATATCTAGCTAGTCACAACAGTGACATTTTTTCCTCATGCATATACCAGTGAATATCTTCTGAATATAAGAGGAAAGCACCAGAGTTTAAACCTTAATGCATGTAACATATAGTAACATGCCATTGACATAACTGATTCAAACTTCTAAAGCACTTCTAAAAAGCTCATGACCTGACCTGAGAAAAACTTAGGTACTTCTGCATTCAGCTGCAGTACTATGAGGTTAAATTTCTTTTGAATGTTGCTCTAGAGCAACTCAGAAGCTGCCCCCTGAAAGATGTTCCCCATGAGAAAGCCTCAGATTATATTTGCATGGGGTAGGCTTGAAAACCTAATTTAGAAAGGACTTCTCAAAGTAATTTGCTATTAAGTCAAAGCTCAAAACAAAGCCACCAAAAAGCTACAATGAAGACAATTATCAACTGTAAATAAATCACTAAACATATAATCATATCATAGTTATTAGAAAAGTAGACATGAAGAACAGTCTGAAGTCCCAGAAAGGTGTATTTTGTTTGTTTGTTTTTGTGTTTTTTTTTTTTAACTACACATACATCTGCCCTCACCCCCCCCCCAGTATAAAAACAGGATCAATTTGAGGTAGCAGAAGTTTTTGCATGTATGCATTGGTACAGAATGCTTAATCACTTCACATTATGGACACTGAATGATGAAAATAAAACTGAATTGTTAATGAACTCCATGCACAGGGATGCCTAAAAACACAGAATAGTTGACTTTAGATCATATATACAGAACAAGAGTTCAGTGTTTAAATAAAAACAGCTTCTCCCCACCATTTTGGGGAAATGGTGTTTTGACATTTTTAAACAATGTAAGACTAACATTAGACGACTAGAAGACTACTGCAGACTAGAATAAAAATTTGCTTGTTAAAATTAAAATGCTGTTGAACTATAAGTTGAGTATGCTTACGGCAAGCATACTTGCAAGAGGCACCATTAGTAACATCTTATAATGACATATAATCAAACTATAAGCTGTAACAGTTTTGGTTACTGGTTCTGAATGTAAACAAATTAGTTACTCGGTGAAAGTTTTCTGACCAGCTAAGGAGGAATTCATATTATACATGAAATATATACACATAAGCAGTAGCTAAGGAGTTGGCTTTCTTGTTTCTGTGTGCTCCTGGTTTTTAAAAGTGTAGTAGTTAACATATTGATAATTGGGAAATTGAAAGGCTAAATACATTCAAGCATTTTACTGGGTAACCTGTCTTGAGATTTTCAAGTATTATTTCATTGAAGTAGAAGACCTCAGGCACTAAGAGATATATTCTCTAAAAATAACAGGATAATTTAATTTCTTTAGAAAAGGGGAATTTTAGAGATCCAGTGTGCATGTTCAGTAAAACTTTGATGGAGAAAGTGCAAGGCAGATACCCTCAGAAATAAGGCAAACAGAAGCCAAAAGCTTCAACAGGGTGATCCATTGTGCCAGCTCATATTAACGCGCTAAGGGCTAGAAACATTCTCCAATAGGACAAATACAGTAGTCAGACACACAATTTTAAGTACTCTTCTTCAGCATGCGTGTTAATTATAAGCATTACTGAGCCAACTGCTTTGCCACAGTTGGGTTACTGTCCATGCCTGCTAAAGTGTTTTTATCACACATTCAGTGCAGTATGTAAATACCTTTACTATCAGGTTGCAAGGAAGATGTGCTTGTCCAAAAGGCCATTGGATTAGATTTAAAAAGGCTAAAATTAAATCCTAAAAAAAAAATTGTTTTAATATAAGTGTTTACCTGGAATTTTAAAAAGGTAAAGCAGACTAATCTATGTTCTGGAAGCATTCCATAGTCATATTTCACAGTAGGAAATTTCATCTGTTAATTCTACACAAGCTTATCCAACCCATGTGAATAGACTGCAGCTATCACCTTCCACCATGTCACTTTCTTATACTTTAGTTAATACAGTATGTCTTCATAATTCTGACACTACTTTGTAAATTACTATTATCTGAGTCTTGCACTGATGGGAAGCAGCACATGAAGCCTTCAAAGAGAAGTTCTCTACCATTAAAATGCTAGTAAATCCCATTCTTCTCACAAAGACACTTCAGCACATTATAGTGGTCATGTCACAGCCACAACTTCTGCAAGCACATTTTTTTCAGACAGTGTCAGAAAATGTATAACTGAGGATGTAATCACATGATCTCTTTTCAGGTTAAGGAAAGAGGCTAACATCTGGTGTTGATTAAGCTACACATCTGGTATTGCAGAGGCTCATAATTAAGACTTTCAACAGATGTATAGAAAGTAGTTTTAGAATACCCATCTGTTTAATCATGGGGATAATTCAAATTTGCTGTTCTCACACTTTTCCACTCAGAGCAAAGGCCCAGGTACATACACTACCAATCCAAGTCTACCCATTTAAGTCTCAAAAAGTGAAACCACAGCTCCTTCATTAAGCATGTAAGCCCGAGATTCAGGTACAGCACTTCACAGTTATAGCTCCTATGCGAAATCCTTTCTCACCAACAAAACTCCATCCTGTATCACACAGTCATTTTTATATGGAAATAATTATGACTTAAAATTCACTCCTTTAGCTGAAACTCTTGAGATTGTGTGAAGATATCGGTACCCACATCAGAACTGAAAGAAACTCCATATTAACGAGACAACAAAGAGTACTGAATAGCATAGAGATGACTGCTTAGGAAGTTGCATAGTTGAATAAATTACTAGTTCAATTGACACTCACCTTTTTCCAGAATTCTAAATGAGAAGTTAGAAGGTCCATCTTGTGTTGAAGTAGGCAAGTTGTCTGCCTTGCTGTCTAGAGGCTTCTGAGGAGCACTAAAGCTTTTTGGTGGTTCAGAGATTTCCAGTTCTTTCTCTGCCGTGTTCTGAGACGTTGAAATATGGTCTTCACTCTTTCTTGGAGGATTAAAACTGAAGCCAAAGAGGGAACCAGTGGCTGAAGTATTTCCAAATGTAAATGTCTTTGACTTTTCATTACTGAAAATGCTCTTGACAGATTCAGATCCAAATACAAACTTTGGAGGAGAAACCACTGTTTTTGTTGGTGTTTCAGAAGTGTTTGACACCTCTGTGACCTCTACAGTTACATCAGAAGTATCATCACCATGGCTAAGGTCAGTTCTTTCTCTGGTAGTTTCTTCTAGTACAGCTACAGCATTTTTACCACATGGAGATTCCTTCGGCGTATTGGCACGAGAAGAAAGAGGTGTTATCAGTGTGTCTCTCTCTTGGGCATGCTTTGCTTCATCAAAAATTTGCTTAAATGAGTCTGCAACATCTTGCAGCTTGAAACGTACAGCTAGAAGTTCTACTTTCCTTTCCCCATCTGCAAAGTCACATGCAGTCCACACCCATGCTCTATCAGATCCTTTCATTTGTTGCATATTCATATCCGGAGTTATTCTGTGATTGGCACAGAGTTTTAGTACCTGGTCTCGTCTCATTACTATACGCACTTGTTTGTTGTCGTAGTTCTGTAGTATCTTGATATCCCCAATACCTCTCTCTTTCCACTGATTAGCATCTTTGTCATACCTGTAGAGCTTAGCTCTGTGACTGAAGACAACTTGCTCATTTTCCTCACCACTGGTCACTTCCACGAGGTCAGGCAGAGGTACCACAGGTTCAAAGTACTGCCCATCTCTCTCTTCTTCCTGAGTAACGTCAGAATCTTCATCTGTGCCTACTGATGTCCTACTCTGGTTCTGTTTGGCAGGAGATTTGGATGGGCTCAAGGCAGACTTAAAGCTGAAACTAAAACCTGTGGTAGATTCTCCAAATCTAAACAGATTTTTCCTTACAGGGCTACTTGCAAGAGGTGATGCATATACAGAACTACTTACACTATCATCCAATGCTTCTTCACGCAAGTCATAGTTATCCCATTCCAGAGTAGGCCCAGTACTTTCAGCATGCGGCTTTATAACCAGATCAGAAGTACTGCTGGCACAAACAGAGTTTACATTTTCCTCTTCTGACAGTTTAGTTTTGTCATCTGTCAAAAACGTTTTGAGATCTTTTAAGCCACACTTCATTTCTTCTGCTTTCTGTATAAGCTGAGCTGTCCTACCTGTATCAACAAGTTTATGGGGTGTCTGCAGTGGTATATCTAGTAGTAGCCTCTGACATTCTTCAAACTTCTGTTTGAACTCCTCAGCCTGCTCTGGTGTCTTAAATTTTGCTGCCAGGTGTTCCAACTTTGCATCACCATCAGAGAAGTCATTGGCCATCCACATCCAGGCTTTGTCTGAGCCAGACAGCTGTTTCAAGTTCATTGTTGTTGTTATCCAATGATTTGCACACACCTTCAGTACCTGCTCACGCCGCATTAATATTCTTACTTTGCCATTAACTTCATTTTTAAGAATCTTCAGGTTGCCCACCCCACGTTCTTTCCACTGGCTTGTTTCTGGATCAAACCTGAACAGCTTTACTCTTTGGGAGTATAATACTTTCTCATCTTCCTCTCCTGTAAATGGTTCTATTTTTTCAGGCATCTGAACTATAGGTTCAAAATGGATATCATCACTATCCTCTGTTTTATACACATCATCATCCTTCTCACCAGAGTCAGCTGATGTGTTTGCTTTGTGATCCATTTTGGAATCCTGCGAAGAAAACAGCTTTTCACCTGCACCTGAAAAGCCTTTGAAGTTAGGGTCTTTTTTGCCAAACTGAAAGCCGTCCCCAGGAGTACTTTTTGCAAGCTCAGCAAAAGTAAAAGTGCTGCTGTTTTGCCCAAAAACAAAGTCACCTTTCTCCTTGTTTGTTGTTTCTTGAAATTGGAATGTAATTTCGCTATCTGAAGGCGGTTCCTTTTTGTCTTTCCCATCAATGCTTTTTAAGAAGCCAGTTGTACACTCTTTCGATGGCTCATCTTTCTTAGCGGTATTTTTACTAGGCTCCTGTATCCCAAATTTAAATCCACTTGCAGGCGTTGGCATTGAAAAGCTAAATCCTTCCTTTGCAGACTTAGTTTCACTATCAGAAGGAATCTGAAACGTAAATGATGGTGTCTTGCCTTGCTCAGCATGACCAAACTTAAAGCCCTTTCCTAAGAAATCACACTTAAAGCCTGTTCCCAACTGTGCTCCAGCAGGTTCAGATAATTTACTTTTCAAGCCAAAAGTAGGAGTTGATGAAGCATCACCAGCAGGCTTAGCAGATGGATTTGGTGTTTGGCAGGCTACGCAGGCTGGTGAAGAACCTTCATTCCTCACAAGGCAAGTACTACAATCCCACTGCCCTTCTTTTTTAGTAAAAAGCCCTTCAAATCCATTTTTCTGTGGCTTACTTGCATCAGCAATGGAACCAAACCTGGGAGCAGGGGATGCCTGAAGAGTAGGTATAGGCACATTTGGTTGACTTTGTGAGTTAGGATTCTGACAAGATTGACAGTTCACATCTTTTGCTTCATTTTGGACTAGGCATACAGAGCAGTCCCACTGACCTTCTTTTTTAGAAAAAGCAGTTCCCAAATCATTTTGAATAGCCTTTGGAACAACCGCTTGGCCAAATTTAAAGGAAGTTTGTTGACCAGATACTGCTGTATTAGTATTGTTTGGATTCTGACAGGCAACACACTTGGAGGCAGTGGATTCGTTTCTTACGAAACAGACACTGCAGTCCCATTGACCTTCCTTTTTCGCAAAAGCAGATCCAAATTTGTCCTGCACAGTATTACCACTGGCTTTGAAACTTGCAGCAGAGTCAGTTAATGGGGCACCATCTAGATTTGGACTTTGACATGATACACAGTTCTTTGCAGTTGCTTCATTTGGAACTAAACATACTTTACACTCCCATTGATCCTTCTTCAAGAAATGCTGCCCAAACCCAGCAGAAGAATAGGCTGGCGGGGCTTCCTTTCCAAATGAAAAAGTGGTAGAGCTAGACACAGTTGATGTAGCTGTAAGGCTGCCTTTCCTATCAGATTCACTGCTTACCCCATCTTTCGGGAACTGAAAGCCAAAGTTCGGGGCTCCAGAAGTGGATCTGCTAGGCTCCTTGACATCCTGATTTGTTGTTTCTTTTGCAGTCCCACTGCTCTGAGTCACAGATGTGTCAACACTTGATCCCAAGGTTTTTAAAATATTCTGAGACTCCTCAAATTTACTTTTGAAAAGCATTGCTTCCTCAGGTGTTTTAAATCTAATTGCAAGCTGTTCTGGTTTTGGCAACTCATCTGCATAATCTAAAGCATGCCACACAAATGACTTATCTGATCCAGCATTTGGAGTTAATTTCATATCCGTATTTATGTAGTGATTTGCACAGATTTTCAGTACTTGGTCCCGTCTCATTAAGAGACGAAATTTGCCAGATACTTTATGTTTCAATATTTTCACATTTCCAATACCCCTTTCTTTCCATTCTTTCGATTCTGCATCAAAACGAAAGAGCTTGGCTCTGTTGCAGAAGAATTCTTCTTCATCTTCCTCACCTGTCTTTACTTCAATCTTGTCAGGGAGTGGCACCACAGGATCAAAATGAGGACCATCATCATCCTCTTCTCCACCATGGGTGCTTCCTCCCTCTGTTTCATGACTTCTGTTGGCCAAATCTGAATTTGAAGTCATAAATACGGGCTTGCTTTGTTCCTGGACGCTAAACTTATCACTCTTCTCAAAACTCAGGTTTTTGTGTGTATTTTGTCCCATGCTTTCTCTAAAAGAGATGCCTGCAATATGTTTATTGCCAAAATTGAAGACATTTCTTTGACTATTTAAGTGATCGTTAACTGGTTTTTGTTCTACGTATCTATCATCCTGTAAAGGTTTATCAGATGTCAGAAGACCCAAGAGGCTTTCGCTGCTATTAAAAGGTGTATTAGCAGGCTGCGTTGCAGAAGAAAAGGTAAAGTCTCCATCATTAGACTTGAAGTTAGTGTTGAATTTAAAAGTTGCTGGCTGACTTGGCTGTGCTGGTGTTGGCAGAGATGGTTTTGATCCTTCTGCTGGTCCTGGCTGTCCAAATTTAGATTTCGGAAATTCTATCCCTTTTGGTTCTGCAGGCTTTAAAGTCAGTGGCGCAACTGAAGGCTTTGTGAAATAGCCTGGTTCAGGCAATGGCGGATTTGTGCTTGCTGGTGGAACACTGTAATTGTAGTAATCATCACCTCCACGAGGAGAAATGAGTCCAGTAGCAGGAGAATCGAAACGCAGAGGTGTGCCATAGATTTCTTGGGAAAACATACAAGCAGAAGTGTTCTGCAGAGGTGGTGTATGCATTGGTTGTTGATAAGCATATATATGTTGCTGAGGTGTAAGTCGGTT
This sequence comes from Vanellus vanellus, assembly GCF_965231255.1. Classification (NCBI taxonomy): domain Eukaryota; kingdom Metazoa; phylum Chordata; class Aves; order Charadriiformes; family Charadriidae; genus Vanellus; species Vanellus vanellus. The sequence goes on along the minus strand of NC_138905.1, from coordinate 153,460,822 downwards.
CATGCCATAGACAGGAGCCTAAAGAAAAAGCAGAAAACAGTTGCTTTGCTTGTTATAGCAACTGAGAGGACAAAGTCCTACTGTGCTGAAGCTCACATAGTATGTACTCTTAAAAGCAGGGCATACTTTCATATGAATTTACATCTAAACTAGTTTTAACAAACTAATCAGTTTAAACTAAATCTTGAAGGGCATGTGAAAAGAAGCATTGAAAAAGGGGCACAAGATGAGTGGGTTATTTTTTGGGTTTTTTTGGGTTTTTTTTTTTTTTTTTTTTTTTTAAATGAAAAAAGCCTTGAAAACCCCATTCTCTTCTGCCATACTACTTTGGGGGGGGGGGGGGGGGGGGGGGAATTAAGTGCTATCACATATACCCTGTAGGGGACATGTACTAACATATTACAGACATATTTTGCTGGCTTTCTCTCCCAAACCTCACATTCCCAAAATTAGGCAGAAAGAGAAATTATCAGTTTATCCCTAGCAGTCCAAGATTACTAAATAATATTTAAGTAACTGCAATTACATCCAACTACATATAGAATCAAAAGCAGTGATTTTTAGGTCATTGGAAGTATCTTAAGTGGTTGGATTTGTTCTCACCTTTGTTGGTGTTACATTGGTTGCAGCAGTTCTGAGAAGATACTGAGAGTTATAGGCAGGTGACTGGCTGTAGTACACAGATGGGCCAGTGGTAGCAACTAAAAAGGAACATTAGGAAAATTGTTTATACTTGATTTTTTTTGTTGTTGTTGCTTTGAATGGACTCTCCCCAGCAATAGGTTTTTAATTCTGAATCACTAAAATATTTCTGCAATATTTTCAGAAGTCTTACTTGGTTTAGCTAAGTGATTTGATAAAAATTCAGCAGCAACTGACCCGTTAATGGAGCTTCATGAAGATTTTGACCTCTCTGATAACCCTCTGACATCGTATCTGTTCCATAGCTTTCAGCAGGCCACCGATGAGATGATGCATTTGAGTTGGAATTATTAAGTTTCATTTCTTGCATTTCATTCTGTCAAGAGAGTGTGCCAAGAGTATATATTCCATAGGTATTTGTAGAAGAAAGCATAAGGAATGATCCCTACCCTTTTCCTATTTAAAAGCACGTTCAAGCTCGGGGAGGGGGAATAAAATCAAGAGGTACCTGCCAAAGTCATCCAAGATCTGCCCACACAGCACAAAGTACTAAGATTGTATTCTAAAGCCAGAAGTAAAAAAAACCAAACCACAGAGCCAAGTGGATGAGAACCAAGCTGGTGAACACAGAACTCTCTGCACAGTCCTTAGAAGGGTTGCCTCTGCACCCCTGCCCAAGTCCCAAATAAGGGTTTTTAAGCAAAAGATTTACTCTTGCACTCTAACTTAGGCAGATGTTACAGAAGACAATTCCACTGATTTAAGTAATAGTCTAGGAACTCTAAGTTAGCCCATGCTCTAACTTTACCATAACTAAAAGGTCAACTGTTTTTCACTGAATATGGTGACGAAATTGTTTACCTTTAAAGCTTCCACTTGCTGACAGATCATTTGAAGTATACATCTGTGATCTTCTGCCCACTGAGGAGGAGTTTTAGGAGAAAACTAGGAAAAAAAAGCGCTAATTGAATCTCATGATTTTTTTATTCAAACATAGCAATTCCCTGTAATAATAGCTGGCTCATATACCTTGTAGCTCTTATTTGGTGAAAGAGAGAACTTAGTTGGTGAGGGAGTGGAATGTTTCATCTCTGAATCTACAGCTCGTGACAGACCATTTCTGAAGGCAGGACTCCCATCTTCACCATTCTCGCCGAGTTCCTGGATCACTGTATCTAGCATTTCCCTCACAGTTTCAATAGACACCGGCAGCTAGAAAGTTATTTGAAACACAAGTCATGACTGCAATTCTCCATCAGAGCAAGACACACTGCATTCAGAATTCTGGCTGAACAAGTCACAAGGCCTTCATTACACAAATACTGATTTTCAGCAAAAGTCTAAATCTGTTAAGATTAATGTAAGAAAACAATTCACACAAACATTAATTCTATTTTTTTCAAAGTATTGACCTCTATAAAAAGACAGTGGCAAAAGCTATTTGTTTACATTAAAGCTTTTATCCACAGAGTAGTCAGAATACTGCATGACAAGGAAGGTCATAGAAGCTACCCAGAGTTTATCAACCCACTGGTGTCAAGCAGGTTATTTGTCTTGAGCGAACAAAGAAATTTAACTTGCCTTAAGGCAAAACCTGGTCTAAAAAAGCTAACATCAATACAAACAGTTTCATTTTGTAACAGTAACCAAAGGCACTGCACCCCTTGAAACAAGTTTTTAAAGCAAGAATGACTTACTTTCTCAGTTACTGACATATCTGAGGAGCTTTCCTCAATGATCTTCATTAGATAATGCTTGCTTTTCAGAAGATAGGTTTTGCGTTCTTCTTGTTCTTCTGGCAGCATGGTATCGTTTTCAATCTCCTCTGCCTTTCTTTGGAAGATCTAAAGAACAAGATGCAGATTAATTAGGATGTCAGAAGGCAACTGAATAAAGCAAAGCATTTCACAGTAATGCAGTTTATAAACTTACCATGGCAAGATTCCAGTACGAAACCACATTCTTAATAGCTTCAAATGCTAATAAAGCATCATCAGTTTTGCCATCAACTGCATCCAACATTGCAAATGCTATACGTCCCTCTTCTTCATACGCTGCAACCTGAAAGACCTATGAAGAAAGTGAAAGACAACTCATACCTAGCAATGGAATGACACACCCATTGTTATTTTTCTTCCTATAATACAGGAAAAATACTTTTCAAAGAAAGTTGATACTAAGGATATTCAGTGCCTTCCAATCATATGCATAGTTTAAAAGGTAAGAATAAAGTTTTAAGGAGAGATTTTTTTTCCCCTTTTATCAGACACAGATACTATCAAATCTCATAATTTTTACAGTAATTACAACACGAGTTGTACTATGCAGAGAAAAATCCCATAGCTATGTGTCTGACATAGACCCTCTCTTACTTCAACCTTGGCTCAATCAATCTACCTGAATGTCTACGCTATGGAAATGTTTAAAGAGAGGATCAGTAGGTTCAGGAATACTCCTCTTCTTTTTAATAATTTCCAGCATAGGCAGAACTTTCTTCCAGTAGTAGACACTTCGTCCAATGTATTCCTTCTGGTCATAGAAGGAGTTAAGGCTAATGCCCTGGTGAAGAAAAGAGAATAGAAGCACATATTATTTCAACAAACTCAAGTCAAAATGCTATTCATACATATCCTTCTCCTGTTTTCTTGAAAAGTTACAAAAGTGCTTCTCTGACACTTGAGATAAACCTCAGGGGGTTTATCTCAAGAGCTACGTAAAGTAACATACATGTAGAAAACAACACTACAATTTAAGACAGAGTACTTTATAGGGTGACTAGAACACCAATTCACCTGACAAAATAAAAAACAGTTCTCAATAATACATTTTCAACTGACACCCCCCCCCCCCCCCCCGCCCCAGTATGTTCATAGTTTGGAAAATAGAGGAGAAAAACACCCTGGCTTCTACATGTTTCAAAATAATCTCAGCTTACTGTTTTTTGCAGGCTTTTTGCCCAGTGTATAATTAAGGCAGGTTGAAGGCCATGCTTCCCCAGTGTTCGCAGAGTACTTATTCCGTGCTGTACAATAAGCCTCAGTTTTGCTGCTGTTCCTGGTCTGAATATCAGAAGAAACATTCCTTGATTAGTATTGTCTACTTTTTACCTGTTCATATGTTATTTGCTTGATGAACATAGCCTGCAGTTTTAGTCCTAACCTGCCTCTAGTTTAGAAATGCATTGTTAGAAATGAAAAGTCCATTTTTAGAAATCTTTCAAGTGTATCACATCCCTACTACAACAAAGCTTTCATGTCTAAAATATGTCAAAAAAGAAATTTTATAAGAATATATTGGGACCAATCCAAACTGCTGTACAGAAGGTGCCTAAAGGCTTGGTCAAACATTTCCAAACTGAAAAAGCCTTACGTTGTTTTTCGCTGAATAAGAGTACGAACGGCATCCCACCAGGATCTTTGCTTTTCGGTATAGAGCTGTTTGCACACTGGCAATGGTAAGAATTGAGGCTGATGTGCACCGTAGTGAGAATTAAACTTCTCTTGCAATTGTAAGTTGCTAGTGAATACCACCCCAAGTAGAAATACCTGGTTTTGTAAAAATAAATAAATAAATAAAGGTATTAAATACAAAAAAAACTTAAGTTGTATAGTACATTTAAGAACTTGGGAAGTTTACTTACTTCAAGGTCCAATAGGCAAATGGATTCAGGAGCATCTGTCTCAAGTCTTGATGTTTCTTGCGGCAAGTGAAAAAGCTGTTTTAACCATTTGCGCATTGGAGGTAAGACTGACATAGAGTTCCACTGCAAGCCAAGCCACACAAGGTGCTGAAGACTGCCATTGTGCATTCGAACAGCACCTATGCAAAAACAAAGTTGGATGCAGATGTCAACTTCCTACAAGTCAGCAAGACTTGTTATCTGATCAAATCTCAGGTTTCACATTTCACTGTCAGAGCAGCCAAAGATATTTTGCAGACCAATGACCATCAAGATTGCAGCTTTCACTTACAAAAGATTACAAACTTCAAATTAGTTAAACGTATCACGTAGACAGTTCATCTGAGTGCTCAAGCCATCAACCCCTTCAACTTCTGAGGGGGTGACTCTCAGATTTCCTTTCACTTCCATCCTCACCATATTCATTCCAATAGGAGACTATTTTAGCAAATCTTTACAGAATTATTCAAGAAGCACTTCTTTACTTTGCAACAAAGTTTAAGTCTTGCCTAGGACATTAGTGCAACTTTGGGCAGCTATTCCATGTATTTGTCTTTTGATGCAATATGAAGTATTCGTAGAAGACCTTCTGGTACAGAAAGTTGTGTTGAGTTTCAGAAAGCAACACCTCTTACCAATGTCATATTTATTAAGTTCCACTTGAACTGGTGCTTGTGTACTGACATTTCCAATATCATCTGTGCCAATAAAAGATCTCTCTCTAGAAGCTCCACTCTCAAACAGGCTATCAAACAATGTAAATGAACCACTCTTGTTTGCAAAAGTTTCCACAATCTCTTTAAAGAAGTCTTGCTTGCCATGGCTTAAGTTCAGCAGCATATGACCTAGAAAACAAAAGTATCACTTCACATGAATAAAGCAGTAAACATAAGGAAAGTATTATTTGATACACTGAACCGTCCTTGCTATCAAAGGCTGGGTGGGAATCAGGATTTCCCCTCATGAAATCTACAGATTGTTATGTTCTCCCTGTAATTAGGTCAGTGTTTCAGCACATAGGCTTTCCAAGCTTTTAGTGACTACAATGCCAAGGCATTTGTAAATCCAGGTCTTCGGGCAAACAAAGTCATCTTCTTATTATTACTATTCTAGGACCATTGCAACTTTCCTTAAAATAAGTAGATGTAATACAAGAAGTCTCTTCATCAAATTCCATTCTGACACAATTGAATCTGATGTCTTGTGGGTTTGTTTGTTTTCATCTAGGCCCAGCAAGAGTTTGTAGACTGAATAACTGTCTATACTTAGTAGTAAAAAGAGCAAAGCTCATGAACAAGTAAGAGGATGGAAGGACAGGGAAAAAGTAATATTTTCTTATCCTCTTGGGGCTAACAACACTTGCAAAATAGTATCAGCAAGTAGAAGCCATTTCCAGCAGATTAATAGACCATAAAAGTTAAATTCTATCTTAGTGTTAGAGAAGCAAAAAAGGAGGAAAAAAAAACACGCTTGAAAAAAAGAGAACACACTGTACTGGCATGCTAAAGAGGAGGAAAAAAAAAAAAAAAAACAACCCACACTTTAGGTGTCAGGATCAAACTACTGGGTTGTTTCACATATGTAGTCAAAAATCTAGAAAGTTTTATTGCATATTGAAGTGTTAACATCACATTTTAAGATAACGAATGTGTTCTTTAACAAACCACTTAGCTCTAGTAACTATTAACTAATGAATAGTTGCTATTAGTTACAAGATTAAAATGGATTTTTATTAAAATTAATTTTAATTAATTTTTTATAATTAATTTTATAATTAATTTTAATTTAATAATAAATAATTAATTTAATTATAATTAATTTTATTAAAATTAATTACCAGACTGGCTTTTCCGATCACAGGCCAACATTTCTAGCACATCTTGTCCAATTTGATCCCCCTTTATTAGTTTTGACTTTGGTTTAGGAACCTGGTGAAGTAAGGAGAGAATTGTTACAGCTTTTTCACAGTACAAGTGGATCATTTAAATTAGTCAACAAGCTTTTTAGCATTAGAAAACTAGAAAAAAAAAACATAATTCATTTTGAAGGTACTATGTCACATATCCCAAGGGGGTGGGGAAGAGGAAGCCACCTAAAACCCCGAGGTGGACAGTTATAGCTATTGCAAGTAGCATTAAGCGCGCACAAGAGCAAGTAATACCTGGAATGCAAGCAGTGGCATAAAAAGGACAATCAATTTTACTTCATAAGGCAAAGAATTAGGCTTGCTTTTTTTCGTTCTGCTGTTTACACAAGTATATGGGCACTATTCAGTTCATCCCTTTCCCTCCCTATAGCAATAAGCCTAATACTTAACATATGTGCTCAGCTGTATTACAGAAAAGGGAATATACTGTAGGAAACAAACTCACTAGCCCTTAAGAATCAAGTTACTCTGACAAGGGAAACAGCTGAAGATACACTTTTACCCTATTCACGTCATGTGCAATTGTGCAAGAGTACGGTTTGGTGAATGAGGAAGTGTTTCTTTAGGCACACAAACACTAGTTCATCTCAGGAATGCAGGAGTTCAACATACATACAGCAAGAACATTTCAAGAACTGCATCAACTAAAGGCATAAACTGAAAAATTACTTACCTGGAAACTTATCAGATAACACAATGCTGCTAGTTCACACACAACTCTCCACTGTGCCTCATTGTGCTGGGCCATTTTCAGTAGCAAAGTTCCGGCATGCATGTATAGCTGTCCTTTCATTTCCACAAAGGTACGAGACAACTCATCAGCCCCATTCACATATGGTTTCACTGACTGAAGCACACGGTCAAAACTAAAATGTGGAGAAGACTCATTCTAAACAGAGTCCTGGTAAAAGCTATAGCAGATGGTTTTGGTTGATGCTACTTAACTGTGAATCAAGTAGCTCAATGAGTCAATGGTTAGCACTGTCTCTGTTGCTTAAACCCGAGTTGCACTAGAAAGTACAATAATGGTCTCAAACTCCCAAAGCTCACAACTTAGTTTACTGAAGTAAAACATATTAAATATTACCTAGATATTTACAGTCTTTTTCAGCACATCTTTGCACAGCTACTTTCAAAACTATTCTCCCAAACCACGCAGATAAACTTGTTCACTATTGCAGATTTAGAGACATACAGGAGGCACTAGTCACTCTGCTCTTCCCTTTCCTGGGAAAGGGATGAATGGACAGTAAGGTGGATAGAAAACTGGTTGCAAGACAGAGCTCAGAGGGCGCAGAGTCTAGTTGGAGGTCACTGACAAATGGTGTTCCCCAGGGGTCAGTACTGGGTCCAGTCCTGTTCAATATATTCATCAATGACTTGGATGAGGGGATAGAGTGTACCATCAGAAAGTTTGCTGAGGATACAAAGCTGGGAGGTGTGGCTGACACACCAGAAGGCTGTGCCGCCATACAGAGAGACCTAGACAGGCTGGAGAGTTCGGCGGAGACAAACCTTATGAAATTCAACAAGGGCAAGTGTAGGGTGCTGCACCTGGGGAGGAATAACCCCATGCAGCAGTACAGGTTGGGGGCTGACCTCCTGGAGAGCAGCTCTGTGGAAAGGGACCTGGGAGTCCTGGTGGACAACAGGATGACCATGAGTCAGCAATGGGCCCTAGTGGCCAAGAAGGCCAATGGCATCCTGGGGTGCATCAAGAAGAGTGTGGCCAGCAGGTCAAGGAGCTCATCCTCCCCCTCTACTCTGCCTTGGTGAGGCCCTACCTGGAGTACTGTGTCCAGTTCTGGGCTCCCCAGCTCAAGAAGGACAGGGAACTGCTGGAGAGGGTGCAGCACAGGGCTACCAAGATGATTAGGGGACTGGAACACCTCTCTTATGAAGAAAGACTGAGGGAATTGGGTCTTTTTAGTCTGGAAAAAAGACGGTTGAGGGGGACCTGACCAATGCTTATAAATACTTAAAGGGTGGGTGCCAGGGAGGATGGGGCCAGACTCTTTTCGGTGGTGCCCAGTGACAGGACAAGAGGTAACGAGCACAAACTTTAGTATAGGAAGTTCCACCTAAACATAAGGAGGAACTTCTTTACCTTGAGGGTGGCAGAGCACTGGGACAGGCTGCCCAGGGAGGTGGTGGAGTCTCCATCTCTGGAGACATTCAAAACCCACCTGCATGTGTTTCTGTGCAACCTGCTCTAAGGCGGCCCTGCTCTGGCAGGGGGGTTGGACTAGATGATTTCCAGAGGTCCCTTCCAACCCTATGATTCTATGATTCCTTCCTTTACCAGAAAGGCCCAAAATACACTTAGACAGGCTCTTCAAAAGCAGAAGATACTGTAGAAATCTGAGTAGATGTAGACTAGTACACAATCCCACTCAGGAGAGGCCTTCCAGAAAACAGTTGAAACACTCTTTCAATTACCTGACAAAATGATAATGGCTGTTAGCATTGCCATGATCTGGAAGTGCTTCAGATATAATCACCTTGAAAGGCTCTAATGAAACAGCAGCAAACCCAAGATGTTTTTGGTCAATGTTAGAGGAGAAAAAGAAACAAAACATACTTGGGAATTAAGTACTCCTCAGCCGCTGCCTGTATTGCTTCAAATACTCATCCAAGATTAACAGACCAAAGAATATTGTTTTACAAAAGACAATATAACAGCCATTGCATAATTGAGAAACAAAGGTAGGTCAGTAAAAGCCACTAAGAAAGGAAAGACAACAGAAACGAAGGAACACGGATCTTAACCAATACAATGACTACAAACATTATTCTGTACTACTCTAGGTATGCCACTGATGGTATGCCTTGAAGTCAGCTGGTTCAGCTGACCCTGTAACACCATCAGTTTTCCCTGAAGGAGTGTTCTTACTGCAAGTGGCTTCCTTCCTCCCGGCTATACTATACACCTAAAGTTCCTAATTATTCTGGTATGCGTTGTGTTAATTTAGATATAATTTATTTTAGCTGACTATTCAGACAAGGCTTGCATCTCAGTCAAAAGATAGCTCGAGGTTCAAACCCAGTAAAAACCATTCTTAGCTGCTAGTACAGAGAATCTCCTCTCCCATCCATAAACAAGTTAAGCAGCAAAATCAAAGCTTGGTAGGTGTTCTGTAGCACAGAAGAAAAGAGAAAAACAACACCACCACAACAAAAAAACCCACCCACCCAATTCTTAGAGAATGGTCAGGTTTTTGGTTTGTTTTTTTTTTTTTTTTACACTACAGGAAAGTTAACACCGTACCTTTCAAGTGTCTCTCTGCATTCCTGAACATCTCTAGAAGAAAGTGTCATTTTGACAAAGCTAGAGTAGGCCAGCAGATGATCTTTCTTGATAGCTCTCCAGTTATTTTTATCAGACTCCAAGTCTTGTAAAGATTCCAGATATTCCTAAAGAAGAAAGTTCATCACAGGATAAGTAACAGTCATCCTTCCATGAAGGCAAGGGCGGTATTTCTCCAAAACATATTAGTAGCATTTACTGCATAATCCAGTTTCACAGGTGAGACCTCAACATATTCTTCAGCAGCAAAGTTCCAGGGAACTATTTGCCTGAGCAATTTTACCCCTAATGGAACTGCTGTATCTAACTCAGCTTTTGAAGTTAGTAAATCAATAGCTCTATAAGGTTTAATTTTAGGGAGAAAATTCCAATTAAAAAACCCAAGAAGTATTTTGTAATTCCACTGGTTTCAGTAGACTTGCATCTGAAGGAGTTAAATCACTTGAGAAATAGCTGCCAGAGTAATGACACTAAGAGAAACAGACCAGTTAAAAAAATATGGAAGACTATCACAGGATCAAAATATGATTAAACACCTCAAATGTCTCTACAACACAGGAACACCATTCCAAGCTTGACTGCAAAGGTATTTTCTTCTGTGCCTCCTGACAATGGAGTACAGCATCTCTTAATCTATTATTTGAACGGTAGAGTGCAACTAGTCTGATGTTTATGTAGACATCATCTGGTCTTGCATAAAGTTCTGCTTGAATCAAGTCAAAAAGCTGATTCCATCCATCTTCACCTTTGCAATCCAGTAACTGCTCCTGTTAAACATGAAGGCAACATGTTAACATCTCATTCCCCACAATGAGTCTTTTCAGCAACTACAGTACCAGACAGTTTTCTTTCCTGCACTACACAGACTACATTACTCAGACTACACTACCCTTAACAGGTTTCAGGTATTAGATAAAGTACATAAAGCCATAGACTACCTTGCTTAAAAAAAAAAAAGAACAACAGACATCTTAAGACTTTAAGGTCATTGCTGATTTATACAAAATTAATATACCTGTGCAAAAGTGAGATTGCATGACTGAAAGCATTTACACAGTATTTGGAAATTACAGCATTTCTCATATTCTGCAGAGTTGATCATAATACAGATTTAAAAAGCAGCACAAAGCAAGAAAGCCTGGGCTCACAGGCCTGCTACCTTCCTGTCAGTCACACAATAGAAAGATCAAATAGTGCCTGTCTTAACTTCTTGGATGTGATAACTAACACAGTTTCTCAGCATTTGTAAAGAGGACTAACCTTGAAACATTAAAAAGGGTAAGAAAGCCTGTAGCTGCAGCTTTTTTGAAAGCTAGACAAAAATGTCAGACTGCAAGGAAAGTAACATCTAACAGAATTAATATTAAAGATTCTAAAATAATTTAGCCAGGAGGAGTTTTGTGTGAGGTGACATGCAAAAAGCACTCCAGTCGGATGCTGAGAGGTTTTTTAAGCCACAGAACAGAGGTAATTGGAATTTACCTTCAACCTGTAAACAGCAGGACTGCCAGGGAAGAGCTTAGCAGCTCTCTCAACCCAGTATTTTGCTCTTCCATCAGTAATGTTGTTATTGCATAGTAATTCTGCAATCTTCAATACAAGATCTTTCTGTGTTGGGTTCAAATCCACAGAACGCTAGTTTTCCCCATGCACACACAAGAGGACAAAAAAAAAAAATTAACAACTTAAGATTATGATCCATATAGAATAGGAGTTATCCACCCACAAACAGACCCAGCAATTCAAATTAGTTAGGTCTATCAATACAGAATATGCTAAGAAAAGCCTTTCTAAATGCCACCACTAGTTTACAGCATCCAGATACAACTGTTGGAATTTAGAAGAACGTATGAAAAATAATGCAAGAGACAGTTCCTCTGGATCTACCACTAGCTACTGCTATACACAGGTTGTAAGACTATAAGGACTTCTAGTCTAGCCAGATGTGGGCACTTTTAATAAAAAAATAGTTAAGACACACAGTTTAAGAAGAGTAATAGCAGTTCATGGAGTTGTGTTGGCAACCAGACTTCACAGTATCACAGTATGCTAGGGATTGGAAGGGACCTCAAAAGATCATCTAGTCCAATCCCCCTGTCGGAGCAGGAACACCTAGATGAGGTTGCACAGGAAGGCGTCCAGGCGAGTTTTGAATGTCTCCAGAGAAGGAGACTCCACAACCTCCCTGGGCAGCCTGTTCCAGTGCTCTGTCACCCTCACTGAGAAGAAGTTTCTTCTCAAATTTAAGTGGAACCTCTTGTGTTCCAGCTTGAATCCATTACCCCTTGTCCTATCATTGGTTGCTACTGAGAAGAGCCTGGCTCCATCCTCATGACATTCCCCTTTTGTATATTTATAAACGCTAATAAGATCACCCCTCAGTCTCCTCTTCTCCAAACTAAAGAGACCCAGCTCCCTCAGTCTTTCCTCATAAGGGAGATGCTCTACTCCCTTAATCATCTTAGTTGCCCTACGCTGGACTCTCTCCAGCAGCTCTCTGTCCCTCTTGAACTGAGGGGCCCAGAACCGGACACAATATTCCAGATGCGGTCTCACCAGGGCAGAGTAGAGGGGAAGGAGGACCTCTCTCGATCTACTAACCACCCCCCTTCTAATACAGCCCAGGATGCCATTGGCCTTCTTGGCCACAAGGGCACAGTGCTGGCTCATGGTCATCCTGCTGTCCACCAGGACCCCCAGGTCCCTTTCCTCTACACTGCTCTCTAACAGGTAGCTCCCCATCCTGTACTGGAACCTGGGGTTGTTTCTGCCCAGACGTAGGACCCTACACTTTCCCTTGTTGTATTTCATTAAGTTATTCCCTGCCCAAATCTCCAGCCTGTCCAAGTCTCTCTGGATGGCAGCACAGCCCTCTGGCGTATCAGCCACTCCTCCTAGCTTAGTGTCATCAGCAAACTTGCTGATAGTACACTCAATTCCCTCATCTAAATCATTGATGAATATATTGAATAATATGGGCCCCAGTACCGACCCTTGAGGCACTCCACTGGTTACCGGCCTCCAACTGGACTCTGCCTCATTGACTACGACTCTCTGGCTTCTCTCCTTCAGCCAGTTCGCAGTCCACCTAATTATCCGATCATCCAGTCCACACTTCCTCAGTTTAGCCATGAGGATGCTGTGGGAGACAGTGTCAAATGCTTTACTGAAGTCAAGGTAGACCACATCTACCGCTCTGCCATCATCCACCCACCTCGTTATTTCCTCATAAAAGGCTATGAGGTTGGTCAAGCATGACTTCCCCTTGGAAAAGCCATGCTGACTGCCCCTAATAACCCTCTTATCCTTGATATGCCTTGAGAGGGCACCAAGGATAAGCTGTTCCATCAGTTTCCCAGGGATGGAGGTGAGGCTGACCGGTCTATAGTTACCCGGGTCCTCCTTCTTGCCCTTTTTGAAGGCTGGAGTGACATTTGCTTTCCTCCAGCCCTCAGGCACCTCGCCCGTTTCCCAAGACTTGGTAAAGATGGTGGAGAGTGGTCCAGCACAACATCTCCCTCCCCCAAACCAGAACAAAGACATTCCGATTGGGAATTTGACATTTATATGCTTGCCTAATCAAAATTAGATTTGCCTCTCCCTTCTGTCCTTGACACTCCAAAACCAACCAAACAAAAAAACCACTAGGCCTATAGTCTTCTAGTGGCAACTAGATTCCTGTTGTCATTACAGTCCAAATGAAGGAATTCTACAACAGCCACAAATCCTTAGTCCAAAGGGTAATGTATGACATGGGAAGAATTTAACAGCAGGTAGCACAAAAATCGAGGCCAGAACAAAAACCAAAGAATCAACTTTAAAATATACTATTGAAGCAAGTGGTATCAAGTAAAGAATCTCCTCTGCAGCACTTCATATGTCAAATGTGTATAAATAATAGTTTTTTCAGGAACACATTTTCTTCTATGGGTTTGAGAATGTCCAGCACAAGATTTTAAAAGTCCATTTACAAAGGAATAAAGCGGGACATTAGGGGTCAGTGTAGTACTTACCTTGTAACACCCAAAAGCTTTTTCTATGTTATCCTCAGCTTCGTAAATTTGTCCAAGAAATCTGTGTGCTTTGGGATCTCTCTCTTGTACGTTGAGGTATGTAGATATATACCTATGGAGCGGGAAAAAAGTAAGTTACATGACCAATATTTTTCAATAATACTCCCTCCGGTCCAGGCTATAATGATAACTTAATCTGCAATACAGGAAGTATAGACATATCTTGTTCCAGGTACCTTGTCTGGACCTTAAAGTAAGAAGCAACATTGTTTTATATGTACAGATGCTACTTGCTTGCCAGCAAGTATTTGTTTGTTAAAAAAGCAGCAGTTTGCAGAAGTGGTAAGAACTACATAATACAATGAGAAAAAATAGCCATTTCAACCAGACAGCTTTTTCAGTACCATATAACCATGTTGTTTTACAAAAATTTAAATGGCATTCAATACCCACATTTACTGCTACCTTAAAACAGCATGGTATTGATCTTGGTTTCTCTGGTCTGCTTCATATTCATTTAACTTTTCTCTTACACTTTGGAGAACAGAAAAATAAACATACATCAATGCATGTTACCTTTTAGCAAGTTCATACTCTTTAATTTCAAAATACAGCTTAGCAAAGAGGAATCCTTTCATCGATTTCTGAAGGAGAAAAAACATGACATATACTTTAGATATACAATACTTTTAAAATAATTCAGTAGGGTGACCCTTCCTTTCAGCAATGCATAATACTTTTAAATGACTGAATTTGACAACTAGTTATCAGCTCAAATCCACTCCTCATATTTAAAGGTTTGTTTTTGAAAGATGTAGTATTAAAAATGAAAAAAGAGTTTTTGGTACAGTTGGCAAAGGCTACTAGGCAAAACAGAGATTACAAGTGAAGCAAGCAAGAAGCCCTTATACATCTGGCATTTCATAAACACTTCTGATTAAAAAGAGTGGAAGAATGAGGTCAGCTACATATAATCTCTTTTGATACAGTGTAGCAAAGAAAAAAAAATCCCTAGAAACAGAGAGATCTGACATTTAGCCCTGCTATTGTCTACTGTCATCAGACACTATTGTTTAAATACACGTCAGGAAAAAGCAATTTCTACCTAAGTCATTCACAGTTTGGGTAAGAAACATATTTATGCAATAGTTTATTTCTGATGTTGTCAGCCTAAAATAACTTGAACATACACACTTTAGAGGCAAAAGGTGAAACACCTCCAAAGGTATTTTTTAGAAGGATAGAACAAGGAAGCAATAAAGGCAAACCAAAAAGAAACACAGAGAGCAGGCAGAGGGCAAGATGGCAGAAGCACAGACAGGAGGAAAAGAGTGAAAGGAATGAGCTGAAAAAACAAGTCACAAGCAACACCTCAAGGTAGAAGTGAACCAGACAGAAATTGAAAGCTTGACCTCCCGATAGCACTTCAAAAGCAGATTTTGATTGTGAACCAAAAAATACTGGAACTAGTTACATCTATGATTCCAAACAAGCACGTACATTTTGAATACATTTGAATTACTAGTCTCGCTCCCTCTCCCACCCATGCTGTTCATGCAAAATTTTAAAAAGTATTTTAGAATGAAACCAGGCCTCCTAAGATACTTCAAGTTTTCAGTCTGTATTTTTGAAGTATGTTATAAAAAGGAAACCCCAAAATATGTCAGTGGAGTTAAACTAGCATCTCCTTTTAAACACGGATGAAAAGAAACCTCAAAATAAACACTTTGCATCCTTATAAGCACCCCCCTAAAATCAAAACAAGAAAACTAGTAACTATTTCCACCATTGACTGTGCTACACAATTAGTTGTAAGCATTACTTAAAAAAAACACAACAACAAACAAAACAAAACTAATTATGCACCAGTTGGTGGCCTTACGCACAACAGAAGGAGAATATTTTTTCCTTTTTGCTGAATTTAATAGGGATATCAAAACAGTTAAAAAGCATCTCTGATTCTGGCAGGGATGTACTTGACATTGTCTGGTCTAAAGAGCACCCAAGTCAATTAAAGTCACAGGACAACTTTGTTGCTATTGGAAAAGGTACAAACGATGATGATGTACACAGGCCCTGCATAAAGACCCTACTGCATAATGTTGAACGTGGATGCGTTCATGCTACACAACACACTGCTGAATGTTCTAGCTCTGCAATAAAATCAATTCAGAGCAGCAGAACAGGATCTTTCAGGATTAAATAGCTCCTATGAATTGCAACAGACTGCTCACTGTGACCTGTATATCATTTTCCATTATATCTGGAAAATGGTAACCAATCATGCAGAGGTCCTCATCTTTCTGTTCAGTTAAAAAAATACAGTAGGAAAATTACTTTCTCCCAGTTCTCTCTCTCTTAATACTGTTATATTGCAAAGCAGTCACACAGTCAAGAGTATTAATCACATGGCACATAAAAGAAAACTGAAAGCTTCTCACATGTTCCCTATTTCAGTTCTTAATATTTCTAAAAAGGAGAAACTCAGGAAACTTGGAAACTACACTCTCACAAGACAGAAAAATTCTGTACTTAGTTTGTGGGCTCTTCAAAGCTAGACTAGCGTTTACCAGACATAAAAAGTAGGTGCACAGCGCTAGCAAACCACTGCACCTGGTCAGGTAAAGCACCTCCAGTAAGTGAAACCCCAATGCCCTTCCTCACAGCAGCTTCCCCTACCTCACTCGACTTACAGAAACCCTGAATAAATACGGACTCAAGAAATACTCCCAGAGACGCTGTAACCCCCTTTTCCTCTCACCGCCAGGGATGAGGACAGGCAGAGCGGACTCAGCTCTGGCACCGCAGCGCCCGACAGGGCGCGGGGCACCGCAGCACACGCAGAAAGCAGCCGCCCCCCACTCCGGCAAGCCAAGAAGCAGCCCGGCTTCCCGCCTGCGCGGGAGGCGGCCGTCCCTCCTAAACCGAGGGAGGGCATGCCGCTGCCGCCTCACGCCAGCCGCCCCTCAGGCCCGGCGCCACGGGCCGCGCCAAGCCAGGCCGGGCCGGGCCGGGCCAGGCAGCCGCCCAGCGGCCGCGCGGCCCCCCAGGACCGGGGCGGGCGGGAAGGGCAAGGCCGCGGAAGATCCGTCGGCGTCCCCCGGCGGGGCCCGCCGCCAGCAGCGCTCACCTCTCTGGGGGAAGGCGCGGCGGCCTGCACAGAAGCGACGTACCGCTCCACCTCAGGCTTCGTGCGCCTCATCATGGCGCCGCGGCGGGGGCCGCGCCCGGCCTCCTTCCAGGCAGTCTGCGCCCGGCGCCTTCGGAGAGGGAGAAAGAAGGGAAGGAGGAAGCGACGACGGCGACAGCAGCGGCGGCCGCGCGTTACGCAAGTTCCCGCGCAACCGTACAGGGCGCCCGGCCCCGGCCAGTGCGCAGGAGCCGCCCCGCGCCCTCACCCCCACCAACGGCCGCGGGGGAAGGCGGGGCCGCGGCGGGCGCCACTCTGCGCATGCGCCGCTCCCGCGCATGCGCCCCGGGGAGAAGGGCGAGTGAAAGAGAGCGGGCGCGCGCAGGCGTTGTGGGGTGCGGTTTTACGGTATGGTGTTGGTACCGGGGTGGGAGTGCAGGTCTGTTCCCCCCCGCCCCCCCCCCCCCCCCCCCCCCCCCCTCTCCCCCGATGAAGGGATCGGGCCGGTGAGGTGATGGTAGGTCCTCTCCTCGTCCCGTTGTCAGGAGCCAGCCCCGGGTGAGGGGCGTAGGGGTGCCGAGGGGCCGGCGAGCGGGGCCGGGGCCGGGGCCGGGGCCGAGGTAAGGGCTTCGGGCTGCCTTGTCTTTGGATCCCCCTCAGCTTTAAGCGGCGACTGATGTTCGCTCCGTTGTTACTAGACCGGCTTCCCTTCGTGCGTGGGCCTTAACTGCCACAGGAGATCTTTGCCTGTATGGAACCGAGCTTCAGTGTTGTCTCACCTGAAACTGCATCTTGCGGCCAACCACAACTATAAATTTAAGTTTAATCCATAACCATGGGCCTCATCGCTGAGATCCAGTGCTCTAGAAAATGAGTTTCCAAATATTCTAGTAGTTAATGGTGAGAAACTTTTGTTTTCCAGGCACTGCAAATAGCATAATTACACTCTTTGTTATCGTCCTGAAGCATAGCTGGGAATGTGGATCAGAAGATAATGAGATCAGCAGCCCTCGAGACAGGAGAAATTTGCAAGTGGCAGCTGTGAGAGTTTGGTGGTGCTGAGCACCGGTGGTGCAATTCCCAGCTGGCAGCATCAGATTCTGCTCGCTGGAATTGCCCATCTCATCTCTCCTCTGCCAGTTCACACACTTTGGTCAAAATGAGGCCACTGGGCTCTGTCTCTGGAGAGATCTGTCCCATTCTCAATCTGAAGCAACCCATTGACAGCCATACGATTCCTGCTACACCTAAAAAATATTGACATCACCAAAGCTCTTGCCATCTTTGCCAGAAAAATAAACATAACCCAACTTGTTTCCTGTAAGGAGACCAGCAGCATCCATGTAACACCCTGGCTGAAAGGATTAACCTTCTTTTTTATTGTTTGCTCTATTAATGGTGATTTATTTAGATGTTGGATTTAATTCCCTAAGAAGAAAGATCTTTTTTCTCTGTACCTTTTTGAATAGTGTTTCTACAGCTGGCGTTACCAAATAATTTATCAGCACCTTCCAGGCTAAGTAATGAAAGTCTTGGTGCTAGTGCCGAGGAGAATGCTGATTTGGCTCCACTGGGTCACTGGAGGAAATCTCTTCAGCTGATGGGAAGGCATGGGAAATTGCCTTCACACAGACAAGGTCCAGTGCCTTGACACTGGTCACCATCTCTTGCCCATCCCTGTGGAAAGTGGCATGCCCCGTGTTGTCCCTGGTGGTTGCAACACCAGGAAGGCAGCTCATATGGTAAGACAGCAGTTGACTTTAGTGCTGTCCGTGCAACCCGACTGTGCTCAGCTTGGCTCGCTGTCTAGCCATTGGAACAGGGCACAGGGCCTGCCACTGCCAGCAGCAGAAGGGCTTTAGGCTCAGCTTCTTCCACCTATAGCTACATCCATTGTGATTTCTGAAGTGTTCCTGACTTATTCTAAGCAGGGGCTTCAAAAGGAATCTTGCCCATGTGTGACTGATCCCACGCAGCAGAAAGGGGCAAAGCTTCTGAGGCATCCATTCCCCCATCCCAGGCTCACAGCCACCTTTGAGAGACCTAGAAGGGGTCATGGGTAGAAAACCAATAATAAACTCTGCCTCTTTCAGAAGTATGTCCAGCTATGCAAAACATTTGTAATACTGACAGGCCAGGAAGTCAGCTTCAACACCAGACTAGTAATTTTCCAGGCTGCCTAATTGCTAGCTTGCTCCCTGACTCTGTTTTGCAACTGCTTTTAATTAATCCTCTTCATAACAATGTCCAGGGGTAATATTTCAATGACAGTTCACTCCAAACACAGCTCCTAAGAGAGCAGTGTGGATTTGGGGAGCCCGCCACTCGAGATAGGACTCCAATAATAAAAAAAATTCACCATGAGGGTGACTAAGCACTGGAACATATTGCCCACAAAGGTCTGGGAAATCTCCCTCCGTGGAGATGCTCACAGCTTGGCTGAGCAAGACCTTCAGTACTGATCCAGCACTGAAGTTAGACCTGCTTTGAGCAGATGGTTGGGCTAGCCGACCTCTAGCGGTCCCTTCCAACCAACATTTTTCTGTGATTCCTCAGGCTTTGAACTCTCAAGTACCCTCAGATGCTCTCAGCCCTACATTGCAGGGTCTGAGATACGCATGCTCATGTTCGTGAAATAGAAACCGCTGCCTTGGTGAACTGCAGGACAGTGTTCACCATCAGGAACTTGGAAACAGAAAACAACCCCATCCTGTGTTAGGGCCACACGGCTACTGCAGAGTCAAGAGGAGACCTGCGGCTGCACAGCACAAACGAGGCGGCTGTGTTGTAGATGGATGTAACCCCAAGCAATGTGGACGTAAGCCAAGTCTTGCTGTTCAGCCTCAGGGTCAGGGACCCTTCCCAACTCCTTGAGCAGTAAGGCTGTGCATGCATAGAGTGAAGGAAAAGGTGTACAGTCAGTGTAACATGAAAAACCTAGAACAAGAAGGTACAATTTCAAGGAAGCATGGCTGAGTATGGTCTACTGCATCCATGGCATGGTCCAAAATCCCAACAGTGCTACCATGCTAGTTATGTAAACGTTTTTTGGGGACATTTTAAGCTTTTCCAGTCTTTAACACAGTCAGGACTGCATTCAGTTACTGAACTGTTATGACATTCAATAACTACGTAGGATAAAATAGTTGAAAAATACCCTACCTAGCACTACACTGGAAGTTTACAATGACAGTTTCATTACGATGAAAGGAGGAGAGGAAAAATTGATAGGAAAGTGTACATTTTAAACTCAGTCAAGATCTTTTCTTTAGGAAAACCTAGTGACCATGCCAATTCAGAAAACATCCAGAAGAATCAAGCTATTCTTTACAAAACAAACTGCCATTTCTTTCATGAACCTAAGAATTACAGAGGGATATTTAGGATAAGAATTACAGAGGGATATTTAGGAAAGGCATATGTCTCCTTTAAATCAGGATAATAAGGAAGTATTTACATAAAGTCACAGGTAAAAGCATAAGGAGCCAAGATAGCCTAGTTGCTTTCCCACCCTTCACAGCACTCATTTAAGAGAGGTGATACAAGGTTTAATAACATAGCCTTTATTGATGACACTGGAAAGCAGATGTTTTAAAGCAACTAATTTTTCATAAACAGGAAAGAAAATTTTACTTCCTATGAGGTAATTACATAAAATCTGTTTAAGTCACTAATATAAAAAAAAATAAAAAAATGTTTGCGTACTTCATAATGTAGTACCATCAAGAAGCCCTAAGTAACTGTATTTTCTATAAGAAAGGGAAAAACAAAACAGATTTGCATGGACAGAAGTCAAGAGTATAAAACAATTACATGTATGTTATAAGGAATTCTGATGATTTGTGAGCTCAGTTCTTGAGGATGGCTAAAGAAACAGATCCTAGCAGGATCAAACCTTTTATATTTACACTCATAGGTGTAAAAGTAATATCACCAGTTAATTGTAATAGGCATTTTCAGTATTATTCTGAAAATTAAGGAAGTCTAGAAGCTGTATTTTAAGCTCAGGTGTTCACATTTGAAATAAAATACTTCTCACATCCTTTATAATTAAGGCAAAGTATGTTATCTTTTGAAAATACCTTGTATATAGTTTCTGCATAAAAATATGAAATAAAAAATAAAACTATATATATATTTAATGGAACACTGTTATGTATGGTCCAGCAGAGTAAGGCACAAAAAGTAAATAGAATGCAAAAGCATATATAAAAGTTAATGTGTTATTTTGAGTGGAATATAGCAAAATTCAAGTAGTTCTGAGTATGCTCATTTCTTGCAATGGGAATATACATTTCATATAGGTATTTCATGCTAAGCCTGATGTACAAAGATTCACCATGTAAGCGTAATCATTCAGAAGTAGGTCATTTGTACAGTGACTGTACTTAGAAATCTGATACTTTTCAAACCATCTGAAACAAAGCTCCTTTAATGAGATGACTTGGCCTGAAATCCAAGTGTGAATTTTTCCGTGAGGCAAAGTATGTTGGTTTCTTGCCCAAGTCACTTGACTTGGGCAATTTTTGTGTGCATGCTTAATTTGAAGGTTAATACTTTCAGTAATATAAATGACAATACATGCCCCTAAAGTTGAACACATTTGCACAGTTTGTTTTCGCAGGTATTCATTCACAAGCAAATTTTCTGTCTGTAAATTTCTGCAGAGATTACTGTGCAGAATGGGCCACTTGCATCAGTTCAACTGTATTATCAGGGTCAGAAACCTTTCAGGTGAGCTACTATTTAATTTAGTTTGGAAATAAGGTCTGTTTATCAACAAATGTTGATAAATGTTGATACATGTATAGAAAGCAGAGAATCTCACAATATTTCAATTTGATCTCCTTCTGGCATACTCATTATTTGTTGTCTGATTGCAGCGTCAAAGCAGCCCCTCTCCCCAAGTAATATATATAAGATTTTCACAAAGGAAGGGGAGAGCAGATGAAGTCTTTACTTCCTTCCCAAAGTTTCAGCTAGTTTCTTCAGTCTTTTCTTCAGCTCTAGAGGAAACTTCTCATAACACTTTTTGCAGACAGGCTTCATATCAAACTCAACAAATTTATTCCTAAAATGACAAGGCAAAAAGCAGAAAAAGTTTTAGCAGCAGGGATAGTGAAAAAAATTTTTAAAAGTATCCTATTAAATGTGCACAGGCAAAACATTACAACTGCAATTTATACACATATATGGAGTTACTTTCACAAGGTTATACAAAGTTAGACAGTAGTTAAAATACCCTGTTGAGTGAGTTATGCAGTTTTTACCCAAATGTCCATTTTTATTAACCATGTCATTTAAAAAGCCTTTCAAACCTAATTGTAGAGCTAAACAGAATAAATGCAAGATAACGAAATAACAAGTTAATATTTCAAGTTGCAATTGTGTGAAAAATATTTAAGGTTTGCTTGCCATAAATTCATGCAAAAACTTAAAAAAAAAGCATCCTTAGCACTGACCAAAGAAGAAAGGAGCAGAGGTGGTGGTGAGAAGGAAAAAAAGTTTACAAACAGATTGGCTTTTTCTTTTTCTGCTTCTCTTTATCCTTTGCTTCACGTTCCCGTTTGGCAAGTCGTCGCTTAAATTCATCTGGCATTTTCTCATAACAGTGTTTGCAGACAGGTTTTAGATCAATTTCAACAAACTTATCCCTTTAGAGTTAAACGCAGGAAAAATAAAGGACAGAAAAGAAGAAGAGTTAAGAAGACCAACTGAAAGAAGACCTGAACAGACAGCTAAAAGAGATGTACATTAGTAAGTGGAGCAAGAGGAAGAAAGGTAAACATATTTTTTCTCAATGCTTATATGGTTTTCATACTGTAACAGTTACAGGATAGCAACATCTACACTTCAAAGATAACCACTGATATGTTTTGAAGGCATCACACTTATTGATAAACTTACTTGAGAGTTAACTTAGTGTTGCAAGTTGAACAAGCAAAACAGTTCACACACCATGCCTTATTCAGAGCAGACACAACTAGAAGAAACAAAAAGAAATAATTAGCATTACAGAAAAGAAAAAAAAGGTATTACAAAAATGTTAAGCTTACATGTTCACGAGGCATGAAGAACAGTCATTTGATTCTTGTAACAAGTATTAAGGAGCGTAACAATAATGTGGCACGGCGAGGAAGGTACACGTGAGTGTAGTGTAGCAGGACAGTGAAGCATTGATAAAGCTGTCTCTGAGGGTACATACAACTGTGTTCACCAGCAAGACCAGTTTAGCCTATTTCTGCCTCCTGTTGCCTGCTTCCACCTCATCTCATAGCATGCTGACCTCAGGCAACTGTTTCATGAGGCTGTGTTTCCAACTTTATCAGGAGACTTTTTCAGCTGAAAAGCAATCCAGCAAGAAGGTGCTTATGTTTTCATTCAGTTTAATTTCCCAGCTCCTGTTCCGACTGCAGTGCCATCAACATTAGCACTCACCTGAAAATAACTCGAAGCCAACAGTCAGGACACTGCTGGTAACTCAGCACTACCAAGGTGAAAAAATTATAGACCCATGGGATAAATTACTTGATCAAGACAAACTTAGATATATTTTTATTCTTTGCTTTGGCGAGAAAGTAACTATTTTCTCTTTGTTGTATATCTCAATCCGTTTTCTGTTGTTCCTCTTTCTCAATGTACCTTTCCACTTTTCCCTGCCAAAATTTGCCTCTTTTCTTAATCTAAGTTAGAAGATGCAGGAGAATGGCTTTCTCATAAAATACAGCATTTTGTCAACAACAAATAGAGCCAGAGCATTGTCATGTAGAGCTTTTCTTCCTGCACCATGGGGCCACATCCACAGAAGCATAGTTATTCCACTGCTTGCGAAAATAATACTAGTCAGACAAAAGCTCCCAAGCAACCTCTGTAATAGTCATAGACACCCTCCTGAAAAACTGCTGCCACAGATGTTTGTTTGACCCGAGAGAGAACAATACCAGATACTCATCATTTCTGACAGCAGTGTCAAATTTGTGTGCAGAAATGAAAGAAGAAATGTAAACTAATTGACAACGTACATTGAAAATAAAGAAATTACTGCATTACACCACGTTCTGTTCAGTTCAGAGACTGAAACATACAATATGCGTGTCAGATTATGTGGTGTAATATTAGAAACATACAGAAATGCAGTTATCAGACATGGATGAATTTATTCATTCACCTTAAGATCCAGTTCTACTCATTCTAGTAGGATTTTAATGAAAAGGAGGACACTGTTTCCTCCAAGGCATTCTGGATTGTTGTTCTGCAGGTATAGTCCAGTCCAGAATATGTGGGGAAAGCACATCTCTGGAATGTACGTCCCACCCTATATTTACATGACTGTAAACTACTTTATGTCTTTTTTTACATGCTAGAGGCTTCCTCCCACTTTGCTAATGGCTTCGGCTTAGGTGAGGCTAACGCTAGTATTACAGTATTTACTTCAGGCAGGGGTAAATAGGCACATAATAATGTTGCATTATTTCAGGTAGAATAATTTGCTTTTTGGCATTTAATCATAGCTGGTTGTCCAAAAAAAAAACCAAACCCAACCTTCAAAACACTTCCTCCACCCCCAAAATAAAACCCCAAACTTAAAACAGTTGCATCCAGTTCTCTCTCTTTATAGGACACATCTTTCCTGGTTTTGTGACATTACCATCAGCCTAGATTTTCAAAAGACAGGTGCCTGTGATAGACAGGTAGATATCTCTAGGATCCAAACTGAAATAATGGAAACTAGGCACTTTAAAAGTATCCCTTAGACTGCCCACCCACATCTTTCAATATTGAAATACTTTTTCAAATTTGGTTCATAATCTCTAAATTTGTTGAGGAGATGCCTGTGTGGTCATCCTCGCCTTCGCCCGTGTTCTCTTTTGAAGCTGGTGGGGCAGGAAGCTACCTCTGTGCATCTCCCAGCATCCCTGGCCTTTGCACGTTACTGAAGGGTTTCCAGTTGACCACAGTTCTCTTCCGTCGCTGGGTGGTCTTCCACACCATCATGAAACACCACTTGGTCTCTGACTAATCAGCTTTAACCTAATTTCCAATTGAGAGAATGGCTGGTTTTGTTTTAATGAGAACAATCAATGATTCAACAGGGAGCTGCTTTCCCCTTATTTCCACTTTTAAAGAGAACTTCCATCAGAAAGGAAAATTAAGGAAACAGTTAGAACAGTGCTTACCATCTCCTTCAATCACACGGTTGCAATGGAAACAAACATCACCAAACAGCTGAAGATGAAAGAGAATTAATGTAATTATTTTATCGAGGGTAGATTCTCAAATTAACAAAATAACTGTATTTCAGCTGATGAGAGTAATAGCTTTCCTATTTATTTCAGTAAAAAGAATGCTGGAAAGTCTGGTTTAGTTTGCCAAGTATGTTTTGCATCATCTCATCACAAAAGATCGTTAAAATATTAAAGATTTGTTTACATCTGTTTGATCCTCTGTAAATAGAATATTGTTTTGTTTTAACATTTCTTTAATCCTGAATATTTGAAACACAGCAGTCGGTGTCACATACACATCATTACTAATCAGCCAATTTAACATTTGGACTTGCCTGCATGACTAGAACAAAATATTGCTGTTTCTGGCAAAAACTGTAAATAAATGTTATTTTTAATTAAAAAAAAAAAAAAGGAAATTTAGGCCAAAAATTATTCATTCTATTTCCAGGATTAACATTTGTCCACAATGTAACAGTTAAATGTTCCCAAAACTTCATGTATTTTTTCCAGTCTACACACAGCTCTTGTCTGGTATATGTACTTGCCCCATGACAGCTGCAACACTATTACTACTAATGTCATGGCATTTATTGTCTACGAGTATGCCGGCAACATTTCAATCATCTGCCCTTAATCAGTGACAAATTAAGAATCCATCTGTAATTAGCAGATGCCTTACAACTCCCCAGTGTAACCCCTAGTCTTGTGTTTATACAAGCAAAGAGGTGGACGTGGCACAAGGCAGATGGCTTCCAAACAAAAAGGTCTATACATCGTGGTGCTGGACAACACAAGCAAGGGAGTCTGGAGAGAGATGGTATATAACTCCTATATGAATGCAAGTGGTCACTAGGTGGTGTTCTCTGACAAAGGTAGTCTTCACAGTCTTCAGCAACCTCATGAATGAGCTGGGTGATGCAGCCTATGTTAACACGCGGTCATCTTAGAGGAGCAGCTGTAGGGAAAACCACACTACTCACGAGGACCTCGTCTTAAACTGCATCTACTGAGCGGCAAATCTTTAGCTTCTCGGGAAAGACTGGGTGTCATTAACTGCTCTGATCCCACAGACATGTAGAAGCTCGTAAAAGCTCTACTTAAGTACTACTAAGCTTGAAGAACAACTTGATACTGATTGTCCTGGCTAGCCTTTGTGGAATACCTGCAGTTCTCTTTCTCAATACCAGAATGATGTATAGAGAAACCCACATAAATTATAAATTAACTGCAACAGAACAGTTGCAGAACAGTTGCAGAACATCTGCATCTACACCCACAGGGGCCTATAAGAAAACAGAAGAATGTCCACGGGTTTTGATCTCTATCTAATAAAACCAATTACCGAGTTTACCAATTAACACTGCTTTAAAAAACATACAACCTTACCTGATTGTAGTGGGTTTCACAATACGCCAAGCCTTTTCTCTCGTAATGACGATGACCCAGGAATGGCTTTTCACATTTTGCACAAACGAAATGCTACAAAGAAAATTACATACATTTTCTTTTTTTTTGTTTATTTGGAAGTAATGGTATTTTTTTCTGGAAAGCAAACCAACCAAGCCCAGTACTGAACATGACTGAAGTCTACTGAGCTAGCTGTGCCATCTTGAAAATGAAAAGTAAAACTTTGTACATTTTAAACCACTGAAATAACGCTCCTTTTAATGTATTCAACATTTCAATCCAAAAGTTACCAAAACCAAAAATCAAGTAAAGGGATTCTTGTATGTTATTAATGAACAAAACGATGAGATTTTACAGAATTTGCACCAACATTACTCTCTCATGAAGAAAGCATTTGCTGGAGGAGATTTTCAAAACCACAGAAAGAACAGGCTGTTTATTTTCCTAATTATATGGAAGATGTGGAACTGAATCTTGTACATGGCCTCGAAATACAAACTCTCACATGAAGTGCTTTAGAGATATTTACATGGTAGGTGAATATGGGAGACATAAGGGTATTATGACGCTCAGTAACATTATGGTTGCCACAGAATTTACTGCCTTTCCACATATACTGCTTTGCACTCTGAAATTTTCTTTTGTAAGGATCTCACAGTGCTTCCTTTGATTACTGATTTTAGTTTCACAGTCAAAGCTCTCTGTAAGGTAAGAAATAACTCCTATTTCACAGCGGAAGATCAGCCACAAGAAGGCTGAAGATGGGATTAGGAGAAGGCATTTACTAACCATTGCTGCATGCTTTGCTAATCCTTTCATTGAAATTGATCAGCAAAACCTCAGGTAAGTATGTTTACATTTGTAAAAGACAATATAAATCATCTGATGTTTACCTCCACGTGCCATTGTTTGCCCATGGCATTCACCACACGGCCTTCAATTGGTCTTCTACATGCCCCACAGATGGGGACACCCATTTTGTCATGGCAGGGTAAGCAGTACAATTCTCCCTTCAACTCACGAGCATCAGCAGTCAGCTCCTTCCTGTTCAAAAGTTAATGAATTGAAAGCATGAATAAAGGCACTGAATGATGTCAACTCTTGAGAGTTTCTGAAAAGAAAAAAAAGAAATTTTAGCATTTGTTTTAGAAATTGCGTTTGTACTACAGTAATGCAGCAGCAGCAAATATGAGATAGTTCAACATAGTTCAAGACCGATCAAATCCACAGTAACCTGAGAAGAGGCTGCTAAGCGAGATGGACTAAGGCTCTCTGAAAACAGCTACTGAGCTATTGTCATTTTGCATTCTGCTTATGTAGCACAAATGTGTGTGTGCAAGCTGCAGACATGTTTGGCTTATATTCTGGCAGCACTCACCACCGGTTTCTTTTAGATTTGCTTAACTGTAACTGAAAGTAAACGGTAGTCCTCTACATCTAGGTACATTTTCCCCGTTGCATCAAACATCAGAGAAAGAAAACTATGGACCCACATGAGCTAGCGATGTTTATTCACTGCGAATTGCAGAATCTCATGTACTCCTTAGTAATTTGCATGGTTAGAATACTGAGAACAAAGCGTGACTGCACTCACTAATGCTCTCAACTGGTTGCCACTGACACAATACCGCGTTGTTATTCAAATCAGCCTTTGCTACGGCACTGAAACAATAGCTTCCTTTGCACCAGATCTAAACGACTAATAATCTGTGCTATATCCTACTATGCCCCCGGATCTCTGCATCAGGGCAGGATGTAGAAATGTGCAGCTTCACGTACTGCAGTTGCAGAAGCCGATAAAATGAGGTGGCAGAAAGCTTCTAAGGAAAAGAGGGGCCTTAAAAGGAGAGAACAAAGTTTGCATGCCACTCAACTAAAAAGAAATAACATAGGCAAGATGGTAACTCCAGCAGCCAAAGAGGACCGCTTTTTTTCCTCTCAGAGCAGAATAACAAGCTGTCATTTCACTGCTACAGAAACTGTTATGTGCATCCGTACTTCGTGTTTTGTAAGGTACCACTTTTTCCTGCAGAGTCCAACCTTTCTTTACACCCCAGGCAGTCAGCTGGTGTTGGAACTAAAGGCCCAACTCCACCATCCCAAAAGCAGTAACACACATCTGGCCCAAACCCCATCCCTCCTGCTGGTTCTACAGGACAGGTTTTCACTTTAAAATGTAAATTGATAAAGCAAATAAACCCAGCATTTTCCTGTCTTCTTTTGCAGAACTCAAGTTACCCGCAGTTTGCACAGTTGAAATGATCAGGGTGATAAGGATCATTTTTGAATATGAGAGGCTGTTCGTCAATAATGGCATGACACTTCTGGCAAATGTACTTTCCCAGGCCTCTGGCTTTTTCCCTGTTATGGCAAGGACGGCAGAGATGTCTGAAACAGCACAAAAAAGAGAGATAAGTAAGGTAAGTACTGGTACCACATACTGCAGTGCAAAATATAAACAAAAAAATCTATTAGAATCTCATTTCAATCAGCCCTTTTTGGAGGGAAAACAGTCTTTAAAACAATTTCCTTGTTAGGGAAACCAAGTTCAGGAGAGGGAGGGCTATAATTTTGTTTTCTGTCACCCCAGGGATATAATTTCTTCAGCTTATTTGAGTTTAAGATGTGTTGAAACACAGAAAACAAAGTTTATGATAAGTTCTCATAGCTGAATGTTTTACTCTCAAAATCTTAAAAATTTAGATTGGGAGCTGCATGACCACACAGGTTCTAATTCTGTAATTAACTATGTATATCATATTATACATTTGAAGCCAATGGCCATAGAATCCACTTATAAAACATTCTTGTGATCATCACAGCTGGTAAAAATATCCTACTCTGTGAAGTGTCCCACTGAACTTAAAGCAATTATTAATAAATAAGGTGCTAGACTAGATCAAAAATTGGAAACCCAAGTTGGAAAGAGAAAGTAAAAATTGATATTAAAAAAATGAAGACAATGCTTCTGCATCTGAATATTTTCTCTCATACTGTGTATCACAATGGCCCCAAAATGTTACTAGGTAGAGAACATGTTTGCTGAGAAATCTGGTGTTGAAGTAGGCAAACTGTTACTATTTTAAGTGTATATTTTACAATACCTATTCTTAGTTTTGCAATGCACTCTTAGACCTTTTCCCCACAAAAGATGCTTCAGTTTTGTCCAACTCAGCTGCAAAGCTTCAGGAACCAAAACCTCTCAGTCCCCACTCTTAGTTAATTTTATTCATGACCAGTAACAGAAGGAAGGGTGAAGATCTACCTGCCAGCATTCTTGACAAATCCAATATCGGCCAATACTTGTTGGCAGATATCACAGCAGAAGCAGTTTGGATGCCAACTATTGTTCATCGCTTTAATAACACGACCAATAATGAACTCACCTGTAAGAAACACAACACCAGGATGTAAAAAACCATGCTAGACAAAAGTTAAAAGCAACCCACAACTGACATTCCTCCCCCCAAATATTGTAGGATACATTGCTTTCCATATCCCAGTTTTGGTTCTAAATTCTGTAATCTGGGTTTTTTTGCTATGGGTCAGAAGAAAACGTCCTTGCTGATGTATGTAAAGAACCTTCTGTTCTTTACCTACAAGCCCTTCTACACTCACACTCCACCTTCTCTCTGCAATCATTCTTTTTCAGTCCCTTCCCTGTTTTTACTCATCTGTTCTCAAGCTGTAAAGAAATATATGTAGTTCTTCATATAATATAGCTTTCTTGTGTCCTAGTCATATTTCTCCTTCTTTTATTTTAGAAGATGACAATTTTAACTTGTCATGTACATAGTAGTGGTTTCTACTCCACTAGGACCAAGCCTTGAAGGGGCTCTATACTCAAAGCACAACAGAACTGAGCTTGGGTTGCTGTGGACCTCCTGCCAAAAAAAACCTCCATGGAGTCAAAACACAAAGCCACGGTGAAGCTGCAGAACAGTCAATCCAACACACATAAATTCTGGTGTACCATGAGGACCCCTGTCCTGCGAAGCATTAAAAAAATAGTGAGACAACTACTGTTTTGCATGCGCGGTGTGACTGTAGCACGCAGGCAGCCGAGCCACGGCCACCACACGTGATTTAGTCATTCTCTATGAGGACGATGTAGCTAAGGCCCCTGTTCAGGGCAAAGGCTCTGCCTAAAATGTGTCGGGAGCTCAGCTTCCCAGTGCTGCGGGAGGCTGATTCCTGGCTTTGGAGAACGTACAACTCAAACAGCTGTCAAAGGCCAGAGATGGGGCAGGTAACCGATGTCGACTCTGTGGTGCTCCCACGCAGTCACACCTTTTCAAGAACACGACTCACTGGACCCCAGAAATGTCAGGAATGCTCAAGGCCTCATCACTGACAACAGCCCCATCGATTTTGGCTGCGCTTACTAAATCCAAGCAGTGGCAAAGCCCAGCTCTGCACAGGACCTTGATGAGGTTTTAAGAGAGATGGTGCTACATACAAGGAGCCAGGGCAGGAGCGGTGGGAGCTGTGTCGGCTGGGCAGGAGAAATCCTCGAGATAGGCAGAGCATAGCTCCTCAGAAATCACCACTGACCCCTTTCTTCTTCTTCCCCTTCCCCAGCTTGTTCGCATCCACAGCTTTAAATTCAAAAGTCCGTAACATCTGCTTCCCCCTCCCTTGGTGCTCAACCCCTCCCTCCACACGGGGAAAGGCCTCACTGAGGTAGGTGAAAGCTGTAGCACCTTCCCAAGCTGCCTCAGAAACACAAGAGCTTCCAGACCAGTTTAAGCAATAGTCAAGTAATGACTTCCCAGCCCTGCCCGAGCACGACATGTCACACACAGGGGTAAAAAAAAAAACATACAAATGATCACAGCGCGGCGGACGTGCAAGCATTTACATCCACGGTGGCAAATAAAACGCGGCCCTCAGTGTTACATAGGGTTGACTTCAGACGCTGAAGTCTTATACATATTTGTTTCAAAAATATAAAGGGGGACCATGTGGCCCATCAGTTATTATAACATTGGATGGTAAAGACTGTCGCCGCTTCTGTGGAGCAGGACAGCACAGGTGGGTTACAATAGTCAAAGCGGATGACAAAGACTTGTTGCAGAGTTTCAGCTGCATGAGCACATGCACGTAGATGTATATAACCAGGAGTCATGAATGGGCTGTTCATTGGATCACTGGATCAACAGCTAAACTACTCACTCAAATAATGCAAACTTTTTTTTTTTTTTTTAAATCCCATTGTTTGATGAACTATAGGAAAAGCAGCTGCCCAAATTCTCTGAAGCCAAGTTCATTCTGGAAGTTCACATACTCAGCCGTACAGGGCCACCTCTCAGAGAAGATACACAAGGGCTGCACATCTTCCCCAGTGACGTTCCTATTTGGGATCAGTGTGAAGTGCTTCACCTCGATGGAAAACTTACCACATTGATGGCAGCAAGGGGCAAAAAGCATTTGAAAATCATGTTCGCAGTACTTCCTCCCTTCAAACTGCAAATGGAAAAAAATCTGAGCGTTAGAGGGATGAGGAGCATGCCCTTAACATAAATGCAGCAACATACCTGTTTGTTTCCAGATGCAATTAGATAGTAAAACATGAGGGGCTGCACAAAAAAACAGACCATGTGC
Source organism: Vanellus vanellus (assembly GCF_965231255.1). Classification (NCBI taxonomy): domain Eukaryota; kingdom Metazoa; phylum Chordata; class Aves; order Charadriiformes; family Charadriidae; genus Vanellus; species Vanellus vanellus. Next base: position 153,428,885 of record NC_138905.1, on the reverse strand, counting down.
TAGGCATTAAATCTACCCACCTTAATTCAGCTACTCGTTAGCATGCAGTGTTAATAGCTCACCATTCCTCTCATACTGCTGAGAGTGTAAGGCATGTTTTGTCACCCACTTACATCACAAGAGACGTCTGAATTTTTACAGACTGCTGACACTCTGATGAAACTGAGCAAATTCTGGGCAGGAAATTAGCTTACAAAAACGTTTCCTGGGGGGGAAGTGTTTTCCCTGAACCCATTTGATCCCTTCCCCACTCTACATTTCCTGTAGGAACGGCCCAGTATGGCAGAGGAAGAAAGTATGAGGGAGGAAGAACACCCAGGGACAGAAATCTTTGCAATTTATGGAGCAATACAGCCAAAACGTAAAGGGAAATAAGGCTTTCCCTTCATGATGCTTATTTCACAGAATCATTTAGGTTGGAAAAGACCCTTAAGCTCATTGAGTCCAGATTTTAAGGATCAAAGTTCACTACGTTGACCAGATGAAATAGGGAACCAGTCTTAAGGGATTTGGATTTGAATCTGAATTTTCTCACAGCTTAGAGTAAGTTCAGCTGCAGTTCAAGCTCACATAGAAAAAAAAAAAACATGGTAACAAAAAAAAGTTCTACAGCATTGCATTAGCAACTTAGCTGGAGAATATGTAAAAACATGTAGGCAAGTATGTCCTGAAATGAGGGGAAATGTTTAGATACCTTTAGGCACATCATTACTAGACACACATGCCAACTAGCATGTCAAAACCAGACAGACAATATTAGGTATGCTATGAAATGTTTGGATTTGAATGTCTCAGTTTAAAACACTGGAAAAAGGGGGATAGCAGGAAATCCCACTCCTTTCTTTTTACTGGGTCTAACACAAAACAAAGCGAATAGCATAAAATAACTACCCACAAATACAGGTTTTGTGCATGGACAGAAAATACAGCAATGTGCTTCAAGATAGCCTGTTTTATACTATGAAATTCTAAGGATTAAATACAATATAAGTATAGTAATTACTCATGCAATATACAGAGCCACTGGCAGGATGGGAATCTAATGAAACACTCTAGAAGTCACTGGATACTTGAGATCAGAAACTTAATTCCTGTGCCCAACCTGAATTGCACCTACTAGGAACAGAAAGACAAGAGATCAATACAGACTCTTCCAGAAGTCTCTACTAGCAATTTATCAAGTGTTTTTCTGGTGTGATACTCTAAAATAATTACTTTTTTAATTGGAGATTTTGATTTTTTTAAAATTGACACAGAGAGGGCTATTACTGTCTCAAAGAGTACCGGAAATTACTGGTTCATTGAGAATTGTGCTTGCTTCCTGCTGGATAAAATCCTTTTTAAACTGAAAAAAAAAAATCCAAAAGCTTCCTGTTTTCTGTAAACAGGTGGTCCAGTGGGAGATGCTTAGGTTTGCTTGGATTTCAGAGACACTACAGGTTGATCTGGGCAGACCAAACAGGTTTTCTTCTCCTCTGGTTTGCATCAGGCAGGTTGGTTACCAGTCTTGTTTATATTTTCAACCTTCTTGGCTCGTTTGTGCTGCCTTTTGTGGATGACCCAGCAGTTCATCCGTCAGAGAGAGCCTTGAGCTTCTATGACAAATCCCACAGCACATATTTTAAAAGCAAGGTCATTTGACTGTTGTTTGCCGAAGGTCCATGAGTTAAATGGCTCTGCATAGAACGTTTCACCATGACAAAGCCTCCAGCTGATCTCCACCGTTTCAGCTAACCTAGTGGAAAGACACGCTCAAAAACTGAGTCTTTAAAGACCTCTCCTCTAAGGCGGTTTCTGGTAAAGTCCATTTTAAGAAAACACTCCAGGTGCAACTGGAATAGAAACAAATCTGACAAGTGCATTGCAGCTGCACCTTCCTTTAATCTTCCCATAAGTTATTACAAACATCTTAGAAAAACCCCAAAACTGAAAGGACCTCCATCTCATTCGTGAGACAAAAGTCCTGATGTAATAACAACAACAACAACAAAAACAACAACAATAATAATAGTAACAGTAATAGTAATGATAATAATAACAATAATAAAAAAATAATTAACAACAATAGTGATACAGATTCCCCAATTATAGCTCTTGCGAGTACTCCATAAGGATTTTGCTGTTTTTCTTCTATTGTGGGATGCACACCTCTAAGCCCTTCCATCTCCCCCACCTCAGCACAGTGCAGACAGAACAGGTTGGGCTTCTTCTGAAAGCACCCAGCAAGAGGCTCTTAACTAACAGCTGGACCAGGGGTAGGAGTTACCTCTCCTAACCTCCCCTGTCTGAAGGTGAGGTGCCCACACTCCCCAGTGGGAGCAACAGGCAGCCTCTAGTAGGAAGAAGCCATTCTTGGACCCAAGAGTAATGTGGGTTGGAGGAAATGCCTGCTGATTGATTACAGTGTGGCCAACCTGTCCCTCTGGGTGCGCTGCCGCTGAAGCTCTCCATTTAAGCCGGCTGTTCTGCTGCTGTTAGCACAGGACTGTGCGCTGCTACCCTGTTCTAAGACTGCAACAGCAACTCTAGGGAATGCACAGCTCCTGGGCGATGGAGTAAAATCAGGCCAGAACTGCTGTCACTTCACACCTGATGGCAAAGCATGGTGAGTTCGGAAGTTCTGCTGGCATGTGCTTGTGCAATTTCTGTTTAGGATGAGTGCGTAAGAAAACAGGCTAAACTGATAATACCAAGCAAACTGGAACACAAATAAACCCTAGCAGGTCCCATGCAACGTTAGGCACAGAGCTCTTGCTTACACCCTTATGCAACAGGGCCAACACTGGCTGGTTACAAATCCATATTATCATTTCTAACATAGGCTCATGAGGACCCCAACAAAGTCCCCGCTACCCGGTGCAAACTCCCAGCTGTGGATGGGCGCTGCTCCAGCGGGGCACTGCTAGTGCCTGCAAGCAGCTTGGCTCCAATGCCAGACCATGGGGTTATGTGCTGACGGGAGTCCCTGCAGGCAGCCTGGAGAAATATCCTGCGGCGCAGGAGACCGGCATTGGCATTTCTTCCTGCATAGCCTGACCAGTTCAGTCCCTACCCATGGAACAGAGTGTGAAAGCTTATCACAGCAGCGTTTGACAGCAAATGTGATAAGCAGCTTAATGACTAACTGGGGGAACTCAGCAAGGCTTGCGATAGGCAGAGGAAGAATATTTGACTTTCCGATTCCTAAGAGCTGGAAATCATTTTCAAGAAACACTAGCTTAGCTAAACCGGACACAGAATAAACATGAAGTCATGCTGAGCGACCAACAATGCCCGTGTTTACCCATGGGGAGCCTGCTCAGAAAGACACATTACTTGGCCACACCTCCAAACATATCCATCTTTTCAGAGTGCATTAAGCCAGCCAGAGGAAGATATCCTTTCTGCCCATCCTCTCCAGTCACTTTTTCTTGACAGTGACACAGATGATCTCAAGTCCTCAGAGCACTGTCAGCCATCTCCTGGGCATCAGCCAACCTGAGCCCATGCTCTACTTGCTGAGGGCTGTCCCTTCCTCTCCCTCAAACCTTGCCACCCTGTATGTTCCTAACGCTCATGCCAAGGTGTCAAATGAAAGAAGAGCAAGCCGTACCCTTGTCACCCTTTCTCCCTGAGCAGCACCACCAGGAAAAATGCTGAGGTTTCCACTGCAATCACCTTACTGACCACTTCAGTACTAGGTCAGAGCCATTCTGGCAGCATGGGACGTGTGGATACCCTAAAGGATGCAGAGATAGAGGAGAACGCCCTGCTGCAGATTTCCCTGCTCAAACAGCCTTAAAGGCACGAGGGCTGGGACAGCAGGGATATCCAGTGGCCTCTCCACTCTCTAAAAGATGCTCAGGACAGGCCAGTTATAGATGGGGGAGGAAGGCTGGGTAAAATTTTATGAGCCATCACCTGAAGGCTGTCAGAGGGCTTAAAACAGGCCAAAAAGTACCTCTCTTCAACAGCAGCAGACAGACTTGCTGGTGCAGAGAGAAACTGAGAGATCTTGTGGTGGACACTGGAAAGGCTAGAGGCAGAAGGGTGATATGAATTCAAGCAACACACGAGTCTTTACGTATTTATTTAATCCTCGGCACAATTATTTTACCTCTAATAGCTGTGGCAAAAAGTGTCTATTCTTAACTGAAACTTTCCACTTTCTATGTAACATTTCTCAAGAACAAAGCGCCTACCCAGCCGGAAAAAAACCTCTAGCAATGTTAACCAAAACACGTTTAGTACATAAGGCTATTTTCATTCCCAAGACAATGTATTAGCACTCACTTCTGACTTACTGTCTTTAACAGGGAGCATTGCTTTGCAGTAAGAGAATGCTCGAAGACCAATATGAATATGAATGTTAACAAGGTCGCACTAGGAAACAAAATGCCCACATCCAATATATCTAAACACTACCAGGATACTTGCCCCCGCCAAGGACATTCAGATATGGCCACTGTGAGCAACAGAGACATTGTAATATTCCTGGATTCGGTGTAAACTTAAGACTTTATTTCCATGGTGGTCCTCCTCCACCCCGTAGGAGATACAGACTGCCTAGAGCATGATTTCTCAAACTTTTATCTCAAACAAAGGACCATTCAGCCTTCCGAAAGAGGTCCCTGGATTGTCCCACTGTTTTTTGAGTCAGAAAAAGCATGAATAAAGTACTCATTATGTAGAGAAAATATACATTATTGCTTTAAGACAATTTTATTAACACAGTTACAAATATTTTAGTTTTAAACCTATATCACTTTATGTTTGCCTCGGGTCTTAACACGTCAGGGCTCACCACCACACCTGCAAGCAGGCAGCAGCTCAGTATATACTAACAATCGTAATGTAATGTATAAGTATCTAGGGGGTGTTTTGTTTTGTTGGTTTTTAATTGCTACTGCCTTGCAGCTTACCTTTTGATGTCTTCTGGAACACTAGTGCCTCATTTACCACAATTTGTGCAACACTATGCCTACAGCACTGAAAAGCCTTTTGATCCTCAAACAAGGTGAGAGAAAGCAAACCCCAGGAATCCCCTTTGCCAGTCTCTTTTCCAATCCACACTCCTCGCTCAGCCTCTCCTCGTCAACATGGTAAAATGAGAAGTACTACTGTGGAAGATAAGACTGCTGTGCTCTTGCCACAAGGATGGCAAGAATGTATGTGAAAGCACAGCACTGTGCTTTTAGCACACTGCTAGCACGCTGCTTACTTACCTTCCTTTTCAGATCACAGTATGACATAAATCCTGTAACCACTACTGTAAGCATGCTGGAGTATAAGCTACTTGAGCAGGACCTTATCTCTCCGACAATGATTCCCTGTCTCGCATTATCTACCCTTCCTTATACCAGTCACTTCGTATTTTATGAACTAGTCTAAAGCTTTCACTAAAGTCACTTTGTGCTTGAGATATATTATGAATACCCACAATAGAGGAAGGCAAAAGAAAATGACATCGATATCAAAAAACCCATCTGACTTGGGGGCAATCTACCTGGGGCTGACAAATATGAGTGAGAGCAGGCTTAAAGCCTTGAAAGCGTGTAAGAACTGCCCATTTTCAATGCTCCAGTTTGTTTAACCTGGAGTTGACTCTAGATAGGCCCCGTCTGGTTTGGGCTGTCTGCACACCCCAATCTCAGCATGCTGACTTACAGGTCATCTCTACCAGCAACTTTTCACATTCCGTGCTGGCCTCACTCAACTCAGCAATAAGCTTCCTATGAACGGCAGGATGCTGGGGTTTCCTTCTATATGACTGTTCTTCTCCAAGAAGTATGCTTTCTCTGTATTTCTGGTATGATACACAGATTGTCCGCACAGATTTTGGCGGGGAAAAGGCTGCACGGAGGCAGACAGCTCCAGCAGCTCTTTCTCAGCTCTGATAACATGAAGCTACACGTTTAAATAAGGTTATACACACTGATGTCCTCCAAATTGGCATAGAAACATTTCTGCTTTTTTCTCCCTCTATTGGGCTCCTCTCTTTCTCCTCTCTTTTGGAGACCCATTCTTACCATGGAAGTGATCACTGCTGATCTGCCTGTAGTTGCTTCTTCTATGAGAAGGAGGGCACAAAGCAAAGGCTAGAGACGAGACAGGGGCTTACCTCGTAGAAGAGCCCTTCGGGGAACTGCTGAAAGCACTGGGCGCAGACGAAGCACTGCTCGTGGTACAGCTCACCGTTGCTGTTGACAATTTTCTCAGCAGGGGCGAAGCCACCTCTGCAGCGCTCGCAGATCGCATTTGCAAGTGCGTTCGCCATGTTGCTGAAAAAAAGAAACAGAAAGAAAATTAGACCAAATAGGCAACACCACTGGTTGTGGGGCTCTTTTTTTTCTTTTCCAAAGCTAACTGCATCAGCCTAATGTTAGGCTGCTCAACACAAGTTTTTCAAAGGACTTAACAACTCGCGGCATTGCCTCAGAAATAAAATTGCCATTTCTCCCTGCTTCTTAACTCTTCAGAAACAACCCCCCTGCAACGTTCTCTAATAACTATTAATTCAAAAAAACAGAGGCGTCATTACTACAGATACATTTACAGGCTTTTTATGGTAAGAAAAGGCAGGCAATTCAAAGAAGTACTACAAAAATGATGAAATACATTAGAATTACAGAAAACAGGGACAAATATTAACAAGAACTGAGGACCGGCATCACATGGGAAAACATAAATGGTACTTCCAAAATAATTCCTAATTCTAAAACAACATTCTAATTCTAATTAAATTCTAATTCTAAAACAACAAGCTCTAAATAAGCAATGTGTATGGTACCGGCAGATAGAACTGAAAACCAGAGCAGGTAAGCAATTATTCCTCATATAAGCTTCGCATAGCTTGAAGTAATTTTACAGATTTAGTTTGAAGTCATGGAATTTTTTGTTGGTTTGTTAGGGTTCATCTCAGGGAGGTCAGCTCACGGCACGCCAGTGTCGGTCCCGGGCAAAGGGGGAAGGTGGGAATGCTCTGGCTGCCCCACTGCAAGCCACATGCAAGCCAAGACAAGCTGGCAACCCCATGCCAGAAAGGCAAAAACTACTCAAATTGCAACCTTGGTTACTTCTCAAAGGCTTGTGACCATAAAATGACAGTGCAGTAGCTGCAAAATATCAGAGGAATTAACTACTTCATTAGGATCATGTCTACCTCTGCAACAGCAGTTTTTAAGTTAACGAAGGCTCCTGAGACAGAAGAAAGCTCACTCGATTTTTCCTTTGCAAGCATTTTCTTACTCGTATCTAGACTCTCAAAGCTATGCCTTTCAGGATCACCTCTCTGCCCCGCTGCAGAGAGCAAATACAGGGCAATGGTCTAGTTTCATTACAATCTGATCACAGCTGACAAAACCACTGACTCCAAATTCTATCTGGAAGCTTATTAAACAACTGACATCATTTTAAACGCATGTGCACGCATGTACACATTTCAACACAGAAAAGAGCTATCATGCTGAGCCTGTCCCTGCAGGAGCCCTCAGTCCTCTGCAAGAGGCCAAGCCTTGTCCCCCCAAGGGGTAAGGACTCTTGGATCCCACCAGGTTCAATAGGAACCGAATTCCTTCCTTGCCCAGCATCCGAGGCAGCAAGCAAACACCTAGCATGTGGTTCAAAAAGGAATGTGCTTTATCTATTTCTTACGCTGTCTCACAGAAGAGCCCTATGCAAGGTCACATCTGACCAGTTATTATTAGCTGGCTTCCACCCCCCCCCCAACATCTTTGCAGAAGAGGAAAACAGTAACTGCTATCCAAATATTCATGACAAGTGGGCAAGTTCCACAAAGGAGATCAGATGGAGAATGGTCTACCCGCTACTATCCCAACAGACAAGCCTACAAACTGCAGTGATTATATGTATAAACTGTGGTTAAGTATAAACCTCGCTGATGGTCTCCATGGATTTTGTATGCATTCAGGGGGGTGTGGAGTGTGGTGTGGTGTGGAAACCTCAGACACTTCACCCATCCTCCTTATCAATCTAAATGAAGAATAATCAGAACAGAAACTGGAATCTTTCATCATCACCTCAATATCTCTAAAGCACTAAGGATATTAAACTTAAAACATTATTTAATGCTAAGAGCTGTCAGACACAAGGTGTAATCCAAACAAAAACATGAAACAAAGTTCAAAACCAAATGAAAGCATAAAGATTTCCTCCTTAGTATGCAAAAGTACTTCACTCCAATCTGAAACACATCATATTCGTAAAAACAGCCAGGTACATAATGCTTCTGCATTAATGAAGCAGTTTATCCATTTGCCCAAAATAACAGGCAAATAACCCAAAGTCAGAGAGACTACTTGACAAATTTCAACCCCGTTTCAACTGCTGATAAAAACTTCTGATGCAACTAATGATGAAATTTAAAGCAACAGCTCTAATTTTAGCTGATGATTACAAATGGCAAAGTATCAAGCAGAACAGTGGCAAAGGCTGCATTACAGAATGGCTTACACAGCCTACCTGGAGCTCAGATAATAAAATAAATATGTACAATACGCCAATAATGTCACCATAGTTACACCCGGAAGCCAAAGAGAATGAACTTACAATTTTGCATAAAAGTCACAAAACTCTTTGTAGAGTTTTATGTCACTGTGCCTACGTTGCAATTTTGACACCGGTTTCTCGCCTTCATTTCCTGCGGAGTTGTGGGCATCAGGAGCGACCTTGTGCGCAACCTCTTCATCCTCCGGGATGGGGTAAGGGTGAGCTCTGCGCTGGAAGTCCATCCCTCTCCAACTGCCTTCCCAGGTGGATATATTCTACGCTTATACTGGAAAGAAGCTGTAAGCAAGGTCTGCAAAACAATATGCTGGACTTCCCCTTGTTCCCAGCGAAGTGATTTACTTTCACAGCTCCGTGTCATGTAGCCGGAGCTACTCAGCGCCCTGCTAGAGCTTCAAGTTAAAAGTTCAGCGGCGGGGCGGTGAGCCCGTCACGCTGTGATTTACTGATGCTGGCTGCGAGCGCAGGAGCACATTCCCCTGCCAGGCCCTCATGCAAACTCGGATGCTGGAAAGGGGCTTCGCTGCTGCCAGCTGCTCATAGAAGCCACCCAGTAGAGTCGTGGTGTGAGTAACCTCTGTGAGCAAACGTGTTCACCACCAACCTTGTCCGCAGCTACTTTCTGCTGAGGGGGGGTGGGTGGAGGCGGATTCCAATAACATTTTATCGTGGGCAAACCAGCAGTGGAAAGGACGAAGAGAAGACTTCTGCCATGAGGTAAATATTGCTTTAATGATACAGTATACTAATTACATTGTAAAAAGGGCCTATAATGTTCCACTGTGACTTCTAGGTCACATGTGCTGAATTTATCTATAGGCATCTATCTTCTTGTCAGCACTTCAGAGAGGGGGTAGGTACAGACGCATAGTTTCGTTTCTGTTGTGCTTCACAGGCCGTTAACTGAACTGTCAGGTATGCTGTAATGGGCAATATATGAAGGAGGAAAAATGAAGCTTGATTTGCAGTGGTGTGCTGCGTTTATAACGATTATCTAATGTAAGGACACTTACCGAAGTAATTTACTGTGGATATTAGGGAACTGAGAGGGCGGGCGAGACCAGGAAGAATGAATAAAATTAATCATTCCTTCACCACAGAATGCCTTCCTAATGTTGCAATTATTTCATGGCTATATCCTATTTAAAAAGCCCTTTGTGCACCACTTACTCGGGAAGGCAGGGTCGATTAGCTGCAGATCTGCAGCTAATAATTACAGTCCTGCAAGCTCTCCCCGCTGGAAGCACCATGCTGGTGGCAGACGTGGGCTGCTCGGCTTCTGGTGACTGGTAACTGCAGATAACACCAGGTTTTTGGGAAGCTGTCCTTGAGTAACTATCATCTCTTGCGCTGAACTGACTCAGCCCTCTGAGCAACCGACTGAACTGCGAAAACGCGTGAACTTTGTGCTCGTGACACATGGAGTCTTGGTATCTCAAGAATCTGCCAGTCTGCAAGGCAGCGTGAGAAGGCAGAGGAGGACAGGAAGGCAACAACTAGAGGGGACAAGTAGAGAAATTAGGACTAGACAACAACAAAGGATGTGACAGGGAGCCCAGTCAAGGCTACCACTTCTTCATATGCCTTCACCGCCCTAGGACCTACTGCAGAGGGTCTGGTTTATGCCAGTTTTGGGGCACATCTCTCACCACAAGTTGGGATCACGTGCACGGTAGGCATACAGCGGTGCAGACGCCGCTCTCCGGGCGCGCAGGCCTGGGCTCGCACGCCGTCCCGCAGCCTGGCCAGCTACACATCTGCTGCTGCACAGCAATGCCAAACGGGCCAAATTTCTGGGATGGGTTTGGTCAGGTTTCCTTCACCTCCCCTGGGTAGGAAGCAACCTCTGGGCAAGCTACTCTCCTGCACTACAGGACATCATGGTAGGTGGGACCCCAGCAGCACGACCCTGTTAATTCACCCATCCGGAGGTGTCATTATCCCTCTTGCACCAGAGCTACCGGGAGTCACAAGCTGTAACAGGCTGTGGAGGCTGCACCCTCACCACTGACAGGGCTTGGCGGGAGCTCAAGCCCTATTTTTATCTGTCACGGAGCAAGCTCCAGACCAAGCAATGCTCAGGCTGTAGCCCTAGGCCATGATGATCTTGCCAGAGCACTGTGGCAGGAAACAGCGCTGGAGGAAAAGGCTTCTGAGTCTGCCGGAGCACCAACGATGAAACCGAGCGCTGTTTGCTAATGGAGATGCAGGCATGGCGATGCCGGCTCTTCTTCTCCATCCTGCTTCCCAACTTCTCCTGCACAAGTCAGTGCTGGGTTTTTGTGGATATGAGAAACTCCAGGGAGACTGCAACAAACCATACAGATCCATCCAGGCTTAGTACAGGTGCACCAAGCTACTCAGATGAGAAGCAGCAGGCTAGTCTGCCTCTTCCCCTTATCACTGATGTCTCCTCGCTTGTTTTCTTGTCATTTTGTCCCAGATCGCAGGCAATTCTCTTGGGAGGCTACTGCTGCAAATCAGAGAGCCCTTTAAGTGTTTCCTTCTCCCAGTGGACTACTTCAGTCCTTGCAGTAACCTGAAATCCAGAAGCTACCAATGTGGCTGGAAACCATCTCTGCTGCCTTGTGTTTTCTCTTGTCAACAGGAAAATAGCCACCCAGGGGCTTGGTTTTTTGGCTTGCTACTGCACAGTCTTTTGCAGGGCTGTAGCAAAGCAAGTAGTACAGTAAGTCAGTGCAATAAGATGTCCACACAAGCAGCCTGTTTTAATCTTCCTGAATTTTTGGGAGCAGTCCTCCAAGGTAACGGGACTCCATATGTGCAATAAGTAGAAGCTGCCTGGTTCTTGAGGCCTACTGCCATTTCTGCTGGTGGCATTACTCTCAATTTGTTTTCCATTAAGCAAGAAAGGAGCTTGTCAGGAGTTAAAAAGGCCTTTCTGCTACTGAAGCAAAACATAGTTTCTACTGTGAAACTATGGTAGTCCACAAATCCAGGGCAGCTGACAACCTTTCTCTTTTCTGTCATTTTGCTGGAGGCATGCTGCCAAGATCTGAAATGCGCTGTTAAAAATACACGGCATTTTCATTAGGGAATTCTAGGTTACTCTGAGGTGAAGCCATCCACAGGGAGCGAGAAGCTTGTAGGGAGTTTTTGATTTGCAGCAGCAGCTTCCCAAGGGCATTCCCTGGGATCTGGGACAAAACCTACCAGCCTGCTGTTAAGGAGGCAGCGATAAGGAGAAGAGTGAAGGGAGAAGTTGAGTGCTTAACTGGAAAAGGTATGTAGGAAGGAAGAAGACAGAGAGGCTGCTCATGGCACATGGAGGCTCTTATCAGAAGCCAAAGCTGATGGCAGGGAAGGCGCTAAAGGAAACGGCAGAAGAGGGGGGTGGAAGGGTCCCAGTGCAGCTACGGAGAAGGGCTTTGGAAAACAACAGCAAAAATAGCTGCATTGCTTTATCGTCCCTGACGGACAACTGCCGCCCTGCTCACACGCCGCTTTCTCTGGAGAGCTTTCAAATCCGGCTACCCGCGCCAGTGGCTGCCAGAGGCAGACGGGGACTCTTACAGAGAAGGCTCGGTGGCCGGCCAGCCCCGCTGAGCGTTTTGCTCCATGCCACAAATAGACGTGCCGAGCAGTCACGGCTCCAAACAAGGTGCTTGGCAAAAGCAGCTGCTGCTTGGCAACCTACTCATGCCACCGTGAAATATCACTGCGTCACCGGAGCTGTCGGGAGGCCACGTGCCCCGTCGGGTTACGTGGGAGGGGGTGGGGTGGGGTAAGTGATCACAGTGCATCCTTCCCCTTCCCACATAGGTAAGGGTGATTTCATTTTAATTATGTTTAACACAGATGCTACTCAACGGCTCTCACACGCAAAATGCAGAACAACTAGAACAGAAGTTTTGCTGCAAAATTTGCATGAACTTGCAGTGCCCTGCACTGATTTCTGCACCAACCTTTTAAAGCGCTCATTGACCTTTTGCCTCTTTTTTTATTGAAATTAGAAACACTCTTGGGTTCTGGTTGCTGCAGTTGTTTATCTCTTAAGCAACAAAATACTTGGCATGTTAAGCTGGTCTCCTAAGGCAATTTGAAAGAAGGTATAAATCTTTTCCACAATAAAGATGCACATTAATGGTAGGATTTTCACATGTGCCCAGCACTGCTCTGACTTCTGTTTCTGTTAAAAAGGATGGAAAACCATCTCGAAACCACTGCAATAAAGACCAGTTGAATTCTCTATGCTCCTAAAAGTTTCATCCTTTAGTCTTTGCCACAAAAAGCACGATTAAGCTTATGCGGTGGGAGTTTAAACGGGGCAAACAAAAAGGCAACTCTAGCTGTTTCATATACTTCGGTATAAATTTATGCTAGTATAAACATGTCCAAAAAATGCTTTGGTCTCCGCAAACAGAGAAGGTTCACATTCCATCTCTCCATAAGGAAATGAATATAACTGGAATAAACAGGTAAGCAGCACCTTCCCACACAATTTTTTATCGGCCATACAAGCACAGTGAAAAATCAGTGTCTGACAGAATTCATATAAAGAGAGTGCAATATCTAACTATAGCACTTTCTATTGCAAGTAATATTTAAAAAAATTACTGTATTTTCTTCCTGCTGGTTACAAACATTACCGAATGAACCCATGCTTCCTGTAAAACAAGAAACAACTTCTTCTGTGTACAGACACCTGATCCTCTTTACAACAGCCATCTTTTGAATCCTATACAGACAGGAGAAACAAAACAACAAAAAGACACGGTATCCCATATATGAAGCTCACAAGAGCTCTAGTGAATTTGTGTTACACGATATACAGCACACTATTGGTTATTCTTCAAATGTGTGCCCTGTGTAGTTGACTGCATATATACTTCACTAAGGTAAATATACCGCACCTAAACTCTTCCAACTCAATATATTAAAGATGCATTTGCACTAATGTATTTCATATAACAGCATTTATATTCCCATTTCTAATTTAGGTATATTAAAAAAGGTCAGCTACTCAATAGTAGGGGCTGCACACCTGCTACCTCTGAGAGACTCACTCTGAAAAGAACCATCTTTTCAAGACCGATGAGCCAATATCAGGCCTTCTATTTGGACATACGCATGGTGAACTTCACAACACCAAAGTCATCAGTTCTAAAATATGAAAGTGTTTGGGCAGAATAATATTTATCCTGCTGGAAATCAAGCCACTGGAAAGTCAAGGGATACACAATAGATTGTTATCAGGCAATTGCAAGCAAATCACAACTAAGTATACGTGTGCTCCTTGTCCACTGCTTAAGGAACGGATTTAAAGTTCAAATATGTAAAAATGTATGAGGTTGATCTTTGCTTTTTCTGACATTTCAGAAAAATAGCATCCTGGCTTGTATCAGGAATAGTGTGGCCAGCGGGACTAGGGCAGTGATCATCCCCCTGTACTCGGGACTGGTGAGGCCGCACCTCGAGTACTGTGTTCAGTTTTGGGCCCCTCACTTCAAGAAAGAGATTGAGGTGCTGGAGCAGGTCCAGAGAAGGGCAATGAAGCTGGTGAGGGGTCTGGAGTGGTGGTGGACTTGGCAGTGTTAGGTTTACGGTTGGACTCGATGATCATAAAGGTCCTTTCCAACCTAAATGATTCTATGATTCTAAAATGCTGCACTACCATATTTCTCTTCAGAGTAACAGTTTCCTAGCACCAATATTCAGTTCACAACATCTGCCACTGAAATCCACCAAAAATCTTTCACTGAATCCTTAGTATAAAGGCAAATGCCAGCCTTTGCTTCTGCCTTAGCCATATGCCCACGCTAGCTGGGACCAATGTTTTCACAAGCCAAACACCACGACCTGAGCGATTCATCCAGGAGCTATAATTAACACCATGACTCAACATAACACCCCGGCTACCAGGAGAGACTTCCAGTGCGTCCACGTAGTTCCTTGTAGGGCAGAGATAACTGCAACGCCAGGCTTCCCGGCTCACAGCGACATCCTCATTACAGTAACATCTCCACTGGAGACACCACGCTGAGGACTGACCTTCAGCCTTACTAACCAACATGCCACTTCCACACGTCTCCTCTCAAGTATTACTATTAATCTATAGCACCAGCAACATAGCCTCTTGAGCCATTTTTCACCTTCATGAAGTTTGTTTTCTCTATTTGAGAAAGGGCAAAGTTTTTCATTGCCTGAATTCATTTGTTTTGGGCAGAAGCAGAATGCGGTAAAGAAAACACCTCCTCAGCTGTTGCTCTTCTCTCACACGCATATTAAGTTGTAGTTATTAGTCACTCTACGTTTTGGTTTCACATTTTTCTCTTCCCACATTCACTGCAGCATCACCAGGCTTTAAAACCAGCAGAGGATGGCGGACAGCTTAGCCATCTGCAGTTAACATTGCAGAATTAAGTAATGGCCCTAATACTCAACCGCTGAAACAGAATACTCAGAGGCAATTTATGTTCCTAAGAGTTGAGCATGAGTAATGTATTGACATATAAAGCTAATATAAAATAGCATTGCTTTCATATTTCATTATGATGGTCTTAACATTTTGGGTAACACAAACTGAAGGTCTTCATCTTGTATTTTATATTTATTAGCTATTCAATACTAGTAGCAGACCTGTCAAGTAGGCACAAATTAATTTCAGTAGCATTTAGTGCAAAGCAAGACTTCCACGCATTTTACAAACCAAAGGCTTTGGTACCTATTTCAAGGGTTTTTTTTTAAAGTAATGGTTTCCACCCCAACAACTGACTAATCCTGAATGAGTACAGGAGGAGTGAACGGTTATAATATATATCATAAGACTTGTGAGGGAAGACATAGAAGTTAGCCCTTGGAGCAGCGTATTGCTGGGATTATCTGAAGGAGAGGCCTGGGGCAGAGAGCCCGGGTTATTTGCTTGACAGAATAGAAGCAAAGGGAAAAGGGAAGATGGCAGGGTTTTGTGTTTTGGATCAGAGTGGTGCCAAACCTCCTTCCCCTTTGCTGTGCATCACAGAGAAGTGGGTATACTTTCAAGATCAGCTTTAGAAAGGAATGAAGTTTAAAACTAAGCAATTACTGGTACACTTTGGGCAAAATTCATGACCTGCAACCTGGTAACTCATGGAGCTATCCTATCCCAAAGCTGCACAGCTGCTATGTCCTTAAAAAAAAAAAAAAAAAATATATATATATATCAGGAGCAGCTTTTTTAATATATCAGAAATATAATGTATGCTTCAGTTTCTGAAGTCAGCAAGGAGAAACGTACAAAACTAACTGAAAAGCCAAACATCAAGCAAGACAAACAGCTTTCAATGCAAACTTTCCGTCCTGGAACAACTAGCCAGGGCAGTTTTGAGTCATGCCTCTGAGTGGGTAACATTTCTCCAATAGCTGCATAGAAACAGAGTTCAAAAGGTAGACTCAACTTGGGATCCAGAACTTTATGGTCTATGAAGAGCACGGCATGCATGAATTTAACATGCTGGGAACGACAAACGCCATTTCACATTTGCTTCACTTTTGTCCGTTCATTGCTTGTTGGAACACCTTGAATCTTTTGAATCTTTCATTTTAAAATGTTCAGCTGAGAAATGCTGACAGGTACTGCTAGCTGTGTCTGCCAATATGTTACTTCCTTTGAGGCTAACAGCTAATAGGTTTTAATTAATTTTCTTCAAGCTCCCGTCATGGTCATTAGAGGAGACAGAAAAAGCAGAAAAGCTACAGGGAAGTATGTCATAAACCAAACCTCTCTTGTTGCAGAAAGACTCCAAAAGATCATGAAGCTTCATCTTGTTGATATATACAGACGAATCACAGGTTGACTTACAATCTGCTGGAAAAAGCTGAGCATATCATCCAGAACAACTGCTCACAGCGCGTTATATATGAAACCATGATTTCAGAATGCTACCAGGAACAACTTAAAATTGGAAGTTTCTACAAAGCTGGCAGATACAAAGATGAAAAATGAACAATGCCTAAAGCTGCTATGACAAATCAAGCAAAGAAAACATAACTACGCAACCATGTGCACTACGGCATCAGATAATACATGTGGAAACTCAAAAGCATCACTCATGTTTGGGAAATGCCCTGAGACTCCTGGGTGCGAGGTGAGACTGGAGGAGTTAACTGAAGGGAAAAACACTGAATGTCACAAACTCTGTAGGAAGTCCCTGAGCCACAGCCGGTGGCAAGCTGGGATTACTACCAAGGGAAATCCCATAAAAGGCCCACTTTTCCCTTACACCTCCCTCTGCAGGCATCAGCTTTTGGCCACCGTCAGAGCCAACATACTTGGTAAGCCAGAGCTGTTCCCATGCCTGGAGAGCATCATGTAAAAGGCTCATGGTCCTCTCGAGGACACTGTGTCTGTTAGCTTTGCATTTCCTACAACAGGTCAGAGACCACAGGAAAACAAAATAAACAGAAAGGGAACCCAAAGTTACAGCCTTTAAGCTTGTTCTCCCCCATGCCTGCAAGTTGGTAATTTTTATTAAGTGGTGACACTGACATAATTTTGTGGAGACCAGTGACGAGTGGTGTTCCTCAGGGGCCGGTACTGGCTCCAGTGCTGTTTAACATCTTTGTCAGCGACATGGACAGTGGGATGGAGTGCACCCTCAGCAAGTTTGCTGATGACACCAAGCTGTTTGGCGAGGTAGACACGCTGGAGGGGAGGGATGCCATCCAGAGGGACCTGCACAGGCTGCAGAGGTGGGCCCAAGCCAACCTCATACAGTTCAACAAGGCCAAGTGCAAGGTCCTACATTTGGGTCAGGGCAATCCCAAGCACAAATACAGGCTCAGCGGAGAATGGATCGAGAGCAGCCCTGATGAGAAGGATCGGTGGGTGCTGATTGACAAGAAGCTCAACATGAGCCAGCAATGTGCGATCACAGCTCAGAAAGCCAACCGCGTCCTGTGCTGCATCAAAAGAAGTGTGACCAGCAGGTCAAGGGAGGCGATTCTGCCCTTCTACTCTGCTCTCCTGAGACCCCACCTGGAGTACTCCGTCCAGCTCTGGAGCCCCCAGCATAGGAAAGACATGGACCTGTTGGAGGAGGGCCACAAATATGATCAGAGGTCTGGAGCACCTCTCCTCTGAGGAGAGGCTGAGAGAGTTGGGGTTGTTCAGCCTGGAGAAGAGAAGGCTCCTGGAGACCTTATAGCAGCTTTCCAGTACTTAAAGGGGGCCTACAGGAAAGATCGGGAGGGACTCTTTATCAGGGAGCACAGTGATAGGACAAGGGGTAACAGTTTTAAACTGAAAGAGGGTAGATTTAGATTAGATATTAGGAAGAAATTCTTTACTCTGAGAGTGGTGAGGCACTGGAACAGGTTGTCCAGGGAAGCTGTGGATGCCCCATCCCTGGAAGTGTTCAAGGACAGGTTAGATGAAGCTTTGAGCAATCTGGTCTAGTGGAAGGTGTCCCTGCCCATGGCAGGGGGGGTGGAACTAGATTATCTTTAAGGTTCCTTCCAACCCAAACCATACTATGATAATTTAGTCTTTCTCTCCTCTGCAGAATACTTCTGTGCGTAAATTCACTTCAGTGTGAGACTGCATTCAAAGGAGAACTTAATTATAATGAAAAATAATGAGCAATCATGGTACGTTTTCAGTAGAGAGCACCTCTGATGAGGTACTATCAAAACACATGAAAACAAAAGCAAAAAAGTAACCAACTTATCTTTAGCCAGCTAATCCTGTAAGACAGAGCAATAAAAATCCTAATTGCTATAATCATTGAATCTTAACCATTTACTGAAATCATAGATTATTACAATGAGAAAAGCATAAGAGGAACAGTAGTAATTGCCTGGGTTTCTGTTATGCAAGCCATTACCTCTGGTCATTTGGAGTCACGGGAAGTGATAGGGTGAGCAAGACAAACAAAATCGCTTAGGAGCTATTACGCAATGCAGGAGACAAGGGGTGAGAGAGAAGGCAGGAAAAAAGGGTGTGTTCCTCCTGTTATTTTAACCCCTAGAGCAATGAAAAGTACAGCGCAAATGAAAAGTAAAGCCTCTAGTCATTTGGATACCTCAAACCAAGTCTCAACACAAATTCTAAGTATAAATATTAAAATATAACCGTGAAGCACATTTTTGCTGGCTGGAAGTTACTATAATTAATAATAATAATTCAGTGCTGCGTTTACATGGACAAATCCTCTCTTCAAATTAGAGCACCTACCAGATGAGCCAAAGTGTTTTTAATCAAGAGTTCCCAAGCATCTGATTCAAATGAGTATTTCTAGATCCCAACTCTCTACTATTCCAGCAGAGTTCATAACCACAACAAATGAAGAAGCGTAATTTTTTTTTGTGGCTTAACATTTATTTTCAAGCTCTTCCTGGTTTAATAAATTAGTCTCTTTTTTTTTTTTTACCAATGTATTGAATAATTACTGTTTTACCTGCTGACACTGGCACTGTGAGCAAGTGAAATATCTACTTACAGAAAGCGGCTATATAAATATCAACATTTGTGATGCTATTAAGAAATGCTACCAGTGGAAATCAAATTTAAGAATGCTTCCAGGCGCAGACAGATCTTTTCTTTCCACCTTCCCCTGCCCTCCCTACCCTGAGGCGTCTGAAAGCCCAACAGGGTCCCTGGTTTCCCAGACAGTCCCTGAGCAGCATCTTCTTCTCTCCCTCCCAGTAAGAGCAGGAGATCTTCAGGGAGGACGTGCAGCTGGAAACAGATGCACACCTTGGCTGGCTGCTACACATGGGTTTTTGATGGCAGGCTGAGGAGATTTGTGACCTCGCACAACGCCCAAATGCTGTATCTCATAAAGAAAGGGAGGCACTCAGCCCTACCGCATTGCCGATGTTTTGGGAATTTTATTCATTTGGTTCTTTTTATACTCACCTACGAGCTTTGCTGCGCAGAGCCTATCCCCCCAAGGCTCAGTGGGACGTAAGAATGTGCTTATTTCTCCTACTTCATCTGCGAGGGAGTCTTTGTGCATGAAATTTTGGGGCACATCCACATGCCTTCCAGCCTGGAGTCAGTGCACAGAGGCAGGCGGGAGCCTGAACGGACCCAGCAGAAGATTGCCTGCACCTACTCACCCAGATGCACCCACCAGCTTGAGCAGCCAACTGAAGCTTGACACTGATTATTTGTTGCAAATGCTAAAATTTACTGTTTGGTAAAAGAAACTCTTCAAAAGTTGTTTACATTTTTAATCGCATTTGAGCCCACATGAACTTTAAAGGAGAGCTATGGACAACACTTTGATCAAATTTACTTTAAGTGTAGTTGTCAAAAAACAAAAAAGAGAATTGCCCCTGCTTTTCCCAGTAGCTTGTATTGAGCTTTGGAAATTAGTAGCATCATTTTTTTTTAGAGAAATGATTCTAATTCTATTTTTACAAAGGCCATGGGATGAGACGGGGAAAGAGCAAGAATAGCAAGCATACTACTACTGTTAAGTGACTCCTAATGATTAATCATAAATGTATGCATACGATTTCCTTTTCACCCTGTTTGCTGAGAAAAGCAAGAAAGGATAGCTCAGCATACAGTCAGAACTTTTCACATGCCATTTCTAAAGACAAGGCAAGGCAAGATTTATCAGAGATGTCATTTTTTTTCCACCAAATCAATATAGCTGGAAAAGAACAACTCTTCCCCTCTATTCTGAAAAGCGGGTTTCTCAGATTCCATTTACTTCAGTGACCGTTGCGTCTGGTGCAGAGAGTGGAGATGAAGGTGCCAGGCAGCCCCCTGCACTTTGAACTCTGCACCTGGGGAGCACCCCGCGTCGTTAAGGTCTATGCACTGGTAAGCCGAGCTCAAGCAGAGGAAGAGAGGACTGCATTCAGCATCCCTACCCTATCAGAGGTGAAAACCGAGCACGTTCTTGTACCATGCAAGCTCAAGAAAAGGATAAGCTATCCAGACCACCTTTTACATTGGTTGGGCAGCCTCCAGCTCCCTGTAAGGTCGGTAAAGCACCAGTACGCCTATAGCAGCAGATTAAAAGGCTCCCAGAGAAGTTATGAGGTTTGTGAAGTGATACATGGAGTGGGAGAGGTAGAAAGAGAAGCTGAAGTTGCCATCCCCCTCAATGCGCTGTGCTGTCAGGACAAGAGCTGGGGCTCCTTTCACCTCACCACAGCTGATGGGACAACCTGAGCATGGGTTAGGCCAAGAGGAGGTGGGGTGGAAGAGACAAGAGAGGGTCCCTGGGAGGGCAGCTCACTCATCCTACGACAGGTTTCTAAAACAAGGGGATGAATCCTACACTCCCATCCCAGTCCCAGTCTCAGTTGAGCTTAGGGCTTGGTATTTATAGGTATAGGTGGCTTCCCTTGAAACGCCCTTGCTCTCCTCAACTGGAAGGACTCCGGCAGTCCCCTCCAGCCCTCTCAGGCCCTCATCGCTGCTGGTGGGACAGCTCAGCTACTCAGCCACCGCACTGTACCACCTGCAACACCGAGGTGGCTGGGGCAGATGTTAAGCACCAGTCTGTAAGCGGCAGCGAAGCAGTAGCTGCGATGCAAGGCATCAAACCCCATCTGCAGTAGGATGAGGAATCACAGTGACTGGGTAGCCAAAATGAGCAAAACCATGCACTAAAGTAAGCTCTGCTGCTTGCGAATCAGGCCCTGCTGATAGCCACAGCTGCATGACATGAGTTCCCCTCAAGATGACCTGGCACCTACTCGCTAGAGCAAGAGATGTGGGGAAAGACTCTGTTAATTTTAAACATTTATTTAGGGGCTTCTACCATAAACAGATATCTGACAAGCTACTAAACTTAATGGAAACGGCCAAACTACATTCCTGCAGTCTTTGCTGCAAAAGACTGAGTGAAATGGGCATAGAGACTGACTCATCATAAACTGAATAGAAGATGTGGAAGACAATGATGGGGGGTCAAACCTCTGGGTGAAGTGACATCAGTGAACACAGATGCAGAAGCTAAAGCTCTCCTTCCTGTTGTGGAGCTCAGAGTCCCACGACACGCGACATATCGTGAAGTTATGTCAACATAGGAAATAATTTTTATACGGTAAAGGTAATCGTTTCAAGAAATTTTGGTTCCTGGAAAATAAAATGCATGTGATACACTATATGACAAACATATGCTCTGTACACATTTAGGAGTTCCAGCACACTGCTTCGCTGTGCCCTAACTTAGTAATCTCAGGTGGTTTAGGAACAAATGACTCTAACATTCCCAGGAAAGAGCAAAGGCAGAATTTCGGCACCAAGTCGTCCTCCCCCGCCCCAGCTCCTTTCCAGCATTGGCACTGCCAGCACTTGGCGAGGTCTGCACCGCAGTTTGCGGGCACACAAGCCCCCATCCTACTGAGCAGCGTCCGGCTCCTGCTGCGATGGCTGAGCCCGGCAGCCGCAGCTACAGCGGTGCGTGCAGCAGCAGAGCGGAGGCAGTCCAGGACACCCCGCAGCCAAGGCGAAAGGGTGTGAACGGCTGTCCGCTGAGTTTATTACTGCTGTTTTGAGCCTTACCAGGGGAACACCCCAGCCTGGATCCCAGGAAACTGCTACCGAAGGAGACACAGACCTCAAAAAGGGCAGGAGAGAGAAATGCCATACTGGAGTAAGATGCAAAAGGCTGTGAACTGAGAACTGGCATATATCATGTATGACTTTAACAAAGGGCGATTTTCATTTTCATTCTTTTAAACACAGAAATTCTCACAGGATACCCTGAGGACATTGGCATCTCGAGTACGTTTTGGCCCAGGATTAGAAAAATATGGTACTTGAACCAAGAAAGCAGCTTTTAGTAAACTGTTCCTCAAGGGCTGATATTATTTAACACATGTGGATTAATATGTATGTAAAACGAAATGCAAAGGCACTAGAACAAAGAACCGGAGAGAGAAACTACAGGAGGGCATTGCGAAGCCATGCAGGATGGCAAGCTATATTTAGCAGACATAAAAGAAACCTCTTGTCTTTCTTGTGGACTCTGGATATTCTGAAAGTATTCACGAAGAACAGGCACCTAAGTGTCACTGGGGAGAGCACATAAAAAAAGCTAGAGGTTTCCAGTTTTAAAAAACTAACAAACTTTTTCTCTTTGTTCCTGATTGCTCTTTGCCCTGTTGTTATGCTATTATTTTGTATTTACAATGCCACAGCCTTTTGTCATGCAGAATGCAGTGAAAATGACAAATAAGGCTGCCTGGCAACACACCGAAATATCACAAAATGGGTTAGGAAGGAGCAAGGTTTAGTTTGAGTAAGAACCAGCTTAAGCTGTTAGCAAATATAAGAGCAGCTCTGTCTCTGTCTGTTGGAACGGGTTGTCCCCCTGCTCTAGGAGCATCATCTCACCATGCTCTATTCACCTTCTTTCATCTCTAATACCCTGCTCTGAGTTGATTCCTAAGTCCCCCAATTTCCTATTTCCTCTGCTCACATTTTGCTGCTCACGACCCATCCCTGTTTCACATATTTCTTGACTTTAACCAGCAGAGGCTCAGGAAAGGATGAAAACACCTAGGCTTTTACTGGTACAGACAACCCCTTCGCCCCACACAGCCCTCAAAGGGCCTCATTCCCATCTTGGATGCGCACGTAAGTAAGAGAAACAACAAGACAACCAAAGAGAGCTAGCAATCATTTTTACGTATATGCTTTAAAAAGCAGCTTTCTCTTCCCTAACAACATCCATTCTTCCTCATTGCTAGTTTTGTATAAAAGCAACTAAACACAAAAAATGTCAAGAAACTCTGCACACCTCTACCTAGTCTGATTATTCTTCCATCTATAGTCATATGAGTATAATACATACTGCTAATGCTATTAGAAATCCATCTAGGAAATCAATGCAGAATTAATACTATAAATAGACACCAACCACACTCATCATACCTGCAAGTTAACACATTCCTAGAACTGATTCGATATAGCTGATATCTCATAGCAAATATTCTCAGTAGATTACAATCATACATTTTGCCACAATAATTTTTAATTAAGGTGCTTAGGTGTAACAAAAGGCAAAATACCCCAAATCTGAATACCCATCCTTCTGAAATCGGTAACTCAGGTAATGAAAGCGCAACAACAAAAACCCTTTCAATTGCACAGCACTCCAATCCCATGCACAAGCACCACCAACAAAAAGTAATCTAAAAATACAACCAGGGAACAGGCATTAGGATATAGGAAGTACTTCCTCTCCACTGAGGCTTTTGTTAGCATTTACACAGGGATCCTTTTCTGTGGAGCTTGAAGCGGGAACTGATTGCTTTAAGGCCAAGCACACTTAGGAAAAAACCTTTGCATTTTTCCTTTTTTTTGGTGTGTCTGCTCTTACTCAGGTTACAAACAATTCTTTAATCTTCCTGCTCCAAACAGAGGCTTTTTAAAAATTCACTGTTAACTCTTTCAAACGGCACATAGCATCAGGAAGATAACCCCAGCCATTTAATGTCTTTCCGATTTTTGGTCACCTTTCCTGGGTAAGGTCAGGCTAAGTGGTCCTGCTGCATTCTTTTGTCTAACCCCCTTTCCACAACAAAGAACACCCCCCCTGAAGAAAGCCAGAGCCCAGGAGCAGCCCCAGCCCCTCCGCAACAAAACCAGCCCCGCAGAGGGGCTGCCCCAAGACCCCCCGAGAAGCAGCACAACCCGCAGCGCCTGCGTCACCCCAAACCGATTTCAAACCAGACCGAGCAAAGCTGTCAGGCCGCGGAAAGTTATTTACCGCTGGTGTCAGAAGGGATCCAGAAGCAACCACTGGCTAACATTTGCCCTTCCCAGAGCCGGGGAAGGGAGTCACACCATCACCAAAACCCACAAGGTCACCATACGGCTCCCGTTATCCCTCCTTCGGGGGCTCTTTCCGTAGCGCTTTGGGACTGCTTCTCGATGCATGTGTTTTGCAGTGACTTTCCAGAGCCGGGTTTGCATTTTGTCTGCTGAAACCACCAAAGCAAGCAGGCTGCCGAGGCGGGCTCGGCGCCCCGGCGGTACCCGTCCATTCGCACTCACCTCAGCTTCTCCTCGTGCGAGCCGGGCAGTCCCACGCTATCAGGGCGATCCCGTCTCCTCCTGTACAGACCTGAATGTGACAACTCTTTCAGCTGCAAGGCCGTCATATTTCTCTACCTGGAGGGTTGGTTGTTGTTTTTTGGGGTTTTTTTTTGAAGGGGAAAGGAGGGGTTGGGGGGAGGGGGGGGGTTGTTGGCTATGGGTTGGGTTTCTCTTCCTCCCCTCTGCCTCTTCCAGATGTTGCTGCCAAGATGCCTGGAGAGAAGAGGCTGGGCGGCGTGTCGGCACACCTGCGCCCGCCCGAGCGACCAACCTCTGCAGGCAGGGCAGGCAGGGCAGGCAGGCGGCCGCTGCTGGGCTTCCTGTTTCTCAAAGGTACACACCCTCCCGAAGGGCACCACATTTCCTTTATCACTCCGTCACACCTAAAGGGATGTCTGCCACAAGCTCACCGGCTTTTCCCCCTTTCGGCTTTCGGCTAACTCCTGCCGCCCCGGAGAGGAGCCACGCTGGGGGTGTGCGATGGCTGAGAGGAGCTGCACATTTCCCAGGCTGACACGAGCTGTTAACTCTTTCCCACTATGATTTATGACGAAAAGAAAGTTATTAGCGCTATGAAAATGCAGAGCTGCATTTTCAGAGCTTGCATGCATCAAGCACGTCAGCAAACCCCGATAGGGAGACGAACGCGGCAAAGTGTACGGCAAAGTAACTTCAGCTGAAATACTCTTTCCCTTGTCAGAAATTGCTCTTTTCCACACATCTTGAGAATCAGAAGAAAACCGCAGTGTTTTTTTCTTCCTGCTCTCAGCTATCAAAACACAAGCACCCTGAGTATTTGTCACGTTTGGTAGTGATGGAGTGTCCTGCGTAATTGTAAAACAGGAATGAAAGCGCTTAAGGTTTCCTGTAAGACAGGAAGGTGACTAGCAGGGGATTCGCAAGCTCTGTGTCTCATCTCACTCAGTAATATTTTAGTAACAAAGCTCCCCATTTCAACTCAAAAGGGGGCTTCAAAAAAGCTTACCACTTTTTGAAATATTTTTATGACTTCTTTGACATTATCCTTGGCACATATAAACAAAAACTAAATTCAGAGTTTTTGCTTCTATGTTGAGACTTTGGGGGGGTGGGGAGGTGGCGTTTTTTAAATGAACTTGCATTTAATAAAAGACAAGAAATCTAACAATTTGTAAGGAGTTTTGACTAGGATAGGGAACAAGTTCTACATGGCATGAATTTCACAGTTCATTATTAAATTGTTTATTTTGTAGAGGAATACATACAAGAGAGCATTCGTGAATGCCTGTAACAGAGAAAAGCGCAGCATATGTAATACTGGTTATGTCACTTGACACCGATCTGGTCCGGATTACCAGACTGAACACAAGCAGAGTATTTTATATAATACTATCAAAGCGTTTCAGCCCGGAATGTCATCAACACATAATATAGAACACCACACAATGGAAAAATAACAGAAATTATTTTGGAAAAGGAATCACATAACATGCCAAACAGATAATGGTTGGAGAAATTCAAAGTGATTTATATGATGTTAGAAGGCTGCACACCCTGAAACATCATCAACAAGAGTTACGCATCTGAGCTCCTGTCCTCAGAAAATAAAAGAGAGAACGGTCACGATATTTGCCTAAACACGCTGCATTCCAGTTTCAAACGAAGTATTTTAAATTGTTTCTCAATACGCAGTAGGATAAGCTTAAACATAATTAAATGCCAATTCCCTGCAGTCAGTCAATCAGTGACTCAATGAAAAGTTAATGCTGTTACGAGTGGAGGTTAAAGACGGCAGATGACAGATGTCCACGGCACAGCAGCTTTTATACATTACCAACAGTTTTTACTGTGCTTTAAATATCAGCGTACCAATGATTTATCTTTGACCAAACAATCAGTTTTAGATAATAATAATCTAAAAAGTGAAGACAGAGTAGATTTTTTGCTGTAAAAAGCTCTGCAAACTAATGAAATTGAACTATTACTATTACTAATTGTTCATAAATTTTTATTCACTACAGTAGCAGTCTCTTCAGTGTATACTGAATACTTTTGTATTAATCATGACGCAAGTCTATCAAAAATTAAAGGACCACTCTTCACCCACTTTGCTGCAAGTTGCGTTAGTGTGAAGTACATAGCACTAAAATTCACATTTATCTGCACGAACAGCCACTGGGCTTGGACAGCCTATGGTACAACGGCTTTTTCTAAAATGTACTTGGAAACCACAGCTGCATCAAACCAGTAATAGTAAAATTTAAAATCAACGCCATCAGACAGAGCACGTAAATTTAAAGAATACAAGAAGTCCAGACAAAAAAATGCATTGTTTGTTGCAGGGATCAAATCCACCCCAATATAAAGGAGGGCAAGGTGCTCATTTTTTTTTTTAAATAGACCTGTGAGCCAGCTCCACAGCATCAATTTTTCACAGGCTTCTTCAGCAAACTCCAACAGGGGTCTAAGCTGAGTTAGAAAAGACTTTCTTGGAGGACTTGAGGACAAGCCAAAAGCTTTCTACATGAACAAATAGAAACCGGACTCCTTTTCTGACCTGTGGGACCCTCCGCCAATCCTCACGAGAGACGAGGTTTCAAATCTGAAATCACTCAAACAGCCGAAACTTGAGTTCTGAATATCAAACAAATGTTGTAGGGGCATTTTTTGGAGAGATGTTGGAGAATGCAAATGATATTTCTCCACTAACCCGCTTAAAGGTTGCCAGAAAGCAGCTCAGATAGGCCTCACTCTGCAGGTAGAAGGACTTCCCCAGCGAGTGCCTCCTGCTCCCCACACCCCCTTTTACCTTCCAGCCCCTATCTGCTGTTTATAATTCCTTTTATAAGAGATTACATTCTTCTCACGTGGGACGGGGCCGCTTGGACCTTTTGCATTCCGTCAGAATTTTTGAGGACTGGCCAAGTTACCACGGCTTTTCTCATTGCTGGTAACACGCAGCCTTCTTTTATGTCCTGTTCTTTGAAGGTTCACTCTTCATTTTCCAGTGCGTGCCTCTTCACTCGTGCAACCGACCTTCCTCCCGCCCCCAGACAAAGCTAACATTGCTACTGCAATCTGATGGATAGGTATGGTATTATCAGTATTTTATTA
Source organism: Vanellus vanellus (assembly GCF_965231255.1). Taxonomy (NCBI): domain Eukaryota; kingdom Metazoa; phylum Chordata; class Aves; order Charadriiformes; family Charadriidae; genus Vanellus; species Vanellus vanellus. Next base: position 153,401,275 of record NC_138905.1, on the reverse strand, counting down.
GAGGAAAAAATTCACCTATGTTTAAGCAGCAAAAGGTGGAACCTAGACAGATAGCAATAGAACCTAGACCCAAGCAATAAATAACTTTTTATTACGTGGGACAAGGCTCAGGCTTGAGTTTTCATTGAAGTCCTACAAAGCATTTATCTCGATACACCACGCCTGAAGTGCTCTCTCTTAAATTTCTGTGAAAGTACTGTTGTTCTGGTGACTGCAGGTATTCAGCAGAATTTTGCCATTTAAAAATCTCTTAAGACAGACAGGTTATATCTGGTCAGTTTTCACTATGTTCAAAGGGATGTGAAAGGTAATCCACGATGCTGGAAACCATGTTGCTGAACTTACAAATAACAAAAAACGCTAAGTACTTCAAATTCATTTCTTTATGATTCTGTATTTACAGAGAACGCACGTTAACTATAAAAACAGAAAAGACAAAGTTTTAGCTCTCTCATTCAACACAGAGAAGTCTTTATCGATGTGATTGATCTTTTTTTCCACTCCAGTGGCACATTCTTGTTATGTTTCTTTTTTTTTAACTTTGAGGAAACCACCAAATTTCAATTACATTTAGTTGAACATTTTCAAAGTGATAGAAAAAGCTGTTTTCAGGTCAGCATAAACGGTAAAAAAAAATTAATTCTGAAGAGCTTTATAGGAACAGTATAGGAGTGCTCGTAGCCTGCACACAGTTAAAAGGTGGCTGCCGTGAGGGAGCACATTTCCCCGTTCCCCATTGCTCGCCCACCTTATCACTGGGATGAGTGTCCAGAGGAACACGTCCAAGAGCGTTCATTTTCTGCTATTTCTCACAAGGTCTGGAACAAAAACACTCTTTAAAGCCAAGGAAAAGGCTTGTATGTCAGCAGGAATGCAGGGGACTAGCTGCAGCAAGTGAAGGAAGTTGGAAATAACCTGTCCAGCAGTTTTGCAAGAATCCCTGAAGCGCCCAACTGATGTGCCGACCGCAAATGAAGCTTTACGCTTCTCTGAATTAGGCTGCTGAGGTGAGTCCCCACAGACTGGTTTAGGCGGCAAGGAATAGGTCCCTGCTAGGGCAGGCGGTGATAAAATGAGCAGAGAGAAATCAAGCCACAAATCTAAGGACACGAACCTTGAAAAAAAAAAAAATAAAAATTATAAGCTTCATGGGAGCCTAAACTGTTGATTCAAGAAGGTAAATAATTAACTAATTACACGTTTCCTTCCTTGTCTAGTGTGACTCCAACATCTGTTTTGATGTTTCTTGCCCTGTTCCACTTAGCAATCAATCAGTCCTGAAGCATGCATATTTAATCTGGGGATTAGGCTAAGTATGGAGGCACTTGAACTATCCACATGCATGCTGCAAAGCAGCGCTAATGGATTTATGTCTGTGCCCCAGCTGACCAAGTGCTTTTGCTGCAATTTAACGGTAGTTGCTGGGTTTTTTTAAACCTCTTCTATGGATGCATGTCGCCGCCATACAATGTAAAGTAAAAAAACCTACACGACGGTGTGCTCAACACCCTTCAGAGCAGTGCCTACTCAACCCACCAAAGTCCTCCGGGATTTGAGGGGGCAGAGGGAAGGCGGGGGGCTGCTGTGGTGAGCGTGGGGGTCCCTCCTCGCCCTGGCGGAACCAAAGGCATCTCCACCTCCACCACAGGTGGCCCCTGGGGTTTCAGTGAGGCAAGGCAGAGATTCCTGCTCTCATTCCAATTATTCTATTCCAGTAACAACAACAAAATATAAAAGCAAGCATGGGAAAATCTGTCCACCTGAACGTGGAGCAAGGTCTTTCGGCTGCCTTCTCCGAGCTCTCTGCACACGCTGCCCCATGAATTCCTAAAACTTAGCAAAAAAAAAAAAAAAAAAAACCAAACAAAAAAAACCAAAACCGGAAAGGGCACGTTTTTCTCCAGCAAGTGGAATCCTACTTTGGCTGAGCTTTACAATACCTCCCTCTACTGGGAAAACGCTGCCTTATTTCTCAGTGCCAGTATTTCTCTCTACAGCCAGAGGGAGGTATGGATTAACCCGCATATGCTTTAATAATTCAGACCGGGGCCAAGTTGAGCGCAAAGAGGAATGACAGACCCGAGGCTGAAGATGCAGGTTAGCATTATAGCTAGAAATTTATTCTGTTAATCAGTTCAGGATCAATGTATGAGCAGGTGTGCAAAGAAGAAACCATGTCACACAGCATGAATCAGTTTTGTCCTGCCATTTCTACATAAGTGTCTTTAAAAATAGAGTGATAAACAAGTCGGCAAGCAGTTAAAGATGGGTACAATTACTCATATGGACACTGAGCTCCATGGGATAAACATCTTAAAAAAGAGAAAAGAAAAAAAAAAAACACCACACCAAAAAGATGGGGGAAGAGAGGATTTAAAACCAACAAACTCAGAGTTTAGATTAATCTTCACAGCCTAGAACATATGGAAAAATACAAGCAATTCCTGATCTCCATTTCTAGATACGGGACCTTCCCTTCAGAATGATTTTTACTGACTTGGAATTAAAAGCCTCTTCCCAAAAGAGATTTTCAAACCCATTCAGAAATATACTTTTTACATGTAAGCACTTTGTTTATGACACATGGAAAAAGTCTGAAAAAGAAGGCTGAAAAGTCTTACCTTTAAGCAAGTTCACTTCTGCTTGCACCCTACTACTGTACATATATCCAGGATGTTTACTTTACTCTACTGTAATAGAATAAAATGCCATTGGAAATGGGCATAAAAAGCACCTGGTGCCAGCTGGCTTACTGGGTGACTAACAGTTTCCCAGTAGATGTTACAAAAAACTGAGGAAGGCTCTAAGAAAAAAAAATAAATAAAAAAAGACAGAAGCAGAACCTGAAAATGGGTGGCAAGGGAAGGAAACTGCCCAGAGAGCTGCTGCCCCAGATTCCCAAGAGAATTACCTGCTCTGACGGCCAGGTTTGTGCCCTGAAAGCCAGCAAGTCCTTCCAGGGCTGCAGAAAGGTCAACTGAGCCGTTCCAGATGGGCAACTGCTGAGACCTGGTTTTGCTGGAGAGTTAGTGGGAGATCTCAAAACAGGTCCCAGACTGACCTTGTCCTTTCACTGAAGGAACAGGAGTATTAGGAAGTCTACATTTTTCTCCAAAACACCACTCACCAGCGTTAAATAAATGTGAACAAAAAACACAGCAGCCCATAAACTGCTTCCTCTGTTGACTGTCCAGAAATTATTCTCCTGGCCCCTTTGTCTTCCAGCTCAGAAATAATTTTCAAATGACTAATGCTACATTACAAGTAGAGAAAGACAAGCCTCTCATCAAGGTTTTGTGTTCTTTACACTGTAATGAAATAAAACTGCCAAGGACAGAAGATAGCACGCTCCCCTTGCGAAGGATGGAAGAGGTGCTGATGACCCTGACATGCTTGAAGGCCCCACCACCTCATGACACACAGCCAAATATGACCACCAAAGCAGTAGATGATGCTTCTTTATGGCTGCAAGTGCTGGGATTTTAGAAGGACAACCCACTCCTGGGCGCCAAGAGGGTACCGGAGCCTTTGAATGGTGCTGATCATAAGAAGAACAATGAGCTGAATGGCAAGGGATGGTGAATTTAGCAGCCAAGAAGAAGCAATGATCCTGGCTGTACGTTTGTAAACATACCATACAGCCACCTCTGCTGCCCAGAAAACAAGGCAGGGGAAATACGTTACAAAGGAAAGGAAAGGGCAATGGGGGCACAGAGAAAAGACTTGAGATAGCACAGGAGACCAGATATACTGAAAAGTGGTCCCATATGCTGACCCACATTTCCAAGAAAGGTAGAAAGCAGTGGTTCCCTAGAGATTATCACCTTTAAAAGGTCAGAGACTAGCAGTATGATGGGCTAAAGCAGAATATACATAGTAGCTCATGTGTCTAGAAAAATAAAGCTGAATACATGTAAACACTTAAGAAACACAGGCAAGGTGCAATTTTCAACCACTCAAAAAAATCTTAGTTTTTATGTGTATACATTTTGGTTTCAAAGGTATTAAATCTTGTAATCCGCATCCAGGCAGCAAAATCCATCCTGACAAAGAAATTCACAGTGTGAAGGAAATTAAACTAATTAATCCTGAAAATTCAGAGTAACGTAAAACAGAAGCACACATCCCCCTCCCCGTAACGCTACAAAAATTACTTTTGGATTCAGCTCAAAAAATAAAAATACTATCTATCTCATATGGATTTTTGATAATATTTTAAAGCACATGAAAAACACACTTAAAATTCTTAAATTAGAGCAAAAGCCTTAAACCAAAAAAGTACAGCTGCCCTACCATAAAAGGTTTGCTTTTCTGGAAAAGTGACTGACTTCTGAATATTAGACTCCCTCAAATCATACCAGAAGTGACACAATTTCTGTAACCGGTGCAACAAAACTGTCCCTTCCACTGGAATTACACTTTAGGGTTTAATTATTCCATCGCAGTATTCTCTTCATCAGCCACTGCCAATTATCACTTTACTCAAAAAAACCTGTCAGCAACGGGTTATCTTCAAACTGACCACAAATCCTCCACTCTAGGTGGGGACAAAATAGCGTCCCTAAAAACACTCCAGATGAGCAACGGGTAAAAAACTACTGAGAATATCAGCACACCTCTACACATTTCAAGAACAACAAAGGACCGCTTGAAGCTCTGTTACCGATGCTGCTTGCTTTTAGTAGCAATAAACCCCAGCACACAAAACTATGATCCATCCTCTTCCTAACTCCATTTCTCACCGTTCCCGTGGGTGGCTCCTGCTCGTAAGAATTTCCCCACAAAGGACTAGAAGACCGTACAATTTGTTGCCAGGCTGCCAGCTTGGAAAGCAGGGTGACGTGCACTCAGACAGAGGTGACAGCCAGACTCTCAGCCCAAGCAACCGGGTGCGTACTCACGGCCAGGGTGTAGCCTCGCTGGTGGCAAGTTTGCAATGAGCAGCCTTTCCCATATATAGCTTTACATTGAATACTCACTGTTTGCATGTTTTCCCCGTGGTTATTACTGGTAGTTGTGATAAAATTAAAAAAAAAAAAAAAAAGTGACTTAGCAAACCACTTCCTCCTTTCACCCTGTAAAAATTTGACACTGTAAAGAAGAGGACAAATCCATCAAAGTTCAGAGTTTGGCTCCACAGACTGTGTCACGTCAATTCTCCATCCCCAAACCATCAAGGAGAGAGAAGAAAACAAATCCTCCACCCACAGGGAAGCTTTAGATACACCATCGGAATTTTTGAAATTACAAAAGTACAAAAACCTGGAGAGGGAGCTGTAGATTTGCTTATCGGGTGTTTTCATTTTACAATTTTTCTGATATTCCATGGACTGAAGACGATTGTGACAACTTCAGTCCCTCCAGAGCTAGAGCATAACTTGTGGCTTTTTACACTGTTATTCTGGGGACAAAGAGAGAAGGAACAGGCAACAGCTCTGTGCATAACCTCAGATATCCCATCGAGCATGACAGAGCAACCCCTGGAGTCACCGGTGAGCAGTGCCAGGTGTTGAGGGCCACCCTACCCCACCGCAAGCACCTCTGCCAATGCCAAGGGGAGAGGGAAGACCCTCTCTCCCCCCCCTCTCACCTGCTGAGAAAGGAGGAATACCCTCTGATTTTCTTCTTTTCTGAGACAAAGGCAGCCACTTTCACTCTCCATCTCCTGGAAGATCACTGCTGTCTCTGGCAACCTCAGTACTAGTACAAGGACTAACCAGGAACAGAAAATAACCACCACTTTCTAGAGCAGGTTAGGGTGATCAACCTGCATGACCAAACAATAGTTGAGCTGCATCTCTTTTGTGTGGACAGAGGCCCAAACTCAGTTTTCCAAAAGTAACCTGAATCCCTTGCACGTCTCTTCAAAGGCCCCAGGCAGTCCTTTGCAGGTTTAAAGCAGCAATATCCACAAGACCAACAATGTTCCCCCAGCCACTTGCTACACAATCAGAGCTCTATCAAGGGGAGCCTAAAACCTTGCTCACCGCCAGTGGTGGGGACAGAGAAACGGTGCAAATCTGCCCACCAGCATTTTCCACTGTGCACTCTTAATAATGTGCCTTTTGGCCTGCTACTGGTTACAGAGAAAAAATTATGAAGGTGCGGTTTTCATATACTGTGCAATCCATTTAGAGGTAAATTTCTTCCACTGAACTATTAGCCTGGACAGAGCCAAACAATTTTTTAAGGTTTAATATTTTCTAAGCACAAGTATCTAACCCTTCTAACACTACTTTACCACTCATTGACAATACCAGTTAAAAAGTATGCTTGTAGAGTTTATAAAGGAGTTCAAGAAAATGGATATTTTTTCCTTGGTCACTCAGAAGGGTGTTTATTAATTTGTCTGTTTATGGACAAATGTAACTTAAAAACAATTACATCAAGTGAAAACATGACTACTTGCCCTCCAAGCTCCCAAGCTGTGAAACTGAGTAAAGACAGCCCTAGACCTACAGCAGCATTTAATGGAGAAACTGGCGTGCTGCTTTCAGACATGGCATTTGTGCTGGCATTTGACAGCAACCCTAAAGGCAATGCAGAAATCTTCTCTATTCAGAAATTTAAAATTGTACTTAGTGCACTGTAGTGTATTTATCTGCAATATTCAGTGCATCTTGGTGATGCCTGGTGCACAATACCTTGCCTTCTTACAAGAGTTTTGGCAGACAATGCACATGCTTTCACCATATACACCAATGCTGTACCAACAGAGCCTCGTTTTGCTTACCCTTCTCCACCATGTCTCTCTACATCCTGCTTCTTGCTCCTTCTATTTCTGTCATCAGGCCACTTAACATTATCGCTAACCTTTTTCTTGTGGACAAATTAACAATGTAAGTTATCTTTCCAAGCTGCTGTTTCCCATACTGCTGCATAGTGCTTCCTCATTCGAACTTCTTATCTCTTCCTGAGAAGGCCCTTCAAGTACAAAAACAGCAGCAAAGTTGTATTGCACTTATCACTGGACAGTTACTAACCTAGGAGAAAGAATGCACTACAGCTTTGCCTCTCAAAATAACATGGCAAATGTCAAGGTAAGAGCAGTTTGTTCTCGAGGATGAAGAAAATCACAATAAACCAGTTGCCGTACAGAATGAAGAAAGGCCTCACTTGGTATTGCAATGCATGTTATTTCATATATTGCTCATATGCCAGCAGTTCCACTTGTATAGGAAGGAAGGACAGTTGGTTGATTCATGATGACTGTAAAAGCTGCAAGACTTCAAAGAGAATGCCAATAAGCATGTGTTAAAGGGGAACTGGGAAAATAAGCATTAACTCTTCAATTAACACTTTTTAAAGCACGTTTGAGACATTTATTAACCAGTCTGGCCTGGCTAAACTATGTTTTTCAGTTTTGTTCACTTCGCAGTAGTTGGTCCTATTGCACTACCAACACATTTTCCAAAAGAATCAAGAATAGTTTAGGTTGGAAAGTACCTTGAAGATCATCAAGTTCCAACCCTCCTGCCATAGGCAGGGACACCTCCCACTAGACCAGGTTGCCCAAGGCCACATCCAGCCTGGCCTTGAGCACCTCCAGGGATGGGCCTCAACAACCTCTCTGGGCAACCTGTGCCAGTGCCTTACCACCCTCAAAGTGAAAAACTTCTTCCTAATGTTTAATCTGAACCTGCCCTCTTCCAGTTTAAAGCCATTCCCCCTCATCCTATCACTACATGCCCTAGTAAAAAGTCCTTCCCCAGCTCTCCTGTAGGCCCCCTTTAGGTACTGGAAGGCTGCAATAAGGTGTCCCTGGAGCCTTCTCTTCTCCAGGCTGAACAGCCCCAACTCTCTCAGCCTCTCTTCACAGGAGAGGCGCTCCAGCCCTTGGATCTTCCTCGTGGCTCTCCTCTGGACACGCTCCAGCAAGTTCATGTCCTTCTTATGTTATGGACTCCAGAGCTGGATGCAGTACTCCAGGTGGGGTCTCACAAGAGTAGAGTAGAGGGGCAGAATCACCTCCTTTGACCTGCTGGTCACACTTCCGATGCAGCCCAGGATACAGTTGGCCTTCTGGGCTGCGGTCGCACGTTGCTGGCTCATGTTGAGTTTCTCATCAGTCAGCACCCCCAGGTCCTTCTCCTCAGGGCTGCTCTCCAGCCGTTCCCCGCTGAGCCTGTATTTGTGCTTGGGATTGCCCCGACCCAGATGTAGGACCTTGCACTTGGCCTTGTTGAACTGCATGAGGTTGGCTTGGGCCCACCTCTGCAGCCTGTCCAGGTCCCTCTGGATGGCATCCCTCCCCTCCAGTGTGTCTGCCTCTCCAAACAGCTTGGTATCATCAGCAAACTTGCTGAGTGCACTCGACCCCACTGTCCATGTTGCTGACAAAGATGCTGAACAGTACAGGTCCCGAGCTGTGCTAGAAGAAAACTGGTGAGCAGAATTACAGGAGAGCAGGGCATGGCCAATCCCACGGAGACCATGCTCATAGGCACTGCCAGATCGCTGCGGTCTGCGGTCGCCCAGACCAGGCGTTAGGGGAAGTGCAACACCGAGCCACATGAATAGCTCTAGACAAAGTCACACGGTCCAGCCAAGCCCATCAGCTTGGTCCTGGTGCCAGGGCTTCCAGCACCAGCCGAAGATGGGATCGGCAGCCATGACTCTGCAGTGATGATGAAGCTCTCAAGGTAGAGGGGAGGGGCTGGACCTGGGCTAGGCATGAAATTAGACCAGTGTTGTCAAGGCAAAGGTTGACTATGAGAGGGAACCATCACTTCAGACCCACATTTCCCATACCATTTTTCTCTGCTCCTCTAGCAGGCCACCACAAACCAGAGCATAGCACATGGGTGGAGACAGATCCCTAGGGCTGCTCCAGGATGCTCAATGCCCTGCAGCTCCTGGCCAGGTTTGTGTCCTTCTCCCTGCTTCAGGCAGCTTGGGTCACCCTCGGCAAGATCTGCATTGCCAGGAGCTGGCAGAGAAGCCAGACAGTCACACCCTGCAGCTGTCTGCCCCGCCACCCCCTGAGATCACCATTCCTGCAGCAAAATAAGCAGAAGGAAACACGTACTCATGCCTCAGCCGTTCCAGTTTGCTGAGGGTGTATACACGGGGTGACCGAGCTTGATGGAGGAACTCACCGCCACTGAAAGGGCGAAGTCTAGTTCCTTTTCTCTCTTTCCACTGTTCTTCCCTCCCCCCCCCTCTTCCTCCCCACACCTCCACTTCAGCTGCAAGGAGCTGCACCCTCCTCCAGGCCATCTCTTGCTCTCACGAGAGCCCTCCTCTCCCAGCCACCACAGCCTGCCACTCCAGCAGAAGACTGGCAGTATTTTTGGGGGGGTGGGTTGGTGAATTCAGCCAGTCCAGAGCACGGGACCAGCAAGCGCCAAACCCAGCACATGGGAGCAAGATGCCAGAAGCCCCTCTCCATTTCAGCAAAGGGGAGATGTTCCCTCAGTGTGGGTGCCCCACACTGGAACAAGGGGTGGGGGACTGGACAGCACATCCTCTCCAGCTGGGTTTGCGGCAGGAGGTAACACGGTGCGCTGGGAACCGGGGCAGGCCACCACCATGGGTGCCCTGGAACGAAAGGGCAACTTTATGAAAACTTTATTTTATCGCCATTTCAGGACCTTGTGACCCCAGCCCTCTCAAGGCTTGCAACCACCTCTCCCAACTAATCGGCATCAGCAAAGCGCTTGTAATGAGAGGGCGGCATTCATACATTTCAGAAATACCTGCACCCAAGCTGCGTGCTTCCCCCCTGCAGGTACCAAGCTAATTAAAACCCTTGGCTCAGGAGAGACCAGACTCCCATCTGAGCCACTGCTTCTCGCCGCCTTCCCTTCTTCACACCAAACGCTCCCAGAAGCTTCAACAGCTGACGCCCCCACAGCGATCCCCACCCCATGGCCCCACAGCACCCACCCAGACGGAGGAGCCCCCTGCCTGCCCGCCCACGGGCCAGGGGGTCAGCCCCGACCCAGGCCCCGGCACTCTCTGGTCAGCAGGTGGAGCTGGACAGCCGCCATCTCCCCCGGCCCTCAAGTGCTCCTTCAACAACACCCCTCCTGAAATGGCGGGGTGGCTGCCGCCCGCCCAGCCAGGCCACCCTCCTGGCCGGCTGAGCCCTGCCCACCGCTCTCCCCACAAATCCCCACAAGCTGTGAAGGCACCGCCTGCTCAAAAAGAAGTAAAGGGGTCTGTGTGGGAAGCCCCCAGGGTTTTCCTTGCAGTCTGTCCTTCCATGGTCATCAAGGCAGCTAAGCCCAGCACAGCAAAGGGTAACAGCAAATTCACAGACATCAGCGCCGGACCTCCGAACCAGCCTGATGACCCGGGCTCTGGCAAGAAGTCAAAATCACAGGAAGAAATTTTTTAAGCTGAAGGTGGTGAGACACTGGAACAGGCTGCCCAGAGAGGTGGTAGATGCCCCATCCCTGGAAACATTCAAGGTCAGGTTGGATGGGGCTCTGAGCAACCTGATATAGTTGAAAACATCCCTACTTATTGCAGGGGGACTGGACTAGATGACCTTTAAAGGTCCCTTCCAACCCAGACCATTCCATGATTCTATGAAATGGCACCAATTAAAAAAATCTCCTGCCCTCAAGTGGCAGAAGGACAGACAGGCATTTTTCTCCTCTTGAGCTCACCACAACTGCTGAAACAGTGTTACTGCCACACCTGAGACAGGCCTGCAGCCATGCTCTGGGATGAGCTGTGCCGCCAGGCTGAGGTGGCTCACCCTTGCCACTAAGTGATGGGAAAAACCAGCTCCATGGCTAGACCCGCTCTCCTGGCCCGGTGTCCTCTCCGGGACCCAGTGGCACCTGCAGGCCGAGCGGAGTGGGAGCAGGCGGTGGGAGCTGGAGTGCCTGGCAGAAGCAGACGGCACAGCTACAGCGCTCTGGGACTGGAGCTGCAGCAGCTGATCGGAGGAAGTATTCCTCAAACCAGGACAACACTACTCACCAGTTACTTTTTGAATCCCCAGGGCATTAATGTTCACCTAGCTACCTACTTTGAATCTGCCCATGGTCCTGGTTACCATTATAATTTCATCTGCAGACTCCAAAGCCGCATCAACCACACCCTAACACCAGGATCCTCATGGCCAGAAAGCAAAGAAATCACCCCTGCCGTTCTCCCTGGCCTCCTCCTCTGCTGTTCCCATGAGGCTGGAAAAAAAACAGGAGTGCTACATATTGCCCAGCGTGGCTGGGTGGCTCCTCGCGGTCTGCGTCTTGACGTGTGGGGAGATGTGCATGCCCTTTTGGAGGCACACAGCACAGCCATGTGTGGGCACTTCTCACCCCAAACTGACACACACTCATCAAGGATGTGCCAGGGCAGGGGTCCCAATTTGGGAGCTCTGACTTCACCCACCTACCCTGCTGTACCCATCTCCTTTCTGGCAGAAGAGCACACGGCAGGAGGAAATGCTGTTTTGGAGAGAAAAGTGATCTGAATTCCCTGGCTATCATATTCCTCCTCTTTCACTTACAGAGACTGCAGACACATTAACTCACAACCAAAATAGATTTGCCATCCATGGACGCAACCCCATTCCGAGATTTCAGTAAAGCAGCATGCACCAGCTAGCGGCTGCCGCTCTCTTTTCAGTCTTCTTCAAGTACTTTGGCTTTAACAAGGCCTCTCTGTTATCCTCCTCGGGCAGGACAACAGCTCTCAGGCTTTTTCAGTAATGAATATGCAGTTTCTTCAAAAAAATGTAGGTCGACCCTCCTTTATATTTTACATATAACGTTTCCAAAACAAGAGCTGTTTTTCTGTGCAAGCACATGATAAGACATGCCAAGTCTTTTCAATACATCCCCCAAATGGACCAGCCCACCACCACTTGAATTCTCCTTCATGAGTACAATTCTTAGCACTTCTCTTTGTGAAATTTCAGCTTCTTCATCGTGAACCCTCTCCAGCCTGACAAGATCATTCTGAATTCACCTCCTGTGACCCCCAAGTTTCCTCCAAGTCAAGGACACTCACAAACTTCATAAGCCAACTTTCAGCTCCAGCATCCAGGTCACTGATCAAGTTACTGAATGCAAGTGGGAAAGGAGGAACTCCTGCAAGGGGCTGTCAGGAAGGTCCTGGCAGAGGGAGGTCCTGCTGGTTGCTCAGTATCAAACCACGAATTCCTGCCCAAATGCTTCTTTTCAAGCAGCTGCACACCTCCCTTCTGGCAATTTCACCTAGACTATTATTTCCAAACTGCCACACGCTTCTCTACTAAACAAGGCCACTTGTTTAGGCCACTTGAAACCTAGCACTGAGCCCAAACTAACATCTCTTGCAAGGGGAAGATGAAGGAACGAGAGGAGGCAGCAGCAGCACTTCTGTGAATGGTTTAGGACAGCAACAAACCAGTGGCAAGAGCAGAGGGGTGAATACACAGAGGAAGAGAAGCTGCAAGGCGTATGCTCCAGCAAGGTTAATCACTGTGGCTCCAATTCTAGAGCCTCTGTCTTCTTTGCTTATGAAATTTTGTGTGAGACAGCATCAGCAGATACACCTCGTTTATTCCCTCGTTTATTCAGATAAGGCATGCTCATCTGACAGAGCTGGAAAATTGGCTGCTTTTAAACGATCTGTTCTTAGAAATCCACATGGCTTTTTTAATGCTGTTCTACTCAGTAAGTGCTTATATATTGACTGTTAGTTGCACTCATGCCTTGCTAGGGATCAAAGTTAGGCTGACTGAGCTTTAATTCTCCAGCAGCCTATTTTTGCCACCATTTTCAAATATAAATACTGTGTTCACTCTTCTGCATGTCTTCTGGGGCCTCTTACATGAGCTCTGAAAAAGCATCACTAATGAGCATTACAGCAGTCTCTAAACCATTCAGTAGTACTGCTGGCACCATGCACATAGTATTAAGCCAAAATGTTACAGAAATTGTATCCCACTATGTTTGACATCAATGTTAAGAAAAGCATTCTTCTTCACCATTATTACTGCATGTTATTATCTTTATGGATTAAACAGGAACAGTGACAGCCAGGGGAAAATAAACAACATGCAAAATGGAAGATTGTGCCTGTGGAATGGTACAAAAGGACCAAAAAATAAATCTCCTGTGAGAAATTATTTACACATTTCAGCCTGGTTCTGGCTCTGTTCACCGCCAGGCTTTCATTAATGGTCTCCCCTGTCCCCAGGGTTACAAGAAAGAGGAAATAAGATAACGCCCAACCCATCATTCTTACAGTGTGCCAGCCCTTTGAACAGCACCCAGCAGCCCCACTCTGACTAACACCATTGGTAGCTGCTTTCCTCCCAAACTCGCTGGCAGTGGACCAGGGATCTCCCTCCCAGGCACGCTGCCGCAGCCCCGGGGCCAGCTGGCTGCCGCTGGCCACCCTGCCTCCCTCCAAGCCTCCGCATCCCTCTGAGCCCTGCTGCGAGCCGGCGCTCACTCCTCCGATTCAAGAAACGCTTCTACTTCCAACAGGACCCTTTTTGCTCCCCACTGCCTCTCCCATCAGGAGTCAGGGATGTAAGTTATTCCTTTCCCTCTCTCTTCCCAGTGATACCAAATAACTTTGGATTCCTTGCCAGTGTCTCACCAGGGCACTGCAAGGGCTTGCCCTGCTCCCCCACCTGTGCAAGATGACGGTGGAGGTTCAGCTCACGAGGAACATCAGCGCACCCAGGGCATCAGGGGGCATTTACTTTATCTTTGAATCTCACAGCCACCTCAGGGTTCTCTGGCTGAAGGGTCAGCCAAGGTAATACCTGTCTGGACTTGCCCACCTGGTCAGGGCTGGACCACAGAGCAGAAGAGAGAGTTGTGGCATAAAGATCTGCCCCAACCTGAGTGAAAACTCAGAAAAACCTGCTCACTGCAAAGACTGGATGTCTTTCAAAAGTGATTTGCTCGATGCCCAGATTAAGAAGCAAAATTACATTATTTGTGGCAATCTTCCATGCAGCTATGAACTCCTGGGTTGCTTATTGACTGTAGCATTAAAAAAAAAAAAAATCAGTAAAAAGGTTCACATTTAACAACACTAGAGGAATAAATTTAGGCAGCAGCAGAGGGAAAAACAAGTTATTACATATCAGACCAGTGAAGATGAGCTCAGTGAAACAGCTTAATTGTTTGGAGGGGAAAATACAGTGAGTCACCCTTTAAGACTTCAAGTGTTCTCAATACAATCTCTCAGACGACTGCAAAGTACTTTAAAGACTCAGAAAGAGACTGCATGCTCGCTGATTCACCTACAAATAACCGTTTTGATTATTTGACTTCATTCACATTATCAGCTGGGTCCCCGGTTTGAATAAATCTGTGTTTCAACATGAAACTGCCTTGAATTTTTTTATTACATACTGGTTGGCATATTTGCATACTGCACAAGCGACAGAAATTACTACCATGTATGTGTAGCACTGACTACTTCTGTGCTCACCATTTGCCCTCCCACCTCACCCACCATGCTGCCTTCCTCTCCTGCTCTTCTCCCACCCTATTTTGGGAGACAAAGGAAATGAAGAGTGCAAAGGCTTTGTCACGGTTTGTGCCAGACTGGACATTCTGGAACGAATGACGGATGCTCTCCCCAACCTCTCCCTTCAGGGAGAGGCTTAACTGAAAAGTAAAATTACTGAACAGAAAATTTGTTCTGTTTTACCTCAAACCAGGACAGACTTATATAAGAATTCACCTTCTCCAAGCAGAGGGACTTTCTAACCAACCAGAAATAGATGCAACGTTGCTTTCTGAAGGCCGTAACAGCCTGAAGCACTTTTATTTATGGGACAGCCCTTTCTAGTCCACATGTCTGTCTTGCGTCTCAGTGCAGTAACCCCCCAGAACTCCTCCAGCCTTTCAAGTCAACATCACTGGGGTCACGCACCTGCAGAAACCATCCCAGCATCTCACTCAGCTCCCCTTCAGTCACCCGGCCGGGTTGTAAGTCCCTGCCCACCCTCTCTTCCTTCCTCAGCACCCTCCTCCTCTCACCCACTGGCTTATCCAGGGACTTATTTTCCTTATCAGTGCTTTTACAGTAGTGCAGTGGGAAAGTGCAGCAAGGGAGAGACAGAGGTGTGTGTTGAATGTTTAAGATGGTAAGCAGCAAAAGGATACC
Source organism: Vanellus vanellus (assembly GCF_965231255.1). Classification (NCBI taxonomy): domain Eukaryota; kingdom Metazoa; phylum Chordata; class Aves; order Charadriiformes; family Charadriidae; genus Vanellus; species Vanellus vanellus. The sequence continues at coordinate 153,386,197 of NC_138905.1, read as the reverse complement.
TGTCAGAAGATAAACCCGAAAAAACTGATCTCTAATCATTCACCGTTCAAGTCTTGTGTTTGACCTTACAAGCATAAAGCTTTGGTGGAATTGCTACCGGCAATCACTAAGAGTACCAGTTTGTAGAAAGTCAGTACACATATTGCACATATTTTAAAGTTCTTGCAATTAATTCTGCTTTATGTGGCAGTAGCTATGCAGTAACTTTCCGAGCTGGCACTATCATTTGACTCTTGTTTTTGTTTTCCCCCTGAAAAATAGGGACACCTTACAGCAAAGCCAGGCTGTCATATTTGCAGGATAACCTAACATACTACTCCATTCTGCTGGCTGTAACAAAAGCAATAATTAACGGGAAACAAAACCACTTTCATTATAAATCAAGTTCAGCCACCTTAATGCTTAGTACTGAATAATTAATGAATTTAGTAATTTAGTATCAACACTTTTTTTTTTTTTTGCTTGCAATTCCACCTGTGGAATATTAAACATACCGTAATGCCAGAATTGTACTCCTCTGGCAGTTTTACCCAATTTTGCTTATTTTAGGTAGGAAGAAGGGGGTGTCAAGGCAGGGACCCATTCCCCAGTTAACTAACCTCTTTACATATCACAGTCCTCCACTGGCTGCTTCCCTCTGCTGTGTACAGATCTGACTCTAGTGTTTGAGCTTCTCTTGGTCCTTAAACTATTTGCCCCGGAGCACTCCTGTAAGACAGGGAGGTGCCGTGGGGCTCCGCTGGCAGCCTTGGACCTGAGACACTTATCAAAGGCGAAGGAGCATGAGAGGGTGCAGCACAGGGGACCAAATCCTGCTCTGAGCTTGCATCCTCACCTCAGACCACCTGCAGCCTGGACGGACACTCTAGCAGAAAGGTTGTTTACTTAAAAAGAAAGGGAAATAAAAAAACCCACCAGAATAGTTTAACTGGAGCCAAAGGGAAGGACTTCAGGGCTCTCAAGCTCATGAGTAAAGCACTCATTAGCGATGCAGTCCCACCTCAGCTGGATTTGCAGACTGTCTACCTGCCAGGCTGGGGGCCTCCGGCATTTAAGAGCTGACTCTGACAGCTGGGGACACAGCTAGACAGGGGGTGTCCATCTGTCCATCCATCCCACTCCTTTTCCCTACTCCTTTGCCTGAGTGCTTACACCAGGCGGTGCAAAGAGAAGCGAATCGCTGCCCCTGTGCTGGCTGCCAGTTTGGGTGCCCGCATGGGGGCCATTAGCACGAGCCCAGGTGAGCAGGATCCCGAGCCCGCTCCCGCTCCTGCCACAGGGCTTCCCCACGCCCTGGCGGAGGCCGCCCTCCAAAGCGCCTTGGCAGGCTCACGCTTTTTCATTTTCGGAGAGGGCGGGTAAGCATCGCTCCAAGAGAAAAGGTGCGGTGGGACGGGAGGAATCCGGGCTGGGAGGCGCAGTGGGGCAGACCGGTGGGGATGCCGCCTGAGTCACCTCGCCTCAACTCTGCGTTTGCTGCTCCCCAACAGCCCTGCAAATTTTGGCACCACGCTCGCTCCCCACCGCGCTGTCCAGCTGTGCCCCTTCGCCTTTCCTTCCCTTAACCGGCCTTGATAAACAGAGCATCGGATACCAGGCATTTCACTTTGGGAGAAGAAAACAGCTCTTTTGCCCGCACTGGGAAACCAACCAGCTCCCGTTCAAATCAAAAGGAAAAGATCACGTGGATGCATTTCAATTAATTGCATTGGAGAGGCCCCTTCATTTACATCTTCTCTTGGGGAAAGGGTAGTTTTCAGCTGAGTTACCTGGAGGATTCATTTCATTACACGGCATCTATAAGCTGGGAGAAGGTTGTATTTACGAAGGGCTGAATTTAGCAGAGCCATAATAAGGGGGCAAATAAGGGGAAAAAAAGAAAGTACTCATTTTCCGTCTGCTAGATCAGTGGTCTCCAAACTATTTTGATCATGTACACCTATCAGTAAAAACTTTCAAGTGCACACTGCCCAATATATGTTTATTTATTTGTTTATAAATTATGTGTGTGTACTACTGAAGTCCTAGTATTTTCTTCCCACACCTCAATGCATGATCCTGTGCACGCACACACCCCCTTTGGAGACCGCTGTGCCAGAAAACATGGTGACAGTGGACAATTGGTGCCAGAAGCAGGACACATACGGACAACTAGTTGACCACAGCTGAAACCCAAATGCTCAGTCTGATGCGAGCTGCAGAGATTTACAGACTATGATGAAGCAGATAGGAAATCAAGACTAGAGTGGGGTAGCAGGAGGTCACACTTTTGCATGCCCTCTGTTCACTTCTTTGTTTCACCCAGTCTTCTCCAAAATGCTTGTCCAAGGAACGTTGTCCCCAAACAGCTCCTCTACAGCCTCCTCTCCTCAGCGGGGACTAAAATAAGGATCACATCAAGTTCTGCCCTTCTGCAGTTACACCTCCTCAGGAAGCCACCCACAGGCAAAATGCTGCTGGTGGGCTCTGCTGGGGGAACGTTCATGGCAAAAATAAAGGGCACATGAACAGCCAAAGAACAAGTCCATTTCTTCACACATGAAGACTGCAGTGACCAAAGAGCTGTTTCAAACTGACTTGGATAAAGTGGGATAACCATCCTTGTTTGGATTTATAGGAGATTATTTTTTTAGGTTTAACTTTAAGGATGATCCCATGCACAGCTCACCACTGATTTAAGAGGGATACAGACACGCCAACTGTCACCTGCCCCCAGGTACCGGCCCATCACGCAGGCTCTTACGCCAGTACCACCATCAAATACTCCAGGGCAACATTCAGGTAGCATGCATCTCAAGAAGGAAAAAGCAAACAAAAAGAAACGTAACCAAGAGAAAAACAGCATAAGGCTTCTTTGGAGTAAGAGGGTGTGGTATTTCTCAGAAATTTTTTCCCCTTAAAAGTAATTTTTAAGGCCTCTCCGGACACACACCCTTCATGAAAGAATGTGAAGAAGGAGCATTCCCAGAGATCCCAGAAGCGATCTAAATGTGGGTCGCAAATGAAGTGCGTTATGCATGTAAGTGATCATGTTCGGGTAAAGAATTACTGTTGCAGCACACCCTTTATAAGCAGTTAAAAACTGAGGTCTAAAGTCACTACTAATCTGCAGTGGTTTTTTGGCATGTCGTTTGTGCTTCCTCTGACAACAGGCATTTCCATTTCTACTTCCATTTACTTCTAACTGCTATAAAAATAGCAAGTAATGAAGTTCAGTAGTATATCAATTATTCAGAATCGAAATAAATATAAGTATTAATATCAGGTGTCAGGTAAGGCACAGGTCAATTTTATGTGTGGAAAATAGAAGAATAAGGGCAGTACCAGAACTCATATTAGAATTATATGCTTATTTTTTCTCTTATTTCATTCCCTTATGGTAAGTTACAAGTTTGTAATAATGATAGAAATAGATGAGGAAAACATAAGCCCTAGAAGGAAATGTGCTTTATCCTGGGACTTCCATAGACAGTCAAAACTTATGAAGAACTATTTGAAAATACTACTGCCATACAGCTCCAAAATAAACCTGATTCTTTCAGTTTCTTTCAGAATAACCGTCACCACTGTAATATGAACTTAAGATTTAGCAGAAGAAAGTGAAATCCCCAGATGTTGTGCTTAACAAAAAGTAATCACTTATTTTGTGTACTAGATATTCCAATAATAGAACGAAATTACTTCCAAAATTGACTTTCCTGCTTTCTAAGTAATACGCAGCTGCAAGGATGCCAAGGGATTTTGAACACAGCCCATAAGAGAATACATTGAGGACAGCAAAAAAGCGCCAGCCCAAAGAATCTTTATTTTCCCACCACTTTTAGATCATGGCAGTGCCAATAACATACGCTTATTAATTTTGATGTATGAAAAGAGAACCAAATTAATTTTTAAAAAGTTAGTTTGCTTGCCTAGCAGACACCTTTGTGGTAGCTCTGATCTGTTACTGAAAAACGAGGCATCAGTCCAAAGTAAAGAGTAAGCCTAGGGGAAAACAAATAAAGGTCTTTGAATAATACTCAAAAAATTTTCCACTAATTCTTTTGACAGCAAGAAAAAGAGGAAGAAAAGCATTTTCATCTGAAACGACACATGGAAAACCAATTTGGGTTCCCTCAACTTAAGGGGGAAAAAAAAAAAAAACTGCAAAGGAAGTTTTTATTTAAAAAAAAGTATAAAATTAAAAAAAAATTGTGCTCGGCAGCAGGGAGCTCAGCTCAGCTGTGGGAGTCCACCTCCCCACCGCATCTCCTGCACGCCCCACTCCCCACCATGGGTACCACCCCATCGCTGTGGGGGGATTACAGCTCTGCTGTGCTGAGACCCATGAGCAGGGGCAACCGGGAGAAAAGCGGAGGCTTTTTGTCATCTTTCGTTCCCATGTGACGGTGAATGTTAAACCCGGGAAGAGACAATCAACCAGACTTTGGCCAACGAAACTCACTTCTTAAATCTCTAGTTGTCACAGATGCAAGCATTAAGAGACACGTTTTTGACTACTTTTTGTTTATGTAAGAGCTTCAAAGTATACCAGGCAGTTACAGAAATGAGAAAAGACACTTCCCATCCTAAATGCTTAAAATGAAAAAAAAAAAAAAAAAAATAGACGGGTGAAAACAAGAATTCAGTAAAAGATGTGATGCTGAGCATGTACTCCTGATTTATTTCGAATCTCCTTCATGCTGGGCCCCTGGCTGCTCTTCTGGTACTTAAACTTCTTGCAGTCATTGCAGATGAAATGGTTCAGATGGGACTTGGGCAAGCCTGTGCCAGGAGCTTTCTGTCCCCCCCCCAGGAGTGACTGTAGGCATGTTTTCCAGCAGGACCACCCTGGGAAGAGACACCAGCAGAAAGCGGGAACAAAGGTGGCAACAAGCAGGAACAGCTTGGGTAGAAAAAGCTGGTGCAGTAAGAGAGGACTTCAGACGACCAAGGGTGGGAGGGAGGGACAGGCAATTGCCAACCACAGCCTGTAACGGGAAACAATGAAGTTTCATCCTGGAAAGCCCAACAGCCCACCAAGTCTCAATATGTTCCAGATTTATTAGTGGTTAGCAGTAAATGCTTGAACAGAAAGCACAGGAATTCCAGTAAATGGATCCAAGACAGTAATACAGCCAGAGAAGATTATATACACCAGTATTATATGAAATACATTATGTGAAATGGAAGTAAGACCAAGGGGAGCGCCTTCAGAATGATGGTTGGGGAAATACATCTGAACTTCTGCTGAAATGATTGAGAACGGCTTCAGATGTTCAGAAGTTCCAAAAAAATGGGACTCGTAACCCAGTGCCTTCTCTTCCTGGAATCATTACGGAAAAGCAGCTTTTAAATGATCCAGATTTAAATTATCTTAAACTATCCTGTACCTAAAACTTGAAATTAAATCCGATTTCCACAAAGAACATGCTCAAAAGCGGCCTGAAGTTCCTCTAAATTCTGGACTCTCCATGCAGCCTATAGATGCTAGAAGATATTAAAAATAAAAAAGCAATCAGCCCTCAGCTTTAAGCGCCAGCGATAGGAACCATGGAACAGCCATTACATACTGGAAGTAAGAGGCAAAAGGGAAGAAAGACAAACGAAGATGAAACTTTCCTTGTGGTTAGATCAGCCACAGCATTTCCAGGTGATTCTTTTCATCTCTGGAGACCTTCATTAATGTTATTTGTGCTTGGATAAAGTACAACAGAAATTATTTTTTTTTTAATAAAACGCTAATAATATAGGCCAGCCATGTCAAATATCACAAAGGGAGGGATGAATATCACTGCGGGGGAATGGGCTACTCTACCATCACCCTCCCAACGGGGAGCTGGAGGAGAACGCTACGCTTTTGCGCTCAGAGCAACGTCCTCTAATCAGGCGGGAGGAGGTTGCTTTATCCAATATTAGTTTACGCTTAGACTGCTCAAAGGCACCTCCCAAATACAGAACAATCAGTCCAATCAACCTATAACTGAGGGTATAAAACCAAAGAGTTTGCAAAACAGACACCAGTAAGGAACAACAGAGACCGTTTTCCCCACTAAGGCAGGAGATGGATGCCAGTTCAAGAGCACCTCATTGCGAATGTTCTTACGAGCAAGACATTTGGCAAAGCAATGGCTTCCTTTGTTTGCTGCTTGTGTGTGTTTGCTTTTAAGCTCTTTTTCCCAAACGAACAACAACAAAAAAAACTGTATACCATTCCTGGCCCTGCTCTCTGACCTTCAGCAAGCTGCATCTCCTTGAAATCACAGTTCAGAGACACAGTTCATGCATAGCCCGTTTCACAGCTTCTCCAGCAGGATCAAACATGCTGCAGCAGCGTGGTGCTGAGTACCAGTCCACTATAAGTTCTCCTACCCAGATCAGAGATTTTTAAAAAATATTGCCAGGTGACCTCTCCTGGTACAAAACTAACATGAAGTTATCACCAGTTTTGCCACAACTGGCATAAACGCTGTGCTGTGTGCTCTGCCCAATTAAACAGAGATATCGTTAGCGCCTGTGCCTGACCACATTTGTCCCACAGAGCAGCATCATACGCAGGTGTAAGCCCAGCCTTAAGCTACACTTAGCTTACACATAATGCGTGCCCCTGAACATCACCAGCAGTTTCTTGCTTTCAGAAACTGGGAGAGGAATCAAACTTGCTCATAGCATACATGAAAATCTGCCAATACTTCTAACTGGAATAAAGCATACCTAAAAATGCTATCCTGTACCCTTATGGCAACATTTCAAATGTCAAGGCCATGCACAATGCACTCTAGAAATTTAAGAGTCTGGATTCCCACCTGGATGACCCATGGGAGAGCATCTCCATTATAACCCTCCCTCAGAAAAAGATTTAAAGGACAGATAACTTGTAATATCCATGAAGCTAGGCTTTTTTCCAAATTACTGGCAATAACAGGAGATCACCTGGAACTCCACCTTCCAGAGGCAGTCTGACTCACAGGGAGGTCACCAGGACCCCACAGCCCGCAGTCCCACAGCCTCCCATGCCACACCACTCCCACCCACCTGCAGTAGCAACTCCACTGCCAACCCAAACCTCATCTCCCTTTCACAAATGAAACACACACTCTGTAAAATTCACTCCCCAGAGCTCATCCGAGGATCCATGAAGGCTCCCATGAATGGGCACCTCTGTCTTGCTTACCCATCCGTAACCATTTCGTTTGCACCAAAGCTGAAAGAACAGCATGCAGGTCATCAACTAAGTGGCTATAGAGCTAAAATGTAAATTGAATTCCCGTTAGCACTACACCAGGTTAATACACAACTTCTTAATTCGCCGCTGCATACGACTGAAATTGAATTGTCATTTGGGTGCCGACCTTCTGAGCAGGCAGACCTGCGCTGACTCGCTTTTTGTAACCTGCAGGTCTGGACTTCTGTTTTCTTTCTCACATTTACATTTGCATGATGGTTTGCCAAACTATGCGAACCCAATTATGGCAATGAAAGGGCGTTGCCAAGATCTGTTGAAAAATGCTGTAAATAAAACTGAAGGGTCATATAGTACAACAATCACTTTTCAGTTAAATTCAGGTCTTCTGTATGAAAAAAAAAAAAAAAAAACAAAACAAAAAACCACCAAAACCAAAAGCTGAAACAGCTTTAGTCACTAGTTATAAGCAAGACATAAATTATACAAAATATACTTTACCAGGTGTAAAATCCAACCTGTGACGTCTTCAACGGAAGGCATTTATCTGTGGGCACTGCGATGTGACACAGGGCAGGGATGCCATACCCATTTATCTAACAAGCAGCTGGCTCTTCTTTAAATATGAGAAACAACAGATTAGGAAAATATCTCCTAAGTTTTAACTATTACGAGACTGACCTTACTATACCATCTGGACAAAACTAACTCGAAACAGCAATAGTTTCGTCTCTATATCTGAGATGCAGAAGCAAGCTTTCAAAGATGACAGAATTATTTCCTAAGTATTAGCAAGTATTTTGTCTTATTTGGCCACTGATGTTCCACTTACAGACCCTCCAGTCTAAACCAAGTGCCATTAAACGGAACAACAGAATTTCAATTGGCTTTGAGGAGAATTGGGAAAGACTCGCTGTGATCCATCAGCACTGAACAAGTTAATCACTCTAACCTCTAGCATTTGCACATTATCAGAAACGTTAAACAACGAGTGATCAAACATACGGCTTGAAGTATTTCTGTGTTTCTAACAACATGCAGAAGATAATAAAATATTACCTTAACCTGCAGCAGAATTATCTATTTACATGCATGCAGTCTTGTGGAATTGTCACAAAGCTCCACTAATCTATTTTTATTGAAGGTGATGATACATTCCCTGCAGATTTGAAAGGAACTTGATTCTGAGTAAGGGAAAACCACCTGTATTTCTGATGGGTAATCATTCCAACCTTTATTATAGAAGCTGGCAAAAAGATAAATTTTCTTAAAACCTGTTTCTCGGCTATTTCCATATCACTGCCAAGCAGCAAAAAAGTAAGTACCCCCCTCATTTTAAAATACCTCTGCAAAAGCTGCTCTATTTAAAAAAACGCTAAATGCAGCTAGCGGTCCATCTCCTTTCCCCCTTGACATGGCAACGCAGACAAACCCTTTCTGAATCACGCTCCTCCAATTTTGAGAGGTGAAAACATTCCGTCCCCTGTAGAAGACACTTCTGTATTCTTAGAAAATGCTCCTGTATTCCCGGAAAAAAATGTGGGGCAATTTAATCTCCATCCTCCCTGGGTTGCTGGCCTCACCTCCCAGAAGATACAGCCAGAGGGGTGATGCAGACAGCGACTCTGCAGAGAGCTCAAGAGAAGCAAGCAGTAGCACGTTGGCCAGCTAGCTAGCAATGACCTCAGTTTGGCTCTTCATAACTAATAAATAAGCAAACAATTCCTGACTTCAGCTGCAGTTTCCTCCCCACTCCCCCTCCCTGTACACAAGTTGTTAGTGCAATCAGCTCACAGCGTGGCCTCGTGCCTGTGTGCTGAAGAGGAAGAGAAAGCCACTGCTGTGGTTCAGGTTGATGAAGCATCAAAGATGTCCTCTGTAAAAGCACACATTTGTTAGCACAGAAAATGCGTATTTACAGAAGCAAAGGAACAGGATACACAGAGCTGTCAGGAAACCGAACATCCTAGCATGCCATGATAAGGTAATGGAAGATGATAGGGTACATAAGACAAAAAAAGTTCTTCCAGTGTTGAGAAAAGACAGAGGAGGTGGCTTCACCACCTGGTGAGGTTACCAGCAGGGTTCCCACACCCACGCCACCCTGTGGGCTGCCAACTGCTGCTGCGTGTTCGGACATCCCCAGACACTGCCACTATTCCTCTCAACTCCTTTATATTTACTTATACAGAGCAAATTTTGCATGAAGCCCATGGGAACAGACCTGGTAGGAGGGTCTGGGGATCCCAGCTGAAACTCTTATCGCTCACCGAGCAGCCACTTCACACGCCTCCCCCAGTTGCGCCGTGCCACACCACCAGCTTCTCTTTGGGTACAGGCAGCATCATTCCGCTGAGGAGAAGCTGTAGCTTTCCAGCATCCAGGGAGAGAAAAATGCCAGCAATGACAATACATCAAGGCAACAGGCGGAACCAAAGCACCCCTTGCCACAGTGCTTTTGATACTGTACCATCATCCACTGAGGTCTTAAAATGTTAGCAATTCTTGTTGATGCATTTCTTGCTTTGGAAGGAAGACTTCAGTAGATGCATCCTGTGTTTGTTTATATACCTGACCATACAATTGCTAGTAATATTTTGGAGACAACATCCTATTGCAACACCTGCTTGTACTCAATGAGCAGAGTTATGGAATAATTTATGGCAGAATCACTTGGGAAAAAAAAAAAAAAAATCTACTTTTTCTCCTGCCACTATTTTACCTGTTTGGTTGGTTTAAATGCATCACATGCCGTGACATAGGTATCTCTCAAGAAAGTTTATAGAAAGACTACAGTAGTACAGATGCAGTTCAACACTCACGTGAGCCATGGACAACAAGAGCAAACCCAGGCCCTGTTACCGGGGACACGTGACGTGCCAGCTCTGTGCACGTGAGCTCTTGGCTCCAAGGAAATGAAATTTTAAACTCATAACTTGACCCAAGTGACCTCAGGAATTTAACTCAAGTGTTCTGTGTGATCGGGACTATATTGTCTTCAGACTAAATAAATTAATCCAATTACTTTTACTTAGACACATTTCACTCATCATGAATTTCCAAAAAAACATGTATGTCCTTTCTGTAAATGTTTAATGTTCATGCTAAGATAAGAATATTTGAGCCAAATATTATGAGGTCCTTGTCCTCATTGATTTCTGTTAATATCATAAAAGAAACAAATTTTTCACTAAATGCAATTTTCTTATCATCCTTGCAGCATTTCCACTGAAGCACTAATGAAAATTCACACTACAATCTGAAATATTAGATATTGATGTCACAGACACTTTTTTGGTACTTTTTGAACTTTATATCAACATGAACTTTAGACGAACTTTAGACATTTCTGTAGAATGCAGAACAATGTATTTTTAGAGTGAGGAACTAAGAATTTCCTCCTAACTATTTCAGGTAGACCCTGCTTCTCTTGCATCCCCAAGACCAGCCACGAGAACATTATTTTTTAAACCATGAACGCAGAATGGATAACTTATTGTTTTCCAAGTTTGATGGAAAACCTTTTGATCTTGAACTAAGGCCCTGCTCATTCTGCACATACTTTCATGAAAAGGAATTAATGATGTGTTAGAAAATCTGGACTCAGCAGTTTTTCATTATATTCTCCCCCCACTGTGGCATGGAGAACTGGTAAATACCTGTAATGCAAACCAAACAAGGAGCACCACTCAACATAGGAGAGAAACACCCTCCAGTTAACATTAGTATCATCATCAACATCCTTCATGCCTACATGGTGGGACACCAGAAGACAGCTTTAGGTGGTGTGGTTCCTCCTCCAGCAGGATGGAGCCCTTTTACCCCCAGAAGATCTCCCAATGCCACATTGTCACCATCCAACTCATCCAAGTGATGGCTGCGATGGCCGTAGTGGCTCTGCTGGGCACGCGGTGATTTACAACCCAGCATCTGCCTTGTCACTGCCCTTCTCCGGACTACAGCACTTATTTTTGTACGTGCATGGAAGTAACACTACTACACTTTTTTAACTATGCATTTATGGAATTAACAGAAAATCTGTTATGTAAATCAAGCCACTACATAGATACACATTATCAAAATCTATTGGGTAAAAACGACTAAACCAATTTTACCTCAGATGACACAAAACACTCATTTTGTAATTCTGCCCACCTTGGGCATCTGTTCATGCTGAAACTGCTCTGAAAAGACATCGATACCATGCAACAGTATCAAACTCCTTTAATGCCTCTTCTAAATACAGGTTCACAAAGCTATTTATAAAAAGAATAAATAGCCCGAGTTGAGCAGAAAGCCTTCTCATGAAGCCTGAGCAATAACGCAGTATTACTGTTCCTGGATCCGCTGCCATTTTATCATGTTCCAGTAATTTTCCCAAGGGTAATGTTGAGGATCCTCTTAAATGTACTGTTTACTCATCTCTGCATGGTAAACATAGAAATATTGATTTCCACCTTTGTGACTCCGATTCCATTCGACACAAGAAATCCAAATTATTTCCCCCTTGCAGTATATCAGCTAAGGAATCGCAAGCACAAAGAGCTTCACCCCTGTCGAAATGATGCAGCATCATTAATACGTGACACTTAAAAGCACACTTCATTTTCTCTGTACTTCTCAAAACGAAGCCCTGGTCCAGCACTAGGCTTAATGCCGGCTGGGGAAGGGATGGGTCTGAAGAGCAGGGTGAGGTTTGCCTCGGATGTGAGCCGACACAAAGGAGCATCCTGCCTTCCCAGGAGAACAGTGCTGGGATCTGTAGTGACCAGCCAGAGACCAGCACATCCAACACCCCCTACCGCTGACAACCCTCGGACCCTCTCCAGGTCCCACTGGAGAGGTCAGGGCAATCATTCCCATCCTGCATGCAACAATTAGGAAAACGCAGCTTTCAGTCTTACAGAAAGTTTGGCAACTCTGACCTTGGGGTTTACACCATACGTAGCCACCAGCAATTCCTTTATCCTCCTCCCTCACTTCTCTGACTGCAAAGCTATGGCACAACTCATCCCCCCACCGCCCCGGCCGCTCTCCAAAGCTAAACTCAGCCAGGTGGCCGGTCGGCTTTGTGCCACCGCCTGAAGACATCCAGCTCCCAGCGTGGCATCGAGCGGGGTTGAGCGATGCCATTTCACAGGGGACGTCACGTGAGCGGGATGCCCGGGGAGACGGGCAGCCTTTTCTCTCAGAAAAAAGAGAAATTGTAACTGGTGGAGATTTCAACAGAGGGGGATTCATCCCACGGCTGCGAGCCCATCAGTTTACCCCAGAGACTATCCTGGCTCTAGGGGTTTCTTTTATTTATTTTTTTTTAAATGTGAACCTGAAACAGTTCTTCAGTGTTTGAATGAGGAGGAAATCAGCCAAAAGAATAAGCCCCAACGGCCTTTAGACTATTTCAAACAATTAACAATAAGCTGCTATTCTTTGATATAATTATAGAAATCACACTTCTTTGAGGCATGATGGCAAACGAGCATGCTGAAGGGGCAAAAGGAGGTAGAAGTTTTTCCGGAAGATAAGTACTTTTCTAAATAACACCTACCCCGAGGACCATATTTATACAGCTATTTCAACAAGCAAGACTTTTGAAAGTCCACTATGACCCACAGATGAGAAAAGATCAAAGAAACTAAGAGGAAGGCTAGGACGCAATCAAAATATTTGATCAGTGAGAGGTTTCTTATCTGAGCCATAAACTTGAGGGCATTTCAGTGGGAGCTGCAGGAAGAAAAGCTGCCATGAACAACCCGGAGGCGTGTAGAGTCCCTTGGGGGAATCTTCCCCTCGTGCCTCGCCACCATCCCACCATCCCTCCCTGCGTGGGACACTGCCGGCGCCTGCCGTCCCCAGTCTCCCATCATTTTCAGTGCAGCTACCTTAAACAACCAAGGGTGGAAATTTAATTTGTTCTCCTAAATCCCACCATCTCCCCCGCTAAAGTTAAATATTTGGCCTTTGGTTAAACTAAATGGATTATTTCCTCCCCTCCTCCCCCTTTTAAAACAAAGTCTCACGATCCCCGTGTGACCCGGGTGGGAGGACAGCGGGAGGCAGCGAGACCCCACCATGCAGGCACAGCACTGCCAGAGCCCACTGAGTGTCAGCTCCCTGAACGGCACAGATGGGTATAATGAGCTTTTAATTACTTCCTTCTTTTTTTTTTTTTTTAAAAAAAACAACAAAAGAGCTACCTGGATTTTCCAGTTTTCCTCCTCACACTTTTTTTTTTTTTAAACATATTTGGCAAACATTAAAGAGCTACATATTGGGATACAACTCACATTAAACAACTGCTTCGATAGTTTAATTTTTGAAAGAAAGAGCAAAGTTTCACTTTCTTTAAAGGCTTTACTTATACTTGTTTGTATATTCCCTAGGTTATCAGATCATTTCCCTTGGCTTTTCCGATAGCAATATACATATGCTTGTAACCAGAGAAGTATGGGAAACTCTGGAACCATCCAACTGCGCACAAACATTTAGAGCTCGGATACCCTAATACAAAACAAGTACCTCTCTGAAACAAACAACTCCAGATGTTATAACATATTTTTATATATAGACAGAGATATATATAAGATGTGACTCAGGCACGGAAAGCCAAAAGAATGTTCTCATTTCCTGAGGCTGGCTAACAAAAAGGGAAAAAAATGTGAATGAAGGAACAAAGATTTCGGAAGTCAGCTTTTTCTTAGCAGCAGCAGCAGCTTTAGAATGATCCACTTTGATTCCTTTCTCGTATTATCAGAATATTGCCTCTCTCTTGCAACTGCATATACTTACAAAAGGAAAAAAACAACTTTGTTTTCTGGGACATTTAAAAGTACTATAGAAATGTTGCACTCGAGAGGTTCCTGTCCTTCTCCTTTTGGCCCCGGTGGAGCTTCGTGACAGCTCCCACCAGCCCCCTTTCCCATGGGGGCTTGCCTTGTCCCTCAGTACAGGGCTTCAGGAAGACAAGCAAGCAGCCACGCGCGCCATGGCTGGGTCTCTGTGTGGTGGGACTTGACCCGCCAGACCACATCCCTTGATCCATTTTTTCTTTCTCGAGAGCACAAGCGGGTATAAAAAGCATCCAGTTCCTCTACGACCTGACAGCAATGGGTGAAGCAAGCCCCTGGGTACCTTCAGATCGTGAAGTTGTGTCACACCAACAAACATGAGGTAGATTTAAACAGGCATGAATGTGTCGCTGTTCTCTGTGCCCTTTCCAACCATAACCTGTGTGTCACGGGGACGGCGCGTGAGGCGTCCTTCCTCCAAGCCCTCCGAAGGTCAATTTCTACAAACTAGTTCTGTGACAACCATGACAAAAACACTGCCAAGGTGGTGTCCCTTCAGGCAGGGCTGTAGGAAGGGACAAGCAGCTGCAGAAAGAATGCACTCAGGTGTGCTTTCAACAGCAGCGAGCAGAAATACGCCGGTGATCCCTCCCGGTGATCCCTCCTTGAACGACCTGCAGGACGGCAATCCCTCTTCCAGTCCAACACAGCACAGACGTGCCTCTTCCCGACACCGCACCCGGAATGGCCACAGGCTGTCCCCAGCCCCGATCCAGACCACCAGCAAACATCATTCACTCCTTCTTTAGATCCAAACACCTCCTCACAGAACCGCACCTTTAACACCGCTCTCTGAGGCCAAAGCTACACGACCCAGGTGCAAAACACACACTCCTGCTGAAATGGTTATTCCCACCTTTCCCATGTCTCCGACATCACTGCCACTCACAAGATCAAGGAACCAATCCAGATCAAGACAAACTCAGTTTTAAATCTATATATTGAAAGGCTGAGAGAGTTGGGGCTGTTCAGCCTGAAGAAAAGGCGGCTCTGAGGAGATCTTATTGCGGCCTTCCAGTACCTAAAGGGGGCCTACAGGAGAGCTGGGGAAGGACTTTTTACTAGGGCACATAGCGATAGGACGAGGGGGAATGGCTTTAAACTGGAAGAGGGCAGGTTTACATTAAACATTAGGAAGAAGTTTTTCACTTTGAGGGTGGTAAGGCACTGGAACAGGTTGCCCAGAGAAGCTGTGGAAGCTCCATCCCTGGAAGTGTTCAAAGCCAGGCTGGATGGGGCTTCGAGCAACCATGGCCGGGGGGTTGGAACTCGATGATCTTCAAGGTCCCTTCCAACCTAAACCATTCTATGATTCTATACCTACCAATCTCTCCCGCTGGGGGTTTTCAGCTGTCTCAGGTCCCCGCTGCCAGCACAAGAGATGTTGGGGGACGGGAGCGTGCGGGTTACCCTGGTCAGCTGCAGTGCAACCGCACACTCAATTAAAATGTCTCTGTAATTGTCGCCTGTGGGAAGCGCAGCTGTCCCGGCATGGCCCGGAGACAGTCTGTCCTGCTTCGTGACACTGGCCAGAGCTGGGTCTGGGAGATGATCCGCTGCCAAGTGAATCTTAGCTTACTCACCAGCATACCCTGGCAAAAATAAATTACTTAATCCAGCACAAACATTGGTCTCTCTGCCACAAAACACCAGTCTGTCCTGCTGCCAACGCAGTTCAGAAGCACATGGTGTATATATACAAAGATGCAAACCAAAATGCACGCCTATTTGCAAGCGTTTCCTCACGACGGAGGATTCACCAAAACCAGAGGGTTTTGCAAGCAGAAGCTGCTGTGCTGATTCAGCCCTGACTCCGCAGGGGCCGCCTTCCCCCCCCAACCCTGACAGTGCCAGCTGGCAGCCCCTGCCGCCCTGTCTGCCAAGCTGTATTTTTCATTCCCAAATCAGAGGTGGAGCCCGCCAGGAGACACCAAGTGAGGATTCGGGGATGCTGTGGCTCCGGAAGGCGAGAGGTTGGCAGCCGGTCCCTTGCCCCCGCCAGGCAGCACCCAGCCCCAGCAGGGATGGCCAAGACCCCGCAAAGAGTCCTCGCAAAGCGTCGAGTCCCCCTTTCCCGCTCCCAGGGCGGATTTGAAACTATTCCTCTGCACGATTTTCTCTCCCCACATCAATCCCACAGCTGTTGCACGTCAGCGTGGGGTCTGGACGGGAGCCACGCTGCCATGTTGTTGCCTCCCAAATATTTGCTGGCGTTACTGCATTGCTTTGCTGTGGTCTTTCCCAGTGCCCCCAACTACACTAAAACAATGTATTAATACAGAAAACCCTTATGATTCTGAGCGCGGCAGCTTTCCCATGCTGCTGAGGCCACCCAGGAAAAATTCTATAAAAATCATTACACTGCCTTAGTTTCTCCCTATCCACGATGTGAGCAATAAACCCCAAGGTTTTAACTCTACTCGTCCCACCAGTTTAGGTTTTACTCAATTAAAAGCCCATCCACCACTGTGTTCTCAGTTCTTCAAACTATTTAATGCAAGCAGTGATCGAAACAACCCCACGTGCACCAAGTGACGTATGACTCACCTTCTTATCAAATTCTCTAGAAGTGGCTGATGTTTTTTTTTTAAAGAGTTAAGAAGCGATAAAAAAAGGATGATCAGAGCTGGAATTCAATTACTTCTTATAGAAAACAGAAGTAAAAGCAACTAATGTGAAAAATACAGAGCATAAAACCTCATCCTGGGTGCTGGCCTTGTTGTAACACTATTTCTCATGCACCCTAGGATACTCCAGACCATGCCGCTTTTGCACAGGAATGTGGTTTCACAGTGCAGACAAGAGGTCCACTTGGCCAGTAAATAGTTTATCACTGGGCACATCATCTGCCCCCTGGACCTCACCGATGGTCTCCAGGTGCTGAGACAAATTCATCAAACTGTTTCACATCAAGGGTCATCGAGGTACACAAAACCAGCCAAGGAAATTACAGTATCTTTTTTTTTTCCTTCTATCTGCTTAAAAAAACCATAAGTAAGCACTTTCATAAAGACTTAAGACACTTCAGGAAGGGAAACGCTGACGTAATTGCAAAGGAGTGTCCTAATATGAAGAAAAGTATTAACCCCAGGGCACAGTCCCCTGCTCTGTTTTCTCTAATTGTCAGATTGAATTAGGACCTTCCCAGCCTTTTTCCACCCTTTCTGCCTCAACACCAGCCTTTTCGCACAAGCTGTAAGGTTGACGTGCACTGTAACACCCCACCGAAAGAACAAGCGCAGCAGACCATGTACGCGGCTGCTGGATTCATGCTATGGACAGCTTATACAAGGGAAGGCTTTGGCTGTCAAAACGTGACTGTCAGTTTGATTCTCCTTGTCATCAGCACCTGCCATCACAGAAAGAGCTGACGTGAGTAACTTCCCCACAATCTATCAGGCTGCTTTTAGCACAGCTAATAGTTAAAGAGTCTCTACATTGAAAAGTAACACGGGACCGCATTGTGCTACGGAGTGAAAAACCTTTAAACCGGGCTCTGGAGGAGAACAAAACACAGATGAATCAGGATGTCTAACCTAACACACTTAGCACAAAGCCACAACTGCGGAAGCTGAAAAGCCTGCCTTAAGTGCTTCAATAATAAATATTTCATTGCAACTTGAAAAAGAATTTGTTAACTATGCAAACCATCCTCCTTATATTGCAGGCCATTAACCGTTCCCCTGCAGTAAGCGTACGGAGCCAGTGCTAAGAAAAAGACCTGTGCGTTACAACTGAGACCAAACTGCAGCATCACATTTACCTCTTTATTTACGGAGTCCCCTATGAAAGCCAGTGCGTTTCTGAGCTTCACAGTCTACAGTGGAACAAGAGCTGTAAACCCAGTGAGTCTATCCCAGTTTTTCAAATGTAGTTACGCCTTGAATAAAGAGGAGCTCGCTTTGTTCAGTGTTTTACTGCATGCTGGCCCGTATTTATAGCTACAAAGGAAAACTTAGTTTGTGCTAGGAAACTACAAAAGCTTAAAATAATAACGGTTCTGAACTGCAAGCTAACGTTTTTCTCTGAACCGCATAAGAAACTCATTCCAAGGATAACACATCAAGATGAGTTCAGCACAACCAGCTGGAAAAGCTGCCCACAATCCCTTCTATCCCCCTAAAAAAATCTCCAACTCACATACTCTGAACCCAAACTGCTACCCAGCACCGTCCCAGCTACAGGGCGATCTGCACATCCTTCCCTGCCCAAACCCCTCTCCTCTGGGGCAGAGTCCGATCTCCCAGCCCGATGCCGAACGCGATGGCTGCGCCCCGGGAAACGGGCATTCACATTACCAGCGCCGGCCTGCAAGATCCTTTCATTGCAAAACAAAAGCCGCAGCAGTAACTGGAGTGCAAAAAGCCTCCATAAAGTGGAGAAGGGAAAAAAAAACACCCAAAGTTAAAAAGAAGAGTATTTCAGAGGACTATAATAACCCTGTGCGCGTACCTGCTGACCAGATGTCTGCTCTTCCTCCATGTACCAAATCTGGAGAGATACCTCAAGTCATTCTTTCCTTTTTTGTTTTCTTCCCCAGAACTTAGATTATTTTAACTCTCTAAATCAGAGCAAAAAGTCGAGACTAAAAATCCCTTAGGAGTTTCAGCCTGCAGAAGCTTTTGAGATCACCTTACATTTTGTCAAAAAGTGGTTTTGAATGAAACATTTGCATGTTTAGTGTGTTGTTTTTTTTTTTTCCCCAAAGAATCAAACCAAGAAAAACGCACCAATTTTTAACCTCCTCCCCCAGAGGGGACCGGCCAATTTAAACCAAGGGGTGCCATGTCCGGACCCTGCTGGGCCAGCAGCTCATATTCAGAGCCCATCAGCAGCCATAGGACATCAGGTTGACACTCAACCGTGGGAGGATTTGCTCATCTGGGATGCGGCAGGGCTCATCCCCACTGCCAGGGAAGGATGCTCAAGCCACCAGCCGTACCCTGGGATGGGCGTTCTGCCACTGTCGCTTCTGTGGACGTGTGGTTCACCCGCTTGCCCACTGTGGGATGCGCCGCCTGCATTTTGTGCTGAAGAAGGTCCTCCCAGACAGCTTTGAGTGAGGTGGGCTCCCACCAGAGCGCTCTGCTACTTCGTCTCAGCAAGTTCCCGCAAGCTTAGCCTGTAGCCTGACTTTGTCCCAAAATTTCTTGCTGTGCCAGCGGTGTAGCCTCGTTCGTATCCTGGGAAGCGTGCACTAGCAGGGCGGCTGGCCTGCTCCCTGACGACTTCAGCCCAACAGAGGCCAAATCCGCGACTGCTCTGTTTACCCGGAGAGGCAGGCTCTGCACCGCAGCCAAAGCACCTGTGCGGGGCTGCACCACGTGCAGTCGCAAGAGACTGACGCTCGCAGCACGAATACTGACAACTCGGCCACTTTCGGCATTGCAGAAAGAAACCTGGGCCTGGAAGCACCCGTCGCTCGCTAAGGAAGTGAGCGGCTTTTGGAACAACTGAAGAAAAAACAGTTACCTTGATACAGATGAATTATGTTACCGTCTTTTTCCCGGGACTTGGCTGCACAGCAGCTGGAGCGAAAGCTGACCCAGCTCAGCATCCCACCCCACCGCACGCCGGGCACAGCGTGCCACCGCGGTAGCCCCAACCGGGCTTGGCTTTGCTGCTGCTGCCGCCGCCGCAGCTTTTTTCCAAAGGTGTGGTGCGGAGGTGCAGGAATTCGCGGCAGAAATCAGGCACGGGAAAGATAAGGCAGTCTTTAGCCAGGCTAAAGTCTGTGTGTGCCAGCAGCCGCCCGGGACCTGCAGCCCAAGCCAGGGGCAAAAATCGAGCTTTCTCCCCTTCCCTCAACCCCAGGTTTCGACATATTAGCGCAGCACTCGCCGAGCGCTTTAATTCGGGGCATTTCTTCCCAAGAAACGACTCCAACAACGGGTGAGGCGCCGAAACGCCGGGTGATGGGTAGAACAGCCTTCGCTTTCCGCAACCCATCCCCATTAACCTTCCCCTAAGACACGACTTTCTCAGTAATTGTGGGATTCGCATACATCTACACCAACCTCACCACATAAATACCCGAGGTTATTTAGTACCACGCTTTTAAAGCGCTGAAAGGAAAGGGAAAAGACGCCTTTTAACGCAAAGGGCTTTAGACAGTGCTCACGCGCCCTTCAGAACGAGTTAATACTGGAGTTTCGTGCCCGATTTCCAGTTTGCTGTGGGAAGGACGCGCAGGGCCACCCCGCTGCTCCCCTGCGGGACCGTCGCCCCTCGGGGGCGGCCCACGGCGGACACACGGCACTTCTGCCGCCGCCCGCGGCTCCGCAGCCGCCGGTGCTGCCGGGCGGGAAGGGGAGAAACTTCCCCCCCGCGCCGCGGAAAACGCGCGGGGCGCGGCGGGGACATCCCCGCGCGGCTGTAAACACCCCCCGACACCTCCTCGGCGGGACCCCATCCCCTACACCGGCCCGCCCAGGGGACCGTCCCAGCGCGTTTCCCACCCGCCGGACCCCGAGGGCGCCGCCGCCGCCGCCTCCTCCTCCTCCCTCCGCCCCGCACGGCGCGGCCCCGCCGCCGCCCCACCGGCGGGGCAGTGTGTGGGGAGTGCCTTCCACGGGGCAGCGGGGAAGGGGGTTCAAGCAAGCGGGCAGCAGCCCGGTGACAGCGGCCCGGCCGCGCCGAGACAAAGCGCCGCCCGCCGCGGGAGGCGGGACAGGACGGGACGGGACGGGACGGGACGGGCGGCCCCCGCGCCTCTCCTTACCTGTTACAGCTCAGCCCCGCCGCCGCCGCCGCCGCCGCCACCCCCAGCATCCCGCCGGCGGCCGCTGCCCCGCCGCTCCCGCCGCCGCCGCCGGGAGGAGCCACGCCGGGCGGCGGTAATGGCGCTGGGCGGCCGCTCCGCCCGCGCCCCCCCCCCCCCTCCCTTCCCGCCACCACCGGGGGGCGCGCGCCGCACGCGCCGCCGCCGGCAGGCCCCGCCCCCCACCCCCCACCCCCCTCTCCGGTTTCCCGCGCTTGAGCGGGTTTGGCGTGGGCGCCCTTCTCGCCACCCGCCACGGGAAGGCGAGTCCCCGGCGAGCGCTGGGGCGGCGGGTGCCGCCGCTTCCCGGGGGGGGCGGGGGGGGGAGTCGCGGAGAGTCCGCGGAAACGGGTTCATCGGCGCCTTTGAGTCAGGAAAAGCGGGAGGGGCCGGGGCGGAAATTTCCTGCGGCGTTACCTGGAGTCGGTGCTGGCTTTTTCTTTTTTTGTTAATATATATATATATATATATATATATTTTTTTTTCTCCCCAGAGCAGAAAATTGCTGTCAAAACAATCGCAAGGAGTCTTACTGTTTCTCGGGTGGCGTTGCGTAATACGGTGCGGTTCCCACCAAGAGAGCTTGGAACCTTTGGGCACCGCACATGTTTCGGCGAGTATTTACCACGGCAAGGTGCCATTGTTTATCGACACGTTTGAAAATTTCAGCGGTACTAATGAGGAAGGGCGTGGCAAGAGGCCGGCACCTCGCTCGGCTTCAGCTGCCTTTTTTTTTTTTTTTTTTTTCTCTTTAGAAAAT
The DNA here is from genome assembly GCF_965231255.1 of Vanellus vanellus. Lineage (NCBI taxonomy): Eukaryota > Metazoa > Chordata > Aves > Charadriiformes > Charadriidae > Vanellus > Vanellus vanellus. The sequence goes on along the minus strand of NC_138905.1, from coordinate 153,364,667 downwards.
AAATAGAAATAAGTAACCTTCAGCCCCACAGCTGCGGGCAGAGGCCCGGCTTCGCTTGGAGAGAAGTGATCTCCTTCCGAACCACACAAGTTTCGGAGACCGATGGATGAATGAAAAGAGCCTTACAGAAAATGCAGGATTATTAAGCAACGTCTATGGCCACCCGTTGCCGTTCTCATTATCAGAACAAGGAAGTGGCGCGGTGAAATGAAGAATGCAAATATTTGAGTGCCGGGATTAAGGAGGTCTCGCTATGGCTCCAAGACGACCCTATGTTCAGGGAATGCGTTAAGCCAGTGAAAATCGGCATAGGCAGGTGCAAGTGAGTACACATCAGAAAGTAATTCCGACTATGTGTACATGGAGTATGTCTACTTCAGTATCCGTTAAGACCAGGAAAAAAATGTAAACTTTCAGGAATATAATTCACAAAAGATATTTGATCAATATGCCCCAAGGATGGTTCTGGAGAGAACTACAGCTGTGAAAACACAGAGCCATCAGACTGTTGGCTTTTTCTTTGTTTGTGCGTGTGTGTTTGCTCCTTGGCACAATTTGGTTTTGCTTGTCAAGTTTAGGAATCCAAACGTAGCAAAATTTTAGCATCACAGGGAATACATTTCTGTACAAAGAGGGAAATAAAGGATATGGCTGGAAAAGTGAAGGGATGTGATGCCAGGAGGGGGAGAGATGACTCTTCCCCTCTACTTGGCACTGGTGAGGCCACACCTTGAGTGCTGGGTCCAGTGCTGGGCTCACCAGTACAAGAGAGACATGGACATGCTGGAGAGAGTCCAACAAATGGCCACTAAGATGACTAAGGAACTGGAACATCTCTGCTGTGAGGACAGGCCAAGAGACCTGGGATTATTCATCCTGGAGAAGAGAAGGCTCAGGGGCATTGTATCAATTAATATAAATACCTGAAAGGGGAGGATACAGGATGGAGCCAGGCTCTTTTCAGTGGTGCCCAGTGACCAGACCAGGGGCAATGGGCACAAACTGAAACACAGGAGGTTCCCTCTGAACATCAGGAAACACTTTTTTACTGCTAGGGTGACCCAGCACCGGCATGGGTTGCCCAGGGAGGTTTTGGAGTCTCCAGCCTTGGAGATACTCAAAAGTCGTATGGGACATGGTCCTGGGCAACCTGCTGCAGGTAGCCCAGCTTGAGCAGGGAGGTTGGACAAGGTGCCCTCCAGAGATACCTGCCAACCTCAACCAGTCTGTGATTCTGTTAAAAAATGAAGCAAAACGAAGCAGACCGACCCACCCCCCCAAAAATACCCCAAACCTAAAACACCCACTCATCATAATGAGTCTGTCAGCAGGGCTTCCTTCTAAGTACCCATTTTGTGCCAGCTGAAGGTAATAGTACCTTTTTGGGTTTTTTCTAATCAACTTTGGGCAGTCTGCCATTAGTTGGAGGCAGCTTCATGAATGTCTTTAATTAACCTCAGTTTGGCTGCACGGATTTTAGGGTCTCTCCCCGTTGACCATCCCCGTGGGGAGCTCAGCCCGGCCAAAGAGCAGCACCTCCGACCGGCACAGCCTGGAACAGGGGGAGATGGCCGGGCAGACGTGCCACTACCAGGGCAGCAAACTCCAAAACAGTAAACTCTGGAAATCATTAACAGGCAGGGCCTGGCAGCCAGCACAGCCGTTACGGGCCTTCCTTTAGAGAGCTCGTTAATAGGTTTAATGGCAAGTGAATTGCACCATGTGCAGTTTTCCAGGGCTTTTAAAGATGACATCCCTGGAGCCAAGCAAGCAATAGAATCTCAGAGTAGCAAAGGCATTCACAGAGAGCGGCAGAGCCTCCCCCAAACACGCGCGTGTGCCAAACGCTAAGTACTAGCAGCTTTTGGAAACACCATACCAAGAGAAGCTGGGAATTGAGTTTCACAGATCACCTCCCTCGGCTCCGTGCGCTTTACAGCAAGCGTGCGCCTTGGCTTTGGGCTGTCATTTAAATTTTTGTTGTGTCTTGCTGTACAACAGAAATAACAATTCTTAATTGTTACTAATTCTCCATTACATAGTATTAGAGCATGCTGGCCCTCTAATTAACTTCTAAAATTCAGTCCAGAATACTTAGACAAACAATTGAGTAGGATTCACAAATACACACCGCAAACTCAAGAGAAAAAAAAAATCACTCCTTCCAGTCCAGTATAATGAAAGGCTCTTACTGTTTTCTTCCGCTGCAGTTTTTTAAAAAAATATGGTAATTTGCCTACTTATTGCTGCTTACAAACCCATCACAAAGTTAAACATTTTATTGCTAATGTACTTGGCATCAGGAGGAGAAGTGCCATTATCCCCAGCAGACGAGTGAGGAAACGGAGATAGAGAAATTGAAATTAAATTCACAAAGGAAGCATGTGGCAAATCAGGGACTTTGGACTCTGTGTCTCCAGACCAGCATAATAATCACAAAATTAATGTCTCTTCCCCCCCCCCCCCCCCCCAATGTCTCCCTGCTAAATTAGAGTAAAAAGGAGTTTTAAGTAGACATATGCTTTTGATGTTCTGTCTCCAGAGCACTTCCATCATTGTTGAAATGCCAACGTATAGTGCTGTGGCTGGCAGCGGTGGAAGCGACAGCACAGAACCCACATCTATTCAGAGCTGTACACATTATCAGCTTTGCTGACACCACCGAGTCCATTATTGTAGGCTTGGGGGAAGACGTGAGAAAGGAAAGGTTATGAGGGAGAGAGGCGAGAAAAGGCTGCTTGGTGAAAGAATTTGACTGCCTGTCTCCGATCACTAATGTCAGCATCGTTACACCAAGTTCTTTTTCATTTCGAGAAAAAAAAGCATTTTACAGTTTTGCCATAGTGATATGAAAAGACTCGAATAAGTAAGTTCCACCTATTGTATTGTAGATATTCACTCTAGCTTCTGCTTTCTCCCAGAACTTCATGCAACCGCAGATGGTATATTCTTCCTCATGTTGTGATTGACCCCACATGCTTGTTAACACGGCAGCCCCGGGGTCGTTGACCTTAATATAACCAATGAATTTCAACTGTAAACTGTGTCAGTGTTCGTGTTATACCTCCAAAGCTATGAAGTCAAAGCAACAGCAAAGGCATCTTTGACCATTTAAATATGACTGATTTCTGACCACAGGGTGTCCAGTTAAGCATTCCGAGTGAAACCTTTAATGAATTCACAAGTAACAATTTATTTAGGTTTCACATTCTTGCTCAGCATTAATAAATTTTCAAAACTCAGTTGTAGAAAGAAGTTTTGACCACTATTTGATCTCCATAAAAATCTTCGCTATTTTTTAATATAAGTATGTGCTTTACTCAGAATACTAGCAGACTTATTTTAAGTGATCATTCCAACATCCTTACGAAAGCAAAGTCAAATTTCTGCTTCATGCATTTTAGACTTGCCTGGTATATTTGACTTCACCTTTTATTGGGAGATGGAAGGAGATAGTGCAAGAACAGGGTTATAACTTCTAGAGCTCAATCTCCAAACCCTGCAAAATTGATCATAAAAATTCCACATTTAGCAGCATAGATTTCTGTTTCATGACAAGGTCGGTAATTGGACAGACAACCTAACAGCTAAAGAAAAAGCTTATGGCAGCACCACAAAACAGGTACTTTAAAAGGTAACTTAATGACTTTTGGCGACCATGGTATAATTCCCACATTTTTATTTAAGCTTGTATGTCACTTGCATATAAGAGAGGAATATGGAGATTCATCCACAGCAATGCTTATTGTTAGTGATACTGTAAAAAGAGTTAAAGGACATTGATTCCAAGCTGAAAGCTTAGTCTACATCAATAGATAAAGCTATAAAAATAGTTAATTTAATAAACAGAAAGGATGACTGTGTATCAGACTATTCTCATTATGCTCCACCTATCATAAAAAAATAAATCTCTCACTGAGCCACCCCAAATTCCTAACCCACCCATCAGAAATAGTTTTTCAAAGTGATCTCTGTCCCACTGCAGAAGGCAGGGAACAAATCTGATGGCAAATCATGCTGACAGACCCTGTCCTTCTCTACCGCATATGGACCATATTTTCACACGAGCATCCCTAGCTATTACAAGACCAGTGGTATCACCATTGGTTAAAAAAAAAAAAAAAAACACAACAAAAAAAACCAAAAAAAACCCACAAAAAACCACAAACAAAAAATCCTTGCTTAATAACAATTTGATGCACCCAGTTAGAATTACCTGTTTATTATTTTGTATGGTTATTCAGAAGTTTTTGCTAATGCCAGTATTCTGATGTCCTCCAAAGTGAGGAAGTGTAGCTCAGAGTCAGGCACCACAGAAGTCGGTCAAATACCTTGGGGTCACTAGATGGGGGGAAACAAGTTCCAACCTGCAGTAATTGAAGTCTGCCATTTTTCTATTTTAAGCTTTTTTTCACTGCAATTTCCGAACATTACAAAACCTACTGTTAGCTTTTCTATGCTTTCTGAAAATCCTCCTCCTGCAAGAAAAGTATGATATACCTGTTATCCCCTACCATTCTGCAAACAACTGGTTTAACCAGCTTCCAAGGGGAAGGCTGGTGGGGAACTAGGGCAGGGAGAGAGAACCACCACATCGACGACAGGAGCTGTTTAAGTTTTTATTGCCTCCAGCTGCTTCTCTCTCCACTCTTCCAGAGTGGCTGTAGCCCTCTGCCTATGGAGCAGAGTGACACACATCTATCCCTCTGCAAAGGTTGGTAGCTTCACCTAGATTGCTGCAGGTTTAAGCCAACGCTGTGACTACGCGCGAGAGGAACATTAACTAGTCTGTATAAATATTTGGATGCTGAAAGCCAAAATGGCAGTACTTGGGTAAAAGCCTTTCTCTGGAGTCCTGTAATGGTTTCCATGTTTTTTACTTTTGAGAGGTTCTGCTTGCTGCAAAGGGCAAGAGATCCAAGAATTAATACATACCTCCACTCTGGAAACAGTCTGAGTGTTCTCAGAACAAGCTTCAATTTTCAAGCAATAAAGCTTCCAGATGAAACGATAAAAAAAACTCCTTAAAGCCTATATTCGTATACAGCCGCTATCCAGTGTCTATCAATTCAAAACACTTTCAAAGGCTGTTATAAGAGGACTGGGACTGTGCCCATGCCCAAAATAGCACATTGGCTTTTACATCAATTACCTTTACCTTGGCTTCTGAAGAAGCCTACGGGCATTCAACTGACAGCAAAAATAATAAATTATTTGCCAATACCAAAGTGGATTTAATTGTCGGAGCAGAGACTGATGCACATTTTCCCACTTTGTTCTACTATCCTCAGTCTTCATTATTCAGTCCAGCCTTGGTCCTCTGGATGAGCCTGAGGAACACAGGACAGGAAGGAAGCTCTTGTACCTAAGACGCACTTTCTCATCCTTGCAAGACAAGATGATAAATTTTAGATCAAACTCAGTTTGAAGAGTAGTCAATTATTTCCCTTCCCCTATGCATATATACACTTAAGCGAAAGCTGTTAAAAATTGACTTTAAATATCAGGCTGTTTTATATCCATTTGTTATGTCAACTTCTTTTTGCACCTCACCATCCCTTCTCTGACCACATATTTGTATAATAAGCATAGTCTAACAAAAAAAAAAAAAAAAAAAGGATGTCAGGAAGATAAACACACCAGGCTCTCACTTAAATCAAACAACCAAACCACCTCTTCGTCCATACAGCATCTAATCTCTGCGCTAGGACAGCCATGCAGATAGAGAAAAACTATCACAGGGAATCAGGAAAGAGGTCATTATGTCCACTTCAAAGTGGAGTGCTATTTGGAAGGATGTTGGGTTTATAAGATGGGTAGTACTTAAAATGAAAATACTAACTGCAGTCTTCCTAACAAGCACATCAATACCTTCTGCATCTCTTCCTCTCCTTCAGATTCAGATCCGGTATCATCAGATTGCTGGTGACGTGCCAGTAACATGTTTGAAGTAATTTAAATGAGGCTTTTTTTGAAAAGTTGATTATTTATTTTTTCCTAAAAAAAACCCCAACCCTACAACAAACCAAATTCCTTCCCTCTTCAATTCATCCAGAAGTATCCATCACTGTTATTGTTTTCCAAAGTAAAGACTGTGACTACTATACCAGATCCATAAAATCTTCGCTTTAATACTACAGTAAACATCCCCTTGTTTTTTACCTTGCATCCGAGTAGCATTTTCTCAGGTAAGAACAGGCATTCAGGGAAAAAAAAAAAAAAAAGGCACTCCGCTGAGTAAAGGTGAATTTTATTGAAGTGATGGCCACATGAAAAGGCCATCAAAGACATATTTCCAACAAAACAATTCTCTATTCAGACTAGCAATTCTGAAATTACTACAATAAATATATTTTTTTACCTCTTCATACATTTGGTTTCTCAGCTTGTGGGTAGTAACTGCTATTTGCAAGGCTCCTAAGGGAGATATTTTCACAGTACCAGTAAGAGCAGAACTATCAGGTAGGTAGTTGAGGAAGCACTGGTGCACCAGGTGAAGCCAAGACATGAGCCAAATGAAGCACAGGTGGTTAAGCTGCCTTCAAAGCCACTTAGTACAAACTAAGGAGAGTTTTTAAATATTCCTCCACAATTCCAGGATATATTGTCTGTTATCAAAGCAAAAGGATGGGGAGTAATAGCCAAATGAAGATTTAAATTTAGAAAGTAATCTAACAATGTATTCTCTCAATTACACTTTGGGGAAGGAGGGTCATGAAAGAAAAAAGCAACTCTATCACTTCCAACATGGGTTCCCTTTGGCTATGCTGAACCCCAAATCCAGCTGGCCACATCTGCACTACAGCCCGACAAGTTCTGGTCTTCCTGTCTTTCAACCAGAACTTGTTTCAGTTGCACAGATGAGCTTCCCTTCTGGGTAAAGGGAACATGAAAGGCATATAACTCGTTTCTAAGTCAGCACAGGTAGTTGAAAATTCAGCCACAGTGCACATGCAGGCCTGGCAACTGTGACTCACTCCCATTTTTTATTTTTAATTAATGTATACTCTGCATAGTGACAGTAGAGTCTCTTTTTTTATTATGCCCTCCTGAGGCTTGGGCTGAAGGCAGGCTGATAGAAGAGAAAAATTTGGTCCTAAGCTTGTAAACTATTTGGGCAGGGGTTACATTTTCTAGGAAACATCCTAACAAATATGGCACTGTAAACAAAACAAACAAACAAACGAACCAGAAAGCAAAGTCAGCACAGTGCTCTTCCAAAAAAGAACACCAGAGTTTATCAAGAAGCAGCAGTACTAGTTAAAACTTTAAATTGCTTTTTGAAAGCAAATCACAGCTACAATGCTGTACATTACAAATGCAAATATATGACATATAAAGAGTTTTCTATGCAAAATAATCCTGCTTCTAGTCCACATTCTTCTATGCCATTTACTGCAAGTGTATATTGAACTTTGATATATTTGCTTACAGACAGTTTATTGCCACAAAGGTAAGTTCTGGCAATCTTAGCAACAGAACACAATTTAGTAGCAGTTATTAAAATATTCTTTACGTTACTTAAGATCTTAATCTTCCATTGTAAAAAAAAAAAAGTAAAAGTAATGCAAGTTGTCCACTACAATCATAAGTACAATACTGGAGTTTTACTAAAAACAGTGAGCATGCAACTCAGACTTGAAAGAAGTCAATAAGAAAGTGGTATTTCATAGAGCCAGTGATATGTTACTTGCATACATTCATTCACAGTTTACAATGTTAAATAACCTACAGTTCTGAAATATGTGCATTTTAAAAGGAACTTGTCACGGCTCTTTAGCAACAGCTGAGCAGACATCGTGCAGAAGAGACTAAATCAGGTCAGCTGAAAACTGAGTTTGAACTAAGTAAGACAAAGTCGTACCCTTCCACTCATGTGCTTCCATTGTTAAAATCACAGCAGGAGAATGACTTGCACTTATTTTTATGCCTATTTCAAATCTCTCCTGTCGCTCTGTTTTGGCATTCTTTTGAGTGACATTAACCAAATCCAACTGTGAATAAGGAGTTAGAATTCAACACCCGAGATCTGGAGCAAACCACGAATGTTGAAGGTATGGTAATAATTTCAAAAGCAAATGCAAGAAAGACTAAATGCAGCCTCATGTTTGCTATCTACATTTCCAAGCTACAGACGCCTAAAAAGACTCATCCCCACACTATTATTTATCGGTTCTGTGATCTGAAAGTCCACACAGAATGTTTTCACTGGTAGCAGAAACCACAACGATTCCAGTTAAAACACATATTGAAGGGGGGAAGAGAAGGGTAGGGGAAGAAACCCCAAAACAAACAAACAAAAAAAGGTGCTAAAGATTGTGGAAAGGAATTAAAGTGTTTAAATAAAGCCTGTTGGCTTTGTTGATCTTTGTTGATTGTGTACTGAAATATATACAAGCAGCAAAAAATTAAACCAAAAGCAGTTACTAAACAGTTTATTCTCAATGTGTGCTGCCTTTCTGCCGTTCTTATATCCAGATTAATCTCAGCCCCAAATAAGGCAATATTAAAGGAATAAGCATAATTTCCTCAGGGCCTCAACTAAGACAGGAAGGGAAGAACACTATTTAGTATTGGTATGTATGCCAGGGAACGATTCTCTGTAAAACGGCACAAAGACCATGAAAATCTGAGTGACAGACATGGAAAAACTCTGGTTGAAAGGTAACCAGGGTTGAAAAACATGTGTATGCATTTTAATAACTTACAAATAAATTAAGATGGTGAAAGGCAGCAGGGACTATAATGGGGAAAAGAAGACTGAAGCTAAAAAAAAGGTGCTGTGTTGATAATAGAAGTAGTAATTCTATGTCAGAGATTTTTATTTTTGAAGAAAACCAAACATTCTGTTGAATAACCTGGAACAGAGATGTCATCTGTGCAAAAGATTTGTGCAAATGATGTGTGCAAACACAGAGAAGCGAGAGAAGGGTATAACATCTTCAACCATTAGAACATTTAAAAGATGCATTGATTGGCCAAAGCTCTTTCCTTTTCTCTCAGAAGTTATTGTAAGGAGTCTGACCTATGGACTCAGATTCTTCCTTTAGTGTCTTCAATATGACTCAGTCAGTATGAGTAGTCTTTTCATCTAAGTACAGACATCACTACAGTAATGAAACATTTCTTCCTGGTCTCGAACACAAACTTCTAACCTCAGAGTAAAAAGCCATAGCTTAAGCCCTTCCTCCCAAAGCTTCAGCACACTTATGACCTCTGATTCTTGGAGTACTATCCCAAGACTTCCATAGATGCCATTAATCTCTACTGCAGTACCATGCCCCAGATATGCCAAACATTCTATTTCATATAGTTCGAGGCACCCTCTACATTTTGTGGACTGTTCCCTTCATATTTTCAATCCAGCTTTTCAAAAAAAAAAAAAAAAACCAACAAAAAAAACACAAACCAAAAAACCCCACCAAGACTAAAAATTGAGTCAAGTCAAAGCAGAAAATGCCATTTCTGTTTCTTAGTGATCTTACATTCTGTAAGCATCATCAGAGAGAAAATAACTCCATTTTAATTACTTCAACATGCAGGGAATAACACTAACCTTATAGATTAGCGAGCTGACAAAAATATGTGAAAGAAACTGTAAACACTTCAAAAGTCTAAAGTCTAGTTATTCCAGTTACTATATTAGATCAAGTTTTTAAATCAGTATCAAAAGAGCCGTCACAGGTTTGTTAAATTCTGTTTCCAAGCAATTTGCAATTAATTTGTCACTTATTATTATACTTCTGATCATCAGCTTTAACATTTACAAGAGGAATAGTTCGCTGCTGTCACAGCATAATATAGGACAGTCTCTCAGAGCTACTGAGGGCTTCTTTTTTAGAAGAGCCTAAAAAGCTGGAAATAACACACAGAAATAAAATCCTGTAGTTCAATGCTACAACACCAACAGATTGTTCTTCTACATTAAAATTTCTTTTTTTGCAACTGTGGAATGTGTTTAAAGATTCGGCGTTTTCACTGTTTCATCGAAGTCCTGACCAGCTGTGGAGGTATGAAGCCCACCCAGAGGGCCGTGAACTAGTCTCTTCTTCACCTGAAGGTGCAAGAAAAACATACTTTAAACTAAGTTTATTATGTTATACATTGCATCATTTGGTCACATAACCTTGTTTCCCCCCCAACCTCTATCCTTTTTAAATGCTGTTCTCATAAACTTGTTGAGGAGGTAACATTCAATATTCAGTCTTGGGTTGCCATAGATGCATTCATGGATTTTATCACCAAGTCCACTTTAAAACATCCTTAAGTACCCAAAGTAAAGAGGCCATTTATCATCTTTCTCCAGAAAAATCCAAATCAGTGTTTATTAGAGTGCCAGAACAGCAGCAAAATACTTAATTTACTTCTCATCTTTCCAAATGCAAAGCCTATCATGGAATGCAGTACTTTGCCACTTCCCTCATTCATGTGATCTTGTTCACAACTTTTAAGTGCTTATACATATACATGGTACTTACTATTTATATTACTTTTAAAATAAAGTATAGTTCAGTTGCCAATTAAGTACAAGCAGATGCAGGTTGTTATTGAGAAGTGACAAAAACTGTTTCTAAGTGGACAAACGCTCAAACAGAGCATTTGAAGCAGAGCCAGGATATTATTACAGAGTTAGCTCTTGGGTTAATTTCTTGCAAAGGCTTAACTCTATTTCTTTCCTTCCCTAGTTCCTTTATTTCCTAAACAAAAAATCATATTGAAGAGATTTTAGAAGTTAATATAGTGAAACTAATATTAGATCTGCAGTATTGCATTGAGAGGACCGCTTCAGTTATCTTTTTAGAACATCTGCCAATAAAGTAATAATTTATAGTAGCCTCTATTTTAAGGTCACTTTGACTCTACTCACAACATGAACACAATAAATTTTTACAACTTACTATTGTCTTCCTAAAACGTGTATGTTTCAGGTTATGTTTTACCTTATTTTTGTTTATATTTTTGGGTATTTGTTCTGTTTTCTGAAAACTGAATAGTAACTTCCCAACAGAGCAAAACGGTGTTAGTGCTAGCTCACTGGCATTATGCTGCTAAGCTTTGTCTACATAAAAAGAAAGCACAGAACTTCAGTTGCCTTTATTTCCACTTTTCCTTTTTTTGTGACAATGTTTTGAACACCACCTACCTTGGGCAATTGCAACTAGCTTCCCCTTCTCTTCAGGGCTGAGCTGTAGCATGGTGTCTATTACTGGGAGCAGCCTTTCTTTCTCGCTTCCCGATTTTAGAAATATGAACTGCAATAGAACATTCTTCAAGTATTCTAGATTAGCCACAGACTTTTCTCTCTCTTGATTTCTTTCCAATCTTCTTATTTCATTCTTAAGAAGCTGCAGATGAGGGGAAAAAATACGCAATATTGTCTGCTTCATATAATGAGCAATTGGACAAAGGTTTAAGAGCTAAAAAAATGAATTATGCAGCTTGGTTCAAAAAGAACAACACGTGCATAGCAACATATTCTGGACAAAAATCCAGTAAAACTTGAACACTGATAATGTTGTCCAGAAATAATTTCTTATTGATCAAAAATAACCTTTTTTGATAAAATCTGTGCAGTAGTTATAATGATATGCAGTACTAACTATTCAATGTCAGTGATAAAGAGTTGAACAGTTAAATAAGCAATGTGGATCAAAGATTTGACAGTGTCATCATTCATTAAGAAACATTCCATAAAAGAAAACTTAGCATATTTAGAGAATATGCTAACTTCAAAAATGCTTTCAGAAAATTCAGGGAATTACAATCAAATCAAACCAAACTCCTTGAGTACATGTATCTCTAAACACGCATCTTGAGAGCTAAAAGGGGTTACAGGAAGAGAAACCAGATAATGCTTCCCTTGGCATTTACTGCTTTTATTTAAGTGAACACAGTAAAGGCACTTTATTAAAGGCACATTAAACTTGCAAACTCTTGAGGTTTTCTTCCGTAGCAGCTTTTACTCTCCCCCTTGCCTCCAAGTAGGAACCATGGGGAAAAAACCCAAAAACCTGAAGTGAACTCAGGAAGCGCTAATTAGTTCTGTGGAATAAAAGCCCTTCCAAAATGAAGTTTTGCATCACCATTTTTTTTATAGACTGGGATTGTCTGAAACATATTTTAGTGTTAAATATTTGGTGTAAGAAACAGGCCATAGAAATTAGAGCTGTCCCGATATTTCCTGCATGTCTACTAACCTTTATTTGTTCCATTAGGATTGCATTTGTTGCTTCTGATTCACGAAGTAATTCATTCAAGTGATCAGCACTCTTCGCGGTTGTGTTTAGTTTCTGAATCAGTTCATCCTTGGTGAGTTCTGTTTGCCACTGGGACGGTTCTGCAATTAATTGGAAAAGAAAACTGAAAGAAGGAAAAAGCACTTGCCTCTCCTTTATACTAACCTAACATTAGGACTTGATTAATGTAGTTTCTTAGAAACAAAACTGATGCAAAGTCAGACCGCAAAATTAACAGGCATCACTGCTGCTGCTGCATGCTTGTTTTCTGATCTATTTTTGTATATATATTAGAACAGAATTGGCAAATCAGTTTTAAGTATGTCAAGATACATCGTTTTAGTTTACCCTTTGTTTCCTACCCATAGATGGACATTTTCAACAGTTCTCAAAGGGTTCAGTAGACTTTTAAAACGTGATTAGAAGCTACCGTATATTTTTCTGCTTTTTGGGGGGGACTAATAGAACATTGTTTTTCATGCTGGCATTCATTTTCCTAGAAGAAACTATGAATAAATTCCTGGTCTAATAAGCCACACGAAGACGAACAGCCATTTTATCCTTTCATTAACAAGAGCTAAATCAGCACTTAATTGTTTCTAGTAGAGACTAGTCCATAATACAAGAAGTTATGTAACTATTCACTGACTTGATCATCCAGTCTTTTACCTTTAGAAAGCCACAAATATGACATCTTTAAATCACTAAAACCTGTAGCAAAGTTTTATTGTTAGTCCTTACTCAAGGACAAAACTCCTACAGAAATTCAGGATAGTGTAAATTCAGTGGCACTTAAGTAGACTTGTGTCTTGCAACTAAAAGCATGAAAACACAACATTCTCAGAATTCTGAGGGCACAAACTTCTGCAACTTATGTAGGCAAGTGCTTCAAAAAGCCACATGTTCTACCCACCAAGTTTTGCTTCTGGAGAGTTCAGAAGTTGTTCCAAGGAGGGTACATAGGTGCTGGCTGAAGAGACAGACTCTGTGTCCGTTGTTTCCATACCTTCTCCCTCTTCCCTAGCTGTAGTGTGCACATCGAGAACAGGAAGGTCAGTGTTTCGCCGTTCTCTTAAGTTCTTCGCTGCTGGATTTGAAACAGCTGAACCTGAAAGATACTTACTGATGTTTGTCATCAGAATGAAATTGGTAGGGCTCTTTCATAGGTGTGACTGTCTCAGATTGGAGAGCAGTACATAAAATAGTCATCAAAAAGCAGGGGGAGAAAAGGTGAAGAAAAGGGAGAAAGCCAGATACACAGATAACATTTATAATAGAAAATACAGCCTTTCACCTCCAAGTGACCATTCCAATCAATTCCTGTTTCTAAATCCAAACTTGATTGCCAATTTTTATTTCAGTGACTATGAAACCTTCATGCAACTCTCCCTGAAGATGTGCTGTATCTATGACAAGAGTGTCAAATGTTTTTAATGCAAAACAGAACTAGCTTTTCTTTCAACCCGTCTTGTGGGAGGCGTAAATTGTTCTGTTTTAATACTGTGCGCACTGTCCTGCTGCTTTAAAAACATATGGAAAGAGTAACTTCTTAAACTGTTACTGCTGCTTGGCAAACATCCAACTACATTCTAATTAGTAACTTTACAGATATAAAAATAGCACTTGAGCTTGAACATAGTAAAATCTTAAATTAGAAGAGTGATCAAATAGCAAGTATACCAACAGCAAACATTGTTAAAACAGCTTTCAGTACACTTTTCTTTAGCTTTATCCCTGATACTAAAGGCAGAAGTTCAGGATGATCCAAAATCTAAGACAAATTGATAGGAAGAGCACTGAATATTTGCAAAGTATTTTCCTCCATCTGTCCACCAATGCAGGCACTGCAGAAGAGATAACATTGATGCAGATTCTAGAACATAACAGAGTAGTTCCAGCTGGAAGGGACCTACAGTGATCATCTAGTCCAACCGCCTGACCACTTCAGGGCTGACCAAAAAGTTAAAAGCATATTATTAAGGGCACTGTCAAAATGCCTGTTAAACACTGTCAGGCATGGGGCATCCATTGCCCCTCTAGGATTGACCACCTTCTCGGTAAAGAAATGCTTCCTAAAGTCCAGTCTAAACCTCCCCTGGTGCAGCTCTGAACCATTCCCATACGTCCTGTCACTGGGTGCCAGGGAGAAGAGCTCAGCACCTCCCTCTCCCCTTCCCCTCCTCAGGAAGCTGCAAAGAGCCATGAGGTCACCCCTCAGCCTCCTTTCCTCCAAACTAGACAAACCCAAAGTCCTTAGCTGCTCCTCACAAGACATGCCTTCCAGCCCTTTCACCAGCTTTGTTGCCGTCCTCGGGACGCATTCAAGTACCTTAAGGTTCTGAAGGGACAGTAATAACAGTGACATGTTCCTTACTTGGTATCAGTGGATTGATGCAGCATGCTGCAAACTCTCCAGAGTTTCTGGTGTATTACAGAACCACACACCATGTTTTAGATTCAGGCTCAGGTACACAAATTTGTATCTAACCCAAGAAAACCTGATGTTATAACTGAAAGTTACCTCTAGCACTTGGTTCATTCCTGAGTTGGAAGAGCTGAGCTTCTACTCTGGACAGTTGCTGCTGAAGTGTCTCTACTGTCTTCCTGTGCTCTTCTTGCAGATTCCTGACTTGATCTCTGAAATTGTTTCGGAGAGCTTCATTCTGGGCTGTCAGCTGACTCAAAGTCTGGGCATGCTCTGTTTTCATGACCATGTTCTCAGACTGTATTGTGCAGAGCCTGAAAACAGAAAAAAAAACCAAAACAAAACAAAACAGCAAAACAGTCTTTTTTACATTTCAGAATTTTGGAAGTTTAAAGTACTTTTCAATTCTAAGGTGTATGATTATCTTAGAATGACTGTGCAACTTTTTTCTGTTTAAATTCCTCTTTTTACAGGGAAAACCTAAGACTGAGAAAGTTACACTTATTCCCTATCATACAAATGCACTGTGCTATTATAAACTCTTTGATTTCTATTTCAGAACACAAAATTCACACATTTTTGGGGGAAAATGGAAGTATTAGAGCCACTGTGGTCTAAATTTTTTTAAATTCCACAACTGCAACATGGTTGTTTATACTGTAATACAGAACATGTCACTTACTTTATACTCCACTTCCTTTAACATTTATGTACCAAAATGTTATGCAGGACTTCTGAAAACATAAGTTCTCAAGATGCTAAGTTTAATTGTTTTTAAGCTTCAACTTCCAGTGCAAAAGAGGGTAGAAGAGTATAGTTGCTAGCAAGAAAAATGTCAGTAACACATCAATTGTACTTGGTTTGGAGGCACTCCAGAAGCAAGACAAAACTGTCACAAGCAATTAAACAAGTGCATGTAGGGAAAGACTAAGCATAGGACTTGCCCTTATAAGCACACAACTTAAATATAGCCAGAGTAGCAAAGAGCTAATCTCTCTTGGGTACAAAAGAAACCTACTGTGATATGGGTTGTTTCCAGAAAAATGCAGAATGACATAATTTATTTGATTACAAGAAATCATCATGTGGCTATCGAGAACAGATAAAACAGTACAAAGATAGAGACAAGAAATCAACAGTTCCTAATACTAAGCTGTAATTTCTAATGAATATTTCATGTGAACTTCTTTGTTCAAGACAAGACCCTTTTTGAATAGGTCAAGTATTAGGTACTTATGTGTTTTTTCAAGAAGTGATACAAATTAAATGGATTGAATCTGAAAATATTGAGAATATATTGAAATATATTTGAAAATATTCAAAATATATTTTGAAAGAAATAGCAGATTAAGGTTGTGGCAAGAACAGACTTAAGAAAACCATATTTTCTGTAAGAAGGGCACTTGGTGGGTGCAGGACTGGATATTTTGTCAGTGAAATTGTTTGCTCTGCATTTAACGCCTTTATTTTTCTAATAGGAAACATCCATAGAGCATTCAGCCCTGGAGCCCCCAACATAAGAAGGGCATGGACTCATCAGAGTGAGTCCAGAGGAGGGCCATGAAGATGATCATAGGGCTGGAGCACCTCTCCTATGAAGACAGTCTGAAAGAGTTGCGGCTGTTCAGCCTGGAGAAGAGAAGGCTCTGAAGAGACCTTATAGTGGCCTTCCAGTACTCAAAGGGGGCCTACAGGAGAGCTGGAGAGGGAGTGTAGTGATAGGACAAGGGGTAATGGTTTCAAATTAAAAGAGGCAAGATTTAGATTAGATATTAGGAAGAAATTCTTTACTGTGAGTGTGGCGAGACAGTGGAACGGGCTGCCCAGAGAAGTTGTGGAGGCCCCATCCCCTGGAGGTGTTCAAGGCCAGGCTAGATGGAGCTCTGAGCAACCTGGTCTAGTGGAAGGCGTCCCCACTTTATGGCAGGGGGGTTGGAAATAGATGGTCTTTAAGGTCCCTCCCAGCCCTAACCATTCTATGATTTTATGATAAAAATTCAGTTGAGCAGTCCAACACAAAAATAGTGCTGAGTACTGGACTTAAAAATAGTCAACATGCTTAAAAAAAGCTGATAGTTAACAGGTAGAAAGCTTGCAGAAATCTCAGATTCCCTGATCAGCTACTATTTCGTTTCATTGCTGAAATTTCTGAAGACTGATGAAAAACAGCAAACAATCCTTCTGAAAATTCCTTTAACTGTCTCAACAGTTGTGCCTTTTCTTTGGCAAGTACAGTTACAGGCCACTACAGGCCTAGCCCTTAAAGGTCATACAAAATAAAATATCTACATCTGTTCATCAGCAGACCATACTTTTCACGGAGTTCTGCCTCTTTTGCAACGGTCTCTTGCAGCATCTTATTGTGTCTTTCCAGCAGGGTGTCGTGTTCAGACTGCAACGCCTGGAGTTCAGACGCATTCATCTGTGAATTATGCTGAGCATCTTGCAGCTTAACTTTAAGTTGATCTATCACCATTTCTAACTGTTCTCTACAAGGGAAAAAAAAATAATATACATTGAAAAATAATTATTTCAGAACCTGTATTATATCTATAACATTTTGGATAGCTGATCTAAATTGCTTATTTTTTAATTAAATCGATACAGCACCATGACAAAAAAAAAAAAAAAAGGAGTTCAGAATGTGACTGCAGCAGAAACAACTAGGAAGTGTCTGATTGCATTTCAATATAGGTACAAACAGATTTATCACATCTCATCTGAACTGCTGGGAATGTAACTATTGGGGTAGAAAGTGTGACTGCTACCACTTTCTACTTCAAGCTGGTTTGGAGGAACAAGCCAGAAGGAGAATATATGGGATGCAGATGGGAGAAACAATTTCTTCTTAAAAGTGGTGGAAGTTTTTTTGTTTGTTTAGTAAATGCACATCAGTTCAATGAGACTGAATATAGGAGACAAATGTTTGGAGGAAATTTTGAGCAAATGACTAGAAAGCACCAACAATCCATAAAAACAAATAAACTCTGTTAGTCAGAAATAAATAAAAATCAGATATACCAGGAGGAAAAAGTCTCACATTCTCCTTTTATGCTTTCTGTACTTATATACATCTTCATTATCTCATGAAATGTATATTTCATTAACCCTTAGAGTTGATACTTGCAAATCATTTCTTTGAAAACTACATCATCTGGTTATTGCTTGATTTGTTTCCAAGGTGACCCTCTTTCACAAAAACCTAACAATAGCAGACCTTTTAAAAATTCTGCAAAAAGGAGAGATAAAGAAACGCAACTGTTGCAGTTTGCTTGCTTCAAAGAAAAGATGAGGTAGATGTACTTAAAAAGTCCCAAAGATACCATAAAACCAAAGTCCTCTAACAAAGCAGAAGTCTCCCTCTGGTGGATTTTCAGCAGCAATTGCATGTACTTTTTTAAGATCTGTGTAAGAAATTGCTTTTGACATCTAACGCATAAATGCGGTCTGTCACCAAGGACAGCTATCAATAACTCATACAAAAATAGAAACTGATCTACTTTTGAAGTAGGTTCACACATTTTCTGAAGTGAATCTGAATTTACCTGGCTTACAACTACACTTAAATGATTTTCAGGGAAGCTTTGGCAGTATAACTTTTTTTTTTCCCCAAGTCTTTCCTCATATAACAGTTTCTAAGACAGCAGTATTTCATAAATCTGAATTAATTGGCAGCCAGAGCTTTACATACACTAAAACATTCCTTCCTGAAAAAGTTCAAAGTGAGCACAGCTGAACAGTACCAGTCTGCTCTTTTCTTCTTAATTGGAAATGGTACTTCGCTGCAATACTTTATATCAGAGAAAATGACATGTCAAGTCTACACAGAAGATGCTGGCTCATTTCTGCTCATAAGAATCGTAAGAATCTTCCTAATACCTTACTTCTCCCTCTGACTGTAACAACAGGTAATCTACATAAAAATAAATGTTGAAAAAGACAAATCAAGGCATTAGAAACTAACAGTACCCACCACAGTACAAACTGATGATCTTTCTTCTGTTCAAATACGCAGAGCCACAGTTAAATTACAGATCAGATAATGTTTATAGAAATAGAGTTGTGTTTGTTTTTTTTAAAGCCTAAGTAACTGGGGAAGCAAACTGCCTCCCTTCTGATATTTTCCTTATTGAAGCAAAGAATTAAATAGCAGAACTCCCTTGTTGGTCAGAAATTAGCAAGGCAAACACTATAACTCAAGTATCAGTATTTTTCTGTATGCTTATAAAAATTTTAGTTTTACCTTTCTTGTTTGGCTCCCTCAGATTCAGTCTGAGAAGCAGATTTATTCTTTTGCTGTTTTAGAACATTATGAACACGGACTTTGTAGCTCTCGAATTCAGAAGTAACAGATGCTTGTTCAGCCTATAAGATAAAAAAAAAGCATTAATAAGCTATGCTATTAACTATTGCTCCCTTATTTCTCTAAAATGAAATGCGTTTAACATTTACAAAAAAAAATTATGAACCAACTGTTGCATTTTCTTATTTTAAATGGATAATTAAAATACTGACTACCGTAACAGATCATGTTTCTTTAGACTTTAATTGAATGTCATAAAACGTGAAACTTGAGACACTGGTCTTCAACATTATCAGTATTAAAGAAAAGAAAGAATACTTGCAAATTCAAAAACTGCATTCAACAGAGATTCAGAAGCAAGGGGTTCTATCAAACAGCTTTAAATGAAGGCAAACGTGAAGGATGAAAAGGAATAATTCTATTTTCCTTTTATATTACCCAGGTGAATAAAATCTAGTATGCCTTAAAGTTATGCATAATTTTGAGGATTTAAGTCAGTCTTGTAATGGTAATACACAGCACAAGATATAATACTGTAGTTGATTGTAAGGCTGTTTGGTCTGCTCTTCTAAATTCAGCTGATACATGAGTTTCTGTGTACATACAGAAAATTACCTCACAACATAGTAGCTTCATCCTTGACTGTACACTATACAGCAAGAATTATTCCCATCCTTCAAGTACTCATGTTGTATAGTCCTCAACGAAAGCACAAATGCGGGTTTTCATTCTTGGATCTTAGGAGAAGCTCATGGATTCATTAGTCACCCCTGAGATGACTAAAATGCTCTCAACTCCAAGCGGAGGAGTTCAGAAAGTTTCTCTTCAGCTGAACTGGTGAGTGAAATTTCATAGTGCTGACCCTGGTTAGCCACTGCTCCAGCTCTTCTGGAGTCTGTAAGATTGTGGGCATTTTCTTTAAATTAATCCTTCTCTTTTCTTCCCGTCAAACTATGTGAGTTAGACTATTCATAAGTCTTCAGGTATACGGCCTTAAATGTCAGCATGACTTTTGCCTTCTAACCTAGTATCTGCTTTGGTGTCCATCTTTCCTTTAGACAGAATTTCCCTTTGTTAATAACCTTGTATTAATACCTATTTTCTAGTTGTAGAGAACCCAAAGAGGAAGGCTAATCTTCCAACAGCTTCAAGCCATGCCATCGTGGAAGATCTACGCCCTTACTGGTTTCACAACATCAAGGAGCAAGCCACCATGGATAGGCATCATAAGCCCCCAGTTATGAAGAATGCATTTGTAAAACCATGATCCATATCTACCAGTACAACTCGGGCAAGCCTCCTGTAGAAGCAACCACAAAGTTTGTCCATTTCAGTTCACCTTTTTAAAATATAGTTTTTTGAGAGGCTGCGTTCAACTTATTTATCTGCAGGATACACACCTATCGTACAAAAGGGGCCATAGTGTGGAGCAGTAATCTCCACAAAGATAGTTTGAACATAACAATCCTACTATATTCTGTATCTGTGTCTCCAATGCAAACACTAGACTCCAGGAACACCTAACACTGTCATATGGACAAAAACACAGAAACAATACAAACCTCCGCAATAGTGTCAGTTTCACATGTAGCTCAGCTGCCAATAAAGAAGCTGTTCATATAGCAGCATATTAAAAGGTGCTTGCAAATATATTTTTCCCATTTTTTTTTTAAAGTGGTATCTGTGTTAACTGTTTTTGTATGGAGCAAACGATATTCCCTTTCTGTTTGTTCTTCCCTCCTTTTCTTTAAAGGCTTCTTCCCCCCCAAGTGTATACATGCTGAGCATCTTAAATGAACTCTGACTCCCCACTACCACAAGGTTTTCCCTACTGGAAATTATAAGAGCACAGTCCAGACGTTCCACCACCAGTGACACCAGACAATGAGGACAGTCTCTGGCTTGTCCTCTATATAACTCAAATACATTAAAAGCACTGGGATAATTCCCAATTTGTGACAGACAAAAAACCAAGAGTAAAAGATCCACAAAATATTTTTAGAGCATCAGACAGAGAGTGCAGTAAGTCTTCCTTCTAAAGTCTCTGATATTACTTCTTCCACTAAAGTCCACTAAAGTACCTGGGCTGCTCTGCACTCTTCTTGCAAGTTTGCAATTTTTTGCTGGTAGGCACTCAACATACGCTGGTGTTGCTCTGAAGAAGTTCGCAGGTGTTCCTGAACTTTATGCTTTTCTGATGTTAGTACAGCGACTTGAATCTGAAAAAGTCAGTTGAAAACTTCACTGTGGCAAAATTTTTTGTTCCCTCTCTGAGGCCATGTGCCACAGAGCACATATGATTCTACTATAGTAATTCCTGCACAGAACTGGTAAATATAAAATTGCAATCCAATAAAAAAAAAAAAAGACATGAGTTACAATGTACTTAATTAAAAAAAAAAAGATGTTTTTTAAAGAGAGAATTGAAGAGAAAGTAACAGTAGTGAAGTGGCAGCATTTAAGAAAGCCAATCCCTCTCCCTTCCCCTCCCTGCTACTTTTCATTACATTCAATTCCTATTCTGTCCAAACAACAAAATTTATAAAGATGGCCATAACACTTGAGATTTCCAATTATGATGTTGATGTTTTTAAACTGAGCAACTTCCATTTTTACAGAACTGTTCTAAAACATATCCCAGTTACAAGCTTCAAATTATGCAGTCCTCTTTTTTGGTGGAAAGGGAGGGGAAAGAGGAGCAAGAAAGGTTAAAGCTGTTTAAACAACATCACAAGAGGAATAATTGGGAAAGGAGCAAACAGACAAAAGCCATTCAAGAAAAAGAACAAGTACCCAAGCAATAAAAATAACACCTTTTCATTCTTCAGCATATATTCCATCCACCCAGTACAAATCACATCCTTATTACTTAAATAAGAAACCTTATACTAACAAAGAAGTGAAGTTTCTTGCCTTATAGGCTTCCACTTGTTGTTGACTGGCTTCCAGTTCCCCTTTTAATGATGCCTGCAACATTAGATGGTCATTTTCCTGCATGATAAAATTATGTGGTTATTAAAGAACCCCCCTCAGCAGCTTAATAGTTCAGCTATCAGCTGATTTTTTTTTTTTTTTTTTTTTTTTTTTTAGGGTATATACAGTCAATGACATCGGGACTTACAGCTTGTTTTGAATCAGCCAGTTCTTTTTTGGTTTTCACCAGGAGTTGTTTTATCTTGGCATTTCTTTCCTCATCCTGTTGCACAGTTGACTGAAGTGACTCTAATGCAGAAAACAGCAGTTTTATGCAAAAGAAACTTCCCTCCTAAATTTCCTTCAAAGCTAATACTGATAGACTTCAAGAGCTGCAAACAAGTAGCTTATAGTAAGTTTAGTATCCAGTTTCCAAGTATCACAAAGATCTTCTAATAAATCAAATTGTTTTAAGACTTACAGTTAAGGATAAGAAGAAATGAAATTTTTAACTACATGCTAACTAAAAAGTTTTATGTGTGTATTATGTCAGAATGAAAATTCCTGTCAGTCACTGACCTTCAGAACTTACGATTAACTTAATGAGGTAAGAATCACCGTTCATCAGGCAGGGAATTTGGCTTTTATTTGCTGTATACAAGACAAAGTGACTGATGCCCTACTAAAGTTTCCTTTATGGAAAAGTAATTTTGACCATGTTGCTCTTTAGTATTCCTTCAAACCCTACTCTCACTCAACTTGAGTTGTTTGTGAACTGTGTTTTTTATCATTACTAACTATACCGTAGAGACTCTTGCAGTTTATATTTTACTCACTTATTTCTTCCTGTAGGGTCTCTTGCTTCTGTTTCTGAATTCCTGTCTCTTGCTCAAGATCTTCTATTCTACTGTCTTTATCAGTAATCTTCTGATTAAGTTCTTTTACT
Organism: Vanellus vanellus; assembly: GCF_965231255.1. Classification (NCBI taxonomy): domain Eukaryota; kingdom Metazoa; phylum Chordata; class Aves; order Charadriiformes; family Charadriidae; genus Vanellus; species Vanellus vanellus. The sequence continues at coordinate 153,341,844 of NC_138905.1, read as the reverse complement.
AGCCTTTCATAATCAGCTATTTCCATATCCATCAGTGTACTCTTTTGAGCATCCTGCAAATTACACATAATCAAGTTACAGCTTACAATCTGCCTTGGCTGCGAAGAACTTTCTTTTTAAAATTATATTAAAAAACTATATTGCCCATCAAACAAAAACTTTATTACTACCCACATCCACAAGCAGCACCCATTCATCAGCTTTCCATATCCACAGTAAATAATCTGCTTTCAAACAAGAATCAGACGCTTTGAAAAACCTGTTGCTAGTTTTAACAGTTTTACCAGCAGGTATTTTGCAGATATTGGTTTCTATCATTTTCCTTACAACAAGGGCAGCTTCTGAATAATGCACCATACAAGTACTCCAGACATCTGAATTCTGTTTCTTTCTCTACTCATGACAGGCACATAACCCAAGCTAAAACAAACTAACAAAGAAATTAAAAAAAACCCAAACCCAAAAGTACACATCAGCTCTCCAAACACAAAACCAGGGGTAAAAACCCTTGAGTTTTCCCTTTTGCAAACCTTGTGCTTTAAAAATCCTCAGAACATAAAGGGAGGCATTCAACACAGCAAGATGGGCCAAAATCTTTGGTAGTCTGTTAAGCACTAACATGAACAGAAGCTCTACCTTTCTGGCCAGCTCTAGGTCTTGCATAGTTTTCTGCAGATGTTTCTTTTCCTTCTGAAGTTGCATTTGAAGCTCCTCCATTTCTCGGAGAGCACCACTATGTTCCTGAAATTTAAATACTTCACAATTATGCAGTCCAATTTCAAAATAGATATCAGCATCTATTTACACTTACATACACACACACTTTGGTTGTACAAAGGTAAAAGATTATTTCTTTTGAGGAAATCACTGGGAACTGAAGGAAAACCCAGAAGATTATGAAGTATTTTTCACATTCTCTAGCAACCCCCTAACTACTCTAAGTGGTAGTCTTGCAAAGTCCTTTCAATGCACAGACCAAGCCTTCAAAAAAGAGAGAGTCAAGTAACAAGAAGAGACAGTGTGGAGACTGTTCTATAAAAACACAGTTTACAAGGTCTAACAGAAGTCACATCCACTGAAAATAATGCTTCAGCCCATTTGCCATCTCTACAGATTACTACCTTTGTTTTCTGTTCTTTTAGAAGCTTTTCAGCTTCTAGTTCTTTGTCAGCCTTTGCCTTGGCTCTTTGTATCTCCAGTATCTGAGCTTCCAGCAGCTTAGCATTATATTGCAGTGTTTCAACACGAGCCAGGAGGTCTTCGTTAGCAGACTGTAACTGATCATGCTGAAAGGATCACAGTGGAAAGATAAAAACATAAACTGAATGTGCATGTGACTTTGACAGATAATATATCGTCTATATTTAAAAAACAAACACCAATTTCTACCCAACTCCCTTGGAAACAGCACTCCTACAGCGGAGTCTTGACCATCTTAATTGTTTTAAACCAGATTAAGAAATAGGCTAAATTAAAGTCACTAGCATAATTTGATTTTTTTTTTTTTCAGAGTTCATTTGCCTAGCTTTCTGTAAGGTGGCTAGAATTACAAGAAATCTGAAAAAAAAAAAAAAAAAAAAAGAAAATCCCAACATTTATGCTTTCATCCCACAATAATAGGCAAGGTTCAAGCACTTATTGCCCCACTTCAAATACAGCTGCTGTATTTATAAATTTTTTCTATGAATAGTGTGATTCATTTATTTAACTGCAGCACCATCAAGCCTTCAGTGAGATAATATCAGTACATAGTAAGAACTCCTCCTGTATCTGAACTATTTTTGCAGTGATTTTAACAGATTTAATTTTGACATCTTCAATGCTTTATGTCAGTCTCTATTATGCAGATTAAGGATAAAGTATAAGTGAAAGTATTACTTAAGTGAAAGAAGTGCCAATTACCTAAACAGTGTTTTTATTTACAAAATACTTCATAACAAACGTAAAAAATTCAGTGTCTGCATAATCAGCAGAATATATGCTACTATTTGTCATTTCTTCCTATGCTTTTCACTACTAGCTTCCATTTATAAGGAAACTGTGACCTAGGTGGATCTTCACTGTAATTATGTATGGGGCCTGGGAGTTTAAATTGTAAATCTCAAACCCATTTCAGTTAGCTTTGCAGAAGTGTCTCACAGCTGTTTAATTAACAACTTAGACTCTTCTGAATGCCACTACAGTACTCCACAAGGAATGCTTAAAGTCTCCTCTTTGAAAGGATGCAAAACCCATAATTAATTAGTATGTTTAAACACCATTGATTAGATAACAAAAACCACATTTTGTCGAAGAAACAGAAGAAAATAAACGTAACACTTAAAAGTTACTGTACTTCATAAGAACTGTAGGTGTGAAATCAGAGAAACAGGGCAAGTTTGATACTTTGTTTTTATATCTGGTACATGTCAGGGTATCGTGTCCAACCCAAGCCAGAGTTGATCACCTTCCCTTCTCTGTGAGTTGACCTGGGGTAAATTAAACTCTATCTACTGAAAAAGCCAGGCATTCGAGATATATTTACTTTTTTCACAGCCAGATATCACGTGTTGAAAAAAAAAAAAAAACACAAAAAAACAACCACCGAAAAAACAACCACCTGAATTTCAAGTCATTATTCAAAACACATTTTGATTATGAAACTATACATAGTAACAATCACATTAATAAGACTTACACTCAGTAAGTAAAATAATTTTTACTGTAATTATCAATAGATCAGACACACCTACTGAACTGACCTGCTGGGACGCCACCTGTAGCTGTCTTGTGAGGTCATCTATCTGACGTTCAAGATTACTTGCTCTGCCTTTTTCAGAATCCAGCTGTTCTCCTTGCTTATCGTATTCCATCAAAAGATTCTTAACACATACAAACACAAAACCAACTTTTTTTACAATATACATTGAATGAGCATATTCTGTATCTCAGATGCTTACTTATCTTCCAAATATTTCGGCATATGAGTTGTCTTACTGCAACATCAGAAATATCAGAATGACATTAAAGCTATCATTCCATTACAGGCTCTGGGAGAAACCCTGAAAAGGGTTTCTAGAATATTCTAGAAATTCTAGAATAATTCAGGTTGGAAGAGATTTCAAGCAGTCTACATTCAACCTCCTCCTTGAAGCATGTTCAGCAGTGAGATCAGACCAGGTTGCTCAGAGTCTTGTCCAGTCAGGTCTTTCCAAGGACCTGCCTCCAAGGATGGAGATGGCGCTACACCTCTGGGCAACCTGTTCCAAAGCTCAACCATCTTCATAGGGTAAAAAAGTTTACCAATGTATCCAGTCAGAATCTCACATTTCAGTTTAGGACTACTGTCTATCATCTTGCACCACCATTAATAACCTGACTCTATTTCCTGATAACGTCTTTGTAGGTACTGGAAGACTGTTATTAGGCCCCTTTGTCCCTCCTAGTATTCTCCAAGCTGAGTAATTTCTCAGCCTTGTACATCGCATATTTCAGTCCCTTGACCATCCTGGTAAGCCTCCACTGACATCACTTCAGGTTACCAATGTCTTTCTTGTATTTGGGGGAAGAAGGAGGGACAAGACTGACTGCAATACTCCAATGATGTCATAGAATTATGGAATCATTGCTAAAACCACCACTAAACTATGTCCCTCAGCACCACGTCTACACGTCTTTTAAATACCTCCAGGGATGGTGACTCAACCACCTCCCTGGACAGCCTGTTCCAATGCTTGACAACCCCTTCGGTGAAGTAGTCTTTCCTAATATCCAATCTAAGCCTTCCCTGGTGCAACTGTTTCATCCTATCACTTGTTACTTGAGAAAAGAGGCTGACACCCACTTTGCTACAACCTCCTTTCGTGTACCTGTAGAGAACGATACGGTCTCCCTTCAGCCTCCTTTTCTCCAGGCTAAACAATCCCACTTCCCTCAGCTGCTCCTCATAGAGCTCTAGACACTTCACCTTCGTGGGATTGCTGACCAAAGACGCATAACGGCCTCCCTTGACCTACTAGCCATACTCTTGTTCTTGCAACCCAGGATACTGGGACCACCTTTGGTACCTGGATACAGTTTCCTCATTCTCAGTGTACTGCCCAACAAAACCCTGAAATTCTTTTCAGCAGCAACACACTCCCCAGCTTGTATTGAGTCCCTCTCTCCCACATGAAGAAATTTGCATCTGTCTTTGTTGAACTTCAAAGGGTTTCTGTCAGCCTGTTCCTCACACCTGTCTAGATCCCTCTGAATAGAATCTCTGCCCTCATGTCTATTGACTAGTTCCCAATTAGGAATAATGACAGAACTTGACGAATGTGCATTCCATCATTTTTTTTTTCTTTTCTTCTTTTCTTTTTTTTTTTATTCAGAGTTGGAAGGGACCTCTCGAGATCATCTAGTCCAACTCCCCTGCCAAAGCAGGATTGCCTAGAGCACATTACTCAGGACTGCATCCAGGCGGGTCTTGAAAATCTCCAGAGAAGGGGACTCCACAACCTCCCTGGGCAGCCTGTGCCAGTGCTGTGTCACCCTCACTGTAAAGAAGTTTTTCCGTGTATTTGAACAGAACTTCCTATGTTCTAACTTGTGCCCATTGCCCCTCGTCCTGTCACTGGGAACCATTGAAAAGAGCCTGGCTCCATCCTCCTTCAACCCACCCTTTAGATACTTGTAAGCATTAATAAGGTCTCCCCTCAGCCTTCTCTTCTCCAGGCTAGAGAGTCCCAGCTCTCTCAGCCTTTCCTCATAAGGCAGATGCTCCAAGCCCTTAATCATCTTAGTTGCCCTTCGCTGGACTCGCTCCAGCAGTTCCCTGTCCCTTTTGAACTGGGGAGCCCAGAACTGGACACAGTATTCCAGTTGTGGCCTCACCAGTGCAGAGTAGAGGGGGAGAATGACCTCCTTCGACCTACTGGCCACACTCTTCCCTATGCAGCCGAGGATTCCATTGGCCTTTTTGGCGACAAGGGCACATTGCTGGGTCATGGATAATTTACTGTCTGCTAGGACCCCCAGATCCTTCTCGTCAGAACTACTTCCCAGCAGGTCACTGTCATCATTCTCCAGGTCATTGTCAAAGTTAAACAGGACAGGTCCCAGCATAGACCCCTTTGGTACTCGATTTGTTATTGGCATCTAGTACAAGCCATTAATCTCTACTCAGAGTCAAACCATGAAACTATTTTTTTTCATTATTTTTTAAGTACCCATTCAGTTTTTTTACCCATTTAGATTGTAAGTTCTCAGTGCAGATACAAGGGTACTGTGAGAAAACTTCAAAAGCATTCCTGAAGCCAAGATCAGTGACATCCACTGTTCTCCTCTCATCCACAACTCCAACTGTTTTATCATGGCAGGTGATCAGATTAATCAGACACAATTTACTCTTGGTGAATTGATGCTGACTGTCATCAGCTCCTGTTTTGTGTGCCCGGAGACATGCTCCAATAGGACTCGCTCCCAGGCTATTGTTAGCTTATGTCTTTATCACTTAAGGACTTTCTAACTGATCCCCAATGTAACGTACTTTGAAAAATTCATAATGATTTATGTTTTGTCTCAGCAACACATTGTTTGATACATTTGATGCCAGATCTAACAGATTTAAAAATACCACCCAGTAGAAAGGAATCGCCTTATTTTCTTTTGACAGCAGCTGCACAGTTCTGTTACTAGAACCTGACATTTCTTGATTTGGGTACTCAACTGCACTGGCACAGTTTCATTTGCCAAACATACTTGTGCAAGTAAATAGCAATATATATCCAGGCTAGGCTTTAAAAGGAAAGTATTTTCTGAAAGTTAACCTTTTATAAGTGTAGTACTATTCTTACCTTATAGCTTTCAGCTCCTTGAATGACATCTTTCATTGAAGCAGACAACTGATCTTTTTCTGATCGAACCAACTCCAATTCTTCCCTCAGCATCTGCATCTTTTTAATAAGAAGTGTGTCATTAAAACAGAACCCCACACACAGAATGTTCTTCATATTAAAAAGCAGTAAGGGTACCTCTTTTCGGCTGACATCTAATTCTTTCTTTGCTTTCACAGCAACCACCTTAATTTTATTTAGCTTCTCTCCTTTTTCTGCAGATTCTTTTTCCAGTCTTCCTAAAATAAATAAGAAAGTGAAAAAATATGCCTCTCCTCTCCCCCAAGAAATGAAATAAAATTCAATTAGAACACAAATACAGCATAACTTCAAAACAAAACAAAATATAAAGCAGGGGGAGACATTCAAATGTTTCACTCAGTTAAGCATTTAAATTTAATTTGAAGCTAAACCATCCAGCTGCACAGACAGCTTAGGGACAATCTTTCCCTGTTTCAGAGGCTTCCATCACAGTTAACATTAAGAGCTATATTCCTGTCTACTTCTACATACAATTGTAACAACTCGGAAGCATTGTCTTCCTAATGTGTTGGGATAACTACAATGAGGCAACAGTAGTTTTGACAGTGTTGCTTTCTTCTCCTCTTGGCAGCCTTAGGGATTCTTATTGACACAATTATTTCCCATATTTAAAAAATAAAGATGAAATCCACTACACTGTTTATAGTCAAATGTACACAGGAAGAAAAAACCTTAAGAAATACCAAATGATAACTGACTTCAGACTGCTAACAATCTTTTAAATCCCTAATGTGAGGAATATTGTAGGAAGCCGCATTGATATCTACTTCCCCTCCTTCCTTGGCTTGTAGGAAATACAGGAAAATTATGCAGAGAAAGAAAAACTAATAAACCAAAACCCCCAAACGGTTTATATAAAGAAGAACAATGGGAAAGATACCAATTTTTTCTTGAAGCTCTGCTACTGAAGGCTGTTGGTCAGTTTTCTCAGTCACTGTCTCCATTAAATTCTGTATTATAAACAAAGACATAAGAAGTATTACAAAAATTTCTTTGTGATATCTTTTTTTCCCCTAACAAGCCACCAGAAGTTTCAGCTACAGCTGGACTGTGTCTACATTCTTACTACCAAGAAAGTCCTTAGGTGCAATTTTGTATCAGTTTGGTAACTGAAAAGCATACTTATGTTGAAAGGAAAACATTCCAACCTTTTAACAGCTGCTTTCCATCCTGTCCAAGGACAAAAAATGGGAGACCATTAATTCTGCAGCTGTCAGTTTTACATAACCACCAATTCCCAGGACCTGAAGTCAGGAGTAGCTAATGCAGAGCAAGGAGCAGTTTTGTTTGAGATGGAGCCACAGAAAGTTAGAGGTGAAAGATTATGAGGTAGGTCAGTTAGTCCATCTAGTTAAATGATCACTTTGAGGTGTATTGATAGGAAGAGAGGTTCAAGTACAGCAACTTTTGTCAAAATAGCATTATGATTGGGTTTGTTTCATTGGTTTTTTTCTGGGGGGAGGGAGGGGATTTTGAGGTGCTAGGAAACTCAAACACGTGCTTTCTGGAAAGGAAACTCACTTTCAGGCCAAGGAAAAAAAAAGAGAGAGAATTGAAAGTATTTTTTGAACCTTAATTCTGAAGACTTTAGAGGTTTAGTCTGTATACTTCAATAACAAAATATAACCTTTAGAGAACTCAGTTCGTCTTTCACTTTTCTAAGTTCAGTTTCCTTTTGTTCCAGAATGAAATTTAATTCGTCTTGTTTTTCTGATCCTTTTTGCTGTTCTTGTATTTGACTTTCATAAAAAGCAAGTTTTTGAGTGATCTCTGCAATATTAGCTAAAGGATCTTGATTTTCAATCCTTGCTTTTTCACTGGCATTCTTCAGCTCCTGGATATCATGTTGAAGTGCTTCTTTTTCAGACAACACTCCTTCCAATTCTTCTCTCAAGAGATCTTTTTCTTTTTCAAAATCCTGAATCAGGGATCTATGTTCTGTATATTGAGCTGCATTTTCTTCCTCTAGTCTCTCAACTTCCCGTTGCAAATGAAGAACTTTCTCCTCATTCTGTAAAGCAAGGCATAGCTCTTCTTTCATTTTTGCCAAGCATTCATTCACAATTTGTAACAAGTTAAGAGAATCATATTCCTCATTAGAATCTGAAACGCTGGACCCCACTTGCTCAAGTGAGTGGTACAGCTGAGCTCTTACAAGGGATCTGTGTGCTTGTTCATTTTCAAGTAATGTTGATATATGGTCTTTTTCTGCAGTCATCATTTGTAGTTTCTTTTCTAAGTTTTCAGACTGCTCTTTCAACACTAACCAACCATCTTTTTCAGATCTAATCTTTTCCAGGTCTTCACTTAATTCACCTTTTTCCTGAATGATTTTCTTATTTTCGTCACGAAGAGTATATACTTCAGATAAAAGGTTCTCTCTCTCACGCACCAGAGATTCAATCTGGTTTTCCAGTTGCTCTAGCGTTTGAGCATTTTCACTCTTCCTAGTTAAACCTTCATTCAGTCTCCCTGTTAATTCCTCCACTTTTTTCTTCAGGTCGCTATTGTACTGGTTAGCAACATCTACTTCGTGCTGAAGTTCCTGAACTTTTCCTTGTTCTTGCTTGCATCTTTCCTGAAGGGTTTCTCTCTCTTCATCCAAGCATTTTACTTCATTTAAAATATCCTTATTTTGATCAGTAAGAGCAATGATCTTCTCTTCTAGTTCTTTCATAGCAGTCTCTTTTTGCTCAATGGAGCTTGTTATCATGTTATTCTCCTCCTGAAGACTAACAATTTTACATTTAAGTTCTTCTATCTCTAGCTGATTAGATGACAATTTTTCTGTTTCTTCCCGGAGGCGATTCACAGTTTCAAGAAGAACATCCTTTTCACTGAAAGCAGCTCGGAGTTTCTGTTGCAGTTCACTGACATCAGAAGCTTGCTGTTGTTTCATTGACTCAAACTCCTGGCTGATCTTTCCAGCAGATTCCCCTAGCTCAGTCTGTAGAGTTTCCATTGTTTCTCTCAGGCTATTATAATTGGACACTGCTTCTTCTTTCTCCTGAGTTAGCTTTTCAAGTTGCTCTCTAAGTTCCTGCATTTCAAAAACTAATGCCATTTTTTCTTTTTCAGAACTAGATAACAAAGTTTCATTCAGTTCAGAAATTTCTCTTTTATGTTGCTCTTTCAGAGTTTGAGTCTCTAACTTATGCTCTTTTACAGTGGTTTCACAGTGCTGTCTTGCTGCTTGAAGCTCCAATTTTAATTTTTCGATTACACAACAGTAATCTTCTTTAGTAAGCTGCAATTCATTTATCTTAAAGTCCAAGTCTTCCCGCTCATGGAAGTACTCATCCTTTATGCGATGGATTTCCTCTTCCAGTTTTAGTTTAACATTACTCATGTAAGTTAACTCATCTTTTAGTATGCTATGTTGGGACTGGAGCTCTTCTAAACTGTACTCCAGGTGCCTAACCTTTTCTTCCATTTTAGCTTCTACACAAGGTTCTTCTTGTGTATCTACAACATCTACCTTGTTTTCATTTTTATTTAAGACTTCTCTCAGCTGCTCTACGTCACAGTCACACTGGTCAGTACGAGCACACATTTCATCCTTTCCATTTTTCTCTTTTATTAAGTGCTCCTCTGCCAAATTGTGCTGTAACTGATTTATCTGATTTTGCTTTTCTTCATTTTCTTTATATGATACTTCAATCCGATGCATCAACTCTGACACCTCTTCCTGATGGGCAATTTTTAATTTTTTAAGCTCTTCGTTCAGATTTTTTATTTCATTGCGGTAACACTGAGAGTTGCTTTTAATAGTTTCTTGCAGGTTTGTCACTTCTTTGTTTTTGTCCTCATTCACAGCTTCCAACTGCTTGCTCAGACACAAAATTTGCTCCTCATAAGTAGATTTAATTCTTTGGACATCATCTTGTAATCTTTTAACTTCTTTTTGACTATCACTGTGACATTCAATCTGTTCCACCATCCCCATCCGTTTCTTTGCTTGTTCCTCTAATTCCATTTTCAGCTTTGTTAAGTCCTCATTGTGTTTGCATTGTGCATTTGCTAATTCACTCTTCAGAGATTTTATTTCTTTCAGAGAGTCAATACTTGATTGTTCCAGTTGCTTCTGCAATTCTTCTGTCTTAGTTACCGCAGCCTAAACAAACAAGCAAGTTATTAAATACTGGTAATTTAGCACACAATTTCCAAATAAACTGTTTACAATAGTGAATTAAAAGATTTAGGGGTCCTTAGTTTTAAAAATTGCTATAGTTTTTAAATATCTAACTATATTAGGACAACTCAATTCAGAAGACACTGCAGATAGTACAAAAATGGTCACAGAATGACAAAGGAAAACTAACTCTTAAATTGTGTTTACAAGCATAATTTCACAAAATGGTCATGAGAGACTTCAGCTTTAGCAACTATTCTGATAATGTATTACAGAATGAATTACTTTTAGTGCATCAAATTCAAGTACCTGGAATATAACAATGTTCATCAACTGCAAGCGATTCATACTTCACTTTATTATTAATTGAGATTACTGACACAATATTGATGCCTTGGCTGACAGGGTCCTTCCTATGACTATCCGAATGTAAATGTCATATTTCCATTGGAAAGACGGAGCTAACTGATTAAAGCCATCACATAGGGTGACAGAGCACTGGAACAGGCTGCCCAGGGAGGTTGTGGAGTCCCCTTCCCTGGAGATTTTCAAGACCCGCCTGGATGCAGTCCTGAGTAATGTGCTCTAGGCAATCCTGCTTTAGCAGGAGAGTTGGACTAGATGATCTCTAGAGGTCCCTTCCAACTCTGATAATTCTGTGATTCTGTGATTCTGTGATATGTAGGCTATTAATATGCATACTGAATTCTTTTTGAACAGCTTTGGATCTAGCTGGTGCATATAAGAACTTTATATTTATTGTTAGTCCTACAAAAACTATAAATTAGGGGGTATAGAGAAAATATGCTTTAACATATGAAACCTTTAGATTTTTTTTTTAAGGTACAACAGAACACAGGTAAGTGAAGAAAAAGATTCAAATGAAAATGAAATACACAACAAGCAAAACTAGAAAATAAAGATAAACATAATTCTGAAATATTTTACTAATGTCCTATGGCTTATTTCAGTACCTCTGCTTCTTGCTTTATTTGAATATTTTCTTTTTTCAGCGCCACACACTGCTGCTGACTTTCAGCTTTTTCCAGAAGTACAACATCCAGTCTTTCTGTGAGAGCCTAATTTTAAGGGAGAAAGATCACTGAAATAAGGGTTTCTTAACAACAGAAGCCTAAACAATTTTTGCAAACCATAGGACGTCACATATCGATCATGACTTTTTTTTGTCAATTAAACAGATCAGTCTGATTTTAAAAGTTACTTTCAGCCCAAATATGACAGATATGGAATATGTAGACTAAAACAATGATGTTGAGTACTAGGTTCTGTTCAAAATCATATTTCTGACGAGCTAATTTTTTTTATCACCAGGTGGTGGTAGATGAGCTTCACTTCTGTAGAAAAGAAATCCCCATCCAAATTATTAAGAACAATTTTCCAGTTGATAAATACCTCCTCGCTACCAATTTTCACTTTCATATGCCATCTATGACTCTTACTTTGAGAAAGACAGATGTTCTTTCCACTTAAAAAAAATCCAGTTACTTTCCTAAAAGTATTTCATGTGACACGCAACTTTAATTGTGTGTTTCTGATCTCATCAAACGACCGTCTCAGAAGTTTTCTAAATGGCTGAAGTCTTTCCACAGTGGTCATCCTAAAAATAAACAAAAGCCTGTCTAACCAGCTACACAAGGAAAAAGCCTTGCTGAAGAAATTGTGCTGTTTTGTACTATTCCTCACAGAACTAATAGTGTTTTCTGAGAAGTGGGGTAAGGACGTGGGGGGACGAGGAAAAAAAAAAAAGAGCTTCTAGGAAGTGTCTTGAAATTCTGAAAATTGATTACATTCAATTTGAATAACAGTTTTAAAGCTATTTACCAAATAATTTCTGTAGATATATTTCAGCTAACATTGTGTAATACATTAGAAACCCATTATATATTCCTACCTGAATAATATCATCAGCTCCTCCACCAGCTGCTTTAGATCTGAGTTCTTCAATCTCTTTCTCTAGTTCTTAAAAAAGTATAGAAATTTCACAGCATGAATTGATGCTCCATCACAATAGCAAATTACTAGTAAATCCAGTGCCTAACAACACTTCTATTCAAATCAGACACATCTTTTACTTAGTCAGGTTTTGCTTGTTACTGAGTAATGGAAAGACAACAAACAATCAGTCCTACTTCTCCAGTCCTGACATTTAGCAGGGTTTCCTGAGGAAACAAAGCTTCCTTGTTTGGGTAGAGGGACAACAGATAAGAATTCTTTTGATGATTGTCATACCTTCTATTTCATGAACAATTTAAGCCAAAGAAAAGATACTCAGTTCCTACTGGTTCTCTAAAAATAGGCAGCAGGCAGAAGAACAAGATCTTATGAACAACCCCTCTGAGGGAAAGCCCAGTATAGCCCAATCCTATCCTTACTGTTTCACTGGGCAGCTACCAGCAGTCAGTGTAACTGTAACTCCAAACAAGGGGAAGTGACCAAGTACTGGGCCACTGGAGGAAAAGGGACAGGAGCGAAGAGAAGGACAGCACATAACAGCACAGATTTATAGAGGATACTTCTAGGTGGTTAACACAAAAGTGTGTTTCATCTATTTTACAATTTCTTGTTAAAAAAGTAAATGACCAAATATAAAAAAAGCTATTTTAAAGAAGCCATAGTCTACAACAGTACTTATTACAGAAAAATCTATCAGAGACATTCCCCTCCCATCTACTTTCTGAAAAGCAACAAGTATCCCTGCAACTGACACAGGAAACAGACAAGTCCCACGCCAACTACAACTAGGCTACATTGTTCTATCATGCCATACCGCCAGATCAAAATTAATTTCATACCTGACAAAAGCAAGGCTTCTTTTACTTCCCTTACTTGCTTTAAGGATTTCAGTCCTTATCCTCCCACAAAAAAAAAAAAAAATAGTGGAATTGCAGAAAAAAATATAGGATATTTGCCTGGAATTAAAATCTGTCTAGCAAAAATATGCAGTGATATTAGGAAAGGTCAGATAGTACCAAGCATTAAAGCAGAAATTGTTCTCTTTCCAGTAAGGTACCTGTACATCTTGACTTTACTTTCTGTATAAGCATCACTTGCTTTTTTGCAAACTTGATGAGATCTTCTTTGGGCAATGTGTCCAGCTGTAAAAAAGTACATATTAGAAAAAACAGCTTTCTCTAACCCAGAGGTAAACAGAAAACAGGGCATTGTAGCATCCAACTTCCACGAAGTTAAGTTTAGGGTAAGAAACTGTCTTACTACACATTTGGAAGAACAATAACAGTTCAAATTACTGCTGTTCTGTTATCCAATTCTGTTATATCAAGAGCAATAACAGAAACTACTCCTAATCCTGTACTTTTCCAAAATAATTCTAGAGCACATAACCGGGCGGCACCAGTTAGACAGGAAACCTCAGCTGGGAAGGGTACAATTCAGTAATATAATTTGAACAACGTTTTGAAAATGGTGTGCTGACCTAACACTGACATTGTTTAAATTTGTTTCCAACATATGCAAAGAAGTCTATGTACATTATGAAAGAGACTACTGCCAAAACTGGATGCTACCAATATTATCAAACATTGTAACAGGAAATGAACATATCAGTAAGAGATTTTTCCAAAACACTGTTTATAAATCAATTTTTCAAGAAGTCCAGAAGACAGGAAACTGTTTAAAAATACCTTTGTCTTCCTATTAGTCACAGCTTGCACACTAAGCTGTAACACTTTCAACTACTGCTATCCAAATAAATTAGATTTGTGAGGCCTGATTACCTTTGATTTGCCTGATCCTGGTGTGACAGAAGACGCCACCATCTCTTGCCCAGCATCTTGAACCTACAACAAGGTAAAGCACACCCTGCAGTAACTGAACTTTTTAATGTAAGACTACCAATGGTACTTACTGAAAGTCTGCAAACACTGAGAATAACTGAATATAGTGAGAGATCAAGAAAAAAATTAAAAATATATCTGTAGAACTAATCAGAAGGATAACGGGAAAAAAAACTGATAGAGATCTATCGAGAGTAGTGCAATACAACAGCAGAATAGGAAATTCCAAACAAAAAAACCCTGATTTCCAAACCAGTATGATCTTATGATTCCATAACTGAATTGACATCTAGACTGATACATTGCTGAAAAATCATTTTATTTACAAGGCATGACTCACTATCTTGTTCTTAAAAACCCATTAAAACAAGGCTTGAACGAAAAAAAGCTTGTAGAGAAGTAGCAGTTAAATCAAACTTTGAGAACTTTTTGAACTACATCATCTTTCTTAAACACACTGGTTCTTGCTAGAATTATTGGCCCAACAAATATATTTGAAGAGACTCTGCAAAGCCAGGGCTCTTTTGAACAAAATATAACCCTCTCCCCACCTCCGTTTTTTTTTTGTTTTGCCTTTTTTTTTTTTTTTTTTTAAACGCACTGGTTAGCACTAGAAGTGCAGGCCTGACAAACTTATCTATAAAGGCTCTACAAATTCTGGGTTCCCTACTCCTAACATACATGCATAACGCCTTCTACTGTAAACTTCCACAGAGCTAATCAGGGAGACTCTATGTTACTTTACAGTGGTTTATATGAGATATGCTTACCTATACTCAGGAACATGAGGAAACATACATAACTAAGACGGGGCAAAGGAAAAAGGAACAGACACTTCCAATATATTAAGGGCAGCATTTACAAGCTTTGACCTTTACCTTGCCTTTTCCTTCATATTATCATATGTGTATAAAAGTGAAGTGGTATATATATACATATTTGTATTTTTATATGTCTAGGTGTTTGTGCGTATGTCTATGTATACACACATACCTTCATTTCTATTTTGCTACTCTCTTGATTACGACAAAAAAGTCCCTTATAATAGAAACTAAGGAAAAAACAAACTCGATCTAAACACTACTGGAATGGAGAAACACTAACAATTTAGAGAGAACAGCTGGTACAGATAATAAGAAAGGTCATCATTAGAAATATGAGTTCAAGTACAGATCAAGGACAAAGTTATCTCTCTGTTTTTCTTGAGATGGCAAAAGCAAACGTACTAGAAAATAATTTGCCCGTTAAACATAAATACAGCATTTAAAAAAATAAACAAAACTATAAAGTTTCAGATTTTCTGGTATGCAGGACTTTGTCAACATTTATATTCTCAATATTTCAGCACTGCAATTAGCAAAACACTTGCTACAAGCAGTAGGTTTACACAGTATAATTACGAACAACAAACTGTATGTACTGTGTAGAAAGTGATAGCACATATCTCACCAGACTACCGTAAGGTCAGATGAATGTATACATCACTTTTACTCTCCTTTAAGCTAACACACAGAGACACAGAACTGCATGTCATGTAATACAGTGTATCCAGTTTTGCTATGCTCGTAACAGAAACCAAAAGCAGCTTGTGTAGAGGGCTTCGCCCGTTTGAATTAGAAAAATGAGGAAGATGAGTTAATAAAAAACCTCTAAACTTTGCACACAAGCTGTGACCCAGCAGATAGTAAGTAAACTGCTAAGCACAACACTGGGTCCTGCAAGTATTCGCAAGTTTCTATTCTACCATTCTGAAACCAAAGTATGCTTCCATACTTTTATATATATATATATATACACACACACACATACGCTTTTTTTTTTTTCATTTAGAGCCTACTTTACCTATACTAAGGTGCCTCCAAGCCACAGCTTAGCATGCTCCATGCATTGTAATTGCTTCCTACCCCTTACTTTTGCAATAGCTTATACCCTTATAAAGCCTAACCAGTGCAGAAACGCAACACATCAGACTTCGAGGCGACCCCGTGGCGGTAACGACCATAACGAAGAGCGGTTTCCTGAGCAGCGTGCAACTTTTAGGCATGCCCAACTCTGACCGCTCCAAGTCACATTAAAATACGTTTTGAGCTGCGATCGCTTCAGCGAACGGGGGCACCGAACCTCTATTAGAACGGCTGCAGCTCACATACCCCCACCCGCCACGCTGGCTACGGGCACCAACCGGCGGCCGGGCCCTGAGGCGAGCGGCGCCGCCCGTCAGGCGCGACCAACGGTCGCGCCTGACGGGCGGCGCCGCTCCCCTCAGGACTGACAGGGCTGGTGGAGCGCCGTCCCCCCTCCGGGCCCCCCCTTCAACGGCTCCGCGTCCCCGTTACCTCCATGGCGAAGCCGGCTGGCTGCCGGAGCAGGGAGATGGCGGCACCGCCGCAGCCGCTGTCAGCGCCGTTACCTCCTGCCCGACCCACTTCCGCCTCCGTCATCCCCCCACCCGCCGCGTAACGTAAACGCACCGAACCGGCTGAGGGAACGTCCGTCACCTGAGCCCCGCCCCTCCCCTCCTCGGCGCTCGGCCCCGCCCCCTGGCGCGCGGCGCCGGCGGTTGAGCGCCTCAGCGGCGCGCAGTGGGCGGGAAGGGCGGGCTGCGGTAGGGCCCTACCGAGGGAACGTCGCCTGACAGGAATTCTGCTGTGGCCGGGCCCTCCGTCTAATAAAAACGGCACAGGGGAAAGGGGTACGGCTACAACACGGCTGTACCCCACCTTTTCCTGTCCCTGAAGGGCTCCTGAGGGGTACGCGCTGCTGCAGCGGCACCTGAGGGTGCGGGGAGACTGGTGTTAGGCAAGTGCGTCTCTCACTGTAACGATAAGGAGAATAGGAGGTGAACAGTTATATGCTCAGGCTGGTACTTCAGGATTTAGGATCCTCTCTTTAATATCTCGATAGAAGCACAGAGGGATTAAGTTATTTATCAAAAGTCGGCTATGAAGGACTGTACCAGAGCAAATAGCAGAAGCCAGATATTAAGGCTTGTAGTTCTGTTTGTTTGTTTTTTTTTTTAATTAACAGATTTTTATCACCATGTGGGTAGGTGTTTGAGGGGAGCAATACCTGCTATAAAGTGCACACATTTTTTTATTGCAATCGTGCATGCACTTTGATAATGCTTGAATTATTTTTTACATTTTGTGATAAGTAATTGACTTTTTAATGAGAAGTTGCCTGGGAGAAACAATTTAGGCATATTATTCTATTTACAGATCACCGGCTAAATATTGAGTGTCACTGAGTTAATTATGGTATCATGAGAGAATCTCTGTTATTTTGATAGAAAAAGAGAGTCATGTTAGTCACAATGCTGCTCTTGGAAGAATAAATTGCATTTTTCCAAGTCTACTTATTGTCATTTTAAAATTCAAATGACAGATAGTGACAAAAGGCAGAAAGGTTCTTCACATATACCTCAGGAATTATTTTTGTTTTTTCCTCCAGTGCATTCTCTGTACATTATTTATTGTATATTGCAATCTATACAGATAGATAACTGCAGGAGGAGCATATGGTTCCATGCTTTCAGAGAGGCTGCTGGCAAGGAGCAGATCTCCCTAAAGAAAACGCAAGAAGCTGTTTTTCCAGTACTTCTATTATTATACTTTTTAGAAGCCCCACAGGGCACCAAACAGATTAATTCTTTCTTTCCTCATCTATTTTGGCAGACTCTGAATGGGGTACCTGGGCCTGCACTGCTATGGTCTAACATGGGAGTTTCACACAATTTCAAGAAGAGCATTTCTAGATACAGTCCTTCCAAAACCATCCAGCTTTTGACCCTAAACTATGCCATACTGCACTGCATTGTCCTCCCAGGTCATTCTGCGATTGAAGTTGGAAGGCTGGAGAGAACACTATAGGAAAACTTACCACTTTTTTTTTTTTTTTTTTTTTTTTTCAAAAACCCCAGAGAAAACAATGTTTCATCTAAATTCGTTCTTTCCTTCTATCCCCAGAAAATATGTGTTGTGATCCAACTCTTGGGTCACCTCATGACTGAGCCTATGAGGAAATTGATTTTGGAGATTGTCCAAGGCAGACGCACAAAGGGAGTTCAAATGTGTTTGTACTGAAGGCAACGAACTGCCGGCTCACTCATCACCGGCTTTCTGAAATGAACCCATTCTGCCTAGGGAGCGCCCAGCCCCTGGTACAGCTCCCTGATCCTGTGAGCTACGTATTTGACAGAGACAGGCCAATTCTCACCTCCTGCGTCCCTCCATTTTGTGCAAACGAATGTAGGTATATTTTACTCTTGAGATTGACTTAACAGTCTTTCATTCTGGTCTGGAATTGCGACAGCGGTTGCAAAGCATCCTGGTTATGGAATGGTAGAAGAATGAAAAAGGTTTCTAGAGTACCTAGAAGAAAAAAGAATGAGGATTTTGACTGTTGATTGTTTCTGTTTGTTACAATAAAGTATAAGTTGCTCCATATTTTGTGGGAAAAAATGTCGATTCATACCTGCAAGAGTCTTACATAATTTTATTAAACAGTTTATGAATTGTACATCTTACCTATCCAGAAGGAGCAGTAGGATGATATATATTGCATGCAGCTAATTTGGGACAAGATAAGTGAGAAAACCAAGAATAATTTATGTGCTCCGTATATTCTATAATTTTGTTATCGTTGTAAAAGATAATTAGTTAATCTTTTTAAATAGCATTGTTCATATAAAACAAGATTGCCAAGACATTTATGGGATGTGTTGGGACAGAGCATGACAAACTCTGCCTCCTGCTTTCATTGAGAGGCCAAGTCCCATGGGGCTGTGATTAGCCCTTACATCAAGGCAGCCCACAAATGCTTGTTCACTATCATTGGAATTACTAGACCTGATGGAATTTTCTGAAGAGCACAGAATGAGAAAATTACTGTAATTTTGCAACTGAGGAATGTGTTTTCAGCATGCAAGAGATGATGCTTTAAATACTTGCCCCTGTAGAATCTGCCTTTCCAACAGGTTCTGAAGATCACAAACTCTTTTGCTTACAAGCCGTGCTCGGCCCATCAGCATTCTTGCTTTGAGCTACTTTTGTGGCCTTTCTCCATGCCAAATTAGTCTAAAGGAAAGCAGGGTATGACTTTACAGTATGTTAACTATTCTTTTCTGTTTGGGAACTTAAAGTATTCTCCCTGCCCTGTGCAAATGAACCACAAATTCTGTGGCTGACTGTGGCCATTTTGTTGGGTTGAGTTCAGGTTCAGGAGGTTCCCACTGGGGTGGAAGGGTAGAGGCTACACGTATGGTGAAAAAGTTAAGAAAGCGTGAAAGGGGAGTCTAAGCTGAATGTTTATATGGGATGCAAATAGGATGCAAAGGCACTACTGCTCTTCATGTTTATCTCAATACTACTTAGCACATGAAGGATTCGGTTAGGTATTAAAAAAAAAGAAGTTGTATTCATAGTCTCTAATTCTGGTCTTGAATAGTAATAGGAAACAGGTGAGAAATTTGGTGTTCTCTTACTCCCCTGCAAAGCCCACCAAGACTGTTGAAAGATTAGCGTGAAACAAACAAGGAAACTAACAGTTTGTTTGAGCACTTAGGGTTGGGTCTGGCTATAAAAGGCTGTTCCATTGTTAACAGGATATGAAAGCTCTTTCAATTGCACGCAGAGATAATAGTAAATGTAGGTCAGTGAAGGTTATTCATACAACAAGAAGTTACTGTGAATCGAGGCCCAATTTTAACAATTAGAAAAATATATTAGTTACCTTCATTTTTAGGTGTCTAACCTAAGAGTCTACCTATACCTATGTTGCCTGTACCACAGCAGGATCCAGTGTGGCTTGCTTTTGACATCATCTCTCTCTCTCCATGGTCATGGTAGATGGCCATAATTCAACTGTGAGCCTTCACACAGCCCTTAAGGCAGTCTGGGCTCACACTGCTGATAAATACCAAATGCCCTTCTGCAAAATAATCCAGGGGTAATTTGATTCTTCAACATTAACCATGCGACACTGCTGAATGACAACATTCCTGGTCCACCTACACAGTGCCTGAGTCTGCGCTTGGTCTGGAGGGCAGGCAGAGCCTTGTTATCCACCCCAAGCTTTAAGTCTGGCACTGTAGTTGCATCCTATGAGTATGAAGGGCTTAACTTTCTCAGTGTGCCTCTAGGCTCACCTACGGCCTGCGCTGAGACAGGGTTTGCATCACTCATCGGGGATGTGAGGGAAATGGAAGCTTCAGTCCGGGCTTAAAATATAATGTTAATGCACCTCTGGAAAACTCCAGAATTAATAATTAACCTTGTTGTAAAGATAAGGCTCTTTGTGAATGTGTTGACATAATCATTATAAAAAACATACAATGTATATATTATAGGGTAGGATATCCATATCCTATATGGATAGAAAAAATTAAATAAAAACTACTTCATGTCCGCAGTCTGTTTTGTAACAGGAGGAACAGTAACTTTCAATCCAAGCATGAAGCGGATCATACACAGTAAAATTTGCAGAAAGGATAGCAGTGCCCCCCTGTCTTTGAACGCTAGCTAAGAAGATAGAACAGCTTCCCTCTCTGCCTCTTAAATTTTTTGAAGCTTGGTGCTTCTTCCATTCTGTTTCATAAGCAGTTGCATTCCATGTTAAAAAGTCTGTATCGAAGCAGGAATTCATAGCTGTGGGAGGATTTGTTTTTGTAGTTTTAATGCAGAGCTACAAAACAGAACTGTAGTCCTGCTTTGAGGTAAAACAGAACCAATTTTTTGTTCAGTGGTTTTACTTTGCAGCTAACCCTCTTATAAATAACTGAACTCCCTGAAATTCACAGCATATTGTCCAGACACTGTTCACTGTCAGAGTGATATGTGATAAGTGTCAGAGTGTCAGAGTGATAAGACCTATGTTTATAGTTGATGCCCAGGCATGGTATGCAGACAGGCTCTCACTTATACCTATTGCTGCAACACCCAAGGCAGCTAACTTTGGTATTTGCCCCGTTGGAGGTTCGGAAGCAGAAAAGCATAGAGGGGTCCCACCTGTGGGGAGGAGCGGGCAGGACAGGTGACCCAAAACTGACCCACAGGGTATTCCATCCCATCTGCCTCATGCTCAGTATAAAAGCTGAGGGATCAAAGGGTCAGCCCTCTTTCTTCAATGGCCAGTGTCTGAGGAGGACTCTGTCTGTTTGTCTGCCTTTGATCCCGATCCCTGCATTCCTGAATGTAAATCCAGAATCCCGTTCCCACCCATCACTGAGTCCAGTCTGGGACTTTCCCCGTGCCTACCGGTGACATGATTGTCATCCCAGGAGCTCGATACTAGTTTTGTATATATTGCATATATTTTCATTATTTTCTTTTTATTATTTTATTAGTATTTTCATTAAAGTAATTTAGTTTCTTCTAAACTCCTAAGTCTCTTTCTGTCTCTCCCTCCTCTCCTTGGAGAGGGAGGTGGGGGAGAGCATCTGCCATTTGTTTCAGTGACCAGTCCGGCCCAAACCACGAAAATCCTGTGAATGTGTATTGATCAACACTGATTTTCAAACATTTGTTAGAGATTAATAACAAATTTTCCCTGCTATCAAAACTCTGCAGGTACACTTTCTTATAAAAGAAGAGACAAGCAGCATTGAAGAAGTTGCCGTGGGATTGCATTATCTAAACTGACACAACTCCTTTTTAAACTGACATAGGATAAGTTGCATCTATGTAAGAAGGTTAGTAAAATCATGCATCAAGGATGAAAATAAAGCATCAGTACATATTCAGGCCATATGTCTAATAGAGCTTTATATGGAGCTCTATCACTATATTAAAAAGAGTCACTTGACAATAGTTTAAACTGTTTGGAAAAAAATTCGCTGAACAAGTAAAATCTTCTGCAGGTACTCACAGATTTACAGTATCTTACGTAAAAATAAATGAAAACTCTTGCCAACTTATGTTAGTATTAGTAAACAATCTCTGTATAACACATCATTTAAAGCTCTTCTGTTCTTAACAACTGACAAACCTAAAGATATGTAAGTTAAAGGTGCTTTAGATGTAGACGCCCTCCAGTCATCTACCCAGAAACATATGCACATCTCTATTGGCATACTGTCATTCCAAACCACGGTAGTCCCCAGGCCCATTAGGGGATGCATACAGCCTATTCAGACTTTTCCCAAACTGTCCTGGTAACTACAGATCTAATCATTTTCACTGGTAATAATTCACTGTTTCCTGTAGTTTTACACTGGTATAATTAATAATATTTCTCAAATTATGATGGAATCCGCAGGTTGATCTCTCTCAGCTGTGGTGGCTTGAGAGAGCATAAAAGGCAGAAACATCCCACTTTTCTATCACCCTGCCAGCTATGTTTTGTCATAAAGGTAAACAGTTCTGGTTTTGAATGTGTATAAGGATAATACCAGTGGCATGAGAAACCCCTTTTTTTTATGTAACCATACATCCAGTGTTTGTTTCCCCTCCCTTTTTTTTTTTCTAGGACTGCACTCTGACCTGTGTTACTTTTTATCTGCTTTTCAGAACAGCTGAACTAGAGCTGGGGGAAGAGTTACCTAAGGAAGTGAGAGCAAAGGTGACTTTCCCAATGTGATACAAGCTCCTATTATATTGTGCCTCTATCCTTGCATGGATGTGCACCTCCCTTTCAGACCAGGCTTCACCACTGTCAGCATTTTGCACTTCTGATAGATTCAGAGATTTCAAAGGAGGAACAAATAGGTCGTCTGTGTGAACTTTTGTATAGCACCGCTAATAAAATGTCACCAGGCTACTGAGTTCAGCATGTTTTCAGTTTACTGATGGCTCTTATGACACTGAATGAGGATTAGATTGACAAACTGAGCTGACTCATTGATTTCATGGAGCAACCCAAGAGAATGAAAATATGTCAGAGAGCAGGCAACGCCTTCTCCTCATACTGGCAATAGTAAGATAGCAAATCAAGTTAATCATAAACAAAAACCAAACAGGTAGTGGAATACTCCTCAGGCTGATATTTAGTTCTGCTGTGATGAACAGCAGTGCCTCTGCCAGATGATTTTTTTTCTCAGGTAGCCAATTTACCGAGACATCCTTTATTTGTGGGCAAGAATCGCTGTTAACCTAAAGCTCTTCAAATGCCTATGTTTGCCTGAGTGTAGCAAAAGTGTGTTTCTAGTTCCAGTGTTTTCTTCATCTTTGGGTGAAACTCGGTGGACCAGGAACTGACAATGTAACGTCTACATTTGACAGGGAGCCTTTCATTTGTTTCCAAAGTTGAGGCAAGATATTGCTGCCCTTTAGAGAACTGCACTCATTTTAGGCATTTGGATTAAATCGGTAGCCTGAAATGGACCGTCTGTGTTGTCAGCTGCTCCTGTTACTAAATCCTTGGAACTTTCCACAGGCCAAAGAGAAAATACACCCAGCAAACATTTATTGTGTTGAACTGGACTAAACTAGACTAAATGAGAATAAGACAGTATTTTCCTCCAGCTGCTGTAGTCTATGTTGTTTTCCCTCTGAGTGCAAACCCAGTTAAGCAGGTATTCTTTGGTGCCTTTTTTGTGCGCCAAGCTCAACGGTGGCACTTTAAACCAAAAGTGGACTGGTAATAATTGTTTATAATTAAATGGGCTATGAATAACTTTAATTAATTCCCCACAAGCTCAAAGCATGGCTGTAGTGCTGGTACTAATGCTAAAGCAGAACTGTTCTTCATTTGATAATGTCAGCCGGGCCCTATTACAACTAAGAGCGCTCATTGGGATGTTTGTATATTTGGTTAACCAGGGAAGAGCAAAGAAAAGGACAAGGTAGTAATGTGGTGTGTCTGATGAACATTTTTACAGCGGTGGAGAAGAGGGAGATGATATGTGCAGTATGGACTATTGACCTGGTTCATTCCAACTTTCAGAATTCTCCGACTATTAACAGAAGATTATGCTATCCGTTTCAAAAGGCAACAGTGATAAAAGCTTCTTGACTTGATGCAGTAGGAACTACTGCCTCCACATCTGGTTTTTAAATAAATGCCTCTATGTAGCCTTTTAGCAGGTTTTATCAAAGTCAGTAATAGTGTTTGGTGTTTTTGGAAATGTTGCTTTCATCTCAATGGCATTTATGATGTCCATCTTAAAACAAGAGAAAAAGAAAATTATTCTACTTGGTGCCCTTCTGTTGTTCTGTTTATACTTGACCACCTTTAAATTTGTTTATTGTTATTTATTGATTAATGTTTGTACAACATATGAATAACATAATGCCCACACCTGTTGCACTCCTTTAACACCTTTTTTTCCTATTGGTTCCTAATTTCCGTTAGAGGTTGATTTGAAAATGCCAGCAATATCAACTGCAGTTTTACAAAGACAAAACCTCAAAGCATATCTGAAATATTTTTGTTAATGCTGAAAGTTACCACGTGAGGGATGAATGAGAAGTATCCGGTGTGATTATTTTCTTCACGGAGACCTAAACTTCCACATAATCTGGGAACTCTCACAATAATGAAAAAATCAGTGGCGTGTGAAAGAGAGATATTGAAATCTTAGGGACACAGGCATTTTGTGAAGGAAAAGCAAAATACATAAAATGGAAAAGGCTGAAGATCATAAAGAATAATTCCCCCTGCTAGTAATCACAATTCCATGCGAAAAACGAGAGAGGTATCAGCCATGTTTTTCTTATAATCTTCATCAAATTTCTGATTCTGTGCCACAGTGAAATAATTCTTCCAGTCACCAACAACCCCTATGAACAGCAGAGCAAAAAGAGAAATAAGATTAATTTACCAGTATTTTCTGAAGCCCATTAGCCATGACTTGGTAGATACTTGTACTTCAAGGCTTATTTCAAAGCAGAATGACAGTCAGGAAGACAGAGTTGATGCCAGTAACAAACCTCAGTACCTTTTCTCATGAATGGGGAAATGGAGTGATCCATTATTCCCTGAAACTCCTTTGTGTAATTTGCCATGGGATTTTCCTTCATTATCTCAAACGAGGTGTGATGGATTATCTTGTTTAGAACCTCCTGATTCACATCCTTCTCCAGGAATTTCACAATCTTCTGAATTTCTCGCTTTGGATTCTGCAGAGAGGATAACGTGGTATATGATACAGACCCAGGAAAAGCAAAGAAATCAAACATAGTGTTAAAGTTGCAATTGCCAGAGTAAGAAGATCAGGTTATCAGAAAATTTACTGATACAGCTGTCATTATAATAGGAAACTGTTGATCGTAGGTAGTATCTACTGGACTTCCAGATTTCAGAGCTCTATAAACATGTATTCAGCCTTTTACCTCCTTCATATCTTCATAGAAGAGGTAGAGAATACGGTGCTTATCTTTTGCCTTCCACCATCCTTTCACATGGTCATACCAGGAACCCCAGAGCACTGAAAAAAGAGTAACATCATCATGAGCTATGAAGGCCCAAGCTGTCTGTGGCACTCATGTTTCCCTAATAATGAGTGTCTGGGCATTTCCCAGCTGGTTTTGAATCACTGTGGCCATGACTGCTGTGCTCTGTGCTTCTCACAGTGTTCATGCTATTAATTGTTCAGGTGTATGGATGCTCAGAGTAGGATTCATGTGTAACTTTAGAGGGCGACGAATGCAGATGCTTATCCGTGAATGAAAAATCCAGGCTGCCTTTATGGTTGATGGAGAGAAACAGATGTTCCCAGAGCAATTCATCTGATCAACTGGACAAGACCTGTCTTAACTGGCCCTGCTTTGAGCAGGGGCTCGGATCAGGTGGACACCAAAGGTCCCTTCCAACTTGCATTATTCTGTGATTCTAAGTGGTTTAGGTATTTGGTGTACTATCAGAAGTGCCTGTTCCTCTCCAGCAAGTATCAAATTGACTAGCTTGGATGGAGATAGCTATGTTCTAGATGGCTGCACTTGGGCAGATAGCTCCCAAGCCAAGCTGGTCAGAGACACAAGGTCTCCTTTAGACATGAGACTCTCATGCTGGTCCAGACAGTGGTATTTCTCAGCCTACATGGTGGCAGAAATATTACGGACCTATGGAAGCTTTACTGACCGAAAGTGCAGACTGCCATCCACCTGAGCAAAACCTTTCTTGGATATGAGCACCTCTTTTAGGAAGGGAAGAATCAGCTTCTAGGGTTGCCTGTCTTTAGCTAGATAACCGGCTTTGTTCAGATGCTTGATTTTTATACAGATGAATTTATGTTAAAAAACTCACTTAGCTCAAATTCACAACACACATTTCTACACAAAATTAAACCTCGGTCTCTTATATGTTAGGCTAGAGTAAAACCAATTAAACCACTGTTCCTTCCCAGCTGGCTTCCAAGCAGGTTTCTTTTAACCTCAGAGAGAAAAGATTAAGCCTGAAAATTGTCACATATGTTTCTGAATGATAACAGAATAGAGAGTAGCAATTTTTTTTTTTTTTCAAAATGGAAATATAAAGATAGAATTTATCCTCTAGGTGCTAATAAAAACCCATGAATGAAGATAAACTACTACTGAAACACCTTCAGTATATATCCTTCTGTGAGTGTCAGCACTGGATTTCAAACCATAGCTGAAATAAATAGATCAATGTCATAGGTTTTTTAAATGAACAAAATCTCTCATATGACTGATTGCAGTTCATCACCTTTTCCGGTCATGAATTTCTCCATGAACTCCTCCCAAGTTCCTGGTTCAGGCAGTCCTTTATTCATTCTGTGGAAATGGTAGTATGACACCAGGTTGTCTTTTGCATTTCTTGCCACATAGATTATCTTTATTGACATGAAAAGAGAGAGAGAAAGAAAAATTAACTTACACATGCTTATATAGATATTGAGCATCTCCTGGAGTTTTTTCTTGGAGCCTGATGATGGAGGCTTAAGAGATTTTGCTTTGAAGCTGCAATTTTCTGAAATCCAGCACAGGTAACTTAGTCATGTAGTTTCCCACTTGCTTTGCACATTACAGGGAAAATATCTGCGGAGACCTTCAGGTTTCACAAAGATTGTGGAAACCATATTCAATCCTGGTTTATGTCACTTTCTTTCCAAGTGAAGTAGAATTGAGTCCTACCTCTTCAGCCTTACCTTACAGTTTTGTTCCCAGAAGGAGGGAGGCACCAGCTGCACAGGGAGATGAGTTTTCATTGTTCGTGGAGAAGGCATAGCGTCAGCTAACTCCACCCCTGTGGGATGTTGCATTGTGAGATGTGACTTGTTCTCTAAATTGCACTAGCACTTCTTTGCTATTCTCATACGTGGAATTTTGACAGTGACTTTTCAGCAGTTCATCTCACAACGATCATACGTCTCCAAAGCAATTATGTAGCAGTGTAGCATAAGCAACATTGCATAGGCACCTTCAGTGTTTTTAGAGAATTTTTTACCTATGTATTCAAGGAGGAAAAAAGGGGGAACACTGATTCATATCTTCTTGCTTTCTTGGG
The DNA here is from genome assembly GCF_965231255.1 of Vanellus vanellus. Classification (NCBI taxonomy): domain Eukaryota; kingdom Metazoa; phylum Chordata; class Aves; order Charadriiformes; family Charadriidae; genus Vanellus; species Vanellus vanellus. Next base: position 153,314,599 of record NC_138905.1, on the reverse strand, counting down.
ACCATGACTAACCCCTGCATTCCAAGGGATAGTGATGCATACTAATTTATAGTTACCCAGCCAATGTTTGTCCTTCAGAATATTTAGCAATCTCTTTTCACTTTGCAGGTAAGAAATTTGTTTCTTTCTAGGATATAAGAAGAATAGACTGACTGACTAGACTTTCTGGATAGCATGTAAAGAGAAACTAGGAGACTTATGGACAGTGGATTTTGAGTAGCTTTGGATGTATGAGAATAACTAGGAGTATCTGGTGATATGTGGAGATGTGTTATCTCGCCCTCCTTTTTAACCATCTATCATGACCTCTATAATTTTTTTTCTTATCATCATCTGTCATCCTCTATCATTTTTTGTCTCTCTCACTGTCAACATAGTCTAGCTTAGAAGAGGAAAAAGTAGCACTTCTGCTTCAGAGTTACTCAAGCGTTTTAACTTCAAATGTGAAGAGAGTCTGGCTTAAAGATTTTTGTGGAATGGGAGCCCTTGCTGGAAGAAGACTCTTGTAGAAAATTGTCTTTGCAGAACAGTCAGGCCTGCTGATCGCCTGAATGCATCACAGCTTGTTTAGATGACTAGACCCTAGAATTCAACCGCAGTTAAACAGTAGCAAAACCACTGAAAACATTATCCACCTTTTGGAAATACACCCACAACACAGGTTTCTGTTCTGTACAGCCCCCAATCAGAGAATGGGATTTAGCTGCCCCCGTGTTGCTATTTTTTGCATATCTGCTGCTGTTTTAAGTACTGTGGAGTATCACACACAGCTTTCAGATGCTGCTGCAGAACAGCATGGTCTTCAGTAGCTCCTGAGTCGCATCTGCCAGCTTTACATTGCCTTGAGTAGCGCTAGATATTTATGTTAAAGCAACTGAACTGACCCCTAATACCCAACATGGTTCAGTGACAGAGCAAGTGGGACCTTTCACAGGAAACCTGTGGCATCAGCACTGGGTGCTTGTTTTGTTTCATTTTGTCTAAAATACAAACCTATTTGTATAATATTCACCTGAGTAACTCGCATCTGGAGGCTCTTGGATAGACCACTCAAGGAAAGGATGGCGTCTGTAAGTAGTTTCACGTTTACACTTCTCAACATCTCCATTTTGTTGAATCATATCCACTATCTCCTGTGTCCATGTGGTACCTGAAAATGTCAGTTTAGATGTTTCCCTCAGGGATAGCCAAGAGTCTCTTCTGCTAGGGAACTGAAAGCCAGAAGGAAGGACTATGTGTTAAAGGAGGAAGGAACAGTACAGAAGATGATGGACAAAGTGGAAAGAGAGGGCAACGGAGGAAAAATACATAATTGGGAATACAAGGTAGTTCCCAAAGCACAGTTTCAGGTATTCCATTTTAGACAGGCTTCTTCTTGCCAACAGAAATGGCCTCCATATGGCCTGCATTTTTCATTACTGCACCAGTAATGAAAAAAGCTCTGGGATAAACTCACTATTATTTGGAAATTGTATTATTTACTGAGAGAAATGAAGTACCCTCCCCCCAGTGTTCAAACCTCACAAAAATTCAGATATTTCAACATTTGTCTTCATCCTGAATTTGAATGAAAAAATGAAATACCTGAATTTTGAGTGAGTAAAAATTTCATACAGTTTGAAAATATTAAAAAGTTGCAGTTTTTTTAATGTTCCCGTTTGAAATGCCCTAATGAAGGTCACTACAACATTTCATCTGCCTGAGCTACTGCAACATCTTGCAAGAGTCACGGTATTTTGTCTCTCACGTTCCTGTTTTCCCTTATAGCCGTGGTCACTGGGTTAACCACATCTCCTCTGAGGTACTGTGGCAGGTCAGCCAGAGAACAGGCTAAGGGATGGCTTGGAAAGGAATGTGGGCAAGAAACTCAGCCCTTCTTAAGATGCTTGAATTGTGCAGCTCTGACAGATACAACATAATGTCAAATGGAGTCCTAACTTTATTTCTTTTCTGTTCAATGGCTGAGAGGTTTTCATCCAGGCTGGACAGAATAACATGTTTTTGCTTTCAGTATACAGGAAATAAATTAAAAGCTTTCAGCTTTTACATAAAATAATGGGGTTTTCTTTGGAATAATGTTTTTTTTTTTTCCTACTGAAAAAAAAATACTTAAAAATTCTTGCTAATTCAAGTCATGTTTTTTTTATGATCATCAAATGTTCCTGAATCTCCTAAGCTCTACGTGTTTTTATTCATGCAGGATTAATATTGATGCTTGTTATTCGTTGTTTTCCTGTGTGTTAAGTATAAAGGGTCTGATCAAGAGTAGAAATAGAAATGAGCTAAGTGGCCAATCACTGAATAAAATACAAGATACCTAATATTAATGGTGGGTCTTTTATTTTATTGGCTGAAATTATTAAGTGAATTTGGTTGTAATTAACCCATTTCCAGAAATCAGTACTGGTTTACAAACACTGAGTCATTCCCCAAATACATAATACAATCCATAGTCTTTCAGTCAGTTTCTATTATGTCTTAGTAATGATGACTTTTACTAGGCTTTGTTAAATCATTACCTATTGGTTTATTGTTGCCATTAATATATACGTATATTATCTAAATCAAAGGAAACATTTAAGTACAGGTAATTAGACTTTGACCATTTGAACTTCAATAATACTAAATGGTTGTTACTTCTGCCAAAGAAGTCAGAGGTTACTAGTCACAGCTGACAGAGCTTCACATCTTTAAAATATTTCTTGTTTGAGATTAAATAAATATTAGTCACAATAGAAAAGCATAATTTTTAATTCCAACAACAAGCACTATCCCAAACTTTTCCATTCTGTTTCCTACCCACACCGACCTGCTTTTGCATAGGTTGCGATGAGCAGATCATCAGGTCTGGCCTTGAACTTCCACACTTGGTCCCATGTGCTGCAGATTGATTTTGAGAAGGGAATACCTTCCACTTCACCCAGCTCAGCTCGGTACACTGTCTCTTTCAGACTCAAATCTTCCATTTTATCCAGGGCCATTGAGCACTGCATGAAGAAAGAGAGGTTTGGAATTAACATGGTTGCTCTGAAAAAAAATCTGAATTTACTTATCCAATCTTGAGGTCTCTTTTATTGACTGAATTTCATGCCCTCTGATTGCTTTGGCTATGATTTGGCCTATCTGGGTCCATTTATAGGCTCCTTAAAGCTGGATCTGATTTTCAGAAATGCTGGGTATATTGCTGGTGGTGGTTTTCAGCATCTCTAAAAACCTCTCCGTTTACTCAGCTACAAAAAGCGATAAACCACATAATTTCCATCTTTAACCATTTTACCAAACACATTTATGTAAAATTCTGACGGTAAATATGGGGCATTTGAAAGGCAAGAAGAAGTAATCAGAGGTGTGATTCAAAAAAAGGCGGAGTATAAGAGCTCCCACTGAAGTCAGCATACAGGACCCAACCCTTCCTGCTTAAAGAAAATCAACAGAAACACCCGTTAACACCCTTTGGGCCCCATACTCACAAAAATATTTGCAGAGCTTTTCTGTGTTTTGTTCCCGGAGCTTTTCACTCCTAGAGCTCTTTGCTGTATATTGAAATTTGTTGCATTTAAATAATCTGAACTCGATAGATCATTAACTAAAGGTTGTTAGACTTTAATTATTTAAATCAATCTAGTTAAGTCTACTGCCTATTGTACAGTTTTACAGTAACTAATTATTGATTTCTGGATTTCTCTCAAGGAGGCCTCTTCTTAGCCCTAAACCTTCAGAGCTCCAGAATTTGGTCAGAGGAAAGTTCTGCTTAAAGAGAGGCTACAGGAATCACCTCGATTAAAAATACCAGCGAGAAAAGAGAAAAGAGATTTCAATCCCAACAGCAAACACTGACAAAAATTTCCTTTTGTTTCCTTGTTTACTCACACCTGATTTCACACAGATTCAGTTGAGCAGAGCGAGAGGTTGGGTTGGTGGCTTGGCAGTGACCCAAGGAATTTAAAAAAATAGAAGGAAAAAGAAACTTGCCAGAGAAATTTTCCTGCTTGAATGTCTTCGGTCCTTGGCTGTATTGATGACTGTGCACCCGCTTAGATCTTCAGGCAGAAGTAGAACGAAAGCTTGGGTGGAGTTTCTATTCTCCTATGAGCATGAGGAAAGCAAAGGAGGAGGTACAGCAGCAGCCAACAGCTGAACAGTTTTTCTGGCTTGGTTTATCAACTTTTTAGTCCCGTGAGGGACTATGAGCATGAGGAAAGCAAAGGAGGAGGTACAGCAGCAGCCAACAGCTGAACAGTTTTTCTGGCTTGGTTTATCAACTTTTTAGTCCCGTGAGGGAAAAATACTTTGAATTCTTATGTAGTGGAAGGTGTCCCTGCCCATGGTAGGGGGGTTGGAACTAGATGATCTCTAAGGTCCCTTCCAACACAAAGTATTCTATGATCTGTTATGATCTGTCATCTAAAGTATGATTCTTTACTGGCAACAACGTTAAAAGTTGGTTAGTAGCTCCAGCAAGATTATTTTAACTTGTCTCTGTCATTGTCCACAGTCTTGGAATGAATAATTTTCTTACTAATATTAAATCTGAATTGCAAAATAGTTTATTATTTGTTAATACCTAAGATAAACAGGACTGACTGAATGAAAAGTAACTTAGTTCCGTTTTCACCATGTCTGCACCGTGATCATTTAATAGATGTCTAAGGGTCCGTTTCATTGCTGGAGCCAGCCATTTATCTTTTATAGCACTTTCTAGACAGGTTCACTTCTTAACAAGCCTGACATTACAGCGTTAGGGGTCACTGTGTGAGAGGTAACGTTTCCTCATATGATTTAAGTCCCTATCTATCTTTAAATCTATATGAGAAACTGGTAGAGATAATGACATGCCCCAGACTAGCCACAAACAGCATAGTAACACTGGCTGCTAAAAGTATGCCAATGACATTTTTGTATCTGGTTCCCAGGTGTTGTAGTCATGCTGAAATGTTTGGTTGCATCAGGAAAAGCTGTTCTTGGGCCAAAGGTAGCTCACTCCAGCTGAACTCAGGCAAGTTTGAACAGATTGTGTTCATAAAGGAGAATTATTTTGAAATGGCATTGCTATCAGGCATTGCTGCTGTCTTCTGCTGAAGGCATGCAAGCACTTGTGGGTACTCAAGGTCCTTTTTGGTCATCCTCTTGGATGGTCTGGCAATATTTATATCTGAAATGCCTTTCTGTTATATCAATTATTTTAAAGACATTTCATACATACTAATCAAATGAGGATGTGGCCACCCTTGTGAGTAATCCTACCCTTGTGCGGAGGGCTAGTCAGCATCGCCAGTGGAGCCTAGAGAGGGATTCAGCTGACCTAACACGACCTGACTCGTTCTGCAGAGTCCATGAACTGTATGGATTAGCTCTCTGTTGGCTGTAGGAGGAGTGTAGATATCCAGGTTGCAAAGACTCACTTATATTTTAAAGCACAGGTGGGAAGTGAGGATGTTCTGCCCTGGAGGTGGGGAGTGAGGTGTGAGTGAGCTGGTGCAGGGCTCTTCTGGATATCAGTAAGAAAGACCTGACAACAAATCACTTAATAAGATAACTGCTTTAATGAGACAGAATAAGAAGAGGAATATAGATAGTGAGTAAATCTTACATCCCTTCAGATGCTGGGAACCTTGTGTTTGTGCAGCATCAGATGGAGCCCGGGTGGATTTTTCGCAGGGCATGCTGAGCAGGTTCTGTCCATGGAGAGAAGCTCCTCCTTTTTGGTCATTCATGCTATTATATAGTTTTCTTCTAAGAAAACAACTCTATTTGTGAAGAACATTCACAGGAGAATTTCTTGTTGCCCTTTTAGATAAAGGCAAGGCCACGGGGGAGGCGTGATCACCAGTACCAAGTGGGAGCTGCCGGCAGGCTCCTGTTACAGGCTGAGTTTATCCTGCAGCCAAGGGATCTGTGCAGCACAGCATAGGTGGTGCCTGCTCAGGTTAACTGTGATGTGGATCTCTGACTCCTCAATGTATGGCAGTCTCTGGGTCAGGATCACCACATTCCACCCCTTGATCCACATACAGGCGATGACTTTCCTCACACAGCATAGAGGTAGTGGGTCCCCATTAAGGGGCTGTGGGCATCAGTGAATTGGTTCAGTGTTCCTGGTATGATTTCAGGAAAAGTTTCCAAAGAATTGGGAAACAAACTGAGAAACCAAGAGGACTGCTTGATTGGTTTTAAGCCAACCATTTGATCCTTTTCTGGCTTTGACAACAGTTTTTTCTTCTGAAGGCTGGCAACAACAAAACTAACAAATAACGCAGAACAAGCAATGAATATGCAGTTAAAGTATTATATTTCTTCTTCTGTTTATTTTTTTTTTTAATGTGCCCATTACTTTCAAGTTCTGTCATGGAAGGACTTGCTGTTTTCTTCTCCGTGTTATGCCTGTGCTGCTTCTGTTTGCCCTTCTCACACCTGCACCCCGCAGTTCATTTGCTGGTTTGAAATTGTATTCACCCCCCTTTCAGTTATGCAACCATCCTGATAATGCAGTAATCCCCGAAACACATCAGCTGGTGTGTCTGAACAAAGGAAAAACCAAGAGCTGCTTATCGAGTGGTTCTTTTTTATTGCAGCTGTGAATCTGAGTAGCCTGTGACCTGTACTCTGTGCCAGATAAGCTGGAGTAAGGTCAAAAACCACTGCCTGCAGCTTCAGAACTGCTTTTGAAGTAGGCAACGGGTGATGGATTTCTCCTGTTGTGAAATAGTAGGGTGAGAGGTGAACTGGTCAGCCCAGGACTGGGTTTCTGGGCTGGATCATGGTTTACTGGGCCACTCTAAAAAAAGACCAGGCACTCTCTGCAAAGAGCTTCCTCCAGGTTTCCATTGAACTTTTCCTGAGTGCACACTACTGGCAGGTGTTTCCTCCTGTAAAACACACTGCGTTTATTTTATTTTACTTTTTTAAAAAATGATTTTATTTTATTTTATTTTATTGTATTTTGTATTTTGTATTTTGTATTTTGTATTTTGTATTTTGTATTTTGTATTTTGTATTTTGTATTTTATTTTAGCTTGGCTGAAAACACTTAGATCTTTACTTGGAATGGAAAGCTACAGGCCACTCAACAGAAATGGGAAAAGACTGCTGGGTGCTCACAGCATGGAGACAAGTGGCTTTGAATCAGGAATGTGTTTATCTGTCTTTGGACGTATCCTCGCTATGTAGCATTGTGAGTTGGGGTAGTGAGCATTAGGTTTCATTGTCACTGGGCTTTGTGAAATCTTTTGATCAGGGAGGGAAGTACAAAGGGAGGGTAGAGGTACCTTTACCTTACTTTTGTCCTCATCTCACATCCTTAAATCTACACGTGGTAAGCCAACAAATTTTCATTTATCACTGTCTGATAATTGTCCACGAGTCTCTCATTTAGTACCAGGTAAAATTCTCTTTTCAGCACACAGCAGTTTAGAACAGCGAGAGAGAGGTTCAGGAATGTTGTTGCCCAAGGTAATTGAGTTGGTGGGGGGCTGCTCAGAGCGGGGGCTGCTGGCCTGGGCGGGACTGCCTCCTCTTCTGCACCTCGTCGGGATACAGCTTCCCTCTGGCACAGTGCCAGCAGCGTTGTTTGGGGGATAATGGCATGTTTGCACTACTTACTTACATACTTTTATTCAGTGGCAAAGATCTATTAACGTTTCTTCTAACTTTTCCTTGCCGGGGACGGAGAAACAGGAGTGTGCATCCTGGGGACCCTCAGGTGTTTGGTGGATTCGGGACCCCATGAATACCTGCTGCTGCTATGCCTCAGGGCTATCCATACCCGCACCGCGCTGTTCTTGACATTAATATGACTACTTATATAAGCAGAGACTGACTAGAACATCTGAAGGGAATTAAGCAAAGATAAACAGCACTACAGTGGAGTCAAAACTAGAAGAAAGCAGATGAATAAAGACATAGTTTTCTCTTGTTAGCCATCCAGTCTCTGGAGTCAGGTCTGTGTTGGTTTTTGCTGTTCTTCAAGTGAGATCTCTAAAATCTCGTCTTTCACTCCTATTAAATAGATCGGTTTTAGGTTTTCTAGCTTGAAAAAAAAAAGTAAAGAGATTATCTAAGAAATAAAATATATTCCCAATTACTATCTGAAACTTTTAATTTTTTTTAAATCATTAGTAGAACATTTCTTATTAGAGATAATTCTGCAATGAGACCCCTGGCAAAAGGTTCTGTTTTATTATCTAATGGAAAGCTCTAACATTTCTATATTATCTTTTTTTACTGTTCTTGCAGTGAGTGTTTAAGGGATCATTTGTATATAGAGAAAGAACACTTGAAAGAATGTGGGTAACTCAAAAACTCACTGAATGTATTACATCAGATTTTAAAAAAGTCTGACAAACATATCTTGGACAGGAAATCTGTCTCAGGCTAGTGGACATGAATATTACTCAAACAATTTAAAGGCACAGAAGGCGCTTTTGGTCCAATTTTTATGTTGCATTTGAATATTTTTGCATTTAAAATTTAATCAAGAATCACAGTAGGACTTTCAAATCATGTTAGAAAAAGTGTATTTTCTTGTTATTTGTACAGGATCAGACTTGAAGTGGGATGAAGGCTACAAATCCTACATCAGTATCAAGCACTATAATATGGTTTTGAGACTGATTTTCATCAGATTTTGCCTATATTTAGCTGTCCATATGATCTAGGGTACTATTTCTTATAAATGAAAATCTTCCCTGTTATACTTCGTGTTTGTATCACGTTTCTCTAAAACTCTAGTCTCCCTCTGCTGGACAAAACACAGTCTTTATTGCAAAAGATGTTCGCATCGTTTAAATTTAACATTACATCGAAAGCTATTGAAATCCTTAAATACTAACCTGTATTCCTCATTCAGAGAAATGCACACTCTGGAGAAACGAAAGAGCACTCTGCCAGGCCAAGGTTTCACTTTCAGGCTTCTCGAATTTTAAAGCTGGTTGTCTGCGTTCGTCTCTTGGTGACTGAATTAAACGGACCTGACTATCAGTCGGTGAGCAACCTTAGGCAATGAAAGCTTTTGGTATTGCGGGACACATCTAGAGTTAATCACAAATATGTCCTGCCATAGACTCCTCGCTGTCGCAGCCCGTATGTTATCAAGATACCTGCAGGTATCTATAAAACCAACAGTACTACCAATCTTGTGATGGTTATTTAATGAATGTCTGGGTTGTGGCCAGATATGGTTGAGATAATCATCGCAGATATATTTATGGAATAGCAAAATAAATACTAAGGGGAATGCTAAGTGTAGATGTGGAATGAAAAGTCCTAAGGTTTTAATTCAGCAGCGCATTTAAGCACAATACCCAAGTGCAGTCGCTATCAGTAAAGCACTTATATTCCATTACCACCACACTCTAGAAATGTCTTTGCTTTAAGTATCCTCTCTCCAGCAGAGTTTCCTGCCAGAGGAAGTGTTGGAGCCCACCGTTTGTATAACTCCGACCAGCTCTGCATGTGTTGGGGTCACAGTCATATTAATATACAATCTTGTTATTGTGAGCATGCAGTCAGGTGATAAAGTTTAATTGGACTCCTACAGCTTTTTCCAAATACTTTTCCCAAGAAAATATGCATATGAAATGCTGCCGTGTCACCCTGTCAGCAGCAATACATGTTTTTGGCATTGTTTCTGGAAATTACTTTGTTGAAATAAAAGGTCAGGTATACACTGTGCAGAATAACACCTTCCCACTTGTAAATGAGATTTGGTTTAGAGCCACAGGGGGAAAACAGAAACTTGTTATAAACAGTTACAAAGTTTGGTGCTCTTTATATATACAAAATAATGGAATTTACTTACAGACATTACTTAGCATGTTAATACATGATTCCCAGTTGCCTAAAGACTCCACTTTGCTAGCCAGCTCTATGTGGACAATGTTAATGCAGGCAGTATTGCTCAATATAGGCGGGATAGAAGCTGTTCATGTATCTCCGGCATAAATTTAAACATGGGTGTAGCAAAAGTCTACATTAGAGAACTTGGGAGCACTGCTTAGCTTCAGATGCCTGACACAACTGTGTCCTTGTTTCTTCCCAAAGGAAGTCCCAGAATTTGTGCCAGATGCTGTGGGGGACTACTATGCCAAGACACCAGTTGATGCTGTGATGAGAAAGCGGAGGCGAAGACAGGAAAGTCCCAAGAGCAAATGGAACCGAAGAGCCTGTGGACCAGGGCAAAGAGTATGTGTCCAAGCTCCGGGCAGCAGGCATGCATGCATCAATGAGCAGGTGCTAACTGAGCAGTTATGGTCCTTTTCCTTAGAGCTGTGCTGAGTGGAGAAGGAGTTTACTTTCTCCAGCCTTTTCTGTTGACCTGTCCTGCAACTGCCAAATTACAGGAGGAAAGAAATGCTTTTTAAAATACGCAATCCAAAAAATAATGTAAATTGTCCACAGCTCTGTTGATTCCTTTGTATTAATAGATTAATCTAATTCTTAAAACTGGATCCAGGGTTCTAGCTCTAAACAGAGCAAGTTCTTTGTGGTCACGTATTGCATTTATGGATCCACACATAAGCTTCATGCCACAGCAATAGCAGGGCTTCTTTTAGCGACCGTCTTCATGAGCTGATGTGAAAATATTTCCATTTGAGCCAAACATCTGCTTTGTAGCACAGCTGCTAGTGAACAACTCTACGTGCATTAGGTGAAGTTGTTCAACAGACTGTTTGCGTGATCTCTTTATTGAGCCTTCTTTACGGATGTAAGCAAACCCTCTTTGAAAGGGACTTTGTGAACTGACATCACTTCACATCTGTCCTCTTTCAACTGACATTTCTTTCTGAGACCTCAATTTGACCATTTATTGAGCGTTTGTACCACAGCAGCAGAACAAAACAGCCTTCGAGCCAGGGAAAATGCCTTTGCTCTTAAACCCCTGTATACACCTATATATCTTCTATATCCCTTTACACAGCATGTGATGGAGACAAAATAGCTTCACTGCTTTGGATTCGGTACTGATCCCCGGTGGCTACTGGCAACTGCAGCCTCCCCCCCGAGGCTGTGTGAAACTAGGAAGCCAGGTCAGAGCAAAACACAATCAGCCTTGCGCAATTATTTTTACAATTATTTCCTGAGAAGAAACATGCACTTCTTCATTACAGCTGAAGACTGGAGATGGAAAATTTAATTCATGGCTCTACTGGTGGTATAACAGGATGCTCAAGTGCTACCCTGTGCTACTTTAGGCACTAAAACATCTTGACCTTTCATCTGGAACAATTAAATGGAGTTTTGCTTAAGTGGCACATCTGCTGTTCAAGCTGGGACTTCATTGCACGAAGTCTGCCATTCCCAGTTCAGAAGACATTTGCTTATCCAACCAATTTATAACTCCAGTTTCCTTTTTACAAACATCTGTTTGGAGACAGGAAAATCTCTCTGGATGTGAAGTGTCAGAAAGCAGCTTCAGAAATTTTCATGCAGTGTTGAACGTGTGATCATTAGCCAAATTCCTCTCTGAAATTCTGCAAGCCCAACAATATTACTTCTTCAGTCTAGTGCTACTTGGTTCTGGGAAATCCTTATATGACTATTTTGTAACTTAAAGAAAGGAATCCAGATGCTAGAAACAAGCAAAATATATATGCTACCATTTTTTCAGTACAATAGGTCTGTGTGTCTCAATTCTTATTAGGTAGCAGAAAGAATGTTATATGTGAGATACCTGGGCAATAAGAAACTCCTGCTAATAAGGCTTATAAAAATTCCTGTCTTGGCAGTGGCTGTCTGTATGCCTGATTGTAAAAAGACCTTACTCGGTTAAACACAGTGCAGTGGGGGAAAGCAAAGCTGTAAAAAATTTTAGTAGGTTTTCTTGTGAATATAAAAATTAAATTACTACCACCAGCATTTTATCAGGAACATTCATAAACAGCATAAAATCTGGTACTCTTCAGAAGTAAAGAAGTCTGTGCATTTCACTCGCCTGTGTGTTCTGATACAGGAACCCAGCCTTAATTTACAATGGTGGATCTTTAATGGTAGACATTTTAAAGGGATTTTATGTATTTACTTTGTAAAGTCTGTTTGCATTTTCAATCAAAAAGACATTTTGAGTGGTTGAAAATTCCCAGAGCTTCGGTTGACACAGATTGAAATCTGCATCCCTTCCCAGTCCTATAACAAAAGAGCACTTTAACAGCTGGACAAGTACCAGGATGAGGTTACCTGGTGTTAGCAACAGCTGGAGTCCAGGCGCCTTTCTGCCCTACCGAGCTTGCCTGTTGTGATGTTAGTGGTACTGGTGCAGGTGGGAATATTTAAGTGGGAAATCTGTCCTTTCCCTTTTTAAATATTCTTTTAGATTTTTTTCATCTTATTGATAAAAATCCACTCAGAGTTCAGTGGATGTGTTTCTCCTCTCATTTGGGTACTCTTTTGGGGGACTATGCCCTACTCACATCAACAGAATTGCACTGGTATATAACTAGGAGGAGAGGAGTTGATCTAGGATTCATAAAGTCTGTTGATGTTGTCATGTATTTTTCTTCCCACAGGCCAACGAATCAGTTAACCTGTTTCCTTCAGGCAGCCGGCATAAAAACAAATAGCAGCGTTCACATTTTCTGAAGAATTAACATCATTCTGAAATGAATGACACATGTTCCAGTGTTATATGACAGGCTGGGGACTGTGCTACTCCTTGTGGCAGCTGTAAAGGGGAAGAAACTCTCATGCTTTAAGACTTAGTTTTGGGGCTTAAAATATCCCGTCAAGATACAGCAGCAACAAAACCGAATCCTGAGGTGTCAAAGGCTGTATTTATAGGGTGGCAGCCAGAAGGGCCTCCATAGCGCACATATCACCAGCCGGTGGGTGCTGTTCTTCTGTTCTTGTGTAAACCTCGTATAGTGGAAAGATTATTAGAAAAACCTTTTCTGAACAGCCAATTTGTATCGGTCAAGTCTGACAAGTTGTCTTCTCGCATCAGGGTACCGCAGATGTGAGACAGCTTTCGAGGTCTGGTATGACTGTGTATCACACAGTTAAAGTTTGTATTAAATGATTGAGACGTGTTGTACAGGATCTTCACCATATTTTAGTAACAACTAGTTGCTTTGCCAGATGTCAGGTCTTCCTCTGTGTTTGTAAAACTGCATATGCATGGTATCAGCAGTCTTAGATGCAGCTGAATTGCTTTGGTGGATGTCTACTTCTCTTCTTTGACAACTGGGGCAGCTAAAGCAACCAGACTCCTAATGTAGGCATCTTTTCAAGTTCCTGAAGCTAGGCAAGCTAGATCCAGGCTCTACTATGCCTATGAAAATGTGTTCAGAACTGTACATTTGAAGTAAACTTACCCACAAGTCCATATATGACCAATAGTGACCTATATATGAAGAAACATGTTTATGTAGAAACAAAGAAAATGTGTTAGTCTAAATCTTTGTTGTCCAGCCAAATGCTGAATAGAAGGTTTGAAAAACCCCCTGCATAAATAGCCTCATTTCTAAAGTGCATGGCTGATCCTGCTTCCATAAAGATGTAGGGTAATGTATCTATTAATTTAATGGGAGAAGAACTAGGTTGTGATGGTGGAGTACTAAAAATTATTGCAATGTGTAAGGCTTTAAAAAATCTTATAAGCATTGGAAAATTCTGCACTAAACTGATACTTTTTCCACTATACTTAACAGCATATCTCGTAGAGGATGATCCTCTTGTCCAGAGATTGCAAAGAGGCACATGAGGTTCTGGTTCTCTGTGTACTTTGTGTCATTGATTGAGGGGGGATCTTATTAATGCTTATAAATACTTAAAGGGAGAGTGCCAGGGGGATGGGAACAGTCTTTTTCCAGTGGTGTCCAGTGAAAGGACAAGAGGTAACGGGTGCAAACTTGACCATAGGAAGTTCCATCTTAACATGAGGAGGAACTTCTTTACTTTGATAGTGGCAGAGCCCTGGAACGGGCTGCCCAGAGAGGTTGTGGAGTCTCCCACTCTGGAGACATTCAAAACCTGCCTGGACACTGTCCTGTGCAACCTGCTGTAGGTGACCCTGCTCTAGCAGGGGGGTTGGACTAGATGATCTCCAGAGGTCCCTTCCAACCCTGACCATTCTGTGATTCTGTGATTCATACTTTCCGTTCCTGTAGCTCCAGCCTTGTTCCTTGGGATGCTGAGGTACCACTGTACATGTCACCTGAAAGACAGAAGGACAGGATCTTGCTGTCAGTTTTTCACAACAAGAAATGTAGAGTTTAAAGTCAAAACAGATAAGAAGCGAGAAAGCTATAGGAATAAAAAATTACCAGTCTGGTGTTTTGTGCTTTGACCTAAGCTGTGTGAATGACAAAAGTGTGACAGCATGATTTCTGAGTTATTAGAAATTTCTTACCTTTTAACAATGTTTTTTCTTTACTCTTCTAATTGTCTTGAAAAAAGACTCTTGGAAAGTCACTACTGGCCATTAAATCTCAGTTAAAACCTTTTATATTTGCCTTCAGCACAAAAGTAAGAAAAGTATGGTCACTTACTCTTTTATCATTTTGGATAGGTGTCTTTCCTCAGATTGCTTATGTCTCATCTAAAATTCTTCTGTTGAATTTGGTGGGAGTTCACAAACTCTATGCTGTTTGCAGCTTTCCAAATGGTGAAAAGTTCAGCAAAATATTAATAATCCAAATGTATGTGACATTTAAGGATTCCTAATGAAATTAAAGAACGGAAGACTGCAAATTAAGAGCCAACACCTTACAAAACGATAACCTTATAACAACTATGGCTGAATTTGGAGGTTTGGATAATTACGGCCATTAATATAACACGTATCATTTTACATGTTGAGAAAAATTCCTCCTGTCACAATAAATGACAGTCCTAATACAGGATGAACACACTTGATATTTGTATACTTAAAAGACAGCTATTTTTCAGTTAATATATGCTGTTCATCACTGTCATTAAAATATTAGCATACTTTTGTACCATATGTAAGGACAGCTTCTAGTGCTACCCAATATAAGAAGAGCAGGTTTTTTTGTTTGCTCTAATGAAGATATTTCTTCTACAGAACATTCAAGAGAGACAGACCTGCATAAAAGAGATGTGTGAATTATTTAAGGATAATATACCAGATTAGGGATTTTTAAAGTCAAAGAAACATCCTGGATGCTTTGTCTGCATTCATCACGCTCGCTTTTGCATGCATTGAATATGGAAGCTGTCAAAAGTGTTGAAAGTCTGACAGATTCTTTGAGCTAAGTATTTTATTATTTGACAGAACAGTTTGGTTTCTGAGTCCCGCATCCTTGCTTCACTGAGCAAAGGATACTGTTATGTTTGGCTTAGTTCATTTTGAAGTCTCCAGTGGTCATAACCTATAAAGCAGAGTGACACAGGGCCATCAATCAACATGCGATGACTCTTGTCTAAGCTTTGAATTCTTGAGGCTATCTTTGCACATGATGTTCCGAGTGCAACTTGTGGAATATCAATCATTTTTACAACGTGCTAGTGGAGCTCTGAGATTGGAGTTCCTGCCCACATCTCCAGGTTCTGAACATTTAACTGCTGAGTGACCTACCTGACAGTGCTGTTTCTTCAGGCGTGGTGTTTCCACATGTAAGAATGCCTCTATAAACATTTTTGAGTTGTATTTAATGACATGGCATTCGACCCATGAGCCATGACCATTCCTGGGGTTTGGTGGCTAAATGGTGCACTCTGACAGTGATTTTCTTCAGGCTCAACATTAATTTTATTCTTTCTACTGTAATACTAGCTAGTACTCACAAGGTGAGTACGGGCACATATGCCAAACTTAAAATTTGGCAAATTGAAATAGTGATATAATCTGCTTGCTATTTACATGTATCTATACTAATTTCCAGGTTTTACATAAGACTGAATTTCTTTTGCACCATTCCCATACAGTTTAGAGTCACAGTTTTTCTAAGTTAATTGAAGGAAAACAGAATCTCTTCTCTCAAATAAACCATTAAAAACCCCTAACCTAAGCAATACAAGTGATAAAGTTCTACTCCAAAAACTGGAACTGGAGTTTGCCAGCATGCTGAATTGTGATTTTATCATACCAGAAGGTTTGGTGACTTTTACTAACCACTCGGTTGGAATTCAGTGAATCCACATTTTACAAGATGGTTGATTCCAGACATTTCTTCAGAAATATCAAAAGCAGATAAAAACTCTCTGCCCAAGACCTTCATATTTTTTGATGAAATATAACTGAAGTAGGATTCAACAGAGAAATTAAGTATGTGGCCATTTCAAAACGCTCTGAAATCCCTTCATTTTTGTTTTCACTTGTTTTTGGAAAATTCAGCATATGATTGGAGTCAACCATTTGTGTAAATGCTTTGTTGTTTTGGGGCCAAAGGTTTGGGGATAAAACTCTTTTTTTTCTCTAAAGAAACTGTTCATTTTTTCCTTTCATGCATAGCCTAAATGTGAATTTTAATTAATCTTTCCTTGTAAGCAGCCTGTTGAACATGACCAATAAACACACCTTTCTATGAAAAAGTATTCATATTTTTAAACCACAAAGACATACCTCTACATAACTGTGGCTACTTCTTTAGCTCGTTTGTCATCGCTTGAATGATTTTTCAGCCATGCTCATTGTGCTCTCCCAGTCCTGGCTCTGCTGTAAACCTTGTAACAAATGGGAAAATTCTGGGACTAATTTACAGGGATTTCCAGTGAATAATTGCTGTTTGAAGGCGACAGCTTCTGCTGGCTCCAGGGAGTTTTGTGGTTGGTGGTGAAGCAACGTGCAGCTATTCCTGGGGTGTAGGGATGTGCTAATCTGAGGCCAGCATAGCATAAGGGTTATATGGATTTAGTTGCCTAAACATAGGAGTCTGTTCACCTTGGACACCCTAATCTGACCTCTAGCTGCCTCCTCAGAAGGGCAGAAATCTGCTTTAGGTCATAGCTGTCAGCCATGGGCAAACATCTTGGAAATACGCTAAATTAGCATCCCACCGCTTGAAGGACTCCGTGTGTGTAACTTGGCCATCCCTTAGTGTGCAGAGACAGGGGATACATCCCAACGCATGTAGGCAATAGTTCTGACAACTTAATGCAGTTATGTGTGATAGAGTTATAGATATGAAATGTATTAAAACCCCTCCATCATCTTCAAGAGCTGCGGGGAACTGATCTCAAGACTTCACACCCGAAGCTGCTGTCCCAGAGCAGCATATGCAGGAACCGATGACTGGTTTCACCTCTCATTTACCACCTGGCAGCTAGCACTTAGCAAATCTAATTCAGAAAGCAAGGTTGGGAAATACTCGTATGAGGAACCTTCTCACACTTGTCAGAAGTGTGAGCACTTTGTGAAGCAACGAGTGCAGAAGTGGGTCAGAAATGAAGATTTTTTTCTATGTTAATGCCCCCTCAAAATTCAAAGCAAATGATCTCCTCTATTTAAGTGGCTGGTGTTGGCAGGGCTTCCACCAGCATTTTCACAGGGATGAGTACTTGGAATTACTTGCCGTACGGCAGGGTTGTGTACTATATACTACTACTTTCCTTTTTCAGCACGTAAAATCAGCCAGCACTACCTTATGAAGATTGCCAGCGTGCCTATAGCATCTACCGCTCATCAGCCAGCAAGCAGGTAGCAGTGGGTTGGAGCACCCTCAGGAGGGCTGTCCCAGGAGGAACCATTCTGGCTACATCAAATCAAGGGGCTTCAGCTCTCGCTTGACACTGTCTTAATGACCTGGGCACCCACCAGTTCCCTGGTGTCTGCAAGAAGCAAACCCAGCCGTAGGCTGCTGAAAGGACCAGGAATCTGCAATATATCGCAGTGGATACAAGATGCTAAATCCATAAGCTGTTTCTTGTTGCCACGTTTATGTTGTGTTTTGATTTACTGTAGACAGTAAATTATCCATGGCCCAGCAATGTGCCGTTGTCGCCAAAAACGCCAATGGAAACCTGGGCTGCATAGGGAAGAGTGTGGCCAGTAGGTCGAGGGAGGTCATTCTCCCCCTCTACTCTGCACTGGTGAGACCACAACTGGAATACTGTGTCCAGTTTTGGGCTCCCCAGTTCAAGAGGGACAGGGAACTGCTGGAGTGAGTTCAGCGAAGGGCAACTAAAATGACTGAGGGATTGGAGCATCTCCCTTATGAGGAAAGGCTGAGAGAGCTGGGACTCTTTAGCCTGGAGAAGAGAAGGCTGAGGGGAGACCTTATTAATGCTTACAAGTATCTAAAGGGTGGGTTGAAGGAGGATGGAGCCAGGCTCTTTTCAATGGTTCCCAGTGACAGGACGAGGGGCAATGGGCACAAGTTAGAACATAGGAAGTTCCGTTCAAATACACGGAAAAACTTCTTTACGGTGAGGGTGACAGAGCACTGGCACAGGCTGCCCAGGGAGGTTGTGGAGTCCCCTTCGCTGGAGATTTTCAAGACCCGCCTGGATGCAGTCCTGAGTAATGTGCTCTAGACAATCCTGCTTTGGCAGGGGAGTTGGACTAGATGATCTCTAGAGGTCCCTTCCAACTCTGAAAACTCTGTGATTCCGTGATTGTAGGACCACCCAAAATCAAGTGCAGAGGGAGTACAGGAGCTATATATGAGTAAAAGAGAACCAGAGAGTGATTTTTAGCCCAGCAAATACCAGCCTGCACTCAGGGCATGGGTTATACTCAGGGACTACCATGGGATGACGTCGGCTCTGTGGTACCCCAGCTTCAGCAACTAAAGGACTCGAGCCCATGCAGTTTGCTTTGGGAACAGGCAGCCGAAAGGTCCTCTGGGCAGTGTCCTGCGAACAGGCAGTGCTCTTCCAGTTAGTGGGCCACTGTTCTCACTGCATGGTCACTTATTCTTATGGTAAAACCTAATTTCATATTACCTCCCACATCAGCCGTTCACTCATCTAGCTCTCTTAATGTCACACAGCAGTGGTAGCAAACCACAGGAGCAATCACGTTCTCCAAGGCTGAAATTAGATTTTTTTTTTTCCAATAAGAAAAACTGGCTGGTCTCCAAAGCTTGTCTGTCTCTGTCTGATTTCCTGCCAAAATCTTCTCATGCTTGCACTCCTGCTCCGCTCTTTAGAAGATCAGTACAGATACCTTCACAACCATGGAGCTGCTTTTCATGCTTTATTATTTCTTCATTAAATTCAGCCTTTTGTGTTTATGCCCCCGCTGCTTGCCTCCTTAAATCACTGACATAGGATGCTGGGAGAGTTGATATAGTAACTTGATTTTGAAATGAAAGCTTCTGATCCCAGAAATGGTAGTGCTGTACCAGGACCGGCTGGATCTGGTATGGATCATGGAATCACAGAATCACGGAATCTTCAGAGTTGGAAGGGCCTTCTAGAGATCATCTAGTCCAACTCCCCTGCCAAAGCAGGATTGCCTAGAGCACATTAATCAGGACTGCATCCAGGCGGGTCTTGGAAATCTCCAGAGAAGGAGACTCCACAACCTCCCTGGGCAGCCTGTGCCAGTGCTCTGTCACCCTCACTGTAAAGAAGTTTTTCCGTGTATTTGAACGGAACTTCCTGTGTTCTAACTTGTGCCCATTGCCCCTCGTCCTGTCACTGGGAACCATTGAAAAGAGCCTGGCTCCATCCTCCTTCAACCCACCCTTTAGATACTTGTAAGCGTTAATAAGGTCTCCCCTCAGCCTTCTCTTCTCCAGGCTGAAGAGTCCCAGATCTTTCAGCCTTTCCTCATAAGGCAGATGCTCCAAGCCCTTAATCATCTTAGTTGCCCTACGCTGGACTCCCTCCAGTAGTTCCCTGTTCCTCTTGAACTGGGGAGCCCAGAACTGGACACAGTATTCCAGTTGTGGTCTCACCAGTGCAGAGTAGAGGGGGAGAATGACCTCCCTCGACCTACTGGCCACACTCTTCCCTATGCAGCCCAGGATTCTATTGGCCTTTTTGGCGACAACGGCACATTGCTGGGTCATGGATAATTTGCCATCTACCAGGTCCCCCAGATCCTTCTCCTCAGAACTACTTCCCAGCAGTTCCACCCCTAACCTATACTGGTGCCTAGCATTCTTCTTCCCAGGTGCAGGACCTTGCACTTGCTCTTGTTGAACTTTGTTAGGTTCTTCTCTGCCCAGCTCTCCAGCTCGTCCAGGTCACACTGGATGGCAGCGCAGCCCTCTGGAGTGTCAGCCACCCCTCCCAACTTGGTATCATCAGTGAACTTGCTGAGGATACACTCTGTCCCCTTATCCAGGTAATTGATGTATATATTGAATAAGATTGGACCAAGTATTGACCCCTGGGGGCACCACTGGTTACAGGCCTCCAACTTGACACTGCTCCATTAATCACAACCGTCTGAGTTCTGTCACACAGCCAGCTCTCAATCCAGCTTGCTGTCTCCTCATCTAGCCCACACTTCCTCAGCTTCCTATTGAGGATGTTATGGGAGACAATGTCAAAAGCCTTGCTGAAATCAAGGTAGATGACATCTACTGCTCTCCCCTCATCCAGCCAACCAGTTATAACATCATAGAAGGCTATCAGATTGGTCAAGCGTGATTTACCCTTGGTAAATCCATGCTGACCACTTCCAATAACTTCCTGTTCTTCAACGTGTTTGGAGATGACATCCAGAACGAGTCGCTCCATTACCTTCCAAAGGACAGAGGTGAGACTAACCAGCCTGTAGTTCCCTGGGTCCTCCTTCTTGCCTTTTTTGAAGATTGGAGTGATGTCGGCCTTCCTCTAGTCCTCAGGCACCTCTCCTGTTCCCCATGACCTTTCAAAGATGGTGGAGAGTGGTCTAGCAATAACATCTGCCAGCTTTCTCAGCACTCGTGGGTGCATCCCGTCAGGGCCCAAATAGCAAATGCTGTCGGGTGGCTCCTGTTGTGTGGCTGCAAATAGGTGTTTGTCAGCCTGCTCACAGCTGGGGCGGATATTAGATGCTCCTTATCTCTCTCATTTTGTACAGTTTTCTCAAGACAGCTGTAGCCACTCATCAGGTTCTGAATCAACCAACCTAGTTTTAGAAGTTTTTTTTTTTCTTACAAAGCAATAGTTCCCCTTTGAAGCATGAAGCTTCTCCTAGAAGTGTGCTCTGATGCTCTCTGTTGGACTAGATGTCTAAGGGATCACAAGCATTTCAGGAAATCCCATCCTAATGGGGTTTAGGAAAATGTGCTGGCAAAAATTGGATACCAGGGATTTAAGCAACTTCCACTGCTCTGAAAGAGCTGAGTGGCTCTTCTGAGACACCCTGGCTGCCTACAGGGGTGATCACACTACACATGGGTGCTCAAAACCTTTCTGTAGATGTGCAGGAAGCTGCAAGACAAAATGATCACAGTTGGCCACTAATGATGTGTATCACATTGCCTGGAGAACAGTATGAAAGACCCAGGGATAGTGTTGTGGTGCTGCTGAGCACACTCACAACTGATGCTGGAGCTGACTGAAAATGTGGTTTGAATATACATAAGATTATAAAAAGGCAGTTCTGAAAAACAAGAATAGAGCACTATAGTTCTTTGATGGAGTTATCATCCATTAATTTAGTTAATCCTTTTGGAACATGTTTTTATACTCTTCATATCCCTAACAAAATGTAGCACTGAAGTCCACAATTTAATTATGACTTGTTCTAAAAGTATATTTCTTTAAAAAAAACCCTCAGCGTGATAGTTTCACCAGAGGTCTCTTTTTATTTTTTTTTTAAAATTATTCCCTCTTCAGCTTCTTTGTACAGTCCATAAAGTGATAAGGCAAACATCTTTTATAACTGAGACAGACTCCGTAAGTAGCTCAGGTTGGTCACCCAAGATTGATAAGCACAGCTTAAATTCTAGCTTTAGACACTCTCTGTGTCAGAGTTCCTCAAGTGTAAAAGTAGAGCTGGTATAAAGGTCATAAAATTAGCACGGTTGTTGCTCCTGGTGCTCTCAGACACACAAGTAAAGAAAGTTTTTAGTATATTGAACAGTCCAGGAAGGGGTTGAGGTTATAAGCATCACTTCTAGAAAGTCTATAAATAATTTAAAGAGATATTATAAGAATTTTTGAACTGCTGAATATTAGCTTGCTAATGACTTTAAATGATCCATTTGCTATTAGTTCTAATTCAAGCAGTGGAGTGATTTTACAGTATATATTTTCTTCATATAAGATTAAATTTTTGCTTCACATACTCTTCTCATGGCTTTTTTTTTTTTTTTTCATGCATGATTCCTTATCTAGAATGCGGCTGTGTGATTCCTGGGTAAATAAGACAAACACTTTTGTAAGCATGTTCTTTTTCTTTTTTACCCTGATCTCACGTCTTGCTCTACAGGACTTTGAGCAAATGCAATTATTTCCGCCACCATCAGAGAAGCCACTTAGATGATTAAAGGTGAGCATTTGCTTAAGTGCTTTACTGATTGAGCTTTTATTGCACTGGAGAGTATCAATTAAAAAAAAAAAAAACCAACAAACCAACGAAAACCCCTTGTCGCCCTCATGATTCAAAAAATCTGAAGAAACCGAGCACCGTACAGAGTGGTTTGACCTTTAGAAAACGTTTTGTAAGGCATTTCAATGAAATGCAAAGGGTACTTCTAAGATCTTTCGCATCCATTAGCCGCGTCCTCCGCTATCAAAACCCCGAAGTTAATTACGAACAGGAACAAAAAAACAAAACCCCAAACAACCCCAACCACCCTAACAGCCCTTTGGCAGAGGCTCCCTGCCGCAGCTAGCCCCAGTAGATGGCACTGTTTTGAATAATTTGAGGCAGGGACCCCGCTGTCCGCAGGCTGCTCCCGCCGCGGCCCCGCCGCCGTCCCGCCCCCGGCCCCGCTCCCGCCGCACGGTGGGGAACGACCCCGTACCGGGCTTCGGCCCTCCTCACCCGGGCGGGGGACGGCGTTTGCCATCTCACGGCTTCGAAAGGAGTTAGCCTCGACGTTTTCGCTGTGATTTGTTAAGCGAGAGTTTGTTGCTGGCGAGGAGAAGTAATCGGTACCCCACTGCTCTAGTTGTGGTTTGCCGTCTGCTGCTCGTACCTGTTGCTTCACTTCATAGAGTCATAGAATCACGGAATCGTTTCAGTGTGAAGAGACCTTTAAGGTCATCAAGACCAACCGTTAAGCCAGCACTGCCAAGTTACCACTAAGCCACGTCCCTCTACGTGTCTTTTAAATACCTCCAGGGCGGGTGACTCCACCACTTCCCTGGGCAGCCTGTTCCAATGCTTGACAACCTTTTCAGTCAAGAAATATTTTCTATCATAACTCTCCTTCCCCCTTCACTTCACAACAGAACTCCCCCCCCGCCCCGGGTTTCAGCAAATTCATTTACAACATCACAGAAAAATCTGCTGCTGGTGTCGGCGATGAGAAATATCCCTTCCTGATGCCTTGTGAGGTGCTTTGGAGAGACTGTGTCTCTGCTGGGGTGAATTCACCTCGTATGTGTATGTGTCTGCTGATTTGCTTCCACAGAGGGAAGTAGGGACCTAAATGCTTGATCTATAGGAACTCAGAGACTGGAAAACTTAATTTTCAGTACCCTATTCTCTGTCCTGATTTAGAAGCTCAGGCTTCCTTGAATGGGAGGAATTTGCTATTCCCATCTGGGGTAGACAAAGCTCCTTTTCAGTTTTTACTTGCTGCTTGTGAGTGCCCTTCTGAAGTTTGGTGCTTAAATCACACCACTCTTTTCTGGTGAAAAAAAAAATTTTTTTTTGGATCTACGGGCACATTTTGGCTGCTGGCTTTGGCTACTGACCTAACCTTACTCTGATTCCTGGGAGGTAAACGTGGGTGCCCTCCCTACCTCTGAACTGTAGGGGCAGTAGACATGAGCATGGGAAACAGCTTTGATATGAAGTATTGAAGGGAGTACACAACTTCCTTCCTAGGATCCTGGGATTTGGGGGACCTGTCTTTTAGTTTATGCTTGTTATCAAGCAGATAGGAACTCTGAAAATACATCTTTTCCCTCTTGTGCCACTGGGTTTAGCAAACCACAAAGATCCTTGTGCTGGAAGAAGCTGCAACTTTTCTGCAAGTTGCCACAGTCATGTGGGATGAGCACTCTCTTTAGGATAGATCCTCTCTCTAGCCTGAGAACAGCATGAAGAATTCTTGGTTTCAGTCATTTCTTTTGGACCCAGTCCTCCTCAGCTGAGAAACAAGCGCTGTTTTAAAATTTTTTTTTTTTTTTTTTTTTATTATTTTCTGAGGTAATCATTGGCCTGTGGACTAGAAACTGGAGCTGGGTGACCGGTGTAATCAGTAGCCTATCGCACAGATTATTGTCTCCAACACTTGGGCCAACATCCATTAAGATAAATTATATAAAGTGGAAAAAGTAGGCTGGGAAGATTACAACCATATGGCCTTGTTGAAATTTCCATTGCCTGGTTGGAGAGGCAGGAAGAAATCTCCCCAGACAACTGTGGAAGTGGATTTGGTGCTCCTAGCAAGTGGAAAGAGTATTTGTTTGCAGGTGGGAGCAGCCCCCTCCCTCATAGGGTAGGCTGATACCTCCTTCCAGGAGAGAGCGAGGCTGCTGGCAGCACAGTGGGCTTCAGCCCTACCTTTCTCCTTTGAGCCCCTTTTGTGCAGCTCCGGCAGCTCCCTGCTCCATGCTAAACATGCAGGTTTTTGTAGCTCCTACTTTTAGGCCTGTGTAAGAACCAGCCTTCTTTCCTTCTGCAGGTCTCAGCCTTCGTTGTATCCTTTTCCCTCCAAGCACTGATTTTGACTCCTTTTTTTTTTTTTTTTTTTTTTTCCTTCTCACCACTATCTGGTTTTGCTTCTGTTCTTGGGTGGAAGACACAGAGAAATCATCTATCTTCAGGAATCCCAGTTTCCCCATTTTTTCCCTTTTTATCCTTTTCTGTCAGCAAACCCCAGGGGTGACTTGCCAGCAATGTGCTGTGCAAGTGGGCAGAGTCTGGAAGGAAACAGTCTTTCTTCTCCTGATGAGTTCAGGTGCTAAAGAAACCAAAGTGGAGTGAAATAATTCCTCTTTTATAGAAAAGCAAAGGAAAAATACTCTTTCAAGGACTCATCCCCCTACTGTGAGGTCCTGAGGTCCTGGGGATTATATCCATAACAGGAGAAACCTGGTAACCATGTCTGTAATTTCTTTGGTGCAACCCTACTTAGTTTGTGAATTATGCTCCATCTAGGTGGTGGTGGCCAGACATCCAGACATGGATGGGGGGAGGGTTGCCTTCACCAGCTGTGCTCAGGGCAACTACATGGCCTAAATTGGGTAAAGCATGGGCTTTAGCAGAGGAAAAGGATAACTTAGGTACTTCGTTTTTTTTTTTTTTTAGAGTTTTCTAAAGGCGCAAGAAAAATAGCCTTCACTGAGCAGTCTTAGCTCCTGCAACAATTCTATTTTTAAAACTGTCAGTGGAAATGTGAGTTGGTGTTTTCCAAATGCACACAACAGCTGGCTTGCTGTGCTGTGTGTCACCCTTTGAAAATCCCAAACTAAGGCCAGCCAGTGACCAGGGAACACTGGATTCTCCCCCACCTATTTCCCCAGGCAAATGATTCCCTAAACACAACATTTCGAACAAGTAAACCTGAATATTGTTCATTGCCATTTCCTACTGTGATAAGTAGTTTAAGGTCATCTTTTCTGTATTACAATGTATGGCTTAAAATACAGACACCCTTTGTTTGTGCTTTGTTATTGTCTGCACCACTGAACGCTTTCACAGATGTACACTGCAATAAAGGATGGCTTAGAAATTTGATGTAAAAAAGCAGCCAGTGCCACTGGGGAATAGAGTACTCTCCCGATCAAGACTCACAGCCTCCATTGACCAGGTTCACAATGTAATGCTTTTTCTAAAATGTAGCTAATGCGGGGCTGAAATTTATGCATCATAAAGGGACAAGACAAAAATCACCTTCCAGTTCTTTTTCAGCCTTTGGTAGAAACTTTGATTGGCAATTTAGTTAGCTATTTAGTTGTATAAATTTGTAAGGTCTGCTGCAATTTTGTCCGAAAGTGAAAACAGGCACTTTTCTGGACACCCTGTTCTCACTTTTCTTTCTGTACAAGAATGTCGTGACATTTAAAAACCTACAGGCACTTTCTTTTCTTCCACTCTTTAATTGAACAGCATGACACATTTTGAACTGCTCCTTCACTGTGATTCCCAAGTCTGAAACACGCCCAGCACGGATATCTCGCTTTTGCCATTCCTCTTCCCTTCCCTTTAAAAATTTGTTCTCCAAGACAGACAGGTGAAGCTGGACAGGGTTCTTCTTCAAAGCAGATTTTAATTCTTGTGTCTGTGATTGCCAGTTGCAAAACATAATAAATGTGGTTGCCTCTGGGCTTGAGAATAAGCCTCAGATATCCGTTCTGGAACAAGCACTTTCAGAGCTACGAGGCTGCAATTATAGTCATGTTAGCAGGTGTGAATTATTTAGTTAAGGTCAGGAACCAGTCTTCTTTAGAATATGCAGGTTTCAGATGCAGTTTGACCATTTAAAATGTGTTAATTGCTTGACAGAGTAAGTTATTGCATTATGGGTTGGATTAAATTCTGTTGAAATTAGTAAATCCTTCATTTAAGATAGTTTTATGAAGTACTGGGGCGTATATATTTCTGCCCCAAGCAGAGGCAGTGCAAGGCAACTTGGAAATGTAAGTGATATGAGTGGATGACCTGGGTCTATGTATTATTTTGGCAAGACAGGGTATGTGGGTGAGAGAATAACACTGAACGATAAAGGAAAAAATCACAATGCACATTGTATAGCATCTCTGTGTGGTCATGTCAAAAGTGTGAAATGTTGAGGTGCTGGATTGAAAGAGCAGGAAAATCCCCTTCAGTATTCAGCCCACCTGACTTTCAGGAAAGCAGGATGTTGTACGTCACTGTGAACATACAAAATTGCAAAATTACCCCCAAGTTCCCCAATTCAATCACTGAGTTTTGCGTGAAGTAGAACATCGCATCTATTCAACAGGACCCTGGTGGCCTTGGGCCTTTTTGTCCAGAGCTCAAATGGCTTTTCATAGCCTGTGTTCTTTTTGTAGTTCAGTTTTTTGTGCATGTAATGACCATGTTTGTGTTAATATACAGTGTGTGTCCAGACTGTCCCAGTGCCACAAAGGGCACAAAATAACCCAGTGTGTTTGGGACCAGCTGTAAGGGAAGGAGTGATGGAATTCCAGGGTACTGAGCACCAGCCATGAGATAAGCAGGATGAAGCTTTGTGGACAACTGAACTTATTTTCTGCATCTCTCCCTTGTGTTAGAAAAACAATCTTTTCTCCCATGGTCATGTCCCTTTCACCTTGGTGCTTGGTATATATCTACCAGATGGGTTTGCTGAGAGAAGCCTACTGAAGGGGGAGTGAAGGGAGGGGAAATAACAAGAAGTTATAAACATTGAAGTGGTAAATGTTGGAATTTGAACATAAAACCTCAGTAGAAGAAGTTGTCCTGGCAACAGCATCCTGAGGTGCGGGGGCAGAGAGGGGGAGATGGACCCCATCCTGGGGCTGAACCAGTGAGCTGCCGAAGCTTAGGGAGGTGCCTAATCAGGGCTAATCAGCATCAGGGAAGCTGCTTGGTCATGGACTGCTCCTCCACAGCTGCTAATGAGCAGCCTGTCTGTCACACGTTATTCGCTGCTAAGCTGTTTGGTGAATAATTTTCAGTAGTCCAAGAGGGGCTTTAATCAGGTGCAATAGTCTTTTCCCTGACTTTGTGTCTCTGCAAGGATAAGGTCCTTGAATCATGTGCTGCCGGCAGGTAATTCTCAGAAGAAGCAAGAAATTGTATTGGTTACTATTTTCCTGGTTCCTGCAGCCAGCAGAGCGGAAGCATTGCGTGAGATCTGCTTTGGACCTGGAAATGGGAAAGTTAAAATTAGTGACCTGGACAAGATGCAAGTAGCAGTATTATTTATAAGGGAAGAGAGTATTTAGAGTGTAGTGTAGTCAGCTCCATGTTACTTATGTAAGGGAGAAAAGATGAAACCAGAAACCTAGACAAATTTTTTCTTTCTGTTTGGGCGTTCTGGTAAATAAAAATTTATACTGATGATGGCTAACTACTTCACTGACTTCTCCTTACTGGAATCACTTACAAAATCCCAGGTCTCGGTTTGTCACTCGAGAGGCCAGGAGAGGTAACAGCATAAAGGAGAAAAAAAAAAAAAGTCAAATGCAGGAGCCGGAACATGAATGAAATGTTTCTGCAGTGGAGCTGTTCTGTCCTCTCTGATATATCCAGACCCATGCCGGCTTTGTGCAGTGCTACAGCATGGCGTCTGCCTGACTGCATTGCTCCAAACCCAAGTTCACCAGGCTCATAGGGTCTGCATGAACACCAACCATGGCCAGCGCTGTATATCCCGCTGGATAATCCACCAACAGCTGGTGGCTATATTACCGTTGTTTCTTTCAGCAATTTCCCAGTTACTTGACTGAGATACCCTAAAAAGTGCTGGTAAGGGAGTTGGGTTTTCCTCAGTAGACCAAAGCGCTTTGCAACTTTGTTAGCAGAACCTGCTGAGGCAGATTATTCGTGGTGCCGATAGAAGAGCATCTCCAGAAAATAAACTAACCCCCTAAACACTAAAACTGAGGGAGCTACATGCTCTCAGCTTCTTGGATACAAAGTGGGGACTGTTGCAAAATTAAATTGGAACTGAAGGAGCTAAGGAAAATCGTGGTTTAAAATTCAGCCCTAGTCAGCACTAATAACCAGAAATTGGTTACCAGCTGGTGGCCGTTCCAGTTTATTCCTTATGAAAGACACATTCATGAGCGTGAGATGAAAGAGGGGAAACACTTTCCTATTGCCATTTCTAATAAAGCAGTAAACATTGTTGGATGCCAGAATAAAGAGTATGAATTTGATTTTTTCTGCTGGAGCTTTCTGATGCAGAATCGAATCTGCCTGGTGGCTAAATTATTGATGAAGGTTGCTGTTTTTAACCCGACTGTATTGCCTGTGATATGGTAAACATAACTTCTCCACAGGTTCTCATCCTGACTGCTGACCAAATTTTATTCTTGACTGTCCACCTGTGGCTGCTATTAACTTAGATAAGAGGCACAGCCATGGCTCTGCAGGTAGTAATTAGGCACAATTTATTTTTGTCCTAGATACATCCTGAGAGGTGAATACGAATATTTGCATAGAATAATTTTTCATCCTTAAATGTCAATTCTTCTCATGGTTTCTAATCAATGGATTGTGACTTGCACACAGTACATGCACACAGAAACAGCAAAGGATCAAAGTAAGTCTTCTCCGCTTCCTGTCTTCCCTGTCTTCTTACCCTTTGATGCGGTTATTTGTTGTACAGATGCATCAGAAGCCCATCTTGTGTCTGTCTTCCTTAGTCTTTGCCTGTACAACTGAATAAGTCCGGCAGGGATGATTGCAAAGGTATGGATTTATTGCACACATAGGACAGCAATAATCTAAATACAATTATGCCATCAGCAAGCCTTGAGAGACAAGCAGGATGGAGCTGAGACTGCTTAAGGCACCTTTCTTAGGTGCTTAGTTTCGTCCTCAGAACAGAGATCCATCCTCGGCTACTCAGCCTGGTACAGAAGAGCTGTTTTCTCTCCCTGTTGCATTCCTCAGTGCTTTATTGCAAAATTGTACAAAGTCCATATTCATTATTTGACCTACCATGGTACATTTAACAAAATAACTTGTGCTGATGATGCCAAAGGGGAGTATTTTTCCCAATGAAGCCTTTGCCACAGAAGCCTTTGGACACATTCATAAGGAGAGGAAACCCAAGTCTATGCAGCCATACAACAGTGTAGGGTACAAGATGAAAGGAATGTGGGCATAGAGATCACTAACCATAAAAGTCACAGCATATTTTCCGGAAAAGATTTCTATTTTGGAAAGAAAAGCTGCATCCTCTGCAGCAGAAAGTAATTGGCATTATCATCCTATTTCTGAACACAGGTTTGCAGCAGCTTTCTGCCACAGTGACTGCATTGACTTCCATGAAGATGCTCTTGTTTTACTCCAGGCCAAAGTCTGCCCCAGAGCTACAGTTTATAGAGCAAATGAGTGACATAAAGGTTCTTTTTGCTGTTTTAAACAGCAGGGAAGAATTTTTTTTAAAAGTCAGGCTTGTGGTTGATGAATAAAACATGGCTCAATGTGATGCCATTCAGCAAGAGAAGCTGTGGAATAATTTAGATTTTCTCACACATGGGTTTTGTACATTGGTAAGGACTTGTGGTCGCATTGCTCTAAGTGTTGAAATCTATTATAAAATTGTGAGAATAACAGGGCGCATAAGAAGTAACTAAAACTGAGAATGAATTGTTCCCGTTAGAGGAACACAAGCACACTTATTAGGTATACTTGCTGCCTGTGGGAGATATTTCTTTCTCGTTTTCCCTTCCCCAAGCTCATCAAAGGACAAAAGCAGAAAAAAATGAGTGTAATGGGTTTATTCTGTCTTTGTGCGGTGTTTGTGGAAACTAGCAGCGGTAAAAACCCATTGTAAGTTAAAATAATAGTTCTTTAGAAAGCTTTTAAAGAGAGGTACATTGGCAGCACCAGAAAAAAATAGGAGGTTGCATGTCATTTATAGACTGGTTGGGTTTCAGTAGGCTCCCAGTGTGTTTCTGAAACACATATTTAATCTGCCACGTACCCTCAACTGGTAGGAAGATAGTCTTTATTAGAATAGCTGTTTCAGCAGGAAACGCCTTAGAGATTCCTCAGAGACATGTTTTTCACTTTGTTTTTGATTTTACAGAGGGCATGGATAGTATCTTCTTGTCCCAGAGGACAGTCTTCATTGTGCCACTACTTCGATGAGCTGTTAACTCAACCACAGCTGCTAAAGGTATCCTGGAAACCCTTTTTTTTTTCCCCCGAATCAAGCCAATTGTAGCAATGCATTCAACTGACTGAGCGGTGATGTCAGCACATGCTTAAAACTAGCGACGGCCTCAGGTGGTTATCCCTGCGTGCTCATTCAGGCATAGTCAAAATAATTGATGTTAAATAATGTTGTTGTCTTCTCCTTCTTCTTTCTCTCTCTCTTTTTTTTTTTTTTTTGTATGAGTACCTCTGCTTAAAACTTGCTCACTCTGCCTTTTAAATATAGCCTTTGGTGTTCTCTGCATGCTACTACCAACTTAGTTACTGGAGACATTCAGTATGCTTATTATTTAGTTGAGGTGGTTTGTGATCTTTTGTGGATGCTAGTATATACCGGCAAAGTATTTATGAATTTATCTAGACTCCGCCTACGCAATGAAAGGTCAGCTGTGCAAAGTTCCTCACAACTTTTCAAAACTATGCTAATAAAAAATTAAGTGTATTGGTAACCCCAAGATCAAACAATAAAGAAGCGGCAAAATTCAATATTGTCATTTTTAAAGAGCTGCGTGTCTTTATCACAGTTTTGAGGAAGGAAAAGATGCAGTGAGACAGTGTTCACTGCTTTGTGAGCATTGAGTGAAGCTGAGGACAGTGCGATTGGGTTTAACTAGTAATAAAGTCAAAGTGGTTGCAAGATGGGGCCTGGAGGATCATTCTCTCTAAGTGAAAGAAGACCCTTTCTAGGTAAGGTCAAATTGTGTCTGGTCTTTCTGAAGCAGCAGCACACATGGTGACACCAGAGAGTCCTGACAGTTGCCTTTGGCTCTACAAGAGCTTTTTTTGCCTATTTGCTCTCTGAATCCTTGTCTAGTCTCAGAATACTCATCACATTGAAATGTAATATTTACCATCTAATTTAAATGGTCAGAAGCGTTAAGTAGATTTATATTATCTTTGAGTTTCAGTCGAGAGTAGTTTGCCCCAAGTTCAGTATTACTTTCCCCCTAAATAGTGTCAGAGGTGGTACAGAACAAATGTAGTTGAATCTAGCACAAGCCCTGCTTTTGTAAGTATTTTTTAAAGAAAAAATATAGCTCTGTTGGCTGTGAGCAAAAATACTTGTTATTTCTTGAACAGAAGACTAATTTTTGAAGTGATACATTACTTGTGCTAGAGAGCCAGATGTTAAGTATTTGTTAGTTTCTTGTTGGATTCAAAATACAGAGATGTGCAGATCTCTGTTGCCAACAGCTAGTGATGGCTGTCACAGATTATGAAAAGCGGTATCAGTCCCTCCTATCACCTGAAAGGGACTTGAAGGGTAAGTTATTTCGCAAGTGTTGCCAACACACATTTCTGAAACACAGGGGTGTTTATCTGCAGGAGCTTGCAAGCTACTTCATTCCCTTCTAGATGAACACTCATTGGACCTCGAGGTTTGAGACTTTTAAAACCATCCCCTCCCTGCAGCCCACATATATATATATATATATATATATATATATTTGCAAAGCATGCACACACACACATTTATATGTTGGACATTTTCCTCCCAGTAACATTAAAACTTGATTTTAGCTTAATCCCAGGTAGGAAGAGGTAGATGTATAAACAGGAACATGATTATCATGGCACAGAGCAAGTGGAATCATTGACTGCAAAACTTGCCCAGGTGATAGAAAAAATTAATGGAGGAAAAAAATACCTTCAGTTTGATGTCTTTATGGAAGTCACATCTCTTTCACTATCCCCAAGAGGTTACCTGTGGCCAGTTAGTGAACGATATGCTAACTTTACCCTGATTTCAGTTTGCAATACATCAATAAAAGAGTAAACAAAATGGGAGGTAACTGGAGAAAGCAAAACAAAGAGAAACTTCAACAGGTCTACAGTGATGCATCCCATCCTGTCTCCCCAGCAGATTGGTAGGATCATTTGTTTTATTGTAGCTGTAGCCCATGATAAGATTGTTGCATATGAAGTTATGGTTTATCTTTAATAAAGGTGCCTTCCCAGCTGTCCTGGATAATTCTCATTCCTCACCCTTCTCTGGAGAGAAGTTTGTAACACTCTCCAATTACTCCCTTTTTTTTCCCCCTTGGCTCAGTAAACACTGTTTCTAAGTGCATCCTCCAGTTCTTCGTCTGTCCCATCCTTGATCCCTTCCAATTCACTTTCTGTCTCTCACACACTGCTGAAACAGCTTCTGACAAAAATCTGTCATGAATAACTTGTTTTAGCCTAAGCCCAGAACTGCAACTTCCCTAATTGACTCCCGAGTATCCCACAGTCCCGGCACCAGCTCAGCGCTGGGAGGGAGCATGAATGGTTTACAATTACCTGCAGCCCTTCCTCCTCTTCCTGAGTCTGCTTGAAGCCTCACCCGAGATAATTGTAGGCTGCCAACTTAACACTGTAGGTCTCCACGGCTCTGTTCGCTCATTGCTGCTTTGGTGTGTGTAAGTTTAAGGGAAAGTGGCTTTATGGGGAGCTGAGAAAGATCTTGTTACTTCATGAGAAATGCAACCCTTGGTCTTCATCAGGCTGTGGGTTTGTTTATTTTTATTTTACAGAAGGCAAGTAACATGTGTTACGTGAGAGTTTGGCCAAAGTTAGTGCCTGGATGTTGGTTTGGTTTAGAAAGCTGGGGAAGAAAAACAAAATGGCTGAGAAAATTGGGATACCTAGGTGTTTGGGGAACAGACATTCAGGAGCAGTAATTTACTGCTGCATTGACTGACTGTATGTGAGAGGGCTCTCAAGGACAGACAAATAGTGAACAGCCTACCACTGTGTGTTTTGTATTTAAATGGTTTCATTTTGGCATACAGCAATGAGAACATGGCTGGGCAAAGAGAAAAAGAATTGACTGTGACTAAGAAAGAAAATCAGACTGAAGATTGAAAAATGCTAAAGCAGTGAGAACGTGATTGTAAAAGACCACCCCCCCGCCGAGAGGCAACTAATTCACGGCCGTAGCCTCCCGCAAGATGCTATTCTTTGCACAGAGTTTAATTTGCAAATCATCTTTCTTCCTCTGCTGATGTCCTGCAGTGTAACCCCCAGCCCCATCAATAAAAGATGTGGTAATGAGTCACACATTCATTGCAGTCATCACATCCACAATAAAACATCAGTCCTCTGACAGTATACAAGATACAAATCATATCAGCATGCAGTTAAGGTTGAGACTACATAGGAGTAATTTAGGGGAAAAAAAAAAAAAAAGAAGACATTAGATGGTGTAATTTTCTCTAAACCAAGTATTAGACACTGATAAAATTCAGTTGTCAGTTTATAAGTAAAAGACATCTGGGCACGCTAAGGTTGGGAATGTTGGCTCTGCCCTGCTCCAACAACAAGCCGCAGATGGAGTGTAAGCTGAGGAGTTAATAACGCTGTGTTCAGGTACAGGCCCTTCAGGCTTGAAATGAAACAGCTGGGTCTTCATTCAACAGACTTCCACGAAGCAGGTTACTGTGCAGGTCTGAAGCAAACTAATAATGACTTTAATAAACCTTTCCTGTGTCCTACTTGTTACCTTTGACATACAAAGATTAAACTCTCATTTGTAAACCGATAGGCAAACAGAGCTCTGAAAGCACTTTCCCCACAGACATCTTAAAGATGATTTATGCCATTTTTGTCTGTGTGTCATGCAGTAGGGAGAGACTACTTTGCTATTCATTTTATTTATGCCGTCCTGTTTCTGAGAGGAGAAGGACAAAATACATTCATCAGAAATTCTTATGCAAGCTCCCCGCAGGCCTCAAAGTATTCTGGAAGGAATCAACACGCAAAATGAGATAATTATTTCAGTTTTGTATATTAAAAGGCTTTGTATTTTTCTGCCTATAAAAATGCTATGAGACTGAACAAACTTTTTAAAATGCTAAGTACTGCAAAATAAAAGGGTGTATTTAGCAGGAGATGAATAGCTTAGGTACACATTGTGGGTACCTGTTAATATATCTTCTGGAAAAAACGAAGTGATGAAGTGATGTATACATAGAAGAGCCTGTCATTATTTTTAGGTTTCTTGAATTAAAACTGTTGTTCTTCTGCCCCAAATGAGTATTGCTTTGAAGGCTAAAATGGTGACAGACATGTGTCATAACCACATGCACAGATGTCAGTACCTGTGGACACAGAAACAGTTTTGCTTTTCATTTCTCGTGTCTCGTATACACACAGAAGAAGCAATGGCAGGAGTGTACCCCCAGGGCAGCGGTACCACAGGTAGCTCTTAATCAGTCTTTGTCAACTCCAGACTAAACCGCCTACATTTAGGTATAGACATGCAGTTTTTCACACGTGAACCACAGGCATGGTTCAGTTGCCCAATCACAAGTGAGATGCCCTCGTTGTCCTGCTGGCCTCCGATGGCTGCCCCCAGAAGAGGGGGTGTCTGGCAGGTCCCGTGCCCGCTGTATTTGCCAGTCCCCCAGGGAGTTCCCAATAGCGTGGCTTTGCAAAAGGGATGTGCTTGGACAGCTGACTCAAGCTCCGGGTCTCCACCGCCTCAAATGGCTGCTTCAAATCCTTGCTCATACGAATGCATTTACATGCAAATGCCTCAATTTAAGTGGCTTCCTCTTAAACTGAACTGTACCTGCAGTCTGGCTCTAGGTGAGCTAACTTGACCGAGCTGTTTGGGTAGCCAGGCATGGAGATTGCTGTATCTCACTACTCTCAGTGATACACACACACTCTCGGAAACATCTGTCTTCGTTTTGTTCTGGATCACATTTGACTTTCGTCCTAGTGTTAGGCGGCTCCCTGCTCTGCAAATACTCCCCCTGAAATCATGGAATCATAGAATGGTTTAAGTTGGAAAGGACCTTGAAGATCATCGAGATCCAACCTCCCTGCCATAGGCAGGGACACCTCCCACTAGACCAGGTTGCCCAAGGCCACGTCCAGCCTGGCCTTGAACACCTCCAGGGATGGGGCCTCAACAACCTCTCTGGGCAACCTGTTCCTCTGCCTTACCACCCTCAAAGTGAAAAATTTCTTCGTAATGTTCAATCTGAACCTGCCCTCTTCTAGTTTAAAGCCATTCCCCCTCGTCCTGTCACTACATGCCCTAGTAAAAAGTCCTTCCCCAGCTCTCCTGTAGGCCCCCTTTAGGTACTGGGACGCTGCAATAAGATCTCCCTGGAGCCTTCTCTAAGGCATCTCTAATCTAAATCAGCAAGATTTCTTGCAGGATGAGGTACCCCTCCAGGTTCAGAAAGGTTTCTGACCTGCTTCATGGGAAATACTGTCTGTGTGAGGGAATTAGGCTAGTTTTGGAAAAGCCATAGTTGGTACAGAAAGGTAAATATTTAGCAAGCATTTCCACATATTCATGTTCTACCCACCTTCACTGACGAATTAGGAGCCACTGTGAGCCCAAGCCTCTTGTTGCCAGCCAAGGCAGGGGTTCTTCTGGATTTGAGCTTATGCGTGGGTTTAAGCAAGTTTGATAATCAGGTTCAGGATAACCTTTCCAAGTATGACCTCATCCCTGTTTTAAGGGAATCTATGCTGAACTGAAGTTTGAGAACAGAATGACATAAAATTAGTAGGTTTATTGGTTTGCCGAAAACCTGTGATTTGATTCAAAGGTAACCTTAGTTTGAAAGACATCAGATTCCAATTTCATAAAACACAGTTGTGATATTTCGTATACCCTATTTGATTACTGGGTACTAATAATAATCTGGCATGAAATAATCTGAGACTGTTAAACATTCTTTTTCCTTCATGAGCTCCAGCCATTTTATTTCTATTGTTTGCTATGTTAATGATTTCATTAAGAATAGGAGAAGGCCTAACCTACTGGGTAGTACTGGTGCTTTCTGGTTTTACTTTCTACTGAACCAGGCTGTGTTTTAGGCTGTATGGAAGGTAGCTTGTCATGGGAGAGCCTTATATTTGCTTCCAGACACATAGCAGTAAGGAGTTTATCCACCTCTGAAAGGAGGGAGGCGCAAGTTGCCTATATACTCTGCTCTTCAGTTAGAATCACTAACGTAGAAGAGCTGGATTAGTAATTCCTTGCAAAATGGAAATGGCTGTCTCTCTTTTGGAAAGCAAATATCTGTCTCAAAGAGGAAAATAAGGGGGTTATTGTATTTCCATGACTTATGAAATAGAGCATCCCTGGAGTTCTCTTTCAGGCTGGAGAAGTTTGTGCACTGTCTCTTGCACACAGCTGCACGTGATGCCAAACCCTGGCTCAGCTCAGGGAATGAAACTGAGCCAGCCACTTTCTCAAAATATGTAGTGCAGGCAAATTTCTAATTCTTAAACACTAGCATGTTTCAGACCTAACTGCATTTCTGTTCTGGGTGTGAAATGTTAGCTAAAAAAAATATAAACTGCATCCTGCTGTCACCAAATGATGACCACATTTATTTTTACATCGGGCTTTGTAATCCAT
Source organism: Vanellus vanellus (assembly GCF_965231255.1). NCBI lineage: Eukaryota > Metazoa > Chordata > Aves > Charadriiformes > Charadriidae > Vanellus > Vanellus vanellus. Next base: position 153,277,394 of record NC_138905.1, on the reverse strand, counting down.
CCTCACTGCACTCACCGAGTCAGTTTTCCAGTAGGAATTTTCATACTCAGCTCACTGATAGTGTTATTTTCATGCCTCATTATTGTATTATTTCTTTACTGGGAAACTTTGTAAAAGCAACACAGACTTTTCTACTGACTTGAGTGGAGTCAGGTCTTTGTTTACAGGCTGATGACAGATTTCAGCTTTCATGGCTACTGTGGAAAAACATGGTTAATATGAATGACTATGAATCAGTTGTGGACTATGTATCCGTTGGGAACTGACAGTACAGTGTAGGAGAACATGCTTCCTGCTGCATAGGACAATCTTATTTTGCCTCAGACACCTATGCATTTGTGAACTGACTCTTATTCAATCACTGTAAGAATGCAAAATTGTCAGATCGGCTATGAATATTTTCCCCTATCCTAATTATCTGTGTAGGTCTTCAAAATTTCCTCAACAGAGCACAGATAGAGGCTCAACAAGTATCTAAGCAATGTGGGAGGAATAATGCATTGATTCCAAACTAAACATATGCTTTTGCTATTTAGTTTCTCAGTATTCAGTTTTTGGATTACATTTACTTCAAATCAGTCTGGAGAAGGCAGACCTGCTTGTATATGGAGCCGTATATCCTACATAATGCTTGGTTTGAATCATAGTTATAAGAAGGTTTCAAATTCTCTTTTCAAGTCTGTCTAAAGTGTCAAATTTCTGGTAACTCACAAGTCTGAGGAATACTTTTTCTTACTAATGAGAGAACCTAAGGAATTTGTGGTTTGCAGGAGCCTTGGAAAGTTCAAATACTCATCACATAATGTCTGATGACCACCCATCTTTTCTTGTTCATTACTTTCGGAAAGGAGAAAGCACATACTGAACTTTCCCCATCCACGTCAAAACCACGAGTCGAACCCTTCACAGTATCCCCATGTCAGGGTAGAAATGCCGTCTCTGTACAGCATTTCCAAGCTAACTGGCCATCAGCAGTAACTTTTTTGTTGTGCCATTTTAAAGTTTTCCTCAGCTGATTATATGAAACAATTAATAAAATAAGAGAGCTGTCCTGTTTCTACAGATGTACTTCAGTACCAACTCCTACTGATGTTCATACTGTGTCCCCCACTAACGCCAGTGGTGAGATTTGGCAACTGTAGTTGACAAGTAAACACTGTCATTACTGATAAATATGCATTTGTTAGAAGGTCTCTGTGTCATCCCATGAAGGCACATTGAAAGAAAGCTGAAGGTAAGTATCTCACTGCATGCTGGCTTTTTTTCAGGCTTGAATAACCTCATCTAATATATTGAAATTAGTTTTCTTGAAGCATATTTATAATCTGCTCCCCCCCCCATATTTTTGCTTGGCAAATGTCCAGATCTTTTTGTGTGCATACATTGTGAAACCAAATTTGCCATATTTTCATATTCATGTGATTTTGTTCTATTAGCTCAAATACATTAGTGCTTTTTGGTAGCAGACTGTGTAGAAAATACAGTTCAAATTCCTGGACAGAATTGAACATGCTAAAAAAGCTAACAAATGACCTGTTTTAATTCATCATAATTTATCTTTTTACCTTGGAGAAAGCAAGGTGGTGGCAGATTGTCCCAGTCAGTGTGTTACTGTGCTGAAGGAAGGATTTGCTGTTAGCTGTGGCTATCAGGAGGTCACAGCTTGGACCGGGGACCATGTCCTGGGAGAGCACTAGGTGCTGAGCTCCTAAAATGGTCACCGGCAGTTGACTGGAATGGTGATCACCTCTGTGCAGAGGACGGGGATCTTGAACAACCCCAGGCAGAGGAGACGGGCAAACAGCCTGCTGAGCCAGACTCTCCTCTGCTTCAAAAAAGTGCCTTTCTCCTCTGGGGACTCCTTGAACAAAACTCCTGAAAGTAAGTGCCTGTGCTCATTTTCATTCTAAGTAGAGCAAGGGGTCATGGCTGTATAATGCCACCAGAGGAAGCGTCTTTCCTTCTCCCCAGTGGTAAGCTCAGTGTTCAGTGCAGTCATCTGTGACGTGATGGACAGAAGTTCAATCCCCTCTCCTCTCTGATGGGAATTCAAAGCCGAATCTTCCATCTTTAAGGAAAGCACCCACATAGCCCACTGGCTGTACCAGTCCCTGCTGCAAAAACATTTTATACCTCTTGTATGCAGGCTGTTCATTATAATATCAAATTGTGCCTAAACAAGCCTCAGAGTAGGGCAAGCGCTCTGTTTAACTCTAGTGTGATGCTCGCTTCATCTCTCTGCGCTGGTGCTTCCAAAGGAGGAGCAGGTAAAGTCGTCTGTCTTCTGGAATGGCTTCTACGTTAGTGATGAGCAAGGAGTGGGGAATGGGAGTCTGAACCTGTTTACGTCATTGAATAAACAATTTTGTTTTTTCCATATCCTAGATGAATGCTGTAGTTACTGGGGTTAAATTGGAGGGAAATTGTGTAGCATCTGCACCAAGCATCACGAAATGGGCATTTTTGGTGCATTCCTGTTAGCTCAAATCCATCGGAGACAGAGGGAGAAGAACCCAAAGAACATAGGAAATGTCCTGCTGGGTTTGATGGGGGTCATGGGGCCCTGGGCTTGGGCTGGGAGCCTGGTCTCCCATGGTCCCTTGTCCTCAGGCTCCTGGCTGTCCAGAGTGGCCATGTTTGGGATGTTAGTGTCTACCTCAGCTTTCAAGGGTCCATTTCTGGGTCTGATTTCTTTTGAACATGCCAATACTGTCTGCCTCCACCAGCCCTTGTGGCGGTACCCTGCAGAAGTCCTCTACCAACCTTGAATGCAGGCTGGAGCTGTGTGCTGCTTCGATGGAGCCCTGCCCTGCTGTGACAAGTCACTGTGCCCGTGAGCCCATGTGGACACGTAGGCGCTGGGCTCCTGGGGGCTTTGGTTTCAGCAGGTAAAGCAAGAACAGAGAGTCACTGTCCGCAAGGTGAGGCGACAGCTGTAGGATGGCAGCAGGGATTGCAGTTTTGCTGCTGGGAGTCTGATTTCCACCTCAGGACTTCGTCTCTCTCAGAGTTTCTCCCCGCTCCCTTTACTCTCTTGAAGCGCGATGCCGTATTTCCAGCTCTTCTTTCAGCACAGAGACAATTAAAGACTCCAGACACAGCCGATGAATAAAGCCTTGGGTTTTTCTAGTATGGACCATCATGTGAGGGGGAGAGGAGAAGAAGTATCTGTAATCAATACATTGGTAATTAGGCCTTGCTCCCTGTTCAGCCTCATGTGGCTGTCTCATACTGCCCTGTGTGCTTACAGGCAGCAGGAAGCAAGAGGAAGAATTTAACTTAAACATTTGATTAACTCACTATTCCTTTCTTTCTGACTGAAATGGAATCAGCATGCAAATGCTGTTTTGTATTTTATTTTTTTTTGCACTGACAGCGCAGCTACACAAAAAATATTATGACCTGCTGCTGCCAAATGCAACTGAATGAATTATTCTGAAGCGCTCCTGAGCCTGTCTTTGTCACAGTCTCCTATTTCAGTCCCTGTCATGCACTGTGCCTATCATTCATTATAGTTGATGGGTTGAGGGCAGAAAGGTGTCTCTCGCCTTGTTCTCTGGAGAATTTCATCTTGGCTGTCTCACCTTCAATCACTGCTAATAGCTCTGCTGGCACAAATTCAGAAAGGGGCTGTGAGGAGACAATGAAAATATCTCGCAGGGCATTTTATATTTTAATAGCTAGTTTTAAAAAAATGAATTTGCTGGAGCAGACCAAAATGAAGATTGCTTAGAGAGAATTTCTCTTACAACCCTTTTAATTCAATTTTTTATTGTTATTAATCTTTAAGCCCTTTGTATTCTTGTTACTTTTTTTTTTCCTATGAACAGCCATAAGGATTGGGTTGTACTTTGATTAACTAATGACCATTTATCTGATGAATTCATTAGGATGATTTACTGTTCAGCGAGTACTGTGTCGGAGGAAAGAACAAAATAGCGCTGGAGCTTTAATACTGTACGTCTGTAGGAGGCTTACTCAAATTTTCAACTGCTGCCTCTACCTGGATTTTAACCACATCGTGGCTGAGTTTGTGTCAGGTGTTCTGTCACTGCTCTGACGTCCTGAAAAGGTCATAGTAGAAGGGTGCAACAGAGCTCACCATCTTGGCAGGAGCACAGTGGATAACCCAAGTGAGGGTAGAATTGGTGTGCTGTTTTTAAGGTTTTTAGATTTTATTTACTATCGTTTTCTTGCGTAAAGGGGGATTCCTGATCTGGCTTTCTGACTTCTCTGTGCCACCATCTGAAAAGACAGAACCGACAACCTAGTCCAGCTGTTTGAGAAATATGATATTGTGGCAATAATCTTAAGTATTTCAGTAAGTATTTTTTCAAAAAACTGTAATTAAGTCCATGAGGTAACAGATGCATTTAGGCATCCTTAGGTAAATATATTCTTTTGTTTATTTTTATCCTTGTTAGGTTTCAGTCAACTATACAAATAACTATCAAGTGATCAAATGTCAATAAATGGAGAGAGCTGTTTACATCAGTAGTTTGAATTACTATTTGTGCTTATGTTGCTCTCATTTCTATAAGCATGCAGGATACGTGCTTTTGGATAACAAGTGACGAGGAGGTTATAACACATTCCTGGAACAAAGGCAGACAGCTCTGTTGTTGTCAGTATAAGCTGTGATTTGGTTTGATTTTTGCAGCTACATGCTGTTGTTTTTTCAGCAGTAGTAAATTCTAATTGTGCAAAAACTGGACAAGAAGGACGCTATTGAAATACTAGAGCGAGACTGAGAGAAGCAGGCTCCGTAGCGGGCTCTGTTGCAGGCACTCTTTGGCAAGGTGGGCAAATCCTCTTGCAAGACTCTCGCAAGATATATCTTTTAGGTGCATGGGACAGCAAACAGGTAGAAGACTGTCATTCTTCCTGCCCTTCTCTGTTCATAGTCTCAACTCTGGATGCCTGTGGCTCAGTGTGATAATCTTCTCAGTATCAGAAGGCACAATGACAATAAATTACGGATCTGCGCATACTTTCCAGAGTGGAAAGTACTTAAATCTGTTTTGAAGAAAGTTTTGGTAAATAATTAGTTGCTAAAGATGATTTTTAAGATAAGAGCAATGACATAAGTAACAATCTTATTTCGTTATTTGTTGTTTTCTTACAATTTCATTGCTTTGAAACAAATTGGACACTGTATGTTGAAGCTTTTTTAAATCAACTGATTGAAGTGTTACCTTTTCACACTTCATTTTTTTTCCCCTGGATTACAAGATTAGGATCTGTTTGGAAAGAAAATGGGGCATTTTTATGCTAGACTTGATGAAATCATTGTCTGCAACTGTCAAGACAAAAATGGCTTGAAGACAGATCATCTTGTTATAGGAGGCTTGCTTCAGCAGTCTGGAACTTACAACCAATTTAGTTATTTCAAGGCATTAAACCTCCTTTTCAGTCAAGACAAGGTGTGAAGTAGTAAATTAAATATGTTTTATCCAATTTTAATGATGACTATTTTTTAATTAGTTGCAGAAACAAGCAGTAATGAAATTATGTCAAACATTATAGTTGAGGAGTTTAGGGATTAAAATATTCACTTCATGACTAATGGAAGCTCTAACTGAACCTTTGTCCCTCACGTCATTACTTTCCAAAGGAACTACTAATGCCGCAGTTATTTTGCTGGCATGTCACTGAAATCTGTGCTCCAGGAGCACACTCAGAGAGCTCTGGTGGCTCGTGGGCTTTTTGCTCCTGGGCCAGCAGCAGCCCAAAGCAAGCCCCTGACACACACAAGCAGTGCCTCCTCAGCACCCTCTCTGCAACCCTGGTGCTGTGCTGATGCAGATGGAGCAGAGCTCCCATCGTATGTGCCAGGAGGTCTGACTTGCTCCTCTGTATGTGTCATCCCAGCAAAGGAACGGGTTACTGAGGTTTTGCCCACATGTGGTGTGTGTTGTGTTGATGGCATGCATTACGGTCTCTTTGGGGTACTCGTGAATGAAAACAAAAGGGAGGGGATGCTGAATTAAATTTGCCTGTCATATATGAAACACAGGAACCCCAGAATACAGATCTGATGAATAAAACCCATGCATGTTAATTACCCTCCTCTTTGAGCCGTAGTAGGAAAGTTAGCAAAGGTCTTTCAAAATGTATTTTTATTTTGACTTCAAAAACTACCGATCTCTGAATACCCGTTTAGACAAAGTCCTCAAGAAACCATGAAAATATGAGGCAGGTCTTCTAAATAACTGTGTTTTAACAGGGCGCAGAATACAATTCTTTCCTTGCTTATGCTGTGTAAATACAACCCCATCTCTGTTACATCCAGCTGACACAGAAAACAAGCCCACTCTTTGATTAGTACAGGAAAACGTGGATTCTGCCTGTATGAATAATGGTAAGTGGTGCCTGAGTCTATGTTTATCTAGACTGAGCAGTCATTAAATTGTTTTATCTTGTCATGTGAACTTATCTAAGAGAATTTCACTCAGAGTGAGATAGGCAGAGGTTACAATCTCGGGAAAGCGCCAGACCATCACTTCTAGCATCTTCCACACCCCTCACCCCACATTTCTAATCTCACTAATGGTACTGTGACTGTTCCAGCGCTTATGGAGCTCGTAACTGGAAGGCTGCACAGAGACAAATTCATACGTCCAGTCATGGGCACTGCTACTTCTATTCCAGTCCCATTGGAAGGGGCTCAAAATGAGTTATTCTTGTCCTCTTCCATTAAGCATTCCTCTGCTTAGTAGCATAAATGTAATTAAGACTGTGGGCCTCATGACTCTCTTTAACGGAATTAGATCTCATGACTCACTTGGGCATTATCTGAAGAAAGTCTCCCTATACAAAATGACTCAATCACTAAGATTGCTGTCTGGCAGCATGCCGAGATATTAGGACCTAAAGAGCTAGCACTTAATCTGATTTAGGGACGTCTTTAATATTTTCTGAACACACACACAAGCCTATTCCAAATCCATTTCCCTCCAAAAAAAGAAGTTAAGAATTTATTTTAAGCACACTCTGCACTCTGAGATGTCTTACAACATTATTGATCCTTTTAAAGTAATTGCACTTAATTCTGAAACATTTTGCAAAATTTCAGATGAAAAAATAGTGCATACAAATCAGGACAAAGTTGAGGGCAGGGAGAAGGTCACTGAGCATTGGAGGCTGAGTCTACCAGCAGTTTCATTGGTTTAATAATTTTTCCTTATTTTCCTCTCTTGCTCTCAATATTGAGTAAAAGAATGGAGTCAGACTAAATATCCGTTATTCAATCCCCACCACCATATTCAGTCGCTAATGCTTAGGAAAATGTGATGGGAAGCAGCAAGCGTTCTTCTAGTATGCTCCTCCAGATTCTGAGCGTAAGTAGTAGAGGGACTTCTTGGCCTGAAGGTTGTTTATATTTAAAATCTCCCAGTGGATAATCTTCCCTCAACAGATTCAAGCATTTTTGATCCCACTTTAAGCTTCTATGACATTCAAAGTACACTTATGTACTGTGCAAAAAGGTAACCAATCTCTTGGTTTGACACCTCCTGTCTGAATATTTAATGAGTATTTCATAGTTCTTTTGTTGCAAGCAATAGGAAATAATTGTTTGCTATTAATTTTTCCCTGCTTTTCATGACTTTTTGGCCCATCTGACCCCCTCCTCCCAGAGATCCATGTTCCAGTATGAAGAATCATAGCATATCTAGCCCATCTCTTGAGGGTGAACAACCATCATGTCATCCAAGACTCCAAAGACCTGCAGCCTACAGCTGTTGCAGAAACCTCGGATTGTCCAGACAGGAGCTTGTCTTCCAGTGAGACGAGAAGAAAAAACTGATAACGCTTGCTATGACTATATTCCTGAAATCAGTCATTTATATCTGTCCTGAGATGATACTTGCATACAAATGGCCTAATTTTCAAACATGCTGATTTGTTACCAAAAGCCAATGGAATAAAGAGGAAGGGCAGGTTCTTCTTGTACCTCTGCAGAGGTGTCTGATATGACTTTGTCTGTCCCATTGTAGATATCCAGGCTTAGAAATGCTGGCCAAGATTTTCAGTGTGTTCTTCCCGTTAGAATTATTGCCACATTTTATTATTTCTCTGCTGATTGCCAGAAAGCTGATATTTCCTCCCTGTAAAAGGAAGAGGGAATAAATAATAATTACATTAACACAATGAATAGTTTCTATCCAAAGTCAAAATAGTTTCTATCACATATAAAATTTCTCATGGCAATAAATGCTAGAGCAATGTCATTCTTTATACTTGTTTTAGCTTGACAGAGGCAAACTCATCTTCACTTATGATAAATCACTAAATGCCATACATTGTTAAAATCAGAATGGTCAACTTTCATTTGTCTAAAATGAAATTGTGTGATATGACACAGAACTTTATGGAAACTCAGTGGATATAAAAAAATATAACAATACCTATTTAGTGATTATGCAAGATCCTTTTAATTGCTGAAAGACTTTTGCCATGCACTGGTGCTGAAACTACATCATAATCTAGAAAGATATTAAATAGAATCATAGAATCGTAGAATGGCTTAGGTTGGAAGGGACCTTGAAGATCATCGAGGTCCAACCCTCCTGCTATAGGCAGGGACACCTCCCAATAGACTAGGTTGCCCAAGGCCATGTCCAGCCTGGCCTTGAACACCTCCAGGGATGGGGCCTCAACAACCTCTCTGGGCAACCTGTTCCTCTGCCTTACCACCCTCAAAGCGAAAAACTTCTTCGTAATGTTTAATCTGAACCTGCCCTCTTCCAGTTTAAAGCCATTCCCCCTCGTCCTATCACTACATGCCCTAGTAAAAAGTCCTTCCCCAGCTCTCCTGTAGGCCCCCTTTAGGTACTGGAAGGCCGCAATAAGATGTCCCTGGAGCCTTCTCTTCTCCAGGCTGAACAGCCCCAACTCTCTCAGCCTCTCCTCATAGCAGAGGTGCCCCAGCCCTTGAATCATCCTCGTGGCTCTCCTCTGGACACATACCAGCAGGTCCATGTCCTTCTTATACTAGGGACTCCAGAGCTGGATGCAGTACTCCAGGTGGGGTCTCAGGAGAGTGGAGTAGAGGGGCAGAATCACCTCCTTTGACCTGCTGGCCACACTTCTTTTGATGCAGCCCAGGATACGGTTGGCCTTCTGGGCTGCGATCGCACATTGCTGGCTCATGTTGAGTTTCTCATCAGTCAGCACCCCCAGGTCCTTCTCCTCAGGGCTGCTCTCCAGCCGTTCCCCGCCGAGCCTGTATTTGTGCTTGGGATTGCCCCGACCCAGATGTAGGACCTTGCACTTGGCCTTGTTGAACTGTATGAGGTTGGCTTGGGCCCACCTCTCCAGTCTGTCCAGGTCCCTCTGGATGGCATCCCTCCCCTCCAGCGTGTCTACCTCTCCAAACAGCTTGGTATCATTGGCAAACTTGCTGAGGGTGCACTCGACCCCACTGTCCATGTCGCTGACAAAGATGCTGAACAGTACAGGTCCCAGTACCGACCCCTGAGGAACGCCACTCATCACTAGTCTCCACTTAGACATCGAGCCGTTGACAGCAACTTTTTGAGTGCGACCATCCAGCCAGGGCCACCAAATTTGTCAGGCATGACTTGCCCTTGGTGAAGCCATGCTGGCTGTCACCAATCACCTCCTTGTTTTTTACGTGCCTCAGCAGAGTTTCCAGGTGGATCTGCTCCATGATCTTGCCAGGCACAGAGGTGAGACTGACTGGCCTGTAGTTCCCTGGGTCTTCCTTTTTTCCGTTTTTGAAAATAGGGGTTATGTTTCCCGTTTTCCAGTCAGCAGGAACTTCACCAGACCACCATGACTTCTCAAATGTGATGGCTAGTGGCTTAGCGACTTGATCTGCCAGTTCCCTCAGGACCCGTGGATGTATCTCTTCAGGTCTTATGGACTTGTGCACCTTCAGATTCCTCAGGTGGTCTCGCACTTGGCAAAACTTTCTAGAAAAGCTGTTTTCTTAGGGTTTAATGTAAGCAACAACTGAATGTGTGCAACTTTAATACATCAGTTCAAGAAAACACTGGCTGCTACCCATTACAGCTACAGCTACTCTAGAATATATGTGTGATGGATGGGCTGCACTAACAGGCACTCACCTACACCTTGTAAACAGACCCACCTGAAATAATAGACTCCGCCAATGCACTGAGATGTTAGGCCTGTGCTTACCCACTGCTGAAATAGGGCCAACACGACAAGATTTTTGTGCTTGGAGTAAACATCAAGAAAGTTTAAAATAGTAGTAATTGTTTAATTCTGGCTTAACAGAAGGGCCTGGTCTGTTGTTCAAGTCGATGAGTGAAAAATCTGTCCCCTCTGAAATAAACGGGCACTTCGCCATTGACTTCAATGGCACCAGGGTAGAATATGTGGCCTGTAGAATTACTTACTTGTAGATAAGGCCCATAATATTCAAAATGTTTCAGAAAAAAATTGTGGCATTATTATTTCTGATTTATAAAGAAGAAAACTAGAGGCACCAAGGCAAAAGACCGATAACTCCCAGATTCTGCGCCATGAGCTTTCCTTGCTCCCTGCATGGAGAGGCACAGGCGTGGTTGTTCAGAAAAGTAAGTAAAGCAAGACACAAATATAAAATATTTGGAAACTCCACCACCTGGCACCGAAAGTACAAGGAGTCAGTTGTCTAACACAGTGTAATTTGTTTTTCCCTTCATGAATCTACAAAATACTTTAGATAGCTGTGAATAAGCAGCCTAATCAGTCAAAACTTTTGATTGCTTTCAACACAGCAGTCTTCTGAATGCCCTGAAAGGATTGCACTGAGTGAGTGGTTTAAATTATTAGTAATGCATTTACAATGCCTTTCCCCACAAGCTATGGTTAGTTTTGTTTCCAACCCCTATTTTGGCTTAAATACTTTCTTTGCAGGGCCCATAACAACTGTGTTAATATTGAAATTTTTTAGAGCAAGTGTTTAGTTTTCTGAGCCAATGGGGCTAACATAATGAAACCAGGAGGCAGCTGTGCATGTGAGCAGGCATCTTTCCATAGACCTTTGACAAAATTTTCTGTATTGTTCTTTATCAAAGGGGTGGAAGTCTGGAAAGGTCAAAATTCTGCTATTGGAATGCTGGGCCTCCAAGGTATGACTCTGTCCTTGGGCCAGTCTTGGTGTAGCAAAGCTTCCCATGAACTGTGCTGAGTGCTAGTGCAGCTGCTCCATCTATTCTTTCCACTCTGCTGCCAGTAAAGCAACACAGTGAAAATATTGTGTGCTTTCAGGTAAGTAAAAGGGATAGGAAAAAAAAAAAGAAAAAAAAAAGGAAATATATCTTTCAATTACCAGGACTGATTCCCTTTTAAAGAAATGGAATACAAACCAAAATACCCTCACTATAATGCCCTCTCACGTCTCTTCTCTAATTTTGACTTCCTGAAACATTTATGATTTTTACTTTCTTTTTTTTTTTTTTTTTTCTGTGCAACACACGGTCTTTACTAGAGAAATTAGTCTGGTGCCTCTACAAAAGCTGAACTTTCCTTATCTGAACAATGTCCATTCAATCCGACAGATACACTGCTTTATTAAATTACTTAAAGACACTGACAAAGCCCATAACTATGAATCTTAATCTTAAGGAGCTCAGTCTAATTTGTACAATGGCTTCCACTAGATTAGCACAGAGAAAAGATAAAGTAAAAAGCTGCCTCTGTGTGCGAGCTAGACAGTGCACAGCAAAGCCCCAAATCAATAAAAGCAGCAGGAAGACTACTCCTTTAGGCATTTACTCATGGAGTGAAGGCATTTATATCACCCAGTTAACTGGGTTCCAGAGCTGGCTTTATTTTATATGGGATTTTCCCTTTCAAGGGAGAGCAATTTCATTGTGGAAGCAATAGTTTTCTTCTTTGTCTTAGCAGAAAAAATATATAACACGTTTACAAATATAATAATAAATTCTTGTGACTTATTTTGGATCCTTCATAAGGGCAATTCTACTAGCAGAGAAAGGGAATACATGGTTTTCAGCTATTGGTCAGCCAGAACACACCCCTACCTGTGTGGGAATTTCAAGACATATTTTTCATCAGGGTATTCATGCGTTGTATTTTGTGGAGACCAAAAGCTAGAAATGTCATTCTAGGTGGTTACGGTCTCATATAAATGAGGACATTTGGATATTATTTGAAATGTGATGTAAGGTGTGTGAATGGAGAGTCATAGAGTCACTCACAGTGGAGGCACTTACTTTTATAGCTACTGCATCTGCTAGGTCGGTTAATGTGCGCAGTACACCTTCAGGCTCATCAGCTGGGGTCTCTCCCTACTCATTTGTCGTGGTTTATGCCAAAATCCACTACTGGGGACCTGAGGGACCCCAGACGGGACCGACAGATGCTCCCCTCTACCCCTCTTCAAAGAGAGAGGTAGAGGAGGAAAAAGAGTTTAGAAGGAACTAAACTACTTTAATAAAATATTAATAATAAAATAAAAAGAAATAATGAAATATATACAAAACCGTATCAAGCTCCCGACATGACAATCACGTCACCGGCTGGCACTGGGGCAGTCCCAGGCTGGACTCAGTGACGGATGGGAACTGGATTCCGGATCTGCATTCAGGATCAGGATCACAAGCAGACAAACAGAGTCCTCCTCAGACGTCGGCCATTGAAGGAAGAGCCCTGACCCTTTGATCCCTCAGCTTTTATACTGAGCATGAGGCAAATGAGATGGAATACCCTGTTGGTCAGTTTTGGGTCACCTGTCCTGTCTGCTCCTCCCTCCAGGTGGGACCCCACTATGCTTTTCCACTTCCAACCCTCCAACGGGGCAAACAACAAAGTTGGTTGGCCTTGGGGGTTAGAGCAGTAAGTGTAAGCAGGAGCCTCGCTGCATCCCATGCCTGGGCATCAGCTATAAACAATTGGTCTTACCACTCTGAGAGAGTGAACACTGTCTGCACAATATGCAGTTAATTTCAGTAGTGAGAAGAGGCCCAGCTAAGAAGCGAAGTTACTGAACAAAATTGGTTCTGTTTTACCTCAAACCACGACATCATTTTAGATGCATAGCTTTTTCTTTATCTCTTCGCTACCTGAGGAAGCTCTGACTACTCTAAATGGAAAGAAACAAACATCTCCAGAGAACACTCCTTTGCATACAAGGTGAGTAACTACAGTGTGTGTGATAAGCCACCATTTCCTGGTGCCTCTTTCTCGTTACTTAAAGCATAAGGAGCTGAAGATGACTCACTAAGACTTACACAGGTAAGATTTAGGAAAGATAAATCATGTGTTTTAGATATCAGAAGATTACAAGAGGCAGATGTTTACCTCATGCACTTCTAGTGCAAATCCACAGGGTTAATTATTACAGCTTGTACACAGGAAAAAAGGTCAGTTACTTCCAAAGAAAGTTCCATACAAGATGCTTAACAAAATAGCCAGCATGGGCATGTAACTCTGATGCTCCTCTCTTTCCCCTGGCTCCCAATTAAATGTCCAGTCTAGAAAAATGTTGTCACAATATTTAAAGACTTCTGCAGAACTAGGTGGTTTTGTGTGGCATGTCCCACAACAGATGGAGCAAGTCAAATCTTGACCACTGGGAGAGATGTAATGCCTTATGATATATTGCCTCCTACTAGCAGGAAAAAAAAGAAGGCTTTATCTCCTTTTCTTATCAGGACATCACATCATTCATTAGTGCTGGCTGTGGATCACTATGCATCTCTGGAGCAAAATGCTCAGTAACAAGAAATAGGCATTTTGGTTTTAGATAAAATCATGGAAAAATTTGAGTTGGAAGAAACTTCTGGAAGTCAGCTAGACCAAGCTCTTGCTGGGCACTGCTCACCTCTGAGAAAGGAGGATATGTCTCTAAGGTGAGATGAGTCCTGAGCTTCTGCTTCTTTCCACTGACTCTGGAAGGAGAGAAGCTCAGATGGAGATATTGATGCTCCATACGTACGTAGACAGTACTGAGGAGCAGTTTCTTAGACCACTGCTATAAAAAGCATCTCATTTTTACCATGTCAGGGTCTTGTGCAAGTGGATCACAATGTCCATAACGCTGCCTTCAGATAATGAAAACTCACTGTGACTTGTTTAGACTGGATGTGAAGCATAAGCAATGTGATCAACTGCTGTAAGTGTAGTCTTCTGCTGCAGACAATGCTGTGAATAGCATACAGTGTATCAGCAGGTGGTAGGAAAGTACATCTAAATAGCTTAGCCTGAATCTAGAAGCTGTGTGATAAATGGGCCAATAGTTATCTGTGGTGTGGCAATTCCTATGTCTGCCCCATGAGAAATAGGAATTTTAGGAGGTTGAAGTTACTTGGTACTGAATTGCCTCTTTGTAAAAAAATTCCCAGCCACTGCTGTATTTTCTGCCTCTATACATCTACATATATATTAATATTGTCTATTAAAAGGCTTCCATAGATAGACAGGCATTAGGCAGTTTATGCCATTTCTTATTTAATTTACAAGTCAGTATTAATTTCCTTTTTCCTTTTTTAACATCAAGACAGTAGCTCAAAGTCACATGCAGGCTCAGAAGGTACTTTGTGTACGTGGATACTCTTCTAGCATAGGAGCTGTTATGGAACTTGGCTTGTGGTAAATTATATTAGAGAATAAGATTAATTTATTTGATTACATTTGCCATTGTGGGGCAAGCATGAACAATTTAGAGGAGTAAACTGGAGCTACAAAGAAATGTGAGAAGTCCATTTAGGACTCTCAAAGTTTGATTATGTTGATAAGAGAGCATCTTGTGCCAAATGAACATTGGAGTGGCCTTCTGATTACTTTTCAGCTGTACACTGTAATTTCATTACGGTCACCTTGAATGCAGAGTTGTATCAGTTCCTTACATGCTGACTCATCCCTGCTACTCTCCATTACTCCATAAAGGGTCAAATCTCACAAGTCTTGCTCATTCCTCCGCTACAAAAAATTCCCACAGGCATCTAAAACACACATGGTTTTGATTCACAACAGATTTTGGGCAATACGTCCATGGAGTATTCAAGTGAGTGACCGACATGGCCACATTAAAGGATGCAATGGCCCTTAGTTCGTGCATTTTGGATTGACCTCTGCATACAACAGCCTGGAAGGCAATGCAATTTTGGAAGACTCCCCTTCTGTTACCCAGAGTGAGAAAAGAGTACAGCTGCTGTTTCAGGCACTCTACAGCATTCCTGTTTGGCTGCGAACTGTACGACATCGCTGGTGCACTGAGGACCATGACTGCAGCAGGCTTCTGAGCACAAGAGAAGGCATTTAAGCACTTGTCTTTTGTCTACGAGCCATAACTTTATTGTGAGTCATATCTTGAAGTTTTATATTATCAGAAAGATGCCATTGTGTGTGGCATTTATAAATGAATCTGCAGTTTGCTGCAAGCACATAAATTATGCAGTAATATGCTATACAGTTTGAACAACAGTAACTTTTTTCTTTTTTTTTTAATTAAATTGGAAAAGTACTGTATTAAATGCTTAACCGTTAAATATAAATAGAAGGGGGAGAGTGGCTACAGAGTTGTAATCCATTGCCTGTATACAAGTCAATCTGAAGCTATTATATAGAACAACTCAGACAATAAGGATGGAGCAGGCAGAGGACCACCTATCATCTATATGCTATAAAGGAAGGATTGCAGTTTAAAAAGCACTTCCCTCTGGGAAGGTTTGATAAGTCAGTCACAGTAGTGACCACTTGGTTATCTGCTTCACTAAGGCCCGAGCTGGGGGCATCACCCTCTTTTCCACCTAAATGTGGGTTTGACTGAGACTGAACACTTCCTGCATCTTGTTATTAGAGTAAAGAAATTTACTGAATCAAAGGATGTCACACAGGGATCTCATAGAATTATAGAACTGCCTAGGTTGGAAAGGATCTTTGAGATCATCGAGTCCAACCACGAACCTAACACTGCCAAAACCCACCACTAAGCACCACATCTACCCATCTTTTAAATAACTCCTGGGATGGCGATTCCACCACTTCCCTTGGCAGCCTGTTCCAATGCTTGACAACCCTTTTGGTGAAGAAATTATTCCTATTATCCAATCTAAACCTCCCCTGGTGTAACTTGAAGCCATCTCCTCTTGTCCTATCATCTGTTACTTGGGAGAAGAGACTGACCCCTACCTTGCTACAACTTCCTTTCAGGTAGTTGTAAAGAGTGATAAGGTCACCCCTCAGCCTCCTTTTCTCCAGAGCAAACAACCCCGGTTGACTCAGCCGGTCCTCATAGGACTTGTTCTCCAGACCCCTCACCAGCTTCGTTGCCCTTCTCTGGACACACTCCAGAATCTCAATGTCTTTCTTGTAGTGAGGGGCCCAAAACTGAACACAGTATTTGTGGTGCGGCCTCACCAGTGCTGAGTAACAGAGGACAATCACTTCCCTAGTCCTGCTCACCACACTATTCCTGATAGAGGCCAGGATGCAGTTGGTCTTCTTGGCTACCTTGGCACAGTGCTGGCTCATGTTCAGCCAGCTGTCAACCAACACCCCCAGGTCCTTTTCTGCTGAGCAGCTTCCCAGTCGCTCTGCCCCAAGCCTGTAGTGCTGCATGGGTTTGTTGTGACCCAAGTGCAGGACCCGGCACTTGGCCTTGTTGAACCTCATACCATTGGTCTTGGCCCATGCATTCAGCCTGTCCAGATCCCGCTGTAGACCCATCCTACCCTCAAGCAGATCAACACTCCCACCCAACTTGGTGTTGTCTGCAAACTTACTGAGGGCACACTCAATACCCTTGCAAAGGTCGTTGATAAAGATATTAAACAGAACCGGCCCCAGTGCTGAGCCCTGGGGAACACCACTCGTGACCGGCCACCAACTGTATTCAACTCCATTCACCACTACTCTTTGGGCCCAGCCATCCAGCCAGTTTTTTACCCAGTTAAGAGTACACTCATCCAAGCCATGAGCAGCCAATTTCTCCAGGAGAATGCTGTGGGAAATGATGTCGAAGGCTTTACTAAAGTCCAGGTAAACAACATCCACAGCCTTTCCCTTGTCCACTAAGTGGGTCACCTTGTCACAGGAGGAGATCAGATTTGTTAAGCAGGACCTGCCTTTCATGAACCCATGCTTACTGGGCCTGATCACCTGGTTGTCCTGCATGTGCTATGTAATGACACCCAGGATGATCTGTTCCATAACATTCCCAGGCACCAAGGTCAGACTGACAGGCCTGTAGTTCCCTGGATCCTCCCTCTGGCCCTTCTTGTGGATGGGTGGGACCTCCCCAGTTAGCCAGGACTGCTGATAAATGATGGAAAGTGGCTTGGTGAGCCACTCGTGAGACAATGTGATGTCTAGAGCTCTGTCAGTGCCCCTAGAGCAACCAGTGACTTCTTCAGGGGGTTCTACCTTTCAGTAAGAGTGGAGTGATAGTCTGTGCTTAAACACTTAAATCGGTGCCATCGTCTCTCTTTTGTACCCTGCAGCCTATACCTGTACCTACGATGATCTGCCTCAGTTCCTTAGGAAGAACCACTGTTTCCTCCCCTCTCATGGAAGCCAAAGGGTTGACGTTTGCTCACAAAGAGCCTCCTTAGTGTTATTATGAGGCAGCACATTTGCGCTGTTGATGTTATGTTCGTCACAGTTGCTGCTTTATTTGATGATTCTTTTGTCTAAGATGATACAAATTACACTGGGGAGTGGCTATCAGTTTGCACTAGGGAAAAGTAAACAATTTACTTGACTTTTCTGATCATCCTAGAGATTTTTTTTAAGCTCACGCTCTTTTTAGTATGCCACCCCTTGGCTATTTTTCTACTTTCAGAGAGCAAATTTCAAGGAGAGAATCTCCTCTGTCTTGCCCTGAATCTGCCAGAATTCTGTAGACAGCTGTGCTACCCAGTGTTCATAAGGCCAGATCAAACCATTGATTTTTTACGTGGAACTCCCCATTGCCCTGAACACACTGTACTGAGGAAAAGCTAATGGCATAGCTATGGCCCTTATAGATGAACAAGACCTGGTTTACCTGACGTTTTCTTTTGTTTTACAATTTCTGATTAAAACAATTCTTTGTTAGTATGAATTTGTTTCTTTACCTTGTTTTCAACCTTGTTGTAGTAAAGTAATTGAGAGAAGAATGTCTCAAATTTATAGTATGCAGAGAATGGGTTACTGCTGTTCTCATCTATGACAGATTAATAAATGAAAACATTACTTAATGATTTTTTTTTTTCTGTGTCGGCTCAAACCTTTGACACTTGCAATTGCTACAGCACCTTTGAGAAAGAAACTCACGCTGGAAGCTGGGTCATTTTGGAGGGAGATCATAAACAGCTTCTCCCCTGTCACTGTGCAAAACTGACACAGTGTACTCTTAACCACTGGTGATTTCTCAAAGTTAAGCAAGGAAGATGGTGTTGGCTGGCTGAATCCTATGCTTGATGTACAAAAGAGGTTCCCACAATTCCTGCACTGATTTGTAGAAAAAAAAAAATGACCTCTAGAAGAAATGGAAGGATGTCTGCCAAGGGTGAAGCTATATGCTTTACCTTTAGACCAGCTGGTGGTCCTAGCAACTGGACTGTACTCCAGATGATAAATTTTATCTCCTGCTCTGTAGGGTGACGGGTAGACTTAACCCTCTTTCTCAGTCACAGCATGGCAGTTTTCTAGTACTGTCTGGATGGAGGCGTGATAGCAACATAAGACTACTGAAGGCCAAAGCTATCATGTATCAGAGAGACAAGACTGTGTAAAATGACAAAATGATCATAAAAACATGCAAACCTCCTTTTCACTCCAAATGCAAGTCTATACTAACTGCCAGGAGGGCAGAAATACAAGACAAAGAAAATGTATGTTAATGATTTACTTTTAATATAGGATTTCAAAATAGAGAGCTGTCAACCATGCATGAACTAGTTTTTCTCTTGGAAAAGAGAAAGCTTGCAATGTGATTTCTGCTTTCCCAGCAGCTTATTACAAGAAGTTGTACGCTGCCCCCATAAGGTTTTGCTGCAGAGATTCCAAATTTTGTACCCACAAAATGATAGATGCCTAAAATTAAGGTCAGGGAATATTTTCTTAGGAGTCTATAAATGGTTTTCTTACTATGTGTGCTACTACTGGGAGTCCTTTACACTGTTTAATCATAATGATTTCCTTCTATTTGCCAATATTCTAATGATTTCTGCATTCCATCTTCATTCTAGCCTCCCTGCCACTGCAAGGATTCATTTCCCTATTTTATTTACTTAAAAAATTTCTATAACTTTTCATATTTTTCCTCAGGCCATTTGTGAATATTTATGCAAAACTTGGGCAGAGGGGAGAGAAAATGTTGTGAATACTTTCAGCTCAGGGAAAGGGAATAAAATGCAGAACCATGCTGGTTTTTGATGGACTAGCTGATTTCAT
This sequence comes from Vanellus vanellus, assembly GCF_965231255.1. NCBI lineage: Eukaryota > Metazoa > Chordata > Aves > Charadriiformes > Charadriidae > Vanellus > Vanellus vanellus. Next base: position 153,258,017 of record NC_138905.1, on the reverse strand, counting down.
TCCACGGTTAATAGTAGTGGGCTGTGATTCTGCTGTAGAGTACAGGGCATATTCTTCCAGCAGAAAAAAAAAGACTCTCATGATTTATCCCTTAGTGGCACTGAACATCTGCTGACGTTTCTTTTATTCCCTCTATTTCTCTTTTTGCAAGCCCATGAGAGAAACAGCTTGCTTGCTCTACAGGCTCGGAGCCCGTTTTCTCCCTTCAGGAAAGAACCACGTATTTCTGCACCAGCGTGCTGAATCATTGCCATGTTTGTTGTAGATGCCCCTGATTAAATTCCAGGATAAGCCAAGAGGGGCTGGCTTGCCCCACGTACTAATGTGCAGGGCGGTAGACTGAAAGAACAGTTTTCCAAGGGCTGATCACTTTTGGGCTGGTCATTTTGGGCTGCCCTTCAATGGGCAGCATGGTTAGCTGTGCAAGTCTGGGTGAAAGGTGGCAATCACTTGTTGCTTCTAAAGCTGAACTGTTTGATTCAGTCAACTGGTTTTCAAGCTCCCTCTGTACTGCCTGAATACAGCAGTAAAAATTACAAAGGCAGATTAGCTGACTTCGAATTTGCCTGTATACATTTCCTGCTTTAGGCTTGTGGAAGTCTCATCAGGACCTCTGCCTGGGACCAGAGACATTAAAATTGTCCTGCTTGAACAACCAACTTTGAAATTCTGTACACACTTATAAACACATGTTTGGAAAACTACAACAAAGAACAGCAGATCTCAGGAATCTCATCCTGTATGCATTGCACTATCTAGAAGGTTTCCATTGTTTTTAAAGAAGATGGAATTGAGCTGCTGGTTTGAAACTGGGATTTTCTCCTTTAAACAAAGAAGAAGAAGATTACAGGTTCTGAAGATAAAAAGCTATTTCTGAATGAGGGATTGCTGTAGGTAGTTATTTGGGGGGGGTGGAGGTACTGGGAATTTAAAGTGTTGTCAGAAGTGACTGAATGAGACTGTGTAGAGTAAAAGCAAAAGGGTGTGTTGTCTCCTGCGTTGGTCCTCTGTATTGTGCACTGAGCATCATGACACCGGTTTGGTTTACAGGTAGATTTCAGTCTCTCTTCCTGCAAATAATCTCTGTAAATGTGCTTTGTCTTGTCAAATGAAAACTCAGCAGTGACAGAAAAATGCCCTGACTAGCCTGCAAGGTGAACAACACTATTAATCTATCTTATGTCAGAGACTGTTCCCAAACCACCAAATTTTGCAGATTAGTTCTATTGCAATTTGGGCTCAAGATAAGAGGTCTGGCAAGAATAACTGGAAAAGACATTCTTAGTGAGGAAAGAGAAAACACCGGTAGGGTTATTTCCATGTTTCTCCTTTGAGTAAGATCCAGCACCTTTATCTCACAGGAGACTACATACACATTGTGAGTAAATTAAAGCCATTCATACTCAGTAACTATCAATCAACTGGCAGAGAGTTAGAAAACCATTGCTTGCAAAATTTGCAGATGACCTCAAGCTATTGGGTAAGTAAATAAAGACAGGAACAGGCTAGTCATACAGAGTGTCTGTAAAGTGGGTAAATCTGAGTTGTGGGCTTTTGAAGACAACTGAATTCAAGAATGTGGATTTTGAAACAGAGAATACGGACCCCCCTCTTGAGATAGGATACTGTAATGTTGTGACATCAAAAAGATCTTAAGAGAGAGGTATACAACAAGCAGGACAGGCATTTCCATTGAGATAGTTAGCTGAAGACCTGATGTGACCTATGGAGGTGTAAGCAAAGGCACAGGTAGGAGGAGAGGCAGGGCTGTCTGTGTAACCACTAGCAAGGCCATCACTGGAACACTTCAGCTCTGGGGTGCCCATTTTGAGAATGAAAATTTGAAAAGGTTTTAAAAGAGTCTAAGCTGTAGTCTGGAAAACAGGTAGAAACCTTAACACAATTGTCTTAAATTATTCAAGTTGCAGATGTGATTTCCTCATTGCCTACAGATACCTACATGTAGGAAAAGCTTCAGAAAATCAACAGCTCTTTAATGCAACAACAGAAAATATAATGAGAACTGAAGACTGTGATCTTTGCCAGGCAAATCAGGATTTTAAACAAGGTGCAGATATTTTAAATGGTGAATATGGCCTATATCCTGGAGCAATTCAAAGTAGATGTGGTGCATTCCCATTGCTAGAAGTTTAAGAAACCTGGCTGGATATGTTTCTGAAGCACTTGATTCAGATTCAGCCAAAGTTCAGAGCTAATATGGAAAACACTAGGTGAAGTTCTAGTACCAGGGGTTACACTAAAAGATTAATAGTTCCTTCTGGCTCAAAGATTGATGAGCCTTTAAGAAAGTCCTGTGTTAGTGAAGAGGGATGCTGTCAGCATTATTGACTGTGTTGAAAGTGGTAATATCACAACACCGGTTAGTATTTCAGTATTATGAGACCTTTCAGCCAAAGAATCTGTACAGTTTCAGATGCGTGACTGGGGACAGGAACCTCTCCCCCTTTTCAGTCCCAGCCACCCCTCTATCTGATTTCAATGGCGAGATGGGCCATAGGAACTTCCTGACAGGTACTTGACCCCATGGTGGAGCAGGATGACAGCAGGAGTCCATCCATCTCCCTTGGTGGCCTGAAGCAGGGGACTTGCCGCATCAGCATAGCTGTCCCCCTCACCCACCCGTACGTTCCCCATATGATCCTGCTTATTCACCCACTCTGCTCTGACAGCTTGCTGTGGAGAAGGAAGATTGCTGCCACTTGAGGCCGGGAAGGGGTAAAGGAGCAAACTGTAGTGAAAAAACTGTGCAGAGAGCTTAGTCCAGCTCTGGTGAGAGGGAGTAGGGAGGAAGCATAGGTGGAAGCACAAGAAGACGGGGCAGCCAAGGGCTGGGCTAGTCTGTGCAGCACTCCTGAAGCTACTAGGAAAAACAGCTTGTTTAGCACCTCATAACTTTGTTAGTATTCATTAATTGTGATGGGGTGACAAGACCCAACAAAAGGAGTTTGAACATTCCTGAGGTCTAACAATACATGGAGGTAGGTGCATGCATATAAAATAGTCTTCCTGGAAGGAGGAAGACCTTTAATTCAGGTCTGAACGAGTTGTGGTGCTTTCAGGAACAGCCTTCTTGGATGCAGCACTCAAAACTCTGCTGGGTCAGTGGAGAGCATTCTAAACCAGCTCAAGGTTGTAGCTCTGAGCTTGGCCCAGCTGAGAAGATCTGAACTGGACCTAGGATCTCAGCTATGGGAACAGCTTTACCAGAACTAATGCAGAAGGATTGTAAGGAGACTGACAGTAGTCCCAAGTTCATTTGTGCTCAGACAATAATCTCCCATTTTGATTGTGCCAACTAGCAGAGTTGCAGGAACTTCTTGTTCCTGGCATTGGATTTCATCTCAGAGGGAAAGTCAGTGTCTATTGCCTGTGAGTGGGGAGGGTTGCCTCCATACTATGCAGTTACCTTGCAAGGGCTCTTTCATAAGTTTTACAGAGTCCAGTAAACACATAGACAAACTCTTCTGAACTTAGTCAAAGATCTGTAAACATCAAAACTTACTCAAGGTTGTAAATATATCTCAATATAGAGTCTGGATGCCTCAAATCAAAGAGCTTCCCAGTAAAGCAGAACAGAGCAATTATGTCCATATCCAGAAACAAATTATGTTCACCTTGTAATTTGATTTTGATGTTATGTTTTGCAGTTATCTCCTTTGGCTCTGAGTCATTATTTGTAGTGGAAATACTGACACATATAATGGCTCATAACAGCATATGGAAAGCAGCACAAAACTTTTCACTCTTCCCTCTGCCTCTGGTCATGAGGACTCATTCACTCGTCTTTTAGCAGCAGAAAAACATTAGACTGCACATAGCCACAGCATATTTGTGTGCACCTGGGAAATGCTGAAAAAGCTTCTTATATAAGTGACTGTGATTTTTAGCTGAATGTCATACATGTAGAGCATTAGAAAGGAAGAAAGACTTCTGAACTCTGAGGCTTACCAGGGGTGTTTTTCTGATGTCCTCAGAGGTTTTGTGTAACTTATTCCACCGTCTCTGTGAATTCTTCCTCTAACTTCTATGCAGTTAAGACAGGTTGGTTCTGGAGATGACTCCAGGGATCTCATTGGAGCTGTATATTTATTTTTTTTTCCTCTGCAATTGGAAAACCTGGAAGAATGGATAACTCTTCCTAGTACTTTCTTGCAAAGCAGATAAGAGGAAAAGAAATGGATCCAATTGAAAAGCCCAAGAACTGCCTTTAAAAAAGGTCTTGTTACAAACTAAGCCAAAGCCATTCTACTACCTCTGTAGGCAGCACCAACATAAAAACTGGACAAAACTGCAACAAATGGCAACTAAGCACTGCTTTGTTCTAAATTTAGAGAAGCTGCCTCTTGTAGAGGTTGTAGAAGTTTTAGATGCAGAGTTAAAACAATGACTTCTTTTATTTTGTATTGCCAGATTTCAAGGTAAAGTTAAGCCCAGTTATCTATGTTAAAAATATAAATCCATATATTGTCAGTAATATAATAAATTCCCATTACTGAATTATAGTAATCTATATTAGTTTTGTATTTCAATATTCTCACTTTCTCAAATCAGAAGGTCCTCACTTTCAGACAGCTGATTTTAATCTGTATGTTGCTCTTCAGCATCAAATGGAATTAGACTAAAGTAAAGGCTTGCACTATTTATCAGAAACCTGCTAAGAAACAGAAAATAAAACCCCTCTCTAAACTTACATAATCTCCAAAAAGCAATGGTGTTTTCCAAGATTTTATTGCTGTGACTGCACATGGAATATAGTCCCTTGTGTTGAGATTTACGTAGGTAGAGTTCTGTAAAAACAAGGAAAATATTGACTCCTGAAAACATTCTAATTATATGTATTAGCATTTAAAATTCTATTTATGCCCCTGACAGCTAGGAGCAATACTTGAAGCTATATCCATAAAAGTACTTCTGACTCATTGCCAAGGAAGACTATTGCAGTGCAGCATACTTTTTCGCTGAGTAGAGTGAGACTGAGAAGGCATTTAGATCCTGAAAATCCTGTTCCACCACCAAGCATGCAGGCGTTGTGAGCTGCCACGGCTGCTGTGCTGCCTGGCAATTCTCCTTCTGCACATCTGCATGACTGCCTGCGCTCAGCTGGACAGAGACTCCACAGGAGACTAGCTAGGATCTGGAAAAGTAACTCTTCTGTCTATATTCCTCCACAGGGCTTGATCTGATAAACCTTTTTATTAAACTCATAAAACGTTCCCACAGGCTTTTGGTAAGCCATTAATACTTTTTTTTTTTTTTTTAATATACAAGAAGTAGGTATGGTGTTCCTTTTTAATTAACTTGCCACTGATTGGACCATTTGCCAAGAAATGGGAGGATGTCTGCCTTTGAGCAATTCCCCTTCAAGCCTGAGAAGTTTCTGAGCTACGTGTCCGATCTCCTAGGAGAAGCTATAATTATAAGATTAGGCTAGGTCATGGCATCATCAGCTCTTTACCTGTTGGAAACAGGCCACTTTGTTGAAAACCCTCTGCAAGATCCACTGGGTGAACGGAAAGAAGCCTCTGTGGCTGGTGTCTAGGGCAACCACCAGACTGGAGAGATACTTAGTTCCCAAGCTTGGATAAAATAGGAAAGAGTGAGGACTTGAATTTGGGGGGAATCTGGGCTAGCACGACTGCTTGCCTATATTTTGGTTTGATTCAGCAGGAAGCAAAACGTTTTTTAGTTTGTTTGCTTGATAATTTTTTACATGTCAATAGATTCAGTGTATAACATTTGTACTTTGCCATACAGAAGGACCTGTCTCACTTAACAGTTGGAGGAGAGGGTAAATCTGTAGGATCTGACAAGTACGTTTGCAAAAGAGGGCAAAAAGCCCAAAGGAGAAAACAGCAGACCTTTGAGTCTGCATACTAATAATCTCTGCAGCCAACAACTGTGCAAAGGCGTAGGAGTTTACAGAAGTTCTCCTTTTGACTGGTGATGAGAAAAATAATTACGAAAAGGCATAGATATTTGGTGGACTGATTATTTGAGGTGCGTAGGGGAAAGTTCAGGCTCCCAGCTTCAAGGTACTTGGCTGTCTCTGTACTAATAAATGGGATGTGCCTGATGCTGTTCTCTGCACGGAAGCCAACTGGCAAAGCAATACTTGAATTACCCTGTTAAGTTCTCTCATTCTCTGAGATTGCCGTCACTGTTATTGCATGTGACAAAAAAGGGGAAGTTTTCAGAGGAATGTACAGATGCTGCACTGGGTGACAGTCAAGATCAGAAGAAAAAGTTGTTCCAATAATCAGTGCCCTGACAGTCTGCATAGAAATTTTAGCAGCGAGGGTACACGGAAAAACCTATTGTGCATAAGTGGTCATCTACAGTTCAGTTTGTGTCTGAGGATGAAGTTATTGAGCAAAATGTTGGAGAAGGAGAAAAAGTGGCCAAAGGTTATGGGATCCTCACAAAAAGATGAAGAAGAAAGAGGAACATCTTCTAAAGAATGTGCTGAAAGATGATTGCAAGGGAAGGAAGAGAGGGGAGAGAGAGAGCAGAGCACATGCTAGTGGGGAGCACTTGACAGACGATACTATAGGCATCTGAAGGGATGAGGGAGGATAGAGATGGATCCTAAGCCAGGTGGGGAACTGCCAGAGGCACTGGTCATAGTCAGCTCAGTGGAAAGCCACTGAAGGGAGACAGGCTGGAGAGAGGAGAGGGGCATCAAGATGGTTATTATAGACTGTGCCCCCACAGAATTTAGCCATCAAAGGGAATGAGAATGAGAAAGGGACAAGCTGGTAGCTTAATAGAAGGGTGGGACTGAGATGTTTACACTGTAAGTAGAAGAAATGAGAAATGACTGAGAAATCAGAGACCAGTAAGGGATGAGACAGGGGTGAGTTCAAGGGAGGTCAGATGGGAGAAATTTGGGACCTTGTCTATACAGAGAGGGAAATGGCAGGAAGGGGATGAAAGGACCTGAGTATCAGTCCAAAGGTAAAGATCTGTACCACTGAAAGTGTTGGTCCAGCTTCAACAAAACTGGTGGCATAAATTCATTTAGCTATGAAGATGGCAGAACTGAATTTGCAGCAGAGGACTGGTATTTCTACAAGAAGGTCTAACACACAAGCAGGTGCTAGAGACGTATTTGTTGGATTTGATGGGTAAGGCATAACAGGGAAGGAATGGGACAAGAAGTTTGAGAATGGAGGCTAATGAAGCATGAAGAGCATCAAACACAGTATTAATACAAAGAGGGAAAGAAGGTCAGAGGAAAAAAAGCATTTGGCTCTGCCAGTTGATGGGAAATCATGAGGGAGCAAATGGCTGATGCTGAAGGGATGACCAAGAGGAGAAGTTTAACCACAGTGAATTTAGAGAAGCAGCAGAGTTGCATGGAGGCCAACTCCACTGAACAGCTTTCAGCTGGAGCACTGAATCTTGATGAAGTAAAGATCTGGGGAAACATACAGGGGAGGGGAATTAGATGGGGGAGTCGGAAATGCTGATGCTTAATATGACAAACTGGGAAGATAGAAAGAGGGAGGGGGGAGCTGATCCCCAACAGACAGGCTGATGGTGCAGACTTCCTTTTGGAAAGGCTTCTTTAATTGCCAAGGCTGTAGCAAGCATCTTTTTTTATCCTCTAGGAACTTTACTCTACAAGTCTTATTTAACACCATAATTATATCATTTTGTGCTCAGTTAGCTTTATAAGCCTCCAAGGAGGATCATGAGCATCCCTTCCACACAACCCTGCATTTCTCTTGCTGTTAATTTAATGCTTATGAAGAGCCTATAAATTTGTATTGATCTTTTTTTTTCTCCTTGCAGGCTTCAACCACATTAGTATATGGAACAGATGGGAGTCTTTAACTCATTAGAGGGAGCCAGTTTAATACTGACCCCATCAATCCTTTCTATTTTTACCGTAGAGACAGAAGTTTTTCTGTAAAGGGTGTAGTTATATGCACCTGCTGTTGTGTGTGTACCTACATGACAAGTTCTGAAGTTACTGAGGCAGAACAAAAGGAAACAGGAACGTGGCAGGGTGGAGGAAGAGGAGACCTTTTGGCATGCTACCAAGCAGAAAGCATAACTGGAGTGAATTTATATCTCTGCTGCAGTTACTTCAGGAAAAACAAGACTACACAAGCACAGCTTGGTATGCTTCAGAGTTTGACCTGTTTGCGTTTAAAACCAAAATTAACTCAACTGATGCATACACCACCTCTTCTAAATTTAATCACTCTGGGATAATTAGAGTAATTTTGTGTTTTCTACTTTAATGCTCCTCTGAAACTATAGCATCTGGATAGCTTTAAAGACTGATTTGGCTCAGTAAAACAGAAAAGAAAAATGTGTACTTCTGTGCTTAACAGCTTCCTTTCATCAGGATTAGTTTCTCTTTCTTCTTTTGTTTTTCATTGCTGAGTTTGGCTTTTCTGAGAGGTTACTGTATTAACTAACAGGGAAAGCTTCACTCAAAAGATTACCACACATAACGCACAAATAAACCACAAAAGAGTGAGACATGGAAAACAATATGGCATTAATTTATTTAAAAAATAGGTTTCTGCAATCACAGTAGCTTTATTTCTAGTAATTAGCACAGTGTACAATACAGCAATATTTGTTTTTTCTCAATTTGGGAAACTTTCTTGGAAAGATGATTGAAACGTGGGGCAAATGCATACGCTGAGCAAAATAATTATTGGATTTTACAACTTTATTTCAGATCAAGACCAGGCAATTCAAAACACTGAAAACATATCCTATGACTGCTCATTTGAGCAGCAAGTAAAACTTAAATTGGGCTAATGTTATTGGAAGTGCATAAGAAAGTGTAATGAAAACAAAAACACGACTGCAGAATACATTTGGTTTTGTTTTAAAGATTTATATTCTCTCATAAAAACAGTAAGAAGAAAATGTAGGTATCATCCAAGATAGAAACAATTATACTTATAAACTGGACAATAGATACATTGTGTGGTTTTCTTCCCATATTTCTAGTTGGTAGGAACCGGACCATAAAACTAGATCTTCATTCTCTTAGAGTTTTTGCCTTCTCCTATTACTTATCGCATAATGTGACACCAACATAATGTCTGTGGCAGCCAATTGTCATATCCCAGCCAGATGTTCCAGCCAGAGAATTGGCTTTTTAGTGACAAGCCATTGATTCCATTCCAGTAACTAATTGCAGTGCCTTAAGCTGCATCTGCAAAATAGATTCTTTTTACTTTTGCCCTCGCAAAGAACTGTCATACCACTTCCTGAAAGTTCAGTTTGTTTCCTTTTAAGTAAATTGCCAAAGAAGATAAATGAATGTAATTCCAAATTATAGCCTGAAGTAAGGCAAAAACTGCAAGGTCAGATAATTTCCTATTCCAGTTTTCATAAAATAAATAAATGATGTAAGAAATTTCTGTAAACATTTTCTAAATACTTGGTTGATTAAAAAAATCTCTAAATCAGTGGCTTCAGACTTTCTAGTTGCTTAGTACAAAGGCCTCAGAACACAAATAAACATTTGTGCTCTGAGGAGAAGGATCTGGGGGTCATGATAGACAGTAAATTATCCATGACCCAGCAATGTGCCCTTGTTGCCAAAAAGGCCAATGGAATCGTGGGCTGCATAGGGAAGAGTGTGGCCAGTAGGTCGAGGGAGGTCATTCTCCCCCTCTACTCGGCACTGGTGAGGCCACAGCTGGAATACTGTGTCCAGTTCTGGGCTCCCCAGTTCAAGAGGGACAGGGAACTGCTGGAGCGAGTCCAGCGAAGAGCAACTAAGATGATTAAGGGCTTGGAGCATCTGCCTTATGAGGAAAGGCTGAGAGAGCTGGGACTCTTCAGCCTGGAGAAGAGAAGGCTGAGAGGAGACCTTATTAATGCTTACAAGTATCTAAAGGGTGGGTTGAAGGAGGATGGAGCCAGGCTCTTTTCAATGGTTCCCAGTGACAGGACGAGGGGCAATGGGCACAAGTTGGAACACAGGAAGTTTCGTTCAAATACACGGAAAAACTTCTTTATGGTGAGGGTGACAGAGCACTGGCACAGGCTGCCCAGGGAGGTTGTGGAGTCCCCTTCTCTGGAGATTTCCAAGACCCGCCTGGATGCAGTTCTGAGTAATGTGCTCTAGGCAATCCTGCTTTAGCAGGGGAGTTGGACTAGATGATCTCTAGAGGTCCCTTCCAACTCTGAAAATTCCGTGATTCCATGATTTTACATATATTAGTTCCAGCTTCTTTCACATTTGAATTGTTTAGTTACACATTTCTTATTTATATTATTTTCTTCAAATAAAATAAAGCAATGGATGAAACATGAAAGTATTAATGACTTTAACAATGGGGTTTGTAACTGGCCATTCCAAATCATATGCTTATGTCCCCACAGAGGGAAAAAAAGCCCCAAAACTCAGTCAAGGATTGAAGTGACTTACAGACAGCCTCATTTTTCCTTTTGCATCTGTCAGTAAGCAAATAATGAATAAAACAAAGCATGGTCAATGGGTATTGATTACAGCATTAAGTCTTGCTGCTCTGATGTTTTTAAAGTGAAAGTGTTATTAATAGGGACACTTGAAAACAATTACAGATTTCTTAAAACCTAGCATAATCAATCCACACATTGCCATGTACACTGTGCAGCTCAGACCACGAGCCTGAACCTCAGCTAACGTGTATCCCAATACATTAGTAACATTTGCTGTAAGAGTCCTCGGTTTCTGGTGAAATAGCAGAAATGTTCTGGGATTTGTTGCAACTGTAAGATGTGGGCCAGGACAGAAGCCCTTGCCTACGAACACAGCTGAGCCTCGTCACAAGTGAAAACTGTTTTCTAGAAGTGCCGTGTCCACCTCCAATAACTAGGAGGTTATTCTGCGGCCTCTCAGTGCTTAAAGGGGGCCTACAGGAAAGATGGGGACAAACTTTATAACAGGTCCTGTTGTGATAGGACAAGGGGTAATGGCTTTAAACTAAAAGAGGGACAATATAGAATAGAAATAAGGAAGAAATTTTTTATGATGAGGGTGGTGAAACACTGGACCAGGTTGCCCAGAGAGATGGTAGATTCCCCATCCCTGGAAACAGTCAAGGTCAGGTTGGATGTGGCTGTGAGCAACCTGATGTAGTTGATGTCCCTGCTCATTGCAGGGGGACTGGACTAGATGACCTTTAAAGGTCCCTTCCAACCCAAACTATTCGATGATTCTATGATTCTGTGATTCTGTGATTCTGGGTGGGGCTGTTCTCCACTCTGTGGAAATGGACCCGCTGTACTTCAGTAATCAGCTGAGGGCAGAATGAGGTTAGGAGGAACAAATTACTCTGTAGTATGGAGACTAGCGCTGCAGGTTGGTAAGAAAAGCCGGAGTCCAGTCCTTGCTCTGGACATTGTCTGCGTATTTCAGCAGATGGCTATATAATGTAAAATCCTGATGCAGTTGTTGTGGTGTGGCTGGTACTTGGGATTTCCCCCTGTACTCAAGAAAACCCAACAAACCAAACAATAAAACAAGGTAGAATTTGTGGTCTTTTGAGAAACCAGGACCATTCTTGAAGAAGTGGCCTCAACTCCATTGACCTCCAGGAAAATTTGAACCTTCTGGCATTTGTTGGGCATGTTTTGAACTGGTGGGCTGAAAGCAGGAAGGTGTGGGAATGCTTCAGAGCTTGACCTTGGTGGGACCTAGGTCTGAGATCTGAATCAGTCTACCAAAACGGGGTTAAACCTGAACTGGGACTACAGAAATCAGGGCTTCTATGGCAGAGGACAAAAGCATGTATGTGGTTGTGAGAGCTGCACAGTTACACAGTTTCTAGTGCTGCCAGGCAGAGGTTTCTGGCCTGCATTTCTAGATGCTGGTGACCAAATTTCTCCTATTCCAGTAGCTCTGAGCCGGAGCTCTTGGCTGCATTTGGCTCTGAACAGCCTGACCAAATAATGTGGGGCAGAACCAGCAACTGAGTTTAAGGCCTTAGTTAACATTATAGTCTACAAAAGCGAGTAAAATTCAAATACATCGTAGTTAGAGCAAACATCACTTTTCTTCAGGAAAAAAAAAAAAGAAAGAGAAAAGTGAGAATTTCAGCTGAGAAAGGACAATAGAAGTTGATCCACACAGTTAAAATATACCTGAATCAAAATCAAGGGCAAACTCCCCACTAACTTCACCTAAGAGAGGAATCCAGCTTTTCTTTTTCTCCTGTAGTTAATGTTCTGGCTGGAAGGTTGAATTCCCTTTGAGGTTATTTCAAACTTGTTTGTAAGAGACAGATTGCGTGTTTAAAATACAAAGCAGTATTATAAGATGGATAAACCAACAAATGTAATTTCAAATGTTCATAATGTATGTAATTTTTTAATTATCTTCCTAAAAATATCCTACAAATGAGAAATCCCAGACTTTCCGCCAGGTAGTATTTGAGGCCTGATATCAAAGGGTGAATATGTGTGTACGTGACCACACATATTATTCTGTCATGGGTTACCTTACAGCAATGAGTCTTCTATAATTTTAGATGCATATAGCCTCACTTGAAGTCTACAAAATAAAATGATACCATCACAATTATAATGTCTTAACTAATAGGATTTTTTTTTTTTTTTTTAAGAAAATTCTGCCTGATTGTAGCTTTGGAGATTTACTTGATTTAGAAATTAAACTGAGTCCCAGATTCTTATATATTAAGATCCAAGAACCTGATAAATTGCTGCTGTCAGCTACATGCAAATTATGTCTAGAAGCAGAGCTTTTGCCCTCACTTCCCAGACAGCATGAAGTTAATGAGCCAAACATGAGGTCCTCTTATACAACCAAAATAGAAGGGAAAATAAAAGTTTGAACTGGCAGTTGTTCAGACATCTTGAGACTGCTTGTAAGTATGACCCAAAAATGAACAAAAGACAGAAGCTATTAACAAATGAGAATTTGTTATCAGTGGGAGGACTTTATGATGGTAGCAAGTTAAGGGTGGTATTTGTGAAAGGTGGTGGGGTTTTGATTTAATTTGCCAACTATCAGTTCATGTGACAAAAGTTTCCTGCAGCAACTCAAGCTATTTTGAAAGGGGCACAAGAGAAACTGAGAAGTTGCTGCAATTGGTTCAAGTCAGTTAGAAATTTGGATGTTTCTATATATACCTGCTCTGTGACTGTGTCCTCTCAGAGGCCCAGGAGCCCTACCTTGATTGCTTTACAGAATGAGGCTGGCATGTCTTTGTCACTATTTTGTCATGTTTGGGAGACACTGTGGGTGGGTGGTGGGGTGGAGCAGCAACTTACTTTTCTTTCTCAGGGGCTGCTTTATGGAACCGAATGGCTCTTTACAGATCTGCTGTCACTCTCTGTTTTCCTGATACAGAGCCTCCCAGCTACTAGCTGGCCATGGCCAGGACTTCTTAAAAAAACTTAGGTGAAAAGGTGTATGTGCAACCGTTAAAGAGCAACTAAAACTCCAAAGCATGGGAATAAACACCAAGACACTGCTTTCACAAAGAATGTCAAAAAGGAGGGCGTGGGAAGGACAAAAGGTTGCAAGGTCTACTGCAAAGGCAGCTTTAAGTGAAGGAGACCTTGAAGGTGGGACAGCTACGGCATCCACAAAAAGAAAATGACTGTGTCACAGAAGGGGAATATATGTGTCTCTGCTTATGATACAGAAGTTGTGTTGGTATCTGTCCCTGCCAATTTTGAATTTCCCAAATGGTGAGTCCAAATATTTATTGGAGACCGTTAAAGAAAGAAGATTAAGATAACTGAAGTCCAGATTTGGACTTCAGTGGCAATGGAGAATGTACGGGGAGATTTGTTTAAGTAAGCTTGATCATCAGTTGATGACTATCCAGTCAGCAAGGAAGAACCATGGAGACACAGTCATGTTCTCTGTTTTCAGATGCGATCTTTTCACATTAGGGTTGTGGACAGCTCTGTGCGAAGTGGGAAATGGTTTATTGCTGGGGGTGTTTTCCATGCTGTCCATGGTCCAGGGATAAATAACTCTGATGTCAAGGCTGTCAGTTTGTTACCTGTCGCACACAATAGATTACACTTGCTTGTTCGTTAATTTTATGTAAGTCTAGCTTCTGGAGTCACCCTCCTAAAACTTAAACAGTTTTTCTTTAGGCTATGTTGTCCTTATAAATGATACAGCTACAGCCTTAATGGTTTTTGCAGCTGCCTTCTGTAAATTCTACACGTCATGTCTTATTTCCCTTGCTGAGTTTGGCAGTTCTAGTTATTGAATTAAAACTTTATATAACTATACTACCGCCCCCTCAAAAAAAAAAAAAAAATCAGCAAAACCAAACCACCTTCTTCGTTAACGTCTCTCAAGACGAGGGCCAATTTAAATCAGCTTGGAGCCCTTCTATTTCAACATTAATCATGAACTCAAGAAAGCCATATATATTAGCACTTTCTGCCACTTGAGAGCTTATGTTTTTGTGGTGGTAAAACTCAGTGTTTTAGTAATTTCTTATCCTGGAAATAAACCTCAAGCATAAAAATAATTGTGTGCCCTTGTAATTTGTTCTTCTTTACTAAAAAGACTAGAATCTGGTATACCAATGTGCATTTTCTAACCTGTAGCCATTGTAGATCAAACTGCTGCTCAAGATTCCTGTATCATTATGGTGCAGGGAAGGCAGAGACAATTTCATCAGGGCAAGGAGATGGCATCTAGCTGTCCTCCCAGAATGGTCCAAAGGCACTCTGTCAAATAAAACAACCATCCTGCATGCCTGATCTTGACTAAGGGAAAAAATGGAGAATAAGCACAGGGAGAATTGCATGTAAGCATCCCTCTATAATGATTTTGGTGGAACTCTTCCAGGATATACCAAGGATAGAAAGGCCTTGTGTTCATGTGGAAAAAATGGGGTTTAATGCATCTGAAAATGCATGTTGAAGTGCTTGGCGCTTTGGGTGGGATTCACACTGCCTAACTTCAGGCATAAACAGCATAGGAATCTGCATCCTAAAACTGGATGTCATCTGACATCCAAAGGTCAGCTGAGTCCCAGTTAGAAAGTCTACACCACATCTGCAAAGCAGCTGATGTCAATCTGCCTACTGGTGACCGTAGCAAAATAGCCCTTTTTAACTCAAGAGCTTTTAGGGAACTTGGCCCACGTTCTGGTTTAGCATCCCCTTCCAAGAGTAAAAACACAAGTGACTGGCCCAGCTCCACAGATGCCCCACTAACATCTGAGTTCCAGCACACTCCGCTCATTATTCCAGTCTTCTTTCCCTTTCTAGTGAAAAAAGGCCAAAGAACGGGGAAAGAGCCTGGGCTTTGTAAGTTTTCCAGTCCCTGAAGGACTTCATGATTACTTTTGTTTTGGTTACAACAGGCACCTGTTAGATGACCTTGTCATCAAGATGACCTGCCCTGCCAGCAAAATACTTACTTCAAAGTAAGTAGCTTGTTGTCTGGGTCCATTACTTTCAAATAGTGCAGGATTTCAGTCAAGAGCCTACTAGGAGACAATTTATACCAAGGTGCATGGGAAGAAGCACCAGAGAAGGACAGGCCTTCAGCAAAAGTAATAAAAGTTGGGCAACCAAAATGCACTTGGCAGCTAGGGGAAAGTCCAAACATAGAGTTTCTAATTCTCATATGGTTTATAAATCAGAGACAGAATCCCCAATGGTCTGTACTTTGATGTATTTAAAGCTTTTCTTTTCCTACTGGGGACGTAATTTAAGTCTTCTGAGGGAGGAACTGAGAGTATATCTACTATATGATGTTTTCATATGGTCTTCTTCAACTAGAAGAGGCTGAGCTCTGCCCATATCCTGATCCAGCCAGACACTGCATGTTCATGTTAGCACAGCATCAAGGCTAAGTTTATTTACCATTTCTCTTAGCAGGGCTGTGACTGCTTGCTTGCGCTACATGTTTTAGAATCACAGAATCACAGAATGGTTAGAGTTGGAAGGAACCTTAAAGATCATCTGGTTCCAATCCCCCTGCCATGGGCAGGGATGCCTTCCACTAGACCAGGTTGCTCAAAGCCCCATCCAGCCTGGCCTTGAACACTTCTGGGGGTGGGGCATCCACAACTTCTCTGGGCAACCTGTTCCAATGCCTCACTACTTTCACAGTAAAGAATTTCTTCTGAATACCTAATCTAATTCTACCCTCTTTCAGTTTAAAACCGTTACCCCTTGTTCTATCACTACATTCCCTGATGGAGAGTCCCTCCCCATCTTTCCTGTAGGCCCCCTTTAGGTGCTGAAAGGCCACTATAAGGTGTCTTCTCACTCCCCAAATATTTCAGCACCTTGTGTGACTTCAATGCTGAGTTCAAATGGTTGTGGAAGGAGAAAATCATGGGAAGCAAAGAAAGGGAACAGCAAATTTTATATTTAAATAAAGACTGGGGAATAAATATTTTACAATAAGACTGTAATGATCTTATTGGTATACTAGTGCTACTAAGCAATACATTATTCTGCCATAGCCATGTTCTAGACAGCAACTTGTAGGAGGATGTGTTATTTACTACCCCTACCTTTAACTGGACTTTCTAAGCTATGGATGATATTATAATGATGTCCTCTACATGTTGAATTGATACTATCTTTTTGAGCAAAATTCCAGCTCTTCAAGGAGTTAGTCAATAGTACCCCCTGGGAAACTGCCCTCAGGGACAAGGGAGCAGAACAGAGCTGGCAGATCTTTAAGGATGCTTTCCATAGAGCACAAGAGCTCTCAATTCCCAGGTGTAAGAAATCAGGAAAGGAAGGCAAGAGACTGGCATGGCTGAGTTGAGACCTTCTGATCAGACTAAAGAGCAAGAAGGAAATGCACAGGCAGTGGAAGCAGGGACAGGTGTCCTGGGAAGAGTATAGGGATGCTGCCCAGTTGTGTAGGGATGGGGTCAGGAAGGCCAAGAGACATCTGGAGCTGAACTTGGCAAGGGATGCAAAGAATAGTAAGAAGGGCTTTTACAGGTATGTTAACCAGAAAAGGAAGGTCAGAGAAAGTGTACCTCCCTCCCCCCCGATGAGCAAGACTGGCAAACTGGTAACAACAGACGAGGAAAAGGTTGAGGTTCTCAACAACTTTTTTGCCTCAGTCTTCACTGGTAAACTCTCTCCCCACACCTCTCAAATGGATGGACTTGAGAGAAGTCTGGAGAAGATCAGGTTTGTGACCACCTGAGGAACATGAACATTCATAAGTCTATGGGACCTGATGAGATGCGTCCCAGAGTCCTGAAGGAATTGGCTGATGTAGTTGCCAAGCCACTCTCCGTAATATTTGAAAAGTCATGGCAGTCAGGTGAAGTCTCTGGTGACTGGAAGAACGGAAACATTGCACCCATTTTTAAAAAGGGTAGAAAGGAAGACCCTGGGAACTCCTGACCTGTCAGGCTCACCTCTGTGCCTGGGAAAATCATGGAACAGATCCTCCTAGAAGCTATGCTAAGGCACACGGATGACAGGGAGGTGATTTGAGGCAGCCAGCATGGCTTCACCAAGGGCAAATCCTGCCTTACCATCCTAGTGGCCTTCTATGATGGAGTGACTACATCAGTGGACAAGGGAAGAGCTATTGATGTTGTCTATCTGGACAGCCTTTGACACAGTCCTCCACAACATCCTTCTCTCTAAATTGGAGAGATATGGATTTGCTGGGTGGACTGTTTGGTGGATGAGGAATAGGTTGGATGGTTGCATCCAGAGGGTAGTCAATGGCTCAATATCCAGATGGAGATTGGTGAAATGTGCTGTCCCTCGGGGGTCCGTATTGGGACAAGTACTGTTCAATGTATTCATCAATGACATAGACAGTGGGATTGAGTGCACCCTCAGCACATTTGCAGAGGACACCAAGCTGACGGGTATGGTTGACATGTCTGAGGAATGGGATGCCATCCAGATGGACGTGGACAAGCTCGAGAACTGAGTCTGTGTGAACCTCATGAGGTTCAACAAGGCCAACTGCAGGGTCCTGCTCATGGATCGAGGCAACCCCGGGTATCAAGACAGGTTGGGGGATGAAGGGATTGAGAGCAGCCCTGCTGAGAAGGACTTGGGGGTACTGTGGATGAAAACCTGGATGTGGGCTGGTAATGTGCACTCACAGCCCAGAAGGCCAACCCTATCCTGGGCTACATCAAAAGCAGCATGACCAGCAGGTCGAGGGAGGTGATTCTGCCCCTCTACTTTGCTCTGGTGAGACCTCACCTGGAGTACTGCATCCAGCTCTGGGGTCCTCAGCACAGGAAAGACACGGACCTGTTGGAACAGGTCCAGAGGAGGGCCACAGAAATGATCAAAGAGCTCGAGCATGTCTCCTATGAGGACAGGCTGAGAGAGCTGGGGTTATTCAGCCTGGAGAAGAGAAGGCTCCAGGGAGACCTTATTGCAGCCTTTTAGTACTTAAAGGGGGCATATAAGAAAGATGGGGACAAACGTTTTAGCAGGGCCTGTTGCAATAGGACAAGGGGTAATGGTTTTAAGCTGAAAGAAGGTAGATTTAAACCAGATGTAAGGAAGAATTTTTTTACAGTGAGGGTGATGAAACACTGGAATAAGTTGCCCAGAAAGGTGGTGGATGCCCCATCCCTGGAAACAGTCAAGGTCAGGTTGGACAGGGCTGTGAGCAACCTAATGTAGTTAAAGATGTCCCTGCTCATTGCAGGAGGACTGGACTAGATGATCTTTAAAGGTCCCTTCCAACCCAAACTGTTCTATGATTGGGATCTATGATTGGGAATTCTATGAACATCTTTCTACTAAAGCCTTCATCTGAGTCCCAAACTAATTGCTGCTTTTCTTAATTGACGTGATGGTCAAATCATAACCATGCCATCGATATGCATTAAGGATGCCACTAATAATAAGAATAAGACATCAGTCAAACAGCTAAAATACTGGAGCCATCTCAAAACATGTACCATTGATTAAAACACTCAAGTCAGACCTTGCATAGAATAATGATTATCTAGTGTGCTGAAAATAAGATGGTAATAACGAGTTAAAGTTACAGGACTGTATTTGTGGTTTGGATAAAAGCAGGTGTATCCAGAATATGGAGCAGCTACAAAATAAAAACATCTGTCAAAGATATTCACATTGAAACTTAATTGAAGAATAAATCAGAATGTTTATTGGCATGTACACTTAAACCTTTCACTGGCATAAATCGGCATAATTCTGTTTGCTTCAGGGGTGATTTATACCTACTGAAAGTTTGACCTGGTATTTTTTTAAAAATCATTCCCTGAGTAGCCAGCCTTATCAGGATATATAGTCATGTGTCACACAGTCTCACACGTGTGTCATTTTCACTAGTCTGTTTAAAGGTAAACTTTGGGCACTACCTAATCTCAGTTTCTCTTGTGTGTTCACAGTTGACTAGTCCTTGAGGGGGTTAGGATTTTCTGCAATGGCTGCGATTAACTCTCATTTGCCCTACACATTAGCCTATATGGGACAACTTAGTAACGCTGCCCAAAGTGCCCTGTGTCTGGCTCAAAAGGGAGGAAGGTGCCGTGGGTGTGAAGGTCCTGGGCTAGATTCCTGTCACGGCCCACTGTGAAAGAAAGTCTTTCAAACTCTTTCAAAAGCAAACCACACATCACGGGATCCCTAGGAATATAACTCCCTGACTCAGTAGTTGCTGCTGCTTCATTGCTGCTGGCTCCCCTACTGTCTGAGAGAGGAGGGGAGGGCAAATGGGCCAGCAACAAGACAGATTTCCATGGGAATTGTCCTCGAGTCTGTTGGACATTTTGTCAACATATTCCCTAGAACATTTCAGTTCTGATATGTCTGGCATTTTCTGTCAGAAAAATGCCAAGTCTAGAAAAACTTCTGCTGTGTCAGCTGTATTTTTGACTACATGCCTATTTATGTTAAAGCCTTTTTTTTTGACACACTGTTGCTTTTCAGTTGGAATTAATTAAAAGAATTGAAGAAACCACTTAGAACAAGCAACCCTGAAAGGCACACATGTTTATGTTAACCATAAGAGAAAGACTTGGGGTAGTGGGAGACATTCAAAACCTGCCTGGACACCATCCTGTGCAACTTGCTGCAGGTGACCCTGCTCTGGTGGGGGGGTTGGACTAGATGATCTCCAGAGGTTCCTTCCAACCCTGACCATTCTGTGATTCTGTGATTCTGTGGTGGGGCAAGGCTGCCAGGAAATTAGTAATAGGTGATGGCCAGGAGCACTTGGTAGCCCTGATAGCCAGGCACCACTTTGCAAGTGAGAAGACTTACAAGAAAAAAAGGGATCAGGAGGACCCAGCGCTTTGGGAGGTTCTTACTGAAGCCACCAAGACCTGAGGCAGGTGGGGATGCCCATGCCGGGACCCCCACCCTGGGCAGGAGGCTGAGGTGGTGAATTGTGCTGCTGCAGCAGTCATACAAAGAGCAAAGTTGCACCGTCGGGATGACGCGTGGGCAGTACAATAGCTGACATGTATGGATGATTTAAATTGGTTTACTGCTTTGTAAAATGCTGTGTACAGTGACTGATGTGAAAACAGAAGAGGCAGCTTAGGTATGAGCTATGTTACTTGGGTTTCTCCAGAGAAAATTGGTTTATCTTCCACTGGTCCATAAATTCAATTTGCCTCTTTGACTTCCTGTATTGATACAAATGGAGTAAATCAGAAGATGGCTTAAACAGACATGTTGAGGTAAGCGTTTTTCATTCCCTTTTCTCAATTAAATGAGCTGCAATTGCATTACGGGCGACTCTGCTCCTCCAACTCATAAATATTCTTAATGCATTCTGTCTAGTGAAACCTATGGTGACGCAAACGACTGCCCCCCTGACCCATCCTCTCCATTCTTTGACATATGTTTGGAGAACTACATTTTGAATTGGAGCTATTGCTAGCTGGGATATAGAAATATTGAGAGTTCTTTGTGTATCCATTTTCTTTCATATGTGAGTACAGACTGTCTAATTGTCATTTGGCCATTAGACATCAACAAATTGTAGCTGGAAGCAGGATTTTATAGTACAGGCTTGCTTTTAAAAGCCATTCTGGTGCTGGTTCAAAATTAACTTTCAAAACATTTTATAGGTCATTTTCTTGCCTTAGAGAAGAGTACAGTTGGAATGAAGAGCAAATTTAAGGAGTGCAGATGCTTTTGCAAAGCCAGACAGAAAAAGTTAAAAGTCTCCTGCGTGATACAGCTTTACTTACAGCTAATACACAGATCAAAAATCAATGATGGTTGCAGAGAAAAGGAAAGTAACCAGCACCAGTATTTTTGTGGTCTTGAATTCATGCAAACTTCCTTATTCTGAAAAATGCTACTTTACTAGCCTATGCGGGGGTAATTTAAAATATGTTCTGCAGCCTACCCACAAACTAGTTATTCACTGCACTTGCAAACAAAGAGAACATCAGCTCTTTCAGCAGTTGTGCTTTTTTTTTTTTTTAAGTGCTTTGGCTCAAAGTTTATAAAGTGAGGATTTTCTTTTTTAAGCAGAACAATCCTGCTTACTAAAAGAATGCAACAGACATATTCAAAGACTGCCTAATTTAACCCAGAGTTTTGGACCTGCTGTTAAAATCAGTTATTGCTTTCTAATTTTAGGTTTTCTTACTGGCAGTATAATAAACTGATCCTGTCCAAATATCTATCTTTCTCCTTACGTCCAGTAAGGATGAGAGTAATATAGATATTTTGTTTTTCTCTCATAATTCAAGCAAGTATTTCGGTTTGTAAAGACTATTGCAATACTGCTTTGGAAAGGAGGTGTAGAGGTAGTATTTTTATGCTGCCCTAGCAACCCACCACAGTATTTTTACTGTGATGATCAAGTTTACTTTTCCACAATGAGACATCATGGAAATCGAAGGTATTTTCAGAGCATAAGATGCGGTTTAGAGCAGCAGACAACTTTCCTACCAGTGATGTGAAGATCCACAGAATATTTCTTTTTAATTTACTCTGTTCTACAAGATGACTCTAGTCCAGACATTCTGAGGTTACTTGGCAAGATGACTGGAACTTGTTCACCCTGTAAACCAGAGCCCAGGCCTTCCATCCTCCAGGTTAACATCACAATCAGTAGGTTGCAAAGTAAAGTATTTACATTCCTGTTCTCAGCCTTGAAGGCTCCTATATTCTCGGCTGCTGAGCTGCAGAGGCTTCATGGATGTTCCTCTCGCTCTGAGCATTGTATAGACATGTGAGGACATGCTCCTAGAAACATGTATTTTTGACATGGTTCAGGATCTAAGGCTACCTCTTCCTGAAAGCATCTCAAGGTACTTTCCTCTAGGACAGGGCATCTCACTCAATACAGCAAATTGGCCATGTCTAAACTCCAGGGAAGAGGTGGAAATTTTAATTAGCTATAATTTCTTGGCTTTCTGTGCAGTGCATTGCATATTTTTGGAGCGCTCTTTGAAACTGTGCCTTATTCTATCCGTTAATTACGTAGGATGCCAGGTTGTCCGACCTCATTCTCCTGAGTTGCACCGCACAGATTAGAAATGCTCAAACTTGTATGTGGATCTTCCCTCCAACCTGTAACACAGGGTGTGTCAAAAAAAAGTAGAAAGCTAACTTTTTAAAGCAAACATCGATGATGCTAAGTTGAAGGAAAGCCTCACGGTGAACCTTGTGTGTTATGTCCTCATTTCAGGAAGTTCTTTTTCAGATTAGCATCGCATTGACCACATGCAGAGTAGCTGGAGAGTGCAGGAAATGAAATGCTGACATCAGAGAGAGTGAAGTCAAGCCTGGAGACACACAGCAATCCACTTCCCCGCAGAGAGGGCATTCCTGGAAGCTTCTTGCTGCGTGGTGCTACTGGGAAAAGATCTTTGCTGCCTCCTAGATTTCTGTAACAGCAAGTCCTGCTGAGAGGAGTTTGGCACATTGAACTTCCCTGAGACCCCTCATCTGTGCCGATACACTCCAGTGGGCAGTAGGAGCAGAAAGCTGCTGACGTGACAGCATGGCTTGCTGGAGTTGGACACAGGAGGGGCCTGGACGAGAAAGGCTTTGTATCTGAGCTGAAGGTGTTGCTTCAGGGTAATGGAAAAGAAGTGCAGTCCACTCAAAATTATTTGCAACAGTCCTGGCCAGTGTTTCTCTCACTTACCAGTGTTTTACTAAGGAGTTCTTGTGCATTAACGGAAAGACGGTGGATGGCTTGGAGCCATCATTCCTATCTAAACATCTCTAAAAAGTTTGTATTTACTAATCTACCCATTTGCAGTATGCAGATGCTGTTTAATTGCCAATGGAAGATGAAGTCGGATAATATGCATAGTGCGTGTGGGAAGACTGAGTAGAAATGAATTGTCATGGGATTTTACTAAGAAGCTATGGCCCAGACTGTGAAGGAGAACGTACGTCCTGACACTGTAAAGTTCTAGAAATCATCTGCTGAGCTGGATTAATAAATCATTGCTTTCTTCCAAAGCCTGCATAAAGTGATCCTTGGAATATTTATTCTTAATATATATTTATTCTAATAATTCTTAGAATACTTTTACTCTGTAGAGCATTGTTTCAAAAATTTAAAATAATTGCATAGATGCTATTTAATGCTTTTAGTATAGGTCATGACTGTAATAATAAACACTGTCTTGTTTCTAAAGTTATATATGAACGCATTGCATCCATTTCAGGTGACTATATTCAAAGAAAACTATGAACTATATGAGGTCTGACAGATAAGTAAGAGTGAATAGAAAGTTCCCAGAAAGCAATACCTAAATCATACTTGAAATTCTACTTAGTCTCAGATTATGTGCATCCCCACTTAATACCAGCCTAGAGGTTGGTGCAATTTGCTCTTAATGGATCTGTCTGGGGGTAGAGAGGGCTTACGTTCCTCATTTTTATTGGAAGAGTGACAGGGATCCAGCGCCTTTCAAAGTTAATATTTCTGGGTTTATGCTGCAGATTTTCTATTCTTCTGTCTCTGTGCCAGAAATAATAACACACCTAAGCTGGTGGTATGAGCTGGTTATGACCGCAGCGTGAGTTACGCTGCTGTGAGAAGCACAGACTGGCATGCAGTACCCTTGGACTCTCTCCCCCCACATGGCAGAAGAAAAGCCTACTGATTTAAAGCGGATGAGGTAAACAACTGCATTTTTATCAATGGGATGGGGCTGCGTGATCTCACAGTTGCACCAAGAAACAGCGAGATGTCAGGCGCTCTTTAGAGCGTTTCTGAAGATCATCATGATAGAGTTTTTTTTCTATAGCTTAAATATGAACACTGTCATTCACTGTCATTGGCAGCAGTCATGCACTGATGACAGGAAGCTCAGTCCTTTATGGCCTTAACTAGCCAAGAGAAAATGGCTGTTTTTTTCTTAAAACAAAAGAAAAGCAAGCGGTAGCTCCATTTGGGCTGATTTTGGAACCTTCGCTTGGTCTTTATCCTGAGGTGTTAACTTTAGCTGTGAGCCGGAATGCTTTGAACTGCCCTGGTCTGTGGCTTTTGAGCGCTGAACTATACTTCAGAGTAACTTCCAATTTTTCTAATTTTATACCTGTGTTGTACAAGCTGTTATCCACATCCATCTGAGAGCTGGCAGACCCAGGCTGCTACCACCACGCTTCCCTGTCTGAAACGGCCTCTGAAGAGGTCTTTGTAAAAATATTTATATAATGCTGCAAGCTGCTTTGTACTGCTAGACAATTTTAAAGGACTGGAGCTACCACATTAGAAGTACATATTTAACAAGTCACTGTGCAATTTAAAGACATACAGCACAAACCTCTTGAAGACGAAACAGAGTAACAGTCTCAGTGTATACTCTCATACCATTTTTAGCTTCCAGTAATCACCAGCTGTATTAAGAGAGAGGACCCAAGAAACGTAGGCTTCTTTTGTGGCTTTCTACCTCTCCTATTCCCATCCTCAGCACACTAAATAACTCCAGTTTGTAATGATGTTGTTTAGTTTGCTTTCATCCATGATTGTCAGTGGACATGTAGCAAAATGTAATTACCTGTGCATTAAACCCAGATGGCTACGAGCAGGTCCTGACTTCCATCAGAGTCAGAGCATGCTTTTGAACTTGAGCAGCACCTAATTCAAGGTTCATTGGTGGTGTATTCTGGGAAGTGCCACTCATCCTGTGCAGTTCTCTCTTCATCTTTCCGGATAGTTACAGAACCAGTGGCCAGGTGGTGTGACAAGTGAACTATTTTAAATGCTATAGTAAGAAGAAACTCGTATAGGAAGAATCCCAAAGTCCCTCCTTGGTTCCTACTTGAATTCCATCAGTGTGATCAGCAAGGCACTCAGGGTGTGTCTTTCAAATTCTGGACACTTCTATTATTTTGTTTATCTGCCTAATCCGTTTATAATAGTGTAATTTTCTGTGGCATCAAACCATGCTTTTATTTGTTTCTATGATGTTTTTTTTTCACTCAGGGTTATTATGCCAATACCTTTTAACATAGATGCAGCCGTAGGTAGTCCTTCGCATTAAAAACATGGGGAAATCCATTCCATCGATGGCCAGATACTAGATTCTGTAGATAGAACATCCATCATGCACTTAGACAA
Organism: Vanellus vanellus; assembly: GCF_965231255.1. Lineage (NCBI taxonomy): Eukaryota > Metazoa > Chordata > Aves > Charadriiformes > Charadriidae > Vanellus > Vanellus vanellus. Next base: position 153,232,498 of record NC_138905.1, on the reverse strand, counting down.
AAGTTTAGTACTATATTATTGTAGAAAACATTATTTCTCTTGATATCTGTCTGTAAAAAACAGTCATCTGATCACTGCAATTTTTACTTTATCAGATACACGGGGATCGAGTAATTCCTTCTGTATCATACAGTGTTGGACATGGCTGCAAATATGATGACGAGCTTTACTAAGGATGCAAGCAGACAACAAAAATTTCCTTTAGACTTAAGGTGACATGCAGCAGATGTCTTGATTTATATCCCACACTCTGCTGGCTTATTTGCAAGATTAATTATTCATCCTGGGTACAGCCAATGGCTTTACCCATAATATTTCTGCGTATCTAACTGCAAAAGGCATCAATACACATACTTAATAAATCAGGTTCATTAAGGAATCATGCATGTCAGACATTCTGTGGATTTACTAATTAGCAGTGCTGCATGCTCCAGATAGGAGCCTCCAGAACCTGTTAGAAGCAGCCTGGTCTTCAGGAAGATTAATCACCAGGCTACAAAGCTCAGATGCTTTATAAGAATGTTCAGTGGAGAAATTAAATCCCTCCAGGCAAACCGTAACTTGCGCGCCCTGTTTCCACAGTCGTCACTTACCTATTTGTTTATTTAAGATGGCAAATTACCACTCATGCCTCATCATAACGTGCTTACTGAGAGATGAAAGAGCCCCGTCTGGATCTACCCACAGGCAGAGCGGGGGAGTGTGGGCACTGAGCTTGGGTCCTAACAAAATGTGTTCATGAGAGAGCATTTATTTGCCTTTTCTTTTTTTTTCCCCACTGTGAAGGGAGTAAAAACTGTATGTGACATAAAGCACCTGCTATGTTTGTGAATACTGAAAGAATCCTATGCTTCCCATGGCAATTTTTCTCTTGTTTCTGTGTTGCTTACAATGGATCTGCGGAGGAAAAAGGTGCGCAGTAGACAGTCGTGTACATTTAGCTAAAATAACATGAAAGCAGCTTTGCTGAAAAGAACCTGGGAATCTTAGAGGGCAATGAAGTTGACCATGAGCCAGTAATGTGCCCTTGTGCAAAGAAAGCCAACGGCGTCCTGGGCTGCATTAGAAAGAGCGTGGCCAGCAGGTTGAGGGAGGTGGTCCTTCCCCTCTGCTCAGCACTGGTCACAGCTGGAGTGCTGGGTCCCTCATGAAAGGGACATGAACATGCTGGACTAAGCCCAGGAAAGAGTCACAAAGATGATTAAGGGACTGGAGCCTCATGTCTGTGAGGAGAGGATGAGAGAGCTGGAACTGTTTAGCCTGGAGAAGTCAAGGCTCCGGGGATCTTATCCATGTGCATAGGTATCCGATTTGGTGGTGGGAGGAGTGGAGTAAAGGAGACAGAGCCAGGCTCTTCTCTGTGCTGCCCATTGACAGGACAAGAAGTAATGGGCACAAACTGGAATGAAGGAAATCCCATTTAAACTTAAGAAAATATATATTTTTTTTTAGAGAGCAGGAGGTCAAACAGTGGCACAGGTTGCCCAGAGAGGTTGTGGAGGCTCCATCCTTGGAGACATCCAAAGTCCAACTGGACATGGTCCTGGGCAACTTGCTCCAGCTGTCTCTGCTTGAGTTGGGTCTTGGACTAGAGGCAATCTCCAGAGGTGCCTTCCAGCCTCAGCATCTCTGTGATCCTAAGATTCACGCAATGCAGTGGCTGGCGCCTCCTGGCTAGCACGACAGGCCTTTTACTATACACCTCCTTGCAGACTGTTTTTATATGCTCTTAGGGAGGCAGAGGAGAGGGAAAAGGACCACATTAGAGGCAGTAGGCTTTTCTGGTCTTCTTATAAAAGTTACAGATTCAGGGTGCGAGAAATCCTCTCCTGTTGTGACTGTCAGCTTGTGTTATGCAGCAGAAAATAAGTATATTTTATAATTTTGTTGGGCAACTGTATAATTGTTCTTTTGCCCATTCCAGAAAGAAATACATCAGTGACTAATGACTTAGGTCACATTACATGGCAAAATTAAACACACAATAGCATTAGTAGGAGCCATTTTTCTTCTCTTCTAATGTTTATGACAAATGCTTCTGTGTATAACTGTAAATAATTAATGACTAATGCACTGAATTAACGGTAGTAATTTAAGATGGATTATAGCAACATCAATCAAGCAGCAGATATGCTTGCAAAAAACTTACAATGGGTTCATTCCTCCTCTATATTTTAAGTTTTTACATAGGAGCATATCTCCTGTAATCTCCCTAGGATTTCCTTCAACAGCCTCATATCCTTACGCTCCTATATAAGCAAGAGTTATTGTAGAAAAAGGCAGGTCATCTGGACTCTGTCTGGCGTAATGTAATTTTCTTTTTCTTCTAAGGTCAGCCGAGTTCATTGCAGAAAGCCAGCCCAGCTATTAGCCATTGGGAAGATTATTCTGTGACTCCCATTCTTTCAGGAAAGCTTGAAACCAGATGTCAGTTTCTGGAAACGTAATGGGTTAAAATTTAGTAACAGCCTTTTCTCCTTCTCACTTTTCACAAAATAATAGAGCTTATAAGCAAAGAAAATATCTACATCCTCAGAGAGGGCAGCAGCAGAGTTGTATTTATCATGTCAGTTTTCTCTGAGATGTGCAGCTCCCAATAAATTTCATGTGCTGTCAGTGTGGAGGATAATGTGTCCCTGAAAGAACAGGTATCGTAGAGCTGAAGAACTGCTTCTCCAAGAAGCATAAAAACCACGCTGAGTTCAAAACAATGTAAAATTCTGTTTTCAAATGTACGAGTTGTCTTGAGGGAATTATTAGGCAGAAAAGGAAAAATGCCTTCAGTATTATTTTTAAGTTACAAAATTTATTGAAATACAGAATTTCCTCAGCATAGAAAGTTACTCCTGGTGGCTTTGACAAACTCTGAACAGACATTAAAGAGAGAGCTAGCAAAGATGACTACCCCCAAGTTCCCTTTAGGACTTCAGATACATTTTTTAACACTGAATAGTATTACCTGGAAGTGGAAGATATGTACTCCCTTTACCCCAAAAGTGAGTATGTAAAAAAAAAATCAGAATTTTCATGTTCGTTTTAGAGGCAAAACAAAACAAACCATTTCCAAAACAACACAAGAGAGCCCTTTTTGCAGGGGTGGGACTAGATTCAAGCTTATGACGTGGGAGTGGACATGAAGACTCTGTACATTTGATTAGGAACCTCCCCAGCTCATGTTAAAAAGTGGTGAGAGTTGACAAGACTTAGCCATCTCCTAGTTCCTGCCTGCCCCTAATTAAGATCTTTACTCATGCTCCCGCATATAAACACGCCTTACCTTGCAACCATGTCTTACTTCTTTTTTGTAGTCCTGTTGGTATGTGTCAGACGTCTGTGCCTGTGCAAATTATCACAAATAATTTGAACCAGCGACTAAGTTTTATTCGTATCTTTGAAGGCCATAGGTTAGTGTTTATTAAGCCATGCGAGACATTGTCATTCCGTGTGCAACATGACTGAAGCAATAATAGTAGAAAGCTTTACATGTTTCCATACATGGAAACTTAAATGAGAACAAACTAGCAAATGTAGGTGACATATGAACTTTCAAAATGAAATCTAATTTCCCCTTGGTTGTAAATAAAAGCCTACAGAGACAGCACAGCACAAGCTGGCCTGTGCAATTTTCATAAAGATCTGTTGTCCTTCTAATTAAAAGAGATTGAGAGCACTGTGCTAGGTGACACTTTGACAATCAGAATGAGTAGAACAGTTCTCTCAATGTAATTTATATTCTGAGTTAATGTGATTGCCTGTGAAGTGCCTATAATGTGTTTTTAAGACCTCTTGTTTACATAGGCTCTTGCAGTAAAAAAGATGCCCAGCCATGAAAGCCACGAGCGGAAGCTGAAGCAGTGGGAACATGCCAAGTGGCAGGATGGGAAGACTGGAGCCATGAAACATTTGGGGATTCTAACTTCAGAAGAAGATTTACTGTATTTTGTTTATTATGCAAAGTTCATTAAAATGGGAAATCAAGCAGTAGCCTCCTGTACTGCAAGTGAACAGTGCTATGGAGAGGTCTGAGGAGCTTGTGTTTTCAGCGTGAAGTGGTTTGGTCCAGGTGTTCTTGTGTTCAGTATGAATGAACTTGCCCTGAAGCATCAGTTCCCAGGCCAACAGGGCATTAAAAACCCTGCAAAACACTTGTGGCTCACTGATGGAGAACTGACAAGTTGCTACACTATACCTTATTCGTAGTCCTTGGACTGCCGATTGTCCTCTGACCACAGTTTAGCTGCCACTACTCATCCCTTTCAGTTGGAGGCTTGAGAAAATTTTAGGTTAAATGGATGTTTTGGATCTTTCCACGCACCCAAGGGCTACAGGAGATGTGATATCAACAGGTGTAGATATTTGCTCTGTAATTTTCAAAATTAGAGGATATGGACTGTGTTTATGGGCTTGTAACTACCTGATAGTGGTCATGAAACTGGTTGAGTTACTGAGGTGCTCAGGGCATTCAGACAGGGTGGGAATGCGCCCTTCCTTTTATGTTTTAATTTTAAGAAAACAGATATTTATTTCACTGAGATTAACTTCAGAAGGTTTTGATTCTAGAAGAATCAAGAATCAAGAAGTTAAAAGAGTTTCTTACAGGAAACTTAGCAATCAAAAAATAACATTCCAGATACAGAACATTTGTTCAAAGCTATGTAATTCTCTCCCAAAAGTCTGAACTGGAGAGGATATAAATAGTGGGTTGCTGCAGATACCTTGATGAACAATCAATAGCAATTTTTTACAGGAAGCAAAATCTTAAGAGCACAAAAAAATCACCACATTCAATTCTGCTGTTGTTATCGTCATTATCATCACAAGCCCTGTTTCAGCTGAAGAAGTCGAAAGAAAAATTAAACAGAAAACAGGAAAATAAAGAACACTCCAGAAATCATCCCTAAGAAACGAGAAAGGAGAAAGGAAGGAAAATGGACAGTTCTGTTATTATTTTGGACAATAGGTTCTGGGAAATTCCACTTTAACTATGAACCAGAACTGGATAAGGACCAGGCATTGCAGTTCTCAGGGGTGCAAGAAAAACAGGAGGAAAATTAAAGCAAGTCTCAAAGTCAGGCATATATATGTGTCATACAATTTATGTATATGCAGACCAAAGATGTCTGTGAAAACTGGCTCCAAAGCACATGAAGCCAAATCAGAGAAAAAACTCATCGTGTACGCAAATGATGTACAGTGTGTGTACATGTACATGTATACATGTACGCATACTCATGTAAAGACAAGTTTTACTCACTTAGTCTGGACGCATGTTTTCCCTAATTTGGTATGAAATAATGTAGGAGGGAAAACATGCAGCTCCATGGGAAAGTCAGCCCAATGTATGCTTACTAAGACATACCTGAGAACAGGCAACGACTGATCCAAAAAATGTAGAGGCCAAAGACAGTGACAAACATCTTTCTGCTAGTGTGACTGTATTGTGAAAATGATCAGCCAATTTGCAAGCTCTGAATAGGTGTAGTGCTCAAAACATGCTCCCTATATTACAAAACTGAGGACAGTGTTAAGATAGGGTAGTATTATTAGAATCATAGAATCATAGAATGGTTTAGAGTTGGAAAGGACATTGAAGATCATTGAGTTCCAACCCTCCCACTAGACCAGGTTGCCCAAGGCCACATCCAGCCTGGCCTTGAACACCTCCAGGGATGGGGCCTCAACAACCTCTCTGGGCAACGTGTTCCAGTGCCTTACCACCCTCAAAGTGAAAAACTTCTTCCTAATGTTTAATCTGAACCTGCCCTCTTCCAGTTTAAAGCCATTCCCCCTCATCCTATCACTACATGCCCTAGTAAAAAGTCCTTCCCCAGCTCTCCTGTAGGCCTCCTTTAGGTACTGGAAGGCCGCAATAAGATGTCCCTGGAGCCTCCTCTTCTCCAGGCTGAACAGCCCCAACTCTTTCAGCCTCTCTTCACAGGAGAGGCGCTCCAGCCCTTGGATCTTCCTCGTGGCTCTCCTCTGGACACGCTCCAGCAAGTTCATGTCCTTATACTGGGGACTCCAGAGCTGGATGCAGTACTCATTAGGGTAGAAGAAGTAAGTATTATGGATGGCTCAGATAAGACTTGAGAAGATGGCTTAGCTGTGGTCTCTCTGCCTCTCTTATCATCGGTTTAGCAGTAAAATAGTACCTCTTTTGTTTTCCTTGCCTATTTAGGTTATCCTTAGCTTTTTGTGACTGTGGATTTGTACAACAGGGGCTGCTGTTAGCTGTGCTGGCATCCAGTGCTCTGTGCCCAGTGACAGCAGAGGGACTGCCCTGGGGCGCTGCCCCGCTCTCCCCGCCATGGTGCTGCCCCTTGCACGGCTCTGGCCTGTCCCGGGCAGCCAAATCCCCAGCCCATGTGGTGGTCTCTAATTAATCCTGAACTTACCTACCCTGCCATTCCTTATCGTGTCACTTCCTAACTTCAGCTGTTACGTACAGCAGACTGCTCCCTGTGCTGACGGTTTTTAAAGTCCAGTGAGAGCCCGAAATGTCAAAAGCAGAAAACACCCAGCTAAAGGTAAAAATATTTTTGTTTTTTTTTGCCATTTGGGCCTCAGCCCATCTGCTGACAGAGACTCGCTGCCTCATCCCACAGGACAGTGCCTTCACCACCTGAGAGCGACGGATTTTATTCCTCCCGTTCACTGGAGTCACAGCGTAACACGAAACTCTGCAATGTGCGTATATTACACAAGGAAGGGACAACAGCTATAATCACAGACATGAATCCAGAATTTAAGTACAGAATAAGGCCTCGTAGAAGCATAGGGCTTCTGCTCAAGACCATTAACTCTAATGAAAATGCACATTTTTCATTAGGCTCTAATAGCCTGCTGCAAAGTAGGGCAACTGCTGTGCAGTGTTTGTAGAAACAAATTGCTAATCAGTCAATAAGGACCTTTACTGTGCACTCTGCTACAGACAGCTTTTAAGCATTTTCAGCTACATTGAATTATTTTAACTCATTGAATTGTTACTTAGTGAAAAAGAAAATATGTTTTATTTATAGAGTATTCAACATGGCAATGAGTGAATTTTGCATCTTGAGTTCATTTTGTTAATATTTGCACAGGAGATTTATTATCTCTTGGATTTGCCTCATGCCTTTATTTTTTCTAGGGTTTGGAAAGTTTTTATTTTATCCTGAAAGCTGGTAATGAATTGTATCAATCATTCTTTTAGAAATAGATTTTATAATTCCATTTCAAGCACCCCATGCACCCTAAATCTTAATGACAGGAGCTGTTGGTACTGGAGCACAAAGGACTGCTGATCAGCGTTGAGTGAATTATTCACCCAGAAGAAAATTGCAGGACTAGGATCATACATATATATGTGTGTTCACACATATGTGTGTGCATATATACCTAACTACCTATGAAACCACATAACTGATTTGGGTTTTTTACTGGTAAGAAATACACTTTAATCCTTTACTGTCTACATCTAATCAGATTCACTTGTGTTAGTGGTACTAGCCACGGAAAACAGAACTGAATTGTATCTTTCTAATCTAGAATATGCAATAGTAGCCACATTTCTTTTATCAAGAAAATAGAACAGCTATAGCAGTCCTTGCTGGGTATGAATTGATGAACCCTTGCTGTTTTATGACAAGTGAAAATAATATAAAACTATGTTTTGTTTATGAATGGAATAGGAAGAAATTCCATATTTCTATAACTAGTGATAATATTAACATCAGCAGTGCCATTTTGGATCAAAATGAAGAAAGTAATATTTTAAAGGAAATTGAGTTTCTAGTTGGGGACAAGAAGTACTGAATTTGAGGGAAAGCCAAAGAGTTAAATATTGGTAGCTTGGAAAATAATGCTGGGACCTGGAGAAATATAATCGTCTACAAATATTTGAATGTTATCAGGATGAAGGATTAGCTTTATTTTTAATGTTTGACCTTCAGATAAGCTTACATGAGAGACAAATTGCCAGAAGGAAATGGGGTAAATCACTAAATGTGAAAAATGCCCCTGTAAGATGAGTGCAAGAAATCTTAGACATCTTTATTTTCAAGGAACGCTCCCAGCTGGAACTCTCATATATGTTTGATACTAAGGAAGAAGAATAGCCTCATGAATATTTGGGAGACCCATATTTGTTTATGAAATAATTTCACCATTATGACTGCATAGCAACCTGAATTTTACCATGATAAGACTGAGAAATATTTGATTCTCCATGTCATGATGGTCATATGTTCATGTCACGTGTTGGATTAGACTATTTATTACAAAGGTACGCTGTACATAGTTCTCTATAAAAGAGGGTATAAACCTTTGTGTAAAAGAAATGGAATCCAGATTGCAAAAGCTAATGGTAAAATACTTTTATGCATTTTTTCCTTGTGAGCGGTGACTGTGTATTCTGAAGTAATTCAGGAGCTTTGTATTACAGCATGATAAATGGCATTATTATATTGGCTGGCTGGATACTATCAAATCAGTGTATCTAATATCTTCTGCTCAATCTGGCTGAGCTACAGGATGTGTATAAACCCCATTTCAGTAAAGGTGGCTGATATGATGGGCTTTTGGAAAAACATTTGACTTTTGAACACTGACAACGAAGTTAATCTTAGTATTCTGAGAAGCACACATACTAAGAGGAATTATGAAATATCTCCTTATTTTGAAGTGAATGGTACAAGCAGGCTACTTAATGCTCGAAGGGTTTAAGACTAGGGGATAACAAGGTAAAATGAAGTGAAAGCCTGGTAGTTGGCACCTCATTATATTAAGGAGTCTGGAGAAGAATTACTAACACATGGCCTTTATAAACTAACCCCTTTTCCTTTCCTTCATCCTCTCATACACATTCAAGAGTGGACCCAGCAAAAGGAAATCAGTCCAAGGAGCAACAAATCAAAGATTACTTCAACTCTCGCTGTGCCCTATTTAATGCGTTTAAGAAGAGTATCTGCTTGAAGCACTTGTTGGACCCTCTCAGATCTGTATTCCTTTCATTCAGCCATGTGAGTCCATGGTAATGGTGCTGCCCATTAGGTCTGTAAATGAATTTAGCATGATGATCAGCAGATACAACATGTGAGGGTGGTAGCAGCCATAGTCCATTAAGCTAAGTGCATTCCTTCCAGTATAAATATTCCCACTGACAGACTGGTCACAGTTGAACCTTGCTATGCTCTTAAATCTGTTTGCTGTATTTTAAACACTCAGTTTTATCATAATGTTCTATTTATAAGGACTGATTTTTCACTTTAACTTTTGCATCCTCCAGGGAATTTACTCTGAGCCGACAATCCTGAGGAGGTTGCACTATGTCTATGTAATGAGTAATGTATTGTGTCCAACAGAATGAAGCAGAGAGAGAATAAGATTTGGAGTTCCACCCTTTGGGAGATGAGCTTTTGTGAGTTCAGGTTAACCCTCACCTTATCAGAACAGCACCCCCCTCCCCCCCCGCCCCAACTGGATTTGAAAGACACCGAAGGGATTAGATATAAGGAAGAAATTTTTTATGATGAGGGTGGTGAAACACTGGACCAGGTTGCCCAGAGAGGTGGTAGATTCCCCGTCCCTGGAAACAGTCAAGGTCAGGTTGGATGTGGCTGTGAGCAACCTGATGTAGTTGATGTCCCTGCTCATTGCAGGGGGACTGGACTAGATGACCCTTAAAGGTCCTTTCTAACCCAAACTATTCTATGATTCTATGGTCTGACTGGTATGTCTTCATTTTAAGTCTCAATATTGCAGAGAGACACTTGGAGCTCTCATGAGTTGTTTTTTTTTTTTGCCTCCTAGACACGTGCAGTCTACTGTTCCACTCAATCATCTGGGCTGTTCCATCTCACTATTTCTCCTGTGGGTCCTTGTTCCCCACCTAACCACAGTCTTGCTTCTTGGGTAGCAGCCTTTGCTTTACCTCTGGGGATCATATAGGCAGATTTAATTTAGAGGTAGCATGATTGCTGAAAGCAGCTTTGCCCCAGCAAAAGGTTTCATTAACTTGGGCAGTGGACTGTGCAGGTACATCTCGATTGTTTCTCTTACCTTACCCATTTGTTTAGGTTATCTGAAATATCTCTACATATCATCACATATTGTTCAAAATAGGCTTATTCAAAGCAACAGGTGTTGGTGAAGCTTTGTTAGAGCTCTGAATGCATGAAGATGACCTCATGTTCCCAAAAATAGAGTACAAATGAAGAGTTATTGCCAGATCTATGTCTAGACTTCCCCTTGGGAGTGATGCCAACAGTTTGGAAGGTGGATAAATGGAAAAATTTTGCCCAACAATATAATCATCTTTATTTATTTGAGACAGGCATTAAAAAGTTTTAAGGCTCTTTAAACTTGTGACTACCTGACAAACAGAAATCCAGTCATAGAAATGCAAGTAAAAGGGAGAGCAACACTTCTGTACCTCATTTTTCTCAGGTATCGCATTTAATGGAGTTGCACCAAGGGGTGCTTGCTTTCTTCAGAGCTAACTGTGTTCCTCCTTGGGACCTGAAGCAAAACATGCGCCTGCTGTAATGACACTGCTCTTCTTTGGAAATCTATTGTGGTCAGTGCAGCATCCATCACTTTTTCTGGTTGTCTAGGGTGAATTATTGGGACGTTCCTCTCTGCTGACACTGCTTCTGCTTCCACATGATCTCACACTCACCCTAAGTCTCCCAGGACAGCATTTAGATCATAACAATCAGAAGTTATGCTGTTTTCTCTCACATTGGAAAAGCCTCTGGCTTGCCTCTTTAACTGTTTCCCCTTCACAGTGGAAAATAACAGCTTCTCTAAGCTGCTCTCTTCATGCGTGCGGAGTCTCTGACCATTCTCTTCCTCTCAGGTGTCTTTTCTTCTGTGGGACAGGCAATGTGGACAACAGATTCGTGTCCTTTGAAGAGCCCTATATACTTCTAAAACTGCCTTGGGCTTATTTAATTGCGAAAAATTTACATGACAGTTTATAGAGAAACTGTAAGCTTCTGCTGGCAGGTCCTGTACTGTGGTAAAATACTGTCCCTGTTAGGTTTGACATGCCTAACAGAAACCAGATCCCCTCAGCATCACTAGGGCCAAACCACACCTGGAAATTTCCAGGAAAATACTTGCAAGTGGGCAGAGTTCCAGATATCTAAGATATTTGCCTCGGCAGATGTTTGAGATTTTATATACTTCTGAGTGAAATGTACAGATAAACTGTTAAACCAATCAGTGAACATGCTGTAGCATGTATTATACCCTTTTTTGGGGGGGTAGAAAACAGATTTTTTATTGGTAACTTTGAATTCCAGCTGCTGGGCAGGAGTGTACCACTGTTTTGGACAACCATATGCCAGCGTTTTGCTGCTCACCACACTGCCTGACTAGTTGGAAAGCTATGGGCCAGTTCTTGTATGGAGTGAAACTCATGGCTATGGTGATCAAGGAATCATGGTTGGCAGGGGGACAAGCCAAACAAGTGCAATGTTCATTTATCCTTTAATTTGCTGCAAGGGGTTTTGCTAAGACCTAAGAGACTAAGAATTACCGGAGATCCTTGGCACTTTCAGTTCAGTGAGAAGAAATGATTCAGAGAAGATGGAAGGCCTGGCATGTCACCAGCTGGCTCTCCAAAAGCTTCGGGCAGCTGTAAAATGGCTACAGGTTCTTACAGAAACAAATTCTCCCATCCTTTAAAGGACATACAGTTTAAGGATGTGCTGTTTGAGTTAAAGCCAATGAGCAAATCCTTTTCCTCAACACGACTAAGTGGTGGCCATGCACTGAAGTACATCCCAGGGTATGGGGCCCTCAGCTGTCTGGAACGGGACTTGGACAAGAGCATGCCATGGCACCTGCCTATCCTGAGCAACTTGCTTTTCTCTGTGTGGAAACCATGCATGACGGAGGGGAAGAAAGCTGTGTGTCTGAGTTTTGCTCTTATAGATACGCAGGAGTCAATAAGGGCACTGGCAGCAGAACACAGATGCTTGGCAGCGTTCCCAAGCCCATCGCGTGAGGCACAGCCAACAGGACCAGAGGCTTAAATAATAAGAATAATATGCTCTAATTACTTATTAAACTATTAGTTATACATAGTAAAGCATAAAACAAAAGGACAAATGAAAGGTACAGCCTTTTATGGTGAATACTACTTACAGGGGGAAAAAAAATGAGTAAGAGGAACGAACATGGTGGGATAACGCTATCCAGATGCTGTCTCCCTAGGCACAGCAGTAAGGTCAGTGCTGGATTTTTATTGAAAATATACACGAATACTTAATCCCAAGGGAATATCTAAACCAATGAAAATACAGATTATTGTTTCTCTCCTCTCCCATTTTCTAGTGCTTTGAGCAATAAAGATTGCTAATAAAGCCAGTGCTGTTCCTTTGGCTCTTTCAGTCTGACCTTGGCATCAAGAGCCAGTAAAATTTTAGGTGCATTTTTATTCCAAGTAAGCAAGTCATCAAAACTACTGTCTCCCATGCAATTTACTGCCGAAATAACGTTTTTGGTGTCAGGGGAAAAAAACATCTTGACCATGCAGCATAAGATCAAAATGCCTTTATTTAACTCAGTAGCACAAGGAAGATCTCAAGTGATTCACTGCCACAAAACACTGTAAATGTATCAAGAAGTAATCCCCTTTCTCCACAGATCAGAGAGGTATCTAAATTCTTGCAGATCCAGTATATCTCTGCTTTCCCTCTTTCATGTTCTTGTATTAGCCAAAGATCAAAGCAGACAGCACCTAACTCTTTTTACTCAGACACAATCACCAATCAAGACAGTCTTACTGCTTGCTTGATCTTCCATCCCTTGAGAATATGAAAGATCTCTATTCTGTTAGTGTCCTGTTGGATTCCTTAGTCAAAGCCAGCTTTAGCAAACTCCATTACTTACGGTTTAGAAGTGCTGCTCGTACCTCCTCTTTCTGTGGTCTTGCTCAATGGCTGTTCAGCATTCTTCTGGAACATGAAGATACCCCAAGATCATGGCCTCTGTGCCTAAAATGGCGGCTCTCCAAAAGGAGAGCATGATGGAAGAGGGTGAATCCACAGTTTTATTGCTGTTTCCACAGTGAACAGTAATAATGGTTGAGGTATCGCACGCTCCCTCCAGCGACATTTCACTCTTCCTAGTGACTCCATTAGTAGAGGACAAATAGGAACACCTTAGGCCACCCAGAGTAGACCCTTCACATTAAAGCTTAATTCTTACTTTAGTATAAAGTCTCACAAAATTCAGACCTCAAGACTGGGGGACATCTCAAATGCATATGGTCTGAAATAAGTAACTTGTGGAGGATTTGGTATAGAAAGAGCTTAGAAGAAAAGCATGAAGTGGACTCAGCTTTGCAAAGGTTATTTTCCTTTGAATAAACACAGTCTTTGAAGTGCAAAGCCCATATGCAAAAGCACTGGTAAAATGATCACCTGTGGTGAAACCAAGGAAGGGATGGACAAAGCGAGAGGGGAGACCAGTTGAAGAATGCAAGAGAGTGACAAAACAAGGAGACCGCGATATTTAGGACTGACCAGTCATTGAGAACTGGCCATGTCCTTTCTTTAGGGGCTTGGTTTACAAATTCAGAAAAGAGAAGAAAAAACTCTGGATGATTTCACTCTGTATGGAGAGAAGATACCGTGACATATTAAAGTTTTAGGGAAAATAAACATTTGAGCAAACCCTGAGACAAGACCAGCAAGAAGACAGAGGCACCTGGCTTTGTAGTCTAACCTTGCCTGAAGTGAAAGTGTACTGTGTGCTACTGCCACACCACACTTCATTGCTCAGGGCGCAACAAAAACTGATAGGCAGAAACAGAAGGGCTTGGACATGTCTGTCTCCTTATTGTTTTGCAGCTACCATGGCAGGATCTCACTCTCCCAAATGATCTGAAAATTGCAGGTTTACAAGATGAAAAAATGGTGGACAATATGTATTTCAATTGCATTAAAACTGAGGTGGGGTATTTGGAAAAGTTAACTTATCCTGTTGCCCAAAGAAAAGAAGCAGAAAACACAAGGAAATTATGCAGAGCAAGATACTGGGTCCCGTTTGAGTTTGGGGGATTTGACTTATGAGGGGAGATACTCATTGCCATTTTTAACCTCCTCCAGTATATGCGTGGGGACTGCTCTCTCAGCTGATCTGTTCTTTCTAACAAGAAGGAGAATTTCATCTTCAGGACTCGTTCTAAGACCTCTGGAGCATCTTGCATGGTAGACTTTTTTTGTCAACAGTGTTTCTTAACCCAGGTAAGATCCATTAGGTTACTTCCAGACTAAAATGTATACAGATATATATATGTATGCATACACATATATGATGCACATACTCACACACATGCAGAGTACTTAAAGGCAGATGTGTTTCTGACAGTGGTAAGCAGCAGACTGATGCAGGTTGTTATGAAAGAGGCATAGAGATCCTTCCCCTGCCATAGCCAGTCTAAACCACGATTAGTGGTGTAGGGACTTCCTGAAATGGAGGCTGTATTCAGATCTCTTTTTTCTTATTTTCCCTTTATGCCCTCCCTAGGAATAGTGGATTTCCACCTTACCACCAGCCTGTGCAGGGATCATTTGAGCTGTACACACTGATGACTTACTGCGGTAAGCAACACTGTCATTCATCCGCTCCAGTATTTGCCCCAGGTCCATTTTAGAAACTAATTTGAGATATGTTGACTTGAACGGTTAATTAAATTTGGGAGGCCATGCAATTTGCCCAGCAATATTTTAGGAAGGTCTGTTAGCTCTGGTTGTTGAGGGAACAGGCATCTTTATAGAACATAAAGCAGAGATGAAGTCAGAAGTAATCCAAGGTCCCTGGTGTATTATAGCACAGTATATTGGATCAGCAAACAAATATCAATCACTCATTCTGCAAAAGATAGCTGGGATTGCAAGGTAACGGTCACATTTTTCTCAAAATTGGGAGAAGGATGTGTACTTTTGCCTAGGTAACAGAGCTGTTATCCCTGTATCAGAAATGCAAACAGGAGGGAAGCAGGACAAGCCTGAGGTTCATTTCATGGACCCACCTTGAGAAGCTGGGATTTCTCTCCCACTACAATCCTGAGAATTTCTTTATTTCAGTGGTCATTGTAATATCCTTTCACAGAAAGGCAGAAGAGGAGAGAGGGAAAATACTGCTTTCTTCTCAGAGAGTTATCTGCTGCTTATGCTTCTTGCACAACTTCCTGCTGACATTACCTGAAACCTGCAGATTGATGAAGACTGTCAGTAGTAGCAGGGTTCTCTTGGCGCTGAGGGGATGTGCTTTGGTGACAGTTGTGATGTCGCCTGTCTCTGCAAGCAGGGCTTCTGTCTTTAAAAGGGCACTTTGGCAAAGAGCTGGGGAAGATCTTCAGGTGCACCCTTGCTGTCCAGAACTTTCAAAACTAGTGAAAGAGTGAGTTTCTGTTCTGGTGTATAGACAGTCTCCCTTAAAACAATGAGCTGTTGCGTGAGATGCCTTCAAATCAAACACCTATAGCAAAAGAAGTCTAAGCTAATATTGCACTTGAAGTCACACTTTTTCCCTGAATACTTGTGAGGCATGGATTTCGTTTTTACATGGCATACTTTAAGTCTGCACTAATACTCCCCCACTGTGATGTTAGAAGAATGATTTAAAAAAACCCCTTGAATTAATACTATAAAAATTGCCAGAAGTACTTTAAATCAGCTACTTATTGTTAGTGAAATTAACTAAGTCAAAAGAAATACAAAACTAAAACTGAAACTCTCTGTTTCATTAAGAATAGCAAAAAAACCCCACAACATTTTTGCACAGCTGAACAGGGAAAGCGCTTTACTGCATGGAAACAAAGGAAAATACATCACGAGTTTGCAGGAGGCAGAAAGCTGAACCATCCTACCTGAACCACTTGGCAGAATCTCACGTGTTCAGCACAATGGCTCAGCAAGATATATTGCTAGTCCTATCTTGAAAGTGATAGGTATATGAAGCCAAGAGTTGCTTAATATCCTTTCCCAGAAGTCCATCTCATTACATGGTTCCAAGAAGACTTCCTCTACCGCATGCTAAATCAGTCTTTATTCTGCTTATACTATTTTGCCTAATTTTTCCACTACTGGAAGGTCTCCCATGCTATGCTTCAGCCAGCAAAGTTATGCTTGGCATCTGCACAGTGGGATTTTTGGCTCTGGGTACAGACAAGAGAGGAGAGGGAGAACACAATCTACCCTCTATCTGTCTCAGACCTAACTTATGAGAATATGAAGACATAGGAAAGCACATTTTGAAATCAAATATCCAGGTTTGACACTTGGATGTTCTTGTGTCACAGCCCTCATAACATGGCAGGAATATTAACGTTTAGTGAGGCTCTGGATTTATGTGCCTGATTTTAGAGACCTGGACTCGGCTGCTTTCATTGGGGAAGCTATCTGTGTATTTGCTGTGAAATATATTGTTTAAGCAGTTTATGTAGGAAGTGCTATCATTGAGGAATGTAGTCAGGGTATCCTTGTCTTTCATTGGGATCCTAACAGTCAACAAAATAGACAACTTGTACACATCTTTGTTAGTCCTATTCCACCACCAGAAAAGGAAAACAAGCATTCATATTTAGGAAAATCTGTCCCTGAATATTCACTTGAATGTCCAAGTATGAACATGGATAGCTCTAGGTCCATAATGCTCTTCTGTATTTCCCTTTTATCTTCATCGATACTGGTGTTCAATGGGTGGCTGGGCATACCGAAACTGCAGAACTGATTCATTACAGTGACTTCCTACCTCAGGCGGCAGCAGCTTGAATTTAAAGGCAATCTCCCCTCCTCCAAAGCAGAATGCATACATGAAGACAGATCAATGTCCACCTCTCCCATTTGCAATAATTCATTTAGTTACGTTAATAAGAGCTATCTATTCGATTTGTCAAATTGCATTACAGAGCCCGCTGGAGCTGACAGGAATTATCTTGTCTCCTGCCCTAGTGCCTGGCTGCCAAGTCAGGGGGGTGGAGGTTAAGATCAGTTTTGCCATGGCTCATTTACTCCTGCTGTGCTGGTTTATTCCGTTTAGCTCTAAGTAGGATGAAGGGAGACAAGCTGCAGCCGATTTGCCCTGTACTACAGTACAGCCTTCAGCCCTATAATGACTGAAGAGCTATAGGTACAAGTAGTGGAGCCATAGCGAGCTCCTCCAGGTCATGAACCCTGGCAGAATGACTACTTCTAAGTCGCATGCTGGACTTTTGCCTAGTTTATGTGAAATCAGCTCCTGCAGTTGTTAGTCATTGATAGCTCAGGTCTCCAGCTGGAGCATATAATTGAAATGGTCATAAAAGGAGTTTGAAAGCTAAGAGAATAGGAAAGACTGCTGTAAAAAAAAACCCATAATGTGCCTACATGCAATATTGCTGGAAATCCAAGAAGTCACAAAGAAATCAGCTGGCGAAACAGAGATGACAGCACTATTGTAAAGCAGCACTTTTGTTCTCCTGGTTATTTTTTCTGTCTGAAACACATGTTTGTGCCTACAGTGGTGTTCACATGCTCATTTGGTAGATTTCCCCCTCCCATGTATTTTTTTTTTTTTTTTTTTTTTGGTCATCTGACTTGGTTGTCTTTGTAAGACAGAGCCGAGAGCCGAGACTGAAATTATACCATACAACCTACAGCAATATTGTGAAAACCACAGTACGTTTTAGCTCTCTGCAGGACACCTGACCACACCTATGGACTATAGCCTAACCATCTCTACAATGCTTCTGCATCACCCAGCATGAAGCTGGGGAGCCAGTGACTGTCTGTTTGCTCCTAGGTGCCTGAAGGGCCTGTGGGATGCCGACTGCATGGTGATTTAGCAAGGAGATAAGATAAATCTTAATATCTACCCAAGGAGAGTAGATATCACACAGTGAGGCTGAGGAGTGGCGAGATGCCTTACTGGGGCTTTACTATGATAAGAGGCCGGTAGACAGCAGGAGAATGTGTAGCATGAAAATAAAATCCCCCTGCGCTGTGGGTCTGTCCTGGCTTTGCTGTGTTATCCACAGATAAGTGATGCTGAAGAAGAAAAAGAGCCAGGCGTACACTTAGGCTGCAATTTTACCATGCTGCTGTCCAGAAGAGGTGTTGTCAAAGACACATTCTGTGCAGCCACGTTTCTTTCCTTAACGCAGAGCAGCTTGGGCAAGGGCAAACCCCTTTCTTGCCCTGGCCTAAAGGCTGCACACCGCTGGGATTTTGCATTGAAGCCCCAAGACCATCCCCTGTTTTCTGTAGGAGAGTCTTCCCTTGCCCAAGTCCAGTTACTAGGAAAAAAAGATTCCTTCCTCCACTTCTCAATTTAACAATTACCCAGGCTTAATGCACCATCCTGAACATCTCATGGAGCAAGTGACTCATCAAGTCTCTGGATTGCTGAGCAGAAATTAAAAAGAAAAGAAAACCAAACCAACTCACGTCATACAGGCTTAACTGGCCCTTGGAGGAACGTCTCTCCAGGTCCTTGAAAGATGTTTAGCAGGATGCTCACAGAACAAGCTTCAAAACCTACCCCATTCGTGAGGATAACTGGATTTGTAAGGAGAACTTGAGGGCACCTGAAATATTCCAGATTAAAACAGTTTTTGTCACAGGCATTTAGTGAGTTCTTTAACAGAGACACACCTGCAGATTTCTAGTTTTATATGTTTAAGGGCTTATAAATACTTCCCAGAAGCCAATAATAGCAATAATTAAAAAAAAAACAAACAACTGTGTTTGATATGGTTTCTTCTACAGGAAGAATTAAGCTCCAAAATGATAATATTGTGCATTTATAGTGTTTGAGAGGTGATAAAAGTCAGTGGTTTAGTGGATGTTGTATTTCTGACCAGGCATGATTAAATTTTACAAACCAAACACCACCCACTTGCTTAGCTCCTGCAGAAGCACCCAAGATTTCTAAAAGCCGTATTCGCTGTTTAAAGACTAAATAGGATAAACAACTGCAAAAGAAACAGAAAACCTACTTTGTTTGAAGAGTTTGCATTCTCACTGTTTACAGGAATGACTAGAAAACAAAATGTCACTTTGGGTTAATATAACCTCTGTCTTGGTCAGTGTTGCTTTGGTGCATGTTGCATTGTGCGACGGCAAACAGCGGATGAGCTTAGCTGGATGCTAAGCTTGAAGAGAAACGTAACCGCGTGATTCGTCTACCATTCACATCGTCTGTCCCCAGGCAGGTATTCAGGTTTTAAAAGTGATGAGCTCATTAAGATTTCTGCTTCTTAAAAGCCCCTCAAGGAGACATCAGTCTGTTTGCCATTCTGTATTTAAAGTCTGTAACTGCAAAAATTTGTTGCAATGTCCTCATTCAGCTATCAGCAGAGTATCGATAGCTTGGCTTCATAACACGCACATCTTCCCATGGGTGGTTAATGTTGGTTAACGAATCAGCTTTGGAAAGCAAAGAAATAATTACATCTTTTTTAACAATATAAACACTTTTGATTGCGTGACAGTTTATTTGCCTTAATAAAATTTCTCTTTTAGTTGTCGACGTGTGAAATTTGCTTGCAAGCCAAGGGCATGCTGAGTCCAGCGTTTGCATGTTCAGGTCACCCATGAACAGCAGTTGTATTGAGGGATGGAGAGTGGCTTAGAAAATTGGACCCATGAGAATAACATAACCAATATCAGAAACCCTCTTGGGAAATGCCTGCAACACAAGTCTTCGGCAAGAAACTTTTTAGGAGAAAACCAAACAGCTTTTGGCTGCAATAGAAGTTCTGGGCACAATTCTGCCATCATTTTAAACTAGCGTGCAGGACATATAAATGCCAAATATATCTGTCTCATGGTATTGCATTTTGGTAATTAAACTGCCTGATTAGTGCAGTCTCCTGTATCAGATGATATTTTCAGCTGGAGAACATACATTTTCCTAAGAAACATAGGCAGAAAGCTAACTTTAAAAAAAAAAAAAAAGCCAACTTTGTACAAGAAGCATTCCGTCTTCCTATTATTAATAGTACAGTATGTGTCCAGGACTTTTTATGTTAAGGGATTTGAAAGCACAAAAAGGGATTTGAAAGTATCCCACCACAGACCTGGAACAGAGCAGCTGTTTAAAGCGAGCAATATATCCAGGCTTGTGGAGCGTCAGAAGATGCAGGTACAGGCACATGTAATAAAAAAGGTTGCGAGAGTGTAGCTTTCCCCTGGATGTGAAGGAAGTACTTAGCTAGCATTAAATTGGCCATCTCAAGGTTTTAGACAGCTTGCCTTTGCTCCCTACAGGACTGACCTGTAGGAAGATACCTCTAGTGACATCCATTGATGAGGGAATGTAAGCTGCAGCATTTACCTGTGCGGAAAACAAAGGCCTCAAGTACGTGCCATGAATAATAACTTTTTGATGCAACATGACAACCCACTTCTTAGAACTGAATTCCTGATACCACACATTCTCAATACCATGTTTCGCAGTTCTGCAGATGTGCTTCAGAGCATCTCCTTCATCGAGCTTTCTAACAGCTCGCTTTTGCAGCTCTGCCCATGGTGAGCTGATGAAATCATTCCATCCCATTTTGCATGACAAGTAGGTCTTTTGAAACAGAGCGCTGCTGTTCATATTGCTCTCTAATTTCAGTGACTCTTTCAGAAGTCTTTTTTCAGATCTGTGATGCATCTCTGTGCAAGCTATCTAAACGGCAGAGTATGTAAAGTAGGGTGGACCTATACATTGTTTTATTCCTTCTGTGTACTGACATCTGGGCATTGTCTCAGCGACTCTCAGGGTCTTTCTGATGCCTTAAAAAAAGCAGACATTAAATATCATTCCAACTTGAGCTAACAATCCATTTGTGGTGTCTGCTGATAAGCTGTCATAGCTTAGTGTATCTTGGAGCAACCGGCCTGGCAAATGAGAAAATTTTAGCAGCATTAAATGAATTTTCTTTTGATAAAACAGGAGAAAGAACTTTAAATTATACTGGAGGCTGGAGGCTGGGAAAAGCTCAAGGGGCTACAGCAACTCTGTTTTGTTCTCTCATGATTTATTACTACTTCGTTATATGACTGTGATGTGATGTGATCTGTTTTGTTGTCTTACATAAATACTGACATTACAGTACTTTTATAATCTAGGACCTATAAGGGTACAGGATGATATGATACTTGTGTCACGCCAGGCCTTACCCCTGAAAGCCTCCATCCTCTTTACCCACTGACTGCAGGGCAGCTCCAGAGCAGTAACAGAGCTTCACCTTTCGTCAATGCTTTATTCAAATAGACGTTCTCATCTTCATTAAACATAAGATTTCTGAATTGTTATAATTTCCTTCTGATCTATTTCAAGTGCCACTGATTTACTCAGAATTATTTTGGAATTGCTTTGCAGAAACAAGCTAAACTTAGACCTGCTTGAGATGTTAGGGTTTGGCAGAGCTGGTTAATATTAGTATGGTCAGACAAAAGCACTGCAGAAACTAAACTAACCCTCCTCAAACCCCTTCATGTACTGCCGGTGGCAGCAATATGGTATGACAATCATTTCAAGTAATAGTGGAAAGGGACCAATATACACCTGGGAATTTTATTTATTGGAAGCAAGACCTTCAGCATCTAAAGTTTTTCATTTCCCGCTGCATTGGCCTTGCATTGGAGATTTTGACTGCAACAAGATCAGAATTGATGGTGGTGATTTACGCTTCACTCTCCCTCTTGATTTCACTTTGATATCCATACAAAATGATACACTTCCAAAGTATTTCTTCTTCAGTTGGATCTTGGAGAGTGAAGACAAGTAATCACTCTCTGGGAGCTTTTGGTCTAAACTTTTGCTCTAAGAGTTTTTGTTCTAAGATCTATCATCCATTATCACTTTGGAGGAAGAGGATATAGCGACAATGAAATAAAGTATTTTAATTGTGTGTATATTTACTATGGATTTCCTGACAGTTGTTGTGAAGGTCCCTCTGACATTTCACTTACTTACACTTATTGCTCTTTAGATAATTTAAAAAATCTACAAGTGTCCTGGTTTGAGGACCAGGACAACAAGACACGGAACTATGGTGTGAGAAGGCTATGAAAGAAATATTTTTGCTGTGTTATTATAAGTCAGTATATTTCAAAATTTCCATGTTTCAAGTCTTTTAAAAATGACTTAATATATATATATTTTCTAACTGTTCTAATTAGGTTCCTTCTCTGTATAGGTACTTACAAGCCTACATATATGTATACCACTTTACCACTCTGCACTGCTCTGAGAATTGCCTCAGCATTCTAGGCATTATATTGCCATCCATCTGCAAAACTTGAGCCGAGGTCTACAAAGAGAAGACAGTAAAACTTAGCCAGTTGGGTAACTAATCTGGGAACCATGTGAAAAATGCTATTGTATTTAGTTGCTTGGGTTTTTTGTAAAAATACTTGGCCAAGAACAGGAGACAAGTATAAACATAAGTCCTGGTTTAAAGAGCTTACAGTTTAAAGCCCTTCAGAAAATTACTTACATACATACGAAAAATCCAATTAACATTGAAGCTATGCACGATGAAATCCAAGGAACGGTTGTTTTCTAACACAGGATTAGTATTAACATATGATATTGGCAGCATATGTTTGACAGGCTGTCTGTGACATGTGCTCTTACTCCAGGGTTTCTTTAATAATTGGCTTCAAAGAGACATTTCAGTATTTGAAAGAGAGAACGGCTCTTTATTCTGAAAGTGCCAGCAATAGAACTCAAATGTCTACCACATCAGGTGTACACAGTAAAACCCCGAGTCTGAGATAATGATAGCACAGATAAAGTATAAAAGTAATAATGCAGACCTTAAAAACAGGCTGGAGAAATTAACAACTGAGAAGTTCATTACCTGCTAATCCTGTAGGATTCACATTTCATTAAAGAGGGGATCGTTTGAGGCATTGAGACAGAGCACTGAATTTATAAGCCTCTGAGATGTTTCTAATTTCCCTATCAAACACAGGAATGTTGGAAAAGCGCAGGCAGCTCATGTGAAATGAAATGCCTCTTTAAACAAAAATATTATCGTAAGCAATTAGCAATTGCTAATTTGGTTGCAAACACCATGCCAAATACACATTAGACTGGAAAGGGATGTCTTTGCACAGCAACATGACAGTTTTATAAATCCTCTACTACAGGAAATTCTTCTGCACATTGAATTGTTAACACCACATGGCATTCACAAGGTTATAAAAAGCCTGCCAGACGTTACTCAGAACAAATGAGAGCCAAAGAACATCCAGCTTTCAAATTAATATTGCTAATAGGATTGTATTGGGGAAATGGCTGTCGAAGCAGAAGACTAGGGATGTATTTATCATCTCTGCTATTATTTATGTTACAACAGTATGTAGGCATTCTAGACAAATTTAGGCCTCCTTTGGGATACTGCAGACACATGGGAAGAGATGTTGTCTTAAGAGAGCTTAAACCTAAACGAGACAGTCAAGAAGAGGAAAAGCAAAAGTGAAGAGAGATGCAGTGACTTACTTTTGGCCAGGCAACAAGTGAGTGATAGGAGGACAGGTCAGGTCTGGTCCCCTTGTGTTCCCCCATGTTCAGCTGCTCCTGATCTGGCTGCTTGCCCAGCTGGCCTGAACTACAAGAGTAGCATTAACCACCCATTTCGTAAAAGGGCCCAAGATGGTCTAAGACAACCCAGAAGACAATTTTGGATGGATCTGCCACCTGTCCTGTTGCCTGGTCCTGCAGACAATACCATTTCCTTCCTGGTCCCGCTGTTAGGTCTGGAAGATGGGACGCTTAAGAGGCATGTAGCCTAAGTTGGCATTTATTATTTTATTTTTGAAAGCAAAAATATAAGATGAAGCTCAGAAGTTGTGTGCTTAGCTAGTTTGTATGAATGTTTGCCCTTGTCCTGCCATTTTATCCCCTTTAGCTTTATGCATACTCTCATCTTCGGGTGTATGCGATTAACTCTCCAGAACAGGAACTATGTCTCCCTACATATTAGTATTGTTCTTCAGCGCAGTGAAACTGCAGCCATTTGGCCTTTGCAATGATTGTAAAAATCAACATAAAAGCAGAAGGAGAAATTATATAAACTACAGAAATGAGACAAAATCACTGTAACAATAGTCTGGTGCAAATCTTCGTTATGGTAGAAGAAATAAATACATGTGATTCAAATCCTTTCATTATCTCCTGTCCTTAGAGACAGCTGGGGAGGACAAAGATGGGAGAGAGGCTGTGTGAAGACTTGAAAGAAGTCGTATGCTTCCAAGGCCTGCTGCAGCCCGCTGTAATGCATCTTCTCATGCAACCCAAACGACACTGCTATGTGAGTCGTATTCTTCTCTTCCTTGTCACAGTCCCTCAGTTCCCGCTATACCTATATGACCTGGTGGACCTGCATTTAGAAAAGCAATTTCCTGATGCTTTGATGACTGTCAATTACAAGAACTCCACTACCTATCTAGAAGTTGAGTACCTATCCATACAGAATATTTATAGACAGGCCACTGCTGGCTACTGCACAGGTGAGATGGAGTGCAGGACAAGAACATCTAATGTATCTGTTCCTGTCTTCATTTGTTGGAAGTGCCTTGATTTAGACATCAAAGTTAGCTTGTTATTAGTAGCTATCATTACTCCCTCCTTGCTCAAGGTCTCCAGACACATATTGTTTAGTAAGGCACAATCTTTTTTATTTGCTCCTGGTACAGGCATTTGTTACCCTACAATGTTCTGCATGACTGAAAACCACCCCAGACCATGTATTTCAAATGGGTTGGTAAATCAGATGTTCTGCATTGATAACATCTATCACAATTGCTCCTTCTGTGATTAACAATACTCTATTACTAATGTGACTTTTATTTTTGAATATTCAATTACAATTTGTACCTATTTAATTGCATCCCCACTAGTTACTTCCAGAACTACGCTGGCATACGGTGACAGCAGAGACAGGACCATTAGCCTTCATTACTAAACTGAGTAATGGAAACACTCAACATTGTCCTGATATTGCCATTCAGTGTCATATTGCCATTCAGTGTCATATTGCCAAATGCCTATTTTCTCTGACATTTCTGCTCGTAACTGCAGATACTGTAATTTATATGAGACCTCTTCATTTTTTGGTGTGCTTATTTTTAAATTACAATGTTGTGAAATAAATCTGTTTACTGACAGTTTCTCTAGTCTCATTAAAAACCTTTTCAGTATTCCTTAGGCTGCTGGAAGGCAATGTTAATCTACAGGAGATGAGGAGAGGGAAAAGGGTGAGTGGTGCAACTGTAAATGCTTTACTAGGTTAAGTAAAAGGGAATGTCATAAGACATTCCTTAGATGAAGCCTTTCTTTCTGAACATATGGGCTACAAGACTTATCTCATTTTTGGTTTTGCCTCGCCAATGGTGCATGTATTCTTCTCATAGTGTATCTGAATAGAAACCACTTATGAATGAAAATTAGTTATAAAAAGGCAATGCCAAGTATCCCAAGTTTTCACGCAAGCAATCATGCAAGATGAGTTAAGCATACATTGTAGTCAGCTCACTGGGCGTAGGACCGAACTGTTTGTACAGCCCAGATTTTCTTAAGTTTGTATTTCTGCTTTGAAGTAGCTTAAACAGATTTAGTATTCAAGGAGCTAATGTTCAACTCTTTTTAAAAATGAGGTCCCCTTAAAACATTAGCACTGAAATCCTGTGAGAGGTTCTGTTCAGGAATGAAGGGTCCCTCTTTTCTTTTTATCAGGGAAATAAGCTCCTTATGAAAACATCTTACTTATTTTCTTATTCAAATGTTATAAACAATTTTGATCAAGTGAAATCCTTGAGGACACTTCACCAGAAGTAGAAAAATGGATTTTAGACTGATGGAAAATATAAAGTTGTTTTTCAAACCTAAAATTGGGTAACTGTGCTTGCTCCTCAGCATGGACTTATTACATGGATAGCTGTTGTAGTGAGTGCACAAACAAATATCAAACACTGTGCAAATACCATACTAATTTATGCAGTAGAGGAATAGCAATCAGCCTTTGGCAGTAACCACTACAACATCTCTGAATGACTAGAGTTTTAACTCATTGGTTCTAAATCTTTCTGTCCTTTTCTCCTGACATAAGTGTTTCTACAACTTCTGCCTCCACATGTGCAGCCGATCCTGCTTAACGGCATGTTTCACATGTGTGATACCAGGAAGGATGTTCGTGGTCTCATGGCTGCAATCCAGGTGCTGTATAAGAGGACTTTCCAGACATTTGCATTTTTATTGGCAGTTTTTATCGTCTTGAAAACATTTGGAATAAAAAAAATCTCCCACGTGAACGAGAAGTAATAGTTATGTTTCTTTCCATAGTTATTTTTCTTACCATAAGCCAGAACTTGGTGTTCTGTGTAGCTTTATACAGATGGAATAATTCATTTTAATCGCCTACCTTAAAACTTAGGGAATAGAAGTTGTCCTGTTTAGGCTGGCTAGTTACTGAAGTTTATCACTAATCTGCAATTAGTATATGGTTTTCAGAGTATAATTAAAGTGTACGTTTAACAATATCCTGCAGAACAGATAACTGATATAAAAGAACATGACCTCTTCAAATATTACTTTCCTGATGGGCAGGAAACAAGAATGAAGCAGAAAAACTTACTATTTTGTTGCTTTTCTGGAACATAATATTTTTTCACAGTCACACAGAATAATAAAGCTTACATAGCTCTCTGGTATACTAAACCCCAAAAATTATATTACCTCTGGTATTCAGTTTGCTTCTTTGTCATATTTCTGTCACCTCATCTTTGTGTGTAAGAAACAAACTATAGAGGCTAGAAATCTTTTTTATTGCTAACTTCTTATATTCTTCTTAGATGATGGACGACTAGGCTTGCACTCTGTGCAATGACAACAGTAGCTGTTGATCATGACTGGAGTGGGAAAACCTCACTGTGGAAGAAGGCAAATTAAGACACTCTGGATTTCAAAGGTGCTGGTATATGGGACAGAAAAAAAGAAAAACCTTAAAATTTATTAAGAGGATGGCTTGTGGAACTAGTCAGTATAGCATGCAATTACAGAATCAGAATCACAGAATGGTCAGGGTTGGAAGGGACCTCTGGAGATCCTCTAGTCCGACCCCCAGCTGAACCCAGCAGAACTTCATTGCTTTTTTTTTTTGTGATTCTGTGGGATGATATGACCTTTTAAAGACTCTCTCCCATTATTGACTGGCTGTTGGTATGTAAGCTGTATGCAAGTTCATACCCAGACAACCCACCATGGTGCTGAGGACAGACTTAATCACTATGCTTGACCATAGACCAGAACAATGATGATTAAGGGCTTGGAGCATCTCCCTGATGAGGAAAGGCTGAGAGAGGTGGGACTCTTTAGCCTGGAGAAGAGAAGGCTGAGGGGAGACCTTATTATGGCATACAAGTATCTAAAGGGTGGGTTGAAGGAGGATGGAGCCAGGCTCTTTTCAATGGTTCCCAGTGACAGGACGAGGGGTAATGGGCACAAGTTACCCATTGAAAGGAACATAGGAAGTTCCATTCAAATACCTGGAAAAACTTCTTTACGGTGAGGGTGACAGAGCACTGGAACAGGCTGCCCAGGGAGGTTGTGGAGTCCCCTTCTCTGGAGATTTTCAAGACCCGCCTGGATGGAGTCCTGAGTAATGTGCTCTGGGCAATCCTGGTTTAGCAGGGGAGTTGGGCTAGATGATCTCTAGAGGTCCCTTCCAACTCTGAAAATTCTGTGATTCTGTAATGCAGGCACCAAAAGAGGGAGAGACAGAGGCATGACCTAGAGGCTGGTGGGCAGCAGACACCATTTCATTCTTCTCACCATGGCCATGCTCCTGCCCAACCTCAAAGGAGGAGAAGCCTTTCTCAGTCATGGCTCTGCAGTGGTTATTGGCATAGCTAATGTAAAGTGGACATCTCTGTGATTAAGATATTATCAATCAAAGACAATCTGTGTCTTACCTAATCATGCTGAAATCACAAGAAGCCAGATAACTGGAGCCGCCCTGTTCCTTGAATGGCATGCCCCCAGTCACCCATCATTTTTGGGAGCATCTTTCCCTTTAAGTCCTTCTGAAAATTGTGTCCAATGCTTTGATAGATGTGAACTGCTGAGTATGCGAAGTTCTGTGCAGCACTCTAATCTCTGTTATTAATACACAGATAATAATTATATTCCATTAGCAAATTGGCAGGATATATTCAATTCCTTTTGCTTGCAGTGAAATTTATTAGTAGCTTGGCAAAAAAAAAAAAAAAAAAAAAAAGGCCTTGTCCATTTCCAAAGAAGTAAATGAATTTCAGTTCTTCAGTCATAACCATGGAAACTCTTACTTGGAAGAATTAACAAGTGGCTAAGAATTGATTTACTACTGCCATTTTACATTGAAGGATGCCACTTAAACTTACTTCAAGCGTGCTTAGACTCCTAGGATGATGTATATTAGGATCAGCAGCAACATGGGATGTAGGACTATGATACACCCAGGACCTGACCATCATTGCTTTTTCATTCACACAATCTATTTTACCACTACTTCTGCTTTTTGTCTACAATATTCCAACTATTTCAGAAATTCAATCACGTGATGAGGAATTTGTCTCTAATTCCCATTACAAATCTATTCAATTGTATTGTACACCAATTTGTCTTTGAATTAATATATTTTCAGCTTAAATATCTCCTCTTGCTGCTCTTTGTATATGAAGATAATCCAATCACTCTGGGCTTCCAATACAAGGTTATTTTCTAGCACCAGATAGTTTGTAATTCTGTATCAATGCAGTAGGCTCAAAGTTAAAATAGCACCCCTTCTTGTCTGTGTGTTGACTGAGGAAGTAATCTATTACTCACAGGACTAAAACTATTTATTTTCTGCCAATACAATAGCCTTTTTTCCCCACTCTCCACCAAATGTCAAATGTTTACATGATCAAGCAGTTTGAAGTAGTATTTCTTTCACTAACAATATTAAAAGTGTGTATCCACATTCAACTTAAATTCTTTAGGCCTCTATAACCCAGTATATAACCTCATCAAACGCTCTTTTCAATTCCTTTTCCATCTTGCGAGCTATTCTATCATCTTTCCCCTCCTCTGTACGAGAGATTTTCGCATCTTGCTTCAGTAGTTCTAGTTCTTCCACCTCATTGCTCAGGTTACCTGCATTAGTCCACAAACAACTTCATTCTTTCCTTTTGACCTCATAATGTTTCCTAAATCGATTAAATATATCCAACCTGATCAATTCTTTCATCCACAGAAGTACTTTCTTTTTTTCCCCTGCTGTCCACTGCCTTATTCTCAAGCATAGACTTATTCCTGACTACAGCCTCATTTACATTGTTTTTCACCTATTACTTATTTACACCAGTTGTGGAGACAGCATGTGTCTCTCCCAGTCACAACATATCCCTTGCAACCACATTGATGCTTTCCTTTCGCTGTTTTTGTAGTCTTGGTTGTGGAAGGTCAGTGCTCCAAGCCGTCAGGTGCCAACCCTCCCCTGAGAACTATGCTTTTTCTGTGAATGCTTCCTAAAGATTAAACGCCCCAAAGTCCCCCTCCGAGCACTAATTCCTCAGCTATCTCTTTGGTGTGATCATGTTCATGGATTCAACCTCCTTCTCAAGGAGCAAGAGAAAGGAGTGGGCCACATCTCACAAATGTTTAAACATCTGTACAGGCATTTCTATGGTGTGACCTATCTCATGGTAATGCGTGCATTAGGATGAGACTAGTCATGTTTGATAAGTGTCAGCTTCTCTCCTTTGACCCCAAAGGAAGCCCAAAAGGCCAGGTCAGGAGTGGAGAACTCTGCGGCTGTATCCTCACCACTAAACTGAGGGTGCTCAGGCATACTTCTGGGCATTGAACCCATCTGGCATGAGGCTACACTTGCAATCTCTGCCAGCCTTGCAAAGAGGGAGGCCCCTGTTGGGAAAGGCCCTCTGCAGCTCTTGGAGCAGTCCAGCCCCTAAGCTGTGCCTGGGCACTTGTTTGGGAGATTGACACTTGACTTCAGCCAAAAGAGGGCAGAAGACCACCTTAATGGCCTGGGAACAATTCCGTGCATTATTTCATGTATTAACATTGCCCTCTTTAAATCCCTTTGAAGTGTCTCCCAAGCTTGGTGTAATGGTTCTCCAACCTTTCCAGGGAGAAATCTGATACTGTCCTAGCTGGGAAGACTTCATGGCATTTGGGTCTACCTAGGTTCACTCTTTCCAAGTGTAAAACTGCTCAGTATTTTTGGTCTTTTCAGTTCTTTTGTGGATTTTAAACTGTGCTTGGCAACTAAACATAATTTAAAGAGAGACTTCATAGATTTCACGTAATTGCCTGGTATTCACCTGCCACCAGTCCTTGTGGGACTATGGTGGAAAGTGATTGGTTCAATATTCAATATTGATTAAAAATGCTTACATCAAAGACCTTAACTTCTTTCTCTACCCATTTGCTTCTTCAATCTTAGTTTTTACGCCCGTCCCTTCTGTGAATTTGACAGAAAAATATTGAAAAAATTTCCCTAAATTATACTTCAAAAAAAATAACCTATTATTGTAAAACAAACAAAAAAAAAGTAAAAAAAAGTTTCAAGTGATTTCTTCACAGTCTTCTAAGTAGAGTTTTGTTGTGGTTTTGACCACAGCTGACCTCTACTGTGGTACTTTACCTATGATGTCATGTGGCAAAACAGTTCATTAATGCTTCTAAAGCAATCAATCATCAGTGCACCCTTTACGCTTTTTCTTGCCTTTTTGAATCTGAAGGGCTACGAACTTGCTTTCATTCTGAGATACAATTTACAAGATATCAGGGCTCTTGTCCTAAAAATATTCAGTTTTGCAAAGGTGGAGGTGGAGATCAAACTCCCGAACTGCAAGAGAGACCAGAGCGCGATGGCCTCAAGGAAAGGTCTACACTATTCGACGTTGTTTGAAAATCCCCGCCTGTGCTTTGCTCCATCAGTGATCACCTCAGTGCCCTGGAAAACAAGCCAGTGTGCCTTATTGTCCCCATCCATGAGTGGACAGTATTGCCCACATATTCTTGCAAAGCATCTGCGGGATAAATACATGGTACATTTGGCATGTGTCATTATAGTAGCATTTGGATAGCCACCCATTTGTGTCTTTCCTTTGACTTCAATGGACATTAGATCAAGCTCTTAACAGGAGGAAAGAAGCACAGATTTAGTTTTCAGTCAGCTAAAATTTTGATTTCTAAGTAATTGTATTTATAACACATGCAATGCCCAGGATGACTTTATGGCCCACCACAAAGGGAAAAACTATCAAGCCCTTGCTCCAGTCTGCTCACGTGAAAGGTGGAACCCATCTGCAACCTTTAGGCACATGCATTCCTTCTCCTGCAGCACATTTTTTGCTCTTTTCCAACCCTGCAGCCCAAACCACAGCTCCTGTCCCAGTACGACATCCTCAGGAGAAAGGTCCCTGGCAAGGGATCTGCAGCAGGGAGTCCCACTGGATGTAGATTCCCCTAGAGCTCAGGGACCTCTGCTCTTCTCTGTGGCTGTGAGGACAAGGAGATGACTGAAATGAGAGGTCTGTTTCCAACATAGGAGCCAGGTTTTGGGGCAGGGCTGTAGCCACAGTGGCCCCGCTGACCTCTTGAGCTGATCTCTCACTCTGCCAGGCCCTCCTCACCTCTGTAGGGCTTTGCCTGTGACACAAAACTTCAGGTGATGCTGAGTGATAATAAAATAAAAGTCTTTATTTTTAATAGACGAACAAAACAGACCCCAAACCAGACAGTATTTTCCTGAATTGCATGGGCACTATTGAATACAATACAAATGAAGTTAAAACATATATATTTATATTATGCTTCCTATCTGCT
The DNA here is from genome assembly GCF_965231255.1 of Vanellus vanellus. NCBI lineage: Eukaryota > Metazoa > Chordata > Aves > Charadriiformes > Charadriidae > Vanellus > Vanellus vanellus. Next base: position 153,200,650 of record NC_138905.1, on the reverse strand, counting down.
TTGTTAGGTATAGTCTTAATATAACATTTCTGACACAGACAAAAATATACTTTTTTTTTAACAACAGCCACAAATACTGCCCTGATTAATAGCAGACTTACAATAACTTACTGTCTAACTGCACACTTGGTCAAATACGCTTAAAGGGCAGAAGGAAAAATGAGTAACAGTTTTTTTCCTATGATATTTATATTTGAAATCCTAAATTGTACTATATGAAAATAAGACTAAATCTTTTACTTTACTTCATTTGATCCACTTAATGTTTACATTCAGTTCAGGTTCACAAAAGTATGTTTTATTTATAATACATATACCATCCCATATGGACAAATATAGATGAAATCGTAACTTTTTTTGACATCTCAGCTATGTTAATAACCTTGATTTTATGAACACATCTCATGCAAAGGAGGTAAAAAACCCTGTCAAATAAGTGTTATTCACAAATGTTAAGAATATGAAAGTAAAATGTATGATCGTGATACGAATATTTTATCCAGAAATTGTAGGCTCAGAAACAATAACCTGTGTCCGAAAATGAGCTGTTTGCTTCACTGATTATAGGTCCAATTTAGTGCACAGTACTACTGTCAACAAATTGCACAAGTGGAGAAAGAGCATCTGATGATTCCCCCGAAAATAAAGTTTACTTGGAAGAATCACATCCTGTTGGCATTTTGCTTGTGGAAGCAACTCGGTTGTATTTGGTTCTCTGTTTCGTTTTCTTCTTCTTTTTTTTTCTTTTTCCTTTTTTTCTCCTTCTCCTTCTCCTTCTCCTTCTCCTTCTCCTTCTCCTTCTCCTTCTCCTTCTCCTTCTTCTCCTTCTCCTTCTCCTTCTCCTTCTCCTTCTCCTTCTCCTTTTTTTTCTTTTTCTTTTTCCCCAGCTATCAATCATAGATATGGTTATATGAACAGCTTTGTATAAATGTAATGGTAGGATAGCTGAACTAAGGCAATAAAACTTGTAAACAGACTTTGTACAGGGCTGTTTAGTTTGGCTCTTGGTGTTCTCCTGTCTACCACGTAGCCCACCACTGCAACCACGGCAGCCCATGTTGGACTCATGCAAAGATATACACAGAGATTTGGGATGTGAAAAGCAGAGTTAAGGTCCCACGATGAACAATCTTTGGTGCCACTTCTCTCCTTTGCATGATAAAGCTTCCATGGTGTGCTGCTTGTAAAAGTGCAATAACCTTTCAGTCTCAGCAGAGAGGATTGGAAAACTTTGTTGGAACCATTTTCCACCAGAGAATGCATAGTTCCATCTAAACAGGAATACTTTGTGAAATCACAGTGATTTCACAAAAATATTCAATAGCATAAACAGTAAAAAATATTCTGATAAAGTTGAAAGCATCTGGCTTGAAAGTTTTGCACTGATGCATTTCAATTTTTCACTTAGCTTTTTCATTTTCAGCATTTTAAAAGCCTTTATGTTTTTATGGCAACAAGGGAATACATGGGAAAAGGAAAGATTTTTATTTTTCAATCAAAATTTCTTAAAAGATTTCAGCTGAAACCCCTTCTTTCTTTCTTCTCCCACTATTGGGATTTTTGAAATAAATAATATAGAAATGCTGCTGTGGTGAAAGCATCTGGCCACTCTGCACCTTCTCACAGTGAAATTCTAGCAATTCCTAGACAAAAACGAAGTAAGAGAAAATTTTCAGGAAGACCTACAGGTGGCTGTAAAATGGGATCCCCTCACTTAATTTGCAAGTGCAGTGTAAGGCATTGGCTATGTAAGCGGGCAAAACCATGGCTTAGTATTTTCTTATAAGAAGGGGTTTGGGCCAGAAATGGATAATAATTTAGCAGTGGCTCTGTTCTCCCCTCTCTCTCTTCCATAGGATCTCTTCCTTCTTCTCTTTTCCATGGTTCCTGGGGGAATGAGCACCGCTGGGCTCATGTCCGATTTGTGAGATCCTCAGGACCCTGAATTTCATTGGTGCCTCGTTACTCACCCCGCAGGAATTTTTCATTTCTTTGCTGTATTGGCTCTTCTGGGTTTGTAGTGCAGATTTCCATTTCCAGTTGCAGGTTTCCATTCCTCCCCACCAAGCACTCAACATTTGTTAGCACAGTAGTACTGCAGTTCACAATGCATATTCAGAACTGAGATGCAGTGTTATTTTTAAATGCAGTGTATGGAGAAAAAAATCAACATCTCTAAAATTAATTTTCTCTACGTATAAAATATATATATGCTGTTAAAACTCCACAAAAGGAGCAAAAACATATCTAAGGATTCAACCTTGTGAAAGTTTATGTCAACATTGAATGCACAAGTTGATGGCTTCTTCCTTTAGCAGCAAAACCTATTCTTACATCTCCTATCCTCCAGGATAGCTCCTCGTGCTGGGAACATTAAAGAAGAAATTTCACCAGTGACCAGCAACTGGAGGATATCTGGATTTCAGTTGAACATTTTGTGTCATGCGTAGATATTAAAAGGAATTATTGGAGCATAACTCTTAATTGTACAGAAATCTAGCTATTAGATCTCCCACTGTGAAAGGCACGTACCAATGGGGACAGACACAATCATCTCGGCCGTGGGCAAATGAAAGTGACATTGCGTGCTACCTGCTGGCCAGGGCAAAGTCGGAAAAGGCCTCATCTCCACGCTTTGCTGCTTCTGGCCAGTGCTGTCATTCATGAGTGAGGTCTCATTTGTGCCTGGCCGCTGCTGGTACTCCACAGAGTCACCGTGATGGCCCAGGAGGACGGCTGTTAATGAAGGAGTCCAGCATTTAGTGGAAGACACCCCTGTGCCTTTCACTAGGCTTGTGGGTTTGGCTTTCCTTTCAGTTCCCCTCCAAGCTCCTGATGCTTTCAGACATAGACGCTTACAGATGTGGAAAGCTGTCCAGCAAGCCAGTTTTTCCCATGGGAAATCAAATTGTTGAGAAAATGTGATTTTCCATGGAAAATCTACACTTCCCAGAGTAATTCCAGCAAGTTCCACCCAAAAGACTTTTTGATGTCTTTGAGAAGAATACTTTCTTTATTAAGTGAAAAACGGAAATTTTCCCCATGGAAAAACCTCTCAGCTGTTTTTTCAAGCCTTCCTGACTCTCCTTACTTTTTAATACTTGTCCCATTGCTGCAGTTGCTTGATGTCAGACTGCTGTGTTCAGTGTTCATTTTGATGATAGGTCAAGAGAAGACTTCTTTTCTTAACGTTGCAAAATTTTATTTAGTTTATAAAAGTTCTGTCATTTTTCACAAGCTGAGTTTCAACTCCAATTATTGCTTTAAAAATTTCGTTATGCTCCACTGGTGACAGCCACTAACCACAGGATAAAAAGAACACCTATAGTAACATACTTACTTTGAGGTCATCTTGCATTAGGTAAAACATCATTTAAAAGTGGTGCCTTCATTTTAACTTTTTTAATTAATACGTGATGTTGAGCACTCCTATAAGGAATTTATTACTATTTGCGCATTTTGCTGTCTTATACAAATAATAAAATACTAGATTTGTATTATTTGAATTTCTTTACGAGGAAAAAAATGATCAGACCAAAAACCCAGGGGAGTTATCTATCTAGATAGCAACTAGCTCTTTAGTAATAAATCACTTATAGCTGTGACAATATATTTTCACTTAATGCCAATAAAATGTTGACTGATAGTATTTCAGTGACCGTATTATAATCTCTTCATATGATGTCCTAGCTAAATAACTGTTGCATTTTTTCTGCTACATATATTTTCAATCGTAAATATTTTTTTAATTACACAGTATATAGTTCTGGGTGGACAGAATGGGATGGGAGTGTATCTGTTGGTGAACACTCTATGATCTAATCCAACATGTTAGATAATAACAGAAAAGAGTTTCTCCCATGGGATACTCCTGCTCCTAGAAACAGTATTGTGCAGCTGCATTTTATTCCCAGTTCTTGCTTTTCGTCCGATAAAATGCCTCTTACCATTCTTTGTAGAATATCCTGCTTTGCATTGCTTTGCCTGTGGCTACCAGATTTCTTAATTATCTTCAGTGTTGGACAGCTCTGGACTCGAATCAACATAATTGAAGGCTTCCTTGTTTGTGAAAGTTGAGCTCAAAGTTAGACTGTGTCGTGGATTCACAGGTGCAAGTTCATTTAATACAATATTGTCACTTTTTACAAGAGTTGCTTTGTCCATGTGTTCTCTACTGTACCTGGCGACAACAGCATCAAGGAAGTCCAGCTTTGGTGGCAAAGTCCCACTCTCAAATAAGTATTTGGCTAAGTAGGAGACTATAATGTTGGTAAAGAAGGAGGTAAGCATAGCGAGTGTTTTAAATGGGAATCGCTGGATATAGATATTGTTTTCATCTGGGTAGCAGCCAGGATAGTAGATCAAGGGCTGAAGGTAGAGGTATGGTTCTCCTCCGGTTATTCTGAGAACAAGGCCAAACAAGTATCCTGCAATGGCACCATAGGTGTTGGTTCCTTTAATAAATAACACACACAGGAGCTGGGGGAATATGATGATATAAACAAGGTCAGAGCTGAGGTACCACAGGCCATACACTGACGAAGCTAGCAGTGCCATTGCTGTTGCTGACGCTCCAAATAGAAAAACAGTGATTCTCATGACCCACACGATTTCCCTGTCTGAAGCCTGGAAAAAAAAGGGCAGTGTTAGTGGGTTTTTTTACGGCAATATACGTACGTCTACATTTATGCACATATTCAATATAAAATACTGCATTGTAAAAGGAAATTTTGCATGACATACTCAATGTTATTTACAAATTACTATCTCTGTCTCTATCTCCATCTCAAGCGCAGAGAAAAAAAACCCAAGGGTTATGGTTGACATTCCCAAAGTCATTGATCTTTGAGCATAAGGAAAAGTTTGATAAAGTGTCAAAGAAAAAAACAACAGCAGAGTGTCAGAAATAACTTTTAAATATAAGCCAAATATGGCTCAGCCAGAAATAACTGTCAGCACCAGAATTTCTTCTCCATTTCCTAAGAAAACGCCAACCTACTAGCCCATTCTGTTGTCAGATGATGTCCTGGTAAATCAATAATTCTGAAAGATGTCTAATTTTGTTAAGGATTTAAGCAAAACTTACGGTTGCAGCAATAATTAAGAGCTGTTTGGATGAACTGTGGTGCCATGAGAAATCTTGAAAGCTCCCTCCCCTGAGCTAGCTTTTTCGCCTCTATCATCAGTCACAACCATAAATATTTTTATGACTTTCAGTTTATTCAATATACTGTTAGGAATGAAACACTATATGTTTTCTAGTCATATGCTGGAACGTGAAAGAGGTGTTTCATTATGAAATTACAGTTTATGCATCACCTAGTTAAAATCTCACCTAAAATTTTCTCTAAAAGTAAAAATGAAAATGTAACCTCACATTTTGCCGAAAGGAAAGCTGGTAAATGTTCCGAGCAAACATAGAACTTGCTGATAAAATTGAAGAGTCAGCTGACGACATCACAGCAGCAGATACAGCGCCGAGGCCAAAGAAGGAGATATAGACTGGGCAAAGGTACTGGAGCACAATCGGTAAAATCATATCTGCTTCTTTTTTAGTCATGGGGTCAGGGACACCATACTCAGTCTGATTCCAGGCTGCAATATGGAACCAGTATGTTATTAGTAACTATTAATTTTACATTTACTTTACTATTAATTTTTAATCATTTACCTGTAGATGCTCCAATTGCACCAATGAGTACTGCGGGAAGAGCCATCACAAGACAGCCAAAAGCAGCCAGAAATGACAGAACTTGAGCATATGTGGCAGAAGATGAGGAAAGAACTCGCTGGAAATACGCTTGCCATGGGATTCCTCCTAATGTCTGCAAACACAATGGGCAGCATCCCGTCATCGGGAGTGAACTCTGGATTTTTTTTTGCTATTGCCATATAGAAAGCATGTAGAAGCATCACTTGAATGCTGAATGCCGTGTTGCTGCTACATTTATTGAGTATCAGTCAGTCAGTAATAGCTGTAAATTCCATTCTCACAAGTAATGTCAAACCTCTGTAAGTCCACTTAAATCCCATTCTTTAAGACAAGTCATTCCTTTGTAACAACACTTTGCACTTACATAGTCTCTGTAATCCCTAAGTATTGTGACCTGTATTAATACTTGATAAAGACTTATGAAAGGTTATAAAATACTATTTTCATATTTTATATTTGAAGAATTTGGCCTCCAGTACCCTCCCCCTCCCAAAATTAAACTCTGATAGGATTTGAAAGCAAGATTTTATCTTCCTTTATGAATGCATGTGGCCATCTAAACAAGGCAACACATTCTGTATACACTGAACATAAGAATCTGAAAAATCATTCTCCCACTGTCTTAAGCAAACATGATACCAATAGAAATTAAAGAGAAAAAGAGAAAGCACTAAAAAAAAGTTTTCTTTTATGGTAGCAACACTTCTCTTGTTTTGGATATATAACAGTGAAGATCCTGATTAGACTTAAAATTAAGTCTGCAAAGTATGACACGAGAGAGTATTATCAAAGGCTAAAAATCAAGTGCTAACAATTCTGTCCTGACAGCAGGATTTGAATAGTCTCTGCTAAGTAAATAAATACTGATGACTAAACAGCATGGAAAGAAAATAAAGCAAATTGCTCACTAAACACGCACAATCCAGTTCTACACACTAAATGAGGCAGGAGGCATTTGGACCCAATAGTGTGTACACAGGTGTTTCATACACATAAAATGTATGCACAGGGACCAAGTGAATGTTTCACAGGCAACTCTGATTTTGACTTGCTATTTATGGCTGTTTTCCTTTGCAACCTTAATAACGTTCCTTTAACAAAGTTTTCCAAGCATGTATAAATTTCTTGAGCTATAATGAAACAAACAAGATGAAAAGAAAATGTGTCACAATTTGGCAACGTCAGAGGCTTTCCTTTGGTCATCAGCAGAGATGAAACCTTCAGGCTTACCAGCCAGAATACAGCTGCTTGAGCTCATGTCATACTTTGGCTCTCTGAGAATCTATACAAAATTTAAGCTGGATAAAACAATATATTTTAATAGCCCAATCATCAGAAAACTCTGAACATTTTCGGTTGAGATTATTTAAAAAAAAAACAGTGAAAGGAATCCCAAAGTACATGATAATAAAAACAGTGTAGAGTTGCTCAGGGATGCTGAGAATGCAAAATGTTAGCATATGTTGCTAGATCTTCTAATGGAAAGTACTTAATAACCACCAATCCCATGTGTAATACATAGGTATTAAATAACAAAAGACCTCACTTCATTCTGGCATGTGTGCACACATGAATTCATCCATCGATCCATCTCTGCAAAGCTTTTTCTACATCACCTATACCTAAGGCATATTTAATCATTTGTATAACATTTTATTGCCTTCTGCAATATATAAATTCTGCTGCCAACAATGACATCAGTTAAGCTGCACACTTTTAATTAATTTTAGCATAAGTCAACTCTTTCAGACTGATGATATTTAAATTGCATTCCTGGCAACGCTGACTTTGACAGCTGCGCTACAATATTCTACTGATATTTCACTGAAATCCTTCAAATGTGCAGAAATATTGAACAGAAGTCAAGAGGGTAAAAGTTTTCAGTTTGCTGGAAACTCTTAACTAGACTCTTTATTATTTTCAGCTGTCACAGTAACACAGTGTGAGTGCTCAAATGCTTCACTCCTTCATACAAGCCATCACTTACCAGTAAAAGGAAATTGTCCAGCCATGTGTAAATGTCAAGTGAGTTGATAGATCCAAGCCAAGGAGCTTGGTGCACCTGGTGCACAGCCGTGAGCCCAATGTCTGTCACTGCAGGATGAGACATCGCAAAGGGTACGCTGATCCACTGTAACCAGAGAGTAACACTTTGTTCAAGTCCAAAGAAAGCATTCTAAATCTACGAAATTTTGATATTAACATCGATCTGGTTTTCTTCTTGCATGCTACAGATTAAAAGCCAAGTTGTCGAGCTGAGTTGCACAAAAGTCACGTTATATCCCAGTGGAACATCTCCGAAATCCAGAGAGTTTGGTAATGGATAGCTTACCTCTGCCCTGGAAAGGGTGAGTGTCAGCAAAGAATTAATGAGTGCAAATCGCAAAATCAGCAGGAAAGATGCATTTATACATCTTCATTTTGTTTTTCCTAAACTCTACTTAGAGTCTTTACACCCTTTCCTGGACTACACTGTAGAGAAATATCTACATATCAACTTGCGTGCAATAGCATCAGGATTTGCCAGTATACAGGCATGATACATCCCAAACATCCCTGAAGGCTTGGGAATTTTTTTTAATTCAACACAAAACTGTATCGTGACAAGAGAGGGGTGCTGTTGGTGAACCCCATCTCTCTTGCTCCAGAAGACCTGGCAGCCCAGTGTTACAGCACTTTTCTACCTTGAGGGTAATTTCAGTCTGGGCTCTTGACTGACTATTTTCAGTCTCTCTGTTTTTGATCTAGACCAAAAACTCAGTTATGAAACCCTTCTCAGAGATGGTTTTGGATAGAAGGTTAATTTCCTTCACCAACTGACTTTTTGCGCATTTACTTGACAACTCATTTTGCAACGGTATAACTCACTGACTCTCTATGATGAGAACCTCAGTAGCTCCAACTGAGAGGAAAACCAGGCTTTGTGCTATATGGAATAGACCATTGCAAGCACAGCATCCTTAAGGCTCCAGTGATAACCAAACCACGCAGATTACCACAATCCAATTACAGAATCACAGAATGGTGAGGGTTGGAAGGGACCTCTGGAGATCATCTAGTCCAACCCCCCTGCCAGAGCAGGGTCACCTACAGCAGGTTGCACAGGATGGCGTCCAGGTGGGTTTTGAATGTCTCCAGAGTGGGAGACTCCACAACCTCTCTGGGCAGCCTGTTCAAGTGCTCTGCCACCCTCAAAGTAACAAAGTTCCTCCTCATGTTGAGATGGAACTTCCTATGTTCAAGTTTGTGCCTGTTACCTCTTGTCCTTTCACTGGGCACCACTGAAAAAAACACTGTTCCCATCCTTCTGGCACCCTCCCTTTAAGTATTTGTAAGTATTGATAAGATCCCCCTTCAGATCCCCCCTTCTCCAGACTAAAAAGACCCAACTCCCTCAGCCTTTCCTCATGAGAAAGATGGTCCAGTCCCCTAATCATCTTTGTAGCCCTTTGCTGCACTCTCTCCAGCAGTTTCCTGTCCTTCTTGAACGGGTGAGCCCGAAACTGGACACAGTACTCCAGATGTGGCCTCACCAGGGAAGAGTAGAGGGGGCGGATAACCTCCCTCGACCTGCTGGCCACACTCTTCTTGATGCACCCCAGGATACTATTGGCCTTCTTGGCCACAAGGGCACATTCCTGGCTCATGGTCATCCTGTTGTCCACCACATTTAAGTGTATGGGGTAACAGAAGCAAGGAGGGGAGAAATCAAACATCTTCCTCTACTTTGTTCCACAATTGTTGCAATAATGTATGAAGAATATATGAATTATGGCTATGTTTTGCTGCACTGCCTATTATTCAGGCTGTTTATCATGTACCATAGTCCTCTATTCTCAGTTACATATTAAACTTTGCCAATTTAAGCACTTAGGCAGAAAGATTCCTTTCTTGCTGTCTGCTTGGGCTTTTCTGGGAAAGATCACCAAAATGTTTCAACTGTCTCCAAAATATTTTGAGGGGAAAATAAATGCTTTGTCAAAATTAATGGATGTTAATACTCTTCTTGATGTGAAATTCATGGGGAACAAGAATATCAAATGGATTTTTTTATTCTTGTTTGTGAATCTCAAATCTCAAATATGTCCAAGCGATGAGCTTCTGAAGAGCTGTAGTTTGCCCATACTCAGCTGAGATTTTCCATAGGGTAAATTTCTAAAGGTCCATCTGTAGTCCGCATGCCACAGCCCAGGATTTAATAGGGACTGTACTGCAAATACACGATGAGCTTTTGTAATCCATGCCAGTTCCTGACAGTAACCTAGCTCTTTGTGGTCTCAAGAACTACCTCTGTACTAGTAAATAAAACAAGTCAAGACACTTTCTCTGGCCCTGCAGTTTATTGACATGTCATGGTTTGCATCCATACGCTTGCATCCATTTCCTTGCCGAAAAGGAAAGCCCTCAACTGTTCTGAGAATTATCTGGGAAAATACTAGTTGACATGTGCCAAAACAGTGCTGGGACTGTGTTAACAATTTAACACTACAGATGATCCTGTGTTTTCACCTTGGAACTGTTTAACTTATTTAATATAGGCAGAGATCCAATTTCTTCATTGAGCCCTTTCTAACAGGAGTAGAAAATTCACTGTTTTGAGTGGAGGACAAATAAAACCAAAGCTCGTGGAAGTGAAGCAGAAACTGGGATTTTATGTCAAGACCCGAAGCTCAGGGGGAGAAGCAGCAGGTCAATAGAAAGACCTAGACCTCATGGGATTGGAAACCAGAAAAAAAGAACTTCTACTTGGTGGCAAAGAGTTTAGAATGAGGAATTAATAACACATCTGAAATGAAGAGTCAGTAAATAGTGGGGTGTCCTGGTTTCAGCTGGGAAAGAGTTAATCTTTCTCGTGATTGCAGTGAAAGGAATGTCAATAACACCTATTGTTTTTAGTTGTTGCTAAGTGATGTTTACATTATTCAAGGACTTTTTTTTTTCAGCTTCCCACAGAAGAATAGACAGAAGGATGGAATGGTCAATGAAACATTCCATACTATACATGTCATGCTCAGTATATAAATGGGGGCTAGCCAGGGGGGCAGGAATCCATGATCACGGCTCAGGACAACGCCAATTCACCAGGCGGTGAGAGTGTCTGGTGTTATTATTATTGTTATCATTAGTGTTATTTTTCCTTTTCTGATATTGGTCCATTAAACTGCCTTTATCTCAACCCACGAGTTTTTTTTCTTTCCCTTCCTCTTCTCACTCTCCTCCCTTATGGGGGGAAGGTGGGGTGAGCGAGTGGCTGCATGGTGGGGGTTAAACCACGACAGGGGGATACAGTGCAGGATCAGGGAAAGACCCACCCAGCAAGATAAAGACAAAGAGCTGAGAATTGCAGATGTGAGTACAGAAAAGTGAGGATGGAAGGAGAGAGACTACATGGGATTGTAAAGAGAAAACCAGGGAAGTATGTGGAGTGGCTGGGGCAGATGTTATGGAAGCGTAGGGAAGAAGCTGTGGCTGAAATGAGGAGCCAGGGTAGGAAATAGAAGTGATTAGAAGCAGCATCTCCTCTTGGGTAAAGAACAGGAGAGGAACAGACTACAGAGGAATGAGCAGTAAAGCTCTGTGCCAGTGGGAACACAACCTGCTCCAGACCCTGGAGGGGAAGCTGGGATACCTGAGCCTGTGACATATTCTGCTGTGACACCTACTGTGAAAGTGTCCCATCTCATCTAAAACTGCTTCACCTAAAGCATGACCATTTATCTGAGGCTTCCAGCCCCGCCAACGACTCTTGAGGTTATGAATACGGTTCCCTCTACATGACATTATTGCTGTTTATTTTAAATGGGAATTTACATAAAAAGCCCAGCCTGAATTAAAAGAACAGTATTAAAGCTACAGATCCAACCATTTAGAAGACTGCTATACAACCTTCATTTGTTTTCCCCTCCCTGTAAGGTTCATGCTGCCTTTAATACAGGATCACACGTTGTTATTCCCACGGGATCAGGGTCTTTAGCAGTGCATAAGCTGTTCTCATTGGAAAAGCACTTTTGTATTTTGATTTATCTACAACTTTGGGAATTTCTGTAATGCACACCATCTGTAGGAACTGAATGGTTCACAAATATTAACATGGAAGTTAGGGAAGGACCACCACTGTGCAGGTGAAGAACAAAGGTATGAGAGAAGAAGATCTGGAATAACTTCTCATTTGAGGTGGGCAGCTAGAACTTGGATTTGCTTTTTCAGGGTATTTAGCATCATTCCCATGTAGTCAGTTACAAAAGTGAATGCTTAGCACTTCTGTAAATAAGGCCATAGGCCTCATGGTAGGATGCCACAGAGTGAGGACACACAGAGGGTTGGTTAGTGACCACCTGTGTGACCTCTGGCTCAAGCAATTTCCCTAGAGCTGCACAGGAACTCTGGTGAAAGCAGAGAAACAACTCCAGGTGCCCAAGGTGCCATTCAGTTCCTTCACCTTGAGCCACCCCATTTATTTCAGCCTGTCTCAGATCTCTGCACACCTGTGACCATCTATTAGTGCCACCGGCAAAACAAAGACAGCAGCTTCTTTGATTGCACCCCTGTGATCTGAGCCCTGTTGCACTGATGTTTTTCAGAGCAGGGCTTAAAGAACAGCAGTAAATAAAAGAAAAGGCTACCCACAAACATATCATTGACAGCTGATGAGGGGACATTCATGCCAGCATACTCAAACAGCAAGGTCATCTGGTGAGACTTCCTATACTATGGTCTCCAAAGGAGGGAAACGAGAGAAAAACCAAGAAGGTGATCTAAAACAGGAGGTTAACTGAGCCACGTGAGTAGGTGACAGCTACAGGAAAGAGAAGCAGGAGAGTATCAGCTCTGCAAGTCCAATGCCAGTGTTTCTGGACTGCTCTACTGACCGCTTCCTATGTCTGATGCCTCCTTCCAGCGCCTGTGCCACAGTCCTATGGACAGGTAGGGAAGGAGTCAGCTCCAGTCCTATCCTGAGTTAGGTATACACTCAGCAGGAAAATGACAAGAGTGTTTGCACTATCAGATTGGTTGGAAAAAGCCAAAGAATTGGGCCTCTCGGTCAGCATTATTGTCGAAGCACTGGCTGTAGGTTGATGCAAATGCAGACTCTTTAAAGTCGGCTCTGTGAGTGGAGATATTCCTTCTCCACGCTTTCAGTGAAGACGTAACTCCAAAATCAAAAGTGGGCAATAGGTCTTTGCAATCGTCATAATGCTCGGGGCAAAATCCTCAACAAAAAAGGGGGAAAAAAAGCCAAACTTACCAGTCCCAGAAAGATGCAGAAGAGCTGAACTACATCGGTGTAGGCCACAGAATAAAGCCCACCCACAAGCGTGTACATAGTTGCAATCAGGGCAGAAATAATGACTGAAATATTGACATTAATGTCAATGATCACACTTATAGTGGCACCTATGAGGAAAACCAAAACACTGTATGTTAGTATATGTCACAGTACGTCTGATGAGAAGGCTCACCGTGGTTAAGTTGCATATACAGGTGCTGATGTGCTATGCTGTCTGACACTTAGCAACAGCATGAGGATATTCCCCTATCTATTTTCTACACATCTCTTCTGCACCTGTGAAGTGAGTGGGAAAAGGAAGGCTCCTGTTGGTCTAAGTTCAGCGTCCGTCATGTTTCAGGTTCTCACCAAATGGAGGAGGGAAGGGTCCCAACAGCCTTTCCTTATACTGCTCAAGCTCTGCAAGGACTACACTATCTTGTTCTGCCTGGGGAAGAGCAGCCACGCACCGGCAGCTGAAGCCTCCCTGGGTGAGTTTCAGCTGCATGGGAACAAGTATCATTGCAGTGGCCAGGGGACGCCTGCCGCAACGTATCACACCCTTTTGTATCTCACTTATGCTCTGAGCTAGCCCCTTCTGACCAAGGAAGAAATGGTAGAGGAGGCAGCAGTTATAGGGACGATTGTCCACTGACCACTTTAGAAGTGCCTGTGAATTGTTCACATAGGAAAAGGGTGGGTTTCTTGGAAAACTGGATAATCCATCCTCCATTGTCAACCTAGAAACCAAGAACTTCTTCAAGCACCACCAAACAGATTTCGTTTGTAGAGAACAAACCACAATGTTGAGCTGCCGGTCTCCAAAACCAACCCAGTGAATCAAATTGTTGCTAAGACTGAAAGGCACTTCTCGAGATTTTCAAGTCCAAGTCCTCACTGAAGCAGTGTCAAGGGGAGTAGGTTGCTCAGGATCATGTTCAGTCAGGTCTTGAATAACTGCAAGGATGGAGACTCCACAGCCTCTCTGGGCAATGTCTGCCAGTGTTTGACCTCTTCCACTGTAAAAACAGTTTTTTCGTAAGTTTAAATGGAATTTCCTGTAGTTCAATTTGTGCTTATTGCCTCTTGTCCTGTCACTGGGCAGCACTGAGAGGAGTTTGGCTCTGTCTTCTTTTATGCCAATCCCTCCACTGCCAAATCAGTTATTTATGCACATGGATAAGATCTCCATGAGTCTCCTCTTCTCTAGGCTGAACAGCCCTAGCTGTCTCAGCCTTTCCTTATATGCCAGATACCCCAGTCCCTTAATCGTCTCCGTGGTTCTTCACTGGACTCTCTCCAGTATGTTCATGTCTCTTGTACTGGGGAGCCCCGCACTGGACCCATCACTTCAAACATGTCTCACCAGTGCTGAGTAAGGGGAAGGATCACCTTCCTTAACTTAAAAGTAATGGTCTTTCTAATGCAGCCCAGGATGCCACTGGCTTTTTTTGCCACAAGGGCACATTGCTGGCTCATGGTCAACTTCATTGCCCTCCAGGACTCCCAGGTCCTTCTCTGCAAACCTGCTTTCCGGCTGGTCAACCCCCAGCCTGTACTGGGGCATCAGGCTGTTCCTCCCCAGGTGAAAGACCTAGTATTTCCCTTTGTTGAACTCCATGAGGTTCCTGTTAGCTCATTTCTCTGCTCTGTTGAAGTCCTTCTGAATGGCAGTACAACCATCTGGTCTGTCAGCAAGTCCTCACAGTTTTTACTTTCTGCAAACTAGCTGAAGGTGTACTTGATCCCATCAGCCAGGTCATTAATGAAGACATTACACAATACAGGGCTCAATATTGACCCCTGGGGTACCCCAATGGTGACCGGCCATGCAGTGGCTTCCATGCTGCTGGTCACAGCCCTCTGAGCCCAGCAGTTCAGCCAGTTTTCAGTCCTCCTCACTATCCACTTATCTACTCTGTAGTTCATCTGTTTGTCTAGGAGGATGTTATGGGAGACAGCGTAAAAAGCCCTCGCTGGAATATCAACCAGCTCTCCTGGACTCCTCTCCGGGGCTGTCTCCCATGGAATTCCTCCAAGCAGATCTCTGGAGAGGCCAAACTCTACTCTCCTGAAGTCCATTGTTGCGGTCCTGATTTTTGCCTTGTTCCTTCCTCTCAGGACCGTGAAGTCCATCTCATGAACACTGCAGCTAAGGCAGCCTCTGACCTTCACATCCCTAACTAGCTCTTCCTTGATTGTAAATAACAGGTTCAACAGAGCACCTCCCTTCACCATCTCCCTGATCATTTGTGTCAGGAAGTTGTTGTCAGTGCACTCAAGAAACCTCCTGAATTGCTTGTGCCCTCCTGCACTGCCCTTCCAGCAGCTAGTGAGGTAGTTATATATTTTCCTAAGATGTATTAGCTATTTCAAGTGATTGCAGTCTTTTAAAACCATGTTTTGTTTTGTTTTGTTTTTTAAAAAAAATCCTCTCCTTCTAATTAGGATAATTTAAATAAAATGTGTTGCAATGTCTTTTAGTACTTGTAGGTATTTTAGACGTATATTCTCGACCACATAGCTGGAAAAGATCTGGCAGTAGAACACAACCTGATGCGTCGTATATACGAGCTGCTGGGAGCTGCCAGGTGGTTTTTTGTTGTACAGGGAGCCTTCAAAGTTCATGAGCGTAAGGATTACAAACTCAGACCTCTTTCACAGCTGGAAGCCCTGTCTTTCCCTTCTATAACCATCCCAAGCAAAGAGTCATGAGGAAGGTCAAGAAGTGAAGAGAACTAGGATTAAATATTCATCAGTGAGGATAGGCATGCAAATCTGGAGCTATAATATAACTAGATCTATTCACAGAATAGTTAAAATAATAGTTAAAATCAAACCCCTCAATGACCTTTACAATCAAGGACAGTCTTTAACTGTCAGCTGTTAACATAAACCTACTAGAAAGGTATTCATACCACTTGATTTGAAATATCACAGATTAGCTTGTCCTCAATCAAAAAGAAAGTATTTTCCAAATACTCAGAGTGTTCTTCAAGTTATTCAACTCCTATCACCTCAGCATGTAGTTTGTTCTTAGTCCTTTAAGGGTTTTGTGATGAAATTGCGGTAAACAAGCTCCCCATTGCTTTGCAGTTCATCAGAGCACAGTTGGAGAGTACCTTCAAAGTTTATTTTCTTTTTAAAATAGCTTGTGCTAGAAAGCATTACCACATGCATGTGCGCTATGAGAATGATTAGCTGGTAAAAGTCAACTACTGGTGCTTCAACTCAAGGGCTTTCTCAGTTCTTGAAGGGATTGCTAAATTCAGGCCTGAAATATAATTAAAAACCCTGGAGACTGATTTTTTTTCAGAACTGGATGAGTAGTTGGGTGATTTTCTATTGAGTCATAGTTCTACTAATTCTCTGAATCCTTTCTTGAATTCTAAGTATTTTCTTCATTTTGTCAAGTAGAAAGTCATTTAGAATTCAATAATACTTCAATTTATTGATCAGCATCTGTTCTACTTCTATTATTTGTGATATGGAAAGTGCTGTATATGAAGGTCTTCTATACGCAAGGTTTATTTTGTTTAGATGCATTGGCAGTAACATTTCATATCTTTAAGTGAAATCTTGACTGGCTTCTGTGATCTCAGTGGTGTAAAAGAGAAGCTGGGTCAGCCTTGACATAGAAAGGACACTTGCAATCACTCATGTCACCCTCACAATTAAAGGAAATTTGTTGCTAAATCTTTTCATTCTCTTTGAAAAGGGACAACTTAAAGGTACCTGGAAATGACTAGATACCACGCGTGTCTTTCCATTACCAAAATATTCAATGAGGTACCATTACTGGGTTTAATTACTAGCTAGCACAGGTCTGAGAACTGTCACATTCTGAATCATTCGGCTAGGCTAGTTTGCATTTGAAGACAGAATTTTAATGCATTTCTGGTTTATCCTTTCCACCTGTGATAAATTAATATTTATACTGCTTATTCCTTACCTAAGGCAGAGAAGATGGCAGCAGCCCAAAACATTTCTCCCATTAAAGCTGGAATAAACAGTAGCCCTCCCATCCTTTTTCCATAAAGCTGCTGAAAAGGGTCTAGCATTGTCACATAGCCTTTGGAGCGCATAGGTTTTGCGAAAAAAAGGCCACCTACAAAGAAAAGTAGCATAAGACACCAGCTGCAGTGGAGAAATGCATTGTCATTAAGGGGTAAAACATTTATTTTCGGTTAAGGGTACAAAAATGTCAGTATTACTGTTTGGGATTTTTTTAAAGAAATATGTACAGTTAAAATATTCTCCAAGAAGCCTTACCTTACATCTGCCTACAGTTACATAAACACATCCACACCATTAATGTCTATGGTCTGATGACAAAAAATAAGTTTGTCTGATTTTGTCTGGTTCAATTTACTCAATCTGCCATTATGGATGCTGTCAGAGGTTTGTCTAATTTCGGATCAGCCTAAGGGAACGGCTTTTCTACCGAATCTATTCGTTCTTAGACCAGAATCCAGTATGAATTTTCACATGGTCCTACTCAAAAAATAAAACCGTCTGGGATTCCTGGGTCAGAAATAGGAGTTCACACATGGTTTAGTGCACGCACAGTAAATATGATTCTTTCAGGACAATTCAGATTTGTTATGTATGCTTAAATTAACCTTACTACACCTGCGGGGTAGGTCAGATGCCTTCCGGGCTCTGCAGGTGTCAGGCTCCCTGAACATTTGTCACACACTTAGTTCATTTATGAACGTGCAAAGGCCACACCTTTCTAATGTACAGTCCTTAAATTCTTTCCGTCTGGGGGAAAAAAAAGGACGTATCTCAGGAAAGTTGAAAAAGCCCTGTATGGAAACCTGTGTAGTAGAGTGCTGCACATGACTATAACTAAGCAGACTTCTACCACAGTAAAATTGCTGAAATGCAATATAAAAGGTACGATAAAGAAACCTGGAAAATCAGTCAGTTCCCAATAAAATCTGCTGTGCAGTATTTGTCGACCCTTAGTTACATTCTTCATCACAAGATATGTAGATTTTCCACATTTCTACGTATTGCCGTATATCACTCATATTTCTTCATTTCATTACGTTCCCTGAACAGAAGGTACCAGCTTACCAATCACAATTTATTTATACTGCTTATGGTAACACTGTCTTTAGACAGATTGTTTGGATGCAGAAACTCCAGCATTTTTTAACTGTTCCTGGATTGGTCATGGATCCTGTTCCTATTCTACTTGTTATGTCATCATTAGAAAAGACAACTAAAAGAAGAAAACAAAAGTCACTAGTGTTATAATCTATTAGAACATTCAAGCATCTGTCAAAGGAAATCAGAGATATTCTACCCGTTAAAACTATGTTGCTTGAAAAATTAGGAAAAGTGGTTTGCAGAACAACATTGAACTAACAGGGAGATGATATCAACCTTAAATCCTTCCAGTCTGAAGCAGTAATATTTCTTCTAG
The DNA here is from genome assembly GCF_965231255.1 of Vanellus vanellus. Taxonomy (NCBI): domain Eukaryota; kingdom Metazoa; phylum Chordata; class Aves; order Charadriiformes; family Charadriidae; genus Vanellus; species Vanellus vanellus. The sequence goes on along the minus strand of NC_138905.1, from coordinate 153,182,236 downwards.
CCTTACATTTATAATTTTAGTTATTTTTTTAAAAAGAAGGATAAACAACTCCTCCTTGCAAACCTGCAAGTATAGATCATGCCACAGAAAGGCTTTCCTCTCTGTGCTCTGCAGAGATGTATGGTCATGTGCCACAGACTTCTTTTCCTTGCAGCGGCCATGATAATTTCCAGTAAAAAAAGTCTGGATATCTTTAAAAACAGCTGGAAATGAGGAGAGACGCTAACTCAACCCTTTCTTGGCTATTATTAATTTTTGTCAACTCTACAGAGGCTAAGAGTCAGGAAGATGCTTGTGGCTACAATCCTAACGACCGCTTAATGACATCAATGGACGACGACCCTCATGACCTCATAATGACATCAACTGATCTCCAGGCAGACATTTACTGTTATTATTTTTCTTACAGGAAATAGAGCTGCTCTCAGGGCTGGGAACTACTACTGGAACTGGAGCTGGCCCACACATGCCAGAGAGGAATATCTACGATGGGGAAGGTTTCTGCCTGGGAAGAGAGGAGGACCAGGACAGGCCATAGGAAAGCATTTCTGAGGGGTAAAAAGAATCAGGAGGGCAACCGAGTTGTACAGGAAGAAATAAAAGGGGCAAGAAGACCTGGATACACAACCAAAAGGACAGACTAGGTGGGAGGACCATGAGGAAAGGCCCAGAATAGACCGAGAGGTCAAATATTATTAGAAAGGCTAATACACCAGTCCCATTAATGAAAGATGAAGATATTTTTTGTAACAACATTCTCTTTAAACAGTTGCATCAGCTGTTGCCTTAGGGACGTGATCTGTTCACAAACTGAGAGGATGTAGCTGACACCTTTCTGGTCTATTCATCATGGCTCACGAGGCAATGCTTTGTTGTGAGCTGCTCCGTGTGGTTGAGACACAGTGAGAAATTTTTTATTGCTATTATTTTTAAGAAAAGTAAGGAAGTTTTGAGACAACGCTTCAGGAATTAGAGGTGACAGCATTAAAAATTATAATGCTGCCTGTATTTTGCGCTCTGACCCCGCATAGAGTAGGATTGTGTATTTGCATTTTGACATGTGATTTGGAGTCTTGTACCACATTTAAAAGGACGAATGGTCCAATTTTAAGGAAATAGACTGGATCTACTACAGCCTTCCTACACAAAATTAGACAAGTTACTTAGATGCTTAGTGAAGATCTGTAAGGTACAAGCACTTTCCTAACTTGAAAGGATATTTGCTGCTCTTGAATTCCAAGATTTATAGCTGCCCTGATAATATTGTGTTCCAGATCATATAGGCACTTAAAGAAAACCTGAATGTATAAAACTTAGAATATATAATTAAAAAAAAATCCCACAACAAAACCTTTCTTATTGTGACCTCCATCGATCACTATGGTCGTAATAATCAACTAGGTCTTGCCAAGGCATTCAGGAGACTTAAGATATCAGACTATTTATAGGGCTTTTCTTTTTAAAACCCAAACCTATCAGCAAAAAGGATCTAGTTTACCTCAGTGTCCTTTTATCAGACACTAGTTGTTTCATTTCACGATGGACTTGCCATCAGAACTGCTTAAAATGAGAGACTATTAGCTTTAGTTCTTTGCTTACCTAAAACCAGACTAAGGGAATACCCAATAGGTGCCTGAGCCCAAGCTAGACCGTAGCCTGGGACATATACTGCTTCTGCTGTCCCGTTGATGTAACCTCCTCCAACCCATGTGGCTGAAAAAGAAGAGATGGAAAAGTCTTTAATGTGCAGAAAGAAAGAAAACTTCCCACATTATAGAATAAATCTGTCATCACTTATAACATTGCTATTTTTTTATTATATGTATTATACAAGTGCCAGACATGACAACCTTCTATAAAAGATAGTCCCAATTTGAAAAACTTACAACCTAAGCATACGAAAAAAGAAGTCCAATGGACTGAGACAATCATCAAGGTGTCTAAGTGTCTGTGTAGTCAGTGAAGATGTGAGGGCTGAGTCCCTCACTACTTGTTTACAATGAATGAAGCACATTACCATTTTCTTTGTGTTAGTCCAAATGACGGAGATATATAAGGGGGGGATCTGAAGAAGAACAATAAAGATACAGTCATCCCAGATGGGAAAACTCAAAGCATTTAAATTAGACAAGAGTTTAATCAATGGATCATTTACTAAGGTCTCCATTAAAAAAAAATGCCCTTAAAACCTTGATAAATTTTGAATTTCAGCTACACAAAGCACATTTAGTAAACTCTGACTTCCCTAAATGCTATATTTCCATATAGGGCTGTAATGGTTTTATGTTGCTATTTAAGTTCTAAACTTTGACTTACTTATTTTTGTGCTTCCTGAAGACATATTCCAGAATTGAACTGTGCTATCTGTAATATTTCTGATTTTATCTCTTTATGAACCAGCAGTATTTTTAATATACTAACCTCAGACCCTTAATTAATTGATTCTCTGCTTTGAAGGGAAGTTTTTACATTTGAGAAATTGGGTCCTACACTATGAATGAAAGAAAATCTCCAACACAAAAATTTATTTTGAGTACGACTGCAAACATATTTCATAACAAATTACGTAATAAAGTTTATCTCTTCCTGTTTGCAGATTCCATGCAAAAAGTTCTTGATTTTCTCTAATGTATAGCGAGTAAATTTTATTAATCTGGTTCTGTAGTTTGAACAAGGGCAGGCAGATCATTACAAGTACTAGATTTTTGTAATGCTGTTTTGATTTGCCTCAGGAGCCAGAACTGGATGCAGTACTCCAGGTGGGGTCTCACGAGAACAAAGGGGGAGAATCACCTCCCTCTACCTGCTGGCTACACTTCTGATGCAGCCCAGGATACCTTTGGCTGTCTGGGCTGCAAGTGCACATTGCTGGCTCATGTTGAGCTTCTCATCAACCAACACCCCCAAGTCCTTCTCCCCGGGGCTCCTGTCAATCCACTCATCACCCAGCCTGTATCCATGTTTGGGATTGCCCCAACCCAGATGAAGGACTTTGCCCTTGGCCGTGCTGAACTTCATGAATTTGGCACAGGCCCACCTCTACAGCCTGTCCAGGTCCCTCTGGATGGAAATTCCTTCCCTCCAGTGTGTCGACCACACCACACAGCTTGGTGTCCTCTGCAAACTTGCTGAGGGTACACTCAATCCCACTGTCCATGTCCCTGACAAAGATGTTAAGTAATACTGGTCCCAATACGTATCCCTGAGAGACACCACTTGTCATTGATCTCCACTCGGACATTGAGCCATTGATCATTGAGTCCATGACTATCTGGCATGTGTGTTGCCTGTTGTGTCTCAAGCAGCATAAACTTATGAAATAGGTTGGAAGCACCTGTATACAATAACAAAAGTAAATATTTAGAAAGGGAATTGTATTTGCCTCCTTCCCTAGAAAACACATGAGCATGAATTCTATGTGAAGAATACCCACTTCCAGATGAGGAATAATATGCCATAGTCAAGGACAGCTGCCCAGCATTGCTGCAGCTATGGTGCAAGGAGGCTTCAACGTCTGGCATCGATACACCTGAGGTTCCTACTGAGGCGGTGGGTGTTCTCCAAGGGGCACTTGAGCGCTATGCCTAGCTCCCTTATCTTCTTGTGGAGGGGGGCAGGTCCCTTCCCTTCTGTGAAATGTTGCAGGGGCCACTGCCCTCTCCTGGCTGGGGACAAGAACAGTGCCCTGAGAACAGGTATGGCTGGGTAAGCTGTCATGGAGGATTGTGCACTTATTTTCAATTTTATTCTTGATTTATGGATTGGGGTTTGAAAAATAGCTGCTGATCAATTTCTCTGTGCACGTGACTGTTCCGGAACATCTGCCAAGGACCCCAGAGCTCTAGGAAGGTGCTATACGGCTTCTTCTGAGGGGGTGAATGGGTAGTCAGCATGTACAATGACATCAGTAAATACATTAGAAAAGAAATAATGGGGTACGATAGGATGGAATTTCAACCTCAGATATTAATTTTCTGATCCTCAGTTTGCTAAGCCACAATTTAAAGTTAGTTTAATACCTTTTTTGGTGAAATTCTTTTTTTTTTTTTCTAAATCAGACAAAAGGAATATAAAATTTAATAATCTATGGAAACACTCATGTGATAATCTATTTTAATCCTCTCTTTGCCTGCTGTCTGAAGGACCAAAAAATGCAGCAAATACCAACATCCATTTAAAATATGCACCCTAAAAATACTCAGACAAATACTGAGGATATGGAGTGTATTTCTCCTCCTAGTTCATATGAGGAACAGAGAAATTAATATCAGAGTTTCTTATATATATTGACACATGAATGAAAATCAGAGTTTTTGGGACTTCTTTGTGAACGATCCCTTGTCTGACCACACAAATTATTGAATAAACGCACCAAGTCCTGCAAAATGAAAATCCTGACCTAAGGATTACAAAAAAATAACATTTTGTAATATTTCTTTTTTTCTTGTGGAAGGATATGTAGCTTCATTCAACTAAAATGAAGAAATGACATCAATAGATCATTACCTTTTTGGTTGTGTTTGTAAGTATTTGATTATGTCACCTCCAATATTTCCTTTGGGGTTCAAACTCAGTCACCGAAATCAAAATACACTCAAGTTTGTTGCAGATATCACTTCCTAAGAATTTCACCCCAAAATTAAGGAACACAAATATTTAAAGCAACATTTTAACTATAATTATGTAAAAACGATGAACAGATTAAAGGCGTGTCTACTGTGTCTACTTCATAATGTTAGCTCATTGTAATATGAGCTGCTGTGATCCATCCCCAATTCAAGCTTCTCATTCTTTCTGTTTTAATAACTGCAGTCACACTCAGCCTTTGGCAGGCTTTGTGTTCAGGTGTTTCAGTAGCTAGTTGATACAGCAGCTTCTTCAGGATCATAGTATCCATCCATCCATCCATCCATCCATCCATCCATCCATCCATCCACCAAATACGTCCACGGCCATTTTTCACTTGTTCTAAGGCTTTTAAATGCCGTTTAGGAAATTAACTATAATTACTTAGAAATTTTGAGTCTGTCCCTATGCTCTGAATTTGATTTTAAATTTATAGGCTGAGTTCTGTCATCCTCCTCACCAAGTAGCCCCAGAAACCGCTACCATTTTTGCAGCCGATATCCATGGAATATGGTAGTGTTTGTCTTAGGCAAGAGAGACAGAATTAGGCCCTATCTAATAACCCAAAGTACTTCATGTCCATTCGAACAAAATCCTTTCTGGAGATCTTCAAAAATGTCTTGTTTTCCATTTATGGGATAAGCTTTGCTTTTTAATTCAGATTTAAACAATTAAAGCTGTAAAATATAAAGATGATGTTGGAATAGCCATATATCTCTGAAGGCATGGTTATGAGGTGCAAAATCTGCACCTATGATTAGTAAAGAAGCAAATATGCCCTGGAATACCGTGACCATTTAGTAAAAAATTAGTGTGGATTTTGATCAGTTTACCTTCGCAATTATTTTGTTATGGCTTTACAAAGTCAGTATCCCAATCACCCTCACTGAGACGAAACTCAGAGTCTTGGTAGACTTGTGCCCACACCTAACTTTGTGCGCCAGGCGTGGTTCTCCAAAACTGAAAGTGTAATTTACTTGCCATATCAAGCTCTAATTGCCATAATTATGGAAGGCAGAGGTGAGAAAATATGTGAGCCCTGATAGTATAAAATCCACGAGTGTTTAGGCTGTGCAAAGGCTTTAGGATCAGTCTGATATTCTACCACAGAGATGATATACTATGCTCTCTCCAGAAGTTGCATGAAATGGAATAAGCATGTGTGGGCGTGAATCATGGTGGCTATAGAAATTGCCTGCAATATAGGAACCCTCAGTCCAAGTCTCATCTCTGCTTCAGCTGTTATGAAAAGTATTCCTGTAAAACAGCATTAAGGAGACCAGAATTTGTGTCTTCTTCCACAGGCAAAGCTGTTCGTCATAACCACTTGAGTGGGGAATGTCTTGTTTCGTCTCCTCTCCCCTGATCTAATGATTACAGTTTTGTGGCAAGCGGTATCTCTGCAAAATATTCTGGTTTCAGTGCTCTTGAAAACATTTCATTCAGCAGAAAGCTGTCAAACCAGCTCTTGCAATGAGCAGAATCTCCGCCTATCTGATGCTTCAGTAGCCAATGGATACGTGATACAGTAAATTAGAGCAAAGTGCTAAAAGTAGAACATCTGCCTGTATTCAAACTTTATCGACTTTCACAAACATTCTTTACTCAATATCCAAATATTCAGCCTCTGAAGGAGCAAAATGCCCCTGCAAAGGGACAGGAATTTCTCGCGATTAAAGACCAGAGAATTTTGGCCCAAGTTTGTATGTGTCTCTCCCTTATTAGATAATTGTGAAAGCAGAACAGGGCAAAACAGCAAAACATAAATGTAACTGGATAAATCCAATTTGGCAATTTGGCTTTGCCTGAATGGGATTTAGAATACCATAAAAAACCCCACCAATCAACAAAGCATGCTGAAAAATTAAATTGCTTTGATAAAAACGGTGGGCCAATTCACTCTTCTTCTAATGCATTTTTGTTCCAATCCTGTATGTTAGCTGTAAGACTTGAGATTTTGGACCATATTGTGGATATCCTGTTTACCCAGCTAAGACATCTGCTTTGACTGTCCCTGGGAGTCAAGACAGCACTGCTTAAAAAATTAGTGAAGAACTCGTCCTTCACCCAGGCTTTTCCTACTGATAGTACTATTCACAGCAATGTATTATTTTGTCAAACTGCTACAGAAGAAGCTAAAAGAATCCACAAAGTAAGTTTGCTGAAATCAGTGGAATTGCAAGATTGGATTTATGCCATTTTTCTTTCAGAAACTTATTCTTAATTGATGCTACGCCCCCCCCCCCCATTTTTTTACATATGAACTTTGCTTTACTCAGATTAAACAAAAATAACTCACCAATTTGGATGGCTTTAACAACAATAACAGTTATTTTAAAACTGGATTTCTTATTAAATTATACAAATTCTATACTTCTGTCCCAAACACATCTGCTCTACAGATGAATATGAAAGCAATGAATAAGAAATATAATATATGCTTCCTGTATGATTTTAAAATATTTTTTGTTTTTATATAGATGCTACATTTGGTTGTTCATTAAAAAATATTAGCAGCAATTGGAAAAGAAGTACATATATTTTCTCCATTTTGCATTATTCAACATGCAGATTACCATTCTTCATTCAGATGGAAAACTGACAAGTTATACGCTGGTTAGGAAAAAAAAAAAAAGGTGTTTTTTACATACCGGTCATTGTAAATCCACCAACTAGCAAGCCAATGTCTCGTCCACCAACTATAATAGCTTCGCTACGATCTCCTTCGCTGCCAGTGTTCTTGGTTTTCCAAGCAGCCCATATCCCAACTGCCAGGATAGCCAGGTAGAAGACAACTATGGCCACCAGCCCCTCCACATGGAAAGCCATGTTGAAGTCCCGACTGTTTCTGTGATCGCTATTTCATTAAGACCTCTGGAGAAAATGCAGTGATACGTCTGCTTTTAACAAACCTGGTAAGATGCTTTTTAGAATCAGCGTAGAAAGAAAGCGCAGATGCTTATTAAAGGGACTATTCGGGTGAATTATGAAATGAGTATTTCAGATGTAATTGAAATTAAGTTGACATGCCAATTAGAATGCCCGTGGAGCAACAAGCAACAATTGTAACCTGTGATTACAATGGGAGACAAATGATGTGGCTGAAAGCTACACAATTCTTAGAAATCAGTTACTGAGCACCGCATTATTTTAGTGTCATCAGGTCCCCAGTGTCTGGGAACTCTCCAGTCAAGAAATAGTTTGGTACATGGAATAGTATAGAAGATCTTGGCCATGTGGTCTGCTATAAAAGTCTCTATTTAGTTAGAAGGCAAGCGACAAAACTGTTTTAAGTTATATAAGAACTATGGACAAGTAATAGCTACAACAGCAACACATATCTTCGGAGTCTCTGTGTTGGAATGCTGAATCTTTTCCTCTTTCTATCATCTCCCGTATTTAAAAATCTGCGCTTTCTTTTTTGCAACATCGAATTGTCCAGCCTTAAAAGTATTAATCTATTCTCGTTCGCAATCTGGGAAGCAAACGGAAGGCTTAAAAGCTGTCGAACGGCAAAAACGTTAAGGCAGACGAACTACAGCGGGGTAAAAAAAAAAAAACCAAACCCGGCCACATAACCAGCGGCTGCCCCGTACCCAGCCTTTGCCGCAGCCCCCTCCCAGCCCCTCTCCCCGACCGCCGCCACACAGCCGCGCCGGCAACACCCGCCCGCGCTCCCCGACGGCTCCGCGGCCGCCCTGCGCGGACCCAGCCCGCGGACCCAGCCCTACCTACCGGGGGCGGGGGGGTCCGCACCCCGCGCTCCGCGGAGGCGCCGCACCGCCCTGCGCGGCCGCGCATCCCACCCACCTCCCGCCCCCCCGCCCGCCGCAGCAGCCGCCGCCGCCGCCGCTCGCCGCCCCGCGCCGTCGGGGAGCGGCGCCCGCCGCCCGCCGCCCCACCTGCGCTCCGCCGCCGCGTTGCCCCGCGGCCCCCGGGGCACGGCCGCCCATCCCGCGGGGCGGCGTCGGGGCTGACCCGAGGGCGGGGGGGGGGTTTGGCCCCCGCCCGGGGTTTTCCTGCTTCAGAGGGGTGTGGGGAAGCCAAGGCGCAAAGGCAGGATCGTCTCTTCCCCCGCGGTGCCGGCGGCGCTGAGGCTGCGACGAGGGGCTCGCGGATTAAAAAGAGGAAAATCCCTTTATAAAGGAGGAGGGTTGAGTGGGGTGAGAGGACCGTGTCCGTCAGAGCTGGGGGGAGGAAGGGGGAAAGACGTCAGAGTGCTAGGGGACGTTGGGGGGGTAAGGATGACTCAAGGGAGAGTGATTGTCGTGTCATGGCAGGAAAACAGGGTTAGGAAGTAAAATTGGGGTGAGGAAAGAACAGGGAATGAGGGGGAGAAAGGAAGGAACAGGATCATGCTAAACCAACGGCAAAGAGGAGAAAAGAAAGAGCTGATCAAAAGCGACATGCTGAAAAAAGGGCTGGAGGAAGGGGAGCGAGCAGAGGTAGGGAGAGGGACGCTGAGCTCTGTGCTCTCATTGCCCTCCCTGGCACCTTCCCCGCACCATCCTTGGACCTAACACCGAGCAAGCACAGAGCCAAGGCACTGGGGCTGGTCAGGACCATCCTTCCCCACAGCTCCCTTCCAAACCTGGTTGAATGTGCAGCTGCATTTCCCAGCTGCGGGGCAGCTAGTTCTTGGGGGTCTCCCTTTTTGCCTTGCCTCTTATAAACCTCACCTGCAGAGCTATGGTAATATCGGCTTTCCCGAGAAAGGCCTTTTGCTCTCTGTCTCCAAATGATGCTTGACAATGAGCCTCTAAGTGATAAGTGTAAGGGTACACGTGCAAAGAAGACCCACACGTGCCCTTGCCCCAGTTTTTGAAAAGGGAAGATCATACCGAGCTGTAGCAGTCACTGTCAGCTCTTGAGAGGCAGGTAGCACGTGCCATTGGCTCAGGAACGATGGAAAAGTAGAAATAAAAAGCCCACAGGAGTACAGAACCGAGATTGGTAAAAGAACTAATTTAAAGCAGAAAATCTAAAATCATCCTAGGCTGAAGAGGAAGACCACAATGTGGCAAGATGTAAAAACGGAGAGGAGGAAGGTGGCAAATCAGCAAAACTCAGCCCACTGCAAGGAACGACCCAAGGGCTGGCACCTGCCTGCCTGTTTGCCAACTGCCTGGCCAGCAGAGCGGCTTCGGCTGCCTGCTCACGGGCTGCGGAGCATGTCATGCCAAGTAGCATGTTAGCCCCAGCCATTTATTATGTACATTATGTGCAATAAATGATGATTGCCTACTCATAAGTTGCGTGCGTAATACTGCTTTCAAGTCCCTGGGCTCGGTTGAAGAAGCCCAAATAAAGGCGGCCAAAGAATTAAAGGTTAGAAATGGTACTATTTTTGTCAGCCAATCTCATGGATTGTTGAGTGACGCTAGTGATGCAACATTTGCTTTGGGAGTCTGCAGTAAAAACCTCCCAGTAAAAGGCAACAGAGATACATTTCAGACTCAGGGGAGCATCAAGGTGCCTTCTAAACAGAAATCCTGTCATAATTAAACACAATATAAATAAGGAGAAGAAGTCAGAGACTTTGGAAACCATGTTAAGTGTGTGTCAATTCGGAATAAAGAAACAAGTTCCAGCAATTAAAATGTGATAGAAAATACTTGGATGTTAAAATGGATGTTACATTAAATTCACAGAAAGTTTTAATTACATTTTACTTTGTTTTTCTCCAGCTTAATACAGAGAAAGAAGACATGGCAACACAAAGTATGGAAAATTCTGGGAAAAAGTGTCAGCCAAAGTCTGTCTTAGGTAAATTAAAAAAAATTCTAACCAATGGCAATAAATAAATAAATGATTTCTTAGCTTAAATCCCAACTTCGGTCTTCATTGAGGACTATAATAAATTCTAGTTGTCCTTAGAGGGCCTAATTAACACCTAATTAACACCTAATTAACACCTGTTTTTCATTATGAATCCTGAAAATTTGTTAATTTGGTTAGCCTCTTTTGACAAGTTTTATCTCCTTGATACTCAGGAATGGTTTGCAACCTTCCACCCAAAGAATCAACTGCGCTGGCCAAGTTTCACCTTACATATATATCTACTCCTGTAGTTACTTAACTACAAATAAGTTAAATCATACTTTCTTTCATGAGGTCTTCATTTAAGATATAGGTCCTTTGAGCTGATACAGCTTTGGGTTTTGAACAAGCTTTCACCTGGAGGCAGCTTGCAAAGACCAAGACAATAATTTTGGTGAGGTGTGAGCATTAGTTGATTTAATAATTTACTATCCCTTCTTTGCTCATCCACTATTAGTATTTCAGGTAGTTTTCTGGTACTTTGTCTTGGGAAAGGACCCTGCTACTCCAGATCCCTGTGTGCATTCTGTCAGCTGCACCCCAACAGCGTCCATCAACCACAGCCATACCCAAATCTCAGTTCTCAGGATATCTGAGGGTGTGCACAAATGAGTACCGGTACATTTTGTGGCTCTTGGGAAAAGATACACTATGGTGCCAGAGATACTAACTGCAACTGCAAGGCAGATTCCGTACGAGACCTGACCGCATTTCCAAAGATAATTACTTTTGCTATCGAAACGCTTAGAACTGAATCATCCTTTCCAGGAAAGAGGCAGGCCATTGGCAGTTTGTGGCTTCTAAAACATTTATTGTTCGTTTCAACATAATTTTCTTTTTTTTTTTTTTTTTCAAAAAAAGTATAGCTTGAAAACATGCTGTTTGAAAAAATATCTTAAAACTTTGTTTTCATATTTAAGAAAGGTGACTCAGAAGCCTGCATTTACTCACCTTGAATCGTGTTCAAGTTTTTCTGTCCTTGTTGGTGGTTCATGGCTGCCCATCACCATGGGCTGCCTCTGTCCCTTGTGAAAGTCTTGCTCTGAACAGTGACAGTAATAGACCCGATAACCCCAGCGTGGGGCAGTCCAAAGTTGACAGGTAGGATGGGTCGGCAGAAGATCCCTTACTGCTTTTTCATTTTAGGTTGAGTTAGATCAATCAGTGTGAAGCACGAAAGAGTAATCTGATGAATACTGGTACCTTGCTAAATAAAGTTTTGCAAATAACCCTACATCTTCCCTCCTACCAGCTGCAAGCTTCCAAGGGCTCATCCTGCACTGGGCTATCCAGCTCTCAATTTTACCTTGTAGGCTTTATGAAATGCTGATGAAGGACCAGGTATTGCTTTAATTAGCCACGGTGCAAACCTGGAACACTTCAAACTAAGTTGCTGAATGCACTTGAGATTTAATCCACTACCAGAAACTGGCCCCGAGTCCTCTTTTTTTTTTTTTTTTTTTTTTTTGTGGCCATTTTCCAAATATTGAAATGAATGTTTATTTCAGTGACCATCAAATCCTTTGAACATTTTTGTGGAGAGTTTTTGCAGAGGCAGGATACCTATCAAGGAGCAGAAGGCTAAAGGCACAGGTCCTTATTCAGATTGTTTCAGAACACAATTTTTCTTCCCAAATTAGATAGCTTAACTTGAGCTTTTATTTTTCTGACCAGTTCTTGCTAAGCAGCTATATCTGGTACTCTTTCCTCCTTAATTTCTTTACACAGCTATTGAGGAATGTTTTGTGGAAACAATGGAAGTTAGCTTTCATCTACAATATCTGTCATTTTTTTAAGCAAGGATGTTACAATATTTCCCAAGGTTTCTTGAGCCTACACATAGTTATTTGAATTCTCTCTTGGTAACGGTAAAGATTTTTGTGCTTTGAACCTATGTCCATCACTGAGACTTTGCTTAGAAAACAGTCACCCTGAATACAACTCCTGGAGCGGATCAAAAGAAAAACATTTGTTTATGGCCAGTCAGGCTAAACTCCCACCCAGTTTCTTTTTCTTAATGCTTCCTGCTGGCTGGTCTTTCAGAGGAGTCTGAACAATAGGAAATGTGAGGAACAGAAACTGAAGTCTTACCCCAGTCAATATCTACATTAAGGACTGTGATTCACAGTATTTGAGAAGCCACAGGTTTAAGTCATGATGTAAAACCTCTAAAGAATCAGTATCTAGCTGGCTAAATATACCTTTGAGGTAAAATTCTATTTTCTGATAGATTTCTATGTTTAAATTTTGCATTTTATAAGAGTGGTTTACAGCGTTATTTAAAAAAACCCACTAACTTCTTCAAAAAATACCAACAGGTTTTTGATAAGCATTCACTTAGTAAGAAAGCTTTTACTACAGCTTAGTTTAAGGCCTTTAATAAAAGCTTTCCTGAGACAGATGCTTCAGAAAGGTTTATGGTAGAATTATTCTAAAAAAAGGGCCTCTCGATCAGTGTGTGGGTTTTGGGATAGCATCCATCTTAGATTCCCTCTGCAGTTTCTTTATTAACCATAGAGTCCCCAAAGAAATTATCCACCAATTTGCTCAACAGCTCAGAAAAGCCACCTGGATGAGAACTCTTTTGGAAGATATATTTGATAGGTATTGACAGTCCCCGGTTACCTTGTGGGAAGATACAGATACAGCTGCAGTACTGAGCTTTCAGCATTCCAGACAGTGTAGGTTTCTGACGTGACTCTTTTGATAGGAAGGTGGATAAAATGTCAACGGAACAGCTCTTTATTTCCTACTGTGGCAAATGCTACAAGCTTAATACTGTGTGCCATAGTTTCTGTCAGTCTATAGTGTAAAAAAAACCCAGTAAAGAATGAAAAGACTGTGAAGTTTAGTACTTAAAAACATAAGAAAAGCAGTTAAGACTGTGTGTGAAATCTTAATACAGTCCTCTTGTCCACGTACCTTTTACGATAGTCTTTAACTGCATGATCAAAGACTACTTTTTCCCAGAGGTGCCCGTCTCTCTGAATAAATCATCAGTATTTCTATTTGTCTTCCTTGTTAATCATGTGGCCTTACACATTATACTTCATTCCAACTTTGCAATGAAAACAAAACTGGTGATTTTCTCCAGGTGTTTCTGCAGTGCAGAGTATTAGCGCTTCACGAATATGGGTAATCTTGTCTACAGAGAACGCTAAGGGAATCGGTGGCATTTTTGTACAGATTTATATATTTAAAATATAGCTCCAGTCGATTTCTGCTGCTGCTTTATTCAGTGTTTACGCAAATCTTAGAAGCAACTAGTATTGTTTTTGCTGAAATGCTGAAGAAAAGAAAATCAATATTCAATCTAAGCCAGACATCTGGTGTGAAAAATTTCAGCTGGTAGCCTGATGCCTGGCAAAATCGGGTGCAATTAAAAGTAAGGCTTTTATTGTGAGAAATTTCAGGCAACCTGAACTGCTTTTCAACACCTGTTTTAAGAAAGCTGTCATAAAAAATTTGAAATTAAGGGAAATAGATTAAGAAAATAGAATTAAGAAAATTAGGGGAAAAGAATGTATTCATTCTTTTCATTCTCTTACGCCGTCTGTATTCCTGCTTTACTTTAGTGTAAATAAGAGCGAATCAGATTGAAGATATACACTGCTTTATGGTGAACTGTTATGTTTGAACTATACTGAGCATACGATTAAAATGAAGCAAGTGAGGAAGTTGTGTATTATTATCATTATTTAATATTGATATTGCCGGTTGTTTCCAGAAGCCAGTCACATCAAAGCTCCACTGCACTAAGTGCCATACAAACGTATTGTAAAGTGAAGACCCTGATGCAGAAACTACGTATTTTCCTTTAGGCTTTTCTGCATTGTTGATCAGCATCGCGGAACAACATGAGGAGTAGGCAAAATAAAATAACAGTAACAAGATAAAACTATAATGCAAATTAGTGATTCTTAATATAGGGCATCATGCAAAATAGCTATTTGGCAAGCTATTCGGAAGTAATGCTTGTCATTCTTTTGATTTTTGAAAAAGACCGTGAGTTAGGACCGACAAAGGGGGATAGACAAACCAAGGATCCACCTTTCTTTGGCGTGCCTTGAACTAAATGAGATCAAGCTGGTTGAAATGCTTATCGGATTTCTGGGGAAATCTATCCCTGAGCAATAAATCTGTCTGAATGGAGACCCACCATTTATCAAGCTTACAGCAGAAGGCCTTTGAACTGGTGGACAGTTGGCATAGAAACACCCTCAGCGAGGCTAGCACTTCTGCCATTTATACTTTGCATTGTGTGACGACTTACAGTGTGTCGGTGACCAATCACATACCCAAGAAGGCAAGGAGCCTGCCTGCGTGGGCATTATGATCTTGAAACCACATTTGTACTTCACATCCACACAGGAAACAGAAATCCCGATATAACCCAAAGCTGAAAAGAGGAGGGTGGTGAATGGAGGGTGACAGAGCTTTGCCCCAGCAAATGAAGTCACAGTGACATGCCTGAACTGACGCAGAAGCGTGCCACAGATCCGTTAACACTCTGCTACTTCACTCTGCAGTGCCAGTCATGAGGGCTTTATGTTAATCTGTCTGAATCCAAATTGTCCATTATTTACTAGGCAATTTCCTGTTGCTGTCTTGGAAAAAACAAGCAGGAATTGAGAAAGTATCTCAAGAATGTTAAGTTTTCAAATTTAGTTTAGGAATTAGATTTAGAAAGGTATTTTTTGATGATAGCAAAATAGTAGATCTTTACAAAGGCAGTTTTAGGAGACTTCAGAAAAAAGTGCTTCTGTACCTTCACCAAAAAAACCCAACCACTGAGCTTCATGCTATTTCAATCTTTGATCTAAGAGGACTTCAGTCTTTAGAGAAGGAAATCTGTGAAAAGTTTTGATAAAACCTCTGATAACTGGTTCTTTCTCACTGTGAACTTCACATGCGGAATATACCTTTTATAGATCCATGGGTACCACCTTCTACTAAGAAATCAGAAAGAAAACTGAATTAAAAGCAAAAAATATAAATAAAATGTTAAGCACTAAATGAAACCACACAGAAATTGTATTTTGTTAACTATGATCCAAAAATACTGTATAAACTTTACTTTAAATACTAATATTACTAATAGTTACAGTGCTTGTGTTCTTACTATAGACATGTTTCAATAAACCCTCTGATCATTTTCAGTGCATAATTTTGACCAAGTAGGAACTGGCAAAAAGTTTGAAGAAAATGCCATTGAGATTTAACCATGGAAATTTCCTTGGAAACATCTAGTGAGGGCAATGCGAAAAACTGGTCTTCCAGGCGTCACTACCAGTAACTGATCCTAAACAGTATAAAATAATTTTCTCTATGGCACGGAGTAGACTGATATATCAAAAACTGGTGCCGTTTGGACTCAATTTCTGTTCACTCATGTCCATACATTCTGGCTAAAGAATCAATGATTTCTTGAGGGAAAACCTGAAAATATTGACTGGATTCTGTGAGGATTTTAGTATTAGATAAATCAAACTTTTTTTTTTTTTTTTCAACACCAGTAGCTTTTGGGTAGTATAGCTGAAATATCCACGCAGCATAAGTCAGATGACCCTATCTGGGCAATGATTTCATCTGTTGCTATGTGCGTGGTCTGTAATAATGAAAAAGTTGAAACTAGCGTCAGCCAATTTCAAAATATTGAGAGAGAAAAAACATCTATCAGCTTCAAATTAGTTTTTAATGGAACCCTTGCCAGAACAATTTACGGCTCTCCTGTATAATGGTTACAGAAAGGTAATTAAAGTCTATACCTGCTTAGCTTGTTGTGAAAGTCATATAAAATGGGATTTAAACTTGCATGTTTTGTTTCAGAATGAAAGTGGGCAATGAAAGTGAGGCATATGTAGATGGTCAGTCATTGACAGGCAGTAACCCATTACACCATGATATCTCCATGCTTGTTCACACTTCTAAAGCCTTCAGAGTAAACATGAGACCTGTTTTCTGCAGAGGTTTGAAATTTATTCTGTCTTTAAAGTTACCCAGTGTCTCTTCGAGCATCCATATCGGTTTACTTGCTCTAGTGCTCCATTTCTTCAGGAAAATGAAAGTGTGTACTTACTTACTGATGTCTTAAAAGCACACACAAGACAAAGTGCATGGGTGAACAGACGAAAACCAAATTTGTAATCCTTACTGTAAAAGGCATGTATAAAAAAAAAAAGGTGTCAGCTTCTCAGTCACCAATGAGCTGCGTACAGTCATCAGAGCTGTTTTCTGAATTCTGTGATCTAATTTGTAAGTGATCTATAAGAAATGCAATTTGGTCTTTTCAAATTAAATCATCTGTCTAAATAAAAATGGAAAATGTGTAATTTCCCTACTGTTAAGCCAGAGAACTTCAAATAATATTTGCAGCCAAAATGAAAACAAACAGTAAAATGATTCTGATTTCATCCCCTTTCAAGTCATTCTTCTCATCAACTTCAGCTGATAGGAGATGATTTTTTAAGCACATCTACTTCTACAGGGAATTTGTAAACAGGGTTTGTAATTCGTGTGGGAAAATAACATTGTAGTAGATATATCCTTGGAGGAATGTGAAGGAAATGGGGGGGTGGGGTTGGGTTAGTAATAGTCTTAGATAGAGTATATAGCAGTTTATAAAGACGCTGTTCAACTGCAAGCTCTACAGTAGTTAAAACTCATTAAAGATGTCCTGAATTTATGTAAAATTGTCAAATTGGAAAACTTGCCCATTTAATGACAAGGTTCACAAAGCCAATACGTCTGGCCTGAAATACTGTCCAGTTTCACCAGGACAGTCCTTTTTACCCACAAGTTATTATTTTATGACTGCTGAGTGACCTTAGACTTCACAGAAGTCCATTGGTCTGTATTTTTTATGTTTAATAATGCACATTCGTAAATGTTGTCTAACACAGTACCATAACACTTGGCTGAAGCTGACTGCAGTATTTCTGCTTGTTTTAGAACAAGTTTGTTGAAATTGATGGGATTAAAAAAAGCACCTCTAACTTCAAAAAAAAAAGTTTTCCCTTTGAAATCATACAGTAATTTCAAAGGATTTGGATCAGAATGGGAAGACAACTGGATTAACATGGTAAGCTTGGCATTTTAAAAGATACAATATAAAAATATTTCAAGGGCTTTAGTAAAACTTAGACACTGGCTGGACATTGTGTAGGCTTTTGTGCACAGATGTATTTGACACAAAACATAGTTCTTTTGTGTTTATCACTGTCATTTGTTTCAGTCATTGCTGCTTACATACAAATATCTTCTTTACCATGTCTTTGATCAAATCTATTTAAAATAAATATTATTTCTCTGTTTTGGTGTCCATTGCCACTATTTAGTAACTGGGCTTTGCTTTCATCAAGTCGGGATATGGATAACTAATGGCTAATCAGACTAATCGCAGAGATTTTAGTGGTTCCACTACTGGGTTTACAAACTTCTTGACATTGTACCACAGTACCTACAGGTATCTTGAAACTGCTAAGTCAAAACTAAAAAATACTTTCTGTGAAAATTCTTAACTATGAATAAAAACGTCTTAGCACCTCTTTCTTGTGAGAATGCTTTTATTCAAAAAAGCACTGTTTATTTCTGTGTTTCTCTGATCTAAGTGTTAGTACTTTAAATGCAGTCAGAAAGCATTTGGCACACAAATCCGTATTGATAAAATTCTGAATAATGTCTTCATGCAGCTCCTATGTATCAGTAAGTGTATAATCCCAATTCAAGGGGACTGCTCCAGTGCCTGGCAGAATTACAGTATCTGACTTCAGTCAAATTTGGATCAGGACATAAAAATATGGTGAATTAGAGAAATAAAATTGAGTCCCCAAATGCCATAGATTTATTACAAGAGTCTCGGTCTGCAAAGCAGAGTGTAAAAGACAAAAAATATTCCAGGTTGTGAGACAGGGATACTTGATAAAAGAGCATCTGATCACAGCAAGAAGGATTTTGAAAGAAGACTTTGGGACTGGAATAGCCAATCTTGGCCAGGAAACCTTGAACCTAGTTATCTTCTTGGGCTCTTGGTACTGTTTGCAAGGTGTTCTGGGTTCTCTGTGTGACAAAAACCACACTTCACTGTCATAATTGCTGCCAGATGCTAATCTTGTACTCAAGGAAAGGAGCAGGTGACCTTTAAAAACCTATGGTTCCTCCAGACCTGGGTCATAGCAGAACAAGAAAGATGGAAGCTTGCATAGCTTTGCTAAACTTGTTTGTAGATCTGTGAGAAGCTTAAGTATCCAGTTGAAAATATGTAATTTTTACTAAAGCAGTGGTGGAACTGACACTGTCAGAAAAAACTTTCCTTGGCAGTTTTGATTAATTCCATTTTTAATTAGAATAATTATTTCTATTGCTTTATTTATGGAAAAAATATAAATTACCAAGTTCAGATTTGTGAACTAATCCTTAAGGTATTAGTGCTTTGACACATTTGGGAGGCAAATGCAAATAGCATGAAAGCTGGTATTTTTCTATGATTTGTTGTTTATTGAACTTGAAGCTGGGAAAAAGGATATTAAAAATTGAAGTGAACCTGGTGACAATTCCATAGATGCATTTTACTTGGGGAATTTACTAAAAATGTGCTTTGGAGCATGATTTTGGAAAGGGCTCATAAATTAGCCGAGGTGAAAAATTAAAAAAAAAAAATAAGAAAAGAAAAGGAGCTAGGCTCCATTACCCAGTACTCTAGGAGATTTATTGGGAAGTCACCCTTTCAGCTAGTGTTTTTATAACTTAAACAAATTACAAGTAAACATCATATTTGTATGTGACTTTTCATGAAAGCAATGTTTCAAAGTGATTCATTATTTATTACATGCTCTGTGGTATACAGGCTATCCATCCTGCAGCTGTTAGGCGTAATGAGAACAAGAAAAAGACCTTGTGAGCTTTAGCAGAAGGTAGCAAACCTGAAGTAACTTTCAAACAGTATAAAAAGAAGAGTTTTACTTACAAAAATCTTGACACTGATCTCAACAAATGAGAGGCTCTTGTGAAACTCGGTATCCCTTCCCACTTGCCTCTTGGCTCTGACAGTCCTGCAATACACGTGAAGTATGGTTATATATTGGTTTAGAATGAATTGGTGTATATATATATTCAAAATGCAATTTCTCCCTCTCTGCTTAGAGTAATCAAAAGTATCAGTGTATGGAAGAAACCTGAAAGGCATTTGTCTTCTTTGATGAATTTGCTTGATTTTTTTAACTTCTTTTTGCAATTTGTAGGAGTCTTTTGTGGTGTAATTTCAAGACATACAAATTGGCGCATTAAAATGATGTTAATATTTATACTACCATATTAATTATTAATTGCTATATTTAGAGTATAATTAATGTGAAGTTTTTAAAAATTAATTTTGACATTTTTAAACCCCATAACTTTGCCGACTTTCCAGTAAAACTATCATTTTTACTTCCCCACCCCGCCTCGTGTTGCCGCGTAGGGCAGCAGGGAGGCAGGCAGGCGTCCGAGGTGATCAGCACCATGGACAGAGACCGGGGACACCTCCCCATGCGGACGTCAGCCGCCTCCCGCAGGACCGACCGCTGGGGAGCGCCCCTGCCCGGCGGCACAGCCTGCCACTGCCCCCGCAGAGCAGCTTCGGTCACCCCAACAACCTCTGTGTTGGCAGCAAGGGGAGAGACATTACCGTGTATGAAGGTCTGCTGTGTTCTAAGACCTCAAAATGCAGAAGCGAATCACTCCTTGCCAGCTAAACTCCTTGCACGCTGTTAACTCTTTGAAGTAAGGACTGTGGTTTTTTTTTTTTTTTAGTCAGTCTCGCCTATTGCAGATACTCTTGAAATATGATAGGGACCCATCTCTGAAAATCATAGTCTGAGCAAGTACTATTAGTTATGACTCCCCTACTTGTTAAGTAACATCCTTTAAATTATTATGGACTAGATAGCTACTAGGTAGCGGGACTTCAAAGTTTCCTGAGCAACATCAGACAACAACATTAGTGAAAGTAACAGACTATTTTGTTCTCTTCCTCCTTTCCTATGGAGAACAACAACACTGGACAGTCTCACTGAGCAGTGGGCTAGATTCCCACGCAAGATAAATGTCAAAGCATGTGTTATGTGACACTGCATTTATTTGAAAAAACAAAACAAAACAAAACAAAAAAACCCAACAAAACAAAACAAAAACAAATGCAAAAACAACCCCCAAATCCTGGCAATTATATTAATTTCTCATGATTCTGATCCAAGAAAGACTTGGGAAATAATTAAATTTTCCATTAGGTGAATTGAAAGCCTGTATAAAACCAGGTATTGTGGTGGCAGTAGATAGTGTCTATGGTTCATCTTTGACAATCTTAACAACAACAAAAAAGCCTAACTCCAGACACCAACATCACAGACATCTTCATGTGAGCTAGTCACTCTGGACTCCCTTTATGGTCAGTGACGTGTTCACCTAAAGTGAAGGGTGCAGGTCAGCTGAATCCTTGAAAACATCTGCTAAGGACAAGACAAACTGCACTCTGATTCTTTCCAGTGGCTAAAAAGGGACACTGGGCTAACTGCTTTAGAAGTAGACACATACACTGCAGATGCCTGTTTTTATCCAGACAGACCCCTTGAACACTGACACTAAGCAGTATGCAAGCAACTGGGCGAGCATCCAAAAGTGCCAATGTCTTTGGGAGGATTAAGTATCTAGGGGTGGGGAGGCTGCTGGGAAGCCCCGCACAACCCCATACTTGCCTGGAGGATGTGCCATCAGATGATAGATAGTATTTGACTTGTTCAAATACTTCCACTCATACTGAAATACAACCTAATGGCAAAAGTCCAAACAGCCGCACATTAAACTTCCTGTGTATGCATTTTATACCTCAAATATAAGCCTCTGACAAAAGTATTATATATGAGATCATAACTAATTTAGCTTCACATTCTCCTCACCATCTTGGATGCTGGTTATACTTCACTAGTTTATTTGATTTTTCAACATCCCTCCCACTAAACATTTCAATCAAAACAAGTTAAATGACTCAAGAAACACTGAAAGCTGAAAAATATATCCCAGTTCAACTACTTTTTTTTTCTTTTAGGTATCTACTGTTAATACAGGAAAAATGCAGTGAAAAGATAGAGATAAAAATTACATTATAGGATAGAGGTGATTAAAGGAAAAGTATTTAAAACTCTTTCTTTTGGATTCAGGGTCTGTTTTGTATAAAACCTCTTCTTCCTATTAGTCCAATGAAAATCAAATGCAGAAAAAAATAATGCAGTATTATCCTCTTGAGTCTGCAGACAGCCTGAAGCAACAGTCTAGTCTGTTACCCAGAGCACCTCCAAAATTCTTGTGATGGAATTTAGACCCACTTGGGGACATAAGGGATCATGCAGCACTCCTCTCCTCTCCTCTCCTCTCCTCTCCTCTCCTCTCCTCTCCTCTCCTCTCCTCTCCTCTCCTCTCCTCTCCTCTCCTCTCCTCTCCTCTCCTCTCCTCTCCTCTCCTCTCCTCTCCTCTCCTCTCCTCTCCTCTCCTCTCCTCTCCTCTTCTCTCCTCCTATTTATGTGATTCTTCTCCTAACAATATTATTTCCTCTCATTGGGCATAGCTGTGCTGTAATAACGGCAGATCAAGGAAAAGCAATGGCCACATTTTGGTTCCATGCTTCCGCATTGCTTCGGGGGAAATTGTTTGTGACAATCTTATTTTATGTCTAGACTGCATCCTACTCTTCAATAGCCAGCCTATGCTGGGGGGCCATTCCCCCTCCCGCTTTGTTCCTCACTCTATTTATTCCTAGTTCACTTGCACAGAGGTAAGAGTCTTATGCCGCGGAAATATTCTTATTTTATGTGCCAGGGCCTGCAACACTGGAAGCTAATTTGATGAAATAAAATGGTATTATACTGCCCTATACCAGTACATTATGTAGGTGACATGTATTAAAAAAATCCAGCTGACTATTTATGTTTTTCCTAAATACTACAATGTACTGTTCGGTTATCATTTACAATTTAGTGTCATAGATAATTCACAGAGTTACATGTTAGCTGGCAGGATAACTGAATACATATTATGCGTTTAAGCCTGAGGAACTCGTGCCTCACACATGTCACACTATGAGCATGTAAGCTGCCCTGGGTCAGGGCAGACGCATGGGTGCCGTTGAGGGACACAGTGAAAGGAAGGAATCCCTCCTCAGATGGGCACCCTTCCAGTTTTGCTCTGGCTCTGCTCCCATATGCGAGCGGGCGGGACAGATAAAAAGCAGAAATAAGATGCCTGGATAGTTGGTGTGAGGTACGTGCCAATCGCTTACCCATTCTCTTGGGCAGTAGGAGGGGTAATCAGCAGTCACCAGCCTCGGCACCCCAACTGGGAGGTATATGGAGGTGGTACCAAACTGTGAGCGTCCCCTGAGCAGGTGTGTGGTCTGGATTACAGTACAGCACAGACCCAGTAGCAAAGTTCAAGAAGGTCCTTGCTGCAGTCTATTGAACATGATTTTGGTTATTCATAGAATCATAGAATGGTTTAGGTTGGAAAGGACCTTGAGGATCATCGAGTTCCAACCCCCCTGCCATAGACAGGGACACCTCCCACTAGACCAGGTTGCCCAAGGCCACGTCCAGCCTGGCCTTGAACACCTCCAGGGATGGGGCCTCAACAACCTCTCTGGGCAACCTGTTCCTCTGCCTTACCACCCTCAAAGTGAAAAACTTCTTCCTAATGTTCAATCTGAACCTGCCCTCTTCTAGTTTAAAGCCATTCCCTCTCGTCCTGTCACTGCATGCCCTAGTAAAAAGTCCTTCCCCAGCTCTCCTGTAGGCCCCCTTTAGGTACTGGAAGGCTGCAATAAGATCTCCCTAGAGCCTCCTCTTCTCCAGGAAGAAGGTGGCAATATTATTGCGAAAAATATTTAAAAAAAAGGTAAAAGAAGTAAGACTTGAATGATTTAATCAGTTTTGGTAATTTTCAGTGGATTTTAATGGTAATTACATAAAAATACAGTTTTGTTTTATCTCCCACCCCCCCCCGCCCCCCCCCCAGAGAAATACAATCTCAGCATTTCCAGATTGAAATAAATCTAAATTGTGGTAATGAATTGCTGAAGTATGACCCCATAGAAACAATGAAATGCATGTAACCATGAACACAATTGTTTTTGGAAAGATGGAGCAAAATAACTGTCAGCAAGGAAATTACTTCATATGGCTCTGACACCGACTTTTCAGTTTCATGTCCCTCCCCCATACTTCTCCCCTTTTTCATCTCTTTTGAAAGGGCTACATGGAAAGCGTAGCTCATTGTTAAATGATCTGAGAAAACAGGCAGAAAAAAGAAAAGGGCAAGATAATTTCACTTGTACAGATGAGCAGGCAGAAAAACAATAACAAGGCAATAGATTGAGCAAACAGAGGCGGTGGCAGTAACACAAATTATTATGTACACACCATTCTCAAAACGGGAGATGTGAACAAATTTGTAGATTATTCTTATCAAATAGGCTTGCTTGTAGAAGGCCTTTTATCTGTGCCTATAAACCACTAAAATACTAAAGCAAAATAGTAATCCTATTCCTCTACGCAAGATTTTTAAATTTGAGCAGAGCCCCTTTTCCGTGTTCAGTTAATTTTAGACTAGATGTTCCACTGCTCTGAATTACCGTGCTTCCATGGCATTCGTGGTACTTTGTTGACATATATTACCTGAAGTTTGGGTTCTTTGTATGCAGTTCAGTAATGGAGAAGATACAAAAATAAAGTCTGGAGATGCAGCCCTGTCTTTGTTCAAGATAGGAACACAGCCTGGGAAATACAAACTTTCCTGAATCACATGAAGATCTCAGAAGCAAGCAGCCAGCAGCAGAAGTAAGCGTATGAAGATTACAGTGTATTCTTATTTGTAAAGTTATATTTACAGGAAGGCACACCAAGAGGTCATTTAGTCTCTTTTCCATTATATTTTAGCCTTCAGCTTCTGAAATGGTGGGAATTCGTCTTAACAGAAACTCTTCAACTGGGTTTAAGTTTAAGTACCCCTTAGGTCTGCTTTGTTCAGAGGATGTTGAATACAAAGATCTGGTCAAATTTAGTCACAGCTGATCACCTAATTAGTACCACTTAAAAACTGCATTGATTAGGCAAATTGCCTTTTGATATCAAATGCCTGGCATCCATAAATTTCAAAATTCATTTACTGTTTCAATGTTTGGCTCAGTTCAGGAAATTCTTTTAATACAAACTGAAGACCCACCGAAGCTAGAAAACGTTAAACTTATGTTTAAAATTAAGAACATAGAATCCCAGGAAAAAAACATGGCCTTCCATTGCATGCTTTGGTGCAAGGTAGGATTAATTATACCTAGATCACCGCGGAAAAATATTTGGGCAATGTCTGCCCAAAGATTTGCCAATGATCTGACAGCTTCTCCAGGCAATTGATTCCAGGGCTTGTCTCTGCTATTGCAATCTGTTCTTTAATGTCTAACCATATTCCGCCTTTTTGTTATTTAAGCACGTTGTTGCCCACCAGTGAAGAGGAGGTTCTTCCTCCCTAAGACATTTTTTTATGTACTGTGAAGTGATCATCTCATTCTTCTTTTATAATTATTTTAATTTATGCTTGTTTTCTTCATAGGTAAAGTCACATGGCCTTTAGTCACTGTCTGCTTTTTCTTTCCTCAATGGTTTCATGTCCTCCTCAAAATTTTGTGCCTAAAGCAAAATGCAGTACTCCAGTAGGGTTACTCTCAGAGCTGTGTATATCAGGTGGATTACTTCAATATCTTGGAGTCTGTAATCTTCTAATATTTGTCAGAATGGAGCTTGTCCTTTTGCAGCTGTATTGAATATCTATATGACTTGCCCAGAGAGGTGGTGGATGCCCCATCCCTGGAAATATTCAAAGTCAGGATGGACAGGGCTCTGGTCTGGTTGAAGATGTCCCTGCTCATTGCAGGGTGGTTGGACTAGCTGACCTTTAAAGGTGCCTTCCAACCCAAACCATTCTATGATACTACGATTCCATGACTTGCTGTTGGTTTATAATTGTAATTCTTTTGTTCTCCTTTTTTTTTTTTTCATTTTGTGTATGTCAGTATGTACAGCTAAAAATTAAAGATTGATATATTTTCTCTAATTAATTCAGTGAAAAGAGTTTTGCCATTGTTTTCAGTGGAGCCTGGAATTTCTTTCAAGATAGCTCAATAGAGAAGTTAATCATAAGTACATTGCCTTGAAACTTGAGAAATTTTAAGCTTTTCTAATTAAAATACTTTGTTGGGAGCCATAAAATACCATGCATATATACTAAATGCTTGAGAATGATATTTATTAGTAGCAGATATATGAATTTCAAAGAAAGCTACTAATTTATATTTAGTAGCCAGATATTGTTATCCTAGGTATACTTTCTAATCCTTGAAAGTGTTACAGATCTCAAAAAGATCTCAAAAGAAGTAGGAGTAGCCGCATTTCACTAGAAAAAGAATGTGAAAGGGGGATTTAGCTGGCTGAGTGCAAGAGCAGGAGTGTGTGTCCTTTAGATTTAATTCTGTGATAAGAGCAGAGTTGTGAAGCATGGGAGTAGCATTCTGCAGGTTGGTAACTCACGTGACAAAATACAAAGAAGGCAGCTGACAAAGATGGGCTTGTTAAAGGTAGTCAGTTAAGGCGTGTTAATAACAGCAATTGCCAACTATGTTGAAAATAGTTCTTTAGGACATAGTACCATAAGCATTTCCCAGTTAAGAAAACTAACCTGGTAATTGCGGTAGGAAGACTCAAGTGACTGTGGATCATGAAAAGGTTGACAAGTTATAATTATTTGATCACATAGAAATGTGAAAGCAGCCCATTTCTAAAATGGATTGTCAAGAAAGCATTTGCTCTAAAGCGGCTAAGATATACTTGGTGATTCTGAAATTCTTTGAGATATTCTTCACAATGAAATATGCTTCCTTCATTTCAGTGAGACTGAGAATCAATAGAGACATGCATCAAGTTATATATCCAGGAATTGATTGTGGTAATCCGTTTAATTCCAATTTAAGAAGGCATTATAAGGAGATGCATTTCACAACAAACGGTCTGACTTCCTGGCATCTATTAACACTTCTCAGTAAACAAGCTGTACAAATGGAAATGGCCTTATGGACGCTTAAGGAGGGTGCTCATATAACCTTTGAATTAAATAGGGCAAAGTTTTCATCAAACACCTGTTAGAACTTGCTTTGTTTAATATTTGACTTAGCATCCAGCCCATTAGCAGGACTTATATTCAATTGTTAGCATACAAGATGCCTGCTCACATGGTATGGTATTCCTTGTTTTCCATTACTGTGCTGAACCTACCACAGCTAATATGACCCATTTCCTCTGGGTAAAGTCATGTTTAAGAAGAAGGAGCTAATGAGCAATATTGTAATGTAGATTTTAGACCAGTTATGAGAAGAAAGAATCACAGATGCAGCTGAAAGCTCGTTTTACTTTTAAAAAAATCACCTTTGGTTCTTGAGCTTTTTAATATTTTCTCTCTTTTCTAAAGGCATTTTATTCTGGCAAGCTGAACACATTCCCATTAGCAACATGTTCAGTCAAGAGCATCTGGGAAAATATATTTGTTGTATTAAAAAAACATATAAATATTCCCACATTTGCTTTGTGAGGGATAACACATAGCAGCTGTATTGTAAAACCTCATGCTTTGCAGAACACAGTCCATCAGAAGAGACATGTGTTTTGGTTCATCTGAGACAGAGATGGCTATAAATCACCAGGTGGTGATGGGAATTGTCTGGCAAAGCTCTGCTCAGCAGCAGCGGGATGGAGGTGCAGAGGAGAGCTCGGTGGGAGAGCAGCTTCCCTGCCCGCCTGTCGCTCCGTTGTGGCTCCTGGCACCCTCACTCCTTCCCTGTGCCCCTACTGCCATTTTCCTGGCCCTAGGCAGGACAGCTTCCCCCTGCCCTTGGCATGGCTCTCATCTCCCCAGGCAGAGATGCCTTTGCCTCATTTCAGCTGCTTTTGCCTCAAGCAGAAGAGCCCCCCATCCCTTTCCTGCCACCCGCTTCCCTGTGTAGGCTGCGGAGTTACTTTATTTACTGACACCCTATGAGAGAGCTGCCTGCCTGTTAATAGGTGCGATCTCATCAGCAGAGTACCCCCAAAAATCCTGGCTGCTTTTCTATCTGGGACATGCGATACTCAACATAGGTGAGAATGAGTGCCTCGGTATCACAAAACGATTTCCTAATGGAGGTTTAGACTTTGGAGGTGGTGAGAAGCGTAATTGGTTAGTGTGTGACATTGGATCTGATTGTATATCTGCTCTATATTAACGGAGGTGGGAAGCT
The DNA here is from genome assembly GCF_965231255.1 of Vanellus vanellus. Taxonomy (NCBI): domain Eukaryota; kingdom Metazoa; phylum Chordata; class Aves; order Charadriiformes; family Charadriidae; genus Vanellus; species Vanellus vanellus. Next base: position 153,154,449 of record NC_138905.1, on the reverse strand, counting down.
GCTAAGAGAGCTGCGATTAACTCCCAGCCAGGGAAATGTAAGTGCCTTCCAAACTCCACTGGGATAATTCAGCTGCTTTGACAATTCCCAACATTTCTGGAAAATTAAGTTTTTCGGTAGCCACCTGGTGATTTCTTCAGCTTTTATTTGGCATAGAAAGGCAAAGTTGGTTTAGAATATTTTTTTTCCCTGGGTAGAAATCTTGTCTATCTAATCAGTCAACTGCATCTAGCCTTGCCAAATGTTTCACTCGTTCATGTTTCTTACAAGAGACTTTTTCTGAACAAATACCCTGTTGTCCGGTCTATTTTGTCTTCTAATCATGACAAAGTGACAAATTTTGGTCCAAGAGTCCTGATGTTGCGGTGTTTTTTTAAGACAGAGCATTGGGGGTTAGATATTTTTAAAAATTCCAGTCTCCTGCAGTAATGGTACTGAATAATAGCAGTCATTCGATGTTTGCTTTGAGGTACTGAAATTTAATTAAAACAGAGGAAGGGTAAAAGGATTGTATTGACGTGATTACTTTTATGTCTGTCCATTTTATTTAAGAACATTTCTGTGTTTCAGGCATACTTTTTGAGAGTTCAACTGCTGTTGTGAAACACTATATTTCCATTCAATCTCTGAGACAATTCCCTTGGATTTGCCACAAATACTTGCAGATAAGGCCCTGCATGGTGCAGCAACGAGGGGCACTGGAAGCAAGTAGGTGCAACTGGAGATGATATGACAGATCCTTTCATCCTGCTGCTGGCTTGCATTTTAGACCCCAGAGAAAATTTGTGAATCTGACAGGCTAGAGGGGCTTTTGTATGCTGTATCATTTGGAAGTGATGTTGCAGGATGATGTCTGCAGAGGTCAGCTATGCGTCTAGAGTGTTGAGCCTGAGGTCAAGGTGGGTCCCTTACTGAGGAGCACAACGCACTGCTGCGTCCAGCTGCATCTCAAGCTCCTCCAGGAGTAGAAAAAGAAAAAAAAGCAGCTTAAAGGTACTGTGATTCCAGACCTTTTGTGTGAGAAGAGCCACCTGAGACTAGTAAAGATTACAGCCAAGCGTATGATATCTGCCAGAGTGTGAAAAGCCCGGAATTAGCGAAGGCAATTACTCACCAAGCAGCACCCGCAGCTTAGGGAAGGGGAGCTGCTCCTGCAGTGTCACACAGTGATGACCTCCAACAGAGCTGGTGGGGAAACAAAACACTTGGCACCTCTCCTCAGCATTTGGTGGAAACAAGGCTTCCTTTTCCTGAGTGGGTGCAAGGGGGCACAGATGGGAAGGTCACCCTTTAATTCTCTTGCCAGAGATCAGGGATACCTTGACACAGCTTCTATTACTCGGCTTATTCAATTTTTTAATTTTCACTCCTTCCTCAGGCTTTTTATTTAGAAGCAGCATTGTGAAAAATAGGACCAGGTTTTTAAGCCCTTTATCTGGTACTGGGATACCAAGGTCATACAGATGAGCCATACTCATAGAATCATAGAATCATAGAATGGTTTAGGTTGGAAGGGACCTTGAAGATCATCTTGTTCCAACCCCCCTGCCATAGGCAGGGACACCTGCCACTAGACCATCCAGCCTGGCCCTAAACACCTCCAGGGATGGAGCTTCCATAACTTCTCTGGGTAACCCGTTCCAGTGCCTTACCACCCTCAGAGTGAAACATTTCTTCCTAATATCTAATCTAAATCTACCCTTTTCCAGTTTAAAGCCATTCCCCCTCATCCTATCACTACATGCCCTAGTAAAAAGTCCTTCCCCAGCTTTCCTGTAGGCCCCCTTTAGGTACTAGAAGGCTGCCATAAGGTCTCCCTGGAGCCTTTTCTTCTCCAGGCTGAACAACCCCAACTCTCTCAGCCTCTCCTCAGAGGAGAGGTGCTCCAGACCTCTGATCATCTTTGTGGCCCTCCTTTGGACTCACTCCAACAGGCCGATGTCCTTCTTATGTTGGGGACTCCAGAGCTGGATGCAGTACTCCAGGTGGGGTTTCAGGAGAGTGGAGTAGAGGGGCAGAATCACCTGCCTTGACCTGCTGGCCACACTTCTGATGCAGCCCAGGATGCAGTTGGCTTTCTGGGCTGTGATCACACATTGCTGGCTCATGTTGAGCTTCTCATCAATCAGCACCCCCAGGTCCTTCTCCTCAGGGCTGTTCTCTATCCATTCTCCGCCCAGCCTGTATTTGTGCTTGGGATTGCCCCAACGCAGATGTAGGACCTTGCACTTGGCCTTGTTGAACTTCATGAGGTCGGCATGGGCCCACCTCTCCAACCTGTCCAGGTCTCTCTGGATGGCATCCCTCCCCTCCAGCGTGTCTACCTCACCACACAGCTTGGTATTATTGGCAAACTTGCTGAGGGTGCACTTGATCCCACTGTCCATGTCGCCGACAAAGATGTTGAACAGCACCGGTCCCAGTACCGACCCCTGAGGAACACCACTTTATTGTATCTTTCTTGTGGGAAAACCAGAGGAGAATATTGGAAAAATCAAGCTTGTTATATATAAATATTGTGGGATTTTTCTCATAGGCAGCTCTTGTTGCACTTTTACTATGGTCATTTTTAAATGGAAAGCCTGTAACAAATTGGTGGCCCCTTTTTGTAAAATGTTATGAAGCTTAGAACATGGTTAAGTTTATGGATAGTGCACACAACCTAGTTAGTAGAGGGAAATGAATCTAAACTAGATTACAAGCATCCTTCTACTAATCTTCATTAGAGAGGATAGAAATGTATACTTGGATGGACAGAAATAACAGATGTACAACCAGTCTGATTACTTCAACAGGTTATCCCACGAGGTTCATCAGCACAACCCTTTTATTTGTTCAGTATTAGTCACTGGGCAAGGGCCATGGCTGCAACAGCACTGTAAAAGCACAACAAGACTGTCCATGCTGGAAAGTTTACAATCCAGGGAGGCTGTCATCTCCCTCAGACCTGTATTTCCTTCACTAGACCTCATTGTGTTAAATGCGCTTCCAAGTAGCAAAACACTGACGTCTTACGGAGCCGTAGCCCAGCTATTCCCAACAGTCCTTGCGGGTTGCTGCGACTGGGCCCAGCAGCCAGGGGGTCTGGGCCTGCCTAGGTCTCCACTTGTGGGAGCGGGCATTCGCTGTAACGGCCGCAATAGCAATGAACGCTGTTTCTGAAGGATGTTTCTGTCTAGCACACGAATCTTTTGTGGTGAGGTCATTATTATGTGTGCAAACATGGCACAGAAAGCAGATCAGTTGCCTCCCAGGCTGCTGTGCGCAAGTGTCTTGAGTGAGATCTCTAGTTTTCCTCACCACCAACCCAGCTTTCCACTGCCTCCATGAATAATGGTTTTGGATCTCACTATATCCCCAGGTGGAAAGGCAAAAAGGAAGAACAACACTATTTACTTTTGTCCCCTGCCTCCAAACCTGATCACAGAAAACAATTATTTACAGCAAAATAAACAAGTGAAGAGCAAGGGATAATCTGGGAGAATAGTTTTGCTTCCAATTCACAATTCAGAACTAACATATGCAGAAGGTATTGACATTTTGCAAACGTTGGGTGGCTGCTATGGCTGAGCTAATGCTCTCAGTATAAACCTTCACTGACAAAACTATTTTTCAGAATAAAACTATATCCAGAACTGGCTATTGAGGATGGGCACTTGCTTCCAGTTCAGGTTACACTCCTAGATATCCTAATCATCAAGGACTTTGTGCGCATCTCAGAAGATCTTTACAGGCACGGGCACCACATTCAGGAGGGAGGGGATTTACTAGTAGCTATTCCACTGCTATTGCTTATTGGCATATCCTGCTTCATTGGTAAACATGGGACAGCTTTATCTCAGTTTCACTTTGGGATAAGCTGCCTCTCAATTATCTCGTGGTAAACACAAGCAGTTACCACAATGGCGCTGACATGTTACAAATCAATATCTTACTTTATGCAGTGGTATCTTATTCTTGTGCTCATAACCAAAATGATGTGCCTGCCATCTGTTGTGTGTGGCTCTTCCTTTCCCTGGCAAGTGAATTCAGCTTCATTAGAGACACCATTACTTTAATGACATATTCTAAGGATATATTTTGCTTTCGTGATAGCGGGCTCTGCTTTTTGTTTGTTTACATGGTGCATCTCCCTCTGGAGTTGAGCTGATTTATACGTTGGCGTAGAAGAGGAGGACCGGACCTGTTCTTTCTGTAGCAGAGCCAGCATCAGAGCAGCACTGGTGCTGCTTGCTTGTGTTAGACTTGTTGTGTGAATAAATACAGATGTCCCATTTCTGATGCTGCCAGTTAGAGACCTCTTACAAGTTCAAAACTCACAGAAATGCCAAAAGAAAAAAAACAGGGGGTCAGAGCTGGCTGTACCAACTAACAGCTGGAAGCCAAGTGGGCAGGAGACCTGGCAATGGTCATGCTCAGAGACTTGTGGTCATTTGGAGTAGAGGATAATGGAGGTTTTCCAGCTCCCCAGAATTTAATACTTTCAGATGAATGATGATACAACTCTTGTATGTCTTGAATATACTTTTTTTTTACATAGGATACACATCATATTTCATAGAATATACAAATGCGCATATACATTTTCCCACAAAAAATACCTTTGTACTTGAGTAATATTGGCAATATGAGTTTCGTAAGACTCTTTCTTGGAATACAATGGGAATTTAGGTCCAGCCATTGGTCAGTCAGAAAACATCAGGGATTGGAAGTGAAAAATCTTAGCTGTAACCCCCTTCTCACCAAATGATAAACATGTAGCCCTATTATTTCAGATTTTAAAGTTTAAAAAAAAAGTTTGGGAAATGAAAAAGGGAAGATTGTCAGAGCAGTATGAAGTTAGGTGTGCTGCCTATCCTGTTTATGTTATGAGAAAGTATAAATACCTTATAGCAAGGTATAAACAATAGCCTACTGTTATAAAACATAAAATGATTTGCAGTGATGAAGTAAAAGAAAAATCATAGTAAACTAAACATTTAAAGAGAAAACAATTTTTATATAAGCTTATATAAAGCATACTTCTGTATGGTATGTGGTTTGGTGTAGTTGTGGAGGCAATCATGAAGAACAGTGAATAATACAGCAAAAATTCCAAGAGAGCTTAAAACTTGCGTCTCTCATTCCTTACATTACCTATTCTTTTGAGGCAAGCCAGGAAATGACAGAACTGTCTGAGGAAAGAAAGGTAAACAGAAAGAGAGGAGTAGGAGCGTTAAATGGTGAAACCCTTAGGAGTGATAGAGCTTCACAGGGAGGGAACTGGGGAGCAGTTGCAAGTACTCTTGGGGAAAGAGTGATGCTGAACTTGGAAACATGAAGCTAATCCATCTGGAGAAAAATTAAGCTGACACACATGGATGCAATGGAAAGGAAAAACCTGTGGTGCAGTAATGCTAAAAGCAAAGAGGATATATGGGTAAGAATTTGCAATGCAATATAGCTTAAAAAGAAAAGGCTGGTGGAACATGCAGCTGGATGGAGGGGAAAGGGGGGATGCGAGGACATATATCAGATGCTGGGAAGCAGCAGCTCTCTTCCCACATGACTCTGTTGGCTCTGGGCCTTGTTGGTTACACACGGTTAAAATGACTCCAGAGGTAAGAGGGACTGATTTATACAAAAAGTTATTAAAAAAAAAAATCACCTTGACTGAAGAAAGAGCTCATCAGAGGTACCAAATAGCAATTAATTGACAGGTGAAAGCATCAAGGGAAAGAATTGATTATTATTTTATATTAACCAAGCAAATAATTTTATAGTGACAAGCAGAATGAATATTCTGATAATGTGATGTCTTCAAAGGGAGAAGAGTAAATCAATCCTTGTGTGGAACACGGAAGAGTGAGAAAGCAAAGTAATAAGAAAGGAACAAGATTGAAAGAAAAGTTGTCTAAAGCTGTGCTTAAATAAGAAGTTCTGTGGGAAAGGTGTTGAGCGCTCAGGCTTTAAAGGATAAATCTCTAATCAGTGGCCTAGAGCTCTTTGGCCAGATACTCATTGAATCACGATAAATTTTGGGGGGAGCCCAACAGGGATGGCAACACAGAACCAAGTTCGCACTCCATTGGTGAAAGAAGTGGGGGCAGGAGAGGCAAGGTAGGTGGCGAGGGTGGCTGTCCCAGTGTGGTTCCTGCCTTGTGTTCCTCCTTAGCCAGGCCTTAACTTCATATATTTGTTGTGCAGAGCTGTCACCCCTCTTCTGATGTGCAATCTCACATTTCAGAAACACCCCCTTAGCTTCACCCTCTGGCTGTAACCAGCATCTTGTCTCACAGAGCAGGAGACCCTATGCACGTGGACGGGGATGTGATGTTCGGTGGGAGCTGTGTGCTCAGAGGGCCACTTCACAGCTGCTGCATACGGTTATGGTTGCTGTAGCATCTCCCAATCTGACAAGCCAAAGCATCCCCTGTTGTGGGACCTCTGTCTTGTTGGACAAGAAGATGCCTGAGAGACATATAGCTAAGCTGGGAAAACTGATGGGGATGGTATGAATCCTTACTCGCTAATAATAACTAACTTCATAAATGACCTCCTTACCTGCAGACAAGAGGGAGAACAAACACACATTTGTCAAAGGAGTTTAGTGGCTTGTTCTATTTTTATAATATTTCAGAGTTTCATTTGCGGTCAGGCAATAAGACGTAGCCCACGGGAAACAACTTCATGTCTCTTTTTTTTTTTTTTTTTTTTTTAAAAGTCCCGTACACCTCCTGGGCATAGAAATGGCGGGAGCAGAAGAAGGGGAGAGAGCAGGGGACTGGGGGAGCCCGGGCGCCCCCCCATGCAGAGCTGAGCGGGCGGACGGTCGGTGGCTGCCTTCCCTTTGCTTTCGGGTGAACCTGTAGGAGGAAAAGAAGTAGGAGGGTTCCACCTGCCGGACAAACAACTAAGCCAATTGCTTCTGAAAAGGGGATGGGAAAGCTTTCCATCTGCGATTTTATGTTTTTACCTGTTCGAGGCAGAGACAGACTAGCAGCACAGGTCTCACTGCTTTGCTACCCGTACCCAACAACAGCCATAATTGGGTGTAGAGTGCTGTAATGTCTTCTCTTGCAATGATTTTCTCTTGGGGCTAGTAGATTAGTATCAGAGGTTTCCATATTTCCTAATTAGCTACAGACCTAAAAGCAATTAGCTCAGATCTATTTACACGCAAAATAAACCCAAACCCTGTCCTGTCTATTCTACTGCTGGTTGCTGAAATAAGTAATATAACTCTTCAGGAGTCATCTCCCTTGTGACTAATAGGTCCTGAGTTGCAGGGCACGATGTTCATTACCTAATAGGAGGATTTTTTTTCTCTTGTGAGTCAGAGCTAACCCGATGCCCCAGCACAGAAAACTGAGACACAGCGTTTATTATTCAAGAGTCACAGAAAACAGAAACTTGTCACTTTTAGAAGCTGAAATTTGAAACACAGATAATAAATTATTGCTTGTCTGTCTCTCTTCAAGTATTATCCAAAATACCTCCACAGCTGGTTGAACTTCTTGCAGATCCCACCTGATCTGACTCACGACCTTGTCTGTTAACATGGTTTGGAAATCTGAAGTGCACCATTTTGCATCTTCATAATTTTATCTCAAGTTGTGTCCTTTGTCTTTAGCTATCCTGTGGCATGTGCTGCCTCATTTTGGGGATTTGAGCTGTTCCAAGCCCTACTACATCACTGGCAAAACCAGTTAACCAGGAATTTGCCACCATGCTGGGATTCTCCTGGAAGAAAGAGGCCCTAAGTGTATACATATATAAAACTCCATCTATCTATATATTACATGCACATAATATATAGTATTGCAGTTAGTAACATTATTTCCACTGATTTTTCACCCAGTTTCTTGACTCTTCTGGGATATTGAATTGGATGTGAGGTAGAAGATACTTGAAAAAGGTGTGCAGACTGCTAGAAAGTCATTGATTTCCTTTTTCTCTCTAAAACGTACATTCTCACAGTACACCCTGCAGCAGAAAAAACCAGTAACACCAATTAGTGAGCATGTTTCTAACAAATCTTGTGCATGTCAGGAATGCACAGAGCAGAAACCAACAGTAAAAAAAAAAAGAAAAGAAAATGAAAAAGAGAAAGAAAAGGAAGAAGAAAGATTCCTAATGCTGGCAGATGAATCTTCTGCTTCTATAATGACATAACAGTACCAGAAGAAAAAAAGCAACAGAGATCTGTGGAATGCAAATCTGCAGAAGTCAAGGATGCCTGCAGTTATAGTATGTAAACAGTATCTAGTTTTGTGGTGGAACTGATTAGAAGCACCACTTGTTCTCGAAAGAGCCAGCTAACATATTTTAAAATCAATCTGTAGCTGAATAAATGTACGATTGAAAAGGCTCATCAAATCTCCAGGCTTAAATGGATTCCTGTTACAGGTTAACCATGATGGAAAGGTAGCATTAGTCTTCCCTCATCACCCTCTTGGGACTCACTTTCTCACCTGCTATATATTAATCACACATTTGATCAGGGAGAGAGATACCACCTTGTGGAACTGGTTAAGTGTTCCCTCTTGGTTTCAAATTTATTGTCATAGAAAAATACTGCGCTTCTGTAGGATGTAAAGATAAAACCAACTGTCTTCCGTGTAGGACTGTTGAAATGTGACTGACGGGCATGCTCTTTGGAGTAAACAGCTGGCAACTTGGTGCGTGAAGGAAGTCGCACTCCAAAATAGAGATCCGGACCTCCCAGCAGCTGGGGGTTTTGCAAGTTGGCTTCTTACTTTCCTGCTCCAGCAAGAACATTCACCAAATACAAGGAGTCAGATTGTGCCTTTGGCTTTGTGTTAAGAAAATTATATGGACCTGATGATTATGAGGAGTTTCTTTAGGTAGCGGTGGGAGAAAAGGCAATTATTTGTCCTGTTTACCTGTGGTTTATTGTTGGAGGAGGGAAAATGTCTCATGTGCTGTACTTGCTTGTCAGAAATGAAGCTTTAATTTTGAAGTAACCTTGGCTTTAAACCATCAGGACTGCAGCAGTCTGGTTTAGGGTGCTGCATGGTCATATACACGTACTGTCTGCATTTTAAAGGGAAGACGTATATGACTTGATAGGACGAGGGGGAATGGCTTCAAACTGGAAGAAGGTAGATTTAGATTAGGTATTAGGAAGAAATTTTTCTCTGTGAGGGTGGTGAGACACTGGAACATGTTGCCCAGAGAAGCTGTGGAAGCCCCATCCCTGGAGGTGTTCAAGGCCAGGCTGGATGGGGCTTTGAGCAACCTGGTCTAGCGGGAGGTGTCCCTGCCCACAGCAGTGGGGTTGGAACTTGATGATCTTCAAGGTCCCCTCCAACCTATGTTTCTATGACTCACCTAATGTGAATTACTATTTTTGAGATGCTGTTGCGCCAGAAGATCGTGTCAGGCGGATGTAAATAATTGCGTTGGCTGCTGATCTCTGCACTGCTGCTTTCTATAACACCAGATTAATTGAGATGCAGCCGACAGAGAGACCTGCACCCAAACATCCTCCGAGATATTCTTCAAAGTGGAATAACTGTATCCCATTTACCGGTCAGTTTAACATAGGGCTGACACCAGCTGCCGAGGTGCTGCCATCGGAACTTATTAATTCATTCATCTCGCTTACGTTTTGTTAGCAGAACTAACTACAAGGTGATTTTTCGTTTTTCAAACACTTTCGATGGCTCTTGCCATCACCGGGAGAGGCTCGGTCTCACCCCTCCCGCGGGTGAACCGAAAAGAGGAGAGGGCGGGAAGAACTGCCCCGCGAAAGGCCCTGACAAAAACCCCCAAACCAACCTCAAAACAGGGGACTAATTCCTGAAGACGCAGCGCAGAGCGCAGAGCGCGGAGCGGGGTGGGGAAGAGCGGGGAGGTGACAGCGGCCGCTCGCCGCTAGGGGGCGCCAGAGGAGCGGCGTTGCGGCTGGCGCGAAGCCGGGCGAAGTTTGATTTTAACTTTATTTATTTATTTATTTATTTTTAAGCTGGTTTTAACCACTGAGCAGGTTTTCCGAGGCTTCTTGTTATCCGGCCTTGGAAATCCTCCCCCCGCTCCCCATCCTTCCCCTCCCCTTTATCCAGGGCCCAGGGTGAGAAGAGACCCAGCGGTGGCCCTCGCAGAAATATTTGGGAGCCAACGTGCGTACAAAAGGCAGTGCCGCCACGCACGGGTGGGTCAGTGGGCAACGTGCCCGGCAGCGGCGTTGGGATAATCACAGAATCACAGAATCACAGAAACATCAGAGTTGGAAGGGACCTCTAGAGATCATCTAGTCCAACTCCCCTGCTAAAGCAGGATTGCCTAGAGCACATAATTTCTGCCGTATTCCGGCTAGGTAGGTTTGAGTGGGCATTTGTACGGCGCTCGTGAAAGGAGAAAGTTTCTCCTCGGGCCCGGCAGGGAGCTGGCGCCTGCAGTTCACCTTTCCTTGTGTTGTTTTGCCAACGCCATCAATCTACACCGCCCTTTATAAGAGCGAAAGGCAACCCGAGAACAGCAGAGTAGCTCCCTTAAACCAAAATAAACCCCCAGTGACAGATGAAGCTCGCCGCACAAACCCCGCTTGTTCCAGCCCAGCCGCAGGGTAACAATCCGCTCTTTAGACTGCCCTGCCCAAAGGGGTCCGGGCAAAGAAGGGCCCGTGGATTGATGGAGGAGGTGCCTGGTTTCTGAATGACAGCCCTGTTTGGGGAGTGCAAGTGCGGAGGTGTCACCTGCAGAGATGGCTGAGACAAGTGTTGATATGGAAAAATATCCACCGTATTCCACCGTCCAAGGATGTGAAGGCAACACTGAGGTGGGGGGGGTCAGGGGGAAGCAGCAATAGTCTTGGGATGGTACCTGTGGAAAAAGGGTTGGGAGAGGGGAGAGTGAGAAGGAGCGAAAAATGCGGGGTGCATAGTGCTCTTTGGGGAAGGGGGAAATGAGGCAATAGAACTGACCTACAAGGGAAAGGAGCAGTCAAGTGTGTCATTGCAGTCAGGAGCAGTGAGAGATTTTCTTTTTTCTTTTTTTTTTTTTTTTTTTTTAATTACAGAACAATCAGTATTTCATTCCATTTCGAAATGGAAAGCCGCTCCTTATTCATTAAAAATGTACGTTCCATAAAATATGGATCACCGGCAGGCCCCTCTGGTGAACAGTGAGTTACAGTCCTCCCAATTTGAACTAAATTATTTGTGTTGGTTTTATGATCTGGAATGCAAAGTCCTGTGCTCTAGTGCTTCTTTCCAATGATTTTAAGCAATTTTATTATAATACTTGCAGCTTTTTAATGTCTGAACAAAGTAATACATTCAGGGGTTGTGAGAGGAAAAAGGGAAAGGAGACCAGAAAAGCACCACTTATAATGGAAAATAATAATAAAAAAGTTGTAAAGCACTCCTGTGTAGGGGGAGAGGGAAGCAGGATTGAGTAATGGAATCTCAATATATAATCTCTCCAAATTTTTAAGTGCTTCATACTGAATCATTTAACTTGAATCTGAACCTACAGTTGTAATTACAGGTCAGCTCTGGAACATGAAGGGCCTTGTTGCCATGCACAGATACAGACAATTTTGGAAAGGATCCTCCTTTCCAACCCAATCTCAGTTCAGCACAGTCTGGTATTGAAACTCAACTAATCTTACATGACATACATCATTAGTTGTAGCCATGAAAGAACACCAGAAGAACATGAAGAAATGGTATGTTTTGTCATTACACAATCAAGCCCAATCTTGCTCTGGTCTCAGGTTTGAACTCACAATGCTTTTCCTATAAGTTTGCTCAAAACCAAAACTAATAAAGCTTTTGGGCTGTCCTGAATTGAAAGGAGCTATTACATCTGAATCTTAAATTAGAACCAGGATGCAAAATGTATGTTTCTTTTTCTTTCTAAATAGTTTTGTTACATAGGAGTATGCAAAATCTCTGTTTCTTCATTGTAAGAGTTCTGGGAAAGAAATTTCACTTTTACTCTTTACCTAAAATGTGTAGTTTTTCTTTTCTTTTTCCTGCAAAAGTTTAAAACAGGTTGAAGAGAACTCCTTCTCTTCTGATTAATGAAGGCATAAGCTTGAAATCCATCTGAAGATTAAGGGCACTGTCTTCTCTGTGGAGTCACACTAAATTGAATATTATTTATAATTTATAGGAATGCTGAGTAGGAGGAGACTCCTGCAATATATAAGCTTTCATCCATTAATTTAATGAATATAATTATTCCCTAAATCTTATACATAATTCTTGCCATGTTGAAAGAGTAGTCTGTACAGATTTTTCAGAGTATTACCACTAACCCTCCTTAAACTTCTCTCTACTTACTTTATTTCAGATGCACTGAAATATGGGTACCGCGTTATGACACCCTTTGTAGGCTCCTACTACACACATTCATAAATCACGGAATCATGGAATTTTCAGAGTTGGAAGGGACCTCTAGAGATCATCTAGTCCAACTCCCCTGCCAGAGCAGGATTGCCTAGAGCACATTACTCAGGACTGCATCCAGGCGGGTCTTGAAAATCTCCAGAGAAGGGGACTCCACAACCTCCCTGGGCAGCCTGTGCCAGTGCTCTGTCACCCTCACCGTAAAGAAGTGTTTCCGTGTATTTGAACGGAACTTCCTGTGTTCTAACTTGTGCCCATTGCCCCTCGTCCTGTCACTGGGAACCATTGAAAAGAGCCTGGCTCCATCCTCCTTCAACCCACCCTTTAGATACTTGTAAGCATTAATAAGGTCTCCCCTCAGCCTTCTCTTCTCCAGGCTAAAGAGTCCCAGCTCTCTCAGCCTTTCCTCATAAGGCAGATGCTCCAATCCCTTAATCATCTTAGTTGCCCTTCGCTGGACTCGCTCCAGCAGTTCCCTGTCTCTCTTGAACTGGGGAGCCCAAAACTGGACACAGTATTCCGGTTGTGGCCTCACCAGTGCAGAGTAGAGGGGGAGAATGACCTCCTTCGACCTACTGGCCACACTCTTCCCTATGCAGCCGAGGATTCCATTGGCCTTTTTGGCAACAAGGGCACATTGCTGGGCCATGGATAATTTACTGTTTACTAGGACCTCCAGATCCTTCTCCTCAGAACTACTTCCCAGCAGGTCCAGCCCTAACCTATACTGGTGCTTTGCATTCTTCCTACCCAGGTGCAGGACCTTGCACTTGGTTTTGTTGAACCTCATTAGGTTCTTCTCTGCCCAGATCTCCAGCCTGTCCAGGTCAATAATGTTGTGGAAAATGTACATTATATGGAATTATTCACCAACCAGGTGTCAACGCATTTGCTCCTAAGGCCTGAGCTGTGTCGTGCTGACCACCCTTGTCTAACTGAAAATTGATGAAATGTCTTTGAACTGTAGAGCCAGTCACTGGTGTCTGATGGAGCTCCCACTGAAGTCAGTGTGGGTGTCTACTGATTTCAGGGAGAGCTGGTTTTACTCTTTGAAGTAAATACTGCATCTCCTACAGTTGCTGGGCACCTGTCAGAGGTATTCCAGAGCAACGACACCAGGCTTAAACCCATTGCCATTCTGCCACCTTGATTTGACTTCGATGTACATTTTTTTTTCGTACTGTGACATAAGGATGTAATACATCCTGAAGAGACAGATTCTCAGCTGGTGGAAGTCAGCATAACAGTGTTGTTTCTATTAATGAACCTGTCTCCAAAATTCAGGGCCAAAAGCTGCCCGTTTCAATAAGCACAGTATAATTCAAAACCTTTGGCAGATCCCTGAGGATATTAAGGACAGCAAAACTTCTATGAGACTCTTCCTTTTGAATGTCACAGATGTCTGAGAACAAACCTGTTTCATAATTTCATTGTAAATTGCAAGTCCAATCATTACTATGTGCTCTCCAACACACAGTTAAAACTTTGTCTTCTAATATTTGAGCCATTGACTCTGGGATCATTAGAGTTTCATAGACATAATAGTCTTAGTATAAACCAGTTTTTATAAACAATGTAGTTTCAACAGGAAAAATTGCTAGTCTGTCAACAAGACTAATTACGGTTTAAACTTTGTTCCGTTCACAGGAACCTCAAAGTTCTCTCATTCAGTATAACACCTTTTACACAGTATTCCTAATTTTTACTGTGCCGACTTCTGTTGCTGTCTCTTTGAAACGCCTCTCATTTACAATTTAATCTCCTTTTCAAGGTTTTAACACTTGGTCGTGTATACATTCACAGCTGTGACAAATTTTACCTCTAAGTATTAGAGCTTTTTTTCCCCACCAACATTTCACAGAAATCTATATTGTTGTCCTTAATTTGAAGGAGTGCAGCAGAAGCAATTTACGAAATCCAGATATTTCTCCTCATTTTTGCAATCTACAAGAGACACCTAGATGATTACAGCTGGGACCTATTCCAAGGGGAGGCACAGAGACAGAAATTTCAGTGACGCGCTGAAGTTTACTGGGGCTGAACTGGTCTGGTACTTCTGAAGGTGGCGAAGGGAACTTTCTACCATTTTCTCTACTTTTCCCACTGGGGAAAAAGAGTCGCTGCACGTCAGCAGCCTGTGCGATGACCAGCTGCTGAATAGGGAGTAGGGAAAGGGCAGAGCCCGTGAATCCCTTCCTTACGATGACTGAGAAGGTACGTAAGCGGTACCTCACTGTGACAGAAAATACTCCTTACTCCTCATAAGCATTTATGAGAGACAGCAAGCCCAGTAAGAATGGCCGCAGGCTTTTTGTTGACTCTGTCTTACGCTGCCGGGCCCCTCTCCTGTCCTGCTAGGCTCATTACCCGCTCACTGTGGGAGTTTGCTGTCCAAACCAGAGTTTGGCACCAGGCATCCTTGGGTCTGACGCGTGGTGTAAGTGTGGGAGAACAGCGAAGGACTTGAAAGTTGGGGCACAGATTGCAAATGGAGGCCACACAGCTATAAACAAGTCTGTGATGGACAGTTATTGGCTGTTGGAGGAGAGCGGCCTTGAGAGCTGAGAAGAAATCGCTGTATATCAATATAACAAAGAAGAGAAGCAATGGCAAAGCATGGAAGCAGCCCGGCTGATCAGCTGGGTGCCCTCCCTGCCCCAGCCTGGGAAAATAACACCCTCCGGTATCACACAGTGCTTTGCCCAGGGTGGAGGCTAAAGGCTCTGAACCATCCAAAAATGCAAACGTCTTGCAAAAGCTCCAGGTCCTGAGTTTGGGGAGAGGAGTGGGATCACTGCCTGCTCCCCTTGTAAGTCACTGAACTCAGCGGGAACCGTATGCTACAGAGCAAACAGGTGGGGATGTTTGTGGGTCTGCCCAAACGACACATAAAGGATTAACATGAAATTATTACAGATCCAGAGGCAGGCTTAGGATTTTGCTGCTAAACACTGCTGCTTAAGCACTTCTATGAGACTAACTGATAGGTGGATGACAATGTATTCAGATGGGATTTCCTATTTATAATACCTATATAATTGTCCTGTCAAGATTTTAACGGTAGAAAATTAAGACTGAGGTATGAGCAAACAGGAAAAAAGCGAAGTTTATGACTGAAAAGAGTCTGGATAAAAAAAAAAAATGGGGGAAAGAACAGCTGTCATCAAAAGATATAAACAGGTTTTTTGACAGACAACTGAATCCAGTAAGCATAACTTTTCTATGTATGTGGACTATATTTAAAACCCCTCCAAGTTATAAGCAGTTGCTAGAATGGATGTGGATATTCTATGGAGAAAGCAATTGTAAGGGTGGGAACCCAAGGCATGCAAAGCAGATCCGGGCTAAATTGTCCGAAACACAGACGGTGGATGGTCAGGTCCCAGCACATCCCTCCCATAGGCTCGGCTCAGCACTTCACACCTTTCGTTGTTTGCTGCTTGGGGAAGGAAATCGGGCCGGGATGTTTTGGAGGGAGGCATCCTGTGATCTACTTAACATCAGAACAGAGCAGCTGTGCCCTTTGGTTCGGAGCCTGCCCAGCCTAAATCCTAAGGGAGAGCTAGACTTACTCAGCTGCATACATGGTTACACACTCAGGTTGTTGGGGCTAATAGTTTCAATCTGCTTGTCTAAAAAGATGAGACCCCAGAGAAGCCAGGACCATGCTATGGTTTGGAGTTAAACCAGACTCTGGGCCGCTTTCCTGGACATTCCTCATCTGCCTCCTGGTTTTGGTGAATAATTTTACCAAACATTTGACTTGGCCTACCACCAACACATACACAGCACTGACATCCTCCAGTCATCGAACCATACCTGTCTTGGTGAAGTAAAGCACCAGGACTGTTGATATAAGAAAGATAATAAAAACTTGCCCCGACTCTGAAACCTGGAACAGGCCTCTGCAACAGCAGATACCGTGACAGTGTGACTACCTTAAGAAGTCAAGATGCTTGGAAAAACAAAGCCGCACTAGCAAAAATGCACAGCAACATCTTTAGCAAATAAGCTTGTGCTAAAGTCAGTGGGAGCAGCAGGAGAGCAGCACCTCTAGGAAAAAAAAAAAAGAAATTGCTCCATATGTTTTGAATTGGAGGCCAGTACATAAAAGAGTGGAATGTGAATCTTCTTAATGCTTAAAGAATACAGAAAGAGCGGTGCTTACTAATTATCTTTGAAATTGGCTAATATGTCACCTGATGAGTATGTGCCTCTGCTGGGCCATCTGGGAGTTTAGTAGCTGCATGAGGCATTAGGTTACATTACAAAACACGTAGGAATTCATTATCTGGGGCAATTCTCTTTCAGGCATCAAGCTATTTCCCCTACTTGGAGCCAATGACTTTACTTTCCCATGAAACCTACTCTGTATTCACTCCCTAAAATAAGTACTAATTAGCTAAAGATAACAGTCAAATAAACCACTTTAATTGGGAAACAGAAATTGGCAGTTAAACATAAAAGTGTGTATGTAAATATGCTGATTATCTTCAGAGTTTGGTAAATCATCTGTTTTCTCTGCAGAATGCAGGTATTCCCAAACCATGAGAATGCTGCTATCATCTCAGTGCCTTAATTCTATAAATTAAAAAGAAGTCCAAAATAATTAAATTGACACCTTTTTGCCTGTATAGGAGATGCTGGTCTGTCTTTTGCCTTAGAAATACACTCCTTTAAGTAACTCTAGTTAAAAAATGAAAAATATTCTACCTTTAATTCCTTCTTCATGTTGGGAGTGAAAAGTAAAAAAAAAATTCACAGAGCAAATTAAAAAGTGTGAGAAGCATTGACATGACTTTATTGAAAGTTTTCATTCTTAGTTTCTTGCTTTGAACTTTATACTGTACCTTATGCGTTTCAAGACCTGATGCACTAGTTCAAACAGAGCTTTGTGATCACATTAGGCTGCGAGTTGCAGAATTATTCAAACAAACATCAACAATTTTGTGTCAAACTCTTTGGGACAATATATATGTTCTTGTGCAATGTCCCAGTTCTGGGATCATTCTCTAATGGAAAAACATTCTACCAGAACATCTTCAACCTCCTCTACTCTCCAATCTTACAAGGTCATTTGCCGTGAAGCAGCAAGGTCATAGAGCAATTATCCTCGCTAGACACCTTGGTTTTATTAGCATGAGTGTAGTTATTACTCTTCTCCATTCTGTGACAGAATTAACATATGTAAATACGACAGTAGGTTACGTCTACTTGGACTGAGCTTAATCTGATGGGGGGGCCCAATTTTTGAGGTCCTTGAGCATACATTAAATTTTAAATAACACGGAATTGTCACAGCTGAGTAGATTTGGAGGACTGATTAACAAAGCTAGTGGGGCTGCATTTTTTGTGAAACCAGCACGGGATCAGCATGGAGCCTCTAGGTCTCCTGATGGGGAAAAAAGGTTACCTCAAACTGTATTGTTCAAAATATGGATTTTGTTTAGCTTTTTATTTTGAAAGGGGAAATCCAAAGCAGATACTGAGACAAATGATGTAAATTCATCACAGAGTGTTATCTTAGACTATGCCTGTGAGTTTAGGGTCAGATGACTATCAAGGCTATTTTAAATTAAATGAATGGCTTCCCTGCAATAACCTGGAAGACCGCAGAGATCTCTTAGGACCTCTATGTCCCCTATATGCGATAGACTTTGGCCTGTTCAAGAACTTTGTTGGAAGTCCCATAGAATATGGCCTTGGAGAGAAGAGAGATCCAGGAGAGGTGGTTGGTTTTCAAGGATCACCTCCTCAATCTCAAGCATGGTCCATCCTGACACGAAGGAGGTCAAGTAAAGGTGGCAGGAGGCCTGCTAGGTGAACAGGGAGATCCTGATGGAACTTAGACATAAAACCAAATTGTACAAGAGATGGAAGCAGGGACAGAAAACCCAGGAGGAATATAGAGACACCGTCTGAATGGGATGAGGGCTGTCCTTTGTTACACCAGCTCTGAGCTGGCCATGAGCCCCTGCAGGCACAATCCCAGGAGGGGGGATGCTCCCAAGGTCCTCACACAGGGATGGGGTTTGGAAATCCAGAACCCATCTGGCATTGAATCTGTCTGTGAAAGGCAACAAGAAGGGTTCCTACGGGTATATCATGCATCTAGTTATAGCCAGAGATTATTATTTTTGCATATTACTAATATAAGGAAATGGTCAGTTTTGAAAAAGGAAGGAAGAAACACTTTCCTGTCCTTCACGTTCTCTCCCCTTATTCCCTTTCTTTAGCGTCTTCCCTCTTTGTGCTTCACAGCCAAGGCACGCACCTGATTTGGGGAAACCTACATTCATACCTGCTTTCTCCTGTGCAAGGAAGGCAGCAGACTTTAACCTAGCCTTTCTCCTTTCTGAAAAATGTTACCTGCCACTAACTTGTAGATGCTGTTGTATGGAAGGGCCAGAGGGGAAAAGGGCCTTTTCCTCACTTCGGCATGCAAATGAGTAGGTGGCAAAGCCTATTGAACACTAAAAATTGATTGCACGGCCCTTGAAGACCTCTGCAGGTCACTGTAGACTTGGACAGAGGGACAAGTATATGGGCTTTAACTTTTAATTAAAAATCTGTAGATTAACATGAAATTTTATTCTTCCCTCGCTTAGCAGTGCGCTTACGTCACGTCTGTGGTGTCCTTATTGAATTCATATACAATATTTTATTTCCAAATTCCCTAAACCTATCGTTATTTGCCTGTTTCCAAAAAAATAGCAAGCCCCCTGCTTGTTTAAACAAAGGGCAAGTGTGGCAGCAGGAAGACAGCATAGAAACAACAGCTGGTGCAGGAGATTATGAACTTGTTGAACGTAATCGCAATAGTAAAAGCCATTGTGCCTACCCCAGCTTCCAGAGAAGCTGCAGTCCTTGGGCTGTTCCTTCTCATAATTGTCCCTAGAAAAATATCCATTAGAAACTGCAGAGCACTGAATATGAAATGCCTTGAGACATTTTTGCCAGAATACCAGTTGCCTAAGAGGTTAAAAATACTTGGAAAGCTGCATACCCTGCAGTGTGTGTTCTGCGGTGAGGAAGCACTGCTGGAATGAGTGTAGCTGTATTTTCAACTGGGTAAACTGTTTTCCATAGACTTGCACCATTATCTGGGGTCTGCACTCCTGCTTCCAATTATGGCTCTTTATTTTTCTCATTCCAGTGAAGGAAATGTGTTCCCGACATCAATGTCACAACTAGAGTTGACTGAAAAGTTCCAAAATCTGGGGTCAATTAAAAAAAGAGGAAAAAAAAAAAGATTAATAGATTAAAAATGAATCTTCTCTTTTTGAGCCAGCTAGAGAACTGATAAAAACAACAGGGAGATAATTTTTTTTAACAGACTTTGTTTTTCAGCTCATTCTACTCTGGACATCATTGACTAAGTTAGGAACAACAGATATCAGTTGTTCACAGCCATTAACATATTGACCCTTTTTGCTTTCTGGAGTAGGTATGAAGAAACATTTGATTGCAGCAGCAGGGTTCCTGCAGTCTGTAGTCCCAATCAAGACAGAGGCCAACAGGATGTTATTGCTAGCTCTAAAGTGAATGCAAAATTCTTACTGGCAGAATTAATTGGACTTGTCAATTGATTTATTAACTCCATCTGATACCTGTTCCTCTTTCAAATCGTAGCACCTCTGCACCAAGAAACCTCCAGCTTTTCTGCAGGCAAAGACACCTGCAACAGGGAGAAACTCTCCCAAATGTTGGAGGGCTGGATGAGACTGCAAACGCTACTAGCATCCTTGCACGAAGCGTGGCCAGCTCACACAGCTGAAAACTCTCTCAGAGATAAAAGCCAAGCAGCAGAGTGACTCTGAATCCTAATTGCTGTTGCTAGCGAAAGCTCCCTGTGCAACTGTGCCAAAATACATCATCAGCACAATGTGGCAGCACAGGGTGAAGGGGCGCACATAATTTTCATCATTCGGTAATGGCAAAAATGCTCACTGAAGAAGAGGATTTTTAAGCTCTCCTCAGCCTGCGGGTGTTACAAGCCGCATCCCTCGTGAGTGTCCCCAGGCTCCGGAGCAGGCTGCAAGGGCACAGAGAGGAGAGGAGCACCCCTTCTGCTGGAGATGCCCAGCTGGGCAGCCGGGAATGCCTCCTTTTCTTGACTGAAAAAAACCTCATGGAGAGCTGTCTTTAATAGTTCTCAGCTTTTACCTGTGTCCAGGACCCCTTAGCATCAGGCTTCGTGTATGGGCATAGCACGGAGCCAATTAGTGATCTCCTCAGGGCCGTGGGCACAGCGTGAGCATTCACACTTAGATTTCCAGAGCAGACAGCCAGAGGTGATCACAAAGCACCGAGCCGGCAGGGTGGACCAACGTGCACCGAGCTGGCAAGAAGACATTTTGATTTCTCTTATCGTATGGTGGGGTGTTTACTTGCTGGGGTTGTTTGTAAAGTTTGCTTTCTCCCTCCACTCCCCCCTCCCCCCTCCCTTCCCCAGTTGAATGCATTTTGCCTCATGTCTGAATTGATTTTTGGTCGCAGGAAGGTGAAGGCGTCTATTAAGCAGAAGTGTGCTGGCTGCAGGCTGCGGGGCAGCGTGTTCGGGGGAGCTGCTGGCACAGCACGGCAATTCATTTCTTTGCTACTCTGTTGTTTTGTCATGAAAGCAAAGCCTAACTGAAGATAGTTAGTCTTTAATGAATAAAGCTCTCTGTAATTTCCAGCTGTGGCCATGTAATCAGCGTTCATCTGCATGAAAAGGATTTTTTGTGCCCCTATTTCATTTTGATGTGCATCTGTGCCCGTATTTTGCCCTTCTTCTGATCGGGTTGACAGTTTTCATCTTTATTAGTTCTGCCTTTTACTTCTGTCTTCCCGTTTGTGTTAGAAAACAAAAACAGAACCCCAGAAAGCCCCAAATAGATTGCATTATCTAATAGTTTAATAGAGTGCTCCTCTGACCTTGATAATTTAAATTAATTAAATTCTGTTTGGGTTTGCTTACTATTTTCCAAATCACTTTGTTGTAGTACATCAGATCTTTTCTATCCTGTTATTTTTGGTCACTCGGTCTCTCCACAGCACCACTGTGCCACTGCAACACACTTTTTAATTAGTTTCACCACAGTCATCAGCTTTGTGATTATCTCTGCATCTTGAACACCTGGTCTGACTTTAGAAATTACTTGCCATCTGGTCAAATACTGGGTAATTATAACAATTTAATGGCAGGATAAAATAGTGTTGGTTAAAAGACTTGATTGTTCCCTCCATTCCTTCCCCTCATGCAGTTTGGTTGCATTACTTCAAATTAAATTAAAATTCCCATCATCATGTTATCGCTCTTGGGTGGGTTTTTTTTTCCTTCATTCACAATACTCATAAACATCTCCTGGAGTTAGTTTAGTTTTAGACTCTCCAGACATTATGTCTCTAAGAACTGCATGAATTACTGCTTTAGATTCACTGATATGATACTTATTCTATAACTTCCATTGCATATCAATAAATGAAGCAGTAAATGGGTCTTGTCTGGCAAGTAAATGCTGAGACAACTGCAGGGGAGCCATTTGTCAGGAACACACAAATGGAATCTCACTAATGTGCTACAAAATGTTTTTTTTCTGTACAGTTTAATACTACGATATGCATACTCTTGGCAGCTGATATGCTATGCCATACTATAAATAAGCTGATTCTCGTGAAAAAGTCAGTGGATCGGATAATGAACTTCATGCAGTCTGGTCATTTTATGACTGGCTCATTTTATGACACTTGGGTGCATAAGGGTGGTTTTTTGTCCATTAGATATTGGCTGAGAAAAGTATTTGTGAAGCAACTTCTCAGGCTTTTTTAGTATACTACTAGCAGCTGGTTTGGAAAAGTAAATAGATGTGGTTCATATAACTTTCTTTTACATTATACAAAGGAAAAAATGCTATCTAGATATTTTTTTTTTACACTTAAATCCTTTCAGCATTTGCAGTTTGCTGAAGTATATTGTTGTAATTATTCAGATTGCACGATGATAATTACAGTAACAAAAGCAATAATGAAGTATATTCCCATTGAGAAATGAATGAGAAGAAGAACCCTTTTGTAACTCTTTTTTCAGGTGCTACTGGCAAAGAAAAAGGCCTGTTTAATTTTCTAGGGATTCTTTCTTGTATAAATACCAAAGAGTATTAGATTGATTTGTCATCCAGGTCCCTGGGAAACTAAATACTTTTGTCATGTAATACTTCCTCCTAGCACACACCAAGTTCAGTCTGTAAAAGCACCGACTCTGTAAAACAAAGAAAACATTCTTGGAGGTGAAGAATAGAAGAGGACATGGAATAAATCTGGAAAGCCAATCATAATCGACAATCGCATTGTCCACGCATCAAATAAAAATCCGCTTATTATATCCAATATGTACAGGATGCGGCAGGGCAGTCTGAAACTTTATCCTCATCCACCGGAGAGGAGACTGCACCACCACTCACTGTGGTCACGGTCTCTGTGTCCAAAGCGAGGGGCTGGAGCCCAGGTTTGGCCTGGACACTGTGCTTCCCAGCGTCTCTGCAGGCTGGGCTGCTTTTTCACCTCTGCTGTCGCGTACCCTCTCCTCTGCTGCGGCGTGGGGACAGCTCGCGGGCGGCCCCGCGGCACTGCTCTCTGCTGCGTCAGCAAAGCAGCTTCTGTGGTGGTATCACAGTATCACAGTATCACAGTATGCTAGGGATTGGAAGGGACCTCAAAAGGTCATCTAGTCCAATCCCCCTGTCGGAGCAGGAACACCTGGATGAGGTTGCACAGGAAGGCGTCCAGGCGAGTTTTGAACGTCTCCAGAGAAGGAGACTCCACAACCTCCCTGGGCAGCCTGTTCCAGTGCTCTGTCACCCTCACTGAGAAGAAGTTTCTTCTCAAATTTAAGTGGAACCTCTTGTGTTCCAGCTTGAATCCATTACCCCTTGTCCTATCATTGGTTGCTACTGAGAAGAGCCTGGCTCCATCCTCATGACATTCCCCCTTTGTATATTTATAAACGCTAATAAGATCACCCCTCAGTCTCCTCTTCTCCAAACTAAAGAGACCCAGCTCCCTCAGTCTTTCCTCATAAGGGAGATGCTCCACTCCCTTAATCATCCCTTAATCATGTGTCCATCCAGAAACTGCTTCAGCTGCCGCTTGCTTGGGAAAAAATGCCTCTTGGCACTACCTCTTTGTTTGCAGAGGAACCTGTCTGCGGAGAGTTGTTTGAACCCCGAAAGGCAAGCTGCCTCCCTCCTGCCCCGTCTCGCTTGGTGCTACCTCCTGCACCCTTCAGCCACAGCAATGACTTCTCAGGCTCCGCACGTTTGCTGCCGGTCTTGGGCGTGCACCTCTCCGTGTTTACTTTGCCAGGGTGATATTTTTATCCAAATTCTTAAAACCTAATAGCAGTTAGATCGAAATAGCACCAAATAGGAGAGATCCATATGAGACCTGCTTCATGCAACAGCTGGTGAGAGAACACCAGGCTCTTCATGAGCCTAATGCACTTTTCCCTGCTTACCTGAAGGTGACAAACTACCCACTCTCCAGAGCTTTCGGGCTTCTGTTTGTAAAAATAAAAGTCCTTGAAAGCCTCAAAGAACTGATTGGAAGACACACACACACACAAAAAGGCTTTCTTAGTATAAACGTACATCATCAGTACAACCTTGACTTTTCAGGAGAGGAAAATTGTTTTTGCAATAAATTGTATAATGCACCAACGCCCAAACTTTTCTTAATCAGAATATTCAGAGAAACAGGGTGTTTATCTAAGTCTCTTCATCGGGACCTTGCCACTGCTATGCGCTCTAATGGGTAAATGTAGGTCTTAATTCTGCAATCAGTTCCACTTGGGTAAGCTCTTACACTGGTGTGTCATTGCAGAAGTGGGGTCACGGCGATGCAGCTACACCGTGGCCCTGGGCTCCTCCTGGCACAGTCCTGAATGACAAATACCTAAATCTTCATCTGATAATTGACTTACATTATCTAGAAAGTCTGAGGAACAAAATCTCAAGGTTAAAACAAGATAATTATTGTTGGCTTGCATAAAGATGTGGTAGCAAGATTGTTTTGTTTTAATTAGATATTCCTTTGATAAATAAAATGCTCTCTGCTGTAAAATACTAAAAGATGGGATCCACTCTGTCTCACTTAGGTGAGACATTTTAGATGTTGCATGCAGCAGCAGTGAGTGCTTCCCACTGCCATTGCATGTTTCCAGCTGGCACGAGGAATGTGCTGCAGAAAGGAGTGATCCTCCCTTCCGTGCACGCTCCTCTTGCTCCGCAGTCTCCCAAGCCCACTTCCTCCTCCTCTTGTGTTTCCCCAGCCAGCGTGGTCGTGTTGGTTACAAAGCAAACCGGAGCAGCCAGCCAGCTCTGGATCAAAATTCATTGAGCTAGAAAGCCTGGTTATTTTCACGCAGAGTGGATCCCTGTCCTGGTACCCTGCCCTGTACTTGCAGAAGGGAGGGAGAGGGTGAAGGCAGGGAGCAGGGAGGTGGTACCTGGCGGAAGGAGCTCATGGACATATCAGGTGCCCTGGATGGCCTCAGCAGACACAGCCACTCCAGAGCATTCAAACGGCAGCTGTTCCTTCATCTTGGCTAAGCGTGCCCCAGATCTGTGACACGGCATTCAGCAGGGACCTCTATTGAAGTTCCGTGTAGGTGCCTCCCTCAAGCAAATTGTTTCCCTGCTGATCCAAACCCACCAGTACGGTTTTGGTAGACATATGTCATGAAAATCGAGACTTCTAGAAACAGAAGCAAAAGCCCCACTGGTTGCATCAGGGGCAGGATGTCACTTGGGAAGAGAATGAAAATAGCATACAGAAGTGGATTTAACCCAATATAAAAGAAATTCAGGGTATGAAGCAGGTGATCATAAGGTGGTCTTAGTGCTGAAGAAAGTAACTGCTGGGATGAACCTTCAGGAAACTCAGGGAATAACTTTTATTCATAACCCTGTTGAAATTTTAGTCCTCTCGATTTGTGTGTGTGTGTGTGTGAGTAATCTTATTTCCCATATCTTTCGTTTTATTTTCTAATAGCCAGACCATACTGTTCCAAACTCACAAATCTGAAACTACTAAATCTGATTTCAATTCCAAAAAATAAGATACAGCTTGAGAGTTTCACAGGGTTGATCACGTTGTTTATAATGAAACATGAGGCATTCTTAGCAGAGGACCAGTTTAAGACCCACTAGTTGATCTACAGGTTTATCAGCTGAAAGAACTAAGGCAATTTGCAAAACCGCAGGCAGTCCATATAAATTAGGAAAATAAGTCATACTTGAAAACATCAGCATGTAAGCTCAGCTTTGAGCCTTGATATTCTTACAGGTGTTATGGTGGATCTTGACTGAAACTTATAGGAGATATAGAAAACTGAAAACCCAGAGACCTTATTCTGTATTTCCATCCCCATAGGTGTTGCGGCTGTGTCAACAGGGAGGAATGTCCTTACAGTGTTCCCTTTTCATTTTCTGTAATGAAAGGATGATGGGAAAGAGAGAAACAAAAATGTGGGGGAGGGAGTGGAGTCATACAGCTTAGCCTTTGGATATGATATCAGGATGGTGGCAGCAAGAAGGGGAGATACATATTCTGCCCTTGGCTGCAGCAAGTCAGTCCCCAGGAAAATTTGTACATGGAGTACTGAAGAAAGCATCACGTTCATGCAATCCCTTGCATGAGTACCTCTCTTTAAGTGTTACAACTTCAAAGAGTGGAATCAAACTCACTTTCTTCTCTCTCCTCTGCTCCTCTCTTAATACATATTTTTTCTCATGTTGCCAATGCGATGGCAGGTTTGGGTGGGCTGCAAACAGGGGCTGCACCCAGGACCTCAAGGTGAGAGGCTGAGCAAACTGAACTCAATAAATTAATTATTTCAAAAGTCGTAGCAGATTGAAAAGTCCAGGTAAAGTGTAGCCACTCCTGGAAGAAAGGCAGAGGGACTGTGTTAGCATGCATTACTCCAGTATCTCAGGAAAAGAAAACAAACAAACAAACAAAACTGCCCGATTAGCATTCTGATGGACTAGCGATGACTGTGTTGTGTATAGCCTTAGCTGAGCTACAGGAAAACTCTGTTGAAGTTGGCGTTCTCCTGGTGCAGGCTCCGTTACTATAAAAACTAACACAAAGGAAGACCCCCTTGGCAATCAGATGTTACCCTCAAACAAAGCTTTTTCTTGTGCAAGTACGTGACCGTTACCACCACAGATTGCATTAGTGATCCGTCTACCCTGATGTTATTTCTCAGAAAATGCCAAATATTTCCAATAAATGGACAAGAAATTCTTGTTAGTATTTTGTAATAACATATTCATTCTCCCGATTAGTATTAGCCCTATGCCTGGAAACAGGATTTATAGCTCTCTAGTGAAATTTCCAACTGTTAAAGCAGTACCACCAGATAATATTGTTGCACAGCCTCTGGTATGTTCTTCTTAATATTTTAGCAAGATTTTAATCTTCCAGAAAATGCTGCAAGGTTATGAATTTTGTGGTGCAATTAGATGCAATAGATGAAGATTTCTGTCTGTCCTGTTTTCCGTATCTGTATCTGTAGGCGACTCTCCAGACAGAACAGCTTCCCGGGGAGCAGGAATTGCTGGCTACTTGGAGACTTCTACAACAGGTTTTCCTTCCTGTGGTTTGCTTTACGGAATTCATGTACGTATACAAACGGAGCAAGATAGACTATACCTTGTACTCCATGCCACTGACTTTTCCTTCTTGCTAAATCAATGGATTGTCCCCAAATTCTGTCATTTTGTAACCGGGTGAAGATCATGTCAGAAGCGTCTGAGAAAACGGTGTCTGAATAAGGGTCAGTGAGAGTATCGGTATTCTTTTATGGGCATCTAAGTCCAGTTGCTCAAGAATGTTGTTCATTGCCTTGAATCAACAATTAGAATAATAGCATTACTGCTAAAGTGATGCTGGTGAAGCCTCGAAGTTCACACCAGCCGTCTATGCTAGCTAGAATCATTAGAAGCTTTCCCATGCGGACTGCAGGAGTGCGGGTGCCCATCCACGCCACACACTGTGTCTGAGCAAGGTCTTCGTTGCCCCGTTGTTCGTTGCCCTGGCCAGATGCAGTCCATCATTGCTTTGAGAAACCACCAGGCATCGTTCAGGGGATTGCTGAGTAACAGGCTCTTGCTGTTGCAGTCGTCCCACCTACAGCCGGCCAGAGCCGCACCAACTCCGGCAAACGCGTTTCCGCAGAACAATGCTGTCTTTGTTGGGTGTTAAGAGCATTTGAACAGCTGCACTTCCATAGGAATATAGCCCTCAAATAAAGCCTGCCTGTATTTAGGCCCAAACAGAATCCCTCCTTCACACCCAATTTCAAGGGCTAAAGATTGAATGCAGTATTTACATTTCATACACAGGCAAGACGTCTGGAACCCTTATAAAAACATCATTATATTTATATTCTGTATATGCAGAACCATAGGCTCATTATGTCAAAGTGATGCCAAATCAGAGACTAACACCTACACCTGATTATGAAGCAATAATATTTTTTACTAAAAAGTGTTTATGTTATATATGGTATTTCCATCATGTCTACAATAGCACCAGTGATCAATTATAAATCTTGTAAAGCTTACCTGCCTCACTCGTCAAGTGGATTATTGTGAAAAGGTCCCTAAAGACCATCAAGTGACATAAGTTATTCCCCTTAAATGGAAAATTGATCTAGTGGCTAAAGAAGCTAATGTTGTGGTGTTCTCTGTACCAGGAATCTTGAATTTTCAGCTTGCTACAGTTTGAAAAGAAATCTAGTGCACTTCATAATGAGACTATGGCATTCTCTAATGATTATTGCTGTAAGAAAAGCTGTTAGCATTCTTTTAAACAGTTTTAATGGACTAACTTTGACTTTACTAATAAACTGCAGAACAGCTAACAATAATTCCTAAATATTGATCCATCTGTCTTCAGTTTGCTTGAAGCATATGAAAACATCCTGATCCTGAGAGGTTTTCTTGCTTCTGTAATCTGCTGCCATACTTAACATTTATCTTCAGTAGACTGATGCTTTCTTTCCAACACAACAGCAGAGCTCCGCGTTATGTGAAGTACCAACTCGGTGACCTTGTGAAGCAATATTGACAGTGACACCCTATCAGTGTGTCTCAGACTGGATCTCTCGCTAAGCCTCTCTGACATATGGACTGTATTCAAAACTTCAGAGCCAGATAATTTTTTTCCAGATGTTTTTGCTTCCACTTTCAAGAATACACGGATAAATCTCTTCTGGTAAAGGTCAAAAAAAAAATTAAAGACAATGTTTCAGGAGTTAATGGAGGGAGGGGCATAATGTTGGGTGTTTTAGTGGTCATGCAGTGACCATCAGGGTGCAAAGAGGATATTTGAGCATCTGGCTTTTTGGCAGTGATAAAAACTGCAGCTTCTCTGTAAAGGCAGTCTGTCAATGCAGCTGGTAAGAATGAAAATTCTGTTAATATGCTCAGTAACTATCCTATACCCCGACCGCTGTATCCTTGATGTCTCGTAATAAAAAAATTCATTTATAAAACAGGTGGTACAAGGAAATCCAGTGCAGCTCTCCAGAAAGCGTGAGGTTTTTATTGTATCTTAGTGAAAGAACAGTCACAAACATTTAAATCTGAATATGGCTTAATATTTGCAGAGCTAGTATATACATGCACAGTAGAAAAGAATATCCCATAGTGAAATATGAACTAATAATTACCCTAGCAAGTTAGGGAGAGTCATATATTTTGAAAGAAAATCCCTCTTAGGATCCAATTAGATACCTGAAATTTCACCTGCTTAAGGATTTGCATACTTAACTCTGTAGCATGGCTTCTCCCGCCTGCTCCCAAGCCATAGCTCAAACAGCTCCAGCACAGTGTGAAATGCTCCTTGTTGATGGGGTCAGACTAAGTTCTAAGCAGTTTAAAAAGTGCTTTAGCCTCACTTTGTGTCTGGGTTAATGCATGTGATTAAAATCTGATCATACCCTCGTTAGATATCATATTTAATAGCTGCCCTTTTCCTTAGAAGTATTTTGTAGTTTAGGCAGGTCCTGATGAAATAAAGCACGATTATCTGATTTATACTGTTGCCCTCCACCACCCTGTCTCAGATGCCGAAAAGAAGGGTGACTCCCTATCTCACCTTTCAGCCAAACATGTATCTCGTGCCTTGCAAGCTGCATCTCCTTATTTCACGTTGTGCAAGAACTCTCCATTTTATCTTTTTTTCTCATGTATTTGAAAAACACTTCAAGAGGAAGAATATCACATCAAAGACAAAATAAACAAGCAAACAACAGAAAGTATTACAACCCCCTTTTTCGGCAAATCCACCAAAGTGTCATGCTCTGTGATGTGCTCAGTGATGAATCTGGTGTTTAGATGCTGCGTTTTTCTGGATGCAGATCCCCCTTTCTTACAGAGTCTGTGCAGTACTGTCTTTGCCCTATACAGTTACTGTTAATCATTATTATACATAGAATCATAGAACGGTTTAGGTTGGAAAGGACCTTGAGGATCATCGAGTTCCAACCCCCCTGCCATAGGCAGGGACACCTCCCACTAGACCAGGTTGCCCAAGGCCACGTCCAGCCTGACCTTAAACACCTCCAGGGATGGGGCCTCAACAACTTCTCTGGGCAACCTGTGCCAGTGCCTTACCACCCTCACAGTGAAAAACTTCTTCCTAATGTTTAATCTGAACCTGCCCTCTTCCAGTTTAAAGCCATTTCCCCTCATCCTATCACTACATGTTCTAGTAAAAAGTCCTTCCCCAGCTCTCCTGTAGGCCCCCTTTAGGTACTGGAAGGCTGCCATAAGGTCTCCCTGGAGCCTTCTCTTCTCCAGGCTGAACAGCCCCAACTCTTTCAGCTTCTCCTCATAGGAGAGGTGCTCCAGCCCTCGGATCATCCTCGTGGCTCTTGTCTGGACACGCTGCAGCAGGTCCATGTCCTTCTTATGTTGGGAACTCTAGAGCTGGATGCAGTACTCCAGGTGGGGTCTCGTGAGAGTGGAGTAGATCATGTGCATGTGATTCAACTAAAACTGGAGAAGACGTAGCTCAGCAAAATACAAGATAGGAGGATTAAAGAGGAGGTACACAAGTGAAAAGATGTTGGAAGACACTTGAATAAATGTTGTAGATGTTTCAGATATCCAAAGCCAGTGGCAAGCATTAAATACGTGTTCTTGATTATCCAGCACAGCAGCTGTTTAGGTTGATAACTGGCATCCTCAACGATGCTGCAGTTACTGGAAAACTGCTTTTCACACAGAGTTGTGACTACTTGTTGCACACTTTTCCACCTTGTCTGAGATTGTTGGTAAGGCAGCAGAGGTGCCGTAGCAGCTTGAACCCGGGCAGGTTCCCATGAGATTCCCATGGGGATCTGAGAAGAGCCTCTACCAGTTCTGCTCAGCACAGCGCAGCCATTTCAGCAATGCAGGGGACTGGTCCAGCCGTGCATCTGCTGGTAAACCAGAGCCACCTTGCCTCCAAACGCATTTTGAAAAGTGGCTGCCCCCTATCACCAGTTTTATCAAAGAAGTGATTCTGATGCTAAAGAGCAAAACAGTAAGAAGGCAGCTACTGGTTTATTGTTAGTTTCTTAAACACTGTTATTATTCTCATTTTTTATCCATTTGCTCATCAGCTGCTTTTGTGTGGGAAGCATTTCACTTCCCAGGAGCACAGCTTTTACCAGCTAAGTAGCAGAGGGCTATTACTGACTCGCTCATTGTTTGCGCATTACCTGTGCTTGCATGTCTATTTTGGAGGCCCTTTTTGCTCTTAATGTTCTCAGCTGGTGAGGGACAAAAGTGCTTATGGGAGTTACACTGTCTAGAGTCGCGCCTGGGCATCCCGATTTGGGGCTCGTGCTGGTTGTAAGCCATTTGAGAAGCAGCAGTCTTCTTGTGAATCTCTGGCATGACTGAGGCAGAAACGTGGTGACACTGTCCTCGCTATGCCGCCACGGAGTTTCTACCTCCTGCTACTGTCACTGGTGACTGAGTGTCCTCGTGCAAGATGCCTTCGTTTTTTTTCTGAATCTCCCTCCAGCCTTACTTGAATGGCTTAAAGACTGTTGGAGACAAATCCTTTGTAAAAATGTTTTAAAAACTGGGGCCAGAACAGATTCAGGGGGGAATCCTCTCCTCTGCAAATTGTGTTCTTTCAGCTTGTTGACTAGCACTACTATAGCAATGTCTGTCTAAAAGCATCATTTCTATAGCGACCCATACAAATAGCATCTTTACAATTTTGGCCAGTACGGCAATGCGCCAGATGGCAATGCATGCTGCTGTCAAGTTAAAAAAAAAAAAAATGGCCATTATCATTGTCTGCTGCAAAACTGGAAGAAAATGGGGTCTCTTTTCTGCAAAGGCAGTAAGGGCACAATAGGGAAAGCAATACTGGAGGGACAGCTCTTTGAAACGTTTGTTGCAGTAGGAATTTGTAAATGAACTCAGAAGTGATGTCGTCTGACAGCTAACTGGACAGAAACTTTTCTGGTACAACAATCGCCTCAGTCTTCTGCGATATCTTAGATAAACTTGTTCTCCTGGATAATCTAGGATATTCAAACAGACAACTGTGCTGTGCTGTGATATTATGTAGTATTTCTGACAGACTTGTGTGACGGCTTCCCTCCTTTGGATGGCTTAGCATAAATCAGGTGGAACCAAAGCAGCAAATGGTAGACAGATTGTAGACCAACCTGATCCTGACTACATCACAACTGGTCTTTCAACTAATAAATGCAAATAGGCTTGCTTCTTGCCAGTAAATTGACAGTATAAGGCTACGGCTTTGATATTAAAGTCTTTGCAGAGAGCATTGTGGACTCAACATGGATTCTGTCACTGGTCATATGGAAGATTTAACACCTCCTCTACCACAATGTAGCAAACTGATGTTAGGTAATATAAACTTGAGAAGATTTGCACAGCCAGTTGGACACCCAGGAAAGTCCTACCTTTACTAAAATCCCAACATCCATCCATGTGTATTCAGGTCTCCAGCAGTTAGTCATACAACTCTAAAGGATCTGACAAAAATGGATGGGACTTTACAGGCAGAACTTCTCCTCTGATTTTTATCCATTTATTACTATGCACATATGCATGGATTGAAGTGGGAATTCAGAAGCAATAAGGCATGTTCCCTACCCTGTCTCATTTTCCTTTAGCGAAAAGTGCTTGTATGTCCACATTTGATGTGGCAGCATGGCATATCAGTGGGTGCTGGTCCCTTTCAAGCACTGGTAGGGATGTCACAGGGGGGCCTGTGGCACGGTGCACAAACGCAGGCAGTTGGTCTAGCTACGTAAGTGCTGCTGAGTTCTCTGCATCAGACATACTAGCTGTGACCCCGCACAGCAATCCTGTTGTAGCCAGAAAGGTATCTTCTGAGTGCTGCTTTGGAGCTAGGGATGGTCCCAGACCTCAGTCCTGCAGGCTCATCCCTTAAGATGGCCCTGAACATGTTACTGATGTCCAGTACTTAAAGGGGACCTATGGGAAAAATGGAGAGGGACTCTTTATCAGGGAGTGTAGTGATAGGACAAGTCGTAATAGTTTTAAGCTGAAAAAGGGTAGATTTAGATTAGATATTAGGAAGAAATTCCTTACTGTGAAGGTGACAAGAGACAGGAACAGGTTGCCCAGAGAAGTTGTAGGTGCCCCATCCCTAGAAGTGTTCAAGGCCAGGTTGGATGAGGCTTTGAGCAACCTGGTCTGGTGGAAGGTGTCCCTGTCTATGGCAAAGGGGTTGGAACTAGGTGATCTTTTAAAATCCCTTCCAATCCAAACCATTCTATGATTCTATGTTTCCTCCATTTCCTGCAAAACTTCTGAAGCGATGTGAAGTGACCGGGGGGGGCTAACCACCTTCACTGACCGCCTCTTTTTCTGGAGGAGGGGACATGACAAGATCCCGTCAGTACAGTGTCTCTTGTGCAGTCAGTTCTACTTTTGTAAAGTAGATACAGAAAGAAAGTGCAAGTAGTGGAAATGAATGGGGAGGTCTAAGTCAGTGGTATTTCACTCCCACTTAGGACGCATGCAGATAACTACACGGAGCTTAGCGAAAAACAGTGAATAATTAGGGACGGTGAGACTTAGACCTCAGTGTCAAGTGGAGTCGCTCATTTATTCCTCTCCCTATCAGTCTGCCTCCTGGGATATTATACAAACAGGTTAAAGGTTTAGAGTTCCAAAGAAGCGAATCCACGCTGTGCAAATGTAGCACTTTGTTGTTCTGAGCGTCCTTTTTGCTGGCATGGTTGCCAAGGGCTGTGGCTGGCCCAGGCAAGCTTTTGCAAAAGGAAAGAAGAATATTCATCGTATATGAATGGCTGGGAAGCCACACTTCTGTCCTCTGCAGCTGTTGCCAAAAAAGCAAGTGGGAAGGTTTCTAGCTCCCTTTCCATGCTAAGAAGTCCATAGCAGATGATTCTTTGATAACAGCTATTTTGATATGATAAATGCTTTCTGCCTGAAAAAGTGACACTTTTCCAAAGTGTGTACAGCTATGTATTGTCATGGTAAGTTACTTTTTCAAGTACTTGCTTTCTTTGTAAGAGGTCATTCTGTGTGATTTTAATAGATTTAGCTGAAACTATAAAAAGGCAACTGAGTTGATTTTAAATAAAGCAAGTTCTGTGTTTTATGAAGTTTTATTAGTTTCTTTGAAATGCAGATTTGTATTAGCTGAGCATGAAATAAAAGGCCACAGTGGCTGTACATGAGAGATAAGTAGGAGCATTCGCATATTCATGCTTCACCTCTCTTTTTTGGGGGTGGCTTTTGTATTTACATTGCTATGGACGCTGTCTGAGGGGTGAGATTGTCATCTGCATTTTTAGGCACAGCGAGAGAAGCGTATTAAAGGATTACTTTACTCCTGCTAATTTGTTTTTAGCTTTTCTTTTCAGGCAAACAGCCTGGAAAGTGTCTCTTTTCAAACTACATGCTTTCAAGAGAGAAAATGAGAGGTTTTACAGGACATCGCATCTTTTACAACACTCTTGGCTTCCGATTTTGGAAATAGCTGTACCGGAGTTCCTGCTAACTCTTCAGCTCAGCCCACTTCCTGCAAGTACTTTACACAAAAGGGAGCACACTAATGTTTTAGGTAATATGCGTTAAATCAACGTACATATACCTGTTGATAGGATCTGAGCACAAAGCATCCTTTGATGCCTGCAACTGCCTCAAATTAATTTATAATTTGTGTACCCAATCAGAATACACATTACAGCAGTGACATTTTACACCCACTTGGTTTAAGAGTAACTAAACGCACAATACTCGGGGCAATGAAGAGTGAAAGCCCTAATTTTAACTTCATTCAGAAAGGACTTTACATCCAAGAAATCAATTTCCCAGCCTATGCAATTAGTTTTGTTCTCACACATTAGCAGAACAGAGTAGCATAAGAATGTGTAAGTCCAAAAATCTATTTTCCCTTGAATTTTAAACATATACCCCTCAAATCTTGTCGTTCAAGTTGCATTGATTATAATTATCGAGAAGACCTTAAAAGCGAAGATGCTGATTCTTTAATTTCCTCACATCCAAAAGTCATACTATTTAAATGTCTGCTTCCCCTTCCATTTTTTCCTGGAGAAAAATCTTGGAATTTTTTTTTTTTTAAATGAAGCATTATAAAATTTTACTGACCCATTTAGCAGCTTATTTTAATAGCCATAATAGCGTGCTCCTAAATGGAAGTCCATGAAAGCAGGAGCTGTAAACTTAATGCCTTCCATTTTCCTGCTCTCCCTTTTTCTTCCATTACAACCACATTTACAGAATGGATTAAGCAATACCACACAAAACTTTTTAACTACGTTCCAACCGAATATCATCCTAAAACCAGATCTGGTCCTAATTTTTAAAAATGCCCCAGAAATCCACCTTATATCCATGACACTGTTTTATAACCCATATATCTAAGGGACCCAAACCAGATCTGCTTACTGCTCTGAGCACAAACTTAATTTCTTGGGGTCTATAAACCAGAGGATACATCTAAATGACAACTGAAGCGACCCAAAGTAGTTTTGCTCTTGGGCTTATGCAAGGCTTGGCTTTCTGGCAACAGAAGTAGGCAAGGCTCTAGCCTTCTCTACCTTCCCTCCCCTTGTCTACCTAATGACCTCCCATGCCCAGACCCTGCTTGGGCTGTGAGACGCTGTTTTGGTCAGGTGGCTCTGTGACAACTCCACTCACCCTGTATGACAATTTTGCCTCACATTTGCCAAAGGGATGTCAGCGAGCTAGCAGCAACCGTTGTACCAAGAAGTCTTATTCCAGTGAAAACCTTTATCGTAAGAGCTTATTTCTCTGTGGAACTGTCATTTCGTAGCTATTATTTCTTTTATGCTTCACCATAGCTTTACAGTAAAGAAAAAAGTATTTTAAACAACATAAAAAAAAAAAAACCCACAACAAACACACACAACCACTCTGCCTGTTTTGCAACCAGAAGTGAGAAAGCTACACATTAGCTGGGAATTTTCTGCCATTTCTTAGATACAACTGAACATTGAAATAGGACGTAACTTGTGTAAATACTGAGGTGGACTTACACAGTATGAAAGTGCAGTGTTTCTTCCATAAAATCATCTGACATGCACCTGTAAAAGAGTGAATATTGGCATTAGACATACGAGATGATACTTTTCTGAGGTTAGGTTCAAGAGCATGACAAACTATGATTTGGGACGAAGGGAATGAATGGCTTTAATGTAGAAGAGGGCAGGTTCAGATTAAACATTAGGAAGAAGTTTTTCACTTTGAGGGTGGTAAGGCAGAGAACAGGTTGCCCAGAGAGGTTGTTGAGGCCCCATCCCTGGAGGTGTTCAAGGCCAGACTGGACGTGGTCTTGGGCAACCTGGTCTAGTGGGAGGTGTCCCTGCCTATGGCAGGGGGGTTGGAACTCGATGATCTTCAAGGTCCTTTCCAGCCTAAACCATTCTATGATTCTATGATTGAATCCCAGTGAGTCCAAATGTGCTTTCCAAATTGGGAAGATAAGATAAAGATTTGTCTACTTACAGATAAAGCCTTTGTGGCAGGGAAGATGTGAAGCAATGCAGGGCAGACTTACTACAAGGCTGTAAGGGGAGGAGGAAAGTTCATTAAAAGTTTGAGGGTGGATAAGTGAGACAGGCAAGGGGATGTGTAAATATGAGATAGACATGAATATTCCTCTAAAGAATGAATTTTTAGGAAGGGAACAAGCTGGAACACCTGCTATCTTTTCAAAATATCATTTCAACACCTATAAACAAAATAACCCATTTAAGTCTTTTTTTGTGATTCAGCTCTGCAGAGAAGATCAGAAGTCTCATATTTGCACACTTATTTCACATAGCTGAAACAGTAAAATTTAATGAAAATGCACTATTAAAAACGCATCACATGGCAAACTATCAAATTAAGAATGTGTTGTATTTATTTCACTTGTAGCATACTTAGACTAAACTATCTAACAGCAGCTTCTTGTGAGATAAGCATATTTTAGGAACCTGAAGTTTTATTTGTAATGACTTGCATGCAGAATGGCTCTCCTCTAATGAAAATAGGAAATATGATGAGCATGAACAAATACATTGCTACCAGTCTGGGAATAAAAAGCCATTTTACTTTTGTTGGAATGTATGCCTAATAGGTTCAAATAATGACTATGTTATTTTTCCAGTATTGCATGTGCTTCTTTAAGTGCTCCCCTTTCTCTTGTTCCACCATTTATACACAAAGGGCTGCCAATATCTATTCTTCCATCTCATGCCTGTGAAACAAGTCTCCACCCTCTCCCAAACAGGCTTCTTGTTACTGTTATCCTGAAGCTTTAAATGACAGCTCACTGCTATTCAATATCTGGATACTCTGAAAAAACAATATTCTGCCAGTTCCAGAAATGACTTGCTAAAACACCTGACGTTTTCTGTGCTGATTTATCAAAAGCACATTAGCAGAAAAGTCTGGCTGTGTGTGGCTATGAACAGTCATTATGTTGACTGAGAAAAAGATCAGCTCATTTTGCCATGGGAAAAATGCATTTGACCATTTCCTCCTGTTGAACCCGCCTTTGTTGCCTGATGAAAAAGGTCACACGACTTTTGTGGAAACATTGGCATGTTCCATCCTCAATAAGTCTGAAACAAGTTGGACAAGTAAATGAGTCAAGTACAGCATGTTTGGTCCACATGCATCTCAAAGCACCGAAAAGAGCTGTATCAAATCATATGGCAAAATGTGACAGGCTGAGAGACTTGGGGCTGTTCAGCCTGGAGAAGAGAAGGCTCCGGGGACATCTTATTGTGGCCTTCCAGTACCTAAAAGGGGCCTACAGGAGAGCTGGGGAGGGACTATTTACAAGGACATGTAGTGATAGGATGAGGGGGAATGGCTTTAAACTGGAAGGGGGTAGATTTAGATTAGATATTAGGAAGAAATTTTTTACGTTGAGGGTGGTAAGGGACTGGAACAGGTTGCCTAGAGAAGTTGTGGGAGCTCGATCCCTGGAGGCGTTCAAGGCCAGGCTGGATGGGGCTTCGAGCACCCTTGACTAGTGGGAAGTGTCCCTGCCTATGGCAGAGGGGTTGGAACTCGATGATCTTCAAGGTCCCTTCCAACCTAAACCATTCTATGATTCTATGATTCTATGATTCTATGATTCTATGATATGTGCTAGAAATGCCCAAGACTATGGAAGCAGTGAGGCAACATTCTGTAATTGAAGTTCAGTACCAGACAAGCTGAGCTGAAGCAACACAGTATTATGAACTACACCCCAAATTTGTATGCATGTGAGAAGGTAATAGCTTTTTATCACAGTGCTGTGAAAGAATATTATGGAATTATTTGAAGTGAATACTTGAGGTTCCAGTGAAGATGCTGTATAGTGACCTCTGTAATAGCTTATGTCACTACAGGTTGTTAAATAATTAAAGATGCAACTTTACTGCATAATGTCCCTCACCATAACTTATGGGAGCATTGACTCTCCCTCATTGCAATAAAGCATAATACCATTACATTTGTGCTTCACCTAAGGACGTATTAGACAGGACAATTGGATGGATCCATTTACTACCAGAGTTTGGTGTCCTCAGTTGGTACAGAGTTACACGAATGTATATTGTTACACTGGTGGAAAGGTGAAGAACATGTCTCGTGGGGTCAGGAAGCAGGAGATGAGAAAGTAACCCTTCCAGGGATCCAAAAGATTCTAGAAGACTCCATGCTGGTTTTCCTCTTTTTGAAGGGTCAAATTCACAGCACGGCACTGAAGTTTGCTGTAGTGCTGGGTGCCCAGGTCCTGTGGCAACTCACCTCACTGGAGGCAGCAGAGGAGTATTGCTTCCTTCCAAACCTAAATATATGGCACATGTCATTCCAGCTGAAGGAAAGAGTAATAGCTGATAAAAAATAAACAACATTCCAGTCCTTTGCAAGGCATGAGTGTGCACGGCCCACTGCAACCTGCAGTGTCTTCAAGCAGCCGTGGGGAAGCACAGCAAAGTCTGGAACTTGCCAAGATTAGTCAGTCATTGTTTCTAGCTAAACTTTGATGTGATCGGAGCCTATAGAGCTGCTATTCAATGAATTACAGCTAATGGCATTTATTACCAGCATTAACGGTAATTTACCCACTGTTAATCAGAGCAGCCAGTTACAGTACTTCTCAATCATTCTGAGTCCTCACTTTGCCAGTTGACTGAAATATTTTATGCTACCATTAGTTACAAAGCCTCAGCAAACAGCCAGTAAATTTAGACAGAGCCTGGGATCCTGAAAACTTACACCCTGCTTGTGTCTAATTTATCGTCACTGTTTATGTTTGTGCCAAGACTTGGGCTTTCCCACTGATCAAGATTTGAAATACATAGTCATAAAATGTTCTCTAAGAGTGGGCCATTGGATTGGTAGTAGAAAATCACGTTCTGCTTAGCGGAGACATTAGTGGTACATTCATTACAGGAGAAAGTATATCTTCCTGTCTACAAGGCTAGTACGTATTGCTTGGGTCGTTTAACTCGTTACCTATAGGACTTACTGAAATTCTCATTCGTCTCTGTATTCACTGAACTGCAGGACATATTGTATGTATGGTGGTGTAGGAGGCACGTTCAGGACGTTTGAACAGGCTGCCGTCAAGAGAGGTGTCTGGTCCCCCCTCCCCAGTGGAAGATCTAGTCCTCTTCCTCGAAATAGTAAAAATGTCCTCTGTGTCTCAAGCTGTAATATCAGTGATACTAAGTCTACCCTGAAAAACAGGAGAGAAAGGAGGGTAACGCTGAAAAGCAAAATAATTTCAAGTTAGAAACTCTCTGTGTTGTCAGAAAGAGCAGCCTAGCTAGTGATGCATTTGTATTAGGGATGTCCAAAGGGAGGGACAAAGAGGACGAGGGTGACTTTGTTGACACACCAACCGATTCACTATTAATTCATCCCAGAGCAGAGTCTGTGCTCGCTCCACAACATTCTTGTAACAAAAAGCGTTTTAGAAGTTAGATGTTTTCTGGAAATCATTTTAAGATGGCCACTCTGCTTAATCAGCATGAAGTTCAGTTCTGCATCGCATTACTGAAGCATACCATTACCCCCCAAGGGCTTAAAATTCCTGCAGTTTCATATC
The DNA here is from genome assembly GCF_965231255.1 of Vanellus vanellus. Taxonomy (NCBI): domain Eukaryota; kingdom Metazoa; phylum Chordata; class Aves; order Charadriiformes; family Charadriidae; genus Vanellus; species Vanellus vanellus. Next base: position 153,114,433 of record NC_138905.1, on the reverse strand, counting down.
AGTCATTTTGCCATGAGCACTGCAATTCCCATAACATGATCCAGGTCTTGGAAATAAAGATAGGAACAGTTAAAGTATCAACATTAGCTTGTCTGACATAGGCTACACTGATAAAATATGTATTTCCAGATGTTTGGCTTCAGAGCATTATTCAAACTGACGTATTGCAAGTATTTGTCTTTATCCTATATGATACAACCTGGTCAGACACAACAAAAAAAGGAAAGATTTCTTTTTAAATAAAGCGGAAGATTGTTGAAGCCTACAAGCGTCACTCTCTCCGAATTTGATGATGGTTCACCAAAGCCCTGGTTGGACTCGACCAGAAGCGTGCCAGCTGCTTTCCAGCTCACCGGCCGGGTTTCCTCTGCCTCAGATGGGAGGTGGGTGCCTGGACATTGGGCCAGTCCCCGTGGCCTGGGGAGGACTCGGAGGAGGGCAGCCAACTGAGATGAGGTTCCCAGAGCAACATGGGGAACACTAATTTCTTCTCCCAGGTATTCTTTTTTTCTTTTTCCTTTAACAGCAATGGGTTTTGCTCAAATTGGAATCAAAACAAAATATGTATTTCCTCCTAAAGATGGAGTTATTCTCGGCCCAAGTCTAAATATTCCTGGTCTGTCTGTAGGCAGGTAAGAATTACAGTGTTTCAATAGCTGTGATATGCTCAAGATAGGTGAGGGTGCAGGTTTGTAGGCAGATGTAATGGCTTTGATTCGATCAGTGAACCAGGCTGGGCAACACAAATACATTTTGGGCGCACAGTCCCTTCCACAGATATGAACCACAAGACTGTCTTAAGACTGTGCCTAATAAACTACTTATAGTTGCCTGTCTAATAAAAAGCTATTTCCTTACACCCCTGTGTGGTTCCATTAAATATTTGTGGATGCCTTTGGTAAGAGAAAAGGCTGTGATCACTCTTGCGCGTATCCGGGATCAGATCCTGGATAATTTCCCAATGAGATATAGATAGGGTGTGCTCTGTTCTGCTTTTGGATGCTCTGACATTAGACTTTCAAGCACTTAAATATTAATTTAAGGAACTGACAGTAGCACTGAATGTCCCACTTGAGGTTTACAGAGGTATTACACAGAGCTGGCTTGGTTTTGGCATCTTCTTTAATGCCTCGCTGCATGCTAGAAAGGCCTCTTGGCTTACCCCTGTTAGTGCCTTGTCCCCTCTCCTGACCCCATGAGACCAGGTCATGTCCTGGCTTATGGCTTGGGGGCGGTCCGTGACCCACTGGGTAGGCTGGGAAATGTGCTGGGGAGGTGAGGTGTCTGGTTAAGGTGTCCCACTACCCCAGTTTGTAGGTTTGTGCAAGCCCCCGGGGAAGGAATGCATTGCTGTCAGCCAAAATCACTCTTAATTCAAGCCAAGTTAAGGTAAAATGGTGGGGGAAAGAGTAGAAAGAATGGATTTACTTAAACAAAATTGACAACACAGCTGCCAATGTTTATAAAAGACATGGGTCAAAAAATGAAAGAAAAGAGCATGCTTACCCTATTTAATTTAATCCAAGGAGTTCCTCTCACCCCTCTGCTGGCTGATTTGCTGTAGACATTCCTAAGGCTACCTGCGCAGAGATTTTGTCTCTCCGCATTTTTTCTGTCTCAGGTTGCATCCGCCACAGAGAAAAGTACTTCCCGATAGGACATATGTGCTTTCATAGCTAATCCTCTTTTCAGATTCCAGTGATTTAATCTTTTTCTCCAGAATATATCTACTTCTTTCTTTTGCAATAGATATAGTCTTGCTGCTCCCTTTTTAATTAAAATACACAGTTATAGTCACTCTGCTGAACCAGCAATCATTTTCTTTCCTTGATTGTAATTAACCATTGGGTGACAGTGTTGTCAATGCTGCTAATGACCAAACCAGAAGTTTCAGATAAAATTTTGAAGGACCTATCAGAGGTAAGTAGCCATAAAAGTGACAAATGCAAGTTGGAGTAGAACATAACTCTTAAACTCATATTGAAAGGAAATACTAATATTTTTCCTCAAGTATTTGTTTTTGTTTGGGGTTTTTTTTGGGGGGGGTGTTTTTTTTTTTAATTTGCCGTTGAAATAGAGAGGAAAAAGTACGTCTTTAAAAATCAAGTAAGCATCAGCCCCACGCAGAGAACCAATATAAAACCAGATAATTAGAAGATACAGCATATATCAGGGTTTGAAGACAGTCCGTGAGCCAGTGCTGTCTCCACATTTTACATCTTATGCAGCTTTAGTTATCCCTTTCACTAAAAGGTAAAACCATGGTCCAGACAGAGTAATGAAGTGATTGCTGATGTGAATGCTTTCTATGTGATGTTAGGATGTGAGCAAAAAAATTTTTTTTTTTTTCCAAAAAGAGGAGTATTTTAACAGATACTTCTTGTTTAAACTTTTTTTTTTCCAGCTAGCTACTGTTATGACTAGTCTAGAGAGGAAATGTATAAGGTGATATTAAACTGTCATCTAAAATGAATGGTAAGATATGGGTTGGATGCAGGAGCTGGAAAGGAAAAAGAAATCGATTGGAAAAGGAAACGTTTACAAACACTTGAAACCAGAATACAGTTCTGTAACCCCATGACAGATATCACTCAAGAAAAGCACCTTGCAGAAGGCCAAAAAGGATCAGACACAGACAGGTGAGCAAGATGAATATCATTCAGTTACATTTGTTAAGATAAAGTTTATAAGGAAACCAAGCCATATGTAGGCAAATAGCTCCCTGAAGTGAAGAAGAAACTTTCCCTTAGTCATACCATAGTGCGATAGTTCTTTGCAGGTGGCTTTCACCTTGGCTTAAAGCCCTTGCCCACAGCTGCTGGCAGGCACAGAATATTGATCAGGAATACTTGGTTGCTGAGGGCAGGATGGAGTTGACCTGTTCACATAGCTTTCTTGCCCTTTTCCTTGCATGAACCTTTTTCATCTTTTACCCACGGTTTTCATTTTACGTCCCCACTTTTTTTTTTTCTGTTTTCTATTTCTCCTCCTACAGTATTTCTCCCTTCAACCTGTTTCTCCCAGTCCCACTCCAGATGGTTTGACCTCTCTCAGCAATTCTTGTCCCTACGTCTTTCTCATGCTGTATATTTGTCTTACTCAACACAGAGCAATTTAATTTTCCTTTTTCCTTTTTTTTTTTTGTTGCCACATTTCTTGTACATGCAGGAACAATATGTAGTAACGTGTCCAAGCAAACATATTGCAGCTAGATGTCAGGAACACCCTGAAGCAATGAACCATTAGACTTCCTCTCACGATTGGACTTCTGCTCTTAGAGAAACTTTGTGCATTATGACTCTTCCATTTTCAGTTCATGTGGATCAAATGGATGATGGCACAGCAGCATCCCCAGAGAAAAACAACTAAAACTCCTCAGATGATCACTTCATTCCCTGTTTCCTGGTGTTTAATGGGTGACTCAGCTGATGGTGACAAACTCTTTTCTTTTTCTGGGCTGCCACTTACTGGCCCAATCGGGTTTCAGAGGTATGTAGCCTTTTTCAAACAGCAGTTCCCTTAATGTTCATTTCCTTTCCTTAAAACTCAGCTTGAAAGCAAAACCACATTTTTATTGTCATTTCCTCCCCAAAGGCAAAGCTTATGAACATCCTCTAGAAGAGAGAGACAGTTGAGACAATAGTCTTCTCATTTATTGGTGCCTTAATACATATCGTGACTGTAGCAACTTGCAGTGTGGAGGAGACGTGGGTATTAGAGACGGGAAGCCTCTCACTGCTGCGTTGTCAACTCTCTTTCACATGGTGTGTGCGAATACAGTGGCTGTGGGTCTGTCAGAAGGACAGACTCCAGCCATTAGACTAACGGAGCTGCACGGCTCTGTCTGTGAAGATTAATCTTCACCCGCAGTGTGGCGGGGAGGTCGGTCCCGATTCCCGGCTGCGGCTGAGCTGTGCTGGGAGGGTGGGCACTGCCGGCTGAGTGGCTCCGCTGCCGTCCTTCTGCGCAGGAGGGTGGAGTGGCTCAGAGAACAGCACTGCTTGAGTGCCGTCCCCAAACAATTCCTTTCACCTGCTGATTCTAGCACAAGTGACAGGTATGAACGTGGCTGGCATAACGGGAGGGTTTTAAAAGACCACCAGAAATGCAGAGTGAAGTACTTAAGGGAACGCAGAAATCTTATTACAGAAATTAACCAGTAATCATTCTTTTGATGTCATGAGAGAGTGTGTGTATGTGTGTGTGTGTGTTTGCCTGCTGGCTATTTTTTCTTGGGTGTTTTTTTTTTATTATTATTTATTTATTTTATTTGAAAACAAGTGGAAGGAAAGGAAAGATACGGGCAAAATAAATTCTCTCTGACTTCAAAGCAGAAATGTTTCTCCTTTGGAAATTCATGCAATTACCAGACAATGTTGAAGTATAGTAATGCTGAGATGCATGGATAGCATCGTAGGCAGCACATTCCACACTGTGCGTGCCAGCAAACACTCCTAAACAACAAGCAGGCAGAGGCACGCTGCCACTTTACCTTTTTGTTGCAATGAGCCAATTCACAAGAAGGGGGCTTCTTCATCCAGAAGGTCCAAGACCTCAAATTATCTGCATAGAATCACTTTGTCCAGACTTGACAGGTTTTAGAGATTAAATTAAATCCAGGCAGTTTCCAGACAGATAAGAAGGTAGAGTCCTCACCCACAGAAGTTACAATCAAAGGGTGGACAGATGGACAAAAAGCTCGGGAGGGGAAGGTAGGAGGCATATGGCTCAGCATAAATTCAAAAGGTGAATTAAGGAATTGCTTTTAACCCAATCATTTCCCAAACATCCAAGAGTGACGTTCATTGTTTTGGCAGCTTTTTTGCCTGTCTGTCCTTTTTTCCTTGATTTTTTTTTTTGGCATCTGTTTCCTTTTCTTTATCTGGTGCGCTAATCCCGTGTGTGTACAAGTGTAGGTGCTTAAGGCAATTGCTCAGCCTTGAAAGGAATTCCTACCTGCAATCAGTGACTGCCTAAGAAGGATTTTGCTCCTGCCCAATAATTGTCGTTCACCTATGACCCCTTTTTGGTAAACTTATAGCTGTCTCATTATTACTTAAAAAAAAAGGTGCTCGGAATAAGAATGTGTTCCATTAAGCAGGCAAGTCTAAGCGAGTGTCTAACACCAGTGCCCACGAAGTTCATCAGAGGAATGCTGATTGATTTTCTTTAAATAGACCAGACGAAGGGTAAAGTATTAGGCTTGTCTAAACAATATGCAAGTCGGCATGGGGCTATGCATTTTCAAGGAGAGCAAAAATGGATTGGTTCCAACAGCACAGTATAGCGCTGAGAATAGCCTAACTGTAGGAATGTAGGCTCAAACTTTTAAAGACATATTTTCCATTGTCTTAAAGAGGAAATACTCCTATTCTTCACGAGCAGATACTCATACTTTTAAAATTGTGGCATTTGCACCTAAGTATAGTTTATCTTACAGAGCTTCTGCTTTGTTGGTGTACCTGAGGGTTTTAAAATAGCTGCCAAATGTTTACTCATAAAGGAATGTGAAGGGGAGCTGAACTGAGTGAAAGTCAGTTTGGTCCCTAGGACTAGAGCCTTAATGTATTGTATTGCTCGAAGACACGTTAAACACCTAGCACAATTTTAAGGAAAAGTGTCTTATGTAGCAGACTTCGAGTGCTTGTCTCCTAAGACAGAAGGCAGAAACCTCAATCCCTGTGCTCCAGAAAGTCCTGCCCTCCCCCACCCCCCGGCAAGAAATGTTACATCAGAACAGCATCTAGCAAAATGGAATTTCCTATTGCTTGGGAAGAGATCCATAATTTGTCTCAGCACATCAAAATCCTATACCCTGTCAAAACAATCCTAACCATAATTGACAAGATTCCCCGATCTGCTTGGGTTTTCCAGCTGTCTGGCTGCAGAGCTACGAAGCAGGTCAGCATCTGGAAGCCTTTACCTGCCTTGATTTTCTTCCCAGGTTGCTGGGGGCTTTGAAGTTGCCAGGTTTCCTGCTGCAGAGTTGGGCCCCAACTCTCAGGACCACCTGGCAGGGAACCAGTCGGGAAACACTCAGGAAAAGTCCCTATTCATTGATGAGCAAATTAAGGTTTTCTTTTTCTCACTTGACCTGCCCTGACAGGGCAGGAAAACCTCAACGGTCAGCTTTGGGGAAAGAACAGCAACCGCTCTGATCAGGATATGTGTTAGCTTAAGCTTCTGCTCAAGGATATGGGCTGGAAACAGGCGTTGCGTTTATAAGAATGACACTGATTCTCGCATTTGGGTTATGGTTCAGGCCAGGTAGCGTTGGTAAATCTTGAAAAGGTGTTTTCATTGGCAGGTAGGTAAAGACCCGCATTCCCCTCTGCCTTCACCAGCACCCAAACACTGCTGGTAGCTGCCACTCCTGTCAATGGAGAAAACCCAATCCAAAGCTGCACAGATAAATCACCTTCTTTGCCTTAAATAATAGTAAGCCCCAGCTCTCATTTTGTCACAATGGAGAAGCACACTCAATTTATTCTGGGGCTTTTGGGGACGAATTGGCTTACATATCTTTTCAATCAGTTATTCAGCTTCTGTGCTGTCCTTGGCATAACTCACAGAACTCATATTTCATGAGCGCAGGTAAGAACGATCGCCCTCCTTCAACTTTCTGCCTGCCTTATTAACACGGACTACGCTTGCAATTGCATCAGTTGTAAACAGAGGGTCAGATCCCCCGCTGGTACAAATTGCCTTAGCTTTCTTGAGCTGCTTGGAGGTAAGCCAACGTGTCTGCGCTTCGGCAAGCACCCCGCTGCGAGTACCCAGCGGCACAGAGAGCGGGGAGTCCCCCTCCAGCCACAGAGAAAGGAAGGAAGGGCAGCTCCAGCCTTATAGCAGCCTCAGCACCTTTATTTACCGCTCAGCCTGACAGCAGGAGGCCGGGAGGGAAGCCTTGATTGAGGGTTTCCATCTGATCTGCAGCCCCTTGCAGGACGGGAGGGGTAAGAAGGGAGCAGCCGAGACATAACTGGTACCTCCCGGGAGCTCTTTGCTCTCTAACTGCGGGGTATTTGGGGATTCCCGCTGACACCGCGCAGCCCCTCCTGGTGTTGCTGCACGCGTGCGTTGTGACTATCATCTGCTTTGAGACGTTTTTAAGTGCAGTGATGAGAAGTTCTCCAGGCAGCTGTTTAACCCAGGCCAGGGATGTGCCTGTTATCTTATCTCTCGGTATTAGTCAAGTCAGCCACATGCCTCATTCTTGGCACAGACTAAACACCCCATAGAAGTCTAAGGAATAAAAGATACGGGCTCAGTGTGCACTGTAGATTTTCAAGTGCATGCTGACTCATTTCAAGTAAATCACCTTCCGTGCTATGACAGAAGCTAATTTAGAGTCTGTATCTGTAGATTACACGCGCTATCATTTCAGTGTAAAGATGAGGCGCAGATCAGAAACAGGTGCTAAATGCAGGATGAAGGTTTAAATAAAGCCTGATTTTCAGAAGTGAGGCTCATCCCTGGCTCTTCAGCTGGATTCCAAAATACTCATGACTTTTGGAAAGCGTGTTCTGGTTGCACGAACACTCAAAACAAGGACTACCTTGGTTATCTAGCTAGTACAGCCCATGCAAATGAATTACCTTTGACACTGAGTATATTTTCAGCTGTTTAATCAGCTCCTGATTCCAGGGACTGTTTTGAGAAGACAAAGTAGCATGTCTCATATATATCCCCTCAGTGCTGTGGAAGCCTCAAAGACTGAGTGGTAGAGAGAAGAGAGAGATGTGTGTTAAAAGGAGCTTTACGAATAACTTATAAAAAACCCCAAACCATCATGGCTCAGATTTGGTCTTCAAACAGGACATAAACGTCGGCTGTGGGGAGAGTGCCAAAGCTGATTTGCTCGGGCACCGTCATCACAGAAGGGGAACGGAGTTGGACCGTCGCAGCCCAGGACTGCAGCTGCCCCTCTGCACGAGGCTCTGATGGAGGGGTGCCTCCTGCTCCGCTTGCCCCTAGGAGTCTCACAAGCTAGATTTTTGGGTGACTTCCACTTTGGAGTAGCTTGCCAACTGCCAGGGTGAACTGCCGCTTTAGGGAAAGTCTATTGATTTTCCTGTGGATGATGTGTAAGTCCTAAAGGTGGTAATTTGCTCAGTGTTTGTAGTTACAACAATTAGAAAATGAAAAGTACACAGCTGGAGGATCCTTTTCCATCTTTTACATTTGACAAATTCACTTTTCTATATTTCCCTTATCACAGTCAGTAGCATCAAAATTGAAAATAATACATAGTAGTCTGAAGGTGCAGAAAAAGACACACTTAGATACCCACAGAGGGGGGTAGAAATGATTATAAAGAATGAGCTTTTTCTGCCTTTGGATTTTATCTATTCTGAAATGTAATACTACAAGAACAGAGTTCAGTCTATAATATCACACAATTTAGGAAATTCTCCACAGGCATTTTTCTTTTCTTCTTTCTTTTTTCAGAAGGTTGTTTTTTTTTTTTTTTTTTCTTTTTACTGAGATTTCATCTTTGTTCCTGTGTTTTCATGCACTGGTTTATTATCTGTCACCAGCTGCTCAAGAAAAAACATGGATTCCTTGATTCAGGACTTCACAGGTACAAGAGGAAGAAATGTGCCTTAAGGCTCTTCTGTTTTTACCTGTAATTTATTTGTAGTTCTAAAGACTATCAGCCAGATCAACAGTTTCACTGGTACTCCACTGATTACTACTGCCCAAAGATCTTGCTCTACATAGCTCATAGCTGTGTTATTTGTGATTTGGGAGATTCAAGAATGAATTAAAGAAAGCAGTCCTGTTTTGTTACTTTTAAAATTCTTTGCCAGTCTTTCCGGCTTTTTTTGCTGTTGTTTTTTTTTTTTTTTTTTTTCCTGGGAGTAGTGATTTTTACTTTCACATGCAAGGAATGAATTCAGGCTGCATTAAATTCTCTAAGATTTATAAGTTATGCCCTTTTGTATTTAGGAATCATAACAAGACAAGTAATGAAGCAGAAGACACTGGCAAACCTCTGAGCTCAATGAAGATCCTGTGGGAGCAGCTGGATAGATGAGATTATTCAAAATTTGGAGAAACGGCATCTTAGAATACTACCCATCTGTCCACATAAAGTCATTTTTAAAAACTTGGTCATCTCTTAGCTCACATAACTGTAATATAAGAACACACATTTCAGGTAGCTGTTCCTTAACCTCTGTCTTCTTTCAGAGCATTCACAGGTTTCACCGAAAAATCTCAGGGTCTACCAAAATATGTTCCAGTATTTTTCACTTACCTGTCAGATTTGGAGGCTCTTTGGGCTGGGACATTTTAAAATTGAAACTCAGTTCTAAAAAGATATAAGATAAAAAAAGAAAAGTAAAGCAAACCATCATCCTAAGCCCTTGAAGTTTTCAAGCATAAGTCTGCTTTAATTTGTTGGATCTCAGTTTCTCTGCTGAAACTTCTTCAGTGCTGAAAAGGCCAGGATGGCAACTACATGCAAAACTCCTAAATAACGTAGAGAAGCATGCTGTTAGAGGGTCACCAAAGAGTACGCATCTGCCTGCGCTCACGATACCTGCAACTGACTGACGAAGCAGTGACTCCCATTACCTCCTGAGAAGCTACATTTATGGGTTTCACTATGGCTTTATCTCTGAGAAGTATGCCATGGAGCTCTGCTCCTTCAGCAGGGCTTCTCCAGAGTCTCAGCGTGAGAAAAATTTGAGGCTGTCAGTGAAACGTCAGCGTTTATTGTTTTTCACAGGGCATCTCCTCCTCATCCTACTAGAGGTCCTAGAGGACTTTAAGGATTCTGTGTTTTAGTCCAGATTTTCCCAAAGTCTGGTAGCTGTTATAAGTTGAATGTCTGTCACCTGTCTACTCGTCATCTGTATTCTGGATATGACTACAGCACAGAGTGAAGCTGGAGCTAATGTGCGTATGTACTGTATTGTGCAGACACAAAGTCTGGTACTTTCGGGAAACTAACTGCCCTGTACAGTCATCCTCCTGAAAGGCAGCAGATTTGGACAGATTAGGAGATAATTAATGGACCTACTGGGTATGGGCTGTGTGCATGCTGCCTCTAAGGTGTTTTGAAAGCACCCAAAGGGCAGCTGGACTGGGAGTTCACAAGGGGTCTGGTGATTCCCCAAAGGGCTGGATTGACTGGTCATCATCTTCTTCCTAAGCAAATGCTAGTTGCTCTTTCAGAAGACCAAGTCTCTGGGTCTTCTTCTCAGGCACATGGTAGTTGCAAACAGGCTGAAGTGGGATGGAGGAGGCAGATGCACGACTTTTATGGGAACACAAGTGGCAGAAGTGATGCAGTAATGCAGCGTGCCTGGTGTACCTTGAAAGGGAGCCAGACTTTGCAAGGTCGTCACGGGAAAATATTGGGTATGTGACATCGGTTATTGAAAGATATGAACTCAATAAGATAAATATCCAAAATGAGTGTAAGCAGTATATATTTTGTGGAAGAATCCTTTTTTGGCACGAGCCCCATCAAAACTGGCTGCTCCTGCCCAAGCGCTGAATAGATGCTCTGACAGAAGTATCCTCAAAACATGCACACTCTCTAATGGATAGAGTTACATGATTTTAATCCAAACCTATAAATACTGAAAGGGATGGCAATAAACCTGGCTTGACTTTAGAAAATAAGAAGATTTGATTTTAAATACAGCATTAGAAATGTGCAGCATCCATGACAGTGCAAAAAAATGGCTGGATTTGGGATGTAAATGTTTGCCACTGTAATTCAGACATATAATATCTCAAGCTTATTGTCATCCCTTTGAGGGCATCAGGGATGGCAATGACCAGAGTCCCGGGGCCAGACCCAGCTCTATGGGAAACCAGAAAAACACAACCGCTCGGAAAACTGATGAGCGAAGGAACAAATGTAAAGACACTTGAAAACAATTTCACAGAATGTACTACTATCCAATAAACTGAAAGTGTGTGGAAGTGTTTGTTGTTGGGTTGCTGCATACATACGAAATCTGAATTTGTCAGCTTATACAAGATTTTCTAATGAGCAAAAGGAAAAAAACCCACTGTATATGCAATCTTTATTTATAGTGCTATTTGACATTCTACTACTCTTTGATCCAGACCTGTACAAATTTATCCAATCTGTGTGCGTTTCATGAGTGCTGTTAACTGATTGTTGCTGGAACCAGTGTTATGACACAGGCACTGAGTTGGATCACCACAAATAAAAGGAAGAAAATCTGAGGCAACGAATAATTTATTCATTGTGCTAGATTCTTTTTAAGATGACTTCTTCAGGAAAAGTTAATCTATATTCTTCCGCCTTAAAGCAGAGTATTATGATCTTTATTTGCATCGGAGAGCTGAAAGTATGTGAACCGGTAATAGATGAGGAAAAGTGCTAGACAGAGTAAACTGTCAAATGTAAAGACATTTGATCAGTTTAAGAAAAAGTCAGAAAGAGCACAAAAGACCTAGGCCAGCTCCTCACTATTATATTTAAGCTTGTTTCCTAGTGGATTTGCTGAAATTCAAGCCACTCTGGACTCTAGGTTATGTTATGTTTTCCTTTTTACATGTAGTATGCACAGTTTTCCTTTCTCCAGAGGACAAGTGAGCTGTCAGTTTTCAGAGGGTATGACCTCTGCTTGCACAACAATGTTTTAGCTGAGGTTAGAGCAGCTAGAATAAAACAAAGGATCTGGAAGCAATTTTTATGCTAAAAAAAATCTCCATGCCTTTTTGTTCTGAAGTTTGACATTTCTGCCCTCAGTGTGGCGTTTTTATGGAATTTTTTTCCCCGTTATACTATCAGGGACCTTTGATTTGTGTTTTTTCGCCTTCTGTGATGTGGCGCGTAGTCCACTTCCTAGGATCAGCTGGTCATTTTCACTCCATAGTCTGGACTGGTCTCCTGCGCGTTTTTGGAAGGACTGTCGTATGTTTAGACTAACAATATCAGGTCGGTGAGATTACTCATGTGTTCAAACTAGACTCATTGCTGGATTCAGGCTTCCTGCACGAAAGAATTTGAGATTTGCTTATCTGACACACAGCCAATTTTGGTTTATGGAGATATTTATGCTGTTGGTCTCCTGGCTAAAAAAGGAGCTGGTTTCAGGACAATGCTTATGAAAGTCCTGGCTCTAAACTCACTTTCAGCATTAGTCCAAAAAAAGCAGTAATTTTAGACCTTAAAGCCATGTTGAAAGGTGGGTCTCTATTTCTACTCAGAGGAGTGTGAAAAGTCGCAAAATATTAGCGGAAGATATTTTCATCCAAATGATTTGAAGTTCAGAACTGGATCTGGCTGGATTAATCTTTCTTTGTTTCTATTAAGTGTGCATTTTATATGTTTTCTATATAGACATTATAGCTATATAAAATATAAATATATTTATAAATATACACACAGGTACACATACAAATATCATCCACCTATTTAATAGAACAGGCTTTATAGTAATTCTAAATAGGCCTAAAGAAACGATTAGGGAAAGCACGGTTCAAAATTGCCTGAAATGTTGAACTGATGAGTCAAGCATCATGTTTACCTCTTCATTAGTCCAAAATACCGAGGATAATATAGAATAATGTTAGCCAGTCAGGCTGCACATGTAAATAATGCCTCCTGATTCACCGGGACTGCTGGAAATCGCAGTCACCACCGATGAACGCATCCGGTAAACATATGCACGTTTTCTTCCCGACTAGTTTTGAGTGATGAACAGTAGTTTTACCCCTGCCCCTCCTGCCATAGCACTAATTCAATTTCTCAGTTTTAAAGAGCACTCCTACACACAACTCCCCCGTAGTTCACATGAATAGACTTCAGTACCTTCTGATGAAAATATTCAACACCCAGTTCCCCTGTGCTTTGTGTAGACAACTCTGCATGTGTTCAACCAGAGCTCTATATGGAGAATCACCACAGGACATGGCCCTGAGAACATGTGAAATAAATAGGGGTGTTTACTCAGGTTCCCTCTTATAAGAACAGAGGTGTATACTGGAGAAAGACTGGAAAAGGGCAGGGAGTGGGTTAATTATACTAGCCCTATCCAGCATGTGCTGGATTAGAGGTGCAAGGAGGCCAGATACATTAGTTATGCACCTTTTCTATGGTCACAGCCTCTGTCTGGGGTGTAAAGGACACTAAAGCAGCTCTCTGGTGGTTCTGCACCTGCTGGGAGTTTGTCTGTACAGGTGGAATCCCAGGGGTCTTGTTAAGGCAGCTTTTAATTTGCTTCACGGTTTTGGGAGAGGCTCAGAATCTGTGCTTCTGGCTTGAAGAAACATAAAATTTATGATTCCTCAGCTGGGGTTTGGCCAATGCTTGTCTTCTGGATTAATAATTTTTAGTATTCACCTCCTAAAGCAAATGTTTTACTTCCTTGAGCAAAGCAAATACACAAGAAAATACACCAAGAAAAACTCGGTGTGACCCTTTTCTTCAATTTGTGTAGCTAAAGAAGTCTATATGAGAACTGCAGCTTTAATGTACGCTTATAAAATCTTTCATTTATTATTTATATAATTATTTGCAGAATGCTGTTGCCATGGCAACTTTTACACACAGTGAGATAAGTTCTTACATAGACAGTAGTCACGACTCCAAACACTATCACATGAAGATAAGTCTGCATGGACATTTCAGGGTTTGCCAAGTTTTTCTACAGTAGTTATTGACATTAAAATAACTCCCTTCTGCTAAATTAGAGACAAAAGCCTGTTTTCAGCCTAATTTCTTTAAGAAACAAGGCTTAGGCAATCATTTTCTCCATCCATCTGTCTGCTTATCCCCTCCTAATATCTTTCAAATCTGCTGGCATAATTTCAATTACCTTTCACTAAGATGTCTCAAAGATGGTTAAATCTGACACGCTTCATGGAAAGTGGTGGTATGAAGTAGCGAGGGTCCTAAAATAATGCGTCACAGAGGGAAACGTTCCACCATGAGCTTGGAAGTGGTGAGCTCCTTTTCTCCTGCTGTCCAGACTGCGTCAAACTGATCATGACATGTGCTATTTCTTTTACAGTTAAAGGGGAAAAGGTGGGGCTGTGAGAGGATGCAGGGGTGAGGACTTCTGGTGGAGGCTGGAGATGTTGCAGGCAGGATGCGGGGAACCTCCTTGCTGTAGTGATGGGGCTGTGGGCTTGCAGGGCACGAGTTAATAAAAAATGAGAGCTTCATTGATTCTACTGCTCAAGGGCAACGGTTTCCAAATTCTGCAGCCTACAACAACCTCCAGCTTGGGGAGCTAGGGCTTTGCATTGCCTGAGGCAGTCTAGGCTGCTTGAATCCTGCAGTCTCGCTCTTCGGAGGAGAGACTTCCAAGCACTACACTTCCAAGAACTACATGCACTACATGTAGGGGTTAGCAACCCTGCACGTCAGACAGTCCAGGCAGCCAGCTGGCATCACAGCCTGGCCCTTTGGTAACCATAACGCAAGGGAGACTCTGCCCTGGGGCAACCTGGACTGACATGGATTTTGACCCATGGACTGAAGGAGATGGAGCTCTTGTAAGTTTCACAGCTTCTCAGTGATACCAGTGATTCAACAGTGATACCAAAAGCCACCAGACTGTCACCAGGCTTCTCAGCAGCTATTGGATTATTATTATATTATTATTGAGAGGCTGAAAGAGTTGGGGCTGTTCAACCTGGAGAAGAGAAGGCTCTGGGGAGATCTTATTGCGGCCTTCCAGTACCTAAAGGGGGCCTACAGGAGAGCTGGGGAAGGACTTTTTACAAGGGCATGTAGTGATAGAACGAGGGGGGAATCGTTTTAAACTGGAAGAGGGCAGTTTTAGATTAAATATTAGGAAGAAATTTTTTACTTTAAGGGTGGTAAGGCACTGGCACACGTTGCCCAGAGAGGTTGTTGAGGCCCCATCCCTTGAGGTGTTCAAGGCCAGGCATGGATGGATGTGGCCTTGGGCAACCTGGTCTAGTGGGAGGTGTCCCTGCCTATGGCAGGGGGGTTGAAATTCGATGATCTTCAAGGTCCTTTCCAACTCTAAACCATTTTATGATTCTATGATTATGAGGATCATGTTTCATATTTGGAAATACAACACAGCTTTGTTTGGAAATGCAATATCGTGACAGATATATGAATGTTAGACGGTTTCTGTTGACTGAGAAATTTTATACTTGCATGCATGCACACAGAACATTAGTTGCTCCAAAGTGGCAGGATGGAGGGAAAGAGACATATTTTTTGAATGCTTAAATCTGGACAATTCCAATCACAACATTCTGAAGCAAATGAAAAAGAAGGTTGGTATTTTGCACCGCAGTGCCTAAAAATATCCAGTGTTTTCTGTATATATACACTTAAGTGACTTCTTTACTGAAGATTTTGATCTCCCTTTTATCAATGACATAGGTTCAGCATCTTTAAAAGTCATTCCAGCTTTACGTGCCTGAAGATA
This sequence comes from Vanellus vanellus, assembly GCF_965231255.1. Taxonomy (NCBI): domain Eukaryota; kingdom Metazoa; phylum Chordata; class Aves; order Charadriiformes; family Charadriidae; genus Vanellus; species Vanellus vanellus. Next base: position 153,099,023 of record NC_138905.1, on the reverse strand, counting down.
AGAGTCTAATGCCTGTGCTCAAACACTTTGTTTTAACTTGATTATTGTTCACTATAGAACAGATCAAAAGCCTTAGAGTCAGAGCACTGAAAAAAAAAAAAGTAGAACAATGTTTTTCTTTTTAGACAGAAGATTTAATATGGTTGTTTTTTTAATTATCTAAGAAACATGAAGTCATTCTTTCTACTCTGAATCTAAATACAACTATTAGTTCATACTGCACATGAAGAGATGACAAGGGGATAAAATACTAATAAGAAGAATAAAGTATTTTAATATTTTCAAGGAAAATGGTTATCAGAATCTCTGCTACAGATTGCATGGGAAGTGCTTTGTTCTGTCAGAAGATATGGTAAAAGACAGGCCTTACCTTAGTGACCGGATTCAGGGATCCTTTTTTTCTGAATGTGTGGATTAGACCACAATGGAGAAAAAGGCACAGAGAAATAAGCCCAAAATCGCATATCGGATGATGATGGAGAAGGACAGTTTTTTTTTTCATCTTAATCGACCCTTTCTTCTCCTTAAATTCTGCCTTAAAGCACCTCACATTCATGCTTTAACACTCTTTCTCTTCCACTGTACAGGAAGCTTGGCAGTCAAGGATAAGAGAGTCATGCCTCGTGTGTTTTTTTCCAATAAAATTAAAGTCCAGAATTTCTCAAAATTCAAATGGAATTAAATAAAACATTTTCCAAGAGTACAAAGTAAACCAAACACCCAAACAACAGTGTGAGAGATTTGTAGGCAATGCAGAAATAGCCAATGCAACCAGCCAGTCAAGGCTGCCAAGAAGCCAGATGCTGTGAGAGGAAGAGCATTTTTCATAGCTTTCAGTCAGTGCCATGTGATTTCCAGCTGAGGAAAGAAAGAAGACGCTCTGATGGCATTTGTTTGTTAAGATCGGTGGCACTGTGTTTAATTTCCTAATCCTTTTCTTTAAAGTTTGATAGGAATTTAACAATCATGAAAAACCCTTCCGATGTCTGGGTCTGATTTTGGTGGCCTCATCCTAAGACTTATTCATTTGTGTTACCAGATCACCAGAAATGTGATGGTAATTCATTAACTAGGCCCCCTTTGATCAAGAGAGAGACGGGACTGAAACAGAGAGGGTTTTGGAAACCAGGCTAGTAGGCACTGAAACAAGCTTTCCCCTATAGCTTGCTGGCGCTATGCCTGGCTTGAGCTAGTATTGACAATACTTCATGTTCATAAGTACCACCTTCACTTACAGTTTTGCCCAAAATAAAACAATGCATTTAATCAGTAAGTGGAACGTATCTTATCTGTGAACTTTTTCATTCCTCTCTATACGCAGTTCATGGGCTTTCAGCAATGGGCAAATAGAATTAATATTTTGGCATGAGATTTGTGCAAAATGTTTGCAACAGTATACAAGAACAGATGATTTTAATCTGTTTTTTGAAATAGCTATAATTATAATCAAGATATCTTTGCTTTTATGTATCTGCGTTGCTTGTGCCACTGAGAAAGTCACAGAACAGAAAAAAAAAAGGTAGGAAAGAAATTGGAACTACTTGCCTATTCTCACAAACACGACACCTCATAAAATCTGGTTGCCGCATAAGGGGCCGGCCTCCTTAGAAGTATTTCTGAGGGTAATGCTGGGGATTCTAGGACAGAGAACACCACATTGATGGAAAATCAGTCAGCTGAAAAGCAGCACTGCTTCAGGAAAGGGAAACAGTCTTCTAGATCAGTGGTCTTTCGGAAAGCGTCCACAAATAAGGCAACAAAGGTTGGCATATTTCCTGGACACTTTTGGCTAAGGCATCAATTTCCTTTTCTTCTCTGCACGCAACTTTATATACAAACTTTGGAAAGCTCCCAAGAGGATTTGGATTTAGACTTGTCTTTCCCAAATGGAAATAGATTCTCCTACCTGCAACACTCATGTTAGTATAATGAGGGCCACTTTTACTGCTGGCAGGCTTTTAGGAATTAGTCACTGAACAAACCACCTGTAACCCTCAATTAAGTTCAGCGCTGCTCCTGTATTCTGAATGAGAAAAATCTTATTATAGACATGGAGAATGCTGAAGGAAGAAGAGAGCATGCTTACTGAGCCAGAGAGAGTGAAGCAAAATAATAAAGAAATATATTCCCCCTAATCTTAGTGAAGCTGGACTTCCACCACCACAATTAAATGCACAACGTTACTAGTAGCTAAGGAAAGGGTGGTGTGGAAAAAAAAAAAAAGGAAAAGTACGTTGCAAAAGAACAACATAAACTTCGTACATACATCTTCTGAAGAAGAAAAGAATATTCCTACCTGTCAGTTCAAGGGCGCTTCTCTTCTCAAGAGCCGTTCAGCTGTAAGAATGACAGTCTTGCTTCGCTATTTGACTTCCCTACCTCAAACTGCAGCAAAGAAATGCATCTCCTTTCAAAGGAAAGCATCTTCTGTCAAAGATGATGAATGTGGAGGTATAAGTTAGTCAGGGGCCTATTCCAAGTGCAGAAAGTGGTAGAAATCAGTTAATTTGTATTAGCTAGCTAAACTTAGTGATGGAAAACAGAAGGACATATCCTTTCACCCCAGCCTCACAGTCATGGAAATAAGTATAGGGAAATGGCTTTTGTTTTCTTTCTCATCTTTCCACCATCCACAGGATTCCCAGCAGCAGAAAGCTTTCACTTCTCTCTCCCGGAGAAACCCAAAGGCAACAGCATGCCCCAGATTCATCACATTGGCATGCCAATGCAAAATGTTAATCTCAATTACTATGTTATATCAGTTAAATCAACAGACCTGACGGGTAATAAATTTGGAAAGCTCTTTTCCCTGAAGAGCATAAAGTCACGATGGTGTTTTCTGCTCTTTTGTATACCTATTGGTGTAGCCATGCACCCTTCTCTTGGGAACAGCAGAAGAAATCAAGCTACTCAAGCTGTTCTTGAACTACACTGACACGTCTGCAGACATAAGAGGCCATGATGAGCTCTCTTTTGCTATGATTCTCAGCTCATTCACGAAAGTTTATGTTGTCAGAGCAACCCACCATCTTTCACAAGAATGACACAATCTCTTAGTTGGAAAGATTTCTTTAAACAAGACTGCACTCCTATTCATCTCCCAAAACAGTCTCTCAATGACTTTCAGAAACTGAATGCTTCCAAGACCAGCACCAGTAGCAGAGTGTGTGTCCTTGCATTGCAGTAGACTGTGTGTTGCTGTCCACTTTTCTGCCTAGAACAAATCATCTCCCTCAGCATTCATTGATGCTATTGTGGGATACTGGTAAATTCAAAAGTAAATGGTTTAACCTTTGGACCTTGTAGGAGAAAAAAACCCGAAAGCCCAACTACTAGCAGCTTAGGCTGAAAAGCTCAATTTTCAAAGTGATGTATGACATAGACCAAGCTGGGTGAGAACTCACCGTCTGATGATGTTGTCTGGTTTTGAATGGAGAAGGCAATTTCATTGAATTATGCCATTTAGGACACATCACACCTCTCTTTGCTTTCCGCCCCAATGCTTCCCTCAGTGGATTTCCATCATGGGGATGGCACTTCTAGGAATCAGGGACCTGTCTCAGAATGCCATCACCACACAGGACACTAACTGCTGCCAGGCACCAAGAAGCTCAGATGGGTTCAGTTCGGTGCTGAACAAATTTGTGTGTCTGGAAGAAATTTTGCTGGCTCAGCTAGTGCAATCCCTCTGCCATAAGGCACGTTCATTTATGTTCTTAAAAAACCTCAAGCTTCCCCAAACAACTCAGTTCTTTTTTAACCCATTCCTAAAATAAGACAGGTTCCTATGACATTACTTCAGTCTTCCTGCCGTTTTAGTCCATTACTTCTTGTCTTGCCTACTATGGTTGTGGAGCATCAGTTTTTCTTCACCCTTTCAGTAACCTTTTCCATCTTTGAAGATTGTTATCACATTGTCCCCCAGGCTCCTCTTTGTAAGCTAAAATGCCTCAAGTTCAAATTTTTGTTCTAAGTCATGAATCATTCCTAGTTGGCTTGACAAAAGTGAAAAAGAGCATTTGATGCAGCAACTCTGAGAAATTTCATTTGAAACAAAGGATCATTTCAGTAAAGTTTTGGGGTATTTTTTTGTTAATGTCATGAGTAATTTATGACTTCGTATCCCCATATGGGAGGAAAACAAATGTAGGAATATCTAAATTTCACATGGAAATTAAATTCTAGCATCCAGTTGACACTAGTCAGTGATTTGCCTCCCTGTGGGTGGAGGTCAGAGGATGATGTACATGTACATGCAGGTTGTTAGGCTAAAACTGAAAGATGGAACAAATGACTGAAATGCAAAACATCTGTTCTGTTGATTGATACTCTAACAGGCAGGTTATTACAGATTAAGTGCAAAATCTGTTTGAGAGAGTTATTCTCAATGGGTGAATCATGCACACCCGTACCTTCACTGTGCATAAACTGGCAGCACAATCTGGAGGCCTTGTCTTGCAGATCCCTGGGGTTCAGACTGCTTTTGTATCTGGGCCAGGGCCCTGACCTGAGTCAACCGTTCATTTCAATGATTATAGTCCTAAGCTTGAGCTCTGGCTATTCTGACGCTAATGTTGTTTTGGGTTTTTTTTTTGTGATTGGAGTCTAAAACTGTGTTGCTGCTGACAGGGCTGTTCTCACCCCAGTAGATCTGAGTTTTGAACCTATGGTGACCTCACCTTGCCTTTTTCTTAGCATTTGACACTAACAGTAGGGGGAGAAACGTTGCAAGCCTTCTAATATCTTCCAAGCCAATGTCCCCCAGGATGCTGAGCTGGCTGGAAATGAATTGTTCGCTGATGTTGTTGGGTTTGTCTTTAGCCCTGCAGCATATAACTCATGTTCACATAGGTGAAGCACTGCGAATATATGACTGGAAATGGGATAGGGAAGAAACATCTTTTTGGGTGGAATTTCAGAGTTTGAATTAGGTTATTGTGTGACTTCCATTTGTTTACTATTAGCTCTACAAATTCTCCTCTTGCACAGTTGCTTCTGGTCCTGCCTGGACCTTTACAGAGCCATTCACATTTGCTAATCCAGTAGAAAACCATCCCAAAAAATTAAATTAGTTTGCTGATGTGGCTCAGCAGAGTGTTGGGCAATACTGGAACAGTACAAAGAGGGGTTGGATAGCAGCACGGGAGTCAACTTTCATAGTGTGAACCTTCAGCTGTAGATTAAGGATGAAGTGAAACCCAGCATTTCAAAACCCTCTGCTCCCTTAGGGCTAGCAATATCAAGATGAGAGCTTGCTTAGGTCCCCTGTATGCAGTATGCTTATGCTGGTGTAAGGATGATCACTTTGAAATGCGCCTATTCTCTGTGTTGTTATGTGCTGCTTTTGTTCTGAATTATCTCCACTTTCCAGCTTTCTGTTTATAAACAATACTTCCCATTCCTTCATTTCTTACATACTCCTGGACAACATTTACTTCTCAGCTTCATCAGTACTCATCTGCTAACCCACGTGATGTTAAATGACTGCTCTTGTAATAATGGTAAGAACTCTCTGTAGAGTTCTAAATTAAATAGTAGCAGGTAGCTGAAAATTAGCAGTAATGGGCTTAACCAGGGATGTGCAAAAGAGAATGTGACTTAACACTTGGCTTATTGCTAAGAGAGCAGCCAAAAGATTTACTACGGTGATTTTGCTACATGCTTATAATTTATTTTTAGATGCAACAGATCTATAGAGTTGTTTTGGGATTCATCTGATCAAAAGCAGACTTCTACATCAGAGCTAGTCACTATAGACCTCCTTTACAGCTAATGCAGAGAAATTACCCTTACCAGAGGGCAATTGACAGCATCCTTGTGAAAACTAGGTCATCTGAACTGCATCCTTAAATTATATTGCCTGTAAAAGCTACAAGTTTAGATATATTAATACTTTGTTGTGGTGGTATGAAGGCAGAGAAAGTCAGGGTAAGATTTTTTTTGATGAGGTAGTGTGTGTCATTAGGCCAACTAAGTACTGCTGGAAAGATCACACCAGCTTTTGGGGATGTGAGACTTTTTCAGGTATGAAATAAAGGAAGCAGATTTCAGAGGAAATTACAAATTGAGAGCAATTTCTCCTCATTTACTTACACAGGTAGAAGAGATGTAAAATTAATAGCCCCTAGCCCAGGTTCTTGCTCTGCCATGAGGTTCCAGTGTCATGTGTAACAGTGGTGAAGGCACAAGGTGATCCTATGGGACAGAGAAGATTGGAGCCTGCAGACTGGGGACAAGCTTGTCATGAGCCTCAGAGAAGCAAGAGCAGGGGAAGCGGAAATCACAGGCCAATGATTATTGCCTTCGTCCACACAAATGGCAATGGCAATTCAAATAATGGTTTCGGGAAGTGATTTAAATATCTGCTCTCTCTCTTTCCTAGTAGCTACAGAGATCTTTTATTTCAGAAGACCTGGTTCTGGCTCCCTGGGTTGTTATGTCCTGTGTATTAGGCAGGATATTGGATAAGACCTAGAAATAACTCTCGGAAAAAGAAAAGAAGTTTGCCCTTTGCCAGTGGCACACCTTATTCAGTAGACCCTTTCTGGTGATTCTCATGTCTTGTCTCTTCCTACCTCTGACGAGCGTGGAAATGTGAATTGGTGCCTCATGCTGGTCTCTGCAGGCAATTCCTCCTCCTTCCTCAGTCTGGAAATATCTGCCCCTGACGTCTGGCTCTCTGGGGATAGAAGACAACCCAAGGAATGAACTCCAGAAGAAATAGGGACGATCTTGGAGACTGTGACAGCTTTATACAGTGCTGAGTGACAGGCCTCAGCCTGGAAAGCAAAGGATCCTGCTGAGGGGACCCATGGAGATGCCTTTTTGACTTACTGACATGAAGTCACAGGGCTTTGCGATCGTGTGCCCACAGGGAGCTGAGGCATGTGTTGGGGTGGCTCTTTGGAGCTGCAGCTGGCCAGCCAGAAGCTGCTCCAGGCAGCTTGGAAGAGGTGAAGCCTCTCTCCAAAATGCCTTTGCACTCCCCAGCTGCTTGTTAGACAGCAAACGTTCCAAGCCATCGAAATAAAAATACTTTTTTGAGTCCATAATCCAAGTTACAATATAATTTGCATTTAATAAATGTTTGTCAATTCTTAATGAGATAACAGTTGGCAAATATGAATTATTTAAGGCCTGACAAATACGATTTGATGGCTACTTGGCCAAATTTTCAAGGGAACAATTACACAGCTATTGAATTAGCGCAAGCTGTATGCTTTTGTCCATAGAAGCTGGCTAATCAGAGGGCTAACTAAACAATCTGTAGGTGCAAATTTGACCACACATACTTTTGGCTATGTATGGCTCCATAAGCAAATTTAAAGCCTGCATGTGAAGGCATATTTCCCTATGATTTAACAAATACGTTTTAATCTCTATAATTAAATAATCTCACTTTAGCAATTTTTCACTTCAGCGGACTATATTTTTATATTTTTTTTTTCTTTTTTATTATTCAGGAAGAAATATGTTCTTAGTTTTAAAGTATTTCCTTTACATGAATTAAATATCTTAATCTAAATTAAACGTACTTAAATCATTTAAGTGCTACGAAAACAAACAGGCAAATAAAATCTGCATGCAAAGGTATAATCCCAAATCAAGTTTATTTTGAGCACAGTTTTGTTTAGATTTTTATCACCATTTTTGCATACTAATGTGTTTAATGGGTTTCAAGAGCATGCCATATACTCAGTTGAGGAGCTGAATATCTAGTACAATGAATCTTTTACATCTGCTAGCTCTGTGATTCCACTACTTGCTATTGAATAATGTATTAAGCTTTTCCAGGCTCCTTCTGTTTGCCAGATGAGAGCTGCGATGGTTTCTTCATGTTCATTTATTCTATGCATTTGAGTAATGTCATATTACAGCCACAAGGCTGCCATTGTTAGACAACAGAAATATACTAATAAATAAATCAGAACCAGCCTAGATTTACCTTTCCAAACAAAGCAAGGAAAAAGCATCTGGTACCTGTCAGTTATCTGTGTACATCTAATGTACGTCTAAATGGATATGAAAATACTAGCTATGATGTACGGAGAGCTACTGCCTTATGTTCCCCTAAGAAGTGTTAGTTCCTGAAGCAAAGGTGTCAGATCTTCTTAGCAATGACACTTGTTGATTTGTGCTCATGTACACTGTTCTGACTTTGTTGTAATTTTCAAGTAAGCTTACACCACATCCTGTGGTTTGGTCATGTTAAGTATTGTAATGGAAATCAATTACAGTTGGAAAAAGTCCTTTTCTATTAATATTATGTTTTTCATTCTGATTTAGAATGGCAAGGAAGACACATGGGTATCCAATTACTCCAATGCTTGCAACAGAGATTGTCAAGGAGACATGAGTAAAGTTGATGGGAATAAGAAGTTGGTAGGTAAGGTGCGGCAGAGTAGTCACCTTGTCACTTTGTATATCCACATGAACAACATGAGGATAAAGGGCTACCAGAAATTAAGTTTTGCAAAGGAAGAGTGTGGCTGACATGCTTGTGAGTAGGGGAAGTGGATGTGATTTTTAGCCAACAGGTTAGGAAATAAGTGTCAGATCTACAAAGTGCTGTAGAGGAGCAAACATCTGGGGTTGGAAGTGGTCTAAATAGCTAGGAAGAGTGAGAGTAGGGAGACCTACAGGATATGGAAGGTGGGACAGGTCAAGCAGGTTAGAACAGACCTGTGAGTCATCAGAACATAAACATGTTAATAACACATCGTGAGAAATAATTTAGTACTGTACCCAAACCAGAACACACTTCTAAGAGGAAAAAGGACCTTCCTCCTGCCGGTTAATAATGTCTATGACGATGTGTAAAGGAATTCATCTATTGTGTGAACCCAGCTCGAAGGTTTAATGTAATCCTAGTGACATAAAAGTGATTAGCATTCAATGATCAAGAAAAGAGAAACATACGCATGCACCCAGTATGTTCATCTGTGGAGGAATTCCTCAGGGAGAGAGGCCATGATCTGATTCCTATGAGCAACCCAGGATTTTAGCCAGGCCGAGAGGCCTACACGTGCTGTCCTTGAAGTCTATTTTGAACAACGTGGGAGCAAACTTGGTCCAGGAGCGAAACCGCAGAAGGGAAAGCAATCAGCATGTGCTATCTCCATGGGCATAGCACATCGCTGATCAGGTTGGGGGGCGTTACGTGTAAGCAAGAGAGTTAAACCAATCACCATGTTGTTTATGTGTGCTATGCCTGTAAACATATATATATTCTCCATGTTGTTTGCGTGTGCTATTTTTGTAAGCCTTTATATACTCTGCTACTAGCAAGCCTACATATACTCTGCTAAAACACCTAATAAACGAGAACGACTATACTCACATTGAGGCTACGTCGTTACTCCGGGACAAAGTCCCACTCCGGAATTCATCCATATCATGAAGATGTTGAAAGACAAAGCAGAATAGGGGACAGTTTGTATTTGCTTTTGAAAGCCTAGTTGTATCAGGGACTAGTCTCACAAGTTTTATTTCCATTCAGAATCCAGCATTATGACAGAACAATATTTTTCAAATTGTAATCTGAGCAAAGTGGACACTGGTATATGTAGTTATTGAACTGCACTGCATTAGCACAGCTAATCAGTACTGATGGCCTCTCTTCAAGGAGACAGAAAGACCACAATAAACTAGGGTAAAATGTGCTCTTGGGTCTGAAGAAATTTTACAGCTCCAGAAACATTCATCACTGGTATCTCAAGGCTAATAGCTGTGAAATTTCTAAAGGGAATATTTTGCTTCAACATTCAAATGACCTGAGATTTAACAATGTTTCACTGCAGCTGAATTCAATGTTTTGCTATCTGGATAAATGGTGTAAAACCTTCCCTTAACTCATGCTGTGCCCTTTCTGTAGATATGTGTTAATTATGTTAGTTTAATGAGAGAGATTGGTGGATCTGTAGATTTGCTCAAAAAAGAAAAAAAAAAAAAAAGCAAACAAAACCCCAACCAAATTCATCCACAACCCATCCATAGTCCTATGTTTTTGTTGGTTTTGTAATGAAAAATATCCCCAAGCTTAAAAAAAAAAATCTCTCCAAGGAAACAGTCAGACGTAGGTCACTCTATAGTCCTGGGAACACATTTTCTAATTTTGCCAAGTTAAAGAAAAGTTATATGAAGCCGTTCGGCTAATGTGTACGTTTTGGGGATGATAATAATCTTCAGAGCGATTCTTCAGTGAGTTAAATTCAAAGGGACTGTTTCCAGGAAGATGAAATGAAGCTAAATGGTTGTCGTTTGCCACAATAGCTCATCAGACTCAAGGGTACTATTACCAGAGGTATAACTAAGGGCAGTTATTAATGATGAGCATTTTGGGGGAAATTTACACATCCAAGACCCACTTGACATAGGTTTATATTTATCATTGCCTGTCTTTTCTATGCTTCATTAAATTAGCATAAATACTTTACCAAGAGATTAAGTATGATACTGAAATGAAACAGTTGGCCGCACCTTAGATGTTCTATTGAAGCCTCCAGCAGGCAAAGGACAAGAGACAAAATGAAAATCAGCTGCCATGTCTCATACAAGCGTCACAAGTCAATTCCTGCTTGTTTGTTTGTGGTTTTAATCAGACCTTGCTGATAAACTCTACTGTTCTTCTATCAGTTACCTTCCGCTCTTGACATTTTCCCAGAGAAATCTGTAAGACTGAATAGACTATGATGCAACCCTGCCTGTGCAAACACAACAAAATCTGACCTTAAGAAAAATATCCGTCCTGGCCCTTCTGCCTTTTGTACTCAAGAAACAAGTACCAGCCCAGTAGACCTCTTGCACAAAAATTTGGGATCTTTCTTGGAGACACCAAAGTAGGATGTAAATTTGGACAGTTGGAAAGACAAGTTTTTTTTTTGTCTGTGGTGTTTTCCGTAGCTATTGCATTCACTTTTTTCATTGCCCATAACTTTGCAATATCAAATACTGCATTTCATGTTTCTTAATGAGGACTTTGCATTAAGGCTGAAGTGCTTTGAACTCTGTATGCTTCCTTTCAGCACAGCATGGATTCTTGGTGGCTAGTCTACTGATCACTAGGAAGACCGAGATGAAAGAACATTAGGGCAAATTAGAGCATTCTGGTGGAAGCTAAGTTTTGTCTTCTGCCACCACTGAAGACTATATTTTATTTGCTGAATACATCAAGCTGTGCTGCTAAAGTAATGTAATTGTGGATCTGCATGCAGTTCCTTTTTCTACAAGCTCCATCTCATTTACAGAAGCTGTAAGGAGTAACACAATCCGGGAAGCCAAGGGCTCTAAGCAGCGTGCATGAAAATGGGGAGAAGAGGAGAAAGGTCATTTGCCCAAGCTCAGAGCAAAGTAGCAGCAAACAACCTCTAAAGTTTGGGGGTATTTTGCTGAAGACTTCTGTTTGCCTAGGAGCATATGGTCTTTTATAAGTGGTCCAGTAGCTTCAGACCTTCACGCAGATGAGGTTTCTTGAAAGAGCAATCATCATACAATAAAAGATGTGACAGAAATCAGAGAAAAGCAGTAATAGAAAAGACACTAATGTGAAAGCACAATAAGAAGAAAGCATGAGTACAAAACAACCCTGCATGAACATTACAGGGGCGTTTTTCTTGAAATAATTGCAGTCTAATTCATGTGAGATGCTGTCCTGAGAGGTTTTTCCACTGCCCTGGCTTCTCCGCAGCATTATGCCAAACAGTGACCGTGTTAACCCATTCCGTTTACCTTTCAGTGTCCCAAGGAACTGAACTGAGAGCACTCTCACGGCCTAGGGATTTAATTATCCTGATTAGCTTAATTAAGTGGTTCTTTTACATCTAGAACACAGGAAAGGGGACAGCAGTTTTGTGTCTATTTTTAACCAGAAAATGTTGCTCATTTAAAACCTCTGCAGTAATACACCACCGACACAATACTTTTCACTGCCACTGGTCAGTCCTCAGAGACATCTTTATGACTCCCACACATCACAGAAAGGGAGTTCAGTTGACTATCCCAGCTGTAAAAAAACCCCAGTGAAACCCCAACCATTTTAATAAACGAGACAGGAGCACTTTCTTTTCCTATAGTCTACAGAAATATATGCTTCTGCAGGATGAAGATTCAAACGGGATAATGAATGATATCTTTCTATCTACAATGTGACCAGTATTTTAAAGTTCTTTCCCTTTAGGTGGTCATCTGCAGCTCTCTTATGTTCAGCCACATCCAGGGAATCTTGCCCAGCCATTTTCAAGTGAGCCCCTGAGCAAGGATGGAAGGATTTTATTATTTGGCTCCCCAATGGGGAACTTTGTGCCCAGAATGAGCTGAAAAACAATAAAAGAAGTTTTTATTGTCACTGATGGAAAAAATGATAAAACAGATGAACTGTTGTTACCCTCCTAGAACAACAATGAGAGAATGGTTTCTTTTTACTCTATGGGCAATATTTTCAGTTTCTGAGAACTTTTGATGACCAGAAAACTGGGATAGATGGAATTTTAGGTCAGGTTTTAGTATTTAACCATTAACAGGGCATACAAACTCAACCTGCAGCTCAGGCTTACCACATGGTAGAGTTATACTCCGGGTTTTCTTTTGTATTCAGATGCACTTTAGCAAGAATCATTTTGTTTCACCTTCTCCTTGATTCCTGATGGGCGTTACATTTTTTTTCTCAGCAGATCAGCCTTTTCTTCAAACACATTGACTAAATATTACCAAAACTAACGGTCTGTCAGAAAGTTTGAAGTAGAAGAATTTGTCTGTAAATTCGTATTTGCATTAGATTTTACTCTGTTTAAGTTAACTTCTCTTTTAATTGGGAATGGCAGTGGGCCTTTACAAAAGGTATCGCTATCATTTACCATCAGAAGCTATCAGGTTGTATTATCTAGGGAAAAGGGTAAACCACAATTCATTATGCTCTGAGATAAAGAATTGTAAGATATTGAATAGAGGAATTTGAGACCAACCCAAACCAGATGCTGGACATGTAGGCATAAAGTAAGAGGAGCCTTAAACCCCAAAAATGCGCTGACTAATATAGTCAAGGAAGGATAAAAACCTGAACTAAAACAAAAACCCAAATATGAAACACACTTATGCCAATAAAAAGAGAAACCTGGAAAAGGTCCTGAAATGGCAGAAGCTGCTAAGTGACCTAATCTTTGCTCTATTTTAAAGATTCTGGTTTCAGGAGACAGCCTGTCAAATTCTTGCAATGTATGCTAAAATGAACTGGGCAGGTTAAATGGAAAGCCTCATTTTCTACCATTGCATCAGCAGTGGGTTACAAATGAATGCAGCATGGATGCAAATCAGAATTTGAAACAGTTTATTTTTATTGCGTTTAAGTAGAAATGACTGTTAATGGTGTAAGACAATTTTAAAAAACATCCAAACCCAAAGTAGTAGCTTCCCTTCTTCCTGCCAGAAGACACAGACACTTTGAAATACAAAGGTATTAGAAAGGTAATAAAAAGTTAGTTTATAATATATGCTTGTTTACCTGCCTGTTTTTAAGAGAAGACAGAGAAACAAAAGCAATTGACTGCCCAAAGTATTCTGAAGATGCTTCTTTCTCAGCTTTATGCATGGACTGTCCTGCTTAGATGTGAGAGTGCCACATGGGAGTGACAGGTGCTCAGAAAATATGCTTTTTCTGGGAACATAACAGACTTAAAGAGCTCGATCTGTTTAGCTTATCAAAAAGGAGACTGAGAGGTGATTTGATTACCATATATAAGTACCCTCATGGGGAGAAAATACTAAAGAGGTCTTTTGTATAGCAGAGAAAAGGCTGAGCAAGAATCAGTGTTGGGAGTGAAAGGCAGACAGATTCACATCAGAAATAAGACACCATTTCTTGATAGCAAGGGTACCTGGGCACTGGAACAAAGTCCTAACCAGAGACTGGAACTGAAGTCTCATTCTTCAAGTAGGAGGGCAGATTTCTATGCAATGTATGCTTTAGCTGGTGGGCAGAAGCTGAGGGGAAATATGGGGTGCAACACAACAGCCATGGTACACAGGAAATCACTTCAAGATTTAAAGGTGGTGTATACAGCAGACCTAAATTCTGCTTAAAAATTACAATTTTAACATTCTGTGTCTCTGAGCCTGAGTAGATTGTCCATGATCTCCCCTGCTCTTACATGCCATTGAGGAGCCTCAGATTAGTCAGTACCTCCCTGCTGGTCTGGTTGGCACGTTGGCTTGTCCTGATGTACATACTGTTGTCAGCCTGACTCATATGCTCTGAAATACCTTGCTTTGGGGATGAGGCACTTGTCTCAGGGTCAGTTTAGCAGCTACCTTTAGTACAGTGGTCTGGACCACGTGCCCAGGAGGTGGGACATCCCCATTGTGAGCCCAAGAAGATGAGATCTATGCTCATGTCTTCCGAGTGTGTCATCGTCTTCACAAAAGCAGGACTGGACCATTGTCAGGGGCCTCACAGCCTGAGGAAGACATATTCTGACTCTTTAGCCTGCAGGTTGTGGGAGGAGTTGCAATTCCTTTTCCCAGTGTGCTTCTGGCACTTGGGCTTCTGAATTTTGAATACAGAAATGTGAAAACATTCCTTGGAGCAGCATCTTAACATACCGCTCTGTCCCAGGCAGAGTCATTCAAATACCTACATGAGGCATGAAAAATCCCTGTAGGATCCCTGGGAGGGTGCCCATTTGTTGAAAGCTATGCATAAGTTACTTTTGCAGTGCAAAGCATTCCGTGTTGTGCTGGAGCATGATAGTCACATGTTACAGATTGCCCTACACAGTAGCGCACAGAGCTTAATGGGGAGGAAAAAATTCTTCCCAGAACTGCATTAGGTTTTACATGAGGGGGCTTTTTCTGGTCTAACTTAGAGGGAGAGAAGGTAATTGGCAAAATTATATCTAAGATCACTACTGTTTTCTGGGACTGAAATAATAGCAGACTGTCAGACACTGGGCATATGTGGGCTTCAGGTTCTCTTCTATTCAGTTAATCAAGAAAAATAACTATGAGAACAATTTCCATGTCAAAGAGAGATTGTGTTGCCTTTTCTTACTGAAATACATCAGGTGTGAGGGGTTGGCAGTAGAAAGCAGTAACTCTAAGATATGGAAAGACGGAAGTGGATGTGTTCAGTCTTGGGTAAACTGACATAAAAAAGGAGGAAATGAGCAGAATGAATCAAAACTGACTCAGCTACCTCAACTGTTTTTAAATCAGGCATGCCTCATCCTGTGCTGAAAAGGATGTTGACCAAGCCTCCCCCACTACCAAATCCCACTATATCTACTGATATACGCATGTCACTTGTTACCCCAAAATCATGTACCCTCTCAGGGATATTCTGGCTAAAGGAATTCATATTTCTTAGGGTGATCAGACTCACAGTGGCTAGGCTGGTGTTTCATTTCTCTGTATCTCAGTCGCAGGCAAAAATTTGCATGAAAGTTCAGGCTAGGAAGCTGCATCTTTATAAATGCGGTTGTTGGGCAAGATGTGTCTTTGTAATGGTTCAAACATATGCATCAGGTCTATATTAGGACAATGGGCTGCACTAACACTGGTGGTGGTAAGGAGCAGTTGCATTAGTGTGATGTTTTGCAGCCCAGCTGAAAGGGACAGCATGGAGAAAAAGTACAAGAAGGGATAGATGAGAGGAGAACAGTTTGAGGGTATTGAGGTTGTCAGTAGGAAAGACAAGCAATGGACTTCTACTTGTTCTTTTATGAGTTTGACGGATGTAACGAGAAAGAAGTGGATATAATCTGTTTAGTTGCATGAGTGTGCCTGGGGATGTCTCTGTGTTGTGATAGATAGGATCCAAATTCAGGAGAAGGGCATGGTTTAGGTTTAATAAGCCAAGAAGCATGTCAAATCTCAGGAAATAACTGGAAGTTTACATCCAAAAAATAATGCGTATGTAAGAAATTGATTACAAAAGGGAAATTCACAGAAGTTTAGTCTACTTCCTTTGAAGCAGATTCATTATGTAAGGGCTTGGTGAAAATAAGAAGCAGTTTTGTATCAGTTCCTTACTTTTTCCAGGGCAGACATGCTCTTCACAAGAGGATCTGCTGTAGAAACTTACCAGAGTCTTAATCCTTTGGCATTCATCACTCTTCGCCATGGATGCTTACAACAGGTGCATTAAAGTCTGAGACAGGTGACTGGATTTTGTGCCTTCTCAGCAGAGAGAAATAAACACTTACAGGACACAAGCCATCTCCTCCTAAGTGGATAGCTGGAAAAGATCAGATGAATCATAAGCCAAAAGTGCCTATTTCTCTTTATTAACTATAAAGGGAACTGATGGTGATACAGGTTCATCCATATGCTGCTATCTGTGTTGTTTTCTGAAAACTACTCAAACAATTTATTAATCATCCTCAAATTATCAGTACCAGAATGAAGCGGAAAAAGGTTTTGGAGCACTCAGGTGCTCAGATATTGGTTTTCGTTCTAACTTGGAACTGAAGACCAAAATGTCTGAAGTTGACTGTAAAAGAAAATGAAGACTCATAGAGTCCTGGGGTACATATACCAAGGAGGCTTCCAGGTGGGCTGCTGAAAGTTTGAGGGTGTAGGTTTGAGGGTATAGGTTGCCAAGAAATTAGTCTGATGATGCCCATGTTCTTTTGAGAAACCATCACAATAGAAAACTTCCCCTTTTGATGTTTTGGCTTGTTTTACAGCATTGTCCTCACTTCATGGCTAAACAAAAAAAACCCTTTTTTAGTTTGGTGATCCACCTGAATTGACTTTTTTACACCAAAAACTATAACCTTCCCTCTCTGGAGGACTGAAAGACAGAGGGACTGGCAGGAGCTATCTATATATATAGATATCTATATATATAGATATCTATATATATAGATATATCATCTGGGAGGCAAACTATTAATTTAATAATGACAGGCTGATTATGCTTTGATTTACTTCAGCCTATCCTCTCTTGAGAAGTGATTTTGGGGTCCTATCGTACCCAATGGTAGGACCACATTGTCTTCCAGATCCAAGACAGCTATGAACATATACAAAACTTTGAGATGAAGTTGGGCCATGTACCAGAAAGCCAGTGACATTCCTGCAGTAGGTTTATACCTCCTGTAGGGCTCCCACCTTGGAGCCCTAGAGTGTAGCCATTTTTTTCAGCTCCCTGGATGTACCTGGCTCACACCTCACTGAGAAGTCAGTGTGGGATGGGGGAAACTGGCAGCTAGGGTAGGAAAGAAAGAGTCATGTGAAGCTCCCTGACACAGCTGTCTCTGCTGTCAATGATATAGTCTGCTGATAGCTGAGCTTCTGTAGGAGTTTATAACAGTTAACACAGAGGGACACTGCTCCATAATTTTGCAGGCCCTTATAAAGCATATGGGAACTTACAAGGCGCTGTGACTGGCTGCACTGATCTGCTCGGGTGTCGATGTCCTGTCTGCAAATGGAGATGGTACAACTCACTTTCTGCTGATTGGTGCATGCATCCCACCTGCCTAGGTCACTTCTAGGCTACCAATCCACTTCAGTGTTGTATCGCGCTCTGGTTAGGGGGCAGCTGAATGTATCACCACCAGGCTGATCTCGCAAACACCACTTGAGTCACTGAAACCTGCTATAGTCTCCATAGCTTGAGGCTGCAGAAAAGTCATTACAGTCAATGTACAGCAGAGTCCTAGAGGCCTTCAGAGCCCAGCAAGGCTGTGAGCCCTCATGGAGAAGCAGGGAGATCATCTGAACCTACAAAGGCAAAGAGGCACCACCTACCTCACAGTCCTAAGAAGTTTGTACTTCCACTCCCTCCCTCCCAAACTTTCCTTTGCAAATGACAGTCTAAGTAGCAGCTGAGTATGTGAATACCATTGTCTGATGCCAGCATACTTACTAGAACTTCACTAGTCCAGACATGGACTATTCAAGAAGACAGTACCTAGGCTCATGATGATCCATATGTCTAGCTGTTCCTACGTTTGGAGGGCCTGCTTTACCATTCAGGGGTGTCCCATATGCTGTCTACAGTACTTCCCTGCTGAGGATTCTTCACTTGAGTGTTTTTCTCCAGCAGAGACAGCTTGTTGATTCGGGTGGGGAGGATTAGAAGGAAAATGGACACATTTTCTCCCCAGGAACCCTACTGTCAAGTCTCATAGTAGACTCTGAACCCATAGGCTATATGTATGTTTATGGCACCAGCAGTCAGATGCAAAGTCAAGAGTCTATTAACATGAATAAGTTATTCGTCTGCATGGCAGTACAACTGCACTCACAAAGCCTCAGCAAAGTATTACATATTGCTGTGAGTAACTTTGACTGGATTTTTCTCCAAATCACCGTTTGAAAGCTGAGATTAGAATTCAGTAATGCCGAGCTTTAATTCCCCATGATTGAACTACTTACTATACCTGAGGAGGGAATAGAAAAGAAGATGGATAGTAGTTGAAAACATTAGGCAAAAAAAAAAAAAAAAAGGTGAGAAGCGTGGCAAGACTGCAGTAAAAGCCAGGAAGAAGTGGTCTTAGCAGATGTGTTTCTGATGTAATTTCAAATCCCTGGAAAAGTCCAAGTCCCCCCCGTAATGGAATCTTTCCCAGAAGTGGCTCTATTCCCAGAGGTAGGATGCCCTTTGGTCAAGCTTCTCATCTGTGTATCCAAACACCAACTCAGGCAACCATCGCAGTTCAGTGAATGCAGCTAGTAACGCACCTTGCACATCGCTGGAGTAAGACAAATGTGGGTGGGAGGAGAAGACACAAACTGACAAAGGGGCAAATCTCATGTCTGGGTAATTCTCAGGACCGTCTGGCTGGTACTGAGAGGTCCTATTTTTCAGGAAGCATACTTACTGAGCGCCAACAGAATATGATATAGTAGACATCTCTCCACAGGGTTCAAAGAGAGGCACTGAACTTGGCATGCTTCTAGGCCAAATAGCAAATGATGGACAATGATAGAAAAGAGGAAAACATTGTGGCCTAAAGTGGATACAACAGGACAAAGACTTCAGGGAAATTACCTCCCCTACTCTGACTTTTTGTCTAGGTGAAATACGTAACTGATAAAATTGTCTGTGTTTTTCCTACAATTGAAGATGTTAGTGTAAAATTTCTGAACTACTGGCAAGGATTTTTTGTATTCTTGAATTCAAAGGAAAAAGTCTAACCACACCATTATTTACTGAAATTCCATTAAAAAACATAAAATTCCAATCTAGGGTCTCTTTTGTTAAGGTTCTCAGCTAAAGTAGCTTCTACCCCAGAACTCAGCAAGACTTTGGGCCCTCAGTGAACTGAAAACAGAGGCAATATATATATATACCTCAGTATTCCTAAAAGACTCTAAAAACTTTTCGCAATTGAACTTCCTATTCCTGCTGCTAGTCTTGATCAATTTTCATTTGAGCAGGTACTTGCAAAACTCTCTTGAGACTCAAAAACCACAGTAATTATATTACAATAAACTTCATTACATGAATTTGAATGGAAACTCCCTAGTCAAAGAATAATAATGCAGGTTTTTTCCTTGGTTTTTTGTCTAAGTACTTTGATCTCTCTAATTACAATCTACAGGGGAAGTAAATAGAAATAAAGGTGTTTCATTCCCACTGAAAAAAAAAAAAAAACCAACCAAAAAATGAGTTCTCAGTACACAAAGAAGACTGAAAGCACAGGATGCAATTTGTTCTTTTGTGCCTCAGCATCAATGGACTCGTATTTACAGGGAGCATCAAGATGGAAGATCAGCTCCAAACCATTTAGCACAGCTCAACGGTCCAAACCAATGGGATACAGGCTGCATGGTAGAAGGCATGGCTGGAAGAAACTCATTCCAGATTGTCCTTCTCATTCTGGTTACAGTTTAACAAGTCAGCACAAGCTCAGTGCTGCAGAGCACCAACACCTGTGGTGGTAGTGCTGAATATTTTCTGCAACCATTACCTGAAGGCGAGGCCTAGAGAGGGGGCCTGACCACAGCTTTGAGTTCCCGTAAATGGGGTTTGGAAAATACTCATGTCTGCGCTTGTTCCTGCCATTTCTGAACCTTCCAGATCTTTCCTGGTACCTGTAACAATGTCAGGGTTGGTGAGTTTCCCTCCTGGCGGAGAAAAGTGATGTAGGAGAGGCATATTACGGGCTCAAGAGAAAGTTAGCAGTACCATATGATGTGCATTGCTCTGTTTGTGGGATGGCAACTACCTAAAATTTTCAGAGGGAGCCTGTGAGAAATTTTAAAGCCTGTCTACTGCTTTTGGATGGCCAATATGGGCACAAAGCTCCCCTGAAACCCTGCACTAAGTCACATAAGATGATAGTCATCACCAATACATGTAAAGAGATGTAACTGAGAACTTATAACCCTTAAAAATTGAGTACAGCTTTGCAGGAACCACCATTTCAGGTATGAAAGAATTCATTTCAGCCTATTCTTCAGGTAAACTTTCCCTTTTCTGGCTTTCTTTTAAGATTGGCATTTGAGCACTATTAAAACAAATACAGGAGAAGCTTAGTCCTGTGAAAAGCAGGAAGCTGGACTCGATGATTCTTATAGGTCCCTTCTAACTTAAGATATTCTATGATTCTATGAAAAAAATCAACACCATTAAACCAGGTGGAAATGAAAGGCTCATCAGAACTTATCAGACCAGATTCATAACTCTCCTGACCTCAGGGAAGAAATTGGATTTTTATTACTAATTATAACTGTTGTTTGTGTTTTGATAATACGACACCCTATGGGAGCTGAGCCACTGAAAACAGGATCTTGCTCCTCCTGAAAATTTTATGAACTTTTCAGTGGACTGCTGTTAAATTTTGCAGGTTTGCAGTGAAAGTTGATATTGGGGAGCAAAGCAGCAAAATGAGTTAATATGTGCCAGAGATATGAAAGCAATACAAGAGCTTTTGGAAGCTTACCAGAGGGAAGAAAGCAGGTCTACTCATAAATAAGGAAGACATGAAATTAATAATGTCTCCAAAGTGACTGAGATAACTTACAGTGGTATCAAGGCTGTCATCAGTAAGAATATACATCAAAAAGGTTGAAATATTAGGAACAGAGAAAAACTGCTCAAATACCTTGGAAAATATGAACGCATACGATCCAGCTGGTCTCGATCATATCTTAGGGCAATCACCTC
Source organism: Vanellus vanellus (assembly GCF_965231255.1). Lineage (NCBI taxonomy): Eukaryota > Metazoa > Chordata > Aves > Charadriiformes > Charadriidae > Vanellus > Vanellus vanellus. The sequence goes on along the minus strand of NC_138905.1, from coordinate 153,077,911 downwards.
CCAGAGTTATATAAGATGTAGGCTTCACCTACACTTGAAAGTTACGGCAATAAAATTGATGATGTGGCCCCATAATTGAGCGTGATTGAATTACTGCAGGTAAGCAAGTTGTTGCATGCCAGCTGAGCCATGGTAACTGGCTCTGTGTGCTCTCAACTAAGTAATGTCTATTCACTTTCACTAACACCATAAAACCAATTTGCAAAAATTAAAGCAGAAAACCAGGTGCTCTTATTCCAGTTTAAGAGTGGCGTATTTCACTTTGACATAAGTAGATTCACAATTTGTCTCAGGTAACTAAAATGTTGATATAAGTTGGGAGGTATAAAAAGCTAAGGTAAAGCTAAGATAAAAGTAATTTACTCAAAAGCTGGATAAAAGTAAATACTCTAAGGACCTTCAGACAAGGAAGGAATACTTTTTGGAAATACTATGTGAAAAAGCACTTTTTAAGAATTAAGGGAAGGGAAAAAAATATCATGTAAGAAACAGCTCACAGGGCTGGATTCTTCCACTTTTATTTCATGAGTAGAACCCCGTTCTCTAATTGATGTTCTTGCTTTTCACTCAGCGAATTGTGAAATAAAACATTTTTCAAGGTCAGTGAATGAATCAAAATATGGCACCAGTGATCCCCATACTAGACAATACATGAACTGCTGAAGAACGAACACTGGCCAAAAGCTCATTTTGTTAGAAGTGCTAAAATTAAAATAAGGAATACAGCAGATATTTGTAAATTTACCTTCGTTTTAAGCATCCCATTTCACAAGGTATTCTCTGGAAAAAAAATTTAACTTGACTCTGGATAGAACATACCATCTGGATTGAAAACTTGGAAAGAAGTTTTAAAAGCCAGAATGAGTTTTTGGAGCACTATATTTGCGCACTACTGGTGTTAGACAAGTTTCTCTTAAAATGAGCACCAAATTAATGAGCAAGTAAACAGCACATTATTGAAAGCCTGCAGGTCGCGCTACACAGAGATTTGTACTACTATAACCAAATCAAGTACTAGCTTACTACCATAAAGTACTGAGATAGAACAAAAGGGATGTAGAGAGATTTAAAATACAGATTCAATTAAAGACTACCACTACTAATCTGGCACAAGTTCAGAATGAAGAGAACAAAAAAACCTGAGAGGCAACAGTGCAGAAAGGTACAGAAAGATGACAGAAAACAGCATGCATGCATTTGAAATGTGAGACTGCAGCCGAAAAGGCCGATACAAATTGATGCTCTATATGCAAGTGCTTGGTACACAGCATGGGAGACGGCTGGCTTTGGGCTCCAGTGCAGTGTCTTGGAGGTATCATACCCACCTTGTGCATCCTAAGAGGAGAAGGATGCCGACAAGTTTTAGGAAGCAGAAACAGAGGTTATGAGACTGAAGGATGTAGGAACATTTGAGGCATATCGTTTAATGAAGCAATGAAAAACCAGGAAAGAGAGGGAAAGAAAGGTAATAAATGGCAACTGCTTAAACGCAGTAGAAACCCAAAGAAGGCAAATGGGGCTAAGAAATGGAAAAAACAGATTAGACAATAGGAATGTAAAATGGTAAATGGGTAAATGAGCTTTTTTCTTTTATTTTTATGTTCTGGAATAATGTACAGATAATCAAAGTTCTTTGACTTGTTATTTTCCAGACTGGAGGCCAAAGTCATCAGAAAGTCTTTAGTATGAGCCACATATTGGCAGTGAGCAGGTTAATGGGATCTAACAAATCTTCATTTTTCCATTAATTTTACATGGGGTTTTTCTCAGTCTGTACCAAAGTTTCCTCAGAACTCCAGTTATGAGACATATAAAATTAAAATGCTTGTATTTTTTCTGGATAACCATGGTTCTCTGAATATACATTGCCTGATTTTGTGGGATCATTCCCTTGTGGGAGAGTGATGTTTCCAATTGGTTGCATAAAAAGCATGTCCTTTCCTCCCTTTTTCTTGCCAGCAGGTTTAGAATGAATAAATGTTCCAAATCCACATTTCATTAGCTTCTCCTTCTTCAGCAGTTCCTTCAGGATCTCAAGCCACCATTTTTTGTGCCTGTTGCAGAGACAGGAGTTTCTCCATAGTAATGTTTGTGTAACTAAGATCGATTTTCTCCTTTGCTAGTTTTCCCCAAACTCAACCAATCTGTCCAAAATTTCACACACACATTTTTCTAACAGACTATACTTTAAAAAAAAGTTATAGAGGAAGTCAGCCAGGTTATTTATTAGGAGCTGTAGCTTGGAAAAAAAAAATAATCAGGAGGACCGCAGTCTTTGAAAAATATGAAAAAAATTTTGAGGGATGAATGTATCTCCAAAATTTCAGTGTATAAGCCCAGATCCTGCTTGATTCAGCAAAATCTAAGTAAGATCTGGTGCCTCTGGCTGTGGTTGAGAAGTCATTTTTCAAAATTAAATAATCCAGATTTTTATGAAGATTCGTCTAGTGAAACAGTTTAGGAATGACATTATTGTGTGATGTGTGTTATGGTCACTCTCATAAAGGGTTTTCAGTTGTGAAAGCAGAGGGCAGGTCATCCAGAGCAGACAAGTCAACAACAGATGTTTCAGATGCTGAATTGAATGCAAGTTTCAGAATTTCCCACTGCAAAAATGAAAAGAAATAATTTTTAAGGTTTCTCACGGAGTAAAATGACATTTTGAAATTGTTCTGGTTTTGCCTCGTTCAGTGTCTTTTACGACTGCCCTTATACTATTCAAGTTGCAGGTTTTTTGCTTACTTTATAACTATTGAGGAGATCTATGATTAATACCCCTCTTTTTTTTTTTTTTTTTCTTAGATCTAAAGATCTTATCTGCTCAGTAATGAGTACCTTGATCAAGGTATGGTTTTTACTTCACCAGCTATAGGTGTGGGCATCAGTTCCGTATTACAATACCCACAAGTAGGGTTGGCAGTGTCAGTGTGTACACTGCAGAGCTCCAGACACTGCCCACACTGAGGTGTCTGGTGCCATTTGAAGTCCCCTGGGGTATCTGAGCAAACTGCACGATGCGGGCAGCGAGGACACAACACCTAGAGGAGAGCTGCACCTCCACAAGCCCTCCCAAGTGACCACAGATGCTACATTTAGCAGGTGGGATTGCTCTTCAGGCTCTGTTGACTGCATTGAATCCTTTGGAAGCTCGGACATTTGGTGCACATATAGAAACTTAAATTTAGGTGTCTTAATATGGAAATGAATCCCACCTAAAGTTCAGGATCTTGATGCCTAACTTTAGGTACCTTGTGCCATGTGAGCTGTTCCAGCATATCTAAGACATCCTCGTGGGGCAAGCAGATATTACAAAAGGCACACAGGCAGCTCAGGCCACAGTGGAAGGACAACTGAAGGTCAAGTGGGATCCCTAAGGTGTCTCACATGGCACTAGATGTCTAAATTTAGTCAGCTGAATCCCACCCTGGTTGTCTATGATACCTGAATAATATTTTTAATCTTCTACTAAAGAAAAATTATCTGGCATCTTGGATTCTCTTCAGAAGCCCAATGCTATCTGAGATGACCAGAGTGTCCCACCTGACCTGCCACTCCAGTGGGAAACAGATCTCCATATGGATGTCTTAGATATCCTGGCTTACCTCAGATGACAAAGGTTGCCTATACCGTTGACTGAGTGAAGTTCTCCTGGAGTGCATTTCTTCTCCTAAGGTTGAAGTCTAAAACAAACTGGGTGAATTACACTTCAGCAGTGTTTGGTTTCTCTGACTTAACTATGAGGGTTTTTTTCATCTTCTCTAGCCGTCTAACATCTGAGATGAATCCCACTTAGAGTGTAAGACAAAACTTAAGTAGATGCTGCTTTTAAAGATTAAAACAATGGTTTGGGATTTTTTTTCAGTTATGATTTTCTCCAGGTCAGAGTTTGCAATGTGTAATGCAAAATGCAAGATCAATGACAAGACAAAATTTACAAGTCAAAACAGCTCTATATCATAACATTAAAAATTAACATTTAGAATTTTGAAATCTGTAAACTTTCTAAAATAAAAATGTCAAGACATTTTCTTTTTTAATTTCTGCACAGTAACTTTGCAATATTATTATCAAGAAATGTTTTGAAAATGCATCTTTGACAGCTCCATATTTTGAAGGAAGTATGAGTAAAATAATAAAATGAAAAAGAACTACCAATATGGCATTTCTGTCAGGTCCCCAGTATCATGCTGCATAGCTCTGTCTACAAGCTACAGATTAATTGAAACTCAGCCACAATGATTAGTAGGTGGGTTGATTTCACCAGTTATCATTTTTCTTTTAATGAACATAAGCAGTAGTTTTGATATGTCATGATATATCCCCTGTATATAGATACATCAGGAAAAGCAAAGATTAGAACAACTGTCAGTAGGAAATTTGGAGGAGGTGATCATGATGGAGAAATACAAAATTCGGAATCATAAAGAAGAAAGTACCAGTGAAATTTTTGAAGCTGTTTAATTATTGGCCCAACAATGCTTACACTGGAGTAAGTAGTAAATATCCTACTTGTCTCAGAGCCAGAGTGTTACATGCTCTGAAAAAACCTCTACCCTGTTGGGGAGAGATGGAGAGAGAATGAGACGCCTAAGTCTGAGGTCATTTGACTTCAGAAGTTGAGGGAATGGGTTTGTTTTTGAAGGCTGTTCCAAGACTTTCCTACACAGGAAACATATAGGTAGAAGAAGATGGAAATTTCTTCTCAGCACTGAAATTTCCCTTTGAATTGTGGTGGTTTAGATCTGAAGACTCACTTCAGCTCAGAACCAATAGTAAAATTAAGGTCCAGTGTTTTGAAATGCCTTGCAATGCGGTAAATGAGCATTTACTGTGTAGCCAATGGACCGCAGAAGATGTGTGTTCCCACAGATATATTGCTCCAGGTTGTTCAGTTAGTGGGCTGGAAAATTCATTGAAGAGGACACCGCAAAGCATTCAGACTTGAACTCCAGCCCCCTCTCTGGCTCCCCTCCCTCATCCCCAGCGATGCATCTCTAGGGGACTGGCCTTCTCCTTAGATTGATTTCCTTCAAGGTTGTTATGACAGGAGCTGGTTATGTATCAGTACAACTTGGCTTTTTGTTTCATTTTCTTTTAAGAAGGTCCAAAGATGGCTGCTGATGAGACATCAAGCTTTATGTTTTGTTCTTTTCTTTCTCTGCAAAGAAAACTTACGCACTCTTACCTCTTGCTGAGACACGATTGTATTCTCAAATTGCCTGCACTGAGGTTTTTCATGCTCCAGTAATGACACCCGGCTTCTCGCTCCTTGACTGCTTTCCAGTGAGACTACCAATAGAGCCGTCCACATTTATCAGTTTTTTGTCTTGATTTCTTCGTATTTACTCTAGACAGCAATTATTTGTACTGGAAAAAATTGTGACTTGGGAACGTATGTTAACACAGTAGACAAAATAAGGCCCGGAGTCTTCTAGTTTTGAGGTCAATCGTAAAACTCACCAAGCAGAAGCAGAATGAGACACTGAAGCCCAAAGATAATAGGACAAGAGCTAGCTAAAGAGAGCAGTGCTCATTAATTACTGAACCTCCATTCCCTCTCTTTAATAGTATTAAAAGACTAGTACAGACATCTAAATTAAAAAGAAATAGTTTATAGTTCAAGGCACTCATTTAACCTTGATACTGAAGACTTTCTCTAGGGATACAGGCTGGAATACATGAATACAGGCTGATAATTCGGTGAATGTTCAATATAAATTAGAATCATCTTTCTGCATTAGGCAAACACAGACAATGTTCCCAGGACATCATTTCCTCATCTGCAGCACAAGTGACGACATCCCTAACACCTTTAGGATGTTTACTCAGCCAGACCTGAGCTTGACATCCAACCCTCCCGCTCCGACCAGATGGTCGGGAACGTGACTGTCACACCTCAGTGGGTGATGGAACTTGTTTCTGTGTCGACCCTGTCTTTTGTATGGTGAGTGGGGATGGAGATGGGAAAAATACCTCATCAGTAAGAATCTCTGTCCAAATGATGTGTAAACATCCTCATCAAAACAGCACTTAGTTTTATGACAGTTGGAGGCAGTTGACAGTGGTAGCAAATCAGTTCAACCGCTAACTAAGAAGCAGAAATAACATTTAAAAATAGAATTGTCAGGTGAGGGCAGAAATATTTCCTTCTTATGTAGGTTGTGAGATTCAAGCATTTCACATAAATATAGTTAACTCAGAATTCATACCCTTCTACCTGCTCCCTTAGTTTCTCACTGTTAGTAATTGAGACAATCACTACTCTCCACTCCTCTCGTTTATCACTGAGAGACTGAGACAATGCCTATATTAAGCACTATTTTAGAAAATTCACAAGAAGCTGTGACTGAGCTGGGAACTGAACCATATCTTAAGCTGTGTATTGGTGCCCAGTCCTTTGAACTAAAAGCCTACACAGATTTTGTTAGGCAGCTCTCCCACAGTTAAATACTCATTTCTCATCTGCATTATAGGACCGTCCTCTACATTTTGCTGTTCTGGAGATACCCTGGGAAAGTCTATCACGGCATATTAAACCAGTAAATATGGCATTCCATTGCCTGGAACAGGGAATAGGATTCCTGTTGACTGACAACACGGGCCCCATGACTTCTCAGGCTTTGTGCAGATTTTGCTTGGCCTCCCTGGAAATTTATTTTAGCTAGTAACAGCAATTATTTAAAAATCTACTTTGTTTTGGCTTTTGCTTAGCATGGTACAACTCTCTGGCATGACACTTAATGCTATATGTATATTTATAATACCATCTACTAATAGTAAAAACAAATAGTTCTTTCATGCAGAATGATATTTGATCCTAGAAAGAAATACAGCTTGGAGGACTACAGGCACGGGATGACAGCAGAGGCCTTGAAAGTATAGGCAAAGGATGTTGTCCCAGGGCTATAAGTAGCTCACCAGTGGTCAACCACTAGTCACCAGAGGAGTGCAACATTGAGACCTGGGTAAAATGGTTTTAGAAGTAACTTCTATCTGTGGGTTAAAGGTTGTTGGCAAACATACAAAAATGCCTCAAAATGGATCCAAGGTTTAGGAGGAAGAAATGATCAATGTTGCTCTCCAGCTGCAGAAGGACTAGCTTGCACACCCTCAGAAGCCAGCAACCTCAAGGCCCTTGGGGGCAGTGAGAGGGTGGGTATGACACAAATGTAGATATTGGAAAGTTTGTGTATATATCATTTAATGCTATGTAATTTGAACTATTAGGGTTAGTATCATCATAACTAGACTGATAAATCTTTGACTAGACTGTTAACACTAATTAAAATAACAATAAATTCTTGGCTTTGCCTACATGATGTGTTCATTTTGCCCATAAAAATACTTTAAGCATAACAAATTAGTGAGAATTCAAGCAAGGCATTCTGTAGCTTGGATGCAACAAGCTGCTAACACCATGTATCCCAGAAGCTCTTGAGCACCTTTTTTAAGGATTTAAGGACTGCAGGCTTCTGCTGCCCTTTTGCTGGTTTCACCATGGCAAGATATTGTAATTTGTTTGACATAAAGTTGGCAAGAAAATAATCGAAAGTCTCAGAAACGTAAGCAAAAAACACAGGAAGAGACTGGAGGAGTGACTACCTTATCTCAGTTGTCATAGTCCTTAGATGAAGATCTTTTGCAGGGCAGTGCAAATGCAGCAGGGGTAGGGATGATTGGTGAAGGCCTACCGCGTCACGCTGATCTTGAATGCAGAGTATCGGCAACCCTACCCTGAGCCGTGCTGTGCTCCAGCTACGTGTTGCTGTGCAGCAAGCTGTGAGGATCTGGAGGAGTAGGGCCACTGCAGTGAACTCGCATTGGCTGTGGAGCAACAATATGTTCATTGCTGGGTTTTCACCTGGTCCGGTATTGAGTGAATGAGCTTCTCAAGAGGCTGGCCAGGCTCGATTCTTTTTAGCAGGTGCCCAGTGGTTTATCTTTGGTGAGTCTGCTGTGTGTGTCATTGTAATGAGGTGCACAACACCATGTGCCATGTCTGGCTGAATGTGTTCCACAACACTCTGGACATCATTTAAGAAGAGCATCCTGCTCAGGTCTGTTAGGATGTTTGTAGGAGAAGTAGTCTGACCCTTCTCTCAAGGGCAAGGAAGGGGAGTGGAAAGCCACAACTGCTATAATTGTGAAGGGCCAAAGCCTTGCTAAACGTAGTGCAAAATTTATTTCAGAAATCTGGTGTCTTCTTCTTATTACAAAATATCACTCTATTCTTGTACACAAGATTGGTGCGCAGGGTGTGATGATACTCTAAGCTCAATGGCAGCATTTATTCCCCACGCAGTAACAGATGGTGTCTGATCCATGGATCCCTGCCAGGAGTTCATCAGCTATGTGTTTGGGTAGCTCAAGTCACTGTGAGATCAGTTCGTTGGCAGAGTGAAGAGCAACATCATCACCATGGCCTGCTGCACATTTCACAAGCTGCTGGTGACTGATGTGGCTAAAGGTAGTCCAGGTGCTCCACTGGCCCCCACCTAGCCTTAGGCAGATTTGAGGGATTGCTTAAGCAACAACAGCCTTTGGGGAAGGAAGGGATATGTGAAATGCGTCTGCATGTAAGAGCAATGCAATACACATTCCACAAACACCATGATGTCTCTGCCTTGTCCACAGACTCACCATCTGAAGCCCTTTTCTTAATGCATCTCGCCTTCCCCTGTCCTCTCTGCAGAGAACAAACTCCTCTCTTGATCGTCTTGAGGCAAACAGCAAAATGCTTGAGCTAACCAGTTCACAATAGAAGGTGCCTAATCTCTTCCCTTGGCTAAAGTAACTTTTTCTTAAGAAACATTATCTCAGTGATGAGGATGTCCAGGTAACTCTTATTCCATACTGGGAACCATCTATATCTCTCCTTTCCAAGCCATAAACACACCAAAGGGTTGTGGAGGAAGAGACGCATGTGACACTTACCACCCAGGGCTCCCTGGAATCAGACCTGTCTTGGGACACCTCCTCAGACAGGCATAACTCCTGAATGGATGAATCTTGCAGCCTGCTTCCGTTGTAAGGGCAACAGGGGCAAGAGTATTTTCATCATGGAACTGGGCTAATAATGGAGGATGATCTACTTAATTGTGATCTGGTGCAATATTAATATTACGAAGTATGAGAAAGCTACTATTCTTTCAAAAAGAAGTAAATTGGCAGAAGGGTACCTCGGTCAGCCAGGCCATAGTTAGCAGCTGGCTTAAACAAGGTATTTGTCCCACTAGAGGAACAAAAAAGCTCAGAAAAAGGTTTGGTTTGGCTTTTCTTTTTAAATAAAAGCCCACCCCTTTTTTTTGCAGGAGACTTCTGAGATGATTTCTTTATTTTGGTCCAACTTTTAATAGGGATCATTCTTGTTAGGATTAGCTTGGTCTTTAGGTCTGCAGGGATAACTGATTGCCAGACAGGCTATTCTTGATTAGTGAGGGCAGCTCATATTAGTCATAGTCAGCTGGGGCTGCTGCAGCATCATCTAGAATCCACTCAGAACATTCACTCAGAATAGCAACACTTCTGCACACCCGTGCTGGCTCTCTGCAAGGGAAGCAAAGACAGAGCCTCTGTATTTATGAACAAAGACCTGTACTGGAACTAGTAGTGGCACAAAAGACCTCTGTGCCCTAGACAGATGCGTACATGGGGCCAAGGACTAATCAAAACTGGAGGGAGAAACGCATTCCTGAGTATGATATCTGATGCATTTATTCACCAAACAATCACTGGAAGAGCTGAGGCAGTGTTATTTTAGATGTGGTTTTCAAGAGTCACGAGAATGTCATAGAAGGTCATGGAGGATAGTCTTGGATTAAATGACAATAGCTTTTCTAAAGAAAGCAAACTTTGGTAAACTAGGAATACTGATTAGGAAATTCAAATGACCTGAGAAATCAGGGACTTGAATGCTGAAGTTACTTAGGATTTATGCAGATCAAAGTTACTAAAAACTGTCAGGAATGTGCATGACAAGAAAGCTGCAGGCTTCCTTGCATTAGTAATATCCCCGTCCTTCCCAAGAGAGGTATAAGGAAGAAGCAGAGAGCTTGGAAGAAGTGAAAAAAAAGCTAGATCAGCACAGGCTATGACTATATTACTTGCCTGGGAGCACTTCCAAGTTCCTCGGTCTGGGTGTATGCTTCTGATATATCCCAAATCCTGTCACTTCTTCTTCCTCCAAACACACTCTGATTACTCCGATGAAGCAAGCTTTAAGAAATATTTGATCTGAATCACTGGAGGATCAGGCTCCCCGAACAAATTGCAGGTAAGTCTGTGCATCACTAAAAAAAGCTGGAGTAAGGTAGTATATTGATGCAGCAAGAATTTGCCATGGTGGAGATGTTAGGTTTAGTTTATAATATTAAAACAAGAAACAGAAGATTATACAGCTATCAGATAGGGAGAACAAGATGAGAAATAGGACAATACTACAATACAGATACACGGAAGATACTTAGGGCTGTTCTTGGTTTATCCTTGATAACATATGCCACAGTGATGGGTAGGGATGTAAAGTCAATGATGCCTGGAGACAGAGTAGTCAAAACTAGAACAAGAGAATGATAGTCGTCACAAGCAAACTGAAGTGACACTCAGACTACGTGGTCAACAGTAGTGCAAAGATTTTTGAACTGATATACCAGCTTGGACAATAAGTAGCCATGCTTTCAGGACAATGAACTCATCTAGAGTTCAGGTAAAGGGAAGCAGAGGCATTGGGAAGAGGTGTGGTGAAAGCACTGCTTCTTTTAAACCCTAGCTGACTGCCAGCACTGGCTCAAAATGCCCTTATGTTACATTTCCAAGGCAGTGGTGAGGGGAGGTTACTCTCAGTTCGCTCAGAGGTGCTTATTCCAAGGGTAGATGCTGTCTTAAGAATATGACCATACTCAGCAGAGATTGTGATATTAGATAATCTCCATTGCTGAAAATGGAAAGGAAGAACATACTACAAACTGAAGCACAACACTGAACATTTGACATTGAAAGACTCATGAACAGATGGATATGAATTGACTGTGAATAGGCAGAGGCTGGAGGCTACAAGATTTTTAGGCATCAAGTTAGAGCAGTTCCAAAGCAACCTTCCAAAATGGTATAGGGGAAAAAAAAAAAGCTAATTTTCAGACGGATTGTGAATGAGTCCATAAGGAAATCAGCTTGGATGATACTCCCACAAAGGAAACAGTTCAGTTTACAATTAGTCCTACTTTGACCTGGGCTGTTCTGCACAGTAGGAATAAGCCAAGAATAGTTCCAGCTTGGGACTGGGAAGCACTCAAGGATGATACAAGGGTCAACTAACAGCCCAAGGAGATTTTCACAGATTTCCCATTCCTTTTGTTTGTATACTTCTTAGATTATTAGAGTTGGAAAAGTACTTGTTTCCTTCCTCATGAGATGTGAGAACTGATGATATGTTTTGGGGAAAAAAAAAAAGCCTTTGTGGGGGTTGTTCTGTTAAAGTTACAAGTACTACAAATCACACTGGCCTCACTGTGGTAAGTTGTTCGCCTGATGTTGCTTGCATTGGTCTTCACAAGTTTGCTTCCTAGGCAGAGCCAGGCAGAAACAGAGGGCAGGAGGAGATTCAGGCACCTCTCACAGTCCCCAGTGCTCCCTGGATCCTGAACCTGGTCTGTGGGCATGGAGAACTAAAGAATGCCTAGGAAAAGAGCAGAAAAGTAGGAGTCTGAAGTTTGGTGGCGATTGTGGAGACTGGAGTCAAAGGAGCCCCTTTCCATAAACATTTGATAAGTACACTTGTCTATTTAAAATAATTCCTTTTAGCTACTGCCGTACCTTATGATGGAGGGGCTAATGGATTTGCTAAAGAGATGTCAGTAGCAATAAAACTCTGAACAGTATTGTCATAAGTGATAGCTGTGATCCTTTATTTCACAAGACAGCATCTCTATTGACCATGTTCCTTCATGGATGCGACCTTGAATGCTTCCCAATGTATTATGCATGAGGTAGATGTAAAACCCAAAGTCCCCTTTGCAGACAGGATGGAGAAATTTACTTTCACACTAGAGCCTTGTAATGAACTCTCAGCTCACGTCATGGCCAAGATATTAATATTGGAATTTACTTTCTATTATTACAGGAGGCACTCTCACCTATATGTTAACTAGCATAAGTCCATTTATTTCACTCATGTCCCACATATTCTAAACTGAATCAAAGTGGTATAGGGCCTGGGAGCACACTATTTTGTAGTCAGAGGCACGGCTTTCCATTTTAGCCAGTCAAAGAACCATTCTTGTTCTCATTTTTACCCTGCTGATGAGAATGAAACAATGTATAATGCAAATTGGAAGGTCACCTGTGAAAGGAGGGTTGTATTTTTTTTTTTATAAAGTCATAGAATAATTGATTACATTGACATTGTCAATGTAATGCATCTCTGTGGGACAGACAGTAGTGTCTTTCATTCCTGCACTGATTTCTTGCAGCACTGCATCAACAGACAACGAACTTGAGGCTATTTCTTAGTCTGAACTACAATATCTTTAGAAAACAATCAAAGGGAGCAATCTCTGGGAATCCATCTCTGCTTTCCTGCTGGTGTTTGATACTCAGCTGTCCTGGTTTGACAGCATCTGTCATTCATTTAGTGGCCAGCCCAGCCCAAACCATGACAATAGCATATGTAGATATTCTCAAGCAATAGGCTGAGAGCCTCTGACATCCTCCTAAGAGGTTAGCACAAGTATGAGTCTTCAAGCAGTGATGTTTCCTGCTAATTTCACTCCATTCTACTGATTTTCTAGAGTCCTAAGACATTTATTACTCATGTTTTAAGAATTTAAGAATTTAACCCATCCTACAGAATACATAACCATGTCCTCACTATAATTTCGTGTAAGAAACCTGAAAGAAACCCTGTAATGTTAACTGAGTAGATTTGAAAGCAATTTCTATATAACTCTTTAAGGTTTTACCTTAAGAAAGTGCTTCTAGACATAAAGAAAAGACTGTGAATTTCAAGAAGCTTTCCATGATAGAAAATGCCACCATTTCCTTATCGTTATTCCACTGATTCCTTTAATTCTTTGGTGTAAATTTAATTAAATATTAGCTCTACTAAGACAAGTTTTTGGGAGATGGATCAAGCCTCATATAGATTGCTGCTACTCAATATCTAGATGTGGCTCGTACAGAAATGAAAAATAATCTCCCAGCCACTGATCCTGCTTTATTCCCTAGAATGATGAGGGTCAGTAGGTGGAATCGAACTCTTCACAACCTATTGAATTTTACTATCACACCACCGGACTTGAGCTTTGCCTATATTATTATGGAGACATCTGTGTGTGTTTTTGCTCTATATCATTAGGCAAAGCTGTGATACACAAACAGTAATTTCCACATCTGCATCTTTGAAGGCTGCTTTGGCTTCTGTCCATTAGTATTTCATTAACTACATAGACCACGGCAGTTCGATACTTGCAGTGAAAGCTTCAGGAAAGCACGGGGTGACCAGCAACTCTGTGCTTTAAATCAGAAATCAGAAAGGTGTCCAAAAACAGCAGGAGAGAGCTCTCAATCACCAGAAACGTTGTGGTGATATTTGACCCTCACCCCTGCTCATGAAAAATCCCAGCAAAAAAGTAATATTTCTGCAAGAAAAAAGCTATTATTTGGGGGACTCTGAGTAAATTAAAGCTTTATCATTATAAAGATGGGAAGGAGAGGATGCGTCTTTTATTAGACACTTTGATATAGTTAGAAAAAGGACAGACACTCTTTCAGGTACACCAATGCTTTTCAGATTTTAAACATAAATCCAAATTCCTACGCATTTCTGATATTTCAGTGGCATAAAGTATTCTCTGTGTAACAGCAGATAGACCTGGAAAAGACCATAAGGGATTGTATTGTTGATGTCACTACCCAAAGGAAGGTCCAACCATATCCGTAGAAAGCAAACTGTTTGGATGTAGTGGCTTCAGCTACCCAGAGCAACTCCTACTTCAGAACTGAGTGAGAAGAGTGGAATCCCTCATTTCATTAAAAACCAAAAGAGTCTTTCAGAGTCAGTTCTGGATGACAATAACTAAGGAATGCACAACAAAAGGGATACCATTGGGGTTTGAGCCAAATATAAATGCAAGCTGAAATGCAGCACTTTGGTATAACCTACACACCAAAGACTTTCCTTTTAGGGCAAATTTTAAGACAACTTTAGTATTCTTCTTCAATACCTTCTGTTAAAAGCAAAATTCTTCAAACCACAAAGAGCTGATGTGCTGACTACTTATGAAGCGCGGGTGTATTTTTTTTTATTCCCATTGGCAGGAGGAGCACAGGAGAAGAAATGCTAGCAGTTTTCTGCTAAGACAAGGGGTTATGCTAGGCTGATCAAAAATGGATGTTAAGACTGGCACTGCCAAGTCAGGTTATCAGGGCTTTATTTGGTGAGACTCTTGAAGTCAGCCAGGGTGAGTGGGCAGCGGGCAGTGGGAGGTGGGCTACCAAGGCAGCTCGGTGGAAGACCAGGGCTTGCTGTAGCAAGTAGGGACAGATTGAATTTTATAATGCATAGCAGTAGCTATGAGACCAGAGCCTGTAGACAGATGAGAACTCACTGCTCCTTCTTTTTTTATCCCTTTGGATATTTCCTGCAGATGAAATAACATTAAGCAAGCCAACACCTGTAAATCATGCTGTATTTCATATATGGGGGGATTAAGGCAGATCGTCTGATGGTGAGTTGGTCTTGAAGCTCTGCAGAGGTATTTTTAACCTACCAGATTCTCTTTTGTAACCCCTATTTTCATCTTCCCACCACCTATCCCCAGGAGTCAGGTTGGAATACCTTAAAGTAGAGTAGAGAAAAAATAGATTTCCTTGAGACTTTCCATTTACTTTACTGAATCTGAGGCCTAAAATAACTCATAGAAGGTGCCTTGCAAAGACCCTTTTAATAGGACTATTTAATCTCCAATTTGGGGAGAGCCTTGCATACACATAAGACGTATTTCGAAAAGAGACATTTTAAAAAACCTGCGAGATTCAGTATTCAGTTAGTTCATTCCTTTTGTAGCAAACAGTTATCAAAATTTGGCATAATCACATTTTTAAACTCACAGTTTATGGAAAGTGAAAAAAAATTACAGCTTAGAAGCTAAGAAGATTTTACAGTTAAAAGATAACCCTGACAGAGATAACAGGTTTGAATCGATTACCTAGCTATACCCTTTTTCTCCTCCTTCCCTGCAGCTTTTAGAGAAATCTGTTGCAGGCTCTCAGCCTGCAAACAAATTACCAAGGCAACCTTGACACTGATGTCTGGAACTCGGTATGGAGAGAAACAATAAGCACCTTATATCAGTGTCCTGAGTCTAAACCCCACTCAGTATTTCATAGTGCACACAGTGAAATTAGCTTTTCAGTCAGTTGCCTGTATTCTTGTATGCTCACTGATTTTTTAAAACTTTTGCTGCTACTCCAGAGATCCTAGCCACTTCTTCAATGCTGTACATCCACAGGCTCTTATTATAAACAAAAATCTTGTCCCTTAATCTCTCAGAGAGATCTTAATTTAAGGAGCCTCCCCCCGCTCCGAAAAAATCTTGAGCTGCTAATCTGCCAGTGCTAGCATTGCAAATACCTGCATCTGATGGGAAATGTGTCTTTTGAATCAAAGGAAAAGGATGGTTAAATTGAATGCGTTCAACTCACCTGTGTGAGGAAGTAGACGCTTTTAAAAAGTAGTCACGGGAGCGACTGAATAGCATTTTGGTTGGTTGTTTCCTCTGCATGAAAGCTACATATTCTGGATGCAAGAACATTATATTGGAATAAGTTTATTCAAAAGAGCATTTGTCATGCTATTTAAGCGACTGTATCATTGTTTAGACAGACTGAAATAAAAAAAGAGACACAAAATGAAAATAGTCTTATCAATTCACTTTTCTTGCATTTGATTTTGGATTATGTGTTGGAGTTCCTACATCACATTTGGGATGTTTAAGTCCTTCTCAGGAGTGCATAGGGCTCTGCGACCACAATAAGCAGCTTTTTCACCTGTGTTTTTTATTTCCTTTAAATATGAAATCAAAGACGATCTTGAAGTAGAAATTTGTGACAGTAGTATTTTATGGGTACATTTAAATCAAAGCTTAGAGTATATTGGACTTGACTTGAAACAAGAAATTTTGCTTGGGGAGTACCTGTAAGCCACAGAAGGCGCATATCCACCTGAAACCAAGAGAAGAGGCCAATTTGCCTTTCAAAACATGTTCTTTCCTGGATTTCCTAGTGGCTTTAATAATGTGCTGACATGTTATGTGGACCCATACTTTTTAACTAACATTCAAAAAGCTCACTTCAAGAGAGCTGTACAGTTCAAAGCAATCCATTTCATTTTATCCAGTAAAGCTAAGCTTCAGGAGTATAAAACTCATACGGTGCAAACAGCGAGGTATGTTTTTTTCTGTTACTTCTTTAAAAACACTACAGGGTCACCCTTATAGCTAAGATGCATTTCTTTCTGCACTCACTATTAGGGTACACATATTTAGTAATTTCTGCCATCCTGAAACAAATAAAAGAGAAATCAAAGTTTTTCTTGACATGCGGATTACATCCTTGTATAAAATCTTTTTGTATAGCAGGTCATTTAAGAAAGCAGCAGACACCCACTTAAAATCAGCTGATAATTACTTTCTGCTGAGTGACTCACCCTGCAAAGCAGTGTGCCTTATTGTTGAGACTTCAATTTTTATTTTTTTTGCTCAGTTGCCCTGAGCATTCAGAGGTGAGCCCAAGAGGTCTGGCTGTATACATTGTATGTTGTTTGGTGCCATCTGTTTTTAATGGGACAATGCATGACTTTTCAGGTGTCACTCTCATTGCTGCTGATGGTGGGAAATGGCTATTTTCTCCTAATCACCTCTTCTCACTACCTTTTCCATCAGTCCCTCCATTAAGTAGTAATCCAGTTACCTTCAGGAACAGGAAAGTTGACAGCTTGCCAGCACAGGTGTGTTGGGACATGGATTGGCATGTGAGGGCTTGAATATTTCTGTCTCAAGATGCAAGTACATGTATATATACGTGCATGCACATGTGTATACATATGTATTTGTGTGTGCGTGTATGTGTGTTTAAAACACACCACAAGAGGTCCTGCTAAGGTGCTCCCACACTGTTCAGGAGGATGCACACATTACAGCAGTGACTGGGACCATTCCCAGACTACTGGCAGACCACTCAGAGGTCTCCTCTCAGGTGCCAAAGGTGGAAGAGGTTTGTTCACTTGTCTCCCTTGACAGATAGAGTCACTTACCTGCTTTCAGCCCAGAAGCTAGCCCTCTTCAAGCTGCCTGTCAGCCAACCCTCTGGCCCCAACGTGGATACATCTCTCAGAGTTAAGGTTGAAGATCCCCTCTACCTCTTCGCGCCAGCCTGCAGCAGGACAGAGCTTTCCCTCTTTGATCTTTCCTCTTGCAAGGGCAGTGCAGCAGAATGGATTGATCCTCACTCTTTTTTGGGCAACTGAAAGTATTTGCACCCTGTCACAAGTAGAGCTGAAGAAATTTTTACAGACCTATTAAATTAGATCAGAAGGACCAGAAGTGCTGTTCTTTTGTATTGGCAAGGTTTTGAGAGTGGGTGGGCTGCAGGAGTGGTTTCTGTGAGAAGACACTAGTTCCAGACTAGCCACTGCCCAAAGCTGAGTCTGTCAGCAACGCTGGTAGTGCCCCTGTGATAACATATTTAAGGAAGAGAAAAAAAACTCTGCACAACAGAGTGAAGAAGGAGGGAGAGGTGGTGGTCCAAGGGGCCAGAGCAGAGGTTCCCCTGCAGCCTGTGGAGAAGACCACGGTGAAGCAGTTTGCCTGCCTGCAGCCCATGGAGGACCACATTGAACAGATATCCACACTGCAACCATGGAGGACTCCATGCCGGAGCAGGTACAGATGCCTTGAAGGAAGCTGCGGCCCATGGAGACCCCACGCTGAAGCAGGCACCTGGCAGGACCTGTGGCCTGTGGGGGACACATGCTGGAGCAGTCTATTCCTGAAGGACTCCACCCTGTGGAAAGGACACATGCTGGTGTAGTTATTGAAGAACTGCAGCCCATGAGAAGGACCCACATTAGAGAAGGTCGCGAAGAACTAGATCCTGTGGGAGGGACCCCATGCTGGAGCAGGGGAACAGTATGATGAAGAAGGAGTGGCGCAGATACAGTGTTATGAACTGACAAAACCCCTCATTCCCCACCCTCTGTGCTGCATGGGGGAGGAGGTAGAAGAGTCAGGATGGAAGTTGAGGCTGAGAAGAAAGGGGAGGGCGGGGAAAAAAGGTTTTAGTTTTGTTTTTAATTTCTCTCTATCCTACCATGTTATTAATTGGCAATACATTAAATTAATTTCCCCAAGTTTTGCACATGGTGGAAATTGGTGAGGGACATCTCTGTCCTTATCTCAACCCATCATTTATTTTCTGTTTCATTGTATTTTCTCCCCCTGTCCTGACTGAGACAATGGCTTGGTGGGCAACTGGCAGCCAGCCAACATTAACCTGCCATAGTTCTTTGAGGTGTAGAAAGCAATTATTACTGCCTACAATTTTTAGATGTAGTTCTCGGGAAAAGGTGGTCTCCTAACAACATCTGACATTTCACCATCCCAGCACCCTTTACTCACCATCCTTTACGCACCTCCTCCACATTCCCATCATTCTTCTTCAAACAGCCTGATAGAGGGAAGGTTTCTATTCCCCAAATACAGGGCAGCCAATATAAATCTGTTCCTTACAAAAGTTTTCATTCCACCTCCTCTTCTCTTTAGTTAAACCTCTTATCTGGAGGGCCTTAACTAATCTTCCCCATGGAATTGCTCAGCAGGACTTGAGAGCAAAATAAAGCTTTGCTCCAGCTGACGTATCTTTGCTTTAGTCCATGCATCAACACCTCTCAATTCCTGTACTTACTTGTCAAGTGGACCAGTGCAAGCTCTTGCTCTGCTCTGAACTGTTAGCTAGGCATTTATGGCAGCGTGAAGAAGGTGGCTATCTTAAGAGCACTGCCCAGACATTAACTCAAGGATTCAGGGCTCCCCTTCCTTCCCTGTGATGTATTCCAGTGCTTGAAGTGCCAGGAGAAATCAATGTGCTTTCCTCAGAGAAGCTCCCAATTGCTGTGACTTTGTCTTAGACTGTACTGTGATAACTTTATTCCCTTCTCACTATCTCCAGGTGACACGATCCCTGCATTCCCCTCAAGATGGCTGATAATGGCTCCTAATCACAAGGAACAGGAAAAAAAAAGCTTGAATGGCTGGGCTTTTTATAAACAAAATAAGATGTGCCTTTGTTTCCCTGAGGTATGCTTAATAGGAAAGTCAGATGAGAAAGGACTGTCACTGGAACTAGTATCTGGCTGCAAGTGCAGCAGATAGCAATAGAAGTCACCCAGGTGTGTACCTGAAGAAAGCAGGGGAGAGCAATGAGTCATTTCAGAGCAACAGAAGCAGCGGAATCTTAGTTATGCGTTTTAATATCAATCCAGGGTGGACTTTCTCCTATTTGAGGGAAGGGTTCAGCATTTTAGATTGGATCCTCATTTTGTATACAAGTGGTAACTATTACCTTAAGAGGACTTGAATGAAATATTAGCCAATTTAAAACTATGTTCCACAGAGAGATGTAGAGTTTATGGATGGCTGCCCTGCCAAGAAAATTTTAATATGTGAAAACTGTCTTGACAGGTTGGGACTGGAACACAGATATGCAAAGTGCTGCTTGAGGGAGGATCAATAGCACTATTCAGCTTTAATTTGGCCTGTGGTGCATATTCTGGCCAAAACCCTCTCAAACTTTTATATCTTGATGGCTGAGATCTGGAAATAAAGGTTTTCGTAGCATGAAGGGATATACCCTGGAATTGCTTCTGCTAGGACTATTTAAACAACATCAGAACAATCGAATTATTCAAATGTGCTTTACATTTACTACGCAGAGACTCCTCGCGTACCGTTCTGCTCAGGGACTTTAGCTCTGAAATATGTCTATGTTGCAAGTCAAAGACATGATGGAAGGTTTTGTAAACACCCAAGCTAGCTTTACCAAAAGCGGTTGAATATTGATATTAGCTTTCCAAGTACTTTTCTCAGGTCCCAAGTTGACTTACAGCCTGCACTAATCCACATATTACTGCAGAAGTCCTCACCGCACAGCCAATTTTGCTATTATAAGATAAACATGAATATGCTTAGGCTATGCTGAGGTCACGTCTTTGGCTGCAGCATAAACCTGCTGTAAAACAGCAATGACATGTAATCACGAAAGTCCCTATAATGGGCACAGAACAGTCCAACTCAGTGGACTCCACCAGTTCTGAGAATGTTTGGAATGATGTCCAGTGGTTGCATGTCTTGATCTTTAAAGCCTGGTTATCATAAGGACATTTGCACAAGCATAGCTATTCATAATGCTGAGGCAAGGCACGACCTTCATTCTGCAAAATGAGACATGCCCCAGCGCATGTCTGTTCCGCACCAATGCAATGAATCTACAGTCAGGATTGCCATGGGACAACTGTTGAGACAAGGCTTTTCTCTACAGTGCTCAAGACCTTAGTTTAGATGCTTAACTAACCAGATCTGAAAGTGTTTTTGAAGCTAAGGCCCTAATTAAAATCTGTTAAATACAAGAGGGGATGGGTTACTGAGTGTAAAGGTGGTTTATTGGTGTGGATGCTCAGAAGGATGTCAGAACTGACCTATGGAGAGAAAACCAGAGAGGGAAGATCAATTTGTTTATGAATATCAGTTTCAGTGTTCACAGAATTAATGAAGCCTGCTTTTCAATGGGTGTATGTCTCATGGTCGATTGACTTTTTAATTAAATTATACCAAGGCTGCAACATGAACTCAACCCTTTTAAGACCCAGGTGAATCTATACAGGGGACACTACCTGACTGGAGTTGCTCATGCCAAGCGACGTAGGAACTAAGACCAAAAAGCTCTCCATGCTTTTCCTGCATAATTGACCACTAAGTGAATGAATAATCTTCCGTGCTCCAATTCCTTAGGAAAATAAGCTAAAAAAAAAGGTAATTAAAACAGGCAAATGCATTTCTGATAAAAGTCTGTTTACTACAGAGATCTCTTGGGTTATGTATTATGTCTGCTTCCATCACCCTTTGCCTCTTTTATTTTACACTGTGCAATCTGCAGGAGAAACACTGTGTCTTCTGCTGGTCTGAAAAGCAGCCGGAATATTTTGGGTCCTACCACAATAAAAATTATTATAATAATGAATCTGGATGGATGCTAGAGAGCAGGACTTGTAGTTTGAAATCCTAGAACCGATGGATGTCAGGTATAGGCTATTGACCAGAACTGTACTCAATTTACAACCCTATGCATCCACAAGAAAGCCATTACTTTTTGCAGGAGTACTTCAGGGGGCTTTAAATTTTCACCTGAATTGCTGAAATCAGAATTTGACCCAGGCTGACAGATATTATAGGTTCAGAAAGCAGGAATAAGAGAGCAATAAATCGTGTAGCAGAGAGCAGAAGGGAGTTCAGCCTCTGACTGTTGAATTTAAGAAAATGCACTTTAAAGTAGGGGGTCTCCTTTATATTATTCACCTTTCATTAGATGATTTTCCTCTTAGACCTCTTCCCACTTTCATATTGGCATGAAAGTTACACCCACTTTCATCTGCTACACTTCGAGAGGAGAATGGATCTTTCGCAGAGCTATGCAGAACTGAAGTCCCATATATTTAAGCTGGGAATCTGACAACCTTCTCCTGACATAAGTGGCTGCCTTTTACAGCTTATTGCATCTCTGTAGAAGTGGGGTAAACAGGTGGGTCAGCCCGGATGCTGGCACCCGGACAGGCGTCATTCTGCAGTGCACCCTCACCCTGATTTCCCTTCCTTAAACTACACAGGTACCGTTCACGCTCACTCAGGATGAAGATTTAATTTATTGTCCCCACCTTTCCTCTCTTCCCTGATGCTGTGAAACAGTTGAAAGAACTTTGACTTATATAAGCAAACACATGAAGTCAGCCGGGGAAGAAAGGATCTCCATGCAAACCCCTCACGGTTGCAGTAACCCCCTTCTTCCTTCTGCAGAGCCTGGGGACTGGAGGGCAGGCAGATGAGAACTTGCTCTTTTATTCATGTGTTTACTTACGTCTCATTGGCATTTTCAGAGATCGTGCTTGATAGTCTTGAATACTGATCATTGGCCCCCTTCAGGTGCCTTTTTTTTTTTTTTGCATCCTTGCCCTTATTCATGCGTGTGCTCTCACTTCAAGGCGAAAAGACAGCGGCCCAGAGGAAGACCTGTGCAAAGAGAATATGAGGTGGAAACAAGGGAGTGATGTTTACTTGATGGGCTTTATATTTATGGACCTTGTTCAATACAGTTTATAAAACATGCAGCAGACAAACATTTTAAACAGAGTAGTAAGAAGCAACTGCCAGTTCTTTTTCTACTCAATATTAAAAATACAGGGAAGGGAGAAAAATACATCTTTGCATTTTATCCCTTTAGCTAATTCAGCTGACTAAAAGTGCATAAATCTACTCATGTCCCTGGCTGCTTTAGTTTTGCAACAGCGACCCGTTACTTCACCTTGAACTTTCCTGCAGTGTGATCAAGGAATATTACTAATTGTTCTAGAACATCAGTTGTAGAAAGTGTTTTACGGATCTGCATTGCCTCCTTCACGTTCTCCTGCTACTCATCTTCCAAGCAGAGCTATTTTGTGTGTACTGAAGACGGGTCTCTTAGTCCTACCATGCACACCCTCTACAAGAGTGAAAAAATCTGTGTGATGAAATTCTGATTATGCAGACATATCTAAGTATCATGGCAACTTTCCCTACTGGCAAAGGAGACTTATGATTATTGAAAATACAGAGGTTCATAGGATCCTTAGGAAAAATGCTTAGACTATTTCTGGGACTGGTCTAAACAAATGGACTAAGATGTCTTACACAAGACTCTCAGGTCAAGCTTCTGAGCTGAGTTGCAAGGTTTCCTGGCCAAAATCTAGGTCAGAAGGTTGCAAATAAAGCACTCCCCAAAGTATTTTGGTGTCTTTCATTCATGGTCTAGACAGCAGAAGACATTCAGAAATACAGTTCTTTCTCCCCCTCTTTTATTTCTAAATGGGTGGATTTTTAAACCAGACTCTGCTCCACATATGTAAGCTGAAATACCTTTGAAAATGAATTTCTCTAACCAGACAAGACTATCCAGCACAGCAATGTACACACAGAATTCTTAAGTATGCTGAAGTCAGGGAAATACGTATATCACAGAGTTTGCGCAGTACAGTATCATTGTAAGTTTACTGAAGAGTAGTTTAGCTTGATAAATGCAATGTATCATTATCACACACATGGCCCTTATACCCAATTCTGAGAGGCACCAAATGCCACCTGGCAAGTGCTGACAGGGTGTTGACAAATATGTTGTCCCAAGGGTCTCTTCCAACCTAGACAATTCTATGATTCTATGTTCAACCCAAAGGATTGAGGCTTGAGGGCAGACCGACTTTTTCCAAAGGCGGTTTAATCATTGAACTGTCTGAACTCTCATTACACGTTGCTTTCTGAAACAATATTTTTCGGCCCCTAACTACCTTTAATTAGCCTTTTGCTATCTACAGTGGGGCTCTAAAGAAAAATTGTTTGCAAGGGTGTGTGCATCTGTGTCAGCCAAGACCTCCCTGCAGCTGTTTCCAAATTGAATATTTCTATAGAAGACTTTAGCCTCATGCCTGAGATATCCATGCAAGAAAAATAAATCAATAGGAGAAGCTGAGTGACTGACTGAGCTATGAAACTGTTCACATTGAATAGTAGTTTGATCTTATGGCTTTAACCATCTTAACTCATCCTATACCTCTACATCCTAACTGCAGTTGGGCTGGGACCAGGGATCTGGGTACTGTAACTGGACAGATCTGCAGGGGCTTATGTGCTGTGCCACCAAGATGGGGTAAACACTGGCAGCTGGCGCAATGAAGGGAGGTGCCCCATTCCTTTCACCAGGGCCTATGCCATATACACCATGCCACTGCCTCTGGTCCCACAAACATAATTGCACACTTATTGCAGAGTGTGCTAAGCAGCCTCCACATATGTCCACACCAACCTAAGATTCCCCCAAAGACTGACTCTGTGAAGCTTCCGCAGTGCTGAACACCCTGATGAGATTGCATCACCACCGTGCTGCTGCTGAGCACCAGGATGCCTCAAGGTGTACCTGTGGCAGGGCATCTTCATACATGCCTGGAGCAGCTGCAGGTGCTTTCATTCCACCCTGACTCATCTGTGTAACCTACATCCTGTGACCACCACCATGCAGCTCTGTGTAGGAGGCATTGCCGACCGCCTGTTGGCAATGACTTGCATCAAAAAGAGTGTGTAGGCTTACAGAATAAAAATAATTACTTGAGTCAAAGCCAGACCCTGGTCTACCAGCATTTCCCGCTGTTCCCACCAGACTTGCCTGTATCTACTAGGCAGCTCAAGCGGGGCTGGCAAACCTGAACCCACCTGTACAAGCTTGGTCTGCCTGGACTGTCCCCAGAGCATGGGAAGGCCCCCAATCCTGCTCTGAAGACCCCCCTGGGATTTGGCCGTGCCAGAGGCTCAAAAAGCACCCTTTAAATGCAGGGGAAGAAAATGTGAGAAGGGGGAATTAGGACCCCTCACCTCATACGGGTGGTGGGGATTCAGGAATTAGTGTCCTTCCCTGGGGTATAGCAGGAGACAAGATGACACGATAGATGCATACTTGTCTCCCAGAGAGGACCAAAAATGGTGGCTGTTGCCCAGGACAAAGACATCTGTGGGTTTTTTTGTGCCACAGGTCACGTGCAAAGCCCAGCTGATGTGTTATCTTTTTGTACTCTGTTGAAATCAGGTGAAGCCCTGAACCTGACTTGAAAGTGGAGCTCTAATGGGACAGCCAGGCCTACTCCCATGGGGGAATAACAAGAAAGTCCCTATCATCATGGTATTTGGGGGCCTATTGTCAGTAACTCTGTCTTTCTGCCAATAGGATTTGTTTCTAAATGCTGACTGAGGGCTGAGACACACACACTGGAGGAGTACCTCAGAGCACAGGGGTAAGCCAAGGCAGCCGACAAGGTCACTGGGATGCATGCATCATGAGGCACACTAGATAAACAGAGACTTTTTGAAGAGGTGTGCCAAACATGAGTGGGCACGTGCACTGGGGTGGAAAAAGAGGGGGTGTGGGCTATGCTGTACTTCTGTTTGGGCTATGTGATGGCTTGTGCAAAGTTTTCCAAGCACACAATACTCTAAACACCTTTGTTGAATTACCCTTGAGAAATTTGCAAGGCCCAAATGTTTTTCCTAGCATGTGAACTAGCATATCCCTGAAGGTCCTCCACAGGAAATGTAGACAATCAACAGGGGCTCTAAAACTCAAAATAAAACAGTATTAAAATAATCTTATTGGATCTCTTTAAAGTGAAGTATGGAAGTCTTCACAGATGCAAGACTTTGCCTATTAAAACTATGTTCATGATGCGATTAGTTGTGTACTTTCAGCTCAGGGCAAATCTTTTGGTTGATCAGTCTGTGCTTAGAAGAAGAAATTTTTGCTAATTTTTCATCCACGGAAAGGTAGAAGGGACCAGTAGGGAACACACACACACACAAAATCTTTCAAAATCTAGCTGCTTTCAAAAGATTTTTTTTTTTTTTACTTACTTTGGAGAAAAAAATGCCATAAAGCCTATTTGTTATGTTACCATGGGATGTTTTTTTGAGGAGTTATAGAACCAGACGAGAAATACAACCAGCCTGCAGTAAAATGAAGTGCTGAGGCAGTGTAGCATAGTTAAAAAGCTCTGACAGCATAAAACTAGAGTCAGCATGAAAAGTACAGGCTTTGCCTATTATGAATTTATAATGAACAAAAAAGAATTCTGTTGTAGATATCTATTTAATGGATATTCTCAGTACACAGCTGTTCAGCATGCCTTTGAGAAGATGATCTGTTAATCTTCTCATCTGTAGCAGTGCACAAGAGGTCTGCAGCTCTGTGCACGTCAGGCGGGAATGTTCCTTGGTATGCAGAGTATGGGTGAATTAAACTTTTCCTTAAACAAAGAAATAACCCCCCTCCTGATTCATTAAGGGGCTCCATTACTTCCTTAGCCTGAGACCACTTACATTACTTACTCTTTCCTCTGTCTTTTCAATTTTTGCTGCAAAAGGATTCTGCCCTGTCAACAATAAACCCCAAATTTATTGTGGTTGCTCCAGAGGAAACTGCCACAGGAGAATAGTGAGACAGGTGGCCAGCCTATGCTTCCAGTTGTTTTTTTTTTTTAACATGATATTTTACCTTTGAGATTAAAGCTTCCCATGATTAGATCGTCTTATACTCCTGTTCCTCTATCCATCATTGTCTTGTTTCTGATGTATCTTCGCAAAACTGCTTTGTCTAAAATTGAGTTGAGGGAATTTCTTGTGAGCTTATGATTCATGTGGGTTCAGCTGGGCTTTTGGTTTGTAAGGCATCTGAGGCAGACTTTGTCTTTCACACTGTTTGTGTGAGTGGTTGCCAGAGTCAGTGGTGAGGGAGTTGTGAGGATGATCCACATTACTCATGCTAATTGCTGTGACCGCCCCAAACTTGACATAAACATCTGGTGTAATAGAAAGATTCATAACCCAGGTCTGATTTCACATCAGCCAAGAGCCACAGAGCAATATGGCTACTTAATATTTTCCTAGAATATATTCCTAAGCCAAAACACTTGTCACGGTGTGCACTGATATGCAAAGTGTCCTGATACTGTGTGTGACTCCTTTGTTGTAATGGTTGCTAGCAGTGGAAGAGTGCACACAGAGATCTGTAGGGTTTGGCAGCAGGTCTCTGAACAGAGAAGAAATTCCTTTACAATCAAATTTGGATCCTACGTGCTACACTATATACTGTTATACTCTCTCTTCAAGCAAACAAAAACCTGCATAAGTCATAACAAGCTTTTGTCAACAGAAGAAGAATGATACAGAGTCTCTTACAAAATGGTACCTTTTCTCTGGTAAATTTAATGAGCCAAAAATAGGAACACTATCCTGTCATAAGCAGAGAACATTACCTAAGAATCAGAAAATCAGCAAGGAAGCAACTGCATCTCTTCTGTGTACTTCATTGTATCACAAGTACCTAATCCAGGTTTTATAATGTGTTGACAG
Organism: Vanellus vanellus; assembly: GCF_965231255.1. Taxonomy (NCBI): domain Eukaryota; kingdom Metazoa; phylum Chordata; class Aves; order Charadriiformes; family Charadriidae; genus Vanellus; species Vanellus vanellus. The sequence goes on along the minus strand of NC_138905.1, from coordinate 153,050,669 downwards.
TCTTTCTTCTGCATAAGAACACATAGGTAGTTTAAGTGTTTTTTGATTGATAAATTGCCCTTTCAAAAGCACATTTTCATTGAAAAGTACCCACTTTTCTCAGGAAACCACATCTTTACTTTGTGTTTTCATTTCTAATAGACCATTCTCTAATGGCTTACCTGTTTCTTCCCAGGGGTTAAAAAGTACAAAGGCATAGGGCTGTGTTTATTGTTTGTGATCCATAAGCCTCTGCAAAAGAAACACGAGAAAGAAATCATGGCTGTAATAAATCTATTTGTTTTTGTCTTTTTAAAATTTGTATTCATTGCTATTGGGGATTTTTTTTTCTGCTTTAGGAAAAGAACTTGGCATATGTTCGAAACTGGATAATAGCAGAGTTGTGCAGTCAGATCGCACAATCTTTTCTTATGTGGTGTAACTGCAGTTCTCCCAAGTCTGGGCTATGGGACTGGGCTCTCCTTTGTCCCTCCTGCTCTTGGATCCCTCTCTCAACAACAGGATGCTAACTTCACCTATGCACTTCTTGCCCTTCTGCTAAAGCTCAATGTGCTAACCCCTTCTGACAGCAAAGGTCTGTTACAAAGCAACGATGCTGATCTATTTAACTTTAATATATGCAACATAAGAAAATAATAATTTTTATTAGGTGATTTTACTTCTTTTCTTGAAGTTCTAACACCCTGTGGATTTTACCCAACTGGAAAAAAAATATTGACTTAGCTGGAGGATAAACACAATTTTTGTGCAATGAGTCTGGCCTCATCCAGGGCGTGCCTCCAACTGCTACTCCTTGGAGGCTGCTTGTGGAGATGAAAGGGTAGGTAAAGGCTCATTCGGTTCTTGGCTTCTTCTTTTAGACTGCGTAAGATAGGGTGACTTAGTGAAGCACATGCGAGCTTTCCCAGAATCATCAGAAAAGATGTGCTAAGTGGATGCTGCTGAGAGAATAATCAGCACATCTCCCGTCCATCCTTTCAGCGCCGCCCCTCAGTGCACAGGCCATTCTTTGCGCAGGCCTCGCCAGCTGAGGGTTTGCCAGCAAAGGGAATTTTGCAGCTGCTTTGTACTGCTGAAGTCTCCAGCAGTGCCCCTGGCTGACCTCCTGCCTCAAGGTCCTTCTGGTAATATATGCCACCAGATGCCAGCCAGGAGACTAGAAAGAGAGGCAGAATTAGACCAGAGAAATTCCGTTTTGCCTGGAAAAAAAAAAAAAAAAAAGGAAGGGGGGAATTCTTGTCAATTTTCCATGAGTGAGTGTTACATGCAGAACACATGCTGACTATAAAATCTTGACTTGCCAGGCCCATCCTGTTGCATGGCTCCTTCATTTATTTCATTCTAATAAACGATCAGTGTGAGAATAGACTGACGAGTCTCAGACCGTGCTGACAAGCGTGTCTTCTGAGGGGCCTAAACAGCCAGCACAGGCCTTGATGATTTCAGACAATTTTCGATCAGGATTTAAGCTGCTGTGAATAAGAGCTTTAAAATCTGCCTCCAAAATAATGGTTGATGCACTGGGGATATGAAGAAGATTTAATGTCTCAACAAGCATGGGGTGAAGGACATGAGGCTTACCGAGCCATTCACTACGAGTTTCCTGCCCGCTGGGATACTTTGATGAACATAAAGCATATTGATGAGGGTATTAACAAAATGAAACGGAGAATGCTGTCTCCATAGAATAAGGAAAGTCTCAGAGATGACATTGTCACATTTAGATTTTTCTGAACAAATGAAATCAACTGGAAGATTCTGTTTTTTAAAATGGATCTACAAGGGCACTAAATATGCGGAGTTATAAACCTAGCCCCATGAATTTGCAGTCCCCACTGATCCTCACTTTGAGATATCGCAATACAACCTTTTCCTCTGGGGCAGGATTTTCAGAAGCACTCAGTGTTTGTGTGAACCTTCTCTTAGTGAAGGGGGTGAAAAATAGGAGATGCAAATTTGCTCTGAGGGAAGGTGGGAAATGATTAGGAAGGAGGAATATAACCCCATGACCAAGTACAGATGCTGGGTGGGGTGGTTTATGCCACCTGGGAAAAGCTGTTTCATCCATGCCTCATCGGCATTCCTGCATATAGCTGTGAAAGTTGAGCTGGGCCCTATAACGAACCTATTTGTAAATCCGCAAGTGCATTTGTAACACAGCTGGATAAATACGTGTGCAGGCACCTAGTGTAAATAGTCCAAGATTAAAATGAAATGAACTCATAGAGATCTATGGCTGTACAAAATTACCATAGTTCTACTATATCCTATCTTCTGCAAGTTCACCTGTGAAAATTCAAGGTTCTCTTAAGATGTAGCTTCTCCTTTTGAAGATACTGTATAAGCTGTTACAAGAAAAGGCTCAAAAGTCTTTTGCATCCCTTAAAAATGTATCTTTTGTCTAAATGGTTATATCTCAGATCTCCCTGTAAATGGGACCTCATCGGTGATCTTCTATAGTGTAAAATTAAGCTAGTTCATGTTTTTCGCAATCCAGGCACTTTTGCTCTTATTAATGCTATGCAGTAAGCAAGAATCTTCGCAGAGCTGCAGTGATGAGACGGACATTCGGGATGATAACAGAGGATGCCTACCATGAACCTTAGGAGATTTTGTCCTTTAAAATAATGTATTAGACTATATCTAGGAACATACTGGAACTATCTCCATGGTCTCATCATACATGAATACTTACTTATAATGCGGCTTTATCTCATCAGTATATTTTCATTAAGACAGAAATGCTTTCTTCAAGGACACCTGCTGTTTGAACAATCCTGTGTTATATACTTTTTTGCTTTGTCCCTGTAGTCAGTACACAATGCAAGATTATATTGAAAAAACACATAGTATTTCTTAGCTTACATACCAAAATTTTAAGGGAAGTGGGGAAAAATAAGCACTGGACCATTAAAAAAAAAAAAAAAAACCTGCAGAAAAACAGTACAAGCAGCATTTTAAAAACACATTATCTCTTCTAGTTTTTTTCAAAGTTACCTTTCATGTTTGTATCTCAGCACCAGCTTCCTAGGAGAAAGAAATCTTGGGCTTTCTGCTGTTACAGCATTCTCATGCCAGTAATATAGATTTTATCAGTCTTGTGTTGAATTTGGCCTTGAGCAACATGTCTCTGGGGAGGTACAAGTGGTTATACCCAGAGCTAGACAGAGGTGACTGACGCTAGGGGTAGTGTGGAGGGAATCTCACAACGAGAAGGCTTCTAAGATCACGTTGCCCTCGTCTTGTATCCTCTGGTCACCCTTGTTACACTAGCCGAGACAAAATAACATCAGCCAGCAGCCCTCAAAGTAAAGTCAAGCTATAGAGGTGATAAAGCCAACTGTCTTCCAGTGCACAAAAATGCTACTTCTGTCTATAAAGTGTCATACTGATGAGTCATCTTGTCATCATTCCATAGAAAATGACTAAGTTTGTTAAATATGCCAGCAAATCTATTGAAGTTTGATTTAATGGCAAATCAGTATAATCTATTACACATCACATTAATGCGTTAATGAAAGCAACATCTGCAAGTCAACTGGCTCTGCTTTTTTATCTATATTCAAACAGCGCATTTAAAAAGAGCGCCCAATAAAATGTGACTATTTATCAAGACAGAAGTGTTCTGCTCAGTATTTAAGGAATTACTCATTAATATTCTTCCATTGTGTACTTTAATTGAGCACTGAGCAGATGAGTGGCACACCTATGCAGAGTGATTAAACAATACTTTTTCAGCCACAATTTTAACCACATCGGTTAAATGATTGAAAGTTTTCCTTTCATAATGGTACAGGCACCTGTGTAACTTCTGCTGTAGCTGTTAGCTCCAGCTGCAGAGCTCTTGGTTATATGCAAATAAGTCTTAGCCATTTCAGTCAGGTAAACAGCATAATCAAAATGACTGGGCTGTCTCAAATGATTAAGTTGAGTAGACACAATCTGTGACTGAAACGGATGAATACGGAGCTACTCCTTCACTTAAAAATGGGAACATATCAGACATATTTGACTCCAAATGACTAATGAGGTGGGCTGAAAAGGTTAGGTTCACCTCACTAAACATAGAAACGTTTCACCAAACTGAATTTCCTTTAGATGTAAAAAGGAAGAATAGGCACTTTCAAGGTATGACTCACCACACTACGGGTGTCTAAAATAGGTCGCATGAGTTGTTCGATAATAGTACCTCTTTCTCTCTTTTGACTACAAACACGTGTCATCTAACTAGCTTAGGTATAAACATCTCTGCTGTAATTGTTTAAAATGAGTGGTAAGTGTATGTACGGGCTGAAGGATGGTGCTGGAGAAGTAGTGGGTTGACTGGTGTCCATCTTGAGCCACTGGACAGTGTCACAACTGCAGTGTGCAACTGCCCTGACTATAGATATATGTGGTATGTGGCCTTTCCTTCCACTGCAGCGTTATGATGGCCTGGCCTCACTGTCCTGCAAGCTGTCACCTTGGTCACAACACTGGTCTCACCTTGCAGCCAGATGGATTCCTCTCTTTACCATCTCCCCTGCCATCTGTCTTCTTCTGACACTGCTCTGCAGCTTGTGGTGACAGTTTGCTTCCCTCAACCCTCCCAAAAAATGGTATCTGACACCACGTCTGCCTTTCACCAAGACCCCGACTTCTGACACCACCGGGCTGGAAGCCTTGCTCATGGACACATCAAAGGGAGCTCTTCCCTTTCTCCCAGTGACCAGCAAATACAGTTTCCACACCAGAAAGGTCAGACCGAATGCAGCAGTTCCTCCTTATCCCGAGTATGAATGACAGTTCCCCAATCCCCACTCCTTCAGCAACCTTTTCTAGATTTTCTGGTGCATTGCCAAGATTTTTGCAAACAAAATGAAAAATGTATCCACAGAGTCTCCTTTTTCACTCTCCTTTCCCCTCCTTCTTCATATCCATTGCTGAACTGCTTTGCCAACTTTTCTTGTAAGACAATCCAGCAAGACAACTAAGATAATTAAGAACATATATACACATACACTTTGCTTCTTACTGAGGAATGTTTGTGGGGAGATAATAATATCCTTTATCAGAACAATTAATGCTGTTAGAAAAAATACAGAAGCTTTTGGGCACACAGTTCTTTCTCAGAGCTGCTGTTCAGGTTACATATTATTGATGATTTAATAATAAGAGGAAAAAACTGCAGAGGTTTTACCATCATTCTCTGTTCCAGGACTTCCACACCAATGACTTTAAGAAACAATCAATGATGGCCTGCCCCCGGCTCCCAAGGAGCGTACCGTCAAAGATAATTTATGTTTCACAAAAATAATCTCCTTCTGTTCCTTGTCTTGTTTCCCCCCCCCCCCCCCCAAGTCTGCTATGATCTGTTAGCACAAGAGAGAATTAATGGTTTAATTTAGGCTTTAAGCCTTCCTTTCATAAATTCTTAATTTAATGTGAATTTCAGGAATGCAAGAAATGCAGAATAATGTTTTTCATCTGTACGTTTCAGGTAGAAAGATCTCAGGCTGATCTGCAGCTATTGTAAATTAATACTGTTAAGAACCGAAATCTGTGTGGAGTTATGTAAATTTACACTAGATATATAGGTTCGTTTTATTTGGGGTTTGAGGTTTTTCTTATTTGCTCTCCTATTTGTAGGGTACTCTGTACATTTTACAGGTTTCGAATATTGGATTTAGCTGTGAAATTTTGTGGGCAATGACAAATGCTTATTTACACAGATAATCCAGTGGGATCACTCAGCCTAAGCACTCACCAGCAAGGGTATGGTTTTATTCTGATGCTACAAGAATCCACCGAGTGGGTCTTTGATGTTGCCTTGGCCCAGTTTGGTGTTTCCCTATAGCATTCTAGCAGCGCTGTGGCTTTTGCTTTTTCATGGTGGGGAAAGCAGGAACAAAGTCAACGTTATGAATGGGAAGGTAATCAGACACCTGTACATGAAAATGACACAGGACTTTTTTTTTTTGGTTAATGGAAGGGAAAAAGAGGGGAAAGCGGGCGTATTCTCTGTCACTTTTACATATTATTCCTATTCTGCTCTTCATCAGTGCTCAGTTTCCTTCACCTGCTCTGTTTTCCTTTTGTCTCCCAATGTTTTCTGCTTATGTTCTCTCTTCCTATGTAACCTCAAGGCCAATGTGGAAAGGTAATGCAGACTGACATGTTACCTGTGACCACAATTCATTGTCCTGGTGTACTCTGGCCTTCTCCCACACAGGAATGACTTGCCTGTTTCAAAGCCCTGTCTGTTCCACATGTCCTTTAAGGGTCCACTCATGGGTGTCCTACATTCATGACCATAGATTGTGCTAATAAAAATCCATATTTATAAATGAGGAAACAAAGACTAAAGGCTCTTATCTTCACTCACGCAGATGATGACTACCTCCTGCAGCTTGGGAATGTTCCCAGCTCATGGGTTTTGGTGTCTGCCATAGGCAAGGTTCATCTCCACGGTGGAACAAGGTCCAGGTGCATACAATCTCCTCCACTTAGTACCCCTCAGCGTAAAGAATTGTGCAGGCTTGAAATGAGCCATGATATTCTCCAAAATCCTCTCAGTGTATGCAAGTGGAGTACAAGAACCAAGTTGTAAGGTGTCCCGCAGAGTGTAACCATCCCTCAGAACAGTCATTGCCCCTATGGAGCCTTCTAGATCACAGCTCTGTGCTTCTGCATCTAGTCTGCACTGGCCTGCTGTCAGAGGCCATCAGCAGCCATTTTGTAGATGTGACCTGCAATAGGAAATGGTAGGCTCTATTCCCAGTCAATCCTAGTGATCTGGAGCTGAGTCCAACCACAGAGGAACCCAGAGCATTTTCTGGCTATTCATGTTTTGGTGCACTTTGTTTCATGACTTCCAAAAGTCTGCAAATGGCAAAGACATGGAGAAAATACGGACCATTTTAATATCAGGTTCACCTGCTCTACCATCAGTGCCTTTCTTTACTTCCCAAAGTCCTTTACCTTGCTCTCAGCAAACCTCCTAATAGCTGCATTCACTGCACAATTACATATAAATTCCCAAAGTAGCATCTGGTATGTGTGTTGAATAAAGCAGGTGTCTTTGGAAACATGGGATGTTACAGAGCAATTAAGACTGAAGCGTAGATACAGAAAATGTAAAAGCAGCATGAAAACCTACATTTGGCATTTGCTGATTTCCAAGTTTTTGATTTGGCAACTTATACTGAAGCATTCTTTCGCTGTGAGGGGTTGGGTTTAGTATAATTCTCCCCGTTGTTTTAGTAGGAGGTAATAGGAAGCCCAGCAACACATCAGCGCTTATCATCATCTGAGCTTGAACTTTCTAAATAAATTGTTGCCACCTGATAGGAAGACTAACCAAAGGAGGAGCTGTCACCCCAGAGCATCATGCCGGGATGCTGAGCCCCCTGCTGCCAGAGAGCATGATTCTGTGCTGCGCTGATGGTGTTTGGTGGTTTGTGGACCCTGAGTCAGATTGAAACATTTATGTTCAGCTATTCATTGGCATGAGTTGGGCTCACAATGCAAACAAGAGAATTGGATCATTTATTTTTATTTTTTTTTTAATTTTAAGTGTCAGCTTAACCTGAAAAGTATTTCACAGAGTATTTCCTGAGCCCAGAGGCTTCTTATTTGCTGGTTTTCAAAGGTCTGCCTAGTGCCAGCAGTAGGAGTTTCTCCAGAAAATGTCCTGAGAATCCTTTTTAACAGAAAATATTAGACAATTTATTTTTATGGGTTGTAACCATCTTTTTCAGTAAGAAAATTGCTGTAAATAAGTGGAGTTATCCTGGTGTAAAACTGGAGGAACGTAGAGGTAAAGAAGCCTTGTCTGTGCTGCTGTTCACCACTGATGTATTAGACTTTTCTCTTTCATAAGAGATATATACTGCAATTGAACCTAAAACAAATCAGTAAATATTCCTGTCTCGGTGTGAGGCTTAGAGCTATGTTTCCCCCAGCAGCTGCAATTCAAATCCTCTTGTGCGTATGAACACTTCCTATTATTGCACATAGTGTTAACATTTGTGCCTTTAGTTTTTACTTTTCAGCTATTCAATTTTTAATATATTTACCTCAAAGCTTATGACAACAGGCTTATCTGAACACCTGGTTGCACATGCCGCAGCTAAAAAGAGGAAGATTATTGCATTGGACTGACAAAAGTCCCCATCAAACATTCCCACAAATCCCAAACACACCCTTCCTAGTGTTGTGACTTACCCAGTCATCCTGCCTAAAGCAAAGGCAGAAAGATAAACCTTCAGTTGTGTTCTGAAGGTCAACATTTATCATTGATAACATTGAGCTAAAATAGATTTTTCTTCTCTTTTCTTTCCATTTCACAAAAATTAGGTGATATCTTTTAACTTTGGAGATGGCATTGGATATAATGCCCTACCTCCTGGCCATTAAAGACTGCTATGTTAAAATGTTTGGTTTTCTGTACTTGCAATCACTATATATAAAATACAAGCCTCTACAGGCTCTGTCTTGATGACAGCCCTTTTACAAAAAGTATAGCATAGATAGCTGAGGTAAAGTTCTGGCACAGTCCTTCATAGACTTATGAACAAGAGCTTGATTTTGAATTCATAGCAACCAAAGCTGTTGATTGGAAAAGCATTGACTTTTAGATGGCGGTTAGAACAGGTAAACAAACTCAATATTCAAAACAAAATAAAACAAAGTAAAAAAAAAAAAAACCTCTTGCTGTTTTTCAGTCTAAGCAAAGCTCAGTGGACTACAGCTCTGTGGTGATGCGGGGATCTCCAGACTACAACTGGAAATAGCAGAGCTATAACACACAAACACAACTAGTTTGCTTGCAGACCTGAACTGGCATCGCTACTACTACTGCTGTGATGCCTGATTTGAAGCTTCTCATTCGGATTAGTGCAGATGTGCGCAGATGTGCAGTAGCTGAATTGTTGGGTGCAGATATCTTTATTGGTTCCACTGGTTTCACATAGTAGTTCATGGGAGTCAGAGTATCATAATGGACGATGATCCCTGCTCTGATGCACTGACAGTATTGGTTAATAGATAAAGAACATTACAGAATGAATAAATAATAGCAAAACACATTAAGCTAGATGCATGCATGTCAGGTTGAAAAATTCTTTGTAGAGGAAGTAGGCTTTTTAAGGATATTATTTTTGTTTGTTGTGACATGTGTTGCAAACATACAAATGTGTAAGACTATGCTTGTTATACTCATTTTGTTGTTTCTTTGAGGGCATGGTGAAAAGTCTGTCAGGGCTTTGAGTGCACTAATATGCCTTACTGGGCCCTGACCAGCCTCACCTGGGGCTTTCATCCCTACTGCTGCCCATGGACTGAGGACCCCTGTTTAGTTCAGCCCTGGGCACCCATTCTCTGCCCACTATGTTGCAGGAGTGCTGGTATCTAACTCAATCACAGCCACGCCTCTACCTGGCCGTGGGACCTGCTGATCTGGACCCTGACCCATGGAATGACATCCCAGCTTGGTCTTCCTTGTCACTGTGGACCTGCCTGGGAGATGACCAGGCTGTGTCTGACCTTATTTACCCTCCTCAGACCCAATCTCAACCTATCGATTGACTTCCTAACTTGACCATGTACCTGCCTCATCACCACAACTTGCCTGACGACCAAGGATCTTGGTTGCAGCTGGCTGCTGTCTCCAGACCTGCCCTGCTCACCTCCCTTGGGTACTGCAGGAGGCACATGCTAGCTGTGTGGGCAGCCTCAGCTCCCTGGTCCTTAGGGAGCAACCAGCCCTCGTGACTCCCTGACAGCATGTTGGTCAAGCTGTGGTATTTAAAAACTGGTAAGTAACAGTGAAATTTCATTTTACAAGATTGGGTGGTTTTTTCCTCATGACAGAAGCTTTTGAAATTGGGGACTTGAAAGTGCATCTTCAATCACAATTATAGTGTCAGTACTGTGAAGTTATAGTCACAATAAGAACATTTGTTGCATAAGTCCTATTATAGAGGAGCCCATTTGAGCCAATTAATTGAAGAAAACTGTTGAGTTGAAGAACCAGAGCTTCTGTTATGAAGAGCAAACCAATCAAATATTCAGAGTTTCTCTGTTTACTTTCAGCTTGCATAGTAGTTTGGACGCAATATGAGCCTAATAGATCATATGAAATATGCAAATAGCAAAGCTGCTTGGTTGTTACCAAAGTAGGTCAGACTTGAACCAGGCACCTCATCCAGTCTCGCCAGCCAGCCATTCCCCAAGGGTATCTTCAGGATGAATATTACCAGTTTTTTAATTCAAGCTAAAGCTGAGTCTCAGCGCTGCCAGGTTCTCACCATCCGAACATCGCTGCCAAGTCAGCCGTGGAGCCCACCACACAGCAGTCGCTGCTGACATTTTGCATGAGAGATCTAATTGATTTCACTTATTTTATGCTATGGGAGTTACAAAAAGAGAACGACTGCCCACTCTTCAATGTTTGCCTGCCTCTCCCCAAAAGGCACCTAGATTAATTTTTTTTTAAAAGCCAAAGGTGCAGTTTTAATAACATCTTGCAGCTGAAGAAACTCCACAGTTAGCTGCAGAGCGATGGCTGCTTATCAGTCCTACTCCCTCTCTCTGCTCTAGCTTTTGGCAAGATCACTATCTTCTTACAGTGATGAAAGAGAATATTAAGTACATACATCAAAATGAAAGACATGATAAGTTGTTTTTTATCTTGCTGTTTATTAAGAGTCTTCATCCCTGATTTATTGAGTGGTGCTTTTAATTGATAGCAGTGAAAATTAAAGCTCTGTCATAATAGATTGTATCAATATCTCCTTGTATCCAAGACTGAAACCTAAAACCCAATTATTTACTTCTTGTAAGGAACACCGCACTGGATGTTTTCATATGGGAAGCCAGTCCCTTAGGTTGCACTTGCAAACTTAGAGTGGCAGCTCAGAAATGTGGGGTGATAATTCAGATATGCTGGTACAATGGGAAGTCATATAGAAATTTAAGAATTAGGCGGGCTGATGAGAGAATGCTATGAGAGAAAGACTGAGACATAACTGTCAGGCAGATATGCAGAGAGGCAGGTGAAAGCCAGCAGTCTGGCACCACACCACTACAGGAGCAATTCCAGTTCTCTCCAGTAACACTTTTCCTATTCTCCACTCAGATTTTAAGTCTAGAATCTGCCAGTAAAGAATAGTGCAGTGAGAACAGGGGTTGTGGGGAAAAAGTGCTTTCAAAAACAACCAGGGTCCAAGGTACTTAGGTATTCAAGGATTTGTTTTGGCATCCAAATTGCAGTCAAACAAAGTTCAAAGCAGTGGACCTGTGTTTCACACGTGCAACCTTCTCACTTTTACAGAAATGGCAGATACTCCCACCCACGCTTAACTTTAGGATGCGGTAAAATGACCTTGTGGCTTCCAGCCTTGCTTCACTATGCCTAGAGCTCATGTGGACTTGTCTTTTTCAGTGTCCAGCCTTGGATGACAGCAACATATTTTTTGGGGTAAGACTAAAGTGATTCTCATGGGCCTATTAAACCCTTGGGCAAAATACTGAAAGTGTTACCCATTCCCCGGGAGAACATTCATACCTCCCATTCAAAGAAAATTAGGTGGTATCATGTAAAGCGGCCTTAAATATTCATTCAGTTATTCCCATTTTTATCACTTCCACGCTTCCCTGCCATCGAGGTCAGTCAGCTTCCTGCATGCTGTTGGCTGCTCCCTCAGAGCCTGACATTTGCTTTTATATTCACAGTGAGAAGGAATTTCTTTGTGGGCGTTACCATGGGACTTCGCTGGGCACATGAGAACACGGGAATACAGCAAAAGCCCAGGTTCAAAGTGGTGACTGCTCCCCCGCGCACTTCAAGGAGCAGCGGTCGGCACTATCCCAAATGTCTTTTCTTTACTTCATTAGATACCGACAGTTCTTAAGAAAGATTCAACATCTATCCTGAAGCAGGTTTCTGTCCTGTTACTCAGTTCTTAATGAGTGGTAATATCACCATAGAAGGAATGTATGTATGGTTGCCAGTGAAAGTAACCTGTCCACAGGAACAGAGCAAGCAGGATTAGGAGTGAGATCCTTGATCACCAAGTCTGCTGCTTCGCTGCCACAGAAAGCCAGGTCATTTAAAGACAGATGTGCAAAAATGGTTTTACCTATGTCAGTGGCTTAGAACGCCAGACTGGTTTCCAGTTTGCTTGCTGTCATCGAGCGACGGAGTTAAAATATTTGGCACAGTGGCTACTGCTGCAGTATCTTTTTGCAGAAGCAGAGGTTGCACCTTAACCCTTTCCATTTCCCAACAGGGGCAAAGGCAGCAAGCTAAACTCTCCAGGGCTTTCCTCCCGGTGACTTCTTCCGTTCTGCCATACCAAGACCCAGTCCCAGGCCCTCATTCCTTAACACCAACATCCAAGTTTGCTTACCCTGCAGAGCAGACTCAGCTGGGCAGGTGACATCAGGCACCCTCCGTCTGAGCTTTCCACGCTGTAGGTGCATACTTGGTTCCAATACTAAGTACCAACACATGTTCTCTGGTCCTGCTGCTGCTACTGGGAGCCTTTGCAGGGAAACCAGCCTTGCCTTGTGAAATTTTTACTTAATTTAATCTTTTTGACACAATAATACAAATATTGTGTTTAATTAACACAACTTCTGCGATCCAACATTTAAATAAACAGCTTTTCTTTCCCAGGCTCAGCTTCAGTCAAACACTTCTCTCCCATCCTCATGTCAAATTCCCTTAATTTTTGCTGCGGTTACACTGTCTCCCAATTCCTTCTGTGAAGAGGCAGGCAGTGCAGGAGGCTTGGGGCGGTGTGTGCGATGGTTTCTGCCCGCTGCTCCGTGCATATTGGTTTTGGGGTTTTGTTTTTTTTTTTTTTTTTTTTTTCCCCTGCTAATTTCTGCTTCTTACTTACTTTCCTCTACTTTGTTGTGGGTCACCAATGGCTGCAGTCCCTTGGGAGTGTCCTTGCCCTGGCATCTCTCACACCGGTGTGGGAGCTGGCTGGACCCGGTATGAGCATCCCAGGCAGCTCCCCACCTCCTCCCACACGGGGCACCTGCAGCCCCCGTGCCCTGAACCTGCCGGTTACGCCCAGCAGAGGAGGTTCTTCCAGAGCAGCATACTCCTAAGGGGCACATTTTTGCTTCCCCTTTTGCCCTTGCTTTGGTGATGTCTAATTCGTTCCTCTACCAACACTGCCCTTTGGCTTTAATGGTTTTCCACCCTCCCAGGTGTTCAGCTGGGACTGGAACCAAATAAAAGTGAAAGAAATTTCCATCAAAACCCAAACATTGTTTTTTTGGCTAGGTCTCAGTGTCACAGGCTGCTTTTTCAAGTGTTCATGCACAGTGGTATCCGAGACGTTAGCCGTTTTCCATGTCTGATATTTAAAGTAGGTATTTATGGCAACTTTATGGTAACAGCTTATTAAGTCTGGCCTTTAATGAACTGGTAGGGAGGCCCCAGTGGAGAATACTGCAGTAATTAAATGGTTGTAAGAACAACTGCTTATGATAGAGGGATATCCGATAAGAACAGGTTGTTCACAGAATCCTTGTGGCTTGTTTTAAATTGATTGAAGCATTATCACAGCCAAAATTTGAAAAAGAAAATTCCCAAAAGAGCAGATTACATAAAAGCACATCTTTATGAAAATTGTCTGCTGGCAGAAACAACCCATGGAATGCCATGCCATTTCCCCTTTCGTTCTTCCAGCTTTTAAAAGATATGTATTTATATTGTCTGCCTTTTACGAGTGATTTCTTATACACACTGACAATAAGACACAACTTATGTGTCCCTATCTGCCTTGTCTTTGCTTTTGTATTTCATTTTGCCATTGTGTTTGAAGTGGAATAATATACACTGGCATAGATTTTGTTTTCTGTTACTTGTGATTACTCACCAAATCATTCTGGAGTGTTCTTTGGTTTTTTTCCTAATTATTGGGTTTGATCTCTGCTTGGGGAATAGGGCATTCTTCGCTGTGCTGTCCTGAAAATAATTGTATTTGCAATGATTGTTTTCTAATAACAGTTCTGTAGAATAAGTGCTTTGGAGCCAAATCCAGCTTTACTTAGGAGAACAAAAGAATTTTGCCTGAATAATAATTGAGTAAGGACTTTGTGTGTTGGGTCATTATTTGTAAAATATTTATACAGCCCATGACAGCTACTATGTATCTCCAGTACAACAAAGAACAGCTATCATGTCAAAACAACAACTATTATAACATTATCATCCAATTTGGGCAGCATAGTGCTTTGGTTTGGAGATGAGACTTTCACAAATATTCATGAGAGCTGATGGCTTAGACGAGGGAGAGATATCTATAATAAATACCATTGTGTAAGACATGCCTTTTTTTTTTTTTTTTTTGTAGTAACAGCCCTAGTTGATTGAGGGCTAGCTTGTGACACTTTTGTCAACACTGAAGAACTACTTGCTTTCCCAAAGTATTCTCATTTGTTTTACACTGGGCAGATTCAGGCTCATAGAAAGCTAGTGAGAAAGAATGGGAGTATTTTAACTGGGTCCTCAGCAATTATTTGGGTTTTGAATAATACCCAGTGATTATGTGGCTTTCAAGGTGTTGCACAGGTTGCTGCCTAGGTATCTTGCAGTGCTACTCTTCCCGACATTCATTTCCAGCACGGTTCATTGCAGTTTAGCCAAAGGCTTCCCACTGATATTTGTGGTGGGTCTGAGCAAGTAAATCCTGCATAGGACAAAGACACTATCATCCTCCTGCTTCTTTTTTATACTACAATTAAGACTCAAAGTAATAGTTTTTGTGGTGTAGCCTTCATTTTTAATTTACGCTTAGTAGAATATAGAATATTGTGAGACATACTTTTTCCAAGTTTTCTCTTCTTAGCTGCATAAATCTAACACACAGGCTCTGTCCTTAATAATTTATGCCATTCCAGTGCACCAGTGTAATTCTTCTAATATACCCTGTGGGTTTAATTCTTGCTGTCTGTATTTCATCTGTAAGAGTACAGGTTAAGAACTTTAAAAGATTACTTCAAGAAATAGTTTTTGACTCTGTGAGAAGCCAAGAATTGAGTATTCTATTCAGTATTATATCTGGAGAATTGTCATTCTGGAGAATTATTGTGACATGCTGTAAAATGAATGAAATAAATAAGTAAAGATCAAATATGCTGGGTTTGAATATAGGAAATAAACGCCATGCAAACAGAGCTGCCAGGGTTCAGTTCTTCAGGTGGTGTCAATTAGTCTGGACAACTGCAGTTATTTAATTCTGCACCATGTGGAGAAAGAATATCATCACTCTCTTAGGCACCGATTGTCAAATTAACATGCACACATGTACATATACTATAAGTAAGTTACATCCCCACATTTACATTGCAGTTTGAGTGTAATTGTAATAGCAGTTGAGTGATTCTTAGACACTTCAGTGACAAACCTATTCTGAACGCAATACATTGATCGTTGCTTTGACATCTACTAACTGATCCGCCTGCACATTTAAAATTCAGATATATTATATTACATGGATTAATGTGTCATCAGCACTGTTTACTAAGGTGCAGTGGCTTGTTTAGGTTATCAGAAACCCAGAAAGAATTATAACTTAGTACATCATTAAGGTGTAATGCTAGCCATAGTCTGTGTCTTTTCCTCTCCCCCCCAATAAATCTGGCCACTCCTTTTATTTTGTTCTACTGCCTTTTACATGTGCTTCTCTCCTTCTTGCTCACATCAAAAATCTGTTTTTTCCTCAGCTAGCAGGCAGTTACAGTCTGTAATGAGAGAGCTGCTGCTGTTGATCCTTTTATAAGGTAACTCTGATTAATGTTCACGGGTGTTCTACAAAAAGGAAGAGGACAGAATATATCCCCACTTTTAGGATAAACAATTAAATGTTTAGGTATGCCTTACTCAAGTAAATCTTTCACTGACATAATTTACTACGAAATAGATCAACCAAACACAGAGGAAGAATATGAGGGCTGGATTCAACGTTATTTGTTTGTCCTGACATCACTTATTACTGCAGCAGTCAGAGCCTTGCTCATGCTCACCTATTGATATTCACCAACCTGCTGGGTTTGGGCCCCAAACAGTGTGAAATGTGATTGTAAATTCCCTTAATTGGGGTCAAGGTCTTCTTTGGTTCCTCTGGCACGTTTCCTTTAGTTATGATTCTATGCATGGAGCTGAGATCATAAACTCAGCCTTTTACACCTCCCAACTCCAGTTGTAACTCCTGAAGACTCCCCGGGATTAAAAGCATCCTTCTTCTACTGCTTCCTCTTCTGTTTTATCGCTTATCCTATCAAGAGGGGCTTAAATCATGTAATACAGAGAATTGTAACCTGTTTGTTCTTTGATTTACATAGAGCAAGGCACGTAAAGGTCAATCACAATAACAAATTTCTGTGTGCCTTTGCCTAAATTTCCTTACTGTTTTGGAGCACTTCCTGAGTTACTGGGGGAGTAATTTGTAGCGTCAGTCTTTTCCCAAAGAGAAGTGCCTGACGAGGGGCATTTCCCTTCTCTTAGGTGATTATATGTTTCTCATACGTGTCTCCGAGCTTAAAAAACACACAGTACACGAGTACTTTTGTAGCAGAGTATCTGAGGGTACAAACTCCTTCTTCGCTGAAGAGGGCTCTTGTTTGAATAGCATAATATCGAAGTGTAACAATACTCTATTGTCAGCGATGGCTGCGTGTAAACATATCTCACCAAAACTCTTGCATCCTGCAAAATACTGTGAGAGGCTTCAGCTTAACACTCAAAATGGTCTCAGGAAATAAAACGGGGTTTGAAATTTGGAGAAATATTGAGAACTACACTAATCCATCAGATGACTTATACTGAAATGTGCTGAACAAGTAAACATGTGCTTTTATGTACGTCAACAAAAAGCTAAAATACACTGTTCATCAAATTTTGCCCTTTTTTTGTTGAATATTGTAATATATTCTGCAAATATTTCTGGTAGTTTTTGACCATCTCTCTACCTGGTCAATTACTATTCACTGAATAATTTATTCAAAGATTAATGGCAAAACAGATCAAATAAATTATGCTATGAATATTTTTTTCAGTGTAGTCAACTGGCCCTAAAACCTATTACAAGCTTTCATTTATAATACATACAGTTCTCTATATAATAATTTAACAAGCACTGTGAATTAGGGAGCTACAATTTTATCGAAGGCTTGTAGGGACATTATAAACCTCAAAAATGAGTTTCAAGCAGTTAGGAGAGACAGAGGTATTCCAAAATGGAGTGATAGCCCGATAACTCAAAGCACACTTGCATTTTAATTAAAACTGGGATTTGGTGTAACAGTAAATCTTCCCTCTTTTTTACTACATCCCCTTATCCCTCCTCTTTCTACTTCAGTCCCCCTCTGCATAACCGTTTCTGTTCCTCTCAGTCCTGGCATTGCTCCCACCTTAGCTCCGACTTCACCCTCTCAGCAGCCATCAACGCGCGTTGGGACAGAGTTAAGCTCCATCTAAAAAAAATGCTCAGATTCTTGCTTATAAATCATGGCAGTTGTCCTGCTGAAGCCAATGAGGCAATGGCACACCTGAGCACCAGCAGTGCTCAAGGGACTTGGACACCACCCCGGGGGGAAGATGCTTGAGTGACCTTATTGTCTTGCCTCTTTCCATATCCCTTTCACATGCTGTGCAGGCACTAGATTCCCAATGTTATATACTCATGTCCTATCTTATGACAGAAAAGGGGAGTAAACATTTCTCCCCTTGCACTGGCAATTGTTTTTCAGCAAGTCTGGCTGATTTTACCTTTGGCTAATAAACATTTGATTTAAAAAATTGAAGGTAGCTGGTGTTTTGCTGGTGCTCAAAAAAGATCATTTTCTCCCCTCTCTGAATAATTGTAGGTTTCTGAATATCTGTCATTTTACTCGTAACTGTCCAGGAAACATTGCCAACCTCAGGTTTTGAGTGTTCACGTTGTCATTGTGCTCCCAGAATTGTAAACAAAGATTGGAAAGGAAATCACGTGCCCTGAAGCATACTAGCTTAAAAAGGGAACTCGGTTCCACCACATAAAGTAAACCTGTCTTGAACACATCAAGAAAAACACTTTGACATTACTGACTTCTGAAAAATTGCACTATGCCCCTCCTCCCCCATCCCTTTGTGTTTTTCAAAAAATGGATTTAATACGGTTTTGTGGATGGAAAGTCTGAAGCACGAAAATGAGAAGGAATATTCCCAGATATTAGAAGCTGTGTTTGGCACTCCCTGATTTTCCTCCTCCTGCCCCTTTTCCCTAGTCTTTAAACTCCATGGTTGCTTCAGCCTCTTTTTTTCTCGCAGACTGAGGCCAAACGTGTTGGGGGACCGACATGTGGCCTCTTGACCACAAGAACGGTGTCCCAGGCACAGAAGACATTCCCTCCCAAACTTAAAAAGTCACTTCAATATGCCTTCAAAAGAGCGGACCATCTAGAGGTCAGAAATGCCAGAACAGTTTAATTCTGTTTAGAAAATGTGTTCTTTGTATATTGAGTTTGACCACTAGCTGGAGTACTGCAGATACTGTGATATGATTGCTTCCCATGTTTTTTTGCTAAGCTCATTTCATAAAAGATTGTACATATTTACTGCTGTTACTTTGAGAGGGTGTCAAGTTAGCAAAAATAGCATCTCAGGTTTCTCTCCTTGGTAGCTTTCTAGTGAGGAGAATTCCTGTTCTAATCAGCAGATTTTAGCAGTACTCAAGCTCTTGTCAGAGAGCAGCAGACTCTTAATATGACTCAGCTTCCAGCTTAATAAAAGTAATGAAGTTTATCTTCTCTTTTGTTCATCAATATTCCAATTTCACTGGCCATGTTGAGTGCTTGGGAAGGGACAGACATTTTGCTCTTGTCTGTTCTTAAGGAATGATATATTTCCTTTAAAAAATCTGAGCTCTGTCTAAGCATTGGCCGGTGTAAGTATAAGTAAAGATAAAATGGGTTTGGGTGATGAAGCTGTCTGGGTTTGAGAGAGGGCGATGTTCTCATCTAAGTTGGACCTATGTTGAATGGTTTGAACCAGGTGACCTCTCAAGGTCTTTTCCAAACTGAGCTGCTATATGAGTCTATAATTCTCTTCCCCACTAAGAAAACTGCTTCTTCTCAATGTCAGCGCTCATCTTGAAGCTGGTTGCTGGGACTGTATGAACTCAAGTTTTTTCATTGCGGATGAAGCTCACGGGTATAGCACCAGTCTGCTTTGGAAATACATAAATAGAAGATACTCCATTGTTTAAAGACTGTGAAAACAGTTCTTTGTACCACCGGTACAAGACAGTAAGAATAAGGTTCCTTGTATTAGTGATATAAAAGAATAAATGAATAGTGCTTCACTTTCTGAAGAACAAGATCCAGTAGCAATACTGACTGAAAGGACAAGGAGATATATATGACTGTCATAGGGCTCTGGCACCATTTTATCGGTTCCTCTATCCTGTCTTTTCTCTGTCACAGCAGGGAAGATTTTAGGGACGAAAACTATAGCAAACTGATTTACAAGCTCTAAATGACAGCAGCGGGTCTTACTACTACAATACACTCCAGGATCACTATTCCCACCTTTAGCATTTTGTGGTGGTTGAAATTTTTAAAAATAGTCAGAAGGAAGGGTGTTGTGCTTTGCGATATCAAAGTTTCTCAGCACCAGGCACTGTGAGAGTAGGTTCCAGCTGCTAACGTGTGAACTTTAATTCTTCTGAAGCTATTTTATCTTCTAACAGAGTTTTGTTCCCTCCATGTTCCTTTGTTCAGCGTTTTTTAAAGCCCCTTTTCTGTCATATGAAATGCAATTTCACAAACTGACTGGCAGCAGACATTGAATCCTAAGGCTCTTCCATCCAGAAAGACAAAAATAAAGTGGAACATTCGCCCCCAAAGCCCCTAAACTGCTGTAAAAAGATTTTAACTGTGGCAGCTGTCTCTTATCTCTTGTGCTTCTGAAATAGTATGCCGAGTTATTTTCTTAAAAGGGTAAGAAAGCTCTCAGGTATTTTAACCTTGTTGGCAAGGTAATGTCTGTTGCCATTCCCGGATGTTCTGAATGAAATTATAGGTACCATCCAGCAGTGGATGTGGCACTTGAGAGAAGGCCAGGATTACAGGGCTGGCTCTCCCTGTAAACCTTCACCATGGCTTCTGGCAAGGCAATGCTGGCTGGCTTGTCTAAACACCGAGAGCTACAGTGCAAGGGTTGAATCATAATCTCTCTCTTGATAAAAGCAAGGGGGGTCCAGTTTTAACGAGAGCCGTGAGACATTGCCATGTTACCATTAGATCATGTTAATTACATTGTCAGGAAAAGGGCACACCTTTGCTGGCAAAAACCCTGAACAAAATGAAGTTCTCCAAAATACCCCCAAATACTTAAGCTTTAGCAGCATTTTAGCTGTTGAATAGTTCAGGACCAGAAAGGGCTATTTTTTTCTAATAAAGCACCGGAACAGGCTGCCCAGGGAGGTTGTGGAGTCCCTTTCTCTGGAGATCGTCAAGACCCGCCTGGATGCAGTCCTGAGTAATGTGCTCTAGGCAATCCTGCTTTGGCAGGGGAGTTGGACTAGATGATCTCTAGAGGTCCCTTCCAACTCCAAAAACTCTGTGATTCCGTGATTCTGTGAAAGCTATACAGTTGCAAATAAGATAAGAAAGACTCACTGATAAATTAAGGCTATTGGACTTCTGTGTATGGCTAAGCTCCTCAGAGCCCCTTCTCAAGACCAGACTTGCCAGCCATCCACGTTATGAACTCACAAGCCTGTGTTATGAGGTTGCCTCAGCTCAAGACCCAGAGATCTCTTAAGGACCAGAGGTGAAGTTTCTCTCAACACCTTGGAAAGGGCCTTAACTTTTGCTCACAAGGACAAGAAAATCCAGCCCAGTCAGGTCTGAATGTGTTGTCTGACACAACCAGCAGATTTCTTAAACTGTGCTATTCCTAAACACAATGCAAACACTTTCAGGCTGAGTGCAGGCACAGGCTGAAAGCACCTGACCATGAGGTCCTCAAGCTCACATTGCTTCTTGGAAGTGTAGTCACAGGTTAAGGACAGACAGCATAGTGTCCTTAAAGGAAAGGACAACATCTTCGGAGCCAGGGTGAGAAAGGAGCTATTGGACCATGAATCTACAGACACTGAAGAAATGACTCTAAGGGATTATTACTTAGAAGTTCATTGTCGCAGGCTGTAACCTGGTCCAACAGCATTAAACTGTGGTCACAGCTGATTCCTCAGATCAGTCTAATGGGAGCAGACAGCAGTAAAGCTATATGACTGTGGTGCCCTCTGAGCGAGGATCCAAGTAAGGAGTGAAGAGGAGGAGCAAAAGTGTGACATTTGCATAAACACTAAATTAGAAAAAGTGGTAAATATTAAGCAGGATCCATACAACGGAAGTAAAATAGTAATTTAAGAGATTTGTGGCTCAGTTAAGAACTCCGCAAATTACTCTATTAATGTTAAATTGGGGTGAAAATAGATCTCATACATAGTAATGAAGCTGGAGTTTAGCCTGCGGAGTTAAACGGGCAAGCCCGTCGTTTCGCGTTAGCGCTGGCGGGAATCAGGAGGGACAAAGGACGGATAGACAAAATGATAGCGTTGGCAGACAAAAGCTGTGGCAAGCTGTTCACCAGAAATCCAGTCTCTGCTGAGCAAACTCATCATGGGCTTGCTCTGAAAAGCTCACAGATTCCCTGCCTTTCACCTTTCGGGTGGGATGAAAGACATGCTGGCCAGCCGCCAACTTCTGATTCGTGCGTTTTACCTAGGAGTGCGATAGCGACTCAGGCAGGGAGAGACAAGGAGTTTGTGTGGATCCAGAAGAGACACTTTATATTTTTCCTGGAGATTTCTCAGTTAACCCTAACTAATCTCTTCTTACTGGATTTGCACCCGTAGAAACCTCTCTTTGAAGAAAGTTTGTTCACCAGATGAAGCTGCCCAGACCATCACAGATTTGAGAGACAGTCACCGAAGGGAAGAGAACAATCTTTGCTGACAAATGGAAATTCATGAAAGGTTCTCTAAAGCCCTATAACAACATGTCTTTGTAGTGCAGCAATGCATACTGCATACAGGGCCAAATCTGGCCATCCTCATCAAGGGCTCCCTGGAGAACACAGAGGCTTTTGCTGCACATTTGGCTGGGCTTTTCCTATTCCTCCTCAGCACCTTCTGCTGCCCAGGGCCAGCATTTCGTTGAGGTAA
The DNA here is from genome assembly GCF_965231255.1 of Vanellus vanellus. NCBI lineage: Eukaryota > Metazoa > Chordata > Aves > Charadriiformes > Charadriidae > Vanellus > Vanellus vanellus. The sequence goes on along the minus strand of NC_138905.1, from coordinate 153,028,452 downwards.
GAAGAGACAGATACATTTTTACCACAGAAAATCATCCCTAAAGGTGGATCATAACAAAATAGTCCCCAAGTGACAGACTGGGGCCATGTCAGTGCTGTGTGGCACTAGGAAGTGCCAGTGATGGATGATCTGTACGGACCAGTAACAAGGGCAGAGGAGCCAGAAGGCGGCAAATACTGTCTCTTACTGGTGCCTGAGGACGGAGGGAAGGAGAGAGCTTTAGACCCTCTGAAGAGGACAGGAGGGGCCTGGGATTAAGTGCCTGATGTTTGAAAGCACTTCATTTTGCTCCATGTTTTTAATCCTGAGGGTGGTGGTGGGAGTTAACTTCTGGTTTTGCTTTGAACTTTTTCTCAAACCTCAGTGTGAGCTGGAAATGCTGAAGCTCAAATGTTTTTGCATGAAGAGGCAGACACCCTCCTCCCCTGCCCCAGTTTTACACATTTTGTACACAAAAGCCATTGACTAAATTTCTATAAAGCTGCGACTAGTATCTCTACACATTTCCCAACTCTCACAAATCATCAGTGGAGCAAAACCCAGCGAGCATTCTTCTTCGGAGGCACTATTTTCTGTTGTTCCCCTGACCTTGTAAACAACCATCGGCAAGGGGCTGATTGAAGGCTTTTTCTGGCACATAAGGAGAAAAGGGGTCCTGACAAAACAGCCACCATTTCTCTACATTATATACTTTGATTTGTCTTGGAGCCAGTTCCTACCTGTTCTCTACTTTGTGTATGCAGATACATTTGTACAGAGTGTTTAACCACCAACTGGTCAGACTGGGCAGAATTTTGTATCCCTTACACATGGCAGAGTTCACACCCCTTGGTACAAAACTCCATCTTTACTCTTCCTCCACCCACCTCTCCTCAGCTACCTGAAGTGCAAGGTCAGATGAAATCATAACACAACACATCCACATAAATCTACCATTCAAGTGGTAAAACAGCCATACTGGGATTTTGTGTTAATACAGACCATGTCTTATGCTGAGCAATTAATTTACTTATTTGTCTTATCATCCTGATCTGGGTATCTGAATAGGTTATGTAAGTTATTAAATGTTATTTTCCTTCCAAACTTCATACCTCTTTCCTGCATGTGTATTTTCCTGACCTTGTACTTAGAAGTGACAAAATATGAATATTAAATCCATACGACCTTTACCATCCCCAAACACAAATTAGGCTCACGTTCTTTGCACTGGCATTTGAAATGAGTTATTCGGTCTGCACTGACAACTGTGTAGGGGAGCGATAAGGCAACAGTGGGGTATTGACGTAAAAATAAGCATAATAATCTTCTTAAAAAACCTTTCAGATAAAAAGAGCAGATAGCAAATCAGTCTCCTTGAGTTCATGGTTTAGGTTTTTGTCCTCCCTGAAGTGGTGTTTGGGAACTTAGTCTCCTGTCTTTGTTTTCCAATCCAAGAGGGATGTATAATAAGAGAAAATAAGAGGTCAGCTAACAGGAAAGCACCCCCCCAGAAACCTCTAAATACATGTAATTATATGCATGCACACCAGCAGAGCTTGGGATTTGTTTTAAATACCCAAATGCAAACTGTTGGAGGGACTCTGTGTGTGTGTGTGTGCGCGTTCATGCTGTCCCCCACCAAGGAAGGTGTATTGTGATATTATAACTCTGCAGCTTTCAAGTTAGTAGATGTCTTTTGCAGCTTTTCGTTACATTCAAGCAATTCACTGACCTTTCAGCTACTAACCTCAGGTTTTATTCTTGAATTGAATGTGCTAGGTAAAAAACATCACAATGATATTTAAAAAAAAAATATCTTCTGCTCATATGATTGTGATGATGATATTTTTACAGGAACTGTAGGCTGCCACATGTCTTGTATTAAGTAAATATGTTTCATATGTAAAAGGTGAGTTTCTGAGTCTGGTACCCTTTTCAGTCTGATTTCCTAAGGAAACATGTACATTTTCCTCAGGTACATGTGACAATAGCCTTTCTTTCAAATCCATTAGTCCATTTCAACCAAATTTCACAGAGGCAGATAGATGTCTCAGACACGATACTTCCCTGCAAAGCTGATCAAGGTGAGGGGCTGCTTAGAGGAGAGACACCTACTACTGCTATCACTAAGGGAAGGGTGGGGACCACTCAGCCCTTCTGCAGGCTGCCCAGCTCAGCAGCCCCGACCCTGCACGCAGGGCTGCCTGGGCACCCACAACACATACGTAACCCCGGCTGGTGGGCAGCAGAGTTAGGCAAGGGACGTGAACAATATCTGGTGGTAGCAAAGGGGAAGGTGTAGGAGATGTAGAGTGCTCCTTGAAGGGAGTTAGAAGGGGTGTGGGAAGCATAGGAGAGCAGGAGGAAAGGACACTGCTCAGCTCTCCCAGTTTTGCTTCTTAACAAATTACATTTAGATTGGATATTAGGAAAAATATTTCACTGAAAGGGTTATTAAACATTGGAATAGGCTGCCCAGGGAGGTGGTGGATTCACCATCCCTGGAGGTGTTTAAAAAAAGGGCAGACGTGGTACTTGGGGACATGGTTTAGAAGTGGTTTTGTCAGGTTAGGTTAAGGGTTGGACTTGATCTTAAAGTTCCCTTCCAACCTCAACAATTCTGTGATTCTATGAACATTTCCCCCCCTTCTTCTCACTACCCTACCACTCCATGATAACTTTCCTACAGCTACGTGAACTCAGCCCATCTGAGATCTATGATTTATCTCTTCTTCTGACAGAACCCAGCCATTTCTCCTCACCTGATTTTCTAAGGAGAGGATACCTGTGTTCTCACACTGGCTATGAGAGCCCATTTGTGTTTGCCTTCATCTCCCCTGTAACTCTTGAACTTCATGGCTGATTTCAGTCAAAGGGTGGAGGAAGAAAAGAAACCTCAAAGATATTAAATTCTTATATCTTTCATGAAATTTAGCTGCAGGGCACAGGAGAGAGGAGAGATGTCTTTGAGATGTCCTGACCAAGGAAAGGGACTAGATGGCACATCCTCAGACAGCGATAAATCTGTAAGTTAATGAATAAGACTGTATCAGTGGTTTTGCTGCAGAAAAGTTCCCACCAGAACCTCCAGCCCAGCCAGAGAAACCAACCCAGATGAGAGGAGGCTTCTGTGGACCCAGTGCTCAGAGGACAGAGGGTTTCTTCAGAAAAAATTGAGGCTGGGGAGATACAGTTTATTACAGAGGAGAACACAGAGCGTGTTCTCCCAACACTTTTCTTTCTCAGGGCACTTTTATTTCTTTCTTATTTTGTTTCCCTTGATTTGAAATGAATCATTCAATCTGTGTCACTTGTCCATGTTAGATTGCACCAGTTTGATTTTGTTTGATGCAGCGAAGAGGGGAAGAAGCGATGGGATGTGACATGTACTTTATCTTGAGTATTATTTGTGTCTACAAGAGTGTGGTGAGATGAAACCTCAGAAAGGCCCGGTGTAAAAGATAGTCATTACATTGTAAGCACTTACGCAAATGTGTTGGAAGATTACATTGGAGAAAAAAGCTTTTCAGGCTCCACAGACTAGTTGGAGTCTAGTTGGAGGTCAGTGACGAGTGGTGTTCCCCAGGGGTCAGTACTGGGTCCAGTCCTGTTCAATATATTCATCAATGACTTGGATGAGGGGATAGAGTGCACCCTCAGCAAGTTTGCTGATGACACAAAGCTGGGAGGGGTGGCTGACACACCAGAAGCCTGTGCCGCCATACAGAGAGACCTGGACAGGCTGGAGAGTTGGGCGGAGAGGAATCTTATGAAATTCAATAAGGGCAAGTGTAGGGTGCTGCACCTGGGGAGGAATAACCCCATGCAGCAGTACAGGTTGGGGGCTGACCTGCTGGAGAGCAGCTCTGTAGAAAGAGACCTGGGAGTCCTGGTGGACAACAGGATGACCATGAGCCAGCAATGTGCCCTTGTGGCCAAGAAGGCCAATGGCATCCTGGGGTGCATCAAGAAGAGTGTGGCCAGCAGGGCAAGGGAGGTCATCCTGCCCCTCTACTCTGCCTTGGTGAGGCTGCACCTGGAGTACTGTGTCCAGTTCTGGGATCCCCAGCTCAAGAAGGACAGGGAACTGCTGGAGAGGGTGCAGCATAGGGCTACCAAGATGATTAGGGGACTGGAACACCTCTCTTATGAAGAAAGAATGAGGGAATTGGGTCTCTTTAGTCTGGAAAAAAGATGGTTGAGGGGGGACCTGATCAATGCTTATAAATACTTATAAAAGGGTGGGTGCCAGGGAGGATGGGGCCAGGCTCTTTTCGGTGGTGCCCAGTGACAGGACAAGAAGTAACGGGCACAAACTTGAGTATAGGAAGTTCCACCTAAACATGAGGAGGAACTTGTTTACCTTGAGGGTGGCAGAGCACTGGAACAGGCTGCCCAGGGAGGTGGTGGAGTCTCCATCTCTGGAGACATTCAAAACCCACCTGGACGCGTTCCTGTGCAACCTGCTCTAAGGTGTCCCTGCTCTGGCAGGGGGGTTGGACTAGATGATCTCCAGAGGTCCCTTCCAACCCTATGATTCTATGATTCACACATATTTTCTGTTTCAGAGCTGAGTTAGTCAGAGCACACTGACAGATCGGTGGTGTGCTGGTTTTGGCTGGGACAGAGTTAATTTTCTACATAGTAGCTAATATGGGGCTATGTTTTGTATTTGTGCTGAAAACAGTGTTGATAATACAGGGATGCTTTCGTTTTGCTGTTTGATGCTTACATAGAGTCAAGGCCTTTTCTGTTTCTCATACTGCCCCACCAGCGAGCAGGCTGGGGGTGCACAAGAAGTTGGGAGGGGACACAGCTGGGACAGCTGACCCCAACTGACCAAAGGGATATTCCATACCATTGACCAGCAATAAAAGCTGGGGGAAGAAGAAGGAAGGGAGGGACGTTTGGAGTGATGGCATTTGTCTTCCCAAGTAGCTGTTACGTGTGATGGAGCCCTGCTTTCCTGGAGATGGCTGAACACCTGCCTGCCCATGGGAAGCAGAGAATGAATTCCATATTTTGCTTTGCTTGCATGCACAGCTTCTGCTTTACCTGTTGTCCTGGCTTAAGTGACACAGGACTAATTCTTCTAGTGCTTGGGAAAAACAGACTTGTAGAAGACTCTAGTGTCTGAATTTGTGAAAATATTTACTTTATAGCCAGCTATGGTATGTGGATTTCAAGGTCTCAGTGTTTTCAAGCTCGCCAGGTGCAAGGATGAGGAGGAGCGAGACCCGGGCACTTGACCCACGTGAGCCAGCGGCTGCATGGGGCTGAGCTGACTGCGAGGGCTAACCCACAACAGTCCTTTTCAGCACCCAACATGGGGCAAAAAGCAGTTTGAGATAACGACAGATTTGATTGGAATGTGCTAGATGAAATTTATAGCTGTTATTGCTGTTCAGTTATTAATCAGCTCCAGTGCTTGCCATGGGGCTTGCTCGCCTTACTGTATATTAGAGTTCAGTGCTCGTTAGTGTCTCCTTTTTGATTTCGCTGCTTGCTGTACTGCTGTACTGCTTATCATGTTATTCTGCTGTGACTGGGAACGTGCTGATAAAAGCAATGGCCCTGCACCTGGGCTGGCAGATGGCCAGGGCATCGCTGCTGTTTCTGTGCTGCTGTACTGGACAGGCTGGAAGTCCAGTGTGAACTCAAGTCGAAGAGACTGTGACCAGTGGATGAGTCCACATGGGACCAGGACACCCCAAAGTGTCTGTAGCTGTGGATGAGTCCACAAGGGACCAGGACAACCCGAAGCGACTGTGTCCATGGTTACGTCTGTGTGACAACAGGTATACCTCTGAAGGGATTGTAGCGCAAGGGTAAATCCATGCTGGAGAAGGTACACTTTGAAACATCTGTGGCTGTGGATAAGTCCACACTGTAGCAGGTACACCTTGAAGCATCAGTGGCTATACATGAGGTCATGCTGGAGCACCTCAAAGCATGTGGCCATTGATAAGCCCATGACAGAGCAGGTACCCCCCTGGAGGGACTGCAGCCATGGGTAAGGCCATGTTGGAGCAGGTTTGCTTCTAAAAGGACTGTGGCTGTGAGTAAGGCCACACTGGAGCTGGTACATCTCTGAAGGCATTGTGTCCCATCAATAAGGCTACTCTGGAACAGGTGCACTTCAAAGCAACTGTGGCTGTGGACAAGTTTATGCTGCAGCAGGTATACCCCTGAAGAGATGGTGGTTCATAAATAAGGCTCCACTTGGAGTAGGTACACTCCTACGGGACAGCAGTCTGTGGATAAGTCCAAGCCCAAGCAGGGGCAAAAGGAGGAGTTCATTGCAATAAGCCACAGGTGACAACGTTACAAACTTACAAGTCAGTAGTTTGATGACTGACTGACATAACACATAATACATGAGAATGCACAATACAGGAGAACAGGTTCCCCAAATTTACAATACTTTGGCTAGGTCTAAGAGTATAATTCCAGCTTTATTTACTGGGAAGTCCTCTTGTAGGGTATTTCAGTGCTACTTATGTTATTGAACAAGACAGAAAGTATTTCTTATTTTAAGAGAGTAATGGGTTTATGGGTTTGGGGAGAGAGGAGGGAGGGGACTGCCATTTTCTTGTAAAGCGTCACAATCCCAGGTGACTGACAGCACTCAATATCACCACTCTGTAATGACTGAGAGAAACCGGACGACAGTCTTGGAAAAGCTGGATGACATGTATGAAACCACTGACATTCTCTATTTAAACAGAAATATACAGCAGATCTAAGCGTGGTAGGAGGAGGGGATTCTGCAGGAGAAGGATAAGTAGATCTGCACTGTAAGCGTTGTCTGAAATTCGCTTGTAGTGGTATTTGCTGTATGTTACACCATTTACAATAATTTCTCAAAGCATTATTTTTTTTTCTAGAGACCTATAAGAGAGTTTCCTTCTGACACTGACTCAAAACTATTAAGATCTTGTTAGCAAGTGTTACATATAACAAACAGCCTTGAGGTTTAATGTTGAATAATTTCTAAAAAGTCTTGAAATTTAGGAAGTCTGGACAGTGTTTCAAGAAAGATCTGTACTAAGGCAGAAATAAAATGGTTAAGCACAGTGGTAAGTTATTATCTCTATTTTGCATTATACCTACACTTTGTGATTTCAGGCCTTAAAATTTCCTGGTAAGTCTCCATGGAATATTCACTTTTCTCCCTGGGAAAGTTTCATCAGTCTAACATTTTCTTTGGCGTGCCTCCACTTTATAAAGGAGGTCTATTTAATCAAACAGAAAAAGAAAATATACCATTGAGAGAGCTGACATGATCCAACCAGAGAACTCTAAATAACAAACACTCAAAGAAGTACTTGCTACAGTCAGGTTCAGACGTGTTTGGAAAAAGCTCTTCATCAACCAAATAATAAAAGCCATGATCAGTTCACAGATAATTCTCCAACAGAAAAAGGGTCAAATCTGACAAATGAATTGTTCATGAAGGCCATTTTGATGAGCTATAATTATATGAGCGAAATCCCATCGTCTTTTGTCTCCTGATTGCGTGATAGCCACATAAAAGGACGAGAACAGAAAGGGGATTAAGTTCTTGCAGTCAGTAAGAGATGTTGTATTGATTCTAAGTTGTTGCTAGGTAAATAATTAAACCATGATTTCACTGTTGATTTTATTTGTCTGCTGTGTGTAAAGGCTACTTAGGTGCATCCGTGAAAAATTAATTAATATATTTCTACCACTGCTCAAATAATGGAAATCCATAAAGATGAAATTACTGTAGTGGTTTGAAACCACTCATTAATGATCCATCTCAGCTTCAGAAAATCTTTCCGAAGTCTAATGGTCCTGACAGATCAGACCCCCTTTTTTCTTTTTTTTTTTTTAAGTCTTCATTATAATTTCTGCAATAAATAGATATCTATGAATGGAAGATGTAGCTTAATCAGCCAGATTTAATGTGCTGAGTTTCACCAGGGCTCTGTCCTCACACCTGATCTGTTCTTGGTGCCCCCCCACCCCGACAGAGCTCTTGCCTGTGTAGATCAAAAGCCTTAGCTGGCCGCGCACACTGCACCCAGAGAAGGGCAATGCTGAACAAGCTGAGGAGAGCACACAATGGTTATCAATGAGATCTGCTGTACCCTTTCCTTTTCCGCGATAGAGCTTAGCTGCAATATGACATGTACCTACAAACCAAACGAAAAAGACAAGCGGCAGGGAAGGTCTGAATAATGAAGCCTCTGAGTAATTAGCATGGTAATACCTGAGGCATATTTGTACGCACCACATCCATGCTAATTGCCCATTTACCAGGCTAATTTAACATCGGTTATTTCTGGGTTCATTCCATCATCAGTGTATTTCTCCTGTTACTAAGCTACTGTAATTTCAGCATCAACTGTGCTTTGACTTACATACGCTTGTAACTCTTCAATATCCACAGGGGAGCACAGTTTGCTCTGAGCTTTTCAGTTTAAATGTCTTATATGTAAAAGCTGGGGAATTTGCATTTCAGTCCCCAATATGCCCAATTCAGACCTGCATCTTTCGAAGACACCTGATATAGAAACTATCCTGATCGCCACGTGGTTGCCCAATGCAGTTTTGACAGTTCTTTTTCTGTTTTCTGCAGATTTCATACTATTTAATTTCCCCCAAAGTTCAACCGTCCACAAAGGTCTCCCAGTCATTAAAGTGATTAGTTTCTTCTGTACGTCTGAATGATTGTGGTAAATAAGAATTAGAAAGAATAAATTATATTGTAGAGTGTGGAATAGCACTTCCTTTGCAAGGAGATTAACTAATTGATCTGGTATGTCCTTTCCATTTTTAATGTGTATGCTTCTGTGATATTTATAGATACTGGTATTTTTCTTCATCATCTACCGATAGGATGACAAAAAAGAATTGTTGTTCTTATTGAAAAGATTTTGTAGAATACTGAGTTTCATTTTTACCTTTTACTTTTACTTTTACTTCTTACTTTTCCGGAGATAAGTGTTACTCTCCACATTTATGGAAGCAAATGAGAGATTTTGATGCCAAAACATTATGCCTTTATTTCAGATTGTGAATGGAAATCTTAACCATCCAGAAAACCTAGGAACAAGAAGAGGCTGATGAATTTATTGGTAGTTCTCTGAGGGAAAAATGACTTACCGAACGGCGTATAAACTGGGTGGACTCACTGGGCATGATAACTGCTGTGGGGATTTCAGGGCATAAGCAAACATACAGTGCTCCGTTGTAGTGTAAACGTGATAGGTTATCTTATTGTTAGCTTTCAGTGTTGGATTCACGCATGATTGTAGCACTTTTTGCTGTAATCAGTGTGATCAGTGAGAAATATCACACATACATGCTCAACATCGACTACCTACTAAGAATCAGGATATGTGTTTCTTACTTGCACAAGACTGAAGAAGAGGTGAAAAGCTCAGAAGGGATCAAAAAAATGGATTTAGATAGTTTACTTACCTGTCAGGTCACGTACACGCTCCCCCAAACACAGAACTTAGAAATACCTTGTTCAGCTGCTGCCTATCCCTGGAGACATCAGAAACTCAGGGTATTCGAGTTTCTGCTAACAGAAACCTGTACAATCTTAACCATCTGCTGACAAGGGGGTCCCGAGTTGTCTGCCTGGAAAGCACAGGAAAGCCAAGTGCCTGCTGCACCCTAAGGTAACTTCCCTATCCATGAGGACAGGGGATGGTGGAGCTTGTTGTACCTCCCACCAGACATTGGTAAGAGGTGGGTTTTGTCACTGCTTTCCACAAGTCATGCCTAAGACTTGTCAAACCTGCTGGAATTCAAAAGCTACTTACTCCTGCGCTTTCCATATGTAATCAGATGTGAGTTATCCTGTAGGAGTTTAGAGAGCATACCTGTCAAACAAGGCCTTAAAACACAGGTGAAGCTGGGACTACAGCCTGGAAGCCCTCCAGAGGAGACCCCAGGCTACCATGAATGTTTCACTGGATTATAACAAATGGAGCAATTTTAACAGAAAAAAATGGAAGGCCCATGCAAAAATGTCCTTTACTTGGCAGTGGAGCACTCTCTCGGCAGCTGGAAGTCACTGCTTGTCAGCTGCACTTTCCAAAGGCAGAGGTGTGTAACCAGTCCCAGGTATAAGCAAGAGGAATGCTCTTAACTCCTCAGCTGAGAGATAAAAGAAGTGTCACTGTCACATTGCCCAGCTCTGTTTTGTAAAAAACAAGTGGGTTTTGTGTCTAACTCCAGCTTCAAGAGGTGAATCTTGAAGACAAGGAGATGGGCTTTGTCCTGTATAGCTATGTTTATCTATGACTTCCTTGGGGGTGGCTCCTCATTCAGTGACCTGCTAAGTGTGTTATCTTGAAGTAAGGTGTAACAAATCCATTGGTTATTAGGAGGGTGGGCAACCCCAACAGAGAGCAAGGTATTTTGCTGGGAATCATCTTATTCTGTTTAATGAACAGTGGGCAGTAGACTGTGATTTTTTTTTGCTTTATGGAAAACAGTGGACATTACTTTCAAAAAGAGTCAAAACCTAGATTATTCCCTTGTGTCATTTTCTCAAATGTTTGAAATAGAAGAGTAGGATATGGAAACAATTAATGCCGCAGGCAGACATTTTTGAACTATTGTCTTATCTGCTCATTTAAATCCCTAGCCCAAGTTTTCCATTGTTTTATTAATAGCAGCTTCATTTAAGAAAAGCCAATGTTCAGATGTAAAACTAAACACTGAATATAGAACAAGCTTCAAACAAACAAACCTGAAAGGACCGGTTGGTGATTACGCCATAAAAAGAGCCTGAAAAGTAGAAACTAGGAAAGTTACAACCTTTTCCTGTGTTAAAATTATCATCAATATAGCACAAAAATAAGAAATGTAAAGCAATTACTGTAGCAGCAAAAAGGCACAAAGAGATGTATCGAAGAGCCTAGAATCTGTCTCTGCATTTGCATACAGCTACCAAAGTGTCTTGAAATTTGCTCTGAGCATATGGAGGACTTGATCAAAACCAGAGCATATATTTTACACAACAAGGGGCTTTATACAGATGCACTAAATTTACAAAGGCAACTGAAGGACGTTTCAGACAGACTTGACAGATTACAGGCTGCTGCTGTTACTGTCACAGTCTCTGTGTAAATCTGGTTTAACAACAAAGAACTGACACGACACAAGGACAAAACTGAAAAATAATTCGGAGGTGCTGTAGAACTTTCCCCATTAGAACTACCAAGGTAGCCAAATACAAAGGTCCTTAAATATAGGGGTCACAGAGTGAATCAAAAATGGGGAAAAAGCCGCATCAGGCAAAAATTCAGATTTTGCATTATGCTTTTCATGTATAGAAATGATGGATACGTGGATACATAGAGCAGCTAAGATTTTTCCCTTCTTTTTAAAGGATCTGTTTGTCAGCTCAGAATCACTTGAGTGATTTCAGCTATTTTGACTGAAATTTTATAGTGGGTGAGAAGATGAAAGATAAAATAACCTGGTAAAAGTATAACCAATATCAAAGAAGTGACAAGAATGTGAGGCTAAATTGGGCAGGGACTTAAATATCCTGTTCTTGTCATTGACTTGGCTTGAAGTATAAAAGCAGATTCAAGAGAGATTACAACTCTAGTTACTGGAGGATTTTATCTGTCAGATTGCATGAAGGCGTGCATGGAGGTGTCTGAAGACCTCAGATTTTGTAAGAACTTTAAAAACGGAAAATCCCGCAGTCCTTCTCCTCAACTAGTGAGCTACATCCGCTCGCTTTTACTTTGTCACGGTACTATTTCTGGGAAGCAGCACTATGTGTGCTGTGCAGTTGCTTCCCTTCTAGGAGGCGGCCACCAGTCCTGAAATCTGTGACTGAACCCTTCTGCCTTCAAGTATCTCTTCTTTCCCTGGGAATCCCGGTGCCTTCCCTGAGTGCTCATCTTTCCAAAGCACAGCTTCTTGAACAGTGTGTGGCACCCACGGCCAGCCACAGCTTGGCACAGTCAGAAAGTCAGGGAAATATCTCTGTTTTCCTGCCAAAAAGCCTGATTACAAGTCACCAGCAGACTGGTGGTGCTGACCGAAAGATGTGAGATGCAGTGCCACTGAAGACTCTCGCATGCTCCCAGGGTGAGAAAGGAGATTGGAGGTGTCATTAGAAATAAGATTGGAGAAACCAGAGAAGCAGACTTATCTGTGTGGGTCACTGGAAGGACTTGAGGCAGCAGTAGAGGCAACGGTGGTGGTGGCAGGGAAGAAGCTCATGGCTAAACTGTGGCTGAGGATCTGTTTCAGAATGACAGATGTAAGAAATTTCTGAAAACCTTTTATAATACCTCCAACAGCAATCACAGTAAATATGTACCGCGCACAGTGCAGAGGCCAGTGGCTCTTCATAGGGATCATTTCCCAGGAGATCGTTCTGTTTTGCCACTACTGCGCGTGGATTAGCACATGCTCTCAGGATGAATTTATCCTGTTCCCTGTTGGGCTAGGTGTTTAGATGACATCAACGTAACTTCACTGCCTTCAGGAGGAGCAGTAACTTTTGTGTAACTGTTCTGCTTTATAACAACTAAAGATCATCCAGTAACGTATAAACACACTGTATTTATGGTGTAAGGAAACTTGTAGGTGTTTGTTTTCGTCGCTTGCCCTCACCCCTTCTTCTTCAGCATGCTTTAGGAGACGGTTGTACTTAGACACATGTTGTATGAGTGCAAAGTAAGTAAAGGCTTTTCCATTTATTTATTTATTTTTTTAACAATATTTATTTTGAATTCATTATTGGAAAACTAATCTGGAGCTAACCTATAAATCTTCTGGTAGAAATTATATTCTTCACAGGTCATTTACACAACAAAAGGCCCTAGTCCTTACAGTCTCAGTCCTCTGCCCCAGGCACTTCTTATGGTTATAGCATTTCACACATTCAATATGGGTAAAGCAGCTAAGATTAAATGAAAGTTATTAAAAAATATTAACCCATTTCCAGGCACAGTAATAATAAAAATGTGCGAAAAAATAATTTGTAGACACCGTTGTCTGTTGCTCCTGCAAGATGAAAAGCATACCAAACATCTCCAAGTCTTCTTAGAAGAATTTCATCAGAATAATTTTGCATCATGCTATTGTTACTCTCTCTGACTCACTAGTATAACACAAAACATCCCATTTAGATCCTAGTGCAATGTTTGGCAAGTATTTTCTATAAGTTTTTCATTTTCCAAAGAACTTTTTTGAGTGAGGAAATATGAGTTTTTTAAATGGAGGCTACAAACCTCTCCTGCCAGTTTACCACTTTATAGTACTATGCGGGTTTCAGTTTCCCATGGATGTGCATTACACTAATGCTGACATCTTTTGGGCTTCTACAAATATTGTTCCTGTGACAAAACATTATTTGAGTCCAAAATTCACTCTTCTTTAAGCAGTCTCTACTCCCGTAAATTTAGGACAATTTCAGTGTAACATGAAGGCTTAAATTTCACATTGCACAGAGTTTTGTTAGCAAGGTATCACCCTACCAACTGATGAGATCTAGCAAAACAGCAATGCTGTGCTGTGTTGACGCTGGAAATGATAGAAAAAAAAAAATCAAACAGATCTGCCCTCAGTTCCACTGAGGTAAGTCAAGAAAATGCTTTTAGCATGTAGAGTAAAACAAGCAAAAGATCAGAAGTCAGTCAACGCTTTTCCTTCTGGCACAGCTGTATGTTGGACTGGATCTTTGTTATTTAGTGCCATATTGCTGAAAATTAACACCGCTTCACCATCACTTTTGTTCCCTCACTTTGATCATAAAAAGTTCTTTGCCAGTTCAGGAGAGAAAATTGAGTTTTCTTGCACATCATCTCTACCATGTAAGTGCTCAGACACTGCCTACCTTATAAAACAGAGACACAGAGCACCTGACTATGAACCTCTCTTCCTGTGTTGTTTTCACCTCACTCTGCTTGTCCAGAAAAAGATTCTACGAGACGAGATTTTGCCATGCTCCTATATGGTGCAGTGAAATGCCACAGCAGGTCTGAGGAACCCATCAAAAATCATGAACGCACCGTTGGCTTTCTTCACCATATCCAAACCCAGCTGACTCAAGGCCAGTGCTCGCATCTCCTTAAATGAGACATGGGTGTTCAGATTCATTAGATGCATGAACCATGCTGAAAGTTGCAACAAACCTCAGGTTTGGCAGCAATGGTTTCACTGGGACTGACTGTAGTTTCATTAGCTGTGTAATATTGCAGACATATGCCAATTAATTCTTTCATACTCTCCCCACTGTTATCACTAATGTGCTTCACCCAGTGGTGGCAAGATCCAGGCTTCGTGCACAAGAGTGACCATAAGCTTTTATTTCCACAGGTTTTAAAGAGAACCCGGCCTACATCATTCCTGCTACTAGCTGTCACCACACACAGCTCACCTTCCCAGTTAAACTCAAACTGAAGGGAGGCTTTGTGAAATAGATACAAGTCCACTGGGAATTAAGGTAAAACTCCTAAACTCATCTGCAAGTGTCAGCAGAATGAGCTTTGTACCACAGGCGGCCAGAGGTGAAAAGACAGAATTTCTCTTATTAGCTATCCAAATCCTATTGATTGCCTCCCATGCGGCAAACGGACTGTTCAAATCAGAATTGCTCTTTTGTTCCCAGTGATGCGTGTCTACCACATTCAGTTTCAGCTGTAGCTCAGGAGTCTTCCAGCCTCCTCCCTGCAAAGAGACAGCACTTATTTTGATAGCATAAGTAGCAAGCACTGAAATCATCAGCATGCATAAAGTTCGTCAGTACAGAGTTTCCCTTGCACATCTTGGACATGTAGTTGAAGAGAGAGGGAAGCGCACGGAAGAGAAGGAGGATAAAGTTAGCAATCTTTTTCTTGTAGAGATCATCCGGGATATAGGACAAAGACTGTACTTCCAAACGGTCTGTATTTCCAAAGCAATCCTTCCTCCCTCCTGAACTCTGTAATATTAATTTCTAGATAAATAACTTTAAAGGATGCCTATATTGGAACGCCGTACAGTAACATTTTGAATAGCGGAGACCAGAGCAGCTCAGGAACGGGCAGTGATGAGCTGACTGGCAGGGTTTATTAGCCTGAGAACGGTGGTCTCACGCAGCCGCCTAGACCGCTGTCAGAACCAAGCTAATGTACGATCGTGTTTCTGTGTGCTGCACAGATCCAGCTGCTCTGGTCTGTGATAGCTCTCAGCATGATAGTCCGTTTCTCAGGGCAGATATTCTGTTAACGATCCTCGATCCACATTTCCAGTCACTTTCTTCATCTCCCCCTATTGTCCCATTTTATTCCATCCATGAAGAGGCTTCACAATTGCATGCCTCTTCCCCAGTTTGTGTTCCACAGCCTACATTTTAGTATCCCTACTAGCTCTGTTTTTAGGGTCTGGCATTTGGTTGCCAACCACATGAAGGCCGACTGCTTCTCAGTATTAGTAATTCGCTTCCTTTGGTCTGGCTGAGAGCTATAGAAAAGCTAATGCCTAACTGGCAACTGGGTAGGGCAATAACCTTTTGATATTCTACATATGACAGAAAGTGACCGAGTAATTCGCATGAATGGAAAATTTATTAAAAAATGTAGAAATATTTCTAGTATTATTAAGGTTTACAAACCAGGCTTTCAGCTGGGTTGAATTTGGGGTTTAAATCAATTTAGTTCTTAAGGATTTCTGGAGTGCGAGAGCAGCTTCTAGCCAGTAATAGAAGATTTCTACAGCTTCCCTTCTTGCTACCTATGAAGAGTAGACATTTTTTGGTAACTTTTGTTAATGATTCATGAGACCAATTTCCCAAACGTAACTCTTTTAATTATTTTTGCAACGGTTCAGTTTGCACGCCAATTACCAAACTCCAAAGTGAAGAAGGGCTTGTGTGCTTGACAACGTCTCTGTTTTTTTTCCAATGACCTCACAGGTCCAGTAAAAATTATTACCTCTCTCTGGAATGTTAGCTTGGCATATACACTTAGACTGTCACCCTTATAACAACATTATTACTATACTTTATTTATATCAGGCACATACTTCAACATGAATCATTTTATCTTACCATAAGTTTCCTCCCAAACTCCCATTTTCCTTTGTTTTAGTACACAAAGGGTGACAGTCTGTGTTCCTGAGATAAATCTGAAATGGCTTCACAGGAATTAGTGCTGCGATCTGCTCACTAGACTGGTGTAACTCAATTATCAGACTTCAAGGCTACCTGGCAAAACCTCTTGCTGCTGGTAACACTTTGCTCCTTGACTGTCCGTAGGTCTCAAAGCATGTAATGGAGAAAGTTACAGGGGGGAGGATGATCAAATGATTGACTCTGATGCTGAGAGCTGGGAACAGATGTCTAACCTTGCGCCCATCACCAGAGCGTGATGTCTCACACCACCTCAGCATTCCTCCTCTCACCACAGCCAGTGCAGCACAGGACTCAATTTCCCTTTTAATTACACAATCATTTATCAGTACTTGCCCATAATAAGTAGATAAAGTCCTTCATCTGTGTTTAGCAGTGGCTAATTCACTCATGTCTGCTAGCACTGATACTTTCTTTTCCAGGGGACAAACCTCAAGGTCTTTACTCAAGTTCCAGCTTAGTTCCCACATTGACAAATTCCCTCTGAAAACAAAGAAGGAAAGGAGTGAATTTAAGGCAATTAGGGGCTGCTAGTGTTGTCCCAAGTCACCCTTAAAGAAGTATTTTTTACTCCTTAGGTATTTTCTTTTTCATCTTTGTTTTAACATCTGGTTTAAAGGCTGTGGTCTTCACCTCTTAAACTTTTTGTGGCCACCATTTAGTCATCTTATTTTTTTTTTAAGGCACGTTATCTGGTCTGGTATTTTCCTGATGTGTTTCTTTATGCAGTTCTGGTTTTGCCAGGTCACTGTACCAGCTGCCACCAACAGGGCTGGAACATCCAAATATCGTTGCACTCACATGCTGTTGAATTAATCCCACTTGTTTCATCTCTTAATCTAGGACATATCAACACTATCATTTGAGGACTTATGTTATCGTGTTCAGATATATTTGAGTTATCTTTAATTCAATTAGCTAGCACGTCAGTATATGCTTACATTTCAATATCACTAACAGCACAGCCCAGGCAGTTTTCCATGGAGGCTATGCACAGTCTCTCAGGACTACATACAGACACAGGCAGTAAAGTGCGTGTTTTGCAATTTCTTATGCTTGAGAAATGACCCTGGGTGGGTCACGACCACTTGTTTGTGATGCGTTTTATTGCCAAAATCCCCCTTTTTGAAGTTCTCTTCTATCTTCACCTGTACTAAAAATGCTGACTATTTCATAAATATTATTTTCCATTTCTTGTTTTTGGTTACCTTGTACATATTTTTTTTTTTTTTTTTTTTAGAAAAAAGCAAATCATCTTCAGTTTGAGAGCAGTTTTATGGTCAAAATTTGATAACAATCCCTGTCTCAAGTGGTAGAGAGAAGAAAACAAACTGGAAACCTGAAAAGCCTGCTGTGTTGTCATCTTAACTTTCCTGTGATCACTCTAGTAAGAAGAACATTTAAAGCTCTAATTTAAGAGAGAAGAGAACTTCCTATATTATTCTAAAACAATCTTATGAAAATTGCAAGGTGACAAATATTTAACTTAGTATTATCGTTTTAAATTATATTATTGCTGTTATTTGACTGTGATTCATAAAGTCCTCCCAATTAATTTTCTTAATCTATTACTAAACAGCACAGTGCATTTGATGATACTGAGAACTGAACAAAATCTTCCTTCTTTTTTTCCCCACAATCTGTTTAAAGTCTGAAAGGTATTAAGAGCATAATGAAAGTTATACAGATGGATTTTCAAAGACTTCAACAAAAAAAGGACTAAGTCATCCATGATTGATCAAAGGGATAAGTGGATTTTCCCCATTAAATCTTGAAAGACAAAAGTTTGATATCCAGTATCTTACTGAAGCATTGACTCGAAAGGAATAATTTTCCTACTGTTACACTGATAAAATACTATTAAACTCTAAATCAATATGAGCCTGCTATTTTTTGTATTTGGCATTAATCGTCCCATATGTAGCTACTATCAGAGTGAAATAAAGGCAATATCTTCTTATTAAATAGATACACTTTTCAGTTTATCCCAAGATTTCTTATTTATCATCTGCTGTTATGTAACTTTCATGGGTCGTCATCATTGAGTAGGGAAGTACATATTTAGGTATTTTAAGATCTTATACTTATATAATATATGTATACTTATATTATTCCTCTAATTTTTGGATAATTTACTTATGCTTCTTAAAAAAATGTCTTCCTACTATGAATATATGCCTAGTAATGACGTTCTCAGAACTGCACAAGATACTGCATTAACACAACCAGAGGATAAAAAAAAATGCCCTTGTTCCATAAGGTAAAACTTCTGAGTTGAGCCTCAGATCATTTTCTGTTTTCTGTTACTGTGCCATATTGTAAGAACAGCTAATCTGCTATATGCTTGCTCTTCAACTGGGAATACACAGTTGTTTTGCTAATTCTAAAAAAACATGGCTAGTTGCCACAAATTTTGTCAGCTAAGGCAGAACCTCTAATCGCATTGTTGGGGAAGATTTTGTTTAGTGGAGCAATTAGTTTGCCATTTGATTTAATATGACTTTCTGTTTTGTAGGAAATTTTAGTGATGATCATGGGAGAGACAGTGATTTTTTTTTTTTTTTTTTTTGCGGAGGCTGAAGGACTAAGAAACTCATCTTAGCTTAGCCAAATTAAGGGCAGGACTGACTCCACTAGACAGCTTTAAAAGAAAATGCACGCAGAGTAATCTGTCAATAGAGCAGCAACCAGTTCACTTATCAGTTAGGAAAGTCATATAGAGAGATGGGATTTTTTTCTTTCTTATATTAGGAAATGTTAAAATAGATTGAAAAGGCAGCTACAGCACCAGTGAGGGAAGTATCATATATGGCACAGGCCATGGAGGTGGCCGGATGTCGGAGCTGTGAAATTAGCATCATTTTAGAGCTGGTTCTTCATACAAGATATTTCCTGACAGAGCTGCTGGAGGAGGAGTTTCAGGTCCTGACAGTGTAAATGAACACAACAATAGACCTCAGGTAGAGATTTGGGAGTGTGATAAAAAGCTGAGATGATGTGCAGACACCTGGCATACAAGAGGACCCATAAGGAAAATCTGTATAGAAGAAAGTGGACCATTGGCAACATGTGACTAGGAGGAAAACGCCTGGCTGTGTTCAGGAGAACCCAAGCGCTGGAGTAAGCTCAATCCATTAAGGAAAAAAGCCAGCACCATGATATAACGGGATAGCAAGAAAGAAGAAAAGAACTAGTCTGAAGTGAACAGACAGCGAGACAATAGAAGCCTTCAGAGAGTGTCCAGGAGAGATAGGAGAATGCTCTGGAGACGTTCACAGGCAGGATGAAGTATAGAAAGAAAAATGAGCAGAAGAAAGAATACCAAAGAGAAATAGACGTGTCTCTTGTTAGTCCAGTGCACCACTAGAGACTCATTACTGAGAGAAATAAGTAGGCACATTATGAAAGAGAATCAAAAAGGAGCAGTCTCCTGGGGGAGCAAGGGCACATTAGGCAGAGTCAGGACTGAGAAGGAAGCTGACATAAAGGGGAAAAAGGCTACTGGTTGCCCTTCACATCAGAGCAGGCAGCCAGGTTCTTGCCATTGACAACAAACTTTAACTGATGGGGAAATGTAGTCCAAGAACGGAAGGTTCGGGGATCATTCCTGTCCAGAAAGATGGACAAAAAGGATTCAAGAGTTTGAAGAGCAGTAAGTGATTTCTTGGTGATGATACTATATTCAAACATTCACAGGTACACTACCTTTTCTTAAAGGAGATTGAGTTTGACAACACTTTTCCAAAACGTTATAAACCAGGTAATTGCCGGAGAAAGTTGAGAGAGTCTCAGATAACCTCCACTGCCTGTACCAAGAGCCGCTGAAACAACCTATGTGCTGTGATCACTTGACTTATATGTCAACGATTTAGCTGCGAGTAAGGGGACACAGAAGGACCTACATATTATAGCTGGGCACTCAGGTCTGGGCTGGTGGAAACCATTGAAAGGTTTTATGCTTGCAAAGAGACTGAGATTCTTGGAAAGGCTGTGAAACCACATATTGCAGGAAAAGTGAGAAAATGGAGGAAAGGTAGGGCTAACTGGAATGAAAACATTCATACATTCAGAAAAGAGAAATGAGGGAGGTGGTTGTGCTGGGTATTCGTTAAGTAGCTGATGGAATTAATTGCGCTGTGGTGGCAAGGGTAAAATGAAATCTTTTCTGATAAAGATTACTCCTAAGAAGGACGCTAAAAGCAGTATTACAGTCTTTTCAGGGCTAGATATGGATCTAGTTAATAATGAGAGAAATACATACATAGAAATTGTATCATTAGAGGAAATTTCAGCTTCTCAAATACATGCTGGGAAAAACAAAACAAAACAAAACAAAACAAAACAAAACAAAACACAAAAAACCCCAAACCACACAAAGTACCAAACATGATGAGGTCCAGACATCTGGGATATTATATTTAGGAAAATTTTTGACAAATAGTCAGTGAAACAGTAACAGTAATGCTATTTTAGACTTGGATTTCATGAGCAGCAAAAAACTCATAGAATAAGTGTTCATTGAAAATAATCCTGGACCAAGTAAATGTGACAGATTTTGATTTTTTGAACTAAAAGTTAGAAAAATTAGGACAAAGTAGTGTCCTACTACAAAGTGTATGACTTTCTAAGGGTAAATGTAAAGAAACATAGGAATTTAGGTTGTAAGGCTGACGGGAATTAAACCCAAGGATTTCATTGGGAAGGAGGTAGAATTGCTTTAGGTCTGCAGTGCAACACTTGGAGTTTTTACTAAGCAAGAGGAAAAAAATAGCAAGGAAGAAATACAATGCCCCTGGAAAAATGTAGGAAAGGAATGGATTAGCAAGAAAATTATATTTTTATAGTTACAATATACAGAAAAAGGAAAATGTAAAAGAAACTGAGGTGGATCTTGAAAGGAAAATTAAAATAAATTGCTAAAAGTAGGGGAATATGGAATAAACTTCGGGCAGTTTTGCATTAAATATATTCTGTACAGCAATTTTGGAGGCCAAGACTCTAAGCCAGATGGTCCCTTCAAACTCTCCTTCTCCTTTCTACTCAATTTCTACACTTTCTGTCTGGCAACACGAGGAGAAAAATAGTGGAAAATTAATTCTAACATTAGCTAGCTTTTGTCTCAGTGTCTGGCCCCATTAAGTCAGCCTGCAGACCTGAATGTACCAACAACTTAGAATAATGTTGCTAGCTGCATTGCCAGGAAATACTCTCCTATTTAGGAACAAAAGGTTTATTCTAATGCTAATGAATTCACTAAGTATTCAGCAGAGTCGTCTGCATGATACCAATGGCTCAGGTATACAGCACAGCAGCTGCATGAAATCCTCCCCATAACTTTCTTTCAGACAGATGGAAAAGGCCCATCCATGATTGATAGTCAAAAGGCACAATTTCGAGGTGCTTCTTTATGCACGGAAGTATCACAAAGCTGAGTCTTTTCTTCTTCAGTATGTGCAGTAGCGCTGTCGATGAAATGGACGTAACATGCTCATGTGTCCGCCAAGGAGCGTCCATCCTCATATCAGCGGTAGTATACAGGTCTTGCCTACCTGCTGCAGCTCTAAAAAGGGATCATTTCTTACCAACATACAGTTCAACCCAGTCTTATCACGTAAAACTTGTCTTTGTCGCGGTTAACATGGAGGTTTTTAAAAGTTAGCAGTTTTGACCACTCCCACAGAATATCAAAACCAGACATAGTTCTGCTTGGTTTGTGATTCAGGCTGGCCAGAAACACCCGCGTTTCACTTTTGATTGACAAGAGGACTGTGTATCTTCCCCTTACTGAAATAAGCACATTTTATCTGTTGCTCATCAACTGAGAAGCTGCTACCTCCGGCTACTGTAAATTTATGCACGTACATGTTATTTTTCTTACAGTTACAGTGGTCAGGAGCATAACACCGATTTTCTGGAATTAATACTGTTTCCATATACAATCTGGATGCACCATATGGTCAATAATCTTCATCATTAGTAGACAAAACCCTAGCTGCTAAAATGGATTTGTTTCAAGCACCTTTCGTATTTCACCAAAGATATTGAGCTCAGTAAGATGGGCACATTTTAGAGAGTTTAGACTAAAATTAGTTCTAGTTGAGGTAGGATTTTATGAGTGGATACAGGCCTGATAGAACCCCAAAACACAGTGGAAAAGCTTTATGAAAATTATAGGTTAATTTTAAGGAAATGTCTCATTCTGCCTTGGAGAGTTTAAGGAAAGACACTCTCTAATTATACCCCCCCCCCCGTCCAGTTTCTATTTTTGTAGACTCAGCAGTACCCAACTGTACTGGTTTATCCGTGACTTTAATTACTATGCCTATTAAAACAAAGGCTGGATAAAGACCTCTTTTAAAACTATAGTTCAAAATGACAGCTGCTGGGTTTTCGTGTGATTTATCCCCAACACAAACTCTAAAACTGAAACAGCATTTTAAGCTGTAATGTAACCAGACAGCTCAGATAATAAAAGATCATCTTCATTAGTAGCTGTATCCTTGATTAGTCTCTTCAGTGAAAGAAAGGGTCATGACTGACATTTACAAGTGAACAAAGGCATTAGCTAGACAACAGAACAAATAAAAATAAAGACATTCTTTTGTCTTTGTGCCTAAACAGACTACAAATACATTTGAGATAAAAAGTCACTAACATTTAAAAAATTGATTGATTTGCTTTAGGGAATAGATGCAGTGGCAATCGTTCCGGAGAAATAATATCACTTCAGCTGAAATCTACCACATTTATTCATATTTGATAAGCAGTGGGACTATATACGGCAGAAAATACTCCCAGTAAGTGGAAGTGTTTCAACTGCCCCATGACCTTTATATGTACCATGGACAAAACAACTTTAAGACAGTGCACTTGCTGCAAAATATTTACCACTGTTTTATATAGCTTTGTCAGTTTATTTTAATGCATTATCATTATCATAACTTTCATTTCTGGACTGTCTCAGAGGCCCTGAATAATGATGTACTACGACACTAAAAGTCATGTCTTAACGTTGACAGCTGATGTTTCCAATATCTTGCTTCCCAGAATACTTACAGTTATTCAAATCTCCTGGGTCAAGGTTTGCTCTGTTAGAATATGTCCATTCATTTAAATCCAGAAAAAAATTACCATTTTCACCAACATTATCCTGAACTCACAAGGGTGAAGCTGAGAGCAGAATGTGGCTCACTCCATTTCAGAAAGATCTCCTCCACAGAGAAATTGAATTTTTGCAGGACTTCTGTGAGCTTCCATTTTCATTCACGGCTGAAAACACTTTAAATAGAAATGGTTGAAAAAAATGAAAAAAACCCTTGATAATTCCCCTCCATCTTTTGTCAACAGTTCAATGCAACTGAGATGTTTCCATGTTTGTAAGTTTTGGATGGCATGTTTTCAATTCTAATAATATTCTCTGTTGTAGTAGTAGAGCAATTCTTTTGGTTTTCATTCTTTACATGATATGAAGGAAAGCCACCAGGAGTAAAATCTGGCATATTTCGTATGTGCACCCACTTGCACACATTTCATAACCTCAGGAAGAAAATGCGTTTGCTTCTCTCCTACTAGTGAGCAGTGGGAGTTTTTGATTTTTTTCCTCCTACTATTGAAGAGTGCTTATTGAAAACAAAAAGCAACACAGAACTTTAAATGTATGAATTCTGCACAGGTTAATTGTTTACCATCAAATCCAGGCTTGATGACGTAGGTTTGGTATTATCCAGAATTCTGCATTGGAATAGCTATTTCATATTAAAGGTAAATTTTTGAATGGGTCTTTCTCTGCAAACCTCTCACTGCTATATTGGTGCTGCTCACTAGAAGCCAGCTGAATTAATCTCAAGCACAGCAGAACCTTCTGTAATGCCATATGAAGAATTTGTCACAGTGACATTCTTGATTCTTTCCGACAGTTGAATGACACACAGCATTGCTAATTCACAAAGTAATGCTGGGCACTTTTCTGCAATGTGACTTTTCATCTTCCCCACAACTGCTTGCTCACATATTTTGTTCCATATTAAATTACTCATATGCATAACTGATATAATCTCCTTTCTGCATTCACATGTGTCTACAAGATTTAGTTATTATCCTGTCTGGAATAAAGTCTGGACTCCTCTCGTACAATTAAACAATTATTCTGGCATTTTATATCTCCTCACATTAGGTGCAAAGGAACACATTATAAAAATTGCTGTACCCTATATTAAGGCAGCCTTCCTAATTTCCATTCCATTACCTTTATATTCTGGATGAAAGCTAGATGTCTTGGGCTACATCCAAGTAAAACAGAGGTGGCGATTACTAGCAGGTGCACACATATGACAGAATCAATATACTTTATTAATGTCTTCCCTTAGCTTGAATTCCTGAAGGTAAAGTTTTGGCCATTTTTAGCATATGATGCAAGATCCTTTTTTGTCTTCTTTACTAAGCACAGTGTCTGGGACCTCCCTGGTGACTAATCTCTAAATCTTCACTCATAGCCCTTGTGGTGTGGCTTATTTGATAGCAGAGCAGGCGCATGATCCCTGTGATACTCTGGAGAATGCTGAACCTTAGAGAGCACGTTTGCAGCCACATCTGACGGGAAACCTGAGACACATTTCCTGTGAAGTTTTGCTTAGTTTTCGAGGCATGCCCATGTCCATTATTTTCGCAGGCTCTGTTTGTATGTCTCTCAGATTTCCAGTGATTTAAATTAATGACAGGATTATGCCCAGAATCACCATGTTCTAAGTGAGCATTGCAGCCTAATAAAGAAAAAGGAGCTTCGTAATAATAAGGTCTGGCACTGGCAAAGAGCTTCGAAGCACCCCGCTTGATCAATCAAGGGCCAGAAAATATCAAGCCACGGGTAGACACCTATATATGAAATAAAAATGGGTTGGATTTAGAATATTCACTATGAACTACTCATCCACAGACGCAGAGCTCTCACTTGGATTTCTTAGCTGGTTTTGAATGACAGCATACTGAGGAAAATCACAGCATGTGCTTTCAGCAGCCTCTACCCTGCAGAGGAAATATCTGCTAGGTACCTTCACGGCAGCAATTTGTGACAAATGATGTGTCCATTATAAACTCCTTGCTCTCCAGGAAGAACAAGGGAGAGTCAGGCATGTGGGAAATCACCAGTGCACACAGCATGGGGAACAAACAAGAAGAATTAGAGATCTGTGTGTGGTCGCAGGGCCATGATCTCATGGCAATTACTGAGAGGTGGTGGAATAGCTCACATGACTGGAGTGCCGTCATGGATGGGTATGTTCTCTTTAGGAAAGATAGGCCAGCGAGGTGAGGTGGTGGAGTCGCTCTTCACGTGAGAGAGCAACTGGAATGCCTCGAGCTCTCCCTGGGGGCAGATGAAGAGCAAGTTGACAGCTTGTGGGTAAGGATCAGGAGGCAGGCTAATGTGAGAGACACTGTTGTGGGTGTTTGTTACAGGCCATCTGATCAGGATGGGGAGGTTGATGCAGCCTTCTACAGACAGCTGAGAGTCGCCTCACAGTCACGGGCCTTGGTTGTCATGGGGGACTTCAGTCACCCTGATATCTGCTGGGAAGGTTACACAGTTAGGCATGTACAGTCCAGGAGGTTCCTCCAGTGTATTGACGATAACTTTTTTGACTCAGGTGGTGGAGAAGCCAACAAGGAGTGGTGTACTACTTGTCCTAGTACTGACAAAAAAAGAGGGACTGGTAGAGGACATTAAAGTTGGGGGCGGACTTGGATGTAGAGATCATCAGAAGACAAAGTTCAGGATTAAGAGTAGTATGCATAAAATGACAAGTAGGTTTGCAACCTTGGACTTCAGAAAGGCTAATTTTAATCTCTTCAAGAAACTGCTTGGAGAAATCCCATAGGTTAGGGCTCTAGAGGGGAAGGGGGCTCAAGAGAGCTGGTTGATATACAAATATCATTTCCTCCAAGCTCAGGATCAGTGTATCCCTAAGAGCAAGAAATCAGGCAAGGGAAGCAGGAGACCTGCATGGTTGAGCAGGGAGCTTCCAAAAAAGTTTAAGTGGAAGAAGGAAGTTTAGAGTATGTTGAAGAAGGGGCTGACCACTTGGAAAGATTACAGGAATGCTGTCAGAGTATGCATGGATGAAATAAGGAAAGCCAAAGCCTCCTTAGATTAAATCTGACAAGGGATGTCAAGGTCAACAGGAATGGTTTCTTCAAGTACATCAGAGGCAAAAGGAAAACTAGCGAAAAATGTGGGCCTGCTGTTGTACAAGACAGGTGCCATGGTGAGAGATGGTGCAGAGAAGGCAGAGTTGCTGAATGCCTTCTTTTCTTCGGTCTTCACTGCTCAGGCCAGCCCTCAGGAGTCCCAGACTTTGCAGGTAACAGAGAAAGTCTGGAGGAAGCAAGACTTTCCCTTGGTTGAAGAGGATCAAGTTAGAGATCAGTTAAGTAAACTGGGTATCCACAAGTCCATGGGGCCCAATGGGATGCACCCTCGAGTGATGAGGGAGCTGGCAGAAGTCATTGCTGGGCCACTCTGTCATCTTTGAAAGGTCCTGGAGAACAGATGAGGTGCCTGAGGACTGGAGGAATGTTACTGTCACTCAAGTCTTCAAAAAGGGAAAGAAGGAAGACCCAGGAAACTACAGGCTGGTCAGCCTCATCTCCATCCCTGGAAAGATGATGAAACAGCTCATTCTGGGCATCATCTCCAAGCATCTGGAGGAAAAGAAGGTTATCAGAAGTAGTCCACATGGATTCACCAAGAAGAAATCATGTCTGACTAATCTGATAGCCTTCTGTGTGGCATGACTGGATAGACAGATGAGGAAAGGGCAGTGGATGTTGTCTACCTTGACTTCAGCAAGGCTTTTGACACTGTCTCCCACATCATCCTCATAGACAAGCTTAGGAAGTGTGGGTTAGAGGAATGGACAGTGTGGTGGATTGAGAACTGGCTGACAGATAGAGCTCAAAATGTTGTGATTAGTGGCACAAAGTTTAGTTGGAGGTTTGTAACAAGTGATGTTCCCCACGGGGCAGCACTGGGTCCAGTCCTGTTCAATATATTCATTAATGACCTGGGTGAAGGGACAGAGTGTACCATCAGCAAGTTTGCTGATGACACAAAACTGGGAGGGGTGGCTGACAAACCAGAAGGCTGTGCCGCCATACAGTGTGACCTGGACAGGCTGGAGAATTGGGCGGAGAGAAACTTTATGAAATTCAACAAAGCAAGTGTACGGTACTGCGTCTGGGGGAATAACCCCATGCATCAGTACAGGTTAGGGGCTGACCTGCTGGAGAGCAGCTCTGTGGAAAGGGACCTGGGAGTCCTGGTGGACAACAGGGTGACCATGAGCCAGCAATGTGCCCTGGTGGCCAAGAAGGTGAATGGCATCCTGGGGTGCATCAAGAAGAGTGTGGCCAGCAGGTCGAAGGAGGTCATTCTTCCCCTCTACTCTGCCCAGGTGAGGCCGCATCTGGAATACTGTGTCCATTTCTGGGCTCCCTGGTTCAAGGACAGGGAACTGGTGGAGAGGGTCCAGCAAAGAGCTACAAAGATCATTAGGGGACTGGAACATCTTTCTTATGAGGAAAGGCTGAGGGACTTGAGTCTTTTTAGTCTAGAGAAGAGAAGACTGAGGGGAGATCTTGTCAATGCTTGTCAATGTCTTTGTCAATGCTTAAAGGGAAATGGGACCAGTCTTTTTTTTCAGTGGTGCCCAGTGATAGGACAAGAGGTAACAGGCACAAACTTCAACATAGGAAGTTCCACCTAAACATGAGAAAGGACTTCTTTACTTTGAGGGTGGCAGAGCACTGGAACAGGCTGCCCAGAGAGGTGATGGAGTCTCTGACTCTGGAGACATTCAAAACCTGCTTGGACGCCATACTGCGCAAGCTGCTGTAGGTGACCCTGCTCTGGCGGGGGAGTGGACTAGATGATCTCCAGAGGTCCCTTCCAACTCCTATCATTCTGTGATTCTGTCTCCCCAGTTGCAGCGTAGTGGGCTTGGTGCTGTGTGGGAGGGTCTTATGTAGAGACCAGAGGGTCTCTGCAGCAGTGGAATATAAGCTTGACTCTAGACACTCTGGGACAGGGAGCATTTTCTAGCTCTCAGGTCTGCAATGAATAATGAGTCCCAGTGGCATAACAGGACAAACTCTACTTGTGTGCTATTCCTCTTTCTCCATCTTTCCTCCCTTTGGAAGGGAATAGTATAACAGGGTATTTTAGTCAGCCCCTTGGTCAGCTCCTGCCACACAGTGAGTAAAACAACACTTAAGTTCTGGCTAATCAAGGCTTGAACTGAGGTTTTACAATGTACACTAGTGCAATTTCTCTCTCTCTCTCTCTAATGCATTCATATTTATGGTTTCTTTTAGTTAATCATCCTAATCCATCTACCTGTTTGGAGGAAAAAGGCCAACAGGTTCTAAATCAATCCTTGAAACGTCTGGTCACAGTGGGAAAAAAAGAGACCCTGATTCTACCTGATAACATCTGACATGTCTGGGCATTAGGAGTCTCAGCAGAGCGTATTCCAACTGCACCATGTTATCCCACAGGGCAAATCCCAAAGTTGCTGCCTTCTCTCTGTGTTGACTGACTTAGCATTTGTACTTGACAGAAATTTCTGACTCTGACTAAAAATTAGCTATTGCAAAACACATGGCTCCCACAGATGGTCCAGTAAAGCCAAAGTATTTTCTTTCTCCTAGAGTTTCCGCCAATCCCACCAAGGCTGTGTGTGACAGATGCAGTTACAGCTGAGATACTTTTTAGTGGTTACTGTATTTTCACTGTCGGCACCAGTGCCTACTGTGCCGCCACATGTAACTTTTCAGTGGCTCTCTTTGTGCAGTGTAGAGTTCATCAAAGGCAAAGTCATGTCGTCATGAATGAATAATGTCCTCACGGCACATGGTACTCTGCATTTTATTTTGGTTCTCAATGAGTAACTCCTGTAAAGGGATTTTTCTAATGTACTATATTTGTATAATAGGCTTCTCATGGCAGTTTTGAACACATGTAGTCAATTTAATTGATTATGCTCCTATTAAAAATAGTCATACACCAGTGACAGTCTTGACAGCCCATCTGTAAACAACAGAAGCTATTTAAACCCAGCACTATAATGCTAATTGGTAAAACATTACTTGTGGCTGCATATGAATCTCTTGAGTGAAATCCTCACACATTCGCTCTACAGGATGTATTAGGGGAATGGATGTGAAATTCTCCTCTAGAAATCCTCCAGGCATGAGGAGCACCTTTCCAAGGCAGGAGTGCGATAAAAAGAGGTACTTTGGCTTTGCTTTGCTGGCTGGTAGCCTTACGCTTACAGAAGCCCAGCCTGGTGATTGCTGCAGCATATGCCCAGTACAAGCATTGCCCTTTCCCTTTGGCCATTTCCCACCCCACATGCCAGCAATGAGCAGAAGGGCAGGAATACAGGCACTTCCAACTCTGTTGAACTGCCACAATTTCCCCTTACATTATGGTGATCTTTCTGGGCCAAATAAACAGACTTTATATGGGAAATCTGACTGGGATGTAGCACAAAGTAAGCACACTGTAACAGCATCACCCAAGCATCCCACCTGCACCACTCCCAGGTACAGTATCACTCTTTTAAGGGAGAAAAGATGCCACAAAAAGAAAGGGCTGGGCTCTGAACAGCTTTAATTTGACAGTTCCCTTGTCACCACCGGAACGACAATGATTAATGCTGGCTGAGGGTGCAGGACCCTGAATTCTTCCTTGCATAACTAACAGAAGATTTTCCTCTTAATCTAATTTCTTCTTCCATCTTAACTCTCCCTTAGCTCTACAGCTTCTGCTTTGAGAGGCATTTAAGGCTTATTGCAGACAAAATGCAAGTGCACAGACTCCACGTTAAAAAGAAAATTTGATGTCAAGTACCAGGCAAGCACTCATGGAAAGCTCCCTCTCTGATTCCTGAACATAAGCTAAGGGACCAGCCAGGATTCGGGCCCAAGCCTCCGACGTGTTAAGTAGCTGTGACACCCACTGAAACAGGATGAGTCAACAGTAACTTCCAGGCTCCAGCCTTTATTTCCGAAATAGCTGTTTGAGAGGATGTTGACATTTTCCTCCAAGACACTTTTCAATGTCACAGAAAACCATCATTCAGTGACATTCTCTAAATTTCCAGTTTTCAATGTAATTTTGGTTCTTTGAAAATGTATTTGACAAAACTCCTGTGCATGATGATTTATCTGAACTAAAGAACAGGAAACATACCTCGTATTCAAAGGAAATCCTTCAACCTTTGTTGGGAGGGACTGGCTGATATCTTAGTGTGGATCAATACTTCTATTAGCAGTATAGTATGAAGTGGTAAGCCATTTCCTTGGTATTTTTTTTACATTTCTCTTCTTTTTGAATACTGTGGAGTTGTCATTTATTACTTATAAAAGTACCAGATACAATATGTATTTGTATAGATCTATTTTTGTTTTTCTTTTGCTCACACACACAAGCCAGTACAAACCAGGCAAGCTTTTAATTTTTTTTAAAGAAATTGGAGCATGTGTTTATATCTTTTGACTTCTTAATTTAAAAACATCAGAGACTTCACCACAAATCACCACTGTAACAAATCATTATGTTTAAATCCACTTTAGCCGTCAGAGGGACTTATTCGTCCATTAATGGCTGACTGCAATGCATATTTATGCCGCACTTACAATTTCTTCTCGCTTCTCTCTTTTAGTAATGACTTCATTCTGAACCTTTTCACAGTGCAGTATTATTCAGAGTAAAAAAACTTTCTAATACTTGTCCAGCAGTTGCTGCAGTCTATCATCACAGCATATGCAAACTATTATGTTTTAAAGTGTTTATAGACACAAGTGGCCTAACTCTGTGCTTCCCAAACAGCCCCTAAGCAACAGTGAAGCTCTGTTTCCCGAAATTCTTGTGGCTGCAGCAAATATCGAAAATGCAGTGTTATGTGTAGTATTATACCTATTGGTTTAATCATTTGCTGAGACATGCCAAGAAATCTAAGGGTTCCTTTTATTTTTCTTTTTAGAAGCAAAACTTTTCTCTGTAAGATAAAAGTTTTATCATGTTTATCAAGCTAAATCTGAATAATTGACAACGTATTTTTTTGTTTGGTTGATTGTTTTTTGTTTTGTCAACGGTCTGTGACACCTAGGACTGTTATAGGGCATGTGATATGTGCTGACCTGGCAAAGAGTGTTTTTTCTTGACATCCATCTAGATGCTTTACTCAACACAGCATTCATCAAAGCTTATATGTCACCTACACTTTGCCATTCAGATTTCTATTTACTTTTGGCACTTAGCCCCCGCCCTTCCACTTTCGGCCCCTGCCACCTTTAATTACCCAACTCATCTGTCAAAAGGTTGTACTTTCTATTTTTTTAGCTGAAAGCTTGCACACAACATCTCCCTGAAAGCACACTTATTGAAAACTAAGCCAGTATTTTATACAAGTATCCCTGGCAGAGGCGTTCCTTGGAGGTTGCTGCCCAAACACTGGAGAAGCTGATCAGTCAGCTGCACCGAGGTGAAGGTTTTCAAAGACGCCCTAGAGGTGGACACTCGGATCCCAATTAAAAGGAATGTTTGGGGTATGTATTTGTTTTTTTTCTCCTTTGAGACTCCAGTCTAACTGATGTATTTAACCAGTTAATTCCGAAGGCCTGTGTACACACCAATAATGCCAATATATTTAAATGGATGCCCTTAAATGAGTTTATATAGATTCAGCTGGCTTTAATAAAGCTGTCAAGAAACAGTATTTATTTTTTTACATCCAGCCCCACCAGTGGAAGGGTTTATTTCCTCCTTGCTCCTCATCGCTCCTACATATCTGACAGGCAAGCTGTGTCTGTCCTAGCTGACATTTCCTACTCCTACGCTAAAAGGATTTTTCCTCTCTCCTCTTCTACTAGTTCCCTCTGGCCTTGTAGCTCCATTCCCACTTTACCTACCTATTTCCTTTGCCTCCCTGACCACCTTTCTTCCTTCCTGTCACCCCTCTAAAGTCTTTTCGCCTATGGCAAAAGTTATTACTGTGAAGGAGTAGGCTCTGGCATTTTCAGCTGCACCATCTGCTATCTATCAAGAGGGACCTTGACAGGCTGGAGAAATGGGTCACTGGAAACCTCATGAAGACTAATGCAGGGAAATGCTAAATCCTGCACCTGGGGAGCAACAACCCCATGCACCAGTACAGGCTCTGAACCAACCGGTTAGAAAGCAGCTTTGCACAGGAGGTCTTGGAAGTCCTGACGGGCAAGCTGACCATGAGACAACGTTGCACCTTCTTGGCAAAGGTCAACAGTACCCTGGGCTGCATTAGGAAGAGCATCACCAGCAGGTCCAGGGAAGTAATCCTTCCCCTTTACTCAGCACTGGTGAGACACATCTGGAGTGCTGAGTGAAGGGCTGGGCTCAACAGTACAAGAGAGACATGGACATAGGGCCACTAAGGTGACGAAATGACTGCAGCATAGCTCATATGAGGAGAGGCTGAGACAGCTGGGACTGTTCAGCCTGGAGGAGATAAGGCTCAGGGCTGTGTTATCAGTGTGTGTAAATATCTGTTTGGAAGGTATAAAGAAGATGGAGCCAGGCTTCTCTCAGCAGAGCCCAGTGCAGGACAAGGCAATGGGCACAAATTACAATATGGGTAATTCCCTTCAAACATAAGAGTTTTTTTACTGTGTGGGAGCTCAAAGACTGGAACAGGCTGCCCAGAGACATTGTGCAGTCTTGGAAATATTCAAAACCTGACTGGACATGCTCCTGTGAAACCTACTGTACTTGACCCCTGCTTGAACAGGGGCTTGGACTAGACGATTTCCACAAGTGCCTTCCAATCCCAAATATTCTGCAATTCTATCTTCTCTGTGGCTTAGGCACATCAGTCACAATCTTCCTGTCTTTCCCAGTTCAAACTTCTAGTTTTACACAGATTACCAGAATACAAGCAAAGGATCACATACCTCATATCTTGTCTTCATCATGTGTGAGGGTTTTTTGTGTGCTTGTTTGTTTCCTAAAAGAAAGGATAAGATTTTCTGTACTTTACTCTTCCCTCTTTTGGGTCATCTTCCCTGGAGTCTAGTAGAGCAGGTAAGGAATCATAGAATCATAAAATATCTCAAGTTGGAAGGAACCCATAAGGATCATTGAGTCCAACTTCCTGCTTGTTGCAGGACTACCTAAAACTAAACCATATGACTAAGGAGTTCTAACTAATTGTTAGGAGGCAAAGGACAGACTGATAGAAGGTGGAATTGTTGCTTGCACATATAGCCATAAATAACAATTAATCAAGGGTTATGTTTCAGTGAAAAAAATATCACAGTACTTCCACAACCAAAACCCAGTATAGAAATGTTCTAGCCAAGCACTGAAATGAGAAGATATTTCTAACACAGTCACCCAAAGAAGAGAGGAAGTGACATTCTGAGACCCCTCCCACAGCTCTGTGCTTAGATCTCACATCCGCTCCCAAAAACACTTCAAGCACCACCGGTCTTCTGTGATGCTGAGAAGACTGTGTGCAACAAGTAGTTTTCATCATATAAGAAAGAATACTGTTGGGACCAACAGACAATGGGTCACCAGGACAGATGAGGTTGGGGTGGCATTCGGGGTCATCTCCCCACATCTGGATTTCCTCTATTATGGCACAAAAGTCAGAGCTACTTGTCAATCAGTGTCTCTTTACGCTATAAGCTTGAAGGTTTCAGAAGCTGACTGACAAGCAGAAGTGGGATGCGTAACTAGGCGCTGGTAACCTTAACAATTGAGAAACCTGACTGTGTAAGGAGGGCTGGAGTCATCATCCAAAGCAATCCAGTAGCTACACAAGGAAAACAATCCCACTAATGCCTTACTACTCAATTTAATTGAGTCAAAGGGGTCTCCTGCAGGCTGGGGTCATCTCTACCAAAGCACAGAGACAGGCTCCCTCTTGACAGGGTTATGTGTGGTCCTTGGCAGGTGGGCAGGTGGCTTTACTGAAGTACACTGAGAAGGGGGAAGGGAACAGAAAGACTCAGGGGAGCCCTGAAGAGACTCATACATAACTGTGCATGCCTAGGGATATGGCTTTGTGCATTGTGCCCGTATGCACAGGCTGTACAATGTTCTACTGTTCATTTGGTGTGTCAAGTTTAGCAGAAAGCTGGATCCCAGAACCATTGTGTAGGTCTTTTGGCTGGGGAGGAGCTGGGTAGGTAGTAACTGGAAGGGATGGCTGAATACAGGTTATGCTGCAGGCAGTGTGAGCAATGTAGTTCTCTCTTTCAGGTTCAAAATCTTATTTCTCTGACTAGCAAGTCTTCACTTCTCCATCTCCAGGCTGGAGTAAAACCACGTTTTTCACCTATCTCTGAACAAGTGAGATCTCTATGGGAAACAGATTCATGCAGGGCATTCTTCCCACGGGGACAGCTAATCTGTCCAGCAGCCAGGGTGGTCTTGGGAGGGGTCTGTCATCCAGCCTGGATTGTAGGTTTGAGGCATACGCTATGCATTTACCATTGCATCATGGTATTATTCATACAAGGCGGTAATCCTCCTCAGAGTATAATTATGCACAGTCTGTTGAGCTCCCAAAATGTAATTACCGCTCTATGGGGCTGGGTTATGTTCACAGGCTGAGCCAGGGCATGACTCTCCCTTTCAGGGCCTGGGTGCCCCATACTCTGCCAAGATTTTTTCCTTCTGTTCCTTCTTGACAGGTAAATAGAGAGAGTGAAAAATAAACATTTTCCTGACACAGGCATTGGCTGCACCAAGACAACGGTGGTGTGGATCTGAATAATATGCTCTTCTGCCCCTTACAGGCTTGATAAGCTGCAAAAAATGTGCCATGGTTTGAAATGCAAAAAAAAAACACCCACAGAGATTTCACTGGCCTCACTGAGTTGAGAAATGGGGCTTGGGCTTTTCCAGGGACCTCAAGACAACTTTAAGTTTCCAGATTACAGCATACAAGGCACTGGCTGTAGGGACAAAGAACATTATAAAAGCCTATTGTTAAATCTCATGGGGGCAATCTAAAAGGTTTTGGAAAGAGAACAGGGACCCTCATTGGCTGTTTTGTTGTAACTTTTTCCCTCCTGCTGCTTATCTCTTGCTCCTGAACTCTGCCCATGATACTTAGCTACTGAAGGAGGAGCATCTGTCAAGTTTCCAGACAGACACAGGTAATTCTGAAGGTTGGGGTTCTTTTTTGATATCTTCTAATAATTTGTCCCCCTGCACAGACACCATTCTTGGCTGTGAGCCAGGAAAATCCAGAGTGTTTCCAGGGAGATTTGAGTTCTGCAGAGTGCCATATATTACAGTTGGCTCGAAGAGAATAAATCCAATATTTTTATGGAACAGTTTAGATACAGGAACAGGCAAATTGCCACGCTAACACATTCCCTGCCTCCGAAGGGAAGCAAGTAAAATATTCGCTCAGTCTTTGATGAACTTCCTATCCTCCATCATCGTAAAAACCTTCCAGTCAAGAAAAGCTGCATGGTGCTGGGTCTTAGCTGCTCACCTCTGCTGCTCCTCAGCAGGGAAGATCAGGCTGTGCTGGATGCATCCAGGGCTGTCTTGAGGCTGTCTTCCCTGAGCAGAGCAGCCAAATGGCTTACCAGCTGCTTGACTGCTTTGGAGATGAAGATTTGTGATACCATTAGCCTTAGAGAGGAGATGAGAGGAAAGCCTGCGTAGGACTGAGCTGAGAAAGACACCTACTTCTTGTTAATCATATTGATTACTTGAGACAATACAGAGAGCCTCCCTCACTTTAGGGGAGTCAGCTGATTTGGCAATAGTTAGGGCATGAGTTTTTGTCCCTCTGCAAGAGACTTATAGATCAACATCTTAACACAAAGTTGGACTTTCGCATTTCACCTATACTGGGAGACAAATGATGCCTGCAGATTAAAAATCCTCCCTTTGGGCTTTATATTCCTGTTCTTTTGCTTTGTCTTACCCCATATTACAAGCTCTATGGTGAAAGATCTCTTTTGGTAGTCAAGGTGTGATTGACATAATGGAATCTCTGAATATGGAAGCATTTCACAGCCATTTTCGAGGTTAACAATTAAAAGAATGGTTAATTCAACATGCAAAATGCAAAACAGTATTTGATCCTCAGGGAGTTACACTCAGCTGGTAACCACACAGTGGCTTAATATAAAACACATCAACTCCTCCCTGCTATTTTTAGCATAGCCAATAAAACTGTGACACACCATTACATGCTTTAGCCATGGGGTAAATTCTGTCATCACACATTTTTTATAACCATGGGTCTGGCCATCCCTTCTATTGGATTGATGAGGTCTTTTTTTCCTGCTTCGTTCCTGCCAAAACTAAGCCAGTGTAGATCAATGAATAGGGCGGGAACAGCCCTCTGTACTGCTCCATGTGTTCTTCTGCCTTCACCTGGGTGACAGACAGATGTCCTGCTACCATCAGAGAGATTCAAGCTGGCTTGGAATGAAGGCTGCCCTTGCCAGTACTTAAGAAGTAACAGGATTCAGTTTTGCAAGCCCCAAACAATAAAAATTGTTTTTATTGGCGAGGTAGAGGTGTATCAAATCCTCTTGGTATTTTACTGTGTGCCTAGGTGCATGAGAAACTCATAGTCATCTTCCTTATTGCTCTGAAAGATAAGCTCAGCAAGTGTTGAGCTATGGGTGGTGCTGATGGTAGCTCACCTGATGGAGCGCTTCTGCGATGTTACGTACCTGCAGACTCCCCATCACACACCAGACAAGCCTGGTCTTCAAGGCCCGCTCCAAGAAGTCAAGGTGGACGCGGTCTCCTGGCCTCGCGCGGTTCTTTTCCTGCAGCCGCCATTCCTCCAACCTCCCCTCTTCCACTGGGCAATCGAGGCCAAATTGCGGGCAGGGCAATTTTCTGCTGCTACATTGTATATAAGGCTGTGTATAAAGACTGTGGTTAAAATGAATAGCACTTGAAATGGAAAATTTTCAGGTCTCGTTTTTAAAAGTTTACAAAGCTCCAACCGTAAAAAAAAAATCTTTTTTTTTTTTTTTTCAGGTTATTGCTACAGAAATATCTTTTTAGCAGTCCTGACAGCTTTCAGAAACAAAAGAGCCTTCCAAGAGAATTTTAAAGAGTTTTTCGAAAACACTTTTGCCTTTGTATTTGAGAGAGGCTTTGGCAGCGCTGTAAAACAGCAGTGCTTCTCTTCGCTCCCTCTTCTTTTTGTCAATCATCTGAATTTACACTGCATTTAGAGTTTGTCACATAAAGTACTGGAGACCTTAAAATCATTCCTTCCAAACTGGTAATTTTCTTATGGAAAATCTTGCTGTGAGGCCATGTGAAACTGAATCAAACAAATGAATATCTCAGAGAATGGTGAAATTCTGAATGTAAATATGTTACAGAGCAAAGACTTTCTCTACTTTTCCTTCTACCCAGAGATTTCTTTTTTGTTCTTTTACCAAAAAGAACACAACTGGTAAGCATTGCTGAAAGAAACTGCTGGTAAAGTAACCACACTTGTTTTTTTTCCCTAACAGATTTTTGCTGTAAAGGATCTGATTGAAACCCCCATATGAAAGCAAGAACAGAATTCCTGATTGACTTTTGGTAGGAGACAAAGTAAACGAGAAGGAACTCCATCGATTCATTAGGAATGCACCAAAGTCAGCATTATGTGTGTAAGAAGGGGCCAAAAGAGGCAATACAATCAATTGCACTCAGTGAAGCAAGCGATATATTAGTAATTTGCAATATATTGAACTGAAAGCCTATCTTACAGCCCAGTAAGGAAAACGTACCTCTTCCAGCACCAGGTCAGTCCTTCCTTCTTTGTTTCCCTCCCTGTAGGTGTGGTACCTTTCTGTCAAAACTGTAGAAACTGGAAGCGTGGGTCAGCGAGTCAGGCACATCTCTAATGTGACTTCGTATCTATCATAAAGCAAAGCTCAACTTTCTGCCTTTGTTCATCTGTACAGTCTTTATTAAGTACCCATTTAGCAGAACTTTAAAGCCGTTTGACACATAAAATATTTCATGGAGTATATACAACTTCTCGCAGCATAAACAGTAGGTGAACTGGGTCTGTAAAGCACAGGCATCCAAATGATTGCATGGAAAATGTAGTAACTGTGAATGTGCATCCTGACACCAGTAAACACATTAATATTTATATTTTACTATTTTTATATATCCACCATTTTTTAACAGCATTTCGTGTTAGTGTATTGGTTTATTGAACACACAGCTTCTATGCGTAATTTAAAAAGGCATTTAAAACACATTAAAAACATTTTTTCACATTCTGTTTCTGACTAATAAGACAAAATTAGAATATCACACCAAAAGATGTATATATCCAAATGTAAAAAATGTAGAGGTAAATTTGACCCAAATTCCCTTTACTGCACACTCGGAGTAAGGAAACTGGAAATGTATTCAGACAGACACACTGGAGTGGGATTCCTCTGATTAAATGTGGATACTTATGCCTGTGCTAGGAGTTTATATTCCCTTTATTGTAAATGGAAATAAATGGGCATTTCTAGGATGCGATTAATCCTTCTAAAGATAGGCATGTAAGAAATAGACATCTAGAATAGGTTAGATTGATTCAATCCTAGAAATCCTTATTTCTGTGACTTTGCAGCAGAGGGAATTTAGCTCAAACATAAATAATGGTTAGGTAAGATGATTCTCACCCTTTAAAATCTTGTCTACTGCTGAAGAATAGAAAGGATGAAAACCTGCCTCTCTTAAAGTCAACGACAAAACTTCTTTTCATTTTACCAAAGCTAACATTTCACCCAAAATTCATCATTAGTAAAACCTTAATGGGTACTAATTATTCCTACTGCTCACCTTAACTAAAGGAAAAATATTTTTTGTATTTTCTCTAAATCATTTTTCAGGATCAACACAAGTATGCTCATTATTACTGAGTTGTCTCTCTCTCTCTGTCAGGAATCTGCATGTTCTTGTTTATCAGGTGATAATTCCTGAAGCCTGATGACTTTCTGCTACCATGCTTAAAGAGTCACCAAAACAAGGAATCCAGGCTCACGCCAGTTGTCCTGGGGAGGGGAAAAAGAACATTTGCAAAACAAATAATGTAATTCTGGCACCTCCACCAAAGCCCATGCTCTTGTGTAGGTTATTAGATGTCTGAAAAAAGTATTGCAATACAGCACTAAATGCAGCTTTTCTGGGACATTGCCTCTGGATCCCAGACCAAGACGTGCAGGATGGCTTGGGTCCTCACTTCTCTACAGCAAGCTGGCCTCATTCAACCGCCTCACTACATAGCATTCAAGCCCATGTCTCCTCCAAGACCTTTACTTCCCATGGACATAAATATTACTCGAAGGGGCTCTTTCAACTAATAATGTGAGGAATGCATTGCAGCCCAACAGACAAGTAGTTTTTGGCATGAACCTGAATTGCATACCCAGACGCGGCTGAGATAGCCAAACACAGAATCACGGAGTCACGGAATTTTCAGAGTTGGAAGGGACCTCTAGAGATCATCTAGTCCAACTCCCCTGCTAAAGCAGGATTGCCTAGAGCACATTACTCAGGACTGCATCCAGGTGGGTCTTGAAAATCTCCAGGGAAGGGGACTCCACAACCTCCCTGGGCAGCCTGTTCCAGTGCTCTGTCACCCTCACCGTAAAGAAGTTTTTCTGTGTATTTGAACGGAACTTCCTGTGTTCTAACTTGTGCCCATTGCCCCTCATCCTGTCACTGGGAACCATTGAAAAGAGCCTGGCTCCATCCTCCTTCAACCCACCCTTTAGATACTGGTATGCCATAATAAGGTCTCCCCTCAGCCTTCTCTTCTCCAGGCTAAAGAGTCCCAGCTCTCTCAGCCTTTCCTCATAAGGCAGATGCTCCAAGCCCTTAATCATCTTAGTTGCCCTTCGCTGGACTCGCTCCAGCAGTTCCCTGTCCCTCTTGAACTGGGGAGCCCAAAACTAGACTCAGTATTCCAGTTGTGGCCTCACCAGTGCAGAGTAGAGGGGGAGAATGACCTCCCTCGACCTACTGGCCACACTCTTCCCTATGCAGCCCAGGATTCCATTGGCCTTTTTGGCGACAAGGGCACATTGCTGGGCCATGGATAATTTACTGTTTACTAGGACCTCCAGATCCTTCTCCTCAGAACTACTTCCCAGCAGGTCCGGCCCTAACCTATACTGGTGCTTTGCATTCTTCCTCCCAGGTGCAGGACCTTGCACTTGCTTTTGTTGAACCTCATTAGGTTCTTCTCTGCCCAGCTCTCCAGCTTGTCCAGGTCACGCTGGATGGCAGCATGGCCCTCTGGGGTGTCAGCCACCCCATCCAGTTTGGTATCATCAGCAAACTTGCTGAGGATACACTCTGTCCCCTCATCCAGGTCATTAATGAATATATTAAACAAAATTGGACCGAGTATTGACCCCTGGGGGACACCACTGCTTACAGGCCTCCAACTAGACTCTGTGCCGCTGATCACAACCCTCTGAGTTCTGTCCCGCAGCCACCTCTCAATCCACCTCACTGTCACCTCATCTAGCCCATACTTCCTCAGCTTCCTAATGAGGATGTCATGGGAGACAGTGTCAAAAGCCTTGCTAAAGTCAAGGTAGATGACATCCACGAGTCTCCCCTCATCCAGCCAACCAGTTACAACATCATAGAAAGCTATCAGATTGGTCAAGCATGATTTACCCTTGGTAAATCCATGTTGACCACTTCCAATAACTTCCTGTTCCTCAACGTGTTTGGAGATGACATCCAGAATGAGTCGCTCCATTACCTTCCCAGGGATAGAGGTGAGACTAACTGGTCTGTAGTTCCCTGGGTCCTCCTTCTTGCCCTTTTTGAAGATCGGAGTGATGTCAGCCTTCCTCCAGTCCTCAGGCACCTCTCCTGTTCTCCATGACCATTCAAAGACGATGGAGAGTGGTCTAGCAATAACGTCTGCCAGCTCTCTCAGCACTCGCGGATGCATGCCATCAGGGCCCATGGACTTGTGAATGTCCAGCTTGGCCAAGTGGTCTCTGACACGGTCCTCCTCAACTGAGGGAAAATCTTCCTCTCTCCAGACCTTCCCCCTTTGCCTTCAGAGTATGGGATTCGTGAGGGACAGCTTTAGCAGTGAAGACCGAAGAAAAGAAGGCATTCAGTAACTCTGCCTTCTCTGTGTCCTCCACCACTAGGGCACCTGTCTCATTCACCACTGGGCCTACATTTTCCCTAGTCTTCCTTTTTCTATTGATATACTCAAAGAATCTCTTCTTATTGTCTTTAACTGCAGTGGCCAAGCTGAGTTCTGATTGAGCTTTGGCCCTTCTCATTTTCCCCCTATATAGCTTTGTTATATCTTGATAGTCCTCATAAGTTGCCAACCCCCTTTTCCAGAGAATGTAAACTTTCCTTTTTTTCCTGAGGTCCAGCCAAAGTTCTCTATTTAGCCAGGCTGGTCTTCTTCCCCGTCTGCTCGTTTTTCGAGACAAGGGGATGGCCTTCTCCTGTGCTTTTAAGAGCACCTGCTTGAAGTATGCCCAGCCTTCCTGGGAACCTTTGCTCTTCAGAACTGCCTCCCAAGGGACACTCTCGACCATGCTCCTAAACAGGCTAAAGTCTGCCCTTAGGAAGTCCAAGGTGGCAGTTCTGCTGGCTCCCCGCCTTACTTGATCAAGAATTGAAAATTCTATCATTTCGTGATCACTCTGCCCAAGGCAACCTCCAATCTTTACATCCCCCACAAGACCTTCTCTGTTAACAAACAGTAGGTCCAGTAGGGCACTTCCCCTAGTTGGTTCCTTCACCAGCTGTGTTAGGAAGTTGTCTTCCACACACTCCCGGAACCTCCATGACTGTTCCCTCTCAGCTGCGTAG
Organism: Vanellus vanellus; assembly: GCF_965231255.1. NCBI lineage: Eukaryota > Metazoa > Chordata > Aves > Charadriiformes > Charadriidae > Vanellus > Vanellus vanellus. The sequence goes on along the minus strand of NC_138905.1, from coordinate 152,986,456 downwards.
TATTTCCAACACAGAACAATCTCAGCCATAATGCCTGGTAGGAGGAGTTCCTGGATGGAGCTATTCCTAGAACCATATTAGGGTTTGTTTTTGACAGAGATTCAAATAAGAGCCTGGAAATGAAGAAACTTTCCTGCACTGTGAGCAATCAGAAGACCGGAACCGAGAATTAAACTGCAACGAGGATTTTTGGCAGCATAGGGTCACTGTCAGGTTTGGCACTTCTGTTACATATTTTTTTTGTGTGTGTGTGTATTCCTGTTCATTTTCAGTAACTTGGGGTTTTACCTTAAAGTCAGCTGATATGAGTATCTTTTAGAAAGTCTGACCAACTTAGGTGCTGATTAGTTGCTCCTGTGGTATGAAAACTTCTGCTGCAGGAGCTGAGAAAATGATCAGAGATCTTTTAGCATGGACCTCAAATTCTGTCACGATATTACAGTCAATATAGTTGAAGCACAGCAAATACATTTTTCTTTGTTGTGTGTAGATGCTACACTGGAGCCTCTTTTCTCAGATGAATTTTCACGTTGTGCAAAGCATTGAGAAAACACAATACATAGAGTAAAAAAAATCATCTAAAATTCTTTTCTTAATTATTCATATGACTGGCATGCCACTGCCTCCTTCTCTTCACTGGCTATAGAAGGTAATTCTGATCTCAAAGGTCTTTTCCAGCCAAACAGTTCTATGAGTTCATATGTAGATGTCTATGCTGTTGGCATCTTGATTTACTCAAATGAATCCAACTCTTTGTTTCCCTTTCCAGGTCATGCTTAAAACCTATGTGTTTTTTTATATTCTGCATATTCAAGATCACCTCTTAATAGAATCTTGCATTAATTGGTTGATGGATGGACACCGTTCTCTCTGTGTGTCCTGTGTGATTGTGAAACTGCACAGTGGGTGCTGAAGATCAGAAGTGAGCTCTGCATATGATCTGAGGAAACCAACAGCAGTGCACCAGCACGCAGGGAGGGTTTTTTCTCATGCAGTTCCTGAAGTTGCAGCAAGTAATACCTAAAGTAAGGTATTTTTAAATAAGTGAATTTGTTTTGGTTTTTTTTTTTTTCGGTTAGAAATGTGGAAGGAAACCAAAGCCTGTGTTGTGATAGAACTGTTTTATAAAAAAAGCCTTGATGCTTTGGAAGAAAATCAGGGTGCTCCAATAAAACTTAGGTTATCATACCAATGTGACCATCGCTATGTCGCACCTATATTTCATTGTGCACATGGTGAACTTTTCAGGTAGCCTTTTAGGCTATGTGGGGCAGCTTTGCCACGCTGGAAAATGCTACGGTGATCACTGGTGGTCAGCTAGAATAGCACAGAAAAAAGGGAAGCTCATCCCAGCCGTTGTGTCTCTCTGCAGGGTTTGTTCATTTCTTTGCAGAGCACCACTAAATGGAAAGCAATGCAGGATTTGTAGGGAGGGGTGCTACCTTTTATTAAATGGGTGGATGTAGGTGTCTCACTTTCGTCTGTTTTTAAGTCACAGTGTCCCTGTCATAAATGCCAAATTTCAGTATCCCCCTCATTGCAGGATAAGTAAATCGTTCTTATCAAAATAATCTTTTTCCCAACAAACCTTGCCCCACTTATCATTTTAGACCACCACTAATCAACAAGAGGTAAAAGCAAGTACCATTTAGCAATAATGCTTTTTCAAACAACTTCAGACTTGTTATTAGCAGTGTTACCACCTCCAGTAGTGAGAAATCTGAAAGATTACTTCCAAGGAGCCTGTTGAGTACTGGGAACAGGCAGCGGTGAGCTGGTTACTGATCCTCCTGTTTCCAGTGCAGAGACTGAAACCTGTTCTTAGAGAAGCAAACCGAACAGGAGAGTCAGACAGAAAAGGCATCACCAAGACAAAATAATTTGAGCGCGTCCCAGTATGCAGCATTAGTGTTACCATTAATCAGCATTCATTGCTATTAATTATCACTGGGCTTAAAATGGATCCCCGAACAATGTCCCATTAAATGATTTTTCTGATTAAGCACGTCCCAATTAAGTAGAGTGCACTGTACGGTTCTTGAAAAATGTCACCGTTTATGTACAAATCGAATACAAATAGAGTACTTATCTGATCCCCATTTAGGAACCATTTGCTGACATCAGAATATTCTCTTATTGGCACTCTGCAGTGATTATAGAAGAAAAAAGAGAATGATCTGAATGTGGTAATAAAGATGAGACAAAGGGGATTGTGGTTTTATTTCTCCTGTCACCTGCCATGGAAGGGGATAATTTGCAAGGAGTCAGTGTTCAGGGAGCCCTGGGTGGCTGTTTGAGCTGATGAAACAAAGAATGAAATTGCTGGATAATCACCCGGAGACGTGAGCTCGTGGTGCAGAACGCTAGAATTTTTACTTTCAATTCTTCAGTTTTAGGCTTTTAGTAACATTTTATCAGAACCTTGTGAGTAAGTTGAAGACACTTCTTAAAATGTTTGTCATAGCTTTATACTGCTTTTCTAGCAAGTGCTTTTTAAATGCCTGTAATAGCTAACCTGCTATTATTTTCATAAGGTATTTATAATGGCTATAATAGGAGGTAATAGGCTTTTCTCCTAAAAGAGGTGAAATTGATGCATAGTATCAGTCTCCGCATGCAAAAATTGTGCAGGGAACAAGAAACACATTATTTCCCAGAAAAACTTTTGGTGATGTCATGCAGATTTTACAAGAAACTTCATCTAATGAGTGTGAAATTGACTTACCTTTTTGAATACGGATTCAGCTGGGTACTTTACCGCTTGATTTATTTACCCAAAGAAGTCCCAAAGATATCGATCTCTGGTTAATTATGTCAATGAAGAAATAATTAGAATGGAAGTTGCCCAACTTCCGAGACCCCTACATATATCCTGTACCAATCACCATTCAAAGTACTATTTTGTTCTTCAAGTTTTGTATTGCTGGGTAACGTCTAATGTTAACATTTTGTTGTGGTTTTCTTTTCTTTGGGGAAATCATGTAACAGACATTTTTTAGGTAATCTCGGCAGTGGACCATAGTTTTGGAAAGACGGTAATGCCATGGTTTTGTGCAGAGGTATCACCGGAAGCGTTGGACACAGATTGCATCAAACCCAACACGTAACTTATAAACATCGTGTGAATTCTACTAAGCAGATTTTCTTCTGGAAGATGCTGGCTTGGGCTCTGGCTGAGCAAAACACAATGCTGCTTTATGTGAGTGTTTGAGACCTGAAGGTACCAATGGAGCAGAAATGCAGTACACGACTGGCCCTTGGCATTTTCTAGAGGGTCAATATCTGCACATGTGCAAAATCTAGAGTTTTAGCAAATCATCTGCAAGCTGCTGGTGCGTGTGTTTCCAAAAGTGACAAATTGAGGACATAGCTGTATTTGGGCTCTCAGATTGATATTTACGTCTGTGGGAAACAAGGATAAGAGCCCTTCGTTTTTTGCTCTAAGCTAGGTTCCTCTTTGGCTTGCCCGAGTCAAAAGATAGAAACAAATACAGTGATATCCTTCAGTCCTCCATTCAGCCACTTCTTTATCTGCCCTATCACACTGCACTCCACGGCTGTCTAATCGCTGAGTGGCCTAAAGGAGAAGAGGCTTGCACAAGCTAGAACTGAGTCCACCGGAAACTTTTAAAATGTCAAAAAAAATTTAAATATCACTTATTGGAACTTCCAATTGCAGACCAAGTCTGTGCCTCAAAATCATTATTTGCTTATACCTTTGCCATTCCAGTGACTTCAGGAAGATATTTTATGGGTAAGGAAATGTAAGCAGAATTTGTAAGAGGCAGAAATGTTGCAAGATTTACAAATCAAGTTATACTCTGAAAACTTTCCAGTCCAAATTCAGATGGTACAAGAAATCATTGGGATGTTTATCTAAATCTTCCCAGCCCATCAAAGCTTCAAAGGTGGAGCCATCACTTCCTGAAAACACCCTATTGGAACTTAAAAACACAGGGCCTGACTCTGCTCTTACAGTGTGAAATACATGGTGCAGACAACGAATCTGTCATGGTGTAAAACTAGAGAAATTTAAGACATGGACACGGCACTAACATAACATAATAAAAGTCATACAAAAAGTATCTCTAATTGGACTTACAGTTGCTATGGTGATGTATGCTATATGCTTGGCTGGAGTAAAGTGGCATGATATGATAAAGTCTGCAATACAGCGTGGTGGTGTACCAGTGCACAGAAACTTGGAAATGTTTTTAAATCTGGAAACAATACAAAGAAATATCAACCCATGGTAATATGTGTGTACAGAACCTTCTTGTACAGTTCTGCCCAGAACACCTCAGTACTCACAAATATTGCTGTAAATTAATCTACCTATATGAAAACATTTTACTGGTGTTGTTTTTTAATGTTGTCATTATTAATATGAGGCCTTAGAATGCATCCACAGCTTTTCACCTATTCCTTGAACTTGGACAGCCTATCAAAAATATCAGAACTTCAATAGGACCCTGTGGGAGTTCACATATCACTAAAATTCATGCTCCACCTCGGCAAGAACCACTCAATACTAGTTATTACGAAGCTTGACAAGTTCAAAACAGAGCTAGTAGCCATAACCTGGGTTTGATCTGAATATCTTTGAAATTCATTCTGGATTCTGAGAAGAACAATTTAAGAGTTGCTAAAATACACTAGGAGAGCTCCAAAATAGAAGGAAACCAGTTTGACAGAGCAATTATCTCAGCCTTATTCTAACACACTGTGACTTTAAAACCAGCAATGGCCTAAATCTAATTTTTTTCCCCCATAAGCTATCATTATTTATCAAGCATGTTTTGTGAACCATTTCTAATATCAGACTAACAAACAATAAAAAAGTTTTCATTCTAAGGTAGCAGAGAGTGCTGCAATTCAGCTTTCTGACAAAAAAAAAAAAAAAAACAAACCAAACAACAAACCAATATTTCTTTTAAGACTGCTAAGTTTTCATTAGCTATTTATTTAAGCAGTTCTTATTTTCATTTCCTGCTGCAGCAGAAAATCCACTGAGAAATAAAGAAGACTGGAAAATACAAAACTCTAATGCTGATACATTGCCATAAATATATATTCTGAGTCTTCTATTAATTATTTTATAAAATCAACATATCATGTATGATGTACCACTCTCTTTTACGCTTGCTTCTCTTCTAAATGATAAAAGCAGTTGTTTCTCTTACAGTAAGTTGCTATTCTCTGTGGTCTGCCTTAGAGAACAATATTTATTGGTGTATATTAGTGTCACAGAAAAATATGGAGAACATCAGTGGGCAGTGTGCAGTTCAATAGAAAAAGTGGGAAGTGCCCCTTAGTTACTGAAAATAAAAATAGATCTAACAGAAAGGATGCTTTCAATAACACTACACTTCTAAAAAAGCACATCTTAGATTTCCTGGCAAGGCTGCACACCACCCATGATCTTGTTCAATTCAAAAGAAATCCTGGTACTTTGTAGGTTAGCGTCTGGTGTTATGGCTTCTTATGTGTCTGCTTTGATAGCATAGAATTGCTGAGGCTGGAAGGCACTTCTGGAGATCTTCTAGTCCAACCCCTGATCAAGTAGGGTCAACTAGAGCTGATTACCCAGGTCTCCATCCAGTCAGAGTTTGAATGTTCCCAAGGATGGACACTCCACTGCCTCTCTGGGCAGTGCTCTGGTGTTTGATCACTCTTACAGCAAAACAGCTTTTTCTGATGTTTAAGTCTTATTGCCTCTATGTAGTATCTAACTAAAGCCTGAATAAGATGCCTGCTAACATTTATTATTAAGTACAGTCACAGGACAGTAACAAATGATACAAAAATACATAACAGAGGAGATTTACTGCTTGATGAAAAGCTGTTTTACAGCTAATGTAAAGATTTTTAAAAAATCACTTAAACAGAGAATTTAAAGTGTGCTGCATGTTTTCTTTTTCACTATCTGTAAAGTAGAACGCCTGTCCCTTTCATTCCTGTTCACCACTCATGAAGAATTGAAAATACCAATAAATGTCATGGAAACAACGGTGAGATCTCCATGGTGATGCTGTTTGGGTCTACACTAACTATTCTGTACCCTTCAGCCTGTGTGCTGAGGCTGCACACCTTTGTCCCAGCTTGACACTGACCCGAGGCAACTTTGGTATGAACCGCCTCTGTGTCCTTCGGGAGGAAAACTGGGTTTGCAGAACCATGAGGTGTTCCATTAACCCTCTTACTCAGATGATAAGTGGGGAATTGGGACAGATGTCTCTCTGCCCACGAAGCTTTTTGCCCCACAGTTTAACCACAGACATCAAAACCTATGTTGTAAGACAAAGCTAAGTAATAAGCTTCTTGTCTAATGGCTCTCAGTAACCATGATTACAAGCAATTCAAGCACAGCCCTCTTGCTGGAACAAGAGCCTGAATGATGATTTCCCTTTCTCTGTATTCACACCAGAAAAAGAAGGGTCTTCATTACTCAGACCCTGTTTGCAGGGCTGATGGCTCCTGAAGTGTCTGTAATGTGTGATGTGTCCATACAACACAGGCTGAAAGGTATTTAACAAACCATTCAACCAGCAGCAAACCATATCAATGGATCATCAAGACAAGAGTTAATAGCGCACAGAGTCAAAAGACACTCCGACATTTCATTCCCTCACTGCAGCTCAAGCTACAAGCTCATAATACTGGACCAGTTGTATTTTAAAAATTGATTCAGCCACGTCGCCAAATTTCCAAGGGGCAATTAGGAGGAACCTGCGCCAGAAATACTTGTGGAAGTCATTCAGAAAAGTTATAAAAGAAGGCAACTATTAAAAATGAGAGAACTTAGATCTTGCTTCTCCCATTGTCTCCTTCCCAGATGTTTTCTAAGACAACACTGAAGCTCTAATAATCTTTAGTATCTTTTTTTTTTTTTTCACTCATACATCCTCAGACAAGGAGGAATTCCTTCAAAATCAGTAATATCTCTCTGGCACAAAACTAGCCTTGGTATGAGCAGATGTAGCCCACCTCTTGTCTTATTTTACCCTGAAAGTGTTTTAGACTTAACAGTTATACTTTAGTACTGACTATTCTGTCCTAAACATGCTAAAAGTGAGAAATGACCTTCTGGGTAGAGACAGCTCCTGTCTTAGGGCACTTGTCCTAAGAACATGGGACTGGAAGGACCCTCTTTAATGACAGTCCCTGGATCACCACTGGCCATGCAATAGCTAGTGCCTTCATAAAGTAATCATCTAGCTCAGTCCTAGGAATTACTTGGCTCACTTATACCTTCAGCTCCAGTTGGAAGCTTGTTCTAGAACATCACTGCCCTAGTGGTTGGAGACTTATGATTTCCAGTCTAAATTTACTCAGAGACAGTTACTGTGCTTGAAGAGCTTTCCTTCCTCCCAAGGGGAAGCTTATTCAGTGATCTGTGTTCCCTTATTTACTCAGACCTTATTCACAGAAGGATATCAACTCTCTTCCAAGCCTTCCACTGGCTGGCTTAAATAACCAAGATCTTTCTGTCACCTCCTCTTTGCCTTCTTTTATCAATCTCGTTATAAATTACTGAAACTACAAGGCATAAATGCTAACAATCAGGATTTGATAGTTTCTTTAAAGCAAAATTTGGATAAGCCTGGCAATGCCTAGGACCTACTGGATGAGAGGCCAGACTCACTGTGATTTTCTCTAACTGATGAAGAGAACTCATAGATATTTTTTAATACATCTATACTTTTTTTAAATAGCAAATTGTTACTGTACTTCAGCCTGAACCAGCTGCTTCACTGTATGTGAAAATATTACTTTGTCAGGGCTGAGAACAAGAAAACCTCTCAGAAGGTGAAACTACCTGGTATAGCAGGTAAAAAATACATAGCTATAGGAGGTAGTCTCAAAAAATGTATCAGTCAGCTGTAATTTAAAGGCTGGAGCTGTGTGTCATTGCCAAGCATAAGGGGCCCACCCTGAAGGAACACTGAGGAGAAAATCCTGTAAAGAGGCAAGCCTGTAACTTAAGGGAAAATCCTGTACTGAGGAGAAAATCCTGTAAGGAGGCAAGTCTGCAACCATGGGAGTTAAGAGGGACCACTTAATTTTTTATTTTTTTTAAAAAAGAATACATATTCCCATTCCACAAACCATCACCGGTCCACGTGATGTTGTAAGATTTTTGTCCCTATACAAAAAACCATGAAATAAACCCTTTTTTTTTACCTTAGTGAAGAAGGAGAGTTGTTTTTTTTTTATATATATACACAGAATAAGAAAGTCAGACAGATTGTTTGCAAATTGATGGGCACGTTTTTTGTTTCCCAGGAAAGAAACTCCAAAGTGTTTTATAGCACTGCCCAGTTTGTCGATGTCTAGTGCAAAAAACGGGGTCACTCCTGGAGAGTGTCACACAGCTCTGTACCCGCACGACTTCCATGGGAATTGTGAGCACTGACGAGACCACAGAGAGAGGCATTACATACTTTTCCCTGCTCATGAGTTTCTGGACCGTTCTTTTTTCGTACTGTTCTGCTTTTACGTTCTTTTAATAAATCCTGAAGCCTTTCATCACTAATGCAGCACTAGACAAAACAAGCGGGAAGGATTATAAGAAATTTGATCAACAGCAACAAAAAGCCAATTTAACTGGGGGGTAGCTGCTCTGCTTGTGATGTTTGAACTTTTGTGACAGGCAGAGGCTTAGTTTACACTAGGATTTCCTGCATGATTTACAAAGCAGCAGTGAAACCCCTCGCATCCATTCAGATAGATCTCCCCCTCCGTCCATCAGTGCTGACAGTGCTAATCTGTAAAGAATTAGTGACCTAGAAGTTCAAGTCAGCTATTCCCTTCATCTGGCTATAACAGTATTCATAGAAACTGCATATTAAAGGTACCAATAAATGTCAATGTGCAATGCGAACAAAAAAGATTGATTGTACATCTTTGCATGAGAAAGTGTTTTAGAACAAAAAGCCCAATTATCAAATCATCGGCATAAAAATAAGAATGCAGATGATGGAGCCTTCTGTAAAGACTTGATTTTTGCTAGCTAAATTGTTTCTGTTCTCCTTTCAAATGGCACGGTTTGATCAGAATTAGCTGGCAGAACTTACATCACACCGTAGGCGCTGTCTATCTTCAAGTCAGCTTGTAGTTTCATGTGAGACACCTGATTCCTTGACGGACTAAAAGCATAGCTAGCGTGGAGCTGGAGAGGATCAGCTATGTCCAATTCATAAACGAATTGGTTTAGCAGCACAGCATAGACTAAGGAAGTCACACTGACTTTGGAGACCCGAAACACCCGTGATTGGCTCCTTTCTGATTGAATTTGGGAATATCTGCTGCATCCAGCTGACCGTTTCAAAGGGTCCTAACTGATGTAGCTATTGAAGCCATGAGCTTGGAATTGATGTGAGCAGCACAAAGACAAGGCATATAAATCTTCAGGCCTTCCATGAAGAACAGCAGCATATTTTCTCAGCAGGAAAATATATGAAGTACGGCTACTGTACTGCTACAGTGAGATCAGAAACACAAGTTTTACTGCTTCTCCCCTCCACGGCTGCAAAACATGCGGACTGAAAAAAATAATTTTTTCGAGCAACAAGAAGGTGAATAGTTCCTGATGTGTTTTTTTATTCTTCCGTAGTCTGAGTTATAACAAAACAACGAGGCTGCTGACTAGACCTCACAGTCATCCAACTTTTTTTCTAACAAATTAGTTGACGAATACAATGGAGGGCGAGAGGTAAAGCACTTGCAGGTAGCAGTAACTAGGGAGTGCGGCATGCCACTTCTCCTTTTCTCCTCCCTGAAGTATCCTTTTAGGCTCCTGACGACATTTTCTTTCAAAAGTTGTACTGAACAGAATGGGTTTGACCTTTATAGGAGGTCAGTGCAGGACTGTCCAACTGATAACTCTTCAAAACCCTGTCTGGACTAGAGTTAGGAGCAATTGTTCCTGAATGCAATTTAGATGTCAGTTTAAAGAGTTCGTAACCTGACAAGGAGACATGCTTCATAGTGGCATACAGCTGCGATGTTGGACAGCTGGTCGTGCCGATTTTTTTTGGCGTAGCTGTAGAAAAGTACTCAAGCATGCCTCTCGTACTGAGGTATGCCTGGGGTTGCAGGATCTGGCCAGGTCTTGTCACAGCACCAAATTGTCACCCAGATCCCTTGGTGGAAGTGAATTGATTCAGGCTGTTGTGGAAGAGTCACTCGGGACTTCTGCTCTGAACTGCCTTCTTGTTGCCTCCAGTACTACCTTGATATGATGTCTTGAATTTCCATAAGATTTTGGCTATCTGGAAGATCGTAACACTTGTGTGCTCATTTTCACGGTCTCCTGCCAATGATAAAGCATTATTTCATGGTGGAATAGGAAGATCCCTGAAAAATAAGTGTCAAAAGAGTGCTGAAAATGAGCTAGAGAACAGCAGATACATTTCACATGAAGAGAGGCTGTGTGGGTTGAAGGTCCTTGAAAGACAGGAGAGAGATTTTAGATGATATTCCGTAGGCTTGTCATATTTCCCTTTTGATAAAAGATACATCGCAAGTCCCAGAAAACTGGGTTTTAAAGGCAATAGGACAAGCCTTTCCCTTCACCACAAATCCCAACTCAGGACGAGGTAGAGGACAGGAAATCATTATCTATTGAGAGAAAATGATGTGACCAGCATATCCCAAGGCAATGCTCAGATATCAAAAGAAGAGAAGTCTTTAATGTGTTCACATATTGACAGCCGCAGTAAGGAGAGGCTCAGAGCAGACGGTGTCAGAGAGCAGCACTTTTCTGCAATGCCGCTTGAGTGTGCCTGGAACAAAAAGAGGATGGCTGTCTGCCTGGGACAATGAAGGGCAGAAAAAGGCCTCTTCTCTCCTAGCAATTAGTCTACAGTTTGATTTATGCTTTATTGCTGCAATGACTTCTGAAACTGTTTTAAAATATATGGTGGGAATTGGCATGAGATGGCAGAATGAAATGCAACAGAATATATTTTTAATGCTTAACCCCAAATTAGTCTCACAAGAATGACTGTGCTTTCTCAGCTCAACCTAGAAAGATTATTTGTGAACATAAGTTTCCAAATCTAGCAATAACTATAGTCGTGTGTACACAAATGCTTACACATACGTTACAATACCCAAACCACAGCACTTATTTCACAGCCCAACAGTCTGGGATTGGTAGCAATGACTTTATTTATCATTTTGAAATTAGGGGTTGAAGAATGAAATTTACATTTTCCTAATTAGGTCCCATAAGAACAGCAAGTATTCAGACATTCTTTTAAGCATTGGTCTTTTAAGCTCTACTCATTAAGTAGGGGTTAATTTTATTGGATTTTAAGGCAACTTCAAAAATTTTTTGGGTGAAAAGGGTATAAGGAAAGCATCAAGACAAATCCTGACAGAAAAGCTAGTCTGTTATATTTCTTCAGTTGTAAGAGCTATGAGAAAATGGGATGAAAAGACATTTTTGCTGCAATTAAAACCTTTGGGGAAAGAGGATACAGAAAAAAAAAAAACTGTGTTGGAGAAATATATGCACTAAATCTGTGCCTCAAAGAAATAACTAATGTCAATTCCTTCATCTCCCTGAAACTCAAATCACAGTTCCTGAGTGACCAAACTGTATTGGCTACATAGTGTGATAGGATGGACATATTCTTCTAGCTCAAGAACAATTTGCAGAACCTCTATATAATGTTTTCATGACTGGTGCTGCGGTTTCTTTGATTTGCTACCTGTGACTTTGACAATACGCATAATCCCTCTGCATTTACATGGCATGATCATCTCTTTTAGGTAATTGTGCCACCAACAGTCTCTCTGGCCTGTTTCAAACTGATGCCAAAATGCATAAAGAATACATTTAAGAATAAAATTATGCAGAAAAAAGATAGCATGTTTTTCCTAATGTTGATACAATGTTATTTGAATAGTAAATGATTGTGATAAGAACCCACAACTGTTAACCAAAGAGGTTGCCCAGTATTTAACTGAACATACGTGAGCAAAGCCTTATGGTAAGAAACACATCCTGCTTAATATTCTCTATTATTGCTGGAAACAAAAGACTAACACATTTCAGCTGTAATTTACTTTTATCTGGGAAAGCATTCTTAGCATTTCTATCCATCTAATTTATTTCCTTCATGCAAATTCTCAAAGGTGGCTTTGTAAACCTCCAAGAAACACTGCTTACATCACCATATGATCAGAACAAGATGTTAATGGCAAATTTTTGTGTTTTCATATACAGTGATGCAGTTGTAAGAAAAAAGTGTTTGTCTTTAAACCTTATCCACTGTCCGACACTACTTTCTAACCAGACTGTCTCATATTTTTTTTTGCCTATTTTTTCATTGAAATATTGACTTAGTTAACATGTAAAGCAAATGAGAAGCACTTCTGATAACATACCAAGTATTCAAATGTCATATTTACTATTTCAACCTCTAGTCATCTGAATCCCATCTCTCTCTCTACGTGTAGCAAGCATACACACATGCAACACATATGCATATACAGAATTGTCTTTGAATCCTGAATTTTCTCTTTCTCTCTCTTTCTATGTATATGTATGTATACAGTCATAATTTCATATATATACTCAAGATCATAACCATATCTTTTTTTTTGCCAAAATTCCTTGTGATCTAAGCCTAAAATAATTCACTTCTAAAAAGAGATTCCAGAGGAATAAAAAATGTAATTGCAAAGGCTTGCTGTAGGAAAAACAGCCTGAGGTATGTAGCTATAATTTAGCCTTCCACCTTAAATGGAAATTTTGAGAGAGAAAATGGCCATTTCAAGCAAACTAACAAACTGTTCATGTTATTTCTTATGAAGGAAGATACATTTATTGAGTAGCTAAACTTAACTGATAACAAGGAACAAGAGCTGGCACAATCTGTCAAGAGAACTTTAAAAATCTAAATCTATTTAATTAGGAAGAGCTATGGTATAGTGCAATAATTTTCTGGTCTTTTAATGTGTCATCAAATAAGTTTTGCACTGAAGTTCTGTGGTACTTCCACAGCAAGAAAATCATCCTGGAATATAGAGTTAATGTCTAGAGAAGCTTAAGTAAAGTTCCCAGGAGAACCATTGAACACTTGCCACTGTGTTATCCATAGCAGACGTCTCTGGTTGTGTAGGCTTCCTATATTGTACAGTAAATTAAGAGCCATTGGACAGTGGATTCTCTGGCTTGGTCAATTTGGAGGTTTTCATGACCCCTTGATTAGTGGAGTTCCTTTAGATCCCAAGTCAACAGAGGACACTTTTACTACACCCTTGAGAAGTCAACTACTTTTGAAACCCAATGTACTCGCAGATTGTTCTGTAACAATTTTTCCAAGAGTCATATTTGGCCGTTTTGAAACGTAGTTGAAGCAAGAACACTAGTTCAGTACTATATCATGCTTACTCCAGGGTACTTGTGGACTTCATTTGAAATGGGAAGGCAGAATACAGTGGTCTGTAGATGATGATTGGCAGAAGATACATTGCCAGTGAGAAGCCTTGATGCTACTTAAGTTTTCAGAATTAAAATGAAAAAGCAGAGGCTTATAGAGGACACAGAGACTACTTGCAGTGAGTAACTTGAACAGTATGATTGCTTCTGCTGCTGGAAAGGTTGAGATCTGCTGCAACAATGGTTGACTATAAGTGAAAGGTTTGACCTACAAAAATTTCTTCTGTGAAAACTGAGCTGATCTTTCCATATTTTTACTTGATCAATTCATTTACAGCTGAGACTTGACACTACAGAATTTTGTGGGAGCTTTAATCTTGACTTCACTGGGCTCTTCACCAGAGAACTGCTAAAGTTCATTGCTCTGAAGGACAAGAGGAAATGGAAATGTAGGTGCTTCCCAGTCAAGTTTGAGGCTCTCAAAATTTGTGTTTAAGGAGTAATTCATATAATCCTATTACTTGGTAACAAAAAAAAGCTTGAACTAGGGACCTCAAAAAATACCTGTATGACACCCTTTTTACAACTGATGGAAAAAGGTTGTTCCTTCAGCAAAACAGTTCTTCCTCTGTGTTAGGTCGGCAAAGCTAGTGAGCTAGTTACTATTTAGCATTAAGAAATACATCCAGAAGGTGCAACTTATTTGTCATTCAAACCAAAGGAAGTGGGAGAAAGTCTAGACGCCAGGTTTCCTGAGAGTTGAAATATTGTACTATTAGTGACATCTAAATAAATAATAGATATTGTGGAAATGATAGCGCAAGTGACTATTGAAAACATTTCAAACTGAGATAGCTGGGGAAGAAATGAAAACATTACAGAAATAATAAAAAGAGAAAAGCAGTAATTCAAGGTAGATTACTAAAAATAAAGACAGAGTCTCTACATAGTCAATGGCAAACCTTTATGGGCCCACAGCATCCTCATTTATGGAGAGGTGCTGATGGGTGCTTACTAGGGAAAGCAAAAGTTTTTTCTGAGCTTTCATTTAAGATGTATGTGTATATGTAAATTGTTTCAATGTCAAACTTTTAATAAATTGAAATCCATTTTCCAGCAAGTCTATTATCCACAATTAATTGCACCAGTTAATGTTTTATTCCACATCCTCCTTATAAATTTGTCATTCCATAACCACTCCCCGCATTGTAAATGCCACAGTATTTTGTTGTGAAGAGTGGGAATTTTAGGGAGGCTTGTCTTCCCATTTAGGTGAACTTTTTTTTATCCTTGGTAATGCCCTAGGTGAATACCAAAGACAATTGCTGCCTCAGTCCAGCCTGCAGCTAAAAGCAATACAACAATCCCCCTGCAGACAGTGCTTAGAGTAACTTGATGAGATGAATGAGGATCTTGGTTGGCAAAGAAACCAAATTACAGCTCCAGCCTGGGAACCAAGGTGGAGGTCGTCTGTGGGGCAAAGTGATTACTGTGGCATAATTACAATAGTCAGGGATAAATCAATCTATTTCATTTGAAGTGATAGCAAGACCTCAATCTTTGTATCTACAAGCGAACTGATACACAAAATTAAGTCGGGGGTAGGGGTGGAAAAAGAGAATATATTGTTAGAAGGCAATTGCATTTATAAATGTTTCACAGATAGCATCTAATTAAGTGACTCGGGGAAATTGTTGTCACAGCTTTGCAAATCCAACCAGGAAATGTCCTGCTTTGGATATAAGTCTGTATTCAACAATAACAGCGTGTCTGCTATGAAATGAATTGCATTAAAAACATTCATCTCTGTCTAAGTAGGATGGGATAAATGTCATAAGAGGGCATCCTCCCTAAGGCAATGTTTGGTTATCAACTGAAAAAACCTACGGTCACTGAGGTATCTTAAGCCAATCTTGAAAAGGAGGAAAAGCATGCTAATTACGCCTTCACTAATATTTCTGCATCTGTTTGCTTGCTCAAATCAATGCTGTCTTAAAACATAGTGATGTAAATTGGCATGTTTAGAAAAAAATCAATCAGAAAAGAACTTAACATGGTATTTTTTTCTTTAACAATGATGGCACAAGATCGATCTTCAAGTTTAAATAGCCCAATTATTGGTTTATTACACCAGTCATTGCCATGACTGTGAAGTCAACACTAGGAGAAGCAGGGCGGCAAATGAAGATGTATCCATCAAAACATCTTTCACTCTAGAACTGAAAGTGATCATCATTCATTATTAGTAGCCAACCACTGGAAAAACAGCTCCCAGGCTGCTGTTCCCACAGAATACTTTTCTATATCAGTAAATATCGATGTGCTGTGCCAGCAGGATCTGTCTCGCTGTTCCCAGCAGAGAAAAGCATGGTGACCCTGGAGATTCCATGTTTGAGTGTGTAAGGACCTGAAGCGCAAGAGGTAGAGCACCAATTCCGCCTCATACCATGGCAGCTGCAGCCAGACAAAGGCTGCAAAAAGAGAATTTAGGGAGGAAAGAGAAAAAGGAAGTTGGAAAATGTGGGAGGGACAAAGGGAGAGAGAGGGAGGGAGACATCTGGGAATGAAGACAGAAGAAGGTTTTAGGGTATGGGAACTTGGGCAAGGGCTGTGCAACAAAAAAAGGGAAGAGAACAGCAATACATGAGAAAGGAGAGAAAAAAACATTTAACTTGTAGATAGTAAAGAAATCCTAGAAAAAGAGTGTGAGAGGTGTGATTGGGAGCAACAATAAAGCAAGCAAATAAAATTGGAGCATTTCAGGTTTAAACTCCTGTGATACTGTGTTAATTACATAGCTAATCTTAATTCTGCTGAAATTATCTTGTAAAAAGTATTAGGTATTTACTTCTGCTGCCAACTGCAGAATCCACACAAAGGGTAAAAAGCAGATGTCCCACAAGGAAGTGAAGGAGGAGGAATAGTTATTTACAACCATCACCTCACATTACAGTTACTGATGGGAGGAAGACAGAGGAAGACAGAGGAAGAAACAAGAAAATCTCCAGGACTGATATCTTGGTTTGTAAATAGGCAAGAGAGATTCCTACTGGGAGGAAAGGCCCCCTTCAGCTTCAGATGAGGTCCACACCAACCACATACCATAATTTACTACTCCTCATAATTCAGGCTAAGACAAATTCCTTGTTAGTACTTGAAGACAACATTGCCCTCAAGACCCAATACTGTTTATTTGCCCATCTGCTGATAAGATGTGCCCTGACACCTTTTACATAGAGCCTCCTTAATGTCAGTCGTGTCTTTGACCTTTGTTAGTATTTTTACAGGGCTGATTAAAATATAAATCCTCCTACATGCTGTTATACCTCATGTTTAGAGTGGTTTCAGTGTTGGTAACTCTGAAAATTAAATGTAGGGCCTGTCATACATGTATGTACAATCAGGACTAGAGCTTTTATGCTCACGGTGTTTGTTTGATTTCCTTACTGTCCCAGGAAACTTCTTTTTGCTGCTACTGGTATCTGTCCCTGGTTCCCTCATGCTGTGCAATCATTCACTTACCATGCTGGGTATCTGACATCTCCTGGTGAATTTGGCAGCATAATACACTGGTCCATCAATTTTAAATCAAAGATCAGAAATATGTGGAAGAAAACAGTTTACCTATATCTGGAATAGCCAATTATGTTAATATCACAGTCATCTTGTTGTTGCATTAGTATTACTCTTACCCTCCACAACTTACCAACAGTGTAACCAAACCCATGTAATCCTCAAGTCTCAGATTTTTTTTGTGTTGTAATTGGTATTGCTGTTCCAGTGAGAGCATAATGAACTTTAAAAAGGTGAGCAGACCCTCCACCACCTGCAGAAGTGGACCTGAACCAGATCTCAATGCTGCTCAAATTAAGGCTAGCTAAAAATTTAATTACAAGTTTTGTGGATTCTTCACTAGCACCTGCATTCCATCTTACTCATATCAAATCTCATCCCTGTTGTGTGGAGCCCACATTTGTGAAAACAGCTATTTGCCTGATGAGGTTGTATTAAGTAAAAGTCTTGCTCCAAAGTCAAGACATTGGAGAAAGCGCCAAACAGTTCAGTGACAGTTGTGTGTGCAGTGGTGCATGTGTAGGCATACGAATTAATACAGATATCCGTCGGGATACACAGCTGGCAAAATGCTTTGGGAATCTCAGGTTTAGGAGCTTAAATCTCTTGGGGATTTAGGTGTAAAAATTCTGTTGATGTCAGCAACAGCCTGGATAAGTCCTTACTTTGCCATAACCTGTAGCTGTGAGATGCAGAGGGCTCCTGATTCTGAATTTAGTAAGGGTTGTGGATTCTGAGCATGCCCCAGGATCAGACTCATAATAATGTGATTCTAACTGCACAATAGATTCTGTACTCATAGCCGTCTGATCCCTCTAATACGTCCATTCCTTTTTTGTTCCCAGGGGAAGCCTGCAAGAAAATTAGACATACAGGTAATGGCAAAGTAATTTAACTGAAAAGAACAAAAGTGTAAGGACCTTTTCCCCAAATGAACAGGGCTCAAGTTAGACAGTTACTGTCTTTCATTGGCTTATGTATACACTCAGCCTTACCATTCTTTTCCTCATTCACATGAACATACCTCAAAGCACAGGCAGTATGCTATGGCATTTAAAAAATTACCTATTTATCCAAAATGTCAGCACCTGAATGGAATCCTGTGCCCATTCTGAAAGACACTCCAGACACAGGGGCACCTGCTGGCATGCAGCAACTTAGAGAACCGGCGTTTTAATTTTTCATCCTGCAAGAGTTTGCTAAATGTCATCTCTCATTGGAATGGTCCTGCTGACCTCTCTGGACCACTCACCTGAATAATGAGTTAAGTCTGCAGGTCTTTTAGAAAAACCCAACAGCACTGAACTTTGGATACTTTTTTAGTAACATTTTACTGGGAAAGAATAAAAACTTTCAGAATAACCAGAAACATTTCTACTCTCTCCCCACCCCCATATTATCTCATTTTTCTTTATAAAGGCAGAGTGTTCAGTTTCCTTGAAATTGGTCTCTTTAGAAATGTAGCACATTTCTTGGAAAAATAAAAGAAAAAAATAAGGTTAGCTAAAGGAATAGCAATTTGTCTGTGGCGTTTCAGCAAATGTGGCAGTTTTCTCCTGTGCCACCAGTTTATTTCAGCTGTGGGAATACAACTAACCAATAGGTTTCTGAAGCATCAGTGAATAAGAGCCCATAAAAAAAATCCATCTGTAAGCATGGAATCAATCAGCGCTGCTGCAGTCAAAAAAAGACAGATTTTTCTCGTAGTTAAAGAAAGTGCATCAGATTTCTAGATACCCAGAAGTTAAGTGTGCTAAAGGCAAAATCCAAGATCAATGTGAATGTTTCTAAGGGAATGTAACACATACTACGAAGAAAGCACAGTTTAATTAAGGGGACTCACTCTAGGATAAAACACAGGTACATACATGATACCATCATGTTAATGAAGGAGATGGATCTTTTCCTTGCACCCGGTGTTTTGCTGAGGGATGGTGGTTGCTGAGTGGGCTGTCACCACTTGTGAACAACTGCATATCGTGCGGTGGTTTCATAGATCATCTGGACTCATGCTGTATCTGGACAGAGACATACCACCTTGTATGCACAGATGACATAAGACTGAGGATGGGAAGTTGCTCAGTGCTTTGTTCCTCACTTTAATTGGCATGGTGATTAGTCTGTGAATATATTTCTTTGGAAGAAGTCATTGGCCTTACCAGAGGTGTTTCTCTTCAGTTTAAAACACTGAAGGTAAGATTCAGGTGCCTATACACAGGTTTCTTCTACCTTGTGAGGTGTTCAGCAGCATGACCTAGGATCTCCCCTACATGTGACAGACCTATCTTCCTCCTCCTGCTTCACCCTTCTGACATGCAGTCTCCTCCCCAGGAGTGGCCCAAACCCTCTTTCAGAAAACATTGTACAGGTGACCATTAAGTGATAAATACCCAATAAAAATTCACAAGACCCACACGAAACATCATCCTTTAACCACTGGCTTTTTCTTCTCCCTTCCGTCTATATGTTATCTAATTAATCTGCAATCTCTCAGTACTGTAAACATGATGATAATTATTAATGATTGTCTGCTGGTTCTCTTTCTGGAGAAATAACCAGACATGCAGTCTTAGTGATTTAAATTAGTAAAAATTTCTCAGAAGTAAAGGTATTTTCATTGTATGACTTCAGTAGAGCTGTTGAAGGTGGAAACAGCGTCCCTTGGTTTTTCTAATCTTGCTTTAACCTTCTCTTGAGGCCCTTAGGAATAAACAAAAAAGGACAAACTATTGACTTAATTGGGAAATGCCACCATGACTTTCAATCAGAATTTTTAAAAGTAAGAAATAGGTTTTTGTCATGTCCTACACTGCAAGGCTGATTTCCAAGACTGTGTGTGAAGGACTAAACACTTGCAGTGTGGTGTTGGTGGGCCAGCCTTTTTGTACCTGGACAGTAAAGTACAGAAAGCCATGAGCTCTGCCTCTGTTTCATCACAGGATCTGAACAGACCTGGATATGACTTGTAGCAAGCTAATTAACCCGCTGTTCAGGAAACTAGTTATTTCCTCTGTGAAAGAGCTAATCTCACACTGTTGTAGTCCAGTGTTTCCAAATACTACCTCAATCTCCCCCCCAAAGTTAAAAAAGCATGGTGATCCCTAAAAGTGAAGGTATCCATTATTTTTTGTCATCATGATGTAATAGCCAGAGCCATATTCTTGGTCATCTTTCTCGCTTGGCCATTGACATCACGTTCAAGCCGAATGCAAATTGCTACACGGAGTGCTAATTCTTGTGTAGCATGCAAGGTAACAGGGAATCTGGCCCAGTCTGCTTTAGGTACAAGGCACATAATAATAAAACTGAAATTGATTTTTTGTGTCTTGAAATCAAAGCATTTTCTTTATATAATCAACACTGCACTAAAGACAGCTTTGCAGTCAATCATGGTAGCTGGCATTCCTAAGCTTTGCTCACGTGGATAATTCTTAGACATTTCCACTGCTCTGTCGAAATCGATGGGATGCTTTGGCTGAGCAAAAGTTGGCAGGAATGGGCCTCTGGTTTTCATTTTTATTTTCTCCGGGGAGTAAAATGCAAGCAAGCAAACAAACAAACAAACCCCATGAAAAACACATTAATTCATTTGGTTTTACACTTAGTACTGCTTAAAATGCTTTGCATTGGCTTGGTGAACAGCTTGGTGCTTCCATAACAACTGTATAATAACTTTACAAGTAAGTGCATCTAAAAAGGTTGTGTTACATACATAAAGAGGAAATAATTAATAGCTGTTAGCTCTTACTTTTTATAACTTCCTTTCTGTAACTTCTTTTCTTCAAAATCTCTTTATCTACTTTCTTTTGAAGCACTTTCAATTACTCCGTTGGGCAATAAATACCGGGAGAAATACAGTCAAGAAGCATTCTGTGTTGAGCAAGTTCTGTAAATACAGTAAGACTTACTGGATGAAAGATAAGATAATTTTATAGCACTGGATTTTGATGTCTTTAACAGTGGTGATTAGAAAGTAACATGTTGTACTATCTGATAAATACTATTTGATCTTGTGGAGTTAATGTTTTGACCCACTGAGGTCCATGTTAGAAAGCAGGAACAGTTGGTCCAAATGACATCTCTCCATCTCCAAGGTATAAAGATGAATCATAGGAAAACCTCATAGTCGCTGTTAATAGCAGACTACTCTTTTTCTAATAGGATGTACATGAAAAGTTAGATCAGTGATGGCAGAACCATACATGTAGTTTGGAGATGTCTTGCCATGGTTGTCCTTTGAAAAATGCCTCCCCTTGGGCCAGGTTAGCCACTTCTCCACCCTTCTTTTAAGCAAGACCTCCACACATGTTAGCTAGTGCTGACAGAGCAACAAGCATGTTGTTTGGTCTGGATGCCTTCCAAAAGTTTTCCATTAGCATCCTGCCCCGTTTTGGCTGATGCCTATAAGGGAAATGCCACAGGCTTAAGAGTCCAACTCACCAACTCCTACATGGACACCCTCCATGCTACTGCACTGGATCCCAACCTGCTCAGCTTATAGTTTCTCAGGTTTCCCATTACTTGTGCACTGCTTTTCTTTTTCTGTTTTTTAGCACATTTTCCAGGCGCAGGCTGTTATTTTGTTACTTCTTCAGGGAAATGAAATTCTGGAGCACATGAGTTCCCCGCCCTAGGCCAGCACAGCCCTTTCCCACTGCTGTCTGCAAGTTCAATGTTATCTTCAACTCATGGGCACTCTCACTCAGTCCATTGGGTATATCTTCAGGGGCGTTTGAAATCTGGAGTCAATAACACATGCGCACACGTACAGCCTGTAGGGTGGAAAAATGAATTTGCTGGTAATGATGTTTAAAGCCAGTGAGTTTTCCCAGGCTTCAGTCAGCTCACTGGCTTGTCTGGCCCAAATTATGAAGGTTATCCCTCTATTCTCCCCAGTCGCTCAGCAAGCAAAGGAGTCCAACCCCCCTGCAGCAGCCTTTTCAAGGCAACAACTTCCGCATGTCAGCCAGAATTCATAAATTTCATGTACTTGGATTACCCTGTTCATCACATTTCATGCCCCTGTAGGCTGATCTCCTCAAGGGAGATCCCTATGGATACCAACCTTCCCTGTCATGCCTGCTGCAGCAGAATTGTGCACTCCACCACAGGAGATGGCTGTCTTTGCCAGAGTGCTCTTGTGCGGCACGGAAGACAGAGTAGGCATATCCAGACCGCATCTACTGCTGCTGGCAGGCTTTTTCTCCTTCCCTGTGCTGCTGCTTATCCTGAAGCAAAATCCTGCCCTGTCTTTCCTCAGTGGGCTCATTGTTTGTGAAAAATGTTAAGCGGAAGGTTTGCATTCAGGAATTTCAATTTGGTTTTCTGGCATGCCTCACATGAAGCCTTGCTGCACCTCTGAAGGTGCTGAGCACCCAGGAGATTTAACCGTGTTCTTCTAATGCCCAGTTAGTAACAGAGGGAATTACTGCTTCTTTGGTGCCGTGAGCTTATGTAGAGAAGAAGAAGGAAAGGATCGACCATAAATTATATTCAAAATTTACAACATATTCAATTATGTTGCTGGGGATTTATCATTGTTTTCTAAATGCTCTTATTATCTGATCTTTCTATGCCTTTTATTCCTCTGTGGACTCATTTCTGACAAAAACAACAACCCTACACATGAATTCTTTGAGCGGAAATATAAACCCATAGTTAAGTGCATAGCAACATGGTGAATTTAAACTCAATCTTTTCAAAAATGCCTAGAGCATGCACAGGCAGTGTTGGGGGAATTAGCTGAACACAGAAGGAACAAACTGATGTAGCAGTATTTTGTTCCTCTGTTACACTTTTCTCAGATACAGAGATGCTTTGCGGGTGTAAACTGGACTAATTCCATTTTTAGCTAAAGATCTACTCCAAATATTTTGACTGTTGCGTATATTCTCTTCATACAAGGAGTAACTTTGCGCCATTTTGCCTAGGACTGAGTAAGAGATAAAGGACATTTCCTACAATGCCCTATTTGTGTAGTTAGGATAATCTCAAGTCTTCTCAGGCTTTCAAGCTTTTCAGACACCAAGTAGAATGTATTTAGATTTATACATGTTCAGAAACCAAAACCCCCTCAAGTACTAATGGCTTAATTTATATTTCATTGAATAAAAAATGTTAAAGAGTAGGATTTTCTAAGCTGAGTAAACCTTTTTCAGCTGTTCTTGTGCTTTTGGCATTATTTCTTCTTATCCCTTTCCCTCAGGGAAACAATAAAAATAGCTAATGTTCATTTTCTTCTCCAGTTCTTGCTTCCAATGCTTCTGTTCAACTTTTATCTTGCAATCCAGCTTCTGTGGTAGTCAGGGTATGATTTTGATGCCTGTTAGCTCTCTTTCTGGAGGCCACTAATCATACTCTCTCCCTTGCTGTAGGTCTCATCATATGGCCTCGTACCGCCACTGGCTGTGTTCTGGCTAACAATACAAGGCTTTCTTCAAAGGTAAAGGTGTCTCTTCATTGGAACAACTATTTACCAAGGCATGGCAAGATGCAACTACTGGTCTAGCAGTACCGAGAGAGACTGACTCCCTCAACTACCCCTCACCTCCTTTTGGTATTCCTTCCCATACGCTCCTCGCAGTGTCCTCTGGTGGTATGGGGCAGAGGCAAAACAGGGAATCAGTTATGGGCGAGCTAAATTTTGTATGCCTGAGGAGGAAGTGGATAGTCATAGGACATTAGCAGATGCCAACCTGGATTTGTGTCCTGCAAGAAAGTCAGCCTGGGATGTCGGGTTAATTGCAGAAAGTTTATTTGTACTTTGTCTAAAAAGGATAGTTGTTGTTTGGCATGACCGGGATCTAGTCTATGTTGTCTCCTTTTTTCAACCACCTTTTTCTCAGCCCAATCACATTGACCTTGGCTGTGCACGTACTTCTGTCTCTGGGAGTACAACTGAGTTCCTGTGCACAACTGCAAAACCAGGCCACATCCTAACACCCCATCAGGGGGAGACTCCTCTTCCTCCATGCTCGGCTCTCTGCACAAAGGTGGGTCAAGCACGTGGACAGAAGCTGCAACATTACCCAAGTGGTAGATAACCTCTTCCTCCAAGTACAACCACTGGATGAATATGCCAAATATCCCCTGTATTACACGTACTCTGCTCTCCTTGGTTTACTCACCTTCACCTGGGTGATATGGTGGGCATTGCCCTGTGCTTAATCCATGTTTTTATGTTGTTTTCATGTGAGTTTAGGCTCAGACTCAGACTGAAATGAGGACTGCTGTCCCTTTTCCCCTCCTGCATGTTGTCAGTTTTGACAAGAACCGAGATAACAAGTGGCCCTTCAAATAAAAGAAACAACAATGAAATCCTGTGTTTCCCTTTCTCTGGGAAACAGAAAAATTAACACTTAGAAGGTTGCTGATTCTTTTTTTCTCCAGCACTTTCCTCTCTGATAGTTTAAGAGCACAGCCCTGGGGTGTTTCAAATCTGGGTTGTTGTGGAAGTACTCCAGTTTCTGATGCTGAAGTACATTGTTCCTTGCTGATTAAACTTTATATAGGGCAATATTTAATATAAAAACTTAAAGGCATTTGTGACTGCAGAGAATTGCAGTGCAGTACACTCCCTCAAGAGGTATGATTTTATGATAGGTTGTGCTGGGGTAAAATTTCCCTGCTGCTGAAAAGGAGATTTCTCATACCCCTTCCCATCCTCCACTCCCCCCTTACCCGGTCCAGTGCTGGCTTTGACACTCTGCTGTACTCAGAGTAAACCCGTTCTGATCACTGACTCAGAGACATATTATCCACTTTATATTCTGGGCAAACTTTCTGCCATTTAATATGTTGAAGCTCTTATTGTGCAATCTGATGAGACCTAGCCCTGGCTCAAGATAAGCCATAAAGTTGCAGCGGGGACGAGGAGGTGGAAGGGGGTCAGCACACTGTCCTTTTGGCAGAGGCAAGCTGATAATTCATCTCACGTCGTGTCATGGCACCATGCACTGTTAGGCACATCCCAGACATTTTAGCAATTGTCCCACAGTTGAGGCACTCAGGTCTGGAAGGCGTCAGCACAACCACACATTTCAGCACTTCCAAAGCAAACAGTACACCCATGTTTGCAGCTTTCTTTTCCTGTCACGTTTACATGACTCTTCCCCATCAAGCACAGCAGCAACACCCACACATGCTTGTTAGCCACCACCACAGCCATCCGGACTCAGGGGAGGGGAACAATCTCCTTTAGGTTGCTTAGAACTTACTGCCACAGCAGCTTGATGGGGACAGAGGGAGAACCTGATCAGACCCACAGCCAGATCAGTTAACCCGCGTGCTAGCACAAGTGCTCTAATGGACGGGGATGAAATTTGCCCATGTGTTCGAAACGCATGGAGTGGTAAAGCGAGCCACACTGTGTGGTGGCTCCCTGCCAGACCAAAGCGTAGGGACATAAGGACTTGCTGGAAAAGCAGTGGACTCAGCAGCTGACCACTTCTACGCCCACCTCACTTGTCCGTGCTGCTGTTTCTGCATGCTGCACAGAGACATTTTGCTAGCTGTCACCTCCCCAGGACAGCTGTGCTCCTGGCGTTACTTTAGTACTTCCTTTCCTAATGTCCTTCTTTGCCACTTCTCAGGTATTCTCATATTAATTATTGGGTGGCAATTAATTGCCACTCAAAAGCAATTACCATGCAAACTGCTATTCTGCCTCCTCAGATTTAAATAGGTGGTGAGGACCATTCAAACTCTCCAGATGCAAATAAGAAAGTGGAAACCCAATTTAGGGTTTGCTTTCATTAACTGGTGAGCTACCAGTTGGGTTGCCATAACTCAGCTTTGAGTCTTTGTCACAGAAACAGGCACTTTTACATGTGCTGAGGGCCTGTCCAGTGTCAGACTTAGTCTGTCTTTCAATCTGCTCGGTCAGGCAATGTAAGGGTAGAAGCCCACAGCAATGGGATCCTGAGTCATCCAGAGCTTCTGAACGGATCTGCCTAGCAATTCCATTACCATGAACACCTCAGAAAAACCCACAACAGAACACCTTTTCAACACAATAGCTCAGGTTTTATTGAAGTACATCAAAATTAATGTGTGTGTTTCCTTTTAAATCCAGAATAAACAAATCCAAAGGCTTTATAAAGAGTTTTCTCCCTGTCCAGTTCCTCCTGGATTACAAAACTTTATATAATTCTCATTAGTTGATAAATATTATTGTGAATTATATTTCTCTTCAGCCAGCAGAAGCAGTGCCTCAGTGCTGATACACAATTCAAAAAATTGTCATTTGCCATCAACGTCTTCCACTAATGAAGAAACAGCCTGTTCAAAATAACAGTTTCAAAATGCCAGTGGCACGAAGAGTGGTCTGGACAACTTGAGAGGAATACATCTTGAACTTGAGGTTTGAGTTCTGCAATGACATTGCAGAAGTTCCTGCTTATCAGCAGGAATGGACTTAATCATATCAGCATATGGACTTAAAATATCCGTAAGTCAATACTTATAGGTACAAAAGCTTGGTGTGTCAGGTAGCATTTGTGGGTTTTTTTACATCCCATCCTAGATTTGACAACATTAGCTTGATTGAATTGCAGACCATAGTTGGTATGGGTGCAAATCATCGGTAACTACATTGAAATTAGGTTTACCTGGATGTAAATTAGAACAGAATATAAGCATTATCACAAAAAATCCCCACCACCCTACCATAAATTGCCTTTAATCAATGGGGTAAAATCTTACACTTGGGAGATTAACATGCTTAATTTTGGCAAAGTCTAACACACATGAAAATTACTGTCTGAAAGATAGGCTCTGTCTGTATCTTTGCACTGTAA
Source organism: Vanellus vanellus (assembly GCF_965231255.1). Taxonomy (NCBI): domain Eukaryota; kingdom Metazoa; phylum Chordata; class Aves; order Charadriiformes; family Charadriidae; genus Vanellus; species Vanellus vanellus. The sequence continues at coordinate 152,959,690 of NC_138905.1, read as the reverse complement.
AATGATTAGAGTTTTGTGAGAAAAGAGGGAAGGGGGATGGCTGTATCTTCAGAAATCAGTTTTATCTAAGCTATCACCACAAAGTGTGAAATGCTTTCATCAGGGCAGTACATCTGTAGTGTCACTCACAGGACAGAGGTTGTTTGCATGCTCAAGTTATGTATCTCCATACCTCAGACCATTCAGATTTCTTTTAATTGTAAAAGTAATACAAATTCTCCTGTGTTAGTAATACTGGCTGGAATTATTATAAAATAATAACATCATTATAAAATGCATGCTGATACCTACTCCCTTAGTGTATTCTTTCTGGTCAATCAGTCATGCATGGAGAGCGTTTGGAGGAAGACGAAGTGATAGAGGATAAAATATCATTAGGACATGCTGGCACCATTCAGTACCCACGCCACAATGACTGCCAAAGTATCATGTGCCATATTAGGTACGTCTTTTATTTTCAGACAGTAAGCAAGATATCAATGTGTAAAACTCCTAGTTGATAATGATGGAAATACAAAGAATACACAAGACATACCAAAAACCTTTATACCAGCCCCATCCTTTAATATATTAAATACACATTTCAGTTCAGAGGTGTATTTAAAGCAAAATGTTGCACACCCAAGGGAAAATGAGAGCTGTTTCTTTAAGAACCTACTTCTACTGGAGGTCAATGGCTTTGCACATTAAAAGTTAAGTACAGTTATTGACAGGCAAACCACAGAAATTGGTTTATGTCAATGAAGAATGGCAAATAGATCCACGTATCAGGAAAAGAGCCCTAGAGGAAAAGTTCTTTGCACAGTAAAATTAGATTCACAGGTCACAGATGATTTGTTAGTTCTTTCCAAGTTGTAGAGCAGTAATTTATGGGAGAGCTCTCCCGGCCTCTTCACCTGCACTACAAAAAGGAATCTTTTTTATTAAAGTGTAAATTGCATGTCCTCACGAGTGACAACCCACAGACCTGACCGAATTAATATAATCCCCTAAGAACAGAGCCCTCCTATCATTCTAAAAGTAATGCACATTCTTGGAACCCTTTGTTTCCATTCTTCCCTGTGAAGCCTTCTTTTAGCAAGCCCGGATGGAGAAGTAGCTAGAGGGCTGGAAAGTTTGGTTTTAATGCAAAAAGCTGTCAAATGTCAGCTATTCAGGTTGCCCTCATGATGTAAACAGATTTTCACTGCCTACTTGTAGTTTCTAGAAGGAAACTTTTCAAAAATAACCACTTCAGCCAGTACAGCTCGCAAGGCAGGGATGCTCTACCTATGTCGGATACCTGCAGCTCTTCCCCAAGCCGTACTCTACCCTGCTGTGGTAGTACAGACGTGCCAGCTACAGGAGTGTAGCGAGGTGATTTAAGACCCTCATGGTCCTGCATCAAGGGTGCTTGTGATGGGGAAGAGCTGGGGGTCTCTTTGGGGTACTGACGGGAAGCCCCGATAGTGCTGACAGAGCAGGTCTGACCTTGGGAGCTGCACTCCGGCAATGTAAGCATCGCAGCTCATCAGTCTCCTGGCTGACCTCTCCGGAGGATGAATAGAGAGGCTGGGCGTATGTTTCGTAAGGGTGAACTTCCACAGCAAATGATGCCAACAGTGAGATGTTGCGATGTACAGGCTGTAGGCAACTAATACTCCCTCCTTTTTATACCAGGAAAAAATAAGACCTGGAAGTCATGGCTGCTACTCTCTGTGCCCTCCCATAACTCCAGGTGCCGCCTGAACCTATATGTGTTGGGACCCCTTTAGGAATGAGAGGGCCCAGGCAGGACTGGCCTGTGGCTTAAACACAAGGATGTATCCACCACCCGCTGTCTCACCCACTCTGAGCAGGAAGGAGGCAGGAGCAATGAAGACCATCTTTTCAAGACTTCTCCTGCTACTGAGACAAGTCAAAACCTCAGAAGTAGCCTCTGTCTGAACACTTAATGTTTTATGACTTCCTAATAAACTTGGCAAGACCCCAAAACTAGTTGTCTTTGATGAAGAGCAATTAAATACTAAGTACATGCTTTGGAGATTAACAACTGGACAGCTGTGTGTGAAAACATCCCCTGCAAAAAGGTTAGCAGGCTGAACAAGAGCGTCACAGAGCATTGCAAAGCATTACCGTATTTCAGATAGAACTGTCAATAAGGCAAGTCTTAGTTGTGATTGCTTTTTTAACAGGCTTCTGCTAATTATTTTCTCTTCTGTTCTCCCCATTTCCATCCTTATTACAAGGTTTCTTCATGCCTCTGAATGGTGGTACCAAGTCATTGTCACGCTGGGGCTCTGCAGAGCTGGCTCTGTGCTTCTGCCTGCATTGCTCGCAGGGGCAAAGTCACATTCATAAGTCCTGCTTAATTTGTTCACCCTTTTTTCATCTGCTTTACAGATCACTCTGTGGTTACTGAGGTTGTACCAAGGTCTGGACAAAGCCATTGCTATCATCTGGGGAACAAGGCTGCTAGCAAATTAAGGGAAATTGATGTTTTGTGCCCCAGTTCGTACTTTTGCTATCGCGTTGTGCATGTGTGTAGGCGGGTGTATGGGTGATTAGGTGTAAGAAAGAGAGATGGACTGAGAGAGGAAAATCTTCCAGAACACTTTCCTCTTTTATTTAAGGAGAGGATATATTTTATCTGAGTTTTATCAAAGGTGACATCACAAGTAATGAAAGGATAAATAATTCTAAAGCTTCAGAGAAAGAGGATTCTTTAATAAAGAAAGGATCTGTCTTGGAGATTTAACTTTCTTAAATCCTTCAAATCCCTTTGCCTAATGCAATAATATTGCAAAATTTTATGACAGTTTTTACTTCATGTGTATTAGGAACAAGTAAGCATCATCTCTAACTGACAGACTGGACACTCATTCCTTCTGGAACGGCACATTGGGACACTGTAAATTCGGTCTCTGTAAAATATTTCTGAGTTCAGGAGTTCGATTAGAAATCCTCCTATTAATTTACACGTGGTATTGTTTTTTTCCCTTAATGGTGTATGTAGGTACAAAAAGGTGGTGATATGTATTTACTAAACTGTTACCTTCCCAGTCAGTGAACTGCTTAGCACAGATGCTTTCTTTCATAAGTACTGTCATTAAATGCATGAATCTATTGATCTAAACTGCTTTCCTGGGAGGCTGCTCCTTATAAAGAGCAGTCGGGTCTCTTTTTGACTGCAAACTAAGCTGAATTTCTTAATAAAACTTTCATCATAAAAAGAAAAAAAATCAAAACTCCAAACAACAATAACCTCCCTATGATACATCAATGACTAAATCTCTGAGAGCTGGCTTTAATTTTTCTTACGGGGGAAAAAAAAAAAAAGAAAAGAAAAGAGAGAGAGTAGGAAGGATGCAGTGTTTCTTGTAAGGGACTCCTTTTTGAAGAGATCATGCTAAAAAGGCTGCTAAAGGGATCTCTTGCTGCTGTGATTTGTAGAACGGAGCTCTCTTAATTATAGTCGGAGTTTATTGCGTCTCTCCCCCCCCCCCCCCCCCCGCCCCCAATGTGTGTGTATGCAGAGAGCTAGAGAAAGCTGGCAGCACTACCTGAATAGCTATTGAAAGAGTGAGACTTCTCAGTTCCTGCTTCGTTACTGGGTAGCAGCTATTCCAGTGTGTGAGAGCGCCTAACTGCATTCTCCCATCGAAAAGCCCTTGGTAAGTCCCCTTAGCTGGCAGAGCTGCGGATTAACTCAGCAAAAGGCAGGAGGGGGGTGGCAGGGAGCCGTGGGGGCACTCAGAGCCTGTGTGCAGCTTGAGATCTATTAGATTTCAAAGATTTTCTGTGATAAATGTGTAAGATCTTTTGTGGATTGCTGGGATGCGAGAGCGATTGTAAGGAATGTTTTGTGTGCTCAAGAGCAATGCTAAGTACGTTCAGGACTGCTTGAAACAGAGCCGAATTTTTCTACGGGAGATAAGATTGGTAAATGCTTCTCAGAATTGCAAGAAGAGTGGCTTGGTTTTGTTTTATTTCCCCCTATCATTTTCCTCTTGTTTTCCTTTCTCCCTTTATTGTGTTGAACGTGCTAATAGGTTGAGAAAGAAGAAACTATGTCTTCCTGCTGATTGATGGCTTTTGAAATGTAGAACTTTTATAAGGAGAGGGATGAGAGCTGAAGCTATAGAGGAGATACATGTGCTTTTTATTTGTGTATACATTCTTGACCGTGTTCCTAGTGTTGATTGTATAGATATACCAAGCTCAGGAAAAGTCTAAAAAGCTAGGAGACGCACATTTACTGCTCAAGAAGCCGATGTTTGTGCTTGTTAAATGTGCTCATATCACATGTTTTATTAGTCATCTGCCTGACAAGTGCCACTCTCCAGGTAGCTCCTTTCAGTATATGCAGCAAAAAGCACTCCCAGGCACGCACTCTTCTTCTTTACCTTGATCCTATGCATCAAGCTCATTGGGCTCAACAGAACGTGATAGAGGCCATTGGAGAGGTCAGGTCGCACCTCTCCTTGCCCCAGCTGAGCAATGGCATTTGAAGCGAGAGGCTGGAACGATGCCACTACCTGAGGGTCCCAGTACCCTGGATCTGGCTGCGTTTTGATTTGAAAGGTATGAATGAGTTACTCCGGGGACAGGCCGGAGGTTATTGTCTAGCAATACAGAGCATTAACAGAATGACTGCCTCCTAACTGAACCCACATCTACTCCCCTGATGGATAAAAATCCAATCTAGAAGAGCTGGCTGCTGACTAGCAGGACATGGGACCACCGGCTCATCTGTTACTGTCAGTTCATTCCAGTCGTCCCTTGGCTACAGCTGTCCGTTGGATCATATAGGTGACACAGCCGTATTTATAACTATGAGGGGGAAAGCTGCTCCTTGTATTTAGAAAACGCGCTCGTGATGGGAAACTGCTGCTTAGTGTCCCTGGGCGTCATTTTCTTTGCTACTGAGCAAACATGAAAGCTCGGGGGATTAGGTTTTATGTCTGCAATGGTTGCTTTCCAGTTAGCGTGAGTAAATTTACATCTCTCCTACAGGTCAAAAGGACCAGGCTGACATTTTTTTCCCTCCTTTCAGAAGGCTTCAGTGTTTATTAAGGGACAACTTTTATAAGCTAATATTAAAACAGAGCTCAGACTTGCAGCCAACTACAGAATAGTTATTGCTTCCTGAAACTCAGTCATTTTGCATTATATTGACAGGGGAATCCCGCTAAGGGATGCAGACGGCTAGGGAATTGATAAGTGAGCTTATATAACGTCATGCAATGGAGATTACAAGTAGGAATATGCCTCATGGTCCAGGTTTTCAGAGGCAACATTACTTCATCAATAAATTAAAATGTTGTCAAAACTGCATCATTACGTGGGATGCAGGTAATTAATACTGGGGTGCAATATAGAGAATAATAACCTCCAGGGGATTTAAAAAAAAAAAAAAAAAGAAAAGAAAAAGAAAAAAAAGAAGCTATAAGCAAAGAACATGTTAGGGTGTCTTTTTTTTTTTTTATTTGTACTCATCAACTACAGAAGCGTGTTGCTAGAATACTCTTGAATAAAACAGTGCACTGCCTTTTCTAAATTTGTTTTGCTTTCATCATCTGCATGGGTGTATGAAAGAGCTGAAACACCTCAATGACAAGAATTCCAATGTAAAGATGGTCAGGACCAGGTAACTATTCATCTCTGTGCCACATCCTTGTGTCAAATTTAGTCTTGACCACACTCGTTTTAGTAAATGGGCTCTGCTGTCATCTGTTTGCTGTCAGCATGGCAGGATGTTCTCAAAGCAACTTAATCTCGGGTCATGATGGTAGAAGAATGCTGGGGGCTGTTTACCAGGGGCCAGATGCCATGACCCTTCTGTCTACTGGAAGTGTTGTGCTCTGTGAGGATGATGCATCCAAGCACAAAAAAGAAAAAAAAAAAATAAAGGGGGGGGGGGGAACTAAGAAAGTACCTTGGCTGATAGGCAAAATCTGTTTATCATGGCCAATGTATGCTCCGCAGAGCCTCACCCATGGCACAAGGGATCTGCCTCCCCTCCCTTCTCCCAGGAACGTGATGACGCAGGAAACATTTGTCTCCTCCTACAGAACAGACTACATGCATCTGACAAAGAAGATTGCCTTACCCGTGATCACATACCCACACATCCACATAGTAGATACCCTAGTAAGTGGTGGGCAGGAGATGTTGCCTATGTCTGGGCTAATCCAACTATGTTAGCATGTAGTCAGCATGTGTCTCCATCCACCCTACCAGCCCCAGTGGAGTTATTTCTTGAGGATGACCAGGCACCATCCTAAGTTCTCACTGAAACAAAAAGTCTTCATACCTTGCCAGCATGAGCCACAGAGATCTAAATGTACCTTCAAGCCAACCTGGGTTTTCATCAGAAATTCTTTCTGTAGTTTCTCTGACTTGAAATGAGCTCTCCTCCCTGCCCCCCATCAAAGATTACAATTCATGAAGCAGAAAATGCCAGACATTCAAGGACTGGCAGAGTTCTTTTAAATTATGTTTCTAGTTTATCATCCTTTTATATGTCAAAGTTTTCTATTTCCCAGCTCTATTTTTATATATAGCAAAATGTATCAATCCAGGCATTTCAATATCCATCACTAACGCTTAAGGGTCCATATATCCTCATCTACTGAATAAACAGGGATTTTCAAAAGGCATTCCCTGCACCAGGGGTAGCAATTTTTTTTTCCATAACTTGACTATAGTTCTGCTTATAAGAATTGCAAAACCAAACCAAGGAAGCAGAGACTGGTGTAATTCATGGTTTATTGCCCTAAAAGCCATCCCTGATTTCCTCAGATGTCTTCCTTCTTTCCCCTTTTCCTGCGAAATCCCTGCAGGTCTGGTTGAGGTTGAAGCTCTTTGGAACAAACATCACATCTCCACTCATTGCACACCTTTGTGTCTATCACACTGCATAGAAATATGAAATATTAACCACAACTAGAGTATTCAGAATGGATAAAATCCTAATGCAATCTCCTGATCCTAACTGCTCCTTTTTCTGTAAGTCCTTGCACCTTAGCAGGGTGAAAAGGACAGAAGCCTATTCAAACCTCCTGCTATTATCTTTTTGTTACTGCCACTGGAGAAAAGACTCAAAATCTAAACATCTGCTACCTCCTCCTACTGCAGGGCTGTGGTAAGGGTGGAAGGACCTTGAAAAGCCATACCTTTGCAGTTATCAGGGGAACTTTGAAGGAACAATAAGGAGATTTTTCAGCGTGGCATTCTTGTGATTAGAATGACTTACAAATTGTTTTTGTCATTGGTAGGACAAGAGTGGAACTGACATTTACTATCATATGAATTCCCCAGTAATCGGTGCCCCATAATATAAATTAGGTTAAAGGCATTTTACCAAGTCCCAGCACAGCAAGTTTTCAATTTACTGTTCTCTCAAAGGAAGATCTTCTACGACGTACATTTTAGAAGACAACTGCAGCATAGGGGAGACACAATGCGAAGCGAAAAAAAAAAGATGAATTCAGTAGGACTTTGTACTTAATATTCCTTGTCAACTTAAAGAAGAATATCTTCATCCAGAAATGATACACTAAGTGTTTCCTTTACTGTGTTTTTGGGTTAACTATGCTAAATAATCAAAGGAGAGGAGAGCAGAACAGCTAACGAGGTAACAGCAGGCACAATCACAGCTAGCCTGCCCATTCCTTTAAACCTGGATCCAAGTTCTTTGACTTGAAATTGGAGTTTTTTCACTGAGAAACTGTGGCAGGATATGTTCCTAGCACTGCAACAGATGCTATTAAAGCAGCTTCTTTTCATTATGAAAACAAAGCTGAAGCACTATAACATATGTTGTGTTGATTCATGTCTTAGAAAATATCGTTCCATGGAGATATATTTGATAAATGCAATAAGAAAGCAGCTGATTCCTTGGAAATATGCATTTGACTGCAACATTAGCCACTTGCATATTGTACTTGACAAACACTCAGATGTGATATGTTTTAATACATTGCCATAACACCTAAGGATTTTCATTCAGATGCAACATTATTCCTTTCTCTTCCTGAATGTCTTAAAAGATGCTACTTGCAAACGAAAAACATTGGTAAACAATTCCTTCTATGGGAATCTGACCCTGATATTCAGTTGCTACCATTCAGACCTTAAGATTGTATGGTTCTTCATCTGCAAAAGAGAGATAATATTTCTGCCTCCCCCTCCGTGTATACACCCTTCATCTGTCTTCTTTGCTTATACTGCATACTGAAACAGAGACTGTGCCTTATTATATGCACAATACCTACACAGTCAGCACCTACACAGTTCTTGGCTGCAGCCTGTAGGCACTCCTGGAAAAGAATTTTCCCCACATACGACTAGTTGATATTCTTAGTATGAGCCTCAGCCAGCTGGGTGGTGCCGAGGATGCCAGCAGTGTTTCCCTCCAGAGCACCGAGCCTAGAAGTACCTGTGGGCTTCAAACCCCTTCCAGGACCTCCGGCACTGTGGTCCCAGAGGTCTTCAGTTCCTCCACCTACTGCTTTGACCCTCTTAACAAATAATAAATCCTTCTCACCCAAGTGTTTGAAGAAGAGACTCAGCATACCATTTCTGGAATCAGTGTCTGGGAACGGACATGGCAATCATATCAAGGGTACTGAGAAACACCAATTCCTTTGACAGTTATATTGGCTCCACAGAACTGACTACATTAAGTGTTTGTTTCTGACAGTTGACTAGATAAGGTGAATCCATAGGGAGCTGATAGGTGCCCTAACAAGGTATATTCTTGCAGCATTTTCTTTCTGACCAGAAACTCACTCATATCACTGACAGCTGGCACCTTCAGTAACATTCAGCACAAAACAATCAAAACAACAGCCCATCTTACAGATGCATCTATGTCCCAAGCCTAACTTGGTGCATTTGGCTGGAACAGGCTGGGTGAAACGGGAGCAGGTTTTGGAGAACTGCCTGCCCTTTTCTTTCTGTTTTGTATATTCTGTATTAAAATATATTTGAACAAAATCTGAAGGGTGTTCTCTGCCCTCTTTAAAGAGTAACAAACATCTCTCAACTGAAGCAAAAATATTTAGTGAATTGATCCTTGATTAATTTCATCCACTTCAGGGGGATTAAACCTGGTTGTAGGGAAAGAACAGAGTAGACAAGGACTGTTTCAGGGGGCAGGGAGCCTGTATGGAGCAGCTGTTCTAGGTCCTTGTCTGTCTCATTGCTCCACTGGGATCACTGGGAGGAGAATGCAAGTTACAGCAGCCCAGGGCAGGGAGAAGAGTCAAAATGATGGTCCAAAAAACATCAAAAGATTTGATGGAGGATTGTGTTTTATGCTGTTATTCTTGACAAAGACAGAATAAAGCTGACCACCTCTCTTGCTCAACTAAATGCCTAATTTCTGATAAAGGTCTTAAAAAGGAAACACAAATAGTCAGATGCAAAAAGATCTCTTTCATTGTGTTGAAGCTGAATTGTAAAATGCCTTCAGATAAAGCCAGATACGTCCATCTCATAAAACCCTGCTGTCCTTTAGCTGCGTTCAACCCGAGATCCACAAGGTTACTCAAGCCAAGACTCAGCACAGAAGAGAAAAACTCCCAAAAGCTTTTTCTCCAAGATGCTGTCTTCTTTCTAGAAATTTAATCAACTCCTTAGAGCTTATTGTCAGAGCAAGCACCCTGACTCTGGCACAGAAAAAGACACCCATGTCTTTTCCGTACAGTTGGGAAATCTGGCAGCCCCGTGTGTTGAGATTGCAGCTCCGATCCTCATTTTGGGGCACTACTAGTGCCAAGTTGCTTCCTGTTGCGGAGTCCAAATGTGCCTGCTCAGTGTCTTTGAGATTAGATCCCGGGAGGCAGCAGTTCTTACCTCTGTGGTTATCCACAAACCCACTGATGGAGCTCCAGGGAAATAATAATAGTGCATGGTTCTCCGTTCCCCATGCTTCCAGATTCCAAATTTCTTTTTCTCTCAAGTGGCTCAGTATGGCTGGCCACTTTCACAGCATTAAACAAAGTCATTTGGTGGTGAAATCACCCAGCAACAGAGGAGAGAGAGCTTATTTATTGATTGAACTCCCCACAGACATTACCTGACATTGCTGAAGTTTATAGGATCAATTGTTTGTACCAGCAAATTGCAGTACATGGCTTTCGAAATTGTAAGTAGGTGCAATGTAATATTTAAAAATGAAAAATTGATTTCTTCATGAGAATGGCGTGTGAAGCAGGTAAGCATTCATTCTGCTTTGCTTGTGGGGAAGCACCGTTGGATTACGCTTTTACAAGGCACTACAGAGAGCAACACAGATGCAAGGTACTGCCTTACTTTCACCACAGATCCCCTTTGAATTCTCTGAGCATATTTTTCTACCTCAATATCCTGCTGCCAGGTGTGTCTGAGGTCAGAGCTCAGCACCTTTGTTTCTCAGTTAGCTTCCATGTTTTTTAGCTTGGCCACCCCCAGAAGTGGCTTGTAATAAAAGCAAGCTAAAAGGCAAAGAAAAAGGGCACTTGCGCGTCCTTCCTCTCTAAGATTTGATTCTCTTGGCTTAGGATTGGGACTATATTAAAACAAAACTGGTATTTGCTTTGGCTGGCAGTGGAATATCTGGGCGGGAGCAGGGCTGGGAACAAGCTAGTGGGAGAGAACGTGCATCATGGTAGTGCGTCACTGGCATTGTGCTCCAGACAAAATATCTGAAATTCATCAGGCTTTTGCCATCTGTTCAATTTTTGGAACGCTTCCAAGAAAGGACAATACCTATAAAGACAGTGTCCATTTTAGCTAACAGATTCCACTCTGTCCTCCAGCGCAAATCACATGCGTTTCACTTGTGCTCACGGATGCAGGCATATGCATCTGAGTTTGCATGAACACAGCTATTGGGAGGCAGAAGGCTTACTTCTCCCAATATGCAACTAATCCACCCAGCTATATGTGGACTTCTAAGCAAGCAACTTACATCTCTGCAATGAGTAAGTTATTTATTAGAGTTGGCTAAGCCTGCCTGGTTTAAATCTGGATTTAATCGTATCTTCAGATATTCAGTGTTGTGACTTTGGTTCGGCAAAGTGTCAGCATAAACATATACATATATTGCTATGTCTGGAAGTACCCACTCTACAGCTGTGTTCCAAAGCCGTTCCCCCAGAAACATGCAACACCTGTATGCCAGTACAGCTCTCATTTTTCATTTTTAACAAGTAGCAACCAAGATCATACCAGAGTGACCAGCACCTGCTTATAGATTGCACCAACTGCCAGCTTTGTGAAGTGTCCTTAAACCAGTGACATTCAAAGGAAAAAATTAAAGACCACAACATTTCCAGATAATGTATCTGAAGATCTGATCTCATAAAGCAAGGGTCAGACGAAATCAAAACACTGTTTACAGCAGTGCTCTTTCTCCTCAGCTCTGCAGTTATTAAAGGTATTTAGCCTGAATTAATTAAAAAAAAAAAAAAAAAGAGAAAAATCCTCTTGACTAGCTTAAGGAGTAACATGTGGCATGTAATTTGGATTTCTGAGTGATTTAGACAAGTAAGCTGCATTACTCATCCGTCTCATTTAAGATATGTAGATTCTGTAATCTTCTATCTGGATTTTCAGCCAAACTTTGGGTTGCTGTTCGGTTGTTTGAAGAAGGCTTGAGAAGAATGTTCATCTTAGAATGAACAAAGAAGGGTGAAAATTGTCCAACTGGAAAAAAAAATGAGCACATGACAGAAAGTGACCCTGGGCTAGCGCAATGTATAGGAACCTTCAATTTATTTTTAATGACAGGATGATTCTTTTACTTTCTTTCCCACAACAAACAACCCCTCTGTATTTAGTGCAGGATCCGTTTAGAACCAGAGTGGCACATTTGTGTATGACACTCACAAGTGTTGTCCAGTCTCCTTGTTCCAGCTACAATATCATCATATGAACACACCGGTGATGATAGTATGAGAGATGAGACAGGAAGACATCCATGGACAAGTAAATCAGAACCTTCTATTCTCAGGGGGCCAAAAAAAAAAAAAGAAAAAAAAAGAAAAAAAAGAAAAAGGGATTTTTAAAGGGAATTTAAGAAAAAAAAAACATGCTACCTTTATCTGTGATCTTGCAGTGCCAACACCATTCATTTGAACATGGAGTACAGATAATGCCCAGCTGCTTGCATAACTGTTAGTTCTAGTAGTTCAAATCTATGTGTTCCCTTTCATTAACCAGTGTATTGGGGCTGTCCCCAGACTCTCTCTATCCACGACTCAATGGAGGCCAATCTATCCAGGCAACCAAATAGACATTAGATCCACCTAGAGGTATAGGTGAGAAAAAAACCTCCTCTAATGAGGCCGCAGCCAACATGATTTGAACAATTCTGAAATGAAATGAAATGATGAACTGAAAAAAAATTATTAAAAAAAAAAAAACAAACAACAAAACAATACTCTTCAGAAAGATATTTACAGACTTCAGGGACAAATTTAACAAAGGCAGTTGAGCCATGCTCATATGACATTTATCAGAGGGAAAGGACCAAAGTCTATCATCTAATTTGTTAGGCTTTGGAAAGCAACTGCAAAAAATCCTTAGCCAAGATCATCTATGAGAACAGATGCTCAACAGAGATAAAGAGAGGTGCACACAAACGTTGTTCCCACCCTGCCCAAAATGAAAGAACAGTCAATAGGAGCAGCATCTTCTTCAGGCCCATTTTTCCCTTGGCAGATTTCTGTGGCAGCAGAAGCCCAGCCAGCTTCACTGGAGCATCCTTATAGACCTTGTTGGAAGCTGGGAATACCTGTTACTTGAAAACAGATCTTGGTGTAGAGCTTTTTTCTCCAGACAGGTTACTACAGAGGGTGCCTGGAAGGAGAGCATTAATGGCTCCACGAGGGGTGCAGTTCAGCAGAGCTCCACAATGGCTTTGTCATTCAAAGGATCAAAGGGATAAGCTTGAGGACTAAAAATAAAAATAAAATCAGTGTTACAGCCAAGAAATATGAGGTACTTTTGGCACCATTTGTTCATTTGGCAGACTGGCACACAGCAAGGTGAGATCAGCTTTGTGCAGCTGAACCATCAGTCTAATGTCTTGCCAAGTCCCCGGTACTGCTTTGAATACATCAGGCTGCCAGGGACTGCTGAATCCAGAATCTGGGAAGGCGGGGTGTGCGTGACAACACATCCAGGGGCAGCCTCTCGCTGGGGGTCGGTGGCTTCACAGTAGGAGAGGACTGGCCCAGCTCGGAGTGATGCTAACACAAGCTGCCACCGGGCAGAAGACCTCAGTTCTGTGGCACGGCCGGCCAGCCATCCATCTGAGCCAGAGGAATGCTGGAGGCAGCATCAAACTACGTCACTTTGCCTTGATTCTGGTTTTTCCTTTTTTCTTATTGCTTTAAGGAGGGTCTGAAGGGTGATGTGGTCCCTGGGGGGGGGGGGTGGAGGGGTCCCCGCTCCATATGCCGGTTCCCTTTTGCAACCGCATCAGCATCAGCTTGCACCTCCGTGGGGCCAACATCACCCTGTAGAGCAGAACAGGTGGTGACTGTTCTCTCTGTCTCCCACCTCATCCCACGGGGCTTGGCAGCGTGGGTGAAACAAGGCGTCGCTTTTCACAGGCTGGGGGTTGCGTTAAGCATAAGATGAGAGCTGTGGCATCAGCGTACGCGGCAGACACGCCTCCAGAGATACAGCAAGCAAGGCGTTACCAGTGAGATTAGCAGAACTGCTAAGACACACATAATTTTTGCACCTGAGGTCCTGGGGGTAAAAACATGGAGGATGGAGGTGACTCGGCTCTCCGTACCTGGCCAGAACAGCCGGGCTGCAGTTGAACCCAAGATATACAGTGCTTTAGGCCAGGCAGCCAAAGGTAACTCCAAACTAGAGGAAACAGAACTTTTGTAGAAAGCATAGAAACCAGATTTATGAAAAAGCAATATGACCGGGTTAGAGCTATCGCCGTTTAACAAAGAAAGGGTAACCAGACTTAAGCTATTTTTCTCGTGGCGTCCCGGGTGAGGCAGTGGTGTGCAGTGCCTGGCAGTTGAGGTGGCAGTGAGGCAGGACCAGAAGCAAGAAGAGGGACTTTATGCACAGCACAATTTCTCAAGCCAAGTGGTTCAGAAATTGGCAGCCCGGCGCACGCAGCAAACACCAATACATCAGAACGAATTCAAAGCCGTTATTCCACAGATCCGGAACAAAAAAATAAATATAAGAAGGTGTTACCACTGTGAGCCCTGAGGAATTTGTGTTTGACTTGGCACCAAAAACATGCTGTGAGATTCTTGACCTGACAGCATCAGCTGTGATCTTTTATTGAGAAGATTTTTGCAGCCCTGAGAGTGAGGATTTGGCAATTAACAGGAACAAGTTTGTCAACTGTGCTGCCTTGTTTAGCCATTGTAGAAAATTATGTACACGCCATGTGAAAAAACACTTATCCCGTTGGTGGCAAGAGGGCATTTGGAAGATGTCACCATTAATGTCACTTTCATGAAATTTCCAGTTTCAGGGCTGATGTTTTCATTGCCGGGAAGGTACAAACTTTGAATAATCACAGAAGAATGAGATGCAGTAAGCAAAATTGTGAAGTAGCTCCATGTTGAAGAATTTAGGTGACATTTCACTCTCACTTTAATTTGTTACAGTTTCTTCATTTTTTTTAGAGTAGGGTCACCCCTTTTAAATAGGACGTAATCTGTTTGAAAACATTAGGCTGCATGATGTCTTGCATGTTTAGAGGAGTAAATTTGCTTTAGCATATTTAGACAGGATAGTTTGACTGGTGTTAGATTTTTAGTGCAAATGGACTACTGTGGGTAAGGTTTTCAAAAACAGGGATCCAAACACAGACTTCTGAGAGACATCTGTATAGGCATTAAATTAAATTCTGAATGTGGCTTTCTGGGTTTACCAATAGGGTGCAATATTGTGTTGCTGCAAGTAAGGTAGCTGCATTTGGAGGGTATGTTCACCTGGCTGGAGACCTCCTGAACAGCACCATGTTGCTTCCAGGGTACACACTAACCTTGATACCTTTACATAGCCCTAGGTTAAGCCATGCAAATGCACCCAAAGCACCCTAGCTTGAAAATGTGACACTCAGGTTAGCGGATAATGTTTGGTTTTACCATGTGTTTCCCATGTGTTTGAGGACAGTCACATTTCTTATTGTCGCTATAGTGGAAATTTAGGAAGCATGAGTGTTTTGTCCTTCAAGGCTTGGCTCATATGACTACTTTTTGAGAAGCTGTGGTACTGTTAATGCCAATGAAAGTGCTTACACTGCAAGTAAAAGCTAGTAGGAAGAGCATGGATAGTGGTTAACAGCATACACAGCGCCCTCTTTATTTAGTCCCTGATCTGGGCTATTTTCGAACAACTACTGCTGTTTATTGTCATTACTGGGTTCAAAAAATGACTTGCTTTGTTCTCTTTCCAAAGGATGGAGTAAATCAGTTCTGACATTTGAAGCAGTGTATTTATGGCAGTGCAGAGCATGTGGCTCTGGAGCACGGCTGCAACCGAAAACAGAGAGCGGCAAAAGTCCCTGGATGTGTTTGTCACCCAGGGGAACTGGACAGCGGGGTGGCTTCCTCACCATCTCCTTTTTCCTCCTTTCTTTGTAAAAACATTTTGAAATGAAATATTAAAACATGTTGCTCTGTTTTCAGATCTAAATCCAAGGAATTTCACATGGTGGTGTTAGTAACTGTGTATGTCATCCGTATTGGAGAGGTTTTGTTCCTGTCTCCTGTCACCCCAGGAAGGGAAGCACCAGTTGTCACCACTTCATTAATTGTTCCTTTTCTCCCAGTGGTAAAGGGGCAAATTTTAAGGGCCGACTGGTGCAGTGTGCAAGGGTGTATAATTTATGAGGCTCGTGTGAGAAAGTGGAAAGATAGCTATAATCAATATGAGCATAAGCAAAACGTTCAGCTTGAAATCTCTGCCACACAGTGTGGCTGCTCACGCTTAGTTATCAGTCTGCACATATTTTTTACTTTCCCGCACTGTAATTCTCAAGGTCTGGTTGTTTGTTGGTTTGTTTTTTTTTTAAAAAGACTACATGTTTTTTAGGCTTCTCAAGGGAAAGAGGGACAGTCGAGGGAAAAAAAAAAAAGTTGAAAGGGTATAAAAAATCATATATCTTGCCAAAACCAGATCAACGCCGTTGAATATTGTGGAGGGTGGAGGGGATGTGAAAGCAGAGGCAGGATACTCACAAAAGACCGTTCCTTACTGGAAATGGAAATGGTCTGAAGACAGACAGGCAAGGCAGCCTTTCACAAACAAGAGGAATAGAGAGCAGAAATGTAGGAGTCTTAGATACACAGAGCTACTGCTATTAGTTTTTAACTTTTCTAACCAAGCAATCTGCATTGCTGACAATATCACCAGAACAAAAGCCAGGTGTCTGCAGATTTGCATAGTTCTACATATGTTTAGAGATATCTGAACCATTGTGCAAAAGCATATCTGATCTATACAAAGGGGAAAACGGAAATACAGATATACTTCAGGGTTTAATTTAATTTCTTCTGCATATGTATTTTCCCTCCTTCTGCCTGTGCATTCTCCTTCCTCCCTTCCAGCAGGAGACTTTCACTCTGGTATCACATCACCTTGAAAAAGTTTCACTTGATGAACAGCCCCACAGCCACATCTCCTCCCCTAATTTAACTATAGTCCCCAAGGTTCGCTCCACAGTTTCCCTCAGAAAATCAGGAATTTCAGCCCAATCCTAAAGTAAACCAGCCTTGAGCTCCATACATATTGGCCAGATGTGAACACAGATAACTTCAGTTTCTTAGTGCTGTATGTTTCCAATCGTTTTCTTAAATAAGAAACATCTGGCTTAAATCGCACGAAGCACTGGTGCCAGCATGGCTAGGAGGGGTTTGGCAGGGACTGTGGTCTCTGTTCTTGGAGGTGCCACAGCCTGCAGACAAGGATTTGTGTTGTCATGTAAAGGGCTCTGGCCTGGCATACAGTGTGTTTGTGCAATTCTCCGTTACATACCTTTATTTATGCAGAATTTTTTTCCAGAGGGTGAAAAACTGAGCAAAAGATGAGGCAGACTTCAGCTCAGCATCTCCACAGTGTGTGCATGTGTGCATGTGTGTGAGGTGATACCTTAATCTATGCAGACACACGTCCTCAGAGGTACCGTGACCTGAGATGATCCCTTCCCCAAATGGATACGGGCTGCTTGGGAGAAAAAGCTGGTGAAGGGGCCACGGGGCCAGTGCTGATGGTAGACCTCAGTAACCATTAACAGAGCTGAAGCACTCTCACAGACAATGAAGATGATTTGATTTTGTCTCCACCACCTCTTGTGGAATAATTTAAAAATCCATTTAGTTTAACTTAATACATTTTTTATGTGTATCTGAATTTCAGTCTTAAGTGCAAATAATGTTCAGGAGTCTTTCCTATTAAAACTATGTACATATCTCTAGAACATAAAATACACACTCGGAAGGGAGTTTGAAGATAGATTTGTTAGACTATCTGTCCTCCTGGAACTATTTCTAATTGGGGCAGCAGACTTATATTTCCAGATTGTAGTCCACGCATTATTCCACTGTACCGTACAGGGGCAGCAGGTAGGGTGATAACACATAGAATTATTTATCAGAATGAATATAATTAAACCTTGGTGTGAAAAGCACAAGAAAGGAAAAAAAAAAAAAAGAATCCAGTAGAGCAATATGGACTAGGATTGTTATTTACTGAGAAGATATGAGAAAATGCAAAGGGAAAAGTATGAAAGAAAGAAATTACTACCTTCTCCCAGTGCAAGTAATAGTTTTAGCAGATCTGCTGTCAGAAAATGTTTCCCAAACTAGTTTTATTTAAAGAGTCTCTGAAAGGGCAAATTGCCTAGTAATCAAGTCATTTCATGACTTAATTTACCTTGATTAGCATGGTACTTTTGAAAAAATGCTAATCAATTTTAGCTTCTAGTAAACTGGAAACACCACACAAATTGCTGTCGCAGTCTTAAACTGCTAATCAATTTGGAAAATCTAAATCAATGTGCATTTTTACACTATTATTTTTCAGTCATTGGCTGAAATGCCTTTCTTGACCTTGTAAAATAATTAGAGTAAAAGATGCCACACTCGGGATTGCAGTTTTTAGTTAAAATACTGAATATGTAAGAATTATGAAGAGTAAAAATGTTTTTAGTAAGCAAGATCAACATAAGGTCATTTAATTTGTTTTTTCATCTGAAGAAGAGCATTCTTATACGTTGGGACCTCACATTCTTTAAGCATACGCTGTTTATTTACACTGCATAATGCAAACTGCTGGGCATGTTAGAGTAACAGCTTTTCTGAAAAGCTGCAGCCAAAAAAATACTTCTGTTATATGATCCTCGGGTTTTGCAAGCATAAAAGTATCCCGAAGAACACCGTGAAATAATTGATAGCGCAGCCACCTAAGAGTTTTCTATATTATTATGCAGCTCTTTCATCTTCCATGTTGCCACAAATAAACCTATCACAGGTCTTTAGGCAGTGCAATTGTGCCTGGAAATTGTGAATTTTCAGATGTTAAAGGCTTAGACATTTTTTAGCAACCAAATCTAATCATCAGCCATCTGGAGCTTCTTTCACTTGTATGTATATCAGAAGAACAGAGAGACATGGTCTCTTTTGTAAAGGCGAAAAATCCCAATCCTAATTTCACTGATATACCCTATTGCACTATGCCTACCTTTTTTATTTTTGTGTGTGTGTTTCTGAAAGCAACCCATAACTCTTGCCAGCAGAAGGCAGGACAACACCTATACCCATCTGACAAAAAAAACTCTGGCTGGACATGGACATCATTCTTTAGACTGGAAGGAAAAGACACAAGATGGGCCAAGTTCTGGGGAAAAAATGGCAAACAATCCTGTGAAATGTGGAACAGTAGCAGGGCAGTGCTGGCTTCCCCCAGAAGATATTGATGTGGCTACAGGACAACGTCTTCTGGCTTATGACGCAGCAAGTAAAGTAGGGCAGCCAGAGGCCAGACAGTTGTGCCCCTTTGCTCCCCCAAATGACACCCAGTAAGGAACAGGGTATGTTAAAACTACTTGTAGTTATATAGATGCATACATTTGGAGCCAAGTTTCCCTGTTCTTCCTAGACAGCCCATGGAAAAATTCAGAGTATCCTTTTTTAGGCTATATTGCCTTTTTCAGGAGAAATCTCCATTTGACTGCATGTAGAGTGTAGGAAGTCACCTCAGGTAGGAGCTTGTAGTTCTGTGATGTACAGACTTCTCCCCTGAGAGGTCCAGTGTTGTTTGAGCACCATTTGGATCCTTGCAAGCATCTGTCTTGGCTTGTGTCCCTGTGTGCCAGTGTACGTATTTGGGGCCTGCGTACTGGGGATCATTCCCAAGGTATTCCAGCAGCTCCCAGCTGAGGTTTACCAGTAGACCATTTTCAACTCCATCTCCTCAGATATGTTGTCCTCTGTGTGCTCTGCCTTGACTGATTTGTACATAACCTACCTGACGTGTATTACTCCTGGGCCTATGACCTGCCTTTCTCTTGGTTCTGCAGATCCTGTTTGCACAGGGTGATTTTCTCAATATCCTCACTCCATAACTCAGTTCCTAATAATTTCTGGGTTTATATAGCGTATCACTCCTGGCTGACCAGAGTGAGCCCAAGCTGTCTGCCACTGTACCGCTCCTATTTACTGAAGATATCTAGGGCATAAAAAAAGTAGACTAAAAAGCTTTCTTCTGGTGTTATTTTTGTGCTATTTTCCTTCCACAGTCTGGACCCTCAAGTCCAGCTCCGTTGTAGCTTGGGCAGCAGAAGGCCTACGAACTTGTGGATCCTTCATGTACATCAACGTGCAAGAGAAATGAGGTGTCCTTCATTTATTAAAAGCAATGTGATTTCCAACTTTCCAAACGCTGTTAAAGGCTAAGAAAACATAGTTTAGAAAGAGTTTGTGGGCCAGAATAATTATTGTTAGGAGGACTCAGTCGTTTGTCAGTAACTGGTACAGAACACATGTAAAGAAACACCGCTAATACCAAATACGGGAATGCTGTTAATAAATATTTGATGCTCACAAAGTGAAAGTAAACATTCTATTAAGTTTTCAGTAAAGGATGACCCACCCCCATGGTGTCAGACAAATGCCAGGGCTCATCCATGCTTCAGGACCTAAAAGATCTGAGGACTGAAGGGGACTACACATTCTCAGTGGTGATGCTGATGGCTCAAAACGCTAATCAAAACCCTGGGTGATGTTCCATTTGTGGAGAAAAATTAGGTGGAATCAGGCTGTTCTTTGATGTGAGCCCATGTATTTAGGACACAGAGTCCTGTTTCCTTCAGAAAAGCAGAGGCAGAACAACAGAGAAACGTGACCAAATTCCCAAGATTTTCTCACCTACCATTCAGCCCAAAATACCTCCCCGTCATGCCTGTCCCTTAGACTATGCTTTCAGTGCCTGCCCAGGCTGTGTCTTGTGCATCTTTCCAACTTCTCATTGCCTCCTACCATTGACATGCAAAACACCAGCAGAAATCAGCTCATCCGCCGTGTGCCTTGCATGTCCCTTCATTTTGGATAGTAGTTGGATGCCTACATATGGAGTGAAGGTCACCTTTCTTCATAAAGGAGGGTACCTGGGGGTTATGCCTACCTTAAGCAGAAGACGTCAGCTTCCTTGTCCCCCTCCATTTCAGTGGGTGGGATTCCTCTTGCTTGTATCTCAGCTCAGAAGAACACTTTTAGGATGCAAATCATCTGACTATTCAGATATCTACCTTGGGATGAGATAAAATTTTTACTAGAAGAACTATGGCTGACCTGCTTAGGCATAACCAGCTATGCTCTGGGTCTCTGAATTTGGTCAGATTAGGCTATTCAGTGGCAGTCTGAAGAGATATGCTGAAGGACCACTAAAACACAAACTTAACTCAGGATATAGGTATGCCATCAGCACGAAGGAAATATTGCACTTTGAAGACGTCATCACTGTTATGCCAGGCAATCGGAGGCTTGAAAAGACACTTATGTCCTGAAAGCTGGTAAGTGTGAGTTCTGTCAGGAAGCGACTGTGTGGAGAAATACATGCCTGAGACAAGCACCGACTCCTGAAATGCTCATGGACAGAGATTCACTTCTCCAAAATAACATGAGAATGGCTATGAAAATTATATCCAAAGATACTATCAGAGCAAAATTAATCATCATTAGACTATTGGCCATAGCAGCAAAAATATAAGCACTGTGTGTATTTGAAAGATGAGGTAGAAGAAGAGAAAAATAAATTAAACTGAACTGAGTTGAGGGACGCTGAAAAAGGAGAGGAATTACAGAATAATGGACAAGAGTAGAGGAGATAGGAATTCAAGGGGATTGGCATTAGAAAAGCAAGAGGGCACACACCAGTGTCAGAATTGTCATACCGGATCTGAGCCACTGCCCTTGATGCCCAGCACATTGTTTCTGCTAGAAACAAGGATTAGATCCTTCAGAGGGTGGTGCAAGAAAACCACCTATTGAAAACCTGTGATGCAATCAGCCTATCAAGGAGGTTTCCTCCTAACTCTCGTCAAACAGAGATTATTTGAAGTCCTGAAGCAGGAAGGAGGGGTGACAACTATGGTAAAAATAAAAACTTAAGGTGGAGAGACTGGAAGGAGCGAGGAAAAGAACAAACTGGGATATGAAATAAGCCCAGAGGATCAGGATTGATTTTCCCCCAGTGCTGTGCTGAATAGAGGATCCAACTCAAAGTCTTCATGTTGGCCTTCTGTATAACATACAGGAGAGCATGTTATCTTTGACAAGAATGCTTTCTGTAGTTTTCTATGATGCTTGCTGAAATTGCAGAATTTCTAAGTTATCCAGTTTGTTCCTC
Organism: Vanellus vanellus; assembly: GCF_965231255.1. NCBI lineage: Eukaryota > Metazoa > Chordata > Aves > Charadriiformes > Charadriidae > Vanellus > Vanellus vanellus. The sequence goes on along the minus strand of NC_138905.1, from coordinate 152,937,823 downwards.
CATGTAATTCTTTTTTTTTTTTTAAATGGACTATACTTGTTCACTCCTTAATCCTCACGAAAATTTTCAAAAGATGGTTCCTGTCCCTTTCTTATATCTTCTCTGCTTCTTATCAAAAGTAATCTGAAACACATTGGCTTGGCTATACAAGCTGCCCAGGTTTGGATACCTAAAATGCCAATTGTCCTTTAATGCTCTTGTTTCAAATCTATATACTGGTACGATTAATATTAAATATGTACTCTGGTGTGTGCAGTCAGGGCAGGAAGCTGTCTTAACAAATACGGACTAGGTATAGAGAGTTACCAAGCAACTCCACCGTGAGCGCTCACCAGCGAAGATGCAGAAGAGTGGCAATTGCCCCGGGGCAGCTCCGGGAGAAGACTTAGCTCAGGCAACCCCAGCTTTCCCTAATGCTTTCTGTCGTGGAAGGGGACCCTGTTCAGTGCCACACCTCTCCAGAGAGCAAAGCAGATGGTGCACTTCGTGCTTACTTAGCCAGCAGTGCTCATGGTACCCGAACATGAGATAAACGGTGCTCAGAGAGACCACAGGAACGGCGTTATCCAAGTATTTTCACCTTAATAATTCAAGGCAACGCAAGACCCAGAAACCCCTTTTAGTAGTCCCCGTTACTCTTCCAGATGAGTTCCTCTCATGATGGCCCTAGCACCAAGATGTTAAGTAGAAGTGACAAGCAGAGCAGGCCTTGTGCACTTCTGCATGTCAGATACTTCTCGAGGAGGAGGGGGGACAGGGGAAGAGAAGCTGCTGCCTAACAGCGTTCACCCTGCGCGGAGAGAAGGGAACATATTTGAATGTTTAGTACAAATACATCAGCCCTTAGCAGGATATTGAAACCGACCAGCAGACCCTGTGATCAGCGTATCAGAGCTGACTGATGCGTCAGTAGTGTCAGCCTGTTGTCAGAGATAAGTTTTTATTGTTTACGGTTGTCACTTGAGCTGGAGATTAAATATGAGACCTACTAAATTTGCAGGATTGCTGTCTTGCTATGGACGTAAGCTTTTGAATGTGCCTTGGACAAAAATATTTTACATAGGAGTAGATGGTTCCTATGCACCTCCTATATGGCCCAGATTGCTTCGGTTTCTACACCTTAATTTGTTTACCCTGTAGTAAAAACTTTACTTTCAGGAGAGTAGCTGGAATACCATCTTATCAGGGAATCCTATTCAAGAAAGCATGCAATTTCCTCATCTTCAGAGAAATAAAACCCTTTAAAGACATGACAAAGTAAAAAAGAGAGTAGCTGGCAAAAAAGTCCGGTGCTCCCATAGCAGACTGACCCTTTACAATGCTGATTTAAATGGTATGCCTCTTTTCATATTGCTTTAGTGTTTCAACTTCTGCTTCTCCTTGAGTCTAGCTTCTCGAATTTTGCAGTTTTTAGTCCAGTGCTCTGCTTTCCTGTTTCCAGTCTCGTGTTTCTTACTTTGCTCAAGCCTGTAAAACTGGATGACCATTTTGCTCTGACAAATTTGCTCGGGATCAGGAGGGTAAAAAGTCTGACAGAGGAACTATAAAGAAAAAAAAAAAGCACAAAGACGTGGACGGTTTCTCCTCAAGCACAGCTACGACAGCTCTAGGCTCAGTCTTTGTTTACAGCATAGCTACCACTGTTTGTGCTTTGGGGAGGGAAGAGAACTAGTACTGGAGGAATTTGAATATGCTGCATAGACAACACACTTGTTTGCCGTGGCACCTGATAGACCCCCTCATCACACAAACATCTAAGTGTAACAGATTGCTTTTTCTCTGAGATTCAGATTGGAAATGCTTGTCAGACAAAATAAAAGAACGAATGTTTTCTAAAAATAGTCAATCTGGGGTTTTTTGGTGACAAACAAAGATTTATGTGGACCCAAATTAATAACAATATGTTTCACATTTCCTGGTCTGACTACTACGTGTGTCTCATAAATTGATATCTTTATTCATAGGATACAAAAAATAAAAGTGCAAGAGGAGCATTTTTCAGAGGGTGAAAGAAAGAGGAATGGTGTTTCTAGAAAGTAAGGTTGTGTTTTGTACAAGGAAGTGGGAGAGCTGGGGGACCGGAAGAGGGATGCTGTGTACCAACTCGCTTCCCCCCAAGTGAGGTGTGAACATTCACGCCTGGTTAAAGCAGACTGGTGACATATTAGCCTCCCGTGAACTGGAGAAGAAAGGCACTTTTGTGGATTAGGTGGTAAACCAGGACTCAGAAAACCCCTCATGCTCAATCCTTGACAGGTTTCCTGTGTGATACCGAGTGTGTCACTTCGGGAAAGACTCATGTCAGCTGCCTTCAGTCATGTAAAAGTTACACTTCTCTAAACTACCTGAAAGGAAGAGATATGGGCACTTCCAATAAGCAATTAATTCCACTGATCTGAGACATCTCCTAAAGTTGGGATGATCTGCCCGGCAGACAACCTGGCAGCTGCAGCCTAGCGTCCGGCTAACCCCCACTGCGGTCTGCCTGCCCCGAGCGGGCAGCCGGCCAGCTCTCCGTCCTCCCTGGGACAGGACCGTCTGCTCAGGCTGGCAGCTCCTCAGGACAGACTCTGTCTCTCACAGCATGCTCGTATAGCGCCGGGTATAACAGGGCCCTGGATCTCCTGTGAGACCGCTGAGCAATTCTGCAGTAATAAGTGAATAATAGCAGCAGAGAGTTGCTTCGGGCTTGGTAAACTTCAAGTTTTATAGTGGGAGGTGTCTCAGTTCAGAGAACTACAGAGTGTGAACAGCCATCCTAACAGAGCATCCTCTATTGTTTTGTGTCTCAGCCTCTGTAATTTAGAAATCCAATGACAATAAAACCATGAAAACTGGGCCCACTGAGTGAAGTATGCATTGTTTTCTGTCTTTTTTTTTTTTTTTTACCTTTCATGGTTGGAAGCCCGGTGTGATCTACCTGACAAGGTACAGTTTTCCAGACTCCTGTTATCTTGGTTTCTCTATTGATTCTGTTGGTATCCACAAAAGCACACCGGCAGCACAATGTGCCTGAGCACATCCAGAGAGCTTTCATGGCCTGTTCAATCACCCTGAAAAGTCCCACAGAAGTGGTTTAATTAAATGGAAATTTATCTTTGCATTTAACCGCTTCTCATGCTCCACTCCCCCCACTCCCCAGACACGTACCACTGAGGGGCCAGGAAAAGGCTGGTTTGAGACAAGAGCTGTGTTTCCAGGAACACAGCTGACTCACAGCACCCCATCTGAGGGAAGGTGGCCAGCAGAGGCTACCACAGACCATCTATGCTCTGGTACCTATAGCCACGTACGTGTTCCCAACCTGTTGCAAAAGCACAGGAAAACCAGTTCACAGCCAACACCGGGAAGGTGGCTTCAGCAGAGGCATGCTACGCCACAGCTGAGGTGGGAAAGGAGCACTGGCACGGCAGTGGGTGATGAAGCCTCAGCTGGCCAGTGGAGTGGACAGACCACTTCTGCTCGTGAGAACAGCCCTGAGGACGTCAGGGTGACATGCAGAGCACAGCCCCAGGCTTTGCCCAGTCTTTCTGCGTGTCCTTGGTCAACGCTCACCTGCCCCATCTCCCCATCTGCAAAGGAGGAGCATGACGCCATTTTCTTTCTTCCTTCCCTGCCTGTTTTCTCTGTCTGCCTCGGGGGCCTGTCCTCCCCTTGGCACACACAGCACCCGGTGCAGCATGGCATTGATGGGGCCACTGCTGAAATGGAGAGGGTGACTGTTCGTTACAGCCCCAGTGCTTTGACCTGACTGGTCCCCACTTCCCAGGGTCAGGCTCACCAAAATCCTGTACTTTGCAGTTCCTATCTCCAGTATGGATCAGTCTGGAATGAGCATAGCTCTCTTTCAGATCCAACACAGATCACAAGTAAAGCACCTTTGGCAAGCTCAGCACAATCCCTCACGGGCTCTCCTCTCGGGAAGGTCGTGACAGCGTACGGTTCGGCTTCAGCTCTGTCGATGGTACTCGACGCTTAGCAAATTCAAGGCAGAGGAGCAGTGGTAGGTTTTCAGATCAGGCTACTCCAGCAGCATACTGAGGGAAAATTTGCTCTGCTTGTCTACACCTCCACGTGCTCAATTCTTGTTAGCGGTGCCCGCTTTTCACAGGCAAAACCGAGGCACATAAATAGGACTGAGAAGAAGTGTTTGCCCCTATCACAGAGGAAGATTTCTGATCCCGATCGTTGTTCTTGAGCTGGCCTTGAAATTTTTAATGCCTTCTCATGTAAGTTGACATTCACCCCATTTTTTTTCCTGCCTCCATTCTTGGAGAAATTAAATTTTACAGAAATAAAAGAAGCACATTGAGAATGGATGCACGTTTCATTTACTCTAATTATGCACAGTGAAAAGTTTCCATTTCAACAAACCTCATTGGTATTCTGCTGTGAACTTGACTGGGAAAAAAGAAAAAAAGAACACAAAAGGAGATTTTACCAGTCAATTGACTCTAACTAAAAAAGGGGTTTGTGGATTTAAGAATATTTCATTTTTCACTTTAATTTCCTTCCCTTCTCTTTATGATTGCTGCAATGACAAGACACCTCCCTGGGTCACCCTGAGATTCTGTGTTGGTCGTAGTGCCCTAATACTCTAATCGAGGAGCTAGTGTTATTTTATGGATTAATTCCAAATAGCGGGATATAATGTGTCAATATTGCACAGAGCTTTGTGTTGTATGTGAATATGCCAGCTCTTAGGCCTCTGGGAGAAATACTTATTTATCTCACAGATGTGGTTAAATCTCTCAATATTTCATGACCCCTGTCACTAATGCACTTAGACTCTACATGATCTTTACAAACAGTGTTCATAAAAATTATATATACAGGGATTTAATAGATCTGAGAGAGCGCTCAAGAATCGTAACGCGAAACACTGAATAATTGATTAGAAAATATAGAAAACCTCAAAGAGAAATAAAGACAAGAGTATTTTTCGCTTACAAACCCTATGAACATTGTTCTCTCAGAGATGGAAACTGTTAAATTCTGCTGAGATTTTCTTTATCACTATCAATAATACATAAATTAAAAATGAGAAGTATATTTTCATATGTGTTAGTATCCTTGCTTCCTTTTCAAGCAAAAAAAGTCTGAACTAAGCCTACTGTAGTAATTGGTTGTGCCGTGACAAATATAGTGTAGTCATGAAAAATACCACAGTGAATCACTTTCTGCATTCCCGGATATGAAAAACGCTTGTTATGCTTGAGTTAAAGTTTTTAATATGTATTGGTGGCTTAAAGAGGATAAACACTAATAGCATTTTATTGTTTAATAGTCTAAACACCAGGAATATGAAATTAAAATTACTCCAGAAAACACTGTAATCACTGTAAAATACAGTCAGAGAGAATAATGCAGTGACCTGAACTTTGTCCCTCTATGTATATATATCCCCATCCTCCTTTGAAATTTTTAATCCGCAGTCCTGATTAAGAAATTGGACAGAACTTCCCTCAAAATATATGAGCAAGATACGTCCCTGAATTGCGCAGGTATAAATATGAGATGAGTTTGGGAAACTTGTCCATAACATCATTAGGTTTTAATCTTTGTTCTTTTGAGCTGCGATATGCTGTAAGCCTCCTCTTTCCATTCAGCACAGGCTGGAGTCAGCCTCCCCAGTGTGCCCTGAGCCAGCAGTGAGTTCACGCCACCCTCACCTCTCCTGCAGCAAACTGAACTCCGTGGTGTGTTCCTCCATGCTGCATTTGAATACTTTCACCTCTCTCCCCCATCAAGTTTGGGATGTTTCTCTGGCAGGTGGCAGCCTGTGTGGCCTGAGCCTGTGTTCTCATGGTGTTTATGTTTATATCAGCTGCATCAAAGAAGAATAATTTTTTCTTCCTTTTTTTTTGTGCTTTCCTTTTTTTTCTTTTTCTGCAAGAAGGTAACAAGTGATCCCTTCAGAGCCCATTATCCCAATATGGGGTAAGATGTGCTGATACATGAACCAAGGCTTCCTCTGACGGCCAGCTTCAGACCTGGATTGGTTTGTTTCTAATTTTTTCATGCAGGAACACACATTCCCCCAAATCCCCACAGCGCTAGTTCTTCTCCCACCGGCCCCCTGACTCCAAGGAGACATCAAGACAGATTTTGTTGCAGATTTCACAGGTTTGTATTGCACCACTCAAAGCACAAGCCTTGCAAACTCAGTGAAGAAATGTTCATAGGCTTTCCAAAGGGACACCACTCTCCAGTTTTGCCCTGTCTCCGGAGTCATTTCTCAGCCATCCCTTTCTTCTGATACTATTAGCAAAGTGGAGCCAATAAACTTAAATGGATTTACTAACCTGAAGCTACTGCCAGGGTTTAGGGGGGAGTTTGACACTGTATCATGTCGTTCTCACTTTTGGTTTTCTTTTTCCGTGTTTCTTGTGCTGGAACATAGTTGTACAGGACTATAAATCACCACAGTTACCAGCGTAGCCACAAAAATATTCCACACTGCAATGTGTGAATGAAACCAGCTTGGAACCCACCACAAGTGTAATGAAATTGGAAATGAGTAGCTGTGCCTGGCATATAAAACCTGGAAAGTGCCTTTAATCCAATAGGATGAATATTCCTAATGTTTCCATCTACCCTACTGATCTTCACAAGAAACGCTTCACGAGAAAAAAAAAAAAAAATTGTTTAAGCATGCATTGTTCAAAAACGATTAAAGCCACACTACTTTCAGACATGAAAATTGGTTTTAATAAGGTTAAGGTGAAAACTGGATGCCCCTAGACTGATATCCAAAGCCCTCTTAAAGCAAGAGGAGTTCTTCGTCAACTTTCAGTGGGCTTTAGATCATCAGAGAAAATGGGAAAGACAGCAGGGCAGAAGTCTCTCGCTGGGTTCATGAATGAGAAAAAAAAAGGTAAGAAGCAGGTATGGCAAAAGATGCAAAGGCTGCAAAAAAAAGTATTGTGTGATCAACTTATGGAAAACACTAAGTGAAATAAGGACAGCCATTAGGCCCAAGGGTAGAAAAGGGGACAGGTCTTTTAAGAACCCCCGTGCTATTTCTTTGCACCTAATAAATGAAGAACCTCCCCCATATTCTAGGTGATGCATAGAAAATGTTGAAGCAAGAGGAGAAATTTTATATGGTAGAGCTGTGCAACATTTTTCAGTTAAATTTTTTTGGGGACCAGAAATGCAGATTTGTTCTTCCTGAAAGATTTATTGAATTCATTTCCTTTTCATTGAATTGTTCTTTTCATGGGAAGAAAACAAGGGGGGGGGGGGGGGGGGGAGATATTTTGATTTGACATTTTCCAAATGAAATTATTCAAGTTTTCAATCAAACTTTTAATTTTTAAATTCCCTTCCTCTCACTTCTTTTTCTGGAGGGGAAAAAAATAAGTGTATATGTTTCAAAATTATTGTAACTGCAAAGAGCTGTTTCAAGTCAAGTCAAACACACTACTTTAATGGTTAAAAAAAAAAAAAAAGAAATTGTTTTTCAACTCAGCAAACTTTTTTTTAACACAAATTGGTTTTCAATTTGTTCTGAGATTATTTTTATTTTCATCTTTCTGGAACTGCCAACAACACTGTCAAGCAGGTTGTATATTATTAATACACTACAAAATGCTCTTGGAAGAGAGCTCCAGAGATTGTATGTGAACTCTCTGCAACTGGTAAACAAGGATGAACAGAAACATTTACAATGACAATGCCCTAAATTATTCTGACTCCATAGTCACTGTAACCAGATAACATGGTTATGATAAAAGAAAACATCCAGCATTGCTGGACTTCATGAATAGCAGCACAAACCACTTGCTGCCCAGCAACCCAGTATTTTTGCTTGGGTTTATATTCCTGCAAAAGGACGAATTGAGCCCTTGCACTGCGTGTTTCTTTTGTTCCCCAGTTGGGAAATACATTTTTATGATTGTGACCATGAAGAAAACTTTATGTTGTTGTGTTGAAAGTGGAAAGCTTGCCAGCTTTGCTACATAAAAGCAATCATCCGGGCAGTACCTTAAGGGCTGAATATGAGCAAAGAATAATTCTAACAACATGGTGTGCACTGCAGTAGTAAGGGTATGTCAGCATTTCGGTGTAAAACCTGTGGGCCAAATCCTGATGGCATCACTGTGGAGCTCAATGCTCGTGTCCTTGACAAAATGCTCTCCCTGAATTTTGACTTCCTCAACTGATCAGAAATTAAGAAAGAATTTCTGTATTTGGACTTTTATAGTTGCTTACTTCAAGTTAGAGATTTGTTTTGGAGTCCTTTAAAAAGCAGAGTGCATTTCTCTGAAGCTACACATCACTCCCACTGAAGAAACATCTGATTTCTGACAGAAACAGGTTTTCTTGGCCTTATGAGATGGGCAGGTCCAGCAGAGAAGCGCCAGCAGGATTTATTCTGCAATTTTAAAAACTAATTTATTTGCAGCACATACTAGTAGCTCTAAGGTAAATCTCAGAGTTAAAAAAAAAAATAAAATCAAAACAAACCAAACCACCCCAAAATACTGCCTAAACATGATTGAAACAAAAGAGAAGGGAGTTGAGAGGAGTAGAGGGGAGGGGAGAGGGAAGGGTTAGCAACAAAGTAACAAAAATAATTAGACAAAAGATTCTTTGAAAATAGAAGAGGACACAGTAACATAGAAGTAGCTGCATTGGGTCAGACAGTGTCCTGTCTCCAAGAGTGGCCGAACTGAACATGTTAAGTAGAGGAGCAGGGCAAGCATGTGTGATGCTCTCTCAGCTCCCGGACACTCGAGGCTGTAGGACTTCCCGAGTGAGCCACACTTTCTGTTTAACCTATACCCCTTGACGGATTTCTGCTCCAGGTGTTTTTCCCCTTGAAACCATGCCAGCCTTTGGAGTCTACAACAAACTGTTTCAACAAGTTTATCATATTAACCCCCATGTCTGAAGAACAGCCGCCTTCTGCTTCGTTTGGACTGGTTTCCTGCTGACTTCATTTGATGACCCTAACCCTGGAGTGTAAAGAATTGGAAGTAATAGTTGACAATCTATCCCTCTTTGCTTGTTGCATGTCATCAGTGACTGTAACTCAGATTTTAGTTTTCAAAGGTGTAGGTGTTTATTTCAAATTTAGTACATTTCAAATATACGCTGATGATTTGCAGAGCTGCTAAGGTCTCTCAGCACCTATAGACTCCTTTGGAGTGTGGGTGCTCCGCATCTCTAAGAAATTTGGCTTGTGGTAAAATCTGAAGATGCTTGATCTGTAATGCCAAGAGCATTTTACAAAACCATTGCTGGCATAATTTCTGAATGAATTCTTCAGCACAATCTGAAAAACGTGATTGGGTCTAAATAGGTCCACTAATATTGTCTTGCAGAATAGATTCCAGTGTTATGAAAGATCCTATAGAACAACAGTGTATTTTTATGTGATTGTAAGCACAATAGAAAGACTACAAGGAGAGAGATCTGAAAGATCAGGAAAAGACCACACCCCAAACAGTTAAAGTAATAGAGGGTTTGATTTATATCCACAAAAGTCAGAAAAAAGTCAGAGTTAAGCCTACATTTCCTTTTTTAAGTCATCCCATTTTGCTTCAGAATTTCAGAAGCCTTTCAAAATTGATAGCTTATCTTGCAATTACTGCCTTGTTCTTCAATCAAGTAGGGTAACACAGCATGGTACAGAGGTTTCCCTGTCTGTAGAGACCAAGTCAGGCCCTAAACAGCACTTTAACACAGTTTTCCAGGGGGGGTCTGACATACAAGTAATTAGCTTGTTTAGACAGATGACAATACAGCAGCGTTAATCAGCATTCCCTAAAGAATGGCGGGGTCAAAGTGAAGAGTTATCTTTTCACTTGGTGAAATTGTTCTCAACATTGAGAGCTCATTCAAACTGGAGGTTTAATCCCTATCAAATCCTCATTTGCAATGGCCCATTTCAACTGAAAGTAGCCCTTGTAGCCTTAGCTAGCATCACCAGATCACTATTAAGGCACTGAACATCAGTAGATTAATTCTACTGTGTGCAAATGGTTCAGTTTCCAACAGACAACTTTCCCCCATTCTCTGTTGGGGTCTGACCTACTTTTGAAGTAATAAAGTAGTCATGAAATGGTGGGGGGAATATAATTATTGGATGGGGGGACCCACCAGTGAGTTTACCTCTGCTAACAGCATGCATGCCCAAGATGAGATGGGTTGAATCTTAGCAGGTGAAGATTAAAATATTTTGCAGATCATTCCCTCTTTCTCATTTTTTTACATTTGTTTTTCCCGAGAGCAGAGTTATAGTTTAACCTCAAGCTTTTCGACTGAAAGCTGTTGACTACTCCTTAGAATCTCACCCAAGGTTATACTGGAGATTTTAACTTGTGGAAAGTTCTTGTCTGATGGGATTTTTACTAACCAGAACTGAAGGAGGACATTCCACCAAGACATAGTTATGAGAGTTTTAATTGAGAAATGCTCCTGGCCAACATATTAATGCAAAAGAACTGTGATGTGTTTTCAAGCCATTAAAAGAATTCCCAGTTGTGTTTAGTAGAATAAATGCTATTCCCATAGCTGGTGGAAGACCACCCTTGAGATGCCACTGGGATTGCTGTGAGCAAGGAAGCAAGTGTTGGTGTTGGTTGTTTGGACCATGAGCAAATTATATGCTCCCAGTGCCCAGTAAAATGAGAGGAGATGGGAACTTGGAGAAAAGGGTGTAAAAGGGAAAATGCACAATTATAAAAATCTGAAAAAAGGGGATGGAAAGAGTTCAGAGAAGCAAATAACAAGTGTTTGGTCATACAGAGAAGAGAAAGAGCTATGGAGAGACGCAAGACATAGACAGGAAGGAAAGAGTGCAGATGAAAGTAGAAGTTGTGGCTCAGGGAGAAAGAAGCGGTAGAGGAGAGAACTATATGTGATCCAGAATAGCATAGAAGAAATATGAGAAATCCATATATAAGGTAAGTTTACTTGAGAAGAGCTGTTAAACAATAGTTTTGTGAGACTGGAAATATCCAGTTACTAAGACAGGCAAAAGAAAGGTACTTTGCCTCTTTGTATAAATAAAGAACTCTTTGATGTTGAAACCTGTTAGAAATTATGCCTTTTTTTAAAATTACATTTTGAAAGTACAGAATATTATCCATTAACCTACTTATTTCCTTAACAGGCAGAACTAAATACAACCACAAGACTATTCAGACCAACAAATGACAGAGCAATCTAGTGTTCTACAGTACTTTACTTGGGTAATCTCTTTTGTTTACCCAGGTGAGATTAGCTTCTTGTCTTCCTCAAAATGCAGATGTATTGAACACTACAGTTAGTATAGAAATAGCCCATAAACATATATAGATGCAGCCATGCATAAACTTAACTCACTCACTGGCAAAGGATTGCTCAAGCTGTCCTGATGGTTCAAATCAGTTACTTTGGCTATCTCCATAGTAAAGTCTTGGAACATTCAGATATCTGCCACCTTGATGACAACGGATTACTTATCCCTTCAAACAGTAAAAAAACAAAACCAAAAACAAAACCAGAAACAAAACAAACAAACAAAAAACCAAAACAAAACAAAAACTACCCCAAAAAAACCCAAACCAAAACCCCAAACAAGCAAGCAAAATAAAATAAAAAAAAAAAAAAAAAGAAAATAAACAAGTGCTGTGTGTTTGATTTAGTGTTCTAGCAACTACTAACCAACTAAAGGAAGACAACAAACACTCCCTAATTGGCTTACCCGTATTCTTTATGGTGAATCTATGAGGGAGAAGACATACAGGGCATGCCTGAATAAATACTGCTTGCTTCTGCTGTTAGGAGACACTTAGATTTTTCTTGTCCATCGCTCCTATTTTAGCATAATTTTTATCCCCATATTAGTGTCTATGACAGTTTTAATCACCATAAGTCTTAGAAAAACATGGTAGACTATTCTTATCTCAAGCAGCCATCACTAAAATGAACTAATAGTGTTTTCTTGTTTACCCACAGAAATAAGGATTACTCTTGCACTTGATTTATAATTTCATAACAGGAACCATTAACCACCACTCTCCCTATCCCAAAGAGAATTATGATGAAATGCATGGGTTTTTACCTGCTACAGGAAACACTCAATTAGAGGCTGAGGCGGGAGTTTTCTTTTGCTTGTTTTTGTGTTGGTTTTTCTAATGGTGGGATTACTTACGGAATGGTAAAGCACATGATATCATTGCAATGGAGCAGTATCTTAGACTGAGAAATTAGAAGACGACATTTGAAAAAGTGTTTCTCAACACCACTCTTGATAGGAAATGAATGAATGAAAATAGACTTGCCATGAATTCCTTGATACATGACTAGTGGTAGCAGTTGCTCAAGTTAGTTCATGTTTATAAACACACATTTACACATAGCAAGGTTGTGAAAGCATTTTATGATTTGGAATTTTAATGAATGAAACACAAAGGTAGACTCCTGGTCACCTGCAAAGACTAGGCATCTGCATGGAGGTTTGCACAAAGATACAGGGAAAGTTGAGTCTTTGAAGAACTCTTCAAATTTCTAGATCTTCAGGATCTTACCATGGCTATCTGCATCATCCCCAGTGAGATTATGTTCCCTTGTAGAACTGCAGGGACTTCTGTCTCTGCTCCCTTTGTCTTTGTTGCTCACCCTTCACCTGTCAATCCAAGAGTCTGCAGTTCTTTACATCTTGACATGCTTCCTAGCTCCAGCTGCTGAATTCACAGTTCTTGTTCATAGAATCATAGAATCGTAGAATAGCTTGGGACCGTAGAATAGTAGGAAGGGACCTTTAAAGGTTATCTAATCCAACTACCCTGCAACAAGTTGGGAGATCTTCAACCAGATCAGGTTGCTCAAAGCCTCATCCAACCTGACCTTGAAAGTCTCCAGTGATGGGGCATCTACCACCTCTCTGGGCAACCTGTTCCAGTGTTTCACCACCCTTAGAGTAAAAAGATTCTTCCTTATATCTAGTCTAAATCTACCCTCTTTTGGTTTAAAGCCATTAACCGTGTCCTATTGCAACAGGCCCTGCTAAAAAGTTTGTATCCAGCTTTCCTTTAGGTCCCCTTTAAGTACTGAAAGGCTGCAATAAGGTCTCCCCAGAGCCTTCTCTTCTCCAGGCTGAACAACCTCAAGTCTTTCAGCCTGTCTTCATAGAGGAGGTGTTTCCACCCTCTGATCATTTTTGTGGTCCTCTTCTGGATCCACTCCAACAGATCCATGTCTTTCCTGAGCTGGATGCAGTACTCCAGGTGGGGTCTCACCAGAGTGGAGTAGAGGGGTAGAATCACCTCCTTCGACCTGCTGGCCTTGCTCCTTTTGATGCAGCCCGGGATATGATTGGCCTTCTGGGCTGTGAGTGTACATTGCCAGCTCATGTCCAGTTTTTCATCCACAGTACCCCCAGGTCCTTCTCCTCAGGGCTGCTCTCAATCCCTTCATCCCCCAGCCTGTGTTGATACTGGGCATTGCCCTAACCCAGACGCAGCACTCTGCACTTGGCCTTGTTGAACCTCATGAGGTTCACATGGGCCCTCTTCTCAAGCCTGTCCAGGTCCCTCTGGATGGCATCCCATCCCTCAGGCATGTTGACTGCACCACTCAGCTTGGTGTCAGCTGCAAAAGTGCTGAGGGTGCACTTGATCCCACTGTTGTCCTGGTTTGAGGTAAAACAGAACCAATTTTGTTCAGTAACTTCGCTTCTTAGCTGGGCCTCTTCTCACTACTGAAATTAACTGCATATTGTGCAGACAGTGTTCACTCTCTCAGAGTGATAAGACCAATTGTTTATAGCTGATGCCCAGGCATGGGATGCAGCGAGGCTCCTGCTTACACTTACTGCTCTAACCCCCAAGGCCAACCAACTTTGTTATTTGCCACGTTGGAGGGTCGGAAGCGGAAAAGCATAGTGGGGTCCCACCTGCAGGGAGGAGCGGACAGGACAGGTGACCCAAAACTGACCAGCAGGGTATTCCATCCCATCTGCCTCATGCTCAGTATAAAACCTGAGGGATCAAAGGGTCACGGGCTCTTCCTTCAATGGCCGATGTCTGAGGAGGACTCTTCATCTGCCTGTGATCCCGATCCTGAATCCAGATCCAGAATCTAGTTCCCGTCCGTCACTGAGTCCAGCCTGGGACTGCCCCAGTGCCAGCCGGTGACGTGATTGTCATCTTGGGAGCTTGATACGGTTTTGTATATATTTTTCATTATTTCTTTTTGTTTTATTATTAATATTTCATTAAAGTAGTTTAGTTCCTTCTAAACTCATAAGTCTCTTTTTCCTCCTCTGCCTCTCTCTTTGGGGAGGGGTGGAGGGGAGTATCTGTCGGTCCCGTCTGGGGTCCCTCGGGTCCCCAGTGGTGGATTTGGCCTAAACCACGACAACTCTCCATGCCATTGATAAAGATATTTAACGGTACTGGTCCTAATAAGGACCCCCGAGGGACACCAGTCATTACCGATCTTCATCTGGACATTAAGTCCATTCCATCCCAATGCTTACAATGCAAAGTACTGCTGATATTAAAAAATCTTCATTTTATGCTACTGAAAACTCTGCACTTACAGAAGTGGGAGGCGGAGTACTGTTTTAGATGCTTTGCATCTAACTCCAAACATGTTAGTTTGCATTCCAAAGATTGTTTTTTTCCATTTCTTACATATATTTTTGGATGAGTAAATGAATGGACTGCACTGTTGGATGAAGCTGAATGTGGACCACTTATATCCTGTGAGTGGTATAGGTGCCTATCAGGATGACCTTAGTAGAACTTTGAGACACAAGCTTTTTAGTATTTTTTTCTCCAAAGTACAGGTAAAATTACAGTGCAGAATTTCTTGAACAAAATTATTTTGAACAATGTACTGTCCACAAGGTGAGAGCAAAAAGTAAGAAAAGTATTGCTCCCTGAGAAGAGAGAGTTTTGCCTGGGAAAATGTATTCATTTGTCAAGTATGTTTCCAGAATCTAAGGACCAACCTGAGGACTGCAGGTAATAAGCCTTCAGGGCCTTCTTTGTACTAACATGCAATTACCAAGCCATCAGGTGGGATTTTGAACACACAAACATAATACACAGTGCTTTATGTACAAATCAGTTGTCAGGATCTGAAATTTTGTCTCCAAGTATTCCTTAATGCTATAATAAACAATGATTCCTATGAAGACAGCTGGATGCACAATATGATTCTCTAAATCTTGGCAACAAGGAGTGGAAAGAAATGATCCTCATTGGCACTAAATTAAACAAATTAGCCCTCTTCTAGGTCTTAATCCTGCCAATACTGAAAATGATAAGCCGTGATCCCTATGGTGATACAGATCAGATTGGTTTTGTGGTGGTGATCTTAAAAATCTATCCTCACATAATTTCAGTTATTCTAAATAAATAAATACAAGAAACAAAAGGCTGCCTTAATTACAGAGCTAAGCACAATGAGCCTGATTGTTCTGTCGCTTCAATGCACAGGGATCAGGCGTATCTCTAGCACGCTCACTGCTGGGCAAGAACATGAGGACTGGTGGTGTGAAAAGGAAGGATAGCCAAGTCCTTGGAATAGCAATATGCAATCTATGTAGATTCTGTGTAACAAGGCTAGAGAAGAAAAATCACTCAGATTTATAGATTCAGAGATTCTTTTAGTTCCAGAACAGAAAATGGTGTTATATCAGCAATGCCTTCAGTGCACTTACAGAGATATGACCTTTCCATTCTTGATTAATATTCTTCTGTTTACACATGGAAGAACAGCATTAATCCTTTCTGTGTTTAACGTGATTTACATGAGCTACTTCCTTAGTAGGTTGTTCAGGGTCATCAAACTACCAAAAAATCATATTTAGATGATTATCTTAGATAATCCAAAGATTTTTGCAGCACTTCTGCTTCCCAGAACCTGCCCAGCTGTTCCTCTTTATCAATTTATCTCTTTTTGTATTTAATTGAATGGAAATATATCATTGCATTTGCCAATCAATTCAAATTACTCCGTGCTAGTAACGCATCATTTTCATTCTTTATCATTCCTCCTAGCTGCTTATTGCGCAGAAACTTTTACCAGTAATGATTCTGTAGTTGTTTCTGGGTTTGTTGGTATGAATTATAGTGAAATCAACTTACACCTGGATACTTCAGGGCCATTCTCCTCTGCCATTGCATGGATGTTGATGAACTGACCAGTTTTAACTCTTTTACCATGAGTCACATCAAGTTTGCATCTGAGGGGCTGCCCTCAGTCTATTCATCAACCAGTTATCTACATGTGTGTTTATCTATGCCAAGGTTTCTTCCTCCTGACAGACCAGCATGTGACTGGGAAGATGTTTGAAGCCACGGGCCAGTCATGACAGGTGGAAGACTGAATAGGGTCGAGCCCACACGGAGAGGCAATGTCCTGGAAAGAGAAGCTGGGAATCATAGAATCATAGAATGGTTTAAGTTGGAAAGGACCTTGAAGATCATTGAGTTCCAACCCCCCTGCTGCACAGCCCCAGATGGGTAGATGGCTGGGCCGCAGTAATAGCTCTGGTGGGACAAGACAATAAAGCCTCCAAAGGGAGAAAGGAAAGGAAGAAATGATAAGGGAAGAAACCAGTGCCTGAAGCATCATGGCAGGAGCAGAAGTGAAGAGGCCATGACCAAAAGGAGGGTTACAAGAGGAAGAGTTTTTAAATATATTACAGAAATAAAAGAATATTTTTATCATGCAATCTGAGCTAAGTGAGGAAAATGAGCAGCAGTCAGGGTGCCGTTATGGTTGAAACAGTCTTGGGCAATCTTTACCCAATTTCATTTTCGTATAATTTAATTTGTTGACAATGCAAATGTCTGATCAATCATTCAAGTATTAAGGAAAAAAAAAAAAAAGACAACTTAAACAATTAAACAAACACTTTATTAAGCACATCTCATTCCGTCTTCCTATGCTCAAATTCCCCTATTTTCACTGCAGGTTACACTCAGTCCATCCCAACTCCCTCCATGAAACACAGAAGGTTTGGGCTCATGTGCATGATGGTTTCTGTCTGTTGCTCTGTGCATATTAGTTTGGGTTTTTTTCTGCTGAGATCTGCTTCTTGCAGATTTTCCTCTGATGTTTTTTGATTTGGGGTGTCCCTGCCCCAGCATGGGTGTCCCATGGCTGCAATCACTTTGCCAGTGTCCCTGCTCCGGCGCGGTGCAGCCTGTGGGTCCCAGCTCTCTCCCAGCAAGTTCAGCCGCACCGACGCTGCCCCGAGCAGCTCCGCTGCCTCCCCATCTCTGCACCACATTCCTCTGCTCCATGCAAGCACGCCCAGGCCTGTAAAAGCCTGTCAGAATAACCCTCTTAATCCTCAGAGGAAGGATTTAATTAAGTTATTCTACTCTGGCATACATGCTGCATGTTGGAGTGCGTATTCAATGACCTCATCTATGACTTATGAGTGTCAGCATTTTAGTGAAACGTATTAACATTTCATTGAGAAAACCATGTTAAACAAAGCAGCAGGAACATATACGGAGAATCAATTGGCTGAATGGTAAAAAGGTTTATCAATGCAATTATAAATAAGACCTCGTATTGATGCCAGCTCTGTAGAACTGTATAGGTTAGGAGCAACCACATTTGGAGATGAGCTTGTGGTGAAGCATCGAGGCAACATCTATTACTGAATAGTGTGGAATGCTGCCAAGATAAACTGACACACCATTGTTCTTAAAAAAAAAAAAAAAGAAAAAAGCAAAGAAAAAAAGAAAAAAAGCAAAGAAAAAAGAGAAAAAGCAAAGAAAAAAGAAAATGCTTTGCTATGCGGCTCATATATTTGCAGGTCCAGAGAATGAGCAGACATAGTAATACCCTCTGTAGATTGTAGATCCTTTATAATCCTGCAGTTGCATATTCAGATATTTCCTTTTAAAGCAGCTAAATGTGTTGACAGGATTTATTTACAGCTGCACATTGTTTCAGTGACACAGATCTGTATGAAAATAGAAGGGCTAAAGGTTGAGCCACTGAGCCATTAACTGGAGTGTTTAGGTTATAAACTTTGTGATGGCTTCTTTCTAAACTTTAATGAAAATGCTTGCAAAATATAATTAGAACTAATCCATAGTCTGATAACATGCATGGCACAATGATTTTTTTTTTCCCACCAGAAAGAAAGCAATTTAAAAATGTGCTTGAATCCTGCATAAGAACATCCTCAGAAATCTAGCTGTTCTCACAATGGGCAGCCTGTGGCATATTTGGTACCTGGGCTGCCCCCAGAGACCACGGCTGGACTCCTCCATCCTTCAGCACTGAGGCAGAGCAGACCCTCTTCTGTTTGCTTGGGCCCTGCCATGCCCTGACCATTTCATTGCCTGATATAAAACACAGCAACAAGCAGCAAAGTCCTGGGGGCTTTGAATAACCTGAACTGGAATGGGCTTCATCATAAGCATGTTTTGGAGGGTAAAACAAACAGCCTCTCAATAACACCACTCCTAATTTTTGTGAGCTCTTGTGTGGATGTCAACCCTAAACCTACAAAACAGGAATAAATTACTCATTCATAGGAAAGAAAAACACTGCCTGCATTTTATCAGCTCAGGTGAAAGTAGCACAGCCTACAGACATATGCTAAATTCCAGTACCTGTAAAGACAGCATTGATTTAATATTCTTTTTTTCTGTTTTGAACACTGTGGCACCAGAAATTATGGGTTTCCATTTTATTTGTATTAATTGTATACACACTTTGGAAGCTGATAGGGTAAGATTGATTGTAATTGAACCATAAATTTAGCATTGAGAAATGCCATCCATTTAGCTGGACAGTTCTGTGATGAAATACATTTTTAAAACACGGATTGCAGGCAGAGTGTCCGAGATAACAAATTATAAATGTCTCATACCAATAGCTACAGCGAGGCAATCCTCAATAAAAAGTGGGTAACTTCTCAAAGAGCTATCATAAGTTATTTTACCTTGATTTTGTACCATAAGAAATTTGTTTTGTTAAAATACTGTTTATCACATCATTCCTTTTATTTGATAAAAACACACAGTAGATACATTCTGAAATCTAAAATACTGTGTATCCTATCATTGCATGATGTGTCCTTAACCCTCAGAAAATACTTTTACATAAATCTGATTATATAAATCAGACTCTGATATCTGTATATACATGAAAAGGCAAGCTTATGAATACTCAGATACATATCCATAACTATTGTAAACTGCTGTAATGCCACCAAAGTCAATAGAGTTTTAACAGTTTACAGCAGACAAGGATCTGCTTCAAAGTGTGTATAAAGCTATGTAGAAGCAAATCTCGACACAAGGCATAAGACATGTTCTGGAGGTGACCGTGAAAAGCAGAATTTTCCCTCATGTATTTTTGTTCTTTTTCTTTCTACTGAATTTCATAAGCGAAACATCCTGCCATTTTGATTCCAAGATCTCTTTGAAGAGCTGTAAGAGATTGATATCTTTATTAAAAAGATAAAAGTTTTCCTGCAAAAGTGTGAATTTTTAAGTCTCATCCATACAACCAAATTCTTATTCCGGAGTTACTATCTTTTTCTCTGAGTACTTTCATGGCCCTCATCAGCTGAGTGCCCGAGCATCTTTTAAAGTCGAAGCATGTCAGTTCTGCTTCCCCTTGGAAAGGAGATGATTTGGTTCTGGGATGGACAAAATAGAAAAGGCCCCATGACAACTGATGGCAGAAAAGCAGATGGTTATGATTAGATGTGAAAACAGTGTAATTGTCGGTCTGGCTTCAACTGTGATTGATCCATGAAAGGTTTTATCTCCTATAGACATGTTTCCTCCTACTGGTCAATGGTATCTTTCTGTCCATGCAATGAAGTTCTTAGAGGTGGTGACAGCATTGATACATGGTAGTTTATCAGATAGAGAGCTCCTATTCAATCTTGAGCCATATCATGTACAATTATGCACATAACAGAAATATTTAAATGCATCTCCAGAAGTGTATTGGAGATATATCTCCAATATCTCTCCAGAGACTCAAAGTTTTTGCTTACCATAGGGGTCAGTATATAGAAATAGCAGTATTGGAACAGAGGATAGGAAAGGATCACCTCCATGCAGTCCACACCAGTCATTATAGCCTCAGTACTGGAGACTTAGACAGGGCTGCTGTTCTAGCTATCAGAAAAACATCAGACTTTTTTTGCTTTTTATGTGAACAATGCTTTCAAGAGAATATAAACAGTAATTTATCTGCAGCAAAACAGTTCATAGTATGTTTGAAAGAAAAAGAATACAGTGTTTTGAACAGGAGTCAAGCATATGGTTCAATCACTATTTCAGGTTTTAATGTGTAAATGCTTATTTTGAGACCATAACAATAATTTACTTTCTTTTCTCAATACTTTACTTGAGGTCCACAAAAGTAGTCG
Organism: Vanellus vanellus; assembly: GCF_965231255.1. Lineage (NCBI taxonomy): Eukaryota > Metazoa > Chordata > Aves > Charadriiformes > Charadriidae > Vanellus > Vanellus vanellus. Next base: position 152,917,455 of record NC_138905.1, on the reverse strand, counting down.
ACTGAAGCAGCAAAATAATTTTATCCCTGTGCAAAGCAGAAAAGAAAGGTGATCTGGTTTGGGTGACAGAAGGCTAGAATATGACTAAAGAGTTTCACTGCTGAAGTAATACCATCTTTGCTGACAGTAAGTGATCTTAATTCCAGAAAACCGGTTCAAAACCTGACCACTGAGTTTTTTTCTTTAGGAAAAGTAACTTTTGGAGGTATTAGAAAAAATTGTCAATAATATGACATCTTTGTCAAAAGTGGCTTGAATTTACATTTAGAAAGAAATCAAAAACCAAAGCTCCCCCAGTGAAAGAGGGCTGGGGGGGGAGAATTGATCGAAATAAAATAAAGAATTAATTCTGATTCTTTCAGTATTGTTAACAGGAAAATATTAAGTCCAAACCCACCAAAGGTCTCTGTCTGGAGTTAAAAAAATATAAATTCCCCGTGTCTTGGCTTCATCTAAAATACAAATAATGATGGAGAATTTGTGCTATTCCGTATCTATCCTGAGCTACATGGTTTAAGGAACTGGATTTGTGTAGATGCAAGGATGTGCTCGCCAGCACAGGTATTCAGCTCACATAGATGCATAAAGACCTGGTATTTTGGTTTACTCCTGACACCTAGAATAATAGCTCACATCTTGTGCCAGAGATGAATGACTGTAAATGAGTGTTTCAGAGACTCAACCTCTTCATTGATTCCACAGGCTTTTTTATGCCTCTCAGTTGCCTCCACCAAACTCAAACTGCTCTCCAATTTCTGCCCCTTTTCATTCTGTTTTGCAACAGAACTACATAATCCAGTGTATGCTTGTGAATTTATAAAATACGTAATAGGTAGTCAGGTTTTCAGCAGTAGCATAGCTCTGGGGAGCTTTGAAGCACTTTACAATTTCTGCAGTAGTACAACATGCTGCGGAGTTGGAAGTGTCACCTTTCTTTTTGTTTACTCTTTAATCATAATATGAGCCAAAATCAGCAACACAGAAATGCAGGCAATCATCAGAATTATAGAATCATAGAATCTTAGAATGGTTTAGGTTGGAAAGGACCTTGAAGATCATCGAGTTCCAACCCCCCTGCCATAGGCAAGGACACCTCCCACTAGACCAGGTTGCCCAAGGCCATGTCCAGCCTGGCCTTGAACACCTCCAGGGATGGGGCCTCAACAACTTCTCTGGGCAAATGTTCTCTGTCCAGAACTTCAACAGTGTTTGGGTTTCCCAAAACTTTCCCCCTTCACCCCAGCAGCAGCTCCTTCTGTCTTTTTCACCAGTTGAGCTGGAAACACCTTTCTGGATGTGTGTTTACTGTCCTAGGTGAGGGGTTGATGCGCACTACTTCTCTCAGCACAGAAGTAGCGTCAGCGGAGCAAGGAGCAGGGAGCTCCTGTCCTTCTGGGCTTCATTTAATGTCTCTGTTCCTCCTGCAGCACTGACAGGCAGGGGTGAACATGACACATGATCCTAGTGCAGGTGGGATAGCTTTCACCTTGGCGGGTGGCCAGCCACTTATTGTGAAGGATTCCTTCTTGCTTTTATGGAAGAGCTTGGCTTCCTTGTCTTAATTATTTCTTCTGTTTCTGCCTCTGAGTTGGTGGCTCTGTAAAGTGCGGGTGTTTTGGTATATCCTTTTCCTACTTTTTACATGGTTTTCCTGCTTGAGGAACCAATATAGGAGCCAGAGGGATTGTGGGCTTCTTGTAAATCTCAATTCTGTGCCCTTTTACTTATTGCAAGCTCAGTCATCGCTTCACAGGCCACACAAGTAAGTCTCAAGCTAATTTATGGTGCTAAGGCAGGGCCTTTATTTTAAGGCAGCTCATCTGAAGAATCCCCTATGAGCAGAAATGGTTTATGAAAAAAGGGCCTGTGATGTGTAGAAAGGGGAACTGAGATGATCACAGCTGTGCAAGCTCTTTCCCTGAGACCTCACGGCAGTATTCCACCTGGCCACACTTCTCTTCAGCAGTTTCTTATATTTTTACTCTTTATTTTTGTTTCATAGTTCATCCCTTTCTTCTTAGTCCTCAGAGCATCGTATTTCATCCTTCCATGTTGGTGTGCTGCAAAAAGGATTTAATATGAATGAGAATAAGGCAGCCCTTCTCTCTCGCTCTTGCAGGCCAAGGTACGGGTGCCTTTGCTAGCAGAAACCTCTTCGGAATCACAAAGCTGGCAGCTGGCATGGTAATGGGTCCCCTCCAAAAGAACAAAGTTCGTTACCTTTAATATTAACCAGTGATTCATTGGGTGTTTTTCAAAATTAAGAAAGCGTTGAATCAAAAAATGGGCGCAAAGAAGGGTTGGATCTAGAAAAGTAAATACAAATCGTCTTAGAAATTGTTTTGTACCAACTATTTAATAATATGTCCCGTTGCTGCCTAATAAGTAGGATGAAACTGGTAGAACTTCAACGGTATTTTTGGAGAACAGCAAGGCAAGGTTTCAAGAATATATATACTTCTGAAAAACATGCAAAGCACGAAATGTTGGATCCTTTCCTGATGTTGTGAAAATTTCACTGATTGCACCAAAGCCACGTTTTGCCCTGAATGTCAGAATACTGCTTTGAATTTGTGTGGTGCTGGATGATCTCTTAGAAATCTCTATAAATTCTGAGTACAGAGTTCTTACAGATATCATTTGTGATGAATATTGTGTGCATTCATTTGCATTTGCATTTGTACAACCCTTGGAAAAAAAAAAAGTCTTTGGTATTATTGTATTCTTGTCCCAGTTTTAAATGAGTGCCCTTTTTTCTGTTGGTGTGTACAGCATGTTTAACAGTACTTTTACAGGCTGCATTTCTGGAGATAGAATTTCAGGTTGTTGGTCTCGGGTTTGCTCTGACTTAAGAGAGGATTTCTTCTGACTGCTGCATGTTGAAGATTTGAAACTTGGCATCCGAAGCCTGTAATTTCCTTATGAATATTAATTCTGTAGTAACAGTTCTCAGTCTGTGCTGCTTACAGAGGACAGTTTTGGTTTATTTTAGTCCTTAAGCTTTTTCCCCCTCCAGCTGGAAAAAAGCAATGGGTTGGATAACTAATTTGCAGCAAAGTTTTCTTTTCCTTTTTTTTTACAAGACGCAGATAAAGGGTCAAAGGGTTCCCCAAGTATTCTCTGGTCTTACACAGGTCTTCAATCTACAGATTCTAGAAGAGACTAATAATGGGAGGATGGTTTAATAGCAAATTCCAGATGGTGTCTGTACACATGAAGAAAATACCTACATGTCTTTATTTCAGCTATTAACCCAAACAGCACAAGGGACAGCAAATCTCTACAGCAATGGGCGAATCTCAAAGCCTTTCACAGCATGATGGTCTTGGCAGAGAAAAGGTCGTGGTTATGGGTTTTGACAAAGAGTTCCTGAGAGCCTATCTTTTCTTCCAAAAGTCTGGATTTCCCTTTCATCTTGTATCACGGTTCAAATACAGTGATCATTATCACTGTTCAAATACAGTGATCATCATCACTGTTCTGAAGAAAATCCTGAATAGGAGGTGTGTCCACGCAGAATAGCTATCATTCATTCAAGTTCATGACACAGCAAGTTCTGCAAATCAGAGAAGCTGATATATTCATTGTGCACAGCTAGCCAGGAATTGAAATTGCTGTTTCTTTGGAAATGCTGACATTTCAAGGAGGAAAATGCAATTTTTAATAGGAATAAAATACTTAAAATGTAACTTCTCTAAAGTGAAAATAGCCTGAAAGCACCCTTGTGGAACCAAAACATTTTAATTTGGTCAAGTTTACAAGTTTTTACTTGACTTAAAGACTTCAACTCATTTTGTTTCTGTTCCATATTTGATAAAAACTTTAAATGTAATCAAAAGCATGAATAGAAGAATCGTATTAGAAGGGAAATCTAAAATCATGTGAGTTTTAATGTTATCATAGAATCATAGAATCTCAGAAACATAGAATCATAGAATGGTTTAAGTTGGAAAGGACCTTAAAGATCATCTAGTTCCAGCCCCCCTGTCATGGGCCTCCCACTAGACCAGGTTACTCAAAGGCCCATCCAATCTGGCCTTGAACACTTCCAGGGATGGGCGATCCACAACTTCCCTGGACAACCTGTTCCAGTGCCTCAGTACCCTCATCATAAAGGATTTATTCCTTATAGATAATGTGAAACTACGCTCTTTCAGTTTAAAACCATTATCCCTCATCCTCTCACTATGCTCCCTGATAAAGTCCCTCCTCATCTTTTTTGTAGGTCCCCCTTAAGCACTGAAAGGCTGCAATAAGGTCTCCCCAGAGCCTTCTCTTCCCCAGGCTGAACAACTCCAGCTCTCACATCCTGTCTTCATAGGAGAGGTGTTCCAGTCCTCTGATCATCTTCGTGGCCCTCCTCTGGACCCACTCGAGCAGGTCCATGTCTTTCCTATGCTGAGGGCCCCAGAGATGGCTGCAGTAGTCCAGGTGGGGTCTCACCAGAGTAGAGTAGAGGGGCAGTATCACCTCCCTTGACCTGCTGGCCGTGCTTCTTTTATGTAGCCCAGGATACGGCTGGCTTTCTGGGCTGCAAGTGCACATTGCTGGCTCATGTCCAATTTTTCATCCACCAGTACCCCTAAATCTTTCTCCGCAGGGGCATACCACTGGGCTCCACCTGTACGAATGTATAAAATGGGTTGACAAATGTGAAGAAAGGGTTTTGGACTCTGAGACTAGATGGAGTAGCACAGTTCAGGGGTATACCACTATCTGCTCTTGCCCTCCATAACTGAGCAACTGTATGTAAACAAACAGTTTTTGGTTTCAAACCGTACTTTCTGACACAGACCTAAACCATCCCTACAGCTTTACCAGTCTTTCAACTCTATGGACAGTCAAGGGACAGTACTTTGGCCTATGCTTCAATTCTTTTTAGTTTGCTCATACAGATGTGGCCATAGAAACTATTCCAGGAGAGAAGGGCTCAAATCTCCTTCCTGAAGATATGATTTTGGAAAGATCAAACAGGTCTTGCAACAGAAAAGCTGAGGAAAAAATAACAGAAATCCATCAAGAAGAGATGTGTGGAAGACCAGTGAAGCCTCAAGGCCTGACTCTGAGCTCATCCCCATGACTCAGAATAAATATTAATGAAATTCTTGCGATTGATCTGACAATAAAAAAGTGTGACAGCCACAGACAGCACCTCTCCAGAGATTCAGAATTAGATTCCCAGCTGAAACACCAGAAAAAAAGCTTCCAGACTAACTGTATATTCATCTACCTTCCAGACTTTAAGTCAACTTTGGTAAAATTTACTCCTTCAAGCAAAATTTAATCATGGAGCAGTCTTGTTCTTTTCAGAGCATAAGGGTATGTATTAAAGCCACACAATCAGGTTTTCAGCTCCATTGTAATAATATATACAGCAATTTTGTGACATACCCATTATCACACATATACAGCATTCAGCTGATGATGATTTATTCCTCCCACTGCTGCTGTCAACCAGTTATGACAAATGTCCTTGCCTTACTTTTCAGGTTTATAGTACAGCAACCTTACTGAAGATCCTCCTGTTAAGTTGATGGTGGTAAGGGAGAAGGCACCAGCTGTATCCCATCTGACAGAAACCCTTATAACAATGCTGCCCTGGCATTATCCAAAGCTCTGCAATTTTCCAAAGCAGTAGCCTTTTTTATTTTTTAAACCAGAGCAGAATTGATCCAAACAGAAAGACTGCAGGACTGCCAAATGTATGTAGAGATGCTATCAGTGTAGATTTTCTTAAAAGATCATATAGGAGCTCAAGTATCCTGTAAGTGCTTTCAGGGTTGGTTTACACAGTATAGCACAAAAAGAATTCAGTGACAGGTCAGGTTCACCCTTACTATAATTTGTATGGAGATCAATGATCTTTAAGTGCAAAGCCTCTGTTAATGCAACATTATGACTGAAAGAGGGTGTGTAGAAACATCACTCAATTTCTACTCTGCCTTTTCTTTTGCTTGCATTCACAGTTGGGTTTCCCCAACTGCCCAGTGATGAGAGTCCAGCGATGAGGCAGTCCGAAGCGAATATGCAGCAGTGACAGATACCCTTGTCACACTTTTTTCCTGTGGCTGACATCAAACCAAGTATTTGGCCATAGGTAGAAACTGATGTGGAAGATCATCCCTGCCCAGCTGGCAAGCAGTGCAGGTAAGGGTTTATGGTTAGGTAAGGTTAAGGATTATGACAGAACATGCAAATATATTGCTGGTATATGTTTTTACAGTGAAACATATTTTCTTATATGGCACAGAAGGCAAATGTGGACCAAGTAGCTAGTGTAAGTAAAGGGATAGACTGAAAAAGAAAAGGAAGAAGGAAGAAGGTGAAAAGAATAGCAATAAGGAACGGTAATAAATAGGTCTGCGATCAGATTCCAGTAATACTTTGAATCCTCTTAAATAAATGTTATTGTACAATGCTAAGACTCAAATTCTTTCCTTCTCCTTTCCTCATTTAAGGCATATAAGACCCACAGTTGCGAGCATAGACACTTTGGATTCTAAGATACTTACACTCAACAAGATCATCTTTCCTCTCTCTCTCCTGACTTTATAGAATATTTAGGATGTGTGAGTGCCTGAAGCTACAAATGGGAGAAATCTGCCCAATGTGTTTAAATATTGAGTCCTGTGTCTCACTCTGAGAGGCTGGAGAACATACCCTGTGCAGTATTTCCCTTTTTCATTTGAAGCAGGGGGCTTTCAGCACCTTAGGGATGGAGCTACTTTGAAAACACAGCAGTGGGTCTCATGTATTCCATATTCATCCACACCAATGTTGTTTAAAGTTGTTCCTTTCCTTAAGGATTCCCCTGCTTGTGTTTAGGAAGGTGTACCTATACTTCTGTAGTGGCATATTTCTTTGACGTTTATTGTCTTTTTAAAAATAGTTTTCAAATAGAGGTGAATGCAGTGGTTTCGTTTTTGTATCAACCCCTATTGCACTGTGACCATGCTGAAACAGACAGCTGCTCCAGTGGAGTCAGAGAACTGAAGGTGACCTGCTGGAATAACATTACTTCCTAGGGTTGGGAGAGGATCCAGGCTGGTGGTGCATGCATAAAGCCACACAAGTACCTGCACAGAACCAAGCACCAGACACAGGGGATTTCGAGCTCAGAGCAGGAGTAAAGACATTTTGAAATGAGGAGAACTGGAGAATGTAGATGAGAGAGGAAGACACCTTCCCAGCAGGCTCCTAGCAACATCAGAGATATGTTGGAGCCTCTACAGAAGCAAGATACTTGCCACAGGTTCAGTTTATAACCAACAGGTTAGGCAGGAGGATTGATGGGGCAGAAGAGAGTATTAGTTTGTCAGACACTTGCAACCATTAAGCTTGATCTTGAACACAGGTCAAAAAGTTTGTCAGAACCCTTTTCTGGCTTAGCCTGAACCTATCTTCTAAGAAAGAAGAAATAAAGGAAAAAAATCAGTCGTGATTTTAAAATCTTTTTCAACATTTATTCAGTTGTCCCAAAGACTAATCGCCATCACAATTTGAAATGTACACCCTGCTTGAGTTTTGAGTTTGTTGAACTTCGTCTTCCAGCCGTTGGCTCCTGTTACTCCGCCTTCTGCTAGATGGCAATCAAGCTTCCTTTAAGCTTCTTTTTTGAGAAACGAAATAGGTTTTGCTCCTCTCATATTTCACGCTATGGGACAATGTACAATCATTTAATCATGCTGGCTCTCTTCTCAAACTACTACTGTTTTTGTCTTTGAACTGCAAGTATTACAACCACCCACAATATACTACAGCCATTTCCCCACTAGAGTCCAAACTGGTAGTAATAAAGCCTCTCTGCTTCCACTTCACATTCCCCAGTTTACACGGTCTTCAGTCTAAATCACCTTTGCTTACTGAATTATTCTGAGATCTCACATTCATCTGATTGCCCACCAAATCTTTTCTAGAGCCCCTGAACCCAGAAAAGAAGCCTGTATTCAGTCTTTAAAAGATATTTTATTTAATGTTTTGTTTTAGATGTACCAGTTCCACTTCTGCTGTGACTGGAAAACAGGAGAGATATTGTTACATTTTCCCACCATACCCTGAGACATCTGTTCTGTTTCAGTAAGCAGTTGTTCTTATGAGCCATGACAAATTCATTTTCTGGGCTCTCTAGGTTCTTTGGGGGAAATAGCCATGGAGTAGCATTCTTTGAAAGCAGTCAAGACTCCCAAAACAGTCAAGGCTGGAGCACTTTAATCACACAACGATTTCAACTTTTGAAGTCTATATGCTAAGAAGTAGCATGCTTTGAAACAGTTTGGGGAAAGTGACTGCAAATTTCTCATCTCACTCCTCCTCTGTCCCCTGATTCTCTTCAAAGTTGTCAGACGAAGAGCTCTGATCTGTTCCAGTAATACTGAGACTGGTTAAGGCACATACCTTAGTCTCTCATTAGCAAAGGACCATCCAACTTCATCCCCCCTGAAAAAAATAATCCAAAAATTAATTAACGTTTTGGAAAAAACACTATGAACCATCTTGTGAGGTGTGGCCACAATGTTCGTATTTACAAACAGAAAGCGGGTTGCACTTTTGTCCCCTATTCTGTACATTTCCTTCTTTGAGAACAAAGAAATCTATGTGTGTGCCATATATTTATTTGTTATTAAATGCCATTATCTGGCAGATCACCTTCAGTTCTCATACAGCAAACTGGTGGTTATCAGCTGCTGGTTGAACAACATGGTCATAGACCACATTCACTGATTTAACTGTTCAGGGGCTTCATAAATTCTCTTCCTCTGGAAGCAGATTTTGGGTCTGCTGTATTCCTTTCCAGAGTATGGAAAACAGAACAAAATTTGAGGGGGTGTATTTAAGTCTCTGCTGAAAAACACTGACCAGAACATTTACAACATGCTACTTTCACATCTTCCTAAGTTCTGTTTTTTCTCCAACCCCACGAAGGCACGTGTTCCTTACTGAAGCAAACACAGGGCTATGTCTCAGTAAAAGAGCATCAAAATGACTGCATTAACAGCAGTTAACTGCCCATCTGGAGATTTCATCCATAATGACAGGTTTGAATATTTCAGCACAAACCGTTTCACTGAGAGGTGGTGTATGTTTGTATCTGGACACGTCTGCATCCATCAGAGTGTAGAGATGTGTACAGGTGTGTGCAATGTGTGTGTGTGCACTAGCATCTGAAAAATACATAAAATATGTTACAATAATATGTGGATAACAACTGGCTAAGCAGATTTCGTTCAAACTTATGTCCTCAAATTACCTATGAGCAAAAAACACAAGTATTAAAACTGTCAGCACAAAGGTAACTTGGATGAGATATAAAGTTATAAGCTACTGCAAATTAGAGCATGGAATGAGAGTACCTCTCCTGTAAAAGAAGTCCAATTTCACCTGGCTTTGGCATTGAAATTTTAAGAGGGAAATTACCTTTAGAACTGCCTTCAAATATTAAAAAAAAAAAAAACAAAAAAAAAAAAGAAAAAAAAAAACAACATAGAGAATAAATACCAATACTGATAATAATTAAAATCAGAAAGAACTTCAGTAATTTAGATTTTAATCATTTAAAAATTAGAAACTGTCAAGGAAACAGCTGGGAAGAATGTTAACTAGAAACCACATTTACAAGGATGGCCTTTAATCATGGATCACATTGAATCAATTAGTGTTATAGTTAACTAGATATTTGTAAAACCAGAGGCAATTTTGGTTCATGGGTGAATGGAGTGCACTCCATGAATAAGTTGCCTTCATTTTTATTTTAGATATTTGAAATACAGCAGAAATGTCACATGTACCATGAGATTTGGTGTTTTTTCTTAGCATACCAGCTTCTGAATGCATTCATTTTTTTTAAACTGTACTGAATATTAATGCTATGTTTAATTATAATCCATGAATCCTAAGCAGTACTGATGTTTCTTCATACAAAATTGCTATGAAGAAATATTCATTGGTTTGATTATTTTCTGCTTCTCTTATTTATGTTTTGTCACTCTTGCTGTTGCCAAAACACAATTTTGTTATTTTTCTTTTGACAATGAATGTGTGTTATTAACCCATGATAAGAATGTATCAGACAAGGAGGGAAATCTGTTGTTTTAGCAGTACTTTTAAATACTTAAATAGCCTAGAGGGAGAAACTGCCCAGTGCCGAGGCTTTGTAAAAATGTGGGTAGAGCCCACTAAGTGCATATAGTTCTTTTCCTAAGTTTGTATGGCATTTCATCCAAAGTTTGTTGAAAACAGTGTAAACTTGTCCAGTGACTTCCACTGAATTTTGATTCATGGTGACATTCCTAGTAAAGGTCTAACCCCAGATCTTCCAGCACTCATGGAGAATGTGATTTATAGATCACATAAATACCAACCACAATTTAGGACTTCCTGCCCTGTCATCTGACCTTCCACAGCTAATGATGGGAAAAGATATGGCAAAGCAGAGCACTGAACAGTGAATATTGGACGTGCAGTTCTTCTCTCCGGTCTCTGTTTGAACAGTTTGCTCTCCATATGTGAGTCTTATTTACTCATTGACAGTCAAAACAGCTTTCATATAACATGTCCCCTTGGAATACTGAAAAAAAAAGACTTCATGTCAGGCTCCAGGTGGAGGCTACAGACCTTCTCTCAACCTGATAATCTGCACTATCTGTCCACACATCCAAGATGAGCTGTTAGTTACAGATAATAGTAGTCAGCTGCACATCACTGATCTTCATCAGCAGAGCGCGTTATCCGCAGCGTCTCTTATGTTTACTGGGAATACACACCCCATCACTCAGTCTTGGATCTTCTTTTTCCCTTGCCTTTCCATTTTCCCTTTACCTTTCCATTTTAATCTTTTAGTTAATTGTTGAGTTGATGACCTTCAAACAGAACAGTCCAGGCATGGTGGCAAACAGAATGAAGTCCGGGGATACTGGGGGAGAAAGAGTGGGTAACAACAGTTACACACCACCCTCGGAGCCTGGCTATTATTAGTGGCTGTATCAGTGAGCTTTTAGGAATAACAAGTTTGAGAAAGGTGTCAAGAAATACCATACATTGGGACTAGGTTTGTTGGGGTTCTGTATACACTTGAGCTAAGCAGAAAGGAAAGATCTGAGCCCATGAGGGCACTTATGATTAGACAAGCTAGGAAGATGGAATATAAAAATGCAAATGTCAAGTACATATATGCTGTAGTAAATAAACATCGTGATTTTCCACTGGTTTAGGAAACTGCCATTTGCAGGTCATTTACATTGTCTTAACATGCTTCAGATTTGCTGTAGTCATTTTTTTCTTTAATATTTCCTTGAATGATTTTAGGCATGTTGATATATCTGTTTAAAACATTAGTCAGTATCTGATGCTAACCAGCATATAGCATTTATTACATAAAGCCCTTGGTAGCCTCATTTGAAAGGAGTTTTTATAAAGTATTGAAATGAATAGATTCTTCTAGTTATTCTTAAATTTGTGAAATACATGAATAGTTAATAAGATGTCTAATTCACAGCATCTGCCCAAGGTTTCCTCAGTCTATACTGGCTTTTCAACCTTCTGTGCCTGTTCTGTTCCCAGTCCCCCACTGGACTGTGTGCCTTAGCATGTGCCTCTTCTTGAACCCCTTTTTAAAGAGGTCCCACAAAAAAAAAAGTGGAAAAAATCTCCAGAAGGAGCCCTGTTTTCTGAGGAAAAAAAAAATGGTATCTTGGCTTTCTTTCTTCCTGCGTCATCCTGCTGAGGACTCCTAACAAAGCCGAGAGGACATGGTGAACGTTGCTGCAAGATCCACAAGCTCCCCTTCGTGTGACTAGTTTCCATCTTGTACTTAGGTAATTGAGAGAACAGGTACCTGCTCATTGCTTCTTTTTCTTTTTCAGGTGTCTGATCACACCTCTGTGTGCTCGCTAGTCTTCCAAAACCAAGGCAAGAGCAGGTCCCATGAAGCAGCTACCTGATAAGGTCTAGACATAAACTCTTGTTAGAGGCCTGGAAGGAGAGGACATTATGTTTCAGGAATAATGGCAAAAATGCCTCTCTGTTTCTCCTGTTGACGTTGGCAAGATAAATGTAATGGTGAAATTAAAATGGAACCACCATGCCCAAGCTGAAACGCATTCATTTATGCCATTTGTTTTCCGTCTCATCTGTTCAACTAATAAATTATACGGGGGGAGAATTGGCTTCCAAAAGGTTGACATGAGGCACAAGTTTCCCTTTTGTCTGCCCCCCGCGTTGCTTTCAGGCCTAGTGCTCTTTGCAGTTAGCCTGCTGTATGAGGGAGATGGGGAAAGCTGGACTTCAGTAGTTGGCTACAAAAGCTTAAATCTGGAATAGCTCCTCTGACATCAGTGGAAGATGTTGTCTTTAAAGCAGCGGAGACCAGAATTTAGCTTGATGTTTCACTGCCTGTCCCTACCGCTGCACAAACCCACCTAGAGATACTTCTATGTGGCTCATGTATGTCTGTATGGGAGGAAGATTAAGGGGAAGGATGAATGAGACTGTATTTGCAAACAGCTGTGAAAAACAAAAAAAGCTTCCTCTGTAGCCTGGATTTTACTTTCTATGAGGCAGTGCTCAGTGCTTGTAGTGGAAAAGATCTCATGCTCTGGAAGGCTGTTTAGGCTTATTTGTTAAAATGAGTCAATTCCTGTCTAAGACAAGTCCCTTTTTACCGTGCTAGAACTTGTTAGCATTTAGCAGAGAAGGAAGAAATGCCAGCTAGGCACTAATAGCCTTCATTAGCAATTAATTATAAGTAACAGTTATGAATCTAAATCAGGATCAGAAACGGATGAATTCATCTTTGTCATGAATGAAAATGACTAATGAATATGGTCCGCACGTATCTCAACAATGCAAGGTAACTATAACTTAGCAAGCCAAAGAATGGATATTGTGAGATCCTGGGTCTGACCTTGCTCTCACTGATGTTAATCAAAAGGCTTCTGATACCCTTCAGTAAGAGAAAGTGTGGCAGTGTCTTCTGCCATGAGATAATATTTTTTTATAGTTTTGACCCTGTGTTTTGTTACAGATAATAGACAAAGAACAGGATATTTATTCAGGGAATGCTGACAAAGAGCTGCGTTGAGACTGCCAGAAATGTCTAAGAGGTTTAGATGCTAGACTCTAGACACTAGACTTTAGACAATATTAAAGCAGCGTTACAGAGACCACATAATCAATAAGTTGTCAATGCTTAGGGCAATAATTAAGTGATATATGCCCATTTGTTGGGAAAGCAAGTACTGGGCATTTACATTGGTCTTTCTATAGCTGTATTCATTTTAGTTACTGATTTCTAACAGATTATTTTTTAAAGGGATAGTATAATAATATCATAATCAACTATTAATGTTTTGATACCATGGCACATCTCAGGAGACAGAATCAGGAAGAAGAACAGATTTTCTCCTTCCTAACATTTTAGCAATTAGAAAAATATGTATCATCCTATTCCTGTTTTGCTATTCATCTGAAGGGATTGTGTGGGAAGGGACCTGGCCTAGGGAATTAAGATTCTCACTCCACTTGTGAGGGGGCGAAAATGTCTTTCCTTCCATGTTGCTTCCATTTGTCATTTTATGCTGTGCACCTGCAGTTTGTAGGGAAGTAAGACCAGTAGCAAATCCCAGTCGTGAGTCAGCATCATATGGCTGGTCTGTTGTCAAGATACCTTATGAAAGATCATGGCCTTCCAGTGAATAAACATGTAGCTATCCTTGGAGCTGTCTAACCGCTGTTTCCACTGGATCAGTCCTACAGACTGTCCTAAAGTTTTATCACAAAGCTGAAAGATAAGACAATGGGAGAAGTGACACTGACGGCATTTTGAAGGACTCTCTGCCTTGCAACCAGCCTCAGCTACTTGCAAAACTGCTACCAGAACTCTGCCGCACCATGTCCTTGGGGCCAGCAGGTGCAGAACACCATAACTATAATTTAAATCCATCGAATAGTAGTGACTCGCACCGGCCCCAGAGTAAAGCATAAACTGCCCATGTTGTTAATTAAAAACACACAAGGAGCACGGCACTATGTGGTGAAACAGAGGCAGGAATGGACAGGTGCTGATGCAGTTGGGTATTTATCTAATTCTTTTGCTCTGAGATAAACAGCTTTTATTAAGACACCTTTGACAGACACATAAATTTTCAATTCAATTTGATTTTCAGGAGCAGACCCACTCTAAGTTGGCAGAACCTCCACCAGGTTCAGCACAGTTCCCACTTATCCTTGTCCATGGCAGGATCCAGCTTAGAAAACTCCAGGACCCTGACCTTGGGAGCTTTATCTTCTGTGGAGGGAAAGGGAGTCTTCTAAGGATGCAGGCTTTGGACTAACTAGCCCTCTTTTTCTAATTTTCTCCCTGAGTTATTGAGGTGCTCCTCCTATTCTTGATATTCATGGGAACTGCTCTCTGCTATTGTTACTGCTTCCATAGCAAAGTCCATGTGCCATGCCATTACAGTGCAGGTTCTTGGCCCCAAGATGTCCCTACACCAAGGTCAGTTAAAGATTAAAGTAAGCCAAAAGAAAAGAATGAGGATTTAGTTTTGAGTAAAAGCCAAACTGATGTGGGGAAGCGAGCAGAATTAGGGCCGCAACGACTATATAAATGTTGATTGGGTGGAAGCTTTGCGGACAAGCTCAGAAAGTTTGTACTGTGCGTAAGAATGACATAAAAAAAAAAACACAGAGGTGATAATATGCCCTCTGCTTTAATTATACAAATACTATATACTGGGACTACCAATTGTGTGAAACTCTTCTGTCTCTTGTAAAACAGAAACTCATGAGCTTTCAGTGTTTCAGTCCATCCCATCTCCAGAACTGGCTGTTCTCCTATTATGACCATGACCAAGCACCCCTCTGCTTGTCCTGGAAACCTCTCCACCAATTTCCCTTTACTTTATGACATCCTGTTGCCTGTATGAAGGGGAAAGCTGCTCATTAATCTTGTTGCAGGGCTATCACAGGACCCTGGGCTTCCACAGAGCAGGCCTCTTTTCCGCTTTATCTGATTGTCCACAAACCTGACCCATGTTGCTTTATCAAAAAAAAAAACAACCTTCAAAATTTCTTCTGAAGTATTGGTACTCTTCTCTCTCATTTTCTTATGCTCTAAATTTTCAGGTTTTCCTCTATTCATTGAAGGGGAATCTATTAACCCTAGCTTTTTTTTTTTTTTTTTTTCAAATTGCTGTATTTTATTCCAATCATTTGTTTAGTTGACATATTAATAGTCAGCAATTTGTTCTTAGTGAGTTCTAATGCTGGATTTATTGTAAAATGTGTGGTGGGAACAATTAAACATTTTAAAATTGCAACCATACATCATTTTCTACATATTTTACATCAGGTAATGCCTGCAATTTTCATTGGGGAAAAAAAAAAGAGAAAAAAAAAGCATTTTCTGCATCAAGGACATGAATCCAGAACTTTGAAGGAGCAGGAAATTTATCAGGGATGCAAGACTCTGAAATAGTCAACCCCATTTCAAGGCAAATCAGTCTAGTGAAAGCCAAATGCTTACTTTATATCTCAAGTTAACCCCTTGATCACTGTGGATCCACAATCCCACTCTGCGTTTGAGTTTGCGTATCAAATGCCATCAAAATACAGATGAAAAAAGACATCAGACTAAGTCTCTGCCCTTAAATCTGCATGTGTGGCACAGATGGATTAAGTTCCTTTACAAGTACTGTAACTGGTGTTCTTGAAGGACTAAGTTACCTTTTGGCATCCCGGTCACAAGGGTTGTGTTGCATTTCTCTGGGATCACAACATTTAAAAATCTTTGTTGTAGCTTTTAGCATGCTGGAGGCATATTAATAACCCATAATATTATCCTACCTCTCTGTAAGCTTTGGATTGAAGAGACAGACCTGATTTCCTATACTTACCCAGAATAGAAAGTTTGGATGGTTTCTTTTTGCCTTCACAAGCTCAACACCTTTTTTGTTTCATACAAAATATGAAAAACTAATTTCACAGAATTAACTTGAAAATCCTTTTCTGAATAATTCATTCTGGAACATCTGGCTGACTCATAGAAGCTTTGCTGCTGCAGGAAACTTTCAAGTTTAAATTGCTCTGAACATATCTGCATTTTCTTTGATTATTAATACGACAGACAGGTTTCACACTGGTTTGTGCCGACATAAAGTAGCTGTGCAAATGAAATTTACTCTGAATGTGCCTAATGTAGTGTGAACTACAAGTTTTCTTCTAATGAAAGCTTTATTTTCACTGTCATTGAACTCAGGGAGGGGGGAACAATTTTGTTATTATGACTAAAGCAGCTGGCTTGACTTACCATCGTCTGCATTAGGCTATTGGCAAACATTTTTTTAACAATGCTTGGATTTAAAATGTTTGTTTCTAGTCTGATACAGTACAGAGATTTTGTAATTCTTGTGCAGAAGCAAAATAAATTTATGGTTCAAGTCAATTAAGCAGAGAAAAGTAAGAGGTGTTAAATGTACAGTTTGACATAATTTGATAAGCAAATCAATTTACCATGTGAAAAGATATCTCCCAGATCTGTGCTCTGAAATTGTGTTAAGCAGTCTTTAAAAATACCTTCCGAGAAGCACCAAACCCTCTTACTAACTGCCATTTGAAATCTCACACGTTTCTTAGTGTCTGTCTGTCTGTCTGTTGTATCAATGCATTCTGCAAACAAATTGTGTTTGCTGCTCTCTGTATAGACCTCACTCCTCCAAATCACACATGGCATCCAGGTCGAACATGGCACTGCAGGAGTTACAGGTGCAGCCAATTAAGACCCTGTCAAGGGAATGTGAGGTATGAAGGTGACAGTTAATATGTATTAACATTAGCTTCTTTAGTTCCCTCATGAATTAACGGGTATTAGCTGCAGTATCAGCTTCTAATTATCACGTATTTATGATAGGCACCGTGGTCTGGAATCTGGCACCCGCAGAAGCATGGCTTGTGAGCTGGTTATGGGTTGCACCAGCAAGACGGCCGCACAGGAGTGGACTCAGGGAGATGTGTAGTTGTCAGAAGGACTCGAGTGCCCTTTGCAACAAGGGCTGGGCTGCACAAGGGCTGTTGGGAATACTGGGGAGACCCAGGGGGAGCTTCTGATTTTCTCCCACCTTGAGCAATCTGCAATCCAAGCAGCATGCGGGATCTCACCCCAAACCTGACCGGTCCCCATGCACTCCTCCCTCCTGCTCTCCAAGGATGTTCACAGAATCACAGAACCACAGAATGGTCAGGGTTGGAAGGGACCTCTGGAGATCATCTAGTCCAACCCCCCCGCCAGAGCAGGGTCACCTACAGCAGGTTGCACAGGACAGCGTCCAGGCAGGTTTTGAATGTCTCCAGAGTGGGAGACTCCACAACCTCTCTGGGCAGCCCGTTCCAGGGCTCTGCCACCCGCAAAGTAAAGAAGTTCCTCCTCATGTTAAGATGAAATATTCGTAAGCAGAGTGCCCACTCAGGGTGCTGTGCCTGCTCACCGTCCTGTACAAGGGCCGAGGCTGAGCCTGGATAGCTCTGCTTTTCACAGCAATTCCAGTCACCAAATCTGTGTAATTAACAGCTAAGTTAGCCCTGGACGACTCATAGCCTTCAGGTCCCGCTTCTGCAGAAGCCCTTCCTGGAGCGAGCTCTGCCAGTCACCTGGAGGGAACAAAAGGGAATCTCATGAGCTGACCAGACAACAGGCCTAAACTGAATCTCAGTGATCGAGGTGGAGCGAATAAAATAGACTACAAGAATGATTATGGAGGTTTGAGCATGTCCTGGTTTGAGGTTTAAAGACTTTCATCAAAGCTATGCCAGTTTCTTTTTTTTTTTTGTAATTACAAGATGCAGCAGCTTGATACAGAGTCAAACTGAACAAGACACTGCCACCTTGAAAGTCTGAAACCTTGAAAAGGCTAGGCCTCGCCAAAAATCATCCAGAAAGCAGAGGGGTGCGGGATAAGGTAGGAATTGGGAGAAGTCTCTAGCTAGGAGGTGAAACAGCCCGCTGGAGACAGTGACAGTTGCCCTTTCCCACTTGTATGGAGCCAAAAAAATCCAAATCCAGCCTGTAGCCAATATACCCTGCCCTTCTGCATGGATCTGCGTTCTTCTGAAACACTCACTGTAACACAAAAGTGCAATTCTCAGCCTGGAAAATAGACACCAGCAACTATTCTTGTTTGTGAGCAGTTGCATAAATATGTTTATAGGGAGAAATAGGTCAGAGAATATGCCGGCTGTGAAACTTCAAAAGCCATATTACAGAAATCATTGTGCAAAGCACTACCTAGACTTCAGAAAGCATTACCTAGACTTCAGAAAATGATCATGAAATTGCAAAAATCCTCATTAAACTGGAATGCCGTCCCAGTAAAGAGTTGCTTATATCGTACATGCCTTCAAGAGTACTGATAAACACTGAAAGCAAGAAGCTGCAGGAAGAAGAGTTTGAAGTAAATGTGATTTAAGTGCTACCTATTACTAATACAAAATTTGACAAGTTTGAGCAGGAAATGTAAAATGACCCAACTTCACAGCAGCTTGAGAGAGTTTTCTTAGACTGAGGCTAACAAGAAACAGCCTGAGCACCACCAGCTATACAAAAAGCATTTGGATTATGGAGATGAAATAGCTCCGTGTGATGGGATTTTTTACTAGACAAAAGATTTTCACAGTAGAATATCATAAAAGGTCAGTAATGTGGCACAAAATCCACATGGGATGTTGAATAGAGCTGAGCTCACAGTGTCTGGTACTGGTCACAGAAAGGAGCCTGAATAGAAGCCCATCCAGGCACAAACAGCGCTGCTGGAGATAAGGTACCCAAGTGTGAAATCTATAGTACATCCAGGGAAAACATGTCAGAGAGCCAGTGACACCATGTTTAACTCCTCATTACCCCCAGGCCATGGAAGGCACAGTCTGAATGAAAAACTTCATATCTTCAGTACTTGAAACCATAGTAAGGGAGTCTAACAATACAATTTACATCAATTTTTTTCTAAGCTCATCAGTTTTAGAAGTGAGAGGGAAAAGCAAAACATCTTTACCTTCACCTCTTGAGTAAATAAACCAAAAGTAAGCAGCCCCGAAACCATGGCAGAAGAGCCCTGTGCCAGGCAGTGGGAAGAAAGGACGTAAATGACAGACAAACACTCACCTGCTGGAAGTGGAAGAGTGCTGAATTTCAGCCAGCAGGCATCAGCACCACATAGCGAGGATGGAGCTTGCCACGTCCACTTCGAGGCTAACGGAAGGACACTGAAACAAAACCGAGGAGAGGCTGTAAACCCTTTCCTGTAAGCAAACAGAAAGTTTAGCAGCCCTGCCGGTGTGACACAGTTACTGGCTGGACAGGAGCCAGCCATACTGGAGAAACAATGTGCTTGCTTCTGGAAAGGGGAGCTGGCTGCAAGTTAGCAAGGGCACAGTTGGAGACATGGCACATTTCAGACCGCTTGTGCTGAGACCATCTCGATGTCTGTAGTGCAAACCTGAGCACGGTTTTACCGAGGGTCTTGGCGTGTGGCTCCCTGTGACTCAGTCCTGGGGCTCAGCCTGTCCCCGCTAGCACTCCATGTACTTGGGGGCATGGAAAATGAGGGATAACGAGCTAACACCAGAGTTACGCAGTTTTTAACTGAGCTCAGGAAGAATCTCTGAGCAATTGCAAGTAAGGCTACACAGACAGTTGTTTCTGTGGTAGCACAAGTTTCAGTAACGCTCCCTGGCTCCCACAGTGCACACCAGGTTGCACCAGTTGCAGGTGCAACTGGTCGCACCGGCAATTGCCCAGTTGCACCGGTTGCAGGTGCAGCTCTGGGGAGTGCTCCTGTGAACCACACTGGGAACCATTCTACTTTTGGCTTTTCTACTTTTCAAATCAGGTGGTCCCTTCAATGGCAGTGGAAACACTGGAACCACAGGAAATAGCAGTGGGGATACATCATTCTGAAAGTATCTTCTAACAGTCAGAGGACTAAGGATGAAACCACTATACCTCCAAAATGGAGAGTGTCTGTGAGTTTCAAGAAATTAAAATCTGACCTAACTTTGTTCTGCCTTTCAGTTTGATAGCTATATAGCTCTGACAAAAAAAAAAAAAAAATCTGATTTTTCCTTTTGTATTATTCTTTTATGAACTGATAAACTTCCTTGTACAGACCCCGTTGTATTAGTATTAAGGTTGTCACTTATTAGTTTCTTTTTCTGCTTTTTCCACATGAAAATATTTGCTCTGATGGAAGGCAACTTTTGTATCATTGTATCTACAACCATCCTAGAGAAACTGAACTATTTCCATTATGCTGGTAAACATGTGCTATCTGGAACTAACCAAGGCCCTGATCACCGCTGCAGACATACATATTCTTCCTGTTCATTTTTGAGGACTTGAAATCCTATTTTTATCCTTCTTTTTAGTTATATTAGGCAGTTTAGGGCAGACAAACTCAAAGAGAATCCCTAATCACATCCTGTGTGAGGCACCACAGCATTTGTGAATTCAGTTTTGAAGCAAGAGTAGAGGTATGAGAATCCCTAATCAGGTTAATGAGGTGCTCGAGAGTGAAAAAAATATTTCTAAAAATGACAACAAAATTCCCCCCCCCCCTCAAAAAGGATAACAATGTAAATGTCAGAAGTTTCAAGCAAGTAGTCACAATGACGAATGACACACTGCTCAAGTAACTGGAATTGTTTGCGGTGCTATCTAAATAACAATTTCCAGCATTGATGTGTACTGCATCAGTAAAACTGAAGAAGAGATGTAGACAGATCTGACAAGGATCTGGAGTGCAGAGCAGCCTGACTATGCAGTCCTCATTATGTTGTTTTATTCTAAGCTTTTGGTACGTGATGTATTTTGCCTTGTGTTTTGATACTGTAGTTCAAAATGCCTCCTCTGCCTCCCCCCTACACCTAGAAAGGAGGATGATACAAACAACAAAGTTTCAAATAAGTAATTCTATTGCTATTCCCACAAATATGAGAGGTAATTTAGGAAATTATAGGGTTTTGTTGAAAATAACTTCTTTAATATCACTGCAAGTGCTCTTGTGTTGCAAAGTACTATCCACAGTGCAAATCATATTTGGAGAAATGTGACATGGAGTAGAGGCCAACAAGACAGGTCATTCAGTGTCACTCTATATATTCATTTTAAAGTAATACTTGGCAGTACTCAGTCAGTTACGTTATTTTGGCAGGCGTATCAGGAAAAAATCCCCCTTCATTTCAGATTAATTATATCAGTCATCTTTTCTCTTTTACTCGACTTTTGGAAATATACAGTATCAGAACAATTTTAAAGTGCTATAGAACTTTGCTATGTTTTTTTCTAACTTCTTTTCCTAAATATTCTAAATTGACTCCTTGACTGTTGGGCTGCCAGGGCCCCCTTGAGCGTGTCAGCCTTATTGTAACTTCAGTGGATTTCATTACAGAATAAAGTTGAAGTTTCTGCTACTGCTATGAAAAGTATTTGAAACAAGTGTAGAAATATGAGGAATGGATAGATTTCAGAAATCCCAATAAACTCAAAAGTCAGATGACTTCACCAATTCATATGCATTAGATCAGGTTTATAGTGTTCTGTGAAATGAAATAGACTTCCCTATGCCCTTAGTTTCCACGAGTCTGTCTGCCTATCAGTGGGCAGTAGCAGAAATTTTGGAGAGGGTTGGAAGAAAGCCTGGAAAAGATCGTTATGAAAGAGGGCACCTTCATAATACCTTCTGTCACTCCCTATGCAGTATGTGCCCAAAGGCAGAAAGGATTATATTGGTTACTGTTTAAATTAAAGAGATCTCTAAAGAGCGCTCAATAGATTTGGGTCTATTTTCCATTATGATGTCCGCGTGCGTTATTTACGCAGTTATACCTACTGCATAACCTAGAAGCACGTGTAGGTGGTTCAAGTGTCAAGTGATCCCCTTTTGTATTCATTACCTGGCATTTGAGAACAGCAGAATTCCATTTGTCATCACACTCCCTTGTCACTCCCTTTCCCAAGGTCCTTCTGAAATTCTTCAAACTTGTCTCTATTCTTGACTAATTCACATTGCTTTGTGTCCTCTGCAAATATCATCGCCTCAGGGTCCTGGCGATCGGACAAGGATCAGCTCATACTTACTTTTATGTTCTTTCTAGGCATCCATTTCTGGTCGCTGTTGAAATAAGGGGCTAAAGAGACCTTTTGTCTAACAAGTGCGGCTATTCTTACAGTCGCCCATTGTCACCGTTACCCTCAGTTATTAACTGTTTCTCCACATAAAGTAGGTGAGACCCTGAGAACATGAGCATGCAAAAGGCTGTGTGGTAAACTAAACGGTGAAGCTGTGATTCCGCAGCAACTGCTTGTGTGCAAGGGTGCATAGAAAACACTGGGCTGTCTCACCAAAACTAGCTATGAGCTCGGGCCTTATTCAGGAGCTCAGATTTGCTGAATTTGAACTGCAAAGCAAAACTGAGAAGATGCAAAGCACTGTTTGCCGAAATTTTAAAACAGGCACGATAAGACCACCGTGAAAAATATCAGTGTCACAGAGTTCCAGTTTAGGCAGTATTTGGTTACAATATCAGCCAGCAGACTGACTGATGGAGAAAGATAATCTTTGCAGAGTTGTTCAGGTTGTGTCTGGAAACAAATTCAGAGGCAAGAAATATTTTGATAATTTGATTTTGAGTGGAGGGACTACATTTGAACTATGTGTTACCTGTACCACCTTGTCTCTGCATTTCTGCCTGTGCCATCTGCAGACGATCTTCAGAAAAGCCAGGTGATTGCTATGGTCTTCTAGTTAAGAAAAACATTGTCGTCTTTATTCTGAGCTTTTTAAACTAAACTGTTCCTCAGTCATAAGTAACTAATATTATTTACTTGTGAAACCTTTACCACTCATCTGTCCATCATATTAGTGACTATGAAAATGATTAACATTCCCCAAAGAGCTCTGGCCCAGTCACTATTTGATTGATCTGCTAAACCTTGAGCAATTCTTTACTTATACATGTAGTTGTTCTGTTGAGGTTCCAGGCTTGAATTATCCACAGATTTTACTGTAAGGTGATGAGAACACAATAGTCCACCCAGGGAAGCACTTCCCTTCCAGGAAAGGCTGAAAATGTTTCACGATAACAATAATCTTGGCTCACATTAATGGGGATTGAAATCAGAAAGAGCACTATGGTAAAGGAAGGTAAAGAAAGACCCTGAATACTTCTATGTTTGGGGGGGGTATTTTTCTAAACTAAGAATGTGATTTTTGATGATTCATAAAAAACCAAGTCTTTGAATCTTGAAAAACGGGTAATTAAATTGTTCTGGTGTTAGGCACAAAGTAGTAATTAATACTTTTAGTAAAACTGATGCGTTCATTTTTTTTTAAATGTTATTTGTGTGATACATAGTTTTAATGCAGCTGTGTTAAATGAAAAAAAAAAGAAGTTATATGAATGGCAGCCTTGTCTTGTAAGCCAAATCTATTATCTGAAACCATCACATTTTAATAAAACTACACGTTAATTTTTTAAAGCTGCACTACATATTTATAACAGTCATTATTCACCTAAATTAACAACTTCTGCTGACCTCCTGTGAAATGTATGTTTGTGTTCTCCTAGGCTTTTCTGTCAGCTACATGCTCACTTCCCATACGTACAATATTGTGTTTGTGTAGAAGCTCTCCATAGCAACTAATGAGCTCCTGAGGGTAAGAAACGCAATGAAGCTCAACTTTGATTTACAAAACCAAATCAGTCGTTTTCCCTTTTTTGATAGTGAATTTGAAAAGATTTTTAATTCAGCTGCATTGTCATTTGTTTCTGGTACAATTGCCATATAAGACTTAACCCTATTCTTCACAGCCTGGGAGAAGTCCCGCTCTCTGGAGCTCCCATGTGTACCTCAGGTACACCAACATCCATGCTGGACATCTTCTTTTCACTCTGTGGCTGGTACAAATTTTGAAAGTCCAATGACCTGCTGTTGAGAAGTGGCACGTATCAACTGAGCTGTGGTAGGAAGGGGTCTTTTTATGACAATACTGGAGCTATTTCTCCTCTGCTAGTGGCACCACTTAGTTTTGCTTTCGTGTTGCTCCACTTGGATTGCCGCTGTCATCTGGTCAGGTACTCTTCAACCTGTTCCTCTGAATTCTGAACCTGTCAAAACACAATTCTCATCAGTGTGGAGTAGAAAAGATGTGGTAAGTTTGCCAAGGGAGGTCTCTTTCTGATAGCTACTAGCAAAACCCCAAGCGATGTCCTGGGTTTTTTAAAAACTTATTTTTAAAAGTCTTTGTGGCTGGATCTCAGGATCTATGTTACTACTTTCTCTCTTCATAGAGAAATAAAGAACATTTTAAATTATTGTTGCAAAGTAGTTGAAGTTCCTAAATTTCACTGCTGACCATTTTATTCCACTGACTGGTGCTCCATTATGTGTGATTGATTGGCTTTGTTTTAAACCCTACAGGTGTGTCTCCATGAGAAGGGCATATGCCACACTTTAATGCTATTTCCACTATTTCCACGATCCTGTTTTTTATCTTCATCTTTTCAACCATAATATAGAGCTATCCACTTTATCTATTTCTCCATCATTGGTTCATCCCCAACATTTCCTGAAGAAGAGAAACTGAGCATCCTAAAAGACCAGCTCGGATACTGTAAATGGAAAGTATCAACCTCCAACCATCTTCTCTGTGGTTTTCCTGCTAACCAGTGAGCATGTATCCATTTTGGATTCTATTTTGAGGTGGAGCCATCTTTTTGCTTCAAGCTCAGAAAAGAACTGTCCCGCTTTCCAGAAGCACTGTGAGAAAAGAACTTGCACAGGGTGGTTCCCCCCGGCTTTCATCCACGTTCTTCCTGTTGGGTGTGCATTCTTGGTGTCTAGCAATAGGGTTATGCTCAGTGGGAGTTCAAATACTCTGTCTCTGGTACTAGTAGGAACACTGTCTTTGATAATTCTACTATTCTGCCCATTAAGTTAAAACTAGTCAACACGTTCTAAAATTATGAGTCAGGCTGACAGACACAAACGAACACAGGCAGCATAGTCAGATAAGTCTAGTTTCCTTAGTAAAAACAGGATAAGAATCCTTTTAGATATCCAGTCCTCTTTCTGTTGTACAGATTCCATTTCTTTCTCTTATTCCCCTTTGCAATATAATAGAACAGATAACTTCTTGCTGCAGATCTTTGTGCATTCAGTTGTACGTGCACCAGAAAAACGCAGTGAAATCTTCACCACTTTTAATGACAGACTTGCTCAGGTGTTATAAAGAAAAAGGCTAGACTGAGCTAGGCAGGCAGTTCTTTTGTTTCTTGAGGTTATTATTATAAGGTAAACAGTGTTTTCAAATTATTATCCACCCCCTTTCTCTCTAAAGCCTAAATAATCTTCTCTCTAAACTATTCTACTCATAACCCTTCATGCAGCTTCTCAGAGTTTAAAATGTATTCTGTAATTTATGGAATTTATTATGCTAGCAGTTTGTTGTTTGCCAACATTATGCTTCTGCTTTCCAATGTATCACTCAATCAGAACTCCCCAGGAATTTTTTTTCTTTCATAATTCATGAATACTTGTATTTTTCCCTTGTGAAACACCAACACTTGAAAACAATAAAAAACATTTTCCAGTTACCTGAAAATAGCTGCATAAAAAAAACATTCTGTATTTCATTAAAATTTTAGCCAGACAAGTAATATCCTTTCTATATTTGCATGAATTTGCATATTGATCCAACTGCATTTTTTATCATTTTCCCCCAATTCAGGTTCCATTTACCTTCAAAACATTACAGAGCATCTTGGCTTTGCAGGACTCAGAGGAAAAGAGTGAGTGTGTGGCTGTGTAATCATGTTGTTTGGCTACTAATATCAAACTAAGCCCACAGTGTAGTGAATATAAGAAACACAATGGGATGTTTCAGGGTGAGTCCAGTCTGTTGGAAGGGAGAATTTAGCCTTGCCGTCTCCTCCAAACTGGAAAAATGTCACTGGAACCAATGGACTGTTCCAGGATCCTGGTGGCAAAACCGAGGAGTGGGTGCCGAGCTTTGGGCCAGTTTTATCAGGACCTTCAAACCTTCCTGTATTTTCCACAAAGCCTCCTAAATATGGGCATTGACCTTGCTAGTCTTGTTGGCATTGGCAATGTTTGGCTGTTATGGCTATTGAAGCATTCCAGAGGGGAAGACTAAAACAAGCAAAATGTATGTAATTTCCTGATATTTAAAGCAGAGCTTTTTTATCTCTTTAGTTTTAAAACTGTGATAACCTTTGACCAATTCTCCTTTTTTTTTCCGATTTGCAAAGAGCAACATTCAGCTATTTCCTTGTCAGAAAGCTTATGAACATATGAAAAAAGGCAGTGCTAATGAATTGCATGTAACTAATCTAATAGTACTGAAACCATTAGCACCAGCGCATCTGCAAAATTACTATTAGCTTCTCTTTACTGCAGGCCAAGTAAGAAAATGTCAGATTTTTCACTTCGAACATCTGATGAAGTTATGCGCGTTTTCTTCCTTTTGAAGGCTCATCCTTGTGTGAATATTTGTACTTACTGCCCCTGAGAACAGCTAAGGCAGACTTTCTAGTTTTGCAGCTTTACTTTAGAGTTAGGAATTAAGACGTGCCATATTTACCAAAATCCAGTAGTACTCTTCCATAAATATATGAAAACAAACATTTCCTGAGCTGGATCTGTAGCGTGTGGGTCACCATGCTACTTATATTGCTGTCCTCCAGATAATCAGTCCACAAGTGTATGGTTTGGTTAATATAAGAATCAAGGTGATAAATGTTTCTCTGACTTTCCTTCATGCTTAGACTGTAAATCACTCCAGCACAAGCAAGTTAAGTATTGTGCATGTGGTGCCACTCTTCATCTGTTCAGCCCCTACACTCTTCAGGGCGAGGACTGGAGTTGAAGGTGCGGCAACACTTTGGAACTCTGATCTCTGACTGATATTACTGTAGCAAAAATAGACACATATATATCAATTCTGCCAAATATAGACATTAGCTGGTGGCCTCAGCTATTGGCCACAGACAGCAGCAATGTCTGGCCATAGAGTACAAAGATGGTAGGAATAAAATGAAGAAAGAACATGAGAAATCAAGTGGAAAATCACAAAGATCATAGGGACGGGGGATGGTGAGACAACCAATAAATGTTTCAAGCACACCAGGAGCAAGAGGTCAGTAAGGAATATAGAAATGTTCTTTGAGAAGGAAAGTGTAATTTATTGACAAAAAAGGATTTTCTAGACAGCACACTATCTGTAGAAATAGGCCCTTTGTCTCCATGTCTGTGAAGAAGGATGGGGAGAAGCCAGAAACAGACAACTACATTCTTGCAAGGAAGAGGGAGAGTAAAATTTCAAGCTTCACAAAAGAAGGGGATTAAATATACATCCAGTCCAAGAAAATGTAGTGTGTCGTACAATATTAAGTATGATGGGAAGTTAGTCAACATGAGTTGGATGTGAAGGCACTTTTTTTTAGTATGGAAAACCATGCATTTGAAGTCTGAAGATCAAGCGCCTGAAAAGAAAAAGCAGCACCTTTCAGTCTCATCAGTCAGTGTATTCAGTGGTCCAGGATGTGAGCAAGCCCTTCCTTGCTAGCATGCCGATGAGTTAGGCCAAGGGAGGTCCAGCAGCCTCCGTCCTACATACGCAACAGCTTGCTTTTTACAAAATCTGATGTTACTGTTCACGGAATCACGGAATCACAGAATTTTCAGAGTTGGAAGGGACCTCTAGAGATCATCTAGTCCAACTCCCCTGCTAAAGCAGGATTGCCTAGAGCACATTACTCAGGACTGCATCCAGGCGGGTCTTGAAAATCTCCAGGGAAGGGGACTCCACAACCTCCCTGAGCAGCCTGTGCCAGTGCTCTGGCACCCTCGCCATAAAGAAGTTTTTCCGTGTATTTGAACGGAACTTCCTGTGTTCTAACTTGTGCCCATTACCCCTCGTCCTGTCACTGGGAACCATTGAAAAGAGCCTGGCTCCATCCTCCTTCAACCCACCCTTTAGATACTTGTACGCCATAATGAGGTCTCCCCTCAGCCTTCTCTTCTCCAGGCTAAAGAGTCCCAGCTCTCTCAGCCTTTCCTCATAAGGCAGATGCTCCAAGCCCTTAATCATCTTAGTTGCCCTTCGCTGGACTCGCTCCAGCAGTTCCCTGTCCCTCTTGAACTGGGGAGCCCCAAACTGGACTCAGTATTCCAGTTGTGGCCTCACCAGTGCCGAGTAGAGGGGGAGAATGACCTCCCTCGACCTACTGGCCACACTCTTCCCTATGCAGCCCAGGATTCCATTGGCCTTTTTGGCAACAAGGGCACATTGCTGGGCCATGGATAATTTACTGTCTACTAGGACCCCCAGATCCTTCTCCTCAGAGCTATTCAAATGAAGAATGCTGACTGGCTGACAGATGCAGAATGTGTTTCTTCCACATTTGATGTCTTCTTTAATGCCATAAGCTCTTTGTATGTGTGTTTTGTTCTTATGTGGGTGGGAGTATCTTGGCATTACCATAAGGAAGGGGAAAAGTTCCTGTTTAGGATCAAGGAAGATGTTCAACAGTAACCTGGTAGTCTAAACCATCGGTGAGTACATGGGATCCCTCCTCTGCCTGATTTAGACGACAGTTGTGGACATGAGCTTCCTATTGCCTACATGAGCATCCTGACCACAGGGCTGCTAGCTACGCTGTTGTAGACTTCTTTCATTCCTCACTGATGTAGGTTGTGTTCAACATTTATCACTAAAGAAAAGAGAAAAACAGTGTGTTAGCTTCACACTTAGAGTACTCGCCAAGTATGTGCCGAATTGCCCAGGTTCTTTCCTGCATGTTTTAGTGCTTGTGTACAGTGGCTTGACTTCAATATGCTCAGAGCCATAAAAAAGACATACAATGGCCCACTGTTTCCAGCAGGGATGTGCAAGACTGGCGCATCCCAGAGAAGCGGTTCGTACCTGTGTTTCATGGATCCCACAGGTGTGCTGTCACACAAGATCAATCTGAAATACTTCTTGCTTTGCATGGAACCTCTACTGAAGACCTGAAAGACCTTTTGTAGCAGCAGTTTTGCAAGGAAGTGGCACTTTCCAACCTCTGAACTCAACAGGAACCCACAGTCCCTAACAGTTTGCTATTTGTAGTCAGTCATAACCAAGGATTTCTCTGCAACGTGTGCCTACACCCTACAGCTTTTGGCATTTCTGGGACATTTTAGCAGAAAGATAGGCCTCTGATGTTACATCTGCTTCCTCTGCACCTGTCTGTGCATCCTTTGATATCTATAACTCTTGGAAAATGCAAGATCTCTCTCCTGTCCTGACAATGAAGCAAATCCTGGAGCAACAAATACTCCTCTGGGTTGCATGAGAAGGTGCCCGGGCTCAGTGAAAAGTTGCCCTTGGTACTCAGTGTAAGGAATTCAGCACACAAAGAAGAAAGAGGGTCATGAAAGCACTCTCAGGAAAAGGCAGCCGTGTCTGATCAAAGCAAGGGGGACGCTGTTTAAGTGTGCAGCACACACACACCTCAGAAAAGGGAAAATGCAGTCTGATAGCTATGGACTGTGAAAACGTATGTGTTACGTAAAGGTGACACATCAAACAGTCATCTAGTATAGTGTGTATTGATAATGAAAAGGAAATATACTGTCCACTGTGAATCACATCAGTCGGGTCCCATTTTTGCTTTGACTATTAAAAAGGGACGAGTTAATTACCACCTTGTTATCTGGCAGAAAGATTCACAGTATAGCTTAGCCTTCTGAAAAAGAAAGTCAGCATGGTTTCTCCTCCCTTGCTTAATGTAAGAGAATCAGACAACTGTGAGCTAGACCATGTGATCAATAATTGCCCAATTGGAATAAAAATAAAGCCAGAAAAAAAAATGACTATCTGCTTCAGAAGTTTCCATGAAAACATCTCACACAAAACCAAAAAAAATTATTCAGAGTTTTTTGAGTGGGAGACGATTTTCCAAAAATACTGCAATTTTACAGTAATTTTGCTCATGCAAAAACCCAGAAGTTCAGCAAAAAATGTGTTTTTCACAAATTTCACTCATCTCATCTCCATTGACTGCATAAATACAGTCTTTCAGGTTTAAAATGGATGGGTGTGTCATACATCCCCGTTACCTATTGGCCAAATGCTCTCACGGAGGCCACCACAACCCCGGGGTCACCGAGCAGCGAAAGGCAACCAACACAGCCTCACACCATAGCCCTGAGCCAGCTTTGAGCTCAGGCAGGGCAGGAGTGTAACAGTGGCAGCACAGCACCCAGGAAAGGAACACACATCAACTTTGCAGTTGATGCCCGTGTTACACTGCCACCGTCACTGCTCCCAGTCCCTCGGACGCTACTTATCAAATAGCTGGGTAAAATATTAAGAGTTTCACCTCTAAAATTGCTGTGATGAAGGAGCTTAAGGTCAGTTCAGATTTGGCTGGACCAGCCACCCTACACCCTATTTGAGGGAGGTTGAATGTATTAGCTCAAATCCTCTGCTGGGATAAATGGCTGAATCTTCATTGAAGTCGGGGAGACGAAGCCATTCACACCAGCGAAACAGAGGGCTTGCTGAGAGCACATCAGTGTGCTCCCAGCCACGGTTTGAACGAGCGGCTTTGTATGCAGCAGCTGCACAGAGATCCAGAAAAGAGCCTTTCCCTGCCCAGGCAGAGCAATCTGAGCTGAGCTCATCGCAGCGGGAAGTTTTCCTTTGCACTTGAAAGTGCATCCTTACCTGTTGCTTTGTAGACTGATCATGAAGAGAGCTTTGTATTGCAAATAGAAGGTGTGAGCACCATTCTCTTTGAAGTCGAAGCCAGAACTCTAGGCTCTGACGGCAGAAATATCAGGAGCATCATTAGTAACTTTCCTGTTTCTTCAACACACAGTTGAAAGGCTGCTGTCATGGCAATTTTAAAGCATCTGCTTTGAAATTATTTTAGATACTTTTTTTTGCACTTAACCTTGCAGTTTTTCATCTGCTTTGTTTGCAGCTCAAACTGCGTAGCTTTCCCTATATTTAAGTTCCTTATATTTATTTCCTTGTATTTAATTTTGTAACACTGATCTGGGTTTGGTTTAGCAAGGTAAAATCCAAGTGCCTCAAAACACTGAGAGAATGAGATGACTGGATAGACAGACAGACAGACAGACAGTTAGATTTTCTCTTCTTATGGCTTACCAAATCACAACCTGATTAATTTGTCTTCTTTACTTCACATTGCTTGTACCTGCTCAAGAGAGTAACCTTTTTCCCTATTTGGCTTTGAAGGTGATATCACAGACCAGTCTGAGCATCAGAAATAGATCTGCACTCTCTAGAAGGTGCCAACCGAGTAAAATCATCGGCCATTTTGCTCAACACAAAGGAAAAATGTTGATAATTTTAAAATAATGTGGGACTGTTCAAGATGTAGGATTCTTTTGAGTGCAGACAAACTTTCTGGGCTCTGCTCTATTTATGTGTTAATAGCAAATGTGGGTAGCCAAAAAGTGATCTGAGTGTGTCTGGTCATGAAAAGGAAAAACTTCTGTGTTCATGTTTTCTCATGATAGGACAAGACAGAGACATGCTTTTGAAGCCAGCACAACATCATCTCAGGTACAAGGGAGGGTGTATGACGAACGGGAGATACTTCTTGTAACCAATGGTTCTTTTACTTAAAATATTCTGTACATTCCAGATGGCTTCAATTATCTGGGCGTTGGCAAAAATACAGTATTTCTTTAGCACTTAATAAAAGTAGTTCTTTGTACTTTTTAATCAGAACTGAATTTCTGCAGAATGCTTCATGGGTAGGCAAATGTATGAAATCAGACAGCTCCGTATGAATTCTTTCCATCTGTGGGAAAGGAGGGACGGGAAACTGCAAGAAAGCCCTGCTCTTCCTACCCCTGCCTCCCCGCATGGCTCGGCCTCCTTCGCTGGCTTCTCTGCAGCCTGAGAGTAGCCTCCAGTTCAGAGATGCTGAAGGAGACAGGAGAGAGGTCAAAAGCGGCTCCACCTTGCCAATGCTGTGGCAGAGCCCATTTCAGTGAAGGAAAAAACTGGGCTGACCTCCTGCTGCTCTGGGTTGCACCAGCACGGAGGAGGAGGCTGGCTTCAGCCTGCCTCTCTCATACACACACACAAAGCTGGATGAGATGGAGATGGGGAACATCTTGCTCTCACTCCAAGTCCCCCTTCCAGCATACTCTTTTATGACAGACAACACCCTCCGTTTCTTCTTAGAAAGCGGTTCACCCTCCCACAGGAGCAGCTTCTGTCATTAGAGAATGTTTGATTACTCTTACACATCTCCATCCTGTGGCTGAAGAAAAAGTAAATAAATAAACAATGACAGAAAGAATAGCGTGAGCTAGGTCATGCAGTAAGGGCTTCTGCTGATCACAGAAATCAGGGCTGAACAGCAGACCTCTGCCGCCCCAGCAGAGCTCTGCCAGAAAAATAAACTAAATAACCAGTGTTTCATAACAATAATAGTAATAAAAGTCACGGCAGGGGATTCTGCCTCCACCTGCGCAGAGTCAGACCTAAGCTCCCCGAAGCCATGGCAATGCCTCCGCCAATCCAGCAGGCTTTGAGTCTGCACTCCAAGAAGCAGGAGAAAAAAAGAGCAAAGGCTGCCTCGGGTGAGAGGCAATGGGCAGGTGGGGCAAAGACAGGACCATGACACTTCTAACCCTGGGGAACCTCTCTCCTGTGTATCTGGACAGCAAAATACCACTACGGGAAAATTAGATGCTGGTCACATTAAGGGTATGTCACGAACTGATTCCCATATCCCAGCCTCAGCCCAGCCAGCTGCTTCCCCACGGCTGTGCAGCCCCACGCTGGACTCCTGCTCTTCCAGGGATTGGAAGGGACT
Source organism: Vanellus vanellus (assembly GCF_965231255.1). NCBI lineage: Eukaryota > Metazoa > Chordata > Aves > Charadriiformes > Charadriidae > Vanellus > Vanellus vanellus. The sequence goes on along the minus strand of NC_138905.1, from coordinate 152,884,545 downwards.
GTGAATGCAGGTGTTCAATGTGTCTTTTAATAAGACGAACAAAAGGCCATTTTTCATTTACTACTGCATTTTGTTTTTCTAAATTCAGAGCTCTGTGTAGATTTCATGTTTGAAGAGAAAAAAAAAAAAAACCAACAGAGTAACGCACTTCTTAATACGAGCATCTGATCCTGCAGCATACTGAGTGGGAGGAGGAGTTTTTTTCCTTTTTAAATAAAGCAATGATTATAAAAATATGGCAGGAGTGTGTCTTCATACGGGAAAGCCTGTCACCTTTATTATTCCTGCTGGCAACAGGCACTAGGTGTCCTTTCTGAAACATAAGCCTTTCACTCGCAGGCACAGCATTGAAGCATTTCTCTTGTGAAATGCGAGTAGAAAGCCAGAGGTGGATGCAGGTAATTGTATTGGGAGAGGCTCCTAAAATAATCACTCATCTCCATCTTTATTGCTTATGCCACAGCAACACACCTTGGGCCAGGCTCTTCCTTTACGCTGCCATCAGAGGGAGGTTTGGATCTTTCAGAGCAGAGAAGACAACTTCTCTTTCCTGATAAGTGCTTAACCAAAGCCGTGAAAAGGCTGTGTTTTGTCCCTTTGAAAGCGATACCTTTATTTAACGTTTTCTGCACCTAGATTCCCTCAATGATATTTCATTATTTAAGGTGTGCGAGAAAAACTCTTAATTTTTTAACTCAATTTCCCTTTTAACAAGAATGACTAAAATTTCTCACTCTGGGCTACTGGAAGCAACAATAATTTTAAAGTGAGAATAAACAACAACAACAACAAAAGCCAGAAAGAAACCCATCAAGTTGTCTCAGAAATGATTGCTGAGAAATTGCAGAGATGTTGAAAGAGGCAGGGAAATTACAATATTCAGTGGGGAAAGAGGGGAAGCAGGATTCCCCCCCATGCCATAGTCCCATGGGATACCCCTTGTGCAGAGAACATAGGCAATTTGTCAGTGCTACTGTCAAATCTTGAACTTAGTTGGCTCAACTTGACCTATTCACTCCCCTTAGGAGAGGATTGTCAGTTCACTCCTGGTTAACTTCACCCAACAGCAAGAGTTAGCTTCTGATGGTTCAGCTCATTGGGCATCTGTGTGAAAGGGGGTCAGATAGTTGGTTCTCTGCAGGTCCCTTCTTTTTGCCTGTAAAGGCTTAGGGCATCTTCAAACAGGTCTGGAACATCCTGCCTGACAAAGCATGGTGCTGAGCACCTGGACAACCTGTGCCCTCTCAGGGAGCACGAGGCTGCTAAGATGGGCAGGGAGGTACAACGGGCACCCACCAACGAAGCACCCAGCACTCCAAGCTACTCGCAGGGGAAAGCCACCGCCTCTGACCCTGCATCTGTGCAATATAAAACACAGAAAAGTGTTTCCGAGCAGATCCTGGGAAACAGTTTGGCCTTCTCCCTGCTGGTGGACCTCACTATCGAACTACAGAAATAGGCTCTGAGTTTGGATTGTCTCAGGTAGAGAGTTGGGGTTATTCAGCCTGGAGAAGAGAAGGATCTGGGGACACCTTTTGCGGCCTTTCAGTACTTAAAGGGGGCGTATCAGAGAGATGGGGACAAACCTTTTAGTAGGGCCTGTTGCGATAGGACAAGGGGTAATGGTTTTAAACTAAAAAAGGGTAGATTTAGACTAAAGAAGACATTTTTTACAATGAGGGTGGTGACACACTGGAACAGGTTGCCCAGAGAGGTGGTAGATGCCCCATCCCTGGAAACATTCAAGGTCGGGTTGGATGGGGCTCTGAGCAACCTGATCTAGTTGAAGTTGTCCCTGCTCGTTGCAGGGGAGTTGGACTAGTTGATCTTTAAAGGTCCCTTCTAAGCCAAACTGTTCTATGATCCTGTGATTCTGTCACTTCTGGGTGAGCACTCTGACTCAATGGGATATGGAAGAGGTGGAAGCTTCTAATGTCCCTGTTACATTTAGGGGGAAAGTGACAGCCATAACTATGTTTTGCACAGAGCCTGGATGAATGATGAACGTAAAAACTGGAGGAAGCTCATGTGTTTGATACACCCCAGGAGGTACATGCTTGAGGAATGAAGGTGAAGATCAGCAGAGGTTCTGGGTGCCCACATCCTTTATCAGTTTTGGCCCCCAGCTGGCTTTGCTTGTGTTACCCCATGTGCAGAACTGAGAGGAAAGGGCATGCCAGGCACCAAAGTCTGATGGTTGGTGCTAACAGGGAACTGGGATAGAACTTGTTGCACCAGAGTGGAAAAAAAAACCCAAAACCGTGCTATTTAAATGTAAATGTACTAACAAATCAGTGAAAAGAGTAATCAACTCTCAGGACAACAAACTCTCCAGACAAACGCCAACTCAGAAACATGGAAATGGACAGCGAGGCAGAGCCTGGGTACCTCCAGTGCACAAAACCAACCCCCAACCTTCACAGAAGGGTCTGGCAGCCAGTTATGACAGTGACCGAGTTTTGCAGTGCTCTGAAGCCCACTCAGGAGTGAGGGCTGTTTTGTGCCGGTCACTGCCCAGCAGGTTTGATGAGAGCCAAAGCACATCTCAGAAATGTGAGGGTGAACACAGTAAGTGAACAGGAAAAGACCCTTTGGGCTTGTAGGAAAAGGATCAAAGAAAAAGTTTAAATGCAAAATTTAAAGCAAAACAGGTACCAGAAGTCCTGAAGGGTAATCCATAGGTTTTCCATGAGGAAATGGGTCTTGAGGAGAAATTTGAAAGGAATTCGTGATGATCTTGCACACATCTTGGTGGGAGAAACCCCTAGGCAAACCCACTTGGGCTCAGGCTAAGGTGCAAACTATGTTTGTTCATTCAGACCCATGTTTTCAGAAACAAGAGGGAATTTTGATTGCCATCCTTTGTCCTACTCACTTTTTCTGCTGATATCAGGCAGACATTTAGCATTCACTCTCCAAAAGCAAAAAAAAAACAACCCAAGTGTCTCTTGGTTGGTACTCAAAATCACTAATCACTTATAAAAACACAGGTGTAAATGTGGTTGGAAGGGATCCCAGTAAGAAAAGAACACATTTATTACCACTTTTTGGTTTATTTCAGCACCCATTAGAAATTATTTGGAATTATCAAAATTCTGACTGCAGAGAACACTTCAGAAAACCCCATTTTCTGTGTGTCACTATACTTTACTTCCAAGTCAGCTTGGTTTTGATCACATTATAAATGGATAAAGTATAGTTATTTTAATGATAACAGATAATATGCCTAATTCCCTAGCACAATCTTCCTGTGCAGGGTTTTCATTTATCTTTGCATTTTCTTCTGTCAATGTCACTTCCGTTACTTTTACTGAGAATTGTGTGCCTTTCTAAGAATCCATGTAACAGCAAGAAGGCTCTGGATATTACGGTGAGACAGACAGACAAAAGTGAATATGGAAAGATTCTATAATGTAACAGTACAAAATGTTCTCTCTGTAATTCCACATTCTTGCAACCCTCTGGTAATTGTGGCAATCTAAGTGGATACTAGAGGCATCCTTTCCAGAAATATACATCCAGAGATGTATTTGACAGAAAAAAAAAAAGGTAGGTTTTCTTATCAAGATTTTAATTTGATTGATAAGCAAAAGGTTATTTTTAAAAAACCCAAACACTTGTACTCATATGCAGGAATAAATGAAGTCCTAGACAAAGTCCCCTAAATTTCTTCCTTTGAACAGTGGTAGCACCCAGAAGGCCTTACCATAAATCTGTGTTTTACAGACATGCAGTCTTGATCCTTCTGAAATTAACAAGAAAGTAGTGACAGGCTCCGTTGGAGTATGGATTTTGAGTGTACCCTGTTCCCTGAGGGTTCCTGCACTTCTTCTGCTAAAGATGTCCTTACTTTTCCAGACTGATGTGTGACCTCCAGCCTTCTCTTAACAGCTTTCAAAATAACTGTTCACACATTTTTTTCAGCTGCAGAAACAGGCATTTCTTCACATTGAACTGCTGAGGAATAAAATTAAAGTTCACATAAAATGTAGTGATGACTTGGAAATCTTCCCTCCTGAACTGATATCTCCTTGTTAAAGTAAAAACAAATAGGATTGTCAATGCACAGAAATTGCACAGCATTGCCTTCTCGGGTCAGGTGAACACTGTATTCCAAATTAAGTCATGATATTCTGAAACAATCACCAGGACACCACCCTAGAATTTTTCCTGAATAAAAAAATATATCCTGAAATAAAACCATAAAGCAGTCTTCTCTTGGAAATGAGATCTACCGGTTGCTACTCTATATATATGTCAGGTAATTTTTAGTTGGGCCATCCTCTGATGAGCTAGGAAGCTGGGTAAATATTATTTTGAACTCATTAGAACCATTCTGCTTCTTTTGGCCTCCTACTTCACAATCGTCAATATGACGAGAAGGTCACCATACTCAGATTTGTTCACGGTTAAAAGACCTCTTTTAGAATGCTTAATTTTAATGTACTAGAGATGAAGACCTTAGAGGATTACAAGAGCTTACTACCTAGAAAAAAAACCCCAACAATGTGGTCTGGAGGTTTGTTTAAATTGATTTTAACGACTTTTCACTTCAAGCCAATAAGACTGAAGTAGCATTTGCTAATTAGCAAGCCAGCGTCTTAGCTGATTTTCTTTCCCTGGGTCCCAAGTGCGACCATTGCAAACAACCCTGTGACTTTCTTGCGCCACGAGAATGGGTTTGCACACTCTACATTAGGGCACTGAACAGCTGATTGCGACAAACAGCCCAACATAACCCACCCATTTTATAAATATTGCAGGTGGGATTATAAAAACCTACCCATTAGTGCTTTTCTTTTGAGAATTGGTTTCACCAAAAGGAGACAAACACAAGCAAGAGTTTCCCACAAGGGGTGGCCACCAATATCTGAGCAGTAGGTGTCCTGGGAACAGGCCTCTTTTCTGTGTCTTATCTAATGAATGAACCAATTTGCTTTCTCCTTAGGAGAAAAAATTAGAAGAGGATTTCATCCCACTTAATCAATATTAGTCAATATTAGTCTGCCTCGGTGAAGCTAGAAGGCAATTAAAGTGTGCACACCTCCCACTCCAATTCTATACTCATAAAGATCAAAGCAAATTACCAGTAATGATCAGCTTCCCCCCATTTGAACACCATGGTCCACCTTTGTCAGAAATGAGCTACTTCAGGCAACCAAATTGCTATCAGAGCAACAAAATCAACCACTGCATTGGCTCAACAGCTGCTGACAGTGCCTAGCTGCTTGCAGGATGATGTGTTAGCATCTGGTACATGCCCTCTGAGATAAGAAGGGCTACAGATTATTTGGGGAATTGGATTCCGACAAATACCTTTGTTTCTGCAATTTCAGCAGAGCCCTTCACAAGTGCGAACTCTCATCCATCTACTTGGTGCAAAGTGCCAAAAAGAGCATGACAGAAGAGACTGGAGGACAGCATAATTCAGATCCTTTGGTTGTCACGCCTGTACTATAAACCTGAAAGAGATGTTTTGATATTTTACTGGTGTGGATAAAGGGTGCCTAATCTCTTTGCACAGTGTGCAACTGTTCATACACTTTTTGCTGGCATTTCAGTGATACTCTTTTTATTCTGCAATCCCAAATGTCCAGGCCTGTGAAAAGTGCATTATCCCATTTTTAAGCGAAGTTTGGGTTTAAGAAAATTGACACTCTAGAATACAAACCAATGTATATAGAGAAGAATCACAGGGAAATCCACCTGCTAAAATTTCATTTTGTATCCCATGAATAGATTTTGCTCTGGTAAGAATATATGCTGCTACTCGGTCTACCAGTTTCTCTGCTCAGCTTTCCAGTAGCTATCAAAAATCATGTCTTTTTTTTTTTTCCTTTCCCAGAATATTGTATCAATTTGGTATTGAACAGGACTTAACCTGTCTTTAACCAGAGCTCAAGTTTATTTAAGTCTTCACCGGTTACTATACCACATGCTCCTCACTGTCGCACATTCCTCTCCCCTCCCTCTCCCACCACAGACACGGCTGATTATCAGCTGGGAATTGATGTCACACTCTGTTGCAATTTACAGAGTAAAGTACTCAGGAATATATGTTTTTTGCAATGCCTTTGTATCACTCTTACCAGTCCAATCTGTGTGGTTTGATACAATCTAGCTAAGCCTTTGTGTTAATCCCACTTACAAGTATTAGCAACCTCCAATATAATGAGATCATTTTACTCAGTGAGGTTTGGGGTCTTCATAGAAAAACCAGTGATGGAGCACATGGGGTATCTTTCTATGGATGAGGTCTTTCTTTGATGAGCACTGCCTCTGATCTCAAAGAAATGCTGTGGGCCTCCTAATCATTCTTCTTCCCAATCATATCAATATCCAACAGGGCCAGCACAATTCTTACCGTTGCATTGTAAGTTCTCTGCTATAATTAATCTTTTTGTTGCGCTCCTTCCTGAGTGATTTCCTTTCTAACTAGATATTTCAAAGAGAGGAAGAAAAATGAGCCTTGAGTTGCAGCTACATTGCTGGCTTTATGAAGATACATAGTACAGCTGGGCAAACAAATTCTCCAAACTTGAACAGCCTTCCTTGAAACCACAGATATCAGGCAGACACTGTTCAAAACAAAATGATAAATTTTAAGCAATGAAAAAAAACACCTTTTAAGTCATATAAGCTAATTATTTCATGTTAAGCCACATGCATTCATACTATTCCCATTTGCTATTAAGAAGAAAGTGGCACAATTTAGAAAAAGGATACTGAATTTTATGTCAAGGGCAAAATACCCTTCCTGCATCTGTTCTCTCCTGGTCACCTCCTAAGGACTGTTCATGATGATACTGCACACTGCAAGTCTGTCAGTGACACTGTAAAAATTGGGGTTTCAGTAGGGCAAAGCGTTGTCTGAACGCCCTGGAAAGTGTTCTAAAATGGCTGTAATCTCAGGACTGCCCAACCACCCTTCAGAAGAGCTTCACATAAATTTAAATTAATGAAGGCGCATACAAGAGGAGCTTCCAGTGAAATCAGAGCCCCACATTTGGTTAAGACACCAGACTAGCCTTGGCTATTTCAGCTGACAAGGTTTTGCAGAGCCATGCTAAGTAGATCTCTTCCACCTAGGATGGGGTTCACTATATGGGTCTCAATCCAACAGATCCACAAATTCAACTCTTTCACCTCTTGTTTAACCCTGTCCCTTTCCCAGACTGATCACAAGTCCTGAGGGATCTGTAGGTAGAGTTGCATTCTGTGGTCAGAACAAAACTGCCTTGTTCTTCACCTTTTTCTGCTTTCCTCTTACCCCTTGCGCAGGAAAGGGTGTTATGAGTAACTTCGTCTTAAGCCTAGAATATTCACAGATTTGCGCGTCTTTTTCTCGGGGACAGAAATGCTCATTCAGATCTAGCTGAAGCAGCTACTGCCTTCAGCTCTTTATTGCTATTCCCACAGCTGAGACACTGCTCTGGTGAGTGTGAGCGCTCCCAGACTGCTTCATTGCAAAGCCAGCCAGTGGATGATCCTCTGGCTTTGGGATCGTTTGGGTCTGGTTTTGGGGGGGATCGCTATCAGCTGGGGATCCTTTGGGTTCCATCAAGAATATCAGACATCCCATTGTATTTGAACACATGTGAAGAAACGTCCTGCTTGCATTTTTTTGCATATGTGACTGATATGGTTTGACTTTTTCACCCAGACCCACCTGACTTATAACCAAAAATATTAGACCAAACTCAGGTTGGTCTATGCTCACAGTGAAAGGCTCCACTGAGCTTGCTCTGTGGCATGAGTGAAAATGAAACTAGACCAGAGCTTCGTCCTTTATCTCTTTTTTCTAAGTACATCTTTACCCTTTGTCAGCATCAGGTTCGTAAGACCGTGGGATGGAGCTGCCATTTGTGCTCCAACTACATGAGGTTGCACGTCTAACCTCATACAAGAATAGCTCCCTTTTCCTTCACAAGAAGTGATGCTGTCTACTGTCCTGCTTCTGTGCCAAAAGCAATACATAAGAAAAGTGTGGTGTTAAATATTTGTCAAAACAGGATAGCACAGAGGAGAATTGCCAGCTTGGTTGGTCTTCTGTTCCTTTTGAAATGACTTTAGGATTGTAACCTTTCAATCCCAAGAAGCTATGGTTACTATACCTGTGCTGGCTCAGATAGATAAATCTACTGTACCCACAAGTTGTTGCCTGCTATTTTTCTCTTTCATCAAAAAAATAAGTTTAGTTTATTCTTGCCCTCCAGGGACAGGTTTTTTCCTGTTGTTTTCACAGTGTTAAAGCCCATTTTCTTAGAGATGTTTTCTCCCTTTATGTAAATTATAAAACGTTGGCTGTAAAGGCAGGGAAATGTGGGACTCTGGTGTTCTGTTGTTCAGTTCTTTTGTTTCTAGGGTAAGGGGACAAAATCTATGTTTGGACTAATCAGAACCTCGGAGTTATGCTCATTTTCATTTCTCAAGACAATGTCTTTTTTTATTCTTTCTTATTTATTTCTTCTTTTTCTATATCTTATTTATTTCTTTTTTTTTTTCTTATCTTACATAAAAATTGGGGGGAAAGGAAATTTAATATGCCCAGCTTGCCAGTTGAAGTCATTCATCACAACTCTATAAAGCCCAAAGGACTACTCCAGTTTGCACCAACAGTGCAGCTAGTTTGCCAGACAAGTTTTCTCATTGTTATCCTGTTTTGCCAGCACTACTGTTAAATCTTTGTTTTATAATAGTTTGCTGTTTTCTTCTGGCAACACCCACTGTTCATTAGACATTTTTGAGTATAAGAGGAGGAATTCTTTTTGTCAAAAAAACCCTGCTAAACAGGTGCCAATACATATAATTCAGAAACTCTGTACTTATTTTTTTAAATAAGAAGTTATCACTAACTAGTGTATCCAAAACTATAATTTCCAAATAACTGCAACTGTGTGTTATGTAAAAGATGAGGAATTAACATTTTAGGACTGTTGAGACTTCTTTCTAGCCAGTGCTCAGAGGTTTTGCAAACAAACGGTTTCAGTTGTACAAAGTAAGACTATTGTAATCCATACCGTAGCTGTCAGATGTGTGATGGAAATTCTTTTGTGGGTTTGTTATTAACTGGTGCTTGTAGTATTGTTTGTTTTAACTATTGATTGTGACCCCCAGACTTCAGACCTGTACAGGAAAAATGATTGATATGCAAAGGCATTTGATGTCAGGAGACAAGCATAATACTCAAACTTGGAATAACTATTCCTCACCTGTAGCCTTTGGACAACTTCTACTCTAAAGTTCATATATGCGACAGAGAAAAGACCTGCTCAGTTAACTTCATTCTGTTTGAAAGCTGCAGACAGAGTTATTTCATCTATAATAGACAGCATCCAGACTGTCAAATGGGTCCACTCAGAGGACAGGAAACACCCACTTATTTTTATTTTTAGTTCTAGTTTTTAGAATTATTGTCTTCTCCCTGGAACCCATAAAAAAAAATAATCCATTAATATTGTCATATTCTCTCACTTCATGCCTTGCATGACATGATGTGCTGTGATTGACCTGACCTGAGAAGTTACTACTCAAAGCAAGGAGACAAATACAGTCACAAATATTACTAAGACAAGAGAAAAAACCTCCTGTTCCAAAGCAGGTGTTAGTCTGGCAGCACAAGCCAGGGCGAAGGGGGAACTGAGGAAGAAATGGGTGTCGCAGACTTCAAGGAGCAACATTTTAAGGATATGGCCAGTGTTGCTGAGGGTACACCAAGAGGCACTGACTCCGAACACATCTCAGCAACATGCAAAAGGTGGCACTGGAGGCTGGAGATGGGCCTGACACAGGGCTGGTGGAGAGGAACTCAGGCTGCAAAAGAAAGCAATGTTTCAACGAGCTGTCAGAGGTGAAGGGACCATAAGAAGAGCCTGCAGGTAGTCACGGGTGGATCCTGGGACAACAGAGGAGTGCAAACATATTTTGCTCTGAGGGGAAGGAGACAGAGGAAAGTGTCAAGTGAATAAGAAAAACAGGAGAGAGAGGCAGAATGGACACAGGACAGACCAAGAAATTAAGTGGGCTGTGGCAAACTGAGGGTGAATTAGACAATTAGACAGAGCCATGACAAAGGAAGAAGCAAAGAGTTGTCAATAAGGAAGATATTCTCACTTTACATTGGAAAAAAAAAAAAAAAAACAAAATGAAAACAGTTTAAAAAATGCCATCTAAGGCTAGTTTTTTCCATGTCTCAGAGGAGAGGATTGGTCAAATAGAATCAGTTCCACCTAAATGAACGTGTTGGAGTAGCGTCTTTCTCTGGAGGCCCTCAAAGACTCTTACATCTCTCCACTGGCAATGCAGCTAACTGAAGCACTTCCATCAGAGGATTTTTTCACCAGGTGCTTATAGATAAATCAGATGCCTAAATTAAGTGGATGAATCTCATGTAGTGGCACTAAGGGAAGTCAATTGCATCATTCTGATACTGTCACAAAAAATAGGCTATTCTTACAACAACTTAGCTAAAGTTGTGAAATACTAAGTGCTCGACTTCTTTTTGATCTTCTCCGACTTCCTCAGAAAAGCCCCCTCTGGAGCAGCAAAGCAGAACTAGAAGAGGCAGAGCTGTGCCTTGTCTGTCCATCCCCCACTTCTTTCCTCCCTGCAGTTTTGATAAGCGTGATGGGAAAGGGAATCAGATGAGTAGACAGTCTAACATCTCTTTCTATTCCTTGCTCACAAGTGCCAGGGACAAAGTTGTTACACTGTCTGGACAGGGTCAGCTACTCTGCAAGATTTCAGCACTGAATCATAATGGAGTGAATTTTACTCTGCTTGTAAGTATTGAAGGAGGTACATCTAATTTCACATTGGGTTAACAGAGAATTGGAAAACAAGATTTTAGATTTGCAACAATATCAGATTGTTTTGGAAAGGGAAAGCAGGTCAGGTCAGGTCACTCCAAATCAGTGCTCGGAAGACTCGGTCAGTCAAGAAAATTGGTGTTGATATTATAAAATATGGTAACTTCAGAGCAACTTGGGTCTGAAAGCACTAAGCTTTGTACTGCTAAGTGTCAGAAGAGAAACATCCAGTTAATTTTCATGGCCCAGAATGAATACAGACACTATTTTACTGAACTGATGTGCTAATGAATATTATCTGCCTCTTTTGAACTCTATCTGGAGCTTTGCCAGTAAATTTGCAAAATTTCTGCACAACCTCAAGGCCCTGCCACTGAATGCAGATCAGTGTTATAGCACTGCAAGAGGAATGTTGGCTACGGGACAAAAAAACTGCAATGAAAGTGTGTGAGGACTTCCACAATCAATGTGCTCTCCGGGACTGTAACACTTCCTGAAGAAACCACCTTCAATGCTGAGCCTGGACCACAGTAATGTGTGTCTTTCTTTTCAACAGTGATAAATTCAGCTCCAGCCTGAGCCTAAAGGGAAGGATGGCACTGCCTTGCGAGCCCATGGCCACATTACCTGCCTTGAAACAACTGGTGTTAATGGAGGAGCAACAACCCCCTTAGCTTTTCACCTCCCTTTGCCCCACCTCACCCCCTGCCACTGGTAAATCCTCATCAGTAAATCCACGTCAGTAAATTCACGCCTGCTTGAAGATTCCTAGGCAAATAACACACATGCCCACCCATGTTGAAAAGATCCTATAGAAATGGAAACACGTGCTCATTAATAAAATTCTGAACACTAGGTAATTAAAGTCTTGTTAACCCCACGACTTCTGAAACCCACCCCTGGAATCGCCATTGTTCACACGGCTCCCAACCCTGCACAGAGGGGACCACTCAGACAGTTGTTCCTACCTGCAGCGGATGCGCTTGTTATTTAGGTGACAAGATCCTTAGGGACCCTGAGCTCTACTCTTGCAGGAGCAATCTGTATAGTAAATTTGACTGAAACTCAGATGACAGCTGTATAGTAAATTTGAGTGAAACTCAGATGACAGTTGGGGTGAATACTGCTTGCCTTGCAGTAGCATTAGCCTCCACGGTGGTATTGCTAGTGCAGGGGGATGTCTCTTTGCCGTTCTCCCAATGTAAGGTTGTTTTGTGCCAGGTGTTGTTTGAGCAATTCTCAAGTGGATGGTCCTGGACTGAGGAACTTTTTGGTTTATGATTAGCTCAGAAATGAAACTTTAATGTAACAAAGTGGTGTAGGACAACAGTGATGTAATTATTAAGAACATGAAAACTGGTGGTTATCACAGGCCAGGTATTGCGAGGCAATGAAGGGTTTTGAGGGTAAAGACAGGTCACCAGTGATTGATAGATATGGAGGGAAAGGGAGGATTGCTGCTGAGAAAAATGTGGTTAAAACAGGAATGTGGCTGTCATAGCTGTATTTACATGCATATAGGTGGAGCAAAAGGTTCCTGAAAGAAGGACCACCCCACCACATTGTTCATTTGATTTTTTTCTCTTAGATAGAAGTTACTTTTTCATCTGAAAGAGGAAAATATTACCCTCAAGAGACTGGGGAAAAGCTTATTTCTTCATGTAAGGAAAGCAATTTGGAAGATTCAGGAATCAGTTCCAAACACAGTTGATGCAATTTCTTTTTCTGCTTTACTTAACATACTTTTATTGATTAGAATATATCATTAACAGAAGTAATTGAAGGGGCAAGGAGATAGAACTGTCTACTACAATTTAATTTTCTGTCAAAATCTATATACCTGCTGCACTCTCAGTTTCAATATTTCGGTGTATTGCCACTAGCAGACTACTCACTGAGAAGATTCTGCTTTATCGGCAGCGAAATGCTCTTGTGACTTGTCCTGTCACAGCTGTGGAGAGAAAAATACATAGACTTTAGTTTAACACAAGGCTTAGCTGCAGTTTCAGTGGGGATACCAGGACAAAGTAAATGCAATGTAAGAGCAAGTTAAACCAAGAAGTGCTTTCTGTGGGCCTGATCCTACAGCCATTCACCTATGAGTAACCTTGATAGAGATTTTACCTGTATGAATGACGATTTGGCGTGACAGCCAGTCAAAGCTGTGGGGTTGGATTCTCTGTTCCCTGTGGTGAAAAAGGCAACAAAACGGTTCCTTTTTTTACTGTTTTCTTTTACTTTATAAAATGGTTGATGCACTGCTATTGCAAATTTAATATCAAAAAAATTAGGAATTGCATAATTAGGACTGCAGTGCAAGCATCAGTGCAACTGATGTGGTTGGGCATTGGAATAGACTGCCCAGGGAGGTGGTTGAGTCACCATCCCTGGATGTGTTCAAGAGATGTTTAGATTTGGTGTTAGGGGATATGGTGTAGGGGAGAGCTTTGTAGAGTAGGGTAGATGATTGGACTCGATGATCCCAAGGGTCTCTTCCAACCTAGACGATTCTATGATTCTATGACTCCTATTCATGTATGGCGCATCATATTAAAACATCCAATCCAGCTTCCCCAAAAGCTCCAGAGTGCTTCACGGTCTCACCCTGTAGCCTGGGTGTTGCTCAGACCAGTGTATGTTAGCCCAGATCTCGAGTTCCACTGCAGGCTCTCTCTGTGATGACAATAACTCAACACAAGACAATACAGTGGGAATGAGGGAAGGAGAAGAACAGAGCTAGTACCTGTATTTTCAGTTGTGGTGTTAATGTCTGCACTTTCAGCTTCAGAGTGGGAGATGTCCTGGCAGAGCCTGTCCCTGGGTGGACACAGAGCTCAAAGTCAATTCTGCTTTGGTCAGGAGCCATCGACAGCGAGAGCTGATGCCCCACAGAGCAGCAACTCCAACAGCCAAACCACTGCTAATGGAAGCAAGTCCTGTCTCAGTCCAGGCATGGGCCAGTTTAAAGTGGCTGATGTACTGTGGTCTGGAAGCACTTAGTAGAGGAAATTGCCCATTTTTTACCCCTGAGAGGCTCTTGTCCACTACAGAGATCTAGGCATTATTTCTTTCAACTTGCCTGTTGTCATTAAAACCAATATCTTGTGGTTGTTTTCTATAAACTGGAGGGAGCGTGTCTCGTCTAGCCCGAGACCCTCGGAAAGGTGGGATGGGAGGAAGCTATGCTCTGAGACTCTTCCGCGGTTTACAATACAGCTGTGTCTGCAATGATTAGCTTTCCCATTTTCATGACTTGACAGCCTCTGCTGGTTCAGAGAAGTTATTTCATGCTTACTTGTCTTTTCCTAGAAAAAGTGTAAGGAAGCCCCTCTTTGCCTTGCCAGGGAACCTGGTCTGCACTGATCTTTCCCTCCAGATGAAAGGCCGGGTTTTTTGTTCATTTGTTCGTCAAGGCAGAAAGCTTTCCTGGGCTCCCAGATGTATAAGAGGTCTTGGGTGCTATAGTCTGTCATGGCAGCTCCTGAGTGCACAGAGTGTTTCAGAAAAGCAAAAAAAGGGTTAAAAACTCTGCAGCATCTTACAAATGGGATATACACTTTAGTGGCTGAGTTGTTGCTTGCTTCTCTTGTTTTCCTGCTGCCTTGTAAGATCTTTAGTGGCTGGCTCTAAGCAGTGTAGGAAGAGTAGCCTACCTATAATGGCAATAAAATGTAAATTGCCCTCACGTATGTATATTGTGATAGAGACGAGACATGTTGAAGGGGCCTGACTGTTCTCAGTGACACCGGCCCCTGTGCCACTGCCACTTCAGCACATATGGCCTACACTGGGGCGCGTGGCTCAGGCCCCATGCCACGTCTTCTTCCTTTTCCTTAATGCTCAGAGGCAGCTTCTCGCTTTTACGATTTATTCCTTGCTGAAAGGCAAATAAGTGCACGGGTTCTCAGTTCAGGTTTTTAATATCACTTGAATCTCTGTGGGTGCAGGACAGATATTCCCCTCCAATAAGGGAAGGGATTAAGAAACTCAGATTTGGCAGAGTAATGGAAAGAGATTAAAGAATTCAAATAATTGGTACAGGGGTGACGGTTCAGTTCTCATAGCACATGAAAGAGCTTTAGAAAGAATTTGAGAGGTCAAAATATAAAATTACTTTCCACCATGCTGCTAGTTTTCCCTGGCTGCTGTAGAAAAGCACACCAGAGAACCATTTTCCCCTTCTACTTCAAGCAATATTGTTTCTCTCATTACAAAACCACCACATAAAATTTTGTGGTATGCCATGTCTGATTCTACTCTCTCTGGCACTTCTGAGAAGAAATCACTAACTACAAGTGCAATAACTTTTCAAAGTTACACTGTCATGGAATGCGATGAGTGGGAAGAAAGGCAGAGTCGATGTGTTGAAACCGATTTTGGAATAGAAAATGTTAAACTTTATTTGGTCAGGCATTCAGAAACAAGTATCCTTCATTTTTAACACAATACTGCTGCAAAGAATGATTTAAAATTGATTTTACATTATTATACTGCGGTAATCTTCCAAAATCCATGCTAAACCAAACGCTTTCACTGTACAACGTCTCATGGTCCCTTGTAGCTCTGTTTTCTATGGTTCTCCAACTGCAGTAATTTCCCCATCCTTCTCCAGAGAGATTTCCTTCACTATTTCCATACCATTGTTTATAATTACTTCAAAGTGCAGTAAAATAAAATAAGCATGGAATGCTGTGCAAAGATCAAAGAAAACCTTCTTAACAGTTGTTTTGTATGCAGTTAAATCTTACAAAAAATACAATTGCAGAAAGTCAATGTTTGTTATAGAAAACGCGTCTCCGCTGCAAGCCAGTACTCACAAAGCCTGGTGCTTGGTCGGTGTGAAGGTTAAGGGAAATGTGTTGGAGCCCAGAGGCACTCACATGCTGAGGACAGACATGCAACGCTGAACATGACTCTTCTTTCGCATCACCAACACTCCTCCAGCAAGTGAGGTGGAGTTACACTGTCACGCACCAGTCTAATAGAGCACAGGAACTGTCCCCTTCTTGTTACAAGCTGGTGTGAAGAGCTGCGTAGAGGAAACCATTTGCAGTGCACAGTAACATCATTTTATTGGTCCAATAAAGCAAAGGAAACATAGTAAATATTTTCAGCTGCCACCTACTGGCACTTTATCTAGTATTTACATAAATACAGCTATTTTTCATTTCATAGAGCAGATGAAGGGCTCTAGAAATTGGATGTCTTCTCAGCTGTTTGGCCAACAGTTGAGCAGACTTCAAAGCTAGACATTACAGCATTTTGTGCACAGCCCAGATATTGCACTTTTCTTCTGAGCAGTCCAGAGACCTGCAAACGTGAACTAAAATCTTTGTAAATCCATGTGAAGCAGACGCAATCAGTGGAAGCGTTCTCATGGCAAACTGCACCCACCAAGGACAGTAGTTATAATTCTTGGTTCCACTCATGATATATTTCTTGTGAACTCTCCAGCTCCTTGAGCCAAGAGATTGCGTAAGAATATGAATTCTCTTCAGGAATAAAATGGCATATGTGTGTGGTTCTGGAAGACAATGGTGGTAACCTGAAAAACAGGACTCCCACCAGCCTAGAAAGCAAAGAAACAAGAGGTCCCTACAGTCACTTTTTTTAATCTCAGAGGTAGGTGAAGGGAAGAGCTGGTTAATTAATTTGCATACTGGGGCTTGGCAGCACTGCAAGAATTGAACGATGAGGCCAGCATCTCTCAGCGGCTCTGTGATGCAGCTGGCAGGAAATCCCAGGCTTTCTCACTCCCAAAGTCCTGCCTGTAAATTGCTTCACTGATCAGTACATCTGATTTTTACTAATGATACATACTGAATATGGGACTGGAGCCTCGGGTTTGGTTTTTCTTGTTTTGGTATTAATGCTACTGTCACTTAATGTGAAATCCCTATATATGGCTATTTTCCTTGCAGGCCTGAAATGCCTAGAATGTTGCAAGAAAGGATTTTGTAGACTTTGAGAGACAACAAAATTAGTTTAATGATGTCAGAAAGCGATTCAATATAGCCATGAGTTTTTAGGACAAATTATTAGCCTTCTGCAATATTAGCCTTCTCCGATCAAGATTTATATTGCCTGCAAAGCTCACTAATGGTATCAAGGCTAGGGTCTTATGAACTGATTTAAAAGAAATTATAAATCTAAATGAGCATATTTGAGCATGAACCCTGCCGTTTTCTCCAGACCAAAACAAGATTTATTATGAGAGTTATGAAACTTTGGACCCTATTATATATTAAAGAATCCTATTTATGACCACATAGTTAGGTCTGATTTAATGTGCTTATCCTAAACACTGCTTTTCAAGATTTATGTCTCAGTCATTTTACAACTTTCAGGGATGAAACTTACCATTCATAATCACAGCACAGAAAAAAAAAATTCTTCTGATTTTTTTTTAAATACAATCAATCACACTTCAGAACTAGAGAGGTGAAAAAATGTTATTTTTTGGAAACCCTCACACCTATTGAAAGAGGTTGTGACCATGCTCAGCTTTAAAAATTACTTAATTTTGAAAGCTATGATTTTACATCCTCACTCCCTGAGGTATTTGAGCTCATTATTTACAGTAGTGTTTTTCAAATGTAAATGTCTAAGAATTATTTCCTGTGAACGGCCATTGTTGCATGCCTACAACAAAAATAATAACACTCATAAAGTTATTTTCTTGCTGGCAGAAAAAGTATCTAAATTGAATAAAAATAATTTCAAACTTTGCCATTGAAATTTTGAACACAGTGTTGCTTAAAATCAAGGAAAAAAAAAAGGAATGATTCCCATGCTCTACTGTCAAGGACTACCAGATATCAAATCTTTAAAGAATTAACTGGGAGATTGTTCTTGATATCTGAGTCACATATGCCCTGGATAAACCATAATTACTTGTCTCTATAGATGGAATAGATAATTGGGATGTGGTAGTCCTCGATTATAGCTGATTCAAGTTATTCACTGCTGAAGTTACTTGCAAATGTGGACTTCATACATTCACCTGGAACACCATGGTAGTTGGGTTTTAACCAGCCCATGACTTCAGATGGCAGATTTCTGAGGACAGTAGCCCATAGATTTTGTTTAGTGTTTACTGTAAGTAAACATTTGGCTAAAGGAACTGTCTCAGCCTTGTGGATTTGTGTACCTCCCTATAGCACACTTTGACTCTTCTAAGCTTATGTATTCTCCCATTGTGGTACTACATGTATTCTCCCATGATTTTCTTTAGAGAGAAAATCCTCTTGCAATTGGGGCAGCTGGATTTTGTAGCGTGGAAATCTGGAGTTCATCAGTGCCTCAGCAGATTCACAGACCAACAGCTGGAAGGCAACAAACAACCACTGAACATGCATGGGCTAGATTGATTTCCATCACGTGAAGATCTCACCTCAGGTACTTTTATGACATTTCTGTTCCCTTACTGTGGGATCCTGGCCACACTAACACCTGGCATGGCTCTAAGGACAGTTCTACCAGACCCAAGATGTTCGCCTGCCATGTAAAATCAATGGGCATGTTCACGGAATTTCTAGTCGAAGCTAAACATTTGAGCTCCAAGAAAAATCTGAAATTGGGGTATAGGAGGGTTCATTGTTCTGTATTGGAAAAAACAGGAAGAAATTCCTAAAGGTTCCAGGAATTCTGCAGATTCTTTTTCTGAGATATTGAGAAGGGTTGGTTTAGGATTTTTTTAAACTAAAAGAGTACCCAGCTCTTACATTCAGGGGCTTAAGCTCAGTCACAGCTCCTGTGGCTTTCAGACTCCCATTTACTTCGTGCCTGAAAGCATGAAATGGAGTTCTCAGTGTTTCCAGGTGCAAGGAAACTGGTAGCACTAGGAAACGGGATCACAACATTTGCTGTGTGGATGACACATGCAAAGTGAGGTGTGTTTGAGTGCTAACGGCCATGTGTCTGGTAACGACCTGTTTACCAAATGTAATCTTCTAATTTAGGGAATTTATCTATCCATTGTAGAAAATGTGGATTTTGAGCCCACAGTTGCAAAAATCCCACCTTCTGTATTACTAAACTAGGGCACATTAGAATTTAAATGTTTTAGGGGTTTTAGGGTGGTGGTGGGAATAGGTTAGGATTATGGCTGTTAAATGTGTATCAGAATCCCACAGCACTATGAACCAGATCCTACACTGAACTGTCACACATATGCTGAAGGCAGTATAATTGGCATGGTGAAGGTTTCCATTAACTGTGACTATACTCTTGTACGTCTTCTGTTTGCTTGTACTTTTCTTTTGTTTGCTTTATTATGCAATGTTATGTTTTATTATGCGATAAGCAGGTGATAATAATAACAACAACAACATTGTTAACCAGAGAACTTCATCAAAGTGTGAGGTTAGGTGTAACAGCATGTCAGTGATGACAATGCCCTGACCTGTAGCTCTCTAGGCTATACTTGAGTGAGTTTCAGAGACTGCTCAAGTAGGGATTGTCTCTAGTTTCCTTCTCTTCAGATGAGTATCAAGAGTCTTCTCTGATTCTTCATAGCTGCTGATTGATATCGTTGACCATGAAGTATTGCTGGCACGTCTGGAAGCCTCAACGAGGATGGACAAAACAGTTCCTGAGGCTCCATTCTCTCTAGGAGAAGACCCCAAAGATAGCGTTAGGCAACTGCTTGCCTGTCCTGAAGGCTTGATTATTCATAAGCATTAGAGGGCTCTAGCTTCTTGCACATCACTGATCAGTGTGTGCATCAGGATACTGGTTGCACCCACTATGCAAAGCCTTATACAGTGTTCCCTTGTGTCGCTTCTACCTGTTCTACATTCCTTGTTTTCCTATGACCACATTCCTGCAAGGAACAAAACCGTTAGATGGGAAGACGAAAGGCAATATAGCAAGCGTTCACAGCCTCAAAAATAAAATAATAAATGATGGGACCAGTTTCCCTGACACTGTAAAATGGCATATCTCTGCAGACTTCATCTGGCCTATGGTTTGTATTTGAACCTGGCATAATGCCTCTCATTGTACATCTGAGTTTTGAAACGACTAATTTATTTACATGGTAGCTATGCCCTGAGCTCACCACACCAGAACCAACAGGGAAGCTGCCCCGTTCTCAGGGCAGAGGAGGGCTGAGAATCGTCGGAAGACAGGCAACAGGAAAATTCTCTGAGGTCAACTCCCTGGTGATTAAGGGCAGGCCAGAAACAAGAACAAAACTTCCAGTCGCTGTTTAAATGACAGTGAAGTCCCATAGCAGAATTCCAGATGGGATAGTATAGACAGACAATCTTTGCACTGTCTCTGCAGAAGGGTCTAGCTATGAGGTGTTGAGAACATTTGTCTGTACTGGCAGGACAATGCACGAAACCCAACAGCAGAATATCCCCTACAAGCCATCTATATACAGCCAAGGGTCACCAACACCTCCCCTGCCAGACCTGCAAGTGGAACCTCAGTACTCCATCAAGGAGAAGGTTAGATTGAGCTTCATTTATGAAGTAGATTTAAGTAGGTCAAAGATTTACTTTTTTTTTTTTTTTTTAAATACATAGTACTGTCACCAAAATTCTTAACGTATGCATAATTATGCTTGGAGAAAAATGCTTTCATAATTGTGTGAGATGTGACTGTCTGCAATAGTAGGGAGCTGGAACCAGTTTTTTGGAAGCGTGGTTCCCATCCCTCATCAGATATTTCATGTGCCTGTATGTCTGCACCAGTAATTAAAAATAATCAAGCCTAAAAGTCTGCACAGTTCCCAATTTACTCTTTCAAAACCATAACTGGCTTTCCCTTGGAATGAAACTATAGCCAAATGAAAGTGACGTTGGTTTCAAATCGTATTAACTTGTAGAGCCTTGTGCACAAAAGGACCACTCGCACAGTTGTTCCTATGAGGCATAACACAGAGTTTGGCCCTTTTTAGGAAACTCGTTACTTAACAATACATTATTGTGTTTGATTGAATTGGCACGGATATGTTTGGCGAGGCTGCAAGAAGAATCTGTGTTGTCATGCCAAATGTTTTTCAACCTGTGTGTGCCTGTGTTCAGGTCTGATAAGGTTATCCGTGGTGCGTATGCTTCTCATCAAAAGGTTACATTCTTGTACTGTCCATACAGGCTTCAGGGAGGTTGCATTTCATGCTAGAAAAATCCATCTGGAAAGGTAATTCTGCCCTAGCCCAAGGCCAGATCAGGTACCCCTTACCCTATTCTGCTTATGTACCGTGACTTGTACTTCCCTGGCTGCACCATCCCTCCATTTCAACGGGTGAGTGGGACAGTGTCCCATTCATCCTTATCTTCAGTCTATTTTGTGTGACAGTTATGGAGGCAAACATGTGGGTTTGCATATTTTTGGGCTTGATGAGGTGACTGAAGCAACTCCCTCATGCCTCGTATGCAGAGTTTAACCACTGTACCAGAAAAGAGGGCCTTACCTTTCTCAAAGGTGTTGTGAAACGAGCCTGGAACCACTGCTGTCCATGCTAAACATGCCTACTGGCTACTTCTGACCAGAGGTCTTAAGAGAAGGCTCTATCTTTGTGTAGAGACAAGGTATGCAGCTCACCAGCCTTTTGTCCATATATACACCAACATTCATATTTTGGCATCTACTAGATTTCACTGTTTTTTTGCAAGCACATCCCAGGCTGGGGACTGCTGGGCTGTGGATGGATTTCAGTGTTGCAATTTGTGGTCTTATTTTAGGTGCCATTGCAGTTCTCTTCCCAAAACGTACCCCAGTTGTCTTCCCAAAACATGGGTACGCTGGAAAATTAGGGCTGCTTGAGCTGTCTGTAAGTCCTGATCTAACCTGATCTGAACACAGGATTTACATTGGCTTAACTTAATTAAATTACTTTTTTTTTTTTTTTTGAGATAGTAATAGTGGTATAATTCTTACTATATGTACAATTATGTTAGGCTAAAGATTTCCTAATAATTGTTTATCTTCCTTGTACAAAGGAAATGGTATTGGGAATTTTGTCTGTGCTGGGATATTGTACCTCTTTGACTATATCAGACTTATCAAAACAAGGTATTTCTGACATCTTTTATAGACTTCAGAGTTGTAACAGTCCAGTTTTTGTTTCTGGCACTCTGATGTACAGTGTGTTGCATTTTTGAAGGACAAATGCACATTTCTGTCGTTAGAATAGGGCTCTTTAAAGTCATATGTCATACGTCACATTTGCTAACTTGACATTAGTTGACATCCATTTTCCACTGGTTTCTTCCTTCAGTCTAAAAATGTTCCTGTTTCCAGCCAGTTTCATTTTATCTGCTGTTGTCTCCATGAATCTTCTTTCCACCATTTTGTCTTCATTTTATATAGATGTGGAAGTGCAGAGAATGCCCTGGGTCATCCTGACTCCTCTTCTTCCTATTCTCTATTTCTTTCTTCCTGTTCTCATTCCCTGGATAGCGATTCCTTTGTCACCTGGCAGATTCCCAAGTCTCTGATCAGAATTTACTTCTACCATTTTGCAATGTCTTCCCCAGCTACTTCCTTACCACCCTAATTCTGATTGTCTCTTTCTTGGCAACATGCCTCTCTGATGTCAAGAAGAAAATAAAATCTCTGAATCTATAGTATCACTTCTTACCTGGAAGGTTTTGTTTGCCAGCCTGAGGACTAGAAAAGACTTTTTTTTCTGTGTTTAACGTTATATCCTGTAGAAGATTGTTGTTAAGAAGCAGCTGGTTATTTAGGAACAGATGCTCTTCCTATATAGTAATAAGAGCTTTCCTTCCTTGGTTAAGCAAGTCCTTTTTCCTCTGAAGGACTGGAACAGTATTGACTCAAGAAGCCCACTTCTGTAAAAGTTTCAGATCAAGGTCCTTCGTGAGTTACTAGCTTCAAAAGCAGGTGATGAAGAGGAAGCAAACTCTGAGTCATGCTGGCGGGTTGCATGGTTCGTGATGCCACCTCTGATCAATCTGCGTAAGCAGCCATGGCTGGAAAGTACCTTTCCTGACCCTGGCTTTTCTTGGCTTCCCTTCAGTTATTTGGCTTAACACAAATGTCTATCTGCCCCTCCTGTTTAAACAACTGCAACCTGTTTTCCCAGGAAGACAATTGCTTTGGCTGCCTTATCAACGTCTGTGGCAAAAAGCTGTGAAGGAAGACGATAGTGTCTGCTCTGCTGCAACCTCCTATAGCAACCCAGTACATCCTTCTGCTGTAATCCTGCCCAAGCAAAAAATGGTGGCAAGGATCCTTCTCCTCTTTGCATCATTGCTGGCATTCAGACATAAAGGGAAGCTTCATGCCTCCCCTCTGAGTGAGAGCTGGGCCACCAATTCGTGTCAGTCACGTTCCACATGTTTATACATGAGAGTAGCAGAACGTTGCTGCTCTTTGAGCTCCCACAGACTTGGTAAAAATGCCTTCAGGAGCAGCTCCCTCTGCACCTTCCCCCCACTGCTGGATGTGGATTAGAGCCACAATCCAGCCCTTAGACTGCAAATGGCTTGGAGCGGGGATTATGCTTTTCTTTTATGTTAAACAAGAGCAACCCACACTGAGTGTGCTCATTAAAAAATCATGTTGTTCAACACTGATCCCTTGGGCTATAGTTAAAGCTTCGCAATATAACATGCAAGAGACAGGTTGGATTCTCAGGCCAGCCAGACTCAGAAAGGGATGAGCAGATGGCAAAACAGTGTGTTGGAAGAATAAACCCCATACCCATGGTAGAACAAGGGAGCCTTCAATAAGAGATGTTCTTAACAATGTGGGTGCTTAAATGCATTTAGAAAGGATCTTAACAGGTGTGAAAGAGTGGCTGTTTCCATCAGCCAGAGAGATGCATTCTTGGCCACGCTGCATCACAAAACCCATTAAAACCAAATTAAATAGTACCTTGTGCCATTGCTAGAAGGTGTATTTCCTGGCCTTCCCTGCCCAGGAGTCTACCCATCTCGAAAGACCACTTGTGTAGGTGGATAAAAGACACAAGAAAGAGAAAAATTACTAAGTAGCTAAGCCTATTGTGCATCGTATTAACTTCATAAATGTCCCTAATGATTTTGCTATGGGTGATTTGCATGAGGGAACTAGCAGAGATAAAAGATGTTAGTGTGCATAACAATTTAAGGATTCCAAGCATAAAATAGATGCACCACTTGAGCTGAAAGCAGAATGATGTCCTGAGAAGAACATTGAGACTTCAGGTTTTTTCCATCCTAAATATTAGGAGCCTTAAGTGAAGAGAACCGGATCCCACACACAGTTGCTACTCGGGACATTTTGACTGGCTTCAGCCTCTCTGGGCAAACTCTTCCATGCAAGATCTTCCCATTGTAGCCTGTTGATTTGGCTGCCCCCACAGCCCCTGCATCTAGCTGCACAGGGCTGTTTGCAGGAGAGATCTCAGGAAAGGACCAATGCACAAAGGAGGGAGGAGTGAAGCCTGCTCCGTTCAAATGGGGGCCGCAAAACCAATAGCATTAATACTCCCTGTATTCCTTGGTGCATAATTTTGGGATGAGATTTGTTAAGCAAATATCTCCGCATCATGACAATGATGAGGCGGTTCAATAGTTTGAGCCTCAAGACTCTACCAGTCTGAGCTGAAGGAGGCAGAAGAGAAACTTATCATTGTTAAAATTGCAATTGTGTTATTCACTGTTGGGATAAAACAGGCTGAAGCTTTAAAGCAGCTGGCAGAGACACAGACATCACAGAAAAGTGGTGTCTCTGCTGGGTTCAGGGTGCAAGATTAAAAGGATATGTGTTACAGAAGGAGAGTTGAGGTCGTTTGGAGCAGCATTTCTCTGCCTTGGTCTGCAGAATACCAATGATCTATCAGATATTCAGAGATGAACCTCAGAAAGATTCTAAGTACTTAAATTTCAAAAAGAAAATAATTTCCCCTAAATTCTTCCCGCTCATGCAGGTAAGTATGCCAGGGAAGCGGGGGAAGGAAGCCAGAAGTAATAAAAGACCTCTCAGAGTGAAACCTATTGAAATTAGCTTGCAAATGAGCAGAGTTGTGACAGTGTTGCATGGACTAGTCCGTGACCGTCCTTTGAGGAATTCAGATCAGAAAAGGCTGAGAAACACCAAGCCCTGCAAACAGTTCAGCATCTGACTTGATCAACTCGTGAGGGTTTCTTTTTTCCTCCAGGAGGCTCTTTGCATGGAAATAGTTGTATATTAAAGCCCAGATCACACACTAATGGCCTCATCAGCTGTGTTTGTAGCAACCCATTGCCTTTATGGCACTCCTCTTTTTCCTTCTCCTCAGCAAGGCGGGCACAAACCTTGCTGCTTTCTGGGGGCTCGCTCTGCAGGAAAGGAACCAGAAACTGTGTTATCAGAAGGCGAGGAAAGGAAAAGGTGACCAAAAGCCTCAGCATTATTCTTTTTTGCACCTGAACAGCTGCATTAAGGACGCGGGGGCCTGCCCTGGGGCCTGCCGTGGCAGAGCCTACAAGCAGCGGGGGTGCATGAGGGCACCGCTTGCCCTGCAGAAGTTTTGCTGCTGGAAAAAATGATGGACTAAGCGAAACCACTCACTTTCGCTTTGCAGAGGAAAGCTGGCACGTTACCAGCACACTGCCCTCATGCCTGGACAGTTCTGACAGCTGGGGCATGTAAACCATATTATCCTAAAGAAACCGCCCCGGCTGCCAAAGCGCTTGTGCTCCATTGTCACCCATGCCAGCAGTGACCTGACTTTGGGACCAGCGCAGGAGAGGTCCTTCCTGAGTCCAAGTGGGACACAAGGGACTCCCCACCTTGGCTCCTGGGAAACCTCAGGCACATTTTGAAAGAATTCCTCGCTTGTGACTGGGAAGATGAGCATTTGGACCTAAGTATACCATCGGATTGGCCTGCCACGTTACCATCTGGAGATCGTTTGTTATTACTACAGTTCGTGGGTTAGGGCACACCCTTTCCAGTAGCTGGAGGAGAACTGGTGATAACTACCATGAAAACAGCATCTTTATTTATAGCAATACTAAGAAAGTGCTTAATTGGTTCAAAAGCTGCAAAATTGCTTTTCTTAATAGACTTGAGTTCAGCAACAAAATTGGAAATAACTGTCAGGAATCTGTTTTAGAAATACCATATTTTATTCATCTGGAAGTAAATAAGTTGCTTACTAGTGCATGCCAGGAGGGTAGGGCAGTGTTCTTTCCATGGAGTTCCCTTTCCTAGGTGTTATTTTATGCCTCAAATGCTAAAAGACCTTTTGCTGCTGCTCAATGGGAGAAAGCAAGCTTGTAGTGCAGAGTATGCAGGCAGAAGTGAACCAGTTTTTTCCAGCTGGAACTAGGTTGTTGCTATAGCAACACCCAAATGATAGACAGATTTTCTGAATGTGCAGTGGTCTACTGTGATAAGAGAGCTTCCAGGATTCCTACCAAATAGCTCCAAACTTGCTGGAGTGCAATAACACCAAATGCCACATCTTTGAAACAACACAAGCAAACAAAACACAGTGCAAGAACAAAATCATTTTTTCACCTAGCTTTCAAATAAAAACCCCGCTTAACACATGGCATTTATATTCCTAGACAATATCTTCCCGCCTATCTCTTTTTTAGCGCGCAGGCATTCCAAATGACAGACCACACTCCAAGTTTAACACCACCTACGGACAGCTTCAATGCGGTGGCATGCGAAGTCTTGTGTGCACAAGACGTGAGCTTCTTTGGATTCTTTTTAGGCTGCCTGCAGCCTGCACACTGGTGAGAATCCCATTGAGTCAGTGAAGCTTTGCAAGAGCACACCGCTCTGTTCATGGCTATATTTTGCAGCGCAGAGACCTTAGAGATTAAATGGCTGAGCACATGGCGGAACAAATATTCTATTCATAAACCTTCCAAAGAGAAGTTTTCCGGGGGGCACTGCCATAAAGTATAAAGCATACCTGCCTCAGCCATGGCCCCCTTGCACATACCGTGCACAAGGTTTTCCTTCAAAGCAGTTTCCTGCTTTTCCTTGCTCTGCTCCAGGGCAGGAGGGTCCAGGATTTCAGATTTCCAGGAAGAAATCTCTTCCTGAGCACAGCTGGGGCTTATGAGCATTGCAGAGACATTTTGGCTGTGTCTCTTCATCATCCATTACTTCTCAGTGGGAGTGCTACTGCACCGTCTGCAGTCTGCAGCTGATAGAGTGTGTTTAATGTCCTTTTGCCCCCAGTACCCGATCCCTCTGGCAGTTCCTCTCCCTAGGAAGCTGCTGCCAATTATATTGGTGAAATCTTCCAGTGAACTTAGCTTGATTTCTCTAAAGGCAATTTCATCCCCATTGAAATGTATCTCTAAATCCACGACAGAGGTTTTGACCTGTTTGTGTGTATGAAATCTAGACTGTACTTAGATTACCCTCACCACCCTTAGATCTGTAACCTAGTTTACTAGTGACTTTATCCTCATGAGAGATGTGGGACTTCGGAAGGTTTTAATGGCCACTTTGATGTAAAGGTAGCTGGTAACTTGGAGACCTTTGCACAGCTGTTAAATGAGAAGTCTTGGGTGGAGCTGGAAGCACAATTCTCTTCATTTCAGGGCTTAGATCTTATGCACACAGCCCTTCTGCTCCCAAACATTTCCAGATAATAAAGAAGAAAAAATTTCCTTCACCTGTATGTTAAAATCTCACAGATTGCAAGAGGAATTACACGTGCAGAAGCGTGTCAGAAGAAGAAGATCACATGCACTTCTAGGTATGATAACAGATGTATAGTTTATGAACGAATTAATAAATGAAAAAACTTATAGTTTGATTAAATAGTTATGCGCATTTGATTTAGGTTTGGGGTTTTTTTAGTTATCTTACTGTTTAAGCTTGCATTGGAACATGTTTTCCTTCTTGCTTACTTGGCTTATAGTCCTTTGATAATGACCTGCAATAGGGCTCAGCTAAATGAAAAGATGAATTGCCTTTATGATTCACAAGGCACTCTGGATAATTAATTACTCAGCATTTATGGTCTGGCATGTGGTCATCAATCGTTCAAAAAATTCACATTTGTAAACATATCTTTTGCAGCTGGTCTTCTTATGTCAGACTTCAAAATGACTAGTGGAGATATGAGAGAGCTATAAATGTTTTTCTTTGAAATTTACTGGTTGTGCTCCGGTTTATTTCTTGTGGGAAAAATTAAGCAACAGATGTGGGAGGACAGGAACTCTAAGGAAGAATGGTAAAGCATCTTGAATGGTTCTCAAATTCACTTTCTTTTCCCCTTTTAGCTAATAGATGTTGGAATCCTTAAATGTTGTGGATTGGGTCTGTGAGCATTTGTTCTGGTTGTGGGGTGGCTGTGTGAAAAATTTTGAAAAGTCAGAGATGAGACCTGTTGCAGAACAGGAAGAAAAGCTAACCAACAAAGTTTGCCTCCATTCAGCTCTGCTCAACAGGGGAAAGAATTGTAAGAACCACAAATCCTGAAAGAATAGGCTTTATTTTTTTATAAGACCAGCAGCTTCACAGCTTACCAAAAGAATTGTTAATACTCTCCATTGTAAGACTTAGAATCTTCTGGTCATTAGACAGCAGAAATCACAACCACCTGAGCAAAAACTTTTCATGCTGGGGGTGAATTCTGATACACGAGACAGATGTCCTACCGCTAGCTGATTCCCCCACTACACAGTCCTGATTCGTCACCACCCAGGGCCACTCAGTTCCCTGAAAGGCAGATATTCTGTGCAGAACAAGAAATGCCACATGATCATTCAGACAGACTCACCTTCAGGTTGCTTGAATGATCTTATTTCTAGCATTTCCTAAGTTGCAAACGCCTGCCATTTCAACCTGTACACTTTGTACAAAGTGATTGGCAGTCACTATATGTATGCATATACATATGTAAATACAGAGAGTGTCTGCAGCATCTATTTTTACAAGTGATACAGGAAAAGGGGACTAAACACCATTCCTATTTAAATTACAGTGTCTGTTGGTTTCACTTGGTTGCTTTTTTAAAGAGTATACTTGTGCTTTCAAAATTAGATGCCAGCTACTATGCCACAGGGTGGAACTTTGATTTGCCTTAAATGCAAGCTTCAGCTACAGAGCTGTTGAAGGACATATATTTAGAATTAGAAGGACCTCCCTGGTTGACATGAAACATCTCCATAGGATGTGCTGAAAGGGTAACTGCTGTAAGGCAGCCTCCTGGGAGGCAATGACCAAGGCTTTTGATCAAGAGTAGATACAACCTCTGTGACTGCACAGGCTCCATGGGCAGATCAATGTAACTGTCATGCTTACTCACTTTAACCTACTGTGGCAAAGAGATTTATGTACAGCAAATGTCATACCCCCGGGCAGCTCTGCCCCGGGTCCTCCTGATACTCTACCCTGTCACTAGGGTAAGCTATGACCCCCATACACCCAGCATGTATTTTCCAATCCGATTTGGGGGGTGGAGGAAAAGAAGTCTTTAGTACAGGGAGTTTTGTGGTTCAATAATATATTAAAAGGTGAGCAAACTTGCTTGTCTGCTGCATATAAGACCTGGGCAAACTCGGGGGTGCCAGTGTTGTTAGCACCTTGTCTCGCATCGTCTAAACCCTCAGGCTGTGAATGTTGTATGCGTGCTTGATTCCCACCGCTCTGGGGGCAGAAGGGAGTCGAGAGCGGTGTAAGGGCTGGAGTGAGCCAAATTCTAGATACCACAGAGTCCCAGGCAGCACGCGCGCAAGGCAGGCCACTCTCCCCAGTGCTGGGGCCGCAGAGGGCCATGCTAAGACCGTGTAGATGTAGCCTACACCGTCCATAGTTGAAGCAGGGAAATTCGCTTTATCTGCATTTATCTTTGCTTGCCTCAAACACTGAGGTGCCATATTATCACAAGCTCATTTTTGCTGCGGCTACGGGAAGAGGAAAGCACCTGGAAGACTGTCCTGCGCAGGGACAGCTCTGCCAGCTCTGAAGCCTGGTTCGCAGTCTCGGTTCTTCCCCGGTTAACAGGTTAAGTGAGCAGCATGCCCTGAAGAGTCTGGGGTAGCCCCACGCAAGGGAACTCTTGGACCCATCAGAACAACAAAACCTCTTTGGGTACCACTGTGGGGCTTTTTTTACTTATGTGGGATGGAGATCAGAAGTGCGTATCTCGCGCTGCGCAGGACTCACGGGCTTGGCTGCTCAGAAGCAGTACTGAGGTATGCAGAAAGAAGAATCCAGGGGGAATAAATCAATAGCACTGCATTGTGTGTTATGAAAAACCTTTGGAAAAGTTTAACATAGCTATCTAAATTAATGCAGTGAAGGAATTTCAGCATAAATTACACAGTCATTGCCCTCTCTTACTGATGCACATGATAGGGAAAGAGATTTTGCATTGCTAAATACAGAAGGAATGTGGGGCAGAGATACTTTTGTATACCTTGACTAGAGTTTGCAGTTTACAGAGTCTCTCTACTGTGTCACTTCTACTTAGAAAAACATATTTTTTTTGCCTGGGCTGTGTCAGAGACTTTATCCTGCTATAGCTGTTTTCACTAGCATGCAACGATACACACTTTTTTTTTGGTGTGGATGTTTGTCTTACATCTATTTCTGGAAGCTGCAGTTTAGATGCAGTTATACCAGTATGAAAGTATCATTTGGACTAGAGGAACTCATTTTGCAGCCTGAAGCAGAATAAGCTCTTCCACGAGAAGCACATTTAACTGGTATAGTTGCACTGGGACCCAGGGAAGTAAGAATGGCTTCTTTGCTGGTGCAGTTAAAGCTGCAAGACTTGCTAAAACAATCCCAGCTTTCCCAGGTAACCTTCACTGTAACCCAGAGTGCAGTGAAAGATTCAGTGCTGAAAATCAAGGGGTCATAAACTGCCTGTGTCCACATGGAAGGATTTCCTTGGATCCAAAACTTCAGAAATACACCTCCTTTCTTTCTGAGTACTAAACTAACAGAGTGACCGGGGTATGTTTCAATGGTTTATTTTTAACAAGCTTGATTACGGTGATGAACACTGCTGAAATTGCATTTGTGAGTAGGGCCATTGGGTTCTGCCTGGAAAAAAACTCCTTCTGCAAGCATGGCCTGAGCTTGCCAGCCCTCCCCCAGCACACAGCTCCCACCACACTCCTCGAGACCGCTGAACACATTCTCCCGCTGCCTTATTACCACCGGAAAATTGTCTGCCCACGTTCTGAAGGACACAGTTTCAGCTAGAGCCTTGCCAAGCGTGCAGCGCCTCAGCATAAAGAGAACAGACAGGAGAGGATTTGCTTCAAATTGAGCAAACTTAATTACATAAGGAGAAGAACATTTCTCAGGTAGAATGATGCCTTTCCTGTGGCTTTTTCTGCTTTTGGGATTCCTTTTGCTTGATTTATTTTTACATTCCTTTTAAATACGTGTGTGGCACCTGAGGGATTGGCTCCAGACAGGTCAGTGCTACGTGTACCTGGCCAGCCTAAGCCACCCTCTGACATCTCCTTCACTTTCTCAGAGCTTGAGCTCAAGGGTTTGGGTTCTGGGCGCTCGCCTGGGCCTTCTGTGTACATGTTTGAAGAAGAGAGTGCCTGAGACACCCTGTGGTTATGTTGAGGTCAGTCCTAGAGGACAATTGTGTGTGAACGAACCGCCGCAACAGCTCTCTTCCTGTCAGTGTATGTTTTTCAAACATACTCTCACAGGTTTTTCCCAAAAGTGCCTAGGACATGTTCCTAGCAATAATCAACTGATTTGCAAGCCCTGCAATATTTAAATGAATAGTAAAGTTTTTAGAATTTGGGGGAGGAGGAGAAGGGGCTGTGTCTGGAGTATTTGGAGATCAAGTCTGAATCTGCAGTACTCTGCATGACGTCCTGGAAATCTCGGGGTAGACTCGCCAGAGTGAAAGGAGATGATCTGTCTTGCTTTGCTTAATGTCATTCATTAGTACAAGTTTTGTTTCATTAAAATGGATACCCAAGTCTTGCACGAAAACATGTTTGTAAATACATATTCATTTCCCGGTCCAGCTCTTTTGAATGCATTAAGAATTGTTCCTAGAGACATTATTATATGAAGGCGTCTCTGAAGACTCTGAAAATAATCAGAAACAATAGATGAAGTGAGTAGAGAGAACCCACTCCCAACAGACTGCACTCCGCACTCCCTGAAATCCTATTCCCTGTGGAATAAGTATGTATTCCCTATGGTATGTTCGTGGTGCCACTGAATCTGCTGCAAGTACAGACTAGGTCCGTAGAAATGCTTACCGCCTGATATTGAATCTTGCACATTCAGTAGTTTGTGCTCTAAAAGCAGGAAAAAAATTGATTCCCTTCTTTACCCTGACTCCTAACCACTGAAAGCTGTACACAGCCCTCATCCAGGCTTAACCCCTTCAGACATTTCATTGTTTGAAAAGCAATGGCAGCTGTTATTGTGAAAAATAAAACATCTACACAAGCTGTTTCTTTTTTTTCTTTTGGGCGGAGAAAGAAAAAAAAAAACACCAACTATTCTAAGGGGTAAGGTAAGGTGCTTGCAAGGGATTGAATTCTCTTGTGTTAGGACACTGCTGATTTCTTGGCTAGATGTTGCTTCTCTCATCTGTGTGCTGCTTCTCTGTTACAAAGCAATAGTAACGTTCAAATGCCCTAGAGTATGTCAGAAATTAATGTCATGGAACAGCTACAGTTAATTGTTATTCTTTGATCCAACTTCAAATAAAGGCCTACCTAGAGGACTGCTGCATCATCGCTGCATCCTTTCCGCACCAACAGAGGTGGAAACAACATGTGAGTTTTTCAGACATGGCAGAATGAGCATCAGTTTTTTCAGATTAAGGTCTCCATCCTCTTGTTTCGGGGACAAATGCAAATAAAGCACCTTCAGGTGCTGCCAGTGGAACAGAAAGCAAGACTGCAAGTGTAATTCATAGCTCTGCCTCTGAAATCATGTGGCCATGCATGAAATAGGATGCTTCTGACTTCAAAACATATTTTTTCTTCTGAAGATCAAACCCCTGTATTTTGATTTAGTATATATACTACCATAGATTGGTAACTATGTTTTATAGACTGAAAAAAATCCCCAAACAATTATGATCTTCTTTTAACCCTATTGGAAAAAGTAACATGGTGGGGTCTTGAATGTCTTCTGTCACCACAGCTGCTCTCTTTCAACACCACCCAAGTGGAAAACGCCTCACAAAAGTACCTGCGTCACCTCCATCTCTTACAGCTCTGTGGTACAGCCAGGGATGTGGCAAGACGCAGCTGCTGCCACAGACTTGCCAATTCCTTATGTGATACCCAACAGCTGTTGGAAGCTGTGCGTTAAAAATCATGCTGGGATTTGAATGTCTATATAATTTCTATATAATCTTCCTCAGGAAGTGAAAGCTGCAAAGCAATCTTTATGTCCCCTAACTCCCAGCCTCTGCTCCTATATTAAGCAGGATTCCACTTTGGCTGAGAACGTGCGCCACGCCATAACATTCTCTTTAATTCTTTTTCTGCACAAAACTACATTTTGGCATGCGGTCACTCCCTCCATCAGCCTGCTCCACTTGCATGTGCTTTCAGTTACAAAGCACTCTGATTTATATCTTATGTAAAGATGCAAAGCTTCAGCAACACATCTCAGGGATGTGTGAAGATTCAGGAGGGCGGCAGCTTTCTCAGGACTGACAGCATCTGTATTCCCCTGCCTCAGCCAAACAACATACAGAAGGCTCAGCTCCAACGCCGTCACTGGAGCTGATGGAGCTGATTTCAGGTGACCGCTCCATTCTCCAAAGGCTGCTGAGGGCCTCACCGCTGATTGCCCAGCTGGAGAGGTAAGAACCCAGAGACAAGGTGCAGAGAGATGCAAACAGGGAAGCTGTAGGTAGACTACTGCTCCCCAGTCCAAGCACATCTCTGCCAGAAAGGCTCCAACAAACTCCAGGAAATTCAGAAAAGGGCAACAAAAAATGATTAAAGGACTTGAGGGATTCATTTCTACAGAAGATTAAAAGAAATAAATGTGCTTAGCTCAGTACTGCTAACTGATTAAGGGGGAACTGGATAACTCCATACAAGCATCTGCAGGTGCAAAGAAACCGAGAAACCTTGTTTAAAATGATTTAAGGAATAGCTAGTAACAAAAGAATGGCATTGATCAAAGGAAATGCAGACAAAACTCTTGAACGTTTTTTGTAACATTGATTGTAACCAAGTGATGGAACACTGAATTCTAGGAACTGATGGAAGTCCCCTTGCTTTGACCATTTGAAAAAAGACTGGACAGAATCTCCGCTACTAATTGGGAATGGGAAAGCTGAATAAAGTCATAGAGAAAAATATGTATCTTTTTTAAGAGGCAGGAACATACCACTAGGAAGAGGGTGCTCCTGTGTAACAGAGGTGCAATGAAGACTGCAAGGGCTCTCTCAACGTACTGCACTGGGAACTGATCAGTTTGACTCAGGCAATGTGCATCCTTCCTCACTCTTCTCTCCCTGATGCTTCAGCATCTACCTTAATGTGTCCTATTTGCTCCCTTTTCTACCTGAGAGAAGTCCCTTTGGCATGTCTTCAGAGTAGCAGGGGCCCACTACCCTCTGGTTGATCCAGGTGTGAGTGGCCATGAGACAAAACCTTTCAGACTTGTTGGTATATGACTCCTTTACCCAAGCAGATTTCTGCTGCTGGGATTAATGACAGTCCCAGCAGTTCATATTTCAGACAGAAACTATGTAGAAGGATGAATCCCATCCTGTCCAGTAGTCACTTGGACCCTTTCTTTTTTTACCTCATGAGGTATTCAGGTAACCCTGATCAGCGGAAGGACTATACTGGCAAGACAGCCGTGCACAAAGATGTAAAAATGGAGAGTGCCCTTTGTTGTGGTGAAGGACTCCAAACTGCAATAAACAGAACTGGCGTTATCATTTTAGGGTATGTTACGAAATGACTAACCACAATTTCCTTCCTCAATATCAACAATTGTTTTTCAAGTTTGAGGATACAGGCTGGGGATGTTCAGCTCTGCTGAAATGGAGCTGGGGGTCCTAATGGAGAGCAAAGCAAACGCGAGACAGAATTCTGCCCTTGCAACAATCCATATCCCGGGCTGCATCAGCGAGAGTACAGCCAGCAGATCAAAGAAAGTGACCACCCCACAGTACTTGGCACTTGCTAGGCCACAACAGGAACACTGTGCCTCAGGTTGGTCTCCCCAGCTCCAGAGAAACATTGAAAAACTGGAGAGGATCCAGCGAGGGGTCATGAAGATGATGAGAGGATTGCAGAACCTGACATGAAGAAGAGTTGGAGAAATTGGGTTTGCTCGTCCTAGAGAAGTAAAGGCTCCGGAGGGATGTAGTCACAGTTTTCCAAAACCTGAAATGCAGTTAC
The DNA here is from genome assembly GCF_965231255.1 of Vanellus vanellus. NCBI lineage: Eukaryota > Metazoa > Chordata > Aves > Charadriiformes > Charadriidae > Vanellus > Vanellus vanellus. The sequence goes on along the minus strand of NC_138905.1, from coordinate 152,849,441 downwards.
AGAGAAGATGGAGGAAGGATGCACGGAGTTGCTCCAAGGGAAATGCTGTCTGGATAAAAGAAATAAATGTTTTATTATGAGACAATTAAACACTGGACTAGGTTGTCCAGAGAAGTGGTGGAATCTCCCTCACTGGAAGCACTCAAGACTTGTCCCAACAGGGCCCTGGGTAATCTAATAATCAGAGACTGTGCTTTCAGCACAAGGCTGGACCAGAGGTCCCCTCCAGATGAGAGCTGGCAAGTTCATTTGAGTTATAGGGCAAACATAGATAACTTCTCTCATGCACAGATGATTCTTTTTCACTTCCATTGCAGAAGACAAGCATATCCCTACATTTATTTCTGCACAGTTCCCTTAGTTAGCTTTCTTTTCAAGGTTACCTGAGTAAAGACCTTTGAAAATTCTTTTGTTCCTTTTTGAAGGACAGGTGAATTTCACTTTCTAAGTTCCAAAGGAATAGCTCTCCAGCATGAGGTCTGGCCACATTTCTCTGAGTTCCTTGTAGCTGGATTGTTTGCTCTGGGGTGGAGGTACATCTCCATATGCATTTGGCCCTAAAAGAGGTTTTAACATACAGAACAATTTTTCTATCCCACATCAGGTTTTTAAAAAATGTTAATTCAACTCATTTGTTTGAAACAGTAACCCAAGCAAATTATCCAAAAGCATTAAGCTGTGAGTTAATTTTAATGTTTGGTTTTAGCTTTGTCATCTTGCCTTTATTACACCTTTCTCAAGCATGTCTTCATCTTTCTGCATAGGAAAGGAAAACTTAATTTTGAAGCAACAATGTTTTATAGGTGATTTCAGCTACTTCGGTGTGAATCAGAAGATTTGGCAAGGCTGACCCTCTCCTGTGAACTTTTTAAGGGTCAGACAATACCATTTTCCAATGCTGAAGCAAGATACATTTCTGGAATATTTCCACGCCACTGAACTATGGATACTGACTTAGCAAAGTAATCAGCAGAAGTTCAGTATATGTTAGAAAGATACAACAGTTGTTTCTTTAAATGCTCCTATGGAGCCCTTGCTGGCCAGGAGCAGTGCGTCCCACATTTGAGCCTTTGCTTGTGAAGGAAGACTGTGCCCTTTCAAAGCATAAAAGTGTGAGTGGTGAAACAGGCAATCTACACGCTCTAAGTTGAACAGTAATGAAGTTACCTAGTCTGAGAGGAAGAGTGGATGCTCCATCTTCCTCTGTCAAGCCAACATTTCTATGGGCTTTTCAATTCTGTACTTAATGCTGATATGCGTCTTTGTAAAAGTGATATTTTTCCTCCTGAGCCAAACATATTTATCAATCCCATGACTTGCATTTTAAGCAGTTAGAGATTTGAATGCTTTCAAACAAACCAATGTGTCTTAGGGAGTTCTTGGATTAATTCTTGGGAATTCTTGGATTCAGACTGGGCCCTTACTCATAAAGTAGCTATATTACCTATGCAACCTTATTAATTTGAGTGGACTGGCATTTTTATAAATAAGGTGGAATTTGGTCCATGCTATAATAACTTGTTGTTTAGTTGTGATATTCATAAAGTTCCATCCAGATGCTGAAATGAAATCCTGTTACAAAAGATATACAATCTCAAATTCTGCATGCCCAAACATTTTCACAGTCCTGACATTGGTGCTCAACCTGCTGTTCACCTTGTAGAAAAACTGAATTCAAGCCGCAAAAGAAAGAAGTGAAGCGAAAAGAAAAAAGAAAAGAAAAGAAAAGAAAAGAAAAGAAAAGAAAAGAAAAGAAAAGAAAAGAAAAGAAAAGAAAAGAAAAGAAAAGAAAAGAAAAGAAAAGAAAAGAAAAGAAAAGAAAAGAAAAGAAAAGAAAAGAAAAGAAAAGAAAAGAAAAGAAAAGAAAAGAAAAGAAAAGAAGAATCGAAGCCAATTTCCATAGATGTATAAGCACACATGCATTGTGGGGATTAGTGAGAAACTTAATTGTCAGTGTACTGCCTTTGAGAGCTTTGCCAGACCCCATATCTATGACTGTTCTGATTTTCTTCTAGCTGATGCCCGAGTTTCTCATGCAGCTAATTCCTGGACTGAATCAAAAGAAGAAAGCTTAATTTTAATGCCCTAGAGACTTTACAAGTGACTTTCACACTGGAACAAACTTGGAATTATTTTAATATGGAAGAAAAGCAATTAACTTTCTCAGTAATTTTTTCACTTGCATGTTTGATATTATTTCAGCTGTGATTTTAAATTAGTTCTCTGCACCTCACCTTGCTTTCTACTTGATTTGCCAATGAAATCTAATCTCAGCATTAGTCACATCACAAAGTCTCGTGGAGGAACTAACCTGAAGACAGATTTTACTCCTAGCTGAACCTATGTAAGTCTGATGGAATGTGATAACCAGCCACTTTGCTACTCACTTGGTCAATAAACTCTAATCTCCTCTGAGGCTGCAGACAAGTTGAATGATTTTGAGAAAAACTAGTTGGTTTCAGCATAGTAGCTGTGTGCTCCAGCGAATCTGTGTGCTTTTGGGCTCAGCAGTTTGTCACGCTTTAATCGGGTAGGCTTCATCCAGCAATAAACAGTGATGCCATTTCGTGTAGTGTGGACCCCCGAATTCCCAAGCAGGGCTATGGGCTCCTGCATGACTAGTAAGCCTCTGCTGTGTGCACTGCCACCTGGGAGGCGCCCTGAGCCCCAGTGAGTGCTAATGAGGAGGAAAAACAATTCTTCGCACACCCTAGACTTCAGAGTGTGTCTTCATCTCTGCTGCTGGCTGCCAGTGAGGAACATGGCTCTGCGTCACACCTCGGAAAAGCAGGGTGTCAGGACACAGCTAGGAGACTCAAATCATTACAGTCAAAGATAACGAGATGTTTCTGACTCGGGCCGCTGGCACAGCCCAGCAGAAGTGTACCTGTGGTAACATCAACTTTAGACATGAAAAAATATCATACCCAGAGAAAAATCACGATTGCGTTAAGACTACATTTTTTCCCAAGTTTTGTGTTTCCCATTTTCCTTCTGTTTTCAGGGTCTTGAAGGCATAGCAGCCTCCCTCCTTTCAAGAGGTTCTTCCCAGCTGCAGAGGCTAAGACTGCCTTCTTTTTGTGAAGCTGGAAGTGAGGGGCGCTTGGAGAAAAGTGAAATTCCCCTGATGCAGCCACACGTCGTGCCTCCTACGCGCAGCCCATGCCTACATTGCCCCAGCAGTCCAATGCCACCAGCTATTTCCTGGCTGGCCCACTTCTTCTGCCAAAGCTCAAGGCTGACAGTCGGTGGCTGCCCTGTGGCTCTTCATTATCCCTCTGTCCTTCCACCTGCAGCAACCTGCTCTCCCCTCTGATTTGCAAAGTCCAGTTGTCCACCTCCACACCCCAGTCCTCCAGCTGCCCCATTGCCTTCACCCCTCATCCCCACCCGGCTGGCAGGCTCGGGGGCTGATCCTGAACGCTCATGCCTCCTTGTTTTGGGGTGTCCTTCCGTTTGCTGAAATCTCTGGGCTGCCTCTCATGTAAGCGCTGAATTGAATCCGTGCCTTTCCCAGGAAGATCCTGGTCACATGTCCTTTCCCAGATTCTCTTCTCAGAGAAGAATGGCTGCTTGGGAGGGAGCTGATGGACCGACTGTCACAGATCCTGTTTCTTCGTATCTCTCACAACCCAGAGCAGCAGGCCACAACGGAATCCTTTACCACACAGCAGCAATTTGGCTGCATTCACACAAAGTCTCATCCCGAGTCAGTAATGGTGCACGTGCATCATTTCTCTTGGTTAAGTTCCTGCAAAGTGTGGCCGTCAGTTACATACATGTGAAGGCACTGCAGTTCCCAACTGAAAAAAAAGAGGTTGTGCACTGAGGTCTGCACTCCATCCTGCTTCTGTAGGAAGCATTTCCCTCATAATGGATGAACAGCTCATTTGTCATTAAACTGAGCACAGGGACAGCCCTTAGTTTGGTTTATTTTCTGCCGTCTTCCTCTTCAAGCAGCATCAAGGTGAGGGCAGGCAATGGCTCTATGGAAAAGATGTTAAAGCATATCTTTATCAAGTTCGAGCATTGTAAATATGCCTTGGGGGAGGAAGGGGATATTTTAACTGAACAGACCCTCTGGGGTCAGAGGCATAGAAGGAGAGACATGCCCGTAGGTGGAGATCCTTTTGGTGAGGGACATGCACTGGACCACAGCCTTGTTTAAGCATTTGATCTCACCTAAAAGAGCTGCAGAAGCATGCTGGCAGCTGCAGGGGTCGGAAAGGATGTCTCGGAGCTAGGATAGCCTGTAAGGTTTCCCTTCATTTCTGCACATCTGTCTGGAAACACAACTCCACCATTGGTTTTTGGACCACAAAAGTCAAATCTGTCTTTCCCTTTACCTTCACTTTTCTCTGGTGACCGGAGTGATTTTAGGACAACCAGCAAACTACAGATGCTCCATTTCCCAATGAAAAAATAAGCCATAAAACAGGCTTGCTGGAACATCCTTGCAATTCCCAGCATGACCCTCAAGACTTGGGGAGTAACCAAGTGTTTCCATCCTAAACAACAGGTACTACTTTGAATACTGGTTATGCAGGGCATCATCTGAAAGGCATGTCATCTAGGGACCAGCGTTAGCCAGTGTTTCTTGAGTGTGCTGTGCAGCGGTGGGGGGACACTCAGGCCTCCCACAAGTTTGTAACAAGAGCCAAGAGGGAATACGATTTTTTCAAGGCGGGAAGAACACCACTTCAAAGCAAAGGCTAAATAACCGATGCTCCCATCTAGTGGTGAAACTGTACTCAATGGCTTAGACCTGTCAGGCGTCAATATGAGCTTCCCGGGGATACGGAGTTGGATGGACCGTGCCACAGGACAGTGCCACCCCTGGGAAGTTCGGCAGGGCTTTGCACTCTGTCGTAGACACCCATACACATTCAAAAGCTCAGGAGAAACCAACTAATAATCTCAGTTAATACTACAACATTATTAATAATAAATAAGAAGATAACATCAGGATCAAGGGTTCTTTTAAGGCAAGAGAAGTGTAGAATAGCATTCTCAAAATTTCTTAAGCAACTTTCAGTGAGATGTAGGTGCCCACATTATCTTGACTTTGGTTCCTAAAGCATGAAGGGGCCTTTCAAAATATTATCCAAGGCTAGTAATTAGCAACACATCATGATTTGTGTTGTTGTTATGTTGATTACCATGTAATTAATATGCTAATGTTCTAATACGTTGCTGAACTTATAATTATTGGCCAGAACAAAACCGCTTTGTTTCTTTTTTAGTTTACATCTGAAAGCTTACAGTAAGAGGTGAACAATTACCATATGCTCAATTTGTGACATTATTGGGAGTCACCCCATGACACTATTGTAAATCACTTCAGCAGGTCTGCTCAGTTCTTCCTAATATGCTTATTTTCAACTGTTATGCTTGGAAGCTGAGCAGATCAGCAGGAAAATGGTGCTGTTCTTCTCACTGGATCTTTTTTTTTAAAGGCACAGCTGCTGCCTACAGGATATAGCCAGAAGCAAAATTCATTAATGATGCTGAGACAGTATTTTGTCGCAAGAATGAGCTGTACAATTGGGAAAGAAATTTAAAATATCATCTCTTGTTAGACTGTAATTGCCACTGCTCTGTTTTGACTTCACTGTCCTTTTTTTACTATGTAGACAAATAATAATGCAAACAGTAAAATAGTTCTAACACTGGCCTCATATATGCACTTCCCAACAACGTATTTCAGAGCACTTCACACTGCCATTTTTCAGAGCCATAGTTCCCAAATCTCAAGCCAGTGCCACCTGTGATATAGGGTTTAACGTGAGCCAAAAGACAGGACACTCCCTGAGAGGACAGAGTGCTCTGGATGTCTGCTGTAGGCGAGGGACAGAAAGGCAGCTCTTCCGACAAGCAGTAGGACTTCAAGCAACGGGAAAGGCTTGGCTTGCATTTCACTGGGGCCCACAATCAGGAAGCAACTACAAATTTATTTGTTAACCCGAGGAGGAAGGACAAGGAGCAATATGGATAGTGCTTGGCTGGATGTTAGCTGAATATCTAAACTGCTCTCTCCAAACATCTAATCCAGTATTGGCAAGCCATGAATTTAATGACTCGGTACAAGATCCAAACTGAACCCACAGAACAGCTTATGACAGGTTTGTTAATGAAAGGTTCTGTGTTTATTGATAGGGATGAAATTAATCCAATACTAGTCAATCTTTGAGACAAATTCAACAAGAATTAATTCAGGTTGACTGAAATTAAGGAAAAAGCACCATTAAAACTACTGGGATGATGCAAGTGCTGCTAAAATCCATTTCCAATCAAACCATAGCTGGCAGTATATGCATCTTACGTGGAGGTTATACACCTGTAAACGAAGGGAGAGTCTGCGGCAAATGAATGAGAATCCACAAACCCAGTGGGTGGTTGTCACAAGAAGTTATGCTGCCAGGGTAAAAGAAAAATCACTCTGCAAAATGAGAGCAATGCAAAAGAATGCACAGGTAGCAAAGAAACCAGAGATGCTGCCTTCGTGAAGAAGGAGGTTAAGGAAAATAAAGACCACACCAGAACTAATGTCACCTTGTCAGTAAGGTACCAGGTATTACTGGCAGACATTGCTCCTAGGATGAACCTCCACTGCAAAATCCAAGCAAAATTCCAGTGTACCAGTCAAAATAACACTTGCAAAAGTCCATAAGCAGTCACAGCTCTCAAACCTTGCACAGATGTCAAACAGAGATTTTTTGATAAAGGACAGAACTGCTTATCATCATGTTAAGTGTGCCCATAAGTACACTGCATACACAAACACATATGGACCCAATTTTCAGGTTGTATAAAACTGCCATTCCTGTACTAAAAATCCAAGAACTTCAGGTGGCCAGGATACAACACGACGCAAATCTACATCATGCTCCAGTGTCATGGTTTAGGCCAAATCGGCCATCGGGCAAGCGACAGATACTCCCTTCTACACCTTTTCAAAGAGAGGCAGAGGAGGGAAAAAGAGACTTAGGAGTTTAGAAGCAACTAAACTACTTAATATGCAAATTAATTATAAAATAAAAAGAAAATAATTACTTATATACAAAACCATATGAAGCTCCCAAGAAAGATGTTGATCATGTCACTGGATGGCACTGGGGAAGTCCCAGTCTGCACTCAGGGATGGACAGGAACTGGATTTTGCATCTGGATTCAGGATCGGGATCAAAGGCAGACCAACAGGCAGAGTCCTCCTCAGACATTGGCCATTGAAGAAAGAGGGCTGACCCTTTGATCCCTCAGCTTTTATACTGAGCATGAGGCAGATGGGATGGAATACCCTGTGGGTCAGTTTTGGGTCACCTGTCCTGTCCGCTCCTCCCCACAGGTGGGACCCCTTTAGGCTTTTCCTCTTCTGACCCTTCAATGGGGCAAATACCAAAGTTAGCTGCCTTGGGTGTTGCAGCGATAACTATAAGCGAGAGCCTCTCTGCATACCATTCCTTGGCATCAACTACAAGCATAGGTCTTATTTCTCTGAAACCAAACGGTGTCAGCACAATATGCTGTTAATTTCAGTAGTTAGAAGAGGCCCAGCTAAAAAGTAAAATTACTGAACAAAATTAGTCCTGTTTTACCTCAAACCAGGACATCCAGACAGCTAAGAAAGGAACAAGTCCATCACCAGAGTAAAATATTTTCATCCTGTTCCTTCAGTTTAGGATAACCCTAAGAAATTGGCAGCAAGATGTGCTACTGTTGTTGCATGTTCGACTTAAAAAGATATTAGGGATGGCAATTTACCTTGCCAGTTTTTACCTTACCTTTCAGAAGTCTTGGTAACACTAAGATCTGTTGAAGACTGGGTTTCAATGGGATGCTGGCAGGAATCCACCTTCATTGAAATGAAGTAACTAATAAAAATTCAGATGGATGCATCCCAGCAATGACTTGTGGCTCTGTTACTGCAGGTAGGGCAGTGAGTGGTTTATGTATGCAGCTCTTCCAACTCCACTGTAATAACCTACGCACAGACTGAAAAAGAGATGTATGCAATTGTGTTCGGCTGTGAGGGTTTCCATCAATATGTGTGTGGGAGGAAAGTGATTGTGGAATCTCATCATACGTTACCCATGCCGGCTGTATTGCAAAACCATCTGAAAACCCCAATCTGTAAATATTTTTATTCCTATTTGAATAATGCGGCTTGTCATTAAATGCCAGGGCCCTAAAATACATGCTCCAAGCAAATTTTAATTTTATATTGATTTAATATATCTTATTATTATTCTACCACTCTTGGGAAAGGGGAGGATGTAAGGGATCCAGAGGGGGTGCTACGATGTACATATTTTGATTCATTTCAGCACAAAATTGATATTACTGGTGACAGAATCATCAGTAAATAAAGTGACCTTGAAACCACCAATTGTGCGAGGCATTAAAAAGAGGGAAGACATGACAAAAATGACAGAACATTTGACTGTTTATTTTCACCTCCCCTGCATTCCCCTGTCAAAGGATGAAGAACAGAAAAGCATAGCATCTGTGCTAAGGAAACGTCTATGAGCATTAATTAATTATAATGCTAGTCCTCTGTGTGCTGATGTGGTGTCACTCTCTCACAAACACTTTACTCGTTCCACTATCATCAACTCAATTATTTGAGATGCTTCTCGGCAGGTGTATATGACGCGCACTTTCAAAAGCTTCTTTGTGATGAAATATTCTCAATGGCTTAATGCACGTTCCCTTATGCCACAGACTGTTAAAAGCCCAGTCACATACCCTGTTCAAAAACCCCTCGATAACATTCACACTGACAATACAGCAAGAGCCAGGCACAATGACAAGAAAATTTGTGACATCTATTGAGACCAAACAAACCACTCAAAAGCATACCACAGCCTAAGTGGGTTGAAGTCTCTCCTTGCCTCATCCTCCAGCTTCAGCGTGGAGAGTGTGAGGTCGGAGTGGGAACACTTGCAAAAGACCACCAACCTGTGACTTGGAGCCTCCTCTCCGAGCCACTGTGGCAGTGGGAGAGAGCACACTCTTGTCACAAGTCGGCAGGCTCTGAGACAGCACCATTGGCTTGTAGCAGCCTGCTGAATAACAGCAACCACTAAGGAGGACATTGCACTGTGCTTGGGGTTCTATGTTATCCCATGTGCCAGAAAAAGCTCTCTGTGCTTTAAGGGTCTCCCATGGTGCCGGTGAGATCTTTAGCTCTTGGAGAGCTTTCCCTGTGCCTTTGTCCTGCTGCAGCCAAAAACAAGTCTTAAAGCAAAGGCTCAGCAGACACCAAAACCAAATCACAAATAACCATACATACATCAATCCACGACTACTGGTATTGCAACTCCATCTTTGGTACTTGGATGCACATGTTTTATTTGAAAAATAAAAATACTCCTCATACCAAGACTAAAAATCAGAAAAAAGATGCCTCCATTAGAGTTGGCACATTGGGTGCACATTATGTGTTCAGACACCAGGTTTTACAGCTGACTTCCACAAAGGTGGATGACAATGCACTGTACTGGGAGATGGAGCCCCCTTCAATTGTTTCACACTTGTACCTCATTAAAATCCTACCTTTCCCCATCCACTGCTAGAGACCAATCTGCTCCCATTGTACAAAACAGCGAGAAAACTGTACATGAGAAACCTGGCTACAGATATTCAGGAAGCCCCTTGCCAAAGGTTGCTCTATTTATCCACAGTGCAATGTATATGCTTTACAGATGTGGAACAGAATTAATGGGGGATATTACCTGTCTCCATTTTTAAAGCTGTTGTTTCAAGATGATGTCACATGCAGACAATACTCCCTGGCTAAATTATACTCCCACGGCAGCAGGGAGGGAAGAAATTTAGGGCTATTTGCTACACAAGCCCAGGTCCCATTGCTTCATTTTGCAATAGAAATTATGTACAAGTAGGCTAGCTTGTGCTCAGACCCTTGTCTTATTTACAGTTCTTTTGTAGTCTTATTTTCATGTATTATGGGGCAGTCAGACCAAAAACATGTTGTTGTTATAGCCATGTACAATCTGTTCTTTATGCTTTGTGAATGTTTACTTTATAAGGCTGTTTGTCAGAGAGACAGAGGACAAATAGGAGAAGCCCAAACTAAATTCAGACCTGATAGAGACAGGCAAAAGTGGTGCCACAGTTCTTCCAGCTAGGTGTTTCATCCTGCCTCCAAGTTTGATCCTGCCTCCATAGAAAATAATAGCAAATTCCCATTGATCTCAGGGTTAGAGAGCAGGGCTTGACTTCAAAACATCAGCTGAACAGCTCTCTGGTGAGTGGTGACATTTCTGATTCTCAAACCCTTCATTAGGACTGCATGCTGTAAGAGACTTTGCTTTTTTAAGAGTTGGCTGGCTTTTTTCATACTTAATAAACTTGCTGTGCGATCATAATGTTCCTGCTGCTAAGAAAGATAACCCATGGATGATATACATCTTCACAAATCCCCATCAGGAAGTGTAGATGCTCCATTATAATACAGGTATATTTACAACTACTCCCGTCCTGTTTGACGCTCACTAGGCTTCTCTGTTTGCATTCCAACAGGATTTATGTGCTTCTACCTTATTTAAATCTCTGTGTGCTCCTGCATCATCTCTGCTGCCAGGTACCTGGGCACATTTCCTTGGTCTTACAAATGCACCTCAGTCTTACACAGGTGCATGACTTCATTGATACCAGGATCAACCATAGTCCCAGAACTTAGAGTCACCCTCTTCCCAAACTCTATCTGCTATAGTTTTACTTTGGGTTTACAACTTTTTCTTCTGGGACCAGGTGACAGTGGGAGCAAGAGGGCACCTCTGGAGTTGAGGAAAACCGTCACTCTGTGGTTTAGCAAATGCAAGAAATATATAGATCTAAATGGAATAGGAATACAAACTAAAATTCACATTTACCATACTCTTTCTTTGCCACTCTGAAGGTTTCTTTACCTTTAGATCAAAGCCTTGCCTTGCCTTGCTTTGCCTTCCCTTCTCTTCCCTTCTAGCCGGTCTTTCAGCTCTCGCTTCCAGTTTCTTTCCCTCCTTCTCCAAATGGCTGGTGAAAGATCCCGCCCTCAGCAACACTTCCCGCTCACTTGACCTGCTCAGACTTTGGTAACACACTCAAATAATTGTCCAGTTATTTAAGGTATAGCAGCCAGTTATTAGCCCAAGAGGGTTTCCATGTAATGGAGAAACGCAGATGTTCAGCAGTTCCCTCTTATTAGGTGTGTGTCACTGCTCCTTTAGTCTTCCTCTGGTGGGCAGATGGGCCAAACGTTCCAAGAGCTGCAATCTGATATAGATATGTATTCATAGTCCCTGATGAGAAACAGAATAAACTTTATATGGAGGCCCCAAATTGATACCATTGTTTGTTGCAAATTTCCCAGATGTTATGATTCAAATGTTTTCACGATGCAGGGAAAACCAGCACTTTCCCTGCAGTCAGAGGAACTCAAGGCTTTCCAATTATGGTCACACACTCAGTCTTATTAGCACAAAATTTAATTTGCGTTAATCAGACTGAGGTGGGTAGAGCGCGAAATTAACTTGACTTTTATTTTGCACGTACAGTAAACCAGCTTGGAATCACTGTAGAAATCTGAGCTGTGAATGATGGATGAGATGAAAAAAAAAAAAAAAAAAGAGAATAAAGTGTTGTGTAACCACCACTGTACTAAAAGAGACACAATATTAAATTCAGTTGTTTGGAGAAATGCTTTACTTCCCTGGTAAATCAAAGGGCACGTTGCCCTCAGCTGCACCCACATTTTGCCACAGAAGCTGAGAACAGAATTTGGACCCAAATATTTTTCTTTAGCATCCCCTCTATTCTGAGAGCTATATATGCTCAGTCGATCTTGCCAACAATTTTTCAAACTGTTATGTTTGCCAGTAAATTACAATTTAATGAAAATAGAAACACATTAGTTTCAATGACATTTCCATTCTCAGTTTAAGACTCTGGTTCAAAAATCCAGGGGGAAAGCGAAGCATTTACTAGAGGGAAGCCAGAAGCCACGGAGTGTCCAACTGGGATATGGGTTTCAAGTGTCTGTTCCTAGTGAGGAAGTGTAAGAACATACACCTGAAATCTTCTACATCCCAGAGAAGTACGTTGGTGACTGACTCGCTGGAAGTGTGTTTTCCCTTGAACTTATTCAAAAGGCTTCTGTTTCACCTCAATAAAGAACAAAGTCTTGACATTTTTCTTTTCCTTTTTCTTCTCTTTGTTCAAACCAGAATGCTATTTTCCAGCCAAGCCTAACATCCATTCCCTGTTCCCAACTCTCTGCCACCTTTCCGGTGTGGCTAAAATAAATGTTTGGGAGATGGAAGCTGCCCTGTACACTGGAACCACACCTGCCTTCACCTGAGCCATTTCCTTACAAACAACAGGAAAAATAAAGCAATGCTGCTCAAACATTGGCCTCCAACTTTTTCAATAAGATTTTAACACTTTTTCTCACCCCTTGCCATAAACAGAGAGATTTCTGTCTGGGGGCAAACTGGGTGCGTACTGACACCCCGAGAAAGCTGCAGAAAAGTTTGGAAGCTAAAATGGGCGGGTTGGGAGGGCTGGAAAAAAGAGACAGAAAGGCATCCGTTTGCTTCAACAAGAACATAGAAAACTGAGAAACAGTAAAGTTCACTTCTGTGCAGGAAGACGCGGGTGAGACGGGGACTGGGGCATCTTCAGCTGGGGCAAGGGAAAAGGGATGTGTGCTTACAGCCGTGGTGACAGTGCCCAAATGCCACCTACCTGCTGACAACAGGACAATCCTGCTGCTGTTTGTACCCAGTGTTATACACAGGAGCAGAATGTTCCCCGCGCAAAATGGTCTTAATTATTTTTTTTCCAGGGAAAGAGTAAATTTTATCACCAAGTGGGAAACGCTGCTTACTGTTTACTATCTTTAAACTGTGAAATGTGCTGGAAAATAAAGACTTTAATTAAAGTTGTCTTTTCCAAGCCTATTCCTTGCAGAAAAGTGACACCATTTCAAAACACAGCTTTTCTTGTATGCCTCTATTTACTTTCCCATTTTTCATATAATAGCTTCTATTTAACCAATTTCAGCAACATATTTAACATCTTTGCAGATGTAACTGCAACACATTCAAGAGCCTTGCAAAGTCGAATAAAGTTGTACGGTATCTTCTGTGTCTCCAAGAAGGTGGGGAACACAAAATCAAGCAGCCTAAAAGTTGTTTTCCCAGATTAACGTCAGAAGCCCTGCCTTTATTATTTAAACAAACCAGGTAGTGTTTGCACTGTAAAGTTCTGATCTGAAAACACCAAAGCAAGATAGGAACGGGTTTTGCCAACTCTTCCTCTTAACAGTGGAGGGTAAAAATTGCTGACTCGCTTTGTGACAGCAATTGGCTGAAGCCGGTATGCTTTAGTTGTGTTTTTAACTGTCTTTAAAGAGTGCATTTGCATATTCAAAGTATGATGCATAGCCTGTATGTATGCAAATAGCCATTGAACCACAGCACCGTTCGTATTTCTTTATTTGTCTTAAAGCGTTTGGAAAGCATGCATGATGAGAACGGCTTTGCTGCACTGATCTATCTGCACTCCCCTGCAGCGGAGATGGGGTCGCGGGGTTTTGGGTTTTGTTTTTTTTTTTGAGGTTGTGTACAGCAGAAAGCAAAGCAGCTTTTCCCAGTCCAGCTACAAAGTTACATGAAACAGTGTACTAGCAATAACTAGCTCCGGAGCAATGAATAACCAGCCACCGAGCTACTCCTGGGAAAGCTGCCTTGCATTTTAAATCGACAAGAAAATGATGACCCATTTTCAAAGCATAAAGTAATTCCTCTCAGAAAGCTAACCGTCTTCGGTGGTTCCTAACCAGGTGAAACCAGTGTACGTGACTTTTGCAAAGCCGCAGTCCCACTTCAGGCTATGAATCCCACCCTCCATTGCGTCTGATTCAAGAGACAGTTCTCTCTCAGGCTGTGGGAACTGTGCACATTGCCCTTGACCAGCAAGTGCCCGTGTTCAGTGGCCAGATGACACTAGGAGGGACACTTGGAGTGGAGGCAGGCACCGAGGATGAATTTTTGAGAGCTTTTCAATCGAAAGGTATAAGGGCACAATTTTTGGACCTTTCAGTTACATCAAATAAACCCTTGATCGATGCAGGTGGAGGCTGGCTGTGGTGATGAGGACCACCTGAAGGATCTCTTAGATCCCTTCGGGTATGGGGACCCCACATCAAACCTCCCCAGGCAGGAGGTTTGGCGGGAAGTCAGAGAAGGGGAAGCGACAACAAAACAGGAGAGACCTCTCCTCATCCATACGGGCGCGCAACTTGCTGCAGTGCCGCGTGGCGCCTGGCCTGAAGTGATTAATTCTGGCCTCGCACTCTGCCCTGACCTCTCTCTGCCCAGGTGGGGGCTGCCTCTGAGCCAGCGTGCGCTGCAGCGGGCAGACTGGGCAGAAAGGGCCATCATCTGCCTGCAGGGGTTTGAGGGAGTGAATATGTATTTGCCTCCCTGCTGATAACGCCAGCCCAGCAAATAGGTATTTCTCCTTTGGAAGGAAGTATCCCACTGTACATTGAGAAAACCGTCGTGAGAAAGCCAATTTTTTTCTCCATTCTCCTGTCGTGATGATTCAGCAGACGCGGCACTTTTTTTATTTTTTCTTCGAAAACCTGCTACATAAAAACATGCTTATTTCAGTTAACCTTTTCAACCAAAAAGCCAGCCCACTGCAGCTCATCAATAATGCCTCCATAAATCAGAACTGCACAGAGGGCAGGCAGTGATTAATTCTAAGTAATTTTGTATATAAAATTTGCTCCAAAACTCATCTATCTCTAGACGTTTATTTACATATACAGGATATCCAGGTTTAGAATTCCAGTGAAGTTTTGCACTGACTGATTTTTAATAAATATTGCCTAAAGACTGCAAATTACTTTAGCATCCTCTACTTCCATTGAAAGGAAGTTGACGATGAGTCAAAGCATACAGCATCCAACTAATAGAAATAAATAACAAGGGGGGAAATGGACAGAAACTTCCAGAGCTTCAACGGAAATGTGGATGAGATCATTGTTCGAGTTCCTCAAAGCCGCCAGCCTTTAGGAACGTTTTACTGCCCATGTCCTTAGGATGCTACAGTCTTTCACTTGTGAAGGCTTTGCGGCAACCTCGTTAATGCGAAGGACAGAGATTTACAATGTTTGTGTGACTTTGCCTACAACGTTTGTGCAGCGCCATGAAAACACTGGCTGGAGTATGTCAACTGAGGCCGGTGGGACAGGGCACCAGAGGGGACAGAAGGGAGCTCCCTGCCCCGCTCACGTCGAAGTCCCCACCCTGTTACTCACTTACTTTACAGACGCAGCTGAAGTTCACCTTTTTTGAAGCTTGGGGATGACCTCTGCAGTAATGTGACAATTGGCAGAAAAATCCAAGCTGAAGATAGCTTGGGCACCTTTGTCTCATCATTTCAGCTCTTTATTGTTTCTTATGAATCTGGCTCCTTGACGAAGAGGTCACAGAGGTGACTTGCATATGCAAGGGAGTAAACGGACAGGTGACCCTGGTGTGGTTGGAAGTCCGTGCTGTGGACATGGAAGTCCGTGCTTCCTTCCTAAGGCAAATATGAGGGAGAGGAAAGCAAAGAATAGGCTATGGCTCTGCTTACTGGCTTCCACTTCTGAGCCAGCACTGAAGGATAAGAATGGTCCGAATTCACACCCATTGCATCTCCAGTGTCCTGCAATGGACACTGGCCTGCAACTGGGCTGGCTCTTCAGACACACAGGATGCACATTTCTTTCAGAGATTATCTATGCCATGCTGGCAAACACCCTCTCCTCTTTTTTTTTTTTTCTCCCCGGCCGTTCTCTGCAAACAAAAGGCATTCTTAGAAACACCTCGCACGTATGCATCTGAAACCGAACCACCGAACCACTGAGTCGGGGAGGATTTCATCAGGATGTTTCTGAAGGGCAAAGAAAGAGCTTGCTTGGGAGAGGAGGCAGTTCTACCAATCACCTGCCACGAGACAATATGAGAAAAGGAAACCAGGCCACACTCTCTCCTAAGGGAGAGTTGTTAACTGAGCTCCGTAAGCTCCGATCCTAAATCCACGTCTGCATCTGAACAGCTACCACACCACAACACATCTGAGGTACGCAGAAGCCCACAACAGTAACTCCGGCTTATTAAAAACCTGCTTGATGATGAGAAACAAAAGGCAGGTCAGCACTAATGAGAAACACGGTGTGTGATGACTGCAGGTCCCTCTGGGTGCAGCGGGACGGGAATGCCCAGCCAGAGGAGCCTTACCTGGAGGCAGAGCTGCCGAAGAGCTGGGAGACTCACCGCCTCCCTCGGTGCTGCAGGGAATGCCGCAGGCTCCTTCCTTCCCTGCCCCGAACAGTGATGGCACGCACCCACAAGCTGTCTGAGGGTCTGCAGAGAGAGAGCAGTAACCCACCGAACACCCCCCCTCCAGGACTAGTGGCAGAAAACTATCCTGGGGAATCGTGAGAAGTGGGAGATGGGCGATCTGCGGGTACCCGGGGCTTACTCACTGAACGTAGCCTTAAGAGCACCTCTTTGTTCAAAACCGGAATAGTTCTGAAATAAAATCGCAATTAACTTGGGTGAAACTCAGCTTCGGCAAAGTCAACGGAAAAATTCCCTTTTACATCAGTGGAGCCATATTAGCCGAGGATATATCCTGAAAAGGTTGAATGGGTTTGTCCCCGGGCTTTAAGGATCTTTGTGTACTGTACCCTGCCAGTTTAAATGATGACTACAAAGATCTGTTATAAAACTTTTTCCAGGAGAGGCAAAAGCTTTCCCTGTGCCACAGTTTTTAATATACTGTGACTCTTGCTCATAGTAAATTAGGTTATTTATCCCCTTTATTTATATGCACTGCTCTAACACTGTAACAAAACAAAGTGATAGATGCACCTATACCAGTAGTCAAACTCAATAACAAAGCAACAGCAACTGTGTGTAACTTTCCCCTACTGTTATCAATTTATATAAAAGACAAATCCTTCAAGCTGTGAACGTGTGAAAATAAATTCTTTACCATTCTGGACTTGCCAGCAATTACTTTGTCCCCTAATCTCAAACCCTTCCCCAGGCTGCACCGACATCACGGGGGCCTGATGCTGATCTCACCGGCCTTATCCCAATTCACTTTCCTGGTGTCCAGGGATGCTCTTTTTTATTACACCGCTGAAACTGAAGACAGAATCAGGCCAACGGTCAGAAATGCGGAATGCAGAACTTTCCCATTCTGGAGTTCAGAATCCAAGCCAAAAGCAAAATGTCAAAGGCAGAAGCAAACCTTATTGGATTGCAGACTAACTCCACCTGCCTTCTGCAGATAAATTTTACATTTAGATGTGTAGGGAAGACTCCCACTGCAGTTAATAAAAATTGTGCTCAACCAGCATTATTTGTCACCAATTCAACCACCCATTCTGGAATTCTTTTGCTGAAAGAGGGGATAGTTTTTGGGTGACAAGCTCTCCTGATACTGTGTTTAAACTATCTCAGATTCTTACGTAGAATATCTTAGTGCTACCAGCTTCCCTATAATACTCACTTAATTTATGCTATTCGTTTACATTCTATTTCAAATTGCAATTCTATTTCACTGGTATATTAAAAATGAGCCTACTAAAGAACAGCACATTTTAAAATAGTAACAGATGGAAAAGTCTGTAGAGGTCTACAAATTCAGATTCCTACTTTAAAACTAATTAAATAAATAAAAATCGAATAAGCAGTATCCACCTTTTACTTTGTTTCTTAAAATATGTGCTTATGGTTTATTGTAAGAGCCAGTGCACCATTTTATAGACAGATGCAGCAAGCCTGGGTAAAAAAATTCTGGGAAAATATCCATCCCTTAATTGCTAATTATGTTTACAAATTTAGATTTTTGAATGAATGCTATGCAGGACTATCCCTCAAGCAGCAGTGTGCCCATAGAACCAATCTGTGGCTATATCTACATCGCAGTGCCTTTCAATTGTGTTTTGTTGCCTTTATCACACGTGCGTAAGACACGCCATTTGCATCACATCGTATCACATTGATAAATGAGGATTTTAATATTTTTGAAGAAATTAGCTCTAGGTTTGAAATTTGCTTTCACAAGATCCTAAGCTGAGGGGAAAAATGCTATTTTTATTCTTTGATTGCTTTGCAATTCATGAAACTTCTCAGTTAAATGGAATAAGTAAGTGGATGAAATTCTCTGGGATTTACAATCATTATTTGCTTTTGGCACGGAGTGTTATTTCAACAATCATATTCTTTAAGCTGTTAACCTATTCTTGATTGTGTTTGGTGTTTCACATCCTTGTGACGTTACCTCTTCATTTAGCAAATTGCATCTTCTTTCCTCCAGTGCTAATTGTTTCGATTCCGACGCTGGTTTCCCAGCTTTGAAGATACGCCTTTCCCAGGCACGTTCCCATCATCTCACACCTTGCAAACACGGGCACAAAGAACCTACAGCCTCAGACGCACTTACACAGATGCTTAACTCGGAGCATAGATTCGGCACAATAAAGGTTATCTATCATCGCACTGACTATTTGTAAGCGAAGACTTACTTAAGGCTATTTGCAAAGTAAACTGCTATTCAGCCCGAACAAAGGCAGCAAAATATGCTGGAAGGTATTTTTAGCCCTTCAGCAAGCTGAGAAAGGATAGCCACGATTGCACTGCAAACATTGCCCTTTCTCCGCGCCGCTGGCGCGACACTTGGGAAGCACGACAGGGGCGATCGGTGTCGCCTGGATCCGGCGGCGTGAGGGAGCATCTGCCGCGGTCCCCTCAGCATCCCTTTGGTCTCCCGCCTCCTTTGTGCTCGCTCATCCCACAGCCCCGCACCGCCTTGTTTTTCTACCCGCTTTACGAGCGAGTTAACGCGTTTCTTTCTCAGGAGACCTTTAAGCTTAAGATATTGCCTTAATTAACGCAGCTTTAATCTTAAAGAGCCGATCTCAAGGATTGGCTGCGGCGCTTCCACGCCGCGTGGGTGCGAGAGTCCCACCGCCCCGGCTCACGGGGGGAGGGCTGAGCAAAAGGACCGTGCCTTCAACTTTCCGGAGACCTCCCTCGCCCGGCCGGTCCCGCCGGGCTCCCGGTGCCACAGCTCGGTCTCCGCGGAGCCCCGAGGCGCTTACCGTGCTGGCCGGGCCGGGGGGAGAGGGGGGTGGGGGGGTGGGAAGGCGAGGGGAGGCGGCTGCCGGCCCGGCTCACCTCCCACCTTTCCCTCCCGCTTTCAACTTCTCCAGCACAGACCCCCGAAGGCGCAGCAGCACGGGGTCTCTCCCCCCCGTCCCTGTGCATCCCCCGGCCACCGCGGGGGAAGGCGCCCCGCCGCCCCCCCCCCCCCCTCCCACGCCGGGAAGATGCTGCGCTGCCACCAACCCCCTGCCCACGCCGGGAACGGTCCGGGCGCTGCCCCCGGCGTAGCCCCCCCCCCCCCCCCCCCCCCCGCCGCAGCGCCCGCCCCTCCCGCCGGGGCCGCCCCTCCCGCCACTGCCCTTCCCGAACAATGAGCCGGGACAGCGCAGCGCGGCGCGGCCCCGGGGCAGCCCCCGGTATGTCCGACCCGGTCCCAGACAGGCGGCCCCCTTCGCCCGGTATCCAGCGCAGCCTCCCGCCCCACCGCCACCGCCGTAGCGCCCGGCTCCGCCCGGCGAGGTAACGGGGGCGCCCCCCATCCCAGGCGGGGCGGGGCGGGGCGGGGCAGGGGGCGCTCGGCCGTGTGCCGGCAGCGGCGGGGGCGGGAGGGTGGGTTTGGGGGGGTGGGGGGGGCGGTGGCTCCCGGGGGGTTGGGCAGCGCCCGGGGAAGGGGGGGGCGGGGGGCGGTGCCGCGCCCGTGTCACCTCCCGGCGCTGGTGCCGCTGCGATCCGGCGGGAGCCGGGGTGCCGCCCGCTTCTCTCCCCACCCCCGACCCCCCCCTCACCCCTCCCTCCACCCCGTTCCTCCCCCCCGTTCCTCCCCCCCCCCCCGCCCGCCCGCCCTTCGCCGGCGGCCGCCCGCGCCCTGCGCTTTGTGCGAGCGGCGGCGGCGGTGGCCACCGGCATGCGGGGGGAGAGGCCACTCGTGGGAAGCGGCGAGGCGGAGCGCCCGCGCCGCCCCGGCTGCTGCGCCTCGGGGGGCAGGCACCCCACAGAGCCCTGAGCGCCCCCGCGGTATGTAGGGGCACCACCGCCCCCCACCCACCCCCGGGGCGGAAAGCACTTTGGTTTTTTCGGGGGGTTTGGGTTTGGTTTGGTTTTGGGTTTTTTTTTTTTTGGGGGGGGGGGGGGAGGTTAGGGGGAGGGTTTCTACTGTGCAGCGTTTGCTGGAAGGAAAATCCTATACGTGAAGCCGTATGGATTCTCGGTGGCGGAGCTTAGTGGCTTCTTGGCTTAACAGTTTTCAGGCGGGGAGCGTGCGGGGTGTGTGTTTTAGCAGGGTTCGCCTGCTCAAGGGAGCTTGAATAGATAGGTTTAGAGAAGCAGTGCTTTCCAGGAATTTAAATTAGACTTTTTTTTTTTTTTTTTTGGGGGGGGGGGGGCAGTTTGCTTTTCAAGGCTATTCTATTAGTTCTATATTTGCTTTTGCAGATTGCGCTTATAAATAGGCAGTCGTATTAGCCTATAAAAATCGATAGTCTCAAAGGGAAGAAAAGGTCTCTGCGAATTTACCTCTAATAAGTAGCGTAGCTCACTTTTGTCGTCCACTTATGTATTTTATAGGGAACATTATCATCTCTAATACTCAACTACCGTTTGTAGTTTATTCTGTCATGGCAGTGTGTTTCAGTTGGTACTAGAAAAATTTTCGATGCTCACATAGTTTAGTTGATAACTGTTAAGAGTAGGATTTAGTCATCTCATTTCTTCATGTGGAGAGAAATGTTAAGTGATAGGTAGGAGGCAGCAGCAAACCTCAAGGTTAAGGTTTTCACTCGCTTTTCAGTCTGATTTTCCTTTTTCAGTCTTGCAAACTTTCTGAACTTTAACCCTTTGCAATGAAACTTTCCAGGCGTGGTGTCTGCATCCAGGTAATATTAATACATATATATATATCTTTTTTTGTTTGTTTGTTTGGAAAACGCATGCAAAAATAATTCAGCTGGGTTTGATAGTGTGGGACTTTTGCATATGGGGAAAGAATTACTACATTTTTCCATTTAAAGATGAAGCTCTTGCAGGGTTTTTGGTTTTCGGTTTAGGTGTTGGTTTTTTTTTTTTTTTTTTTTTTAACCAGGGCTTTTTATTATTATTTTAAATCTGAAGTAAAGTTTAGAGGTATTTTTCCTTCAGATCCACAATTAAAATACTGTTTGACTGGAAATCCTGTGGTGGTTGCCTACTGGTTTTGTGTGTGTCTTCCTAAGACCAAAAACTGCAGTATTGGGAAAAGATGTGCCATTTGTTGCTGAATGAGAAGCTGTGATAAAAGGGTCTGGAGGTGAGGTCCTGCTTGTGTATTCAAACCCAAGGGTATTCGGCACTGATTCTGCAGCTGGAACAGGGGGGCTTCTTGGCAGCCACCTCTTGCTGAAGCAGGCAGGGCTCCGCTTGCCATTTGCTGTGAAAGTGCTGGACTTGAGATCTTGTAAGCGAAGACTTTGAGCTATTTGTAGGCAGAAGTCATCTGTGATGGAGTTTAGGACCTCCACAACTCCTGATGCGGTAGTCGGAGAACTCTTTTTCTTCTGCAGTTTATCTGGGCAGAACACAGGATTTCCCAGCATTGTCCACACTGCACATTCAGAGTTGGAGGATGTGTACAAAGTGTTGGAGGTTTGCTGCAAAGTTGCAGACCTCTACATCTATGTTTTGTGATGTGTTTTCTACTGAGGAAAGGAAAAGACCAAACAATAGAGAAAGTGTTATAAAAACTTTATATAAGGAGCTTAAAGGGATGTTAGGGTTGCGTATGTAAACGTCCCAGTGGAAAGACATTATGGATAAAGTTATATGTTCACCTTATCTCTGTCCTTCTTTGAAATCTGCGAAATGATTGTTTAATCTAAGAGGGCATATAACACAGAATTGTGCGTAAATAAAATCTGTAGATACCATTCAGTGATTTAAAATTAAGAAAGCAAAAAAAATAATATAATGGTAATCCTACAGAATTTGTTTGTTTTTTTTTTTTCATTTCAAATTAGTGAAATGAGATAAAATAGCATCCTGTTGGTAGCATCCTAATGATGATTGCATTGTGAATTGATGCTGTGTCTGTTAGTTACTGCATATGCTAGTGGAGCATGCTGGATTTTACATAAGTTGTTGGAATGCTACTGGTCCATCAGAAATTGTATGCAAATCTCTCTGCAGTAATTTTCAGATTGTGTTGTGGGAACTTCTCTGTATTTGCTAAGCAATTGGCTGGCGGTCTACAGAGAAGTACTTGGGCATATGGTGTTGGCTCATTTTCCATGTATTTAGCTACTAATGGCATTAAAAGAAGCCAAAATGCATTAAATACCTCTCTAATATTAATTATCTTGATAAGAAATTGCTGCAAATGCTGTTAAAATTGCAGATATATACAACCGCTGTGTGATCAGTGTGAAGGCAAATCCAGGGAATAGGGTTAGTGGGAAGGAAATCTGTTGATCTGCGAAGGTCTGTTGAGATGCTGCTACAAAAAAACCCAAACTGGGCGGCCCTGTGACACCTTAACTTTGGAACAAAGGCGCAGGGACTTGATTCAAGGAATGGAAAATCTGGCTTTGCCGCTGCTTTCATAGTGCAGAAATCATTTTTGTCGAGTAAGACTGTTGGCTTCCTCAGAGTAAAGGTTTACAACCCTTAAATAGCTCTTCCTGACACTAAGCAGTATCCCTTTCATGCGTTTGAAGTGGGTTAGAAAGGCTGGCTCGTAACATTGGTGCTGATGAATGAAAAAGAAAGAAATTTACAACATCAGATACTTTTCTTTAAATTATTTCCCTTGTTGTTAGTTATTACCAAGCATTAGACTGCCACACTTGAATATAATTAATGTAGTAAATGGTTTATTAGGCACCATCTGAACTTTTGTCTTGTTTAATTATAGAAGCTTAGTGCAGTGGTCTGTGTACAATATTCGGCCCAAATAATTGCTTTCAGACTTTTATCTGACCATGGTTATTTTTGGAGCAGCTGCATGCATGGCTTTTTCCCGAACTTTGCACTTTTTAGGCTCTCATTTGCAGTTTGTGCCACTACATTCCCAATTTGCATAACTAAAAGCAGTTGCGTTCTGATTTTGCTGGTAGTAATTCAGAGCAATTGTTCTGCATGGTAATATGTTTTGATCTTCCTTAAAACTCGCTATCATTCGTATTTAGGTATCCACCAAACAGTGACACAACTGGGAAAGTCGCAATTATTTTTTTTTTTCTGAAAGTTTTTAAACGGTTACTGAAGTTAAGAGTATTTCTTCCAGTGACAGCGTGTGTCTTGAAAATTATTTTATGAATGTAAAAGTAGTGGCATGGGATGAAATCTACGCCACAAAGAATTTACAGTAAATGGTTCAGATACAGCAACTCCTGCTTCGTGTGCTTAATTGCATGTATTAATTCCATAATAAATGGAATTTATTAGAACTTATGGTGTCATATTTAGGGTACAAGATCATATGAAACTCCGACTACAACTACCATATTATACCTGAGAATAATGTAAACAAAACCTGATATTTGTTATGGGCCTTATGAGAATTTTGTATTTTACATCCAATCTTTTCCATGGTGCAGCCATAGAAAACTGATTTTCTTCATCAATAACACTCTAAGAAAAGTAATTTTGAAAAGAAATTGAGATTTATTTTTATTCGGTCTGAGAATTTTACATAGACTAGAAACAGTGCTTCCATAGTTGCCCTTGAGGGCAAAGCATGCCAAAATCGTTACGTTTGTTGTCTACGTTTTTCGAAGCTTGGCTACTTCCATCAGGATAAACGCTTGAAGAGTTAAATGTCAGGGAGCTGTCGCTGGGTGTTCTTGATGGGGGTCCTTGACCTTGGGAACTTGCTCCTGACAGATGTTCTGACAGACCCTGTTGGTCTACGGGCCTTCAAAGCCCTCGTCCACGCTAGTCGCGGAGGGGCCACATCTTCCACCCTGCTGAAGATGGCCAGAGGTTCGGTGGGAGGTGGGGAGGTGGAGCAGAGCTGGGATGTGGGATGTGATGGCCTGGGTTGCTGTTATCTTTTGTGGGCGATGCGACCACTGGAGATAGGACTGGTTGTGTGTGTGATTGCATTGTGCATTGTGTGGAAGGCTGCACTTCAGAAATCTAAATGGAAATGAAAAGTAAATGTTGTTCATTGCATAGCTCTGTGTTCGTCATCGGAGCAGTATTCACCACAGGTTTTGTACAATCCACTGTTTATTGTATTAAATTGTATAACTACTATCCGAGATTGAGGCGTTTTATAGCCAGGGTCGCGAGGGGACTGCGAGTGCTCTCCGGGGACTGGACGCGAAGTCATGGGAACCAAATGGCTGTTAACTGTGGGAAGTTAAGTTTCTTCTTCCCTTGTGATGCGCATCTGCCTGGGTGAAAGATATGTGGCCTGCCACATGTAGAGGACTTAGTGAGATGGGGTGGTTTGTTCTGCAACTTTGTAAATTCATTATGTCATTGATGGAGCAAAAGGTCTGGAGAGTGTAAAATTTGATGAGGGAGCTTTATAGGATCCTTAGTTTAAAGTAGCTCTGCTATGCTAAGGTCTGTATTTAATTTTGGTAGTGGAGTTGCCCTTTCAGTCTGTCACTGGAAGGACTACTTTTGGTCTGGTCGCTGCCCTATCTGTCCCTCAGGAAAGGCTCTGATCTTCTTTCTATGAAATACCAAGTCTCTTCTGCCCATGATGTTCTGTTTGAGGGACGGGGACCTAAGTGAACACCTTTTGCATATAAAAATGCGATGATGTGCTCTACAATCATGGTCTGAGATGCTTTCAGATTACTTTTCAGATATTTGCATAACCAAGTAGTGCAGAATTTAACAGTTTTTTGAGGCTGGTTCCTAGATAGGAAGATGCTAGTTGGGAGTGCTGTTTCAACACAATACATTGCAAAACTGAAAAACATTGTAGGTAATTTTTAATTCCGTACACAGAAGATGTGGTGTTTGGCTCTGGACTGGCAAAGGGGTATCGGGCCGTTCACCCTTACGTTGCGGCGGGGAATGGAGGTCAGTAACAAATGAAAGCTGTTACCATCTGACGGCTGTTTAGTCACCTGTGAAATGTGGTTTCTAATAGACAGGTTTCCACATCATAAGAGCAGCAACCGCAATTAGATGAGCGGAGCCAGCCCCCTTGTCGAAAGACTCCTTAGAGTGGCTAACAAGCACATCACGCCTCAGCTCAGCCTCAAGCCGATCCCGCCAGTTAAGCGTTCCCAAACACAGCGTCGGGATGCGTGATAGCTGATGGCGCTCTGTCTGCTGGCGGAGAAAGAGCGCATTTTATTGTCGGAGCTGTTGGCCTGTCTCTCCTCGAAAGGCTCAGTCCATAAAAGCAGAAAAAAGTGGAGCGCACAGCAGCATCCATGAGGTCCTGGCTCCATCTGAGTAAGTCGCTTGCAAAATATTCAAAGGCTTCACCGGGTTTAGGATTTCATCCTGTGGAAGCATTATAGAGGGCACACTGTATCTCCCAGTGAAGCTAATCATGTCCAGACTTGGTAGTAGTTACTGACAAATTGGCTGAGGAGTCGGTGATTAATTTTAACAAATGGGTTTTCTTTAAATGCAAGCTCACGCATGCCAATTATAACAGTATCCCTATGATAAAATTAGGGATTTTTTTTCTTTAAGCTTCAAATCTGCTGGTGACTGATTATTTTTTCCAGTGTCTTAAAACATCTGTGTTTTGTGGGGAGTATCATTGTGGGGGGCAAAACCCCGGAAGTGCTCTTTCTCCCCCAGAAAACCCTAAATACCAAAGAAATGTTCAAAAGCGGTTGGAAATTATTTTTTTTTTTTTCTAGCGGTTAATGTGTATTTAATGTATTGTATCACGCAGTCTGGAAGGCCTTTAGTGTCTTCAGTGATGTACAGGCCTGATACCTAGTCCCGTCAAATCAGGGAAAGGTCTTGCACCGCCTTTAAGCCGTCTTTGGATCTAGACCCCTGTGAGTCTTCGTTTGTATTCCAGCTGCGGACTGCTTTTCAACAGGAGACAATAAACTTGGGTGGTAGGAAACAAAGCTCTTAGCAAACATACGTGAGTTGGGTCATATTTTGAGGTACTGAAGGAGCTGATTTTAGAACAAAGCCTGCTTGGGCTAAATATACCCCAAGGCGTTAGAGAGGAAGCCTTAAGAATAAGAGGAGCGCAGGAATTTTTTGAAGAAAGCAGTGAATCCGATGTGATTTTGTTTTATTTTTTTTTTTTTCTAAAGATTGAGGTGCTAGCGTAGAAGTGGCATTACAGCTGATAGACAAGAAGTGTTCTTTCTTAAGAACACAAATGTGGTTTATAGGAAAATCAAGCAGTGACATGTTTTTAGACATTTAACTTGGAGATAGTCTTGCAGATGGATGCAAGGCCACAATCTACCTACCTTGACTCCACACAGACCTTTTTTTATTAGCACAGCTGAAGGGCACAGAATATCAAGGCTGGTTTTACACCGATGAGTTTGCATGGCGGTAGCTGTGTGCTGTTGACATTTTCTTTATAATATGCCACCTTTTTTTCAGAAGCGTATCGTTCACCCATAAAACACATGTTCTGATTTAAAGCATAGTTAAAAGGTCTACTTACCAGAAGGAGAAGTTTTACTAAGTATAAAAATGATTGCTTTGACAAAATGGAGAATAATGTGGCATTAACAAAGAGAACTCACTTTTCTTTTTCTTTCTTTTTTTTTTTTGTGTTGTTTTGTTTAACATGCATGACTCTCGGCACCCTCAGATTTAAAAGACCTTTAGAAAAAGACATTTAGAAAACTGGAAGTCCACTTAAAAGATTGTTTCTTTCATTATCTTGACAAACCTTGAAAAGTAGTTTCTGTGCCTGCATAGTGATTATGTTTCAGAAACAGTTCTTAGGGATTTTATTATGTGCTGAAACATATGTTTATAAAAAAGACTATAACCTGGTGGAAAAAGTGTCTTATAATAATAAACCTGTCGATGGGCCATATGCTGCCATCAGTACGTTTGAAAAAAAATAAATTCTTCTACAAGTGTTAAGTAAGTTTACAGCCCGAGTGTTAAGTTAGGGTCAGACTGTGACTGGCCCTCTGTGGATTGAGAGGGGGAGGAAAGCGCGTGCAGATCCTCCTGGTGCTCTTTTCATTAGCTCTCGCGGCGGCTGGGGTAGCACCCCTTCCCAAAGGGCAGTGGGGGCTCTTCGAGCTCCGTGGGAGACCAAGAGAAGTCCTCCTCCTGCAGCTTTCCTTGGCACTCCGCAGGTTTGTGCCAACCCAGCACAGGGCTGCGTATTTTGTAAAACTTGGCTGCGCTTTGCATGGTCTCTCCTGAGAAGAGCAAACCTCTGAGGTAGATTATCTGCATTTAAAAGGTGCCAGAACAGATATATGAAGCCGGTACAAATAAAAGAGCTCTGATAACTATGCAATTGGATGAGAAATGTGGGAAAAACTTCATTTCTTACTATCTACGAGGTAGATCATTTGTATTTTATGGAATTTTTTTTTTTTTTTGTGCGTGTATCACCGTTTTTTGTTTTTTAAATGTAGGCGATGTGGTCGTGGCAAAATCTTTTGTTTCTGAAGAGCAAAAGTAAGATGCAGTATTTCAGTCATTCTCCAAAAGCACTTCTGTGTGGGATCAATGTTTGGTAAATGTAGACACTTTCAAGCCTATTCTACTTTGGATGCACTCGTGTAGCTCCTGTGAATGGGAGTCATGCATGTGTGCATCTCAAAAAGAATAGGTCTCTTTGTAAGTGAGGCACTTTCTGTGTAGAAACATACTTCACCGAGAAGTGTTTTTAACGTTCTAAGGTTTTCCACCACTGATCAGTTGTGCACTGCTTGTTTTCCTGGCAACTCGGTGGGTGACGGTCATTGTCAAAGGAAATATCAAAGATTAAGGAGAATTGTTTAAAGTAGTTGACCGTGCTGAAGGCTGTGGCAAGAGATGCATGAGGTTGCCATAGTAGCTGTTATCGAAATCAAGATTGTGAACAGAGCAGTCCCCACCAGGAGCGAATTCCCTTATCCACAGACTTTCCAGGGTTCATCAGAGCTTTTAGTTTGCTCAGGGGAAATTTACTTCTTGAGGGCTGAGATCTTCCCCCTGGGCTTTCCTGCCCAGAAGTCTCATGAGGTGTGTTGTGTCGATGTGTACCAGTCTCCCAGTCTGGAAGAAGGCCTTGGAGACCTAGGGAGTGGAGCAGAGAGAGAGAATAAGCTTCAAAAGAAGCACCCAGACTCCAGCACAGAGTTTGCAATCACCATGGAAATGAAAATGGAAAATAGATTGGACCAGTAATCCATGGAGGAGGGGGTACTTAGGAGTTACGTGGATGTTCCCTGGGAAAATTCTTCTGCACATCAGAGAGTAAGGCTAAGTATGTATCGAAGGAGTAGTAGGATGACAATAAGTCTGGGGAGGAAACCATCTATGCCTGATGTGTGCCTACCTTTCAAAGAGAGGCACTTTGGTACTGGCAAGGCTTGGAAGCACCCTGGGACCACTTCTCTTCAGCCTGGTCCAATTTAGCTCCCCCATGGAGACAGTAAATTCCAGCCAAGTTCTTACACCCAGTTGGACCTGGGGGAAGGGTCCTGGGCTTCAGCGCTGCCTCCGGCTCACAGCTGATGAGGTGATTGAGGAGCCTGCAGTGGGCCAGGCCGGCTTACCTACAGTACATACAAGCCAACATGTGGTGTTAACAACTGCAGCGCTCAGAATTTGCACAAACCCACATTCAGTAATAAAATAGCCTGCAACTAGTCAAAGGCACCGGTAGTAGCCAAGCAAATTTGGAATGTCTAAGCCAACCATTTTTAAGTTATGATGAGCCAAAAAAAATTAGGAAACAGTCCAAGAAATGAAGAACACCTCACTTTTCTGGAACTCTCATATCTCCAAGATGCCTTGGCTGATCTACCTCAAACTTTCCAGAGAAGCTTTCCTTGGCACAAGACCATGACTGTGAAATTTCATGTGACTGGGTTCTACTTTGTTGAAGTTATGAAGGTTAAAACCAGAGTTTGTTATAGAAAGCTAATCTCTCCATTAGAAGTATTTCTGCATAGTTGGTATTCATTCCATCTTAATTGTTCACTGCTATTTCTTATTCAGGCTGATTGTATTTTTGCTGTTTATTTTAGCTGTGGTTTTTTTTTTTAAAGGCTAAATTCAGAGCAGCATAACTTGGAGCCAAATTGTGCATGGTTGTGTACAGGCATATGTGGTAAGGCAGAAGCATTGGTCCTGCGTCCACTGGAGAAGGAACGACAGTTAAGAGTCCTGCTCCCACTTGACTATCACCGGAGAGCTTTTTGGAGAATCTGGTTTGAAAGTTCAATGTTTAATAGAGCTTTCCCCTCTCTGCGTAGTTGAAGAGAGTGTCTCTGTTGACCTACTTGTGTTCTCATCTCCAGGTGAAAGATGTTGCTGGTTGAAGGCCATCTAGTCATCCGTGGCAGCTCCTGCTGTGGAAAACCATGAAAGTGACAGTAGCCAAAGATTGGGATCACTGTTCTCCATGTGTGCTCTTGAGCTGCTCTTCATTATGGCTAAACGTCTGTAGTCTGAAATGCCTAGCTGCCAAAATTGCAAAATTTCAGATAGGTATTAGAAAATATAGAAAAAATGCTTGTAGGGCTGGAAGTGCTTTTCAATTTTCAAGTTAGGGGCACCTTAGCTGTGACTTAATTGTCTACAGGCTTGAGACCTGGTTATGCACCAGCCCTTTCCGCGTCTCTGAGGGCTGTTTTCTGAATGCTGCGAAGGCCAAAGCATGCCATTGCAGGTACTTGCTGTTGTTAGATGGAGCCAAATGAGCAAAGGTCTCTAAATACGCTGTATTTAAAGACACTGAATTAATTTGACTGAGTTGCTTTATAGACAGAGTGAGCAGGGCTGGAACAGATGTCAAGCTGGAATGAGCCCTCACCCCGAGGCAGGGGCTGAGAGTGTTTGAAGTCGATGCTTGACTGTATTTTTCTTTCCGGGGCTTGACTTTAAAAGCACCAGGAGAGACTCGGCAGAAGTCAGGAGATGCTGCTGCTGGAAGAGACAAGGTACTGTTGGTCACTGTTTGATAGGACTCTCTCTTGGGCAGGATCACCCAGCACCCGCCGAGCTCAGGAGGCCAGGAGGTGCTCCATGTCTTTGTCCTGTTGGCCATCTGCCTGGAGAAGAGAAGGCTCCGGGGAGACCTTGTAGTGGCCTTCCAATACCTAAAGGGGGCCTACAGGAAAGCCGGAGAGGGACTTTTTACAAAGGCACGTGGTGATAGGACGAGGGGGAATGGCTTTAAACTGGAAGAGGGGAGATTTAGATTAGATATTAGGAAGACATTTTTCACTTTAAGGGTGGTGAGGCACTGGAACAAGTTCCCCAGGGAAGTTGTCTCTGCCCCGTCCCTGGAGGCGTTCAAGGCCAGGTTGGATGGGTCTTTGAGCAACCTGGTCTGGTGGGAGGTGTCCCTGCCCATGGCAGGGGGGTTGGAACTAGATGATCTTTAAGGTCCCTTCCAACCTAAACCATTCTATGATTCTATGGTACTGGCACCTGTAGCAGAGGGGGCATTACTGTGTCTTGTCTAACGCAACCCCACACCAAACATACGATTGTCTGTCAAGATGCAGGAGATTATTAGGGGTTAATTCCTGGAAAAGGGTGTCTGCATAAAATACCTATCAGAAGGTTTTCTATTTGCTCAGGCGTTTTATTATTAGGAGCACTAAAAAGACCAACAGAGCCAGCCTAAAAATCAATCTGCCACTGTATAGGCGGCCAACGAGAGGAGCGCGGGGTGGGTGTAATGTGATCACAGCTACTTAAACCAGTGATCAGATATACTGCTACAGTCTGCAAAAGCTGCAAGCAGTCGAGAAACCCCGCTGAAAACTCCTGGACCACGGAATTAAAATAATTAAGCCTTGCAGTCACTGGAATAAATGTTGCTCTTGCAAGGTCGTCATGAGATAAATAAGGGCACGGCTAGAGCACACTGTGTATGTGGAACTTTGCTTTTGTGGCGTGCGACGCAGAGGCTCTTTATTTTTTTTAAAAACAATAACTAGTTGCAGTTGAAAGTGCCGCGAGGATCCTTCAGGTGGGGATGGCACCACAGCCATCAAAGAGGAAATGCAAAGCAAAATCCATAGATATGAGGATGCGTTTTTGATGCCTGAGCTAGCTCAGGCGTCCCGGCACGGCACTGCGGTGCTCTGCGTGTAGAGACTCCCTGAATGATTTCTTCAGTAAGCAGGGCCTCGGTGGAGGAGATCACCTCAATGAATTTTTATCTTCGCGGCATTTCTAGAAATAGCGCGTCTGCGCTCTTTGGACTGCAGAGCTGCAAAGCTTCGGGTTACTACTGCTGCTACGCCATCCCGGGCGTGCAGATGAAAGTTTCCGAGGAGTCTCATAAGCCCCGTTGCAGAAGCTGAGAGAAGGGGTAGAAAGCAGCCTAGCCTGTAATGCTGCAATATTACAGTATTGTCTACTGCTGCAGTAACCCCCGCTGTGTTTGGAAGGTCTCAGGCATGCCAGCACCGTGTCTAATCAGTCAAGCGGCCGATAGTCATTCATAGCCTTGACTGCTGAGAAACTCAGCACGGCTAAGATAGATATCCGATCCAGCTCAAGACAGAAGCTCGAGAAAGTAAAGTCCTCTTTCTACAGTAGTTTGCTTTTTGAAAGTGCCACGTTAACTCAGTTTCTGAGTTTGCCTGCTTATTTTCTAAGTGCTAGACAGCCAGACAATGATACAGCTATGCAAAGACAATAAAGCTGTTAGAAGGACGCTACTGGAGTTTTGTGACTCAAAACTGTATTATAAGTGCAGAATGGATCCAGTGAGTGTTTGTGGTAGAGTCTGAAGTCTTCCTTACCTTACCACTGGATTAAAGCCAGCCTCTTTAGATGTGATTTCCACAGCTCCCCCCTGCCCGATGGTTGGAATCAGCTATAAAGCAGAAGTGTGGTCAGTAACAGCAGAGCAACAAGAGGGGTGCTCATTACCCCACTGTCCAAGTTTCTCAGAAACTAATATTTGATACCACATCAGTTGCACTGTGGTTTTGGGATACAGACCAAAATCGAATTTTTCATTCGGATCCGCTAAACAAAACAGTTGTTTTTGTTCTTTGAAATGCAATACCTTTTTAACCAAAAGATTCCCCTGATTTTCCATCCAACTGAAATGAGGTTTCAAAAAGAAGAAAATTGCAAGTCCCGCGTACTCAGGAAGTACTCAGGAAAATGTCAAGTGACTTGGAAACGGGCATGCTGAATAAAAGCGTCATCAAGATAAAGATAGATTGGGTCAAGACTTGGCAGCAGTGGTGACTGGTTCATAGGTCTTGGAGATGGTTTGGAATGGGGATGCTGCTTCTGCTGAGGTTTTAGAAATCAGGAGGTGGTTATAGTGTCATGGCGATACTGGGGGAGTCACCAGTCACTGGCTGAAATGTTGGAGAAGTAGTAGCTGTAGCCAGAGTGCATAGAGTACATAAAGTATGCACTACATTAACAATGTTACATTTTCCAAGAAAGACAGTGCTTTTAGAAATCGAATGTCGGGTACTAAAAGTCTATTTTTTCCCTGATTCCCTGATGCCCAGGCCAAGTGAAATTGATTTTAAACTAAAGACACCGATGTGGCTGTTTCTTACAACAGTGTGCTTGGCAGAAAAGGGATATATTAGAATTCACATAAACTTGGATTTTCTGACTCCTGGAAAGGAAACGGTATATGTTACCCACTGACGGAAACGTGGGCTCCTCTGCAGCGTGCCCTTGGGCATGTTCTGTTTAAGTGGCTTGAAAATATGTGATTATTCTTCGTGTGCTTGTCCGTACTCGGTTTCTTTATGGACACAGTGACATTTACAGTATCTGCAGTCTGAAGTACTGCTTTTTCCATAGGTTTTAATGGTTATCTCCACTTACTAAAAAAACTAAGCAGACATCTTGACATGCTGATGGTGTAGAAGGTTTAACAGGCAAAATTGTTGCCTGCATGTGGTGATAAAGTTAGAAAACACTTTAAAGAAATCGAGCTTTCCATTTGCTTGATCTGAGTCATACGAATTCTTTTCCTTTGATTTCTCTTCCCTCATGGTATAAAACTATGTAAGTCTGCTTATTCTTTCATCAAAAATTATGCAGACCTGAGGGACACTTGTAATTTGGAAGTAATTAGTAAATAAGTCTGATAAATACTCTCCATTGAGAATTGCGAAAGCACATTGGATAAGATTCTTAAAGAGCTGTATCAAATTCAAACAATTAAAGTTTAAAAAAAATTATCAGTAGTGAGTATGATAAGTCCATTTCATCATAAATTAGTTCACAGTTACTAATTTCTGCTGCTTTCGGAGCAATCTGACGAGATAGAGCAATCTCAAAAAGTAGTTAAAAAAAGAAGAGAGAGAAAATCTGTCAAAGTACGGCATCTTTAGACTAAAATGTGGTGGTATCCCGCTACCTGATTTGCAGTGCGAATTTGGGGTGTGCACTGGGAAGTCAGTGCTTGTGTGCAAATGCAGTCAGTGGGGTTCTGCATCCAGAGCGGGACCTCAGGTCTGTGGGTGTGGGTACTCCCTCCTCCCCAACTAACATTTTTTTTTTGTTGTTCTTCTGACATATTGTCTATCTGCTTGTTTAAGAATAGCTCACTGGTGCTCATTTTCTCATGCTGAAGTAAAAAAAAAAAAACAGCTTTGTGTGGCTGCTACTGTTCACAGAATTGGATTCTTTAGTGGAAAAGCAGAATGTGAGGTACAAGATATGTTTGAATACACGTGGTTTGTAAGTAGACCAGTCTACCGCTGCTCATAAATTCGTCTTAAAATCTGTGTATTCCTCTACTTAAATGTCGCTGCAGGGTTGTGAGATGCTACAGGATTCTGCGGTAGCTTTGTATCGGCGCAGTGGTGGGGTAATGGGAACACACAGAGCTGTGCCGTTCCTCCCTGGGAATAACCTGGTGTCTCTTACGACCCTCCAGGGTCTGTTAGAGGTAATATCAGATTTCATATTTGGGGTTTTTATATCATATAATTCACTATAGTTCCTAGAAGTACTATGAAATTGTACTGTGCATACATTACAAAATACATTAAAATAAAGTGCAAGTTACAACGAATTAAAGAAATAGACTCTTCCTATATGGAGTTCCTTCTGCTTTATTGGATTGGTAAGTTTTGTTTAATCAATTTACCAGACAGGGTTTGGTGATTGGTAGGTTTACTACTAGTGGCAGGTGTCCTACCAGTAAGTGTGGATTACTGGGACTTTGCTATACTACCTCATGTCCAAATACAGATTCCCAAGAATTTTACTCTTTTAAGGCAGCAGAGCAGGCGTGACAGAATGTTGTGCACGGATACTGAAAAACCTGAGAATTTTGGAGTAGACTGAAGACAACTGAAGACCAGAACAAGAATCTCATCACTGCTTGGCGTCATTTATGGTTGCTGCCAGTATATCTTTTTACATTTTTATACCCATATTTGGCATGAACTTCAGTATGTTTTTCTCCAACAGTTAAAAAAAACCAACCTGATGGAAGTAGGAAAATTTTGCTTTGCTTGCAGTCCTCCTGTGTAGTATACCCTATACCTGCTGTAGCAGTTTTGACTGTTAGTAAAGCATCTCGACTAACATATGCCTACTAGAAATATAGATGCAAATCGGGAAATAAAAGCAAGACTCATGAAAATGTTAGAAACGTTAAACATTAGCTTTTAGATCAGACTCAATGGGGTTTTTTCATTTATTTAGTGTCTGAACAGGACTGAAGCAGGACTAAACCCCGTCAACTGAATAGGTTTGAGAGGATTGGGTGTTGCCTAGGAATCAATCTATGTTAAAACAAAGATTTCTTTTTCAGAACGGTCTCTTTTTATGTTGGCAGAGAAAACCTTCTTCTGATTGATTTAGGGCAGTGAATTGGCTTCACTTTATTACTTGCCCTCTGCCTTTAGCGCTTAAAAGCTGCAGACGCGGATTGGGACTGTATTATGCCAGGCAATAAGGGACAAAACCACACAAAAGTTTGTCTCCATCCTGGCAAACTTTTTTCCTGGTTCTCCATATGGTTGGTTTGAGCGTTGCCGGCAGCCTTCCTAAGTGGCAGATGGTGCCATGGTGAGGAGAAACTCATGTTTTCTGGGAAGGTCATGAACCTGAAGAGAAGCAAGAGCTGGCTCGGAAGAGGTTCCCCAGGACAGCAAGCAGGCGGGTGCGCTAGGGGAGCATGGGCAGATCCCAGCTACTGCTTACCACAGCCGGGAGGGAACCTGTTCCCATGGGTGCTGAGTTGCGAGCGTGCAGCGAGGAGAGGAGAGGAGAGGGAGAAAGGATTTCAGGTGTATCTGACATCTTGCTGAGATGCTATGCTATAACACACAGCTATGCTCTGCACCGGGCAAAAGGATGTGCTTCACCTGCATCTTCTAAGCAGATGCATCTGCATCATCTAAGCAGAGGGTGCAGAAGATAGGCAGAAGGGTTTCATGTCTCGCCTACTCAACGGCAGTCTTAGAAGGAGGGCTTTTTGATGAAATCAGTGATATTTCAAAGGCCTGCCTGTTGGCTGAAAACCAAAACCAGACGTAGCCAGCATTTGAAATACTAACAAATATTTTACTGAAAATTTTGAGAATCCCACCTGTTGAAGAATTGAAGAAAGGGAATATATTACATCTATACTGATTAACTTCAGATTTCAAAGTCAGTGTTTAAATGGAGACTTTCCTCTAGAGGTAAAGGCATGGCAACAACCTCTGCCAAGTATCTCAGTAAGACAACCATTTACTCTTTCACAGATTCATCCGTAGTAGCCTGTAGATCTCAAAATACAAGGTTTTAGATTCCGTTGTCTCTTATGGTGGTGAAAATTATCATCAAATGGTAATTCCA
The DNA here is from genome assembly GCF_965231255.1 of Vanellus vanellus. NCBI lineage: Eukaryota > Metazoa > Chordata > Aves > Charadriiformes > Charadriidae > Vanellus > Vanellus vanellus. The sequence goes on along the minus strand of NC_138905.1, from coordinate 152,813,361 downwards.
TAGTTGTATCCAGTAAGGATGGGCTCAGAATTTTATCCCGTCATTTCAACTTTTATAACAAAAACAACTAATGCAAATAATCTTGCAAACTAGCCAACTCTGTCTTGCCTCTCACTTACCTCAGTTTCTCACTGTTTTAATGGTGTCAGAGCTTTCAGAGACCCTAATTTTTTTTTCTGCTACCTTCCACCTTGTAAAGTCGTTTGTACTTGTAGGGAGTGAGTGGCCAGTGCTGGGAGAGAGGGCTTCTTGTGCACTGCACGTGGGCACTAGTAACTACACAAAGGGGAAAGCTATGAAGAATCCAACCAACAACCTTGATTTAATTGTCACTATACCTCACACTGGTTTTGTGATGGTAGTTCTTAGAGATCCTGTTTCTCTGCAAAATTTACAGACAGATAGGATTCGGGTTCTAGTGGTTTGTGTCAGGTTACAAACAGCTGTATCCCCCACAGAAGAGATTTCTGTTGATCTAGTCACAGTTTAGACTAATATTGCCCTGAGCCATGCATAAAAGTGCCACAATGGAAGAGAAGAAGAAAAAAAAACCCCAACACTTAATACTAATACCACTTTGTTTTGCTTTATGAAGCCAGACAAAACATCCCAGCTAGTGTAGGTTGGCTTATCATCAACATAGTCATGTTAAGTATTAAAATACACAAAAAAAGGGGAAAAAATTGTTCCAGTCCAGGAAACTTCAATTTTGGATTGTATTTATAATGTAAGGAGGGCTAAACTGACTTCATCCTTCAGTTTGGCAGACATTCTTCCAGGGTGCAACTTTTCATTCAATCTTTTATCCTAGAGCAAATGAGCTTATAGAAGGCATGTTTTTTGTACGTATGTATATAAGTATATAGAAATGAGACATTAACAATGATAATTTTCTAAATGCTCTCTTACAATTATGTTGCTAACATAAGCAAACAGGAATTGGCACTGAGATAGAGCTGAGAAATAGGGAACAATTTATTTACTATTGTTCTTTTTTAGAGTGTTAAAACAAGGGCATGCTTGCTTTCTGGAACAAATGTAAAAAGACAAACTAGAGTCTAATAAAAAAGTTAGTAATAAAAAGGAAAGCAAAACACACTGCCTATAGGACTTGCTTTATTGGAACATACAGTAGAAACACACTCTGTGGATGTAAAATTTACTGCTATAGTGAGATACGGATAATCAGTATATCTCAGAAACATTGTTGCACATTGAGGTTTAGAGTGGAAAATCAAAATTCTCCAGCCATTTCTGCCTGGAAGAGTTTGTGAGTTTGGTCAAGTTTTTTGTGATAGGATTGAAACAGACCTTTTGTAACTGTGCTCTCTGTTCATGCGCGTGTTAGTATAAACGTTTCCTTCTTTCAGGAAGCAATTCAGATTGCCCTTTTTCAGTGCAATTACTGCTGTGTTAAGTTCAAGTAATATAGCATCTAAAAACATTTATGGAGCAAAGAAAAGAAGCCTTTTATTCTAACCTTGCCAAGAGCAGAAATAAAATGAGCTGTTGTGCTGGAAGTGTAGAACTGCATGAGGATTTGTAACGTCCTATTTCTCGTGGTTTAGTCTTGTGTGCAGCCTGAGATTTGTGTGATTTAATGAGACTGTGATTCGTTTATCCTGTCAAGCTTTAAATAAAAAACCCTCAAAGCACTTCCTTCCTTTTTTGAATTATGTGTTTTTGCTAGTACGGTATCAAAAGCTGTCTCTTAAAAAGAGGGAGGGGAGCCAAATACAGTTATGTATGTTGGCTGCATTATTTTTTTTTTCTTATGCTTTATTAGACACTGAGTAGACTATCCATTTCTCCGCATCTCTCTTTCTTGTTTTGGGGCATTAAGAGATTCCTCCCATCGTGTTCAGTTACACATGACATCAGAACGTAGGCATGAGCTGCTCCTGAACTGCACTTTTGCAAGGGGAAAGGGATTAGAAGAAGGAAAAGGATTCCTTCTTCTGTGGGCAGGGAAGGATCAATCCCACGGAAAGCCAGGCTGTGCTTAAGGTGGGCAGTGGGTCTGTGTGCTGTGGGTCTTCAAACACCAACCGTGCCTGTGGTTGGGAGCATCTCTGTACGGGCTGCCAAGCAACATTCACAAGGTAGAAGGGGGGAAAAATAGGTGCAGCTATTTTGGATGCTAATCCGCTGCAAAACTCAGTCGGAGGGTGTCCTGGTGCACAGGGAGGGAAGGGAGCAGGGGCCATGCCCCACCTGTGAGGAGCGCCGTTGGTGACTTCTCCCAGGGTCCCCTTTCCCGTGCAGACGGATGGCGGGAAGCAGCCCATTGACCTGGGAAGGGCTGCCCAGAAGGAAAGGGGGGAAGGCACCGTGTGGGTCCTGCTGCTCACCCAGACTGGTGGCCTCTTTCCCATGTGTTGCTTGGGAGAAATAGGGTAGGATGCTCTGGGCCAGATCCTGCCCTCAGCAGGAGCAGGGCTTGCTCGGTGCCTCCCCGAAAGGAAGGTGGTGATCGGCGGGAAGGATGTGATGGCTCTGGCAGGAGGGATTTTTTGCTTCCAGCTCTCACTCCCTCGGTGCTGAGGTGTCCCAGCCTCTGGCAGGTGGTGTTTTGCTCTTTCACTGGCACAGCGGCCATGGTTTCTCTTCAGTCTCATCCCTGCTCTCCATGCTGCTCTGCAGCAGGGCTTCCTTCCTGCCCAGCCCAGCCTCCCCCAGCCCTTGCGCCTTCCTCCCTGTGTTGGCGTACTCCCTTCCTCCTCATTGACCTCACCTCAGCAATAAACACAAATACATTAATAAGGTGGTTACATGTGAATGGAGGATGCGCAAGTGAGCAGTGGCCATCGGTCTGATCTTCCATCTGCAGCCAGCTCGCCGGTTCAGGCCGCACGCCTCGTGCCAGCGCATGGCATTCAGCTTCCCAAGACCCTAACACTGATCAGGCGGACAACTGCAGTTCCTCAACAACTTGCAGCTCATGGGGGGGTGCAGAGATGCGCAAATGGAGTGCAGGAGAACCAGGGCCTGCTCTGTGGCCTGAATCCACCAGGCTTCGCCTGTGCGGAGGACCTACGGAGGTGTGAGTGTCTCCAGCTGGGATGGTGAGGTACAAAGCTGGATCCCTCGGTGATTATCCAGTGACATATTGAATTTCACTTTGGAAAAGGGACTTGCACTCTCTTGGGATATTTGTAGCTGTTTTACACTGGTGTAGATACAAGGTGTTGGTTTTTTTTCTGGTGCTTAGATCAAGAGGCAGTGCTGTGGCAGCTGAAACATGACTGAAAACTGTCAAAATCAGCCAGCTGGTAGTACTGCAAGGGCAGAAAAGATACCTTAGCTGCTTCTCTGCTATTTGTGTCCGAGGACGTGCTAGGGACTATGGCCAAAGCGGTGGTTTCTTCACCCACGTCCCATGGTAGAACCCAGCACTGCTGACATTTGCTGCTGCTTGAAGCAGCCTCGAACCTTTGTGTCTCAGTGTGAACAGGGCCGGGGCCAGCAAAGGTATGGCAACAGCAAATGACAAAAAAAAAAAAAAGAGGTCAGAAGTAGGTAAGGCTGAATGCGGGTACTACGTGGCTGTGTGAGGGGCTCCTTAAGAGGCTGTAGGGGCTGAGTTGAGTTATGTTGTGAAAATTGCTTATTTTCAGCACAACTATGTGACACTTCTGCCCCTTTGTAGTTTTGATTGAAGAGTCTGGAAGTGATTTACACTGAAGTTGTGCTGAATTTCACATGCAGTGATATGTGGTGCATTTCTATAGAAACCCTCAGTTATGGTAACAAGACTGTGGTTGTCTCATAACTGGTCTGTAAAAGACAAAGAGGTTGCACTGTCTCCCGTGACCTGAAATTTGGGAGGAAATTCTGGCTGGAGCGTTGAATTTTGGTGTGTATCGGAGCTAGCGCCACGGTGGTGGCTCATGAGAAAAGATGCTGCAAGTTGGGTAGGTGGAGGTGGACCCGAGAGGTGCAGTCAGTCACCGCAAAGGCAGCTTTTCCCTGGCCCTTGATGCTGTGATGAACACTTCCACTGGCAGTGGGGAAGCCTGCATGTGAAGGCTAAGAGCTGGTATGGTTATTTTTACTTCCCTGCTGTCAGCCCACGCTCACATAACCTGTATGTGGTCTCTGGGCTGTGCGGGCGGCACTGTGGGCTGTAGGAAAAGTGATAGGTGGCTTCAATGCCGGGCAACTCGAACTTGATGACGGAGCGTGGAGAGCGGGTATCAGATGCATAGAAGATAGCTTTGACCTCCCATTAAAGCTTGGAGATTTATGCATCAAAGCCCCCGTGCTCCTACAGAATAATCTAGGACACGTTCCTTGGCAGAAGCCCCACTGAGCATTTCTCCAGCTGCCGGGTTGCCAGCTCGAGTGAGTTTTACTGCAAGTCTCACTATATTTGGTAATTTTCTTTCAGCCTGAGCTCCTGGAAATGGGTCATTAGTAAAAATAATAATTAAAAAAAAAAAAAAGAAGCCACTCCACCTCCATCCCCTTTAACTTGAAATCCTAGGCTTTATCAGAGAACCTGAGAAGAGGCACTCTACTTGCCTGCATCCCCAGAAGCAAACAAGAACCTGAGACTCCACTCTCCAAATGCCCTGGCTTGGGACACTTGGCTCACATTTAATGGGTGATTTGGGTTAGCAGTACCATCGCCTGCATACCTCCCGAGGAGTCTTCTGTAAGAAGACAAGTAAATGTAGGTTAAAAAGGCACTGAGCAATGTTGAAAAAAAAAAAAAAAAAAGAAGAAAAATCAAAAAAATCCTGCTTCTGAGTTGTTTGGGTGTTCCTTCTTTGTTTCAGAAGACATTCTGTTATATTGCCACAATAAATACTGAATGCATCTTGACTCCTCTGAAAATAACATTGAAGGAAGCAGCCAGATTTATTGGGACTAACAAGGAAGTTGTCCAAAAGAGATTCATTAATTAGGAGGCCTAATCACAACCAATAAGACAAGTGCCCAGGCCATCAACAGACTAATATACATCTTTTGGCAGTCACCACTCCCCACAGGCTTGCCTGTCTGTTGCTGCCTACTGTATGGCTTGCACCGCAGAAATGATGTGATAATGCTAAAACCAATTTGGCACTTCCCACATGAGAGGATGAGTGTGTTTCCCCACCCTGGAAATGCAGCCTCCAGCTGTCTTGCCCTATGCCAGAGGTTTCTTAATACCCTGGAATTAGCTGACTAAGAGATGAAGCAAACTGAAGGAGCGTTTGCTATCTGTTCAGGACGCCTAAGCTTTCCATCAAATAAACCCTGGTCCGATTCCCAGCCCTTTGGGAACGGTTGCCCACAGCTAACATTTGCTACCCCAAATAACCCCGAGGTGACCTTCTCGCTACAAAGCTGCAGCCAAGAAAAACCCTGTTTAACATAACAGTGCACAGCTTAGAACATCAACTTGAACCATCCTGACCTCTGAGCTGCCAGGGTCCGTACAAATTAATTTAACAATAGACAGTGTTGAAAGGGAGGAATGTTTCAAAGGAATAAAAAAAAAAAATCTCCCTCATCCATCTCTTCTCATTTAAGAAATAGTCAGGAGGCATACTTTAGAAAAATTAAAAGTGCTCCTTGTTGCAAAACAATGGGCTATATAAGGAGAGGGGGAACACATTGGTTTCTTGCATCTTAGCGTAGCGAAATGAAATTTCCCATAAATGGGTGCTGCTTTTGGAAGATCAGCCTTTAATTTCCACTGGAGAATCGGCTTTGTTTCCTGGGATGCTTCAAAGATGCCCTTAGGGCTCGCCTCTCTTTTTCATAGCTGTTGCTAATACTTCTATTAAGCCGATAAGTCCCCCCTTTCTGCCCACTGCACTGGTTTGTACCTTGCCTCCTGTTTTCCAGGCTTTCATGCAAATAACCTGGCTGGCTAAGAAGAGGGTCCCTCTCCATATGGTACTTGGAGCTTAAATCAGTTAATGATTGAAAAAGCTCATCAGATAGGAGATATGCAGCAAAATGAGATCATCAGCTACTGGGGCAAACAGCTTTATTACTTCAGCTGAACGGGAACCTGCGTTGGGTTAAGGCTTGGGGGCTTTCCCCAGGTGCAGACGTATTCCTCTGGTCCTCCCAGGCTGGAGCTGTGACTCCAGCGGTCTCGTCGTTTGTAAGTAGGGAGGATTATTACAGCAGGGGTGGTGGAGTTGGAGACAATAAGCAATGTTAATGGTAGTTTTAACGTTTGTGTAGAATGGCTTTGACAGCTTGAAAGCTGTATGATGAGCATAGATGAGAGAAATCGAAGTTTCTTCCTGAAGCACGCAGCGGACTTCAGTAATTACATCTTATGAAACCACCTGTTTTTCTTTATTTAGCCAGTGTAATTCATTACGATCATCATTTCTGGTTTCCTACACTAATGTTTTTCTCTTTGCAATTGAGTTGGTCTTCCTTCAGGAGCACAGGGCATGAGCCCAAGCACATCCCCGGGTGGTACCGAGGGAGATCCCCCCGTCAGCAGCGGAGGGGTCTGCTGCCAACAGGGAGGTGGGAAGCCTGCAGAGGGGCTGCCCTCTCCTCCCAGACACTCCCAGAGCCGGGCACTGTGGGGTGTGAGAAGCCACAGGGGCTGAGGGGGACAGGACTGGATGTCTAGTGCAGAGGGAGATAAGATAATGGATCTTTCTCTGGCCTTACTGCAGCTTTCCACTCACAGCCTTCAGGATCCTGTGAGGTTGTAGGGGTCCTCTTGCAACTAATACAGTAATGACCTTGAATTTGCTTCCAGCTCAGCTGTACTGCTGGAGGACAAGGCTTTTCTTGTGAGGAAAGAAAACATTAAAGCAGCACAGAGATTTGCCTGCACAGCTCCGGTCTTCAAGAGATTTGAGTATCCTTTTTGAGGCCCCACTTGCAACAAGGGATTGTAGATAAGCTTCTGCAGTAGTTAATGTGTAAAGTTTTCGGATTTATTCTCACTGGTGCCTCTCCTTTTGCTTGCAGTGTTGACAAATATATTGCTGTGTGCTGATTCTTTGTTTTACACAGTTAATTTTTTTGCTGCATGAGAAAGGCGACCATGTGCATGCTCATGTGTGCACACCAGCCAAGATGAGTGTGCTTTTATGATCTTGTTAGTGTTAGGGGGGGGAAAAAATCATTCGCTTTGATTTAAAAATAACTAATAATGCAACTCATTCTTTTTTCAGATTGTAACCTAAATATCAAATTTAGGAGTCCAAACTAATTCTTCCTGCTGAGGCAGTTGGCTGCAATCACAGACAATTAGAAACTTTCATCGTCTCACGCCTGAATTAAGGCTGAACCCTCTATATTTCTTATCAACTTCTGGTTATAACATAAAACTAAACTTGGAAAAAAATGAGAAAAAAGTGAGATTTTGTTATGGATTATGTTTAAATTGTGTTTGGACTTGTTACGTGACTCAGTGGAAAATATTAGTGACCTCTTCCTTTAAAGCTTCGACTTCCTGCAAGCTTGTCTGTTAAAAAGATTCTGCAAGATGCTTCCTTTGCGGATCCTGTAAGAACTGTATATTCAGCAGGAGAAACATCTGACTGAGCAAAGTCAAACTTACACAGTGGTTTGGAAGCCACGTGTTGAAAAGTGCTGGGGAAACACAGCAGGGAAAATGATAAAAAGGGATGAAAGCAGTTCAGGCCGGGGGAAGAATGCTGATTTAAAAATGCAAACCATCTGAACGCTCATGAGCGGGCAGGTTGCAATAACTTCAGGGCAGACCTAAGTTGTACAACAGTCATACGCTGTAAGTCAACTCCCACAGGACATCATCGCCTATAGTGATCTAAAATTGGAAGGGGCTTGGGGGGAGTGTGGAGGTGCTGCAGAGAGCAATCTTGCAGCAGCAGCAGCAGAGCATGAGTAGGAAATGGGTCAGTTGGAGTCACGGCTTTTTTTCCATGCGGTTTGTGTGAGCCAAGCCAAACGTGTGTGGAGCACAGGGTTATCGCACTCATGAATATTTTTTTTCAGTGTATTAGAAATGGAATGTGTTTGCAATGAAATTTGGTCGTCCAAGTGTGACATGAACTCTCTCTCTGTTTGGACACTGCCTTGAGTTCCAAAGTCAGCTTGCTGTTTTTAATGTTCTAGGCTTTGTCTAGATCATTAAAATAGACTGTGTTTGGAAATGCAATGCTGTGGCCTCACATTCCCAGGAGGTCAGCAGAAATGCTAGCCTGAAGTATCCCGGCTAATACCACCTGCGGTTTGTTCTCGCCTCTGCATTGTGGTGGGCAATCTCCTCGTTTGTGCTGAAACAACTGAATGTGTGACCACACTGAAGTGGATAAAAGGGCTGACCCAGTTAAAAAAAAAAAAAAACAACAAACCAAAACAAAGAAACTCTCCAGCATATATTTCCCCTTGCTAACTGCCTGCTGTATCAGTTTACTGGTCCAGTTTGTAATATCCCAGATCAGCACACAGGGGTGTTGTTGGCGGCGGAGTCACCGTGTAGGAATGAGGGACATTATGCCATTGTTCTTGCCAGTTTCTTTTCGATGTGAAAACACAGCCTTAGTTACAGCTTGAGTCTAAACTTTGCATTCAGCATTGATGTACTTCAGCAGCTTGCAGAAGGATGATAGCGTATGGTGACCGTGGTTTTGGTCCCTCCTGATGGTCAGGTGTAAGCAGCAGGCGGTATGTTGTCAGAGGTGTGTAAGCTGTGTGTGTTGTTCAGATGCGGTAGGATGAGATGGTGGCTCCCGAGGCAGAAGCTGCTAATGAAATCCAAGCCTGCCCCGGCTCCGTTTTTCCCTTTTCTGAATCCACCAGCTGGCTGGTACAAGTGGCTCTTAAGTCCCACCATTAAGCGGTCATTGAAACAAACGGGGTTAGAAACAAAACTCCAGAAGAAGGGGCTTATTTTTAATCCAGATCAGGTAAGGGATCTGTCACTAAGTAGTACACTGAGGTACACTGCAGTGTAGCAACTGAGGCTGACGGTGGACTTGGGCATGGGCCTGCTGGAGCGTGTCCAGAGGAGAGCCACGAGGATGATCCGAGGGCTGGAGCACCTCTCCTACGAGGAGAGGCTGAAAAAGTTGGGGCTGTTGAGCCAGGAGAAGAGAAGGCTCCGGGGAGATCTTATTGCGGCCTTTCAGTACCTAAAGGGGGCCTACAGGAGAGCTGGGGAAGGACTTTTTACTAGGGCATGTAGCGATAGGACGAGGGGGAATGGCTTTAAACAGGTTCAGATTAAACTTTAGGAAGAATTTTTTCACTTTGAGGGTGGTAAGTCACTGGAACAGGTTGCCCAGAGAGGTTGTTGAGGCCCCATCCCTGGAGGTGTGCAAGGCCAGGCTGGACGTGGCCTTGGGCAACCTGCTCTAGTGGGAGGTGTCCCTGCCTATGGCAGGGGAGTTGGAACGAGATGATGTTCAAGGTCCTTTCCAACTTAAACCATTCTATGATTCTATGATAACTATGGTCCAGGGAGGTGAATGATAAGGCTTATGGTAAGGGAGGGCTGGACTTTCTTCAGCCAGCTTTGCCACTGATGCCCATACTGCTTGATTACACAAGTGAGTTTGCGTAAGGGCGCAGTGTGCATGATGGTCCAGCAACATGCTAGTGTATTTTCCTTGGAACGCAGCCCCCTCAGTCAGACTTTATTTCCTTTTGGACCACGCATCCTTCCAATAATGCACAAGCTGTCCAAAATCCCCTAGTGTTAGTGGAGCACAGATTTCCAAGTCTAGGTCCGACATTGCCAACCCACCCCCTTTATGTAAATCTCCAGCATTATCCTGAAGGCATGCATTTAATTAGCTGTGCCATCCATCCCCCTTTTTGGAAAATGCAAACCCCCTCACGCCCTCGACATGCAGAACTCCTTTATGCCACCTCGGTGTGTGTGCAGTGTCCATAGCAGAGGTACAGCAGTCGCCCTCTTATTCAGGTCTGATGTGGCCCACTGACACTGTGCCAGTTCATACCAGCTGAGGAAAAGAAAAGGCTCTCCTCCGACCTGCCAGTGTGATGCTCTTCCCTACTCCCCCTCCATGATATCCACAGAGCACTGCCTTTTCAGGGCTGTGGGCAGAGGAGGGCTGTCTGGCTGAGAGGTTGTGCCCCCTGCCTGGTCCCTTTGGGGGACAGACTTGCTCGCAGTCCCGCTGCGTAAGGACTTTCAATGGCAAAAGAGAAGACGGCTGATAATGTCCCCAACTGTGCGTACAGCCGGGCATGGGTTTTGCTTTTGCTCTCTTAATGTTACACTCTGTATAGCAGAAGCAGGCAGGCGCATGATCTCCCTGAAGGCAGGATCCAGTGTTACTGTAGAAACTGGCCACCAGCTTCTTTTGTAGCTAGCAGCTGTCACTGTGTGGTTACAGCCAAAGCGTGTCACTCCTACAGTGTCTGCAGGCTCTGGAGTTTGTTTCTGCTTCTGAATCCTCCGTGCTACAGCTTAGAGATTAATTCTGCACCTTCTATCAAAGTGTTTTAAGGTATTTCTGAATTTTGTCTATTTTTAGAACCATTCTTGATTAATATTTGATGTTCTTTCCAGGTTTCATTTTCCTTCACCGATACTTCAAGGCACAGAGGAGCTGGTAAAGGCATTGCCATGAAACCTAACTTGAAGCAATGGAAACAACTCATGCTGTTTGGGATCTTTGCATGGGGTCTGCTTTTTCTGGTGATATTCATCTATTTTACAGATAGCAACACTGCTGAACCAGTTCCCAGTTCCTTTTCTTACATTGAAACTAAGAGGCTTCTGCCCCTTCAGGGCAAGCAGAGAGTCATCATGGGAGCCATACATGATCCATCATTCTCTGAAACCATCGATGGGAACGAGGTACTTCTTAATGAAGATCTCTTAGGGACATTTAAATCGGGGACTGGAAGTATTAAGAAATGGACTGATTTGGAAGATGCCTTTAGGAATGAAGATGAGTTTTTTCCATCCCAGATAGGAAGAAAATCAAAAAGTGCTTTCTACCAAGGCAATGACGATTATTTATTTGCTGCTGGTCAGCCTCGGCCACACAACCACCTACAAGAGATAGCAAAATTCATCTCAGCTGATGAGGATAATCCAAAAGTAAATATTTTACAGAACAACTGGAGCCATCAGAGAAGAATAAGGAGGAGGAGCACAAAGCACAGGAGAAGCCAGCTGCTTGATGAATCTGATGACTGGGATGGGCTATATCCCACAATGTCGAAATCCTTTCTTTACAAGCTTTGGAAAGGGGACGTCTCTTCCAAGATGCTAAACCCTCGACTGCAGAAGGCGATGAAAGATTATTTGAGCACCAATAAGCATGGGGTGCGGTTCAAGGGGAAGCGAAACTCCAAGTTGACAGGAGACCAGCTATTCTGCGAGCTGAAAGAAAGGGTGAATGTGAAAACAATAGATGGCAAGGAGGCTCCCTTCTCCACTCTTGGATGGGAAAAGCACGTTCCCCAAATTCCACTGGGCAAATTGTATACACATGGTTTTGGGAGCTGTGCCGTAGTTATGTCTGCTGGTGCAATACTGAACTCCTCTCTGGGGGATGAAATAGGTGGGTGACGTACGTACGTCTGTTCACCTGCGCGTATATGTACACGTGTGTATTCGTGTTTGTCTTTCAAAAGGTTCATTCTTGTCAAGCATAAGTCTGTAAAGCCTGGTTGTTCTCTCTCACCAGCGTCATGTGAGTGTGAGCTTACAGACTTCAGTGAAGCTGTTCCCTTTCAGGATAATGTAACTGAAAGGAGTATCAGGCCTGAAGTCATAATTTGATTTAAGGAAAACAATTATGCCTTCTTATCGTGTTACAGCTTGTAGTATAAAGGAGGCACTGGTTTCATCAGATCTGCCATATTTGACATTTTGCTGCAACATGTGTTTATTTCTTCAGCAGATTAGAGCCACATTCAGGTTTTATTCTGCAAAGCTGTGTTGTACCTGTCTATTTTGCAGTGGCTCAGAGAGAAACTGCTTTTGGTGTCGCTGTGCCAGACTGAACTTTGTCTCCATGGCAAGTAGCAGTAGAGCATCCTCTTCATCTCTTGCATGTTTTGAGTTCACAGACATATGGAATTCAGACCCCTGTCAGCCTCATGTGCTGCAGTCAAGTTCCCTGACCTCTTTTCCAAGAGTGAATTTAAATGAGTGGAAGTATCTCCTCCCATTGATTTTTCCATCGCTGAACTGAGTCGTGAGGTTACAGATGTTCTGAGATGTCAATGTCACACAGAATTCCCCACTTTAAGGTGGGAGTTTTGTGGTAGTTATTCAGATAAGGATTGTGGAGCCATATAACTAATCCAGGTCAGTTTTTTCGTGGTGTTTTGTTTTTTTTTTTTGTTTTTTTTTTTAATAAGTATTACTACTCATGTTAACATCTCAGTAGTTCTTCATTTTAGTAGTACATGTGCAGTATATTAAGAACTCTGAAAGAAGGATGAAATGTATATCTCAAATTTGCTTCTGGAGCAAGAAGAGTTATCTCCTTCAGCTCTTTATAAAAACCTTTTGATGTGCACTCATTAATCCTCCCATCTTCCAGGACTTTACATCCCAACACCTGCTTCATCACACTGTATCATCTCTTTGACACAGATGGGTTTCCTTTAAATCTCGGGGGTATATTAGAGCTGTTATCATTATCAGACTGCTCTAGTAGGCTTCCAGCACAGCATGGGTGTCCGGCCAGCCTGCAGCTAAAATCACACCAGGGTAACCCCCAATTTCACAGGAAGCCCCACTGATTTAGAAATCAGTGAACTAGCTTAACGATTGCTCCCTTCTCCAACATGTTATCCTTGACTGAAATAAAATCATCTTCTGTCAATGTACCCCAGTATACCTGGGGTATACCAGCTCTGTAGAAAGAGACCTGGGAGGGATGACCATGAGCCAGCAATGTGCCCTTGTGGCCAAGAAGGCCAATGGCATCCTGGGGTGCATCAAGAATAGCGTGGCCAGCAGGTCGAGGGAGGTCATCCTCCCCCTCTACTCTGCCTTGGTGAGGCCGCACCTGGAGTACTGTGTCCAGTTCTGGGATCCCCAGCTCAAGAAGGACAGGGAACTGCTGGAGAGGGTGCAGCATAGGGCTACCAAGATGATTAGGGGACTGGAACACCTCTCTTATGAAGAAAGACTGAGGGAATTGGGTCTCTTTAGTCTGGAAAAAAGACGGTTGAGGGGGGACCTGATCCATGCTTATAAATACTTAAAGGGTGGGTGCCAGGAGGATGGGGCCAGGCTCTTTTTGGTGGTGCCCAGTGACAGGACAAGAGGTAACAGGCACAAACTTGAGTATAGGAAGTTCCACCTAAACATGAGGAGGAACTTGTTTACCTTGAGGGTGGCAGAGCACTGGAACAGGCTGCCCAGGGAGGTGGTGGAGTCGCCATCTTTGGAGACATTCAAAACGCGCCTGGACGCGTTCCTGTGCAACCTGCTCTAAGGTGTCCCTGCTCTGGCAGGGGGGTTGGACTAGATGATCTCCAGAGGTCCCTTCCAACCCTATGATTCTATGATTCTATGATTCTATACCCAATATACGCTGATACAGATTAGTGCTGTACTGGAGAATCCATAGCACACTGTGACATACTTATATATTTATATATTACAGTGTGCATCACGGCATATTTGCACACTCAGGTGCAGCCCAGCTGTGGACTTTAGTGCTTGACATGGTTCCCGGGGCCCGGATGGTCCTGTATGTACCCATTCTCTTGGGAACACTCTGGGCACAAAAAGCTCATGCTGTTCTCCAAGGAAGAGTTTTTGATTTAATTGAGAAATTGTCATCTGATGTTACCTAAAGGGAGGAGGTGCTGTTTGGCAAGTCCTGCACTGAAGTTTCGGATCTCCTCCTACCGGTTGTACAGGAAAGTGTGTGGGGCAGCAGGAATCACGGAAGACTTTTTCGAAGTGTATTCCAGGCCATGGTCAGGTAGTTGTGAGTGAGCAGAGAATTTGGCCCAGAACTGTGGGTGGCCAACTGACTGCTTGCAGCCATCCCAGAAGGGCCTGGTGCAAACCTATGGGTCTTAGCGGACAGTGCAGCTCCTGGAAAGTGCTGATATACTGGAGATATCATGGCAGTGTTTCCCACTGTTTATATTTTTATTCCCATGGGGAAGAAGTTATGCTTCCCCTGCAGAGGCCAGACAGTATGTGTGACAGCTGAGCTCTTGGCCATACCTTTCCACCTCCCTTCTAGTCCTTGGAAAAAGTGAGAAGAGTCTGACTGGGAAGAGAAAGATCAGACTGTTCAAGATACTCTTTTTCCCTGTGCGTGCACTGCTCTAGGAGAAGACTGTCCTCTCCCAAAGTGGGCACCAAGTCTACCAGCTCTCAGTTGAAAATGCAAGCAAACCTGCCGGTTTGGAGGCACCTTGTGGGGCTGGTGGTGCTGCTCTATGGAGGCAGCCTGGCACCCGTGCTGAGCTCCTCCGTGCCCGCTGAGGCACGGCAAAGTCAGCATCATTGGGGACTGGGGAAAAACACCCCATGCATGAGTTCTGGGTTTTGGGCAATGGGCTGTACGGCCTCGGTTGATGAAGTTGCTGCAGGCAAAAGGCTTTTACTATTTATCCTCCCGAAAGAAAAAAAAGGCTTGAGAGCAACAGCAAAGGACCTTTCTCTTCACAGGCCTTTAGCTCCCTCTTCTGTGCTCCTATTAGAAACGCAGACAGAAATGTTAATTTCTGTTCTGCCTTTTGCCCTACTCCCTCCCACTATTCTGATTGGTTTTGAATGAAACTAGGTATGGAAATAGTGTGCAAGTGCAGCAAATACTCCCATCGTGATCATGCTGTTTAATGGGAAGCCAAATTATTTTGGCATCATCAAGAAGGGATCTGGGATCAAAATCCAAACTTTGTATATCTGTGAAATTGTTGTCTCCAAATACTTAATCAGTTGACTTAAAACCAGCTGTTATCAGTGTTAGTCTGTGTTCTGATCATATATTTTATGGTGAAGAAAAGGTGTTTACTCTTGATATGAAGAACCAGCGTGAACAACATTGGAAATGCTGCACTGTCTCTGAAGTTATGAACCATACAATTCCCGTTTCCCAACCCGATTCCCAGTTCTCAGTCAACAGATTGTCAAAATGTTGTCAAATGCAGATCCAAATTTATGTTCTTAAATTCATAACTGGGTTTCAAGTATAAAGGACCTTTGATTTTCTTTTCCTTCTCCAAAAATGTGGGGTACCTGCAGCTTCTCTTGACTTCATGTCCTCTAGCTCCTATGCAATCAAGATGCTTATGTTTTAGGCTGAGGAAGGCTAGGTGTTGAGACTAGGGTTGTCCCTGCACAGGGACATAGAAGAAGCCTCCACTCCTTAGCTTCTGAGGAGTTAGGCTCGCTAGACATTTGGCAAAAATCTGTCTTTTCAGACACAGCGTGTTCAAGCAAGCAAGTATGGCTGAGATTGAACTGCCGGCGTCGTGTCACACATTTTCTTGTCTGGAGTACAAGTGTGGAGTAAAAGTGTGAAAGGGCGGAAGATCCCAATTTGATAGGATCAGGCCTGAACTCCATTGAAGCATGTTGTTTATCGTTGGAAACTTCTGCCTCCTCCATTTTTGAGCTACGGACAGCCACTAGTGACTAGAGATAAACAGCTGTATAAACTACCTATGGGTTAAGGCCTTAGATGCCCTTTTTGGCCTGATCATATTCTCTGCTTCCATCAATAGAAGGGACAAAAGTATACCAAATAGGGCGCTATTGACAGACTCTGTTTCTGGACACTGGATATAATGTTTTATTCTCACTTGCATCTTTTGGGCTTTGACATCCCCTTAAAAGAAGCACTGGGAGGGTGGTTATCTTTTATCCAGCGGAAGCTTGCACATAGTGTCTGCCCTTGACCCATACTTGACCTATAGCTGCTTTCCATTCTGCATGACTCTGAGGTCAACAGCTCGTGGGGAAACTTTGGCAGTTTAGCTCTGTTAGATCTTTGCTACCAAGGGTTCCTCAGGTTTCTGAGTGTGAGCAGGTTTGTGGGCAGTCTTCCCTACAGAGACTCTTTAAGACTTGTACTGACCTTGAGAATAAGTACACAGTATGACTAATAGGTTTGGAGTAGTCTGAGATTTTCAGGTATTATAAAATACTGTGAAGCACAAGCTTATAGTTAAGCATTGTAATTCATTCAAATGTGCAATTAGATATTCTTGCAATTAACATGCTTTTGCATGGGGTAATTCTTTGTAAATTTTGCAATAGAAATAGCGAGCAATTGTGTGCACTGGGTGTACTAATAACCTTCCCACACTAAGTCTATCCAATTAAGAGAAATATTTAAGTATTGCAAGCTAATGAATAGATAATGCTGAACTTTTTTCCGGCGGATTTTAATAATGTTAATAACAAATGGCAGATGCAAGAGGATTTTTTGTTTGTGCACAGTAGAATGTTTATTATCCTTAGAATATCAAGATTAGGAGAAATGTGTAAGTTATACATTAGTTGAGATAATTTGTTTTATTTTACTGTTCTGTATTACTAAGAAAAACAATTTACCTCCTCATTTATGCCCCTAGATTCTCATGATGCCGTTCTGAGATTTAATTCTGCTCCAACACGTGGCTATGAAAAAGATGTTGGAAATAAAACAACCATGCGGATCATTAACTCCCAGGTAAGATCTTCCTTTTGTGAATTCAAGTCAATGTCACTTCTCTACAACACGATATTAAATTAATAACTTCTGAGAAAGTGTTGGGTAATCTGGGAAACAGCTAGTGATTCAGCAGTCATGAGGTAGAGCAGGTAAAAGTTCTTCCTTACAGGGATGTTCACACTGCTGTCAGTGAAGAGTGACTGCAGTAGTTACTTGATATCCTTTGTTTCAAAGAATTGGTTTGTAAAGCTCCTCATGTGTCCTACACCTGTAAAGGCTCTGCAGGATGCCAGAGCTGTCAGCACAGAAGACCTTCACCACACTACCTCCGGGGTCTTCCCAAAGTCCAGGCTGTGGGGATGCCAAAGCTCTTTTCTCATATTCTCCAGTTCCCCAATTATTTCCTCGCTGGAAGGCAAAAGAAATGGAAACTGAGTGGGCTTAATATGTAACTTTAGGCAAGTCATCGTTCTTGAAAAATTTGGAATGAGCTAGTGAAAAACTTTAGTGTACACTGGATAGTACACTTAAGGTGAGTCTTCATCTGAATGGAAACAGAAAATGGGATTTTCTGCATATGGGTGTCAACAAATAATTGTGCATTGAGCTATAGTGACACCTTATGGTTAAGAGTAGTTTTTCAATTTTGAAAAAAAACCTAAACTCTGGTATTGGGCAAACCAAGCCTCTTTCCTCTTTACGAAATGCAGCCAAAAAGCAACAACAGAATTACTGTGAAATTTTATGACACGTTGACCATTATGAAATGGTGAGTTTAATTAGTCAACAGCAGGAGTATGATTGGCCAAGTAGCATGCTCTGTACATACTGATTCTTGCTGAATGACAGCAAAAATTTTATTCTTATGAATTCATTTTTAATTCCTCTTCTTTGAGTGACAGCCCATGCAAAGTCCATCCTTGGTGGGTGTGTTCTCTGTGTGTATAAGTTCATGTTCTTTGCCACTGCAGAGAAGACTCTTCACTGTCATTCCTTTCACACTCATTTTGTAGCTCTTCGTGATGCGGTAGGACAGACTAGATCTTTGAAGTGATCTGGGTCAAATATGCCCCCTTTCTTTTAATCAGAGGAAGAAAGCAGAAATATCTTACTCTGGATTTAGTGCTGAAATCAAGGTGTCAGAGAGCATTGATGTTAATGTCACTTATTTTACTTCTTTTCTCTTTTTTTTTTCCTTTTTTTCTTTTTTTTTTGACTGTTCTTTGTTTTACTGTTAGCCCGAACATCCTGGTTGCTGATCATGCCCGAACTTCTGTGCTGGGCAAGGAGGAGGATTTAGAAACTTTATTTAGTTGACTAGTCCCACTAGGCTCCCTGTAGGAGAAGAGAGAAATGCCTCCAGGGACTTATCTGAGGTTTGTTAGCTCCCCAGCAAATTCAGAGAGACTAAATGGGTAAATTAGTTGCTCTCTGCTCCTCGCAGCAGGCTGGGGTCCTCCTGGCTCCCAGAGCTGCAGCAGTACACTCCTGCCAGGGTGGTAATGGAGGGTCCCATGGTCCTCTATTGTTCTTCACAAGGCCTCTCAAGAAAACACAGGACATGGCTAAAATTCAGGCCAGGTTAGCTCACGCAGTGTCCTCACAAATGTATTTTCACCACCTTTTTGCCCCTTCAAAGAGGTCAGAAGCCACCCGTGGTGCTCTGGCCACCTGCTGAGAAACTGGCCTTCCCCTCCCTGGAAGAGAAATCTGCGCAGCCCACTTGATAGAAGTTGCTTTCTCTACCAGTACTGAAGATGGGTTACCCATACAGGTTTACTGACCCTCCTTCCCTCCTCGCTGTTGGAAATTCCTGCATTCAGTTGATGAAAAGGCTGCTGTGGCCCTCTTCTTCCCTCATGTTCTCTGCTGTGAAACCCAAAGGATGTGAAGGAAGCCATTGCAGTCACAACAGATATTGGTATTCCACAAGAAACTCATCTCATACATATGAATGCAGGCTCACCAAGAGCGAAATTTGTGTGGACAACACCTCCAAAGGACTCTTGCTTACTGAAAAGCAAGTAAGAGCTCCTTTGTGTGTTAACTGTAGAACCAAGCTTTTAAAAGCTTGACCTTTTGGTCTGTTTACTCTGTGCTCTCAAAAAAGGAGTTTACGTTCTCAGGCGAAAACTGCTCGGAGAAATGGAGCTAGGGATGCTGATGGCAGCACGACTAATTCTGTTCTTGTTGTAGAAGGCTGATGGAAAGTCATTAAGCTCAAAGTTTATGGTAGGAAGAATATTGCTATGGCAACAATATTTTTCTGAAGAAAAATATGCATAATCAAATATGGCTCATTGGAACCTAAAGGGAAATGAAAATTAGTATGAATTTATTTGTCTGGAATGTTGATTAGTTTAACAGCTGGAGCCAAATTCCTGCTGTTTGAACCAATGCTGAAATAATTCGGCTCAGTCCTGCCTGAGATTGGATCCACCAGGGATCAGAGAGATCTGGTTAGGCATGGAGACTCTGGGAAGGGATAAGCCCGCAGGAGTGAAAAGGAAACTTGAGTGGGGCGGGAGGTCAGGCAGAGTACCAGGAGATGTGGGAGGGAGTATTATGAGAGCAGTAGATCAGAGCAATGTGACAGTTACTTCAAAAATAGCCCTATCATATGCCTGGTCCTGGAATTATTTTTCTAGGTATACCAGCCTTTACAGTCATGGTCTAATTCGCCTTTTTGGAGTTACTTGAAACGAGACTGTCTTGCTGTTGAAACGAGAAAGCAATCAAAACAGAGGGGAAGACATTATCCTTGGGGTCTGTAGCCCTTCAAAGTAAGCTGCTCTGTGTCCAATAAGAGTATCCTGCAGACTGAAATACTGTAGCTTTCGTTTGCAGGCTCCAGAATACACAGTAATGTTGATATACAATTACGCAGCATCTCAAGTGGTCCCATCACATCCCTCACAGATGGAGAGTAGTAATTCAGCATACTGCTACTTCAGACTGTCACGAGTGCTGTTTACAGCTAAGCTCTTTTTTTATATATATTATTTTAACAAAACAAGTTGCCTAAAATCCACCAGGATTAAAGCAGAACAAACAGCAGCGTGGGGAGGACTGTTCATTTCAGAGAAGGATTTTGCCATTTTTCTGGGTCCTGCTTGACTTTAACAATTATGCAATTCTTTGCATGTGTGTTTGCAGATTCTCACCAACCCAAACCATCACTTTGTCGACAGCTCCTTGTACAAAGATGTTATCTTAGTAGCCTGGGATCCTGCCCCCTACTCTGCAAATCTGAACGTGGTAAGGTGTCTGCTTGGTCTTTTCTTCCCAACCAGTCTGAAAGCACTGGAGAAAATGAATGTATTTAGTGCTTCAGTCTCCCGGTTCTCACTTGTCACAATGAACCCCAAAGTCTGTGTTCATCTAAGGAGTGGGGAATGCTATTTCTGCATAAATTGGTCTAAATTGGTTTATCGGGCAAAAGCTTTTTAGTAGCCAGCACTTGCACTGGAACAGACTGCTCTGAGATGCTAGGATAGATGGATGATGGGGATTTTTTGATCAAATGTTGCTATTTTCACATAACAGTGAGTTTTCTATGTGCTTGCCAAGGAGGGAATGTTGCTAGATTTCAAAAGGAGGTTTTATCAGGAAAGGTGAAGAATTGCATCCATTTTTTCCCTACTTCCCCTCTGCCTGCCCAGACAAAATACAACACCCTAATGAAAATCTCTCTTGGCGCCTTCCCTATTTCTCAGGCCTCCTCCCCACCAGTCTTCCTTTTGTGTCCACTCCCCCACAGCCATCTGTGCCCCTCCGTCCGCCCCCTCGCTGAAAGCAGCAGACGTCCATCTGGTTGTCACTGGGGGAGTCTCTGCTTTGGCTGGTGCTGCAGCTCCAGTGGACCAGTTGATCTGATGGCTCTTGGCAAGGGGAGCTCGGAGCTGAGCAGGCTGCAAAGTAGAAAGCAAACCTTCATCTGCTGAACTCCCTTAGCAACAGATGCCAGAGGCTGCCTGTCTCCTACGCAGGCTGCCGTCAGGCTGCTTCACGTGCTGCTGCTGCCGCCAGTGGGGACAGGGACACTTTCAGAAGAAGGTTCAATCCCCTCGCCCGGGTTTTGTGTCAAGGCTCTTCGAACCCCTTGTTTAAGGTGGGCCTGTGAGTAGGAGGTGGGGTTGGCCCATTCCACTGCAGTGAATTGCTGGTTGGGAGTCTCTGCGTGAAGAAAGGAAGCAGAGTAACCCAGAGCGAGGACTGGCTTTCTAGGACAAGCATCCACCAGTGCAGGCTGCTTTGCTACCTTTGCTTCTGTTCTGAGGAACCTGCATGAAATTAGTTTACATTAGTTTGCATGCAGTGTTTGAAACACATTGGATACTGTAAGATTATAAAAACTCTTCCTTTTTTCCTCACAGTGGTACAAGAAGCCAGACTACAATCTATTCACTCCCTACGTACAGCATCGCAGGAGGAATCCAAACCAGCCTTTTTACATTCTGCATCCAAAGTTTATATGGCAGCTCTGGGACATCATTCAGGAGAACACTAAAGAGAAGATACAGCCCAACCCTCCTTCTTCAGGTTTTATTGGTAGGTGTATCAAAGACCTGTTAGATTAAAAAAAAATATTAAAAATTGTAAATGTGTACATTGCACGAAGCTCAAGTCCATGTACACGTACTATTTGTTCTTGGTGCTCTATCCAGAAACAATGACTAGCTAAAACACACAGTATGAGAACCATGAAATAGTTGGGTGAATTTAATGTTCTGCTTTCTTGCCCTTCACATCCACAGTACACATACCAGATTTATAAAACGTGCATCCATCTGTGAGAAATTTGTATTATTCCATATTAATTTATCTATTGAGAACCTACTCGATTCTGAAGTTCTTTGTTGGCATCATAAAGCAGAGGTGCATCATACAAGTGAAAGTGTATGGCAGGTCATACAGAGAGGGTGAAATTGCTGATGCAGTCTGATAGGCCAAGCTGTATTCCCTACACAGGTCAAGGAATGGGGTTTCCTATGCCCTGTCACGGCTTTCAGTGCTCAGTCTGAAGGTGCCCAAAGCACCCCCCTTCTTCGGACACTTGAAAGAATAGAGTTTCACTGTATTTTTTGGTCGTCCCTTAGTATTTCTTGGGGAAAATTTTGCACTGTGCCCACAGTTCATACAACGTGACGGCTTACCTCATTCATAGCAGGTCCTGATCGCGAATGTCTAAAGCATGCAAGTAGTCCAAGTAGCAAGGCAGGGTCTTCCTTGCTTATGCTTCTGGAGGCACAGAGGACAATAGAGCTCCAAATACCATCTCCTACTTTGGAAACTCCATCCTTTCCTCTTTGACGTCGTGATATTGGTCTGTGTATTTGCTGCAGGCAGAAAATGTTCTTACCATTCTTTCTATCCGAATCTGAAAGTGCAGATACCCGAGATTGCATCTGACATGGGAAAGCCAGTTCTGAGCACTTATTCCGGGCACTGTATACAGTAGTGGCATCCCGTGAGCTTGTGGAGCCCACCAAAGGCCTTAGGGAGGGTGCTGAGGCTCCCAGGGGGGTGACATAAAGGTGTCTGGGAGATGCCCATCTGTGGGGTTGTGGGTTGTGCTTACCTGGAACGTAAGTGGAAAGAAGAGGTGGCTCTGTGTGTTGGAGGAGGATGGCTTGGCAGCTGGTTACTTCTTGAAGTGAGATTTTTGGAACCTGCTTGTAAAAATTCATAAGGAGAAGTCTGCTCGTGTGGAATGATCTCACCAGCAGCATTCACATTTTGCAAAAGCGTTTCTTGGGGTAATGAAGTTGTTGATAAAAATAGGTTAACAGCTGCTGATCATAAGAATAGTGAAGAGGATCATTGTGCTGTCAATCTGTACTTCCACCATATATAAGAAACACTTCAAAAGCTTTCTTTGAAGAAATGGAGTTAATTTCACTGTAAGAATAGAACAGTAATCTTCAACCCCCAATCTAATGTTCCTGACGAAAAATATCCTTCAAGCAGAAAATGCTTTGAAAGAATCAATCATTAAAAAAGCAAAAACATTAACAACAAAAGCTGTACAGATAAATATACTCTGTGTGTACAGATGCAAATTTGGCTCCTTCACCTCTACTGGGAATTTCATTTATATTGTTCTTTTCCAAAGGAGATGCTTAGACATTTTGGTAATGCTATTCTTAGCTTTAAGAAAACAAGGCAGTAAGACAAGCTTATTGGGAGTGATATCCACCTCATTTGATAACTAGCTACTGTTCGTATAGATGCTTTTTAAATATTTTAATAGGCAGAGGCTTCCTATTTTAGTAACCTTATTGAACGGTTGTCTATGCGTTGCACATGTAACGTAATATAAACTGGGACGCAACACAGCGTCCCACACAGTGACACACTGCGTATTGTAAAAGGTGGACATAAAGAGCAAGATAAAGCACAAAAAATACAATACAGCTTGGCAGAAATCTAAAAAGTCATGTTGGTCTTCAGATCAGGTATCTCTCAGTAACTCATGCAGCAAATATCCAGTTGGAACTGAAGCTGGCAGACACAACTGAGTGCACCTGTATGAAAGGCGGATCCTGAATGTTGAGCTGATTCTTATAAAATCTACAGAATTGCTTCCTATAAAATTAGTAGAAAGAATGGGTAAATGATGACCATCATAAAAATATGATTGTCTTAATTTCAAGAAGATATGGGAAAATGGTTTATTAAATGGTCACGCTGCTGATACCATTGTGCTCAAAACAGCTATATGAAGGAAGATGGGCTGTTGTTAAGTAGAGGGTATAAATTTTCATAGGCAGAGGGACCTCCATCCCCAAATCTAAGCTTTTTATGGCATGGACCGTAGTGATTCTAATAACTTTATTAGCGTAACTTACTGTAAGTCTGTGTGCAGTGCTCTGCAATTAGAACGATACAGACTCTGCACAAGGACCTGGTACGTCCATATTTACACAGGTAGAAAGTCAGACAGCCCACTGAGAGCTGCACTTACTTGTGGAGGAAGAGCAGCAGTTCCTCACATCGCTGTTGCTGCCAGTAACATGGAGAAGGTAAAAAAAAATGGTTCTGGATCAAGTGAAGCACTTTTGTTTCAAGCTTTTTAACCCTCTTTAGCCCCAGTTTACAGAATTGGACAAAGGTATAAACTAAAACATGGAAATATCAGAGTATTTCCTTTCAGGAATGTTTTAGGGTGGTCTTAGACTGTTTTTTCAGTAATTCGGTGTTTCACCTGACAATTGTATATATTTCTGCGGTTTAGCGCTATTTATAAGAAACTGAGTTCCTAAAGGGAGGATGCTTGGTGGAATGTGTTCTCACGGTGTTCTTCTGCAGCACTGAGTCACCGTCCTTCAGCAGTGACTGATGTCAGGGGAATCTTTTAACATTGTTAATAGGCATATTAAAGTACTTAAATTAAAGTCACAATATTATTAAGTCTCCTGGAAAAGGGGCCAGCGGGTCATTTGTGGGGAAGAGGTAGTCTCTTGCATGCTGTGACTTTGGGAGAGGTAGGATCTTTTTTTCCCTGGTTTCTCCACCGAATGGGAGCTAGGAAGAAGAATTTTGTGCTTCTGTTTGGGTGTGGAATGCCCTATCTTGGCATATCTCCCTCCTGGAGCCACTGGTTCCCCAAAACCCCATCTACATTAGCTCTGCACCAGCATGTTGCTGGGTAGAGGCAATAGCAGTGCAATAGCTGGTGGTTGGGGTGAGGGAAGCATAGCGTGTGTCCCAGGAGGAGAGGAGAGGAGAGGAGAGGAGAGGAGAGGAGAGGAGAGGAGAGGAGAGGAGAGGAGAGGAGAGGAGAGGAGAGGAGAGGAGAGGAGAGGAGAGGAGAGGAGAGGAGAGGAGAGGAGAGGAGAGGAGAGGAGAGGAGAGGAGAGGTAGAGAAATGTGGCACAGAGCAGGATTCGTTGTGCTCTACAGGTTGCATAAAAACTAAGGCGCAAGTCTAGAATGCGTTAGTAATACCACATTTTGTGTATGTTCACTTAGTGTTTTAAGCCTTTTAAATATGTCACTGCATCCTGCCACGTCTGAAATGGTAACATATAACACACACACACTACGGAGGTCTAAAATACTACCCAACACAGATCAGCTTCTTCCAAGAACCACTCCTCCACTCCTCTCCATCAGGTTCTAACCGGTAGATGTTCCTGACTTTGTTTTTTTTCTAAACAGGGTGTCAGCTCACAGCAGCCCATCCATCCCCGGTGTCAGGCTGCACCGTAACAACGCTACACACAGACCCACATCTGATTGCAGTCTTTTCCGCTAAATCTGTCATTACTTGTACATTGTTTTCTACCCAACCTAGTGATAGGTGTAAGTTCAAGACACTGTTGAAAGTAGGCCTGTCAAATTACATCCCATTTGTTAGGTGGTACTTCTGGAGGTATGCCATGTCAAGGAAGGATTAACTTGGCACAGACAAATCATCCTTTATTGTGGTATTTTCTAGTGGATCCATCTCAAAGGCTATTACTAATGACCAAGAAAACACAGATTGGGTTTTTTTTTTTTTTGTGGGGAAAGGTTCGCCAGGGCATAACAAACCTTTTATTTTAATGTAGGAGTCTTTTTTTTGGTTGTTTTCTGAGACACCGATGTGGACATTCCCTGGCTTGTAACTTTGCCTTATGTGGTATGTGATACCTTAGCTAATGTCACTCCTCATTATAAATGATTTACTTTTTGTCTCCCTAATCGAATCCTTAGATGACCTTTGAGAACCCATTCTTGCATATTTTTGCATCATTTTTGCAGCTGCCACCTTCAAGCTTTTGAACAAAACTCTGCACCGTATTCTCACCATCTTGCATTAGCATGAAGCAATTGCCCTGGTGGCTTTTTGCAGTTAAATTTGTTGGTTGGTTCACATTTGCCTGAAAATTGGGTTTGTTAAACAAGTATTGATATGTTTACATCTTGTCTTGGACTTTGATCTACTCCATTTTTCTCAGAAGAAATGTGAGCATCCAACCACCAAATCTTGGATTTGGATTCTACTGGCAAATCCTAAACTGACAGTTGAGAAAATGCCACTGTTATTAGGGAAGGATTTGCACTATCTTTTGGCAGCAGAAATAAGTGTTACCTGTTTACTTCCCATTAATATGTTTTTCACCGTGAAATAGGAACTCAGTCTTTCTCCCCTCTTTCTGAACATACCAAAACTCAGTTTTTAATTGAGGCTGATGGTGTATAAATCGGCAGTCTTATTTTTACCATTCTGCTTTAAGAAAACTGTTCCTATACCCGCCCTCCCTGGTAGCCTATGTAGACAACCTAGTTCTAACCTTACATTTTTGTCACCTGAAGATGAAGACTAAAACTGATTCCTTAAGTTTCTCAAGAGCAGCATTCTGTGTGCAGCAGATGGGATGGTACATTAGCATTCAGAAAATTTGGGGGCTTTTTAATAATGTCTAGATTATATACAGGCTTTTCTGTGAAGATTTTTCTCCTGTCCCTTGTTTACTAACTGGATTTGCCATGCATTTCTACTTACCGTAGTCCATCAGTGCACTTTGCTGGCTTACCTCTTCTGAGGTGGTTTTTACTTGAAATTCACATTTATATACCCTTATATATCCAGTGGCTTTCGTCTTTTTAAAAAGCTAGTTGAAAGCTCTTTTTTTTTTTTTTATTACTCCCAAATCAAAACCTAGTCTGTGTAGTTCTTTACATTTTAGGTTGTCTGTGTAGGTGGTAGTCTTTGCTATATGTTGTAGCTTTTAGCGTAACACATGAACCACTGAAGGCAGAATGATAAGTAAGCCCGGATTACTTTATTGTTGGGAGAAGGAAAGGCTTGTTTGAGGCTTTACAGTTGACATTACAGATTTAACAGTTATGCGTCATTAATAGTTGATAACATTATTTTAATCTTCATTTGCATGCATCGAGACAACAGTACAAGCAAGACTATCATTACACTGCAACATTGGCAGATCATTGTATGACTAAGAACTTAAATTTAAAATGGCTTCAGAGAGCATGTTGAATAGAAGAATGCAGCTGATCTCCAGCTCTGCTTAGAAAAAATACACTTGCATGAACGGAAAGAAACAATTCGACATACTAAGAGTTGCCTTTATTACTGTTACTTACTCAGCTGTTTGCCAGCAGTTGGTGAAGGAACAGAATAGTGCTTACTCTTTCCAGCTCAATTTTGTTCAAGTATTATCACACAAATAAATAATACCACCAAATACATAAGCTTTAAATTTGTCTTATTCTAATAAAAAGCACTCTGAAATCTGAGCATCTCCTGCTTCCTGAAATAGAGAGGTAAAAGAGCAAACTCTCTTCTTGACAGCACCCCAAATCACATAAACAAATCTTTACTATTCTAGTGTAAATTTGAATAATACATTTAAAATTATATGATATTACTGGTCAGCATTTTCCAGTCTATGCTCATATTACAGAATATATTATATTATTATTATTGTGATTAATGTACGGGTTTTTGCATTCAGCATTAAGTGATAAATGTCATTTTCTAGGTCTACTATATAATGCAAGTATTTATACATCAAAGATGACAAGTATTGCACAATTTATTAAGCTTAGGCACAGGGCCATTTGGTAACAATTAAATTGCTTAATAAATATTTGGTTTTCTTGTGGTCAGTATTTGTCATAGTTCATGTACTAAAAAGAGGTAAAAGAACCCTTTTTTAGAAACACAGTATTTTAAAAAGCCAGAGCTACTGTACTGTTATGTTCCAAAGAATAACTTAGGCACATTTGGCCCAGTCTCAAGGAGTGACAGATTTTCCTGTGGTACCTGAAATCCAATCAAGAGAGACTGTAGAAGTAGCGTAACATATAGAAAACTATACATTCTAAATGCTTTATGTTTATTTGTAATGCTTTCAAGTGCACAGATAATAAAACATAAACTTAACTAGTGTGTCTAGCTAAATTCTTTTCTGTAACTAAATTTGTGGTGGGTGTGAAACGAGACATGAGTATAATTATCAGATTATGTGTATTTAAATGTTTTCAGCATCTCTTACCTTTTGTTAAAATGATGCTGAGTTCTTGCTGAATGTTTGAATTACACTTATTCTAGATGCTTTCATACAGCATCTGTTGTATTCAGGTATATTAAACTATATTTTACTTACTTGTAAACTAGAGAATATTAATTTTAAATTAGTGTGCTAACCACAAAGCCAAATTCGACTGTACAAAAGATGCATGGTGGAAATTCAAAACCTCTTGAGTTATTAAAATTGCCAAGAACAAATTGAAAATCATTTTCTCCTTTTTATTAGAATCCGTAGTATATGTTCATTTGTATAAACCATCCATGCAAGGAATTTAATTTTAATTTAAGTCTGGTTTAAATGTTTTCAGCACAGTTTGTAAAAGTACAGGAGTTTATTTGTGCCAGTTGGACCGAATTTAAACCATACCCAACGCTTTCTGACACCATAGATATCTGCCAAATAGGAAGAAAAAGTAACACATCTTTCTAAGGATTTTAAAATGCTGATATATAATATTTTTAAATACATAATACTTTATAAGCAGCTAATATTGTACTGTTATAACAAACTTGCAGGTTGACTGTTTCTCTGACAGCCACATCATTTCTTTGGGATAATATATTTTAAAATATTTTCTAAAATAATATTCTATGTTCACAATCCTTTTTTTTTGTCCAATGCAATATTTAGGAACATTGACAGTCAACTATAAAGTGTTCAGAAAGCACACCTTTGAATAGTCTACCATAAAAAACAACTTCTCTCCACACAGGCAGAATTATTTTGCATTTTTCCATTTTCACAGTTGTAATCCAAATGAGAATCCAGAAAATCCATCACGGGTACTAGAATTAGATGAGCGGCCTATACAGAAATATCTTCACTTGTGATTTTGAATGTATGGTTGCACCAATCATGTTTGCCAAAGCTAAAATCATCACAGATACCCTGACTTTTTCCTTACTATGAAATTTAGATTGGATGTCTAAGATCTAAAAGTTTTAAAGCTTAAGCATCAGATCTGGCAGAGACTGGGTCTGATGATCATTTTCGTACCTGCTTGCTGGTTTCAGAATCATGCCTACAATATTATTTTTGCATGCTTCAGCAAACTTCTGAAAAGATTCAACAGCTCCATTTCCATCCTTGGAGATACTCAGTACTGGGCTGGACAGGACCCGAAGCAACCCGATCAAACTTCAAAGTTGTCCCTGCTCTGAGGGGACTCAGGGCTGCCCACGCAGTTCCCTCCAGACCCCTCCACAGATCTCATGGCAACATCATCACTCAGACTGGCAATATTTCTGCTGGTTTGTACTGGACCTTAACAGTTTCTTGACCAAGTCCCCTAGGCATGATAATAATACTGCTACTAGTAGATTAATCCAATTAATCTAGTTAATCTAGTTTTTACTGAGCTTTCTTCGCACCCACTGATGAAAAGCAGACTTTGTGTTGTGCCCCATGGACTTCTCTAATGACATTCATTCTAAGGACTGCTTCACCTTTTTTGACGTTTGTGTGCTATAGATGATAGCCTGTAGGCTTTCCCTTTCAGGTCTTACTTTTTCTTAAGTTGTGCATGTCCTCAGACCTTCCCTAAATACTTTGTAATACTCTGCTTTCACTCCTATTCCCATACCTTAATCCTTATGAGTGTAAAAAATAGCCGCCTCCTCTCATCTTAATCCTTGCACATAAAATTGACTTTTGGTTGTGGTCCGTGGCTAGGTCAGTCAGAGAGCAGGACTCATGCCACCTAGCTTTAGATGTCCCCGGTGCAGGTCTCTATTTGTGTTAATCAGCCTCAGACTTACTAGAGAAAAAAATAGGCACCTCTTAAATATGTCTATGGCACCTATGCTCCTTTCTACATGTGAAATTTTCATCCCATTCTGTTAGAACTCCTGGTATCCGTGCTGCCACTCAGGCTTCCCCTACTGTTAACGGAAAGGAACAGGAACTTCTGGGGCATGACTTGTGTGATCCATTTTTAAGTGTCTGCTCTGGGATTAGTAGACATGCACTGCTTCCTAAAATGCCTGCTTTCTTCTACTGACAGCAAAGGAGCCTGTGATACCTATCTGAGGTGTGGGTAACTGCACCAGTGGGCACATCTGGTCAGAAGAATCACACCTTGTGTTCCTTTCTTCTCACAATGCTCCTGGAAAAGCCAATTACATTATTTTTCACGAAGCTCCAAAAGCTTCTGACGTAGGAGAGTGGAGGAGAAGGTGCTTGACAGCAAGAGCCAGACTCTTATTTTCAGTTTCTGCCTAGCCACTGGAGAGGAACAGCACTTACAGGGAACAATTCATCCCACCCTAAAGCAGAGAACCAAAAGTAACTCAGATGAATGGTGCCTGTCTCCTGCATTGTCTATAAAGAGTGCTTTGGACCAGCTGGGTCAGAGATGGGCGTGAACATCTCGGTGAGATTAACTCTGTCCACAGTGTAAGGTGTTGGGACAATGACTATCACAGCATGCTCAGCAATGTCTCTTTAGGTCATGTGTAAGCCAGTCTATGCCATTTTATATGTACCAATTGTGCACTGACTGAAAACTAACTTAAGGAATGTGAGCAAAGACAGATATTGACGTGTAGCATATGGAAATTCTTCGCCCTTCAGGCTGTCAAACAATTTGGTTTTCATTCATACTGATGCTGATGATCGCAGAGGAATGCTCGGATATGAAACAAACTTGCAGATGATACTGAATTGGGCAGCGATGTGAAAAGCACATGGCCAAAAGAAATAAGTAGATAGGCATGTACTCTGTGGGCAATATGCGGAAAGGAAGTAAACTTGGAAACTCCAGGTTAATACGTATGGGAGAAAATGTGAAGAGATTCAGCCACAGAAGAGAAACCTATGAAGCGATAATACAGAAAGAGATGTGTAAATATAACAAATGGGAAGCGAGGTAGAATTTCGCAGAGCGGACTGGCAAGCAAAACATGTTAACAGAAGGAAGGTCAAGTCAGCAAGCAGTCACGTGCATACCTCTTCTTTGTCTTTGTGATTGCATCCAAAACAGAAAAGTTCAAATGTAATTTTAAAAACATTTTGTGGATCATGTAAGTGCCAAAAAGCTATTAAAAATTTCAAAAAAAAAATCATAAGGTCGCTGAAGGTAACTTGGGGAGAGACGGGAAGATGGGGAAACTGAGTTGTGAGGTAGGTGAAAATATAGACAGCTTGGCACACTTATACCTGCTGGATACGGGTGTCAGTAACTCACTGCAATGTTGTTAACACCAAGCAAAGAGAGAAACTGAGTTAGAGTGGTACTAAAAAACATAGGCTGGAATGTGAGACCTGTAGCCCGGGGAGCTCTGTTGGCAGCCCTGTTTTAAGGACTTAAGGAAAACAAGCCAGACATAGCATTAGAAAGTAAAGAGAATAAAAGCTGAATATATCCTAGCACACAGACTGGTGTAAATGTCCTCACAGTTTAAACTGCTGCTGTTCTTTTAAAGATGTTTTTTGTTAACTTTTCAGTAACGTCTCTACAACACTAGGGCTGTCCCTTGTGGAGGGGAGTTCACATCCTCTAAGGCACAGGGCAGAACTGAACCCATTTATTCCCAATTTATTGAGGACTCTATTCACACAAAGAAAACAGCTTCTTTTCAAAAAAGAGTTGGTTGGGTTTTTTTTCCTTTTTTTCCTTCCCTCCTTTCCATCTTTAATATAGTGCTATCCCACCTTCTGTTTTTGAACGCAACAGCAGGAGCAGATCATTCCAAGGGAGAGTTTGGGGTCTGTGACAGCTAAGTGGAGGGACCTACCTCCTCAGGTTCATGTAGACTGAGTGTATAATACTGCGTGCCTTGGGATCTCGCCCCTAAGTGGTTGGGATGGGAGTGCTGGTTGTACTGCACCATTGGTCTCTTTGGCTGAGGATCTGTGGTGTTAGAGGTCTGGCACTGACCACCGTTTTTCCCCAGAGTAGGGTTTAGGCATCTGAAATGTGCATCAGTTCTGGAAGTCTCAGGAGTGCTCCCATTTCCACCAGGACAGATAAGGCTCTGTAGCCCAGGGACAGCTCTCTATGTCCTAATCTCTACTCGTTGTCCTAGCTCATCTTTCAGTTTGTTGACCCTGGACTTCAACACAAAGATGTGCTGTAAATTAGCTTTTACCACTCAGAAACTACCCTGTTGAGTTACTGTCTTTCCTCCCTCAAAACATCGTTGTCCAGCATGAGCAAAAACTTGAGTGGGCTGTCAGAAATTATGGTTATTTATGAGCAATCTGATCTGAAATCCCAAGACATGGACTGGATGGAACAAGGCAGAAAAGGAGCTAAATTAGATAGCCCAGCGTGCCTTTTAGATTGATTCTGGAGGACATTGATCCAGAGATCACCAAGAACTAAAACGCTACCACTTCTAAGTGCTCCATTAACTAATTTACAGGAAAGTCAATGATATTGCTTAAAACTTTGTCATTATTGAACCACACCTGCAGCGCTGCGGCCACCTTTACTGTTACTAAGAAAATTATAAGATACCCAATTTTTGCTCTTGACAGTTTTCCTATCCCACAAATGGCAACTTCCTTTATTAATTTTAAGGTTAGCTGGGTAATGTGGCAGTGAAATGAAACACGCTCTGGTTAAGGCTTGCACTTCCGTCAGAGCCAATTTTCCTAAGACATTGGTGGTACAGCTTTTGAAACCGGTTCCAGGCTTGGCTCTGGGCGCAGGAGAGAAGTCATTTTAATGTCTTTTTC
The DNA here is from genome assembly GCF_965231255.1 of Vanellus vanellus. Classification (NCBI taxonomy): domain Eukaryota; kingdom Metazoa; phylum Chordata; class Aves; order Charadriiformes; family Charadriidae; genus Vanellus; species Vanellus vanellus. The sequence goes on along the minus strand of NC_138905.1, from coordinate 152,781,059 downwards.
TGGACGTGGTGCGTTATTGCACACGTTTCCACCGTCCGTCCTCTGATTCAGCTGGATAACGGTTACCTTGGAGTGGCAGGTGGGCTCTCCATCAGTGGAGGAAGGAGGTTGGCAGTGGAAAAGCTGACGAAAGCATTTGTAAAACTGAAACAACAAAACAAACAATTCTAGACATAGTTGCTAGGCAGGCTACAATTCCGAGCATCTCGGTAACAGCTTGGAGGCAAGGAAACATAGTTTATTAAGCTTGTACTTTTTGCTCAAATAGGGATTGTATATTTTTTCTCTGTGAATCAGTTTCTTGCTGCTTAAGGCTAAAGTTCACTTCAATTTGTGGACTTTTCCTTTGAAATTGATATGCTTAGCTTCTCTAAGACGATAGACTCAGTAGAGCGTAAAGCTGTAGAACAATCTTAAACATTTTCAGAACCTTTTCATTTATGATAAAAGAAGATTTAATCACAGAAGTAATTGGTTTTCAGTTACTTCACACATCAGGCAGAGAAAAAATCATTTTGATAATCTAATGATACACAGCAGGGAGAACATAAGGTTCTTTTCATTAGCAAGCCATTGAAATCTCCGTGTTCCCAAACTGCAAACTAAACTTCAGAAAATGGCTTTGCTTAATTAACGAACCAAAATAATTCATTTCACTTGTGAGATCTACCCAAAACACCTTTGATGCTTTATGATTCCAAAGCCATTGTACAGGAAAAGAACCCAAAATTACATCAGTTCTCATTTGTAAATGCAGTGAGCAGAATTGTACAGCTGTCTCCTCTGAGAGTTGACCGTCATATTCAATGGATAGAGATACTAGTAGTGCAACAAGTGCTTCAATACATTTTCTATGTATATTTCTTTTTAAGTGAAATCTTACGAAAAAAAAGGTGTCCAAGGCTTACTTCGTCTTTTTCGTTTCACACGGTTATGTGAAACAGAAGAGGCTCCCAGAAGCTGTGATTGATGTGAAAGTATTGCAGTTTAGACAGTGCTGTTGATCAATATCTGATATTAGTCCCTTTGAAAATGTGCAGCTGCACCAGTAAGATTTCTCTCGTTTCAAAGCTATAAAGACCTTCTGTTAGTAGCGATTTACAACTGTGCCGTAGGAAAATGAAGTTTGCAGAAGCCCACCTATCATCCTCTTGAATCTGTCTAGTTTTGATCTTGAGCATGGGATAAGGAGTGTAACAGCATCTTAGGACTGCACCTAAGGTCAAAGTGAACTTTGGCCGGGCTTTAAACAGGAAATTAATTTCCATTTGGCCTTACTTAACTGCTAGTGACAGGGCTGATGATTGCCGTTGACGTGTGGCAGGAAAAAATGGGTTGGCATTTTGTGGATTCCTCCTTGCTGAGCAGGAGGTGGTGGGGGGCTTTTCCTCATGACAGCACTGCTCTAATAAGGAATTCATCTTCCTTGGCCTCTCTTCATGAGGCTCTTCACAAAATTGCCCGACTGTGTGGCTTTTGTGCCACCACTACCTGGCTGATGTTTCTTCATATGCCCTTCTGCACATATTTAGGCTGCCTTCTTGGTCTTGTCTTCCTGCCTAGAGAGAAGCAAGTAGATGGAAAAAGTGGAATTGGTTCAACTCCAGAATAAGAAAGACCAACATTGTAATAAGGTGGAGATGTTTCAAGGAGTACATTGATACTCTTATATTGCCAACGATCGGTATGAACCATTCAAAAGTTGTCAAGGGAAGAAGCATGGGTGATACTGGCTCATCTTTCTATTCTTGTTTGCCCTTGCCATGGTATACAAAAAAGGAAAGGGAAATCAGTCAGATTCTTTGTAGCCTTGAAGATTAGTATGTATATAAATATTTGCAAGACACAGACATCCAAAAGCAGAGAGGAGGATAGAATGGGCATACCTGGATTATTTTTTTTTTAATATCTCCTGTACATGGCAGGTCAGAGTTTAGCTGTGGAAGTGGTAGAAGTACCACAAAGAGCTCCTTGAAAACACCAGACAACTGCTCTGTGTGTGTGCGTGTTCTATATTCTGCAAGTGAATGTAAAGACCTGGTCTGCCTTGCTAAATAGCTTCAAGAACTGATAACGTACAAGAAAAACAAGAAAAGTTGACTCAAAAAAATAAGGATGCAGCTGCATTACATTCCTAATTCTTGTGTGGGATGTTTTGTGGACAGGATAGGGTAAATGGGGGGAGGTGGGAGAGAGTAGTCTTCCCACTCAAGGAGGCTGATGGTGGTATACAAGCCCTTTATAGGCTTTTTACTCTTTTCTTATGATTGTTGTCCTACCCCACTGATTCTACAAGGATCAGAGACTTTATGTATTAGGAACAAGTGAAAGCTGCTCTAATAAAAGGAACTATTACTCCACTTGATGATTTTACAGAACTAATACTTAGGGTGTGCAACAGCAAAGGAGAGCAGGAAAGAAAAACAGATTGGATGACTGCAGGGAAAATTCTGCGAGAAAGGTGAAATCCGGGGTTCACTTTTGTTTTCACTTTCTGCTCCAGGTATCCTCATCATGATGTCCATGTGTAATGAAGTGCACGTGTATGAATACATCCCTTCGGTCCGACAGACCGACCTATGTCACTACCATGAACTCTACTACGATGCAGCTTGTACCTTAGGGGCCTACCACCCACTGCTCTACGAGAAGCTGTTGGTGCAGAGGATGAACAAAGGTTTGCAGGATGATCTGTATCGGAAAGGGAAAGTCATTTTGCCAGGGTTCAAAGCTGTCAAGTGCCCCGAACGAAATAATTTCCCACGCTTGTAGAATAGAGTCCTTCAGAAACAATGTGCAATAAGGTACTACTGTTGTACTATAAACAAGAAGAGAATACTTGAAAAATGTATCTTAGACCAATCTAGTCTTGAGTCTATAAATTGTAATTAAGTAGCAGGCATGAGAAATACTTCTTTTCTGAGCCTGAGTATTTATTACTGCTTTGCAAATAGTTAAAGAAAAAAAAAAGGCTTAGCTCATGAAAGGTGCAAAGGACATACTTAGGCAGAAATATAATGTATTGTTGTGGGTGTGACTGTCACAATTTGTCGGTGGTCTCTTATGCCACATATGCTAGACTGTAACTTTTTTTTTTTAATGAATTTATTTAACTGTCAAACTTGGCATTGTGAAACAGCCTCTATTGTTCATGTACAGAGCAGCCAGTTGAACAAAGCAGCATTTCTCTTGGCTCCATGGGATTTTCAGCTCTCTCCAAGAATGAAGTAATGGCTACTCTGAGCTGCGCAGTCATTGACGAGGGCAGACTTTAATTCCCCTTCATAGGCAGGCTCAATTACAGGCCTTCAACTGTACCGGAGGTCTTATGGTGGCTATGAAGTCAGTGCAGATGGCAACAGCTGTGCACGCAGCTAAACCAGTTAAGCTACTGGATGTACTTTGGATGCCAGACCCCCATGCTCACACTGACTGCTTAGGGCAGAGGGAAAAGAGAAATGACTCATTTCTTTAGAGAGCAGCTAACATATTTGTAACCCATTCAGGTAAAAAACTCTCCCTGGGAGGCCTATCAAGAGGGTGTAAGTGAGATGGAAATGATGGCTGCCCCTGGTCCACACAGATAAAGACGAGCCAGAGGACGCCAAGGGAGGCTGTGCAGCACTCACACATCACACTGAAAGCAAGCGTGGAGGGAGCTCACCTTTCTGCAGCACAGATAGCACTCAGGATTACAGACCTCATTTGTTAGGCATTTCACTGGGCCCCAAATCAAACCCACTTGTTCGCAAGTTACTGCTGTTAAGAAAGTATAAGGAGCTTTCTGACAAAAGAAGAGCATATCAGCACTTTTTATTTAACATTTGAAAGACTATACCCCAGAGAAGCTGTAATGCCTGCAAAAAACCTGACTACAGATTGCATATGGAGATAATTTGATATTTTCCTTCATAGCACACAATGAGAATATTCTCTAAGGCACTTCTAAAAATCTGCCTGGTTGTTAATGCATTTAAAGCATTATTTTTCATGGCAAGACTTGAGTTTCAGATTTTCCGAGTGGCAGGAGGTTAATGTTTTGGGTTTTTTTTTTCACCCTTTCTCTTAGGGTAAGTTCAACAGGAACATACATACACAAAAGCGCAGTTATAGCCTACTCATGTCCATTCAGTAAAAAGGCAGACAGCTCAAAGAGGCACTGAAAAGAAAACTGAGTGATTGTGGTGGAAAGTATTTTTTGTGTTTTGTCTTAAGCAACAGAAAGGCAATTGAAGAGTGCACACAATATTAATAACTATTTCCTCTTCAGTAGTAATGTAGGTATAATAACAGAATCCTTTTTCTCTCACTTTGCTCTTTGGGTCTGATTATTTTCCCTCCTCAAAAGTGAAGCATATGTGTCTTACATAGGACTTCACCTTCTTTTCCCACGTAGTCTCTTAAGTTGGGCTTTATGATCCTCTTAAGATTCCTTTTGTTGACAGAAAGTATGTCCAGATGATCTAAAAACTGTACTTCTGTATTGTGTGGAAAGTTATGTCCATAAATCATTTTGGTACATGTCAAAATGAATAGGTTTTATTCATATTAGCCTTAGACTCTGGATATACGACATACCGATTTCTTTATAATGTTATGTATGGCAGCAACTTTTATTCTTCAAGTTAATAACACTGTTATTTAATCTTGTGGAGAATAGATAACCTACACAAAACTAATCTATTTTTCCATATGTTTGGTACCCTGTTTGCAAAACATTTGAACAGCGCAAGCAAACATGTCTCTCCTTCCTGCACGCTGGGTTAGCTACCACGTGTTTGTAAAGGAAGGGAGCTGATTAGCTTTTGAGGACTAGTGAATATGCTACTTTTCCATAAGCTGGAAATTCTCAAGTTCTGAAAAGAAAAAAAAAAAGCATATCACTTTGATTGGTCTGCAACCACTAACCTTTAGCTTAGATTTTCACAAAGAAGAAAAGTACTAACTGCATTACTCAACTACCCACAGCAGGATTATGTTGTATTATTCCCTCAGTCATTTGTCAGAATAACCAACATAGCTGTTGTACAGAACAAGACAAATGATAAAGTTTCATGTAACAAGTGCTAAGCATACCTACTTAATATATCATTTAAATAACAACGCAGAACCAGGTCTGAGATGTAATAAGATGAACTATACATTTTTAATTTACGGGACTGTGCGCATTCAAGGCCTCCCAGCATAATTTTTTTCTTTGCTGTATCCTGATTTATATGGAAGTCAGTGCTCCTTCCACAAGTGCAAATGTGGGTGCTGTAGCACCATCACCTCAGAAGGTGCCGCAGAGCTGTCTTGCAAACGCTTGCTTGCTCACAGAGGAGGAAGATCAACTTGTGATGCCCGTCTTGAAAAAATAAGCATCCTTGGTGTGGCTTCCCAGCACTGGTTTCCACTGTGATGTTTCACTGATTTGCCTGCTCAAACATCTTGTGGCTGCTTAAAGAGATTTTACTCTACTACTTTGTCTTGCCCTACTTTGGTTTTTGACACAAGTGTAAGCGTAGCCTGGTGTGGTAACTGAGGGCTCACGTCCACTTGCTGCAAGAGGGGAAGGGACCGCAGTAAAGAGGGAATATAAAGGACCCGCAGAGGTGCTCCCCACACCACTGCTTACACTCTGTGGCATTGGCCTTGGTGGCTTTTATAGGAGCCCACCAAATATGTCTGCATTTATGGGCATTTCCCCATCTCTCACAAGGGCAGAGAGATCTTCACAAAGGATCACTTTCAGTAAACTTAAAACAGTGAGTGAGTGTGTAGTAACACTGAGCCATGTATCTTAATAACCACGCGTGAGAGTGCTGGTTTTAGATACACCTATTAAATGCAGACAATGTGAAAGGAAATGCGTTTTCCCACCCAGATCGTGGGCAAAGATACAGGTGTGGCTTCGTAGCTCGTCCCTTTGGCTGTCACACCCTAACAGAGCGGAACGGCACCGTAGATGAGAGGTTTGCCCAAACCCGGCCCTTGAAGTGCATCATCAGCCAAGCAAATTGCCTCTGCTAGTGGGGCCCCGAGCTCCCTTCACACCTGTTGCAATGATGCAGGTTTAAAATTTATGGAGTTTTACCGACAAGTAGGACTAAGTTGCCTTCAAACGCTATCGAGCCGCATTTCACAGCCCCCAGTGCTGTGGGTAACAGTTGCACTTAGCTGAAACAAACCAGAAAGGCAGCAGCAGCCTAAGGAAACGGGCTGAGTTTATTCTGAATTTCATTATGCTCTTTTTTCCACTGTGAATTACGTAGCTTTTCTGACTTGCGGTGCTCTCTCATTTTATGCATTCAGCCTTTGGATGGTTAAATCAAGGTATTCTTTTTATTCAATAAAAAAAAAAAAAAAAAGAAAAGGAAGATTTTGCCTCATTTTGAGCCAAAAACTTTTTTGCTAGAAAAAATTATTAGTTGTTCTATTCCTTTATAGTTCTAAAGCTTACCTGAGCATAAACTCACAGTCAGTTACTCCTTGGATTAAACTACTTCATCTTCTTTTTTTACCTTGCTGTGCAGTTTTATGCTGTTCAAACTCTGGTAAAGTCAGTGAAATTACAATGATATAAGAACTGTGTACCTCTGGAGAGAGAGGAGGGTGATTTAGACACTGTAATCTACACTCTCTCCGTACAAATTTAGCTAAATCATTGCATGTCATTGGTCGGTACACTTTCTTTGGTGAAAACGTCCAAATTCTGAACTTGTTGCTGTAGATCTCTTGCCAAAGTCAGCAAAACCAAGGCAGTTTTTTTTTCTTAAATGAAGGCAAGTGTCTACACTCAGTGGTTGCACAGACCGAACACAGTCATTTTAGAGACAGATTGAATTAAACTGGGGTTCAAAACCCATGTAGACCCATCCAATCCATAGTGGGGGCTTTAATTTCCTGTTTCTTCAGCAGTTTTTAAGGATGGAAAATGCCATTTGGACAGTGACACAGATGTATCATGAAACGACTATTAAATGCATTGACTGCAAAAACTAATGGCTACTATTTTTCCCTTCGTGCTCTCTAAAGTTGATGCGTATTGAATAAATGAAATTGTTTTTCGAAGTAGGTAATTCAGAAGACTGTCATTAGAAAGCATCCGAATCTTTGCCGGATACCTGATTTAACTGTTTGAAATTTAAAGTAGCCCATGTCTGGGCACACCTGCATCAGCGAATGACTTTTGACACTGCAAATTTCTTCTCTCTGGCTTAGTGATCAGATGCAGAGTTTTGTTCTTGAAATAAAAGTTGTGTGTAAAAGCCTTACATGTATCCATACCATCTCATCACTCTTATAATATGTAGTCATTGAACTATTCAAATATAGACTGTGTACTTTTTTAATAGCTTTGAGAATTATTTTGTATGATGATTTTTTTAAATGAATGTGTACTCTAATAACAAAGCTTAAGATTTTACAGGAGTCACATTTTTAAGCAGTGTTTGTATACATTTTAACACTTTTTATATTTTCTATTATGATTTTGTATATTTTTATGTATGCACAGTGTACAGATTTTTTCCTGTAAATAAAACATTTGTTTTCATTTATTTAGGAGTGCTGGTCTTTTCATACTGCCTGGCGTGAATGACACTGAACTGCAGATGGCACAAAACAGGGAAGGTGCCTGTCGGTTCTGCCCACAATTGCAATGAAATCTCAGATGGCAGTGGACAGACAGGCCGACAAGTAGCTTTCACAGTAAACTACAGAAAAGAGACAAATATTTTAAAGCCAGTTTTATTCGAGAATGAACATGTCTATCCAAGCGGGTGCTCTAGGATTCCCTTGGGAGAATATACCATACTGCTCCAGCTTTGGTAGGAAATTTCTTGGGATAGTCAAGCCCTCTAAGGAGGTCACAGTCTGCTGACTTGATGCCGTACTTGAAATCCTTGTAAACTTCAGCTGAAGGGCTGTGCCACCCATTCAAGGAATCCAGCATCAAGTCTTTTAAGAACAGGCATTTTTATCAATTGTTTATTAAAATGAAAAACAACTTAACCAAAGGGAAAAAATAACTTGCCATTGAGTTTGTGGTGAAATACCCTATAATTTATCCACTACACTCTGCTTACATCCATTAAATGTGAGGAATTCTGCTGCTTTTGGTAGTCTTTGAACTACACAGTGGCTGGAGTTGTGCTAATGGAGGTGACGGTCGTTGTTTTCATCCCAGGGAGTCACCTTGAGTCCATGCCGACAATAAAGCTAGTTACACGTTAGTGGAATGTTAAAAGTGGGATTGCCATCACATAAACTCCTGGCAGCCGGTAATCATGCAGCTCATCCTGTGTATTACACCACCTCCTGGCAGGCAGTGTTGAGGGGATAATTACTATATGTCACGATATGCAAGTAACGCCCCTCAGAAAACTCAGAATAATGAGCTACACCAGGGGATAAACTGAATGCTGAGATGCACGAATGAAGCAACTAATTGATGCTTTTCAAATCCATCGACTTTGCTTTTACTCTTTTTTTTTATTTATTTAAGAAAACAACAACAAAACATGATCACTGTATTTTGTATGCTAAAATGCTCCATGAAATTCATTGTGTATGACATGGGAGAGGATATTCTTGTCTCACTGCATACAAACCAGTATCAGAGTAGGCGTTTGAAACTCATGAACTATACTATGTTGGGTACAGAAAACGTCTCGGTGTACCCCCTATTCTTTAGCAGTGACAGCTATAGGAGGTGTGGCATTACCTTTCTGATAGTATCTCAGGGAACTTTGGAGGCAACCCATTTTCAAGTTTCATTCCCAAAATCGGACTGCCCCTTTCTGAACAATATGTCTTTGAAGGAGCCACCTTTTATCTTTTCATTCATCGAAGTCAACTGTTTCACTTGAGCACGAGGGACATATAGTTTTCTGACAGGTCAAATTTCATACAGGCATTTTGGTCTGTTTATCTGCATTATTAGCTCGCCTGTTGTGATCTGGCTGAAAGACTTGTTTCAGGACGACTGATCCAACCTGCTGTCTTGACTGCAGTGTGAACCCATTGAAGAACAGCTAGGCAAGCAAGGAGGGGGCCAGTCTTTTGCTATAATCACACCTGCCACCTTCTTCTGCAGGAAACTGCACCTGCAGCAATGATTAAGTAGTGGCTTACTGTGGGATTACTTCATCAATCAGTATGAACAGTCCACTAACACTTGTGGTTTGGTTGGACTTCTATTTTAGCTCTCCTAGAATCTTGATCTTTCCAGGGTGACAAGTGGATAATTTTATTATTTCATCAGAATACAATGGATTTATCTGCTGCACCCCAAAACCTACCAATGTTCACTCCATACATCTATCTTACCTCATTTTCAATATTTAGATTCTCCTTTCTTACAGTGGTAAGTTATTCCAGATAGAGCACTTCAAAGAAATTACTGCACTTTTGTAGAAGTTAAGTACAGCCTGACTGCTGAGTGTCATGACCCAAGGCGAGTTAGAAGCGCATGCCCTGTTATTTCTCTTTCCTGAAAATATGCTAATGTTCAAGTAAATGCTTATTAAGTTTGATGGAAACGCTGACTATATTTTAATGACAGAGAACGAACTGTAATGCAGTAATATAGTGGGGTCTTTTTCCCCTGGGGGCGGAGTAGCCACCAGAGGACTGACAGCACAAGTGGGTTGTGACAAATCCCAGTGGGGGCCACTGCTGGTGGGATTGCTGGATTCTTAAAAATTATAAAAGTAAAGAAGGGTGTCTAGGGCAAGGACAGGGGAGAGACAAGGAATGATGAAGCACAGCAAGGAAAGAGAAAGAAACAGCTAGAAAGATGTACCATACCAGATGCAAAGGCAGAACTGCCTTTTCCTAGTAGTCACTTAATTGGTTTTGGCTGGCTGTTTTCTTTTTTTTTTCTGCACATTTGGAGAGGAACTCAACTCATCTGTTAGTGCTCATCTTGCTGCTGCCAGGTTTAGTGTGGTGGGATGAGATCGTAAAATGAAGAACAAAGGTAGAGTTATGAGCAGTAATCGACTTCTGCATAGGCTCAGCTTCTTTGTAAACACATGAATCCCACAAATTAAACTGAGAAAAGACTAACATCAGCGGACTTGTGGGGTTACATATCTACACTCTGGACAACTTCCTCTATGTGCTTATTGTCATCCGTATGATAACTGAAATAAGAAAACCCATTTCCTTTGGTGACCTTTTTATACGCATAGACAAATATGAATCGAATACCCTCTTGGTTACAGGATGCCGACAGATAAGGGATAATTACTATAGCGACAACTCCTTATATGCTTATGAGAGGTCTCCAAAAACTCTGAGGGGTTCAGCAGGGCAGGCAACAGACATCACAGCTGCCTTGATTTTATGGAAGCAGCCAGAGGGGAAAATTGCTACCAGTGCTGACTCCAGGCTGTGTCAGCTGCTGTTAATTGCCTCACTCCCAGACAGTTGTCTGACTGCAACTGAGCTTCCCCATTAAAATATTTTGCTGGCCCACCTTCTGAACAGTGGGGTTTTTCTACCCTCAGTCCTGGAGTGGAGATGCATGTGGGGTACTGGCTACATCCTCCACTGTTGCTACCATGTGCTGCAGGTATGTCTCCTGTGCAGGTGAGGTCCTGGGGGGGGGGGATGAAAGAGGTTTGGGGGTTTCTGGGTTATTTTCTATAAAACTAAAAGACTTTTTTTTCTTGTCTTTTAAGTATAGTTAGTCATTCTTACAGCAGTTCAAGGAAGTGTAACATGAACACGCCTCAAGAAGCTACAGTTCCTGACTTGCGAGTTGTCTGATGTGCTTTCCTGATCCAAAGTATCTACACCTTGTATTAAGACAGGGACAACAGGAAGAATTTTTGGCAAGTTAAGGCAAGAAACATGAGACATGTTCCTTGTGCAAGCAAAAAGTGCCTGAGGTCTACCCCTAGGCCCGGCCTTGCTGCCCACGAGGTATGTAACCCGGCAGGCTCATATAAGGCAGGCCCAGAGCACAAGGAGGAGAGATGTATGGGCCAATGACCAGGAAGGAAAGGTGGGGAAAGTTCTGCTCTGGGCCTGCTTCTGAGCCTACTTTTTCAGAAAAGAGGAGGAGGACTTTCTGAAGCTTCCTACTGGATCAAGCAATGTTATTTTTCTTCCCTAGCAATATTTCTCGCTGGAGGTGTTTGGTTGTTTTTCAGTTACTTTTAGCGCCTGTTTTCTTCCACACAAATGAAATTATAAGGTATCTGATGGACCTAATATAGACTTTACAAATGCACGGGGCTGAATGTAGCTATCAGGCCATTAGGTGTTTTAATGAGCAGCTGGAGCATCCCAAGAACAGTAGAGATGAGAAGAAAACGAATCAATAAGCTGTTACCAAAATAATACTAACAAAGTTGTTCCATGGTAGAAGAGCAGGGAAGGCAGAAACAAAAGAGCATATACCAATGTCTGAGAAATATTACCTTATTTTCATGGATATAGCATGCTATTCAGATAATCCTTGGTTATTTAAAAGTATTCTTTTTAGATAAGTCCTCATGAAATATGCTTTGCCATATAAAGTGAAGAAAATGAGAGATCAAAGCTGCAGGGATTGTAAACTAGGGATAGTTATTTTGGTAGAGGAAACAAAGAGAACTTTTCTTTACCCATACTTCAATGTAACCAGCATGGCTGCTGAATTTCAAAGGGACTGGTTGTACACACGAAAGCACAATATTAACAACGCTACTATGTCTTCAATACACATTGTTTTAAGATAGCACTGTTGCTTTCAATGGGGTTTATCACTGCAGGAAAAAAGGCCAATTGTCATATTTATTTCGCATGTGCTCTTTGCTGGCCTTAAACAGAGCTACTAAAACCCATACAGTATACAAAAGGGGCAGCATATATGAAGTTAATTCCTTCTACCTAAGAAAAACGTGAAAAGAGTTTCCTATAGCAATGTGAGGAGCAAGAACAGGCAAAGAACTTTGGTGAACAGCAATAAAATGGATCCTGCCTCTATTTCCTATTGCCATTTCATTAAGTCAGAATTGTTTAGGGCTTTGCAGTGTGATTGATGGATCCTGACTGACAGAGGCAGCAGCAAATTTACCAGTCGCTACAGTAACATTTTACTTCATGAGTAGAAATGAAGGGTCTATTACTACTGTAATACGGTATGAATGGTTCCAGATCATTTTGAAATAACTCACATTTTGCTGAAAGTTCGAAGCATAACAACAAGGATTATTTTGACACTTCAAAAATGTATGTGTTTATTTAGTCATAGTCAATATGCTGTTCTGCCTACCCAGTTTCTTCTTGCATTTTCAGTTCCTCACCCATGGACTCTGGATCAGACCACAAGGATCGAAAGACAGACTCCAGCTGACTGTGATGGGTTTATGCTGATATACCCCTGTCCCAATTCCGCTATGACTAAAGTACATTAATAAATACATGTAGAAATGTGATTCTGTGATTCTGTGATTCTGTGATTCTGTGAAATGTGATCTTATCGTGTTCTTTTTTGCTGTGGCTTATGAGCTGCTTATCCTTGGCTATGTCTGTAATGAATGTTTAGGGAAAATGGTTCTTCCAGATATTCCTTACAGAGTTAGGCTGAGACCAAGAACACTGCACATGGAAATCTAAAGCCTTACTTTCATGAGGTTATTTTTGTAGTACGATACCACTGACTATATTCCCTTGTGAATTACTCAGGGTCTTTTTGCTCGAGGGTGGGTCACTGTCTTACATTCTGCTAACACTCACACACACACACACACGCACACACACAAACTTCAGCAGCTCTTGGGCATTTTATCTGCTGAGTCTTCCTCGGCTCTATCTCTCATTCTCCCTCTGGCTAAAACACAGGTTCTTACAAGCCCTTCCTTCCCCCAGATTCCCATATGCCCTGTTGCTACAGCTTCTGTTGTCCAAAATGATCTTTCCATCAGTTGCTATGAACAACATACTGGAGGTGCTCTGATACAGGAATGCTGGAAGAACCTTTTAATTACCAGATACGCATCCTGCTGCTGGATGAGGGCTCTTGTTACAGAGCTGGCACTGTTTTTAAGGCAATGAGAGCTGCAGTGTGCTAAGTGGTGGGTATAACGGATGGAAACCAAGTTTTTCCAGATTTTTATCTTGGTTTGCAGCCAAATAGGTATTGATTTTACCCAAGACAGAATCGGAAATTACCAAGGGTGGTTTGATTTGTGACCGTGTTTTGGTTGTTTGATTTTATGTGTAAGCAATGCAACAACAGAACTGATTGGGTTGAGAAATCAGAATTTCTCTTATGATGGAATTTTTAATTCTTCAACATTTCTTTCTTATCTTGGACAAAACCAAAATAAATTCTCAAAAAACTCCAGACAAAACCTTGGACTGTCAAAATATCCAGTTACAGGTAGATGCCTTCAGGGAATTATAGTTCAGCTTCATTCTGTATGTTCCCCTATAAAGTAGATTTCTGGGCTGGGTTACACGTCCCCGCATGTCCATCCCTAGCTGAGCCACTACTGTTCCTGCACTGTTGCATGGGGAATGCAGTCTGGTAAGGGAGCTTGATCTGCCTGGGTGAAGGACAGTGTTTTTTATTGAAGACAGATATACATTTTACAGGAATCGAGCTGTAGAGGTTTAGGCATGGAGGTCTGGCCTGAAATGGGACATCATATTGTTATTATTTTCCCTGCTGAAAATAAAATTGGCAAAACTAACAGCTGCTAATTTTGCAGAAGCCACATTTTGCAGCGAGAAAATGCTTTAATGGTAAACTGCCCAACAAGTTACAAAATTGCCTGGTTTTTGTTTTTTAACTCACATAGAAATCCCTTGATTTTGGTGTTGGTCATCACTGAGAGAGTAGGCAGTGAAGGTGGAAAGGAAGACAAGTTATATATGTTTTTGGTTAACCTTTGAATCCTACTGGTAGTCTATTCCTCTTGGCCTAAAGCCAGTATACACAGAAATCTTATAAAGCCCTGGGTAAGTTGTAAGGTCTTGAGTAAGAATTTCCCCTAAAGGGATAAAACTTTACATCTGAAGCAGGGTCATCCATCAAGTGCTCAGTATACAATAGTTGTACCCTATATAATCAACCCTTGCATATTTCTATAGACCCATTTTTGAAAATCTGGTCCTAATTTAGATAGAATAAAGGGATTTAAGAAATCACTGTAGAGCTGATGTTCTTGTTTTAAGTCCAGATTCTGAAGTTAATAATCAAGACAGTTAAGTGCTGCAAACAAGACAGAAACAAGAAATAATTCCTAATGCATTGAAGCGTTGCTCCTCTACTAACATCCAACGGACTCCTAAGTTGTTTCCTCGATGAAATACACAGTCCCAAGCATGATTACCAAAAAGGTTAAAATTTGAATAACTGATTTGTATTTGATTTTTTTCATAATTTCAGAAAGCTAAAAGAGTTACTACAAGGGAAAAATATAAAAGGAAAGCAGTATGAAGCCAATGTGTCATTCACTGCATTGTTGCTTTTTCTAACACACACCCGTGCCACAAGATTGGCCCATTGCCTACAAAGCAAGGGAATGCTACTAATGAAAGACAGGACCTTTGCAGAACTGCTTTTGCTATGACTACACATTAGTGATAGCAACTGGGCATATTCTTTGTCACAGGCATTTGCCTAGTATCAAGAGCACTGAATACTTTTGAGCATGAGATTATTTACAGCAAACAGTAGTACTAAAGTTGTTTACAATTGTGTTTAGATTTTACATTGAGAGGATAAGACAGAATTGAATAGTTCCAGTTGAAAGGGACCTACAACGATCATAGAATCATAGAAACGTAGAATCATAGAACGGTTTTGGTTGGAAAGGACCTTGAAGATCATCGAGTTTCAACCCCCCTGCCATAGGCAGGGACACCTCCCACTAGACCAGGTTGCCCAAGGCCACGTCCAGCCTGGCCTTGAACACCTCCAGGGATGGGGCCTCAACAACCTCTCTGGGCAACCTGTTCCAGTGCCTTACTACCCTCAAAGTGAAAAACTTCTTCCTAATGTTTAATCTGAACCTGCCCTCTTCTAGTTTAAAGCCATTCCCCCTCATCCTATTGCTACCTGCCCTAGCAAAAAGTCCTTCCCCAGCTCTCCTGTAGGCCCCTTTAGGTACTGAAAGGCCGCAATAAGATCTCCCCGGAGCCTTCTCTTCTCCAGGCTGAACAGCCCCAACTCTTTCAGCCTCTCCTCATAGGAGAGATGCTCATCTAGTCCAGCTGCCTGACCAGCCCTGACTTCAGGGCTGACCAAAAGTTAAAGCATATTAAGAGCATTGTCCGAATGCCTTTTAAATCCTGACAGGCTTGGGGCATCAACCACTTCCCTAGGAAGCCTGTTGCAGTGTTTGGCCACCCTCTCAGTAAAGAAATGTTTCCTAATACCTAGTCTGATCCTCCCCTCACGCAGCTTCGAACTGTTCCCGCGTGTCCTGTCACTGAATACCAGGGAGAAAAGTTCAGCAAAGGCAAAGAGCCCAGGTCACTGGAGGAAATGAAAAGAACTAAACTAGGTCAGCCTAGCAAAACAGAGACAGAAGGTTATCTGTTTGCCATGTCCCAGTACGAAGAGAAGACAACCACCAAAGAAGAAGGGCTCTTTGAGTAAATAAAGGTTTATAAACTGGCTACAGATAAATTCAGTTTGAAAGCAATTAATATACTAAACATCAGAGGAACAAAGCTCTGCAACAGCTCTACTTCAAAAGAGGAGGAACCTCAGATTTGTTTTCATTTGATGCTGTCAAATTTCTGTATTGCATTAAATGATGCAGTTTATAATGAAAAGGGATTTATTCTAATGAATTACAGGCCCGGTATAGTTTTATATTGTATTTTTCACAATGTGGCAACCAGTATTTCCTTGAGTACAGCAGCTTTTTTGCCCTTAAGGAAGAAGGATATCATGATTAAATCATAAAATTATGTTCTACAGATTTGAATTAGACTTGCCATGCAACTTCATGAGGTTCTGAGCAGTAATCTAACATTTGATCCACAATTTTTTCCTGCTGTAAAACTAGGATGATGATAATTATCTGCTTCATCAGGATACACAGGATTAAATCAATTAACAATATTTGTTTAGAGGAGGTTACATAAATGCTGAAAAATATTCTTTGACTAGGAAACCTCATTTTGTTTTTCTCTTCATCCACCTAATCTGAAATGATTTTTGCTTGAATTGTTATCTGGATATATGACTGCAAAGATATACCTGGTAGACACAGTAAAACTCTGAGAAGTAATGTCAACTGACACAAAATGGACAAAACCATCCTGCTCTGGATAAAATTTTAGTACTATTTGCCAGTGCCACATCACTAGAGATTATTCAGTGATTGAACAGGAGAGGAAAACGAGAGGTTCTGTTACCTCCAGGGTTACATTTACTTTTTCAAATCTTTTTCATCTGTTGAATTTGATTGTCTTCATGAAGCAACCAAATTCTTTGTTTATATAATCTGTTGCATTTCATTAGAGATTCTGTTTTCTTCTGCTGACCTATGCCTACATTCAGCTTTGAAATGCTAATTTGCAACCAATACGTAGCTGGAGACCTACCAGAAAAATGTGGACATGTTATAGAAAAGCAGAAGCATTAGAATTAAAGTGGGGAATTCTGAGGCTAAATTAATGCTTGACCTTCATCAGACCAAGGCGTGGGCTAAAATTCAGTCTGATCCCTGGCCTGGCATTGCAGCTGAGATCACTGCAACCGAAGGTCCCATAACATCTGTTCAGTGTGGCTTGGCAATGCTATTTTGAAAAGCAGCGCAAGTTCAGCCTGCCTGTGGACGCTGTATGCCTTTGTAGGACCTTCACTGTCCACACCAAACTTGGAAATCAGTTCAGAAAAAGATACCAAAATGCCAAGTGCTTTCACCCAACTTCTAGATCACACTGCACTAATGGCAAGTGATAAACAGCACAGTCATCAATACCTTATCCTTTCTTTCCTGCATTTCTCTTAGCACTGACTGAGCTCTTGACCATCCAGACTCTGCCTTGAGGACTGATGTACGTGTGAAGACAGCAAAGAAATACTGCTTTGGTTGCGTTTCTGCTGGTGTATACTTGCAAGAGCAAACAGCATACCAAGGGGCCTTGCTTCTGAGAATCCTAACACCTTTTTTTTTCAGCTGTGAATATACCATATTCCTTGCTTCTGTAGTAAGCTCTGGATACTGGAAACTGCCACTTATCTCTCAATCTACCTTGCAGGTTTAATGTTACAGGTTGAAGTGTATGAAAAATAGTTGATTGTAAATGGTGTCCTGAAACTCCCAGCACAACTATAGCCTGATCACGACAAGCAAGTGCAGACAATTTGACTGAAGCAGTTTTCCTTGTACTGGAGAAAAGTTGAGATGTAACTCCACAGGTTCTTTGAATCCTTAAACAGTTTGCAGTTTTATTGCCTTTCGGATAGAGACAATGTTTTTAGAGGTCAAATCTTTTCCTACAGATATTTCCCTGCTAGTCCTCAAACAGGCAGCAAAGTGAATCTCCTGTCATTCAACCACTGCAGTTAACTCTGATTTCCCTGTCTCTCCTAAGGTAAGTGTGACTGTGACCCCATCTATTGATCAGCATCACCTGCAAGGTTGTCAGGAAACAGTTGAGGCAGTGGTCCCTCTTTTCTAAGCTAATCTCAATGAAAATGCACTAGGGTGGATGTAACCTCTTAAATTGAGATTCAACTATATTTTTGTTTTGAAAGTTGACTCATCCAAACAGATCAATATGTTTACCTGCATCATGCCTAGGGGCTTATTCTAAATGACACTGATCACTTAAACCTCTGAAGGAATAGGTTAGTCATCTAGGTTTACAGAATATGTGGAAGAGACAAGAAAAGACCTAATAAGTGTGTTATGTGACAAGATTTCTTTCTATAGCATAGAATGATAGAATGGGTTGACTTGGAAGAGACTCTTAAAGATCATCTAGTCCAATCCCCACGCCACGGGCAGGGGCATCTTTCACCAGATAAGGTTGCTCAAAGCCCTGTCCAACCTGACATTAAACAATTCAAATGATAGGGCATCCACAATTTATGTGGGCAACCTGTTCCAGTGTGTCACCACCCTCATAATAAAAAGTTTCTTTACATCCAGTGTAAGTCTACCTCCTTTCAGTTTAAAACCATTGCCCCTTTTCCTCTCACTACAGGCCCTGGTAGAAATTCTCCATCTGTCTTTCTTATAAGCACCCTTTATATATTGAAAGGCTGCAACAAAGTTTCTCCAGAGCCTTCTCCAGGCTGAACACCAACTCTCTCAGTTGTTCTTCAGCGGAGAAGTCTTCCAGCCCTCTGATCATTTTCATGGCCCTCTTCTGGACCCGATCTATCAGGTCCATGTCTTTCCTGTAGTGGGGACCCCAGAGCTGGACGCAGTACTCCCAGTGGGATCTCACCAGAGTGGAGTAGAGGGGCAGAATCACCTCCCTCGACCTGCTGGCCGTGCTTCTTTTGATGCCGCCCAGGATACGGTTGGCCTTCTGGGCTGCAAGTGCACATTGATGGCTCCTGTCTGGCTTTACATCCACCAGTACCCCCAAGTCTTTCTCTGCAGCGCTGCTCTCAATCCATTTATTCTCCATTCTATATTAATACTGGTGATTTCCTGGACGCAGATGCAGGGCCTCGCACTTCATGTCAACATACACAGACAGGTTGTACCAAGGATGTAGTCTGGGGCAGAATGAAGCCTGGCTGGGGCTGCTTGGGACCTTAGTTAAATGTCTGGGTTATTTCCCTGAGCTGATCTTTTTGTCATGAGCTGCAAGGGAAATTCCTAAAGTAATTTTGAACTCACTGTGTTAAATGCAGTTACACCTTATGACAGCAGCAAAGGCACTCTTGAGACCTTTCTTCTCTTTGCCCTCAACTTTAAAAAGTCATAACACTGCATGTTGGGGGAGAAATAAAGTCAAAATACTTCTGAACTGTACTATAGTATTGTACTTAATGTAGAGTATTCTGCACTCAGAGATCATTTTGACTTTGCCCATTGTCAACTTAAAAGATCGGGTGTGCAATTCTGTCTGGACAAAAATTCTTGCCATTTCCAGGTGACTGAGAAGGTAATGCAGCATCACTTCTTTATGTTGACTATTATTTACTCACAGTCAGCACAGCTACCAGTGAAAAGAAGAGATGAAAAATCAGATCATGAGTATTAACATATACACGAAAATCATAACAACTTCTGATAATAAATCTTATTGTATGCCCACGAACCTCTAGAAGGGCATGAACTAAACAAACAAGGACTTTTTTCAGGATTTAATAGGTGTGTTCCAAATGGTGCATAAAATGAGGCTTGACACAATTGTCCCTATATTGTATACCATCTTTCCAAATCTGTAGTTTTGTGTCCTCACGCAGCTAAAATATTCTAGTTTTCCAAGTGGGAAAATGAGCAGCTTTTAAAAAAAAACAAACAAACAAAACAAACAGCGTTATTTCCTGCAGCTTTAAAATTGAAACATTACCTTTTGTTGGAAATACTGAAGAATGCACAGTACCACACGAAAACTGACTGTGAAAATACAGCTGTTACACAGCCGGTTGGGAAATGTTAAGGTTGTTATTATTTTTTTATGACTATCATATGTAGCTCTGTTTCCCAAAGCGCGTATGCATTTCTCCCTGCTCAGTGCACAAGGCAAGATAAAGAAGGACTGAAAAGGGTTGCTAGAAAACTGTGTATACAAGGCACAGACAGATTATCATTAAGGAAAGAAGGACTCCTTGTTCCTCGTCTGGCACAGGAAAGCTCCACGAAGGTCCTGGAAGAGGGGGCTGCCATGGGAAGCAACCCAGTAGGTGAGAGGCGTGTGGTGGAACAGCTTCCTGGGGACTGCTGCAGCCACAACAAGCCTTGAGGAACACTCTTAAGTGCATTATTACTATTTGAATCTCATTGTCCACCAGAAAAAAAAAAAAAAAAGTCTTTGTAATTGGCTTAATTGGCTTAGTTTGTTCATTCTTTCTATTTCTTTCTCTCTCTTTCTATGTAATTTCTCCCTCACTGAGCCCCCCCCCCCAATACATGATAAATTTGGAAAGGTCACAGTATTAATTATTTTCAAGTAAGTGTGTATATTCTTTTCAGCACTGCTTCTCCAAATCCTTGGGGAAAATGACAGGGTCAGCTTCTATTTTTAAAAGTGCAATGAATTTAATACAAGAAGACAGAGAGTAGAAATCAAACCGCTAATCAGGGACTTTTACTCACATCTAATACATCCCTTCCCTCACACTCTCCCTCCTTACTTTTGCTCAGAGGCACTTTCTGACACCAGAAATAGCACTTGCTGATCACAAGGTTTGGGTGGGCTTTTTTCCAAATTGTAATATGCAAAATAGTATTAGATGTGCTAGGCCGAGTTTCAGTAGTCCAGGGAGCCTTAGGTGCACTACCTGAGTGACTAAATGTGTGGAAGTAATTAGTGGGAAGCCCATGAGCTGAACTGGAGCAACTAAGGTTGTGATTTATAATCTGATCAGTGGCTTCCAAGTGATGGGTTCTGTAGATCTTTGAGTGATGCAGGTTTAATTTGACTTAAATTTGGCTGTCAGTAGCAATGCAGCAAATTCCTGTTTTCTCTGTGGGCTAACTTGATATTATGTGAAATAGCAAGTGCAGATTCACTCTGTCTCACTGTGTCTGATCCATAACCATACCCTCTCAAGCACTCATTATTCATATCTTGACTTCTGTATCAATAAAAAATGAATTTCTGATACGTAAGATAAGGTTAACCTCAAAAGCTCCCACGCTACTATGTTATCCAGCTAACGATCCCTGGTTCTCAGTGCAGTATGTCCTCAAGCAGAGTTACACCAGTGAGAAAGCTCCTCCATTTTGGGGTTCCTGTGCTTTACCGTGGAACACATGAAAGCAAGATGCCCTGAGCGATCATGTCCTCAACAGCAAGCCCATGGCTCCAAGGAAGCTCCATATCTCTCAGGTGAATGCTTAATACCTGCTTACACGTAACACGAGCAGGTTTCTGTCATGGTGAAAGGAAGGTAGTTGAAGCTGTCATTAAAATCTGTTTGGGGTGGCTGCATGGGTGGAAGTTTGAAGAGAGACAATGCGAACTTGACAGGGAGCTGTGATGGGAATAAAAGAGACTGAGAGAGGTAAGAGAAGATGAAACAGAAAATCTGCATAACTACATTACTTGTGTAACTATAAAACACTGATGCACTGAAAGCCTAAGCATGCTGACCCTGCCCAGCTCGCCCTGGCAACTGGGGGGCAATGTCAGCCCAGCTGGCGTGGTACTTTGTCATGTCCTGCATTTTGGGGGCCTGCCCTTTGGGGATGGCTGTCCTAGACACATACGGCCTTGTTGTTAAGGGGCAAAAGAGCCATCCATAGCGAGAGAACAGGGAAAACGGAGTCTCCTCCTCTACTGTCTCTTCCAGCTTCCCCCCGGCCCCAAAAAACACTCGATCTCAGGCAGTTCAGTGCTTCATAGCTAACGAAACTTAATGTGATGTTATCAGCCCAGCAACAGTCCAGCTTAAAGGATGCAACTCTCTCCTCCTGGAGGAGAGCAGAGGAAGGAGGAGAGTGGTGTGCCCCATGCCGTCCCACCTGAGGGAGTCCCTGCCACTGGAAAGAAATTCATCATTTTCCCCAGCGTTTCATCGCCTCAGGTCAGCGCAGAAGCCAACGGCAAAGACAAAACTTTTTCTCTGGGGTTCCTGGACCATGAAAGTGACTCAAGGCCTGCTTGAGAGTTAATTTAAACGTGTGCTGTGCAGGATGAGTTTTAAGGCTGACTCAGAGGCTGACAGTTCCACGATATTCCACATTGATTTATGATAGCTGGAAGCTAACAGCACAGCTGCAGTCAACCAGTGTCGTTCTGCAATCTTCAGGGCATGTCCCAAAGCAAAAAGGTTAGCTTGTGCACAAAGAACTAAAAATTAAGCCATATGTTTTCAGTGTATTTATAAGATGCAGGAGTAAATAGCCTACTGTGGCATCTCACATTCGAAAAGAGAGGACTGTGAAAAATGCAGGCCAGATAATTTCTGTGTTGGGAGGCACCAGCCTCCTGTGACAAGTCTCAGCTAAGCACAGAGCCCGGAAAAGCTGAGTACTGGGAAGAATACAGATTTCCCTGAGGTGTTAGATTTACAAAAAAGAATGAGAAGAACTATAGAGTAGCCGAGGTGCTGTGAACCCTGGTGACACGTGGGATGAGGGTGTTACGATTGTTCCTGTTCCGAAAGGAAGGGGAACAGACGGAGGGATGTGTTGCGCCCTTTTTGAGTGAAGCTCATTCCTCAGTGTCAGCTAAAAGCAATTATTTTTACTGCTAATACACAGTGGCACAGCAGATGAGAGCTGCAGGTTAATGTTCGGCATTAGCTATTATTTTGGTTTTATTACAGCGAAAAGTATTTACCCCAAATATGTCCGAGCTCCTTTTCAGGAGTGATTTTTGTCTTGATTTCTGCAACAATAAGGAAGGGAACTATGAAAAAAACCCTACCCATGCAGTGACTTCCAGCTGGAAACTAATGATCCACTCTCCGAGACTGATTTGACTTTGCCCCCTTGCATATTTTTGTTAAATGATGGCAGCTGTGGAACAGTAGGCAGTGGGAAACAAATGAAACGTTCTCAGTGTTCAAAGAGAGAAATGTAATACGTTGGTCTCGCATGTGACTGGAGACGAAGGAAGGACATTTAAGAAGCTTTCCAGTTCCTTGCCATGGCACTCCGGAATTGTTGCACAGCCTTTTCAGTTCCTGCTGCTAAGAAACACCCTGCCTTGCTTCAAAACTGACAGATCTTCCCCTTGTAGACAGATCATTCCACACTGATCTTTCCTTGTAAGAGATGATAAACTGGATCAAAAGCAAACCCCATATTGAGAAACAAGCATTCAGATGTATTTCCTTTGTAGCTGAAAGAGGCAGCTACTGCAAGGCAAGAGTGGTTTTAGACAGCTTGCTGCATTCCTGAGATGTGCAAGCACCCTGGTTTTATTCTTGCTAATCAAATTTTTCTCAACAGTGAGCCTTTGGGTTTTGCCTCAGCACACCCACAGCAGTGCGACTGGCTCATAAGCCTTTGATGCTGCAGAATACACAGCTCAATAACTGCTTGGAGCACTTTGAGAATATAAAAACAGCCGTAATTGTGCATATATCTGTGGATGCCAGGTCGTCGGCACAGGTAATTGTGCATGTGATTCTGTTCTTGAGACATACGGAGGTACCCAAGGCACTGTACTGAGTTCATGTGTTTTGGCATCTGTATCTTTCCCCTGGCATCCATAGTCTTGCTATTTGGGATATGCTTCATGCGTAAAGACAACGCCAAAATGTACTTGTGATCACTGTTATAGCCTGCTCCAGTGGCCACAGCACGGTCAGATGACCTCATGGATGTCAAGGACCTCAGTCAACGTGCTCAGAAAATAAAGAAGCAAGGCAGGTGCTGCTGTTGAGAAGTTTCCATAAGAATTGTAAAAGGTAAGGGGAAAGAGAAAAAGTTACTATTTTGCTTCAGCATTAGCACTTTTCAAATGGAGTTCTCTGTCAGTTTCAACATCAGCTCAAACTAGACTTTGGAAATGAAGTCCTGGTCTTGGGGAAGGCAATAGTACTTTTTTCTTCTGATTTCAGGGAGGTTTCATGGCTTGCCTGAGATCTTTCTCTCAAACTCTAGGATTAGATTCATTCCTTGTTTAAGAACTTTAGCTTAGATGAATCAGACAAAAAATGATCTCAGGCTGTGGCAAAATTGAAATATATTTGTCTGTTACATTCAACTTTTCCCTTATCTACACTCCATAACAATATAATGCTGCTGTTGATAAATACTAAGGGTTGGCTCCAGCATACACTGTGCAAGAAAGGATAGAAGGGCGTTTATTTGCTTTATAATAATGTAATGGACATAATAAAGAAAGAAAATTGAGAACAACCTCTAACATGTAATGTAATAAAAAAGGTAAGCCATTTTCATAAATTATATATATTTTCCAAATTTCTTACTGTAAAACACTTAAAACTTCCAGATCTGCCATTATTAAACTTTAGAGTCAGAGTTGTCAACACAAAAACATTAGGAAGTTCACTTTTGTGTACTGAAAATGCCATTACAGGAATGAGGGACCTGAGCTGGGTCTAGGCATTTTAGGAGTGTTAGAATTGGCCTTGGTCCTCATGAGACAAAATTCATTATCTATTTTGGCATGTAGCTGAACTGGGAATTTAACAGGAAAGATGCCGAAGTCCACAAAAAGTGTAATTGCAATGACCATTTGTTTTCAAGGGGATCTGTCAAGAAAATGTTAAGTATTTGTAAATGGTCTCCTCCTTTATATTGTTTTCAAGGTTATGAAATCCCTTCCTCTTTTCTCCCCTCTTTACCCAAATGTTTGAGTGTTCTTCTTGTAAATAGATGCAAACACCTTTGGCAACTCTGCAGCATACAAATTAACACCCAGAGTGTCCTCAGAAGAACACAAACAATTTCAGTAAGCAAACGTTTATCTGTTCCTCCTATCGAGCAATATATTATGTTGACTGCAAACGCTTCCACCCCAAGACTCCAGTGATATCGTTTGGACAAGCCTCGAATGCCCTTCTCCCAAAGACACATCTATCTATAGGACTAGTAGTCACAGTGGTCAAGAATGCCTGAAAGATGCTGAAGAAAACACAATTTAAAAATAATATGTCTTACCTGCTTATTCATAAGTATGTAGATAATTGGATTGCAAACAGTGCTGCTTTTTGCTAGGATGGAAGGGATGATGCTTGCAACTGGACTCACCACGCCTGGCTTACCAAATGTTGCAAGTAACGCTATAACTCCATAGGGAATCCAACACACGAGATAACAGATAACTGTAGTGATTACCATGAACAGTACGTGGTATTCTCTTTTGCGGGCAGCGTTCTTGTGGATTTTTCCAACCTAGGGAAAGGCGAAAAAAAAGATAGGATTTAAGAAGCTGAGCTGTTAGATTTACTGCTTTAGCAACCTGGGACTATAGGTCTTGGATTCAGCAATGATAATCAACATTATTGTTGCAGAAGCAAAACAGAGCCAAAGCCCAAAGTGAGAGAATGCAGTGGGAAGACTTTCATAGCCTCCACCAGGGACTAGGGGAAGCCCTGCCGACATCACGCTGCATGCCAGCATAAACCAGAGTCTCAGTGGAGGTTGGAGCAAAAGCAGAAAGGTGGCAAAGTTAGAATCTAGTCCTTAGTAGTTGGTAGGTCATCTCCAGTTGCTTTTCAGGTATGTTTTTTTTTATAATCACACAAGGAGTTTTGTGCTCTTAAAAAAAGTGTGCCAAATACTGACCTTGTTCAGCTATTGTATTGGTTTTTTTGGGGAAATGGAGGGGAACTGGGTAAACAGGAAGCACAGGTTTAAATGATCATTTTCAATGTGATGGTACAACAGCTCCCTTGTTATGATGAACTTACCGGTAGTTAACAGTGGAAGGATTTAAAGCATAGTCTGCACTTCAAAATATACTCTCCTGTGAGTTGTTCTGGACTAACACATCATGCCCTTTTGGAGTCTAGAGCTCTAAGTCAGAAGTTAAACATTAAAATAACAGCCATTTTTTATTTTTAAATTTTGGTGTGAGTGCATTCCTCTGAAGACAACTACAGAGCACTTTGCGAGTGTGTTTGTACTGCTGAGCACACTGGTGATAACTGTGAAGAAAAAGCTTCATTCTCTACACAAGCCAGCTTCCCGTGCAGTAGCTCTGTGAGATGGCCATTAAGTTTGATCCAAGGCCCGTGGAAGTCAGCACAAGATTGGATGTGTACAGATCCGGTTTGGGCACTTAGCCTCATTTTATAGGGATTATGAAAAAGCTCTTAGGAAACATTCAGAAAGATTAACTCCAGGCTAGCAAGGCTGGTCTCCCTAAGCACCTTTGCAGCCAACAGAGAAAAGCAAACTCTGCAAGGAGGCTAATTTTGGAGCCAGTCTCTCTCCACTGACTCTAGATGGAGCCTCAGCACACAGGTCTCCCGAGGTTATGGTTAACTCCTCAACTTCCCCCCAGAGTCTGTTTAGCAAACCCAGACATGCCAGCAGCATTTCAGGAAGTATTCCAATGTTTAGAGTATAATGATTGAGTCTTGTACTGAGCCAAATGTAATTTATGTCCACTTTAAGATCTTTTTGCCTCCTGAATGCGATACTTGAGAGCAAACGGTACCCAAGGGAACTCAACCCCTGTAGAACTACAAACATAAATAAGTAAAAAGGCAGCTCCCTGCAATGCAATGCATCCAAACATTACCTAACACGCACACACACAAAAGAATTTGAAACGAATGGGTTTAGGCTGATGCAGGAGAACACACTGATGTGCACTACTCTAAATTAATAGAACACAGTTAAAAGGTGAAAGCCACTAATCACCTGAGTCAAATGTCATCTCCTGCTGCCTGGTGTACAACTTGTACATGCTAATGCAGTGGAAATAGGCAGAGCTTTACCTATCTCTTTGCGGTGTGGGTGCTTTTGCATAGCATATGTATCGGATTGCAAGTTAAAATATATATAGTGACTGGGTAAGTACATATGGAAAACAAAATAATATGGCAACACTTTGTTTTCTGTTAATTAGGATTCTAGCCTTCTAGAGTGGTTGGTTCTATCTGGAATTTCAGTAGAAGTGTTCCTGTTGAAAGTAAATAAACCACACACCAACTTAGTCTGCCGAAAATGAACAAGTATTTTTCCTGTCTAGTCTTCCAATGATTTTCTGCAAAAAGGCAATTACAAAATAAAATCCATCCTTTCTGAAAACACCGGGGACTGTTATTTTTTTTTTTTCAAGAACAGAACTTGTTTATCTCATAATTAGCTTGAAAAAAGGATTAATAATAGATAATGGTCCAATCCTGTATTGCTTATTTGAACTAAATTTTTCATGACTAATGGGAATTTTCTCTGACTGAAGAATCCAAGATCCCATGGTAGCTGCAGCTATGTTACAAGTTCAATATTAACTGAGGAATGCAAATCCCCAGCTAGCCACAGCATCCACAGCCAAAGATCTTCAATAAAGGCAGAGGCATCACTCAGCGCATTTTCCCTCCGTGTTTAGATAGTATCTCTATCACTGAAGTATTTGCAAGAGTTTACCCTCTGCACAGAAAAACTATAGATCAGAAAAAGGGAAGGAAAGATGTGTAAAACAGAAGTGACTGTGGATGGGATTATGGTATGTATCCTTCTATTTTCACATCCTTAGCTTCTTTCCTTAGGAAGGGAAGCCTCCATTGTCACTGTGTCTGTGTCAATATGTTAATAAATCTGTCTGTCTGTTGGTTCCAATATCTTCCTTGTAAATTTGACTGAGGTTTTGAAACTTATTAGGCGGACAGAAGTCTTTGACACTGAGTTCTTCCCATGTCACTAGAGCAGAAGGATCCTTATTAATGTTCTCATCAAGAAGAAAAATGCAATGTGACATGAAATCAAATTAGACATCAGAGAATCCACTTTAGTTTAGGTTCTGTTATGATTATTTTATATATTTTTTGCTCTCATCTTCCTCTTCTGATAATTAAAAAGGAGAAAGCTCTGATCACAGCTGTTCCTGAAATAGGACATTCATAATGTGTCCCCAGTATCTATTAGGGGTGACCTTCTGCTGCAGTCTTCTATAATTGAGTTTAAAAACTCATTTGTCATGAGACAAACCTATTGGAAAGCAAACTTAGTTAGCTGTCATGCTCACAGTCTTTCACTTCCATGTTTACACCAATGTAGCCAATTGTTTTGATTTTTATGTGCCTCATATTATAATTCTATAATATGATTTACTTACAGTCCAGTTCCTGGGAATGAGCAAATTAGAACTTCAGGGTTTTTTTGAAAGTACTTTTTTTTTTTTTTCAGAAGTATATTTCTATTCTCACTGTTGCAGAGAAAAGATTAAAAGAACGCAATTGCAGTAAGAAATGAAAGCAATGGACCAGGAGTAAGGAAGGATCGTAGAGTATGTCCTTCCTTAATGACTTTAAATCCCAGGTGACCTGGATGTCCCAGCTTTCCACAGAGGACAAGGATGCCATGATGAGTCCAAAGGACGAGTGACCTCTAGACATCCCTTGCAATGAACCCCAAATGGACTTAATGGTCCTCTAGGTTTTTATTTGATGTCCAGGACTGCTGTAGCTTGTTAACTGTGTTTTATGCTTAGGTAACTCATCTGCTTCTTTAATGTCAGTAATCTCACTTTTTCTTGGTGTTCTGGCCACCAGAAAAATGCAGCATCAAAGTTACTGTTTCAATTAGATGTGCCCCAGGATGAGGACGGCATGCTGATGGCTTGCTTGGCTTGACGCACAGGACATGTGAGGTGCTGGAGCTGTGCTTGCACAACTGTGCTCCACAACTGGGAGAAGAGTCGTATTGCTTGGTGCCTCAGAGCACGCTGTTGGGCTGTTGTGTGACCATCCTTCCCCCAGCCTCGTGCCACATCTTGGGAAACAGAGCTGAACTGTGTGAGCTTATTTGCTATGCTCCTTCTGTCTCTCCAAGCCGTTTCAGCCCAAACACGGCTGCTTTGATAGTGGTGAAGGCAAGCAGAGGCATCTCAGGGTGGTTGTGGTATCACCCTGGTACATTCTGGGATACATTAACAATGGAAGAAACACCAAAGGATTTCAAGAAGTGTTAAACTACTCTGTAGGAAGTGCCCCCAGAGTTTTGGTTTTGAAACCATGTACTATATTTATCTACACACTCTCGGTTTTATTGTCTTTGCAGCTTCACAGCCTACCTTTAGAAGGTGTTATCTTTAAAAGTTCTCAGTTTATAGGTGCTGGAAGGCATCCAGCAAAATATAGCTCAAGTTGATGTAACCTACAGAAAGATTACAGTTTAGCAGATGAAAATGCAGCAGGCAATTTAACATTATATTTATTCTATTTCTTATTTTTCTTATTTTAAAACTACTGGAAATTTAACACAATTGCTACACTGTATTTTCAGTAGTCAGATGGAAGTGCCTATCAGGAATGCCTAGGGTCTGGATAGCCAGCTGATAGAAAAGCATCAGAGGGTAATGAGAAAAAATAGATTCAAATAATGTTCTAGAATAGCCAAGTTTGTAAAGCCCAATCTAAAGACATATATACCCTAAGACATAGGGTATATGTAATATGCATTTAAAATACATACAAGATCTAAACCACATCTTAAAAATGACATGAGAAATACTGGCCCATTTGGATCAAAAGGTATTTATTTGCATGGCTAGAAAACACGTCTTTGTTTTAAACTCAGCTGTTTTCTCCTGGACAAAGGCCATCTCCTGCCAAATTTGGGAGTCCTGTTCTAATGCAGGGGAGGCACTATATTTAGAGAAAAGAAGAGGGTTGGGGGGAGGGGGGCGGGTGCTGAGGCTTTTTTTAATGAGAAAATGGTGTGTCTCCCCTACTTTCATCCTGGGAAGTAGCAGAAGTGGTTTGGTTTTTCATAAGTCAGCAGGAGACAGCGACAGGCAAGCTTGTATAATCTCAGGCACTGAGCGTAAGACTGGCACAATTAGCTCCTGTCTGGATTTGCCCTGTAGCCAAGCCGCATCTTGCGTACGTACCCAATACTCCCTTTTCCACTCAATCTGACATGCAAGACACCACTGGTTAGATGACTATGGCAGTGTGCTGAGCAGATACATGAGATGCGACAGGCCACAGAGCATGGGAGAAGCCCACGGGGGTATTCAGTGAGGAGGATGGCAGCGGTAGAAATGGTCTCAAAAAGGGCTTGAGTGATGCAATGCTTGGTTAACTTCAAAACTGCATCCCTTCCCCTCCCAGCTGACGGACGTCACTCACCAAGTGGTGGGCTGCAGTGCTATGTCATGCATTGGAAAAGAAACTGGGGAGCTCTGTGCAGAGCACCGAATATTTCAAGGGCACTGGTCAAAGTCTGGAGGGGTCATAAACCATTGAAAAGAGGAGCTTACAATAGGAAATGGAGGGGGGTAGTAAAAAGGGATGATAACAGTTGTAGCTCTAAGTGTGGAGCTTGTTAGGTTGGAGGTTTAAGAAAAGGACCCCAAATATCTGCTGTGGCAGGTACTCTGCCAGCAACCTCAGAGAACAGCCTCAGACTGGGTATAGGCAAACACGTGGGCCTGTCACAACAGGGACCTGGGCCAGAGCCACGACCTGGAAGAAGCTTGACCGACCTGACAGACGAAAGAGAACGGGTCTGTCTTTTTCCTTGCAGAAGGCTGACCAGCACCTTCCAAACACATGAACACCGTTGTACAATGGTATGGGAAAGAATAATAATATGGCTATGGGCCATATGAAATGATTTTAGGGTACCAGGTTCTGGTTACCCGATTTAGGAATGCAGGGGTCAGTCCAGACCTCACCACTGCCAAGTCAACCAGCCCAGTCTGCCTGTTGCTGGAGGGAGCAGCCCGGTGGCAACCGCAGCTGAGCCCATGGGCTTTTTTCAGGCTAAACTCTGGAGCTTTCCAGCCCAGACAAAACAGGACAGCAGCTCCCTGCCTCTGGTGAGGGATTTACTGTTTTTAATATTTTTCTTAGCCACCAAGTAGCTCCGTACAGGAGAAGAGCCCTGGGCAGTGCCCTGCCCAAGGAGACAGCCTACCCCCTCCTGTTCTCCAGAGCCAAAAGTTTGACCTACGTCAGTCCCTGCTCAATTCCCTCTGCATTTAGCTGGCCATGAGTTGTGGGACCAAGGGAGTACCAGTGGCACTTCACCTGCTCAGAAGAAGGCACAGGCACCAGGAAAGGCCTGAGGGATGGGTGTACACAGAGGCGGTGTTGTTGCATCTTGCAGGCAACTGCGAGGCCCACAGCGCCAGGGGCACATATCCAGGTCACCCCATGAGAGGCTAACATGTGCAACTGTGCATAATTCCATCACCCATGGGCAAGCTGGGGTTTTTAAAATATTTCTAAGGCAAAGGAGCTGGGCTAAAGTTAGCTATTAAGAAGGGAAAGATTCAGTGATGAAGATCTAACCTGATTGTTTTCATTGAATTCCCCTGTGTTTTCTATCTTGCATTTACCCTAGTCTCTCCTCCTTACTTAACATAGCTATGTGCTTTCCCTCATAAAGCATTTCCTTCCTCTTTCAACAGCTCCCAGTCATTTTCAGTTGTGAACATCTTGAAAGGTTATGAAGAATATATGGCATCCCATCCATCTAACCACTAGATGGAGAGACTATACAGTAAGAATCCAGCATCCAGAGTCACTTCAAGTAGGGGACACACACATCACAGCATCTTAAAAATCAGGGAGGCTGTTTACACGTTTCATCCTTCAAGTCAGTTTCTTTCTCTCCAACTATTTATTAAGATGGAAAATAACTGCAATTATTATACTCTGTGTATCTAAATAGTAGATGCTGTAATCGTTCTTTACCCAGCTCACTCTAAACAAGCAATATGGAAATAGAGTGCAAAGTGCTTTTTTTTATCACAGCTGATGTATTTTTTTTGTCTTTGTACATTTTACACTCAAATAACCATTTTTTCTTCACTACTTCAGAACCGCACAGCAAAGAGAAGGCTATTTATGAGCAGCAGTGTTTGTTGCCAACCTCTTTAAGTGTCAGTTATAAGTGCTTGTTTTGACATGATCAAATATTCAACAGTACTACCAAAACCAAAGACAAATGAAATATTCATAATCATCTGAGGGAAGTCTGCCAATCTTTGAACATTTAGTCTACTGCAGCTTCTTGAAATGAACAGAAGGGAGCTAGACTTTTTACTGCAAAAGCTGCAGTAGACGAAAAACCTGGGAAAAGATCGTTCTTCTTCCTTCATGAACCAGTCAGTAAGACAGTCTTCTCTGTTATGTTTCTAACAAAAGGAAATTAGAAATGCTTTGTACCTAACCCAGGAGTGTCTCAAACTAAGCAGTGACTCAAATGTCAGTTACGATAAGCTTTCTCCTCTCCCATCTCTATGGACTCTGTCCTCAAGCAAAAACAAGGAAAAAAGCCCCAAAACCCCACTCCAAAGCAAGAAAAGCTCTAAAAAGCTGTAAGAAATGGAAGCTCCAAGTAATCTCCTTTTTAGTGTGGGCTACCCCAGAACTGATACTTTATGGATTAACACTAAGATAGATGAAATACTTTGTTTGTTGTTTAAGATAGACAATCATGGGACAAGAGGGCTCACTGGCTTAAAAATAAATGCCGTCTTTATCAGCATTTAGATGGCTAAGTTCAAAACAAGAGTGAATACCGAAGAGATTTATAGTCTCTGTGGAAACGGGGACTAAACAGAAACGTCTGCTTCGGGTCATCTTAGAATCCAATGGGCCCTGACTCTACAAAACATTTACACTTATCTGTTCCCTGACTGAACTGAGATTTAAGCATGCACATGAGCACTTTGCTTAGTTGGGGCCACGTAATGAATTAATAGCAACAAATACGGAAGGAGGAACCCATAAAATAGCACAAGGGGCTTTATAGTTAATTATTTTAATGTCACTATTAAGTTTAGGAATTGAAGTCTGTAGGAAGGATACATTATCAGCTGAAGTCTGGCTTTATTAGGAATTTTTGTTATTGAAAAGGGAATAGTCACCTTAACGCCTCAAGGTGAAGTGAAGCTGTGCTTTAAATACAAAACCTATGGCTTTGTACCCTGCCCTTGAAGCATAACTGCTATTGCTGCTAATATCAGTGAAGTTCTATTGTGGACTTGAGGAATGCTATAATCCTCTTAGTTGCAGGAATTCTTTCACTGCACTAGCTAAAGGGCTTTTAGCAGCAATTTGACTTACACAGCAAACACATTCCCATGGACTAAACAAGCAGCTCATGGTGTCACTTCCATCATATACAACTCATGTTTTACCCTGACCTTCTTTCCTCACTTTGTATTTTCTAGCACCAGTGTACATGAGAAAATTAAAGTTGTATTACACACAGCTATCATCTGGTTTGCATTTACAATTTGGGTTTAGAAAGAGAATTAGATTAGATAGTCATATCTTGGAGGGCCACAAAGATGATGGGAGGGCTGGAGCACCTCTCCTATGAGGAGAGGCTGAAAGAGTTGGGGCTGTTCAGCCTGGAGAAGAGGCCTTCCAGTACCAGAAGGGGCCTACAGGAGAGCTAGGGAAGGGCTTTTTACTAGGGCATGTAGTGATAGGACGAGGGGGAATGGCTTTAAACTTGAAGAGGACAGGTTTAGATTAAATATTAGGAAGAAATTTTTCACTCTAAGGGTAGTAAGGCACTGGAACAGGTTGCCCAGAGAAGTTGTTGAGGCCCCATCCCTGGAGGTGTTCAAGGCCAGGCTGAATGGGGCTTTGAGCAACCTGGTCTGGTGGGAGGTGTCCCTGCCCATGGCAGGGGGGTTGGAACTCGATGATCTTCAAGGTCCCTTCCAACCTAAACCATTCTACGATTCTGTATCTTCCCCAAGTTGGGGGCTATCTCTTTTTTCTGTATAGCTAGAGGACTATACCCAGCGAGGACTAGAAAAACATGAGCATGGGCTTGCCATGCACTGAGTCAGCAGGACACAAGCCAATTCCAGTGCAAGGGCTGAGCACGCACTGCACTCGGCCGTGAGTAACAAGCTCAGCCTGCCCATGAGCGAGCCTGTGCCCTGGGCTCAACACTGGGCTAACACCGACATGGGAGGTCCGCAGATGCCTTGCATCCCACCAGCCCGGAGTAGAGGCAAAGCGTGCCTACCCCTACAGCAGCTGGGACAGAGAGACTCAAGCAGCTGCCCCCAGCCACTGGGGATGCTCTTTCTTCTATGGGAAGTACAGGGCCAGGAGAAGTGTTCTGCCTCCAGCACGCTGTAAGGAGCCCACACCAAATAACTGGCTCATGCATAGGGATTGACTCACTGAATGGTCCAAAGGTCTGACAGCAAGAAGTAAAGCATTTTGGAATTGCTAAAACCTATGCCCAATAAAGAAAAAAAAAAAAAAGTGCTTCTGAGGTGAAATAAAATCACTGCAACACTGAAGAGCCACCAGCCCTGGCAGCTCATTTAAGCAGATATATTGTATACGATGATATGCAGTTCTCAAAAATGTTATTTGTATGTATGTCCTTCAGTAATTGTGGGACAGCACAGAGCTGTTATCTCTGATATTGGCAGTGACACTCCTATGGCACTCACCTGCTTGAAACAAATCAAAGATGTGTAGAAAATAAGATATGTGGAAAATGGAAACTGAAAAGGCAGTGAAGTGTGTTTGCTATCTGGAAGATATAGTTAGTGGAAAATACCTGGGGATGAAAGAAGCATCAAATGTTATGTCCAAAGTTATTTAAACTGTAATTAATTTTCTATCAAAAAGATGATCAAAAGAAACTGTCTGCCACAAAATATTAAGGTTGTCAGAGTTTCATGTGTCTAACATGACTCACCCTATTTATACGAATTCCCTAGATAGTTTGGGAGTCTGTAATAGATAGTAAGCCATTCCCTTGAAGTCATCAGGTCTAATTTTCCCAAACTGATAGCAATCACACACTGTATTACTTGCTTGTATTCGATTGCTTGTCTAAGTCCAGTTCTAGTGAGTGTATTATAACTGGCCTTGACTCACACCAACTGACCTCCATAACAATGGGCTCAGCAAGAACATGTTGGCCTGAATTAGCCTAAAACCAGATTGTAACCTATGGATGATAAAGAAATGTCAAAGTTTTAAAGGCAGGATTCACTACTCTGTTTCCAGCATGCGTTTCAAAGGGGATGAGTCCTCCTTGATCAAGGAAGACACCTATTTTGGCCTGAAAAACCATTGAGTCAATGCTGGCTCTGATTCTGGGGGTTGTGAAAGGTGCAGTGGCCCTCATGTAAGGGTTAGCATTAAAAGTTTAGAGCCCTAGAAGAACTGAATGTCACCAGGCGCTCTCTGAGAGCAAACACCAGCTGTTTTTTTTGGTCCTTTCATTCAAAGTAGCAGAACATCAGTCCCAAGCCATAAGTCGTGTTGCAGTTACCTGGATGTAGGGTCTATCTGCACCTGTTTCAGGCAAGAAGGAGGTTTTGGTACATTTTCTGATGGCCAAAAGCTAGAATCCTTCCTGACCTGGTGCAGAGCATCCAGACATCCACCGTCAGGCACCTGGCAGCAAGAACTACAAGGCTTGAGCAGATCCACTGTCCTCCTTTTGAGTGCAGAAGAAGCCTAGAAGACTAATTTGCCCTAATCTTTTGGTGGCTAAGGTTATGCAAACTGAACCTCACCCAGAAAAGAGCAGGAAGGGGACAGAGAGGCAGATACTCCTATTGCCATTGCACAGTACCCAGTAAACCTGGGATTTTATACTAGTATATGTCTAGAAAGTGGTAACATTGCCAAAACAAGTATTAAAAAAGAGAAAATTACGTGGTTTTCAGGGGGACAGGAGTAAAATTAAAGACTTGACAAAAAACTGACACTGGACAGGCTCTGGGGAACTAACTAAGCTTGTTGGTGTCCAGATTTATCTACCTTATGGTTAGAGGACTTTCATGGTAAGACATTAACAAGAGTGTAGGCTGCTTTTATTGCAACAGCGTGGAGTAGGTATTTAAAAAAAAAAAAAAACAGTAGTTTTTGTTGCATGGCTGAATTAAACCAGAGTTAGGTTATAAAAGGGATGTTTTGTCAGCAAATACAACGCAGGATACTGAAGGTGATTCAGTAGCTGCTAAACCATGTCAGGACTGAGAATGACCCTATATCCATGGTGC
Organism: Vanellus vanellus; assembly: GCF_965231255.1. Lineage (NCBI taxonomy): Eukaryota > Metazoa > Chordata > Aves > Charadriiformes > Charadriidae > Vanellus > Vanellus vanellus. Next base: position 152,745,326 of record NC_138905.1, on the reverse strand, counting down.
ACAACACTGGGTTCATCTCTGAGGGCCAAAATGAGGAATTCCACCTTGGGAAGGAAAATCTAAAGGCATAAAGGATACTATCCAATAACAGAATAAAAATGCAGCTAGTTTTGTAAAGACAACATGTAAGTGTTGCTGCTTAGAAACAAAACTTGCAAGAAAGGTGGAAGGTGCTGAGATGACTTTCAGAAAATCAAGCCAGTAATTTAGTTTATAACTCCTCTTTTTGAAAAGCTTGCCAACAAATTAAACCTTTAATAGATTTACTTTTCCAATAACCAATTTCTGGTTTGAGGTGGTTTTTTGTTTGGGTTTTTTTTTTTTTTTTAATAACTTTTGCCACAGCTTTGACTGACCTAACAGCCCAGCTGAAGTTAAGGGAAAGATAAAATGAAAACATATTTCTGTTTTTTAAAGCTGACTTCAGTGTGTTTTGGATTGAGGAATTTCTGAAGCAGAAGGGGAAAATATCAGACATTAATTCCTTCTTGGTTTCCGTGTACTTTCTTCCAGAGACAACACCACACAGAACGTATATCTGCAAAATCACTAATACGGTTAAACTCTTCAAAAAGAGATGAAATGACAGGAGTAAATTGTCTTTCCAGATTTTAAAGTTACTACTTGATGCTAAGCAATAAACCGCTACCATCTACATAGGAAATGGAGTGCACATTGGTCTGCATGTAAAGGAAAACTGTTTTCAAGCAAAGGTGACAAAAAATAATGCTTCGAAAGACTGGAACACTGATATTGCTAAAGCAGGAAATAACAGCCTGTGTGCTGTAATTGGCAAGGACAATAAATATGAGAGTCAGAGTAAATGTCAGCTGAGATCAGCAAACTTATTCAGCTGGAATCAGGATACGTTACAACCTTCTCCCCACCCTTCAGGTGTGTTTATGACCTCTACCTTCTCACTGAAAAAGGCAGTGTATCTATGAACGTGCACATATATATATATGTATATGTATAAAAAAATCTACACAGCCATATGCTGTATATGCTATATATGTATATATAGACTATACATGATACATATACATACCCTATACATTATATACTATATAAGGGAATCACGGAATCATGGAGTTTCAGAGTTGGAAGGGACCTCTCAAGATCATCTAGTCCAACTCCCCTGCTAAAGCAGGATTGCCTAGAGCACATTACTCAGGACTGCATCCAGGCGGGTCTTGAAAATCTCCAGGGAAGGGGACTCCACAACCTCCCTGGGCAGCCTGTGCCAGTGCTCTGTCACCCTCACCGTAAAGAAGTTTTTCCGTGTATTTGAACGGAACTTCCTGTGTTCTAACTTGTGCCCATTGCCCCTCGTCCTGTCACTGGGAACCATTGAAAAGAGCCTGGCTCCATCCTCCTTCAACCCACCCTTTAGGTACTTGTACACTATAATAAGGTCTCCCCTCAGCCTTCTCTTCTCCAGACTACAGAGAGTCCCAGCTCTCTCAGCCTTTCCTCATAAGGGAGATGCTCCAATCCCTCAATCATCTTAGTTGTCCTTCGCTGGACTCGCTCCAGCAGTTCCCTGTCCCTCTTGAACTGGGGAGCCCAAAGCTGGACACAGTATTCCAGTTGTGGTCTCACCAGTGCAGAGTAGAGGGGGAGAATGACCTCCTTCAACCTACTGGCCACATGCACATATGGTAGCCTGGTGAAATATTCATGCGCACACACACACATATGTCTATAATTGTGCGAAAAGACTTACACAGGAGTCATCCAAGGTTGGAGAAGAAAGCTATGATGCAAGTATGACTCACTGGCCCGTTCGCCTCTTGAATGAGATTAACAACAACCTTTCCTACACTAAATATCAATACTTCCTCTGAATCTGGGGTGTGAATTTAAAAAAAAAAAAGTGTCAGGATAATGTTTTCCCTAAGAATGGAGCTTGGGTATTCTCCTAGATCCCTTTTTTGTGTGCATATATAAAGTTCTCATTCACCTACTCACTACTTTTCACCAGGCTACCATATGTGCGTGAGAACTTGAGCTTTGCTTTCCTTTGGATTGGTAGCTGCTCTCCTTGCAGTGAAATCAAATGCTAAAATCTCTCAGGCATCATCAGTCTTTCAGTACCTGACCCAAGTTACCCCTTTTCCTGGGGAGAGGTCAAGTTCTCCCATACTTTACTGAGGGTTCCCCTCCCACTCCCTTGAATATTTCTACTGACATATAAAATGACACAAGGCATCATTAAGGACATATGGGTATGCCTTTGACATGTAGCTATTTATATTTAAATAAGTCTAATATATATGCTCGTATCTGCCTGTCAAATTCTGTAGACTCTACACAGAATATAAATCCAAAGCAGTTTCAAAGCTCTCGTCTCATTGTCATCTTTAAAAATACAGCAATTATGCCAAAACTGGCCTGAAAGCATTCTCCTCCATACTCGTGACAGACTCTTTCCCTCAAATTATGATACACTTATCATGGTACAGGTGTATTCAACAAAAAACCAAACAGAACCAAAACAAACCCAACCCTACGGAAGTCTGGAAGTCTTCAATCCTTCTCCTCTCAGAAGGAGCCTCGACACACTCCTGAATTTTAATCTCACTCACAGCACAGCGTCCTCTTTTCAACACAGAATGACAAATAGGAGGGAGAAATTCATGTTAGCTGCTTAGTTAGGTGAATTAAATTTCAGCAATAAGACAGAAGCTCAAGCTTATATGTTTTTTTTTTCTTCCTTGGGACATTGTGTACCCAGGATTGTGTTGCACCTGAAGAAATCAGGTCTCTCTAGCCCTCACTCTGATATGCCGGAGAGGGTAAGCAAAGGGAAATTGGCTTAGTGAGTTGTACCCAGCCTGGGTGTTTATAAACATTTATATTATCGTAGCCTACAGAAAACGAAGATAAATTCCTTTCCTGTAGCTTGAGTATTACAGGCAGTCCTCTATAAATTATGTATCGGTTTAAGACTTCCAGTTAGGAAACTTGCACTTAAACTGTCATAAAGTTTCGTATTTGTTTTAGATTACTAAAGAGGCAAGATAAGCAGAACCAAACTGTTAAAATCTTATGAGTTTGATACATTACCCTGTAAGGCAGTCATTGACTGTGCAGCAATTTGTGCTTGTGATTAAACACAGAATAATCCAGGACTAAAGAAGACTGAAGCCGATACTAAATACTCTGTAATCCTCTCCCCAAACCTGCTACCCATTAGATGGGTGAGGAGGGCAGACTGTCTCCAGAAGATGGTGTGCATACGAATACAAAACGGTCCCACCACCTGCCAGGCATACCTAAGCTGCAAGCACAGAGACAGTGTGGTGAGGAGGCACTTGTTTTTTAAGAGAGTTAGGGTTATGTGGTACATTACAAATATTTCTCTGCATCTGTCAGTTTGCACAAGCTGATGTTGTATTGGATATATGTATAGGTATCGCAGAATCACGTGAATAGAGATGGCCCCAAATCCGTTTATTTTTAATAAAGATGGTACAGGTATAACAAATATGGAAAAGTAGTTTTCAGTTCTTGATTTATTATTCATGAAGAGGGTCCCATACCAGTAAAACAAATCTGCTTTATGAAGAAGCTCTGTTCCATAAACTACCAATTGCTCCTGCTTCGAGAGTTCAGAAGCTGTATCTTCAGTGGCTATGCTAAACAACCAGACTATGAGGTATTGGCTGATTTTTAGATCTACCTAGAATAAATACAGGTTTAAAAAAAAAAAAAAATCACACCAAAAAAAAAACCACAAAAAACACCTCCAGTTCCTTTTGCTTCTTAAAAGTTTAATTTCTGTCCCCACTAAATAAGAAAACTCATACTGGAATTGGGATATTCGTATTAGACCAAAGATTTGATGTTACAAGGGGAAGATAGCATAAAAACTGTGAGGAACAGATCAGGGAATAGGTAAGGAAAGAATCATAATTAGACATGGAGGAAGTAACATCCATTCTCTAGTGCATATTATGTTGCCTCTTCTAGTGACTCCTGCAGAGAGGTTTTACTAGTCTACAAATTCTTAAAGGGAGAGTGCCAGGGGGATGGGAACAGTCTTTTTTCAGTGGCGCCCTGTGATAGGATAAGAGGTAACGGGCACAAACTTGAACATAGGAAGTTCCATCCTAACATGAGGAGGAACTTCTTTACTTTGAGGGTGGCAGAGCACTGGAACAGGCTGCCCAGAGAGGTTGTGGAGTCTCCAACTCCGGATACATTCAAAACCCGCCTGAACGCCGTCCTGTGCAACCTGCTGTAGGTGTCACTGCTCTGGCAGGGGGGGTGGACTAGATGATCTCTAGTGGTCCCCTCCAACCCTGGCCATTCTGTGAAGCAGCATTCTTTGTCACATCAGGGCCCACCAAAAAGGGAATGTAGTGAGCCTGTTAAACCTCTCCGTCTGAATAAACACCCACTGCCAGAAACCTTCTTTAAGAGGGGAGAATGGTGATCACTGTGGGCAGCCAGCCATCGCTCCACAAGGAAACAAGATGTAGGAAATTGTGAGTGGGAGTGACTTGTCCAAGCCTTCAACACTCATGATCATCATGCCTTCAGAAAGGCGAGCTTCGTTACTTGCAGAAATCCATAAACTTCAACAGCTTTCACAGGATTTTTAAGACATGCTACCCCCAAAAGTGACAAGAGGCCACCAGAAAAACAGTTGTAAATGATGGGCAGGATTTTGAAGGTGTCCGATAGAGCATATGGCAGCTGGAGGGCAGCAATACGACATGGAAAGAAAAGGATCAGAAAAACAAGTCCTGGAGTGCCAAATCTAAAAGCAGTTACCATTGGCTTGGAGTAGTTGGCATAGTTGGCTTGGAGACATGTGAGATCCAGCATTTGTATGTTCTTACCATAGGCTTGTGATATACAGTATGACATGGGTAAAAACAGACTATGGCTCTTACAAAATACAGAAAAGATGGGAAGCTGGATTTTAAACACTATTCCCTGTTAGAATTATGAACAAGAACAACAAAAATAAGATGCTTTCTTGCATGGGTCAAAACATTCTAGTTTTCCAAATGCTTACAACTTGAAAGGATGGGCTTGCTGACAGACTTTCAATTTCTACCCCATGTTTCCTCCCTGATGGAGTCTGTGGAAGCAACAATGCATGAAAACTTATAGATACATATGGGTGAGGGGGGATATAAATGCCATTTTTTGCTTTGTTTCAGTTTTACACCAAATCATGACTTAAAGTGGAGCCATCTAGGTGCCTTCCCTGCAGAATCAGAAATATCATTACAAAATAGAGCAAAGGAGTATGACAAAACATGTGTATGTATGTTTTTTTTAGTAAAACATCTCTGAACTATATTTTTACCAGTGGACATGATTTTTCCACTCCAAATTAAGCCAAATTTTGTACTTTGTCTATCTTCTAAAGTTGGATATAATATTTGAAAAGAACATGTTTTCTAATGCAACAGAAGCACTGAAATATGCATCATGAAGATAATAAACATGTCATTAAGTATTCTCTAACCAACTGAAAACAAATGCCAAACATGACAGCCAGCTCTTTCTGCAAAATTTTGGGTTATAGATGTTGTTACATATTCAAAAATCTGGCATTCTGAAAGTTTATTTTACTTTGTCAGATGCACATTAAAATAAATAGCAGCTGGTGGAGGCAAAGGACTGAATTTCTCTGCTTTTCTACTATTTCATTTTCGTATTGCCATATCTATTACTGTAAATTTCCTGTTGCCTTGATGAATTGGTTTTACAGAATTTGCAAATAAATGTTAGGAATGGCACAGATTTTAATGCATTTAAAATCATACAGCCAGAGGCTGGAAGGATTCTTAAGAGATTCGGCGGTGTCCATCACCCCCCTTCCCCGGTACGCACTAAAGGCAGGACAAGTATTCCTTGACCAGCCTGAGAGTTACTGTCTAATAGAAAGATATTTCATATCGCTGAACAACCTGCTCCATGGTTACAATACTCATATCTGTACAAACCCTTTAAGTAGCATCTGATTAAACCTTCATTTCTAGAAATTGTTTCCTTTGGTCTTTCCATTAGTGTAAGGGTGTGCAAGCACAATTAGTCATAACTGCTTTTCTTTAGTAGCAGTATTTTTTTCATTTGAAAACTGTTCACATGTCTGTTCTCAATACTTACTTATCTTGGTTTAATAAAACAAGCACACAGAAGAGAGCACACCACAGGTTGAGTGTTCCATACCTCTGCTCACCTGTCCCACCATAAGATCTATTCTGATTGCAAAGGTATCGTGTTCCCAAACCCACGTATTGTTCGTGACTCACTATTCAAATTAGATCCTTTAGACTGCACTGATTCCCAACCTGTGTTTATCCATCCTGTATGATTTCTCCCATCTACGCAAAACTCTGCACTTGCTTTGACCAAGCCTAATGTTCACTGATAGTTTTAGACATAGATTCGTACTCCATCACCCAAATTGGTAATGAAAATGTCAAGAGCACCTGACAGACCTCCATGAAATGGGCACCTTATGGAGACTCCTTTAAGACAGTATTTCCCTAGTTGCTATAAGCATATCATGTATCAAGAAATTGAGTTATATCACAACTGCAGTTTCCCTCCTGTCCACTAGACCAGGTTACCTGTCAAAATGAAAATGAGTACAGTTCATTTTGGCCAATTTTTGACCAACCCCTGTTAGCAGTTCTGATCCAGAACATTCAACTGCTAAGGGACTGAAGCATTTATTAGAGTAGTGAGAGCAAGAACAAAGTTAAAATAAAAAAAGACCTCTATCCCCTGGTTGGTGTGGACCAACCATGACTTGATAGAGTATCTATAGAAAGGAGGCCGTTGAAAATGTCCAGGCAATGGATCTTTGGGAAACAAAACTCTTTGGCTGACACTTCTGCAGTCGGTGCTCAGACTGCTGGATAGCAAAGATGATAAATCCTTTTTTTCCATAACTGGTATGAACTGGTATTCTTGAAACAAGTGGATACCATTCTCCACCTCTCTTTTTACAAATGATGTTAACAGACTAAGCCCTACAAAGTTCTTAGAATATGTGGAAAACCAGGAAGCCAGATAGAAAACTGGTGGGACCATGTGATGATCAAGGTATAAAAGATATACTCAGGACTGAGAATTCCTTGCATCAGTCTTCACTGCCAAAGAGGTTGAGAAGATCCCATGAATTCTTTGTAGCAGATATACTAGAGGACCTAGATTGATTTACGGTAAAAATACAAGAAGTATTAGACCAAATACATATGTTAGTGGATGTTGGGGAACCCTGGGGAATGGGCTGCAAAGAGGGGCCAGGTTCGCACACACTCCCTAGACAGCATCTGCCATAGTCACTGTCAGGAGCAGAACACAAGGGTGATGGACCACTGGTGCGGATCACCTATGCTCCAGAGGGATCCCCAGGGGAACCGCATACAGACTTCATCACAGAGAACAATGGTCTTGTTGCAGAATGTATGGGAGCACAGGAACATATTTTAAAAAGCATAAATAGCTGTGTCTGTACTACTACTTCTCAGCCTGGAGAAGAGAAGGCTCCCTATAGACCTTAAGGGGACCTACAGGAGAGCTGGGGAGGGACTTTGTACAAGGGCATGTAGTGACAGGATGAGCGGGAATGACTTCAAACTTGAAGAGAGTAGATTTAGATTAAAATATTAGGAAGAATTTTTTCACTCTAAGGGTAGTAAGGCACTGGAACAGGTTGCCAAAAGAAGTTGTTGAGGCCCATCCCTGGAGGTGTTCAAGGACAGGCTGAATGGGGCTTTGAGCAACCTGGTTTAGTGGGAGGTGTCCCTGCCCATGGCAGAGGGGTTGGAACTCAACGATCTTCAAGGTCCCTTCCAACCTAAACCATTCTATGATTCTGTGAAATAAAACCACTCCACAAAGCGAGATAAAGCTCCTATCCCAAATCATTCACCCTGCTTAACAGTTGGCATCCTTGCTTCCACAGCACAGATTTGCCTTAGCCCTCCTAAGGTGATGCCCTCAAGCCACTATGTGAAAGACAGAAAGCATCAGTGACAACTCCCAGCAGGTGACGTGGACAAGTCCGCACCAGGTTTGGCTTCTTCCTTTCTATGTAGTCCTCTGACTTGTGCCGCAGACTTGCACTCACCAACCCCTCTGCTATATCGATCAAGGCACAGCATATCAACTCTCAGCTCCACACTGTAAGAAAGAGCTCCACATTGTAAGAGCTGGAAGGCAACCCTCATGTCATTACAGAAACTTTGATTTGGGCAATGTATGGGAGCACCCAGCCAAACCGGTTTCCGAGCACAACAGGTGAGATGCAGGGAGTTGTCATCCGACTCAGCTTCATCTCTGCCTTGCCTTGTCTATGCAGAGATAACTTGGGGGGAGCTGCAAAACAGCTCAGCCCGGGGTTATCTCAAGATTGCATATGAGAACCGAAACCAAATGGCCCTGGACAAACAAAATGCCCTGAGTCCCATCCCACCACTATTCCTGGGACTTTGAGCGCTAGACATCACAAATTGGCAAGAGAGACTTAGCTATTGCACCACCAGAGGTAAATATAATCCACTTAGGCACAATCCTGCACCCTCACAGAGTCAGGAAATATAAACCGCAGGGTTTGGGGAGACAAATGGGGAATCCTCCAACGATACAGCTGGCCTGTAGGAGATCCATCCCCCCCCTGTCCAGGATGCTGTACAGGGTAACTTCCCAGGGATTGAGCGACCTTACCTGAGAGAGGGTAAGTGTCTAAGAAACATACGTACAGTATATAGCATGCTTTAAAGTTTGTAATTGGTGCACTCGTTTAAGGTATTAATATCTAGCACGCTTGTGGTTTGTGTTGTTACTTGTCGGGATCATTTGTAGCTTGCAATAGTGTATCCCACTAATTTCTTTTAAACTGCAATAGTGTAATCGCCATTGTACCCTAGAACTTGCAATAGTGACGTATTGGACCTGTGAGTGAAGTCCAAATAAATTGTTAATTTGAACCTCACAGTGAAGTCTCTTTTCCCGTTTCGTCACACAGACATTGCCTTATTATGTCTGTATGAAAAAGTTAAAAGATGCCAGAGATTATGAACAATTTAGTTACTGGTGTCTAAGATTTTCCCAGATCTTTAAGATAAATCTCCTTCCACGATCTACTTGTATTAAAGAATAACAGATGCTACATATGTCACTTTACGCTGAAAAGACACTCCTCACTTCATATTTTACTTCACCATCTCTATATATTTATTTTTTCCTAGAATGACATTTTTTACTTGTATGCTATTGACATCAAGGAAATACTTTAGTCCTCCTCTGATGGCAATAGCCACAATTATTTCACCTTGTGCACACATAATGAAGAGAACAGACAAAAACAGACTTCTGAAAGATTATTTTTCCTCTCAAAGATATTTTTGTGTAACTGCCTTGAACATGAGGTTAGGCAGCTACTAAGCCTATGAATGCCAGGCAATTGTTAAAATTGCCCATAGCACAGGGAATTCATCTGAGAAGGGGGTACCTACAGAATATTTGCAGCTGACTTTCAACAGGCCACCATTGGTCTTCACTGAAACAAAGTTCACCAAGCTTGCTTTAAGGCAGGACAGGGATTTCTACAGAGACAGCAGCATCACTTAGGGAAGAAGTGGCAGTTTTATAGCACTGATAGCCCAGCTAGACACCTTCTGGCATTTTTAGGAGAAAGCCTAGCATTTGTAAAAGTGATGAGCTGTGTTAACTTCACCACACTTAGATAAATCCTTGTCATTTCTCTGCAGAAAGAGCATGATACAGATAGTGCTGAAGCACAATTGTAAAGTATACTGATGCCGAATTATGGTGCTGATAGGGAAGAGAAATACATTACACATTAAAAGTAGAATGTGCAAATTTGCAAAAATTGCTTAGTTGACAAACTCTATTTCAGTTTTATCTGTGAACTGTAATCATATGTAAAGTAAAACGTAGGAGGTGGCTGCTTTCCAATAGGCATACTCACTTTGGAAGAAAACAGTAAAAAACATCAGTAGCCCATCACATTATATTGGCTTTGATACTACTCATTCTTTTGAATCCTGACAGCTGCAAGTGCTCTGAACTTGTAAATTAGTATTATGAAACAACTTCAGTGAGAAAAACACCAAAGCAACCTCTTAGAAGATGACTGGGATACAAGATAGCTGTTATTGGAACTTTAGTTCTAAATAATATTGTTTTTCCCTCAAATTTATTTCTAGTTTGGGGAGGAAGAGGTGTACAGCAAGTGCCTTATTATATTGTTGTTACTCTGCTGCTGTACAAAAGGTAGCACTTTTATAAATGATTTCTGCAGGTAGCACAGCTTTGTGGGTTATAAGGGAACAAGAAGAGTAACACAGTACTGATGGCAACTGAAAACAATCAATACAGATTCCAAATTTTGTATCCAAGCAGAAAAATTGCTACCACACTGTAATGGTTCATTTGAGCTATTTGCCACGCATTGTCACATACCCTGAGGGGACAGACATAAGGGTACAGTAGCAGACTTTTATGAATTAAAACTAGATGATGGCAATTCTTTAGCATATATTAATATTTCTGTGTGGTGGTTAAAATCCTGTGAGAGTGAAGTGGCAGTTTAGCAGATAACAAACTGGTCTTCTCCCAGTGAGACCACTGACTGTATCTAAGAAGGTATCAATTCATGCAGCTGCAGGTTTTGCTCAGGAGTAATTTAAGAGTAATTTAATAGAGAGGTTAAAGATATAGTGCCATTAGAATGATTCAGTCAGCAAACACGATCAGGTAGCTATACCTTAACACATGCATTAATTTAGATGAAAAGAATTGTTATCAACAAGCTCTCTGTTGACTGACACTAATATGTACAGGAAAAAGAAAGAGGGAAACAATAGGAGAGGATGGAAGAGGAGGGAAAAATAGAGTGGAGACAAGGGGGAAAAGAGGACAAAAGGGGAAGGGGAAGGGGAAGGGGAAGGGGAAGGGGAAGGGGAAGGGGAAGGGGGGACACCAGAATGAAGGACAAAGAGGTAAAATGTGGAACTACTCTGAAATGTAGCAACACAATTGAAAGATCATAATGTTTGAACACTGGTTTCTAAGGATGTTTCTCTCACTGTTTAATCTCTCCTTGAAAGCTACTTCTGTAGCTCTGATTGCACTTGTTACCCCTTTTTTGTTTCTCCTATATGCTTTTCAAATAGATGACCAGAATTCCTTGCAATATTCAAGCTTATGCAATGATGTAACAATATTGGCGATGTTTCTCTGAATCCCATTTCCCAGTACTTTCTAACATCTCACTTATTCTTTCAATTTTCCTGAACAGAGAACTGATTTTTTCATGAAGTTACTCAAATAGACTCTGTGAAGTCACTTTGAAGAGTGACAACTGAGAGCCCTTCATCATATATGTACCTATATGTATGATATAAGTTACAGTTACTTTTCTCTGAACAAATAACTGCACCTCAGGTGCTGTTACCACCTACTGCCCTCATAGGCATTGCAAACTCTGTTCTTCTCTTCCAGCAGTGCCATGGCTGATGTCCCCCAGCCCACCCTTGACCTGTGACACCACTGCCAAAGCTACTCGCTCCCATTGTTCCCAGGTTTCCTGCTTCAGACAATCATGGTTGGCCACTGTCCTCTGCTTTCCTCATCAACTACGCCCATTTCCCAGCTGATGATCTCCATGGATATTAACTGTAATAACTGTTTGGTTTCACATCTGCTAAAGGTGGCTGTAACAGAGCTACTGGGGATGTCACATGCTGAGGATGGAGATTCTGTATCCCTGCACACAGCAAGTGGTCAGATCCTTGTTCCACTCTCTCAACCTGCAAATTAAAACTACTCCCAATTGCACTTGTATAATATTCTTTTACAGTCTAATTTTGCTCTACATATGCTGGTTTTGACAATTACATGCAGGAAAAGCAACACAGATATTTTAAATAATTCTCAAGATTTCCTTCTAATTCCAATTTCAAGGGGTCCAACATATGCCCGGGATAGTTAGTACCAAGATACAAACTACTCTAGCAATGATTCACTAATAAGCCCAGGCCCCTTCAAGTCAGTATCTGTTAAATATGGATATTGCAAACTCAGCTCACTTTTGAGCAACAGGTTCATTTCTTAGTTTTGTGACAGAAGAATCTTTCAGATTGCAATGAGTAAGTAGGGATGGATGTAGTCAGAGCCAGTATGAAGCCCATCCAGTGTGAATTTTATCACCTGGGAGAGAAAAGGGTGATGTAGCCTTCTAAAATTCCACCATTCTTCTGGAAAGACCGAAACTAATCGAGCAATACCTGTGCCTCCCTAAGGAAAGGTCAAAGTAAAAAGAATACTGAGTTAACAAGATGATTCAGCAGGCTGGAATCGTATTTCTTTTAACTTGACATTTAGACTGAATTAACATCCTGAACTTACTCAGCAAGCAATGGAGCTCAAAGCAAACCCATTTAGTTTTATATTGAGAAAATCCAAAATGTGCCAGGCTGGCATGACTAAGCACCTACTGAGCCTTGACCATCCTGGAGCACAGAAGCACGAGCAGGGCAGAAGAGCTTTTTCACTACTGAACAGTGAAAGAAAACATGCCGAAAAAAAAAGGCTCCCAGGAGTAGCATGCAATTAATAAAAGGCCAAGGCCAGATTGCCAACCACAGTTACAAATTGTCTTCATAAAGAGCTTAAGGATTGATGCAGAAAGGCCAAGTTGAAACAATGTGAAAGCCAGTTCTTTCAACCTGACATTTAGACTGAACTAATATCCTGAACTTGCTCAGCAAGCGAGAGAGCGAAAAGTATCAGGTAAGGCCTTTAAAGGCTTTCAGTGAGCGCTCGCAAGCCATACCAATAGAGAAGCTAGAAAGCAATATCCAGGTGAAATAGTTGAGTGAACTTTCCCAGAGAGAGGTGTTTTTAAAGGCCCAACTCCTACCGAAAGCATTGGAACAGAGCACAGTGCTATTGGTGTTTAACTAAGGATATCTACGATCAGAAACCAGTGGCAACACTCTTCTATTTTCTGTGTGAGGCGATGGCTTGCATGCAGTGCTCTACAGACTTATAAACAACCTTTAAGCATGTTCAATGGGATTGCTAATAGGAATTTAAAAAGCGCATATACTTCAGTGTTTGCTGGGTGGGGAAAACTCCATTCATCATAAGAAAGTTTGTTCAATTATATATATTTTTTTTTTAATTTAGGCTCAGAATATTTGTGAATTTCTTTCTTTTGTACTTCTGTGCAGGTTGGTTTTATTTACACTTTGTTTATATTTAATCTTTAATAGGCCAGATATAAGTAGCAAGATCTCAGCTAAATGGAAATTTCTCTTTCCACGTTTGGGGCAGTTTCAGGCAAGGTGTTACATTACTAGATAAAATTGATGTTACAGCCATCTGAAACACTGTAAAGCTGTGCCTCTTCTGCCTCGTACGTGACTAGCAACAAAACAGTCCAATATTACTTCGATCCCCTTAGTAAATACCTTACATGCTTTTTATTATGTGAGAAGCTGTTCAGTTGACAGATCTCCCATTTGAATTTAGATTACCACTCTTAAGTAGAGCAGAAGGTCTGGAATACACCCTAAAGGCAGCTGTGATTTATCTAGCTGCTTAACAGATGTCAGTTGTACTACTAAAAGTCAAACAATCACCCATTCACTGTAAACTCAGATGACTCTACCACAAGCCAGAGACCACTGTTCATTGTTTCAAGATGTATACGGTGTAGACGTTTTAAAAGAAGAACCACGGGAAAAAAAAAAAAAAAGATGCTTAACGAACAGGAAAGAGAAACCTCAGACCCCTCGAACTCAAAAATGAAGGGTGAATGTTCATTCTTTTTACTTTTATACCTCGTAATAACAAAGGAAGAATGAATTAAGGCCACAAAGGGGAGAGCAGTTAAGTTACAACGAAAACTGTATGAAATAGAAAAGTTGGACTTGACAGATTTCACATCATCTTCTTAAAAATAACTTGAGAAATAGAGTAGAACACTTTATGTATATTTCTCCAAAGGAAACATTGGTTACTTATGATCATATCTTTTTCTTTCCTATCATTTGCCTGTCCAGAGGGATATTGATTTACTGCACAAAGTTTCCTGAGATTTTTAAGTTGAAGATCTCTGTAATTAAGCAGTTGAAGGCTTCATCTGACAACTGCATTACTAATGAAAAGAAATTCAAATGAAACACGTGCCTGATAAGAAGAGATGTAAAACTCTCTGTGTGGTGCGATAGATCCGTATCATTTCTCCTGGGAAGGTCTGGACAGTGAAGGAGGCTCCCTGTAAAAGAAGTGTCAGGTGCAAACTGGGAAGCGCCTGAACAGTCTCTCTTTTCTTCCTTTTCTTCCAGCAGGACCAGATGTTTTGAAGAGCCATATGTTAGTACTTAATTTAAAAAAAAAAAAAAAAAAGCCTCAAAGCCTCAACTCTAAATACTTCCCGAGGACTGTTCTCACTCTGCTGGAAGCTGCTCTCCGTTGGGACGCAGCGTGTTCGCCCCAGACCTTCCCAGGCACAGCTCTCTGGCCGGCACAAGCTGCTCTGAGTCTTTGCTGCTGTCAAGGCAGTGGCACCACTCCCTTCCTCCCCCTCCAGCCTTGCCTTCAGACTTTACCCCCCGCCATGCCTGCCAAAACACGATTAATGTGCAGCCACCTGATGGCCCCAGTGTTTAACCCAACTGAGTTACCCTGGGTATTGAGTCCTGTAGGATTATATTCCGTCAAGGCTAGCAATTAAAGGCCCTCAGAGTACTGCCAATCTATTTTCATTGACTCAGATTAATAAAACGCTGCCTGAAATACAAGTCTGTGTGTTTAAAAAATATTATCGTCTGCCCTATTTCAGCCATCATTTTTCACTTGTGACAGTGGCCCCCACTTTACCATCAGGCCCACTGAAATAAGAAGAGCCAGCTGCATAGTAAGATACTTGTAAATTGAAGTATGACCCCAGTTTTAATCTACTACAGAACACAGAAGCTAATTTCCACTGACTCGCTGTGAGACAGAGCCAAGCAGTGTGCGAAGCAGCAATAATTTAGTAAAGGAGAAGAATTCCATAAAATATCCTGGCTGTTTATTTTAATAACAAAGAAAAAAAAACAAGTGTAGACCAAAAGAAAAAAAACCCTGTAATAATACTGATTTGGATTGACTGTATGGACGTGACGGCATAATTAGAATGTGAAAATTACTGTGACTTTTCAACACTTCTTTGCCATACTGATGAGGCTCAGTAAGCTGAATACCAGTATTTGCACCTTTACCCTTGTTAAACCCCAAAGGCAATGAACTCTGTGAAAGCTGCACATTTATTACCATATCATGTCATGCATACTGAACAAGGTGGTGAAGATGGAGAAGGTGGAAAAAGGTTTAGGTAGAACCACGGAAACCCTCTTGGCAACAACGTTTCATACGCAAAGAGGCAAATTACAGATCAGTTAAGGTCAAAATTATTCCTACTGAGACCTTTTTGCACTGGGAAGCTGATTCACAAAAATTAAAATATCCTCTGGGAACATGCAAATCTGAGACATTTCTGGTGGCACCCAAGTTTCCCTGGGCTTCTTTCTTGTTCCTTGTCAATATGCCTGACAGAGATCTGAAATGCCTGGGCTTTTGGTGCCTAGTTACCTCGCAGAGCTATTCCATTCAGGATGCTGGATCTCACGGGCATTTTAGCTCATCAGCTCCAAGGATTTCCAGGCCCTTTTGTTCCGCATCATTTTGGCTAAGCAACTGCTGTACAAGGGCACCAGGAGCCTGAGTGGTTTCAGGGTCAAGAGGAGATTATTTTATTATTATGTCAAAATAAAATACTGCTGATTTCCTGATCTGTGAGAAATAGTGAGGTTAAGATGTGTGTGTGTGTGTGTGTGTGTGTGTGTCCCACCTTGTTCAAAACAAGAAATCTCTCCACCAAAAATCTCAAACTGGGAAAAGACCAGAAAGTCTATTTACCAACCAGCTCTATTTAAAATAGTATCCACAATTGACTGAAGTGACAGAAGAAAGCCAGAAATTTAGATTCATGTACACACAATGAACCTTTTTATACAACAAGCTGCCTTTAAGGAAGAAAAGAAAATTCCAGTTTCCTTAACATACACATAAAATTAAAATTAAACCTCTGTGGAAAAGACAGACATGGAGTAGGAACATATTTTAAAAAGCATAAATAGCTGTGTCTGTACTACTACTTCTCAGCCTGGAGAAGAGAAGGCTCCCTATAGACCTTAAGGGGACCTACAGGAGAGCTGGGGAGGGACTTTGTACAAGGGCATGTAGTGACAGGATGAGCAGGAATGACTTCAAACTTGAAGAGAGTAGATTTAGATTAAAATATTAGGAAGAAATTTTTCACTCTAAGGGTAGTAAGGCACTGGAACAGGTTGCCAAAAGAAGTTGTTGAGGCCCCATCCCTGGAGGTGTTCAAGGCCAGGCTGAATGGGGCTTTGAGCAACCTGGTTTAGTGGGAGGTGTCCCTGCCCATGGCAGAGGGGTTGGAACTCAATGATCTTCAAGGTCCCTTCCAACCTAAACCATTCTACGATTCTGTGAAATAAAACCACTCCACAAAGCGAGATAAAGCTCCTATCCCAAATCATTCACCCTGCTTAACAGTTGGCATCCTTGCTTCCACAGCACAGATTTGCCTTAGCCCTCCTAAGGTGATGCCCTCAAGCCACTATGTGAAAGACAGAAAGCATCAGTGACAACTCCCAGCAGGTGGCGTGGACAAGTCCGCACCAGGTTTGGCTTCTTCCTTTCTATGTAGTCCTCTGACTTGTGCCGCAGACTTGCACTCACCAACCCCTCTGCTATATCGATCAAGGCACAGCATATCAACTCTCAGCTCCACACTGTAAGAAAGAGCTCCACATTGTAAGAGCTGGAAGGCAACCCTCATGTCATTACAGAAACTTTGATTTGGGCAATGTATGGGAGCACCCAGCCAAACCGGTTTCCAAGCACAACAGGTGAGATGCAGGGGGTTGTCATCCGACTCAGCTTCATCTCTGCCTTGCCTTGTCTATGCAGAGATAATTTGGGAGGAGCTGCAAAACAGCTCAGCCCGGGGTTATCTCAAGATTGCATATGAGAACCGAAACCAAATGGCCCTGGACAAACAAAATGCCCTGAGTCCCATCCCACCACTATTCCTGGGACTTTGAGTGCCAGACATGACAAATTGGCAAGAGAGACTTAGCTATCGCACCACCAGAGGTAAATATCCCAGATAGTGTAATCCACTCAGGCATAATCCTGCACCCTCACAGAGTCAGGAAATATAAACCGCAGGGTTTGGGGAGAAAAATGGGGAATCCTCCAATGATACAGTTGGCCTGTAGGAGATCTGTCCCCCCCCCCCCGTCCAGGACGCTGTACAGGGTAACTTCCCAGGGATTGAGCGACCTTACCTGAGAGAGGATAAGTGACTAAGAAACATACATACGGTATATAGCATGCTATTAAGTTTGTGAATGGTGCACTCTTTAAAGGTATTAATATCTAGCGCGCTTGTGATTTGTGATCTAGTGCGCTTGTGATTTGTGTTGTTACTTGTCGGGATCATTTGTAGCTTGCAATAGTGTATCCCACTAATTTTAAACTGCAATAGTGTAATCGCCATTGTACACCTAGAACTTGCAATAGTGATGTATTGGACCTGTGAGTGAAGTCCAAATAAATTGTTAATTTGAACCTCACAGTGAAGTCTCTTTTCCCGTTTCGTCACAGGCAAATAATGAAAATATGAACTACCATGTTTGAGGTCCACAGGGACACTATGTAAGGTCCAGAGGATGCTCAAGGCAGCTCATACCATTTGCTTCAATGCCAAGGAAGGTCCCTGACCATGTAAAAACATGTCAACATTGAATATGCACGGTTATCTGCATGTGTGCTCCTGGCTGCAGAGTCTACACAGGCACAAAACAAAATTTCTTCTGCTTTTAGAGTGTTTACGATTTGAAAGTGACCTGCTCACTTCACAAAAATTGAAGTGTTAAAGTATATACTGTGAAGACAACCTAACCATACTTCCAAAACTTTGTACTTCTTCTCATTTAATCTGTTATATTCATAGTACACATGGGTATATTCATATTCCATATGGGTTTTCATCTATTGACTATAAATGTAGGTTTCATAGAGGAAGTATACATGTACCATTTAAGTCTAACTCTTTAGCAGGCCATAATGGTGAATGCACCATAAAAACATCATATATAGTAGATGATAAAAACATTACAATATGAGTAGTAGTTGAGCAAAATTAGTACCCATTACAGGTAGGTTAGGCCACCTTAGTTTTTGTCAGGTTAAGCTGAAGCTATAGGATCAGAAAACATGAGAGACGTAAGACAGAGATGAACTGCGCTTTCTCACCTTTTGCTTGTGGATGAAACAGCTTTAGTGCCAAGTAGCTACTGAATCTAATTTTGTGGTAAAAAAGTACAATCAGTCTCATAACTTTATGTAGTTTAATACATGTCTATTATTGAGATAATAAAAGGCTGACAGCTCAATTGCATTCCTCTGGCCGTAAATCTTGAATCCGTGTTTATACAGAGGTTCTCATGCAGATGTGCAAGTTACTCAGCTGAGCTAGCCAAAAAATCCTATCTAGCCGGTAGGATTAAAAACTAATGAAACAACGGATTAGAAACTTTGAAACAATGTTTGTTCTAGATTTTATGTATTTACCTTTCTTCTTTTACATGTTTTTGATTTTCATTCTGTAAGCACATAATCATCATTTGCATCCATTTCACATCTCTGTAGCATGTGGATTTGTCATGTCATACCAGCACGCCGTCGTTCTTCACTACATGATTAAGCTCTCAGGTAAAATTCTTTCCCTCTGTTACTGCCAACGCATACTGCCTCAGGCACCATAGCTTGAGCTCTCAGGATTTTCAGCAGTGGAAGGGGGGCTAAACCAAGGAACTAATGAATGGTAACAGCTATTACAAATGTCCATAGCCAAATCCTGTAGCTGCAAGTAACAGAGGACGAACGTGGAGGTGGAATAAGGGCGGAAAAAAGTCAAAGCAAACATCCTTGTTAACACTCTTTGCTCCACCAGGAAAAAAGCAGAACTACATTTTGGACTGTGACCGAGAACTTCACTATATACATTACAGTTTATGTGCAGCAAACCAAGGCCCTCTGCTTTGACTTCCCACCCGGACAGTGCTGGCTGGAGACTGGTGTAATTACTCTCACACAATGGCACAGTTAACGTGATATCAAGCGCATGGTGGTCACCAGAGAAGGAAGCCCTTCAACATTGCACATTTGTTCTTTTTTTCACTGCACAGCAGCATCCCTTTGCAAATACACCCTCGGAAGTGTTTCTCTGGAGGACAATGTCACAGTGCTACATGTAGGACAATTTAGTTTGCTCCAAGACTTCTGCCAGGGATTCTGCCCGCAGTCACAAGTTGGTCCCTTAAGTGGAGTTAAACTACAGGAGAGTAAGTGTGGCTCAGTTCTCAGTGCTGAAATGTAAGTACACAAAAACACATTCTTTACCCTGCAGAACACCCTTCCGTACATTTAACCTCTTCAGTTTTATAACTGGTGAGCAAAAAAAACCAAAATCTCATGCTTTTACTTATCAGGAAAAACCTTACTAACCGCCACCGTGAGACATCGTGAGTGCTCGGTATTGACATACACCACTTGCTGTAAACTGAAAGACTTGTGAGACCACAGCCTATTCCTTATGGACATAATGCATCCAGAGATCAAAGCATCCGATCTTAAATTTCTATTAGCTTGTTATTAAAGATTGTGACAGGCTTATTTCCTCCCCACTTTATCTAAAGAATGAAAAATGGCAAACTCAATGAAATCCTATTTTCTGGCCAGCCATTAACTTGATTTACAATGAATTTGTACAGTGTCTGATTTATGCCAACATTGTATTACTGCTTCTCTGCAAAATACAAACAATTAACTAATGATTTACACTTATGCAAGCACAGGGGAAAGACGATCATAATCTTTTCTCATGCCTATTTTACTTCCAGCACGCTCAGACCTCAAAAAATGAAGACTAATCTGTTCACGTGTGCTTCAATAGTCAGTTGACACTTTTTAATTAGAAATACAGAAAACGACCCTGAGCGAACGTATCTGTCACCCATGAGCAGACATATGTCTATGCAAGATCTGACAGCAGCTGAAGTATCTAAACACTTTGAAAGGTATTTTACATTGGATTGACTCACCATACCTTTACTCCCCTAAAAGCTGAGATGCTGGAATTACAAGCCTTGAAGCTATGCACAAAGAAAAAACTTTAGCTATCTCCTTTATTTCTCAGGGTTTCACAGGGTTTGACATTTTTCTCCACTGTTACAGAAAACACTGGATTTTGTGCCCTTGAGACAGACTCCTTCAATAAAAACTGGTATAAATATAGTGCACAAAACTGAAGCATTTTTACAGTTGAAAGCAGTGAACCCCAAAAATCAATGCAATATTTATAGTGTCTTCATGATAGCTACAGAACACTCTTTTTCACCTCCTGGGCAAACCCTAATAGTTGTGAAAGAGTACAAGAATAAATTAGCTTTTTTAAAATTCAGCATGCTCGTAAATCTTCCACTGAGCTAATCAAAGCAACTTTTTATTCCAGCAGGCTTCCCGTTTGAAAAAAAAATTTAAAAATCAGCTAACAGGAATAATCGGAGCTTGCTTCGTTGTACTATCCTTGAACAGAAATGTAACAATAGAACTACTTGAAATATGAAATTCTGACATCTGAAAATTGCTTATGAAAGTGAAAATAAGTATTTTTAAAGTCCTCATGAAACGAGGAAAAAAGTCAGTGCCAAAATGCTACAGATTTTGTTTAAATAGTTCTATTATGGTTGTATTTTATATTATGACCCGGCATTAAATGACAACGACATAATGGCATAACCATTTAACTATCATACCATTTTTCTAAAAATCATTGAAAACAAGTCCTATTTTTGAAAAAAGAAATGATTGATACACTGTATCTTCTTTTCAAGATGAAAGTGTTTCCTTGTTTTGTTGTAATGCAACAATTTACTTCTTTTAGTGGGACTCATATATCTGCAGCTGACAAAAGTTTTCTACTCCGGAAAAAAACTCCTTGGATGTGACTTACTTTCCCTATTCACTACAGAGGAATGTAGACAAAAAAAATAGACTATATAGATGCTGAAAATGCCTCAAAAACTCACAGTTCGCAACGCTACATGTTTTCCTTCTGTAGAGTAAGAATAGTAGCCTCATCTTTACTAAGTATTGGAAAATCTCTGTATATTCACAGGTTTTTCAAACTGTCAAAGGAAAAAAATTATGGAAATCTCTTCCCTGAAAGAAGGAAAGAGGAGATCTAAGCATGCAAAAAATGGCACCAGGGTAAAGGAGAAAAAGGAAGCAATAGGACTCGTGGTCAGTGCAAAACAAGAGTGGTTACAGACGTGATCAAAACAATTTTAAACAGAAAAAGAGCTGATATGCTAAGAAGTTTATATTTATGCAAGACCATTTACAGATTGTGATCCAATTATAAACAAATTACATATTCAACAGAATTAATTAACTTACCACAAAATGGCAAGGGCAATGATTTTTTGCCTTTTTTTTTCCAAGTATTCAATGACATTTTTATTAAGAATTTTCAAAATTGCTGTCCAAGACATCACCTCACCTACAGGATTCTGAGAAATTTCATCATGGCAGAAGCCAAGAAAACTTGCGAATAACCAGATCTTCAAAGACATGATCACTGATACATGCTATATGCAGCCCAATGGATTTCAGTGCTCCTCTTCTTTGCAACAACAACAACAAAGTCACCTGCTTTGCTTTTCTACTTGAGAAATGATCTAGAAATTCAGAGAAAACATACTATTATATAGGAATGTCAATTGCTCTCATAATTTAAAGCCCACTCTTCTATGAAAAATCACAAATCAAACAATAAAACCGCATGTCCTGAATGTTGTTATCACAGAATGTTCCTGTTATCACAGAATCCAAAAAATGGCCTGTTACCAGCTTTGTGTTTTAGCTGTGTAGTGGCTTGCACATGCAGAATTTGGCAAAGGTCGAACAACTGCCCAGTAAGGAAATGTTGAATATTGACTGCTGTGTGCCAGCCGAAGGCTGTACTGAAAACTTGGAAGTACTGATTTTGATAATTTTCTTGATGATGCCTGTTATAAGCTATATGATTACATTACTTTGTAACATTTGATAATCCAGCAGTCCCCTTTCATTACATTTTGCTAAGATTTATTCCAATTCTCTCAGCCTACCAGGAGACTTATATTTCAATTAAGTTAATAATTCAAAAATTGAATCTCTTTTTGCTTGTGAATTCTATGTAATTATTATATCTTTATGTCAAGGTTTAAAAAGGAAAGGCAAAGTTATTTATCATCCTTCCTCTATACCACCAGAAGCTTAGGAGAGGAAATATACACGAAGACCCAAAGGGAAGAAATAAAATTTATGAACATAGAGTAAAAAAATAACAAGATATAGTTGCCTAATGAGTATAGCTGACTGTCTGAGCATAGATGCAGTTAGGGTCAAACATTTGAAATTAAGTCAAATCCCAAATGTACTTAATCACATTTGAAAGAGATGAGCTACAGGAACCAAAGGACCAGGTCTACATCTTCTTCACCTGAATTACGTTTCTTAGGACTTCTTTGTTCCATTAAATAACTAGAAAGATTTTAAGCTTTGCTTCTAAAATAAGACCTATGACTACAAACCTGTTTTTATTTAGGGCTTTTAGAAGATAGAGTTAATGGTACGTAATTGCTTTATCAGTTTTCTCAACATAAGTCATAACTTCAGTGCCATCAAAGATAAAGTTTCAGAAAAACGAGTTTCTCTATAAATAGACATATGAAGCATATGAAGGAATGATGGAACAATTATTACTTTTCCATCCTACTCTTTGTATTATGTGAAGATAATTTCTTTTCAGCTTAAATCATTGAACATTCTGCCCTAATGTGTTGTCTTCCTACAAACAATCATTGCCAAATGAGCTGGAGAACTGGAAACAGTCACAGGAGTGATCCTTCTACTTTATAATCATTTCCTGACTACTTTAATGAACAATGATGCAATAATTGCTTTTACAGATATTTTTAACTTTTCCAAATAGTACAGACATAAAGCAGGATTAAGGAATCAGAAGTCATAAAAATCTATTTCTCTTCTTTCCTTTTTCTCGCAGACTTTCTTTGCAGGCAAGGGAGATTTTAAAACCACCGCTGTCATTTATATCCAATGCCTTAAAATATACTAGAGTCGAAATTTCACCACACAGAATTCAAAATTAGTTTCTTCAGGTTTATAATTGAGTCACAATTTCACTCTGGGGCATTACTTCTTAAATAAGAGACAGAAGCAGTTTTCCTCCACTAAAAAAGTTGGTAATTTGAAGTCTGGAAGGGAAGTAAAAGAGAGAGAACCAGGCAGCTCTCTGCAGCGTATCCCTGACTATCCCTGTTCCCCTATAAGGTGATAAGACTCAGAAAGGTTTAGGAGTTGGGATAAAAAGAGATGATCTGGTTCTCCTATGACACACGGAAGTCAGAAATGATGTGGCACTTTTCAAAAGAAACAAGAAAATTTGGAAATAGTCAGGTAATTTCACTACCTGAACCCACATTTTAGTCACTAGTTAAACTAGCAGTTTACGAGGAATTAAGTCTTCCTAGGTGCACTACAGGGTGGAGAACAAGGCATACTGGAAAGGCCAATTTCTATCTCATATGGCTAGTCTCAAAATTTTCATCAAGTATTTTTTCTTGGTTTTTTGTCAAAAAAAAAAAAAAGTCAAAGCAGAACTAAGGTAATGACTTGAAAGAACGTAATAAATATTTTCCATCTCTATTTTTAGCTTGCTGTTGTCAAGTAAAAAGAAAAAACCCAACACAGTAGTATTATCAAGTCAGGCCACAAGTCCATCTACTCCAGAACCCCATGAGCCAGCGTGACCACTGGCCCTTCGCCTACTTTAACACATGGTCTGTTGCAGTGAGCACAAATTGCATGGTCAGATGTGTATTACACTATGTGATTAAGTCTTCATGCTCTGCTTACAATCCTTTTTATTGTTTTCCGTGTCCTAGCTGCATTCCACAAAGAGCTGCTGGGCTTTGTTCAGGCACAACTTTTGATGAAGGAAGACTGGCAATGAGATGAGCCAAGATGAGAGTCTCCACAAAACCAATCTGAAAACTTATCTTGCAACAATGTTCTGGGATTCTTCTTGTCCTTAGGCAGGATTTTTATGTGCAAGTGGGAGATAATGCAGACTGAAGAGATCCCTTTTAGAAGTTTTACTAATTTTCATTAGGCTGGTTCATATGAGTTCCCTGGGCCCCTCAGTGGAGGATTTTAATCATATTGTGCCTTCTGCGCTACAGTGATCACAATGCTAATCTCTGTAATTCCACATTTGGGAGCCCACTTTTCAAAGTGTAAACAACTGACACTGACTTCATAAAGAACATTTTTCCAGAGGGAACACATGGCAGAGTCATAGAGAAGCATTATAAGCCAAAAATTGAAAAAAAATATATCTAATTGCACTAGGAGAAATAAACCATTCTGTTTCTTTCCCTTGTTCTGTAAAATGTGCAGGAGTAAAATATATGTGAATAATATTTTGTGAGGGAGAAAACTTTGCCACTTTCTTCTTACAGGTATTAGATGCATTATCTCCAAAGGAAAAATTAAAGAAACTGAATTAACTTAAACATGAAACTGAATTTCAGCATCTGCAGGAATGGAAGCATAGGTTTCATAAAAGCAAGAAACAAGGTCAGCATGAGTGAAAATATGGACTCAAAGGGAAAAAAGTCAAAAAATATTTGTGTTTCTCTTTGTCTTAAAACCTGATGCACTGCCAAGTTCCCTAACAGCTTCTGAAACCAGAGGTTTTCTTCAGCTCTCTGTTTTGAGCATTATTTGGCTTAGCACCTCTGAAATGCTCTCACTATTAAGAGCTAACACTTCCCTGGGACTTGTTCGACCTGTCCCACTTCTCGGGCCGGGCTGAGCTCGGCTCCTCGGAGCACATCGCACAAGGACGGCAACAAAGGCCATCTGCAGAACCAAACTCAACTGTCCAGATAAAGCCACTCTGTAAAAAAAAAAATAAAATATTTTCTTTAAAGAAAATAACTTGAGCAATTCCCAACGGTCTTCAAGCTTGATTAATGGCAAGAGCTCTGAGATAATAGTACAGTCATGTTGTAATACTGTTTAATGGCATTTGCTGTTAACATTACTCATACAGGGATGCTATTGACTTGTAATTCCTTTAAAAGACGATCTTTTATAAAACCTGTATTACTGAAATCCTTGTGTCTTTTACCATTACGCAGATTGCAGATGACTTCATAGGATCTATTAATGCCTCGAGTGACAGAATGCTACAGCACCTGACTAAATTTAAAGAAGAAAAAGAGAAAAGCAGACCTATAATTACTGTCCCTGCAAAGAGAAAATGTAGGCACTGTGCCAATTCTTGCATTAACTATCCCAAATCTATTAAGATATTTCTTCCGCCTCAATTAATTTACACTGCAGTATTAACAACAGCATAACTTCTGCACTCTTGATCTCAGGGTGCAATACCATTAACACTACAATGATCTAACACAAAACCTAATATGTATCTTGCAAAAATATGAAATGCATATTTTAGAAAATTTACCAATTATGTGACGCTGGGATAATGCACTTATTTTTACAATGCCCCCACATTTCTTCTAATATATTACACAGAAGGTCATAGAACGAATTTAATCTGTGAGGCCAGAATACTGCAAGACAATGATTTTTTTTGCCCATACCAGAAAGTAACAGCATTACAATGAATGTAGTTACCTCTCAACTTTTTGGGGCAATTACCCTACCTACTCTTTGTAGTTTTATGTAAGAACTACTATACTTTTATTTGCATATTGCTCATCTCTTCCTCCAGTTTGAAACACGCCATACTCTACCCTGTTTACTACAGAATAGTCAGAGGACCTCAGACCTCAAACTAAAGGAAAAAAAAAAGTCTGTAGTTCAGTGACCATGTCACAATATGGTCTTTGGAAATGTATATATATATATCATGGAATCACAGAATCACGGAATCTTCAGAGTTGGAAGGGACCTCTGGAGATCATCTAGTCCAACTCCCCTGCCAGAGCAGGATTGCCCAGAGCACATTACTCAGGACTGCATCCAGGCGGGTCTTGAAAATCTCCAGAGAAGGGGACTCCACAACCTCCCTGGGCAGCCTGTGCCAGTGCTCTGTCACCCTCACCGTAAAGAAGTTATTCCGGGTATTTGAACGGAACTTCCTGTGTTCCAACTTGTGCCCATTGCCCCTCGTCCTGTCACTGGGAACCACTGGAAAAAGTCCGGTTCCACGCTCCTTCAACCCACCCTTTAGGTACTTGTACGCCATAATAAGGTCTCCCCTCAGCCTTCTCTTCTCCAGACTACAGAGAGTCCCAGCTCTCTCAATCTTTCCTCATAAGGGAGATGCTCCAATCCCTCAGTCATCTTAGTTGTCCTACACTGACTCGCTCCAGCAGTTCCCTGTCCCGATGTCACAGAAAATGTATAAAATGCAAAATTTCAAGATTATGGTACTGCAGGTATATACATCACAGACAGCTGAGGACTGTTGCATTTTCTGATTGAGATTCTTTTTGCTGAAATATAACTTATCAAGGAAATATTTTACAAATACTAGGAAAGCATTAGACGTTTTGTGTAAAAATTTAGGGTTTAGCCCTTCCCGACTTCACAAATGCTCGGGCAGCTGTATGACCCTGAGTCATAACAACTTTAGACAGGAGATACAGTCTAATCCTCATTGGAGTTCCTATGCATCTAACAAGCATTAGTTCCCTAAGACCTGCCCTCCAACAGGTTATGCAAGATCGGGTTCAATTCTTTTTCGCTTCCACCATTTACAAAATTTCTCAGGGCTCCCTAAACCTCAGCATCCCAGAGGCTTCCTCATCAGTCCTGAAAGCACATGGAGGATGGAGGAGAGAGGCTTGCGGAAAATGCTATTCCTCCTCCCATTTTTTTCTCTGGACAGTCAATTAATCAATCATCAGCCTAGTCTTCCACCCAGTATACCCAGTCTCCATGTCTAAATACAAAATTGCTATATATTGCACATATATTTTCTATGATACATTATTCCCCCAGCATGTTTGCCACAACTTCTTGAGATCCTTCGGGCAGATCAGTAAGCTCTACTACTATTTTTAATAGAACCAATTTTTTTTTAAAAAGGTGAACAAAATAACACAAGTCTACATGTAGAACTAGAAGCTAAAGCACATGCTACAAAAGCTTCATCCGTGTAAGTATTTGTATGTTGTGGATGAAGTTTGTTGTCAGGAATGTCAGCGAAGGCTGAAGGAAAGAAGAGACAAAAGTTTAAGAAAGTTGTATCTTCTGCATATTAGTAGTAGCACATGTTCCAAGATCCTGGTCCTTTCTTTAAGGTGATGGTAGAGGATAACTGCTGCCCAGGGACCAGATACGGTCTGCAACTTCATTTAATGGCTTATAATCAAAAGAAAATGTTTTCATATTACTATTGCACAGCATTAAGAGGCATACTAATGTGCGATTCATCAAAGGGATTTTACTGGCCTGCTCAGCACTCAACCAGGAAGAGATTTCCCATTTAGGCTTCATATGTTCTGAAAGTTTTGACAAATCATGTAAAAGGCACAACCTTAATTCCTAATCACTAATCAAAAGTAAACTACATCCACTTTAATTCTGTATGAGAGCAGGGATTTACTGCTTTTTTTCCCCACCTTTAGTTAATTTATCTGAACACTTTAGAGAACTGCTTTTTTTAGAGAGCACCTATATACTCATTCCTTTCTCATTATTTATCATTAAACCATTTCATTATTTTCCCAAGAGTACTCAAACTTTAAAATACCACAGGCCCTGGCAGGGTCTTTTGGAACAGTCACTTTGGAATATCTGCAGTAGCCCTTAAACCAGTCAGAGGAGTGTTGGCATAGTACCAGTTGTTGTAGCAGTAGTGGTGGTAGTAGTATGTAAGGAAACTTTTAAATGTGGCCTAGAATTACAAGGAGAAGCTGATCCCTGGGATAATTCTGCAAATTACAGTAGAACTCCATTAACCTAGAGTTAGGTGTCCATAGATTAAGAAGCAGAAATTATTAAAATTTCATGATCCGAACCCAGGAGAAATGCTTGCACGGATGCCTTATATATAGACAGGTAAACGTGTCTTATTTACAGAGAGGTAAGTTCATTACAAATGCAACCTTCACCCAGATATGCTGTTTTTCCTAGAGCACAGTATTTCCAAACCACAAAGTCAGTATCTATATGGATGTTATCTGGTTGTTCTGACTGGAGCTTCAAAACTATGAAAAAGCTCGGTGAAGATCTCCTGCCCCTTCCTTGAGGCTTTCTGTGGTCTTTTTAATTTCATTTCGCTTTGTTGTTTTGCTCTCTATCATCAGCGCTTCCAAACTCAATAGAAGAGAAATGCAACATATGCCTCAGAGCAGTTTGCACTATTGATAGCACACAGCAGCTTACCTGTTTAACAGCGTAAAGGAGGCGACCGTAGCAGTACATCATGACCATCACCGGGACGACCAAGCAGAATATGAAGAGACAGATGATATAGGATGTGGACTCGGCTGACTCAGAGGACCAGCGTACCGAACAGCTTGTACCCGCACCTTCTACCCCATAACTGCTCCAACCGATCAGAGGTGGCACAGTCCAGACCAGGGAATAAATCCATGAACCACCAACTGCCAGCAACGCCTTCCGATAGTCAGCGCTGCGCTTGTTGCACAGAGTGAGAGTGCTGTAGCGTTCGTAGGACAGGACAGCCAGGGAGATCAAGGACACAATGCCTGCAATGAACCAAGCAATTAAAATGCTTACTTCCATTATTTTGCACTGTATCCATTAAAACCCCCCAAAATGAGATGCTTTTCTGGTTATTACATTATTGGAAGCAACAGTGAAAACTATTTCCATTATTGTCTATGCTTAAATCCTCACTGGACCTGGTTGTTCTGTCCACCATGTCAAATGTTGATAAACTTGTATTTATCTTGCATTGGAAGTTTTCATACTTGAGAGCTATTCCTCTTCTAGGCAGGTTTTCAGATTTAGCTGTTTTAGTATTACCCAGGGGAAATCCTTTTTCTACACGAACTAACAAAATGTGGAAAGATTACCTTGCAAAGAAATATTAAATTCTTAACATCCATGAGCATTTTCAAATATTGCATTGACTTTTTTATATGCAAAAATCTTTTTATTCGATATTGGGAGCCCCAAAATGAAAGAAGCTTTTGCACTTCTGCCCCATGAGCTAGATATAGCTTCAGTTCTTACCATTCATATACGGAAACAACAGAAAACCTTTGGCATGACAGTGATATGGCAGGTTGTAACTTTAATTACAAATACATCCCATAAGCAAGTTATACAGTTAATATTGAGCCCTACGTGTCAGAGATCAGTTATATATTCCAGTGGTAGATTTAAAAATCTGGGTTGTAGGACATTTCCACTCTCTTTCAAGGTTTGGGGTCCCTCTATACAGATCTTTATGGATTTGCATGGCAGGTTCTTAGTGATGACTCAATGGGTTTTTTTTCCTATTTCCTATGTTTTTGTTCTCCTTGCAGCTTCCTTACAGTTCTTGGTGACACAACACTGGATACTGCTTCCCAGGATTTATGACAGAAGCAACTTGTTGGAAGAAATTTAACATAATTTTTTCCCATGATTTCCAGGCCCCTTCTTTTTGGTCCTGTAAGGTGAAAAAACTGAATAGACCTATGTCAGTCCAGCTCTTTCCAGGATTGGTTTTTTTTTTTCTTGATCCTTGCCATTAGTAAGCCAACTATCAGTAGCATTGAGAAATATCCTGCCAAAATTCTCTGGTTTTGAGTGGTACCTACTTCCAGCAAATCTGATAACAGAAAGGTGATCTTCAGGGAATGCACAGCCGTAATCCATTTTTCCCCACTTAACTGTCAGCTTCCCTATAGCTCCTTCCCAGGCATGGAATGGAGGTGAGTCAGAGAATACCCTGGGGATAGCACTAGTTTATCCTGTACCTGGGCAAAACACTCCACACAGGGCACAGTAGGATATTCCTCCAGGCACAGCATTTTGCATCTTTTGCCCCTATAATTCAGTAACTCGTTTCCAAGTTAGCTGGATACAGCGCAGCTATTCCTGCCATCCTGACAACAATTTGCAATCACTTTGTGCAGAGCTGGGTATGGGCAAAGGACCCAGGGGGAACGCAAGCACTGCTTGCTGCAACAGGATGTCTTATTTCTTACGGGAAGAGAAGGCAAAAGGGTGTGAGGAGAAGCCAACTTTTGATGAATCATAGAATCAGAGAATTTCTGAGGTTGGAAGGGACCTTTAAGATCGTCAAGTCCAACCATTAACCTACCCTGACAGAAACCACTTCTAAAACATGTCTCTAAGTACCACATCTACCCTTTTTTTAAAGGCCTCCAGGGATGGCGAATCCACCACCTCCCTGGGCAGCCTAGTCCAATGTTTAATAACCCTTTCAGTGAAAGAGTGTTTCCTAATATCCAATCTAAACCTCCCCTGACATAACTCGAACCCATTTCCTCTTGTCTTATCACTTGTCACCAGGGAGAAAAGGTCAGCTCCCACCTCTCTACAACCTCCCTTCAGGTAGATGTAGAGGGTGAAAAGGTCTCCCCTCAGCCTCCTCTTCTCCAGGCTAAACAACCCCAGTTCCCTCGGTCCTTCCTCATCATATTTGTCCTCCAGACCCCTCACCAGCTTTGTAGCCCTTCTCTGGACATGCTCCAGCACCTCAATGTCCTTCTTGTAACGAGGGGCCCAAAACTGAACGCAGTACTCGAGGTGGGGCCTCACCAGTGCCGAGTACAGGGGGATGATCACTTCCCTAGTCCTGCTCACCACACTATTCCTCATACAAGCCAGGATGCCATTGGCCTTTTTGGCCACCTGGGCACACTGCTGGTTCATATTCAGCCGGCTGTCCACCAACACCCCCAGGTCCTCTTCCGCTGGACAGCTTTCGAGCCACTCTGCCCCAATCCCGTAGCGCTGCATGGGGTTGTTGTGACTCAAGTGCAGGACCCAGCACTTGGCCTTGTTGAACCTCATACCACTGGCCTTGGCCCATCGGTCCAGCCTGTCCAGACCCCTTTGCAGAGCCAACCTACCCTCAAGCAGATCAACACGCCCGCCTAGCTTAGTGTCATCTGCGAACTTACTGAGGGTTCATTCGATTCCCTCAGGCCCCAGCAACGAGCCCCGGGGGACACTACTTGTGACCAGACACCAACTGGATTTAACTCCATTCACCACTACTCTCTGGCCACGGCCATCCAGCCATTTTTTTACCCAGCAAAGAGTATACCTGTCCAGGCCATAAGCAGCCAGTTTCTCCAGGAGAATGCTGTGGGAAACGGTGTCAAAAGCTTTGCAAAAATCCAGGTAGATAACACCCACATCTTTTCTCTCACCCACTAAGCGTGTCACCTTATCATAGAAGGAGATCAGGTTTGTCAGGCATGACCTGCCTTTCACAAACCCATGCTGACAGGGCCTGATCACCCTGGTCTCCTGCACGTGCCGTGTAATGGCACTGAGGATGATCTGTTCCATGACCTTCCCAGGCACCAAGGTCAGACTGACTGGCCTGTAGTTCCCTGGATCCTCCTTCTGGCCCTTCTTGTGGATGGGTGTCACATTTGCCAACCTCCAGTCAGCTGGGACCTCCCCAGTTATCCAGGACTGCTCATAAATGATGCAGAGTGGCCTGGTGAGCACTTCCGCTAGCTCCTTCAGTACCCTTGGGTGGATCCCATCTGGCCCCATAGAGTTGTGCACCTCCAGGTGCTGAAGCAGGTCCCTCACCATTTCCCTTTGGATTAAAGGGGCTTCGTTCTGCTCCCCATCCCTGTTTTCTAGCTCAGGGGTCTGGGTACTCAGGGAACAACTGGTACTACTGCTGAAGACTGAGGCAAAGACGGCATTAAGTACCTCAGCCTTTTCCTCATCCTTGGTCACTATGTTAGCGGCCCCATCTACTAGAGGACAGAGATTATCCTTAGTCCTCTTTTTATTGCTAATATATTTATAGAAACATTTTTTGTTGCCCTTGAAAACAGAAGCCAGGGGGCTTTGACCATTCTGAATTTTTCCCTACATAGCCTTACTAGAAGAAAACATCTTTCTTGGAACAAGAGCCTACTAAATTATTTTCTGTATATTACTGGGAAGTCAGACCTAAAAAGCAGATACACTCAGAGCTGTAAAATGACACAGCTCCACTAAATTCAACTGAATTATATAGTTTGAGTCTAACGTTAAACCTATTTTAAGGCTAGACTATTTTAGAGACAGTGGGGACTTTCTGATATACACATCTCTTGAAAGCCCTGGC
This sequence comes from Vanellus vanellus, assembly GCF_965231255.1. NCBI lineage: Eukaryota > Metazoa > Chordata > Aves > Charadriiformes > Charadriidae > Vanellus > Vanellus vanellus. The sequence continues at coordinate 152,712,784 of NC_138905.1, read as the reverse complement.
ATCAATTCACATTACACACATATCTCAATATAGAAAAAAAAAATAGTGGATTCTGAATTACAGACTCAAAACCAAAGGATCTACCACTCTCTTCTCACTTCCAGCCCACACTTATTTATCTTCACTTCCTTAGCATTGCCTCTTTTCATGCTTTTATCTGCTTGACTAAAGACCTTCCTGCTATCAAAAACATTTATCTCATGTAGGTACCTAAGGCAAAAATCCAGATTTTATATTTGAAACTTAGGCCTCAATAAAGTGATATAGATCTATTTCTGCATTTTAGATTAGACCATCATGGACTAACAGAAAAAAGTCTTGGGAACAAGAAACCTCTCCCCTCCCAGCTGAGTGCTCTACAGCAAGGTTATATTATTCTTGCTCTACCTCTGATGGCAACTGAGGGCACCAGTTGTCCCTATTTTGAAGAGAGACCAGGTGAGGCATACTTTTATTGAGAATATCCTACAGTCCCGTGGGTGCCATGTTGCCTAGAAAACCCAAACGAGGTGTTCAAACTTCCCGAGCCCAGGGCCCTTTGCTGCTTTAGCCATTGGGCTCTCAGGTCTAGCCTGGCTGCCAGCTCTGTCTGCTCGTCCCTGTGGCTATGCTACTGCCCAGCAGCATCATGTATATTGTCACAATTTACAGCATTCGTTTACACTTCTTCACATTTTTGCCTACTGCCTAACATGAGAAAGACACTCAGCTTTTCTCACGCTGGTATTTATGACGGATGGTTTTATGGAGTGGCTCTGAAGACAACAGGCCATGAATGCAGGATTGCTTGCTTTGAGTCAAAGAAGAGCCCTGTCTTTAACTGGCACAGAATTAATGTTCAGTTATTAAAATAAGACCGTGGAGATGTCAGTAAAGAATACATCAAATATTAGCAATCAGAAAAAAACCACAAAAGTTTCCTTTAAATTACAGCAAATCGGTTTTCTTCTCTGCACAGAAGGAGATTGGAGACTCTTAATTACACATCTTGGCAGGAGCCATTTCATCTTTACTCACCTTTTATTATTGAGTTCCACTGACATGGCAAAAACTACATTTTTCTCTGGATGACAAGAACTGCGATATATAGAATCCCAAACCACAAAAGTTCAGGAAAAAAAATCAATATTTACCTTTTTCTTTTTGTGACCATAAGACTTCAAGGTCTATGCTATACGTGAACTTTTTAATAGCACTGAAATTAACACCACTGTGCACTGACTTCTAATGCTTTCAAAACAAGAAGGGAAAAAGAGGAAAGCCCTGAAGGGGTAGTTCATAAGAGATAATAAAAATTAAAAGAATTCAATGTGGCTTATGTGTTTAAAATATACTAAAACAGGCTAACTATTTACAAAAAATTACAAATACTTTGAAAGAATGAAACTGGTGCTCTGAAAGACAAAAAAAATATGAAATTAAGAGCCATTAAAAAAAAAAATCAACTTTTTTTTCCAATAGTGAGATACATTCAGTTGAATTGGCTGCAAGTAATGAGAAAATCTATTACCCAGGTGAGGAAGAAACAAAAACAACAGAGGCCACAGCAACCCTCTCTCAGTCTACTTAGTACGACCTTGCACAGTGTACAAAGGCACAAGATGTGCCCCAACCCTCTATGCCCCAACACTGCAACTCATATTAAATGAGTCATAGAATCATAGAATTGTTATGGTTGGAAGACACCTTTAAGATCATCAAGTTTAACCGTTAACCCAGCACTGCCAAGTTACCACTAAACCATGTCCCTCAGCACTACATCTACAGGTCTTTTAAATACCTCCAGGGATGGTGACTCAACCACTTCCCCGGGCAGCCTGTTCCAATGCTTGACAACACTTTTGGTGAAGAAATTTTTCCTAATATCCATCCTGAACCTCCCCTGGTGCAACCTGAGGTTTTTTCTCTTGTCCTATCACTTGTTACTTGGGAGAAGACATCGACCCCCACCTCTCTACAACCTCCTTTCAGGTAGTTGTAGAGAGCGATAAGGTCTCCCTTCAGCCTCCTTTTCTGCAGACTAAACAATCCCGGTTCCCTCAGCTGCTCCTCGTAAGTGTTGTGCTCTGGACCCCTCACCAGCTTTGTTGCTCTTCTCTGAAAACAGCTCCATCCAACACTGCTGATGAAGGGCCTTCACCTTAACAGGGAAGCCAAGACTGGACAAAACCAATATGGGATGCACATTAAGAAATGACCCTATTCCAATATCGTGGTAGATTATCAGCTCCAATGTCTGTTTGCTAAGAATATCCTCAGCTTTTTAATTTAAAAAGTAATTAGGTTTTTTTATTATCTCTCCTTTATCAGTTCAATAGCTGAATCCTGGGAAGATACCACTATCAATTATAGCTGATACACAGGCCTAATTTGTTGGACTGAAACAACATAATTTCATAACAAAAGCAAAACCAGCATTTTTATCGGTATTTAGTTTGATACTGGGTGGAAGTAAAAATCAGGGATCAGGTGTGTAACAGTTAGTGAATGAGCTTCCAGCAAAAAACTTGATGATTGCCTTGCCCTTTACATGCCTTTCAATAGCACTCAGTAGGATCTTCTCCATGATTTTTCCAGGTACTGAGGTTAGACTAACAGGTCCATAGTTTCCTCAGTGTTCGCTCATGCCCTTCTTGAAATCTGGTTTGGATGAAGTAGAATAAAGTTTCTCACTTTTCATTGTGTCTCCCACTTTTGTATATCAGAGTTTTCTCAATGTCATATGCACTTAACCATTGCGGCCTTTGCCAGAAATCCTGCAGTCGCCTGGTATTCTACTTCACACCCTATCTACTGCAGTTATAGGAGTTAGTGAGAATCTCATCTTTAAAACAAAAAGCAATTAAATACTTCAGAATTATGGCTGAGGAAAAGACTTGAATGTAATCTCTGTAGGATTAATAACCAGAAAAGAAATTTAAAAAATTTATGTAAGTTATAAAAAGATGAAAATAATTATAATTTTAAAGCTAATCACAATGCTTTATGCCAACATTTCATTCTTATTTTGCAGCAACATTTATGATTGGGTAGAACGCATATATTAATTTCAAATGAGTAATGTTTTCTAAAAGGCATTAAAATTAAATTTAGGAATTGCACATCTAAATAGAATTTGCCTCCAACAAATATTTAGGGCCTCAAACTGGTACCTAGTCAAATAACTCCACAGGAGTCAATCCCGGTGAGAAATGTAATTTGTTCCCCCAACATTGCATGCATATACAGGAACAAAGATGAGGTTCTCACTGAACACTACTGAAAGATGACATAAAAATCCACTGCATATTGCATTACAGGAACAAATAATTATTCAAAAATTAACCATGGAAATAAGTGACTTTGAGATGTGCCGTCTGAGGCATGAGCCTTTTCTACACAGCAATTAGTTGCAGTGAGGAGAGTGCAAGAAATTCAATTTCAAGTCATAAACCAGGACAGGCATCCATTTATAAGACTACCATCTGAGACATTATCTAGTATTTACTTTTATTTAAAGTTCTGTACATTTCTTCCTGGCAGCACAGCACTGAGTATGGCTCTAGGTGAAGGACACAGCAAATCACTGTTTTGCTCCCTCGAGTGTCAACTAAGAGCGTTACATTTTTGTACTAGTTTTTGCTGGGTTTCACTGCTCACTGATGTAGTAATTGGAAACGGGATGCAGCTTGCCAGTGGTCTGTACGTTATGAAAAACTGAGAAGCCCAGAGATTCAGCCTACACTGGGTAAATGTTTTGACTACTGACTTATGTATATTTGCCCTGTTAAAGCTCCTGAAGGTCATTATCTTACGTCTTGATTAGAGTCCTGGAGCGTCACAGTTGCATGACGGAGCATCACTGTTGTAAAACCTGCGTTGTATTCTGATTATCAAGGACCAGGCGCAATGAAAAGATGACACAGGTAAGCTTATGCAGGAGGTTAGCTTAGCTTAGGCTTAGCTTGGAGGAATGCAACAGCACCTTCTTCAACAAGACATGAATGGAGCGAATCTAAATCCAAGTGCTCACAAAAGGTCAATATGATTTTATTGCACCCCATCTCCACGCAGGTTGGTTTTACCCACTCACAGTCATTCTCTCATACCTGTCATCCCTTCACACTCTCACAATCATAAGCACAAAGGTCTGTGTTCAAGAGATCTGTCCACGATCTCATTTGTGTAACAGGGAGGGACTCTAGCTATCAATTTGTCAAACATCTCGCTCATGGGTACCTCCCTAGCAACAAACTGGGTTTTGGACAGAGCTTTCATATGCTTTAGGAGTCCACTGTTATAACGAAGTTGTCCATTGCTTACAAATCCTGCCCACATGAATGTTGGTATGTCTCAGGCGAGGCTGCTGCTCCCTGTTTGCATTTCCTCATGTGGAAAGCACGTCCGCCTGAAATGTACTCACCTGCATGAGCACCACCTCTTTCGCAGTGAGCTACCAGGCAAAGAAACGTCAGGTGTGACATGCTGTACCCTTGATGCCACAGTCCTCTCAATGGGGTGCAGGGTCCTCTGCTGACGGGCTGTTGTGCTATGCTTTTATTAGCTGGGAACAGTTTTCTTCGTCACCTGCGCAGGCTGTTCTTCTAACTCTTCAGCAGTTTCTTCTGGCATTTATACCCATTTCCCTTCACACATCAGCCATACCAAACTCAGTTACTCCACGCAAGTCCTTACACTTCCCAACACCACTGCAGTCCATGGCCAGGCCAAACACTGCTGCTGAGACCCAGCCAGGGCGAGATTCAGCTGCGAGGTTGGTGCAAGGCATGGAACCAGAGTCCTCCTGGTTGTGCTGCTGAGACCTAAGGTGCGATGAAGCACCAGACCATTTGCCAACCACATACAAAACACAGGAAGGGAATCAAGGAGACAGTAAATACTGGGATTCCCATGTACCACCTATGAACCCTGTGCAAACTCCAGAGGAACTTGCCAGCAGCAGAGGTTAACCAACAGCAACTCTGGCCACCGCTGCTCAAAGGAAGGACAGAAGGACGGACGGAAGGAAGGAGAAAACTGTTATGTTGCTGAAGGAAGAGAAAATGGTGATGCTCCATATATTTAGAAAACTCCATACATATATATGAGTGGATACAATACCTATTACTATGAGGCAGCTTTAACATAATGTCCCTGTCACAGACCTGGAAGTGGAAGAGGAGCATGAACCGGCAGCTGGCGGGCTAGGACTCACTGAAAGCCAACCCTTGTACCGCTCCTGTTGAAGCCAGGCCACCGTCTGGTGGTGAACAGTGAACTTGGAGAGACAGCAAGCAAGAAAGAGCACGGTGCAGTACGGACATTCACAGGGAAGGAAGAAGCGTGCTCTGGCCTCTGCCTAGAAATGCTGTGTTGGTAAATACCAAACACCAGCAGCAGATTTGTTCATAAGATCAGCATCAGTGATGTTATTTGTCATATGTAATATAGCTGCAATCCCTTCCCTCCAGTCCCTCAGGTTTCAGTTGATAAACCTGCTGCTCCATTAGCTGGAGAATACGCTAAAATGCTCTGTGGCACTATGAGATGCAGATAAGAAAGATGTAACAAGAGCAGAAGGGTTTTGTGACTAAATGCACCCCAAGTTGGAAGTATTGGGGAATCCTTTGTAAGGTACTCTTCTGCTGTTTTTTCTGGCCGACGTCTTTCATCTTGCCCAAGGACTTAGAGGTAAACACAGAACAACAGCAGTAAGAAAGAGCCCCCTTCAAACGAAGGCTCTTACTACCTCAATTTTAAGGTTTCAAGTTTAATTCCAAGTTGTGCTACCGAATGGTATTACATAAATATGTTATTGAGTTACACAAAACTAGTTTGATCAGTGACTCAGTGCTGTTTTCAAGAGAAATAACTTGCCTGAATTTAAATGAGAGCATTTCTGTTAGTTCTTTACAGAAATAAAACACTCCAGACATGGAAGTGAAACATAAACAATTTAAGCAACTTAAAAAGCATGACCTTTCCAACATATTTGCACTTCTATATCTCCTTAGAAGCCTTTCTGAAAACATATCCTAATATCATCCCTCAGGGAGTGTACATAAAATACCATTTTTAAGCCTAGTATTCACAAGAGAGGTTTCAAAGCAGGAAGAGGAAAATAGCAACAAGCTCTCTTTCTAACGGTAGATTAATCTTCAGGCGAAATATTTTCAGCTCTGGGCCAAAGTACCTAACACCCGCCACAGCATCAGAGACTTTTTGAGAGTGCACATATGGAGCAATTTGTTCTATCATAAGCTTTGATTCCATTTTCATGTACTAGTTAATGTTAATACTAGTAAGGAAAACAACTGACCCCGGCTTACCTTAAAGTCAAAGCATTTCTTCCACAAAAATACAGTAATTTCCACGACAGCAGTTGCTGCTCTCAGAGACTTCCTTGCAGGTGAGGAGGTAAGAATATTATAATGATAAAAGCAGAAACTTTCAAAAGCTGACTCACTGGGCAGAAAGGGGGGAGTATTTCTGTGTTTTGTTGACCTGATCACTGACCTCCTCATAGCATATTGCAAAAAATCAGAAGCTACTGAGATGCAGCATCATGGGGGAAGAAAGAAGAAAACTTGTTAATTGTTTAAAAAAAAAAAAGTTTTCCATTTTGCTTTCTGGCTCTGAGTCTTATAACACACATTTGACTCCTATGGACAAGGTAGGAAAAAACCTGTCTCATCTACAGTCTCCAGTGACATTCTGCAGGCTACATCTCCTCTTCTCGCGTGATCATAGAATGGTTTAGGTTGGAAGGGACCTTGAAGATCATCAAGTTCCAACCCCCCCTGCCATAGGCAGGGACACCTCTCACTAAACCAGGTAAACGTCCAGCCTGGCCTTGAACACCTCCGGGGACGGGGCCTCAACAACCTCTCAGGGCAATCTGTGCCAGTGCCTTACCACCCTCAAAGCGAAAAATTTCTTCCTAATGTTCAATCTGAACCTGCCCTCTTCCAGTTTAAATCCATTCCCCCTGGTCTTATCACTACATGCCCTAGTAAAAAGTCCTTCCCCAGCTCTCCTGTAAGCCCCTTTAGGTACTGGAAGGCCACAATAAGATCTCCCCCGAGCTTTCTATTCTCCAGGCTGAACAGCCCCAACTCTCTCAGCCTCTCCTCATAGGAGAGGTGCTCCAGCCCTCGGATCATCCTCGTGGCTCTCCTCTGGACACGGTCCAGCAGGTCCATTTCCTTCTTATGTTGGGGACTGCAGAGCTGGATGCAGTACTCCAGGTGGGGTCTCACGAGAATGTAGTAGAGGGGCAGAATCACCTGCCTTGACCTGCTGGCCACACTTCTTTTGATGCAGCCCAGGATACGGTTGGCCTTCTGGGCTGCGATTGCACACTGCTGGCTCATGTTGAGCTTCTCATCAAGCTTCTCGTGATACCAGAATTGCCACCAGTGGCAATAAGAATGTTGATCAGCATGCAAAATCTGGGATAGGCAGCCCAGAATGAAACAAACACAGCTAAACTAACAGAACACAGTGAAGTTTGCTAGGTTAGTTAACAACCTCCACAGCCACTGGGGCTAGTGGAAAGTAGCATCAAATAAGCAAATCTGAGAGAGAAAGAAGGAAGGGATTGTGAATATGGAATTTCATAAAACCATTTTTATCAAGGTTTCTGTTTTGTTTTTTATTTTTTGAGAAGAGGTGCACAAATGAGTATTCAGAAGGGATGCAAACAGGTCTTTAGAGTGGCAGGTGTGTGGCTGCTATTCCTCCCTCACTAGCCCCCAGAATGTTACCCACTTTTTTCCTTTTCCCTCCCAAACAAACAAACAAACAGATACATATTTTATGGCCAAAATCCAGCTGCCAACAGATCTTGGCAGAAGACCCCGAAGATTTCCAGAGTTAAAAAGAAAGCCCGCTGAACCCAGAAGACTTTCCAGAGTTAAGATGAATAGGCTCAAAGTGAGCACTGGCTTTGGTGGACAACCAACCAGTACTAACCTGACTTGCTTGAACTTTACAGCTCAGTATCTACACTTCAGCGAATAAACAAATCACAATAAATCATTTTAGGATACAGCAAAATCACAATGTGAATATAACAAGTCCTGATAAGTTCAGTGCTAATATAAATGGTATGAACTGAGGAGGAATGCATGGATGCCTCAATAACCAGCAGAAGCAGCTGAGAACGGAATGTGCTTCCAAAACAGTGTTGGCTGTATTTGGAGATGCCTATTAAATATTTATAGAATAAGCACAGAATAAACGGTCAAAGCAATCAAATATCCTTGCATTTGGTGAACCTTATTCTAGTTAAATGATCCCACATTAGTGACCAGATAACCACTTCCTTTTGATTTTTAAGGCATTAAAAGCACTTCTACTGATTTGAAATTGAGAAAATATTTCCCACAATCACTTGTTACACATTAGCATTTACAACCAGTCTTTAAATGCTGGCAGTCTAGACTTTCAAAATACAAGCTACTTCAAATATCAACAATGCACTTTGAATAGAAGTAAATACACCAATCGCTATTTATCTAATGCCTGTAATTATTTGTTTTCCTTTGCTTAGATGACTTGTAGTCGTGAGTCCATTAGAGCAGGCAATCAGTCCTTTCCCTAAAGAATTGTCTTCCTGCTTAACTCTAATGGGAGTCACAGTTTAACTTTGCGCTTGAAAGAAATCACTGCAAAATCACTGTTACATCCAAGCCTGCTGGGACAAATACGACAGAAAATATTACCGGTCCTGTTCAGTAAATCTTTCCTGCTCTTTTCTCAACAGTCATTTCTCTGTTTCCTCCTTTGTACGACATACCCTTCCTTTTGTGTTTGGTGATATCTTCAATACAGACAGTATGCATTACTTTTAATAGTAAGGAATTCTCTTTTTTTTTCTTCCTTTCTTCCCCCCTTGCTGAATTTTTAAATGTGTATATGTTGTGCTTTAAGGGTGATATTAATTCTTAGCTGTATCTTGTGACTTAATGTGCATCACTGAGTAGTACTATGCTTTTCTGCTACGTTATTAATATGCTGATCATCATCGACCAACCAACCGACAAACAGCTACTCCCAGTGGCAAAAATATAGCAAAGAATTCCTTGTTGCATCTCAATGATACCATCACAGTACAAAAAACCCCCACGAATATTCATTTCAGTCTCACTTTCCATATGTTACGCAGGATCCCTTTGCATTCCGAAAAGCAGGCTACCACTTGCAAATTCATCCCCTAAATTGGCTGCCACTGTATCAGTATATTTATCCAGCCGCCTTAAGGAGTCAGAATAAGGAATAATGTCAGCACTAGATGGAGCTCCTGTACAGCAACATCTCAGGAGAGGTCTTAGGGGCTTGTGTGCCTGTGGAAAGCAGGGATGGATGTTCAGTGCTGGCGTTGCGGGAGGATGCACTCAGGGTGGTCAGGTACACGGCAGCATCCCTATGCTCACACCCACGCTGTCCTGCGGGACCCCCATCTCCTTTGCTTTCCAAGCGGAGGGAGAGCCCTGGGACGGGCCTTCATGCTGAGCATCCGCACAGATGTAACACGTAGCACACAGTCTCAGGGTTTGTCTACATATGTGATATACCACCAAGCAACCTAAGAGGTGAAATCACAGTGTATTATCACCTGCCAGGCAGGGAGCCAAGCTTCCACCAGAGCACAGCCAGCTAACTCCCTTCCTATGAGCCTCTGCTTTTTCACTGAATGCAACTGCCTATTTTTAATAATAAAGGTATATTTCTAGAGATTTTAGAAGCATTCTATAATCTCCTTTTTTTGGCAGTTACCAGTCCTAGAGATGGAACACGCTACAAATATTTCCTCTTCTGAGTCAAGTTTCTTCAAAAGGTTTAGCAGTCAAATTGGTTTTATAATAACTAGCTATTAACTGGTCAATAACTAGACATATCTGATAACATGAATGCGCTGCCGAAATATGTAGGCCAGTCTTTACACTGCCCTTGGGCCAAGAGTTTCTTGTGCAGTTTACAACCCAACAGCTTCACATGCTATGGTGGGATGAAAGACTGGAGAAGGCCGCTCCTATCTCTATCCAAGATTACTTTGCTGGCTAAAGACCGTGCAGTGAGGAGGAGTGGTATTCTCCGTTTCTTAACCCCTTAGAAGAACCTTAGAAGAGGAAATCTTTTGCTACATCCACTAAGAACTGGTTTGCAACTGATGCAGACAGAAATCCTTTGTGGTACGTTTCATCCAACCGATGTGTCTAACCTGCAACACTGGATAGAAATTACACTAGAGAATATAGTAGTGGGTTTATAAGGAAGGAGGTGCAATGTTTTGGGACAAGCCACCATGGCTACTGTGGAAAGAAGCCATCCCTCACTAATTCATTAGAGGTCCTGGGCAGTGCCATGCAGACAGGGGTCATACATTCGATAAAGCCTACTCGGCTTTCTGAACAGCTTTGACTAGCCCAAAGGCTCTTAAGGATAGTAAGCTGCCTTGCAATAACTGAGATATTCACGTGGATAAATAATTGATTAGAGGCAGGAAATAAAGAACAGGAGAAAATAATTAGTTTTCTCAGTGGAGACTGTGGCCAGCAAAGTCCCCTATGGATCTGTGCTAGGCCCAGGGCTATTCATCACATTAATAAATGATCCAGAAAAGATGGTAAAGGGTGAAGTTTGCTGATTATACTACACCGAATAACTCAAAATCAACAAAAGCTGTCTGCGAAGTACTGCAGAACAACCGCATGAAACTGAGTCACTGAGCAGATGAAATGCAATACTGATGTAAACTGCCATATGTGGAGGAAAACAGTCCCAGCTTTAAATACACAGCGATTGTTTCTGACTGACTTCCTGCTCTGCAAAGAGAGTTATGATAGATAGCTTTATGCAAACCACTTCCACTAAGCAGCAATGCTCAGCAGCATTTAGAAAAGCAAACATCAGGGATTATTAGAAGAGGAGAACAGAGAAAAGAGGAGAAAATGGGAAAAGGTGGATGGGGGAAGGTTATTTAGTCTTTCTCATCAGACAAGAACTGGGTTTTCAAACGAAATCATCAGGTTGCAGACTCAGAATTAACAAACAGGAGAAGGTACTCTCTTTTGCATAGTACGTAGTTAATAAGTGGAACCCCTCGGCATATTATATTGTGCATACCAAATTTTTGCAGGCTTCCTGAAAGCAAGTGGCCTGGGAGAGAGATCCAGGAAGACCTATTAGACTCAGCAGCACTACTTCAGGGATGAAGTCCTTACACCACATACCACAGGCTGCTGGGACTATGTACTGGAAAAATATCATTGGATGCTGCTTATCCTGAGTTATCCTAACATTGAATTATCCTAACGTTAAGTTCAGCATTTTAGAAGCTTAGCTGGGCAAAATTTTTGAATAGCAAAAACTTAGTATGGATATACACTCTCCTTTGCCAGGCACAACTATTGTTTAGTTATTAAACTGATAAGAAGAAGCAATTACAACACAGTAAGAGGCCGGTACCTGCTTGTATCTACTATTAATATTTCTTTCACAAAGGTCTTAGTGCCCGCAACCCCAGAAAAAGTATTAACACTTGTAAAACTCCTACTTGTTCTCATCCTCAAATTCCTTGTTAAACACTCCTTGATGCACTGACCAATAGAGAAAAACTGTTCTATGGAGCAAACCAGATGGTGGCACATCTACTGCTCTTATCACAAAGAATATTAAGCTATGGCTTTGTCTTGCCTCATAACCTGCTTTCTACCCATTAGAAAAAGTCCATTTAAATCCTGACTGGCATATTTATTTGGCAGCCTTTCATCCTTCTCTGATGCAGCTTTTGCCTCTCACACGGATACTAATTAGAGATACACTTTCAGTTTTAAGAAATACACACAGTAAAGCAATCCTCGACACTCTCACGCAGCCATTGCTGGACCCAGGCCCTTTGTGCTGCCACATGCTCTTTCTCTGAAAACTGGTCAGACCAAAAAAGGAGCAAAGTTTGGAAGTTTGGATAAATTAAGGCAAGCTGCTGGGACTTTTTAGAAAGACTTGCAATGGAGAAGAGCTGCTTTGTGCATGGTAGTCAGGGTACAGAACATACACATAATACACACCCACGTACCATTTAGATATTCCACCTTTTCATTAAGAGGCAGGATTTGTAACTCCTCATCCCTACCATATTACTTCCTACCCTAGAACTGTTTCTAATTAACTCCTGCTGAACTCACAGAGGGGCAGACGGCTCGATCAGCCTCCCGCGCAGCGCTCGCACTCCCGACCACCACGCCAGATCCCCGCTCCAGGAGACTCTGCCTTGCGCTGCCTGCTGCGCAGCACACGAGCAGCTTGCATAATTTCATTAGGGCGATTAAACGTGTCAGTGTGAAGAGGTCCCCTGGTAACTTCATAAACAGCCTGAACGCAGAACAGAAATTACCCACAAAGCGTAAATTTGGCAAACAATAATGCTTCAGTGTGCGTACGCACGCAAGAATTAAATCTAATGCAGACCCAACCATATTCAGCCACTGCGTGTACTAAAATTTTCATAAGGACAAGTAAAAGGGGATTATCTATGTTTTTGTAAAATTCATACCATTTCTTAGCTCAAAGCAAATCTTGCCAGATGTTAGCGTGCTATTTCAGTACTATCTCAGAGGTCTGTACTAGACTCGGACAACACTTAGATATCTAGCAACAAAATGCCACATTTGTGAATTAACTAATGATTATGAATCTTAGAAATTGTTAGAATCCTAATCTAAGCAAAATTTTACATTGCTGTTGATTTTTAAAGATGATCAGGCTATTCCTTATGAAAATTTTTCACAATCAAGTCTGCTTTTTTCTCCCCTTTTTTTTTCTGATAGTTATTTGGTCCTGAACAAATTTCTATTGTTACAAATCTCTACAAAAATAATTCGGCATAAACCAGTTTCCATCTATTGACTCATCTGAAGCCTGTTCACTTTGATACCTTCTTCCCATAGTTATTTACTATTTCTGCTCTGGATTGCATTAGTGAAACCAATAGAAACAATAGAACAATAGAGAAAAAAAAGAAACAGAATAGAAAATACAATTGGAGAATGACACTAGAAAATCAGAACATAGTAAACGTCTGCCTCTAATAAAACACTGCAAAATATATGCAAAGTTCTACAGCTTACCCCAGTAGGTCACTAGCTTTCTGCATTGTGGCTGCTATACTTTCGGAAGGAAAGAGCAGAAGTTTGTATCCGGCCACAGGATGAGATTGTACTTCCAACATATTGGCATCTGTCTGTGAAACGGGTTTAAGAAACCTCAAACAGGAAAATAAAGTAATTTCGCCATATTTGGGGAAGAGTTGTTGCCTGAAATTGCCCACAGCAATCGAGCCTGATGCTGATAGCCGATGTGAGAAACCTTCAGCCAAAGGACATGAAGTCTGGCACTGTCATAACACCACAGTTTTACAGATGGTGCCCAGGTGACCTTGATTAGAGGCATTACTGTCTGGACCACCAGATGGGAGGTCTGAGGGGTCTCGGGCATCCCCAGGGAACCCGAGGCTTCACCCTTGTATGGGGTAGATGCTGGGTCATCTGCCTCCCCCAGTCCACACCGGGACAGCACAGAGCGGGGCGAGAGAGGGGTAATCAGGTCCCAAACCACTCGAGAGTCAAAGCACAGGGACGCTTCACAGAAAAGTAAGGGTGGGATGTTAGGGGAAGGAAGCTGCTACTGGGGTGGTGCTCCCTTGCATTTGCTGTCCGCAGGGATCAAATGTCCATCCTGCCTGTATCAGTTACAGAAAAAATGATAGCAGCCAGAGGTCATTTTGACTTAGTATTAAAAAAATAAAAACAACCAAAAAAAACCCCAACAAAACCAAACCCACAAACCTTCCAGTAACAGGAGGCATTTGTATTACTTAAGTAGTGAATTACATTAGCTGTGAAATCAACAGGAACAATAAGTGGTCTGTGAACCAATAGAGGCTGTAGTTTATTAACTTATTAGACATTTCCTGAATCTCGGGTTTCAGAAACAGTTTCTCAGCTGGTGCTGATACCTAGAAAAATACAAAGGTAAACAGGATAGCTCCAGCTTTCAAAGAAACTTATTTTTCCATGTCAGTACAGTCTTTTAACAAAAAACTGCAAATACTTTTCTCATCTTAATACACATTCCTAATCAAAAAAGTGGCAGACACACTAACAAAAAACAAAAACAAAAACAAAAACAAAAACACAAACAAGCACACACACACACACACCCAGTGATTACTTTAAGTATGAAGTATTGGCCACAGCTGAGGAAAAGGGGGGGGGGGGGGGGGGGGAATTGCTAGTTATTACCTATTATTGTGTCATTATTTGGAACTGTGCCAATCCTTTTTATCACTGGAAAGCCTGTAGTTATTCATTTGCTTACTAGACTGGAAGATGTAGCATTCTGCTTAAATGCTTCCTAAAAAGAAATGGACATAGAAAATTACTATCATCAGTTAAGAAAAAGCCACTAGGTGTATAACTTGGATTTAAGTAGCCAGAGATAATATCGTCTCTCTGGTATACTTCAGCAACTACAAGGAAAGTTTAAAAGTTTTCAAAAAAATTATCGAATTCTGTTCAGGTGTGTCAGCACGCAGATGGTCTTAAGAGTTACTAGAGTTTATTAAACCCAAAGTTAAACAGAATATGATTTAATAGCCTTTCATAAGAAAAGTCCATTGTCCTCTAATATACTTTTTTGAACTGAATATTGCATATTTACTGGGCTCTAATTTCTTGTATTTTACTCAATGAGGGACCAGAAAGCCGGCTACATTTTAATAACATATTTCTTCCCATGTGCATGGCCTGACTACCGGCACAGCTGGTTTTTGCTTTTTCCTAAAGTAATAGAAAAACCAACATCAGGCATAGCAATGCCTGGGTTAATGCTGTGACCCAGGATTAGGGAAAAGGACCTGCAAATGCAAATGATTAAACTTAACTCTGACAGAAATGCTGTTCCATCATCCCGAACACAGCTTAAAGCCATGACCTTTTAGACTCAATTCACCATCAGGATAATTTTGCAAGAAATCCGATGTGGTCTTTGCCTTTAAGCTCCTATTCCAGGTCTCCGTGTAAAGTGATGTTATTTGTGTACTTACTTCCACAAAGTCCTTAGCAATCTGCAACACGTGGCCATAGCGTAGAGCAATGTCCCAGAACCAAAAGTATGCAACTGGGCCGCAAGCACAGCCGCTCAGTAAGGAAGCATCAAACGTTGGCAGAAATTTGTAGTCACTTGCACATGCACAGAAACAGACTTCAGGCATGGGCAGAACTTTTTTTTTGTATATGGACAGATGACAACTGTGCACAAAAAATGCCAAAGAAGTTATCGAGTTCCTTACAGAATTCTTCTGTCCTTCTATCTCTCTTTCCAAGAACACGTACACAAGCTGCTGTCTACCCTTCACTGATACCTTGATATCTCTGCACATGTTCCACTGTTTTCTTTTGGCCAGGCATTAGGAAAATAGACTCTACATTGTCATAAAACAAAACACAGCAGAGAATGTTAACGATGGCAGCCAAGGGAAAATATGAATGACTCAACCTACACATGGCTGCTGGTGCAAGCTGAGGGAACATGGGGATCAGCGACCTGTTCAGAGCACGCTCCAGCTCCTGTTTGAGCCATGTGCTTGAATTTCTGCTGTGCTGAAAGCTGGGAGGGGTGAGGAGGAGGGAAATGGGCAGGTTCTGGTGCACCCTCCAGTCCCACCACAGTATGGCATGGAGACGGGGCTCAGCTGGGGCTGCCCAGCCCAGGGGAGGCAGAAGCAACCATGCCTGGTGATACAGACACTGACTGAACACCACAGGATCTGACTTAACACTGTTAGCATCAACACCCATGGTCTGCAACGACTTAAAAACATGGGCAAATTGAATGAGACATTAGGCAATGCTCTGCCGTAATGAAGGCAAAACCTTCTTTTACACTAAATCAATGTTAAAGCACCTACCACAGTGAAGTCTCTGAATTTCATGAATAATGTTCAAAGTATGACATTAGGTCTTCCGTTTCCACATTCTCTGCATGGCGTGATTCCTTCTTTATCAGGTTTTTCAAAACTTTTGCCCAAGCTGATTCCCTGCTTCAAGCATTTAAATTGAACACAGAAGCCCAATAATTGTGCTCTACAAATTATCTGTAGGAAGAACAGACAGCATTTTCCCTACATGATGAATGTGGGATCTTAAGCTCTGAAAGAAGACTTGAGCACCTCTTCATGGAAACACAACAGATGTCTTCCAAATACTCACTCTTGGACAATGATTCCAAGTGATTTCAACATTGTACCATGTTTAATGCCTATAAGAACTAGAAATAAACTAAGAACCTCACAAGGTTCAAAAGGCCACCTGGGTCGGGGCATTCAACACAGGCTGGGGGATGAAGGGATTGAGAGCAGCCCTGCCAACAAGGAATTGGGGATACTGGTGGGTGAAAAGCTGGACATGAGCCAGCAATGTGTGCTTGCAGCCCCGAAAGCCAGCCATATCCTGGGCTGCATCAAAAGAAGCATGGCCAGCAGGTCAAGAGTGGTGATTCTGCCCCTCTACTCCACTCTGGTGAGATCCCACCTGGAGTACTGCATCCAGCTCTGGAGGCCTCAGCACAGGAAAGACATGGACTTGTTGGGGCAGATCCAGAGGAGGGCCACAAAAATGATCAAAGGGATGGAGCACCTCTCCTATGAGGACAGGTTGAGAGAGTTGGAGGCTGGAGAAGGCTCCAGGGAGACCTTATTGCAGCCTTTCAGTACTTAAAGGGGGTGTATAAGAAAGACGAGGACAAACGTTTTAGCGTGGCCTGTTGCAATAGAACAAGGGGTAATGGCTTTAAACTAAAAGAGAGAAGATTTAGACTAGATATAAGGAAGAAATTTTTTACTGTGAGTGTGGTGAAACACTGGAACAGGTTGCCCAGATAGGTGGTAGATGCCCCATCCCTGGAAACATTCAAGGTCAGGTTGGATGGAGCTTTGAGCAACCTGATGTAGTTGAAGATGGCCCTGCTCGTTGCGGGGTGACTGGACTAGATGACCTTGAAAGGTCCCTTTTAACCCAAGCTGTTCTTTGATTCTATGATAAACCCAATATCCAGGAAGAGGACACAGAAAGGGGGGGGGGGGGGGGGGGGGATTATAAGCAGAAGTAAGAAAATGAGAGAATGACAAAAGGAGCAATAAGCACCCTATTTGTAAGGGACATCTCATGACTCCAGAGAGGTACAGAGCAAATATCTACCCCTGAGCCTGGGCTCCTTTCATAGCCAGTGGAGATAAAGGGGCGCTTGTAGGGCACAGCTCATATCACCCTCAAGAGAACATCTCAAATACGTCAGACAATTTACATGCTGGCAGTACAAATTTGTTTTTCTATTGATTATAAAAGAGCCCGGGGGATTGGAAAATGTCTGGTTTTAGTCAGATGATTCCCATCTGTCTCAAAAGGGCTCAGCATTTAATTTTTCCATGTGAATATCACCCTCAGAAGTGTATTTAATAATACACCACTATCTCATTGATTAATTATTTAAATAAAAAGAATAGCAGGCTAACTTCAGTTTCCCTAGAGAGGGAATGCCAAAGATTATGTATCTCCTGAATAAGACCTTTTGTGTTGCTATTTACTATACAATCTAACACCTACCAGGTGCTTGAAATAAAGCAGAAAATTTCAGAACAAACCATCGGTTGTAACACTGTATGTATTAAAATAAATAAAGCCCTCTAGGCAATGACAAAAAAAATCTCCTTTTTTAGATAAAGGAATTGTGAGCACCTTTGACCTATTCCGGTTAGTAGGACTCCTTCCCCCCTCCACACACACACACACACACACACACACACACACACACTCACTTTGAAGAGTATTTCTGATACTGAACAACTACCTAGGAAAGCTTGCACAGGTCACATTGACTGCAGTCATAACAGTCTACACACTTCAAACGGAGAATATTTTTGGGACCTGATGCAGAACTAATTTTTTCTTAAACATTACTGATTAGTTGTGCTTGCTATCAGCTTTATTTATAGAAATATCACTTTTAACCCTATCCCAAGCCACTGGAAAAGGAGCTATCGGTGTTCAGTGGGCATGTGAGGAGCTGCTAAGAGTGGTTTTGCACTGGGAGGTGAGTAGTTGCTCTGTCAAGGCTCAGAAACCTTCAGGCTTGAGCTCCTGCAGGGTCAAGCCAAGGGAGAGTGTGTCTTTACTCCTGGAAATAAATGTATCTTCCCACAGAAAAGCCATTCCTTTCACCTGAGGTCTCAACTGCATCTCGTAAGCAGAGCGTTTCCATTATGTTAGAAGTCTGTACTCTAAATTTAAGCACCTTAGTTTAGTGCAGTGAGTCTGAGTATAAAATCAAGGCAAAAGATTAAGAAGAAAATTATTTGTTCAAGGTCACAAGGCAGCTGAACTGTAAAACAAAATCACGAGCAGCTCCATTTCTCATTCAGTGTGTTCTATGGCAGTTTACAAGGGAATAAATCAACAACTGCTTTAATATGACTGAAAAGATTATCTACCTACATAGTTGAGTACTATGGGGTTTCTCAAATGATTAAAGTTCCCATTTCGATAGGACCTTGGTTTATCAAAGGACATAAAGACACATATACATGCCTTACTTCAGTTAGAACAGGTTTAAGAACGTAGCCCTCTCCTGCATCCAGGAGAAAAACAGGACACTGTGCAGGAAGGCAGTCTCGAATCATGCAGCTTTCATGTGGCAGAGGCATCTCTGTGTCCTCTTGCATAGTGATGTTCACTTACACAACACTAATCTGCATTCATTTTTAAAAACGAAATATTGGAAACAACTTCTCAGGCAAACTGCCAGGTTATTTTAATTGCTGTGAAGGAAGAGAAAACAACCAGGAGACAGTTGAAAACATGAGCTAAGAGTCCAACAGTCACAAAAATATCCTTGCTAGTGATGTGCCTTGAAATTTTTCCAGCATCAGAATCTAGTGCTGGATTTCCTGAGCCAGAGAAAGCTTCATCTTTCCCAAGTGAATTAATCTATTTAATATTTAATCCTGATATGGCATGGCATAAAGTAGTGATTCCAAAAATGAACGCCAGAAGTCATCCGAGCCCAAATTCTGCCTGTCCTACATCTTTGGGAAGTCTACATTAGTGCAAGTATCATGGGAAAAGAGGAAACGTTTCTGAAAGTTTCCATTTGTCCAGAGATTTGAAGAGTTTAATAGGGCACTGGAGAGATTACGTGCGAGATGATCAAAGCTGCATGATGATCTTCATCTTAGGATGGCATATCACTTTGTGTATATATGGTCTCTATGGGAGTGTGTTACTAAATAATGTATTTTTCCTAAGTTAAAATCTAATGCTTAATCATTTTATTATATATTTAACAGTTCTTATTTCAGCTTGCTTGCAAAGTTTACTCAGAGTTCAGCTGGGAAAACGTGTCCTGTCCCTGTCTCCCTTTCTGTGTTTGCTTAAATGTATAACCATGAGTCTGTCAAACTGTGGCTAAGTGGTGGGTAATGGGAGCAAATTTAGCAAATCCATCCATTTCCCCAACTCAGCAACGTGTGCAGTTTCCACTGCAGTGACCTAGTTGACAAAACTGCAAACGTGCACAAGCACCAGGGTAAAATCATTTACGATGGGAACAGCCCATGCTGTTCCTCCTCTAGCTCCATCCCTAATGCTCCCCCAGATCAAGACCCAGCAGCTCTTACTCTTCCATTGCAGGTCTCATGATATTTAATGTTCTCCTTAAAATACCCATTACATGTTTATTGATCAGTAGCTGCACTTCCCATTAGCTTCCAAACCTCCTGCTTTCGGTGAGTGGTTTGAAATCACAAAGCAGACGCGTGGAAAGCAGCAAGTAGATAAACCAAACACCTACCCTTTGTCCATATTTTTGTCCATTGTACCCATGGCAACCCCCTGGTGCTGGTTCTTGGTTCATGTTTTTTAAGTGCCTGGGGAAGGCAATGGATTGCCCAGTAAAGACCTTACAGCTCGATTCCATAGTAAGCGACATCAATGTACACTGCACTGTCAGTTTTGCTGGGAGGAGAATCAGATCTGCTTTCCAGATCACCTCTCAGGGCAGCAGTTATGTGATTTTAAAAAAGGAAAGACACTTTAGAGAAAAGAGTCATCTCTCACCGTGCATTTATATTTGAAAAAAATCTCAGCTTCCTACTTTCACTGGCTCAGGTTTCATCCAGGCCACAGACCTGAGGGATAATACGTTCACTCTCAATTTAGTTTTAAACAGGAAGAAGGAGGCCTTTGTAGCATCACAAAACAAAATGGGAGGGGAAAAAAATAGCCACTAAAATACAATCCTTCTCTGAAGCCTTTTAAGAATGAATTGCATTTAAAAATATTTTAACAGTTTGAAGTTGGCTTAGGTGTGTCTTACACATCATCAAATACTCACCAAGTCATGAAGATTAGTTGCCCGCTTAAAATTTCTTCACGATTTAGGAAAATACTGCAGTTTAAAAAAAAAGGTGCATACTTTGATTTGGTACAAGAGACTGCAATTCTACAGATGCCAGGTAACTTACTGTAAAAACTTCCAAAATCCTGACCCTATATTGATGTTTATCCTAGTAGGATAGGATCTATCCCATGAGACAAAAAGGAACAGATAAGGATATAGAAGTGTCTATTCTTACAAAGCTTGGGGTTGAACTTCAGTTCTTCTTAATTACCTTTCCTACTACACATCTCTATTCTGGAGCCCAAGCACTAGGCTTTTATGGGCCAAAATCAGACCTGAGACACAAAGGAGGGTAAGATAATTTTTAGCAAATAGAAAGTATATACTTTTTTTTGAGAATAGCTAAGGGATTGTAAGAAAGTGTAAATAACACAAAAAAATGTTCTCCCAGTCTATACAGTTTTGCCATTTCTAAGTTCTTACATGCTCCTTTTATATCATAGCCTCATACAGTATTTTGTAGTCCTTGTGGATTTGCATTTATGTTTATAAATCTAATCAGCTTTGCCACTCACAAGATAGTCACAGTGATCAGGCTAAAGGCTGTGATCTAAACTGGACTACTAAGGTGTCAAAAAATCCTCTTGCTGTCAAGAAGCTTCCTTATCCTCCGGAACTACACTGCATTAACCAGCGAGGTCATAAGCCACCAAATTATGATACAGAAGATACTTGATTTTCCGCCTCTTGAGCTTCTGAATCACTTTGATAAGTTTTACACAACTTTTCCAAAGTCCACAGAAGACAATGAAAATAATCCTACAATGAATGAGACGCAGTTGCTTTTCCTCTTAGGTATAATACCTGCAAGTCTCAAAGAAAAGCTCACAACTCTCTCATGACACTTCCCCATTGCCATAAAAAAAAATTAACCATTCCACTCAATGTACCCTTGTTCAGTCTGTGATGCTTTACTATTTACTATTATTTTCTTTTACTCATTTTCCAGTGAACATTTTTTAATTATAACTCTGCAAGCAAACTTTTTCAGTATGCCCTTTATACACGCCAGTGAAAGATGAAATGCTGTGAGTGCTGCAAGATTTCGAGAAAAGAACTGCAAAAGAATTTTTTTTTTAACATTGTCACAAGAAGTTTCCGTGTCCAATAACAACCTGCATTTAGGCTGCCTCAGCCACCCAGGTCACCCTGCTGACAGCATCAACACCACTCAGAGGAGCTGAGGTCACCTTTGGCATTCTGGGTTTTGCGTTTTTGTTTGTTTGTTTGTTTGCTTGTTCTTTGATGATCTAATCAATTTGAAGAATTATACCAGAAACTCTCACATAAACACAATTATCACAGTAGTTAAGAAATCTTCGCTCCTGCCATCCATCTGATTTAGATCTGACTTAGAAGAATTATTCCATGAACAAGTCTCCCCGGGAGAAATTTACCCATTTGCTGGTTTAATTCCACAGTTACCAGGCTGGTAACACACAGGTATCCTGACAGAAGCCAGCAGGCTCAAAGGGCACCTTCAACATACTTTTTTTTCTAATCCCTTAAACACATACACTTCTTTCCCCTCCCTTCAAATGTTATTCTCCCATCCCACCCCTAAATAATTAAAAAAGAGGCTAAATATAAGGATGGAGAAAAAATAGTCCTAACCTCTTCCTCCCTGAGCAGACTAGTTACTGAAATATCGGAGTTCATAAAATTCACAAAAATGGAAATGAAACGTGGAAGGAGAAGACATGTTGTCCTGCTCTACACAGACCAAACCATGAACATCCCACCAAACCAAGCCAAGGCCTTGTTGGTAAAGGGGTCTATTTTTGGATGACTGAAGCCAGTGCTTTTATATCACATAACACTGCTAACTCCTGAGAGCTCACTTGGGGCAAAGCAGCAGTTTTCCAGGGGATGCTGCCAGGCCGAGAGAGCTGTCAGTAGTGGAGCACGCATTTGAGGAAGGGAAGGGTACCGGAGACTACATCATTGGAAACAGCAAGGGCTTATAATTCGGGTAGAAAATGTGGGTTTGGATCCATAGCCCCATCCTACATCAAGGGCTGTGGGAGCACTTCTCAACAAAGTGCCTGCACCAGACGCACGGCAACTCCAGGGTGGGAGAAGAGCGGGGGATGCACTGGGTCCTGTCCTGGTGGCCTGGAGGCAGCAACGCAAGGATGTACAGCAAGAGATCCCCCTGCCCGGGTGAGATAAGGATCACGTCTAGATGTGCACCCACAGGCCAGTTTATGCTTTAGGGGTCCTTTTTTTGAACGTAGGAATAAATGGAGAATGGGTCACTGCTTAGTGATGTAATTCTTAAAGCGACAGGCCACCTTGGAGGGATGAAGGCTGCCCTCTGACTGTGCTTTTTCATTTATCTTTTTTTAATAATTAAAATAATTTTCAGTTAGAACACTTGTATCTAGCAGTGCAAAAGCTGGTTGCAGGAAAAGTTTTGTCTGGACAGGAGAATGCTGAACACTGTTTTACTGCAGCTTTGATGTACACTTTGACTATTTCCGACAAATCTATTCCTATGACTTCATTTGCTATTGAATCTGCAAGCATGTAATTTTAAAATAAAGATTTTGCTTTAGGGGAGAACAGAAAGCGTCTAATGATGAGAACTGTCATTATCTGGGACATGAGGGAATTCATATTATAGATTGATAGATAATTACGAATGGTAAATGGAGCAGTTTCAGGAGGCTTTGTTCATGACAGAAGCAGCACCGAGGGGCCCGTAGTTCAGTGTTGGCACAGACTTTCCTGAAAAAGAGGAAAGTATTATATATGTTCGTACACTCAGTCAATCTCCTTCCAGTGGCTTGCCTCTTTCTAGGCACCTTTTTTAGCTGTTAAAAACCAGCAATTTCAAAAAATGGGATATGTTAGGAAATGTTTATCAGATCTGTGCTACTCTTTCATAAAGTCTTTCCTTAAACCGTTTTAAACCACGCATTTCACTTGTGTTTCACCACAACACGTCAATGAAAGCATCCTCCATTTACCACTGAGCGGCAATCAGCTAGCTCATCAAGTTGCCTCACGTACCAGTGCTAAAAAGAATAGGATAAGAGAATTATCGTGGAACTCTTACCAAAGCAGGAATTGACAAAGCCATACCATCTACAACCATGCTCCCCTCCAATCCATTTGCCCTGGATGTTAGACGCAAAACTGAGGGTAGTGCCCGAGATGCACACTAACATGTCACTGATACTGATATTCAGGAGGAGCATGTTGACTGGGTTACGGAGGGTTTTAAACTTGCAGAAGAGGATGAGGACAATCAAGTTATTCAAGAAACCAAAAAACAAGATAAATCCAAGAAAAACAGCCACTACTGTGTGCCCATTTCGTGAAAGTCCAGCCCGTGGCTCAACAGGATCTGTAGGTGCACCAAAGCTCAGGTTGTGTGTCCAAGTGTGGTTCATTTCGGACTTTCACACCGATAGGTGAGGGCAGAGACGCCAGGTGCCCTGTGCTGAAGTCCTCCAGCAGCTTCCCAGAAACGTCCCTCCATTACAGGTCAAATCATCTCAGGATTCTTGAGATCTTCACTCAGCTGAGATACCTCTTGGATGGTAACGCAGACGTGAAATGCTGTATCGCAGCGCAGGAGTGTTTTCCTGCACTGTGGTCAGCTCTGCAGCTAACTCCAGGGCACCAAAACCAAGCAAACAATCACCTCAAATTCATCTTTGTTATTTAACCCCAGGATCATGTCAGCTGGTCTTTTCTGAGGCTCAGAATGGAAGATGTCTTAAAAAGGTGCTTCGGCATGGTCTCTTCCTTCAGAGCAAAAGGACAGACCTTCTATCAATGGGCAGCTACCCTTGTTTCCTCTGACAATGGGTGTCCTTCTGAAAAGAGAGGAGAAAACAAGTGGTAAACACAAAACAACCCTTTCCATGCCAAGACCAAAGTAGGTACATAATTTTACAACAGTTCCTCCCTTTTTGAACTGCAACAAATATTTCTCAGTCTTTTCAGTTTTCTCTCTGACTTTCAGCAGAAAAATCAGTTTGTTGGCATTTCCTTGGCTGTTCTAAACAGTTTTTCCCTAGCTCATAGTTTAGCATGGAGAAGGCTATTTGCACCTTCCTAGCAAAGCTTCTCAGGTGGGAAAAGGCCTGGTAAGAGATATCTTTTACAACAGCTTCCCAGAGGAAGAACTGTATCTTTCTCCACATTAAGTCAATCAACACCAAGCAAACCTTCAGTCTTGGCTAGACCTTAATTGAAATGATGAAAATTTTAGAAGAAGGAGAAAGTATTTCTCTACGTGGAGAGAATAATTTCAAGAGCAGCCCCTGAAGCTCTCATGTGCTTGCAAAGGTTGGCAGAGCTATGATATCAGTTTCACTTCTCCCACATTTCTCGGCGGACAGATGTTCTCCTTCATTATTTATAGAGCAGCCAAACACCCAGAGCCTCACATCTCTCTCCCACCACAGACATGACTTTGTATACCCACACGCAGTGACTACAATGTGTGTGTATATGTTGCGAAGCAAGAGCGCAGTGCTTAATGTTGATGCGTAACTGCTTAGCCAGCCTTCTGCATGGTTGCAGGCAAATTCTGCACGGGCATTTCTATAACAACGGAGATGGATGGAGAGAGATATATCTCAATATGTAGGAATTTCCACTCCTTGGTGCAAAATTCATTATATCCATAGCTTGCTGAACTAAAAAGTATGAAAACTTTTCTTTCGGGAGTCATGTACTCCTAGAATGATTACATGCATTTCAAAATGGAGCACCTTCTATATGACTCCTGACCAGTGCTTTTTGGAAATTGTCTTGTAGGAAAAGATGTGTTAACCAAGTAGAAAAATGAGAGTTCAGAGTTTACTGGAGACACAGAGGTTGTTTGCTTTTTTCTTTTATCGTATCTTTGTGTCATGGTTTATAGCAAATATTTCTTCTTACTACTTCCTTACTTTCACAAATTCACTGTGCTAAATATGTTTCATTATTGCAGTGATTTTGAACTCTAACGTATACAATCTGTGTTTACTTTATCTTCTGATGAGTAAATTATGTACACTTTGCAGACCTTCTACTGTTTGGTCATTGACAATCTGAAAAGCTGATGCTTTCTGCTCCCCCCCCCCTCCATTAGGAGTTACATGGTAATTTAGATTGGTAAGGGTCTCAGGTAGCATATCTAAAAGAGAACATTTGAAATCCTCTTTCTACCATTTTGAAAAAAAAAAAAATATATCCCCTGTCTAATTCCTGTTGCAGGTTATAGAAAGAAACTAATGGGGATTAACTGTCAATATACATTCAATTTACTCAGGAACAGAGTTAAAGTTTAGTGGAACAAAACACAAATGAAAGAACAACTGATTAAAAAATACGCTGCTGAGTGTTCCTCAGTCACTAATTGTATGAGCGAAAAGGCAAACAGCTGCACTTGTTTTGGTAGGAGAAAAAGCGTGGTGGCATTCTGCTGAAGGAGAGCTTCAGAAGGAAGAATTCACAGGAAAGTGAGAATGTACAGTGAAATAAACTCAGTAAGTAATCATTGGTAGATTTTTTTTTAATAATTCTGGTTATACCCTAGCTTCTACCAAACTAATCTATTCTTTTTCCATCACTTTGAAGACAGTTTTGTCTAATCTGTTTGCACGTGACTGTTTATTGAGGAATGCAACTAAGGTCAGTCCTATCTGCTCCTCCCTTCTGCAAAGCATATTGCAGAATCTGGCTTCAAAATCTGAAGAGACTTAAGGCTGATTTACATGCAGATTAATTTCAGTTACAGATGCAATTTTTTTTTCCCCAAGATGAACTGGTTACACCTAGATAATCCATAGCAAAGATTATAGTATGCCATCATAAATGTTTCTGTGTGGGAATTAACTTCACCAGAATAACCATAGGCAAACGGTCTGAAACATATTATTGTTAAAGCATCACAGCCTTGGTGTTAGACAAAGCCAAAGGTTATAACCGCGTTAGCAAATATGACTAAGTTTATATGTTTATCTCTATAATGCTCAAAATATAAATAATAAAAGGTAGATCTTTTATACAGTCACATGCATCCTGCATTCTTAAAGGGGTATTAAGAGTTCGTATTTACAGTGCTCATCAAAGGACATTTACTACTGGATGGGATTCAGCTGACTAAAATCTAGCGGTGCCCAGGTCACTTCTCCCACCCATCCAGCTTCAGTGGGATGAGTTCTGCCCTGGTGCACCAGAGAAGGATGCCCTAACGCCCAGGCGAGAAGAGCAGGCTCTGCCAGTTCAGTGTAGCATACGTTTTTAAAAGTTAGCAGGCACGCTGTGAAGGTCAAGTCATGTGTCCTCGTAAAATTGAAAGATGACAAAAAGGGCTCACTAAGATGTGCTTCCAAAAGTTTGGGGTGAGCTTAAGAGCCAGGGGTCTGCAAAGGAAAACATCTGAAGATCTGGGAGTAAGTCTTTTATTAGTAGCTCAGGTATAAAGTGCTAAGGTTTTTTATACCTTTGGATGAAGTACAAGCCAAATTCAGATTTCAATGAACCTTCTAAACTCCCATACATATGCCTTGAAAGAATGGGTCTGATTCTTACGTAATGTTAGCATTCAACTCAATAACGCACGTTATTGCCGAAAAACACCTGAAGATGGGCTTGTGTGCTCGAAGGTTCACTTGATTATTTTTTTCCTGCAGACAGATAGCTTGGTTTAATAGAGGTTGCTTTGCAAGTCTGGCAACCCCATCTTACAGGTGACACTCTGCGCTCCCTGAGTCTCCATGATCTAGCAGAACATCCCGAACCCTCCTAATTTCTAGCAGCCTCAGGAGCCTGAAGGACCAAACTCTATCTAATTCTGCCAATTCTACTTCTCGAAAAATGTTAAGAAAAACCCAATGAAACCTACAATTGCATTCAAAACAAATAAATGAACATCCAGTTTGTGTCCCTGAATTTGTTTGAGTTGATGTGGAATGGAAAACATACCCAAAGTGATACAAAACATATGGCCAGGTGAAACAGGCCAAAAGTTCATTTAACGTCACCAGTTATTAAAGGCTTCATCTGTTAACCGGTTCTGACAGTAGTAATCTAAAGATACAGCAAAACAGACACCCATCACAGCTTGCACTTTTCTCTGAAGCAGTCGGTTGGAAAAAAAAGGTTTCAAAAGATGTTATATCAGCTTCTGGGAACACGGCATTAATACTGAGAGTGTAAGGCTTCTTTCTGCACTTGCCACCACGCATTAGTTTGAGCACTACCCTACACCAATGAGGCTGGTTTTCTTTTCTCACTTTGCCCCAAAATAAGTACTAACTTATTGAACATATTAGCTTTAAGAGCTTAGGATTGTTTGTTTGTTTGTTTGTTTTCTTAAATGAACTCATTCCTTATTTCTAATTGGCGGATTCTTTACCATCTTTGCTTACAAAGTTGTGCAACATGCCAAAGATGATGCTTAATTCACTTTAAATATTTAACAGCTGAGAAAATTGCATAAAATAAATAAAGTCAAACTTCAAAAATCATATTGCTGGAAAACTTCCGTTACTCTCTAACATTGTATTTACATTATTCTCCTGTGATATAGAGGAGCTATAAAAAAACCCCATATATTTACATACCCACACAGCCTTAATAAACCTGTTGTTCACTTCACATTAAAATCGATTTTAAAATAGTGATTTTCCTTCATTTATGAACTCAGCTTTCCACTGGAAAGTTATATTTTTTTTTTAAAATCATGATATTTCAAAGACAATCCTGGATGAAATTTTATGAAGGACGAATCAATTTTTTGACCTGATGCCCAGATTATGTTAGCAATGCTATATTTTTAAGTTTTTCTACACTAAGCCTCGTCTTCCAGATGAGAAACTGAATCATTTTTAGCAGGAAGCATCCACAGCCAGAAGTATCACCTGGAATAATTCTTTCAAAGACAATTGAAAGACGGGGGGACTGCAGGGGACTTCACAACACTAAAACAAAATTCCCGTCAGTTCTGGACTATTTCTTCCATGCCTGAAGTCACACTGGGAGACGTCAGAGACCCAGGGGTAAGTCTTTAGAAGTAATCCAGAAGATGGAGAGGACATTCTATGGTCCACATGTTTAGGTATCTCCAAGTTACCAAAACCTGCTTTCTGTGGGAGAACTTCTTGCATGCAGACTTACAGTCTTACTTTTAGAAATTCACATTCATGAAAAAGACAGACATGAAAACAAAAACAACGTAAGTGCAGAATACATGCCTTGAAGTCTACCACGTTTGAAAGCCATACTATTTACTCAAAGGCAAATTTTAACAGCGTGGTAAAACAGCGTGAGAAAACCTTCAACCATTACTTTTCAAATAAAAGCTACTTTTATTTAGTATTTTAAAAGTTAAGGCAACCCCTCCTACGTGTGAAGAGGCATTATTTTTTTTTTTTTTTTTTGCACAGCAATGTCTATGCTGACAGTAAATGAGACTGACCCATTGCTGGGCTGCGCTGAAGTGATGAGGAGCATCTCTCCGGAGACGCAGCCGGGATAGATGCAGCAGAAAGAACAGAGAGCGCCTCCTCAGCGCCCCGGCTCTGCCCGAGCTTTTAAACACCGCATCGAGCCAAAGCCTCTTCAGCCAACCTCAGTTCGCGATTTCTCCTTCACAAACATTTTTACACTTATTTGGGGAAGGGGGGGGGGGGGGGGGGGGGGGGGCGTAGAATACTGG
Organism: Vanellus vanellus; assembly: GCF_965231255.1. Taxonomy (NCBI): domain Eukaryota; kingdom Metazoa; phylum Chordata; class Aves; order Charadriiformes; family Charadriidae; genus Vanellus; species Vanellus vanellus. The sequence continues at coordinate 152,683,623 of NC_138905.1, read as the reverse complement.
AAGAAAAACCCACCTGCATCTATCATCCGCTGCAACCCAAGGTAAATAAAAGCCACCGAAATCCGTCCGGCAAAGGCGTCCTGAGCGGCGACGTGCAGGAGCCCCGGCTTCGGCACCGGCCGGGCAGCCCCCCCCGCCCCCTCACCACCGCACGGAAGGCGCGGCCGCGGGGGGCGATGTCCGGCGGCAGCGAGGGGCGGAGAGCACCCCCCGCCCCGCGGATCCCGCCTGCCCCCTCCCCGCGGATCCCCCCGCGCCCTCCCCGGAGCGGGAGGCTGCCCGACGGCAAGGGGCGCTTACTTTCCGCGGGATGGATGCGGTGGACGCTCCCCGGCGGGCTGAGAAGACATCCAACTTGGGGATGGCGCGGGGAAATAAATAGATTTTTTTTTTTTTAATAAATTAAATAAACATAAGAGTGCCGAAGCACGGCTTGCGCCGCTCCCGCCTGCGCGCCCCCCGCGCAGCCCCCCGGACCGCCGCGCTCCGCCCGCACCGGGGCGGTGCCGCATCCCGGGCCGCCCCCCGTCCGGCAGCGGGGGGCACCGGGGGAGGGGGACGGTATGGGGGCACTCAGCGCCCCGCCTTTTGGGAGAAACCCCCTTTCCTCCTCCCTGCTGCAGGGGGGCTTCCTCCCCCCAGGGTCTGCCAGGGCACCTCTGGTCGCGGGGCACGTCTGCACAGAAAGGGTGGGAGACAAATACGCTCTGCGCACTCTTATTGATGTGAAAGAGGGCTTTTTTTTTTTTTTTTTTTTTTATGTAGGCAAGTAGGTATAAATACCTGTTCAGCAGCACATCGGGAATGCAATTTACAAATGTGTCAAAACCAGAAGATGTATCTTGCGTGTGATTTATGTCATCTGCTTTGTCTATATTTTCCACGTGTATCTTTACATTTTTAGCGTTTACAGATCAAACAAACGCTATGGTTACTGTGTGCTGAAACCTGTGTTTTCAGAAATATGTGTATCACAGAAATCGTATGTGGCTTGGAAACTGTAATACTGTGTCTTTCTGTTCCTACTACTACTCTTTTACACTTCTACTGCTCTGGTCTTTCTACAAGAGAAAAAAAAAAAAAACAACAACAAAAAACTATAGGGAACATATCACTGGATAAAAACACTAGAGGAAAAATACTCTGGAGCATGCCTTGCTCTGTTGAACATCTCAGCTCTTGTTCTTGCTGAACTTCTAAAAAGACTTTTAAATTTGTAGATCACAGTTAAAGCCTGAAAAGTGATCATCATAGTCATATTATTCCACCTCAGCTAGATTTAACCTTTTATCTAATTACACTTGTCAGCTTTTTCACCTTCTCTGGCTTAAAGATGGACAAACCAATGCACTTATCATTATAGCAGCCCACCAAAAAAGATGCTGTGGAATCTCTTCACAAAAAACTTTTCTCCAAAGGAAGCCTAAAGGGAGACACCCCCCCCAGGTATTTTTTGTTCTACTAATAACAATATTTTGTTCCAAAATTCAGCTAAAGTAAAACTATTCCATGAAATAAAGTAAGAATTTTCTGAAGAACTAAATCAGGAATATACCTAATACCATCACCTTCAGAAAATACGTGGTATCACAATTTTGATGATTAAAGCTTCACTGTAAACTATGAACTGCTTCACCTCGAAAACAAAATCAAAACCAAAACCAAATCCTGCTAATATCACATTCAGAGAGAGAGCATGAGTGCACCTCCTTTAGAGATGCCTAACTAAAAATAAAAATATAAAGGCTCATTTTTTCAATGTCACTTATAAAAGATGTACCTCTAAAGTTATCCGTTATGGCATCTAGTTACAAAAACAACCACAGATCCCAAATGCATGTACTTCTAATAATTTCTCAGCAGCGTGTAAATGTGCTTCTATAAGTGTTAAATTGTACTTCATTACCTGATGCAAAGTCAGATGGAACGGCTCACTAAAGATAGCTGGATTAAAAAATGGTTTGAAACTCATTTACCTATTATGAACTTGGAAGTTTTCAAAAAGTGGGTTGTACCAGCAACAAAATCTGTCAACACAAACAAATCATGGGACGGTTTACATACCTGATTCATTGTCGTGAATCTCCTTTTGTTTCACAGATTATGATTCAGAGCAGTTTGGCAGCATTGCTAATTGCCAGTGTGTGTCAGAGAAGAGCAGGCAGGCTGCCATGCTCTGGATGGTGTTCATTTGGAGTTGTAGTTCTGAGGTCCTGGTGGTGCTTCAGGAATTACAGTGAGACGTTTGATTTGAATTCCTTGTTCCGTTTAACAAAAAATAAAAGTTGCTAGGGAATTCCAGCATCTCTCATGACTTTTCTGCTTCCAGACAAATTTTGTGAGTTTTAGTAAAGCCTCTAATATCATACAAAAGAAGAGACAGAAAATCAATGAAGTGGGGAGCAATACTGAGAACACCTGCTGTTGTGTTCCCCAGTGCAGCAGTCAATAGCTGCACCTGCACTGTCCTTCACAGCGTCGCCCAAGAGCTCACCACCACAGTTCCCCGGCTGCTGCAGCTGGAGATGCATAGCGAGGTGGAGAGGTGGAGAATGGGGTGTACACCAACACATAAGCCAGGTGGACAGATGAGGGGTGAGGATGCAAAGTTGAGATTGCGTCCATATGACAGTTATATCCTGATTTCAGAAGCTGTCCTTAAATTTGCAAGAATATGAGATCTTTAACTTACTTTTGTATGTTTCTGTGGGAACTGCTTTTACTGTCCTCATTTATAATCTCTGTAATTTCCCCAATGCTCTTTGAGAAAGACCCTATTAGTCCATATTGGTTTGCTCTGCATTTTGCTCCTCAATTTATTGGTTTTCAAGATCAGCTTCACACTAGGTGTAACATCTGTTCTGACATTCTCAAAAGAAAAAAAAAAGCTTCCTGACTCTTTCCCTGGTTTTGCTAAAAAGACTTCAAATTCATGTCAGTCGTCATAATTTTGTTGTCTTAACACATGATGCTGAGTGGTTCCTTAGCTCAGTGACATACTGTGCATACACTGAGATACTAAAGAGTGGTGGCACAGTACATGGATTCGCCAAGTAGTTGTTTCGTTAACAGTGGAACCATTTTGTTTTGCATGGCAGTGATAAAGTCAGGAGAAACCATAAGGGAAAAGGAGGGAAACTCTTCCCTTCTGCCTGTCCACAGATGCAAACATTTATAATTCCTAAAATCCTTACTGCAAGGATTTACCAATGAACACTGGAAGTGAAACCAAAGTATCCTCAGATTTATCAAAATACCTCATGGTCTATAGCTTGAAACCCAACTAGTTGATTACTTATAAAAAATGGCAGCAGATAAAAAATGCATTGGCCTCGATTCCATATTTAGATGTTTTGGATGGCACAGATTTCACAGTTTGTGAGTCTGGAGAGAGAACATTTGATGTGAGTCCAAGATTGAAATTGCTCATAATCTCCTTATTCTGCACAAAGCATATGATGACAAGACCCTGAAAGCAGCTGCTAAAATTTAGGGCTAGATACAAAATTGTAGTCATTCCAGTTTTGGAATAAGAGATAAGAGTATATTGCATCATAATAAAACCACCATCAGAAGATTTGCAATGCCTTCTTAACACTGTGAAGGAAAATTATTTCTTGTAAACCAACAGAGAATTTGGGAGTCAAACACAGTTCTCTTTGCCTAGAAACAACCTTTAATTTCAGTTACCCACACAAAGGTATCTAATGTGTTTTGAGACATCCTTGAGAATCCCGTCCAACCCTCTTCTACTAATCCAGAGGGGTGTGGGTCTCCAAAAGGTGCTATCCTGGCAAATGCTTCAAGTACCTCATCGCATCTCATATCACACTGGATACCTATGGGCAATCTTTTGGTCTTCAACAGAACTGATAGTCATGAAAATTCCAGGCAGTTCTTACAAACTGTAGTGAAAAGAACACTTCCATCAGTTACTGGGTGGCTGTTACAGTGATGCAAGCAAGACAGTGTTCCACAAAGTGGTCTAATAAAAGATATTATCTGTATTTGAGACAAGAGTTTGTGTGCCTAAGGCTTATCTAATTTCCCAAGTATACTACCTGGCCTAATAAAAGATGTTACCCTGTCTAGAAACCTTGTCTTACCTGTCCTTTGACTATCACAGCAACAGCAACTTGTCCAGTAGGTGAGCCAGTTCTTTCGGTTGGTGTCTTGTTTCTGCAGGATGATTTTGCTTAGGCTCCTGACAGGCTCTGAAATGACTACACGAGCTTCTTTCTGATTTTTGTATTTCATCTGAATTTCTAAAGCACAATCAGCTGGTGCTTAATTTACCTACAGACTCACCAGAGCCCCAGGGTTTGGATCCAGACAGCTGATCCCATGTGCTCCCTGACTCCACAGCATGTGAACACTAGTTGTGGTTCACCCCCTCTTCTTTCTCTGACCAGTCGCAGTGAGCCCCCACCGGGGTGACTGATATTCCGGCTTCAGGGGCACCACACAGCATATCTAGGCAGATTAAGCAGGACTAAAAATTTTCTCTTTCCAGTTGCTTTCCTTCCAAAGGTTGTAGTAAATTTAAACCATTCTTTCTGTAACTTTGCACTTCAATAAATTCTTGCTTCGGATTATTTTGAAGTTGCCAAAGAATATCCTATGTCTTTTCTATTCATTAGATGCAACTTATGTCACGAGTCTTCTCTTACCTCAGCAGGTGAGAGAAAGGCAACAGGAATGCTTTCAGAAATCCAGGCACAGCTAGAAGTGCTTTCAGGAGGCACGAGACTTCGGATAACACAAACAACTGTGTCTCGCTTCACTGTTGTAATGGTGTCTATATGAGGAACCTCTTTCTTTGCTGAAGTAAAGGGGAAGCCAAGGCAGCAGAGGGAACTTTTTGTTCAAAAGGGCAGAGTGGGAACTATGGAGGAAGTTCAGATTGCTATTTGGGCTTTATTCAGCTACCCTTGCTTTTATGCAAGACGGGAGTTAGCTTATATTCTTGTTCCCTCTGGGGGACATGTGTTTCTCTGACCTGCTGTCACTCAGAAAGGGCTCACCAGACTCAGACTGGGGCTGGGAAATCTGCATGGCCAGTCCTGAGTGTATGGCACAAGTTTCATCCTCCAAACCACTAGTGGCATCTCTCTCTCTCCGTTGGGTAGCCAAATGAGGGCACCGCATGCATTGCTGACACTGGTCCCAGGAAGACAGATGTTCAGTGTAGCTGCTGATTGAAGATGAGAGACAGCACTCGAGAAAAAAAGATGAAAGGGCTACAGAAGACAGGTCAGGCACTTGCATTTGGCTGGCAGAGCCTTTCCCCAGCAGAAATCCCTTGGAGATGTTCTCCATCCTGCCTCATTGACAGGGTGTACCCTAGAAAAACAGATTACAGGCATTTATCGCTCCTTCCACGCTCTGTCGGCTCCATCACTTCTAGTGCTCCCACTGGAAATCAGATGGATCATTGGAAATCAGATGGGTCACTGGAAATCGCAGCCTCACCCAGAGGCACCTTCTGTTTCCCTTGTCGCCTGGCCACAATAACGGTGGCTCAGAGATGAGCAGGATTTTGGATTGTTATTTTGCAGTATGCCTAATTACAAAGACTCAACAATCACATCAAACTCCCTCTGACAAAAAGGACTTTTCAAACAAAGGCTTGGTTATTTGAGCCCTCAGCTTGCATTGCCCTTCTGGGAGTTAGGTGTGTGCCTGTGTATGCATGCAAGCGACAGGGAAAGAGGAATATTTGTGATGCTTACTGTTCCATATTTAGCTCCTGCAACACATCTGTTCACTGTGTACCCAGTAATTAACGCTATCCCTCAACAGCCTCCCTAACAGCCTCTACTACAGCTCATCCTTCAGAGTGATCCTACGACCCAGCAGTTCTCCTCATCTTCATGTGCTTCCCAAATTCTCATGTCAGTCCCTCTTGTACCTCAAGGAGTTTTGCGTCCACCTTATCAAAGCCCTCAGGGCTGCAGGAGGCTGACACAGACCCAGAGCTCTTCACCCTTGCACCATTTTCTAATCTGATGTTTCTTTGAGGAAAGATTTTCTCCTGGGCAATAGAGAGGGAACGAAACTAGCAAGTTTCCTGATTCCTATTCAAAGACCATCTCTTGAGATGAGGAAGGGGAAGAGCTGTTTTTCTCTAGCTTTGCCCTGTCTGGCCACCCTGTCCCCCCACCAGTGGCTGAGACAACTGGGGAAGCGTCAGAGCTTGTCTGTAATTTGGTAGATGGCTGGGGTAGTTTGCTTTCTGACATTATCATCAGCTCAGCTGAAATCTGGTGTCTCCTTACTTATTCTAAGATCTGGCACCGCAGATGTTAATGGAAAATACCGGGTAATTTGTCAGTCCAAGCTAGCAATGCACACGAATGTCAGATCCGCCACAGGAGGAAGGTAGGGCACTGAGCTGTTTCGTGTTTCGACACATGCTCTTGCCCAAGTACTACATCTCACTTTTCTTAGCAACCACTTAGCAGTTCCTTGGAATCAAAGGTGATTTTTTTTTTTTTTTTTTTTTATATCAGTTACAGTTCATACTGGATGTGAGACTTATGCATCCTTCAACCAACAGTCTGTTTTCAGCAGAAGGGGGGAGGCAGCTGTGGAGCCTACCAAGATCAGAATTAGAAGTACAGAAGAAGAGTGGACTTGGGTGAAGAAAAGGATCAGAGGAGGATGAGATTATATGTCTTAAAAGATTGGCATGAGTCTTAAATTTGTTTCACAGCATGGAGATCATCTGGTAGCTAGAAGTTTATGTCTATACTACAGTGGGAAATTTAGTCGTATCCTGTGGATCCTGTCATCCTAGGTGTTCTGGGTAACAGCTTTTTGAAAGTGACACTGACTTGAGCATCAACCATCTGGGCCTGGCTGGTTCTGTACAAGCCCTGAAATCTTTGCTGCCATGGTTTCACTGCTAAAGGTACCCGTGCTAATGCCCTTAAAGCCAGGTCCATTATTTCTCAACACTGGTCAGGTGCATCTTATAGCAGACAACTGCCCACTCCGATTTCTCTATTTTTTTTTCACATGTATAGGACTCTCTGGGTTTGTCTAAGCTACAGAGCCACAGAGACCTTCCATGCTGTCAGGTTCAAGAGTGTACATTGTTCAAGTTCCAGACCCACTTGACGGTGAGACTAAGCCCACAGCTCATCTGACTTCTCCTGTACCTTGGTTTAAGGGCAGAACTGAGTGTATTAATCAGCTGTTTGTCCTATTACCCCATCCACATCCCTGAGCTGGACAACCAAGAGCCAGAAGGCAAGCAATGATCAGCTGAGACACGGGTTGATGCATGCCAACACCATGACTGAGTAGTACTTGTTTTATAGAGGTGGTGTGAACAAGGGCACAAGGACTTTGGGATCTGCCTCTAAGAATTTACCAGCTGCTGTTATTGCTTATGTTCTGGGTGATATAAAGTGTCATATCCATGGTCAGGACTTAAATTGCAGTAGAGGTACAACTTTTTCCTTTATGCTTCTTATGTCGTTGATGATGAGTACCGTATTTTTTATCATGATTTCTTTAAAAAGAGAGGCTTGTTGGGCTTTTTTTTTTCCCTCCTCACATAAATCTCTAGTTTCTAGATTAATTTGGTTCTGTGAGAATCAAAACTTCCATTTATAAAAGCTTTCACTTATTTAAAGATGTTTCAAACATGCCCCCAGTTAAAACTGACCCATGAAAACTACAGAAAAAGAACTTCGAAGTTACTGGCTCTTTTTTCCTAAAAAGGTAACTAAAAAAAAGTAAAATAATGTAAGTAAATCTGGAAGACTCAGAAGTTAACAGAAGTTGAAGTAACTATTGGTTTTAAAATGAAATAATATGCAACACGCCCAACAGTGGGTATACTAATTTGATTTATACACACATAAAAAAGACACATTTTGTGTCATTCTGAGAATTTCATTAATATTCAAAGAATCTGGCTAGGGACTCAAAATTACTAGCTAGTGACTTTTTGTGTCTATATAAGTCAGCAGCAGAATCTTATATTTCTAAAATGTTGTCCCATTCTTACGTCTTTCAATTGGTCCTGGAGGGGTAGTTTTTCCATCAACATATTCTGTTTTCTGGAGGATGAAAATGATTTCCATCCATTTTAAAGCAAAGCACAGTCTGTCAAAGCACAGTAACAAGATTTCCTATGCAACACAAACTGAACTTCTTAAGAGCAGGCACCTCAGAGAATTTAAAAAGAATATTTTCAGCTTCCCGATTGTAATTATTCTGATCACTTCCAATCCATGTACTTAGCACTCCAGCCTATCCTTATGGAAAAAGAAGACCATCTTTCTCCCTTGCTTGCCAGTCCCTCCAGCAAAATGCTTCTCTGCTATAGAAATGTTGTGTCCTAGCTGGAGACAGATTCCATTCTTGTCAAAAATATAGGTGGAAGACGGATAATGCATCTCTCACATGTCTTTCTGTTGCTTTAGCTCCACTTTTTTTTCCCCTGAGGTCTCTCCCAAACTTCCGGTTTCTTAGTCTTCCTGTGTAACCCTTCTTCAGGTAAAATTGCAAACGTTCTAAGCCTGTCATGATGGAGCGGGACTAAAATATGACTTTCAATTTTCATGGAATCACGGAATTTTCAGAGTTGGAAGGGACCTCTCGAGATCATCTAGTCCAACTCCCCTGCCAGAGCAGGATTGCCTAGAGCACGTTACTCAGGACTGCATCCAGGCGGGTCTTGAAAATCTCCAGAGAAGGGGACTCCACAACCTCCCTGTTCCAGTGTTCTGTCACCCTGACTGTAAACCAATTTTCAGGGTAAGATTTCAGTTAAGCTTAATTAAAAATAAATCTTTTGAAGTTTTTTCTCTGAAAGTTTAGTGGTTAAAAAATAAAGTCAGTGCAAATGGAGGAGGAAGGTGGTTTCATTCTCAGAATGTTTCTCTGAGAAAAATGTATCAGATAATATCCCGCAAAAATATCAGCTCCGTGATGTTTTTCACCACCCAGAAAAAGCAATGTTTGCCATACTTCTGAATTACTTATTTGTGAACCTGTTGTAGATGGTGGCTACACAGCTGGTCTGTGGAGACGTGCTGGGCAGTGAAACTGATGGTCTCTTTATTTTAATTAAATTAAAAGTAAATGCTAAGCAAGCATTTTGTTTTATGAGAAATTGAGTGCTATAATTTCTTTGATTCCAGAATTAGGCATCTATAGTCTCCCACAATTTCATTAAATACCAACAAAAACTAACATTGGATTTCACTAACATTCTTCATGAACAATATAGCCATGCATCAGGTTCATCTTTTGCCATGAATTGCCCATCAACATTTGTCCATACATTTCACATCTGTCACACAGATGGCATGATTTGTGCTTAAATTATAGAAAAAAAAAATTGAATAACCATGTTTTAGGGATTTCAGAGTGTTACACGTTCAGAAACATGTTTTAAATAGGAATCATTTGTAAAATATATATTTGCTTTCTATTTCCTATTTTAGATCTAGTTGTAGAATAAGACTTTGCAGCAGATATAACACACGCTGCCAACAAGAGCAGCCATGTTACACAAGAGCAAGATTTCTTACAAAATTCAGTAGATTTTTTAGCAAGATGACAGCTGTTTTTTCTTGGCATTAGCGATTACAAATCCCTAAGAGAACAATTCGAAGGCTTTGTGACAATCCTGGCCAAAAATGTAATTGAATGGGGAGATCGACATTCACATTCTGCAAAAACCAATTTGCCGAATACTTGTCATGTTCCATAGTTATCATTACCACCTTCGGAAAACAAGAGCAGACAACTTAGTCAAATGGCTGCTGGGCATGTGTCGTAACTTTAACAGCAACCAGCAAATCCATAGTAGAACTGGCTGGCTGATAGGAAACCAGCCACGTGAATACCCATGTGGTAAACACTGGGTGAAGAGTTCTGTGCCAAACGCGATGACTGAGGTGAGCAATAAAGGGCTACTGAGGTGTTTACTTTTATTACGCAGAACTTTGTTTTAGGGGGGTATATGTAAAAATTGCAAGTACCCAGTGTTTCCTTCCATCTCTCCTCAGTGAATTAGTGGGAGGCCGGGGCTGTCCTTGTACTGGGATCTGCTGGAAGATGTGATGGTGTGATCGCTCTGATGTTTCAGGATGTGTCCGTAGTCACAAGTTCTTCTGCTAACCCAGAGTCATGATCCAGATTACAAGCATTAGATGGGTACTCAGGCACCTGGGTTTGGGACTCAGAGTATTCTGAAAGTCAGCTCTGCTTATATTGCTTTCTCGTATCGCACCTGTGATATAAATTCATGTGTCTTAAATCCTGGAGGTCAATGGGCTATAGAGACTGAGAGAGCAGGACTATGCAAGGGGGAAGGTATTGCTACCATGCAAACCACTACAGCTTCCGTGATTCATTTAAATTACGGGACTTCAGAGCAGAAGAGTATTAAAATGTTGCTGTCTTTGGTTTATGAGAGTCAAAGAGAAGAGACTTCCTTGGGTTTTGATTTAGAATCATTCTACCAGAACTGGGTTTGTCTCCTTTTTGCTGTTACCCTAGAAACCGAGCTGTGTTCAGGGAGTCAAATGGGATCAGGCTCCCGGGCTCGAAGGGAGAACAGCTTCTCTCAACCAGGCTTCTGCCACAAACCTGGAAGCACAGCACAGTAGTTATTTTCCCTGGAACGGGTCTTTCCTTAGATGCAGCTGCTCCCATGGGCTGAGAAGGCTCATCTCCCTCCAACTTACAGATTCAGTGGTGGGAAAGTTAAGCTTTAGCCTTTATGATTAAGATTAGGCTGAGCTTGGTAAAAAAAAAAGGACAAGGCAAATATATACCTGTGGAAGAATACCTGTGTTAGCAATTCATCTGTTTAATCTGAGATTTATACATTTGATATGAGTACGTTTCCTAGGTGGCTGTTTTTTTTTGAGCCTGTCCCCAAAAATGCCATCTTTCAGGATGCCTGAATGCTTGCTGGAGGTCTATCAGCAGTAGTTTTCTAATGCCTAATGCATACAACCCAACCACTAGCAAGCTTAATTCCACAAAAGCCTCAAATACAGGTGTATGCATGCAGGAATAATATTCAAGCTAATAAGCAATAATCCTGGCAAAGCATAGGCATTAGGGCTTGGGTTTTTTTTTTTTTTTTTTTTTTCTGACAGAGTGAGTCCCTGGGCAGTATTAGAATGTAAAAGGAGAGTTAAGAAATATTTATGTGCTGGACAGATGCTAACTGCTGCTGAGCATACGACTGGCAATTACATTTTCTCAACAGAACAGGCAACTAATTTTTTTTCTGTTCATTACGGTGCAAAATGATAACAAATATTTGAACAGTAGTGTTTGATCACCAGCTGGATTTATGGATTATTTTGTTTTGAAAACAGGTATTTTTGCTGTGGCGTGCTGCAGGTCTCTGTGCGTAAGAGGTGTCATTTGTGTACAGTAGGAAAAGGGAAGGGCCCGGGGCTGTGTTTAACATAAAAGACAAAAATGTTGAATTCCAAAATGGAAGGAGGGAAAAAACACCCTGGCATTTTTGCTTGTATCCTAGGGTTTTGTGTCATTGCATGACTTCTCCTGTGAAAGGTACTGTCATACCATTTAAACTAAAGTAGCAGAAGGTAATTTCCTGAAGCAGGAAAGATGTTAAACTGTAAATGATTTATTATTATACAAGGGCAAGTGCACATGAGCGACTTCACCTGCAGAGGCAGCCCCCAGGGAGAGCCTGGGCAGGAGTTCTCTTCAGTGGCCCAACAGCTCAGTCTTCCTGATGGCTCCAGGAGGGGAAAAAAATCTCTTTTCAGGGAAGTTCATTTCCAAGGCAAGGTCTGCATCTGTGCTAGTCTTGCTTTACCTGTAGAGCAGCCAGTAAGAAGCTGAGGGAAAAAAATAATCGAACTGTGGTCATATTTAGACTTTCAAGTTGTGCTTCGCTCAAAATGATTCCTATCAAAATGAGTTATACTTCTTCCAACACTTATTTAATGTGGGTTGTTTTGTTGCATTTGTTTGTTTGTTTGTTTGTTTGTTTTAAAGGCCATGAAAAAGCTAGCTCCATGGAGCCAAGAGAATCCATTTAGTGTCTAGAAACCTTTTCTCAACCCTGCAGGTATACTGAAACCACTGCCCATTATCC